>NC_050105.1:132093897-134593897 GCF_902167145.1 Zea mays | reverse complement strand
GGCTTTAATCGAAGAGAACAGTTCGTAACGGACTGACCGATTCAGATTAAAGCCAACTATTTAGACTGATATAACTATAATTTATATAGACAAAACATTGTAGATGCTTTAATCTAAACCGAACAGTCTGTAACGGTTGTTCGCTACGGATTTAGGTCAGCTCTTTAGGCTGTTATGACTGTAATTTATAAAGATAAAATATTATAGAAGCATTAAAATTATGTACGAATTGCTCTTTATTATTTGACCGATCCGTATATCCGCGTATACGCAGATTCACTCGATCTGTTTAGGGGGTGTTTGGTTACACCCCGCTAAAATTTAGCCCATGTCCCATCGAATGTTTGAACCTCCGTTCCGGGTATTAAATGTAGTCGGATTATAAAACTAATTTGTCAGCCGAAGATTAAAAGACGAGACGAATCTAGTCCAGTTGGTTGGGTCTATATTTTATACTCCTATTTAAAAGTCAAACGCTTGATGTGACCCAGGCTAAACTTTAGCAGGACCAACCAAACACCCCCTTAGTGTACATTGCAGTGTTTCGGTCTTTGAGTAGTTCTTTTACGTGAAAAAAAGTTAACTAATTACTGACGGGGCAGTAAATGGTTTTATAACTTGGCTGGTGTCTGACACTCTGACTGCGCTGTACGTTGGCGTCTGCCTCTGCACTAGACTAGAGTCTACAAAAGGGCGACGCATGCAGGGACAGGCATGCAGCAGCGCAGCGCTGTGCACTGTGCACGCAGGGGGCAGGGCACATGGGGACGCTGGGTCCGCACCGTCCGCTCTGGTGTGGCTCTCACTTTGCTGTACCTGTACTACGACTGTATGATCCAGTCCAGCCCCGCAGGCCTTTTCTCGAATGGCATTCGGCAAAGCCGGCCTCTAGCCACGTATGCGCAGGCGCAGCACCACACGATCTCAAACGCTTCATGCATTCATCGTACCAGACTAGCAGCGTGTCATCAACCAACCACACGATCTCAATTTAACCCGAAGCTGTTTTCCCCCCCCCCCCTATGCCCAGTCTTACCATTACATATGGGAAGAGAATATGCACCAAGATGAAAGATTCGCCGACGATGGTGACAAAGCTCAGCAGAGGTCGTTCTCGCTCAAAAATGGCGACCCTGATACGCGGAACGAAGGCACCGGTCACAGGTCATTTTCAACTCATAATAAAGGGCCAGGATACGCGTGCAGCGAGGGGCGAGATACTACTGCCTGCCGGCGATAATCCAAGAAGGGATAGAGTGCAGAGAGGAGAAGCGTCCCGGACTGAGAATCTGAACCGCAGCACAGCTCGGTCCAGAGCTGCGGCAGCGAACGGTGAGCCCGTCGTAGTAGATGCAGCGCAGTGCTGCAGACATGTCACGCCCTGCACAGCTACGGCACGGGGCTCTACTGTAGGCCAGCCAGGTGCGTGTGCGTGTGGAGCCGGAGCCGGCCCCGGCCCCGGACGACGGGACTGGCTGCCTGGCCTGAACCTGACGCAACAAACAACGCAACAGGTCGCAGTTGAGCCCAGCCTGGACCACCTCCTGCTGTGGCTCTGCGGCTCGTCGTCGTGCCCGCGCGGAACACCGCTTGCGTTTGTGTAGGGTGCACGCCACATTCCCGGTCAGTCGGGAATTGACTCCGCGTTTTTATTCCGGTGACCTACCAGATGTACTAGCTGGATTGGAATGATTGAGGCCATGCCTCATGGCTGCCTGTCGAGTTCACTCTTCTTCTCATTTATTTTTTGGACATGAATTGCTAGTACACCCTGTCATGTTAAATTGGGTAGTTCGTAGAGTTGTCCGGAATCAAAATTTGTTTATCTTCGACCATTTTTTAAAAAAAATAATATAAAAAGAGTATCTATGGGACTATGATGTTAAATTAATATATAACGAAAGTATATTTTATGGTGTACCATGCAAGAGTATCTAGGGAGTAATATTGTAGCCAGTAAGTTATATCATGTCACAATCCAAAATGTTTTACATCCGTAAAAATAAATTGTAACGTTCTCTCGCTTGTTTCTGTAGCCTGTAGAGATAAAAAACGCAAGGCAAACAGACCTCGTATATGTACATCTACATTGAACTGGCATGCAACTTTACATTTCACATGTTGGGCATACAACTTTACATTTCACATGTTGCTGGCACAGACAGAGGATAATACTACGGACTACGGCCCTGTTTGTTTCTTCTAGATTACATAAGTTGGATTATGATAACTTATTTTAGCCTTCCAAAGTGATATTGTAACCTCGTACCCTAAGATTGCAACTGGCATGCAACTGAAATAAGTTACCCAATGCGAGCTTATTTTAGCTTATTTTCACTATAATCCAGCTCATATAATCTAGGAGGAAAACAAACATATCCTAAAATTGCCCTTCCAAGTAATAAATGGTTATGGATTGCGCAGATTTTAGTCAGATGTCCGTGGCTCGTTTTCACCAAGCAGTGGCCTGATACTTGATCTCTCAGCGGCAGTAAGGCCATATTCGCTCTCTTCGTTGAAACGGTCGACGCTGGGGACAAATATGCCTGCAAAGACAAGATCATCTCAGCTTCAGCTGAATTATCACAAAATACAAATATATATATAGTACAGATATATACTAGTACTCACTACTGAACACTGGACGACAATGTCAAACCGATCGGGACTTTAGGTGGGGAATTTTATTTCGTTCAGGGCTGGTTTGGTGAACAGAGAATTGGCGGGAACTCTCTAGTCCAGCCCTCATGGAAATTACAGTGTACTTGGTAGAACAGGAATATTCAAAACTATATATTGTTGATCGTAAGCATGCAATTATTTTTTGGGAGAATTGATGCCAAGTCGCGAGTGGTCGTAACATCAAAATGCTCCTAAAGCCTTGTTCGTTTATTTCAATTCCATGTGGATTGGGTGGGATTGTGATGAATTTTAACTTGTTATAGATTTAAAACGACTCAATCCTACCCAATCCACATGGTTTAACATCAAAACAAACGAGCCCTAAAGTGGGACAATGCTACGTGAAGGCTTTTCATCAGCATGTGAACTTCCGAAAGAAAAGGATAACCTATAATTTGTGACACTGTACCCTATTGTACTATGAAACTTACCAATGAACCAGAACACAACTGCAGCGAAAAGGATGGATGTCAATATAAGAGCTGTCTCCCTCCAGTTATTGATTTTGTCCTGCATAAAGGTTCAAAAGTATCTTTCAGGTGGGAGGGGGGACAAAACAAAAGGTATATTAAGGAAGAACATCCAATCTCATATTCATGATGGACCTATATATAACGAGTAATTGTACTACACACACAGGCCAATCTCGTATTCACGATGGACCATTTAATCATGTAGAAGTAAAATCGCAAGTCGCAGGTAGTCAGTAGTTTGCTAATTAGAATGCACCATCAACAATAACAATGAATAAGCACCTGAAGCAGCCCAACAAGAGGTGAAGAAGGGACATCACCAAATATATGGATCGAAACAGTGGATACGGCCATTGCCAATGGCCGCAAATGTGGCTTCACGGCGTGAAGGCATACAAAATTTACAGGTGCCTGCGAGTAAAAAAACATATGCATAAGTTATCTAGGTGCATGCATTAAATACGATGAAAAAATGCTTATAATTGTTTCACAGCATCAAAGGTAAATTAACGCAGAAGCGAGTTTGGAACATAAAGCAATTGTGCTTGTTGCACCAATACACATACGCTGAAAAAATGTTTATAATTGTTTCACAGCATCAAAAGTAAATTAACGCAGAAGCGAGTTTGGAACATAAAGCAATTGTGCTTGTTGCACAAATACACATACGCTGATAAAATGCTTATAATTGTTTCACAGCATCAAAAGTAAATTAACGCAGAAGCGAGTTTGGAACATAAAGCAATTGTGCTTGTTGCACCAATACACGTGCAGAAATTACCATTGCAGGTAAATACTGATATTAAGATCTAGGATCTAGTATGAAAATGTTGTACAGAACAAAGCAATTACCTGAGTTGCGAAAACTGAAAGCTCCCCAACTGCAAAGGAGGGTATGAACCCATAAAGGCTCTTGAAACAAAAAGCACCAAAGCAGAATATTGCCCCTACAAATGTCGCACCAGAAAGAAGCTGCAGGGAAAAAAGTCTCATGAATCCATGAAAAATAAACAAAATATATTTTGAGGGGTCAATGATTGAAAGCGCTACACAAAATGACTTAGTTAAGCTCTACTGCCAAAAAATAATGATTCGTATGCATTTTGTGTGGGTGCGCGCAGACTGTGGGGTGGGGGTCCAAAGATTTATATATAGTGCATTAGTGCACAGTAGTTAGTACTCCTAGATACTAGTGCGCCCAAGTTAGATATGGCTGTCTGGTTTAGAAACAGGAATCTAGCCCTGCATACATAATGCTTACTGTAATCACTAAGAAACCAAATAAGGGAAAAAATTATGAGAAACTGGAAGCGCTTACTCTAAGTGATTTACACTAGTAAAGTACATCAATCAATTTAGTGAATGTTCAAATGGTAAATGCACGAACCGATTATTGCATGTAAATGCACAAGCATAAATTAAGGCTGCAGAGAATGTTAGCTTGCAGCCTACTGCCTACTTCATAAGTTAAAAACAAAACAAAGATGCATTTCGAATGGACAAATGTCAAAGAGAAAACTATCATTAATGAACATATTGTAATGCTCCCTCCATCCCGTAAAATAAGGCATATATTTTTGTTTGGCAAAGTCTTTACAATGAAACTTTGACCATTAATTTCTTTTAAAATATGACATCAACAAATACAAATTGAGCATTATATTAAAGTACTTTAATACAAATTCAAGTATACAACATGCATACACTAAAAATATATGTTTTTTGTTGAATTGTTGGTTAAAGTTTTAAAATGTTGACTTTTCTGAAAACATGCACTCCTTAGTTTATGGGATGGAGGGAGTATATAGTATTTTATTACCTTGAAAGCATTAGGAATAGTAGACCCTATCTTGTCAAGGATGAAACCTCCTGCTAGTGTTCCAACAATTCCACACACTATAGTAATTCCACCAAACATAATATCCGCACTCGCCTGATGTTCAAAATTCAACATGAAAAGTTATCCAGTGAACAAACAAAGTACTGAGTTGTGCTGAATTATGAAATACAGCATTATAATGAACATATATGCTAAGACATTGCCAATGTGAGTTAAAGACAGGGCATTTACCATATTGTAGATCTCTTGACCTGCCTTTGGGCCCCAGTAGGAATAAGCACCAATGACGAAGTTGTAGGAGATATAACCTGAAATAACGTAGGTATAAAGTAAACTCCAAAACCATAAGCAGAGGTACCAAATAATGGAATGCATAAGACAACGAGAGGACAATCTAACCTAAGACAACAATGACAAAAACCTTCTCTTGTAATAGTTGTTTCATATCTTTGCTGAAGCGACCAATTTCAGTCATGAGAACATGGCAAAAACTGGACCTGGAGGATCAAAACAGGAGTATTGAGCCTTTAATATATGACTAAAAGGTCCAGAAAAGACCTTTGTACATGTAACAGCAGTAAACCAGCAAGTTGGCAACTTGTAATCACTTTAAATAGCTAAGACAATTATTTGTATACACATGTACAACTGAGATAGATCATCATATTGAATAATACTCCCCTTGTTCGAGTTCAAAATTATAAGATGTTTTGCCTTTTCTACATACATTGTTTTAACTGTGTATTTAGTCATAGTGTATGTCTAAGTGCATAGCGAACTCCATATATCTAAAAAAGCCAAAAAGTCTTACAATTTGGAACAGATGGAGTACATTGTAGTATTGTACAAAGGCAGTACATATGACACAACCCAATATTTCTACAATTGCAGAAAAATAGCATTTCTAGAGGTTCTTACAAGGAGAAGTTTTGCCGAACCTTTCCTGAAAGATCCTCGATTCGACTAGGCAAAACATTTTTTGTCCCATTATTATCTGGAAAGAAGAAATCAAATAGATAGGTTAAAAATAAGGGGAAAATACTGAATTAGCCACAACCCAAGAGGAGGCATCTTCTACTTATCATGAACCATGTTCCATAATAAAACTAGGCCTTAGGCCGACTCCAGCAGATTATCTAAAGTTTACCCATATACACTGTTTTGTACTACAGACTGCACTGTTCGAAGAGTAGAATTTGAATATAGGTATAAGGATGGGTAAGCTGTTGGAGATAGTCTTAGCAAACATGCTCTAGGCATATTAAAAAGGTCACCAAGGAAACATACATATAACATGGTTCATATTTGTTCACTAGAAACACAATTACCATTTTGAATTTAAATACAAGGAAAATTAAAATAAGACAACGTCCTTGGTAAAACACCAGCCTTATCCTTAAATTATTTATGTTATGAAAATATTTGTGATGCTTATGAATGCCAACCTAGTCAACTCATCACAGAATTACTTTCTCTGCAACTCTGAATTGTTTATTTAACAAAGATGGATGGCAGCATGAGAAGATAAGAGAATACAAAGAAACTTCAGCAATCAGCATAAAGAAAAAAGGGCTCTGACTGATGGAGTACTGTTTCTACTGCTGTGCCAGAAAACTAAATTGCATTCAAGAACCGTTAGTTGTCCAGTAGTAGGGTAAAGGCACATACTTATCTGATCTTGAACCTCAGGATTAAGCATCTGGCCATATTCTTTTCCTGTGTTGTGAGCAAATCCTGGTACAAAACACAGCCCCCAAAGAGGTACAAAAGGTGAAGAAAACCATGTATCACAAGATGATAAATACCAAGCTGTAATTTTTAGTGCATACTAGTATTGTTTGCTTACGAAATAAGAAACATACAGAAGAGAAAGCAACACCTTTGAGGTCTAGTGGCTTTATAACAAAACCAAGAATAACAAAAGGAACCATCAATATTGACTCTCCCCAGAAAGCAACACGCCAGTTCAGGTATTTTCCAACCTGATGAGAAGTAACATATCTTTTTAGCCAGTTCATGCAATATAGCTTTGCAAATTAAGCTCAATAATAAAGAATGACTCCATTCTTTTAATGATCATAAAGAAAAGATTTATAGTATCATTTGACTCCCAAAATCAGTGTCCATTTCCAATGCCCTTAAGAAAGGAGCCATGGCAAGGAAAAGAAATAGAAATTTGATGGGGTATGTAGTGGGCAGAGACAGAATAACAGGTTTGGCGCAGTGGTCAGAAGCCTTTCCACTAGCCAAAGGTCCTAGGTTCATCGCAGCTTCTCTGCAAACATGCAGGAGTAAGGCTTGCCTTGGTCATTCCTTCCCTAGACCCCACTCATGTGGGAGCCGTCAACATTGAGTCTATCCTTTTTTTATGTAGTGCAGAGACGCTAGAGATAAGATTGCGAGAGTGCTTCATAAAATAATTCTAAAAACACTTGTTACTCAAACTAAATAACAAGAAAAGCAGAGTTTATGATAAGACTTACCAGTCCGCCATAAACATAGCCTAATGCAATCCCAGTTGGTATACACATGTAGAACATACCAAGCCACGCTGTTTTCTGGTAACAATAAGTAGAAATCATTGGCTCATAAAAGACATGACGAATTATGCATAACAGTAACCATTAGCAAAAAAATGCAGCACAGTGTCGTCGCAAAACAACACCAGGATGTCATAGGTAACCGAGAAGATCGTAGAGTTAGAGAGAAAGCGATGAGCATAGGCAGGAGACTCAATAGATCCAGGGTACCGCTATGACTAGCAGCACACAAATGATTTATAGAGGTTCAGGACGCAAAACCATAATACCCTACGTACTCTTTGTGATAAATGGATTGATTGAAACAGAGGCGAAGAAGATTACACACTCAGATATTGCTCGAGACACAGATGACCAAATAGCTCTCTCGTTCCTTTTGGTTCTAGTGAGTGTTATAGACTAACTGACCTCTGGTTCACTTGAACCCTTGGTTCGACCTAACTTGTGGAATTAAACAGATTCTGGATTGACTAGACCTGTACCAGCCCAGGTGAGTGTGTTCGCCTGGGTCTGATTTATTTCTACATTACTCTAATCTCTTTTATAGCGCAAGAAAAGAGAAAGTTACATGTCTGCTGGACGGTGGGCCCCACCCAACAAAGATTCAACTACTACTATAGGTATGAAGCCATATGCAGTGCACGTTTCGGTCGTGCCACAATGTCGATCATGTCTTGTGGCAGTGGCAGATGCGTCCTGTCATGGTAGCAGATACAGAGTCCACGTCGTTGAGTAGGGCGTAGTTTATGGTTATCACATGTCCTGGTGAGGCAAGTCACCTCCGAAGCGCATAGTTAGGCGACCAACTAGTTCAGAGATATCAATCAATCAAGATAGGCCTTGTACTAGCATTTACTCAATCTGTCCTCGGTCAATCAGTCCTCTTCCTCTCATCCTCCTTAGTCCTTCTCCTTCATGTGTCCTGCCGACTGCCAAGTTCTGAGCGGAGTGGGGCCAAGTGGCGCGCGCCCGAAGCAGAGAATGGGGAAGGGGAAGGAGGCGGAGGAGGGGGAGGCGTAGGATTTTCTTGAATACGCAGGAGGTCTGCGTATTTTTATATTAAGAAGAAAAAAGGGGGTGGAACCCCAGAACACAAGCAGCAGTTTTACAAACTCACACCACCATTTACGGACTCCCACACCTAAGACAACTCCTCTAAATGGAAGAAAGAGAGAGTTTTAGCGCCAGCCAAACGCCAGCACATCAACTCCTCCCTAGCTGCCGAAAGGGCGACCTCAATACTCGGGTTGTAAGTAGAGGGACTCTAACTCTCATCAAGAGGATGACACTATGAGTTGGGGCAATTTTCTGTTTATTTCCTCAAACACTACACAATGTCATACCCTTAGAGGGGTTGGGGACACATATTTATAGCCCTAGGGGCTGCACTACCACACCTTCTCACACACACCACACAACAGGATTGTCCTCTAGATGCTAAAGAGACTACAGAGGACAGTCAAAAGCGACTGTTGTCCTCTAGATGCTAAAGCGACTATAGAGGACAGTCAAAAAGCGACTGCTGTCCTCTAGATGCTAAAGAGACTACAGAGGACAGTCAAGCTGTCCTCTAGATGCTAAAGGACTACAGAGGACAGTCAAAAGCAGGCTGTCCTCTAGATGCTCAAGACTTATTCCATCATTCTCCCCCTAAGTCTTGGGCATCGTCTTGTGAGAAAGTTGGGCCATCCCGGACCTGGAGCAAAGCTCAACAAACTTGATCTTCCCAAGGGGCTTGGTGAGCAGGTCTGCAAGCTGATCCTTGGTGTTGATGTAGCGCGCCTTGATGCTCCCTTCTGCCAAGCAGTCTCGGATGAAGTGGTATCTCAGCCGGATGTGCTTGCTCCGTTCATGGAACACGGGGTTCTTGGCCAATGCCAGAGCGGACTGGCTGTCCACCCTGAGTTCCACCGCTCCAGTGTCTCTCCCGAGGAGATCACCGAGCAGTCGAGCCAGCCAGAGAGCCTGAGTCGAAACAGTGGACGCCGCTATGTACTCGGCCTCGCAGCTGGACATGGCCACCACCTGCTGCTTGACCGACTGCCAGCTAATGGGACACTTGCCGAGGAAGAAGAGGATCCCGCTTGTGCTCTTGCTAGTGTCGATGTCGCCGGCGTGGTCGCTGTCGCTGTACCCGACAAGGTGTGCCTCCCCAGGGCACCTCGGGTAGTAGAGACCGTGGTCGAGAGTCCCCGCAACATAGCGAATGATCCTCTTCACAGCCTGCTCATGCTGCGTCGTCGGTCGCTGCAAGAACCGACTAACGTAGCCGACGGAGTATGCCAAGTCAGGCCGTGTGTGGACGAGGTAGCGAAGGCTCCCCACAAGACGCCGGTACTGAGTAGCATCCACCTCCTCCGTCGTGCTGTCGCGACTCAGCTTCAGCCTCTCCTCCATCGGAGTGAGAGCTGGGTTGCAGTCGGTGAGCCCAGCCAGCTCAACAATGTGCCTGGCATAGGCGGTCTGGCGAAGTGTGATCCCGGAGTCTCCCTGGTGCACCTCAATCCCCAGGTAGAAGGAGAGATGCCCTAGGTCACTCATTTGGAAGGTGGCCTTCATCTCTTCCTTGAACGCTGCCACCTCTGCATCCTTGGCGTCGGTGATCACCAAGTCGTCGACGTAGACACCCACCAGCAGGGCATTTTCTCCATTGCCCCGCCGATAGATGGCCGCCTCGTGCGGGCTTGGCATGAAGCCCATCCTCTTGAGCGTGGAATCCAGCTTGGCATTCCACGCCCTTGGTGCCTGTCGCAAGCCGTAGAGAGCCTTGCGCAGGCGCAACACCTTGCCCTCCTTGCCAGGGATCGCAAAACCTGGCGGCTGGTGTACATAGACCTCCTCCTTTAAGTCGCCGTTAAGAAACGCCGACTTGACATCCATGTGATGAACATGCCAGCCCTTCAGGGCTGCCAGCGCAAGGAGGAGTCGCACGGATTCCATCCGTGCTACAGGGGCGAAGGCATCGTCGAAGTCGATCCCCTCCTGCTGCAAGAAACCGCGTGCCACCAAGCGAGCCTTATGTCATGGGCATCATAGGGAGCGAGAGGCAACAGTCGGGCTGGGATAAGGCTAGAGAATAAGATTGAGATGAGCTGAGATAAGGCTAGAGAATAAGATTGAGATGAGAGAATTGTGGAGAGTTGGTTAGCAGTAGATAAGTCCAAGAAAGTAGGAGTTAGTTGAGACTTTGTAGGAGAAGTTGGTTAGCTATAGGGCTATTTATAAGCCGTATGGCAGCAGAGAATAAATCAAGCAAGATCATTATCAAACCAATCTCTCTCTCTCTTGCAATGACCCTCTCAAGCGTCTAGGGCTGCTACCCTAGAACCAAGCCTGCGGCAGAGGGGTATAACCTCGCCGGAGAAGACAACCCCATGGACCGAAGGTCCATGACACCTGGTATCAGCTCCAGGTTATCCTCACCACCACCAGCCGCCCATCCCTCACCACCACCAGCCGCCGCACCATCTGCTACCGCAACGCCCTCCCACCCACCCTCTCCAACTCTAGATGCATTCACTCGGCTCGAAGAGAAGTGGGACCAATTCGTTGTGATGTTCCACCGCTACAAGGAGAAGACAGAGAAGGAACTCCAAGCAGCGGTGCGGCTTCAGGCGGCAGCGCGAGGGTTCCTGGCACGCCGCCAGGTACAGTCCCTTCGTGGGGAGAAGCACCTTGCTGTGGCCTCCAGAGCCACCCCATGGCCGTCATCACATGAGCAGGCCGTGGTGCGCCTGCAAGCCGCAGTGCGCGGCTTCCTTGTTAGGCGGGCGGTGCGGAAGCTGCACTTGTTGATCAGCTCATCGCTGCACCAACTCGCAGCCTGCGCGCCCAACCACCAGGTCTCGTCTATACTTTTTGAACCCACTGCAGAAGTCGAGATCTGGGTATGCAGCCCCCCTGCACGGCCAAAGAGGGTCGTCTCCTTCATTCGGGCAACTGCCTTGGTGCTGGACAGACCCAACATAAGAACGGGCTGGTTCCTCCTTCACCTGTCATCCAACGTGAAGTCCGCAGTTCAGCTCTTTCCTTGGGATCCAGGAGGACAGGAGGACATAGCTGGAGTTCAAATTTATATTTTAGTTCCACAATTATTTTGTATTTTCGTCTTAAATAATAAAGGTAAGCCGAGATGTAAAAGGCTTAACCTTAAGTCGTGTCAGGTAAGTCTATGGCAGCTCGAGGACGAGCTGGTCCTCAAGGGAGGGGGAGATGTCATGGGCATCATAGGGAGCGAGAGGCAACAGCCAGGCTGGGATAAGGCTAGAGAATAAGATTGAGATGAGCTAGGATAAGGCTAGAGAATAAGATTGAGATGAGAGAATTGTGGAGAGTTGGTTAGCAGTAGATAAGTCCAAGAAAGTAGGAGTTAGTTGAGAGTTTGTAGGAGAAGTTGGTTAGCCATAGGGCTATTTATAAGCCGCATGGCAGCAGGGAATAAATCAAGCAAGATCATTATCAAACCAATCTCTCTCTCTCTTGCAATGACCCTCTCAAGCGTCTAGGGCTGCTACCCTAGAACCAAGCCTGCGGCAGAGGGGTATAACCTCGCCGGAGAAGACAACCCCATGGACCGAAGGTCCATGACACCTTATGCTTGACGATGGCGCCGGCTTCATCCCTCTTTAGTTTGAACACCCACTTAAGGGTGATCGCGCGATGACCATGAGGGAGATCGGCGAGCTCCCAAGTGCGGTTCGTCTCAACCGCGTCCATCTCCGACTGCATCGCGGCACGTCAAGCCGCATGTTTCTCGGCCTCCGCGAAAGATCGAGGCTCACCATCGTCGCATGCAAGATTCAACTCTCCTGCCAGAATGCGAGACGCAGGGCCCGAAACCGATGGGTCGATGAGAAGGCCCTCCACCCTTCGATACCGCAACGGCTCGTCGTCGTAGCACGCGTCGACGCGCTCCTTGTCGCGGGACAGAGGGGTCACGAGCTCCACTGGGTCGTGCTCGACACGAGCTGGTGTCGGAGAGGACGTTCCCGGAGAGGGTACCGTCGGTGCTGGAGTGCGTGGTGGCGAAGAGCTCGCTGTAGCCGGAGTCGTGGCTGGAGTGCGTGGTGGTGAAGAGCTCGTTGTAGCAGGAGCTGGAGAGTTTGGCGCTGGAGTCGGTGGAGACTTGGGGGCTGGGGTAGACCTGCTCGGAGAAGAGTTGCCTACTCCCCCAGCTCCCTCAAAGTGGACGTACTCGATGGTGAAGTCGTACGTCGGAGTCGTGCCGTCTTCCACCGCCTTGTCCCACGCCCATCCTCGCCCTTCGTCGAACACTACGCCGTGCACCGTGCGCACACGCTGTGTTCTTGGGTCAAGGATGCGGTAGGCCTTCGAGCCCTCCGCGTAGCCAATGAACACCCCCGGGGTGCTCCTATCGTCGAGCTTGCTGATGTGGCCAAGCTCCTTGGTGAATGCGAGGCAGTCGAAGACCCGTAGGTGAGAGACCGCCGGCTTGCGCCCATGCCAAGCCTCGTACGGTGTCATCCCGTTGAGAGCCTTGGTGGGCGAGCAGTTGAGGATGTAAATCGCTGTCACCACCGCCTCTCCCCAGAAAACAGCTGGCATTCCTCTCTGCTTGAGGAGAGCCCGAGCCATCCCCACAACCGTCTGGTTGCGCCGCTCGACGACGCCGTTCTGCTGCGGGCTGTACGGCGCGGAGTAGTGGCGCTGAACGCCCTCATCCGCGCAGTACGACGCGAACTCAGCCGCCGTGAATTCGCCGCCGTTGTCGGTGCGCAGCACGCGCAGCTTGCGGCCGCACTCCGCCTCCGCAGCGACCTGCACACGCCTGATGGCGTTCGCAGCCTCTCCCTTGCTGCCAAGGATCATCACCCACATGTAGCGGGAGAGATCGTCGACGAGCAGCAAGAAGTAGCGTCGTCCTCCCGGTGTGGCTGGTGTCACCGGGCCACACAAGTCCCCATGCACGAGCTCAAGCCTCTCCTTGGCTCGGAAGCTCGACTGTTGGGGAAAGGGGAGCCGTCTCTGCTTTGTCAACACGCAGACATCGCAGAATTGCTCCACATGGTCAAGGCACGGCAGGCCTCGTACCATCTCCTTGGCACTGAGCCGCTTCAGGGCCTCGAAGTTAAGGTGCCCGAAGCGCTCGTGCCACTGCCATGCCCCGTCGTCTCGACGAGCAGCAAGACAGCAAGGTTGTGCCACCTTCACATTGAGGATGTATAACCGATTTGGACTCCTGCGTACCTTGGCAAGAAGGCGACGAGAGGGATCCCAAATCCTCATGACTCTGTGCTCGACCTCCACTCGCGAACCGTTCTCATCCAGCTGTCCCAAGCTGATGATAGAGTTCCTCAACGCGGGGATGTAGTAGACTCCGGTGAGCAGCCTGTGCTCACCAGACGCGGCGGTGAAGACGACTGAGCCGGCGCCCTTGATCTCTACGCCGGAGGCGTCCCCAAACTTGACGGAGCCTCAGACGCTAGAGTCAAGCTCGGTGAAGAACTCCCGTCGGCCGGTCATGTGATGAGTGGCGCCGGTGTCGAGGCACCATCCTTCGATCATGTCTTTGCTGGAGCCGTCGCCGAGGAAAGCGCGTGCTTTCGACTCATCAAGGTGGAGGAGTGCCGCTGCGGCCGGTGCCGCTGGAGATGGCTCGATGCTTGCATGTGCCAGGAGCAGGGCCTCCTCCTCCGCCTCCGCCTGTGCGACGTTGGCCTGGCCACGTCGTGGCTGCCGACAATCCCTGGCCCAGTGGTCAAGCTTGCCGCAGTTGTGACAGCCGTCGTCTCGTGCCGGCTTCTTGTTGCCGACGGCGCCGCCTTGGGCACCTCCACGTGCACCACCCTCAGCATGTCCTCGCGCCCCGGCCTGGGCGCCTCCACGCGCCTTGCGCGGCTTGCCGCGTTTGCGGCCTCGTGTCGAGGAGGACTCCCCCTTCTTCTTGTCACCCTGGTAGGCCTCCCACTGCTCCCGAGTGAGATGTAGCTTCCCGCCGATAGTGATAGGCCCAGAGAGAGCCTGTGGTTCGTCGCCGTCGACCACCTTGAGGTGACCAATCGCCTCTTCGATCGTCATCGTGGAGAGGTCTAGCAGAGACTCGATCGAGCGAGCAATCTGCCTGTACTTCTCGGGGATGCAACGGAAGAGCTTCTCAACAGCTCTCTCCTCATCGTAGGTGTCGTCGCCGAACTGCACCATCTTCTGCAACAGAGTGTTGAGGCGGAGAGTAAAGTCATCAACATCCTCACCTGGCTTGAAGGCCAGGTTCTTCCACTCCTTGCGAAGTGTCTGCAGTGTGGTCTTGCGGGCACGATCGCTGCCGATGCGGGTCGCAGCGATGGCGTCCCAGGCCTCCTTGGCAGTCCGCTTCTGGGAAAGCGAAAATTGCATCTCGGGCGGGACTGCAGCAATGAGGGCATCCAGCGCCCGCCGATCCTCGTGGTAGTCGACGTCGTCGTAACGAACTGCTTCCCACATGTGGCGAACCTGGAGCCGTACCCTCATCACCGCGGCCCACTCGACGTAGTTGGTCTTGGTGAGGGTAGGTCACCCACCGCCGGGACCGATGTCCCTGACAATGGCCTGGGCCATGCGACGACCATGGTACCGATCCGGGGAGGGAGAACCGCGCCGCCTGTAGAGGCCGCGATCTCCGTCGACTCAGTCGCCGCCGCCGGGAGCACCGCCGGCGCGTCTACGCCCGTCTGGGCTGCCGCCGCGTGCGCCCCCGCCTGGAGCGCCGTCAGCGCGTCGGCGCCTATCCGGGCTGCCGCCACGCGCGCCCCCATGGGGATGCGCGGCTGCCCACTGTGCCGCCTGCTCTCGCGCTGCTTCCCTCGCCAGCCTGAGCTCTTCGTCGGTGTTGTCGTCGACAGAAGCAGAGCTGGCAGCTCAACTGCCGCGCAGAACCTCGAGCTCTGTTGCCGCCGCACGTGCAGCATCCGCCGCCTCCGCTGCTTCTACTTCCGCTCTCGCCGCTGCCAGTTCCGCCGCCGCCAACCGTGCTGCCCTCGCCGCTGTCGCTGCAGCCGCTGCTGCTGCTCGCTCGCGTTCTTGTGCCGCGGCGACCTCGGCCTCCTGCTGGCGCCGCGCACTCGAAGTGGCCGAGCGTAGGGACATGGTGGGCTAGTGAGGGGTCGCTGCGTGTGGAAGAGGCTGTCTCAGACGAAAGGCTGCTCGTCTGAGCAGGGGAGGAAGGAACAGTTGGAGCTCTTGCTGCCGACTGAGTGTGGTGAGAGGCGCGGGAAGGAGATGAGCACGAGATGTTTAGGCTGCAGGATAGTTTGCCTCTGATACCAATTGTAAGTAGAGGGACTCTAACTCTCATTAAGAGGATGACACTATGAGTTGGGGCAATTTTCTGTTTATTTCCTCAAACACTACACAATGCCATACCCTTAGAGGGGTTGGGGACACATATTTATAGCCCTAGGGGCTGCACTACCACACCTTCTCACACACACCACACAACAGGATTGTCCTCTAGATGCTAAAGAGACTACAGAGGACAGTCAAAAGCGACTGTTGTCCTCTAGATGCTAAAGCGACTACAGAGGACAGTCAAAAAGCGACTGCTGTCCTCTAGATGCTAAAGAGACTACAGAGGACAGTCAAGCTGTCCTCTAGATGCTAAAGGACTACAGAGGACAGTCAAAAGCAGGCTGTCCTCTAGATGCTCAAGACTTATTCCATCACGGGCTACAACCATCAAACACACACCTAATCCTGTGTTTCCAGATCGACCACGCACCTAATATGACCAGCGAGTTGAAACCATCCGACAAAGGCTTGCCCACCACCTCGGCACTCTTCTCCCACCAAGAGTCAAAGCAGCCATCACCTGTAGAGGGACAGAGCACCTGGAAGTCCCCTGACCGAAGGAAAAGGAACCAAAACTGCTTCGCAAAGCTGCACTCGACCAATAAGTGATTAATAGTTTCATCTGCCTGGTCACAAAGCGGACAGCAGACGGGATGATCCATTCCCCTTTTAGCCAACCTGTCAGCTGTCCAACATCTATCATGCACAACCAGCCACATAAAAAATTTGCATTTCCCTGGCGCCCAGGTCTTCCAAATCCGTTCAGCCGGCCCAAACTCAACAGCTCCAAGGAGAAGAACCTGGTAGGCAGAACTAGAGGAGTAATCCCCCGACGCGCTGAACTTCCAAAAATGCTTATCAGAAATCCCAGGTTGAAGAACTAAGCCCTCCAGCAAGTCACAGAGATCCAAAACCTGTGCAAGCGCCCTGACTGAAAGCGCACCCCTTATATCAGCCACCCAATTCAGATTTGTTACGGTTTGTCCTCGGAGAAGTTGCTGGCTGCCGCAGTTTGTCCACGACGTTCAGTTCCTAAACACTACCTGTTCGGCTCACCTCCCTAAATCCTAGTCGTTCAACACTATAGATGTCCAAACGGGCCACCCGGCACGGACCCGGCCCGAACCCGTTTCGGCCCGGTACGAATAGGGCCGGGCCAGGCACGGCCCGTTGATGCTTCGGGCCGGGTCGGGCTGGCCCACGTGCCTAGAGACATGCCCAAACCCGGCACGCACAGGAAAAAATCGTGCCGGGCCGGCCCGTTGGCCCGGTGGGCCTCAACGGACCGGGCCGGGCACTGGCCCGAACCAACAGTAGAACGGTATATAAATACATATATTTAACATAATTAATCATATATAATAACATATTATTTATATATATTAAGACAACAAAATATTTATGTATGCATTTTATATTTATGTATGCATTTTATATATGTTTGGCCGCGTATTTAGTATTTACATACTATGAGAGAATTAAATGTATTTACATATTTAGTATTTACATAAATATGCGGGCCGCCGTCGTGCCGACCCATTTATCGTGCCGGGCCGGGCCAAAGCACGCGGGCCGCCGTATGTGCCCATACCCGGCCCGCTAAACGGGCCGTGCCGGCCCGGGCCCGTAACCGACCGTGCCGGGCCGTGTTTGGACCGGGCTAAATTCGTGCCGTGCCACGGGCCAAACGGGCGGCCCGCACTGTTTGGACATCTATATTCAACACAGCACTCAGTCCGACGCCTAGGCGACCTCACTGTGACACCATACTTTCCAGGTGGGTGCCATGCTGGCTTTAGGAGAAGCGACGCGTCACGACGAGTTAAGTCAGGCGCCTGGACACCTAGTCAATGCCTAGGCGGCAAGTTCGTCTGAGCGCCTGGACGCCTAGGCGTCGCAGTAATAACATTGGCATAGTTGGTAAACAATGTAGTTGCAGTAATAACATTGGCATAGTCAGTTTTCATGTTTTATTTTCTGATAGGAATGTGTAATATCACATTCTCCCTCCAATCCCCCTCTTATTCTTCTTAATAAAATAATGTCCAGCTATCCTACATGTTCAAAAAGAAATTGGATGTGTTACGGTAAAGAAATCTCAAGGGCAATAGGGCAACAGAACCTGAGCTACTGGTGCATTGTCATCAATAAATGGAGCTGCAAGACTTATAAATGAAGCTTCGCCAACGCCCACAAACCTGAGTATCAAATCAAAAGTTTGAATAAATGGCCATGTGATTAGAAGAGTAGCAATAAATCTTTCTTAGCAGGTACTTGATATAGCAATGATACTTACATGCGGCATATAGTAATTGACCAGAAATCAAATGATACCCCACAACCAGCTGTTGCGATAGTCCACACTAACAAGCCAACACCAATAAGCCTGAAAGGATTATATCTGCAGAGAAGGAAAATAACTGGTCACAAGGGAAAAATTAATAGCACTCCAAAAGGTTGAGGATAGGGGGTGAGCAGGAAGCATGACACACATCGGCAACTGCACATGCACATTGCAGTGCACATCTAAATGCAGAGATGTGCGAAGGGCATCTAGCCGAGTTGGTAAGGTGGTCTGAGGAGCACTCCTTAGGTCCTGAGTTCGAATCCTAGTGGGAGCGAATTTCAGATTAAAAAATGTCACTCATTAGTTCCCCTGATGTGCACACGAGATGGAATGACCTATGTCGAGCGGATCCTCGTGTAGGGGCTGGGAGGGCTCAAAGCACGAGTAAAGATCTGACCTATAAGGGGCGGACCCTCATGTTGCACGGGGGGCAGCTTTCGTGACCTTTCTCGATCGGGGGCTCCGATTGAGCTTTTAAATTTAATACCGTGGGGGCGGGTCTTTCCCCTACCGGTCGAGTTTTTTTAAAATGCAGAGATGACACATTTAATCTAACTTGTAATCATGAAATTCTGCCAGCATGTGAACCATAGAGAATTGTCACCCTAATTGTTCTCTCCAATCTTGACGGGGATACTACGTACTGAAATGATCCATTGCCAAATACACCATAGACCCAAATTTGAATTCTATACACACAAATCCAACAATAAAAAAAAAGAAACTGCAGATGGAAGAGAAAAAAATGATGACATGTTTAGCGTGAGTGTGACTAGCTAATAAAATTTAGTACTTGTAGATTCATTGTAGTAGCAGTGTATGTGCATGTAATGCTACCAAATCTGCAGACTGAGTCTAACATTCAGAAATGTTATTATCTTTAAATAGTATAAGAGAGAGCTAACCTTTTTACAAGGCATGCAAATATCAGCGAAGACACCAACAGTCCAACCATAAATGCTGAGGACAATGTACCATCTTCAAGATTATTAAGATCGAAGTCCCCTCTGTATAGGTAGGCATATTAAGACAGACACTAACTAAACGGGAAAGAGGTAATATATTGCATCTTAAGGGTCTGTATGGTACAGCTCAGCTTCACTAGCGAAGCACTTTTGGGGGCTTTGGTTCCATAAAGCAGCTTCGCCATTGAAGCTAAAGCTGTTTTCAAAAGAAACATTTGGTAAAACAGCTCTCTGGTAAGATAGCAGAGAGAAAGCTGGGAGTCAGCTTCATCTGGGGAACTGTGCCTGAGGGAAGCTGAAAAACAACTTTTAGGGAGAAGTTGTTGACTGGTAGAAGAAGCTGAAAAACAGCTTTGTGAAGCTGGTGCAAAGGCTGTACTAAACACACCCTTAAGACAGTAGACAGGTGGTGACTTAAGTAATATAAAAATGACGGGGTAGGAGGGAATCGTGTCAGCAGAAGACAATTGCATAAATAACTTTCTGTTGATCCTCAAAAATAACCAAATATATTGCTTGTGGGTTTTGTTGGGTTTTAACTCTACTACCCCCAACTTGCTTGGGACTAAAAGGTTTTGTTGTTGTTGAAATAACCAAGTATATTAATATCATTTGTATCTTATAAAGGCCTACACTTCAAGAAAAGAATTCTTGTAGAACTTACTGAATTCCTGAGCCTGAGGTGCATGTACCACCCGAACAACTTTTGCGGGTACCATTGACGCCATTACTTGCTATTGCTCCTCGATCAATATAGTTCAGCATGTTGATAATGCAGAACATGACAAGTAGTCTGCATGTGTAGAATAATATTCAACTAAGCAGAAATATAATTTGAAGATACACATATGCCGAAGTAAACCATGCTAATACAATCTAAATAAAGAAGAATTTGTACTAAAGACCACACAACAGTTGATTGTGGAAATAATTCATGTCAACCATCTTCCCTCTAAACTGAGATAAAATGGGCTTGAGACTTGAATAAAATTCTGTGGCATCCTGAGCATATGATTTACTAATTACTAAATAATCAACTGAGAGGCAGTGACCATACTGCAGAACAAGGTTTTAAAGTCGGCTAGTCGACTCTAGTCGCCTGAGCACCGATAAGGTGACTAATCGCGATTAGTCGTCGATTTGATCGATTAGTCGAGTCTAGTCGACTCCTAGTCGTCCTATAGTCGTCCACCTATAACAGGACCATATGTGTGTGTATCAATATATTTGAATATATACAGTTGTAGCTGCCTAGCTGGATTGCATGAACTGTACCAGTGCCACTGCCATCGTTCTAGAGCTGGGGCAACACAGATTCTGAGAAGATGACTTCAACATTATTACGCCGCATCCTATTCTCATCTGCAGTGGCACAACAATCAAGTGAATAGACAACAGAGGAGTGGTCGCCTACTCGCCTGTTCAGCCTCTGAACAGACAATAGAGGAGGACGGAAGCACGCTGAAGGGGGCCCTCTGCAGACTACAGCCGCCGCGCGATGGAGGGGGCGCAACTGCTGCTCGAGCAGAGGGTCGCCAGAGCACAACAGGGCGGCATGAGAGGAGGGCGGCGACGATGGAGAAGGGGTTGCGCTGCGGAAGAGCGAACACACAACAGTGCGTACCGTATTGGTACATGCAGGGGCGTAGGGCAAAACAGTTTTATGTTGTGTACAGATGGTGGGCCGACCCACATAATAGAGGCCGGATTAGTGGCCAAAACAGGCATAACTAGTCGACCATAACCCCTAGTCGGACGACTAATCGCGATTAGTCGGCGACTAGGACGACTAATCGCTACCTAGTCGCTCTAGTCGAGTCGGAGACCCTAATCGAGCTCAGACTAGCGATAAGGCCGACTAATCGCGACTAATCACGATTAGTCGGACGACTTTAAAACCTTGCTGCAGAACCACATTTTCATATCAGATGCTCATATGACTGGAGGACAGGTGGACAGCCAAATAACCAACTCTCCAGCTTCAATTTCGATTTTGGGATCCAAATCTCACACTGCCTCAGCAGACTATACAGGCAATAGAAGGTACAGCCTTCAGTTGATCAAACCTACCTCGCTAAAAAAGATCCCTTCCAATTTCAATGCACAGTAAACTAAATTTAACCTATCTGGTGCATCGAGCTAACACTGAATCGAAAACGCATATCCATACCACGAAAGCGAGCAAACGACGAGAACCGTATATAAATTCGAAAACCCCAAGTCACGAATGGAACAACCGGAGCGACAAGCAAGTTCCGAATTAACTAATGAAACATCATTACACACCGCACCCAATGATTTGTTGCTCCAATTTGAACTACGAAACTGCTACCTCCGCTGGCCTGCTCAGATCCCACCACGACTTGGACATCGCCAGAACTCAGAAGTTAGAAACATAATCCCGAGACATGGCAAAGCAGACCAATTAGAGCTCCAGACGAGCAAAATTCCTCAGAACAAGCAAACCACCAAATCGCCCAAACCCGAGGTCAACACCGCCCCAGAACTCCTCAAACTAGTGCAACGAAAACAGATCAAGCCTACCACAGCCGAGTCTAGAGCGATGGTACTCAATCGAGCTCTGCTCCGGGTTGGGTTACCTCTTAGGTGTGAACCAGGAAGGGTTGTCCCCGGCGTCACCGTCCCGGTCGCTGGTGCTCGCGTCCAGGCCCGTCTCGACGTCCCGCACTACCGTGACAGCCATGGCCTGCACACCTGCTGCTGCTGCCGCCGCCGCCTCCTCCTGCTTAGGCTCCTCTGTCTCCGCCGCCGGAGTCGCCGCAACGGGAGAAGGGGGAGAACCGGAGGCGGACTCGACGGGCCGGGACCCCGCAACTAGCACCACGACCCTGGCGTCGTCGTCGCTCGCTCCCTGGACTGCGGTGACGGACTGACGGATGATCCGCCTTGACTTGGGGTATCGGTTACCGAACGGGATTCGTCTCGTGCACGGTCATCCCAGCGAAAAATCTCATGGGTCCAAACGGAATGGATAATGCGTGCGCGGGCGGGTTATCTTTTGTTTGCTTCCAGGCTGTTACCTTCTAATTAAAGTCAAAGCCAGCTGTTAGACTGCAGCTATAATTTATAAAGATAAAATACTGTAGCTGAAATATATAAAGACAAGATACTGTAGAATTAATATAAAGGGGTGTTTGGTTTCTAGGGACTAATGTTTAGTCTCTTCATTTTATTCCTTTTTAGTGTATAAATTGCTAAATATAGAAACTAAAATAAAGTTTTAGTTTCTATATTTGGTAATTTTAGAACTAAAATAGAATAAAATCTAGGGACTAAACATTAGTCCCTAGAAACCAAACACCCACTAAGTCATACGGATTAAAGCTAGTATGCTGTGGACTGTGGTTTTGAACGGAATGAGAAGGCCACGGCCGTCGGGCTACGGGAGCACGGATGTTGGGTGTTGTCTTGACGTCTGGTTTGGTAGGAGATTGCTTGCTCTATCTCTCCGAGCTTGGTTTCGCAGTTCGCAAGTCGCACGCTGCCCTCGGGCCGTCCGGCGTGACCCATGGGCCGCAAGCTGCTGCACCAGACAGATGGGACATGGCCCACTACCGCATCACAACTCTTGACACCAGGTGGACTCTCAGTCACGCCTCACGCCATGCGACTCGTCACGGCCTCGGCGTGCCGCCTGCGTGCCCGGTGCCCGTGCGGCCGTGACGAACGACACTGACGAGCAAAGCAAAGCCAACGGAGCCGAGCGAGACGACGAGACCGCGATTGCTAGCTAGCTAGTTCGGGCAGCGAGCGGGGTGAGACGGCTATGGCGTGCTGCTCCGCCGTCCTGCACCATCCGCTGGGCTTCTCACTCACCCCGTGCTCCGCCTCCCGAGCCCCACCGCGCATCCAGCGCGTGGGCGTGGCAACTCCCTCGGCCGCCTCCGCCCGCCCTCTTTCTCGCGCCAGGATCTCACCGCGCTGCACCTACTCCGGTGGCGCCAGCGCTGCCCCTGGTCCTGGGGAGCTACCCGCGGCGGCGCTCCGACGGGTCCTTGAGATGCCGGGTGCGCACCAGGCGCCCGCCTGCTACGACGCGCTGAGCGCACGCCTCGTCGAGCGCGCCGAGTTCAGGGCCTGCTTCACGAGCGGTACATGGTCGATCTTTTGCCGCAACGGTGGCAGGGGGTTACTTCTCGTTCATACCATCCAAGAGAGATTGCCTAGTCGCCCTCCATTTAGGGAACTTGCAGAGAGCGTCTGCCTGTAACTGTATTTGTGTATGCCTGCGATGCATTGCTGATAGGAATCATAGTCTCTTGCTTCGTGAGCTCCTGCAGCTGCCTAGAAAAGGAGGAGGATGCACGATTCTTCACTGAAAGTCATACTTTTCCTTTGCAGGTTTCTCAATCTCTGCCGCACGGCTTGGATTACCAGATGTTGGTCTCATCTCGTACGGGGAAATGATCGATCAGGGGCGTCTGATGACTGAAGCAGTTTCAATCCCTGTGATCGGTGATGCGGATAATGGTTACGGAAACTGTATGAATGTTAAGAGGACAGTGAAAGGATTTATTAATGCTGGTTTTGCTGGAATTATTCTTGAAGATCAGGTGTGTTATGCTTATAAAGTACTACAACAGATAATGGTTACATAACTATTCCTGAATATCACAATTCACACATTGATTTTGTTATGTTCTCTATTCTCTATATCTATATGTTGAAGTGACCATTTAGAGTTTGCATTTTCTGGACCCCAAAAATGTAAGTGATGCAGTTGTAGTAATCGTTGTAGTCTAGGATCTGGGGCAGGATTCACATCACATTCTTAGGTTTGTACTACACGGAACCAGTGTTTGATTTCTCTATGTATCAAATTGTACATTCAAGCTATGTAACTCGTACTGATTATGCATGGTGTCACAATAGCTTGTTCTGTTCTGTTCCTTGAAGTTTCTTTTATAGTGATATGATATATTACATTCTGAAGGTGTCACCAAAGGCATGTGGACACACACAAGGAAGGAAGGTTGTCTCAAGGGAGGAAGCAATTATGCACATAAAAGCTGCTGTTGATGCCAGGAATGAGAGTGGCTCTGATATTGTTATTGTGGCAAGGACAGATTCTCGTCAAGCTGTGTCTCTTAATGAAGCATTATGGAGAGTACGGGCCTTTGCTGATGCTGGAGCAGATGTTCTATTCATTGATGCCCTCGCCTCAAGGGAAGAAATGAAGGCATTTTGCGCTATCGCGCCTGGAGTTCCAAAAATGGTTAGATATGTTATGTGCATCAATGTTTCTGGTTTTCATATACTTGCAATGCCTTCATCTTACTCTTGACCTGCAGGCCAACATGTTAGAAGGTGGTGGTAAAACTCCTATACTGAGCCCTGTTGAACTGGAAGAAATAGGTTATAAAATCATAGCCTATCCATTATCTCTAATTGGTGTATCGATGCGTGCAATGGAGGTTTGTTTTTCATTTATATATGTGAATAGAATGTTTTTCATTTATATATGCAAACAATATGATTGTTTTTCATTTATACATGTCAGTATTTCATTGCACGACTAACTGCATCTCAGTGGATCATGCACATTGTTTGCCATTAGCATTTGGGCAAAAGGAGGAATCAACATTTGTGTATGCATGCCATACGAAACTTGTGGTATAGAAGCAAGAATGAGCCCTTGTGTAGTTGTTAAATTTGCTGTGCACATATTTGCTCAGTTTCCACGATGATCTCCATCTGCACTCTGCAGGATGCTCTTATTGCTATAAGGGGTGGTCGCATACCTCCTCCAAGCAGCTTGCCAACATTTGAGGAGATCAAGAATACTCTTGGCTTCAACCACTATTACGAAGAAGACAAACGATATGCGGTGACACCAGCCCAACCATTGTACGGGACTGGTACGGAACTTAGGATTTCATTCTCCGTTGAATATGAATGAATTCATTTAACCTGCAACTCCTCAATTGTAGGCTATGATAATTATACAAGTGAACCGAACAGTCCGGGAGATTCCAGGTCCAGGGCTAAAAAAACACAAGAACCTGTTATTGACATATTGCCTCAGCTCTATGATATTGGTTCCAGTGACAGCAGAGGACCTTCAACTGGAATGTGGTCTCGAACTCTTCGACTAAAGATTACAGGAAGAGATGGGATCCAGAAAATCGATGCCAGGATACCTGTAAGTAATCATTTGCTCGACTCCAGTGTTCGGTATCTGGTAGTCAGATACTCTGATTGAAGTTTCTATAAACTCACTTAAATTGACAGCTTGACCTGTGACATATATATATGTGCTCAGTCGCTATATTGTTTCTCACTCCTAGTTTATGCAAATATTCTGTGATTTACCGTCTCGAATATCAATATAATGGTTTCTATCTTTAACTTCCCTTTTCTACCACAGGCTGGGTTCTTAGAAGGGATGACAAGAATTATTCCAGGTTTGTACTTGTATATCCTCAACCAAACCATGATTCTGTAAACGTGACCATTTTCAAAAGACAAAAATGGAATCTGCAGATGCACTTGTTTTATATTTCATGTGACAATCTCCTTTTGGACATTATGCAGGCTTGGCTGGAGCTAATATTATGGAAAGGCTTCGGAATGCTCCTGTTGATACAGACAACCCCCAGAATGGTCAAATACTGCTTGATTTTGAGGACGCCATGGGAGATAGGATCCAGGTGTTTATTGCATGAGCTGACGGTGTCTTTGCTAGAATGCTCGTGCACAGCAAACTCTGGAAGCATGGTCGTTTCAAGTAGCATCAGGGTACATGCATCTTGCTATTGGCGCAACCCTATCTAGTAGTTGAATTAGATAATTTGGACATCGATTATATCTTGGCGAACTAGTATTTACAAATAACAGACTTGTTCCTATTCATCGAGGCTGGGTGTACATCGTTGGGATTCCATTAAAACACAGCTGGGGACTGCGGGATAAGTTTTTCTCCGTAGCGTTGTTTCTGTGTTGAAAAAAAACCCTGAAGTTGAATAGAAATAAAGAAGTAAACTCTTGTTGAGTTATGAAATACTGTTGAATATATATCCAGAAAGCAATCATGATTTAGGACAATGTTAATGGACCTTTAGAGCTTGTTTGATTTGAGATGGATTAAGAGGGATTGGAGGGGATTAAATCTCCTCCTATATAAATTTGTATAGAATGAGATTTAATCCCCTCTAATCCCCTCGATGCACTCCTAACCGAACAAGCCCTTAAAGTAAAAGTCCATTTGTAGGTGTTTATTTGTAGGTGTTTATGTATATAAAGGGGCTAACCGCTAACGTGTTATAGATAATTATCTTAGCCATCATTGTCTCTTTTCCTAAGGTTACAGACGTCTAAGACAGTCATCGAATCATCAAAGTATGAGACCCTCACTACAGATAAGCTTTTTCAGCGAGTTCAAGTTCATAGAAATTAATCACTAGACTTGGAAACCCTAGTGCATCCACCATAGGCCTTGTCTTAGGAGGTGATATCTCTTTAGCTTGGCACTTGTTGTCAGTCGTTTTTGCAGCTTCACAACAATGATATGAATCGGCGGTGTGGCACGAACAAGGACGCCTGCTTCCACTATACAGACCTCGACTATTTCATCGCCAACTATTCCAAGATGAAGGGCAAGTCGGAGGCAGACAAGTGTCATTTCCAATCCCGTCGGCACAAGTACACCTCTGGCAACCACAAGTCTAAGATGAGGTTCGACAAGGTGGCATTCAAGTAAAAGTACCTTCTAACCTTCACTGCCCACAAGGCCAAGCTCAAGGAGCACGCCTTCCTCACCTCACTCAGCGACATCGACAAACCACTCTGGCCATACTTCTTCCTCGAGCGACGACGAGTTCGAGAAACTAGTCAAGGACAAGCTGAATGAGCTATGCTTCCTCACCGATACTATCAATGCTTCCTCACCAATACTATCAAATGCATCTGCATCATGGCACTTGGTGAGGATGTAGTGAACAACAACGAGAAGGATGTCAACAAAGACTCTACCTCTAAGGTATAACTTTTCGTCAATGAACTCGCCGTTGAGGTAGGTGAGATGACTACTGCTGTAGCTAGCCAGGACAAGTTACTTAGACACTGTTTGTTTCAGTTTTTTGGAGCTTCTGGCCACCAAAAGCTGTTGCGGACTGTCAAACGCTTAGCTTTTCAGTCAGCTTCTATAAAATTCGTTTGGGTAAAAACCATTCAAAATCAACATGAACACATAATCGGTTGAGTCGTTGCAATAATAGGAATCCGTCACTTTTTAGATCTTGAGTCCTATAGACACCTTTATCTTCCTCCGCACGTAATCCTAATGATACTCAAATTCTCTACACAGCCAGATTCTTAGAAAAGCTGGTCAGAAAAAAGCTGAACCAAACAGGCCCTTAAGCTTGTAGCAAGCAAGAGGAAAGATTACAAGAATAAATATGAGGCCGCACTTAGGAGCCGTTCAGTTGTCTAGGAATGGTGACCTGAAATCATTTCGAGCCCTATTACTTCTTTAATTTACATAAGTTTTGATCAACAAGAAAAATTCCGGAGCTATTCCAGGAGAGCCTGAGTTAGATAGACCAGTTACTCTCGAGCGACATATAGTTGGCCAGGGACCAAGCCCTAAGAGTAA
Source organism: Zea mays (assembly GCF_902167145.1). Taxonomy (NCBI): domain Eukaryota; kingdom Viridiplantae; phylum Streptophyta; class Magnoliopsida; order Poales; family Poaceae; genus Zea; species Zea mays. The sequence goes on along the minus strand of NC_050105.1, from coordinate 134,566,153 downwards.
TGAACACAAATCCAATTAGCTTGACAAAGATATCAAGTGCTTAACAGCCTGCTCGGCTGGCAGCTGCAGCTACGGCTGTTCGTACTGCTACAGTATCTGTAGAGACAATACTGTAGAAGCCGCAGCCGGATTAAAGCTGCACAAGCCATAACCGGATTAAAGCCATAGCAAGCCGCAACCGGATTTAAACTGCAGTTATGATAATTGCTGTTTTTGAGTTTTATGTCTCTCTAAAGGTTTGGAAATATGTAACACAATTAAAAAAATCAATATTGACACGTCTCCCTATAGATTGAGCCATTTTATAGATCACCCACCTATTAGCAAAAAATACTCTTTCATAGCTTTATTGCACATTTACATGCACCACGGTTGGAAAAGCATAGCTTCTCAGTTGCCTATGTAAGCCAGGTGGGCGCGAATACAAGAATTTCAAATGAGGCCCAGAAGCCTTCTACTTATTATGCTAGTACAACATCACCACCATTATCTAGAGCTTGCAAGGGCAGCAGCTGCTGTTGCCCTAATCTCATTTCGAAGTCCTCCAAATATTCTCTGCTGTTGATCTCTGTCAACCTGTAAAAGCACAAGCCAAAACAGAAGGCACCAGTAAAATACGAGCCTCAAGGGTTGATTGCGATTTGTGATTCTACGTCAGCATGCACACATTTCCAGTTACCTGCTAATCGTACGATCCTTGGCAAATCCAAGCTCATTGTCCACACATAGGTCAGGGTCGTCACTTTTCTGTGAGCGCGAAGATCTTGGTGAAACCTTCTGTGCTTCAGCAAGAGTCATGATATTCTCAAACAGTTCTACTGGTCCAGCCTCGGCTGTACATAACAGCCTTGCTTTGTTCTCGTACATAACCTAAAAAACCATTCAATATTTCAAGATAACAAAATATAGGTTGTAGTATGCAACATCTATTGGTGGAGAGTTTTAGAATTCAGATTAAGGGGAAATACATTTCTGTTGTTTACATTCAATTATCTAATTTTTAAGTATGAGGGACTACTGCATGTAATCACATCTAATCTATGATAGAACCTCCTTAAGACAACCACACTGAATGTTAAATTTTAAGGTGTCTTAAAGTTCAAACGCACAACAAATGGTTGTCTGCACATATTGAGGCTGTGACAAACTTAAACATAAAAACGCGAGAGAAAACAAGAACCATACATCAATCAGTGTGACGAACCGATAAGCTGCTGTTCTGTTACTAGACCCAAACTTTGGAACACCATCAAGTGCCAGGGTGTGAAATTTTTCTGTAAGGCAAGAATCGGTTATTAGTTAACAGGTTATCTCAAATTCAAAATAATCAGGCAGCAACATTACTTACTGAAGAGTCCAAAGTAATCTGCTGCACCTAAAGGTCTATCACAGAGATCTTCAAAAGGAAAATATGCACAGCCATTTGCTCCCAGAGAAACCTGCAAAATCGTTGCTAAGTGATAAAAAATAATGTGTTCTAGTGGGCTGTTTTTTAGTACTTCTACCATACCTGTAATTTCCTTCCCATAATTACTTCAACAGTTTGTGGGCTGGGTTCCTCATCTCCAATTAAAGACTGGAGCTTCTGTTTCAGAAGCGTACTGTAATGCTTTCCGACAAAATAGAAACCTTGTTCAGCCTGCTCAGACATCAGTTCAAAAATGTCAAAGAAGGGAAGGGGCAAGAAACCAAGGACTACTAGCTCGCAGCAGATGGTAACATACAGAACCCAGTTGACGATAGTCCACCGCAGATCCAATGGGGTGCACGATGCACCTTTCCTGCAACGGTCCACAAAAGTAAAAACCAACATACTAGCTAAAAGGGCCATGCAGAGAAATTCATAAATGTAAAACAACTCGTACTTTCAAGGTGTCAATAAATGGCAAGAAAAGGTCCCGTTGTAAGCCACCTTCATAAAGCTTATCTGGAGCACGGTTAGAAGTTGAAACAAGAATCTGAGCACAAAACATGCATATAAATCCATGTCAAAAGTTTATGCATTGTACAGATAACTTGGGTATTTTAGTCGCATAAGAAAATGGAAGAAAATAGAAGCCACATACAATGCCTTTGCTGAACAATTGTCTGAACAGCCGGTTCAGAATCATAGCATCAGCAACATCAGTTACCTGTGCAGTATAGTTGGGCTTGTTACAAACATATATATATTAGGACACTGGAAGAATATTTAACCTCAGAAAAGTATACCATAAACTCATCAAGACATAATATGATGGCCTCATCTGAAATCTCAGCTGCTACAACATCAAGGGGATCTGAAACACCTTTATGCATCTGCATATAGACAAGTGTCATGACAACAATTATCATATATCTTCCTGAAGCTTGCAACAGGGTACTTCCGAAGGCAATTTGCACACATAAACAAATTACCTGAAGACGACTATGTACGTTCAACATGAAATCATGAAAGTGAATACGTTTTTTTCTCCAATTAGATGGCCTGCCAAGACAATAATATCAGTTATCTGAAGTGAAGAATGCACGTAAGTACCAACATTTTGTAAAGCCGTGAGATTTGTATGGAACTCTGTTATTTCAAGATTATTTGGAACAAAAATATCTTTCTGAATGTATAAAATGACAAGAAAGACATGCCAGCATTTCATTCTTTCCATCTAGTTTTTCCATCAACAAGAGAAATATGAAATGATTTTTGTTGGTCACAGGCACTGCAGGTTCCAACAACAAATTGGAGAACTGCGAAGGCATCAAGCACAAATTTTGATTATTTGCTTATCTTTCATCCAAGCCACTTACCCTGGAAGTCCTAAAGACAGTGCTGGGATGCAATCAGGGAAGATTTATAAACTGCTGATCAACCCCAAAGTCAGAAAGCATCAAAATTTTCCACTAATGATTCAGTCATTACCTTAGTGACTATGATTTATAGTACTATAATCACATTTAATGACTTCAAGCCAATTCTCTATTCTCTACTACTATAATGTGGGAGTTTCTCCCTTCGTACGTCACCCCCCTCCCCACGCGCGAATGACTACAATTGTCATACTGCTAAATTTCTAAAACCCTAAACCCTACTGATGGAATAAGTCTTGAGCATCTAGAGGACAGCCTGCTTTTGACTGTCCTCTGTAGTCCTTTAGCATCTAGAGGACAGCTTGACTGTCCTCTGTAGTCCCTTTAGCATCTAGAGGACAACAGTCGCTTTTTGACTGTCCTCTGTAGTCGCTTTAGCATCTAAAGGACAACAGTCGCTTTTGACTGTCCTCTGTAGTCTCTTTAGCATCTAGAGGACAATCCTGTTGTGTAGTGTGTGTGAGAAGGTGTGGTAGTGCAGCCCCTAGGGCTATAAATATGTGTCCCCAACCCCTCTAAGGGTATGGCATTGTGTAGTGTTTGAGGAAATAAACAGAAAATTGCCCCAACTCATAGTGTCATCCTCTAATGAGAGTTAGAGTCCCTCTACTTACATCTACAATTCTCTACTACTATAATGTGGCATGACTACAATTGTCATACTGCTAAATTCCTAAATCTCCTCATAGATAAAAAAATATCAATGTGCTAAGTTTTCGGAGTAGGAGTCAACTGTCTTCTGATTCATGCCACTGGTTTTCCAAATTTTTGAAAGCAACGGGAGCTCATATTAATACTAATGCATTCATTATCTTTATAATGTGTTCTGATAATTCAAAATTGTGCATGATCTAAAAAGAATGACAAAGAAAGAATATTGACCATTAGAATGCATATAGTTGCCATAACAGTTGTGATACAGAATCACTTATATAGATTGATGCACCAGAAGAGCATTAATATATTTACAACTACTTTGTGATGGTCTAGGGATGATGAGGAAGGTTACAAATTGACAAGTCATAACATTGTTATCACAAAGTGGTGTGATGGAGATCTTATACTGGAAGGCTAGAATTGACAGACTTACAGCTGTTCATAGAACAAGTCCATAAGCATCGTCTTCCCTGTACCAACACCACCATAGAGGTAAAGGCCCTTAACTGGAGCAAAGCTAGAAGGCTGAGTAATGAGGCGGGACCATAGCCATCGACTCCTTCAATATCAAAGACTAAAGTTATTTTTTTTCCAAAGAAAAGACTAAGCTTAAGATAATACAAAATATGTCATCTTAGTGCACGGAAACTGCTCTTACCGTCCTGATTTCTCAGATGACTTATATCTATCCAGCTGGCAGTCTTCTCCATTCTCAATCAACTCCTCATAGAGCCCTTGTAATTGTTGAATTGTATCAACCTGTATGAACCAGTAAAAAGGTGGGAAAACTTTTTACCACAGCATTGATAGGAAAGTATCCAAGACAAGAACTTTTGGTCAAACACCAGAACAACACCTGAAAGCTATCGCCATCTACTAGGTCTCCTGATGCTATTCTCCTCTCATATTCCACCATCGGGCCACCTCTTCCAATATCTACAGCAAAGTTCAAGAAAGCAAAAAGGTCGATTCCAATGACCCCAAAAATAAAAGATAGAAATCACCACAGGTAAAAGAGAAATGCGAAGATAACCTTTGATAGAACCAGCCGCTACATTAGAGAACATGGACCTCATCAACTCCATGCCAGGGCTTGCAAATCTGCTAATTTCACCATTACGACGTAACATGCTCAGTGAACGGGGTGTCGATCCGCACATGATTAAAGCATTCTGCAGCCCGAACAATCTGGTTGCTTGTGAGTTCCCCTCTGCATAGTGCTGGATAAATCGGCGGAGCTGGCGAAGTGACCGAACAACTGATCTCATCTTCCACTATGTATCTTATTTCTCCACTTTCTAGGCAGACATCATAAAGAAGTTATGAGCTTACAAATGCAGCAGACCAAAGAACCATTAAAGAATGATACAAGGTACACATCCTAAGAGTCGCATATTACCGGCCATGTGACGAAACAAGCATCAATCATGTGGCATAAACAAGGGAACGGCAAAAGTAAGCAAACAAGTTAAATAAATGTGGGTGGGAGCATGACATCATAAAAGGTAATCAAGAAAATGACATGGAAAGGGTGCTCGGTGAAAAGAAACGCAGCTACTAGTACATACTCCTACAGTCCTACTACTCTGCAATTAATAATTAGTTCAAAATAAATACCAATAAAAGAGCACTTAAAGTTTCCCGAGAAGAACTAGGAATCCGTAATCCGTATCAAATTGACCAGTATCACCACAGCTCCATCGATCGGCTACAAGTTTCATGGGCAGATTAAATATATATATTTGTAAGCCCGAGATGGGAAAATTCTTGCACGACGAGCTAAAGGTAACGCCAGCTCCAGGATGATGGGAGTACTGTTACGAGTGCGTCTCAAAGATTGAAACTTGCTACAGATCGAGGAAGACGAAACAGTATCAGCACCTACAACTACAACCAGCAGCACGTGACAAGAAGTATACCAAATCGGGAAACCAAAGCTCCAAATTTTGCGGAATCATTACAGAGCAAATCAAGAACGATCCAGACAGCAATCCTGAAGGAACGAATCAAGTTGGAACATGAAGACCAGCCGCCAGATTCACCTGAGCGAGGAACTCTAGCGCACGAACGGCGGTTGGGCTGGCCCCGCCCGAGCACGCCTTCCGAAGAGGGATGCCGGCCTCACCGCGGGCAGGCCGCGACAATCCGCTGCAGCACTGCACAACAAGAGACGCTCCGCCGCTGCAACGCGGCCACCGGACGCGCGATTAGCAGCTGCCTCCGACGGTGGCGCCGCGGCGAACAGCCAAGCGTGAGGAGACAGAGAGCGCGGGGACAGCGACGGGGCCTCCAGGCAACTATATGTACTAGATCAACTGAATCAGGATTGTACGTAACAAATAACTGACACCGAAAGGAATACGGGATATACGCGCGCACCACAAATCAGGAGAGGAATCGGAATTCTCGGGCCAACCAGGAAACCGAAACCGCGCCGGCCGCCGCTGCTTCTGACCGCTCCGTCGCGGCCAGGGGCCACGGGGGTTCTCTTCTCGCGGGACGTCACGAAACAGACCAGCCTCAAAAAAAAATTGCGGCAGGAGGCTCCGAACGTCGGGCCGGGTGCCAAGAGATGGGACTATTATATGGGAAGTTCAAGTTGGGAACAGGTGGATTGGGATGGACGAGTGGAGTATGAGCTGGAACGGAAGGTGGGTGGTGCTGCTCCGCTTGGATAGGAGATTAATTAAACAGTTCCGTGCACGGCTTCGGACAAGGCAATTCTTTTATTGCGCAGTTTTTAAAAACACCACTTCGTAAATTAATAAAATTATTCAGAACATATTATTGTTATTTTAAAAATTGAAATCTTGCCCATTGGAAAATTTTAAATTATTTTAAAATCACCACTGACATTCTTATATTTTTACATTATAGATCTGTATTAGAAATCTTATCCTATTTCTTATTTTTCTCTATATATCGTGCATCTATACCGGTGATACCTAAGGCAGTTCAATTGGCACAATTTAAAAAAAGAGCACTCTACTAACCAAAGCAACCCCAACCAAAGTAGCCTCCAATTGGTTACCCCATCCAAGTCGACTCCAACAAGTGCTCCTGTATGCTTGGCACCCTGACCAGGTTGGACTTGATCATAGCGATCCTGGCTTGGTCACCTCGACCGGGTCGGTCCTTCGACCAAAACTCCATCAACCAAGTCGACCCTGGTCTCGGACACCTAGAGTGATCCTAGCCTTCGATTGGGTCAGCTTCGACCTCGATCACCTTAAGCAGTCCCTGCCTAGTCACCCTAACCAGGTCAGGCCTAACCACATTCGCTCTAGATTAGGTCAGCATGGTTACAGTCTTGATAAGACTCTACAACACCGCAAACCAGAGGTACCATGATCATCTGCAAAAACACTAGTGATGGCAATTTTACCCGCGGGTTCGGGTATACACGGATATCTGACCCGCCGTATTCGGGTTCGGGTACGAAATTTAACCCGCGGGTCTCACCCATATCCGACCCGTGATAAAATCGGGTCGGGTACGGGTTTTATCTTGCACCCGCGAGTCTTGGCGGATATCCGAAATTATTTGAGTTTTCACTTTTCAATTTCAGCCCACCAGAAACCGCGGATCGGCCCAATGTCCATCTCTATTCACCAATCACCAGAAACCCTAGTCTCACACGCAGTCACACTCTCTCACGCCTCTCTGTCTATCAGCCGCCACCGCCAGAAACCGAGCGCGGAGCGCCGGTCGTCGGTCAGCCGCCACCATAACTCACTAAACCGAGTGATTCCACCTTTTGGCTCGTGGGACAGCCTAGATCTGCTCCGGTCGTCCATCGCACGGCTGTGCCGGTGTCGAGACGCAGACGCGGGCCGCTCTGGTTGCCCTGGTCCCTGCCGGCTGCCGTGGTGCCGCCCAGCGTCCCTGGCTCCCTACCCAGTGCGACAGTGCCCCTGCGTCAACGACTCAGCGTCTCCAAGGTAGCGTCTCCGAGGTAGCACTCCGAGGTATATTTTACGGTTCAAGTTCATGTGTACACTAAAATATCCTTGCTGTTTTTGTTCTTTGCTGCCCAACAGTTGAAAGGGAAATGTGCCTTTGGGCCATTTCTAAGTATTTTGGTGATTGAGTGCCAACACAAGTGCTTAAATGTAAATCTATGCCCATGAATGGACAAAGTGCAAATCAAGAGCAAAGGTATGTTTCTAAGTCTTAGTACATTGGTTTTGTGTACTAATATACTTGTCTAAGTATGAGAAACAGAAAGAAGAAGAAAAGAGAAGAGTTGGCTGTGTACAGCCAAAAGGCTGTTTCGGTCTGGGGCACCGGACTGTCCGGTGGTGCACCGGACAGTGTCCGGTGCGCCAGGCTGGCTCGAGCGAAGTGGCCGCTCTCGGGAATTCGCCGACGACGTACGGCTAAAATTCACCGGACTGTCCGGTGAGCCAACGGTCGGCCGGGCCAACGGTCGGCCGCGGAATCTGCGCGCGACACGTGGCCAAGCCAACGGCTAGAAGGGGGCACCGGACTGTCCGGTGTGCACCAGACATGTCCGGTGCGCCAACGGCTCCCAGATCAGCAACGGTCGGCTGCGCCATTTTAGGAAGGAAATCGGGCACCGGACAGTGTCCGGTGTGCACCGGACTGTCCGGTGCACCCGACGACAGAAGGCAAGATTGGCTTTCTAGATTTGCTCTCAACGGCTCCTAGCTGCCTTGGAGCTATAAAAGGGACCCCTAGGCGCATGGAGGAGTACACCAAGCAACCTTAGAGCATCCTTGATCATCCACACTCAGTCTTTGCGCATTCGTTTGTCATTCTCAGTGATTCGAGCTCCGTTCTAGTGAGAACTTTGAGATAGTCTTTTGAGCTCGATTCTTGGCCGTGTGTGTGCGCATTTTGCTGTGGATTTGTGTGTGTTGCTCCCCTCCCTTACTCCGTGCTTCTTTGTGAACTTTAAGTGTAAGGGCGAGAGACTCCAATTTGTGGAGATTCCTCGCAAGTGGGATAAAGATAAGCAAAGCAAAACACCGTGATATTCAAGTGGGTCTGTGGACCGCTTGAGAGGGGTTGATTGCAACCCTCGTCCGTTGGGACGCCACAACGTGGAGTAGGCAAGCGTTGGTCTTGGCCGAACCACGGGATAACCACCGTGTCATCTCTGTGATTGATCTTTGTTGGTTATTGTATTTTGTTGAGGATTCCTATCTAGCCACTTGGCAATTATTGTGCTAACGATTAACCAAGTTTTGTGGCTTAAGTTTTCAAGTTTCACAGGATCACCTATTCACCCCCCCCTCTAGGTGTTCTCAATTGGTATCAGAGCCGTTCTCTTCAAGAAAGGGACTAACCGCCCGAAGAGATGGATCCTAAAGGCAAGGGGATGGTGATCAACGACAAGGAAAAGGAGTCCTTCGTCAACGAGCCCAATGATGACAAGCTCACCGACTCAGGCTCGGGCCACAAAAGAAAAGACGGGAGAAAGAAGAAGGCAAGGCACATCAAGGAAATTGTCTACTACGACAGCGACGAATCTTCCTCCTCCCAAAAGGACGACGACGACTACGATAAACGAAAGACGGTTAACTCAAACTTTTCTTTCGATTATTCGCGCATCCCGCATAGTTCAAATGCTCAATTGCTTCCCATTCCACTTGGCAAGCCCCCTCACTTTGATGGAGAGGATTACGGATTTGGAGCCACAAAATGCGTACTCACCTGTTTTCTCTCCATCCAAGCATTTGGGAGATTGTGGAAAGTGGAATGAAATTTGATAGCTCGGATAGCCCTATGTTTATTAATGAACAGATTCATAGAAATGCACAAGCTACTACTGTATTGCTAGCCTCTTTGTGCAGGGACGAGTATCACAAGGTGAGCGGCTTGGACAATGCCAAGCAGATCTGGGACACCCTCAAGATCTCTCATGAGGGAAACGACGTCACCTTGCTCACCAAAATGGAGTTGGTGGAAGGCGAACTTGGACGGTTCGTGATGATAAGGGGGGAGGAGCCGACGCAAACATACAACCGGCTCAAGACCCTTATCAACAAAATAAGGAGCTACGGGAGCACGCGATGGACGGACCACGACGTCGTCCGCCTAATGCTAAGGTCATTTACCGTTCTTGATCCTCATTTGGTGAACAATATACGTGAAAATCCTAGGTACACCAAGATGTCGCCCGAAGAAGTTCTTGGGAAATTCGTTAGTGGGCGAATGATGATTAAAGAGGCAAGGTACGTGGACGACGCCTTGAATGGTCCGATCAACGAGCCGCGACCCCTTGCTCTCAAAGCAACACGAAGCAAGGAGGCGCTACCTAGCAAGGTGGCACAGTTTGAGGCGGCCGGACTTAATGATGAAGAGATGGCTCTCATCATCAAAAGATTCAAGACGGTGCTTAAAGGTCGCAAGGGACAGCCAAGCAAGACCAAAGCCAAGGGGAAGCGCTCATGCTTCAAATGCGGTAAGCTTGGTCATTTTATTGCTAACTGTCCCGACAATGATAGTGATCAGGATCAAGGGAACAAGAGGGAGAAAAAGAAGAACTATAAGAAGGCAAAGGGCGAGGCTCATCTGGGCAAGGAGTGGGATTCGGACTGCTCTTCATCCGACTTCGACAATGAAGGACTCGCCGCCACCGCCTTCAACAAGTCATCCCTCTTCCCCAACGAGCGTCACACTTGCCTCATGGCAAGGGAGAAGAAAGTAAGCACTCATAATACTAGTACTTATGCTTCTTCAAGTGAGGATGAGTCTAGTGACGATGATGAGATAGATTACTCATGCTTATTCAAGGGATTAGATAGAACCAAGGTAGACAAAATTAATGAATTGATTGATGCCTTGAATGATAGGAATATACTTTTAGAAAAGCAAGAGGATTTGTTGTATGAAGAACATGATAAATTTGTAGAAGCTCAGAAATCTCTTGCTCTAGAAATTAAGAGGAATGAAATGCTCTCTAGTGAATTATCTTCTTGTCATGAAACCATTGCTACTTTAAAGAGTGTTAATGATGACTTAAATGCTAAACTAGAAGTAGCTAGTAAATCTAATTCTTGTGTAGAACATGTTGAGATTTGCACTAGGTGTAAAGATTTCGATGTTGATGCTTGTAGTGATCATTTAGTTTCAATTTCCAAATTAACTGAGGAATTGGCTAGTCTTAATGCCCAACTTAAGACTAGCAAGAATGAATTTGATAAACTAAAATTTGCAAGGGATGCCTACACGATCGGTAGACACCCCTCAATTAAGGATGGACTTGGCTTCAAGAGGGAAGCCAAGAACTTAACAAGCCATAAGGCTCCCATTCCCGCTAAGGAGAAAGGGAAGGCCCCTATGGCTACTAGTGCTAAAAAGAACCATGCCTTTTTGTATCATGATAGGAGACAAACTAGAAATGCTTATAGGAGTTATAATGCTTACGATGATTTTTCTCATGCTATGTTTGCTTCTAGTTCTTCATATGTGCATGATAGAAATGTTGGTAGAAGGAATGTTGTTCATAATATGCCTAGAAGAGATGTTGTTAATATTCCTAGGAAAGTTAATGAGCCTTCTACAATATATCATGCTTTGAATGCTTCCTTTGCAATTTGTAGAAAGGATAGAAAGGTAATTGCTAGAAAGTTAGGGGCAAAATGCAAGGGTGATAAAACTTGCATTTGGGTCCCTAAGGAAATTGTGACTAACCTTGTAGGACCCAACAAGAGTTGGGTACCTAAGTCCCAAGCCTAAATTTGCCTTGCAGGTTTATGCATCCGGGGGTTCAAGCTGGATTATTGATAGCGGATGCACAAACCATATGACGGGGGAGAAGAAGATGTTCACCTCCTACGTCAAGAATAAGGATTCCCAAGATTCAATTATATTCGGTGATGGGAATCAAGGCAAGGTAAAAGGGTTAGGTAAAATTGCAATTTCTAATGAGCACTCCATATCTAATGTGTTTTTAGTAGAGTCTCTTGGATATAATTTGCTATCTGTTAGTCAATTATGCAACATGGGGTATAACTGTCTATTTACAAATGTAGATGTGTCTGTCTTTAGAAGAAGTGATGGTTCACCAGCTTTTAAGGGTGTATTAGACGACAAACTTTATTTAGTTGATTTTGCAAAAAAAAGAGGCCGGTCTAGATGCATGCTTAATAGCTAAGACTAGCATGGGCTGGCTGTGGCATCGCCGCTTAGCACATGTGGGGATGAAGAACCTTCACAAGCTTCTAAAGGGAGAACACGTGATAGGTTTGACTAACGTGCAATTCGAAAAAGATAGACCTTGTGCAGCTTGTCAAGCAGGTAAACAAGTGGGAGGAGCGCATCACAGCAAGAATGTGATGACCACTTCAAGACCCCTGGAGCTGCTGCATATGGACCTCTTCGGACCTGTCGCCTATCTGAGCATAGGAGGGAGTAAGTATGGTCTAGTTATTGTTGATGACTTTTCCCGCTTCACTTGGGTGTTCTTTTTGCAGGATAAGTCTGAAACCCAAGGGACCCTCAAGCGCTTCCTCAGGAGAGCTCAAAATGAGTTTGAGCTCAAGGTGAAGAAGATAAGGAGCGACAACGGGTCCGAGTTCAAGAACCTTCAAGTGGAGGAGTTCCTTGAGGAGGAAGGGATCAAGCACGAGTTCTCCGCTCCCTACACACCACAGCAAAATGGTGTGGTAGAGAGGAAGAACAGGACGCTAATCGATATGGCGAGGACGATGCTTGGAGAATTCAAGACCCCCGAGTGTTTCTGGTCGGAAGCCGTGAACACAGCTTGCCACGCCATCAACAGGGTCTACCTTCATCGCCTCCTCAAGAAGACTTCGTATGAGCTACTAACCGGTAACAAACCCAATGTATCTTACTTTCGTGTATTTGGGAGCAAGTGCTACATTCTAGTAAAGAAGGGTAGAAATTCTAAGTTTGCTCCCAAAGCTGTAGAAGGGTTTTTGTTAGGCTATGACTCAAATACAAAGGCATATAGAGTCTTCAACAAATCATCGGGTTTGGTTGAAGTCTCTAGCGACGTTGTATTTGATGAGACTAATGGCTCTCCAAGAGAGCAAGTTGTTGATCTTGATGATGTAGATGAAGAAGACGTTCCAACGGCCGCTATGCGCACCATGGCGACTGGTGATGTGCGACCACAGGAACAATTGGAGCAAGATCAACCTTCTTCCTCAACAATGATGCATCCCCCAACTCAAAACGATGAACAGGTTCATCAAGAGGAGTGTGATCAAGGGGGAGCACAAGATGATCATGTGATGGAGGAAGAAGCACAACCGGCACCTCCAACCCAAGTTCGAGCGATGATTCAAAGGGATCATCCCGTCGACCAAATTCTGGGTGATATTAGCAAGGGAGTAACTACTCGATCTCGATTAGTTAATTTTTGTGAGCATTACTCCTTTGTCTCTTCTATTGAGCCTTTCAGGGTAGAAGAGGCCTTGCTAGATCCAGACTGGGTGTTAGCCATGCAGGAGGAACTCAACAACTTCAAGCGAAATGAAGTTTGGACACTGGTGCCTCGTCCCAAGCAAAACGTTGTGGGAACCAAGTGGGTGTTCCGCAACAAACAGGACGAGCACGGGGTGGTGACGAGGAACAAGGCTCGACTTGTGGCAAAAGGTTATGCCCAAGTCGCAGGTTTGGACTTTGAGGAGACGTTTGCTCCTGTGGCTAGGATAGAATCAATTCGTATCTTGCTAGCATATGCCGCTCACCATTCTTTCAGGTTGTTCCAAATGGATGTGAAGAGCGCTTTCCTCAACGGGCCAATCAAGGAGGAGGTGTACGTGGAGCAACCCCCTGGCTTCGAGGATGAACGGTACCCCGACCACGTGTGTAAGCTCTCTAAGGCGCTCTATGGACTTAAGCAAGCCCCAAGAGCATGGTATGAATGCCTTAGAGACTTTTTAATTGCAAATGCCTTCAAGGTCGGGAAAGCCGATCCAACTCTTTTTACTAAGACATGTGATGGTGATTTGTTTGTGTGCCAAATTTATGTCGATGACATAATATTTGGTTCTACTAACCAAAAGTCTTGTGAAGAGTTTAGCAGGGTGATGACGCAGAAATTTGAGATGTCAATGATGGGCGAGTTGAACTACTTCCTTGGGTTCCAAGTGAAGCAACTCAAAGATGGCACCTTCATCTCCCAAACGAAGTACACGCAAGATCTGCTAAAGCGGTTTGGGATGAAGGACGCCAAGCCCGCAAAGACTCCGATGGGGACCGACGGACACACCGACCTCAACAAAGGAGGTAAGTCCGTTGATCAAAAAGCATACCGGTCAATGATAGGGTCTTTACTTTATTTATGTGCTAGTTGAAAGGGAATTAGGCTTACACCTAGTTCCTAAATAATTTTGGTGGTTGAATTGCCCAACACAAATAATTGGACTAACTAGTTTGCCCAAGTGTGTAGATTATACAGGTGTAAAAGGTTTACCCTCAGCTAATAAAAAGACCAAGTTTTGGATTCAATAAAGGAGCAAAGGGGCAACCGAAGGCACCCCTGGTCTGGCGCACCGGACTATCCGGTGTGCCACCGGACAGTGAACAGTGCCTGTCCGGTGCACCAGGAAACGCAGACTCAAACTCGCCACCTTCGGGAAAGTCCAGGGCCGGCGCGCTATAATTCACCGGACTGTCCGGTGTACACCGGACAGTGTCCGGTGCTCCAACGGAACGCGGCCTCAGGAACTCGGCAGCCTCGGGATTTCACGAAGACTGCTCCGCTAAAATTCACCGGACTGTCCGGTGTACACCGGACTGTCCGGTGTGCCAGCGGAGCAACGGTCATCTGCGCGCAACGGTCGACTCTGCAAAGTGTACAGTTGAATTCAGAGTGTCAGAGCAGAAGTCAGAGGGGCACCGGACTGTCCGGTGCTGCACCGGACTGTCCGGTGCCACATGAGGACAAAGCCTCCAACGGTCGACTAGCTCCAATCTCAACGGATAGGATGACGTGGCTGGCACACCGGACATGTCCGGTGTGCACCGGACTGTCCGGTGCGCCCATCGCCAGCAGCTTCTCCAACGGCTACAATATTGGATGGTGGCTATAAATACCACCCCAACCGGCCACTTCAAGGAGCGGGAGTCCAAGCAACATTCCAAGTCATCTAGTTGACATACTCAATCCCTCCCAACCACCTATATTCATTGATCCATCCTATACACAAGATTTAGTCCACTACAACCAACACAAGTGTCACAAAAGAGAGAGCAAGCAATTGAGAGCTACTCAACTGAGTTTAGCCCTAGCGCCTTGTGAGATTCATTGAGAGATAGTGTGTGCTACATCTTTGTGTTCATTTGCGCGTGGAGTTTTTGACTCCCATTCGAACTTCCTCCAAAGTGTTGGAGGCTTGTAAAAGCTAGCAAGAGACACCAAAGATTGTGGTGGTCCTTGTGGGATCGAGAGTGATCCTTGAGAAGAAGAAGAGCTCGCCGATCCTTGTGTGATCGGGAGAGAGGGAAAGGGTTGAAAAAGACCCGTCCTTAAGTGGACTCCTCAACGGGGACTAGGCCTTCGAGGGCCGAACCTCGGTAAAACAAATCACCCGTGTTCATTGTGCTTTTGCTTGTGATTTGTTTGCCTTCCCTTACTCTAAGTTCTCTTGCACTATTCTTTGCTCATATCATTTGGTGTTGCTTCAAGTTAAAATCTCATTTAAGTGAAGCAACACTCCGCAAGAAAAGAACTTGAGTTAGTGCTCTTTTTCATCTAAGCTTTCTTGCTTTATTTTCATAGACTTATTAGTTGTATTGATTTATCACTTCCACATTATTTGAAAGCTATACTCTTTACTAGCAAGAACTTAGTTTTTATACTCCGATAATTGTTCATCTTGTTCTAACCACTAATCAAAGGATCTAGTTGGGGGATAAAGTTTTAATTTTCAGGTTTCGCCTATCCACCCCCCTCTAGGCGACTTTCAATTGGTATCAGAGCTAGGCACTTCATCTTGAGTCTAACAACTCGAAGTGATGGCTCGTAGAAGATCCCAAAAGAACAAGAAGACCCAGGAGAACAAGGAGGTAACTCTTGAGATATTACTTTCCGATTGTTCTAATTATGTTTCTTGGTCTACTAGAGTGATAAATGCCTTTAGAGCGGTAGACCCACAATTAGAACAAATTTTAGACAAGAGTATTATTCCTCCTAACTATGCTAGGGAAAATGCCTCCGAAGAAGATTTAAGATGTATACGCTTAAACTATCTAGCTTATGACATCTTAAGTAAATCCCTTAGCAAAGAAGATTATCATGCCTTCATAATAAAATATGACAAACCCATTTGTGATGTGCATGATATTTGGATTAGAATTAAAAGCAAATTTAATAAGTCCAAACATGATAGTTCATTTTGTGCTTCTACTTCCCTTGGTATTTGTGATACTAACCCTTGCAAGGAAGAAGAAGAAAATGAACGATGGAGACCAAACGATGAATCCACCTCTCCAAAAGGTTTGTCTTCCCATTTCGATTCCCACATATGTTGTGTGGCTAATGAAAATGATAGCGGAAGCACAAATGAGGATGAGGAGGAAGAAAGAAGCTTTGTGCATCTCTACGCTCGCCTAAGCCAAGAAGATAAGGCGGT
This sequence comes from Zea mays, assembly GCF_902167145.1. NCBI lineage: Eukaryota > Viridiplantae > Streptophyta > Magnoliopsida > Poales > Poaceae > Zea > Zea mays. Next base: position 134,550,077 of record NC_050105.1, on the reverse strand, counting down.
CATGCTCAAACTTCTAGAGAGAGGGAGAGAGCAAAGCGAAGCTCGTCAAAGGCTAGAAAGTATTCTCTCCATGAAGATGCAATACTTTGACGAGTTGACTAAAGAGCATGAGGAGCTAAAGTGCTCTCATGTTGATTTGGTCCAAAGGTATGAAACTATTTCAATTGAGCAAGATAACGCGTTACATTGTATAGCTCAATTAATAAATAAGAATACCTTGCTTAAGGACCAAGTAGAAAAGCTAAAAATTGAAAATCTAGCTTTTCAAGAAAAATATGATATGCTCATATGCTCTCATGAAAATCTTAGAGATGATCATATCATATTAAACATTGCTCATGAGGTTGTGATAGAAAACTTAAAATTCCAACAACCTCACTCTTGCACATGTGTTCATATTGATACTATATTACCATGTGCTAATGATTGTTGTCCGTCGACAAGCAAATCTTCTTTTGAGCTAGAATTTGCAGGAACAAATGATGATACATATCAAAAGCTCAAAGAAGAAAATGAGAGGCTAAAGATGAGCTTGACACAACTAAAAGGGAAATGCATTGCCCAACCTTCTCAAGATAACCGTAATCACATGGTGAAGAAGCTTGAGACGGGAAAAACCGCGGCATGCACTACATCCCTTGAAGAAAATGTCAAGGATTTGAGGATTGCCATGAGGAGGAAACAAACGATGAAATTCAACACCTCCTCCAAAAGCCTCAACCACGCCTCCACAAAAGGTAACATCCAAGGTAATGATCAAGCCACACTTCACATTAAGAGGTGTAGTGAATGCTTTGAAGTGGGACACTTGATTAGGTCATGTCCCTATATTAATGGCTTGATTATTAACAAGGATGATAGACTTTGTTTTAAATGCTCCAAGAAGGGACACTTACTTAGATCTTGTCCCCATTTAAAACAAAGAGGCATAGGGTTAGAAAAGAAAATTTTTACTAACCATGTAGCAAGCAACAAACAAGGAAAGAAGAAATCTTCAAAACTTGGAAAACGCCTATGCTACACATGCCGAAAGAAGGGACATCAATGCAAAGATTGTCCCATTGGTAAAAATCCCACTCCTAACTTGTCATTTGATTCATATATAACTAGGCAACCCAAGGTTGCAACTTGTGCTAGAAAGGTAACGAGTTTACCAAGCGCTAGCACAAAGGACACTTGGGTTCCTAGATCTTTGTTTACTAACCTTAACGGACCCATCAAACGATGGGTACCAAAATGTGCTTGACAAGCCTTGTAGGAGAAGGAGATGGTATGAACCTTTGGGTGCTTGAGGGAGTTAATTCAATTCTTATCAACTCAAGCTATCAATCTTCAAATGATCTACATATTCAAGATTGACCCAAGGTCACTTCAATATTTGTATTCAAAACTCATATCATCTCGGGAAGATATTAATGTTGTAGGAAATAAAGAATCATCATCAAAGCCTACAACATGGAGGAAAGTCAAAGGATGGTAACATTTATATTCTTAAGTGCAATCATCTTAATTTGTCATGTGCCTTGTGTAGTCACATAGAAATAGAAAGCACTTAAGCATATGTTAAAATTATGTTACCATTCTTTGAAGAAATTCCTCTCATATGGTAGATTGTGTACTTATCAATTCTATATTATGACAATCTACATGTTTTAAATTGTTGCAAGTTCACATGGCATGTCTTTACATTAATTATTCTATTATTGCCATATTCTAGATATAGAGAGATATTTCATGTTTTTAAAAGAATAAAGTGTCATGTAAGAAATTCAAATACTTAGGACACTTATAAAAGGAAAAATTCTCTCTATAGCTAGAAAAGTGAGACTAATGTTTTTATCTAAGTAATTTAAGTAGTCTCACTTGTAGAGAATAAATTTCTCTATGGAAATGCGTATCTCATCATGTCTAGGAAAATCTATCCAATAATTCATGTTGTATCTCTTATTGCTTAATTGGATATGATTCTTTCACATTTATCGCTTTCCATATCATGAATTAGGTTTATTCCTTTAATCTTAAGAGATTATTTATGCTTGCTTTATGAGTTAAAATTGAGCATAATATCATCAATGGATAATCTAGTTCATGCTATGAAATTTCCATGTCTTAGTAATCTAGCTTTTCGTTCCTTATCAAATTAATTACAAAAATGGAAACTAGTGCTTGTGCTACTAACAAAGCATCTTTTGAGCTTACTTTTGAATATCTACAAAAGAAAGTGCACAGGCCTCATAGGTTACTCTTCACCCATAGGAAGAGAGGTAAAAGCAAAGGTATGGGAACTCATCCTCTCAGTTAAATTTAGTTCCCATCTCAATGACTATTTAATCTAAATTATCATATTCTACCCATGTGAGAAATAGATTCTTTATTGGACTCAATTCAACTAGATGAGCATTCAATCTCATTCTTTTAAAAACTCATGACCATTAGAATCTATTTAAATGCCTTTGCAATATTTATATATGTTATCATATTGATTTACTTTCAAGTAATGATTAACTAAATTCAATATGATAAAGTAAAATCTCCAATGATTATTAAAATGCTTAAAAGGTGCTCACTCATATTTCTCAAATGAAATGCACTAATGTTAAGGATTTTACTTCATGTCTGTGTGACATGTGGATGATGAATTATGTATGCTAATTATCTAAAGTAATCATCCTTCACCATATACTCCCTTGCGCTATTAACATGTCTCTGAGTATTTTCAATAAGTTTGGAAGGAAAAAGAGACAAATACAAAGGGAGGACACTCAAATGAAAAAGAAGAACATCAAAGACAACAACACCTACTTGGACAATAAGGTCTTCACAACAATCAATGGTGTGGTTGTAAGCATTCTAAATCCTTTTTCATTATGAGATTACCAAGCTTAAGTTGTTTATTGCTAATTTTATGAGCCTTGGTCAAGATGTATAATGCTTCTCCCTTTATGTCCTTAAAAGTGAATGCATCGAAATCAATTCTTTCAATTACTTGATGCATATCTTTAGGGGGAGTCCATTCTTATATTTTGATTATATTGAGACTATTGCTTTATCTTAATAATTTCATATAGTCTCTTGCATGAGAATAATGTTTCTCATATAGTATGCTACTTCACATCAATCCAACTTGTTAAAATAATGTCGCCTTTATCAAGGATTGTTGCTTTCATTTCTAAAGTAGCATGCTTATTAGATTCTCCTATTTTTTTGAGCTTGATTGAAAATCTAAATGCCTATGTTGTTCTCTTGATCGCATCGATTGGTTGATCATTGAACAACTTCAATTATCACTTATACTTCTTAGTGCCTCATGTAATTTCAATTTGATTTCAATTGGTAATTTTAATTGACATCCATCTTGATATGCACTAAAGAAAAAGGAGAATTCATGATTCATTTTTGCAACTTGTGATACATGCTAACAATAACTTGAAAAAGATCACTAGTTGTAGAACTCTCTCTTGTGCAAAGTATTTCCATATATTGTCATTGAGTATAGGTCTTAAGCATCTAAGACAAAGGACAAAGCACAATGAAGAGAGCGTATCTATATGAAGGTACAAAACGGTAAAAATACTTCCATTCATTTACATATGTACCTAAATCTTCCTTTTTTCTATACTTTCTTTACATATCTTGTATAAAAGGAAGAGAAAGCATGTCCATGCATATCCCTGCTTCATATCTAGTTTAACTTCTCAAAAATTCATTCATGCTTTAATGCATCTTTGTTGAAACTAGATGAAGTAAATTAATTGTCAAAAGAGCTTAAAGCTTGACCTTGTAACGAGGATAAGCTGCCTTTGTCTCAAAGGTGGATGGTCCTTAAGCCTCTTTGAAATCATTAAGGGAAAATGCTTAAAATATTTGTAACATGCTTTCAGTAGTGCATAAACTGTCATGAGCATCACACTTATCCTATGACACAATGTACTTCACTTTCTCTATGATATAGACTTGTTCTCATTAACCTAATTATGTGCAATTGGCATTTTAGGCCAAAACATGTGTTCTTTCTCTCCATGCACATATTTAGGGGGAACAATCTATGTTGTATAGAACTATGATCATACTTAATTAACATATCTCTTGATCATATCTCTTTCATTTTGGTACAAATGCATAGATCCTATTATTCCCGTACCATGACTACGACTAATATGTTTCCAAGTATATCACTATGCTAAGTCGTAGATTGAAAGGGAAATGGAGTCTTCGGCGAAAACAAAGGCTTCCACTCCGTAAATCATACTTCGCCATCACTCCAAGCAACTCTCTATTCTTTGGGGGAGAAATGAGCATCAAAGAAAAGGACTTCGTCTTTGGAGAGAGTAAGAGCCCAAAGCTAAAAGACCGGACTTCGCCTTTGGTATAATCTTAACTCATTTATTTATGCCCAAAGGGGAAGATAGCACTTCAAAGGCTCTAATGATTCCGTTTTTGGCGATTCATGCCAACAAGGGGGAGAAATGAGCCCAAAACAAAAGGACCGCACCACCGCCAATTTCAAAAACTTAGTCTTTCAAAAGTATTTATCAATTGGTATCCTATTGTGTTCAAAAGGGGGAGAAAGTAGTATTTCAAAAATGGTATATCAAAACTCTCTTGAACACTAAGGGGTGGATCTCTTTTAGGGGGAGTTTTGTTAAGTCAAAAGAAAAGCATTTGAAACAGGGGAGAAAATTTCAAATCTTGAAAATGCTTTACAAACTCTTATTCATTTACCTTTGACTATTTGCAAAAGATCTTTGAAATGGATTTACAAAAAGAATTTGCAAAAACAAAACATGTGGTGCAAGCGTGGTCCAAAATACTAAATAAAAAAAAGAAACATTCCATGCATATCTTGTAAGTAGTTATATTGGCGCAATTCCAAGCAACCTTTACACTTACATTATGCAAACTAGTTCAATTATGCTCATCTCTGTTTGCTTTGGTTTGTGTTGGCATCAATCACCAAAAAGGGGGAGATTGAAAGGGAATTAGGCTTACACCTAGTTCCTAAATAATTTTGGTGGTTGAATTGCCCAACACAAATAATTGGACTAACTAGTTTGCCCAAGTGTGTAGATTATACAGGTGTAAAAGGTTTACCCTCAGCTAATAAAAAGACCAAGTTTTGGATTCAATAAAGGAGCAAAGGGGCAACCGAAGGCACCCCTGGTCTGGCGCACCGGACTGTCCGGTGTGCCACCGGACAGTGAACAGTGCCTGTCCGGTGCACCAGGAAACGCAGACTCAAACTCGCCACCTTCGGGAAAGTCCAGGGCCGGCGCGCTATAATTCACCGGACTGTCCGGTGTACACCGGACAGTGTCCGGTGCTCCAACGGAACGCGGCCTCAGGAACTCGACAGCCTCGGGATTTCACGAAGACTGCTCCGCTAAAATTTACCGGACTGTCCGGTGTACACCGGACTGTCCGGTGTGCCAGCGGAGCAACGGTCATCTGCGCGCAACGGTCGACTCTGCAAAGTGTACAGTTGAATTCAGAGTGTCAGAGCAGAAGTCAGAGGGGCACCGGACTGTCCGGTGCTGCACCGGACTGTCCGGTGCCACATGAGGACAAAGCCTCCAACGGTCGACCAGCTCCAATCTCAACGGATAGGATGACGTGGCTGGCACACCGGACATGTCCGGTGTGCACCGGACTGTCCGGTGCGCCCATCGCCAGCAGCTTCTCCAACGGCTACAATATTGGATGGTGGCTATAAATACCACCCCAACCGGCCACTTCAAGGAGCGGGAGTCCAAGCAACATTCCAAGTCATCTAGTTGACATACTCAATCCCTCCCAACCACCTATATTCATTGATCCATCCTATACACAAGATTTAGTCCACTACAACCAACACAAGTGTCACAAAAGAGAGAGCAAGCAATTGAGAGCTACTCAACTGAGTTTAGCCCTAGCGCCTTGTGAGATTCATTGAGAGATAGTGTGTGCTACATCTTTGTGTTCATTTGCGCGTGGAGTTTTTGACTCCCATTCGAACTTCCTCCAAAGTGTTGGAGGCTTGTAAAAGCTAGCAAGAGACACCAAAGATTGTGGTGGTCCTTGTGGGATCGAGAGTGATCCTTGAGAAGAAGAAGAGCTCGCCGATCCTTGTGTGATCGGGAGAGAGGGAAAGGGTTGAAAAAGACCCGTCCTTAAGTGGACTCCTCAACGGGGACTAGGCCTTCGAGGGCCGAACCTCGGTAAAACAAATCACCCGTGTTCATTGTGCTTTTGCTTGTGATTTGTTTGCCTTCCCTTACTCTAAGTTCTCTTGCACTATTCTTTGCTCATATCATTTGGTGTTGCTTCAAGTTAAAATCTCATTTAAGTGAAGCAACACTCCGCAAGAAAAGAACTTGAGTTAGTGCTCTTTTTCATCTAAGCTTTCTTGCTTTATTTTCATAGACTTATTAGTTGTATTGATTTATCACTTCCACATTATTTGAAAGCTATACTCTTTACTAGCAAGAACTTAGTTTTTATACTCCGATAATTGTTCATCTTGTTCTAACCACTAATCAAAGGATCTAGTTGGGGGATAAAGTTTTAATTTTCAGGTTTCGCCTATCCACCCCCCCTCTAGGCGACTTTCACTAGTAGACCGAATATTATGCTTAGCGTATGCATATGTGCTAGATTTCAATCCGATCCTAAGGAGTGTCACTTAGTGGCGGTGAAGCGAATTCTTAGATATTTGGTTGCTACGCCTTGCTTCGGGCTCTGGTATCCAAAGGGGTCTACCTTTGACTTGGTTGGATACTCAGATTCCGACTATGCTGGATGTAAGGTCGATAGGAAGAGTACATCGGGGATGTGCCAATTCTTAGGAAGGTCCCTGGTGTCATGGAACTCTAAGAAACAAACCTATGTTGCCCTATCCACCACTGAGGCCGAGTACGTTGCCGCAGGACAGTGTTGCGCGCAACTACTTTGGATGAGGCAAACCCTCAGGGACTTTGGCTACAATCTGAGCAAAGTCCCACTCCTATGTGACAATGAGAGTGCTATCCGCATGGCGGAAAATCCTGTTGAACACAGCCGCACAAAGCACATTGACATCCGGCGTCACTTTTTGAGAGACCACCAGCAAAAGGGAGATATCGAAGTGTTTCATGTTAGCACCGAGAACCAGCTAGCCGATATCTTTACCAAGCCTCTAGATGAGAAGACCTTTTGCAGGTTGCGTAGTGAGCTAAATGTCTTAGATTCGCGGAACCTGGATTGATTTGTAGCATACATGTGTTTATGCCTTTGATCATATTCCTTATGCATTTTGTTGCTTAATAATGGTGCTCAAGTTGTACAAACACTCCCTGGACCTCACAAGTCCGTTGCAAAGTGATGCACATGTTTAGGGGGAGATGTGTTACAACTTGACCCTTTGAGACTAACCCTGTGCTTGAGTTTGATGCTTTAGTCTCAAAGAAGGATTGAAAGGGAAAAGGTGGACTTGGACCATGCAAGACTTCCACTGCACTCCGATGAAAAGAGTAACTTTTCCAAGTTCATCTTTAAACTCTTATTGCCTATTTGCTCTTATTTGAAGATTTTGGTGAGGCAATGGGGTTAAAGGGCCAAGATTGATCCCGTTTTGGTGCTTGATGCCAAAGGGGGAGAAAATAAAGGCCAAAGCAATAAATGGATCAGCTACCACTTGAGAAACCTTGAAAACAGTAGAATAGAGTTTTTGGAATATTGAATCGCCTCTTATGGGGAGAAGTGTTGATTATGGGAAAAAGGGGGAGTTTTTGGAATATTGAATCAATTTTCTTTGGAAAACCTCTCTTTATGTCTCTACAAGTGGATTTGACTTAGAGATAGGATTTTGAGTTTGATTTGCAAAAACAAACCAAGTGGTGGCAAAGGATGATCCATATATGCCAAATTGAATCAAAATAAATTTGAGTTTTTATTTGAAGTGATATTGCACTTGTTCTAGTTGCTTTATGTTGTGTTGGCATAAATCACCAAAAAGGGGGAGATTGAAAGGGAAATGTGCCTTTGGGCCATTTCTAAGTATTTTGGTGATTGAGTGCCAACACAAGTGCTTAAATGTAAATCTATGCCCATGAATGGACAAAGTGCAAATCAAGAGCAAAGGTATGTTTCTAAGTCTTAGTACATTGGTTTTGTGTACTAATATACTTGTCTAAGTATGAGAAACAGAAAGAAGAAGAAAAGAGAAGAGTTGGCTGTGTACAGCCAAAAGGCTGTTTCGGTCTGGGGCACCGGACTGTCCGGTGGTGCACCGGACAGTGTCCGGTGCGCCAGGCTGGCTCGAGCGAAGTGGCCGCTCTCGGGAATTCGCCGACGACATACGGCTAAAATTCACCGGACTGTCCGGTGTGCACCGGACTGTCCGGTGAGCCAACGGTCGGCCGGGCCAACGGTCGGTCGCGGAATCTGCGCGCGACACGTGGCCAAGCCAACGGCTAGAAGGGGGCACCGGACTGTCCGGTGTGCACCGGACATGTCCGGTGCGCCAACGGCTCCCAGATCAGCAACGGTCGGCTGCGCCATTTTAGGAAGGAAATCGGGCACCGGACAGTGTCCGGTGTGCACCGGACTGTCCGGTGCACCCGACGACAGAAGGCAAGATTGGCTTTCTAGATTTGCTCTCAACGGCTCCTAGCTACCTTGGGGCTATAAAAGGGACCCCTAGGCGCATGGAGGAGTACACCAAGCAACCTTAGAGCATCCTTGATCATCCACACTCAGTCTTTGCGCATTCGTTTGTCATTCTCAGTGATTCGAGCTCCGTTCTAGTGAGAACTTTGAGATAGTCTTTTGAGCTCGATTCTTGGCCGTGTGTGTGCGCATTTTGCTGTGGATTTGTGTGTGTTGCTCCCCTCCCTTACTCCGTGCTTCTTTGTGAACTTTAAGTGTAAGGGCGAGAGACTCCAATTTGTGGAGATTCCTCGCAAGTGGGATAAAGATAAGCAAAGCAAAACACCGTGATATTCAAGTGGGTCTGTGGACCGCTTGAGAGGGGTTGATTGCAACCCTCGTCCGTTGGGACGCCACAACGTGGAGTAGGCAAGCGTTGGTCTTGGCCGAACCACGGGATAACCACCGTGTCATCTCTGTGATTGATCTTTGTTGGTTATTGTATTTTGTTGAGGATTCCTATCTAGCCACTTGGCAATTATTGTGCTAACGATTAACCAAGTTTTGTGGCTTAAGTTTTCAAGTTTCACAGGATCACCTATTCACCCCCCCCCCTCTAGGTGCTCTCAACAGTCCAAGTTCATGTCTAAGACTCTAAGAGACCTTTGCTGTTTTGTTGAATTGAATAATTTGAATACTTTGAAGTTTGGTTCAAGTGTAAACGCTATGTACTCATATATTGCTTGCTTATGTAACAGTAATCAGATTTATTATGTCTTGGTTTTTTTTGTTTTACCTTGTCATTTGTCAACCATGTGTTTTATTTGTGTGGAGTGTAATTATACCCGTGGGTATCTGATACCCGCCCGATACCCAATGGGTACGGGCACGGGTACAAAATCCTACTCGCGGGTATAGTCGCGGGCGGGTATGAGTAATACGTGCGGGTATTGTCGCGGGCGGATATTTACCATACCCGATCCGAACCCGACCCATTGCCATTCCTAAAAAACGCTAACATATTTACAATCCTCTGACTGCTCGGCATACACTTGAAAGGGAAATGTGCCCTTGGGCCATTTCTAAGTGTTTTGGTGATTTAGTAATCAACACAAGTGCCTAAGTAAAAAAAAAGGTGGACAAAGTACAAATCAAGGATAAAGGTATGTTTCTCAGACTTAGTACATTGTTTTATGGACTAATGTATTGTGTCTAAGTGCTGGAAACAGGAAAAATCCAATTGAAAATGTCTTGGCTCGAGCAGCCAAGAATCTGCTGAGTCTGGGAGCACCGGACTGTCCGGTGGTGCACCGGATAGTGTCCGTTGTGCCAGGCTGGCTCGAGCGAACTGGCCGCTCTCAGGAATTCACCGGCGACGTACGGCTAAAATTCACCGGACTGTCCGGTGTGCACCGGACTATCCGGTGAGCCAACGGTCGGCCGGGCCAACGGTCGGCCGCGCAATCTGCGCGGGACACGTGGCCGAGCCAACGGCTAGAAGATGGCACCGGACTGTCCGGTGTGCACCGGACATGTCCGGTGCGCCAACGGCTCCAAGTCTGCCAACGGTCGGCTTCGCTATTTAAGGAAGGAAATCGGGCACCGGACAGTGTCCGGTGTGCACCGGACTGTCCGGTGCCCCCGACGACAGAAGGCAAGAATGGCCTTCCAGATTTGTGCTCAACGGCTCCTAGCTGCCTTGGGGCTATAAAAGGGACTCCTAGGCGCATGGAGGAGGACACCAAGCATCCTTTGAGCATCATTGATCACTCACACTTCATTCTTGCGCACTTGATTGACATTCTAGTGATTTGAGCTCCGTTCTAGTGTGCTAGTCTCTTGAGCTCAAGTCTGGGTTTTGCGTGTGCGTATTCGCTGTGATCTTTGTGTCGTGTGTGAGTTGCTAATCCCTCCCTTGCTCCGTGATTCTTTGTGAACATCTTTTGTAAGGGCGAGAGGCTCCAAGCTGTGGAGATTCCTCGCAAGTGGGATTAAGAAAAGCAAAGCAACACCGTGGTATTCAAGTTGGTCTTTGGACCGCTTGAGAGGGGTTGATTGCAACCCTCGTCCGTTGGGACGCCACAACGTGGAATAGGCAAGCGTTGGTCTTGGCCGAACCACGGGATAACCACTGTGCCATCTCTGTGATTGATATCTCTTGGTTATTGTGTTGTGTTGAGATTCTTCTCTAGCCACTTGGCAAATTACTGTGCTAACAATTAACCAAGTTTTGTGGCTTAAGTTTTTAAGTTCTACAGGATCACCTATTCACCCCCCCTCTAGGTGCTCTCAATTGGTATCGGAGCCGTTCTCTTCAAGAAAGGGACTAACCGCCCGAAGAGATGGATCCTAAAGGCAAGGGGATGGTGATCAACGACAAGGAGAAGGAGTCCTTCGTCAACGAGCCCAATGATGACAGGCCCATCGACTCAGGCTCGGGCCACAAAAGAAAAGACGGGAGGAAGAAGAAGACAAGGCGCATCAAGGAAATTGTCTACTACGACAGCGACGAATCTTCCTCCTCCCAAAAGGACGACGACGACCACAATAGACGAAAGACGGTTAACTCAAACTTTTCTTTCGATTATTCGCGCATCCCGCATAGTTCAAATGCTCAATTGCTCCCCATTCCACTTGGCAAGCCCCCTCACTTTGATGGAGAAGACTACGGATTTTGGAGCCACAAAATGCGTACTCACCTGTTTTCTCTCCATCCAAGCATTTGGGAGATTGTGGAAAGTGGAATGAAATTTGATAGCTCGGATAGCCCTGTGTTTATTAATGAACAGATTCATAAAAATGCACAAGCTACTACTGTGTTGCTAGCCTCTTTGTGCAGGGACGAGTATCACAAGGTGAGCGGCTTGGACAATGCCAAGCAGATCTGGGACACCCTCAAGATCTCTCATGAGGGAAACGACGTCACCTTGCTCACCAAAATGGAGTTGGTGGAGGGCGAGCTTGGACGGTTCGCGATGATAAGGGGCGAGGAGCCGACACAAACATACAACCGGCTCAAGACCCTTATCAACAAAATAAGAAGCTACGGGAGCACGCGATGGACAGACCACGACGTCGTCCGCCTAATGCTAAGGTCATTTACCGTTCTTGATCCTCATTTGGTGAACAATATTCATGAAATGCCAGGTACACCAAGATGTCGCCCGAAGAAGTTCTTGGGAAATTCGTTAGCGGGCGAATGATGATCAAGGAGACGAGGTACGTGGACGACGCCTTGAATGGTCCGATCAACGAGCCGCAACCCCTTGCTCTCAAGGCAACACGAAGCAAGGAGGCGCTACCTAGCAAGGTGGCACAGATTGAGGCGGCCGAACTTAATGATGAAGAGAAGGCTCTCATCATCAAAAGATTCAAGACGGTGCTTAAAGGTCGCAAGGGACAGCCAAGCAAGACCAAAGCCAAGGGGAAGCGCTCATGCTTCAAATGCGGTAAGCTTGGTCATTTTATTGCTAACTGTCCCGACAATGATAGTGATCAGGATCAAGGGAACAAGAGGGAGAAAAAGAAGAACTATAAGAAGGCAAAGGGCGAGGCTCATCTTGGCAAGGAGTGGGATTCGGACTGCTCTTCGTCCGACTCCGACAATGAAGGACTCGCCGCCACCGCCTTCAACAAGTCATCCCTCTTCCCCAACGAGCGTCACACTTGCCTCATGGCAAGGGAGAAGAAAGTAAGCACTCATAATACTAGTACTTATGCTTCTTCAAGTGAGGATGAGTCTAGTGATGATGATGAGATAGATTACTCATGCTTATTCAAGGGATTAGATAGAACCAAGGTAGACAAAATTAATGAATTAATTGATGCCTTGAATGATAGGAATATACTTTTAGAAAAACAAGAGGATTTGTTGTATGAAGAGCATGATAAATTTGTAGAAGCTCAGAAATCTCTTGCTCTAGAAATTAAGAGGAATGAAATGCTCTCTAGTGAATTGTCTTCTTGTCATGAAACTATTGCTAAGTTAAAAGGTTTTAATGATAATTTAAATGCTAAACTAGAAGTAGCTAGTAAATCTAATTCTTGTGTAGAAATTGTTGAAACTTGTAATAGGTGTAAAGATTTTGACATTGATGCTTGTAGTGATCATTTAGTTTCAATTTCCAAATTAAATGATGAATTAGCTAGTCTTAATGCCCAACTTAAGACTAGCAAGAATGAATTTGACAAGCTAAAATTTGCAAGGGATGCCTACACGATTGGTAGACACCCCTCAATTAAGGATGGTCTTGGCTACAAGAGGGAAGCCAAGAACTTGACAAGCCATAAGGCTCCCATCTCCGCCAAGGAGAAAGGGAAGGCCCCTATGGCTAGTAGTGTGCAAAAGAACCATGCCTTTATGTACTATGATAGAAGACAACCTAGAAATGCTTATAGGAGTTGTAATGTATATAATGCCTTTGATTCTCATGCCATGTTTGCTTCTAGTTCTTCTTATGTGCATGATAGAAATGTTGGTAGGAGAAATGTTATTCATAATATGCCTAGGAGAAATGTCGTAAATGTTCCTAGGAAAGTTAATGAACCTTCCACAATATATCATGCTTTAAATGCTTCTTTTGCTATGTGTAGAAAGAATGGGAAGATAGTTGCTAGAAAATTAAGGGCAAGATGCAAGGAAGACAAAACTTGCATTTGGGTCCCTAAGGATATTTGTGCTAACCTTGCAGGACCCAACATGAGTTGGGTACCTAAGACCCAAGCCTAAATTTGCCTTGCAGGTTTATGCATCCGGGGGTTCAAGCTGGATTATTGACAGCGGATGCACAAACCATATGACGGGGGAGAAGAAGATGTTCACCTCCTACGTCAAGAATAAAGATTCCTAGGATTCAATAATATTCGATGATGGGAATCAAGGCAAGGTAAAAGGGCTAGGTAAAATTGCAATTTCCAATGAGCATTCTATCTCTAATGTGTTTCTAGTGGAGAGTCTTGGATATAATTTACTATCTGTTAGTCAATTATGTAATATGGGATATAACTGCTTATTTACAAATATAGATGTGTCTGTCTTTAGAAGATGTGATGGTTCACTAGCTTTTAAGGGTGTACTAGACGACAAACTTTACTTAGTTGATTTTGCAAAAGAAGAGGCCGGTCTAGATGCATGCTTAATGGCTAAGACTTGCATGGGCTGGTTGTGGCATCGCCGCTTAGCACATGTGGGGATGAAGAACCTCCACAAGCTTCTAAAGGGAGAACACGTGATAGGTCTAACCAATGTTCATTTCGAAAAAGATAGACCTTGTGCAGCTTGTCAAGCAGGGAAACAGGTGGGAGGCTCTCATCACACCAAAAATGTGATGACAACATCAAGACCCCTGTAGCTGCTACATATGGACCTCTTCGGACCCGTCGCCTATCTGAGCTTAGGAGGAAGTAAGTATGGTCTAGTTATTGTTGATGACTTTTCCCGCTTCACTTGGGTGTTCTTTTTGCAGGATAAGTCTGAAACCCAAGGGACCCTTAAGCGCTTCCTCTGGAGAGCTCAAAATGAGTTTGAGCTCAAGGTGAAGAAGATAAGGAGCGACAACGGGTCTGAATTCAAGAACCTTCAAGTGGAGGAGTTCCTTGAGGAGGAGGGGATCAAGCACGAGTTCTCCGCTCCCTACACACCTCAGCAAAATGGTGTGGTAGAAAGGAAGAACAGGACGCTCATAGATATGGCGAGGACTATGCTTGGAGAGTTCAAGACCCCCGAGTGCTTTTGGTCGGAAGCCGTGAACACGGCTTGCCACGCCATCAACAGGGTCTACCTTCACCGCCTCCTCAAGAAGACTTCGTATGAGCTACTAACCGGTAACAAACCTAATGTATCGTATTTTCGTGTATTTGGGAGTAAATGCTACATTCTAGTGAAGAAGGGTAGGAATTCCAAATTTGCTCCCAAAGCTGTAGAAGGTTTTTTATTAGGTTATGATTCAAATACAAAGGCGTATAGGGTCTTCAACAAATCATCGGGTTTGGTTGAAGTCTCTAGCGACGTTGTATTTGATGAGACTAATGGCTCTCCAAGAGAGCAAGTTGTTGATCTTGATGATGTAGATGAAGAAGACGTTCCAACGACCGCGATACGCACCATGGCGATTGGAGATGTACGGCCTCAGGAACATTTGGAGCAAGATCAACCGTCTTCCTCAACTATGGTGCAGCCCCCAACCCAAGATGACGAACAGGTACCTCAAGTGGAGGCACATGATCAAGGGGGAGCACAGGATGTTCAAGAGGAAGAAGCACCTCAGGCACCTCCAACCCAAGTTCGAGCGACAATTCAAAGGGATCATCCCGTCGACCAGATATTGGGTGATATCAGCAAGGGAGTAACTACTCGCTCAAGATTAGTTAATTTTTGTGAGCATTACTCTTTTGTCTCTTCTATTGAGCCTTTCAGGGTAGAAGAGGCCTTGCTAGATCCGGACTGGGTGTTGGCCATGCAGGAGGAACTCAACAACTTCAAGCGCAACGAAGTTTGGACACTGGTGCCTCGTCCCAAGCAAAATGTTGTGGGAACCAAGTGGGTGTTCCGCAACAAACAGGACGAGCACGGGGTGGTGACGAGGAACAAGGCTCGGCTTGTGGCAAAAGGTTATGCCCAAGTCGCAGGTTTGGACTTTGAGGAGACTTTTGCTCCTGTGGCTAGGCTAGAGTCAATTCGCATCTTGCTAGCATATGTCGCTCACCATTCTTTCAGGTTGTACCAAATGGATGTGAAGAGCGCTTTCCTCAACGGGCCGATCAAGGAGGAGGTGTACGTGGAGCAACCCCCTGGCTTCGAGGATGAACGGTACCCCGACCATGTGTGTAAGCTCTCTAAGGCGCTCTATGGACTTAAGCAAGCCCCAAGAGCATGGTATGAATGCCTTAGAGACTTTTTAATTGCTAATGCTTTCAAGGTTGGGAAAGCCGATCCAACTCTTTTTACTAAGACTTGCGATGGTGATCTTTTTGTGTGCCAAATTTATGTCGACGACATAATATTTGGTTCTACTAACCAAAAAACTTGTGAAGAGTTTAGCAGGGTGATGACGCAGAAATTCGAGATGTCAATGATGGGCGAGTTGACCTACTTTCTTGGGTTCCAAGTGAAGCAACTCAAGGACGACACCTTCATCTCCCAAACGAAGTACACACAAGATTTGCTAAAGAGGTTTGGGATGAAGGACGCCAAGCCCGCAAAGACGCCGATGGGAACCGACGGACACACCGACCTCAACAAAGGAGGTAAGTCCGTTGATCAAAAAGCATACCGGTCCATGATAGGTTCCTTGCTTTATTTATGTGCTAGTAGACCGGATATTATGCTTAGCGTATGCATGTGTGCTAGATTTCAATCCGATCCGAAGGAGTGTCACTTAGTGGCTGTGAAGCGAATTCTTCGATATTTAGTCGCTACGCCTTGCTTCGGGATCTGGTATCCAAAGGGGTCTAACTTTGACCTGATTGGGTACTCAGATTCTGACTATGCTGGATGTAAGGTCGATAGGAAGAGTACATCGGGGACGTGCCAATTCTTAGGAAGGTCCCTGGTGTCATGGAACTCTAAGAAACAAACCTCTGTTGCCCTATCCACCGCTGAGGCCGAGTACGTTGCCGCAGGACAGTGTTGCGCACAACTACTTTGGATGAGGCAAACCCTCAGGGACTTTGGCTACAATCTGAGCAAAGTCCCACTCCTATGTGATAATGAGAGTGCTATCCGAATAGCGGAAAATCCTGTTGAGCACAGCCGCACAAAGCACATTGACATCCGGCATCACTTTTTGAGAGACCACCAGCAAAAGGGGGATATCGAAGTGTTTCATGTTAGCACCGAGAACCAGCTAGCCGATATCTTTACCAAGCCTCTAGATGAGAAGACCTTTTGCAGGTTGCGTAGTGAGCTCAATATCTTAGATTCGCGGAACTTGGATTGAAATGTAGCATACATGTGTTTATGCTTTTGATCATGTTCATTCTGCATTTTGTTGCTTATTGTGGTGCTCAAGTTGTACAAACACTCCCTGGATCTCACAAGTCCTGGTTGCAAGTGATGCACATATTTAGGGGGAGCTGTGCTACAACTTGACCCTTTGAGACTAACCATGTACTTGAGTTTGGTTGTTTGTCTCCAAGGAGAATTGAAAGGGAAAATGGTGGACTTGGACCATGCAAGACTTCCACTGCACTCCGATGAAAAGAGTAACTTTTCCAAGTTCATCTTTATACTCTTATTGCCTATTTGCTCTTAGTTGAAGATTTTGGTGAGGCAATGGGGTTAAAGGGCCAAAATTGATCCCGTTTTGGTGCTTGATGCCAAAGGGGGAGAAAATAAAGGCCAAAGCAATAAATGGATCAGCTACCACTTGAGAGATTTTGAAAATAGAGATTTTGAAAATAGTAGAATAGAGTTTTTGGTTTGTCAAAACTCTTTTGTTGTCTCTCTTGTCAAAAGTTGGCTTCTTGTGGGGAGAAGTATTGATTATGGGAAAAAGGAGGAGTTTTTGAAATCTTGAATCAATTTCTCTTGGAATGACTCTCTTTATGTCTAGAGATAGAAATTTGAGTTGGATTTGCAAAAACAAACCAAGTGGTGGCATAGAGTGATCCATATATGTCTAAATTGAATCAAAACAATTTTGAGTTCTTATTTGATTTGATTTTGTACTTGTTCTACTTGCTTTATGTTGTGTTGGCATAAATCACCAAAAAGGGGGAGATTGAAAGGGAAATGTGCCCTTGGGCCATTTCTAAGTGTTTTGGTGATTTAGTAATCAACACAAGTGCCTAAGTAAAAAAAAGGTGGACAAAGTACAAATCAAGGATAAAGGTATGTTTCTCAGACTTAGTACATTGTTTTATGGACTAATGTATTGTGTCTAAGTGCTGGAAACAGGAAAAATCCAATTGAAAATGTCTTGGCTCGAGTAGCCAAGAATCTGCTGAGTCTGGGAGCACCGGACTGTCCGGTGGTGCACCGGACACTGTCCGGTGCGCCAGGCTGGCTCGAGCGAACTGGCCGCTCTCGGGAATTCACCGGCGACGTACGGCTAAAATTCACCGGACTGTCCGGTGTGCACCGGACTATCCGGTGAGCCAACGGTCGGCCGGGCCAACGGTCGGCCGCGCAATCTGCGCGGGACACGTGGCCGAGCCAACGGCTAGAAGATGGCACCGGACTGTCCGGTGTGCACCGGACATGTCCGGTGCGCCAACGGCTCCAAGTCTGCCAACGGTCGGCTTCGCTATTTAAGGAAGGAAATCGGGCACCGGACAGTGTCCGGTGTGCACCGGACTGTCCGGTGCCCCCGACGACAGAAGGCAAGAATGGCCTTCCAGATTTGTGCTCAACGGCTCCTAGCTGCCTTGGGGCTATAAAAGGGACTCCTAGGCGCATGGAGGAGGACACCAAGCATCCTTTGAGCATCATTGATCACTCACACTTCATTCTTGCGCACTTGATTGACATTCTAGTGATTTGAGCTCCGTTCTAGTGTGCTAGTCTCTTGAGCTCAAGTCTGGGTTTTGCGTGTGCGTATTCGCTGTGATCTTTGTGTCGTGTGTGAGTTGCTAATCCCTCCCTTGCTCCGTGATTCTTTGTGAACATCTTTTGTAAGGGTGAGAGGCTCCAAGCTGTGGAGATTCCTCGCAAAGTGGGATTAAGAAAAGCAAAGCAACACCGTGGTATTCAAGTTGGTCTTTGGACCGCTTGAGAGGGGTTGATTGCAACCCTCGTCCGTTGGGACGCCACAACGTGGAATAGGCAAGTGTTGGTCTTGGCCGAACCACGGGATAACCACCGTGCCATCTCTGTGATTGATATCTCCTGGTTATTGTGTTGTGTTGAGATTCTTCTCTAGCCACTTGGCAAATTACTGTGCTAACAATTAACCAAGTTTTGTGGCTTAAGTTTTTAAGTTCTACAGGATCACCTATTCACCCCCCTCTAGGTGCTCTCAACGCTCTTGTCTAGGCGTGCACTCAATGATGATGGTACCGTCGATGTCCTGAGACTATGGTACCCACTTCTGTTGAGTCAAGGCAGGACCCACATGGTGACGGACAATCTACCCCGACTCAGAGTCTAGGCCCATCCGACGGAGCCACCAGCCACGGGGCCCGTGTCCCCACAGGTCCCATCGATAGGATTGCTCGGCAATTACACCATGGGCCCAAACCCCGTGGGGCGGTCTCGAACCCTACGTGTGCCGCCCAGACCTCCAGCCAGGGGAGGTCTAATGCTGCTACGTGTCCGAACCATCACGGTTGTGACCCGGACCTCCACAAGTGTCGTTCGGACCTCGGTCAGGAGAGGTTCGGAGCTGCCACATATGCATGCGCTTCCAACTCCCACTCTTCGTTCGAGCGGGATACGGTGCTACCACGTGGCCTATGGCGCATGAAGGAAGCCACCAGGTGTCGCCTTACGCGGGCCTCTAGCATGGGTCGCCCGCATTAAATACGGGCAAGAGGCGCGTCTGTTCGCACTAGTCACCGGTAGCATGCAAGTTCGTAAGGCCTGGGCCGCGACTGTAGCCCATATGTTACCAAGGCAAGACCATTGCCTTTGCATCGTGCATGGACAACTCTCATCATAACTTCTACTATCCTCGCTACGGAGACAGACGGAGGAAATAGGTCGACACCGTCCATATACCTCCCTCTATGCCTATCAACATGAAAGTCTATGCCATGGCCTACATCAGAGCCTTCGCCCACACGTCAACGAGATAGGGCGAAGGTGAGTTTGGTCAGAGAATCCACACGGTGACCAAGAGAATATATCTTCCCACAGTAGGAGAAGACCTCGACTCACTAGCTCTATTCGTTGTTCCACACAACGCTCCACATTATTGTATTTCTAGGCCCATTTGTCGGGGCCTAGCTCCCTTTGTACGTGCTCCCCTTAGGATATAAAAATGGAGGGCACATGCGTTGCAAGGGGACGGATAGACTTGAACCCCTAGGGACATCCTCACTTGAACTCCCTCGGAGACATCTCCATCTAGACCTAAGCTTTCTCAAGCTCTAAGTAATACAACTCATAGTGGAGTAGGGTATTACGATCTGGCAGCCCGAACACTCTAAATCCTTGTGTGTTCTTGTGTTCATCCATCTCATCAGGCAAACCCTAGCAGCCCCCTGTTTTTAGAATAAGGCGGGTCAGCAGGTGTGTTCCGCCACTCGGCTGGAGTTTACTCTCCGTCATTTGGCTAATAATACTACTCACATCTGGTTGTTGCTATAGCCTTCTATACTTAATAGTACTAATAACTTCATGGTACATTGTCATCAACATGCGTGGCTATAAGGATGATGCATGTATTGAAGTGGTCAATATCTTATAGCTCACGTTGCAGCAATAGTGCATCTGTTAGGCCTGTAATATCACACATCACATATTTAATATGTTATACATGAGAGATCTGATATGCTATGACAATAGACCTGATAGTAGGCCTTTAGATGTGGCATCCCTTTCTCGAAGTTATAATGCCTTTCTTAGCCTAGACACATCGCTCTGTTTTACAATAGGATTACAGTTAGTCATTTGAAGTCCCTTATTCCCATAGGAGTTTTTGGGTCCTTAGGGACTCGTGGTCGTGGTTACCTATCTTACGTGAGGTTAGGGACCTAAAGAATTTGGGGTCAATAGAGGGTCCTTAGAGACTAAGTAATACAGAGTGTCCTAAATGCATGGTGGAGGTTCCTAGGCACCTAAATCCTTAATTAGCGCCTTGGGGCATAAAGGACTCTCAGAACTTGGATTCATGAGCACTCGGAAGCACAAGGGGCTTTAGAGGCTTAGATTGTTCATGAGCATTCAAGGACAAGAGGGACCCCTGAAGACTTGTATTATTCTAGTTGGGGTGTCTCAAGACACTAAGGGGCCCATACCTTAGTATATCCTTACGGATTGGCACCGTAAGTGTGGGAGCGCCCTGGACCTTAGAGAGTTGTATTGTATGGCCTATAGAGGTTCTTAATAGGATTTGATGGTGTAGTTATTCCTTTGGGTGCATCACTATCAAGTTATTCAGAGGGTAAAATCTCTATCTGGGTCGAGGCCAGGGGAAGTCCTAGCCTCCCAGGGCATTGAGGGTGTCAGTGTGGTGGTCCCAGTAGTTGAGTCCCACAATAACCTCTTCTATCGGGATTCTTAAATGTGTCTTGACCATATCTGAGGGTATGACCTTCCCTGGACGCTAATATCATACAAGAAAGCATTTTAACATCTAGTCGGTGCAATATACATCCTCTAGAGATAGGAATAGACAACAACATTTTAATGGTGATTGATTTGACAACCGAACTAACTTTATCTTTATATTCTAATTCATATCTTTGTTTTTTAAAGACTTACCATTCGGTCTTATATGTGTTAAAATTGTTATTTTATAGACTTATTTATAATTTATAATGTTTTTTTCTTTTCTGAGGTGGAAGTAAATGTCATATGTTTTTTTATAAAAGGCATGTACTCTGCATCTATATCTTTTCCAATCTTAATTTTGTGGTTCTCTAGACCAATCTTTATCATATAAAACGTTTTTAAAAAAATATTGTGGTTCTCGTGACGAAGCAATGAAGCAACCATATATTTAACAGTGCCATCGCTATACACACTTTCTCCTCTCCAATACTGCTTCGAAGTCGAGTATGTGGTCGAGGACGAGGAGGGTCCAGTTCCTCATCCTCCTGGACGCAGGCGCATTGGCCCCTGTTGACGACGCATGTCCACACCTTCCGTAGGCGCATTCGTGGACCGTGGTCGTGGTCGGCGGCTCGGCGCGTACTGTCGACGTCTTCCACGCGCGCATGCGTTGTGCCCGTTCCTCGGCGCGAGACAGCGCTGTATCTATAGATTCAAATGGACGAGCCACGGCCTGACGGGCATAAGAGCATCTCCAAAAGAACACTAAAACAATCCCGAAAAGGCTTTTTAGGGTTGAAAATCGAAAATCTCGCGTCCAACAGCTCCCTCTTTCATCCCCTAAATTTCCGTTATTCCGAATCCGTGCTCCGATATCCCGCATATATTCGCGACGGAGGGTCTTTCCCAATCCAGCTTTGCGCGGTGTGGCCCTTATCTTACTGCTCGAGTTCTAGCAGGCACTATAGCCCTTTTTCTTCTCAGCCATGGCGTCAGAGGACGAAGCGAATGCTGCTGCGGCGGCGGAGGTGGAAGAGGAAAAGAACTGGCGGCAGAAGGGAAGCAAGACAACCCAAGCCGTGGGACAAGAATCCCAACATCGATCGCTAGAAGATTGAAGATTGAGAAGTTCGACACTACCAGGAAGAGGGTGGCATGCTCGAAGTCAGCTTCTTCTCTCCACCCTCTTTCCCCAATATCGATGCAAGCACTTGTTTCTGAGCCTGTCCTCCGTACCGTGATTTTCCATTTGTTCCTAAGTCGTCCTTCATACCGTGATTTAATTTTGAGGGAGCTGCTGTGCGCCAAGGTGATTTTAGCCTATGAAAACGTGTGTGGTGACCCTAAAAGCTGATTTTGGGGCTGATTTTTTTCGCAGCCTGTTGCAGTTGCTCTAATGGATACATAATAACATATGACGTTTAAATGATAAAAATATTCTAAAAGTATGTTTATTTAAGGATTTAAACCATATTTATTAACTCTAAATATTTTTACACTCACATAACCAACAAAAACACATATTTTTTGTATTTTATACCTCATATTCAAGTATAATATATATATTTATAGAAAAAATAGAAAAATAAAACCGGGCTGTACCGGGCCTAGCCCGCCGTACCACGCCTTCGGCCTAGGCACGACACGGGCCCTGTCCACTACGTATCGTGCCGGGTCAAATCCATGCCAGGTTTCGAGCCGTCCTGCAAGCCCGACCCGTCTGGACATCTCTAGCTCTATCGCCTTCGACTCGAGGGTGCGAGTGGGAGCAATTATAGCCAAATGGGCCCCAATGACACTAGTACTGTTAGGCACTATGAGTAATCGTATCATGTCATGCCGGCACTAATGCCTAGTCATCGGCTCAGGTACTACACTATAGTGTTTAATCATGTCGTGCGGGTATTATATCATGTCGTCCCGGTATTATACGACACTAACACCTAATAGTGTCTGTGTCAGCCCAGACACTATTTTATTTTGATAGCTCAAAAACATATAAGATCTTTAGGATTATATATATATATATATATATATATATATATATATATATATATATATATAGAACTTGAACATTTATACCATTATAAAGTAAATTTATTAAGCTTAAAACCATAGCAAATCACAATCACGTGTACGTATCACAATCACATATACAGACTACCATTTAGTCTAAGTCGTGCCTAATTGTGCCGACCACCTAATCGTGTCGTGCTCGTGCCAGCCCATAGTGTCAGGGTGGAGGCCCAAGCATGGCACTAGACTCATGTCATGCCGACACTGACACTATATGAATCGTGTCTGTGACGTGCTTAATGCCGACTCATTTAGCACGGCCCACTTGGCCAACTATAGGAGCAACGGACGTGGTAAGCCAAGAGCTGCTCGTTGTCTCATGTTATGCATGCGGAGGGTTGTGCGACATGGAGCCCGGGGCCACTGCGTCGTTTGGCGCTTCAGCACGCGGAAGGTTTTGCAAAAGGTGTTTACGGGGCAGCATTGTCATGCTGTCCATCCAGAGACTAGTTCTCTTGAAAATCATCTATGAGATCACTTCATCATGAGAATTAAATCATTAGAGGGATCAGATCAGATACATGACAACCATCTACATAATAGGCTCCACTCATGCTGGGATTACATGACCATCATCTCGCCCTTGATCAAGGGCAAGGTTGGAGTAGTTGTTGATGTCAGTATCGCCTCCTTGTAGAGGTGGTGGCGGATCCTAGCATGGTTGTGCAGGAGCGTTGTCGTCGGAGCACCGCCTGGAGTCCCCTATAGAGGAGTTGGTTTGGATCCAGGTCCATTAGGGTTCCATTGGTCTCCGTTGTCGTCACAGCTAGCAGCTAGTCCAGTCACGTCAAGCGCCTAGATGACGGGGGCCTCTAGTTGTGTAGGATTAGGGTTTTGGACGCTGCTAAAAGCGTTGGCTTAACCTGTCGACCCCTTATCCCTTTTATTATGTGGTGCAAGGTGAATCGATGGCTACAACCATATGGTTACGATGGCCCCTCGATTAAGGAGCGTTAGTTAGGGATGCCCTAGTTTTCTCGGTTCTGTTACAGACTTGTCAATGTGGAGAACATCCCAACAAAGATTTGTTTGGAAGGCCGGTAATCAGCCAAAATCCTCCGTAAAATACAAACAGAGATATTTTTCGGTCCAAGCTAAAATTTGCTGCTTGAATGACTGCGTTATGTTGATTTCATTTGGTCTAGTTAGAGAATCCATCCTGATCAGGGTGTGGTCCCCTTTTACATCATGTATATTAACAAAGAGACAGCTCGCACATAAATCAACATTCATTGAAATTGCCTCTCTCACAGTAATTGTGAGATCCGATCTATCTCTCTACATGATTAGTAAAGGGAAAGCCAACATCATTCTACTTTGTCGTCTCAGAGTCAAACAAACTACATCATTATGCTGGTATCGCCGTCCAACTCTACAGGCACAAGCCCTGATTCTTAAGCATCTATTGACTAGTGATTATGTGGAAGATCCTATTATACCTAACAGTGGTATGAAAGCCATGGTTGGTGTCCAGATCTTAATCCTATTTGTCTAAAAAACATCCAGTTTGGAGATGAACCCCGGTCTAAATACTTAGATTAATCCATTTGGAAGTAAGCAGAAAGAAGGGGAGATGGAACCCTCACTGGTTTCCCTTAATTCCCCTAACCCTAATCACTCATCCTAAGCACACATAAAGAAGGAAAAGGGGATGTCGCAAAGGATATATATACACAAAATGTTATTAAGAAATTTAGTATGTATTCGCGTAAATTTGCATCTGCTCTAATAGTCAAGAATGATAAGTTGGGAAGTGATCAAGTGATCAAGGCTTCAGAAACTAGGGTAGTGTTTGGTTCTAGAGCTTATTTGGACGGAATGACTCTATTCTAGATTCTGGGTATGGAATGGTTCCATTCTGTGTTTGACAGTTAGAATAGAGCCACTCTGTTTTTCTGTTTGGTCCTAGAGTGAAGCAGAACGAATCAACTCTATCCTATGTTTGACATATTTATACAACCATATTATATATATATATGCCAAATATAATTATAATAAATATAACCATAATATACACGCACGGGGAGGAGGCACATGAAATCGTGACAGGCGTCGGGAGCCGTGACGGGCATGGGGCGGTCGCAGAGCACTCAGGTCCGACTGTTTTTTTGAGTTCAGAGATCCAACATCTTGAGAGAATATTACTATATTAGAGCGGCTCCGTTTCACTTTGATTCAAACCAAACAGTCTTAGTACTAGAACAGAACGGTTCCATTCTACTATACTCTGGAACCAAACACTACCTAAATAAGATAGATCAAATAAAATCCTCTCGTGACTTGGTTGGGGAGCCAAATGATTGAAGATGTTAAAATCCTCTTGATATTCAATTTTAAATAGCTATAAATTTTTAGTTCATGCAATCCTCTAAACATGCCTTCAATCCTCTCCATTTCCCTTCTTCTAAACTAGCCTAGACGACGGCCTAGATAACACGCCGACAGAGTCGTTGCACACTTGGACGTCAGCACGTGAGGTTCGCAGGCAAGCCGCTGCCGCGCACTCGGACGACGCATCATGTCGTGCTCGCAAAAAAACAAACAAACAAACAAACAAAAAGGGCTGACGCGCGTACTAGGGCGAAGACAAGGGATCATGACAATATAAACTGGAGTCCATGGATCCTTCTGAGAAGCAAGCGTGCGCGACTTGTGCTGCTTCCATCATTCCATGTCATGTGCGTGCACTGGCCGCGTACAAACAAACATGGCAGCGCACGTAGCTGCACTGTACTCTTCTTTATTTGGAGGAAGGTGTGAAATGAATCTATATGGAATCTACGTCGAACGTGGTTATATTTTAAAATATAGGCTCTGGACCATAAACCACCCTGCAACTACGGTCCTATTTTTTTATATGAAAAAAACATCAAACGATTATAAAAATTTGGTCTCTCAGATCCTAGATATACTTGTTTCTTCTTAATATCCAACTATTTATTTTCTAATATATAATTTATTTCCTAAATAGCATTATCTATGATTTATTTCTTAAACAAATCATTGATAACGTTATAGATAACACTGTTTGTATATATAAAGAAGTTTGAAATAAAGGTTGAAATAAGAGATCAGCCTAACTAGATAAAACATAAGCCCGAACAGTCAAATTTTGTGCTCCAAACTGTTATAACAACCAAGCAAAAAGCATGGTTTGGTGCAAGATGCCCCTCCTACCAGTGTTCACTGCTCATTGGTTATCCTACGTTGAGTCGTGAAAATTGTCTGACACCATTTGGCATAAATCTCCGGTGCCGGGACCAGAGTCAAGCCCGCGCATCATTTTGGCATATATCTTTGGTCGAGCCTGCAATAACAAACATCATGGGGTTGATGATATACGAACGCTCCTGTTCAACTTTTCTACCTGACAAACATGATGTTGTAGTCGGTTCCTTCCAAAGCTAAAAGCAAAGATGACGGGTCATACTCATGATATATTGGACAACCACTAGCAGATAATAGTTTCCTTTTCTTAAAGAATGTCAAGATAATAACTGTAGTAAAACAAGTTAGGCAAGAGAAACTGCTTCCAATAATTAATGAGTAAAATATAGAAACTTGTTTTCAAAATGCATTTTCAGATACACAAACTTATTTTAGGGTATCATCTAAGTCCTAAACTCTCAAAAAAAGAGGATAATTTTAGACACCCAAACTTGTCACGATGTATCATTAGGTCCAATCAAGCTCCAACAAACCCAAAAGTTGGTCTCTAGCACTCCATCTACATACTCCTCCGATCTCTTCTAGCACCGTCTCCATATCTCCCCTTCCCTCTGCTTTTCCAATCTAGTGGATATTCGCATCATGGTTGCCAACTCACCATCCTCAATCCATACCTTCACCATCCTCCACATCAAAGACCACGACGTCAACAATAGTGGTGGCAGCAATGCCAAGACTAGTACACCTGAACGGAAGAGGTAGTCGAACGATTTGCTTTGCCATTAAATTCCTGCCCTGATCAAGAATGGGGTGTGGCATGTGACATTATGATGCAGAGAGTACATCGGGTCTATTTGGACCCAAGTGACACTATGACGAGTTGAAGGACCTACCTAGATGACGCGCAGAGACAAGTTTGTGGACCTAAAAATAACATTTTGAAAGTTTTGGACCTAAATGACGACACACCGAGACAAGTTTCAGGAGGTAAAAATAGCATTTCAGAAGTTTAGGACCTAAAATGCATTTTAAGAGTTGGCGACCAAAATGACGCTGAGACAAGTTGGAGGACCTCCGTGTATTTTTACTCATAATTAATTCCTTTGTAGTTCTTGAAAAGACAATTCATGTGTATACATTGAGGTGGTAAAAGGAAGGTGGCTTAACATGCAAACCGTGGGCTAATCCACAAAATGAGCCAAGGGATGATAATCAGTGCTACATAGGACTGGACAAATCACACGGGAACGAATTATTGTATCCAATCTCAGCCCTATTAGCGAAGCAAATATTGTCCTCGGTCCTCAGATTGTTTGTTCAGTCATATGTGATTTATCAGTGCTAGATATTAGAATCTCCTACTAAGCCTGTACAGATACAAACTTTATAGCCTTCTCTCAACATTCAGTTCATAAAATATTGAATGGTTTTAACCATTTGGTCTACATAGCAGATGAGTATATGCTCAATTTCATGTGTGGTACAGGCGCAAGAACAATACATAAATGGAATAAGAGAAGCAGTTAAAAAGATTATTGTTATTGGGTAATGTTACATATGGTTTATAATCTATCTTAAAAATAATAATGCCAAGGTCCCTTCTTAGTTTCTGACACAGAAAATTCAGTATCCAGTTCCTCCAACATCAACATAGCATTTTAGTCCCAAACAAGTTAGAGTAGGCTAAAGTTGAAACCCAACATGTCACCAAAAAGAGAAAGAAAGAGAAGGGAAAAAGCTTTTGAGAGCACTAAAAGGAAAAAGACCTAATCACGGTTCAGGCACGTGGATAGCTTCTTTCCAAGCACCTCTATCCAAACACAGCTCCATTGGGATAATCCATTCCTTCAAGTCCCTTTTGATTGCCTCCTCTCATGTCAAATTTGGTCGACCTCTACCTCTCTTCACATTATTGTCCCGTCTTATGATGTCTCTATACAGCGGTGCCTCTGGGGTCTCTGGTGGACATGCCCAAACCATCTCAACCGGTGTTGAATAAGTTTTTTTCAATTGGCGTTACTACTAGCCGATCGTGTATGTCATCGTTTCTGACTCGGTCCAATCTTGTGTGCCCATATATCCAACACAACATACGCATCTCTGCGACACTTAGTTGTTGGATATGTCGTCTCTTAGTCCGCCAACACTCAATCCCATATAGCAGAGATAAAATGCAAGCTGCACTCAGTTCTCCCGTCTCGGTAGAAAACTCTATGAAATCAGCTTCTCATTATAGAAAGCTATCAAGTGCTATGAAAAAAAACAAGTAGGAGAAAGCCTCTTATTCAGATATTTCACAATACCGATGAACTGTTCAACTAACTTAAAATATTAACATCATATACCGCTAAATTCACAACACCGCTAAAATTCTAAAAATACCAGACAACATGCAGTGATAATTAGAAAATTCGAATCTTTGTTGAATACAGAAATGACACTCTGAATTAGCCTTAGACAAAATACAACATAATTTTTCAAGGCTGTGGCCTTTATCCTTTAAACAGCACTGTTTGATTTCAGACGAACAAATCTATAACAATGCATATATCACCACTGATGAGGGCTCATACCAGAGAGCACTCATTATCAGCAACAGATCAATTAATAAAGTAGCAAAACAACAGTGTTGCTAGTGGATTAGCCCAGCAGACATAAAATTAAGTTATTCACCCTCATGTACGAATTAAACCTTATAACTCCAATAAGACAGCTACAGGAACACAAAAAAGGATTGCACCTTGTGACTGCCCAATGCCATCACGCTGGAGATGGCTCGTCCGTCCCTTTATTCACCTCAGTTCCGCCTCCACCGAGGTTTGGCGGATCACTGCCAACAGCATCAGACACAAGAGAGACAGGGCGGTGCTCGATGACCTCGTCGATGAGCCCCCATTCATGTGCCTCCTCCGGGTCCATGAACATGTCCCTCTCCATACACTGCTCGATGCGGTCGATGGCCTGGCCCGTGTGCTTGGCATAGATCTTATTGAGCCGGTCGCGCACCTTGAGGATCTCCTTGGCGTGGATGGCGATGTCCGAGGCCTGCCCCGACGCGCCACCGGAGGGCTGGTGGATCATGACCCGCGCGTTCGGCAGCGCCCGCCTCTCTCCGCTCGCCCCCGCGGCGAGGAGTAGCGACGCCATGGAGGCGGCCTGGCCGATGCAGAGCGTGGTGACGGGGGAGCGGATGTACTGCATTGTGTCGTAGATGGCGAGGCCCGCCGTGACGACGCCCCCCGGGGAGTTAATGTAGAGGTGAACGGGCTTGGCGGGGTTCTCGGACTCGAGGAAGAGCAGCTGGGCGACGACGAGGGAGGCCGTGTCGTCGGTGATGGGGCCATGGATGCAGACGATGCGCTCCTTGAGAAGGCGCGAGAAGATGTCGTAGGCGCGCTCCCCGCGGGAGGTGTGCTCGATCACCATGGGCACCAGGCCGTACTCGCGGCGCGGGATGTAGCCCGACGCCGGAAGCGACGGGGCGTGCGGGGGTGACGAGGAGAAGAAGGCCCGCGGGGCGACGGCGGCGATGCGGCGCAGCATGGCGGTGGCGGCGCTAGGGTTTAGATTTGGGCACTGGCGCCGCAGCGATTAGACGAGGTTGGGACGGGGAGGTAGGGGGTAGTGTCAGACAAATGGGACCAGGGGGCCGCATGGTGGGGCAGAGAGGTGGCCAAGGTGGGTTTCTTTCAACGGAGTCAGGTGGCGTCGTGCCGCCATGGCTGAGCTTTTTGGAAACGTGATATCATTAACATTGGGCTTCTGAAAATATATATCCCGAACAACGTAATTGGAATTTTAGTATTATAATCCGTTGAACTTTGGAATTTCGGTATCTGTGTAAGATTTAGTCGGCGCTCAAATCGTTGTTACGGCAGTCCGTTTCTTAGAACGGATCCACGGCCGACTGTCTGCACCGCGCCTGTCTGCGTCGTCTTCCCCGGCGCTCGACTGGGCTCCCCGACGGCCGACTGTCTGCGCATGTCTGCGCCGTCTTCCTCGGCGCTCTCCCTCCCGAGCGCTCTCCACGCTCGTGCAGGAGCTCGTCTGCGCTCGTTTGCGCCCGTGCAGGAGCTCATCTCCACGCTCGTCTGCGCTCGTCTGCGCTCGTCTGCCCGGCGCTCTCCCTCCAGACGCTCCAAGGTATCCTCTCGAGTGCCCCTTTCTCTTCCCTGGCGCTCCTCTCCCTGGTGGTCGGCCGTGTAGCTGTAAATCTTGAGCAGCTCGTCGTAGGTTCCTTCCCCGTGGCCATGGAGAAATCTCCAAGATCCATTCCTATCGGATCTGGACCTGCTAGGGTCGACACACGCAAAGATGTCGCAGAAGCTGCATATGGGAGTAGGCGCACAGGCATCGTCGACACGAGCAACATTGATTATGGCACTAGTAGATTACGTCCGCGCCATCGATTATGTAGGACACATGATCTGGTATGTTTTACTGTAAATAACATAATGTGTTATTATAGTAACAGTCAATACTATAATGTGATATTGAATCTCATTATTCATTTGGTTGTAGGCGCAAAGATATAATCGAGTTTGGGATGGTCTTTTAGACGCCATTAGACAGATGCAATTATCTGCCGATGAGTTGAGGAAGTTGAGCCACCGCAATCATGTGCCTAAGTATTTGGATATGTTGCACAAGAATTGCTTGGTTAATGCCATGAGTGATTGTCGGCGTTTCGAGACCGGGGGGTCCCTGGGCCGACGAGTGAAATGTCGCTGAAAGGGAATTAGGCTTACACCTAGTTCCTATATAATTTTGGTGGTTGAATTGCCCAACACAAATCTTTGGACTAACTAGTTTGCTCTAGTGTATAAGTTATACAGGTGTCAAAGGTTCACAACAAGCCAATTAAAAGGACCAAAGTTGGGTTCAAAATAGAGTGCTAAAGACATCCCGGAAGCCTCCCTGGTTTGGCGCACCGGACTGTCCGGTGGCGCACCGGACAGTGTCCGGTGCACCAGGGGGCCTCGCGCTGAACTCCTTAGCCTCGGGATTTTCCAGGAGCCGGCGCGCTATAATTCACCGGACTGTCCGGTGTACACCGGACAGTGTCCAGTGCTCCAACCGGTCGCGGCTCTGGAACTCGCCAGCCTCGGGATTTTTCGAAGGCTGCTCCGCTATAATTCACCGGACATGTCCGGTGTACACCGGACTGTCCGGTGCATCCTCGGAGCAACGGCTACTTCGCGCCAACGGCTACCTGCGACAGCATTTAATGCGCGCGCAGCGCGCGCAGAAGTCAGAGTCGCCCATGCCGGCGCACCGGACAGTGAACAGTGCATGTCCGGTGCGCCACCGGACATCAAGGCGGACCCAGAAGTCAGAACTCCAACGGTCAATTTCCAACGGCACTGATGACGTGGCGGGGGCACCGGACATGTCCGGTGTGCACCGGACTGTCCGGTGCGCCATCGAACAGACGTCCTCCACCAACGGTCATGTTTGGTGGTTGAGGCTATAAATACCCCAACCACCTCACCATTCATTGCATCCAAGTTTTCCACTTCCCAACTACTACAAGAGCTCTAGCATTCAATTCTAGACACACCAAAGAGATCAAATCCTCTCCAAATTCCACACAACGCCATAGTGACTAGAGAGAGTGATTTGCTTGTGTTCTTTCGAGCTCTTGCGCTTGGATTGCTTTCTTCTTTCTTGATCCTTTCTTTGCAATCATACTCACTTGTAATTGAGGCAAGAGACACCAAACTTGTGGTGGTCCTTGTGGGAACTTTGTGTTCCAAGTGATTGAAAAGAGAAAGCTCACTCGATCCGTGAGATCGCTTGAGAGAGGGAAGGGTTGAAAGAGACCCGGCCTTTGTGGCCTCCTCAACGGGGAGTAGGTTTGCAAGAACCGAACCTCGGTAAAACAAATCCGCGTGTCACACTCTTCATTTGCTTGCGATTTGTTTTTCACCCTCTCTCGCGGACTCGTTTCTTTATTACTAACGCTAACCCGGCTTGTAGTTGTGTTTATATTCGTAAATTTCAGTTTCGCCCTATTCACCCCCCCTCTAGGCGACTATCAATTGGTATCAAAGCCCGGTGCTTCATTAGAGCCTAACCGCTCGAAGTGATGTCGGGAGATCACACCAAGAGGGAGATGGAGACCGGCGACAAGCCCACTACAAGCCACGGGAGCACTTCATCGGAAGAGTCCCGCACCAAGAGGAAGGAGAAGAAGAAGGACTCCTCCAAACGGAAGGAGAAAAGATCTTCTTCCTCACACCACAAGGAGAAGAAGGAAAAATCTTCTTCCCACAAGTCGCATCGGAAAGGCGACAAGCACAAGAGGATGAGGAAGGTGGTCTACTACGAGACCGACACTTCATCAACATCCACCTCCGACTCCGATGCACCGTCCGTGACTTCTAAGCGCCAAGAGCGCAAGAAGTTTAGTAAGATCCCCTTACACTATCCCTGCACATCTAGACATACTCCATTACTTTCCGTTCCATTAGGCAAACCGCCAACTTTTGATGGCGAAGATTATGCTAGGTGGAGTGATTTAATGAAATTTCATCTAACCTCACTCCACAAAAGTATATGGAATGTTGTTGAGTTTGGAGCACAGGTACCATCCGTAGGGGATGAGGATTATGATGAGGACGAAGTGGCCCAAATTGAGCACTTCAACTCCCAAGCCACAACCATACTCTTGGCCTCTCTAAATAGAGAGGAATACAACAAGGTGCAAGGGTTGAAGAATGCAAAGGAAATTTGGGACCTCCTCAAGACCGCGCACGAGGGTGATGAACTAACAAAGATCACCAAGCGGGAAACGATCGAGGGGGAGCTCGGTCGCTTTCGACTTCGCCAAGGGGAAGAGCCACAAGACATGTACAACCGGCTCAAGACTTTGGTGAACCAAGTGCGCAACCTCGGGAGCAAGAAGTGGGATGACCACGAGGTGGTTAAGGTTATTCTTAGATCACTCATTTTCCTTAACCCCACTCAAGTTCAATTAATTCGTGGTAATCCTAGATATACTCAAATGACCCCCGAGGAAGTTATCGGGAATTTTGTGAGCTTTGAATGTATGATCAAGGGCTCCAAGAAGATCAACGAGCTTGATGAACCCTCCACGTCCGAAGCACAATCGGTGGCATTTAAGGCGACGGAGGAAAAGAAGGAGGAGTCTACACCAAGTAGACAACCAATTGATGTCTCCAAGCTCGACAATGAGGAGATGACTTTAATCATCAAAAGCTTTCGCCAAATCCTCAAGCAACGGAAGGGGAAGGATTACAAATCCCGTTCCAAGAAGGTTTGCTACAAGTGTGGTAAGCCCGGTCACTTTATCGCTAAATGTCCATTATCAAGTGACAGTGACAGGGATAACGACAAGAAGGGAAAGAGGAAAGAAAAGAAGAGGTACCACAAGAAGAGGGGCGGCGATGCCCACGTGTGCCGCGAGTGGGACTCCGATGAGAGCTCCACCGACTCCTCCTCCGACGAGGACGCCGCCAACATCGCCGTCACCAAGGGACTCCTCTTCCCAAACGTCGGCCACAAGTGCCTCATGGCCAAGGACGGCAAAAAGAAGGTTAAATCTAAATCCTCCACTAAATATGAATCCTCTAGTGATGATAATGCTAGTGATGAGGAAGATAACTTGCGCTCTCTTTTTGCCAACCTCAACATGCAACAAAAGGAAAAATTAAATGAACTAATTAGTGCCATCCATGAGAAGGATGATCTCTTGGACTCCCAAGAGGACTTCCTAATCAAGGAAAATAAAAAGCATGTTAAGGTTAAAAATGCTTATGCTCTAGAAGTTGAGAAATGTCAAAAATTATCTAGTGAGCTAAGCACTTGCCATGAAACAATAGACAATCTTAGAAATGAAAATGCTAATTTGTTAGCTAAGGTTGATTCTCATGTTTGCACTGTTTCAATTCCCAACCCTAGAGATAATAATGATGATTTGCTTGCTAGGATTGAAGAATTGAACATTTCTCTTGCTAGTCTTAGATTAGAAAATGAAAATTTGATTGCTAAGGCTAAAGATTTTGATGTTTGCAAAGTTACAATTTCTGATCTTAGAGATAAAAATGATATTCTACATGCTAAGATTGTTGAACTTAATTCTTGCAAACCATCTACATCTACCATTGAGCATGTCACTATTTGTACTAGATGTAGAGATATTGATGTTGATGCTATTCATGATCACATGACTTTAATTAAACAACAAAATGATCATATAGCAAAATTAGATGCTAAAATTGCCGAGCATAACTTAGAAAATGAAAAATTTAAATTTGCTAGAAGTATGCTCTATAGTGGGAGACGCCCTGGCATCAAGGATGGCATTGGCTTCCAAAGGGGAGACAATGTCAAACTTAATGCCCCTCCTAAAAGATTGTCAAACTTTGTTAAGGGCAAGGCTCCCATGCCTCAGGATAACGAGGGCTACATTTTGTACCCTGCCGGTTATCCCGAGAGCAAAATTAGGAGAATTCACTCTAGGAAGTCTCACTCTGGCCCTAATCATGCTTTTATGTATAAGGGTGAGACATCTAGTTCTAGGCAACCAACCCGTGCTAAGTTGCCTAAGAAAACTCCTATTGCATCAAATGAACATAGTCTTTCATTTAAAACTTTTGATGCTTCTTATGTGTTGACTAACAAATCCGGCAAAGTAGTTGCCAAATATGTTGGGGGCAAGCACAAGGGGTCAAAGACTTGTGTTTGGGTACCCAAAGTTCTTGTGTCTAATGCCAAAGGACCCAAAACCATTTGGGTACCTAAAGTCAAGAACTAAACTTGTTTTGTAGGTTTATGCATTTGGGGGCTCAAGTTGGATACTCGATAGCGGGTGCACGAACCACATGACAGGGGAGAAGAAGATGTTCTCCTCATATGAGAAAAACCAAGATCCCCAAAGAGCGATCACATTCGGGGATGGAAATCAAGGTTTGGTCAAAGGTCTTGGTAAAATTGCTATATCTCTTGACCATTCTATTTCCAATGTTTTTCTTGTAGATTCATTAGATTACAATTTGCTTTCTGTATCTCAATTATGTCAAATGGGCTACAACTGTCTTTTTACTGATATTGGTGTCACTGTCTTTAGAAGAAGTGATGATTCAATAGCATTTAAGGGAGTGTTAGAGGGTCAGCTATACTTGGTAGATTTTGATAGAGCTGAACTCGACACTTGCTTAATTGCTAAGACTAACATGGGTTGGCTCTGGCATCGCCGACTAGCCCATGTTGGGATGAAGAATCTTCATAAGCTTCTAAAGGGAGAACACATTTTAGGATTAACAAACGTTCATTTTGAGAAAGACAGGATTTGTAGCGCATGCCAAGCAGGAAAGCAAGTTGGAGCCCATCATCCGCATAAGAACATAATGACGACCGACAGGCCACTGGAGCTCCTACACATGGATCTATTCGGCCCGATCGCTTACATAAGCATCGGCGGGAGTAAGTACTGTCTAGTTATTGTGGATGATTATTCTCGCTTCACTTGGGTATTCTTTTTACAAGAAAAATCTCAAACCCAAGAGACCTTAAAGGGATTCTTAAGAAGGGCTCAAAATGAGTTCGGCTTAAGGATCAAGAAAATTAGAAGCGACAACGGGACGAAGTTCAAAAACTCACAAATTGAAGGCTTCCTTGAGGAGGAGGGCATCAAGCATGAGTTCTCTTCTCCCTACACCCCACAACAAAATGGTGTAGTGGAGAGGAAGAATCGAACTCTATTGGACATGGCAAGGACCATGCTTGATGAGTACAAGACTTCGGATCGGTTTTGGGCGGAGGCGATCAACACCGCCTGCTACGCCATCAACCGATTGTATCTACACCGAATCCTCAAGAAGACATCATACGAACTCCTAACCGGTAAAAAGCCCAACATTTCATATTTTAGAGTCTTTGGTAGCAAATGTTTTATTCTTGTTAAAAGGGGTAGAAAATCTAAATTTGCTCCTAAGACTGTAGAAGGCTTTTTACTTGGTTATGACTCAAACACAAGGGCATATAGGGTCTTTAACAAGTCCACTGGACTAGTTGAAGTCTCATGTGACGTTGTGTTTGATGAGACTAATGGCTCTCAAGTAGAGCAAGTTGATCTTGATGAGATAGGTGAGGAAGAGGCTCCGTGCATCGCCCTAAGGAACATGTCCATTGGAGATGTATGCCCTAAGGAATCCGAAGAGCCTCCAAATGCACAAGATCAACCATCCTCCTCCACGCAAGCATCTCCACCAACTCAAAATGAGGATGAGGCTCAAGTTGATGAAGTAGAGGATCAAGCAAATGAGCCACCTCAAGATGACGACAATGATCAAGGGGGAGATGCAAATGATCAAGACAAGGAGGATGAAGAGCAAAGGCCACCACACCCAAGGGTCCACCAAGCAATTCAACGAGATCACCCCATCGACACCATCCTCGGCGACATTCATAAGGGGGTAACTACTAGATCTCGTGTTGCACATTTTTGTGAACATTACTCGTTTGTTTCCTCTATTGAGCCACACAGGGTAGAGGAAGCACTCCAAGATTCGGATTGGGTGGTGGCGATGCAAGAGGAGCTCAACAACTTCACTAGGAATGAGGTATGGCATTTAGTTCCACGTCCTAACCAAAATGTTGTAGGAACCAAATGGGTCTTCCGCAACAAGCAAGACGAGCATGGTGTGGTGACAAGGAACAAAGCTCGACTCGTGGCCAAGGGTTATTCACAAGTCGAAGGTTTGGATTTTGATGAAACCTATGCACCCGTAGCTAGGCTGGAGTCAATTCGCATATTATTGGCCTATGCTACTTACCATGGCTTTAAGCTTTATCAAATGGACGTGAAAAGTGCCTTCCTCAATGGACCAATCAAGGAAGAGGTCTATGTTGAGCAACCTCCCGGCTTTGAAGACAGTGAGTATCCTAACCATGTCTATAAGCTCTCTAAGGCGCTTTATGGGCTCAAGCAAGCCCCAAGAGCATGGTATGAATGCCTTAGAGATTTTCTTATTGCAAATGGATTCAAAGTCGGAAAGGCCGATCCTACTCTATTCACTAAAACACTTGAGAATGATTTGTTTGTATGCCAAATTTATGTTGATGATATTATATTTGGGTCTACTAACGAATCTACATGTGAAGAGTTTAGTAGGATCATGACACAAAAGTTTGAGATGTCTATGATGGGGGAGTTGAAGTATTTCTTAGGATTTTAAGTAAAGCAACTCCAAGAAGGCACCTTCCTAAGCCAAACGAAGTACACTCAAGATATTCTAAGCAAGTTTGGAATGAAGGATGCCAAACCCATCAAGACACCCATGGGAACTAATGGGCATCTCGACCTCGACACGGGAGGTAAGTCCGTGGATCAAAAGGTATACCGGTCGATGATTGGTTCATTGCTTTATTTATGTGCATCTCGACCGGATATTATGCTTTCCGTTTGCATGTGTGCAAGATTCCAATCCGACCCTAAGGAATCCCACCTTACGGCCGTAAAACGAATCTTGAGATATTTAGCTTATACTCCTAAGTTTGGGCTTTGGTACCCTCGGGGATCCACATTTGATTTGATTGGTTATTCGGATGCCGATTGGGCAGGGTGTAAAATTAATAGGAAGAGCACATCGGGGACTTGCCAGTTCTTGGGAAGATCCTTGGTGTCTTGGACTTCAAAGAAGCAAAATTCGGTCGCTCTTTCAACCGCCGAAGCCGAGTATATTGCCGCAGGTCATTGTTGCGCGCAATTGCTTTGGATGAGGCAAACCCTGCGGGACTACGGTTACAAATTAACCAAAGTCCCTCTGCTATGTGATAATGAGAGTGCAATCAAAATGGCCGACAATCCCGTCGAGCATAGCCGCACTAAGCACATAGCCATTCGGTATCATTTTCTTAGGGATCACCAACAAAAAGGAGATATCGAGATTGCATATATTAATACTAAAGATCAATTAGCCGATATCTTTACCAAGCCACTTGATGAACAAACCTTTACCAAACTTAGGCATGAGCTCAATATTCTTGATTCTAGAAATTTCTTTTGCTAACTTGCACACATAGCTCATGAATATACCTTTGATCATGTCTCTCTCATATGCTATGACTAATGTGTTTTCAAGTCTATTTCAAACCAAGTCATAGGTGTATTGAAAGGGAATTGGAGTCTTCGGCGAAGACAAAGGCTTCCACTCCGTAACTCATCCTTCGCCGACACTCCGAGTCGCTCTCTATCTTTGGGGGAGAGAGCAAAACAAAAGGACTCCTACCTTGGTATAATCTTCACTCTTTTATTTATGCCCAAAGGAGGAGAAATGAACTCTAAGGGCTCTAATGATTCCGTTTTTGGCGATTCATGCCAAAGGGGGAGAAAGTATGAGCCCAAAGCAAAAGGACCGCACCACCACCAATTTCAAAAACTTAGTGTTGAATATTTTCAATTGGTATCCTATTGTGTTCAAAAGGGGGAGAAAATAGTATTTCAAAAATGACATATCAAAACCCTCTTGAACACTAAGAGGAGGATTTCATTTAGGGGGAGTTTTGTTTAGTCAAAGGAAAAGCATTTGAAAC
The DNA here is from genome assembly GCF_902167145.1 of Zea mays. Lineage (NCBI taxonomy): Eukaryota > Viridiplantae > Streptophyta > Magnoliopsida > Poales > Poaceae > Zea > Zea mays. The sequence goes on along the minus strand of NC_050105.1, from coordinate 134,511,520 downwards.
AGGGGGAGAAAAACTTATTCATTTACCTTTGACCATTTGCAAAAGAACTTTGAAAAGGATTTACAAAAGAATTTGCAAAAACAAAACATATGGTGCAAAGCGTGGTCCAAAATGTTAAAAATGAAGAAACAATCCATGCATATCTTGTAAGTGTTTATATTGGCTCAATTCCAAGCTACCTTTGCACTTATATTATGCAAACTAGTTCATTTTCGCACTTCTATATTTGCTTTGGTTTGTGTTGGCATCAATCACCAAAAAGGGGGAGATTGAAAGGGAATTAGGCTTACACCTAGTTCCTATATAATTTTGGTGGTTGAATTGCCCAACACAAATCTTTGGACTAACTAGTTTGCTCTAGTGTATAAGTTATACAGGTGTCAAAGGTTCACAACAAGCCAATTAAAAGGACCAAAGTTGGGTTCAAAATAGAGTGCTAAAGACATCCCGGAAGCCTCCCTGGTTTGGCGCACCGGACTGTCCGGTGGCGCACCGGACAGTGTCCGGTGCACCAGGGGGCCTCGCGCTGAACTCCTTAGCCTCGGGATTTTCCAGGAGCCGGCGCGCTATAATTCACCGGACTGTCCGGTGTACACCGGACAGTGTCCGGTGCTCCAACCGGTCGCGGCTCTGGAACTCGCCAGCCTCGGGATTTTTCGAAGGCTGCTCCGCTATAATTCACCGGACATGTCCGGTGTACACCGGACTGTCCGGTGCATCCTCGGAGCAACGGCTACTTCGCGCCAACGGCTACCTGCGACAGCATTTAATGCGCGCGCAGCGCGCGCAGAAGTCAGAGTCGCCCATGCCGGCGCACCGGACAGTGAACAGTGCATGTCCAGTGCGCCACCGGACATCAAGGCGGACCCAGAAGTCAGAACTCCAACGGTCAATTTCCAACGGCACTGATGACGTGGCAGGGGCACCGGACATGTTCGGTGTGCACCGGACTGTCCGGTGCGCCATCGAACAGACGGCCTCCACCAACGGTCATGTTTGGTGGTTGAGGCTATAAATACCCCAACCACCTCACCATTCATTGCATCCAAGTTTTCCACTTCCCAACTACTACAAGAGCTCTAGCATTCAATTCTAGACACACCAAAGAGATCAAATCCTCTCCAAATTCCACACAACGCCATAGTGACTAGAGAGAGTGATTTGCTTGTGTTCTTTCGAGCTCTTGCGCTTGGATTGCTTTCTTCTTTCTTGATCCTTTCTTTGCAATCATACTCACTTGTAATTGAGGCAAGAGACACCAAACTTGTGGTGGTCCTTGTGGGAACTTTGTGTTCCAAGTGATTGAGAAGAGAAAGCTCACTCGATCCGTGAGATCGCTTGAGAGAGGGAAGGGTTGAAAGAGACCCGACCTTTGTGGCCTCCTCAACGGGGAGTAGGTTTGCAAGAACCGAACCTCGGTAAAACAAATCCGCGTGTCACACTCTTCATTTGCTTGCTATTTGTTTTTCACCCTCTCTCGTGGACTCGTTTCTTTATTACTAACGCTAACCCGGCTTGTAGTTGTGTTTATATTCGTAAATTTCAGTTTCGCCCTATTCACCCCCCCTCTAGGCGACTATTAGTCGCCGCGTGCCCCAGCCCAGATGGGTCGGCGCGAGGCCGAGCGCGAAGGGGGGAAGTGAGGTGGTCGGAGACGGGCGTGAGAGAGGTGGAAATCCCGCGGCCTTCGTGTTCGTCCCGCGCCCAGGTCGGGTGCGCTTGCAGTAGGGGGTTACAAGCGTCCACGCGGGAGAGGGAGCGAGCGGCCTCACGCGAGCGCCTGTCCCGTCCTCGTCCCCGCGCGGCCAACCCTCCTTAAGAGGGCCCTGGTCCTTCCTTTTATAGGTGTAAGGAGAGGATCCAGGTGTACAATGGGGGGTGTAGCAGAGTGCTACGTGTCTAGCGGAGGAGAGCTAGCGCCCTAAGTACATGCCGTCGTGGCAGCCGGAGAGGTTTTGGCACCCGGTTCGTGTGGTGTCGTGGTCGTCGGAGGAGCGCTGGTGCCTGGCGGAAGGACAGCTGGCGGGGCTGTCGAGTCCTTGTTGACGTCCTCTTGCTTTCGTAAGGGGGCAGAGAGCCGCCGTCATCACGGAGCGTGCGGGGCGCCATCATTGCCTATCTGGCGGAGCGAGCCAGATGGGACGCCGGTCTTGTTCCCCGTAGCCTGAGTAAACTTGGGGTAGGGTAATGATGGCGCTTCCTATCGACGTGGTCGGTCTGCGCCCTAGGTTGGGCGATGTGGAGGCTCCTCCGAGGTCGAGGTCGAGTCTGTCTTCCGTGGCCGTGGTCGAGTACGAGCCCCTGGGTCGGGCGAGGCGGAGACCGTCGGCTGAGGCCAGGGCTGAGTCCGAGCCCTGGGGTCGGGCGAAGCGGAGTTCGTCGTCTTCTGGGGCTGAGCCCAAGTCCGAGCCTTGGGTCGGGCGGAGCGGAGTTCGCCGTCTTCAGGGGCCTAGCCCGAGTCCGAGCCCTGGGTCGGGCGGAGCGGTGTTCGCCGTCTTCCAGGGCCTAGCCCGAGTCCGAGCCCTGGGTCGGGCGGAGCGGTGTTCGCCGTCTTCCGGGGCTTAGCCCGAGTCCGAGCCCTGGGTCGGGCGGAGCGGAGTTCGCCGTCTTCCGGGGCTTAGCCCGAGTCCGAGCCCTGGGTCGGGCGAAGCGGAGTTCGCCGTCTTCCGGGGCTTAGCCCGAGTCCGAGCCCTGGGTCGGGCGGAGCGGAGTTCGCCGTCTTCCGGGGCTTAGCCCGAGTCCGAGCCCTGGGTCGGGCGGAGCGGAGTTCGCCGTCTTCCGGGGCTTAGCCCGAGTCCGAGCCCTGGGTCGGGCGGAGCGGAGTTTCCAATGGGGCCTGAGGCCGGGCCTGACTGCCTGTCAGCCTCACTCTGTCAAGTGGCACCGCAGTCGGGCGGCGCAGGCGGCGCTGTCCTTTTGTCAGGTCGGACAGTGGAGCAACGAAGTGACTGCGGTCACTTCGGCTCTGTCGACTGAAGGGCGCGCGTCAGGATAAAGGTGTCAGGCCACCTTTGCATTAAATGCTCCTGCGATTTTGTCGGTCGGCGCGGCGATTCGGTCAGGGTTGCTTCTTGGCGAAGACAGGGCCTCGGGCGAGATGGAGATCCTCCGGGGTCGGCTGCCCTTGCCCGAGGCTAGGCTCGGGCGAGGCGTGATCGAGTCCCTCGAATGGACCGATCCCTGACTTAATCGCACCCATCAGGCCTTTGCAGCTTTGTGCTGATGGGGGTTACCAGCTGAGAATTAGGAGCCTTGAGGGTACCCCTAATTATGGTCCCCGACAGTAGCCCCCGAGCCTCGAAGGGAGTGTTAACACTCGCTTGGAGGCTTTTGCCGCACTTTTTTGCAAGGGGACCAGCCTTTCTCGGTTGCGTTTTGTTCCGGTGGGTGCGCGCGAGCGCACCTGCCGGGTGTAGCCCTCGAGGCCTCGGAGGAGTGGTTTGACTCCTTCGAGGTCTTAATGCCTCATGCAGTGCCTTGGCTGGTCTGGTCGTTCCCTCATGCGAGCTGGCCGTAGCCCGGGTGCACGGTCGGGTCCCAAATTCTCGGGCTGGTATGTTGACGCTGTCAACGGTTTGGCCGGAGCCGGGTTTGTGAGAGCAGCCCCCGAGCCTCTGCACAGGGCGAGAGGACGATCAAGGACAGACTCGGTTTCTTTACATACGCCCCTGTGTCGCCTTTCCGCAAGGAGGAGGGGGGAAAGCGCCATGTTGCCCTCGGTGGGCGCCGAACATGGTGTCTTCGGTGAGTTGCTGGCGGGTAATCCGAGCGGACGTCCGTGCCCCATTTGCTAGGGGTCGGCTAGAGGCCCAGAGGCGCGCCCAAAAGTACCTGCGGGTGATCTGCCGGACCCGGTCCCCTGTCGACGGGGTCCGAGGGCTCGATGCCTCCCTCTGATGGGATTCCGTTACAAGATCGTTCCCGCTGGTCTCAGAAATGTCCTAGGGTACCTCGGGAGCGCAGCCCGAGCCTTGGTTATGTATCGAACGTACCCATGGTCATCCCTCGCTCTGCGTTTGAGGCGGCTGTGAACCCTTCGAGGGCCAGCCTTCGAACCCCTGATCAGTAGTGGGCGCGGAGCCCGAGTAGCCTGAGGCGGTCGTTGAACCCTTCCGGGGGGCCGGCCTTCGAACCTCTGACCAGTAGTGGGTGTGGAGCCCACGCGCTCTAAGGCGGCTGTTGAACCCCTCCGAGGGGCCAGCCTTCGAACCTCTGATCAGTAGGGAGGCTCGGAGCCTGGTTCCTTCACGGGGAAGGATCCTTTTTGGGGTATCCCCCTTTCCCGGTCCCTGTTGTAAGAGAGAGAAAGAGGAAAAAAGGAAAAGGATACAAAATCGAACGACGCGGTGTACCTTTTTTGACGCGGTCATTATGGCGAAGGCGAAGCATCGCTTGCTTCTCCTGCCAGAGGCGCCGCCTGTCCCGCCGCGGAGTTAATGCGACAGGGCGAGTGGTTCGCGGGGCGGCCGTTGCGCGTGCGCGGGCCATTTGAGGAACGGAACACGGGCGCGTCGTCTTCACACCGTGAGAGAGGGTTCTCTCGCTGCCCCGGATGGGACGTAAGCTTGGCTGACGACGTGACCGCTGCTCCTGCCCGCCTGCCACCGCCATTACTGCCGGCCCATTTTTGGCTGCATTGACCGTCACGCCAGGCTGGCGCTGCTGGGTCGTGCGCTGGGTTCCCTCGAGTCGCGGTATTGGTTCCTGAAAGTTGCCTAGAGGGGGGGTGAATAGGCAAGTTAAAACTTTTTCAACAAAAACTAGAAGCAAACTAGGTAAAACTGAATTGATCTCGAAATTCACCCAGTTAACTTTGGAAATGAGATGTTCTAAATGATCCACAGGGTTCAAAAGTAGTAGATCTGAGAAGGGCACTTCTCAAAATCCACACACCAAAAAGATATAAACAATCTTCCACGGAATGGTGAGAGAACGAAGAACACTAACAAACACAATGAGCAAGAACACAAGAGACACAAGATTTATCCCGAGGTTCGGTCACACCACAAAAGGTGCCCTACTTCCTCGTTGAGGCGCCCACAAAGAGCCGGGTCTCTTTCAACCCTAATCCTCCCTTTGCCGACCACAAAGGTCAAGCCCACACAATAATCTTTGCTCAAACGAGCGGGTAATACAAACTTTCTTGTGGTCTTCCACAAGATTTGGAGACTCACAAGAGACACCTAGTCGTTTAGGAGCTAGAAGCTCCAAGAGTAATGAATCCACAAAGAACTCGATGTAGTACCAAAGCTCGAATGAAGAAGAGCAAGAGAGATTTGGAGATGAAGCACAAAAACCGCAGCTCTCAAGCTCACTCAAAGATTTCTCTCCAAAGATTTGAAATGGGAGAGGCAAGAGATGTGTGAGAGAGAGTGGGAGGTGTTCTTCAAGTTAGAAATGGAGTTTGGGTCGTGCTCTGCGCTATGGGGAGAGAGGTAGGAGGGAGCATATATAGGTGGAGCTCAAAACTAGCCGTTTGGGCAGATTTTTCTGCCTGAGACCGGTTGAACCGCCCCCTAGGGCGGTTGAACTGCCCCTGGCAGGCCTGGCAGCCTGTCTGCCAGTCTGACTGGCAGACTGACGTGCAGACTGACCGCAGACTGGTCAAAGTTGACCAACACCGGTTGAACCGCCCCTGACAGCTCCTGGCGACCTGTTTGCCAGTCTGACTGGCAGACTGCAGATCAGAGGTCAGAGGGGTCAGAGACCAGCTGAACTGCCCCTCAGGACCAGTTCAACCGGTCTTGACCAGTGAGTTTAGGAGAGAAAACCCCAGCTCAACTGCCCGGAGGCAAGTTCAGCTGGTGTATGGTCAAAGAGGTTCACAGCTGAAGTTGAGTTCAGCTGAAGTTGAGAAAGCTCAACTCAGCTGAAGAAGCTCAACTCAGCTGAAGTTCAGCTCAGCTGAAAAGCTCAGCTGCAGTTGAAGAAGTTCAGCTGCTTTTCAGCAAGAACACTCTAGGTTTCTCAAACCTAACCATGGTCAACCATAGAATGTTAAAGAGATTTTTGCTTTTCAAAAATAGCTTTTGAATATAGAGGTTTGAGCTTTGGCAAACACCAGCCTTCTTTTTGGATCCCCCTTTATAGTACGACGATTACTATACTCAAGTTAAATAACATTGATTAAGTAAACTCCTTGAGTCATTGGTGTCTCATGTGTGATTTCTCCATGGCATTGCTTCATAAGGATCACAAACATCTTTGTCTCACCTTTTGAAGCAAACTCAAATCAAACCCTGTGACTTGTACCATATCACCTTATATGAGTTCAAATCATGGCTTCAAGTCACCTTACTGATGCATCAACATGTTGTAACTCTTCATAGCTGATTAGTTCATCGACTTAGTGCAAGTACTCTCTTCTTCACCTTAGCCATGGTACCTCGGTCTACAAGCCATCGCTTGGCCTTCACCTTCGCTTAGTTCCTCGAAGCACTTTCCTTGCTATCTTCACCCTATCAAGCCATTCTTGAGTCACATCCTATTGAGCATCCATTCAGAGAATCATTTCTTCAATATTGTGAACCTTGCTTGAATGTCATCTAGATATAACTGCTAAGATCAATCAAGCTCTAGTTTGATTCTCATATATTCATATATGGACTAATAGTAATATGGTCAAGCCAATTCACGATTTCTCATATCTTATTCACTTTGGCTTGACTAATCCTCTTAATCACTTCAACCTCTATTATGATCATATTTATGCATAGTGATTTCTCAGGACTTGTCCATATATTCAAACCAATATAGAGACCATATTATATCCATTTGCATTGTCTCACTGGTTATTTGACCTTGTGTTGAACCTTGTTCACTGATCATTATACACTATTCAAGTATGTTCATCATACTGAATTTCCTGTTCAACACTTAGCAAACTTGTCAGACCTTTAAATGTGTTGTTATCCAAATCATTAAAACTCACAAAAGGGATGAATGCACTTTCAATCTCCCCCTTTTTGGTGATTGATGACAACACATTTAAAGCTTACATAAGATTTGATAAATAAGATTTTAAATCCTATGATATAGTTTCCTCCCCCTAAATATGTGCATTTTAGAAAATAACACTTTTGTACTCAAATGCCAAAAGCACATATTTTGGGTCAAAGTATGGAGACAACTTATATCATACTATTCATGGGGTGAAGTGTGTCATAAAATAAACGTGATGCTCATGACATAGTATGCACTCATCAATTTTCTACATCTTATATTTTTCTTATGATTCCCCCTTTTTGTTAATTATATCTCCCCTTCTTAAAAGTCTTCTAACACTTAGTTACATAAGACTAAAGGTAAGCTTTAATGCACAATTTCTCCCCCTTTGTCATAAATCTCCAAAAAGGATACAAAGAAGATAAAGGATAGAAATTATGATTAAGCGAGATGTGAACACACTATCATGAAAGGGGTCCTTAGATGGCAAAAAGGTAATGGAGAAGTGACATGAAGTGATGTACCTTTGCATTTTACCTTTTCAAGGGGTTTCCAGACTTGTGTTGAATTTAGAATTCATTTGCAAGCTCTTGTTGGCATAATTGTGACATAGGTCCAAGATATCAAATGAAGATTGTCATACTAACTGAAAGATAAATCTTGATACCTGGAGTCTAGATGTCACCTAGCATTTTCTTATCACAACAAGAGGCAACATGAAAATTGCACAAGTGTGGATAATGCAACTAGTGATCATGTATGAAAAATATCAATTGAAAAACACCAATTGATACAATTTGATAGATAAATAGATCACTAATAGCATATTACACTAAGTTCTCCTCAAGTTTTAGTGCACACATATATATATGAATTCAATTGATATCTGTTGAGAGTACTTATTTGCAACTTAAAGTACCATTGGCATAAAAGGAGTATCAATTGAACATAATCATGCAACATAAGAAACATGTGCACTATTTAATCAATTAAGTTCTAGACATGAGAATTTATAAGCTATGCTACTTCAGACATTTGCAATCCAAAAGGATGTGATACATATTTACCAATTTTAGATGACGTTGGAGTAGCATATAAAAGAGAAACTCATTCTCTTATGAAATGTATAAAAGATACATTTATTCGAGCAAAGAATCTTTGATACCCATCAAAATTTGCAGTGGAAGTGATTGTCTTTGCCCGAAGATTCCTTTCTAATTTGAGACTACACACATAAGAGACTTGGAAATGAAGTTAGTCTCAAAGATTCAAGTTATAGACCATTCTCCCCCTAAATGTGTGCATACAAGTGATGAATACTTGTTTAACTTATGCACTTGGACTTGTGAGGCCAGGGGATTAAGTTATACAATTTGAACCTTGGTACAAATAAAGTATGAAAATGTGAAATTGCACCAATTTAAGGAATTACTCATAATCAAACGGTATACTAATAGACATGATATGCAATGTTTTAAGCCAAGATTCAAGTGCAACCTTATGATGTGACTTAAGATATTGCATATACATGCATACACTAACTTGTAAGAGCCTAGATACACAAATGTAATACAATAGTTCATGGAGTGACACACCTTTGTTCCATGCCATATGGTCTTCATTATAATCATGAATTTCTATCTTAGCTTTTGATAGGCTTGACATTTCAAAGAGAAACTTATCCTCTTTAAACGATTAAGAGAAACTCATTCTCTTCAAAGAACTACACAAATTCACTAAAAGAAAATGTTAGTCTTTAAGGACACAAGATATATAATGAGCTCCCCCTAAATGTATGCATCAAGTACTCAAATTACTTGTAACATGCACTTGATTCAATTAAGATTCTTAGAGGAGTTCATATATCTTGGTCAAGACATAATATATTTGAAACAATTGAATTTATGCTAGAGAACACATATCGTCCCCCAATAGAACTAATCCATGGGGTGACATGTGGTAAATATTTGATCATTTCCTTGGAACCACTCATCCTCATTTGATGTTCTCCAAGGTGTGAGACTACAAAACATGAACTTGAAGAAATCATTAGCCTCACAAGATATAGGCTAAACTCTTCCTCAATTTGTGCATGCAAGAGTACACAAAGTACACTTATGCACATTAACAATACGAGGTTAAATGAGATGTTTGCACTATATCTTGGTTTAACATAACATGCTTTACATAGATGATGAAAATTAAACCAATTAAAAGTTTAAGAACTAAAAGTATATCAATTGAAATCTTGGAGGGTAAAGCATGCTAATATGAACCTCAACCTCATAATGAAGGATACCATATAAATATGTCACTATATCTTCATTATTTGGTTGACAAAAAATATAACTCCCTTCTTGATTCACTGTGATCTCTTTTCTCTTTGTGATTTCATCCAACCAAGTGGTCTTGAACTTCATTCAATTTTTTTTGTAGATTTTGAATCCATCTTGAAAGCTCTTGGAAGGACCTCGTTGTAACACTTAGAAAAGAGAGCATTAAAAACACAAGAGAGGGTTTCACAAATGATGATCCTTATATGTGGATGGCAAATGAATCATCATTATTGAAACCCAAAAGGATAGACTAAATTCTTTTAAATTAGTGCACACATATAGTTGATGTCAAAGTTATATGCACTATTGAACATTTTATATTGCAAGGAATTTGACCTATACTATGGTACATCCCACTAAGGATAGAATACTAAAACAACTGAAGGTGAGGAAGTTTTCATACCTTGGCCTCTTATCAACTTCTTCTTACATTAGTTGAATAGTATCCTTTAAGCTTGTGATTTATCCAATTTAAAACAAGCACCATCTCTTAACATAGATTTTCTATGGATAAACTCAACACAAGAGATGGCATTAGTAGCACAAGCACTAGTTTCTTATTTAGCAACCCTTTATATGTGGAAGGCAAGCGAGTTGCTAAAATAGAAAAACCTCATAATATGGACTAAATTTCCCTTGAGCCCTCGTGCACAATATATTTTGAATGACATGGATAATATGCATGGTTGTACAATGAAGTCTAAAGGGCTGACTTAATCCATATTATGGTGGGTGTCTAATAAAGAAGAATCAAATCCAAATTAACTAGATAGAGAATACGTCACATAATTTTGGATTGTTCACCATATGATAATATTCATTCATCTTCCAACTAGACCTTTATTTCATAATCAACAACTGATGTATATCCTCAAGTGCTTCTTTTTCCCTAGTGGCTACACAAGTCACAAAAGATATAAGATTTGAAAATAATATGCACTTGAGATTCAGTTGTTACCACCCTTGCTACTATCTCCAAATATGATTTATGCATCCATTATCGAGCACCCAACTTGATCCATTGAAGGAGTGATCCTGCAAAACAAGTTTAAGCTTCATATCTTGGTACCCAATTTGAATTGGGTCCTTTGAGATTAGTAGTAAGAGCCTTGAGTACCCACACAATCCTTATTGTGGCCTTTCTCTTTGTGTAGGCACCCACATATACTTGACAACCATCTTACATGGTTTCAAGTCAATATTTAATTACATAGATAAAAACTAGAGTTAAGAATAGGAGCCTTTTCTCCTTTTATTAATACATCGTTGTGTTGCCTTCTTGATGATGAACCTACCTTGACTTTGGGTGCACCTAGCTTATCAAGGTTAGTTGCACAAGCATTCATATCATACACACAAGTTATGCATGGAATTTACAACTTAGTGATCCAATTCAATGTGAAGCATATTGATATCGATTGAAGTACATTTCTAAGATATCAAAATATGAGTTTCCAAAATTTATAGAGTATGGATCACTAATTGTACCTTTTACAGTTTAAAAATCATATCCATGTTAGTGCATATGTATGTGATGAATATCAACAAAAAGATTCTTATGCACTTTTAGAATTAACGATAAGGGAATTTTAAACTGCATCAAGAGTAGCTATTTAGAAAACAAAGATTACAATCCATATGAATGAGATACAAATTTACCATTTTGGATTGTCTTAGTATAGCTTACTCAAGTGAAACTTATTCTCTATGACACAAGATATATAATGTTCTCCCACTAGATATGTGCATCAAGTATTTGAATGACTTGCCACATGCACTTTCAATTCAGTTAAGAGTCTCATGAGGAGTACATTACATATCATGGTCAAGGCATGACAAATTTGCAATGAATTAACTTATGCCTAAGAATACTTACCACCATATAGAACGTACCATTTGTTATACCAATTTGACAGATCTTACTATATGTGGTGGTGTCACCTTAGTATTCTTCTTTTCATCATTTGTGGAGACTTCCTTCTTTGTTATCTCTTTTCCTTTTAAAACTAGTCGATAAAACACTTTGAAAAGAGGCATTAGTAGTACAAGGAAGTATTTAATGAATGATGATATCTATATATGAATGGCAAACAAATCATCATTTATGAGGCATAAAGGCATAAATTAAATTCCTTTTAAATTAATGCACATGGATGAGTGAATTAATATTATGCACCAATTTACAAATTTAAGCCAAAAAGAATTTAACTTTCATATTGATATTTTTTTCTTCATAAAATAGATTATTACCAATTGAAAGAATGCCACTTGAAAGGAACAATTATTGGTCACATACCAAATGAAACAGTAAAAGTCTGCAAAAATAAAGCTGAAAAGGTACTGCACAGGTTTCTGAAAAGGTGACCTGACGCGACAAAAAAAATGACTGAAAAAGTGCTGCAAAAGGTGACCTGACGCCTGAAAAAAGGTACTGGCACAGTCTGAAAAGGCGTCTGAAAAAGGGGGCTGACGCGGTCAGACTGACGGGCGCCAGCGGCTCAGACTGCACCAGACCGGTTCAACCGGTCCTCGACACCGGTTCAACCAGTTTCAGCCAGGGGGTTTCCTGGTGAATACCAGCCGAGCTGAAGTTCAACTCAGAAGTTCAGCTGGTCTCCACAGCTGAACTAGAAAGTTCAGCTAGTCAAACCAGTTGAGCTTGGAATGAATTTTAAAATAATTTTTTCACAATAAACCTCATTTAAAATTTTAAAATGTACGCATAGATTAAATGGCACACTCCATTTGAGAAACACATTCTCATGTTGAAAAACTACATAAGTCACTTAGATAAAAACATTAGTCTCACAACTCTAGTCATATAGAGAATTTCCCTTTTGGTAAGTGCTTTAAGAATTTGAATTTCTTACTTAGCACTCTATTCATTTAAGAACATGGGATAATACTCTTTATGTCTAGGTTATGGCAATAATATGATGAATAACTTGAAATATGCCACAAGATACATACAATCAATTTAGAGCATGTAGATCGTCACAATATAAAAATATGAAGTTGCAATCTACCATATAATTAGATCCTTTCCAAAGCAAGGTAAAATCTTTTAAGTTCATTCTGAAGTGCTTCATTTTCCTATGTGGCTACAAAAGACACAAAGGAATATACCAATTAAAAGCAATGTGCACTTAAGAATTAATTGTTACCATCCTTTGGATATCACTTGGTTGTAGGCCTTTTGCTTGATTCCCACAAAGGTTAATCCTTATTCCCTACAACACAAGTTCTTGCTAGAGATGAATATGAAGTTAGTGATATAACAACTCAATTCATCTTTGGGTCAATCTTAAAGGATAGACAATGTAAGATTGATAGCTTGAGATAAGAATTGAGTTAAACCGCTCAAGCACCCCAAAGCTTCATATCATCTGTGGGTACCTGCAAAACTTATCAAGTACATTTTGGTACCCATCTTTGGATGGGTCCACCAAGGTTAGCCAATAAGGACTTAGGCACCCAAATAGCCTTGGTCCTAGAATGTGGTGAACTCATCACTTTTCTAGCACAAGAGTCAAATTTGGGTCTCCTAAGCATAATTGAATGTATTGACAAGTTAGGCTTAGGAGTTTTACCCTTTGGACAAACCTTGAATAGATGACCTTTTCACGGCAATTGTAGCAAATGCGGTGCTTATCCTTGCAATGCATTTGCCTTTTGCTTTCATCCTTTTTGATGGTCATCTTTCTTGATCGTGCAAGATCTTGGTTCTTCATGTGGGGGCATGAACCAATTTCATGACCCTTCTCCTTGCATCCATAGCACCTTCTATCGCTTCTCTTTGATCTTTCTTTGTTGAAGCACATAGGTACATTGTTAGAGCAAATAGTATGAGCATTAATTTTCTTACCATGAATTTTGCTCATGCCCTTCCTGGAAAGCTTGGTATTCTTTTGAAGGGGTTTTGTGCATGCTACGGTTGTCCCCTTCTCAAGCTTTTTCACCAAATTATCACGGTTATCTTGAGAAGGTTGAGCATGACACTTTCCCTTCAATTGAATCAAGCTCCTTCTTAGCCTCTCATTTTCTTCCTTGAGCTCATTGTTTTCTTTTGCATAGGAAACATTACTTGTTCCTGAAAATTCTAGCTCAATGGAAGATTGGCTTTCTTGAGAGCAACATTTGTTAGCACATGATAATATAGTTTCTATTTGAGTACATGTGCATATTTGAGGTTGGTATGATTTCAAATTTGTTAACACAACCTCATGAGCCATTTCTAACATGATATGTGAATCCATAAATTTATTCTGAGAGCACACAAGCATATCATGTTTTTCTTGCAAAGCTAATTTTCAATGTTTAGCTTTTCTATCGTGTTCTTGAGCATAGTATTTTCTTTTTCTAATTGAGCAACGCAAGATAAAGCATTTGAAGTACTAGTTTGCTCAATTGAAATCTTTTCATACCTTTGGACCAAATCATCATGAGAGCACTTTAGCTTCTCATGCTCTTTGGTCAACTTCTCCAAGTCTTCGATTTTTTCGATGAGGATACACTACTACAGAACATGTTATATGAGACGGTTAATTTTCAGTTATTAAGACGCTTATGAAGTGTCCAAATTTGATGAAGTCGCAAAAGATGTCTCGCATTTAAGATGATTATAACTGTCTTAAAAGATACTATATAAGGCATTTTTTAATTCATAACCGTTTAAAAAGGTATTTGGTTAAGTCGTTTTGTCCGATAAACCGTCTTGAATTAGGTTTTTATTTAAGACACTTATTCTAAACAACCATCGAGAATACATACATTATAAGTCACAAGGTATTTATCAAACTGTCTAGAATATCCTATAATAATAGACGCTTGTAACAGGAAAACCATCTTATTTAGAAGATTGATATTGGACGTTTTAGAAACTGTCTTATTTTGATGACTGATATTGGATGTTTTAGAAACCGTCTTATTAAGATTTAAACTGTCTTATTTTATACATTCTTCAATTTATATAATCATTTTTAGATACCACATTATAATAATTTGAAAGAGAAATATACATACACAAATATATTTAATAACATTATAATTAATATAATATAGATAAGTATCATTCAATATCTCATAAATAAGCATTGTCAAATAACTCATACATAAGTGTACTTTAAATCCATACTAAAATACTAATGGAAAAACTTGGTCATCAACTGTTTGCATCAACGGTTTGCGCTAACGTTGAGCCTAACTAAGCATATATCAATTCAAGTCTCCACACTTATGCAGCCACCAAAATTTAAGTTTAATTCCATCTTTTCCTGTACAACAAAAAGGAGAAGGCAATAATACGTAGTTAGACACAGTTGAACACTTCACAGCGTGACATATCACAAAAGTCATATCAACGCGTAAAAAGATAAAATAATGCTAGATTTTGCATCTATCAAAAGAATTTACCTTCTCTAGAACTTCGCTATAAGCAGACGTGCTGACAATTGGTGAGATCCAAAAGGACACATAGATTTTGCATCATTTTCTGCCTTCTTGTAAATCTGAGTTATACGTCTAGTTAATAAGTAATTGCAGGGAGATCCAAAAGGTCACCTGAACTACATTTGCACTATTATATATCCCAACAATCCTTCACAAGATGTTAATCTTATTCTCTATTCAAACCAGTTAGAAAAGCTTGTGTAGATTAGAAAAGCTTATGGAGATGTACGACAACAATACAAAAACTTACGCAGATAAATTGGCAGCACCAAAAACCCAATCAGGCAATTAGTTTATCCTGAATCACCACGCACATGATGATTTATGCATCAATCTGACCATTGGTGGAATGCAGCTGCAAGTAGATGAGGGGAGATCACACATATGGATTGGATCAACCGCTAGTTCATAAATGTAAGAGAGATATGATGCAAGTTGCATCCGGTACTAGCTTCATTCCTAGCTCAATAAAACAACTTTGTAGGCCTGAAGGTCCCACTACCCCAGATTAGAGGCGAGGTAGGAGGCACAAGGGCCATTAGGCAACACCCAAGTCAATAACAATCTGTTACCCAGAGGGAGCAACAGAGAAACATCATTTAAACAAAAAAGCATATCGACCATAAAGACACGAGGCACGTCAAACAGAGGGTAGACCATACCTTACTGCACGCATTCTATGCCACCACAGGAAGATGTAGAAAGAAATTCAAGGTACACACAACAACACTACACATACCTACATAGTCACGAATCAATTTATGGGCGTCAGTGCGTCCCATAGAACGCACATAAGTACACGTATAAGAAATCGCACGAGGTACAAGTGAATAGTATGTCAACTAACCGACACTTCCAAAGTTACGGGTGATGAGTAGCCTCGCTTAGAATCCAGTCACCTATAAAGAAAGGAACAATGGAAGTAAAACAATTAGGCACCAAAACAACACGTACAATCAACAACATGGAAGTGTAGATAATATCAAGACCATATCATCGTTTTTTTGTTTTCACCATAGAAAAATGGAGCCTGCATGCATCTATCTTATAGGATAGACTACATATGCAAATTTTAACATAGATTCTCCAAGTAACATAACAGAAGCATAAGAAAAAAATGGGAGAAGTGGGGCTTAAATGTCAGCACAAATGTCATCTATTAAATTATTTGTAGGCGTATATTGCTAGCTGCACTGACTCCATATGATTCTGCTCCATAGACTACATACATTAGAATGGTCATTGCAATGTATTTAACCTAAAACTTGCTCCATATGATTCTGCTTATATATCTTTTGAATTGTATTGTCTGATTGTTTCACTAAAATACTTCTAGTTCCAGTTAGGCTTGCTAACAGTCTAGATTGGATGTCAAATTATAGAACAACAAAGTTATAGTCTGCAAATTTGATTTATCTATTTAAAGTAAAATTCTAGCCTGCAATTTGTTCTTTTCGCTTAACTCTTGCAAATTCTAGGATGCAATTTAAAGTAAAATTCTAGAATGCAATTTGACACAAATAAGGTTGTGCCTGGTCATGAACAACAAATATGCGAACAACTGCTCTATAAATTCTTCTAGCTGTGGTTAGGCCTGCTAAAAGCCTGGATTGGATGTTAATAGTATTTATGTGCCCCCAATTGCTCCACGGTTTGGCAGTCTATTTAAAATCTTGCAACTGGCTGAATTTATGGAAGGATGGAATAAATTATCTAAGAATTTATGGGCATGAACCATCAATAAAATGACACATAACTCTTCTGCATGTCCTGGTCTGATGCATGCACTGTAACTGGAGGAAGTGAAGTGACCAAGTTGTTATATTTCTAGTAGTGCTTACCAATATCCAGCAGTGCAGTCCTAAGCATTCAAAATGCAGAATTATTATGATTGGTTAGCCATATGAAAAGGTTACTGTAACGTGGGATTTCCAGACAGAACAAGATCAGCAAAACAAATTTACTAAGCTTAAATCTACAGCAATCATCACAAGTGTGGAATCATTATTCGCTAATGTATCATTCAGAAGCAATAGCATGCACTATGCAAACTACATTGACATGACATATAAACATTTATAGTCTAACTAGACTGCTCAATCAAACTTGTTTACGTTTTACCGCAGGAAAGTGCAAGAATGAGCTAGATAGAATGGTTTGGGGCATCTACGCAAGGCTGCGAGGCCATGACAGTTAATTTTGAAGGTATAAAACAGGGCCAAACTCGTACTGCAAAGTGCAAACATACATCATCAAGTGTTCAACACTACCATGTTTAGATAACAACAAACAAAGAATGATTTTACCGACAACTGCCAAGATGTTAAAACAAAATCAAGGTGATAGACATACTCACAGCCCAAGAACTGTGAGGGTTCAGTGACTAAACTAAAATTATGGAGCATCGAAGCATTTACAAGAACAAATAACTAGGTGATAATACATAAAAAGACAAGTGGTGAACCTTGATGATACAAAGCGCAAGAATGATAAATATTAAAAAGTGAAAATATAGGCATGAAAATAGCATCCCCAGGGCAAATCGTCCATGTAGAAGATCAAGCAGGAAAGACCCAGAACACTATACATTCTAGGAATAATGAAATTGCTAACAGATAGAATAATATTTCATTTAGAACAATGGACCTTCACTTGATGCAAATATGACATACTTTTTATAACCTTGCACAAGGTTTGCTTCCATGCACCAAAAAACAAACAAATATACAATCCCGTGGTTTTCCTATTGGATAAGACACCAACAATTACTCATCTCATGCAGAATTCAACAGCAATGAATGCCAAAAAATATGAGAGTGTACACAGATTGATGGATGGCACAGAAGCAAACATGAATAAAAGAAAACAAATGAATTCACATTGATACATGCAGGAACCTACCAAAGAAAAGTTGTCCACGAGTAAATGAATCGTATGCAGTACAGCGACATTTAACTAACAATGGCACTCGCGCAAATGTAATACCTCCAAGCTAGCAGCATACATCCTCAATCTAGCAATGTTACATTATTAGTAACAGTAGATCAATTATCTGAAATAATATCCATGTAACTATCTTCATCAATCGGAACTTACAAATTCATCAACACATGATTTTACAGCCCATTGTTTTTTCTAGTTGGGAGTTGTCAGCTTAAGTGTTGAATTGCACTGCCACTTGTCAGTTACTCAGAGGAATTTGGCAAAATGGGTCACTCTAACTTGCCGCTCTGCAAAACACACCGCGTCTATCTGTATTCGTAAAAATGGGTCGCTCAAGTCTGCTCGCTCGCCAGAAGAGGTCACAGACACATTTGGGGCACCTGGCAAGTGGGCCCGCGAAGGCTTGTCCCTATTATGCCCTTACAGTAACTCCACGCCGTCTGTTTCCCTTCCTCTTCTTCTCTGGACGGGACCGAGCATTTCCTTCTCTGTCTTCGCAGATCGGAGTAACCTACAGTATACACAAAGCCCTCCTCGCTTGCACAGGCCAACCCCATGGTCTACGATGGTGGCGACCAGCGTGGGCGGGGCTCGACGACCACCGTCTCCAGCACCAGCTCGCCGGAGCTCAGGCCGATGCCGCACCTTAATCTGCTCTGCTTTGAGGGTCCAGTTCTGAAAGAATTCGTCGCTGACCCATCTCTGCTTAAAAAAATACACAAATAGTTTTGGACCTGTGATTTCTTTGGGTCGAGGACCTTGTTCTCCTGGCTGCACAGACTGGAATTCGGCCCCTTGGTTCCACTCTTCGACGACCTCCGTGTCGAATTTGAGACGAACAATGTCTCGATCATCTCTTCGTTCACTCTACTAGTTGAAGGAACTTTAGTTAAGGTCTAATCCTCTTCACATAATCACATTTCACTAAGATTTAAGTTTTAAGCACTGATATTTCTAAACAACAATTTGTTTCTTGGGCCTGCTTCATTTTAGTCAGTTTAGAACAGCTTCATCAGGGGCTAACAAGGTGCAGGCTGCAGAGCAATCTTGCAAGAAACAGCCATTTTCTTTGTTTTAGCTTAGGACTATAATGGGTGCTGTGCTCCTTCCAATTGCTCAAGAAAGACACGAGTCGTTATTTATGTATTCAGGGATTGGTGTGTATTACTTTATTTTGTAACATTCACGTAATTAGCATCTTGATCTTCAGTGGATCATATACTATGTATTCAGTAAACATCAGTGAGATTTTCTTTCTATTTTTGTGTTGCAGTATGGTAGGCTAACCTTGAAGTATGCATTTTCTGTTAGATCATTTTGTTGCGCTTCATGATCTGTGATACAGATGTTAGCAGTTTCGTTTAGAAAAAAACTTACATCATCATAACTCTATCGACCTATTAATTCTACAGAAGTCTGGGATAGAAGTTTCAAGCTGCATAGAAGTCTGGGATTTTCTGAGTGTGGATTCACAGGTTAGTTTCCTTACTTAACTCTTTATCATCTCAATATTTTCAAAACTGGCGTTTAATAAATTGGGGAATGTCTCTTTGCAGACATATATTTTCACAGACACTCTCTCAGTTATCCAAACATTGTCAGGTTTGTTGGCCCGAATGGCTAGTTCTTCGTTTTTGCATTGTTTAATGCTGAATTCCTATTATCTTGCAGTCAGTTTAGATGAAAGATCAAATGGGAAAAATATAAAAGCATTGAATGAATTCCATCAGGCCCGATAGTTTGGACAGTCTAGATTTAACAATGAATTTCTGTTTTTTGTAGGCGTCAAGCATTTTGGGTAGCAAAGCAAATACTGCAATTGGGAATGGGAGACACGTTTGATGACTGGCTTGTTGACAAAATCCAATTACTTAGGTAAGGGAGGATAATTGCTTTTGCTGTTAAGCGCATTGAACAAGTAAGTCTCAGATTGTATATTTAGAAAAGAGAGGGAGAGGGAGGGAGGTTCAGACAACCAACAGTCTATAAAGGGATAAATATTATGTGTGCAGTTAGGCAGTCTCATACCTGTTATCAATGGATTTTTTGTGCAGGATCACCCCCCATAATTTAGTCTGTATTTTCTCTGCGTACAGATTCTCTGGCCTGATGGAATTTTCATGACAAAACATCCAAAGAGAAATTCGCCTCCACCTCCTCCTCGTCATGTTCTTCCTCTCCATCATCCTCATCGCCCTCCTCCTCTCCCTCCGCCCCTTCTTCTCCCTCGTCGTCGTCCTCCTCCTCGTCCTCGTCGTCATCCGTCTCCAAACGCTCGTTGCCCTCAGCGTCAGCGCCATCAAGGTACTTGAGGCTAGGAATCAGCGCGAAGACCTCCTCCCTGTACCCCTTGACCTTGGTGACGGGGCACTGGAACAGGTCGAGCGACTCGACCCGGACCCCGGCGAGCGGCGCGAGCTCCTAGACCTCCGCGAACCGGTTGTTCCCTAGGTAGAGGTGGTTGTCGGGGAGGGAGAGGCGCCGGAGCGCCGGGAGGTGTGGCAGGCTCGTTAGCGAGGAGAGGCGCGCCCCCGCGACGGAGAGCTCCTCCAGGGAGGCAGCGAAGCGCTCGAGGAGCACGGCGGAGGGGAGGCCGCCCGTGGAGGACTTGACGGCGCCGTCGAGGGTGAGGTTCTTGGGCGCCGAGGTGGACTTGGTGGCGGCGGAGATGGCGCGCTCCCACGCCGCGTCGTCCTCTCCGCCGGCGGCGGCGGCCATCGCTGTGGCAGGCAGGGGCGGTGGTGGAAGGATGAGAACCCTAGCAAAACCACTGGCTGAGTGTGTATGGGGAAGTACGGCGTACGAAAATGGATGGGGAATTGCAGACGTCCAGACATGGATTGATTTGGGCTTTTAGTCCATGCTCTTAAGAAGAAGAGAAAGGCTGATGTGATCGACGGTTTTGATTTGAGGCCCATGGAACTTCATTAAGATTTCTAGATAGACGATCGTCTTGAGTGAGAGATGGACGAGAGATATCTAAGATGTCACGACGTGAACCATCAGGAGAAGAAGCTCACATGTTCGATCATAGAGGACGCTACGATCCATCGGTTCTGTTACTGGCCGAACATAAAAATAAGGAGTTTGCAGAGCACCCCGTATGGATATGAGGAGTTTATAAAAAGTCAGTTTACAAAATGATGATTTAGGATTGTTGTATGACACATTAATGATCGGGTCGCATATGGGTCAATTTTACTATATATATCAAGCTGTAGAGATACGTTTTACATTTTATATCATATTTATCACCAAACTAAGCCAAATTCACTATTTATTACGTTTTTTCACAAATACATCTTATTAGAAATATCATACGAAGGCGTTTCATATTTAGAAGTGTCTAGATACTCACTAAAATCTAAGACAGTTCTTATAGTCTAGACGACTCTAATAATATCTTTATTTGAGATGGTTTCATATACAAAAGTGTCTAATATACTGACCAAAATCTAAGACAATTCTTGCAATCTTAATGACTCAAAAGGTATATTTATTTGAGACGATTTTCAATAACAATCTGTCTTAAATTAATATAGGACATTTCTTAAGATGTAACTGCCTCAAAACACCTCTTTTATTTAAGACGGATCACCAACAAACTGTCTTACCTTACTCATCACCATATGATAAAAGACGCTTCTATAAAATACACTGATATCTGTCTTAAAATGTGTGTCTTAAATAAGCATATTTCTAGTAGTGATATCTTCTTGCTTATGAAGCATTTCCTTTTGTTCTTCCGCTCTTTTCATGAGTTTGAGCAAGCTCATCCGATTCTTCTTGCTTAGTTGAGCGAAGAATTTTTGAAGATCATTCTCATCTTCACTATCACTTTCATGTTCTTCCTCATCCTCACTTTCGCTTTCACTATCACTCCCATTAGCGACAAAACACATATGAGAAGTGGATTTGAAAGACGAACCTTGTGAAGAGGTGGATTCGTCGTTTGGTCTCCATCGATCATTTTCTTCTTCTTCATTCTTGTTCTTCGCCTCATCTTCCTTCATTTTGAGGAACATCCTTTCGGCGATTCTCATGGCAAGATCTATTGCCCTAGGATCATCATCTGCAACAAAAGATGAAGTCGAGGCAACCTCAACTTTTTCAAGCTTAGAAGCACTTTCGTTTCTTAGTCCCCCCGACATGATCTTTTCCTCACGCGGTTAAGCGTTAGAACGAGGATTAGGCTCTGATACCAATTGAAAGTTGCCTAGAGGGGGGGTGAATAGGCAAGTTAAAACTTTTTCAACAAAAACTAGAAGCAAACTAGGTAAAACTGAATTGATCTCGAAATTCACCCAGTTAACTTTGGAAATGAGATGTTCTAAATGATCCACAAGATTCAAAAGTAGTAGATCTGAGAAGGGCACTTCTCAAAATCCACACACCAAAAAGATATAAACAATCTTCCACGGAATGGTGAGAGAACGAAGAACACTAACAAACACAATGAGCAAGAACACAAGAGACACAAGATTTATCCCGAGGTTCGGTCACACCACAAAAGGTGCCCTACTTCCTCGTTGAGGCGCCCACAAAGAGCCGGGTCTCTTTCAACCCTAATCCTCCCTTTGCCGACCACAAAGGTCAAGCCCACACAATAATCTTTGCTCAAACGAGCGGGTAATACAAACTTTCTTGTGGTCTTCCACAAGATTTGGAGACTCACAAGAGACACCTAGTCGTCTAGGAGCTAGAAGCTCCAAGAGTAATGAATCCACAAAGAACTCGATGTAGTACCAAAGCTCGAATGAAGAAGAGCAAGAGAGATTTGGAGATAAAGCACAAAAATCGCAGCTCTCAAGCTCACTCAAAGATTTCTCTCCAAAGATTTGAAATGGGAGAGGCAAGAGATGTGTGAGAGAGAGTGGGAGGTGTTCTTCAAGTTAGAAATGGAGTTTGGGTCGTGCTCTGCGCTATGGGTAGAGAGGTAGGAGGGAGCATATATAGGTGGAGCTCAAAACTAGCCGTTTGGGCAGATTTTTCTGCCTGAGACCGGTTGAACCGCCCCTGGCAGGCCTGGTAGCCTGTCTGCCAGTTTGACTGGCAGACTGACGCGCAGACTGACCGCAGACTGGTCAAAGTTGACCAACACCGGTTGAACCGCCCAGGGGGCGGTTGAACCGCCCCTGACAGCTCTTGGCGACCTGTTTGCCAGTCTGACTGGCAGACTGCAGATCAGAGGTCAGAGGGGTCATAAACCAGCTGAACTGCCCCTTAGGACTAGTTCAACCGGTCTTGACCAGTGAGTTTAGGAGAGAAAACCCCAGCTCAACTGCCCGGAGGCAAGTTCAGCTGGTGTATGGTCAAAGAGGTTCACAGCTGAAGTTGAGTTCAGCTGAAGTTGAGAAAGCTCAACTCAGCTGAAGTCCAGCTCAGCTGAAAAGCTCAGCTGCAGCTGAAGAAGCTCAACTCAGCTGAAGTTCAACTTAGCTGCAGTTGAAGAAGTTCAGCTGCTTTTCAGCAAGAACACTCTAGGTTTCTCAAACCTAACCATGGTCAACCATAGAATGTTAAAGAGATTTTTGCTTTTCAAAAATAGCTTTTGAATATAGAGGTTTGAGCTTTGGCAAACACCAGCCTTCTTTTTGGATCCCCCTTTATAGTACGACGATTCCTATACTCAAGTTAAATAAAATTGATTAAGTAAACTCCTTGAGTCATTGGTGTCTCATGTGTGATTTCTCCATGGCATTGCTTCATAAGGATCACAAACATCTTTGTCTCACCTTTTGAAGCAAACTCAAATCAAACCCTGTGACTTGTACCATATCACCTTATATGAGTTCAAATCATGGCTTCAAGTCACCTTACTGATGCATCAACATGTTGTAACTCTTCATAGCTGATTAGTTCATCGACTTAGTGCAAGTACTCTCTTCTTCACCTTAGCCATGGTACCTCGGTCTACAAGCCATCGCTTGGCCTTCACCTTCGCTTAGTTCCTCGAAGCACTTTCCTTGCTATCTTCACCCTATCAAGCCATTCTTGAGTCACATCCTATTGAGCATCCATTCAGAGAATCATTTCTTCAATATTGTGAACCTTGCTTGAATGTCATCTAGATATAACTGCTAAGATCAATCAAGCTCTAGTTTGATTCTCATATATTCATATATGGACTAATAGTAATATGGTCAAGCCAATTCACGATTTCTCATATCTTATTCACTTTGGCTTGACTAATCCTCGTAATCACTTCAACCTCTATTATGATCATATTTATGCATAGTGATTTCTCAGGACTTGTCCATATATTAAAACCAATATAGAGACCATATTATATCCATTTGCATTGTCTCACTGGTTATTTGACCTTGTGTTGAACCTTGTTCACTGATCATTATACACTATTCAAGTATGTTCATCATACTGAATTTCCTGTTCAACACTTAGCAAACTTGTTAGACCTTTAAATGTGTTGTTATCCAAATCACCAAAACTCACAAAAGGGATGAATGCACTTTCAGTTCCGCAGTCGAGGAGGCGCGGTAGTAGCACGGGTGGCGGTGCAGTTGCTCGCACGCTGCATCTGGCGCGCCGGTTGCATGACGCGTGGGCCTCCATGCTGGGCGTGTTGGAAGTCGGAGAAGTGCGCCCACTTGGCGCGGTTGCATGTCGCCTGCATGGCTGCCCGCCCTTTCGCCCGCTGGTCTGGGCAAAAGTGGAGAGCCGCTTGTAACCGCTGGGCGGTTGCATGCACCACGCGCGGCGGTTTGGCTTCTTCCGCTCTGGGCCAGCTTGCGTGACGCGTGGGACCCAGCCCCCGCACCGTAGGGGGAGGACCTTGGAGCGTGTTGGAGAAGACTCAGCCCACGACGGCTGGGGACGCAAGTAGGGAGAGTCGCCTTTAAAAGGAGGGTGACCCCCTTGAAAGGTGACCATGTCTTCGTGCTCCCTTATGCATCGTGTCTTTCCTCCTTCTGAGCCCCCGGGTGGGGGATGCCTGCAGTCCTTCCGCCTTGTCGTTGGGGGAACGCAACTCCGTGGGAGTTGGTACCTTTCAGCCATCGTTCGGCTTCAAGGATTTTCATCACGCAGCCCGGCTGCACCCCTCCGCCGGCGGTCACCCAAGACGGTGATCACCAGCCCCTAGATGGGGGGAGGCAAGCCGGGCTGTGATCCTGGTCCCGCCCTCAGCTTCAAGGATGTTCATCATCCTTGCTGGGGCGGAGAGCGAGGCGAGCCGAGGCTCTACCTCCTGCGCGGGCCGGCTGGCCACCTCTTCTTCCAGCTTCTGGTGGTGGCAACCATCCTCCAGCTCTGCGGAGGAGGCGTCCTCCAGCCATGCCGGGGAAGTGAAAGTCGCCTAGAGGGGGGGTGAATAGGGCGAAACTGAAATTTACAAATATAAACACAACTACAAGCCGGGTTAGCGTTAGAAATATAAACGAGTCCGCGAGAGAGGACGCAAAACAAATTGCAAGCGAATAATGATGTGTGTGACACGCGGATTTGTTTTTACCGAGGTTCGGTTCTTCCAAACCTACTCCCCGTTGAGGAGGCCACAAAGGCCGGGTCTCTTTCAACCCTTCCCTCTCTCAAACGGTCCCTCGGACCGAGTGAGCTTCTTTTCTCAAATCACTTGGGAATCAAACTTGCCGCAAGGGCCACCACACAATTGGTGCCTCTTGCCTTAATTACAATTGAATGTTTGATCACAAGAAAGAATCAAGAAAGAAGGAAGCAATCCAAGCGCAAGAGCTCGAAAGAACACAAGCAAATCTCTCTCTCTAGTCACTAGGGCGTTGTGTGGAATATGGAGAGGATTTGATCTCTTTGGTGTGTCTAGAATTGAATGCTAGAGCTCTTGTAGTAGTTGGGAAGTAGAAAACTTGGATGCAATGAATGGTGGGGTGGTTGGGGTATTTATAGCCCCAACCACCAAACTTGACCGTTGGCTGGGCTGTCTGTTCGATGGCGCACCGGACAGTCCGGTGCACACCGGACAGTCCGGTGCCCCCGCCACGTCACCAGTGCCGTTGGAAATTGTTCGTTGGAGTTCTGACTTCTGGGCCCGCCTTGATGTCCGGTGGCGCACCGGACATGCACTGTTCATTGTCCGGTGCGCCAGCATGGGCGTCTCTGACTTCTGCGCGCGCTGCGCGCGTATTAAATGCGCTGCAGGTAGCCGTTGGCGCCTGAAGTAGCCGTTGCTCCGTAGATGCACCGGACAGTCCGGTGCACACCGGACAGTCCGGTGAATTATAGCGGAGTGGCCTCTGGAAATTCCCAAAGGTGACGAGTTTGAAACCTGAGTCCTCTGGTCCACCGGACATGTCCGGTGGCGCACCGGACAGTCCGGTGCGCCAGACCAGAGGAGCCTTCGGTTACTCCTTTGCATTTTCGTTGAACCCAACACTTGGTCTTTTTATTGGCTAAGTGTGAACCTTTGACACCTGTATAACTTATACACTAGAGCAAACTAGTTAGTCCAAAGATTTGTGTTGGGCAATTCAACCACCAAAATTATTTAGGAACTAGGTGTAAGCCTAATTCCCTTTCAATCTCCCCCTTTTTGGTGATTGATGCCAACACAAACCAAAGCAAATATAGAAGTGCATAATTGAACTAGTTTGCATAATGTAAGTGTAAAGGTTGCTTGGAAATGAGCCAATATAACTACTTACAAGATATGCATGGATTGTTTCTTTCTTATTTAACATTTTGGACCACGCTTGCACCACATGTTTTGTTTTTGCAAACTCTTTTGTAAATCCTTTTCAAAGTTCTTTTGCAAATGGTCAAAGGTAAATGAATAGGATTTTGCAAAGCATTTTCAAGATTTGAAATTTTCTCCCCCTGTTTCAAATGCTTTTCCTTTGACTAAACAAAACTCCCCCTAAAGGAGATCCTCCTCTTAGTGTTCAAGAGGGTTTTGATATATAATGTTTTAAAAACTACTTTTTCCCTCTTTTGAACACAATAGAATATCAATTGATAAATACTCTTGGAAAACACTAAGTTTTTGAAATTGGTGGTGGTGCGGTCCTTTTGCTTTGGGCTCATATTCTCTCCCCCTTTGGCATGAATCGCCAAAAACGGAATTATTAGAGCCCTCGAAGTGCTATCTTCCCCTTTGGTCATAAATAAATGAGTTAAGATTATACCAAAGACGAAGTCTTTTGCTTTCTCCCCCAAAGGTGAAGAGTGGCTTGGAGCGACGACGAAGGATGAGTTACGGAGTGGAAGCCTTTGTCTTTGCCGAAGACTCCAATTCCCTTTCAATATACCTATGACTTGGTTTGAGATAGACTTGAAAACACATTAGTCATAGCATATGAAAGAGACATGATCAAAGGTACATTCATGAGCTATGTGTGCAAGCTAGCAAAAGAAATTTCTAGAATCAAGAATATTGAGCTCATGCCTAAGTCTGGTAAAAGATTGTTCATCAAGTGGCTTGGTAAAGATATCGGCTAATTGATCTTTAGTATTAATGTAAGAAATCTCGATATCTCCCTTTTGTTGGTGATCCCTAAGAAAATGATACCGAATGGCTATGTGTTTAGTGCGGCTATGCTCGACAGGATTGTCGGCCATTTTGATTGCACTCTCATTATCACATAGCAAAGGAACTTTGGTTAATTTGTAACCGTAGTCCCGCAGGGTCTGCCTCATCCAAAGCAATTGCGCACAACAATGGCCTGCGGCAATATACTCGGCTTCGGCGGTAGAAAGAGCGACCGAATTTTGCTTCTTTGAAGCCCATGACACCAAGGATCTTCCCAAGAATTGGCAAGTCCCCGATGTGCTCTTCCTATTAATCTTACACCCCGCCCAATCGGCATCGGAATAACCAAGTAAATCAAATGTGGATCCCCGAGGGTACCAAAGTCCAAACTTAGGAGTATAAGCCAAATATCTCAAGATTCGTTTTACGGCCGTAAGGTGGGATTCCTTAGGGTCGGATTGGAATCTTGCACACATGCAAACGGAAAGCATAATGTCCGGTCGAGATGCACATAAATAAAGCAATGAACCAATCATCGACCGGTATACCTTTTGATCCACGGACTTACCTCCCGAGTCGAGGTCGAGATGCCCATTGGTTCCCATGGGTGTCTTGATGGGCTTGGCATCCTTCATTCCAAACTTGCTTAGGATGTCTTGAGTGTACTTCGTTTGGCTAATGAAGGTGCCCTCTTGGAGTTGCTTTACTTGGAATCCTAAGAAATACTTCAACTCCCCCATCATAGACATCTCGAATTTCTGTGTCATAATCCTACTAAACTCTTCACATGTAGACTCGTTAGTAGACCCAAATATAATATCATCAACATAAATTTGGCATACAAACAAGTCATTTTTAAGAGTTTTAGTAAAGAGTGTAGGATCGGCTTTTCCGACTTTGAAGCCATTAGCAATAAGGAAATCTCTAAGGCATTCATACCATGCTCTTGGGGCTTGCTTGAGCCCATAAAGCGCCTTAGAGAGCCTATAGACATGGTTAGGATACTCACTGTCTTCAAAGCCGGGAGGTTGCTCAACATAGACCTCTTCCTTGATTGGTCCATTGAGGAAGGCACTTTTCACGTCCATTTGATAAAGCTTAAAGCCATGGTAAGTAGCATAGGCCAATAATATACGAATTGATTCAAGCCTAGCTACGGGTGCATAGGTTTCACCGAAATCCAAACCTTCGACTTGAGAATATCCCTTGGCCACAAGTCGTGCTTTGTTCCTTGTCACCACACCATGCTCATCTTGCTTGTTGCGGAAGACCCATTTGGTTCCTACAACATTTTGGTTAGGACGTGGAACTAAATGCCATACCTCATTTCTAGTGAAGTTGTTGAGCTCCTCTTGCATCGCCACCACCCAATCCGAATCTTGGAGAGCTTCCTCTACCCTGTGTGGCTCAATAGAGGAAACAAAAGAGTAATGTTCACAAAAATGAGCAACCCGAGATCTAGTAGTTACCCCCTTATGAATGTCGCCGAGGATAGTGTCGACGGGGTGATCTCGTTGGATTGCTTGGTGGACTCTTGGGTGTGGCGGCCTTTGCTCTTCATTCTCCTTGTCTTGATTATTTGCATCTCCCCCTTGATCATTGCCGTCATCTTGAGGTGGCTCATTTGCTTGATCTTCTACTTCATCAACTTGAGCTTCATCCTCATTTTGAGTCGGTGGAGATGCTAGCGTGGAGGAGGATGGTTGATCTTGTGCATGTGGAGGCTCTTCGGATTCCTTAGGACACACATCCCCAATGGACATGTTCCTTAGCGCTATGCATGGAGCCTGTTCTTCACCTATCTCATCAAGATCAACTTGCTCTACTTGAGAGCCGTTAGTTTCATCAAACACAACGTCACATGAGACTTCAACTAGTCCGGTGGACTTGTTAAAGACCCTATATGCCCTTGTGTTTGAGTCATAACCAAGTAAAAAGCCTTCTACAGTCTTAGGAGCGAATTTAGATTTTCTACCTCTTTTAACAAGAATAAAGCATTTGCTACCAAAGACTCTAAAATATGAAATGTTGGGCTTTTTACCGGTTAGGAGTTCATATGATGTTTTCTTGAGGATTCGGTGAAGATATAACCGGTTGATGGCGTAGCAGGCGGTGTTGACCGCTTCGGCCCAAAACCGGTCCGATGTCTTGTACTCATCAAGCATGGTTCTTGCCATGTCCAATAGGGTTCGATTCTTCCTCTCCACTACACCATTTTGTTGAGGTGTGTAGGGAGAAGAGAACTCATGCTTGATGCCCTCCTCCTCAAGGAAGCCTTCGATTTGAGAGTTCTTGAACTCCGTCCCGTTGTCGCTTCTTATTTTCTTGATCCTTAAGCCGAACTCATTTTGAGCCCGTCTCAAGAATCCCTTTAAGGTCTCTTGGGTTTGAGATTTTTCCTGTAAAAAGAATACCCAAGTGAAGCGAGAATAATCATCCACTATTACAAGACAGTACTTACTCCCGCCGATGCTTATGTAAGCAATCGGGCCGAATAGATCCATGTGGAGTAGCTCAAGCGGCCTGTCGGTCGTCATGATGTTCTTGTGTGGATGATGAACTCCAACCTGCTTTCCCGCCTGGCATGCGCTACAAATCCTGTCTTTCTCAAAATGAACATTTGTTAATCCTAAAATGTGCTCTCCCTTTAGAAGCTTATGAAGATTCTTCATCCCAACATGGGCTAGTCGGCGGTGCCAGAGCCAACCCATGTTAGTCTTAGCAATTAAGCATGTGTCGAGCTCAGCTCTATCAAAATCTACTAAGTATAGCTGACCCTCTAACACACCCTTAAATGCTATTGAATCATCACTTCTTCTAAAGACAGTGACACCTACATCAGTAAAAAGACAGTTGTAGCCCATTTGACATAATTGGGAAACAGAAAGCAAGTTGTAATCTAAAGAATCTACAAGAAAAACATTGGAAATAGAATGGTCAGGAGATATAGCAATTTTACCCAATCCTTTGACCAACCCTTGATTTCCATCCCCGAATGTGATAGCTCGTTGGGGATCTTGGTTTTTCTCATATGAGGAGAACATCCTCTTCTCCCCGGTCATGTGGTTTGTGCACCCGCTGTCGAGTATCCAACTTGAGCCCCCGGATGCATAAACCTACAAAACAAATTTAGTTCTTGACTTTAGGTACCCAAACTGTTTTGGGTCCTTTGGCATTAGATACAAGAACTTTGGGTACCCAAACACAAGTCTTTGATCCTTTGTGTTTGCCCCCAACAAATTTGGCAACTACCTTGCCGGATTTGCTTGTAAGCACATAAGAAGCATCAAGAGTTTTAAATGAAATAGCATGATCATTTGGAGCAATAGGAGTTTTCTTTCTAGGCAACTTGGCATGAGTTGGTTGCCTAGAGCTAGATGTCTCACCCTTATACATAAAAGCATGATTAGGACCAGAGTGAGACTTCCTAGAGTGAATTTTCCTAATTTTGCTCTCGGGATAACCGGCAGGGTACAAAATGTAGCCCTCGTTATCCTGAGGCATGGGAGCCTTGCCCTTAACAAAGTTAGACAAGTTCTTAGGAGGGGCATTAAGTTTGACATTGTCTCCCTTTTGGAAGCCAATGCCATCCTTGATGCCAGGGCGTCTCCCATTATAGAGCATACTTCTAGCAAATTTAAAATTTTCATTTTCTAAGTTATGCTCGGCAATTTTAGCATCTAGTTTTGCTATATGATCATTTTGTTGTTTAATTAAAGCCATATGATCATGAATAGCATCAATATCAACATTTCTACATCTAGTACAAATAATGACATGCTCAATGGTAGATGTAGATGGTTTGCAAGAATTAAGTTCAACAATCTTAGCACGAAGTATATCATTCTTATCTCTAAGATCGGCAATTGTAACTTTGCAAACATCAAAATCTTTAGCCTTAGCAATCAAATTTTCATTCTCTAATCTAAGGCTAGCAAGATAAATGTTTAACTCTTCAATCCTAGCAAGCAAATCATCATTATTATCTCTAGGATTGGGAATTGAAACATTACAAACATGAGAATCAACCTTAGCATTTAAACTAGCATTTTCATTTCTAAGGTTGTCAATCATCTCACGGCAAGTGCTTAGCTCACTAGACAATTTTTCATATTTTTCAACTTGTAGAGAGTAAGCATTTTTAACCTTAACATGTTTTTTATTTTCCTTGATTAGGAAGTCCTCTTGGGAGTCCAAGAGATCATCCTTCTCATGGATGGCACTAATTAGTTCATTTAATTTCTCCTTTTGTTCCATGTTAAGGTTGGCAAAAAGAGTACGCAAATTATCTTCCTCACTACTAGCATTATCATCACTGGAAGACTCATATTTAGTGGAGGAGTTGGATTTGACCTTCTTCTTTTTGCCGTCCATAGCCATGAGGCACTTGTGGCCGACGTTGGGGAAGAGGAGTCCCCTGGTGACGGCGATGTTGGCAGCGTCCTCGTTGTCAGAGGAGTCGCTTGAGCTTTCGTCGGAGTCCCACTCCCAACAAACATGGGCATCACCGCCCTTCTTCTTGTAGTACCTCTTCTTCTCCTTTCGCCTCCCCTTCTTGTCGTCACCTCGGTCACTGTCACTAGATATAGGACATTTAGCAATAAAATGACCGGGCTTACCACACTTGTAGCAAACCTTCTTGGAGCGGGATTTGTAATCCTTCCCCCTCCTTTGCTTGAGGATTTGGCGGAAGCTCTTGATGACGAGCGCCATTTCCTCATTGTCGAGCTTGGAGGCGTCTATTGGTTGTCTACTCGGTGTAGACTCTTCCTTCTTGTCCTCCGTTGCCTTGAAGGCTACCGGTTGCGCCTCGGATGTGGATGGTTCGTCAAGCTCGTTGATCTTCTTTGAACCTTTAATCATGCATTCAAAGCTCACAAAATTTCCGATAACTTCCTCGGGGGTCATTTTAGTATATCTAGGATTACCACGAATTAATTGAACTTGAGTAGGGTTAAGGAAAATGAGAGATCTTAGAATAACCTTAACCACCTCGTGGTCGTCCCACTTTACGCTCCCGAGGTTGCGCACTTGGTTCACCAAGGTTTTGAGCCGGTTGTACATGTCTTGTGGCTCTTCCCCTTGGCGAAGTCGAAAACGACCGAGCTCCCCCTCGATCGTTTCCCGCTTGGTGATCTTGGTGAGTTCATCACCCTCGTGCGCCGTCTTGAGTAGGTCCCAAATCTCCTTTGCATTCTTCAACCCTTGCACTTTGTTGTATTCCTCCTTGCTTAGAGAGGCAAGGAGTATGGTTGTGGCTTGGGAGTTGAAGTGCTCGATTTGGGCCACTTCGTCCGTATCGTAGTCTTCATCCCCTACTGACGGTACCTGTGCACCAAACTCAACAACATCCCATATGCTTTTGTGGAGCGAGGTTAGATGAAATCGCATTAAATCGCTCCACCTAGCGTAATCTTCACCATCAAAAGTTGGTGGTTTGCCTAATGGGACGGAAAGTAAAGGTGTATGTTTGGAAATGCGAGGGTAGTGTAGGGGGATCTTACTATACTTCTTGCGCTCTTGGCGCTTAGAAGTGACGGAGGGCGCATCGGAGTCGGAGGTCGATGGTGAAGAAGTGTCGGCATCGTAGTAGACCACTTTCCTCATCCTCTTGTGCTTGTCGCCTTTCCGATGCGGCTTGTGGGAATAAGATTTTTCCTTCTTCTCTTTGTGGTGAGAAGAGGAAGACTTTTTCTCCTTCCGTTTGGAGGAGTCCTTCTTCTTCTCCTTCCTCTTGGTGCGGGACTCTTCTGATGAAGTGCTCCCGTGGCTTGTAGTGGGCTTTTCGCCGGTCTCCATCTCCTTCTTGGCGTGATCTCCCGACATCACTTCGAGCGGTTAGGCTCTAATGAAGCACCGTGGCTCCGATACCAATTGAAAGTCGCCTAGAGGGGGGGTGAATAGGGCGAAACTGAAATTTACAAATATAAACACAACTACAAGCCGGGTTAGCGTTAGAAATATAAACGAGTCCGCGAGAGAGGGCGCAAAACAAATTGCAAGCGAATAATGAAGTGTGTGACACGCGGATTTGTTTTACCGAGGTTCGGTTCTTCCAAACCTACTCCCCGTTGAGGAGGCCACAAAGGCCGGGTCTCTTTGAACCCTTCCCTCTCTCAAACGGTCCCTCGGACCGAGTGAGCTTCTTTTCTCAAATCACTTGGGAATCAAACTTCCCGCAAGGGCCACCACACAATTGGTGCCTCTTGCCTTAATTACAATTGAATGTTTGATCACAAGAAAGAATCAAGAAAGAAGGAAGCAATCCAAGCGCAAGAGCTCGAAAGAACACAAGCAAATCTCTCTCTCTAGTCACTAGGGCGTTGTGTGGAATATGGAGAGGATTTGATCTCTTTGGTGTGTCTAGAATTGAATGCTAGAGCTCTTGTAGTAGTTGGGAAGTAGAAAACTTGGATGCAATGAATGGTGGGGTGGTTGGGGTATTTATAGCCCCAACCACCAAACTTGACCGTTGGCTGGGCTGTCTGTTCGATGGCGCACCGTACAGTCCGGTGCACACCGGACAGTCCGGTGCCCCCGCCACGTCACCAGTGCCGTTGGAAATTGTCCGTTGGAGTTCTGACTTCTGGGCCCGCCTTGATGTCCGGTGGCGCACCGGACATGCACTGTTCATTGTCCGGTGCGCCAGCATGGGTGTCTCTGACTTCTGCGCGCGCTGCGCGCGTATTAAATGCGCTGCAGGTAGCCGTTGGCGCCTGAAGTAGCCGTTGCTCCATAGATGCACCGGACAGTCCGGTGCACACCGGACAGTCCGGTGCACACCGGACAGTCCCGTGAATTATAGCGGAGTGGCCTCTGGAAATTCCCGAAGGTGACGAGTTTGAAACCTGAGTCCTCTGGTCCACCGGACATGTCCGGTGGCGCACCGGACAGTCCGGTGCGCCAGACCAGAGGAGCCTTCGGTTACTCCTTTGCATTTTCGTTGAACCCAACACTTGGTCTTTTTATTGGCTAAGTGTGAACCTTTGACACCTGTATAACTTATACACTAGAGCAAACTAGTTAGTCCAAAGATTTGTGTTGGGCAATTCAACCACCAAAATTATTTAGGAACTAGGTGTAAGCCTAATTCCCTTTCAGGAAGGCGAACTGTTGCTGCCCAGCTAGGATGCAACATTCCGCCCTCTTCCTCGCTTTCGTGGCGAGGACGGGAACGAGGACCTGCCGGTGCGCTTCGGAGCGGCCCGCTCTTTGGCTTTGATGGCTGGTTCACGTCCCTTGAGCGGGAACGCGAACGAGAGCCTTCCGGCGGCCACGTCCGTCTTGGGACCATGGCTGCTGCTGCAGAGGTCGCTGGCGAGTCACCCGGAACTCGTCGCCCCGCAGGCTCCCCGGTGTGGAGGTTGTTCATACCCGCGGGGACGGAACCGGAGTTCCGTTTGTAATGGCACTTCGAATGCCGGTCTTATGTTCATAGTGGCTGTCGGGGCCTGAACATGTATGTATTTTTGGCACGGAGCTGTGTTTTTCCTCATTTTCAAGCACTAAGACTCGCCTGTTGGTTGTCTGAACCGCTTCACCAAGCGTGAGTTGCCTCGTGTAAAGGTGACAAGTGAGGTATCCGTATCCCGGAGGCGTAGGAGTCCCTCGGCTCGGTCAACCTTGTCGTCCGAGGCTTCTCTTGCTTAGTTAAAGGAACCCCTCGGCCGCTCTTCGATGAGCCGAGGCCAGGGGTAGCGGTGTCAGCACGAACAGAGGCAGAGTTGGCTCGAAAAGAAGACCTGGTCGGCCGGAGCCTGGCCGGGTCGTCCGTTAGCGGGACCGACGCCGGAGTTGATCTTCCGAGGCCTCGGGCCGGGCTGATGTCTTCGGGGGACAGCTGGCCGAGACCTCGGGGTGACCAGCCGAGCCGCCTGCTCGGGCCGGATTCTCGGAGAAGACCCCTGGCGGCGATGGCCCGGGCGTGGTGATGACGTCGTCCTTCAGAGTGGAGATCCTCGGACCGCGTCGCCGTCCGAGGCCAGGTCGGACCTCACCGAAGGTGTAGTTGACGCCGAGGGTGCTGCTGCTCCCTTCAACCATCAAGATCCGAGCCTGCGGGATCGGATCATCTTATAGCGTGTGTTTTCTGCGGCCGCCGAGGCGATCATCTTGTAGCGTGTGTTTTCTGCGGCCGCCGAGGCCCAAACACACCCTCGTCGTGTTGTAAAGCTGCGTCTCTTTTCCTCTTGTTTCGAGTATCTGGACTTTCTCGTCGGTAACAGAATTGTCTGTGTGAGCGAGAGTTGCTTCTCGCGGAAGGTGATGAGTGAGGTATCCGTATCCCGGAGGCGTAGGAATCCCTCGGCTCGGTCGGCCTTGCCGCTTACGCGCACTCTTATCCGTCCATAGGGTTCTGCCACCGACGCAGTCGAGAAGGCTCGAAGAATCGCTTTGGCAGAGGAGCTTTCGAACGTGGAGACTTGTTCGGTCCGCGGAATCACTTATCCGAACGTGAGTTACTTATCGCAGAAGGTGATGAGTGAGGTATCCGTATCCCGGAGGCATAGGAGTCCCTCGGCTCGGTCAACCTTGGCTGCTTACGTGTACTCCGTCGTTTTCAGGATCCACTTTCGAAGTAGTCGAAAAGCACGAAAGACATTCTGGCAGAAAGGATCTTTTTTCGAGGAAAAAATTCGACGCAGAGGGGGTTCCCCCCTTTTAGCCCCCGAGGGAGGGTCGGGCTTTGCCGAGGCAAGGCTAACCCTTCCTTGATGACAAAACTTTGCGTGGGAGCGAGGTATATGAACAACTTGAAAACATCTTAAGGGTAGAAGCGACGTAGCTGTTGGATGTTCCAAGCGTTGCCGTAGACCTCGCCTTGACTGTTGGCCAGCTTGTACGTTCCGGGCTTCAGAACTTTGGCGATGACGAACGGCCCCTCCCAGGGGGGCGTGAGCTTGTGCCGCCCTCGGGCGTCTTGTCGCAGCCGAAGCACCAGGTCGCCCACCTGGAGGTCTCAGGACCGGACCCCTCGGGCATGGTAGCGTCGCAGGGACTGCTGGTACCGCGCCGAGTGTAGCAAGGCCTTATCCCGAGCCTCTTCTAGCTGGTCCAGCGAGTCTTCTCGACTAGCTTGGTTGCTTTGGTCGGCGTAGGCTTCGTCCTCGGGGAACCGTATTCTAAGTCTGTGGGCAAGATGGCCTCGGCCCCATAGACTAGAAAGAACGGCGTGAAGCCCGTGGCTCGGCTCGACGTTGTCCTCAGGCTCCAGACTACCGAGGGGAGTTCCTTCATCCATCGCTTGCCGAACTTGTTGAGGTCGGTGTAGATCCGAGGCTTGAGTCCTTGTAGAATCATGCCGTTGGCACGCTCTACTTGCCCATTCGTCAGGGGGTGAGCCACGACGGCCCAGTCCACCCGGATGTGGTGATCCTCGCAGAAGTCCAGGAACTTTCTGCCAGTGAACTGGGTGCCGTTGTCGGTGATGATGGAGTTTGGGACCCTGAAGCGATGGATGATGTTGGTGAAGAACGCCACCGCCTGTTCGGACCTGATGCTGTTTAGGGGTCGGACCTCGATCCACTTGGAGAATTTGTCGATGGCGACCAACTAGGGCTGGGCGTTCGGGTTTACCCGAAATTTCGGGTCGGGTTTTTCGGGTTTTTTATATTTCGGGTTTCTAACAGTTGAACCCGTACTCGTACCCGAAATTTCGGGTACCCGTAATTTCGGGTACCCGCAAATTCGGGTTTGGGTTTGGGTAAAATTCGGGTACCCGTTATTATAAATCATGCACAAGATTTACAGGTTAAGGCAACTCGGCATCTCGGCGTAGCAGGCTAGCAGCTGCAGGTCTGCAGCTCTGAAGCTGCAAGGCTCCAAGCAGCAAGTCGTGGAGGACGATAACAACAACAAACAAGGAAAAAAACCAAGTCGTGGAGGCTTGACGACGTGTGGGCGTGTGGCTGTAGTGTCGCACGGCTGGCCGCCTGGAACTGGCTGGCCGCTGGCCGGCTGGCGGCTACCGCCCTGCGCCCTGCTGTCGCCCTGCGCCTGGCCGGCTGCTGCTGCGCCTGCCGTCCTGCTGACTAGCTGTAGCTGGTGCGCGAATGCGCGGTGCGCCTGCAGCGGCCTGGCCGGCTGCACCTGCCGCCTGGGAGGACGTCGCTGGGGGCGCCGCCGCTGGTGCGACGGAGTGCTGGATAGGGAAATAGGGATTAGACTGTGTTCAGCGGTTCCCCCTAAATTTCTCCCCCTATATCCCACTCACGTGCCACGTCAGCGTTCTATTCCCCCCTATATCTCTATGCTCTACAGCGGTTCCCCCTATATCCTTCCCCTATACCCCACTATAATCATAAAATATCATTTTTCATATCTATTCATCATCTATTCTTATTTTTTACCAACTAAGAAACACTCAAGTGCACATAAAACAACAGTGAACAGTCGCAAGAGGAAGACGCCGGCTGCCCCTAGATTTATGGAGAGAGAAGGTTGTCCCCTTGCACTGTACCAGGTAGGGGACTGTTTAGTGCGCGCCGTTGCAGCTCAAGGGTTACCCTAAATTGCTACAGGGACAGGGGAGGGGGAGCTCGGCTGCAACCGTTGAAAGCAGTCTTAGGGACTCCATGGTCAGGGAGTTAGGGTTGGGTTGCGTAGTAGGCTATCAACTGGGCTGTGGCCCGTGGGCTGTGCCGCAGTTGGGCTAGTGGCTAGCGCTCGGCCTGCGCGTGCTGGCGAATTTCGGGTAGAATGGGTACTTCGGGTACCGCGGGTTAATACCCGATTAGGCCCGAACTTAGTTCGGGTATTCAGTTTTGCTACCCGTTGGAGTTGTTCGGGTAACGGGCCTCGGGCTAAATGGGTACGGGTTCGGGTATTTTGGGTAACGGGCTTCGGGCTCGGGTTTTATGCCCAGTCCTACGACCAACAGGTGCGTGTAGCCCTCGGGTGCCTTCTGCAAGGGGCCAACGAGGTCCAGACCCCACACAACAAAAGGCCAGGTGATGGGTATGGTCTGCAGAGCCTGAGCAGGCAGGTGGGTCTGCCTCGCGTAGAACTGACACCCTTCGCAGGTGCGGACAATTCTAGTGGCGTCGGCCACCGCCGTCGGCCAGTAGAATCCTTGCCGGAAAGCGTTTCCGACAAGGGCTCGAGGCGCTGCGTGATGGCCGCAAGCCCCCCGAGTGTATCTCTCATAGAAGTTCCTGACCTTCGGTGATGGAGATGCATCGCTGGAGGATGCCCGAGGGGCTGCGGTGGTAGAGCTCCTTCCCATCTCCCAGCAAGACGAACGACTTG
This sequence comes from Zea mays, assembly GCF_902167145.1. Lineage (NCBI taxonomy): Eukaryota > Viridiplantae > Streptophyta > Magnoliopsida > Poales > Poaceae > Zea > Zea mays. The sequence continues at coordinate 134,473,141 of NC_050105.1, read as the reverse complement.
GCGCGTCGCGCCAACCGCCGAGCCTCGGCTCGGTCGAGGGGTAGCTCTCCTCGGTGGAGATATTGCAGGTATGGGGTCTGCCAGTTTTGATTAGGCGCGACCCCGCTTCGCTCCTCCTCGACACGCAGTGCCTCACCCTCGGGGGCCGTGGGTGCCTCGGGCTGAACCGAGGGCGCCTCAGGCCGAGCTGAGGATGCCTCGGGCCATGCCGAGGATGCCTCGGACTGAGCCGAGGGTACCTCAGGCTGGGCCGAGGGTGCCTCGGGCTCGGGCGTGTCGTCGATCTTGATGGAGGGTTGATGGAGGTCTCGGGAGAAGACGTCCGGGGGAACCATTGTTCGCCCCGAGGCTATTTTAGCCAGCTCATCCGCAGTCTCGTTGTAGCGCCGGGCGATGTGGTTGAGCTCGAGCCCGTAGAACTTGTCTTCCAAGCGCCGAACCTCATCGCAGTAGGCCTCCATCTTCGGGTCGCGGCAGTGGGAGTTCTTCATGACTTGGTCGATGACGAGCTGCGAGTCACCGCGGGCGTCGAGGCGTCGGACCCCTTACTCGATGGCGATCCGCAACCCGTTGACCAGAGCCTCGTACTCAGCCACATTGTTGGACGCCGGGAAATGGAGGCGTAGCACGTAGCGTAGGTGCTTCCCGAGGGGCGAGATGAAGAGTAGGCCTGCGCCGGCTCCTGTCTTCATCAGCGACCCGTCAAAGAACATGGTCCAGAGCTCCGGTTGAATCGGAGCTGTTGGGAGCTGGGTGTCGACCCATTCAGCCACGAAGTCCACCAAGACCTGGGACTTGATGGCCTTCCGAGGGGCGAACGAGATTGTTTCGCCCATAATTTCCACCGCCCACTTTGCAATTCTACCCGAGGCCTCTCGGCACTGGATGATCTCCCCCAGGGGGAAGGATGACACCACAGTTACCGGATGAGACTCGAAGTAGTGTCGCAGCTTCCGCCGCGTCAGGATCACCGCGTACAGCAGCTTCTGAACTTGTGGGTAGCGGATCATGGTTTCGGACAGTACCTCACTGATGAAGTAGACTGGCCTCTGAACGGGCAATGCATGCCCCTCTTCTTGCCTCTCGACCATAATCGCGACGCTAACCACCTGAGTGGTCGCGGCGACGTAGACCAAGAGGGCTTCTCCAGCTGCTAGGGCACCAAGATAGGTGCATTCGTGAGGAGCGCCTTCAGGTTCCCGAGGGCTTCCTCGGCCTCGGGGGTCCAAGTGAAGCACTCGACCTTCCTTAAGAGGCGGTACAGAGGCAGGCCTCTTTCGCCGAGGCGTGAGATGAAACGGCTCAGAGCCGCAAGACATCCCATGACTCTCTGTATGCCTTTTAAGTCCTTGATGGGCCCCATGCTGGTGATGGCTGCGATCTTCTTCGGGTTGGCTTCGATGCCCCGCTCGGAGACGATGAACCCCAAGAGCATGCCTCGGGGTACCCCGAAGACACACTTTTCGGGATTAAGCTTCACGCCTTTCGCCTTGAGACATCGGAATGTCACTTCAAGGTCGGAAAGGAGGTCGGAGGCTTTCCTCGTCTTAACTACGATGTCATCGACGTAGGCCTCGTCTGTCCGACCAATGTGTTGGCCGAACACATGGTTCATGCACCGCTGGTACGTTGCGCCCGCATTCCTCAAGCCGAACGGCATGGTGACATAGCAGTACATGCCGAAGGGTGTGATGAAAGAAGTCGCGAGCTGGTCGGACTCTTTCATCCTGATTTGGTGATACCCGGAGTAGGCATCGAGGAAAGACAGGGTTTCACACCCAGCAGTGGAATCCACGATTTGATCGATGCGAGGCAGAGGGTAGGGAACCTTCGGACATGCTTTGTTTATACCAGTGTAGTCTACACACATCCGCCATTTCCCTCCTTTCTTTCTCACAAACACAGGGTTGGCAAGCCATTCGGGATGGAATACCTCTTTGATGAACCCTGCCGCCATTAGCTTGTGGATCTCCTCGCCTATGGCTCTGCGCTTCTCTTCGTCGAATCGGCGCAGAGGCTACTTGACGGGTCGGGCTCCGGCTCGGATGTCCAGCGAGTGCTCGGCGACATCCCTCGGTATGCCGGGCATGTCCGAGGGACTCCACGCGAAGACGTCGGCGTTCGCGCGGAGAAAGTCGACGAGCACTGCTTCCTATTTGGGATCGAGCTCGGAGCCGATCCGGACTTGCTTGGAGGCGTCGCTGCTGGGGTCGAGGGGGACGGACTTAACCGTCTCCGCTGGCTCGAAGTTGCCGGCGTGACGCTTCACGTCTGGCACCTCCTTAGAGAGGCTCTCCAGGTCGGTGATGAGGGCCTCGGACTCGGCGAGGGCCTCGGCGTACTCCACGCACTCCACGTCGCATTCGAACGCGTGTTTGTACGTGAGGCCGACGGTGATGACCCCGTTGGGGCCCGGTATCTTGAGCTTCAGGTAGGTGTAGTTGGGGACAGCCATGAACTTCGCGTAGCATGGCCTCCCCAGTACCGCGTGGTAGGTTCCTCGGAACCCGACCACCTCGAACGTGAGGGTCTCCCTTTGGAAGTTGGAGGGCGTTCCGAAGCAGACGGGAAGGTCGAGTTGTCCGAGGGGCTGGACGCGCTTCCCGGGGATGATCCCGTGGAAAGGCTCAACGCGTGCCAGGACCGAGGACAGATCGACACGCATGAGCCTGAGGGTCTCGGCGTAGATGATGTTGAGGCTGCTGCCTCCGTCCATGAGGACCTTGGTGAGCCTGACGTCGCCGATGACGGGGTCGACAACGAGCGGGTATTTCCCCGGGCTCGGCACGTGGTCGGGGTGGTCGGCTTGGTCGAAGGTGATGGGCTTGTCGGACCAGTCTAGGTAGACTGGCGCCGCCACCTTCACCGAACAGACCTCCCGACGCTCTTGCTTGCGGTGCCGAGCCGAGGCGTTCGCCGCTTGCCCACCGTAGATCATGAAGCAGTCGCGGACCTCGGGGAACTCTCCAGTCTGGTGATCTTCCTTCTTGTCGTCGTCGTGAGCCCTGCCACCCTCCGCGGGTGGCCCGGCCCTGTGGAAGTGACGCCGAAGCATGGCGCACTCCTCAAGGGTGTGCTTGACGGGCCCCTGGTGATAGGGGCACGGCTCCTTGAGCATCTTGTCGAAGAGGTTGGCACCTCCGGGGGGGTTTCCGAGGGTTCTTGTACTCGGCGGCGGCGACAAGGTCCGTGTCGGCGGCGTCGCGTTTCGCTTGCGACTTCTTCTTGCCCTTCTTCTTGGCGCCGCGCTGAGTTGACGCCTCGGGGGCATCTTCCGGTGGCGGCCCTGGGGCTGCTTGTCCTTCCGGAAGATAGCCTCGACCGCCTCCTGGCCAGAGGCGAACTTGGTGGCGATGTCCATCATCTTGCTCGCCCTGGTGGGGGTCTTGCGACCCAGCTTGCTCACCAGGTCGCGGCAGGTGGTGCCGGCGAGGAACGCGCCGATGACATCCGAGTCGGTGATGTTGGGCAGCTCGGTGCGCTGCTTCGAGAATCGCCGGATGTAGTCCCGGAGAGACTCTCCCGGTTGCTGTCGGCAGCTTCGGAGGTCCTAGGAGTTTCCAGGGCGTATGTACGTGCCCTGGAAATTGCCGGTGAATGCTTGGACCAGGTCGTCCCAGTTGAAGATCTGCCCCAGAGGCAGGTGCTCCAACCAGGCGCGAGCGGTGTCGGAGAGGAACAGGGGGAGGTTGCGGATGATGAGGTTGTCATCGTCCGTTCCACCTAGTTGGCATGCCAGCCAGTAGTCCGCGAGCCACAGCTCCGGTCTCGTCTCCCCCGAGTACTTTGTGATAGTAGTCGGGGTCGGAACCGGGTCGGGAACGGCGCTCGTCGTATGGCCCGGCTGAAGGCCTGCGGATCGGGTGGTTCGGGCGAGGGACTCCGATCCTCCCCGCTGTCATAGCGTCCCCCAAGCCTGGGGTGGTAGCCTCGGCGCACCCTCTCATCGAGGTGGGCCCGATGGTCGCGGTGATGGTGCTCGTTGCCGAGGCGTCCTGGGGCCGCAGGCGCTGTGTTGAGCGTGCACCCGGTGTAGACCGAGGCTTCCCGCATGAATCGGGAAGTCGCGGCGCGATGTTCCGAGGGGTGCCCCTGCCTTCGGGAGGCGGAGCTTTCGGCACGCCGGACCGCGGCGCCCTCCAGGAGATTCTTGAGTTCTCCCTGGATTCGCCGCCCCTCGGTGGTCGATGGCTCCGGCATCGCGCGGAGAAGCATTGCCGCTGCAGCCAGGTTCTGGCCGACCCCACTGGAAGCGGGTGGCGGCCTCATCCTGACATCGTCGGCGATGCGGTGCTGGAAGCCCTGGGGTAGATGACGCATTTCTCCGGTCGGAGGCTGGCCCGCCCATTCCTGCCCGACGTCCTGGCGGATCGGCTCAAGCGCTCCTTCTCCCTCGTCGAGCCTGGCCTGCACCCCGCGGATTTGCTCGAGCTGTGGGTCATGGCCCCCCGCCTGAACGGGGACCACAGCTAGCTCCCGTAGGATGTCAACGCGAGGCACCGGCCTAGGAAGATCACCGTCCTCCGGCATACCGAGATGGTTGCCTTCGGAGGGACCCCCTAGATCGACGTGGAAACATTCGCGGCTTGGGCCGCAGTCCTCGTCGCCGAGGCTGCGGCTTCCGTCGGAACAGTCGGAAAGGCAGTAATCGCATGCGGTCATGAAGTCCCGCATGGCACTGGGGTTGCCAAGTCTAGAGAAATCCCAACAGAAGTCGGGCTCGTCATCTTCCTCGGACCTCGAGGGCCCGTAGGTCGAGACGTCCGTCAGCCGGTCCCAGGGTGACCGCATACAATACCCCAGAGGGTTTGGACTCGCCTCTACGAGAGCGTCCGCCAAAGCGAAGCTGCTTGGCGGGTCGAGGCTGAATCCGAAAGGCGTGAGATGGGAATCGGTCGGTACCTCTCGATCGACGGGCGATGATGAAGTCACGTCGGGGACTGATTGCACCGTCGTCTCAGGTACGAGGGTGACATCCAGTAAGCCTTTCGCGAGCGTCCTGGCGTCGTCCGTTTGCTCGGAATCGGCGTGTTGCGGGGAGACAGCGCTCGTCTTCGTCTCAAACGCGAGGTCGATGCCCGACGCGCCCCCCGTTGGGGCGCTGGCGCCATCGACTCGCTCGACAGCCGACGAGGCGCTGCCTCCTGCTTGGCCTTGGTTGCCCCGCCTCCTCCTCCGTCGGCGGGGGAGAGGACGGGGTGAGCTCGAATGTCGTTCTTCAAACACGCGGGGAAGACGTCGTCGATTCCGCCGCCGGCGGGCGGGCTGTCGGCCGCCATTGTCGCTGTCGCACGACGGTGGAAGGAGTATCATGTCGTAGCTGCCGTCGAGGGACATGAACTCAAGACTCCCGAAACGGAGCACCGTCCCGGGCTGGAGAGGTTGCTGGAGACTGCCCATCTGGAGCTTGACGGGAAGCTGTTCGTCAACACGCAGCAGGCCTCTACCTGGCGCGCCAACTGTCGGCGTTTCGAGACCGGGGGGTCCCTGGGCCGACGAGTGAAATGTCGCCGCGTGCCCCAGCCCAGATGGGTCGGCGCGAGGCCGACGAAGGGGGGAAGTGAGGTGGCCGGAGACGGGCGTGAGAGAGGTGGAAATCCCGCGGCCTTCGTGTTCGTCCCGCGCCCAGGTCGGGTGCGCTTGGAGTAGGGGGTTACAAGCGTCCATGCGGCAGAGGGAGCGAGCGACCTCACGCGAGCGCCTGTCCCGTCCTCGTCCCCGCGCGGCCAACCCTCCTTAAGAGGGCCCTAGTCCTTCCTTTTATAGGCGTAAGGAGAGGATCCAGGTGTACAATGAGGGGTGTAGCAGAGTGCTACGTGTCTAGCGGAGGAGAGCTAGCGCCCTAAGTACATGCCGTCGTGGCAGCCGGAGAGGTTTTGGCACCCGATTCGTGTGGTGTCGTGGCCGTCGGAGGAGCGCTAGTGCCTGGCGGAAGGACAGCTGTCGGGGCTGTCGAGTCCTTGCTGACGTCCTCTTGCTTTCGTAAGGGGGCGGAGAGCCACCGTCGTCACGGAGCGTGCGGGGCGCCATCATTGCCTATCTGGCGGAGCGAGCCAGATGGGACGCCGGTCTTGTTCCCCGTAGCCTGAGTCAGCTTGGGGTAGGGTAATGATGGCGCTTCCTGTCGACGTGGTCGGTCCGCGCCCTAGGTTGGGCGATGTGGAGGCTCCTCCGAGGTCGAGGTCGAGTCTGTCTTCCGTGGTCGTGGTCGAGTCCGAGCCTCTGGGTCGGGCGAGGCGGAGACCGTCGGCTGAGGCCAGGGCTGAGTCCGAGCCCTGGGGTCGGGCGAAGCGGAGTTCGTCGTCTTCTGGGGCTGAGCCCAAGTCCGAGCCCCTGGGTCGGGCGGAGCGGAGTTCGCCGTCTTCAGGGGCCTAGCCCGAGTCCGAGCCCTGGGTCGGGCGGAGCGGTGTTCGCCGTCTTCCGGGGCTTAGCCCGAGTCCGAGCCCTGGGTCGGGCGGAGCGGATTTCGCCGTCTTCTGGGGCTTAGCCCGAGTCTGAGCCCTGGGTCGGTCGGAGCGAAGTTCGCCGTCTTCCGGGGCTTAGCCCGAGTCCGAGCCCTGGGTCGGGCGGAGCGGAGTTCGCCGTCTTCCGGGGCTTAGCCCGAGTCCGAGCCCTGGGTCGGGCGGAGGCGGAGTTTCCAATGGGGCCTGAGGCCGGGCCTGACTGCCTGTTAGCCTCACTCTGTCAAGTGGCACCGCAGTCGGTGCGACGCAGGCGACGCTGTCCTTTTGTCAGGTCGGTCAGTGGAGCGGCGAAGTGACTGCGGTCGCTTCGGCTCTGTCGACTGAAGGGCGCGCGTTAGGATAAAGGTGTCAGGCCACCTTTGCATTAAATGCTCCTGCGATTTGGTCGGTCGGCGCGGCGATTTGGTCAGGGTTGCTTCTTGGCGAAGACAGGGCCTCGGGCGAGCCGGAAATGTATTCGTTGCTGGAGGGGGGCCTCGGGCGAGACGAAGATCCTCCGGGGTCGGCTGCCCTTGCCCGAGGCTAGGCTCGGGCGAGGCGTGATCGAGTCCCTCGAATGGACCAATCCTGTTGGGGACTTGTTCTCAAGTGCTAAAAGTTAAGAACAAGGCAACATAGAAAATGTTAATTGTTAACGTCCTTCGTCCTCCGAAGCATTATTTCCCTTAGGATATAATAACTTGTGGACGAAGGTTATGAAAGACATACCTTCACAAATTCATCAAACAATGACGAAGGATAAAATATAAAGAATGTAAGAGAAAAGATGAACAATCATTTATTATTACTGAACATAAACAAAAATATCATTGAATTATAAGTGTACCTTCAATCGGAAGGAAATGATAGTACAAGCGTGACGCAGAAAGCAAATGCCAAGTCAGCGTAAATAGTACGGGGATACTGTTCACCTATTTATAGACACGGGACACAGCCCTTATAAAATTACATTCATGCCCTTTACATTTGATAATAACTTTATAGTAGTCTATCGAGGTCTGAATAGCCTTTTCATCTTTAAGTCGGTTCCACTCTTTGCTGTTACGCCGAAGCTTTCCTGCTCAACACCTTCGGCTCTGTAGCAAGCTTCGTATTATTCCAGTCTACTGCAATGCCGATTTTAGTCCGAGGGTACCTGTTCACACATTGCACTACAGAAATACTGTTAAATCCTTGTTTTTGAGGACCTTCGGACTCCGAAGGTCCCCAACAGTAGCCCCTCACAATATTAATTTGTTTGAAATAATAAATTTAGATTGCGATATGGACGAAGGCTTTTACGCCGAAGGTCCGAAAAAACACCTTCCCTTTGCTAGAATAGCAACATTCAATGACAAGTGGGGTCTTTCAATTTTCAACGCACCGAGCGTATATATACGGCCATACCGCAAACTCATTTTGCACGCTTTCTGGCCAACCACTCCCGCTCACTCAATTTTTAGCTCTTGTGCACTGTGTTTTTCTAAGCTTTTAGCTTTGAAGCTTCGGATTTGAAAACAGTTTTTTAGTGCTTCCGAAGATGTCTGAAGCTGCTAAGAAGGCTGCTGCTGAGATGAAACTGAGTCTTGATGAAGAGAAGAACTTAGGATTTCTTATAGCGATGTCGAAGACCAACACAGAAAAAATCACCAATGAGATTCTGGAAGGACTGTCTGAAGATACTGGTGACAGTGAAAGTTATGATGTAGACAGCGGTGGCGAAGACTCCGAAGATCGCCCCTGGCGACCAAGTCATTCAGTTTATGGTAAATCAACTATCAAAGAGAATCATCTTGCTAATATGAGAGGAAGGTATTTCCGGGATTTGTCCGTTGTGAGGGCCGACGAAGGGGAGAAGACTTGTCCACATCCTGAAGAGAATGAAGTCGTAGTATTCCGAAGCTTTTTGAAGGCTGGGCTGCGATTGCCCCTGAGCAGCTTCGTCGTGGAAGTGCTGAAGATTTTTGAAGTCTATCTTCACCAACTTACCCCCGAGGCCATCATAAGGCTGAACATCTTCGTATGGGCCGTGCGAAGCCAAGGTCTGAAGCCTGATGCAAAAAGTTTCTGCAATATGCACGAATTATCATACGAGACAATACCTTGGGGTAAGGAACAGTATCACAATAACTTTGGCTGCTACAGTTTTGTTTCTCGGTCTGGGTCAAGCTGTCCCGTGCCAACTTTTCGGAAGAGGTGGCCTAGCGGCTGGATGACAGAATGGTTTTATGTAAAAAATGATCTGAAAGCACGGGAAGACATCAAAGGTATAATCATGCGACCTATTTGGCAAAGCTTCGGCCTTCGGAGGCCGAAGGTTGAAATGAATGAAGCCGCCGAAGAGTGCCAAAGAGCCTTCGGCGTTGTCTGCTCTTTTATAGGAACAAGGGACTTAGTACAAGAGCATATCGCCTTCAGGGTGTGGCCGCTTGCGGAGAAATGGGAAATGCCACAAGAAACCATTAAAGAGGCCGACGAAGGTGGACTTATCAGATTTAAGTACACTTTTAAATTTGGAGATAAATTTATTGAGCCAGATGATGAATGGTTGAAAAGCATTGACAATTTAAGTGATGAGCTACTCGGGACCTACTCGAAGGCTGAAGATAACGCAATGTCAGCAGCCTTCGGAGGCTGAAAAAAGAAGAGACTGAATCGGGTATTTGATGCCATCGGGTTTGTCTACCCTGACTATTGCTATCCCATTCGGAGGCAGAAGAGAAAAAACACAACCTCTGCAAAAAAAGAAGAAGCTGCAGCTGCTCCTAGCGAGCCAGAACCGAAAAGGAAAAAGTTAAAGGTTCTTACGCATCGGCCGCGTTATATTGAACCAGCTTCGGTGCCCAAGTTTACCGGAAAAACTTCTTCGGCCACCGAAGCTGAAAAACCAACCGAGCCAGCCTTATCGCCAGAGATCGCAGAAACGGCCGAAGTGCCACCAAAGATAGAATCAGAACAATCAAACATTTTGTTGTCAGAAACAAAAGAGGAAACCGAAGCGCCGTCCACAGAAAAAATTGAAGAGGTAAAAGAAGCAACTGAGGGCTCCAAAACATCAGAAGTTTTGAGTCCTACAGCAATCATTGGGACAGCAAAAAATGAAAAAGTGCCAACCGCAACTCCGAAGAGAAAGAGAATGGCTAATGTGCTAGATGTACTGGAAACGATCAAATCTTCGAGCACACCTCCGAAGAAGGTTGCTGTTACTCCTGAAACAACAGCTGAAATTTCTGGTTCTACAGCTCCAGAGCAAGAAATTGAAGCCGAAGCTGGGCCCTCAGAGCCCGCAAAAACTTTGGAAAGTGAAGCAGAAAAAATAACAAAGCCAACTTTTAAAGAAACTGGTGTTGTTACCCCCGAAGCATCCCCCAAAATTCGTGATTATATTTTTCGTCATGCTTCGGGGAAAAAATTATCAGAAAAAGAAGAACAAGAGGCCCAGCACTATGCCCAAAAGTTGAAATATCCAAAGGGGGCGTTGATATTTAATGGCAGTGGAGAAGAAGACTTCTTGTATTGTCTCCCCGATAGCAAGGAAATTTCTGTCTGTCGGGAGATGAGCAGAAGCTTCGGATTCCCAACTTTAGAAGACGGACTTTCGGTATTGTCGAAGAACGATCTGGCTGACAGCCTAGCTTACAACAGTTTAAAGGTGCGAGAAATGGAATTCTCGTGTTTTTTGTTGAGTTCAAAATTTTTTTGTTTGTTTAAAACTATTGACACAGACATATTCCTGTTTGCAGGGCCTGATACTCAGCAATGCCCTCAGGGCACAGAAAGATGCTGAGGACGAAGGATGTACTATAGCCCTGAGCAACCTTCGTTCCGAAGTGATTGAACTGAGGAACGAAGGTCTCGAAAAAGACAAAATATTATACTCATTGATAGATAAAATAAAGGAGAACGAAGCTGCTTTTAAAAGTCAAGCTGAAGCTCAGAAACGCGAAATTGAAGACCTTCGGAAACAACTGGCCAGAGCCAAAGAAGAACGTATACTTCAAGAAACAAAGCGTGAACTCAGCGATCAATGGGCAGATCACCTAGAAGTGACTGTTGAAGAGCTTCGTTCATCCAAAAAGAGATGCTACAACAAATCTATAGATTGTGTTAGAAAATTAAAGGCTAGCTTCGCCAAGGTCGGCGCATTCTCAAGTGAGGAAAACTTTTCGAGAGGCAATCCCGAAGGTGTCATTGAATGGATTGACCACGAAGCTGAAGCCTTCGAAGAAATTTTAAATAGTCGAGGAGATATATGTGCCTTCTCTGGCGCCAGAGGGATTGCCACCATCTTAGAGAAGAAGGGCTGTGAACATGTAAAAATTCTAGCACAGTCCGAAGCTGCCTTGTCCTTTGAAGATACAAGAGATCCTACGGCCGAAGCTAGCATAATTGGTGGAAAGTTTTTTACCGATATCTGGGATAATGGTGGCCGAGAAATGGCCGGAGAAATTATTCGAAGAAGTGAGAAGGGCATTCACGATGCTAGAGCAGTAGCTGAGGCTGCTGACAAGAGCACAGAAGCCGAAGATCAACTAGGTACTAAATAATGGTTTTTATCGTGTTGTAATCTTTAGGCTTTAAGATCTGCTTGCGATTTGTAATAGCAATGTAGCCGTGTCCTGCTTCAGATCCGACTAAAGCGCCTTCGGACCCCCAGCCGAAGGGGGACGACGAAATTAAAAAAATGGCCAAAGATATTATGGATAAAGTCGTGAATCGGCTCCTGAATGAAGCTGCAGAAGTCGTTTTGAGAGAAGATTAAGCATTTTTGTAAAAAACTTCTGAAATGTAATATAATGTAACATTTTGTAACCCTGAATGTAATATATCTATTTTTGTTATTCAATTCTTTACGATGCATGAAACTTTACATACATACCGTTTTTGAGTCTTTGGCGAAAAAACACCTTCCCTTCTTTTCATGCTTCGTGAAGACAAATTACCATTTATCACAACAATATCCGAAGTATCATGGAAAAGTGCTGAAGCTTCGTAGAAACAATCTTCAAGGCTATACTTCAGAAATCAATATTGTTTCTCCTTATGACTTGGCATGATTTGCCCCTTTTTCAAAGCGTTTTTCCGAAGATTAATGTCATATCTCTTTCTTATGCCACATGCATTATGATGTATGATGCTTATGTTATGCAAGGATGATGTGATGATGTTATGCTATGTAAGGTGATATTCCGAAGATACACGCATATTTGCGCAATAAAACACAATCTTTTTGTGAATCAGCATTGTCTTTTCGCTATAAGCCTCCCTTAGGAGCTTCTTCGCCTTTTACTTCAGCGGAACCAGCGTTGACTTTTCGCTGTAAGCTCTGCATTCCCTTAGGAACGTCTTTGGAGCTTCTTCGCCTTTTACTTAGGCGGTATAAGCTCTGCATTCCCTTAGGAACGTCTTTGGAGCTTCTTCGCCTTTTACTTAGGCGGTATCAGCGTTGACTTTTCGCTGTATGCTCTGCATTCCTTTTGGAACGACTTTGGAGCAGAAAACTTACACTGCGCTCGCTTCGGAACGACTTTTTGTGACTTCGTCAAACTTACTCTGCGTTCCGTAGAACGACTTTTTGTTGTTTCGAAGAATTTTCGACAGTCCGAAGGTCCTTTTTATTATCACAAGCCTGTGGAGAAAACATATTTTTCTTGTAGGAATCAACGAAACTAATTACATGAAGCCTAAACGATGTCCTTTATTACAGAAAATAAAACTGAATGAAAAAGATTGCTATTAAGGTAGGATATTTGTCAATAGATGTGCTTTGATTCTGGCACTGTGCTGTTGACCGTGCGAGCTTCGGACTGTTCTCTGAAGTCCCTTTGGTGCGGAGCATATTGGCTCCCTTCTGGCTGCTGGCCTTGTTGCAACGGAGGTGGAGGCGGAGGCTGTTGCCAGGAAGCTTGAGGCTGACTCGCCGAAGCAGCAGAGACTGCAGGATGGTTGCCCACATATTCTGGGATGTAGGGCGAATGATACGAAGCTGTGTGCATGACCTGCTTCGGCTGGGCTTGTTGTGCTGCTGCTTCAGCTATTTCCTTTTGCTTCTGTATAGTAACATGGCACGTCCTGGTAGTATGGCCTTTGTTCTCACCGCAGAATAAGCAAAAGATTCTTCTCGGTTGATCGCCAAATCTTCCTCTGAAGCCCCTGGCGCCTCTGCCTCTTGGAGCTGGTGGTCGGAAGGAGCTTTGCTGTTGTCCAGAAGCCTGTGAGGAGTATTGTGGCTTTTGCTGTTGGCTTCCTCTGTCATCATTTTGTGTAGAATTGTGAATTGATCGCACATGCCTCGGGTAAAACCTCCCTCCGAAGCCCCTGGTCATCTCAGAAAACCTGAAAGCCTCCTCCCTTCTTTGGCGAAAATCATTGTCGGCCCGAATGTATTCATCCATTTTCTGGAGAAGCTTCTCCAAAGTTTGAGGAGGCTTCCTGGCGAAGTACTGAGCTGACGGACCTGGCCGAAGCCCCTTGATCATGGCCTCGATGACAATTTCATTGGGCACCGTTGGTGCCTGTGCCCTCAGACGCAAGAACCTTCGGACATATGCCTGAAGGTATTCTTCGTGGTCCTGAGTGCACTGGAACAGAGCCTGAGCAGTGACCGGCTTCGTCTGAAATCCTTGAAAACTGGTTAACAACAAATCCTTCAGCTTCTGCCATGAAGTGATCGTGCCTGGTCGAAGGGAGGAATACCAGGTTTGAGCAACACTTCTGACAGCCATAACGAAAGATTTGGCCATGACTGAAGCATTGCCACCATACGAAGAAACTGTTGCTTCGTAGCTCATCAAAAACTGCTTCGGGTCTGAATGGCCATCGAATACAGGGAGCTGAGGCGGCTTGTAGGACGGGGGCCAAGGTGTAGCCTGCAGCTCAGCGGACAGAGGAGAAGCATCATCAAAAACAAAATTCCCATGATGGAAATTGTCATACCAATCATCTTCGTTGGGAAAACCCTCCTGATGAAGATCTTGATGCTGAGGCCTTCGGTGTTGCTCGTCCTGAGCAAGATGACGAACTTCTTCAGAGGCTTCGTCTATCTGCCTCTGCAGTTCAGCTACCCTGGCCATCTTTTCTTTCTTGCGTTGAACCTGTTGCTGAAGGATTTCCAGATTTTGAATCTCCTGATCTAGATCATCCTCCGGAGGTGTTGGACTGGTAGCCTTCCTCTTCTGGCTTCGTGCCTCTCTGAGAGAAAGGACGTCTTGATTAGGGTCCAGCGGCTGCAGCGTGCCAGCCCCTGGTGCTGAAGCCTTCTTCGGCGGCATGACGAAGGTGATGCTTGTCGAAGATGTTGAAAAGCTCAAGAAATGGAAGTGAGTTCACCGGAGGTGGGCGCCAATGTTGGGGACTTGTTCTCAAGTGCTAAAAGTTAAGAACAAGGCAACATAGAAAATGTTAATTGTTAACGTCCTTCGTCCTCCGAAGCATTATTTCCCTTAGGATATAATAACTTGTGGACGAAGGTTATGAAAGACATACCTTCACAAATTCATCAAACAATGACGAAGGATAAAATATAAAGAATGTAAGAGAAAAGATGAACAATCATTTATTATTACTGAACATAAACAAAAATATCATTGATTTATAAGTGTACCTTCAATCGGAAGGAAATGATAGTACAAGCGTGACGCAGAAAGCAAATGCCAAGTCAGCGTAAATAGTACGGGGATACTGTTCACCTATTTATAGACACGGGACACAGCCCTTATAAAATTACATTCATGCCCTTTACATTTGATAATAACTTTATAGTAGTCTATCGAGGTCTGAATAGCCTTTTCATCTTTAAGTCGGTTCCACTCTTTGCTGTTACGCCGAAGCTTTCCTGCTCAACACCTTCGGCTCTGTAGCAAGCTTCGTATTATTCCAGTCTACTGCAATGCCGATTTTAGTCCGAGGGTACCTGTTCACACATTGCACTACAGAAATACTGTTAAATCCTTGTTTTTGAGGACCTTCGGACTCCGAAGGTCCCCAACAAATCCCTGACTTAATCGCACTCATCAGGCCTTTGCAGCTTTGTGCTGATGGGGGTTACCAGCTGAGAATCAGGAGCCTTGAGGGTACCCCTAATTATGGTCCCCGACAGTGATGTTACTGAAATTGCAAAAGGTCTAGACACTATGAACAGGGATTTTGAGGAAGTTCTTATTGGTCCGCAACCTCTGCTTGAGGATTATGAAGCCCTTGGAATGTACGATGATTTCAAAACTGATGTTCATTGTGATTGTACTGAGCAGTGTGGTTCGGATGAGGACAACTCTTCTTTTGACTCCGATGAGATCCCTGATCGCCGTATGAAGGGCCCCGTATGAAGTGAGCCTATCTGAGTTATTTGTCTGTGATAGAGTTGTCTCCTGGACAATAGCCATGTATTAATTTGATGTAGTATTCTATTGGCAATGTATTTTGTGAAACTTATAGTTCATGATGTATTTTTAGTTCAACTTGGTTTCGGCTATGATTGTTTTGGCCATAATGTATCTTCAACTTGTAGTTCATGATATATCTTCGACTTTGTGTGCCCAGTTTAATAAATTCAGCTTATTCCAGCTTGTACATGTATCTAAACATTATTTCAGAATATGCTCCTTTGAAGTTACTATCTATTGAGTATTAAGTTACCATCCAGTTACATACAGGACCAAACAGGGCTAAGAGAATTGTTTGCTTGCAGTTACCATCCAGTTACATCAGAAGATTGGTCCGTCAGGGAAAGAGAGAATTAGAAGATTGGGCCGTCAGGGGAATAGTTCCGTGTGTATATATGTTTTTAAAGGTCTGCTCATATTTGACAGGGCTCGGCTCTAGCTTAAAAATAGCTTTGCCTTTACAAGCCGCTGCAGAAATCATGTTTTTTTGCTATAGTTTATTAAAAGTTCTAATTTAATTTTAGTAATTAAGCGACACTGATGACTGATGGACTAATATTTTTTTATGAGATGACTGGGCCAAGGTACATAAGACGAAGTTGATAAAATGCTAGAATATGATATAAATGCTGCATACCACAAGAGCCATATGCTTAACATGAAAAAGAGAAGAACACACTGGCCAGATTTCACTGATGCTCCTTTGTGGGGAAAGCGCTAGAGCTTAGTGAAACCCTTACGTTTAATTTTAGTAATTAAGACAACTAATAGACTAATCTTTTACTAAGTGTGTATAATTAAGCTAGATTAGATTCACATCAAAATAGTGAGCAAGGGTTGGAGATGACGAAGGATGATCATTCAACTCGAGCAAGCTCACAAATGGAAAAAAAGAAAACCATACGATGTAAAGGCAAAAGCATAAAATAAATAATTTGTTATGCCAGCCGCCACTACATGTTGATTTATGATGTGTTTGATTTGAGGTCAAAATAGAGTGAGTCGGGATGACACCGTCTTCTCGATTTTTTAGGACCACGCCGCCACCAAAAACTACACCGGTCTTTACCTGGCTCCTACGTGACTCTCATCCAAACACTATGCGCATGATTGGTTGTCTGAGCAACCGGCTCATGGCTCGACCAAGCCTGACCTGCCGCAAATGGGACTTCTCTGCTTCTCCATACATGTAACAAAAATAGCTCGATTTGGCCTTCGCTGCACCCGCACATACAAATATGGTCATGCAGATACAGCCATCCAATCAAAAGTTAGGGGCCAGTCAACGCACGGACAGAGGACAGTTGTCGAGAAGCACGCAACTAATCATGAGGTATATAAACTGTGGCCGCTTGTATCCATCCATGTACATCCAACCAAACACACCTTACATGTGTACATACTACAGTTCTTACACCTAATGAGTAGTGACATGGTAAGTACTAAGCAAAAATATTTTGAATAACACTAACTTGAGATGTTTGGCAAAATATTTGATACTTAGCACGCTTGCGCAGGTATGAAAGAATGCTATCGGTGGTGCTGTTTAGCACTCACCGAACGTGTCGACCAGATGTGTCAGTATGTGCGCAAACTTAACCAAGTTTCAGCCAAGCAACTTGCTCTCCAGTGTACACTGGTGATGTACTGACCGGACAGGTCCGACGGGTCATCCGAGTGTGCGAGTTCAAAACACTCCACCACATGTTCAGTGCGGCACTTGATTGCTACACCATACCATTCTAGAATAGAACGTATTTTTACGAACACTAGGCTCTATCCCATATCGGTGGTGTGTCAATAGAGTTTAAGGGTGTGTTTTGTTTGACTTTTGGCTTTAGCTTTTGCCCCCCTAAAAGTCAAAAGACAACCAAAGGGCTGGATCCAGGAAGCAGCTTTTTCTAAAAGCCGACTTTCTCGTAGTGCAAATCTGAAAGCACCCCTGAACCTGCTTTTAGTGGCTTTTCGGATGAAACTGTGAAAACATATATCGAAGAATTTTTAACGACTTTTAGTGGTTTCCACCAAACGGTTTTTAGCTTTTTAACAGCTTACAGCCTACATCAGCTTTTTCCACAGCTCACAGCCCACAACAACTTTTTTCACAGCCACAGCCCAACCAAACAGACCCTAAGTTATTTCTAACAGACACTCTATCATATCCCTTAAACTATTCTTTATTTCAAATTTCACTTCGTAAATAATATTAAAAAATAGTGTCATCTATAGTTTCGCGTCCCATATTTTAAACTATCCACTAAAGACAGCCTTAAAAAGGATGTGAAACGTTCACGTCTAAGTAGGGGCCTATTTGAAAGAACCCATTTTTTTTAAAGCCCATTTGTAGAAACCGAGATGCTTTCTTCATTTTCTAGAAACTAGATTCTCAAGAAGTCAGTCTTTCCCGGTTACAATTATTTTTGTCACTAAATTATGTATTTTTTGTTTTTGAGATGTTTAATTAATATTTGAAATTTTGAATTAAAATGTATGAATTCTTATATTTAAAATTGACAAAAATTGAAGGGAATAACTGAATCAATTACTTTTAAATAGAATAATGGTAGACTTATCTTTGTGTAGGGAAAAAGCTACAAACTGAGTTTCAAACACGCACATTCAGATTTTTTTTTCTAAACCAGTTTGTAGAAACCGTAGAAACTTCCAAACAGACCTCTACCTTTGACGTTGAGAGTTGAGAGGATAAATGTGCGTGAAGATACTGTTTAACTGTTTGTATAAAACATCTATTCTTTTTAGAGCAAGTATAAAACATTTCTTGTTGGCACAAAGGCACTTATCATGCAATTCAATTTTCTTTCCACACAGCTAGAAGGTTCACCGTCCTAATTATTCAAGCTAAGTGTATATGTTTGTTTTTTTTCTCAGTTCTCTAGGACAAAGTAGCAATGAAATCATCCACTTTGTCATTCATATGCCTCGATAGGAACTTCATGCATATCGGCGGCTTGACGTTGAAAAGAGAGAGCAGCGCCTGCGGCAGAGACCATACTCCGTCGCCGCAGATCAAGCCGGACGCGACGGCATACGCGAAGAAGTTTGCCTGATCCTTGTCCACCCATTCCCACGCGAAGAGTACCACGCTCCCCAGGAACATGTCGATGGCGAAGTACGGGCCAATGTAAAACGGGATGGCCATCGCCATGGGCAGCGGCACAAACTTGGCCACCTTCTCCGGAGCCATGTCCCTCGCCATGTCGACGGCGATCGCGCCGACGAAGAAGACGCAGCAGAGCGTGAGGCAGTTGTCGGGGAGCTTGGAGAAGCCGTCGACGCCGAGGATGGCCATGTTGCGGTAGATGAGCGCGTAGGGCGCCGGGTACGCGCTCCTGTGCGTGCCCACGCCGGGGAACGCGCGGTAGAAGAGCCAGAAGACGCTGGGCCCGACGACGCAGCCCATGGCGGTGCCGACCACCTGGCTGACGAACATGGAGCGCGGCGAGGCCAGCGTCATGTACCCCGTCTTCAAGTCCTGCATGAGGTCCGCGGCGGTGGACACGATGTTCATCATGATGCCGCAGGTGGCGAGTCCCACCAGGACGCCGCTGTGGGGCTTGCCGGCCCACGCGCCGAAGGCGAAGATGGCGAGCTTGCCGTACGTGGACGCGAGCGACCAGTCCGTGAGCCCCATCCCGTAGGCGTTGCAGAAGGCCAGCACGGGCGCCATCAGGTACACCGCCAGGACGTGGTACCACTCCAGCTGCGGGAAGATGAGGCGGGGCACGGCGGCCACGGAGACGGCGGCGATCACCACGTACCCGCCGATGGCGACCGGCACCGGGATCTGGTCCTTGGTGAAGAACTCGGTCCTGCGAGCGTCGTCGAACGAGGGTGGTGGCGCTGGAGCGGCGGCGCCGTTGCTGCCGTCACCGTTCACGGGGAGCGCGCCGAAGAATTTCCTCTTCTCGGTTGACGCCGCTATCGAGGCGACGGTGCGAAGGAGCACCGTGGCGAACTTGTACAGGCCGTCTCCGAGAATGATGGCAATGGCGATGAACACCTGCAACGCAGTTCAGATTGCGTGGCTTCAATCAGATCCAGACCTCACCCAATATCTGGAACATGGATCAGGAAAATGTTGAACAGAAGGATAGCGAAGTAGTAGTACCCGATAGCCTTGCATTCCTTCAAGTGAGCTGTCCGGGAGTTTCGCATCGAACCAGCTCCCTCTCTTCTGGGCTATCAGAGGCCATAGAAGTCCCCACGAGAGGATCCCTCCAAGCAGGACAGAGACGTTGACGGTGTGCGGGCAGATCATTCCTGCGCCGACGTAAGTCGTCGAGAAATCGAAGTAGAACCTGGCAGCAGCAAAGACAGTGCGTGAAAAGTTCTCATGAAGCAAGCACAGGAAGTCAGGAACTGCAGACAGGCCAGGGCTGGTTGCTAGTGGTTTCAGAAAGAAGCACAGGAAAAAAAGAAAGAGCAGGGATACCTGTTCTGATAGGCAGCCAGGCCCAGCGCAGGGAACTGGCCGAACCCGCAGCCGTCCCCGGCCGTGTAGAACCACTGGAAGAAGCCCCAGAAGAAGCTGGCCACGGAGCTCTTGATCAGCGTCAGCACTTGGCTCCTGCAATATACGTATGGATCACGGATGTTAGCTTCCTGGTGATGGCTGCAATCGATCGGTGCACAAACATATATCTCTGCACTAGTATGCACTTACTTGGCCCGTTCAGAGCCATCCGGGGTGTGAAAGCCGTTGATGAGGTGAGCAGTAGCGGTGCCGCTCGGATACGTGAGCCTGTAATCTATGATCATGACCTGAAAAGCAAAGCCCAGTGCCTTCTTGTCAGTTTCAGATTTCTTGTCAGTTTTAGATTTTTCGGACTTTTCAGTCTGTGATGCAAAGGAGGAGCCGGGAGCGACCACAGTTCAGAGGCAGGAAACCTTTCTGAGGGGGACGAGAGCGAAGAGGCCCACGAAGCTAACGAGGAACAGGAAGCCGATCATCCACGCCAGCCTGGGCTCCTTCACGTTCCCGGCATTGTTTTCTTCGGCCGCCTGGCTGGCGATCGTCTCGCTCATGCCAAACAGGTAGCTCCCAAAGCCACCTGACCCCGTGCCCAGCAGACAGACAGACAGAGACAGTGGTAAGCTTGGAACGGGGAGCAGAGCTGAGCAGCTGTCGGCCGCGCCGTATCGTATCGTACCGCTGAAGGCGATGCCGTAGGCGGAAACGACGCAGGTCTGGACGACGGTGTTCTCCTGGCGGGTGAAGGGCCTCCGGGGGTCCTTGACGGCCGCCGTCCAGACGCGGAGGAGGAAGAAGCCGAGCAGGCCCGCGGAGACGTTGAGCGAGGGGATGATGCCCGTGGTGAGGCTGAGCTTCATGACGATGACGCTGAACAGGACGGCCAGGAACAGGCTCGTCACCAGCGCCCGGGGCGTCACCTGCTGCGGCCACGGCGGCACCGGCTCCGCCTCGAATACCCGCTCGATCGAGTCCGTGACCGTGACCTCGCAGCCCCCCGCCGCGCCCGCGCCCGCGCCCGCGCCCCTCCCCGACTCCTTGTCGTCGTCCTCCGCGACCGTGCCGGGCTTCTTGTGACCCTTGCTGCCCCTCTGCCTGAGCTCGCTCGCGTCCGCGACGACGCTGCTGGTGGCACCGCCGGCGGCGTCACCTCTCGCCTGCTCGTGGGCGAACGCCATCATCTAACGATCTTTCACTCTGATGTGAACGAAACCGATGGGTATTAAGTATTTAAGTAGTCAGTACAGTACATAGGCAGTCACCAGTCACCACACCACTCGCCCAAACAAATCTGGAGCCTTGGAAGCCTGGTTACAGTAAGAAAAGACGTGCTCGTTGTCCTGTCATCGCTGCTGCTGTCGCTGACGTCTTGAAATCTAGACAGCTGAAGCCTGAATCTTCCGCAGACATCCAATAGTTTCGGCGAGCCATGTATCGTGAACCATGACTACGTGAAGATGACGAATAATGCTGCGGCACTTGACGTCGGGACAGGCGACAGGCAGCTGAGGAACCGAGACGACAGGGCGAGGATTACGGCGAGCTCGTAACAATCCCTGAGCTCATTTGCTGCTGCAGACTTCGCCGCGCGGGGCTCAACTGTCCATCGGACCAAACAAAGCCCAGCCTCGTGCCTGTCGGGTGAAGTGTGAAGCACACAGATGCAAAGCACAGGCCGGCTACAAAGGGCTCCACACGGACCACGCCTTCGTTTGGTCATTTCATACCCGTCTTAAGAACATGTACAAGAGAGCGAAGTTACATGCCTGCATTCTCAAGCTCAATTTGGCGACAGCAGCAGCCATGGATGAGCTAAACAAGGCAGAGCGAAACCCGTTTGTTTACAGACGATTATACGATCTACACTGTTGCTCAACGATAATAGTGTTGCTCCTCAAATTCTTAGCATCGGCCGCAAGGTGGTAATAGATCTAAATGTTTTTTTTTACAATAAGTTAAGGTTTTTAATAAGTTTTAGTTTAGAAATAAACAGTAATAGAGTTCGATTTTAATTTGATTTAATCTTTAGATTTTATATTGTAAAATATAAAGCTCGTTACCGCTCCTAGCCACGCGACGCAACATCAACATGCTTATTACATGCATGTGCTCCTGTGCAGTGCATGAAAAAAAAAACATTGGCACGGTCATTTCATAATATATAGATCCAGATTTAACTCGACCTTCTGGACAATCTCTCCTATACACACAGCCGTACCGTAGCTTACGTTTAACCTCAAATTAAAATTCGATCTTACGGGAAGTCAAACTCAAACATAAGAAATATTACTCAGACTAACTAACAAACGTAGTTAGACTCTCTTTCACATATTTTTTTGATTATAGAAACAAAAATATTCCAAACTTTTGCAATTTCTTGCATACAACCTTAAAAATCAAAAAATAACAAATGTTTACCATAAACATTTTCCAGGAAAAAAATTAACGGCTCAAGCTCCCTTTAATTTAATATTGGACATCCACTCATGTTTTGCAATGATCTTCATAGCCACCACCTCTAAAGCTCGACATATCGTAAGAATCTCTTGTTGAGTTTGGCCTTTATGCATCAATTTTCAGAATCTAAGTCAGTATATTCCCATGAAAAGAATATGTATAATTGGTGGTTTTGGTTTAAAATCAAAGACATCATCATTACGACAAAGCCAAATAGAACAAAATATTGCCGCCACTCTAATTAGGAGCTTTTCTCTATATGTCGTTCCCTTTAGCAATCCAAGACCCTATTAAATGATTAATATTGTTGTGTCTCTTAATATTTAAGGTAAAGAAAATAATTCTCTAAATATTTCTAGCGACATAACAATAAAAAATAGATGATGAATAGTCTCATTTTAATTAAAAAACTGCATTTCGAACTCCCATTCCAACCACGTTTAGCTAAGTTGTTTTTAGTGAGAATAACTCCCCTGGCTAAATACTATATTTTTTTGATTTTTTTAGGAAGATTTAGTCTCCAAAGTATATTATGATTTAATGGAGGAGCAACCATCGAAAGAAAGTACATTCAACGCTGTCGCCCCATTGGCACCAGCCTAAACTAAATAGACCACTACACAATAGACCAATATAAATTTACAAGACTAGAATTATTTAACCACTTTCATCTTAGCATACAAAGGAGAATTATACTCCGATCAAACTATCACTCGTCTAGTTCCCAAGGAAGGTGTCCACTTTGGCATTCAAAGACCTCGACAAAAACTTCATGCAAATAGGAGGTTTCACATTGGCTAGAGAAAGAACAGCCTGGGGCAGTGCCCAGAGCCCATCGCCACACATCAAGCCTGACGCAACAGCTGGTCCGAACGAGTCTGCTTCAGCTTTGTTCTTCCATTCCCAAAAGAAGAGTATCACACTGCCCAAGAACATATCAATAGCAAAGTATGGTCCAAGGTAGAAAGGAATTGCTGCTGCCATGGGGATGGGGATGAACTTGGCAACCTTCTTTGGCACAAGATCCTTGATCAAATTGATGGTGAAGGAAACAGCAAAGAAGATGTAGCATAGCGTGAGGCAGTTCTTTGGAAGCAAGGACAGGCCATCCACGCCCAGGATTGACATATTACGGTACATGATGGCGTAAGGTGCTGGATAAGCGCCACCACTCGCACCAATGTCGAAGGACTTGTAAAACAACCAGAAGACACATGGTGCAGTAACACATCCAATGGCAGTGCCTATCACCTGGCTGATGAACATGGACCTTGGCGAGGCTAGAGTCAGGTACCCGGTCTTGAAGTCTTGCATCAGATCAGAAGCTGTTCCCACAATGCTCATCATGACACCGCATGCAGCTAACCCAACAAGCACTCCGCCATGTGAAGCCCCTGCCCATGCACCGATGACAAAGATTGCAAGCTTGCCATAGGTGCTGGCGAGGGACCAATCTGTTAGGCCAGACCCATAGGCATTGCAGAAGGCTAGTATAGGTGCGAAGATGTATGCCACAAAAATCTGGTACCACTTGATCTGAGGGATGATGAGAGGGAGGCAGCCGATCGATGTAGCTGCCAGAACGACATAGCCACCCAATGCAACTGTCTTGGGAATCTGATCCTTAACGAACAGCTCAATGCGACGCTTGTCGTCAAATGACTCGGTTTCAACTGTGGCAGGAGGGGTCATATTGTCAGACACAGGAAGTCTGTTTGCATGTTTCTTCCAATACATTGATATTAATGCGCCTATTGTGTGACCGAATACTTTCAAGAAGTTGTACAGGCCGTCCCCAAGAATTACGGCTATGGTTATAAACACCTGCAATTATTATACGTCGTCAGTTCATAGTAGTTGTGACAATGAAAAACTCTGAATTCTAATATGACCCAATGTAATATAATTATTTTTTGAACGAAATCATCGACGGACCGTTTGGATCTATTCAGGGGCATATTGCTAATAATATCTTCCGCATATTGCTAATAACAGTATACAAATATATTTCGTATAAAATCATATTAGCTTAATTGATCTTTACCTAAATTACTATTATTAAATGGAATTCAATTCTAAGATCCAAACGGGGAGTCATTGTGACTTACCTTGTAACCATTTAGTCCATGTAGACTGCTATCAGGAAGAGATTCGGGGTACCAACTTCCTTTCTTTGTGCTGATAAGTGGCCACATTAATCCCCACGAAATGATGCCTCCAAGAAGAAGAGAGACATTTACGATATATGGGCATATCATTCCAACACCAACATAAGTAGCTGAGAAATCAAAATAGAACCTGTAAAAACAGCGAATGTTTTTTAATAAGTAATTGAAGACAATAGAATTATAACAAATCATATGAGATCATAATACCGTAAGAATAACAATAACTAGTAGGCAACTTATCACGGCCGCCTGTTTATGGAAAGGAGGAGAGAATTGGATTGGCTGTAATTGCTTGTCCATTCATTTGATCATGACTGTTTATGGAAAGGAATTACAGCAATTTTTCTCCTAAGCACTCTGCGAACCTCCCTTCACTGACCACATAGAGAAAGATTGCATCTCACAAGTTATTGTTATCTACTGGTTATTGTTTTCCCCTTTCACACCGCATATATAAAAACAGGAAGATGACCGACAGGTGGACAAAAGAGTGCGGAGCTACTCTCTCGAAATTTAACATTGTTCGAATCTGAGACAGGGATGTAGTGGTACTGACTTGTTTTTGTAAGCTTCAAGGCCGAGTGTTGGGAAGGAGGCAAATCCACAGTCGTCACCAGCTGTGTAGAACCACTGGAAGAAGGCCCAAAGGAAACTGAGTGAGAAGTACTTGCCCAAAGTTCGAACTTGCTTCCTGAAATAGATTACATTATTATAAAAAAAACACACACAAGTTGATTTTATAGGCTACCAGAGTTCATTTTGCCTACTTTGCACGTTCGGCACCCTGGGGTGTGTGGAATCCATTGATGAGATAAGCGGTTGCAGTTCCACTAGGGTAGGTCAGTTTGTAGTCGACAATCATAACCTGAAAGCATTTACTTCAGTTGACATAACCATAGAAAGGTTGTTTGAACATACTATTATCGTTGAAGAATTAGTGTAAAAAAGAAGCATCTACCTTTCTCAGAGGAACCAGAACGAAAAGTCCAACAAAACTGACGAGGAACATAAACCCTATCATCCATCCGAGTTGCGGATCCTTGATATTCTGGGCATCATTGGCCTCTGTTGCTTGTATAGCAATGGTTCGACTCATACCAAACAGGTAACTGCCAAACCCACCTGTTCAATTGGAATTTGTGATGAATTGATGCTAATAAAATTTTATATTGGTCTGTTTGATATTTCACAATTCAAAAAGTAACAAGAAAAATTTGCAGCATTTATCATGCAATGTAATTGCTAAAAAAAGTATTCGCAATCTTGCCCACCGTCGGAATTAACCTCTGAAAGATCCACCATGTACATTTCAGATCGCCATGTTTATCGCTCCCCTTTGCAGAATTGCGATCAGACAACAATTCGTAGACTTTTGACGAACCCATAATTCATAGACTCATAGGCAATTATAGAAGGCAACGTGGCAAATTTCCAATTATTTCATATTTGGATATTTGAAATCTATTTCGTAACAAGTCAGTGTAATCCTATAAAAGCGAGTTGTGGATACTATTCTGCATAGATCTAATCTGTAGATTCAATCTCAGTACAGGGCAGTGGTGATGAACAGAAACTAAATCGACGAGGAAGAGAACGCAGAGAAACAACCTAATTAGTAATGACGAAAGCACTCTGGGTTCGGGGGTTTTACCACTAAAGGCGAGGCCATAGGCGGAGACGACGCAGGTCTGGATGACGGTGTTCTCCTGTCGCGTGAAGGGGTGCTTCAGCAAGCCCACGCTCTCGATCGCCTTCGTCCAGAGGCGGACGAGGAAGTAGCCGAGAAGGCTGGCGGAGACGTTGAGCGAGGGGATGACGCCGGTGGTGAGATTCAGCTTCATGACGATGACGCTGAACAAGACGGCGAGGATGAACCCCACCACGAAGGCGCGCACCGTGAGCTGCTCCCTCCACGACGGCACGGGCTCGTCCGCGAACGCCTGCTCCACTGAGGCCGCCACCTCTTCGGCATTGCCGACCCCGTCGTCGTCGCCCGCGCCCGCGAGGCCGCCGGCGTGGCGTCGCCGCAGCAGCATAGCACCTGACTCCAAGGAGTCGGCTCCCACGCCGGAAGCGCTGGCGGCGGCGGTGCCAGTCGCCATGGTGATTGTCAATTTGTTCGTGGCTCGGTAATTGATGATCGTTGTATTTATTGGAAGGTGATTGGAATCCCAGAACGATACGATCGGGCTCCGGCCTCCGGGATTCTGGTGGGCACTGGGCTGGAGTTGGTAGCAGCGGTCCGATCGGAATTGCACGGCCCAGATGTTCTTCCGCTTGGAGAAGGGAAATTCTAGTCAAAACGTTTTGGCTTACCCTTGCAGATATATCGAAGATTTTACGGGAAAGTAGTTATGAAATTTGAACCCAGGTAACATACAGATGTTGGTACTTACTCATGTACATTACTAATGCTGACGCGTATACGCCAAACATTAATTTAGCAATCCCTACGACTAGTGTACTTACTCATGTACATCAAAACCAGAACGTGTCGACACAACATTACCCGGTACGTTTTACAGCACGCATGGTGCATCAACACAATATACATGCACGTCACGATTTCAACAGTTTTCAACTTCCGAGGAAGCCGTCCACCTGGGCATTCACCGACCTGGACAAGAACTTCATGCAGATGGGCGGCTTCACCTTGGCAAGCGCAAGAATGGACTGCGGCAGGGTCCAGATGCCGTCGCCGCAGATCAGCCCCGACGCAACCGCTGGCGCGAAGGCGTTGGCTTTGGCCTTGTTGATCGTCTCCCACGCGAAGAGGATCACGGTGCCGATGAACATGTCGATGGCGAAGAATGACCCGAGGTAGAACGGGATCGCCATGGCCATCGGGAGCGGGATGAACCTGGCGACCTTCTTCGGCACCAGGTCCCTGACCAGGTTGACGACGATGGCCGCCGCGAAGAAGATGTAGCAGAGGGTGAGGCAGTTCTTGGGGAGCGACGAGAAGCCGTCCACGCCGAGGATGGCCATGTTCCGGTACACGATGGCGTAGGGCGCCGGGTACTCGCTGCCGCTGAGGCCGATGTCGGCGAAGGCCTTGTAGAAGAGCCAGAAGACACAGGGCGCGATGACGCAGCCCATCGCCGTGCCGATCACCTGGCTGATGAACATGGACCTGGGCGATGCCAGCGTCAGGTACCCGGTCTTCAAGTCCTGCATCAGGTCGGCGGCCGTCGACACGATGCTCATCATCACGCCGCAGGCAGCTAGCCCGACGAGGACGCCGCCGTTCGACGCGCCGGCCCACGCGCCGAAGATGAAGATGGCGAGCTTGCCGTAGGTGGACGCGAGGGACCAGTCGGTAAGGCCAGTCCCGTACGCGTTGCAGAAGGCCAGCACAGGCGCGAAGATGTACGCCACCAGGATGTAGTACCACTTGAGCTGCGGGAAGACCTGAGGAAGGGTGCCGATTGAGATGGCAGCGACAGCCACGTACCCTCCGTAGGCAACTGATCTGGGGATCTGGTCTTTCAGGAACAGGTCCCTGCGGCGTTCGTCATCGAAGGAAACACCTTCAGTGATGGGGCTGCCATTGTTTGAAACCGGAAGCGTGCTGTTTTTCTTCATCATCGATATGAACCCCGCGGTGGTGCGAATGAGCACCTTCACGAAGTTGTACAGGCCGTCTCCAAGAATTATTGCGATGGATATAAAAACCTGAACTAGTCAGGAATTTCCAGATTAGCTGTTTGGTTTGCAAGTGGCGATAAAACAAAAGATAGATGACTATATGAATCTTTACCCTGTAACCCTGCAGTCCATGGAGACTGCTTTCTGGGAGACTGGCGTCGTACCAATTCCCCTTCTGGTTGCCAATTAGAGGCCACATTATTCCCCAGGAAAGTATGCCTCCCAGTAGAACAGAAACGTTCACAATGTGGGGGCAGATCATCCCAACTCCAACATAGGTAGGAGAGAAATCGAAGTAAAACCTGGAGACGGAACGAGAGGTTCAGTATGGAAGCCAATTCCAGTGTCCAAACATTCGGAATGCTATAAGCAAGTTCAGTGCTCTGACTTGTTCTTATAAGCTTGAAGGCCTAATGTAGGGAAGTTCTGGAATCCACAATTATCTCCACCAGTGTAGAACCACTGGAAGAAGCCCCAGAGGAAGCTCATCAAGAAGAATTTCCCCAGAGTCTTCACTTGTTTCCTGAAACATATAATCGGCGCATTCAGTAACATTGCTTTGCACCTAGTGCCACACAGGTTACAGCTAAAAACAACACCAAGATAATTTACTTTGCAAGCTTGGCACCCTCTGGCGTGTGGAAACCGTTGATGAGATAAGCAGTCGCCGTGCCACTAGGATACGTAAGTTTGTAGTCGACGATCATAACCTAGACCAGCGATGTCAGCTGATGATTAGTTGGTCTATGCTGTACAGCGACGCTACAAGAATATTAGGCAGCACAGAGACGAATCGAAACGTTTACCTTTCTCAGAGGCACAAGAGCAAATAGGCCAATGAAACTGACAAGGAAGAGAAACCCTATCATCCATCCGATGTGAGGGTTTTTGACATTCTGAGGATTGTCAGCCTCTGTTGCTTGCTTGGCGATGGTTTCGCTCATGCCAAACAAGTATGTACCAAACCCACCTGTCAATCAGAATGGATTAGTACACAATTTAGCACATCTCTTTTCACAAAGAGACGATGGGAGGGAGACGGTGACATTGCTCCTGCCTCCCCTTGATAAAAATATAGAAGGGAGAAAATGAAGAAAAACATAGCATCAATAAGTAACAAACAATGTTGCTTTATTTTTTTTTTCTCAAGCAGAAGGCAAAAGATTTGCTGTGGTATTAATAGAATGAAGCGAAACCCAATTTATAAGAGAAACCGGGCAAAAAAAAAAAAACAGTGCAGAACACCCTGCACAACTTGGTCAGGAGACCTGCACCAAAATTAATTGAGGGAGTTGTAGCACATCATTCGCAACAAGAAATTAGTTGTGCAACCGCATAATATATTAAATATGTCCCCAGACATGCTAATTAGGCAGAAAGCAACACGATGGTCGATTGTAGTTAGCCTTGCTTTACAATGAACTAGTCCAGTTAAAAGAACAACTCAAAAGAGTCAATTTTTTTTTAAAAAAAAAACTGTAGCCAAACAATAACAAAACCTGCATGTTGCTTAAACATCAACAAAAAAAAGAGTCAGGTGCGCTTGAAATACATGTAGCAACGTCACATCCGTGGGATACATCCCATCCCATCCCATGGCATTAAAATAATTAAGATCACTCGGAGTCTCGCCGTTCTGGATGCTAGGTCGTGTATTTCAGCTCGAGGTTGTCTGAATTCAGACGTGCTTCGAGTTAGATCTTGGCTTGCGTGTACCATCTTGATAACGTGTTATATAATCATCAACATGCTAAAAACATCTTCTTCTTTTTTGTGGTAACTGGCTGCGAGATTTTTCCTATCGAAGTTGACCCCAATACTAAATTGTTCGCCATGTTCGTGACGCCATGCTTCCTACTCTACTCGTATGCTAGGATATAAAGAAATCTCACTGCAAACCATTTACAAAGTGGTCATACAGTATCCCCTCAAAGGGGGGGGGGGGGGGGGGGGGGGGGGGTGCTCATACAGAATCACAAATCTGTGTACCAGACGTTAATTATCTCGAGTCCAAGCAGAAGAAGAAGAGGAGGAGGTAGCATACCGCTGAAGGCGATGTCGTAGGCTGCGACGACGCAGGTCTGGATGACGGTGTTCTCCTGGCGCGTGAAGGGCTGCCTGAGGAGGCCAACCCTCTCGATGGCGGCGGTCCAGAGGCGTACGAAGAAGAAGCCGAGGAGCCCCGCGGAGACGTTGAGCGAGGGGATGATCCCCGTGGTGAGGTTGAGCTTCATCACGATGACGCTGAACATGATGGCCAGGAAGAAGCTGACCACGAAGGCGCGCACCGTCAGCTGCTCCCGCCACGACGGAACCGCCTGGTCCGCGAACGCGCGCTCCACCGACAGCGCGTTCCCCTCCCCGTCGTCGTCGGCGGCGGCGGCGACCCCGTTGTTGGCCTGGCCCTCCTCGCCGCCGTCCTTGGCAGCGCTGTGGCGGTGCCGGAGAGTGCTGGCCTCCTCCAGCGCCTCCTCGCCGCCGCCGCCGCCGGCGGCTGCGGTGGTATGCGGCGCCATCTCTGGTTGGGCGGCGCACTGTTCAGACTTTCAGAGTTGTAGCTTGTAGCTCTAGCCCTCTACAGGCAGAGCCAGAGCAGGCCGTAGGCTGTGTGGACTGACTGGTGCGCGGGCCTTCGAGGTGGTGCCAGTATTTATCGTGGATGAGGTTGGGTTAGGAATTTGGGATGGTTCCTGCGCGTGCGTGCGGGTGTGAGGTCCACACACTGGGGCCGTTCGTTTTGAATCGGAGGACAGAGATGGCGTCGGGTAGTGTGATGCAGGCTGGTTCACATGCATGGCGTTGACCCGCTGACCGCGGTTATTTGCGTAAAACAATGTTTCTTTCTCTCTCTCTCTCGAAACGGTTGGGTAGTGACAGTGATGAATGATTTTTTCCCTCTGTCTCTGTTGATTGGTGAGATGGCATTGTAGACGTAGAGGTAGAGTATTGCTCCTACTTCCAATTATCTTCATCAGTTTGTTGGATGTTTTGTGCCAACTTTCGTGGAGTCAGAATGTCTGATCGAAGTGTCTGCCTACCTGACGTTGGCCATTGTGAAGTACCTGTGCATAGAGTGAGACACGGGGGAGAACTCGGTATGACCGTATGAGTATGACGAGACATGGGCGGCGTCCATCATATTTCAAGTCTCGCGCGTAATGCGTCTACTGATCGCTGGCGGTCTATCCCGTATTCCCGTTCAACTGTTCACCATTGATTTGATTCTGAATAGCTTCTACAGACTCGATTCGCTGAGACCTGAGAAAGACCGGGCTGGTGGTTTAGGGCCCTTGTGGAACTAAAGTACTCCTTCCGTTTCTTTTTATTTGTCGCTCCGTTTCTTTTTTTATAGGCTCTAGTTAATATCATGGTTTATAGAAACAGGGACGGACACAGATTCGGGCCACTCACTCCGTGGGTCGGGACGTGATCTATATACCTCCATTAATATTTATTGTTTTTAGATTAAGATGTATTGAAAAATATTATATCTAATCTAATACATCACCTCGGGACGTGACCGGATCCTTTATCCGTCCCTTATAGAAATACCAGAGTATTCTACGTCATAATGTGTTTCGTTGCATTTCTAAAAACTATGTTCTCAAAATCATAATATTCTAGATATGTATCATGGTATTTTGTGAGTATGGAAAACTTAACTTACAATATTGTATCGTCCAAACAATGTTTCCAAAAACCCCAAGTGGACTTACCCTGTCGTTTCAGGGCACGCAACGGTAGCAACTTCTGTTATGAGGGATGCCACATTCGCTTAGGCCCTGCCTCACCGGTCACCATTGCTTGGTGGCCAGTGGCCTCTTGCTTGTTATAGGCAAGTAGGGCTTACCAATTCCTATTGCTGGCTAATTTCGAGTCTAGGATTTGAAAATGGAAACACATGTAACTAAACATAGCCAAAATTTTAGTCATACTGTTTGCTAGTTTAGAGACTAAAAGTAATTAAGTTTTAGTCACTAAAGTTTAGAAGATGAGAACCAAATACCCATTAGCCATGTACATTGTAGCGAGGTCAGAAAAAGCGACAGGCACATGGTCACGAGTGTGTTATGAAAAAGATAAAAAAAATGGGTTGAAAACACAATGCTTTGTTCTTTAATATTAAATAGATATAGAGATTAAATATATAGTTGAGACGATAGAGATAACAATTAATAGCCATAGGGCTAGAAGCCTAGAACCTGAGTCGTCATCTTTGGTCCGACCAAGCTCTTGCTTGTTCGCTAGTATGCTAGATCATATGACATATCAAACATGATTATTTGAAGTGGCAACACAACCTTCTCGAGGTTCCCATCCCAAGAAAATGCTAGATGGAAAAACAAAAAAAATTGAAACAACACATACACAAAAAAGGACAAAGATACTCTCTAGAGCTTAATATTATATAATTGTAGTAAAAATGTGGTCATGCTTCTTGTATTACAAATACTCATGCTTTGTATGTAATATTGTTGGACGCAAGAACTTTATATGCACGGGTCATAAATTCGATATATCGGGATCCAAGGTGCAGCATGGCAGTTTTAGAAGAAAAAATATACTCCCTCCATTTTAAAATACTAGTAATTTTAGCTCTTAATTTGTATGTCTATGTTGAAATAGATGATAATGAATTTAGACATATATAAAACACATGCACCAATACTTGTATGAAACAACTGAATCCTTTTAACGACTACTATTTTGGAACGGAAAGTATAAGATAAATTAGTTGGTTGGTTTCATAATTTCTTAGATAGAGAAGAGATTATTATAATTATTATATTAATTAGATATAGGGAGAAAGGTAGACAGGGCCACAAAGATATTATGAGAAATTGAAAAGTAGCTAAGAGAATACCTTAGTTTTTTTAACGTTGCAGATATAAAAATGTAGACACCCACGACACACACGTAAACCTGGGGATGTTTGCTTCTGATTAAAGTTAGTTGTTTAGATTGTCGCAATGATGTGGTCTTTACTTTTAAACCAAATCCATCAATCATGCAAGTTCTTTTTAGAGGAACATTTTGGTTTATATTCTAGAGATTGTTGCAGAAACAAAATGCTCAACACGAGATTCTTAGAGTATATCAATCTTTAGAGATAGTGACTATGGAGATCTTTGTAAGACATGGTTAGAGGTCAGATGTTAAATTAGAGGACACTTGATTGTGATTATATGTTCTTTTTAAGGTTGTTTCTTTTTTATGGGGTGTGTTTGGTCATTTTTCGATCTCTATCTATGGTCATATGTAGGAGATAAAAAAAGGGTGGAACATTTTTTGTTTCCATGTAAAAAAACAAACCGATCACACCACAGAAACCCTAACCAGCTGACAAACATTCAATTGGCTTGCCGTTTTTTTGGTTGACACTCACGCTGCCAGGTTATTTTGTACTATGTAGTTTCTCTTTTCTATGATCATCACTTTGTACTGATCTTCTTTCTTTTTAAGGATAAGGAAATACGTATTTCACATGTAGTATAAAAACATTTGTTGACATTATTATGTTTCAAAAATACTTTCACAGTGTATTGTTTACATTTAAAAATTAAGGTACGTATGACCTGAAAAATACTAGTCAAATTATTGTTTTTAAAACGAAGACGTTGCCTGAAAATATATTAGTAAAATACCCGTAGTGTATTATTAGAGACTGCGACGATCTCTTGTTCAACTTATATTCAGTACGTACGATTAGCTAGGGATTGTACCCGGCTACATGTGCAATGAGAAATGAAGACTTGTCGTTCAACGAACTGTATAAAAATCCTAGCACTACTGGTATGTGAATCGGCACTTGCAGCCATGGCTCGTACGATTCCCGTCGCTGTCCGGGTACACAGTTGAAAAGTTGGCAAATAATAGCGGCACGTACAGCGGCTAGTTGGGCGTTTGGCATGGCCGCGTCCATACCACTCTCGCAGGAATTCCAAGAGCAAGAGTTCAAGCCGTCTTCGCTGAAAAGCAAGGGCACGCGCCCAGAAATCCACGCAGCAGGGGCGGATCTAGGGGTTTGTTAGATCAGTTGACCCGATAAAATTTATAAACCATTTATCAAAACACTGTTAAAATCTAAGAAAATTTATATCATATAGTAAAATTGATCCCGTTGACCATTGTCTATTCTCTGTTAGATTTGCCACTCATTTTCGGTTAGATTCACCACTGCCACGTAGCTACCTGAAAACCACGGGCTTCGGTCTCTTGGCCTAAGTTATGTTTAGGGATGAGCATTTTAAAACTGAAACTCGAACTGAACCCGCACGAATAGATCGAATTATTGATTTATTCGGGTTCAGTTATTATATATGCTATATTTCGAGGTATGGTTCAGGTTCGGTTCCTAGACTCTAGAACCCGAATAGACTGAATAAAACAAAATATAAAAATTTCTTAATATATGATATTATTATTATGTTATTTATGAATTTATTAGCTAAAAATCATTATGTCATCTTAACGACATTACGCTATTTTTTATAGTCACTTACTTCTGATTAATTATTTATTGTATATATTTTAATAAAAGATATTAGTCAGATGAATTTGGTTCCTAAAAATAGTTTAAAATTCCGATTCTCATTTTTTAAACCTGAATTTCCAAAAACCAAATAAACCAAACAAAATTACCTTAATAGACCTAATACGAGTTTCCTCCTTGTCTCGTGTCCCCGGGCCGGCTCGGCCGTGTGAACTGTGCACACATGTGTCCTGCCGCCAGGATCGGACTGCCAGCGTGCCTGCCCGTAACGTATGCTGACCTCTCACTAAAATTGGGGTGTGGACGCTGACATGGCTATGGCTTGTTGACGCGTATCATGGATCTCTTATCCTAGCTGAGATTCCGTGGACTCTAATGCAAAGACTTTGACTAGAACGTACATACTATACTAGTCGCTTGTCCGTGTATTGCGACAACTTACAACAATACCTACGTAAACTATCCAGCAAAAAAATATCAAGATTTTTTTATTGATTGTCTCCGCTTTCCGTATAATATTTTTTTGATTTGGCTAATTGGTGTTATTGTTTACTCCATCCAATATGTCTTAGTACAACACTACCGATGAAGTGAGCGATTACAATAGAGTTCAAACGACTGACTGAACGAACAAAGATTATATAATGAAATAATTCCACCATACAGAGACCAAATAAGAAAAAGTTTGTGAGCTCGAGTTTCTAAAATAAGTCACATAAACTCAAACTTATAAAAAAAATATAGATCAAAATATGGAGTGATTGCTAAAGTTATGTATCTGCGCTCCATATAAATTATGCTACTTCGTAGCAATTACTAACGTTTAAAACCAACAAATAACCTTTCATTTTGTTGTTAGTGTGATAGATCATTGTTGCTCCATCTAATTTAGCAACCTCAAACACCATGTAGTCTATATCGCCAATGTGGTCTCAGAAACGACCTGATGCTTGCAAGAGCCAAGAGCGTCGTGTCGTGCTTGGGCAGTAGCCTCGGTCCGTAGTGCTGGCCCGGCACGCCACTATTTTTTTATTTTACAAAAAGCGTATATACATATATATATAATTTATATTCAATATTAAAAACATCTTACAATGATATTCTACTGGTTAGACAGCTTCACCCACTGCTTCCCGCCCTTCTTCCATCAGTGCATGGGTTTGAACCCCCACCTTCTGCACCGTTTTTTAACATTTTATGCTGATTTAATTAAATGGACCGACAGGCTAACGGGCTGACCCGACAAAGTCAGCAGACCCGCATGACGTGTCTGAGGCATTGTTGTGGCCCGCGTGCGTCTGGCTCGTGACGGACGCCGTTTGGCCATCTATAGACGTGCAACAGATTAATTTAAAATAGCTGTGAGTGGTTATTTGTAAAAAGATGACGCAGAACGACCATTAAAACTGGTGCTTCAAGTATAGTATAGATTTTAATTTGACTTCTTTTCCTTATGACCACTTTTCCCTACTCATTATTACAACGCAGGATCGTATCGTTACTTAATGCCTAGCTTGTACCGCCCGCTAATACATGATTCCTTGAGTCTACTACTAGAACTTCAGCCATACACTGTATCAAGGTATGTAGCCTACGTTGGATCTAATTGGATTAATCTATTTAATTTAATTAATATTTTCATGGTTCATATTAATGCTAATTAAAGTGTTGAGAGAGTTTAATGCCATATTAGAAGTGGAAGAAAGTTTTAACTATCTTTAAAAGTGAATTTAGGGCATTTTTTGTTTGGAATTATAACCTACTCGGATTATGTAATCTAACTTATTTTAATCTAACACTTAGTCTAAAATAAGTTAGATTATATAATCTGGATATATTATAATATCAAACAAACAACCCCTTAGTATATACCTTTTGTGAAGTTGAAAAGGTGACGTATGTGCCACACGTACATGTGCTCGCTCGCGCCTGAAAGTTATATGCTCTAATGAGGATGAATGTTTATGTTTGTTTTGCTAGCGTCCATGGTCATTAAACTAAGCTTCTGTCGCGCCTATATTAGAGAGCACCCCTTCTGCTCAACCACGCCAAGTGACAACTCATAGTTACTCCTACGTAGGAGACTTGTCAAGAGCAGGTCTTTCGAAACTACTGATGTTCAAGTGTTCATCTACTCAGTTGAAGGATGCCACTCATGTTTTGGGAAGTGACAGTGACACAGCTACTCTCGCTTCATCTCCTTCCTGGTACTGAGCTCCAACATCCTGTTGCTGATCACTGCATCAAGCAGGATGAATACTCCAATTGATAACATGTCTGTCCTTAGGTATAGTTCCTCTTTTCAGTCATATTCAGTTACGTTGTTTTCTACTTTGTTCATATGCTAAGATCACACACGTTAATAAGAAATATGGATGAGTGTATTCGTTATGAGCATCTGTTTTGTACCGCAACTCAAAGAATTTAGATTGTCGCCTTTGTTAGGCTGTGTCCAGCAGTCCGCTGACGTGAATGTGCAAAACAGGATGATGAAGAACGATGCGAGCATACAAACAAGATGCTCACTTCCAGCATGTGGACACACAAACAAAGAAGAGGGGGAGAGGATCCGTGAATTTGGGTTACGAGGAGAGGCAGCGTCTTGGAAATGTGAACAATTTGCTTGTGGGCACTTGTCTTACGCATTTGCGACCGTTTACACACTCCGATACATATATATAGCTGCAATTCATTTTTTTCTAGATGAAATTCGGTCAAAATTTATCCAACAATCGAGGTTTCTTAACCGAGGATCGTCTACCAGTTCTATTGGGCACTCTGAATCTTTTACATAAAAAACAAGTATGCAAAACTATTTTATAAATTGGAGACTCCATCATATTTATGTGGCAAAACGGTATGCATATCCAAACTCTCGACTGGTATATACCACGGACAGCCCCACTCTTTCCACTTCCCTTCTTGTCTTTTGTGTGGGTCTACTGTCACAATGTTCACACCTTTATTCTTGTGCTAGTATCTTGCGTACTTTGTGGCAGCCATTGACAAAGGTAAACTGACATCAAGAGATGCAAATGCACCCGCTGAAAATGAAAAAAAAACAAATGTGATTCGAACTAAAATTCCGTCATAATTCATGCACCTTCGACGACATAAGCCCATCCACCCACAAGACAAGTTAGATACTAGCAGGAGGCGGCAGCCCAAGAACTCGATCTCTGAACCATCCACCCACATGCGGGCCCGGGGGAAGGCAGATGGCCCAAGAACTCGATCTCTGAACCATCAACTGCCGAGTATTCTGTCTCCGATGCATTAATCTGCAGTCGCCATCAGTATAACGGTTACAGGCCAAATTGCAACATCCAGGATCAGTGTAAGCCAGCAATGCCGTGGCGTCAAATCCAAATCGAATTGCTTAACCTCTCCCAAGAACGGCCAAAGCCTATTTCTGTGACACTGGCAACGAGTGTAGCAACAGTCACACTGGCAAGCAAGCAAGCAGCACCAGCGTTTACTCAAAGTCGCAAACCAACGAAATGCCATGGCGAAGCTATTGTGGAAGCTGGCGTACGTCGAGCGCCAGCGCTACGCCCAGCGTCGGCTCATCGTGTGGCAAGTCTGGACATTGTGTAATTTGGAGGATTGCAGAAAAATAAATAACTTGTGGAGTTTGGACAAATCCAGCCGGTCCTTATCAGTTAGTTCAGGCTATACAAAGACGACAATGCACACGTCGCCACCAATCTTGTTTTACTTGGCTTTGTCCACTGCACTTCTGCTGCGGTATATATATAAGCCGCTCTGCTAGCAGAAGCAAAACATGCATCGGGAACCCTTACACAGGTAGATACCACAACCCTGTGCAGAGTTCTTGCATTCTCGTCAAGGTGACAGGAACGACATAGGAAATGGAGGCCACCCTGTGCCCAAAGCCCCATTTCGTGGTCATCCCATGGCCAGCCACCAGCCACATGATCCCCATCGTGGACATCGGCTGCCTCCTCGCCGCGCACGGCGCCGCGGTCACGATCATCACCACGCCCTCCAGCTCGCAACTCGTCCAGAGCCGCGTGGACCGCGCCGGGCAAGGCTCAGCGGGGGTCACGGTCACCGCGATCCCGTTCCCGGGCGCGGAGGCCGGCCTGCCGGACGGCTGCGAGAGGACGGACCACATCCCCTCCCCTGACCTCGTGCCCAACTTCTTCGTCGCCACCGCGCGGTTCGGCGAGGCCGTGGCGCGGCACTGCCGCCGCCTGCCCACGGCCACGGCGGCGCACCCCCGGCCGAGCTGCGTCGTCGCCGGGATGTGCCACACGTGGGCGCACGGCGTGGCGCGCGAGCTCGGCGCCCCCTGCTTCATCTTCCACGGCTTCTGCGCGTTCGCTCTGCTGTGCTGCGAGTACCTCAACACGCACAGGCCGCACGAGGCGGTCGGGTCGCCGGACGAGCTCTTCGACCTCCCCGCCCTGCCGCCGTTCGAGTTCAGGTTCGCCAGGAGGCAGCTGCCGATCCACTTCCAGCCGTCTTCCTCCATCCCGGAGGACCGCCACCGGGAGCTCCGGGAGTTCGAGCTGGCCGTGGACGGCATCGTCGTGAACAGCTTCGAGGAGCTGGAGCACGGCTCGGTTTCGCGCCTCGCGGCGGCCACGGGCAAGGCCGTGCTCTCCGTCGGCCCCGTCTCGCTGTGCGGCGCCGCCGCACCTCCTAGCCTCCTCGACTCGCGGGCCAACTCGGACGATGCCAGGCTGTGCATGGCGTGGCTGGACGCCAAGAGAGCCGACTCCGTTCTCTACGTCAGCTTCGGCAGCGCCGGGCGCATGCCTCCAGCGCAGCTGATACAGCTCGGGCTGGCGCTCGTGTCGTGCCCCTGGCCTGTCCTTTGGGTCATCAAGGGCGCAGACACGTTGCCCGATGACGTCAACGAGTGGTTGCAGCGCAACACCGATGGAAGCGGCCTCCCGGAGAGCCAGTGTCTTGCGCTTCGCGGGTGGGCGCCGCAGGTCGCCATCCTGGAGCACCCGGCCGTCGGCGGCTTTCTGACGCACTGCGGGTGGGGCTCGACGCTGGAGAGCGTCGCCGCGGGCGTGCCCATGGCCACCTGGCCGTTCTCCGCCGAGCAGTTCCTGAACGAGAAGTTGATCGTCCACGTGCTTGGCATCGGATTGTCTGTCGGCGTGACGAAGCCCACGGAGAGCGTGCTGACCGGTGCCAAAGACGGCGGTGGCAAGGCGGACGCAGATGTGGGAATGGAACAGGTGAAGCAAGCCTTGGATATGCTCATGGATGGAGGGGCGGATGGGGAGGCAAGGAAGACGAAAGCTAAGGAACTGAAGGCCAAATCAAAGACTGCTCTGGAGCATGGAGGATCGTCATATATGAACCTGGAGAAGCTGATACAGTTTGGTGCTTGAAAATGGAGTGGTCGTGGACTCGTGGTCTGTTTCGGCACCCAAACTTAGTTTATTTCTCCCTAATAAAGGTTAATAAACTAGGACTGCAAGCAAAACGTGGTACATGTAGGTTTCAGGAACGCTGCAGGCCGGGCAAACTTTGTCCAGGATTGCGAGTGGACAGGACAGGAGCAGAGGAAAAACGGCAACAGAAGCGACAAAATGAAGAGTAACAAAGAGCCGTTGGATTGAAGATCAATGACTCATGTGCGTTGCCTAAGAATTAGACATATAGTCATATGAGCGTCTTCTCTATGATACCTGAGGTTTCTTCGATTCCACGTTTTTCCGTCTAGTTTCTCCACTTAGTACGCGTTCGGTTAGCTCTCAATCCATGTGCTCGATTCCACGTTTTTCCGTCTAGTTTCTCCACTTAGGACGCGTTCGGTTAGCTCTCAATCCATGTGGATTAAATGTAATTGGGTGGATTTAAATCTCAAATAAGTCAAACTTATTCTCAATTTTTCCATTCCTATCTAATCCGTGTGTAATGCGAATAACCAAATAATAGTTAAAAATTATTAATTAAAGATTATAAAGTTAATTTGAATATAGATATATGTATATGCTTTGTAAATCATGCCTTATTTGGTAGGCTTCTTCTTCTTCTTCTCAAAAAATGACTTTAGCTCTTGTTTCTTTTGTCAAAGGTGCTTTCCTAGAGAAGCCAAAGGCATACAAAACAATTTCTATGCTATTTTAAAAAAGAAACTATATCTAGTTACATTAGTAATATAGTTAATCTCAATTGTAATTTGTTGTGTGCCTGTGTATCGAGAAAAAATCAATCAATGGTGAAAGAGTCTCTTTGTAAAATATAATTGAGCCAAAGATGAAGAAGTCTGTTTTTTCTTCACTCATTTAATACAAACTAGAGAAGTGCTTTTTCACCTGAATTCATTTTTAAAATATTGTTTAGTATAACTTTATTATTATTAAATATTAGTGAAGTCAGAAGGAGAAGCTTTAACAAAGAAGCCCTAAACTAAAAGGAGTACAAGGGAAAGCAAACCAACACTATGAATGTTAGTAGTAATTAGAGTTATTAAACAGTAACCCCTCAATCAAGTTTTCTTAGGTGTGTCCCAAAGCATAGAGGCCCGTCGCTACCCCCTTATACTAGTACCCAGCTTTTCTTCATCATCGACTCCGTGCCCGCTACACCACATTCCATATTCCTATGGACACCTCTGTTTTATAGGTTAGTGAGTAGATTTACTCATGTTTAGTTATTCATGTCTTATGGCCTATTTGGAATTTCTCGAGCTAATGGTTAGACATTTAATAAATTGTTATATGAAATAGACAGCTAAGACCTTGTTTCAAACATCTAGAGCTAATTATTAGTCTGCTAATAAATTATTAGCTAGACTAGAGCACCTAACAACTAATGGATATTTGTAGAGTATAGTTAACAATTAGCCAGTCCTTAGCTGAACCGTTCTAAACCTCTCAACTAATTTTAACTGCTAACTATTAGCCTTAGAGATTTGGAACATAGCCTAACACTTAGATGAGTGTTGTTTGGAACCTCTAGCTGGTAGGTTAGTTGAACCTACTAGATTCTTATAATGCCTTTGAGTTTTTTTTAATGCCATCTTTTTTTTCAAAAAAAATGGTTTCACACTATAAACGTGTCGGCGTTTCGAAACCCGGGGGTCCCTGGACCGACGAGTAAAATGTCGCCGCGTGCCCCAGCCCAGATGGGTCGGCGCGATACGGAGCGCGAAGGGGGGAAAGGCAGCCGGAGGGAGACGGGCGTGAGAGGTGGAAATCTCGCGGCCTTCGTGTTTGTCCCGCGCCCGGGTCGGGTGCGCTTGCAGTAGGGGGTTACAAGCGTTCACGCGGGAGGGAGCGAGCGGCCTCACGCGAGCGCCCGTCCCGTCCTTTCCCCGCGCGGCCAACCCTCTATAAGAGGGCCCTGGTCCTTCCTTTTATAGGCGCAAGGAGAGGATCCATGTGTACAATGGGGGGTGTAGCAGCGTGCTAACGTGTCTAGCGGAGGGGAGCTAGCGCCCTAAGTACATGCCATGTGGCAGCCGGAGAGGTTTTGGCACCCGGTTCGTGTGATGTCGTGGCCGTCGGAGGAGCGCTGGAGCCTGGCGGAAGGACAGCTGTCGGGGCTGTCAAATCCTTGCTGACGTCCTCTTGCTTCCATAAGGGGGCTGAGAGCCGCCGTCGTCATCGGGCGTGCGGGGCGCCATCATTACTTGTCTAGCGGAGCGAGCCAGACGGGACGCCGGTCTTGTTCCCCGTAGCCTGAGTCAGCTTGGGGTAGGGTAATGATGGCGTCTCCTGTTGACGTGGTCGATCCGTGCCCTGGGTTGGGCGATGTGGAGGCTCCTCCGAGGTCGAGGTCGAGTCCGAGCCCGTGGGTCGGGCGAGGCGGAGACCGTCGGCTGAGGCCAGGGCTGAGTCTGAGCCCTGGGGTCGGGCGAAGCGGAGTTCGTCGTCTTCAGGGGCTGAGCCCGAGTCCGAGCCCTGGGGTCGGGCGGAGCGGAGTTCGTCGTCTTCAGGGGCGGAGCCCGAGTCCGAGCCCTGGGGTCGGGCGGAGCGGA
This sequence comes from Zea mays, assembly GCF_902167145.1. Lineage (NCBI taxonomy): Eukaryota > Viridiplantae > Streptophyta > Magnoliopsida > Poales > Poaceae > Zea > Zea mays. The sequence goes on along the minus strand of NC_050105.1, from coordinate 134,431,087 downwards.
GTTCGTCGTCTTCAGGGGCTGAGCCCGAGTTCGAGCCCTGGGGTCGGGCGGAGCGGAGTTCGTTGTCTTCAGGGGCTGAGCCCGAGTCCGAGCCCTGGGGTCGGGCGGAGCGGAGTTCGTCGTCTTCAGGGGCTGAGCCCGAGTCCGAGCCCTGGGGTCGGGCAGAGCGGAGTTCGTCGTCTTCAGGGGCTGAGCCCGAGTCCGAGCCCTGGGGTCGGGCGAAGCGGAGTTCGTCGTCTTCCGGGGCTGAGCCCGAGTCCGAGCCCTGGGGTCGAGCGAACCGGAGTTTCCCATGGCGCTTAGGGCCGGACTTGGTTGCTGTCAGCCTCACTCTGTTGAGTGGCACAGCAGTCGGTGCGGTGCAGGCGGCGCTGTCCTCTTGTCAGACCGGTCAGTGGAGCGGTGAAGTGACTGCGGTCACTTCGGCTTTGTCGACTGGAGGGCGCGCGTCAGGATAAAGGTGTCAGGCCATCTTTGCATTAAATGCCCCTGCGATTTGGTCGGTTGGCGTGGCGATTTGGCCAAGGTTGCTTCTTGGTGAAGACTGGGCCTTGGGCGAGCCGAAAGTATGTCCGTTGCTGGAGGGGGGCCTCGGGCGAGATGTAGGTCCTCCGGGGTCGGCTGCCCTTGCCCGAGGCTGGGCTCGGACGAGGCATGATCGAGTCCCTCGAACGGACCGATCCTTGACTTAGTCGCACCCATCAGGCCTTTGCAGCTTTGTGCTGATGGGGGTTACCAGCTGAGAATTAGGAGCCTTGAGGGTACCCCTAATTATGGTCCCCGACAGTAGCCCCCCAGCCTCGAAGGGAGTGTTAATACTCGCTTGGAGGCTTTCGTCGCACTTTTTTGCAAGAGGACCAGCCTTTCTCGGTTGCATTTTGTTTCAGTGGGTGCGCGCGAGCGCACCCGCCGGGTGTAGCCCCCGAGGCCTCGGAGGAGTGGTTTGACTCCTCCGAGGTCTTAATGCCTCGCGCAATGCTTCGGCTGGTCTGGTTGTTCCCTCATGCGTGCTGGCCGTAGCCCAGGTGCACGGTCGGGTCCCAAGTTCTCGGGCTGGTATGTTGACGCTGTCAACGGTTTGGCCGGAGCCGGGTTTGCGAGAGCAGCCCCCGAGTCTCTGCACAGGGCGAGAGGACGGTCAAGGACAGACTCGACTTTTTTACATACGCCCCAGCGTCGCCTTTCCGCAAGGAGGAGGGGGGGAAAGCGCCATGTTGCCCTTGGAGGGCGCCGAACATGGTGTCTCTGGTGAGGTGCTGGCGGGTAATCCGAGTGGACGCCCATGCCCCATTTGTTAGGGGTCGGCTAGAGGCCCGGAGGCGCGCTCAAAAGTACCTGCGGGTGATCTGCCGGACCCGGTCCCCTTTCGACGGGGTCCGAGGGCTCGATGCCTCCCTCTGATGAGATTCCATTACAAGATCGTTCCCGCTGGTCTCGGAAATGTCCTAGGGTACCTCGGGAGCGTAGCCCGAGCCTTGGTTATGTATCGAACGTACCCAAGGTCATCCCTCGCTCTGTGTCTGAGGCGGCTGTGAACCCTTCGAGGGCCAACCTACGAACCCCTGATCAGTAGTGGGCGCGGAGCCCGAGTGGCCTGAGGTGGCCGTTGAACCCTTCCAAGGGGCCGGCCTTCGAACCTCTGACCAGTAGTGGGCGCAGAACCCAAGCGCTCTGAGGCGGCTGTTGAACCCCTCCGAGGGGCCAGCCTTCGAACCTGTGATCAGTAGTGAGGCTCGAGGCCTGTTTCCTTCACGGAGAAGGATCCTTTTCGGGGTATCCCCCTTTCCCGGTCCCTGTTGTAAGAGAGAGAAAGAGGAAAAGGAAAAGGATACGAAATCGAATGACGTGGCGTACCTTTTTTGACGTGGCCTGTCCCGCCGTGAAGTTAATGCGGCGGGGCGAGTGGTCCACGGGGCGGTCGTTGCGCGTGCGCGAGCCGTTCGAGGAACGGAACATGGGCGCGCCGTCTTCACACCGTGAGAGAGGGTTCTCTCGGTGCCCCTGGATGGGACGTAAGCTTGGCTGACGACGTGACCGCTGCTCCTGCCCGCCTGCCACCGCCATTACTATCGGCCCATTTTGGCCGTATTGACCGTCGCGCCTGGCTGGCACTGCTGGGTCGTACGCTGGGTTGCCTCGAGTCGTGGTATTGGTTCCGCAGTCGAGGAGGCGTGGTAGTGGTGCGAGTGGCGGTGCAGTCGCTCGCACGCAGCAACTGGCGCGCCGGTTGCCTAACGCGTGGGCCTGGGCCTCCATGCTGGGTGCGTTGGAAGTCGGAGGGGCGCGCCCACTTGGCGCGGTTGCATGCTGCCTGCATGGCTGCTCGCCCTTTCACCCGCTGGTCTGGGCGAAAGTGGAGGAATGCCTGTAACCGCTGGGCGGTTGCATGCACCGCGCGCGGCGGTTTGGCTTCTTCTGCCCTGGGCCAGCTTGCATGACGCGTGGGACCCAGCCCCCACACCATAGGGGGAGGACCTTGGAGCGTGTTGGAGAAGACTCAGCCCACGACGGTTGGGGACGCAAGTAGGGAGAGTCGCCTTTAAAAGGAGGGTGACCCCCTTGAAAGGCGACCATGTCTTCGCGCTCCCTTATGCATCGTGTCTTTCCACCTTCCGAGCCCCCAGATGGGGGATGAAAGTCGCCTAGAGGGGGGGTGAATAGGGCGAAACTGAAATTCTCAAAAATAAACACAACTACAAACCGGGTTAGCGTTAGAAATATAATAGAGTCCGCGAGAGGGTGCAAAAACAAATCGCAAGCGAATAATGAAGTGAGACACGCGGATTTGTTTTACCGAGGTTCGGTTCTCTCAAACCTACTCCCCGTTGAGGAGGCCACAAAGGCCGGGTCTCTTTCAACCCTTCCCTCTCTCAAACGGTCCCTCGGACCGAGTGAGCTTCTCTTTCTCAAATTACTTGGGAATCAAACTTCCCGCAAGGACCACCACACGACTGGTGTCTCTTGCCTCAATTACAAGTGAGTGTTTGATCACAAGAAAGAATGCCAAAGAAAAAGAAGCGATCCAAGCGTAAGAGCTCAAATGAACACTACAAATCACTCTCTCTAGTCACTAAGGCTTTGTGTGGAGTTGGGAGAGGATTTGATCTCTTTTTGGTGTGCTTTGCAATGAATGCTAGCTCTTGTATAGTGATTGGAAGCTGGAAAACTTGGATGACTTGAATGTGGGGTGGTTGGGGGTATTTATAGCCCCAACCACCAAACTAGCCGTTTGGTGAGGCTGTCTGTTCGATGGCGCACCGGACAGTCCGGTGCACACCGGACATGTCCGGTGCGACAGCCACGTCACCAAAAGCCGTTGGGGTCGACCGTTGGAGCTCTGTCTTCTGGGCCCGCCTTGATGTCCGGTGGCGCACCGGACATGAACTGTAGATTGTCCGGTGCGCCAGCATGGGCGTGCCTGACCTCTGCGCGCGCATTAAATGCGTCGCAGGTAGCCGTTGGCGCCGAAATAGTCGTTGCCCCGCTGTTACACCGGACAGTCCGGTGTACACCGGACAGTCCGGTGAGTTATAGCGGAGTGGCCGAAGTGAATTCCCGAGGCTGGCAAGTTCCGGAGGCCGCTCTTCCTTGGAGCACCGGACATGTCCGGTGTGCACCGGACAGTCCGGTGAATTATAGCGGAGTGGCCTCTGGAAATTCCCGAAGATGATCAGTTTGGAGTTGGAGTCCTCTGGTGCACCGGACATGTCCGGTGGCACACCGGACAGTCCGGTGCGCCAGACCAGAGGTGCCTTCGGTTGTCCCTTGCTCCTTTATCGAACCCAATACATGGTCTTTTTATTGGCTAAGTGTGAACCTTTGGCACCTGTATAACTTATATACTAGAGCAAACTAGTTAGTCCAATTATTTGTGTTGGGCAATTCAACCACCAAAATTATTTAAGAACTAGGTGTAAGCCTAATTCCCTTTCAATCTCCCCCTTTTTGGTGATTGATGCCAACACAAACCAAAGCAAATGTAAAAGTGCATAAATGAATTAGTTTGCATAATGTAAGTGCAAAGGTTGCTTGGAATTAAGCCAATATAAATACTTACAAGATATGCATGGATTGTTTCTTTATTTTTAACATTTTGGACCACGCTTGCACCACATGTTTTGTTTTTGCAAATTCTTTTTGTGAATCCTTTTCAAAGTCCTTTTGCAACATAGTCAAAGGTAGATGAATAAGATTTTTGCAAAGCATTTTCAAGTTTTAAAAAAAATTTCTCCCCTTGTTTCAAATGCTTTTCCTTTGACTAAACAAAACTCCCCCTAAATGAGATCCTCCTCTTAGTGTTCAAGAGGGTTTTAATTTATCATTTTTGAAATACTACTTCCTCCCCCTTTAGAACATAATAAGATACCAATTTGAAATTGACCAATTGAAAATCTCCAAATTTTAAAAATTAGGTGGTGGTGGTGCGGTCCTTTTGCTTTGGGCTCATATTTTCTCCCCCTTTGGCATGAATCGCCAAAAACGGAATCATTAGAGCCCACCGAAGTACTTTCTTCTCCTTTGGTCATAAAATAAATGAGTGAAGATTATACCAAAGTTGGAGAGAAGCTCGGAGTGACGGCGAAGGATGAGTAGTAGAGTGGAGTGGAAGCCTTTGTCTTCGCCGAAGACTCCAATTCCCTTTCAATATACCTATGACTTGGTTTGACATACACTTGAAAACACATTAGTCATAGCATATATCAAAGAGACATGATCAAAGGTATACTTATGAGCTATGTGTGCAAGTTTAGCAAAAGAAGTTCCTGGAATCAAGAATATTGAGCTCATGCCTAAGTTTGGTAAAGGATTGTTCATCAAGTGGCTTGGTAAAGATATCGGCTAATTGATCTTTAGTGTTAATGTATGAAATCTCGATATCCCCCTTTTGTTGGTGATCCCGAAGAAAATGATACCGAATGGCTATGTGTTTAGTGCGGCTATGTTCAACGGGATTATCCGCCATGCGGATTGCACTCTCATTATCACATAGAAGAGGAACTTTGGTTATTTTGTAACCGTAGTCCCGCAGGGTTTGCCTCATCCAAAGCAATTGCGCGCAACAATGGCCTGCGGCAATATACTCGGCTTCGGCGGTGGAAAGAGCGACTGAATTTTGCTTCTTTGAAGCCCAAGACACCAAGGATCTTCCCAAGAACTGGCAAGTCCCCGATGTGCTCTTCCTATTAATCTTGCACCCCGCCCAATCGGCATCCAAATAACCAATCAAATAAAATGTGGATCCCCGAGGGTACCAAAGCCCAAACTTAGGTGTGTAAGCCAAATATCTCAAGATTCGTTTTACGGCCGTAAGGTGTGATTCCTTAGGGTCGGCTTGGAATCTTGCACACATACAAACGGAAAGCATGATGTCCGGTCGAGATGCACATAAATAAAGCAATGAACCAATCATCGACCGGTATACCTTTTGATCCACGGACTTACCTCCCGTGTCGAGGTCGAGATGCCCATTGGTTCCCATGGGTGTCTTGATGGGCTTGGCATCCTTCATTCCAAACTTGGTTAGAATGTCTTGACTGTACTTCGTTTGGCTAATGAAGGTGCCCTCTTGGAGTTGCTTGACTTGGAATCCTAGAAAATACTTCAACTCCCCCATCATAGACATCTCGAATTTCTTTGTCATGATCCTACTAAATTCTTCACATGTAGATTCGTTAGTAGACCCAAATATAATATCATCAACATAAATTTGGCATACGAACAAATCATTGTCAAGAGTTTTAGTGAACAAAGTAGGATCGGCCTTGCCGACTTTGAAGCCATTTGCAATAAGGAAATCTCTAAGGCATTCATACCATGCTCTTGGGGCTTGCTTAAGCCCATAAAGCGCCTTAGAGAGCTTATAGACATGGTTAGGATACTCACTGTCTTCAAAGCCGGGAGGTTGCTCAACATAGACCTCCTCCTTGATTGGTCCATTGAGGAAGGCACTCTTCACGTCCAGTTGATAAAGCTTGAAGCCATGGTAAGTAGCATAGGCTAATAATATGCGAATTGACTCAAGCCTAGCTACGGGTGCATAGGTTTCACCAAAATCCAAACCTTCGACTTGTGAATACTGAAAGGGAATTAGGCTTACACCTAGTCCCTAATTAATTTTGGTGGTTGAATTGCCCAACACAAATAATTGGACTAACTAGTTTGCTCCAGTGTATAAGTTATACAGGTGTTAAAGGTTCACACTTAGCCAATAAAAAGACCAAGAGTTGGATTCAACAAAAGAGCAAAGGGGTCAACCGAAGGCACCTCTGGTCTGGCGCACCGGACTGTCCGGTGTGCCACCGGACAGTGTCCGGTGCACCACCGGACATGTTCGGTGCACAGAGGACTCCAACGCAAACTCGCCACCTTCGGGAATTTCCAGAGGCAACTCCGCTATAATTCACCGGACTGTCCGGTGTACACCGGACAGTGTCCGGTGCTCCAAGGGAGAGCGGCCTCAGGAACTCGCCAGCTTCGGGAATCTCCAACGGCTAGTCCACTATAATTCACCGGACATGTCCGGTGTGCACCGGACTGTCCGGTGCAACCCCGGGGCAACGGCTATTCGGCGCCAACGGCTACCTGCAGCACATTTAATGCGCGCGCAGCGCGCGCAGAAGTCAGAGTCGCCCATACTGGCGCACCAGACAGTGAACAGTGCATGTCCGGTGCGCCACCGGACATCCAGGCGGGCCCAGAAGTCAGAACTCCAACGGTCAGAATCCAACGGTAGTGATGACGTGGCGGGGGCACCGGACATGTCCGGTGTGCACCGGACTGTCCGGTGCGCCATCGAACAGACAGCCTCCCAACGGCCACTTTTGGTGGTTGGGGCTATAAATACCCCAACCACCCCACCATTCATTGCATCCAAGTTTTCCACTTCTCAACCACTTACAAGAGCTAGGCATTCAATTCTAGACACACCAAAGAGATCAAATCCTCTCCAATTCCACAAAAGGCTTTAGTGATTAGCGAGAGAGATTTGTCGTGTTCTTTTGAGCTCTTGCGCTTGGATTGCTTCTTTTCTTTCTCACTTGCTCTTGTGATCAACACTCAATTGTAATCAAAGCAAGAGGCACCAATTGTGTGGTGGCCCTTGCGGGGAAGTTTTATTCCCGGCTTTGATTTGAGAAGAGAAGCTCACTCGGTCCGAGGGACCGTTTGAGAGAGGGAAGGGTTGAAAGAGACCCGGCCTTTGTGGCCTCCTCAACGGGGAGTAGGTTTGCGAGAACCGAACCTCGATAAAACAAATCCGCGTGTCACACTCTTCATTTGCTTGCGATTTGTTTTGCGCCCTCTCTCGCGGACTCGTTTACATTTCTAACGCTAACCCGGCTTGTAGTTGTGTTTATATTTGTAAATTTCAGTTTCGCCCTATTCACCCTCCTTCTAGGCGACTATCAATTGGTATCGGAGCCCGGTGCTTCATTAGAGCCTAACCGCTCGAAGTGATGTCGGGAGATCACGCCAAGAAGGAGATGGAGACCGGCGAAAAGCCCACTACAAGCCACGAGAGCACTTCATCGGAAGAGTCCCGCACCAAGAGGAAGGAGAAGAAGAAGAGCTCCTCCAACAAAGGGAAGGAGAAGAAATCTTCTTCTCACCACAAAGAGAAGAAGGAGAGATCTTCCTCTCACAAGCCACATCGGAATGGGGACAAGCACAAGAGGATGAGGAAAGTGGTCTACTACGAGACCGACACTTCATCAACATCGACCTCCGACTCCGATGCGCCCTCCGTAACTTCTAAACGCCAAGAGCGTAAGAAGTTTAGTAAGATCCCCTTACACTATCCTCGTACATCTAGACATACTCCATTACTTTCCGTTCCATTAGGCAAACCGCCAACCTTTGACGGTGAAGATTATGCTAGGTGGAGTGATTTAATGAAATTTCATCTAACCTCACTCCACAAAAGTATATGGAATGTTGTTGAGTTTGGAGCACAGGTACCATCCGTAGGGGATGAGGATTATGATGAGGACGAGGTGGCCCAAATCGAGCACTTCAACTCACAAGCCACAACCATACTCTTGGCCTCTCTAAATAGAGAGGAATACAACAAGGTGCAAGGGTTGAAGAATGCAAAGGAAATTTGGGACCTCCTCAAGACCACGCACGAGGGTGATGAACTAACAAAAATCACCAAGCGGGAAACGATTGAGGGGGAGCTCGGTCGCTTCCGTCTTCGCCAAGGGGAGGAGCCACAAGACATGTACAACCGGCTCAAGACTTTGGTGAACCAAGTGCGCAACCTCGGGAGCAAGAAGTGGGATGACCACGAGGTGGTTAAGGTTATTCTTAGATCACTCATTTTTCTTAACCCCACTCAAGTTCAATTAATTCGTGGTAATCCTAGATATACTCAAATGACCCCCGAGGAAGTTATCGGGAATTTTGTGAGCTTTGAATGTATGATCAAGGGCTCCAAGAAGATCAACGAGCTTGATGAAACCTCCACGTCCGAAGCACAATCAGTGGCATTTAAGGAGACGGAGGAGAAGAAGGAGGAGTCTACACCGAGTAGACAACCAATTGACGCCTCCAAGCTCGACAATGAGGAGATGGCTTTAATCATCAAAAGCTTTCGCCAAATCCTCAAGCAACGGAAGGGGAAGGATTACAAATCCCGTTCCAAGAAGGTTTGCTACAAGTGTGGTAAGCCCGGTCACTTTATCGCTAAATGTCCATTATCAAGTGACAGTGACAGGGATAACGACAAGAAGGGAAAGAGGAGAGAAAAGAAGAGGTACTACAAGAAGAAGGGCGGCGATGCCCATGTTTGCCGGGAGTGGGACTCGGACGAGAGCCCCACCGACTCCTCCTCCGACGAGGACGCCGCCAACATCGCCGTCACCAAGGGACTCCTCTTCCCCAACGTCGGCCACAAGTGCCTCATGGCAAAGGACGACAAAAAGAAGAAGGTAAAATCAAGATCCTCCACTAAATATGAAACCTCTAGTGATGAGGATGATGCTAGCAATGAGGAGGATAACTTGCGCGTTCTTTTTGCCAACCTTAACATGGAACAAAAGGAAAAACTAAATGAGCTAATTAGTGCCATCCATGAAAAGGATGACCTCTTGGACTCCCAAGAGGACTTCCTAATCAAGGAAAATAAAAAGCATGTTAAGGTTAAAAATGCTTATGCTCTAGAGGTAGAAAAATGTGAGAAATTATCTAGTGAGCTAAGCACATGCCATGACACCATTGTCAACCTTAGAAATGAAAATGCTAGTTTAATTGCTAAGGTTGAGTCTCATGTTTGTGATGCTTCAATTCCCAATCTTAGAAATGATAATGATGACTTGCTTGCTAAGATTAAGGAATTGAATGATTCTCTTGCTAGCCTTAGAGTAGAAAATGAAAATTTGATTGCTAAGGGTAAAGATTTTGATGTTTGCAATTCTATTATTTCCGACCTTAGAACTAAGAATGATATGTTACATGCTAAGGTTGTTGAATTAAAATCTTGCAAACCCTCTACATCTAATGTTGAGCATGTTTCTATTTGTACTAGATGTAGAGATGTTGATATCAATGCTATTCATGATCACATGTCTTTAATTAAACAACAAAATGATCATATAGCATTATTAGATGCAAAAATTGCCGAGCATAACTTGGAAAATGAAAAGTTTAAATTTACTAGAAGTATGCTCTATAATGGGAGACGCCCGGGCATCAAGGACGGCATTGGCTTCCAAAGGGGAGACAATGTCAAACTTAATGCCCCTCCTAAAAATTTGTCTAACTTTGTTAAGGGCAAAGCTCCCATGCCTCAGGATAACGAGGGTTACATTTTGTACCCTGCCGGTTATCCCGAGAGCAAAATTAGGAGAATTCACTCTAGGAAGTCTCACTCTGGCCCTAATCATGCTTTTATGTATAAGGGTGAGACATCTAGTTCTAGGCAACCAACCCGTGCTAAGTTGCCTAAGAAGAAGACTCCTAATGCATCAAATGATCATGACATTTCATTTAAAACTTTTGATGCATCTTATGTTTTGACTAATAAATCCGGCAAGGTAGTTGCCAAATTTGTTGGGGGTAAACACAAGGGCTCCAAGACTTGTGTTTGGGTACCCAAAGTTCTTGTGTCTAATGCCAAAGGACCCAAAACCGTTTGGGTACCTAAATTCAAGAACTAAAATTGTTTTGTAGGTTTATGCATCCGGGGGCACAAGTTGGATCATCGATAGCGGATGCACAAACCACATGACCGGGGAGAAGAAGATGTTCTCCTCATATGAGAAAAACCAAGATCCCCAACGAGCTATCACATTCGGGGATGGAAATCAAGGTTTGGTCAAAGGTCTTGGTAAAATTGCTATATCTCCTGACCATTCTATTTCCAATGTTTTTCTTGTAGATTCCTTAGATTACAATTTGCTTTCCGTATCCCAATTATGTCAAATGGGCTACAACTGTCTATTTACTGATGTAGGTGTTACTGTCTTTAGAAGAAGTGATGATTCAATAGCATTCAAGGGAGTGTTAGAGGGTCAGCTATACTTGGTAGATTTTGATAGAGCTGAACTCGACACTTGCTTGGTTGCTAAGACTAACTTGGGTTGGCTCTGGCACCGCCGACTAGCCCATGTTGGAATGAAGAATCTTCATAAGCTTCTAAAGGGAGAGCACATTTTAGGACTAACAAATGTTCATTTTGAGAAAGACAGGATTTGTAGCGCATGCCAAGCCGGGAAGCAAGTTGGCACTCATCATCCACACAAGAACATCATGACGACCGACAGGCCACTGGAACTCCTACACATGGATCTATTCGGCCCGATTGCTTACATAAGCATCGGCGGGAGTAAGTACTGTCTAGTTATTGTGGATGATTACTCTCGCTTCACTTGGGTATTCTTTTTACAGGAAAAATCTCAAACCCAAGAGACCTTAAAGGGATTCTTGAGACGGGCTCAAAATGAGTTCGGCTTAAGGATCAAGAAAATAAGAAGCGACAACGGGACGGAGTTCAAGAACTCTCAAATCGAAGGTTTCCTTGAGGAGGAGGGCATCAAGCATGAGTTCTCTTCTCCCTACACGCCACAACAAAATGGTGTAGTGGAGAGGAAGAATCGAACTCTATTGGACATGGCTAGGACCATGCTTGATGAGTACAAGACTTCGGATCGGTTTTGGGCCGAGGCGGTCAACACCGCTTGCTATGCCATCAACCGGTTATATCTCCACCGAATCCTCAAGAAGACATCCTATGAACTCCTAACCGGTAAAAAGCCAAATATTTCATATTTTAGAGTTTTTGGTAGCAAATGTTTTATTCTTGTTAAAAGAGGTAGAAAATCTAAATTTGCTCCTAAAACTGTAGAAGGCCTTTTACTAGGATATGACTCAAACACAAGGGCATATAGAGTCTTTAACAAGTCCTCAGGACTAGTTGAAGTTTCTTGTGACGTTGTGTTTGATGAGACTAACGGCTCTCAAGTAGAGCAAGTTGATCTTGATGAGATAGGTGAAGAACAGGCTCCATGCATAGCGCTAAGGAACATGTCCATTGGGGATGTGTGTCCTAAGGAATCCGAAGAGCCTCCACATACACAAGATCAACCATCCTCCTCCATGCAAGCATCTCCACCAACTCAAATTGAGGATGAGGCTCAAGATGTTGAACAAGAAGATCAAGAAGATGAGCCACCTCAAAATGGCGGCAACGATCAAGGGGGAGATGCCAATGATCAAGAAAAGGAGGATGAGCAAGAACCAAGGCCGCCACACCCAAGAGTCCATCAAGCAATACAACGAGATCACCCCGTCGACACCATCCTCAGCGACATCCATAAGGGGGTAACCACTCGATCTCGTGTTGCACATTTCTGTGAGCATTACTCTTTTGTTTCCTCTATTGAGCCACACAGGGTAGAGGAAGCACTACAAGATTCGGATTGGGTGGTGGCAATGCAAGAGGAGCTCAACAACTTCACTAGAAATGAGGTATGTCATTTAGTTCCACGTCCTAACCAAAATGTTGTAGGAACCAAATGGGTCTTCCGCAACAAGCAAGATGAGCATGACGTGGTGACAAGGAACAAAGCTTGACTTATGGCCAAGGGATACTCCCAAGTCGAAGGTTTGGATTTCGGTGAAACCTATGCACCCGTAGCTAGGCTTGAGTCAATTCGTATATTATTAGCCTATGCTACTTACCATGGCTTTAAGCTTTATCAAATGGACGTGAAAAGTGCCTTCCTCAATGGACCAATCAAGGAAGAGGTCTATGTTGAGCAACCTCCCGGCTTTGAAGACAGTGAGTATCCTAACTATGTCTATAGGCTCTCTAAGGCGCTTTATGGGCTAAAGCAAGCCCCAAGAGCATGGTATGAATGCCTTAGAGATTTCCTTATTGCTAATGGCTTCAAAGTCGGCAAGGCCAATCCTACTTTGTTTACTAAAACTCTTGACAATGATTTGTTCGTATGCCAAATTTATGTTGATGATATTATATTTGGGTCTACTAACGAATCTACATGTGAAGAATTTAGTAGGATCATGACACAGAAATTCGAGATGTCTATGATGGGGGAGTTGAAGTATTTTCTAGGATTCCAAGTCAAGCAACTCGAAGAAGGCACCTTCATTAGTCAAACGAAGTATACTCAAGACATTCTAACCAAGTTTGGAATGAAGGATGCCAAGCCCATCAAGACACCCATGGGAACTAATGGGCATCTCGACCTCGACACGGGAGGTAAGTCCGTGGATCAAAAGGCATACCGGTCGATGATAGGTTCTTTACTCTATTTATGTGCATCTCGACCGGATATTATGCTTTCCGTTTGCATGTGTGCAAGGTTCCAATCCGACCCTAAGGAATCCCACCTTACGGCCATAAAACGAATCTTGAGATATTTGGCTTATACTCCTAAGTTTGGGCTTTGGTACCCTCGGGGATCCACTTTTGATTTAATTGGTTATTCGGATGCCGATTGGGCGGGGTGTAAGATTAATAGAAAGAGCACATCGGGGACTTGCCAGTTCTTGGGAAGATCCTTGGTGTCTTGGGCTTCAAAGAAGCAAAATTCGGTCGCTCTTTCAACCGCCGAAGCCGAGTACATTGCCGCAGGTCATTGTTGCGCGCAATTGCTTTGGATGAGGCAAACCCTGCGGGACTACGGTTACAAATTAACCAAAGTCCCTTTGCTATGTGATAATGAGAGTGCAATCAAAATGGCCGACAATCCCGTCGAGCATAGCCGCACTAAGCACATAGCCATTCGGTATCATTTTCTTAGGGATCACCAACAAAAGGGAGATATCGAGATTGCATACATTAATACTAAAGATCAATTAGCCGATATCTTTACCAAGCCACTTGATGAATAATCTTTTACCAAACTTAGACATGAGCTCAATATTCTTGATTCTAGAAATTTCTTTTGCTAACTTGCACACATAGCTCATAAATATACCTTTGATCATGTCTCTTTTATATATGCTATGACTAATGTGTTTTCAAGTCTATTTCAAACCAAGTCATAGGTGTATTGAAAGGAAATTGGAGTCTTCGGCAAAGACAAAGGCTTCCACTCCACTCCACAACTCATCCTTCGCCGTCACTCCGAGCATCTCTTTCCATCTTTGGTATAATCTTCACTCCTTTAATTATGACCAAAGGAAGGGTAAGTAATTTGAAGGGCTCTAATGATTCCGTTTTTGGCGATTCATGCCAAAGGGGGAGAAAGGTTGAGCCCAAAGCAAAAGGACCGCACCACCACCAATTTCAAAAACTTAGTGTTTTCCAAGAGTATTTTTCAATTGATATCTTATTGAGTTCAAAAGGGGGAGAAAGTAGTACTTCAATTTGAATCATCAAAACCCTCTTGAACACTAAGAGGATGATTTCATTTAGGGGGAGTTTTGTTTAAGTCAAAGGAAAAGCATTTGAAACAGGGGGAGAAAATTTCAAAACTTGAAAATGCGTTGCAAACTCTTATTCATTTACCCTTGACTATTTGCAAAAGAACTTTGAAAAGATTTACAAAAGTTTTTTGCAAAAACAAAACATGTGGTGCAAGCATGGTCCAAAATATTAAAGATGAAGAAACAATCCATGCGTATCTTGTAAGTATTTATATTGGCTCAATTCCAAGCAACCTTTACACTTACATTATGCAAACTAGTTCAATTATGCACTTCCATATTCGCTTTGGTTTGTGTTGGCATCAATCACCAAAAAGGGGGAGATTGAAAGGGAATTAGGCTTACACCTAGTCCCTAATTAATTTTGGTGGTTGAATTGCCCAACACAAATAATTGGACTAACTAGTTTGCTCCAGTGTATAAGTTATACATGAGAGCACCTAGAGGGGGGGTGAATAGGTGATCTTGTGAAACTTAAACTTATAGCCACAAAAACTTGTTAAGTGTTAGCACAATAATCTCCAAGTGGCTAGAGAGAAGGTCTTGCACAATACGATAATCACAAAGAATTCAACACAGAGAAGACACAGTGATTTATCCCGTGGTTCGGCCAAGTACAAAACTTGCCTACTCCACGTTGTGGCGTCCCAACGGACGAGAGTTGCACTCAACTCCTCTCAAGTGATCCAATGATCAACTTAAATACCACAGTGTTATGCTTTTCTTTTCTTATCCCGTTCGCGAGGAATCTCCACAACTTGGAGCCTCTCACCCTTACATTTTTGATGTTCACAAAGAATCACGGAGTAAGGAAGGGAAGCAACACACACAAATCCACAGCAAAATGCGCACACACACGGCCAAGAATCGAGCTCAAAGACTATCTCAAAGTTCTCACTAGAACGGAGCTCGAATCACTTAGAATGACAAACGAATGCGCAAAGACTGAGTGTGGATGATCAAGAATGCTCTAAGGTTGCTTGGTGTTCTCCTCCATGCGCCTAGGGGTCCCTTTTATAGCCCCAAGGCAGCTAGGAGCCGTTGAGAACAAATCTGGAAGGCCATCCTTGCCTTCTGTCGTCGGGCGCACCGGACAGTCCGGTGCACACCGGACACTGTCCGGTGCCCGATTTCCTTCCTTAAATAGCGAAGCTGACCGTTGGCAGACTTGGAGCCGTTGGCACACCGGACAGTCCGGTGCCCCCTTCCGACCGTTGGCTCGGCCACGTGTCCCGCGCAGATCGCGCGGCCGACCGTTGGCCCGACCGACCGTTGGCTCACCGGACAGTTCGGTGCACACCGGACAGTCCGGTGAATTTTAGCCGTACGTCGTCGACGAATTCCCGAGAGCGACCACTTCGCTCGAGGCAGCCTGGCGCACCGGACACTGTCCGGTGCACCACCGGACAGTCCGGTGCCCCAGACCGAAACAGCCTCTTGGCTGTACACAGCCAACTCTTCTCTTTTCTTCTTCTTTCTGTTTCTGATACTTAGACAAGTATATTAGTACACAAAACCAATGTACTAAGACTTAGAAACATACCTTTGCTCTTGATTTGCACTTTGTTCATCCATGGGCATAGATTCACATTTAAGCACTTGTGTTGGCACTCAATCACCAAAATACTTAGAAATGGCCCAAGGGCACATTTCCCTTTCAATCTCCCCCTTTTTGGTGATTTATGCCAACACAACATAAAGCAACTAGAACAAGTGCAATATTACTTCAAATAAAAACTCAAATTTATTTTGATTCAATTTGGCATATATGGATCATCCTTTGCCACCACTTGGTTTGTTTTTGTAAATCAAACTCAAATCTCTATCTCTAAGTCAAACACACATGTTGAAGCATAAAGAGAGTCATTCCAAAAGAGATTGATCAAAGATTTCAAAAACTCCCCCTATTTCCCATAATCAACACTTCTCCCCACAAGAAGCCAACTTTTGACAAAAGAGTTTTGACAAACCAAAAGCTCTATTCTACTATTTTCTGACAAACCAAAAGCTCTATTCTACTATTTTCAAAGTTTCTCAAGTGGTAGCTGATCCATCTATTGCTTTGGCCTTGATTTTCTCCCCCTTTGGCATCAAGCACCAAAACGGGATCAATCTTGGCCCTTTAACCCCATTGCCTCACCAAAATCTTCAATTAAGAGCAAATAGGCAATAAGAGTCTAAAGATGAACTTGGAATAAGTTACCCTCTCATCGGAGTGCAGTGGAAGTCTTGTATGGTCCAAGTCCACCTTTTCCTTTCAATCCTCCTTTGAGGCTAAAACAACCAAACTCAAGCATATGGTTAGTCTCAAAGGGTCAAGTTGTAGCAGAACTCCCCCTAAATATGTGCATCACTTACACAAGGACTTGTGAGGTCCGGGGAATGTTTGTACAACTTGAGCACCACAATAAGCAACAAAATGCAGAATGAACATGATCAAAGGCATAAACACATGTATGCTACAATTCAATCCAAGTTCCGCGAATCTAAGACATTTAGCTCACTACGCAACCTGCAAAAGGTCTTCTCATCTAGAGGCTTGATAAAGATATCGGCTAGCTGGTTCTCGGTGCTAACATGAAACACTTCGATATCTCCCTTTTGCTGGTGGTCTCTCAAAAAGTGATGCCGGATGTCAATGTGCTTTGTGCGGCTGTGTTCAACAGGATTTTCCGCCATGCAGATAGCACTCTCATTGTCACATAGGAGTGGGACTTTGCTCAGATTGTAGCCAAAGTCCCAGAGGGTTTGCCTCATCCAAAGTAGTTGCGCGCAACACTGTCCTGCGGCAACATACTCGGCCTCAGCGGTGGATAGGGCAACAGAAGTTTGTTTCTTAGAGTTCCACGACACCAGGGACCTTCCTAAGAATTGGCACGTCCCCGATGTACTCTTCCTATCGACCTTACATCCAGCATAGTCGGAATCTGAGTATCCAACCAAGTAAAAGGTAGACCCCTTTGGATACCAGAGCCCGAAGCAAGGCGTAGCAACCAAATATCTAAGAATTCGCTTCACCGCCACTAAGTGACACTCCTTAGGATCGGATTGAAATCTAGCACACATGCATACGCTAAGCATAATATCCGGTCTACTAGCACATAAATAAAGTAAAGACCCTATCATTGACCGGTATGCTTTTTGATCAACGGACTTACCTCCTTTGTTGAGGTCAGTGTGTCCGTCGGTTCCCATCGGAGTCTTTGCGGGCTTGGCGTCCTTCATCCCAAACCGCTTCAGCAAGTCTTGCGTGTACTTCGTTTGGGAGATGAAGGTGCCGTCCTTGAGTTGCTTCACTTGGAACCCAAGGAAGTAGTTCAACTCGCCCATCATCGACATCTCGAATTTTTGCGTCATCACCCTGCTAAACTCTTCACAAGACTTTTGGTTAGTAGAACCAAATATTATGTCATCGACATAAATTTGGCATACAAACAAATCACCATCACATGTCTTAGTAAACAGAGTTGGATCGGCTTTCCCAACCTTGAAAGCATTAATAATTAGAAAGTCTCTAAGGCATTCATACCATGCTCTTGGGGCTTGCTTAAGTCCATAGAGCGCCTTAGAGAGCTTACACACGTGGTCGGGGTACCGTTCATCCTCGAAGCCAGGGGGTTGCTCCACGTACACCTCCTCCTTGATTGGCCCGTTGAGGAAAGCGCTCTTCACATCCATTTGGTACAACCTGAAAGAATGGTGAGCGGCATATGCTAGCAAGATACTAATGGACTCTAGCCTAGCCACAGGAGCAAAAGTCTCCTCAAAGTCCAAACCTGCGACTTGGGCATAACCTTTTGCCACAAGTCGAGCCTTGTTCCTTGTCACCACTCCGTGCTCGTCTTGTTTGTTGCGAAACACCCACTTGGTTCCCACAACATTTTGCTTAGGACGAGGCACCAGTGTCCAAACTTCATTGCGCTTGAAGTTGTTGAGTTCCTCCTGCATGGCCAACACCCAGTCCGGATCTAGCAAGACCTCTTCTACCCTGAAAGGCTCAATAGAAGAGACAAAGGAGTAATGCTCACAAAAATTAACTAATCGAGATCGAGTAGTTACTCCCTTGCTAATATCACCCAGAATTTGGTCGACGGGATGATCCCTTTGAATCATCGCTCGAACTTGGGTCGGAGGTGCCAGTTGCGCTTCTTCCTCCATCACTTGATCATCTTGTGCTCCCCCTTGATCAAGCGCCTCCACTTGAGGTACCTGTTCGTCATCTTCGGTTGGGGGATGCACCATAGTT
This sequence comes from Zea mays, assembly GCF_902167145.1. Classification (NCBI taxonomy): domain Eukaryota; kingdom Viridiplantae; phylum Streptophyta; class Magnoliopsida; order Poales; family Poaceae; genus Zea; species Zea mays. The sequence continues at coordinate 134,412,951 of NC_050105.1, read as the reverse complement.
GAGGAAGAAGGTTGATCTCGTTCATCTTGTTCCTGTGGCCGCACTTCTCCAATCGCCATGGTTCGTATAGCGGCTGTCGGAACATCTTCTTCATCTACATCATCACAATCAACAACTTGCTCTCTTGGAGAGCCATTAGTCTCATCAAATACAACGTCGCTAGAGACTTCAACCAAACCCGATGATTTGTTGAAGACTCTATACGCCTTTGTATTTGAGTCATAACCTAACAAAAACCCTTCTACAGCTTTGGGAGCAAATTTAGAATTTCTACCCTTCTTCACTAGAATGTAGCACTTGCTCCCAAATACACGAAAGTAAGATACATTGGGTTTGTTACCGGTTAGTAGCTCATACGAAGTCTTCTTGAGGAGGCGATGAAGGTAGACCCTGTTGATGGCGTGGCAAGCCGTGTTCACGGCTTCCGACCAAAAACGCTCGGGAGTCTTGAATTCTCCAAGCATCGTCCTCGCCATGTCGATTAGCGTCCTGTTCTTCCTCTCTACCACACCATTTTGCTGTGGTGTGTAGGGAGCGGAGAACTCATGCTTGATCCCTTCCTCCTCAAGGAACTCTTCCACTTGAAAGTTCTTGAACTCGGACCCGTTATCGCTCCTTATCTTCTTCACCTTGAGCTCAAACTCATTTTGAGCTCTCCTGAGGAAGCGCTTGAGGGTCCCTTGGGTTTCAGACTTATCCTGCAAAAAGAACACCCAAGTGAAGCGGGAAAAGTCATCAACGATAACTAGACCATACTTACTTCCTCCTATGCTCAGATAGGCGACGGGTCCGAAGAGGTCCATATGTAGCAGCTCCAGGGGTCTTGATGTTGTCATCACATTTTTGGTGTGATGAGAGCCTCCCACCTGTTTCCCTGCTTGACAAGCTGCACAAGGTCTATCTTTTTCGAAATGAACATTGGTTAGACCTATCACGTGTTAGAAGCTTGTGGAGGTTCTTCATCCCCACATGTGCTAAGCGGCGATGCCACAGCCAGCCCATGCAAGTCTTAGCCATTAAGCATGCATCTGGACCGGCCTCTTCTTTTGCAAAATCAACTAAGTAAAGCTTGCCGTCTAGAATACCCTTGAAAGCTAGTGAACCATCACATCTTCTAAAGACAGACACATCTATATTTGTAAACAAACAGTTATATCCCATATTGCATAATTGACTAACAGATAGCAAATTATATCCAAGAGACTCTACTAAAAACACATTAGAGATAGAGTGCTCATTTGAGATTGCAATTTTACCTAACCCTTTTACCTTGCCTTGATTCCCATCACCGAATATTATTGAATCTTGGGAATCCTTATTCTTGACGTAGGAGGTGAACATCTTCTTCTCTCCCGTCATATGGTTTGTGCATCCGCTGTCGATAATCCAGCTTGAACCCCCGGATGCATAAACCTGCAAGGCAAATTTAGGCTTGGGACTTAGGTACCCAACTCTTGTTGGGTCCTACAAGGTTAGTCACAATTTCCTTAGGGATCCAAATGCAAGTTTTATCACCCATGCATTTTGCCCCTAACTTCCTAGCAATCACCTTTCTATCCTTTCTACAAATTGCAAAGGAAGCATTCAAAGCATGATATATTGTAGAAGGTTCATTAACTTTCCTAGGAACATTAACAACATTTCTCCTACCAACATTCCTATCATGCACATAGAAAGAACTAGAAGCAAACATGTCATGAGAATCATAAACATATGAATCAAAAACATTATAACTTCTATTTGCATTTCTAGTATGTCTCCTATCATGGTACATAAAAGCATGGTTCTTTTTAGCACTACTAGCCATAGGAGCCTTCCCTTTCTCCTTGGCGGAGATAGGAGCCTTATGGCTTGTCAAGTCCTTGGCTTCCCTCTTGTAGCCAAGTCCATCCTTAATTGAGGGGTGTCTACCAATTGTGTAGGCATCCCTTGCAAATTTTAGCTTATCAAAATTACTCTTGCTAGTCTTAAGTTGAGCATTAAGACTAGCCAATTCATCATTAAGTTTGGAAATTGAAACTAGGTGTTCACTACAAGCATCAATGTCAAAATCTTTACACCTATTACAAGTTTCAACAATTTCTACACAAGAATTAGATTTACTAGCTACTTCTAGTCTAGCATTTAAATCATCATTAAAACTCTTTAACTTAGCAATAGTTTCATGACAAGAAGATAGTTCACTAGAGAGCATTTCATTTCTCTTAATTTCTAGAGCAAGAGATTTCTGAGCTTCTACAAATTTATCATGTTCTTCATACAACAAATCCTCTTGCTTTTCTAAAAGTATATTCCTATCATTCAAGGCATCAATCAATTCATTAATTTTGTCTACATTGGTTCTATCTAATCCCTTGAATAAGCATGAGTAATCTATCTCATCATCACTGGACTCATCCTCACTTGAAGAAGCATAAGTACTAGTATTATGAGTGCTTACTTTCTTCTCCCTTGCCATGAGGCAAGTGTGTCGCTCGTTGGGGAAGAGGGATGACTTGTTGAAGGCAGTGGCGGCGAGTCCTTCATTGTCGGAGTCGGACGAAGAGCAGTCCGAATCCCACTCCTTGCCAAGATGAGCCTCGCCCTTTGCCTTCTTATAGTTCTTCTTTTTCTCCCTCTTGTTCCCTTGATCCTGATCACTATCATTGTCGGGACAGTTAGCAATAAAATGACCAAGCTTACCGCATTTGAAGCATGAGCGCTTCCCCTTGGCTTTAGTCTTGCTTGGCTGTCCCTTGCGACCTTTAAGCACCGTCTTGAATCTTTTGATGATGAGAGCCATCTCTTCATCATTAAGTCCGGCCGCCTCAATCTGTGCCACCTTGCTAGGTAGCGCCTCCTTGCTTCGTGTTGCCTTGAGAGCAAGGGGTTGCGGCTCGTTGATCGGACCATTCAAGGCGTCGTCCACGTACCTTGCCTCCTTGATCATCATTCGCCCACTAACGAATTTCCCAAGAACTTCTTCGGGCGACATCTTGGTGTACCTGGGATTTTCACGTATATTGTTCACCAAATGAGGATCAAGAACGGTAAATGACCTTAGCATTAGGCGGACGACGTCGTGGTCCGTCCATCGCGTGCTCCCGTAGCTCCTTATTTTGTTGATAAGGGTCTTGAGCCGGTTGTATGTTTGCGTCGGCTCCTCCCCCTTATCATCGCGAACCGTCCAAGTTCGCCTTCCACCAACTCCATTTTGGTGAGCAAGGTGACATCGTTTCCCTCATGAGAGATCTTGAGGGTGTCCCAGATCTGCTTGGCATTGTCCAAGCCGCTCACCTTGTGATACTCGTCCCTGCACAAAGAGGCTAGCAATACAGTAGTAGCTTGTGCATTTCTATGAATCTGTTCATTAATAAACATAGGGCTATCCGAGCTATCAAATTTCATTCCACTTTCCACAATCTCCCAAATGCTTGGATGGAGAGAAAACAGGTGAGTACGCATTTTATGGCTCCAAAATCCGTAATCCTCTCCATCAAAGTGAGGGGGCTTGCCAAGTGGAATGGGGAGCAATTGAGCATTTGAACTATGCGGGATGCGCGAATAATCGAAAGAAAAGTTTGAGTTAACCGTCTTTCGTCTATCATGGTCGTCGTCGTCCTTTTGGGAGGAGGAAGATTCGTCGCTGTCGTAGTAGACAATTTCCTTGATGCGCCTTGTCTTCTTCTTCCTCCCGTCTTTTCTTTTGTGGCCCGATCCTGAGTCGGTGGGCTTGTCATCATTGAGCTCGTTGACGAAGGTCTCCTTCTCCTTGTCGTTGATCACCATCCCCTTGCCCTTAGGATCCATCTCTTCGGGCGGTTAGTCCCTTTCTTGAAGAGAACGACTCTGATACCAATTGAGAGCACCTAGAGGGGGGGGTGAATAGGTGATCTTGTGAAACTTAAACTTATAGCCACAAAAACTTGTTAAGTGTTAGCACAATAATCTCCAAGTGGCTAGAGAGAAGGTCTTGCACAATACGATAATCACAAAGAATTCAACACAGAGAAGACACGGTGATTTATCCCGTGGTTCGGCCAAGTACAAAACTTGCCTACTCCACGTTGTGGCGTCCCAACGGACGAGAGTTGCACTCAACTCCTCTCAAGTGATCCAATGATCAACTTGAATACCACAGTGTTATGCTTTTCTTTTCTTATCCCGTTCGCGAGGAATCTCCACAACTTGGAGCCTCTCGCCCTTACACTTTTGATGTTCACAAAGAATCACGGAGTAAGGAAGGGAAGCAACACACACAAATCCACAGCAAAATGCGCACACACACGGCCAAGAATCGAGCTCAAAGACTATCTCAATGTTCTCACTAGAACGGAGCTCGAATCACTTAGAATGACAAACGAATGCGCAAAGACTGAGTGTGGATGATCAAGAATGCTCTAAGGTTGCTTGGTGTTCTCCTCCATGCGCTTAGGGGTCCCTTTTATAGCCCCAAGGCAGCTAGGAGCCGTTGAGAACAAATCTGGAAGGCCATCCTTGCCTTCTGTCGTCGGGCGCACCGGACAGTCCGGTGCACACCGGACACTGTCCGGTGCCCGATTTCCTTCCTTAAATAGCGAAGCTGACCGTTGGCAGACTTGGAGCCGTTGGCGCACCGGACATGTCCGGTGCACACCGGACAGTCCGGTGCCCCCTTCCGACCGTTGGCTCGGCCACGTGTCCCGCGCAGATCGCGCGGCCGACCGTTGGCTCACCGGACAGTCCGGTGCACACCGGACAGTCCGGTGAATTTTAGCCGTACGTCGTCGACGAATTCCCGAGAGCGACCACTTCGCTCGAGGCAGCCTGGCGCACCGGACACTGTCCGGTGCACCACCGGACAGTCCGGTGCCCCAGACCGAAACAGCCTCTTGGCTGTACACAGCCAACTCTTCTCTTTTCTTCTTCTTTCTGTTTCTGATACTTAGACAAGTATATTAGTACACAAAACCAATGTACTAAGACTTAGAAACATACCTTTGCTCTTGATTTGCACTTTGTTCATCCATGGGCATAGATTCACATTTAAGCACTTGTGTTGGCACTCAATCACCAAAATACTTAGAAATGGCCCAAGGGCACATTTCCCTTTCAATCTCCCCCTTTTTGGTGATTTATGCCAACACAACATAAAGCAACTAGAACAAGTGCAATATTACTTCAAATAAAAACTCAAATTTATTTTGATTCAATTTGGCATATATGGATCATCCTTTGCCACCACTTGGTTTGTTTTTGTAAATCAAACTCAAATCTCTATCTCTAAGTCAAACACACATGTTGAAGCATGGAGATGCTTGCGTGGAGGAGGATGATTGATCTTGTGCATGTGGAGGCTCTTCGGATTCCTTGGGACACACATCCCCAATGGACATGTTCCTTAGCGCGATGCACGGAGCCTGTTCTTCACCTATCTCATCAAGATCAACTTGCTCTACTTGAGAGCCGTTAGTCTCATCAAACACAACGTCACAAGAAACTTCAACAAGTCCTGAGGACTTGTTAAAGACTCTATATGCCCTTGTGTTTGAGTCATATCCTAGTAAAAAGCCTTCTACAGTTTTAGGAGCAAATTTAGATTTTCTACCTCTGTTAACAAGAATAAAACATTTGCTGCCAAAAACTCTAAAATATGAAATATTTGGCTTTTTACCGGTTAGGAGTTCATAGGATGTCTTCTTGAGGATTCGGTGTAGATATAACCGGTTGATGGCGTAGCAGGCAGTGTTGACCGCCTCGGCCCAAAATCGATCCGGTGTCTTGTACTCATCAAGCATGGTCCTCGCCATGTCCAAAAGAGTTTGATTCTTCCTCTCCACTACACCATTTTGTTGTGGGGTGTAGGGGGAAGAGAACTCATGCTTGATGCCCTCCTCCTCAAGGAAGCCTTCAATTTGAGAGTTCTTGAACTCCGTCCCGTTGTCGCTTCTAATTTTCTTGATCCTTAAGCCGAACTCATTTTGAGCCCGTCTCAAGAATCCCTTTAAGGTCTCTTGGGTATGAGATTTTTCCTGCAAAAAGAACACCCAAGTGAAGTGAGAATAATCATCCACAATAACTAGACAATACTTACTCCCGCCGATGCTTATGTAAGCGATCGGGCCGAATAAATCCATGTGTAGGAGCTCTAGTGGCCTGTCACTAGTCATGATGTTCTTATGTGGATGATGAGTGCCAACTTGCTTCCCGGCTTGGCATGCGCTACAAATCCTGTCTTTCTCAAAATGAACATTTGTTAGTCCTAAAATGTGCTCTCCCTTTAGAAGCTTATGAAGATTCTTCATTCCAGCATGGGCTAGTCGGCGGTGCCAGAGCCAACCCAAGTTAGTCTTAGCAATTAAGCAAGTGTCGAGTTCAGCTCTATCAAAATCTACCAAGTATATCTAACCCTCTAACACTCCCTTAAATGCTATTGAATCATCACTTCTTCTAAAGACAGTGACACCTACATCAGTAAATAGACAGTTGTAGCCCATTTGACATAATTGAGATACAGAAAGCAAATTGTAATCTAAAGAATCTACAAGAAAAACATTGGAAATAGTATGGTCAGGTGATATGGCAATTTTACCCAATCCTTTGACCAAACCTTGATTTCCATCCCCGAATGTGATAGCTCGTTGGGGATCTTGGTTTTTCTCATATGAGGAGAACATCTTCTTCTCCCCTGTCATGTGGTTTGTGCACCCGCTGTCGAGTATCCAACTTGAGCCCCCGGATGCATAGACCTACAAAACAATTTTAGTTCTTGATTTTAGGTACCCAAACGGTTTTGGGTCCTTTGGCATTAGAAACAAGAACTTTGGGTACCCAAACACAAGTCTTGGAGCCCTTGTGTTTGCCCCCAACAAACTTGGCAACTACCTTGCCGGATTTGTTAGTAAGCACATATGATGCATCAAAAGTTTTGAATGAAATAGCATGATCATTTGATGCACTAGGAGTTTTCTTCTTAGGCAACTTGGCACGGGTTGGTTGCCTAGAGCTAGATGTCTCACCCTTATACATAAAAGCATGGTTAGGGCCAGAGTGAGACTTCCTAGAATGAATTTTCTTAATTTTGCTCTCGGGATAACCGACAGGGTACAAAATGTAACCCTCGTTATCCTGAGGCATGGGAGCCTTGCCCTTAACAAAGCTAGACAAGTTTTTAGGAGGGGCATTAAGTTTGACATTGTCTCCCCTTTGGAAGCCAATGCCATCCTTGATGCAAGGGCATCTCCCATTATAGAGCATACTTCTAGCAAATTTAAACTTTTCATTTTCTAAGTTATGCTCGGCAATTTTAGCATCTAATATTGCTATATGATCATTTTGTTGTTTAATTAAAGCCATGTGATCATGAATAGCATTGATATCAATATCTCTACATCTAGTACAAATAGAAGTGTGCTCAACGGTAGATGTAGAGGGTTTGCAAGATTTTAATTCTACAACCTTAGCATGCAACATATCATTCTTGGTTCTAAGGTCGAAAATGGTAGTATTGCAAACATCAAAATCTTTAGCCTTAGTAATTAAATTTTCATTTTCTATTCTAAGGCTAGCAAGAGAATCATTCAATTCCTTAATCTTAGCAAGCAAATCATCATTATCATTTCTAAGATTGGAAATTGAAGCATCACAAACATGAGAATCAACCTTAGCAATTAATTTAGCATTTTCATTTCTAAGGTTGGGAATAGTCTCATGGCAAGTGCTTAGCTCACTAGACAATTTTTCACATTTTTCAACTTGTTGAGCATAAGCAGTTTTAACCTTAACATGCTTTTTATTTTCCTTGATTAGGAAGTCCTCTTGGGAGTCCAAGAGATCATCCTTCTCATGGATGGCACTAATTAATTCATTTAATTTTTCTTTTTGTTGCATGTTTAGGTCGGCAAAAAGGGTACGCAAATTATTTTCCTCTTCACTATCATTATCATCACTAGAGGATTCATATTTAGTGGAGGATTTAGATTTAACCTTCTTCCTTTTGCTGTCCTTTGCCATGAGGCACTTGTGGCCGACGTTGGGGAAGAGGAGTCCCTTGGTGACGGCGATGTTGGCGGCGTCCTCGTCGTCGGAGGAGGAGTCGGTGGAGCTCTCGTCGGAGTTCCACTTGCGGCACACGTGGGCATCGCCGCCCCTCTTCTTGTGGTACCTCTTCTTTTCTCTCCTCTTGCCCTTCTTGTCGTTATCCCTGTCACTGTCACTTGATAATGGACATTTAGCAATAAAGTGACCGGGCTTACCACACTTGTAGCAAACCTTCTTGGAACGGGATTTGTAATCCTTCCCCTTCCGTTGCTTGAGGATTTGGCGAAAGCTTTTGATGATTAAAGCCATTTCCTCATTGTCGAGCTTGGAGGCGTCAATTGGTTGTCTACTCGGTGTAGACTCCTCCTTCTTCTCCTCCGTCGCCTTAAATGCCACCGATTGTGCTTCGGACGTGGAGGGCTCCTCAAGCTCGTTGATCTTCTTTGAGCCTTTAATCATGCATTCAAATCTCACAAAATTCCCGATAACTTCCTCGAGGGTCATTAGTGTGTATCTAGGATTACCACGAATTAATTGAACTTGAGTGGGGTTAAGGAAAATGAGAGATCTTAGAATAACCTTAATCACCTCGTGGTCGTCCCACTTTTTGCTCCCAAGGTTGCGCACTTGGTTCACCAAGGTTTTGAGCCGGTTGTACATATCTTGTGGCTCCTCCCCTTGGCGAAGACGAAAACGACCGAGCTCCCCCTCGATCGTTTCCCGCTTGGTGATCTTGGTGAGTTCATCACCCTCGTGCGCGGTCTTGAGAAGGTCCCAAATTTCCTTTGCATTCTTCAACCCTTGTACCTTGTTGTATTCCTCCTTGCTTAGAGAGGCGAGGAGTATGGTTGTAGCTTGAGAGTTGAAGTGCTCGATTTGGGCCACTTCGTCCGTATCGTAGTCTTCATCCCCTACGGATGGTACCTGTGCTCCAAACTCAACAACATTCCATATACTTTTGTGGAGTGAGGTTAGATGAAATTTCATTAAATCACTCCACCTAGCATAATCTTCGCCATCAAAAGTTGGCGGTTTGCCTAATGGAACGGAAAGTAATGGAGTATGTCTAGGTGTACGAGGATAGTGTAAGGGGATCTTACTAAACTTCTTGCGCTCTTGGCGCTTAGAAGTTACGGACGGTGCATCGGAGTCGGAGGTCGATGTTGATGAAGTGTCGGTCTCGTAGTAGACCACTTTCCTCATCCTCTTGTGCTTGTCGCCTTTCTGATGCGACTTGTGGGAAGAAGATTTTTCCTTCTTCTCTTTGTGGTGAGAAGAAGAAGATCTTTTCTCCTTCCGTTTGGAGGAGTCCTTCTTCTTCTTCTTCCTCTTGGTGCGGGATTCTTCCGATGAAGTGCTCCCTTGGCTCGTAGTGGGCTTGTCGCCGGTCTCCATCTCCCTCTTGGTGTGATCTCCCGACATCACTTCGAGCGGTTAGGCTCTAATGAAGCACCGGGCTCTGATACCAATTGAAAGTCGCCTAGAGGGGGGGTGAATAGGGCGAAACTGAAATTCTCAAAAATAAACACAACTACAAGCCGGGTTAGCGTTAGAAATATAATAGAGTCCGCGAGAGGGTGCAAAACAAATCGCAAGCGAATAATGAAGTGAGACACGCGGATTTGTTTTACCGAGGTTCGGTTCTCTCAAACCTACTCCCCGTTGAGGAGGCCACAAAGGCCGGGTCTCTTTCAACCCTTCCCTCTCTCAAACGGTCCCTCGGACCGAGTGAGCTTCTCTTTCTCAAATTACTTGGGAATCAAACTTCCCGCAAGGACCACCACACGACTGGTGTCTCTTGCCTCAATTACAAGTGAGTGTTTGATCACAAGAAAGAATGCCAAAGAAAAAGAAGCGATCCAAGCGTAAGAGCTCAAATGAACACTACAAATCACTCTCTCTAGTCACTAAGGCTTTGTGTGGAGTTGGGAGAGGATTTGATCTCTTTTTGGTGTGCTTTGCAATGAATGCTAGCTCTTGTATAGTGATTGGAAGCTAGAAAACTTGGATGACTTGAATGTGGGGTGGTTGGGGGTATTTATAGCCCCAACCACCAAACTAGCCGTTTGGTGAGGCTGTCTGTTCGATGGCGCAACGGACAGTCCGGTGCACACCGGACATGTCCGGTGCGACAGCCACGTCACCAAAAGCCGTTGGGGGTCGACCGTTGGAGCTCTGTCTTCTGGGCCCGCCTTGATGTCCGGTGGCGCACCGGACATGAACTGTAGATTGTCCGGTGCGCCAGCATGGGCGTGCCTGACCTCTGCGCGCGCTGCGCGCGCATTAAATGCGTCGCAGGTAGCCGTTGGCGCCGAAATAGCCATTGCCCCGCTGTTACACCGGACAGTCCGGTGTACACCGGACAGTCCGGTGAGTTATAGCGGAGTGGCCGAAGTGAATTCCCGAGGCTGGCGAGTTCCGGAGGCCGCTCTTCCTTGGAGCACCGGTCAGTCCGGTGAATTATAACGGAGTGGCCTCTGGAAATTCCCGAAGATGATCAGTTTGGAGTTGGAGTCCTCTGGTGCACCGGACATGTCCGGTGGCACACCGGACAGTCCGGTGCGCCAGACCAGAGGTGCCTTCGGTTGTCCCTTGCTCCTTTGTCGAACCCAATACATGGTCTTTTTATTGGCTAAGTGTGAACCTTTGGCACCTGTATAACTTATATACTAGAGCAAACTAGTTAGTCCAATTATTTGTGTTGGGCAATTCAACCACCAAAATTATTTAAGAACTAGGTGTAAGCCTAATTCCCTTTCAGGGGACACCCGCAATCCTTCTGCCTTGTCATTGGAGGAACGCAACTTCGTGGAAGTTGGTACCTTTCAGCCATCGTTCGGCTTCAAGGATTTTCATCATGCAGCCCGGCTGCACCCCTTCGCCGGCGGTCACCCAAGACGGTGACCTCCAGTTCGATGGCGGGGAAAAGCAAGCCGGGCTGCGGCCTCTACCCCTCCCTCAGCTTCAAGGATTTTCATCATCAGTGCTGGGGAGGGGAGTGTGCCGAGTTGGGGTCGGTTCCTGCGCGGGCGGCGGCCCGCTCCTTCCCTCAGTGATCGGGGGGGAAGGGCGTTCGCCGTTCGTAGCGCTGGCAGCTGCCGCGTGCCTGGCTCTCTGTCCCGAGTGGCTTCGGAGCCGCTCCCGGCACCGCCTTCCGCCACAGCAGCTAGAAGAGGTTCTTCCACCGACGAGATTGCCGGTGCCGCCCACGGACTGACCTCCAACTCTACGGCCTTCTGCCTGTCCTTGCCTCTCGAGTGAGGGCATGGGCGAGGGCCTTATGGCAGCAGCATCCGCCTTGAGGTCATCGCTGCTGCTGTTCGGCCCCCCGGAGCAGAAGTCGTCGTCGTCGCCGCTGCTAGAGCGGGCGACGACTAGCCGTTCGTCGGTCTTCTGTTGCTCCGCAGGCCCCCCCAATCGTGTGGGGTTGTTCGTACCTGCGGAGGTGGAACCGGGGTTCCGTTTGTAATGGCATCTTGAATGAAAGTGTTTTGTTCATTGCGGCTGTCGGGGCCTGAACATGTATGTATTTTTGGCGCGGAGCCGTGTTTTTTCCTCATTTTCGAGCACTAAGACTCACCTGTTGGTTATCTGAACCGCTTCACTAAGCGTGAGTTGCCCCGTGCAAAGGTGACGAGTGAGGTATCCGTATCCCGGAGGCGTAGGAGTCCCTCGGCTCGGTCGGCCTTGCTGTCCGAGGCTTCTCTTGCTTAGTTAAAGGAACCCCTCGGCCGCTCTTCAATGAGCCGAAGCCAGGGGTAGCGGTGTCAGCACGGACAGAGGCAGAGTTGGCTCGAAAAGAAGACTTGGCCGGCTAGAGCTCGGCCGGGTCGTCCACTGGCGGGACCGTCGCCGGAATTGAGTTGCCGAGGCCTTGGGGTGACCGGCCGAGCCATCTGCTCGAGCCGGATTCCTGGAGAAGACCCTGGCGGTGATGGCCCGGGCGTGGTGATGTTGTCGTCCTTCAGAGTGGAGATCCTCGGACCGCGTCGCCGTCCGAGGCTAGGTCGGACCTCGCCGAAGGTGTAGTTGACGCCGAGGGTGCTGCTGCTCCCTTCAACTGTCAAGATCCGAGCCTGCAGGACCGGATCATCTTGTAGTGTGTGTTTTCTACGGTCGCCGAGGCCCAAACACACCATCATCGTGTTGTAAAGCTGCGTTTCTTTTCCCCTTGTTTCGAGTATCTGGACTTTGTTGCCGGTAACAGAATTGTCTGTGCGAGCGAGAGTTGCTTTTCACGGAAGGCGATGATTGAGGTATCCGTATCCCGGAGGCGTAGGAATCCCTCGGCTCGGTCGGCCTCGCCGCTTACGCGCACTCTTACCCGTCCATAGGGTTCTGTCATCGACGCAAGTCGAGAAGGCCCGAAGAATCGTTTCGGCAGAGGAGCTTTCGAGCGTGAAGACTTGTTCGGTCCGCGGAATCACTTATCCGAACGCGAGTTACTTATCGCAGAAGGTGATGAGTGAGGTATCCGTATCCCGGAGGCGTAGGAGTCCCTCGGCTCGGTCAGCCTTGGCTGCTTACGTGTACTCCGTCGTTTTCAGGATCCACTTTCGAAGTAGTCGAAAAGCACGAAAGATATTATGGCAGAAAGGATCTTTTTTCGAGGAAAATTTCGACGCAAAGGGGGTTCCCCCCTTTTAGCCCCCGAGGGAGGGTCGAGCTTTGCCGAGGCAAGGCTGACCCTTCCTTGATGACTAAACTTTGCGTGGGAACGAGGTATACGAACAACTTGAAAGCATCTTAAGGGTAGAAGCGACGTAGTTGTTGGATGTTCCAAGTGTTGTTGTAGACCTCGCCTTGACTGTTGGCCAGCTTGTACGTTCCGGGCTTCAGGACTTTGGCGATGACGAACGGCCCTTCCCAGGGAGGCGTGATCTTGTGCCGCTCTCGGGCGTCTTGTCGTAGCCAAAGCACCAGGTCGCCCACCTGGAGGTCTCGGGACCGAACCCCTCGGGCGTGGTAGCGTCGCAGGGACTGCTGGTACCGCGCCGAGTGTAGTAAGGCCATGTCCCGAGCCTCCTCCAGCTGGTCCAGTGAGTCTTCTCGATTAGCTTGATTGCTTTGGTCGGCGTAGGCCCTCGTCCTTGGGGAACCGTATTTTAAGTCTGTGGGCAGGATGGCCTCGGTCCCATAGACTAGAAAGAACGTCGTGAAGCCCGTGGCTCGGCTCGGCGTTGTCCTCAGACTCCAGACCACCGAGGGGAGTTCCTTCATCCATCGCTTGCCGAACTTGTTGAGGTCGTTGTAGATCCGAGGCTTGAGTCCTTGTAGAATCATGCCGTTGGCACGCTCTACTTGTCCATTCGTCATGGGGTGAGCCACGGCGGCCCAGTCCACCCGGATGTGGTGATCCTCGCAGAAGTCCAGGAACTTTCTGCCGGTGAACTGGGTGCCGTTGTCGGTGATGATGGAGTTCGGGACCCCAAAGCGATGGATGATGTTGGTGAAGAACGCCACCGCCTGTTCGGACCTGATGTTGTTTAGGGGTCGGACCTCGATCCACTTGGAGAATTTGACGATGGCGACCAACAGGTGCGTGTAGCCCCCGGGTGCCTTCTGCAAGGGGCCGACGAGGTCCAGACCCCACACAGCAAAAGGCCAGGTGATGGGTATCGTCTGCAGGGCCTGAGCGGGCAGGTGGGTCTGCCTTGCGTAGAACTGACACCCTTCGCAGGTGCGGACAATTCTAGCGGCGTCGGCCACCACCGTCGGCCAGTAGAAACCTTGTCGGAAGGCATTTCCAACAAGGGCTCGAGGTGCGGCGTGATGACCGCAAGCCCCCGAGTGTATCTCTTGTAGGAGCTCCTGGCCTTCGGCGATGGAAATGCATCGCTCGAGAATGCCTGAGGGGCTGCGGTGGTAGAGTTCCTTCCCGTCCCCCACTAAGACGAACGACTTGGCACGCCGCGCCAACCGCCGAGCTTCGGCTCGGTCGAGGGAGGCTGCTTCACGAGTCGGGCTCCAGCTCGGATATCCAGCGAGTGCTCGGCGACATCCCTCGGTATGCCGGGCATGTCCGAGGGACTCCACGCGAAAACGTCGGCGTTTGCGCGGAGAAAGTCGACGAGCACTGCTTCCTATTTGGGATCGAGCTCGGAGCCGATCCGGATCTGCTTGGAGGCGTCGCTGCTGGGGTCGAGGGGGACGGATTTAACCGTCTCCACTGGCTCGAAGTTGCCAGCATGGCGCTTCACGTCTGGCACCTCCTTCGAGAGGCTCTCCAGGTCGGCGATGAGGGCCTAGGATTCGGCGAGGGCCTCGGCGTACTCCACGCACTCCACGTCGCATTCGAACGTGTGTCGGTACGTGGGGCCGACGGTGATGACCCCTTTGGGGCCCAGCATCTTGAGCTTGAGGTAGGTGTAGTTGGGGACGGCCATGAACTTCGCGTAGCATGGCCTCCCCAATACTGCGTGGTAGGTTCCTCGGAACCCGACCACCTCGAACGTGAGGGTCTCCCTTCGAAAGTTGGAGGGTGTCCCAAAGCAGACGGGAAGATCGAGTTGTCCGAGGGGCTGGACGCGTTTCCCGGGGATGATCCCGTGGAAAGGCGCAGCGCCTGCTCGGACCGAGGACAGATCAACACACAGGAGCCCAAGGGTCTCGACGTAGATGATGTTGAGGCTGCTGCCTCCGTCCATGAGGACCTTGGTGAGCCTGACGTCGCCGATGACGGGGTCGACAACGAGCGGGTATTTCCCCAGGCTCGGCACGCAGTCGGGGTGGTCGGCTTGGTCGAAGGTGATGGGCCTGTCGGACCAGTCTAGGTAGACTGGCGCCGCCACCTTTACCGAACAGACCTCCCAACGCTCTTGCTTGCGGTGCCGAGCCGAGGCGTTCGCCGCTTGCCCACCGTAGATCATGAAGCAGTCGCGGACCTCGGGGAACTCTCCTGCCTGGTGATCTTCCTTCTTATCGTCGTCGCGAGCCCTGCCACCCTCCGCGGGTGGCCCGGCCTTGTGAAAATGGCGCCGAAGCATGGCGCACTCCTCAAGGGTGTGCTTGACGGGCCCCTGATGATAGGGGCACGGCTCCTTGAGCATCTTGTCGAAGAGGTTGGCACCTCCGGGGGGTTTCCAAGGGTTCTTGTACTCGGCGGCGGCGACAAGGTCCGTGTCGGCGGCGTCGCGTTTCGCTTGCGACTTCTTCTTGCCTTTCTTCTTTGCGCCGCGCTGAGTTGACGCCTCGGGGGCATCTTCCGGTGGGCAGCCCTGGGGTTGCTTGTCCTTCCGGAAGATAGCCTCAACCGCCTCCTGGCCAGAGGCGAACTTGGTGGCGATGTCCATCAGCTCGCTCGCCCTGGTGGGGGTCTTTCGACCCAGCTTGCTCACCAGGTCGCGACAGGTGGTGCCGGCGAGGAACGCGCCGATGACATCTGAATCGGTGATGTTGGGCAGCTCGGTGCGCTGCTTCGAGAATCGCCGGATGTAGTCCCGGAGAGACTCTCCCGGCTGCTGTCGGCAGCTTCGGAGGTCCCAGAAGTTTCTAGGGCGCACGTACGTGCCCTGGAAATTGCCGGCGAAGGCTTGGACCAGGTCGTCCCAGTTGGAGATCTGCCCTGGAGGCAGGTGCTCCAACCAGGCGCGAGCGGTGTCGGAGAGGAACAGGAGGAGGTTGCGGATGATGAGGTTGTCATCGTCCGTTCCACCCAGCTGGCAGGCCAGCCGGTAGTCCGCGAGCCACAGTTCTGGTCTCGTCTCCCCCGAGTACTTTTGTGATAGTAGTCGGGGTTCGGAACCGGGTCGAGAACGGTGCCCGTCGTATGGCGCGGCTGAAAGCCTGCGGACCTGGTGGTTCGGGCGAGGGACTCCGATCCTCCCCACTGTCATAGCGCCCCCCACGCCTGGGGTGGTATCCTCGGCGTACCCTCTCGTCGAGGTGGGCCCGACGGTTGTGGTGATGGTGCTCGTTGCCGAGGCGACCCGGGGCCGCAGGCGCTGTGTTGCACGTGCGCCCGGTGTGGACTGAGGCTTCCCGCATGAATCGGGAAGTCGCGGCGCGATGTTCCGAGGGGTACCCCTGCCTTCGGGAGGCGGAGCTTTCGGCCCGTCGGACCGCGACGTCCTCCAGGAGATTCTTGAGCTCTCCCTCTTGGTCGACGGGCGGTGACGAAGTCACGTCAGGGACTGACTGCACCGTCGTCTCAGGTACGAGGGTGACGCCCAGCAAGCCTTTCGCGAGCGTGCCAGCGTCGTCCGTTTGCTTGGGATTGGCGTGTTGCGGGGAGACGGCGCTCGTCTTCGTCTCAGATGCGAGGTCGAGGTCCGACGTGCCCCCCGTTGGGGCGCCGGCGCCGTCGACTCGCTCGACAGCCGACGAGGTGCCACCTCCTGCTTGGCCTTGGTTGCCCCGCCTCCTCCTCCGTCGGCGGGGGAGGGGACGGGGTGAACTCGAATGTTGTTCTTCCACCACGCGGGGAAGACGTCGTCGATTCCGCCACCGGCGGGCAGACTGTCGGCCGCCATTGTCGCTGTCGCACGGCGGGGGAAGGAGTATCATGTCGTAGCTGCCGTCGAGGGACATGAACTCAAGAATCCCGAAACGGAGCACCATCCCGGGCTGGAAAGGTTGCTGGAGACTGCCCATCTGGAGCTTGACGGGAAGCTGTTCGTCAACACGCAGTAGGCCCCTACCTGGCGCGCCAACTGTCGGCGTTTCGAAACCCGGGGGTCCCTAGACCGACGAGTAAAATGTTGCCGCGTGTCCCAGCCCAGATGGGTCAGCGCGAGACGGAGCGCGAAGGGGGGAAAGGCAGCCGGAGGGAGACGGGCGTGAGAGGTGGAAATCCCGTGGCCTTCGTGTTTGTCCCGCGCCCGGGTCGGGTGTGCTTGCAGTAGGGGGTTACAAGCGTCCACGCGGGAGGGAGCGAGCGGCCTCACGCGAGCGCCCGTCCCGTCCTTTCCCCGCGCGGCCAACCCTCTGTAAGAGGGCCCTGGTCCTTCCTTTTATAGGCGCAAGGAGAGGATCCAGGTGTACAATGGGTGTGTAGCAGCGTGCTAACGTGTCTAGCGGAGGGGAGCTAGCGCCCTAAGTACATGCCATGTGGCAGCCGGAGAGGTTTTGGCACCCGGTTCGTGTGATGTCGTGGCCGTCGGAGGAGCGCTGGAGCCTGGCGGAAGGATAGCTGTCGGGGCTGTCGAGTCCTTGCTGACGTCCTCTTGCTTCCGTAAGGGGGCTGAGAGCCGCCGTCGTCATCGGGCGTGCGGGGCGCCATCATTACTTGTCTGGCGGAGCGAGCCAGACGGGACGCCGGTCTTGTTCCCCGTAGCCTGAGTCAGCTTGGGGTAGGGTAATGATGGCGTCTTCTGTTGACGTGGTCGGTCCGTGCCCTGGGTTGGGCGATGTGGAGGCTCCTCCGAGGTCGAGGTCGAGTCTGTCTTCTGAGGCCGAGGTCGAGTCCGAGCCCCTGGGTCAGACGAGGTGGAGACCGTCGGCTGAGGCCAGGGCTGAGTCCGAGCCCTGGGGTCGGGCGAAGCGGAGTTCGTCGTCTTCAGGGGCTGAGCCCGAGTCCGAGCCCTGGGGTCGGGCGGAGCGGAGTTCGTCGTCTTCAGGGGCGGAGCTCGAGTCCGAGCCCTGGGGTCGGGCGGAGCGGAGTTCGTCGTCTTCAGGGCCAGGGCTGAGTCCGAGCCCTGGGGTCGGGCGGAGCGGAGTTCGTCGTCTTCAGGGGCTGAGCCCGAGTCCGAGCCCTGGGGTCGGGCGGAGCGGAGTTCGTCGTCTTCAGGGACTGAGCCCGAGTCCGAGCCCTAGGGTCGGGCGGAGCGGAGTTCGTCGTCTTCAGGGGCTGAGCCCGAGTCCGAGCCCTGGGGTCGGGCAGAGCGGAGTTCGTCGTCTTCAGGGGCTGAGCCCGAGTCCGAGCCCTGGGGTCGGGTGAAGTGGAGTTCGTCGTCTTCCGGGGCTGAGCCCGAGTCCGAGCCCTGGGGTCGGGCGAAGCGGAGTTTCCCATGGCGCTTAGGGTCGGACTTGGCTGCTGTCAGCCTCACTCTGTCGAGTGGCACAGCAGTCGGTGCGGCGCTGTCCTCTTGTCAGACCGGTCAGTGGAGCGGCGAAGTGACTGCGGTCACTTCGGCTCTGTCGACTGGAGGGCGCGCGTCAGGATAAAGGTGTCAGGCCATCTTTGCATTAAATGCCCCTGCGACTTGGTCAGTTGGCGTGGCGATTTGGCCAAGGTTGCTTCTTGGTGAAGACTGGGCCTTAGACGAGCCGAAAGTATGTCCGTTGCTGGAGAGGGGCCTCGGGCGAGACGTAGGTCCTCCAGGGTCGGCTGCCCTAGCCCGAGGCTGGGCTCGAACGAGGCGTGATCGAGTCCCTCGAACTGACCGATCCTTGACTTAGTCGCACCCATCAGGCCTTTGCAGTTTTGTGCTGATGGGGGTTACCAGCTGAGAATTAGGAGTCTTGAGGGTACCCCTAATTATGGTCCTCGACAAAACGTGTAACAAGTAACATGAATAAAAATTGGTGAACTAAACGTGTAACGGTATACCAAATTAGAATACCAAACTTAATGTATGATGTAAGATGTATCTCTAAATATACAACTGTTTGATTATTTAGACTAAATGTATGATGCAATTTAATTGTTATTCACTTATTTATATGTGATGTAAAATGTATCTCTAAATTATTATACCTATATAATTTTTATTTTTTAAAATTATGTGTAACCTATCATATAAACTTGTTGTATTTATTGTCTTGAGTATAAATTTGGTATCCGGTTTTTTATAAAAAACCGAAACCGGACTTCTCGGTTTTTTCTAAAAAAATCGATCAGTTCCTAATATTTAGAAAAGTGAAGCTTTTTAAAACAGAAAAAACAAACCGAAGTTTTTTAAAAAAAGAATCCCAGCCCTAGTAGAAGCAAACACATATGAGGAATACAATTGTTGAGAAACCCTAATGAAGGGTTATGTGGGCAAATACCGAATATAGCCCTGAGGGCTATCGCGTCTCTATATATAGAGCTTGTACCCCTCATATGGAATAGAGATCAGAAAGAGGCCAGAGGCCCAACCCTATATACAGTGTCTCGTGTGTTTGCTCTGTCGTGCTTATGGGAAGGGAGACGGGTTCTCTACATCTTCTTGCGCCACTACTGCTGACGGGAGGGAAGAGAGCGGATCTGCTGATCCGTGGTAACGTAGTTCTCAACACGTTATCAGCACGCTCTACCTCGACGTTGCTGCGAGATCAGATCTGCATCAACTCACCGTCAATCCGGCAGGTCTCCGGCCTAGCCGAACTGTCCTACGCGACAGTCTTCGAATTTTCCTCTACGTAGTAGAACGGTATGTTTACTGTTCTTAATCTGTTGTTGTGCACGAGCTGTGATCCATGCACGATGAACTACCATTATCGTTGTGGACGCTCGTGTATGGTATTTCGATCCGGTCAAAAAGCACCCTGCACGCACGCACTGGCCAGCAGACAGGTTGACCAGGATGCTCCTTGGTGGCACGGGGCCTGCTGCTCCTCTTGGTATGGCGGGCGTGTGCTGCTTCACCTGCCTAGACTCGCACTCCGGTTGCATGCTACAGGCTCGTCCATCACCACACAACTGGACTGAGTCAGGAACTCGTGGGATCCATCAGAATGTGTGAAGGAGTGGTGGTTTGACCTTCGTGCTGGCACGCAGCCATGCAATTTTTTAGGGGCACACGCTTGGACGCGCTCTCCATTTTGGTGGACCAACGGATCTGCATGCGCGCAAACTGCCACTCTTATCGGATAAGCGCGCTGCACTTGGACGCGGTCAAAGCGGTGCATACATGTTTGCGCTGGACTGGACGTGCGAGTGGAGCACTGGAGCATGCATGCGCTGAGCAGTTGAAAAAAAAGAGAGAGAAGGCACCCTCTATGCATGCGCTGACAGCCTATCGTCCTTTATGCATGCGCAAGTGGGCTGCTTTTGCCAGAGTTCTGTCACGTGTAGACTCCCAATACGCATGGTATATGTTTAAGATACTTGCATGATTGTGCCATATAAGCTTGGTTCTATGTATTATTACAACACAATGTATTGGCTGTCTTATAGTTATCACCATGTTTTTCTGTCATATGTTACACCTTTATTGATTATTTATTGTCGCAATTAACTAGTATAAAATGTATACTTAATTTTGGAAAAATGTGACTTTCATGCATTAATTTTGGTGTGTTATTAATTCTGCTTTTATTACTCGTCGTAAATACTTAGCAGAAAATTATTAAAATGCATGTGAAGCTGTGTTACATTTTTTCGCATCGCTCTAAGTACTTGTGATGCATTGAGCTTTCGAGCTCACGCTGAGCGATTAAATTGTATAATGTGTACTTGGACACGTCAATCATGGTACGTCATTTATCGGCCGAGTTTTGACATTAGCTAAGCATTGGCTGCGCCCTGGCAACACGATGCAGTATTTGTGTCGTACGAACTTGGCTGCGTCAGGTGATTGCTATGTCGCGCTCTCGCTTAATCGGATCGCTCCCGTTGAGTCAGACCACCATCGCTGAGTCGCGTATTTTTTGCATGCCCTGTAGGCACTGTCTCTCTGCCGCGAGCCACGATTGCGCCTGTTGCGCATGTTATGTGGTTTTATCGTGTACCCCAATTACCGAGCCATAATTGTGCCTGTTGCGCATATTACGAAGGCTTCCTATACTGTCGTAGCCCTGATGGCCGCATACGCGTTGACGCCAGATACGCTAGAGCTTGTACTCGCGTGGATTGTGGTGGGTTGTTCAAGCCCCTAAAGTCACATTATGCGCAACCTTCGTAAACAATTTTGTTTAGCTCTATATTTTATTTGCTTGTGTTGTGTGGCATCATATATTTATTTATATTGCCAATTGGCCATAACAACTATATCAAGCTCTATAGTGCTTGAATAATCTGGGAAATTAAATTGAAATACAACAGAACATGGATAAGTTAATTCTCTCCTCTCTCCTCATGCATAAAGTTTTACCCGAAGTAACCCGAATATATATAATATTATGCATGAAAGCCTTTTTGGCATAGAAGATATCACAAATTGGGATTATATTAGTAAGCAAAAGACCTTACCAAATGATTTAAGATCAGAAATCTCAGTCATGCATTGCTCAACCAGATGTTAGCACATTGCTCTCTTTGTCGCTGGATGACATGAAGCAAACTATGAGATAAAAAGGACATGTAACCGCTAGCAACACGAAGTTGCGAGTATACCAAGAGGTTATTCTGAGAAACTTTTCACTATGTTGGTGTGAAAACCATAGTGTGTTCCCGTCGAACCACTTTACTCGTTCTATCTAGGACCTCTATGCTTGTGTCGCATACATCTCTCGGAATTGTAAATACTTATAGTCACTGAATTGACTTGGGATAGTCCTTTGACAAGTTTGGTATACACTGTAAGCTAAATGGTAAAGGTCGGTCCTGAATGGACATATACCTGGGGTTTATGTAGCCGAACTACACTGAATTCCACCCTTTGGCATGCTTACCATTATCTACCTCCGATCTACCAGAAGTGAGAAGAGTAGACAAATAACTATGAAATCCCACATCACAACAGAGCTTGAAGCTAAATTAGACATTAACATGTCATTGGTCCTCGGAGCCAGAAGAGTCATATGTCTTGACCACTAGACTACTAGTGATGATAATTTGTGATAGAAATATGAAGATCTTGTAGAGTACTGTTGTACCCTCTCTACTCCTCAAGATTTCTTCGTATGAGAGTAGTACTATCTTTTGTTGAAGACGGATCCTAGGCGGATACTAGTCTTGTTTTGCTCTTGCCAAGCAGTTATCTCCATTTGCTTTGTCGAAAGCTTATGAATCAGATGATTTTTCCCAGATAAAAGGAATTATTGGCCTTGTCTGTTCTATTCCAAAGCTTCTCTTTTTGCTGAACAATGAAGAGATCAAAATAATGCTATATAGAACAATTTGGTATATAATATGAGGAGAAATGTTTGCCTTGCTGGCATCACCACAAATAATTAATTATTGTTATAAGTTCTCTCTCAAAATTATTATACCTAAAAATGTTGCATAAATCGATACCCAATTTCATAGCGGTATGAGTAATTGGGTAAACCATGGGCAATGATAAAACGAGCTGGACTATACATTTCTGCACATAAAAATCTCTACTTGGCAGCATTGACCTGATGTCGTGCACTTTACTACCAATATAAACACACATTTTCCTATGTGCCTCAAAGCACAATGCAACCAGTGAATGTCTTTGTGAGTGTTAGATCCTGATGGTCATTTTACTTGTTGATCTGAAGTCAACTAATGGCTCCAAATGACGAATGGTATTCATGAGCCCCTGAAGGACCCTTATAGATAAAATAGTGTTGTGCATGTTAGTCTAAATCTTAATGATTGACTGTGCATTTGGTAATAATAACAATAAGTTTGCAGAATTGTAACCATGAAGCAACTTGTTGTTGCGTGTCTCGCTGGATGTTGAGACTAACCCTTCATGTGAAGGACAAATATGTAGTATTCATGCCACTACATTAATCTAAGTCCAAAGCTCACTGCATAAAACCCCTATCTGTAATGTGCGTAAGATTTCCCAAATAAATCACCACAATAGCATACATTAGCCACAACTGGATGATTGTGGTTGGGGATTTTATCTGTATGCTTTTAGAACATCTCGGCATTAGGGGGAGGAATGCCCATATAGTGTAATGCCTCAATATTCTATTAAACGCACAAAAGCCAAACTGAACCTGTCGTTCGGTGTGTACTCCTGTGTATATGGAGTTTGCCAGAAATCGTTGAGGAGTAACCATATTGGTTTGAATGCTTCTACTTGATGTAGATGTGGATATACCCGGGATTAATATCATATCCACATTTGACTTATTGGTATTTGATCTATTCTCGGGGACGCCTGCGAATATGATCCATCAGCCTTAGTCAAAGCATATGTTCTGATTGCAGATTCACGTGGTCTGTGATAACTCTCCTCCGATTAATTCACCCTGATGGTGATTTGCCTCACTAAGAGGTTCATCTTGATGATGAAATTCCTAGCAATGCGCGCAATATCATTGTGCTGGGAATATGGAACAATGAATCTTTCGTTTTGGGAAATAACGAAGATCATTATTAAATGTGGGAGACAAATATGTCGACACCTATATTGCCTCTCTAGATTGCAAAATGGATCCAAAACAAAGTCCTAGGCATGAGTGCTTTAAGCTCTCTTATCGGGTCATTGATAAATGTAATCGAGGCTGAACCAATAATCGCAAAGTGAAAGTCACGAGCTTGAAGTTCGGACATTATGGGCACTATTGAAATAATGTGTGGTGAATGCGATGGTTCAAGTGGTCTTGTGAGAGATCCATCCCACATATGTGTTGAATAAACACAGTTCCGCTATGTAATATATCTGGCAAATGGCATGAATTATAATATGCAGTTAATAGGATTCTGAAGATCCATCATGAGATCCTAGGAGGATCATATCTTTGAATTATAAATATGCAACATATAAATCTCGTACCGAATAATACATTCCTGACGAATGAGCACTCTCATATATAGAGAGAATATCTCATAGATGAGATTATAGTTCCTTGATGGAACCTTTCCAGAAGAAATAAAGTCTGTGTTAAACACCAAAGTTTGATAATCCCTATAAAGGGATAAAGACCCATACAGACCCGAAAAGGAATAAGATGAGATACCAAAGGACTTGAAGTTCACCGAATAAGCACATGTGCATTCCATGATCTTTACTCATGGTATTTTCCACTAGGTGTGGAATTACGGTATCCTCTAAAGCCCTGATGGTAGAAACCTATAAGGTTTAAGTGTTACTGGCAAAATATCCCCATTGTGCTAGAATGACAGACTATAACGATGTATCTGGTCGATGAAAATCCCTGATGGATTACGATCTTTGATAGACTTTTGTTACACCATCATAGATGTTGCAATGGATGAACGTCTGGAGCGATGTGTCATATTTAAAATATGTACTATTGCAACTATATTATCCCCTAAGTCCTATATAAGGACATGTTACTTGCTTTGCACAACTATGTATAAATTGTGGTGTAAGATAGAAAATGATAGCACCCCAACCTCGTCCATTCTCGTTATTCCAGATGAACAATGAGATATATATCTTGAAGAATATGCTTGAGTTATGAGGGATAACGACTTTGACATATGTCATCGTTAGGGGGAGCGAATGCTTATATTGATCACAATCGTGTGACAATAAATGTCATATTCTATGCCCTGAAGGCGTCAGCTTGATGATCAATATGTGAACCTTTATGGAAGTTTCTATCAAATATGTAGATCTAGTCGATCGAACACCACTAGTCGAAGTGGCTTATTTATGTTGATACGTGCACTTACCTCGTGTATCCTAGAAGTGAGTTGAGGTGAAGTTCCTGAAACAATCTTTGCAAGGATATGCAATCTGTTTGCTAAATCTATATGTGCATATACTTCCAGAAGAAAATATTTTGCCATATTGATACAGTTTTGCAAGGATCAGGGGGAGCACATTTATAAAGTTAGCCTTTGTAGAAGATTCGGTAGAATCTAGATCCCAGAGGATCGAGATCTGTCCCGATGACAGCTGTTGTACTCTTTTTCCCTTAGTGAGTTTTCTTGAAGTTTCTCACATGAGGTTTTTAACGAGGCAACAAAGTGCAATTGCAATTTGTATCACCATGCACTCTTTCTCCATATTTTTCCCACCGGGTTTTTTTTTGGAGTTTTAACGAGGCATGTGTTGGTCGCGGTATTCGCCCAAGGGGGAGTGTTGAGAAACCCTAATGAAGGGTTATGTGGGCAAATACCGAATATAGCCCTGAGGGCTATCGCGTCTCTATATATAGAGCTTGTACCCCTCATATGGAATAGAGATCAGAAAGAGACCAGAGGCCCAACCCTATATACAGTGTCTCGTGTGTTTGCTCTGTCGTGCTTATGGGAAGGGAGATGGGTTCTCTACATCTTCTTGCGCCTCTACTGCTGACGGGAGGGAAGAGAGCGGATCTGGTGATCCGTGGTAACGTAGTTCTCAACAACAACAACTGTGCCGACGATGACCCAGCTCCCGAAGCCTCACTTCGTTGTCATCCCATCGCTAGTCACCAGCCACATATCCCCACGGTGGATATGGGCTGCCTCCTCGTTGGTCGCGGCACGCGGTGATGCGGCGCGCCGGTCTCCATTATCACAACGCTCGCCAGCGCGGAGCTCGTTCAGGGCCGCGTACACCGTGCCGGGCAAGGCTCCTGCCTCCTCGGCGTGCATCACGGTCACCGCGATCCCGTTCCCGGGTGCGCACGCCGTCACGGTGCGTTTTCCTTGCTGTTCTGCGAGTACCTGTACACGCACAGGCCGCAAGAGGCGGTCGAGTCACCGGACGAGCCCGTTCGATGTCCCAGTCCTGCCGCCTTTCGAGTGCAACTGCAAGCTCGCCCGGCAGCAGCTGCCGGTGCACTTTCAGCAGTCGTCTAACATCAAGGATGACATCCTTCGAGGGCAGCGGGAGTTCAACGTGGGCGTGGATGGCTTCGTCGTGAACAGCTTCGAAGAGCTGGAGCCTGGAACACGGCTCGGCCGCGCGGCTCGCGGCGGCCACGGGCAAGGCCGTGCTCACCGTCGGCCCCGTCTCGTTGTGCGGTGCACCTAGCCTATTCGACTCGCGCGCCGGCGCCGAGTCGGATGAAGCGAGGCGGTGCGTGGCGTGGCGTGGGCGTGGCTGGACGCCAAGAAAGCCAATAAGTCCGTCCTTTACGTCAGCTTCGGCAGCGACGAGCGCATGCCACCAGCGCAGCTGATGCAGCTCGGGCTGGCCCTCGTCTGTCTCATGCACCTGGCCTGTGCTCTGGGTCATCAAGGGTGTAGATACTTTGCCCGACGACGTCAACGAGTGGCTACAGCACAACACCGACTCTGATGGCCACTCAGGGAGACAGTGTCTTGTAGAGTTGTAGTTCGCGGGTGGGCGCCGCAGGTCTCCATCCTAGAGCACCAGGCCGCCGGTGGATTTCTGACGCACTGCGGGTGGGGTGGGGTGGGGCTCGACGCTCGGCTGAGAGCGTGGCTGCGGGCATGCCCATATGGCCCACCTGGCCGTTCTTCGCCGAGCAGTTCATGAACGAGAAGCTAGGGATCGGCGTGTCCGTGGGCGCGACAAAGCCCACGAAGACTCTGCTGAACGGTGCCAAAGACGGCAGCGGCGAGGGGGAGGCGGTGGTGGGTGTTGAGAAACCCTAATGAAGGGTTATGTGGGCAAATACCGAATATAGCCCTGAGGGCTATCGCGTCTCTATATATAGAACATGTACCCCTCATATGGAATAGAGATCAGAAAGAGGCCAGAGGCCCAACCCTATATTCAGTGTCTCGTGTGTTTCCTCTGATGTGCTTATGGGAAGGGAGACGGGTCTTCTACAGCTTCTCGCGCCTCTACTGCTGACGGGAGGGAAGGGAGCGGATCTGGTGATCCGTGGTAACGTAGTTCTCAACACGTTATCAGCACGCTCTACCTCGACGTTGCTGCGGATCTGATCTACATCAACTCTCCGTCAAGCCGGCAGGTCCTCCGGCCTAGCCGAACTGTCCTACGCGACAGACTTCGATTCCTCCGTATAATCGAGTGGTAAAAGATCTGGAACTTCTCATCCATTCTTCTTGTGTTGATCTCGTGAATCATGAACACGTGACAAATCAAATGTATGGACCGAGCGTCGGAGCCTCGTCGGGCCTGCGCTCACGCCGAAGGAATACGCCCAGTAGGCGTCGCGTTGGTGCACTCGTACCCCGAGGGCTATGTTCTCTTCCACGCTTACCACGCCCACCAACAGAGACCGGTGATGGCCTGGCGCATGTGGCAGCCTGCATGCTAGCCATGCTTTCAGTGTCATTCTCAGATCTTCCTTTGACCGTGTGAGACGAGCGGCCAACAGCTCCTACGCGAAAAATGGATCTCACTATCTAACAGTTGCCCAGGAGGCGATTGTGCATGCACATGGGGCCTGTGTTCCTTGACCGTGAGTCTGTGAGACCATTTATTTCCTCGCCATTTTGTTTGGATAAGAACAAATCGCATGAATTTGTGAGCAGTTGAGCTAGACCTATTCATGCGGCAGGATCCAACAAAAGAAAAATGCCCGGTCAAAGTGGCTGCCACTTGAGTGCGTTGTGCATGTGCGCGGCGAGTAATAAAAAAACCCGAAATACGTGCGGTTGTGTGCATGTAAATATTGATTTTCGCATGCCATCATATACAAAAAGATGTGCCCATGCACATTTTTAACTATTAAAAAAAGGGGTCGATCAAAGCTACCGTACATGTCGGATGAAACTTTTGTATAATTTTAGTTGGTATGCATGCTTCATATTTTTATTCTATTTATTTCTTGTTGCAAATAACAAGTAGAATAAATAATGTTTTATGTTACAATTTCTACTTTAATAAATTATTTCTCGGAGTAAATAATTAGTAGAAAAATGCATGCTTAAATATGAAAAAAATATTTTTACACCCGATGTGTAAAGATTATGCATTAATATTGGTATTTATTTTTCCTGCTTTATTTCCTGAAGTAAATAGTAGAAAATTATTAAATGCATGTGGAGTATATATTGTGCATACTTAAATCGCTCTAAATATTTATATTATGTTGAGTTTTTGGACTCACCTCGAGTGATTTAATGATATAGTGGGTACTCGGACACGTCGATCAGACTACATTATTAATCAGCTGAGCTATAGCATTGGCTGCGCTCTGGCAATACACGCAATATTTGTGTCGTTCGAACTTGGCTGCGTCATGTGATTGCTATGTGACACTCTTGTTTAGTCGGATCGCTCCGGTTGAGTCATACCGCCATTGCCGAGTCGCGTATTTTTCGCATGCCCTGCAGGCGCTGTCTGTCCCCCGTGATCATCGAGTCACAATTGCGCCTGTTGCGCACATTACATGGACTTATCGTGTACCCCGATTACCGAGCCATAATTGTGCTTGTTGCATTAATTACGAAGGCTGGTTGTGTTGTCGTAGCCCTGATGGCCACACACGCGTTGACACCAGACACTAGAGCTTGTACTTGTGTGGATTGTGGTGGGTTGTTCAAGCCCCTGAAGTCACATTATACGCAACCTTCGTAAATAATTTTGTTTTCACTTTATATTTTGTTTGATTGTGTTTTGTGGTATCGTATATTTATATATATCGCCACGTGGCCATAACACCTATATTAAATCTGGGAAATTAAATCGAAATACAATGAAACACAGATAAGTTAAATCTCTGCTCTCTCTCCTCGTGCATAAAATTTTACCCGAAGTAACCTGAAGAAATTCAATATTAATGCATGAAAGCCTTTTTGGCATAAAAGATATCACAAATTGGGATTTTATTAGTAAGCAAAAAGACCTTACCAAATGATTTAAGATCAGAAATCTTAGTCATACATTGCTTAACCAGATGTTAGCACATTGCTCTCTTTGTCGCTGGATGACATGAAGCAAACTATGAGATAAAAGGACATGTAACCGCTAGCAACACGAAGTTGCGAGTATACCGAGAGGTTATTCTAAGAAAATTTTCACTATGTTGGTGTGAAAACCATAGTGTGTTCCCGTCGAACCACTTTACTCGTTCTATCGAGGACCTCTATGCTTGTGTCGCATACATCTCTCGGAAATGTAAATACTTATAGTCACTGAATTGACTCAAGATAGTCCTTTAACAAGTTTGGTATACACTGTAAGCTAAATGGTAAATGTCGATCCTGAATGGACACATACCTGGGGTTTATGTAGCCGAACTACACTGAATTCCACACTTTGGCATGCTTACCATTATCTACCTCTGATCTACCAGAAGTGAGAAGAGTAGACAAATAACTATGAAATCCCACATCACAACAGAGCTTGAAGCTAAATTAGACATTAACATGTCCTTGGTCCTCGGAGCCAGAAGAGTCATATGTCTTGACCACTTGACTACTAGTGATGATAATTTGTGATAGAAATATGAAGATCTTGTAGAGACCTGTTGTATCCTCTCTACTCCTGATGATTTCTTCGTATGAGAGCAATAATATCTGTTGTTGAAGATGGATCCTAGGCGGATACCAGCATTGTTTCGTCCTTGCCAAGCAGTTATCATCATTTGCTTCATCAAAAGCTAGTTATATGGTGATTTTTCCTAGATAAAAAAATGAATTCTTGGCCTTGTCTGTTCTATTCTAAAGCTTCTCTTTTTGCCGAACAACGAAGAGATCGAAATAATGCTTTATAGAACAAATTGGTATATAATATGAGGAGAAATGTTTGCCCTGCTGGCAGCATCACAATTTATTAACTATTGTTATATATTCTCTCTCAAAATTATAATATCTAAAAATGTTGCATAAATTGATACCCAATTTCAGATCGGTATGAGTAATTGGGTAAACAATGGGCAATAATAAAACGAGTTGGACTATACATCTCTGCATATAAAAATCTCTGCTTGGCAGCATTGGCATGATGTCGTGCACTTTACTACCAATATAAACACATTTTCCTATGTGCCTCAAAGCACAATGCAACCAGTGAATGTCTTTGTGAGCGTTAGACCCTGATGGTCATTTTACTTGTTGATATAAAGTCAACTAATGGCTCCAAATGACGAATGGTATTCACGAGCCCCTGAAGAAGCCTTATGGATAAAATAGTGTTGTGCATGTTAGTCTAAATCTTAATGATTGACTATGCATTTGGTAGTAATAACAATAAGTTTGCAGAATTGTAACCATGAAGCAACTTGTTGTTGCGTGTCTCGCTGGATGTTGAGACTAACCCTTCATGTTGAAGGACAAATATGTAGTATTCATGCCACTACATTAATCTAAGTCCAAAGCTCACTGCATAAAACCCCTATCTGTAATGTGCGTAAGATTTCCCAAATCAATCACCACAATAGCATACATTGGCCACAAACTAGATGATTGTGGTTGGGGATTTTATCTGTATGTTTTTAGAACATCTCGGTATTAGGGGGAGGAATGTTCATATAGTGTAATGCCTCAATATTCTATTAAACGCACAAAAGCCAATCTGAACCCGTCGTTCGGAGTGTACTCCTGTGTATATGGAGTTTGCCAGAAATCGTTGAGGAGTAACCATATTGGTTTGAATGCTTCTACCTGATGTAGATGTGGATATACCCGGGATTAATATCATATCCACATTTGACTTATTGGCATTTGATCTATTCTCGGGGACGCCTGCGAATATGATCTATTGGCCTTAGTCAAAGCATATGTTCTGATTGCAGATTCACGTGGTCTGTAATAACTCTCCTCCGATGAACTCGCCCTGCTGGTGATTTGCCTCACGAAGAGGTTCATCTTGATGATGAAGTTCCTAGCAATGCGCGCAATATCATTGTGCTGGGAATATGGAACAATGAATCTTTCGTTTTGGGAAATGACGGAGATCATTATTAAATGTGGGAGACAAATGTGTCGACACCTATCTTGCCTCTATAGATTGCAAAGGGATCCAAAACAAAGTCCTAGGCATGAGTGCTTTAAGCTCTCTTATCGGGTCATTGATAAATGCAATCGAGGCTGAACCAATAATCGCAAAATGAAAGTCACGAGCTTGAAGTTCGGACATTTATGGGCACTATTGAAATAATGTGTGGTGAATGCGATGGTTCAAGTGGTCTTGTGAGAGACCCATCCCACGTATGTGTTGAATAAACACTGTTCCGCTATATAATATATCTGGCAAATGGCATGAATTAAATTATGCAGTTAATAGGATTCTGAAGATCCGTCATGAGATCCTAGGAGGATCCATATCTTTGAATTATAAATATGCAACATATAAATCTCATACCGAATAATACATTCCTGACGAATGAACACTCTTCTATATAGAGAGAATATCTCCTAGATGAGATTATAGTTCCTTGATGGAACCTTTCCAGAAGAAATAAAGTCTGTGTTGAACACCAAAGTTTGATAATCCCTATAAAGGGATAAAGACCCATATAGACCCGAAAAGGAATAAGATGAGGTACCAAAGGACATGAAGTTCACCGAATAAGCACATGTGCATTCCACGAGTTTTACTCATGGTATTTTCCACTTGATGTGGAATTACGGTATCCTCTAAAGCCCCGATGGCAGAAACCTATAAGGTTTAGGTGTTACTGGCAAAATATCCCCATTGTGCCAGAATGATAGACTATAACGATGTATCTGATCGATAAAAAATCCCTGATGGATTACGATCTTTGATGGACTTTTGTTTCACCATCATAGATGTTGCAATGGATGAACGCCTGGAGCGATGTGTCATATTTAGAATATGTACTGTTGCAACTATATTATCCCCTAAGTCCTATATAAGGACATGTTACTTGCTTTGCATAACTATGTATAAATTGTGGTGTAAGATAGAAAATGATAGCACCCCAACCTCATCCATTCTCGTTATTCCAGATGAACAATGAGATATATATCTTGAAGAATATGCTTGAGTTATGAGGGATAACGACTTTGACATATGTCATCGTCAGGGGGAGCGAATGCTTATATTGATCACAATCGTGTGACAATAAATGTCATATTTTATGCCCTGAAGGCGTCAGCTTGATGATCAATATGTGAACCTTATGGAAGTTTCTATCAAATATGTAGATCTAGTCGATTGAACACCACTAGTCGAAGTGGCTTATTTATGTTGATACGTGCACTTACCTCGTGTATCCTAGAAGTGAGTTGAGGTGAAGTTCCTGAAATAATCCTTTGCAAGGATATACAATCTGTTTGCTAAATCTATATGTGCATATACTTCCAGAAGAAAATATTTTGCCATATTGATATAGTTTTGCAAGGATCAGGGGGAGCACATTTCTAAAGTTAGCCTTTATAGAAGATTCGGTAGAATCTAGATCCCAGAGGATCAAAATCTGTCCTGATGACAGCTGTTGTACTCTTTTTCCCTTGGTGAGTTTTCTTGAAGTTTCTCACATGAGGTTTTTAACGAGGCAACAAAGTGCAAATGCAACTTGTATCACCATGCACTCTTTCTCCATATTTTTTCCACTGGGTTTTTTGGAGTTTTAACGAGGCATGTGTTGGTCGCGGTATTCGCCCAAGGGGGAGTGTTGAGAAACCCTAATGAAGGGTTATGTGGGCAAATACCGAATATAGCCCTGAGGGCTATCGCGTCTCTATATATAGAACATGTACCCCTCATATGGAATAGAGATCAGAAAGAGGCCAGATGCCCAACCCTATATTCAGTGTCTCGTGTGTTTCCTCTGATGTGCTTATGGGAAGGGAGACGGGTCTTCTACAGCTTCTCGCGCCTCTACTGCTGACGGGAGGGAAGGGAGCGGATCTGGTGATCCGTGGTAACGTAGTTCTCAACAGTGGGAACAGAGCAGGTGAAGATGGCCCTAAACAAGCTCATGGATGGAGGAGCCGACGGGGAGGATCGGAGGAGAAAGGCCCAGGAGCTGAATGCCAAAGGCAAAGCTGCTTTGGAGAATGGGAGGATCGTCGTATATGAATCTGGAGAATGGAGGATCGTCGTATATGCCAAAGGCCCTAAACAAAATACCTATGAATTCCGCCTGGATAACAATGTCTCATCTAAAACTAGCATCATTCATCGGGCTACTCATCAGCTTAGCTACTTACTTCCTCAGCTAAGTACCTGTACCTGAGTGGGAACCATAGCCCACCAGGCCACCACCAACACCGTCACACCGAGCTCGCGGTCGCGGAGTCCGTCCACGGGAAAATCCCCTGGCCCGGCCCAAGCACGTGCGAGGGATCGAAGCGGGCCTTCCGGGCCACGAACCGGTCCCAGCTCGCCCCGAAGTGGTCGCGCCAGTGCGCCGGCGACGGCTGCCGGGCCAGGTACTGCTTGGCGCCGAGGCGCCGGCAGGCCTCGTCGGCAAGCCGGCGGTGCTGCTCCAGGATCCCCTCCACGCAGGCGCGGCCGCACCGCGCCGGGTCCGTCGACCGGAGCACGCTGAAGACGTACATCACCCCGTCCGGCGCCGCCGGAACCACCGCCGACGTGTTGCCGTCCCACCTGAAACATTGCAGCGAGCGCGCGCACCAAGCGAAGATCAGCACTGGGCAGGCCAGGATGACGGCACAGTAGCAGCTCCGACGAGTCATAAAGCCATGAAGGAAGCTCCCTGGTCCCAGTACAGTGTATGCAGCATCGCTATAATGATGATAATGCCATTGACGGTGATGCTTAAATGTGATCCCTACAACGCCTTCTTAAAATGGCAAAGAGGAGCCAGGTTCTAAGGCTAGCCGCAGTGAATGACTAGAACCGGTACGCTACGCGGATAGAGTTAACGCGAGTGCTGCAGCCGTGTACTGGGACTGGTACGCTAAGGCAAGCAAGCAAATCGGAAACTTTAAATGTAGAGTTGCAGCAACGTCTACTGCATACGTCTGCTCCGTGCACCAGGAGAGAGGCGGGGCCGGAGACAGCAAAGGTTGTGGGACCCGAGGCGGGGCACCAGGAGAGAGAAATAATAGAATATATGGTATAGAGTAAACATGAGTGCAGAGGATTGTGATATAGAGTAAAGAATTTTGCTGACCATGACAGAATATTCTTTTTAGGGTAGAAATTTAGAGTAGTATGAGTGCGGATAGCCTAAAGGCGTGATAGCTCGCTCCCGCGACAGGACAGAGGATAGAGACATTTGGACGAGACGGACAATACATACCACTTTTATTATCGGCAAATACGGTTGATCATTTACTTATTTTTCATATGTCCGATTCGAAACATTTGTAAAATACATGGTCTGGTAAGGGTTGTGTATAAAATAAGAATGAGTGATGTTGGCTAAATAACGAATAACGTAATATGTATAGTATTTTATTTTTTGAGACACGCGAACAAACTTTTTCTGTGTGTTCGATATAAAAAAATCGTATTCTAGAATTAGTATAGGTCGTATTTTAATACTGTGACGAGACCTTTTCCTGTGCGCCAGTTATAAAAAATATACAGAATACGAAGTCCGGTAACACTGTTTATATAAAGTACCGAATTTAGAGAATATATTGTTCAAGACGAAGAATATATATAAAATAAAATATTAAAGTGTGCTATAAAGAATAGAAAATATTTGTTTATTGGATGAAATTTGAGGAGTTTCATGGAGACAGCCTGTTGTCTGGGAAAGGCAGAACAACATCTGTTCAGCTTCTGCACCCGGATCGTCAGCTTTTAGGAAATAGGAGAGAACCTATTTGACCAGCAGAAAAGTAGGCTGTACTACTGTACAAGCATCCTCTGCTAGTCTGATCAAGCCTGCGAATGTGACAACCCTCTGGACAAGGCCTGCTAATCCCGAGTTCTGAACCTCACGAGCGCTTTCTTTCTAGCAGAGTCGGGCTTGAACGTGGCCGAAAAAGGACGTGGACACCCTAGGGTGCCACCAATGCACCTATAGAACACAAGGCCTGCGTCACGAAAGCACGAATGGAAGCACGCTTCGCCAACCCGGCATGAGGCCCGACCTAGTCCGTTTTGAGCGGGTCCGTGCCAGTCCGGCCTTGATAGGCCTTAATAGGCGTGCCGGGCTCGTGCACAATATACAGCACGTTGGGCTAGCACGGCACGACCCGGTTTATAGACCAGGCCCGGTTAGAGCCCGTAATTGCTAGCAGGCCAGCAGCGCCACAGCCCGCACTACCGCAGCCCACTCGCGAGTCGCGATCGCGGATCAGCTTAAACACGCAGCCCCCCAGTCGGCCAGCCTCCAGTCCCCCACACGTCTCTTCCCCGAAACCCTAAATCCCTAACCCTAAATCCATAACCCTAAATCCCCACATGTCTCTCTGTCTCCTCTAGTCCTATGCAAGGATCTGTCTCCGTCTCTTTCTCCTCTCAGTCTTCTTCCGCGCCTCTCCGTGGATCCTTCTCCATCATCGGCTTACCGCCTGACCGTGGCGCCGTGCCTCTCCGTGGACCCTGTCGGAGGGAAAATCATCTGACCGGGTGGCGGAATGCACCCGCCCTAATCCTAAGATGAGGAGGGAGCCTAAGCGCTTGCCTGTTTGGTGAATTCTGGATGAACACAATAACACTCGAGAGATTATAGTGGTTCAGGCCGCTAGAGCGTAATACCCTACCTCCACTGTCTGTAAGTTGTATTGATTGTGTCCTTGTAACGTTGTGTCCCCTCCCTTTTATAGTTTAAGGGAGGTACATACAAGGATGCTGAGCTCCGACATGCGGGCTCAGGGGCATAATGGAAGGAATACATTATGTGAATAATTAATGCCGATAGCACACAAAGAGTAGAGGCGTATAGGCGGAGCCGTTCAGATTCCCTCCGCCTTGATAACGCATGAGTAATCAGCGGGAGTCATGATGACTGCAGTCCATGCAGCATTGATAGGCAGTGACCCTTTTCTTGGAAACACACGAGTAATGGTGAGTCATTGTCCATGCTATGGTAACGTGTGAGTAATATCACGACCCACGCAGCGTGGACTGGGCACGCCGCCTGTCACTGGAACGGACAGACGCACGCCTTATCCGTAACGAATACAAAGACGCGCATAGCCCAGAGGCTTCAGGCCAGATTCCGCTCGTTGGCTTACGCCGCGCGCAGTAGGCCACATGGCAGCATTGGGTCTCCGCCTGGGTGAGGAGCAGGAGTGTATGTGATAAGGTCCGGATCCTACCAGATCAGGTCTGGACACGTGTCGGCACCGGACCCCTGCCTGGGTCCTGATTAAGGCTCGGGTATGCTCTGTCTTGGAATCCCTGGGACCCCACTGTGGGCGTCCTGGACCCCATACAGGGGGGTCCGGATCCCATTACAGGGGTCTGGTTCGCAGACGTGGAGCTCCTGGACCAAACTTGGAGGCCCGAACTGTATATACAGGGGTCCGGCACCTTCCCATGGGGGCCCGGACTCACTGGTGATGCTCAGAGTATGTCACTTTCTCTGGACACCTGGCGGCACCGGACCCACCCATGTGGTTGGGTCAGGTGTTGTTGCTAGCCTAGAGTAGTCGCCCGAGGCTGGGGCGAGTCATGGCCTGGTCCCACATACAACTCTTTTACCACACGACTAAAAATAGCCGCGCGGGTACTGCGTTTATACAGCAGTAAGGGGTACCCTAGTTTCAGGGTACCGACAGACCCGTCTCCGCCGCACGCTCGCACCTCTACACGATATCTATCTCTCTGTCTCCTCTAGTCCTCTGCAAGGATCTGTCTACTCTCCGTCTTCTTTCGCGTCTCTTTTGTGGGCCATCGTCGACGAAATCGGTGCTCTGACAGACTGGCTTCATTCCTAAGCCGCGTAGGTAACACCTCCTCCTCACGACCTCACCTGATGTATGGATCTGTTGTAGCCTTGTAGGTAACACCTCCATCTTCTTCTTCTGCGTCACTTTTGTTTGTAGGCCGTGAGGAACCGACGCGCCGGCGATGGGGGACGGTGGTGGTGACATTAGTCACTCCATCAACCACGATTTGAGGCTACCGGGAGATTCTGGAGTCCCTGAGAGCCGTGCTACTGCCACTACTGACCATGGTAGTGGCGGTGGTAGCAGTGCTGCAGCTCCTATCGACCTCGCCGTTGGGGAATCTAGCACTGGCCAAGGCGCAGAAGCTCCTGCGGAGGTTGGTTAGGGCTCCAGCGACCGCAAGAGGTGTAACACCTCAAAGGTATGGGATGACTTTGAGCCTGTGTACACGATTAAGAACGGCAATAGGGTAAGGACTGGTGGGAAGTGTCACTGGTGCAAAGTAACTTTGTCTGCTGTGTCTTCTAGTGGTACTGGCCATTTGCTTAGGCATCAACGTGATTGCAAAGTAAAAAATGCTAGGATGGGCAAGCAGTCCATGATGAAGTTCAACCCTGATGGTTCTGTTCGTAATTTTGATTATTTTCCCCATCGTGCTAGACCTGATCTATTAACAGAGGCTCATTGGTATGTGGCTGAAAAGGTTCTAGAATTTTTGGAATTGTTCTATGATGCAATTGTATCCTTTCTGGTGTTTATTATCCCACATCTCCTCTGATATTGCATAACATACTTGATATTGCTAAACATTTAAATGAGTATGACAATGATCACTTGCCTAGAAATGCTATTTTTCCTATGAAGTCTAAATTCCTTAAGTACTAGAGGGATATTCCAATGTTATATGCTTTTGCTTTCATATTGGACCCTAGAGCAAAGATTAGAGGTTTTCATAATATTCCGAGGAAATTATCTGGTCTCACTGGTACTGACTACTCAAATTTCTATTCTAATGTGAGATCTGAACTGACCGTAATGTTTACCAAATATGATGCTAAGTTTGGTGCAGTTAAACTACAGAGGACCACTCCTACAACATCTATTACTGGTAAGAGGAAACAACAATGGAGCTGGATCCATGGATCTGAAAATGAGTATACTCCTCTTGTCTAGGGGAACATCAGCATCTGAATTGCTACAGGCAGCAAGATCTGGTGCATGCATAAGTTCTGTAGACTCAGAACTGTCCACCTACCTTGACAGTGTCACTCTTCAGAAGTTTGAGGATGATTTCAACCTCTTAATAAACTTGTGGCATGAGCATAAACTAACCTTTCCTGTTCTCTCAATATTAGCTAGAGATGTTATTTCAGTTCCTGTTTCAACAGTATCTTCTGAGTCTGCTTTCAGTCTTTGTGGCAGGATCATCGAGGAACGACTGCGGCGATTAGCCCTAGAGATGGTTGAGATGCTCCTTTGCATCAAGGACTGGGAGCTAGGTGATGCAAGAGCTCAACACTCTGCCCAGGACAAAGAATTAGAAGATGCATTTGAAGGACTGTATCTTGATGAGGTGGAGCAACCTAAGACTTAGGGTCTTAGGACTGTATCTATAATTCTGTATCATGTATCTTCATGTTTCATCCATGTAATATGTAGTCATCAACAACGAACAATATATATGAGCTGGGACTGTACTCTTTTTCTTTCTAGGGTTTTCTCACGAGATGTGAGTTTTTACCTAGAAAGGTTTTTAACAAGGCAGTCATTGCACAAACAGCTCTTTTAATTACAATTTATATTGAATTCTATATTTCTTTGTGTGCTTGCGCTGTCTGTTGTCTGCTGTCTTCTATAGTGCGCTGTCTGTTGTCTTTTATAGTGCTGTTCTATAAAAACGGGCTCGGGCCGGCACGACCCTATTTCCATACCGGGCTATCCGGGTTAGCCCGTCACGTTTAGGCTCGAGCCGTGCCAGACTCGTTTAGGATTTAAAGCCCGTGGATCATTAAGGTCCGACCCGGTTTGCTTGACGTGTCTGACGGGTCGTGCCTTAAATGGGCGAGGCTTCACCGGGCCCCAACAGCCCGTTTGGCCTCTAAATGCACCATATTGGCAGTTGGCAGTGGCACTGCCCAGAAGAATACTCTCGCGACTTGCCGCAGTGGCTAGGTACTAGGTAGCAAGGCCATGCGCCCATGCCACTGCACACACACAGCTCACGGCGTCACACTGTTTACACGTCACACCAACTGGGCAACCAAGCGCTGCGGCTTGCAAAAGGTAGCAGGATAGGAGACTCCCAAAGCTAGGGTAGATGTGGACAGCCGAGTCCTGTATGTGATATAGGGACTCTTTGAGCTTTGAAATCTTTACAGATCATCGTTAGCAGCCAAAACTATTCGTAGGGATTTTAAACAATCTAGCTAAAATGTCAGCTAACATTTAGCTAGTCTCCCAAGTCCCAACTCACGGTTAGTAAGCTGGGTTTGAACAACTAAAATCAGCTAAAATTTAGTAAAAGATAGTATTACTCATCCTTTCAACGAGGCTCATACAAAGACACTATTAAAAACTAGTAGTATTTAGCTCCAAACAGTCCTAGCTAATAGTTAGTTGATCTACTCTAGCTAACAATTTATTACTAGCCAACTTTTAGCTCTAGGGCTTTAAAAAATGTCCATAGTAACTTGTAAGCAGAAAGGCTCATGAGGCTTGGGACGAAAAGGTGCTGTCCTGCTGGGGAAGGACGCGGCGTATGATGTGACCGCTACGAGGCCCCTGTGGCTGTGAGAGAATCGGAGAGATGCCATGGCAATGGCATTGTCACAATTGGGCCAACATGTTGCCTGGTGTTGGCAGGCCATTTCTGAGAGGATAACGACGTGCCAAGAGTACGGAATGTGATAATATAGGATATTACTCGTTCCGTATTTGTTTTTTATATTTTTATCTTTAAATTTAAATCAGATACGGATATTTTTATTGAGTTATATGAGATGGGATTTAAATTGACATCGATGTCTTAAATATCCAACTTTGAGTATACGGATACAGATCGGTACTGAATAATCAGGCTTAAATACATATTGGATTTGAGACCTTTTAGACGGATCGAATCCGAATACAAACGGATAATATTCACACCATTTATATCCCTAGCTAAGAGGAAAGAGTGAAGTAAAAAAAAGAGAAAAAGGTTCCGTCCTAGCTTAGAAAATTTTGGTGGAATCGGTAAATTAAATAATTATATACTTAAAAAATCATATAGCTAGTTGTAACATTTAGAAGACATTTAAGTAAGCTATTTTATTTATTAGCTGGATAATATATGTATTAAATTATTTAAATTTATATTATAAACTATAGCTCCACGCTACAATCATGTAGGAGTGCTAAATACCCCGTAAAGGTAACCCAAAACCTTACGCTAGGCACGCGCAGTTTGCAGTTGATGATGTGCAAACTGCCGTTTTCATAAATAACACAGAACAGAAAAGGCACGCGCTTTTGTCTCAAATTTGTAATTAGGAATACTCTACTCTGAGATTCCCTGCGGGTGAAAAGGCGATCACGCTAAGCCATCCAGACGACTTTTTATTAGGCAAATATTGCAGATTAATACTATTGTGATGTGGAAGGGACCCCTCTTTATCTACCAGCACGAGCAACTTCTTTCATGAACGAATACTCTACTGTACTGTATAGCACGATGAACACCTTTTATTCATGGCTAAGCTATCCTTAATAAGCCACTAACTAGTTCATGCATGCAACCGAACGTGCCTTTTTTTAAAAAAAAGGGGGAAAAGAGTGGATGTTGGTCACACCTGTTAGCGAGGAGGGGGTAGACGAGGACGGGCCCCTCGAACTCGAAGTCTCCCTGCGTGATGGTGTCCATGAGCAGGTCCTTGAAGCGCGCGACGCCATGCCTGGGCACGAAGAGGTTGAGCCAGGGGTGCGGCACGTCCCAGAGGCCCCGGCTCCTGAGGCTCTCCTCCTCCATCCGCACCCTGTTGAGGAAATCCAGGTAGGCCACCTGCACGCTGTACGCGTGGGGCCTCAGATAGCTCAGCTGCCCCGAGACCAGGTCCACAACCTGCAGAGGAAAATTCGGAGGCCACAAGCCCGCCGGTCGTCAACAATGGCCCTTCGCGCGGTTTACTGTTGACGACGCTAACGCGACTGGTTGCTGTTGCTGGTAGGAGTGGTATGTAGCTGTTGAGAGACTGACGTGATCAGCGGCGGAGTCTTGCTGTTGGAATTCATGCACTGCGAACTCGATGCAGTAGTAGTGGACCTTGTTGCTGCCGGCGCCGGAGGCGAAGTCCGGGCTGAAGTCGACCTGGGCGGGGAAGGCGACGGAGGAGCTGCGGAGGGACTGCTCGTTCAGGACCACGAACCCCTCCACGTAGTCCACCAGCTCCGGCATTGAGACCAGCAGCTCCTGGTCCTTGGTGAAGGTCTCGAAGCTGTCGTAGAAGGCCCTCACCCATCTCACCTAGTGATCAGTACCGCGACCAGAGGGAATGAACTAATTATCGCGACCAAGCTGTCGTAGAAGGCGTGTGCATGCATGTGTGTGTAGTGTACCTTGGGCGGAGCAAGTTGCAGCGGGATCCTTGCCCTGGTTATGATACCGAACTGGCCGAGCCCACCAAGAACGGCGAAGAAAAGCTCCGGGCTCTGGGTGGGCGAGCATGTCACCACCTCCCCTGTGCCTGCAACCGACGGGACAAACAACACATAAACAACAGAAAAGGAACAAAGGAAGCTTTCTTAGTTTCTTTCTTCTTCCACCAAAGAAAGCTAGAAAAGAGACCAATCAGGCGGGTGGCAGATGGTGCACACGTACGCGAGCAGCGAGGCCGTGCGCAAGTGCGTATACGTCCGGCATAGCGTAGGTACCTGTGACCACCTCCAGCTGCAGCACGTTGCTGATCTGCGGGCCGTGCTTGAACGCCTGCCCGCTGATGCCGCCGTTCGACAGCGTCCCGCCCACGGTCAGGTACAGGTAGTCCGTCCACGACCGCGGCGCCAGCCCGGCCCTCAGGCACTCCTCCAGCACCTCCACCCACAGCGCGCCGGCGCCCACGTCCGCGTACGCCGCGCCGCCGTCCCCGTCCCCGTCCCCGTCCCCGCGCCGCACCACCTCCACGAGGCGCGGCAGGGCGCGCGTCTCCACCACAATGCCGCCGCGCGCCTGGGCCTGCCCGTGCAGCGAGTGCCCCGCGCCACGCGCCGCCACGGCCGCCTTCGGGCGGCGGTCCGGCCCCGCGGAGGACAGCGCGCTCAGGAGCCGCGCGATGTCGGCGGGGGACCCGGGCTGCATCACCGCGACGGGCGCATCGGAGACCACGGCGCCGAAGTCGTGCGCCGCGGAGGGCGTCGGATCCTGGAGCGCCACGGAGCCCAGCACGTCGGAGGGGCTCTGTATGAAGTTCGCCGAGGAGCAGAGCAGTAGCGCCACGGTGGCAGCGTACATGTACAGCACCTTGTTCAGCTCCATGTGGCTAGGCTAGCAGTAGCTTGGAGTTGGAGAGTTCACAGGGGCAGTATGCGCATTTGGTTGCCGCTTGCCGGTGGTCGGGACCAAGCTAGACGTACGGGAGAATAAGGTGGCGACGTCCCAGTCAAGATCGATCCCTGGGTTCCCACAAGAACTGTGGACGGATGGAACAGGGAGGGAGAAGCAACGGAGATAAGAGGCGTGACGGGGCAAAGACATGAAGCTCGCCGAGGAGTGCGTTTATTTACACATAGCCGGTGACCGGTGTCGTCGCTGCCGAGGCCGGGCCCCAAGAATCTAATGGAAACCGGGGTCGGAGTACGCGGGCCCGCGTTTTACTTGGCTTCGCAATTCCGTGGTGATCGCTGATCTGGGGATATACTAAACAAGAAACATGTCTATATTGGACGAGTGCCATGGAATAATCATTAGATACACTGATGCTGATGCTCCGCCTCCTGCACGCTACTGGAATAGTAGTATTGAATATTTGAATAAGTAAACAGCTAAATTTCATACACCGTGTTTTTAGGGTACATTTGGTTGAGGAGCAGAGAGGAATGGAACGACTCTATTCTTATTTTTTTCATATTTGGTTTCCAACAGAGGAGAGCAGAGTGACTCTTGGAATATATATATGACAAATATTTAAATGCTCTCGCTCCACCAAAACGACGGAATGCGAGTGCTCTCGCGGACGTGAGCGCTCTCCTCCCTCTATTCTACTTCACACTCATATGGCTCTCCAACCAAACAACGAACGTAGCGGTTCCACTCTATTCAACCCTTGAACCAAACAAAAAATGGAGCGGTTCCGTTCTGCTCACCAAACACAGAATAAAATGGCTCAATTTCTAGAAACGGAAATGGAGCCGCTCCATTCCAGTTGACTCCTCAATCAAACGCACCCTTAATTTCCGCGGAGACCAGAACTAGACTAGTCTCTTCTTCGCTCATGGTAGCTGTTGAGAAACCCTAATGAAGGGTTATGTGGGCAAATACCGAATATGCCCCTGAGGGCGATCACGTCTCTATATATAGAACATGTACCCCCTCACATGGGATAGAGATCAGAAAGAGGCCAGAGGCCCAACCCTATATCATGTGTCTCGTGTGTTTCCACTGTCGTGCTTATGGGAAGGGAGACGGGTTCTCTACAGCTTCTTGCGCCTCTACTGCTGACGGGAGGGAAGGGAGCGGATCTGGTGATCCGTGGTAACGTAGTTCTCAACACGTTATCAGCACTCTCTACCTCGACGTTGCTGCGGCGAGATCAGATCTGCATCAACTCTCTGTCAAGTCGACAGGTCCCCGGCCTAGCCGAACTCTCCTACGCGAGAGACTTCGATTTTTCCTCTACGAAATAGATCGGTATGTTTAATGTTCTTGATACGGACTGTGATCCATGCACGATAAACTACCATCGCCGATGTGCTTCTACGCACGTGCCAGCTAGCCCACGTCGGATGATGTGCCTGTGTCGTGGTCGTTCATGCCCACGCGCCAGAAGTCGCGCACGTCTGCTAGAGGAACCCGTTCTGCCTGGCCGATGCGTTTCCCACCATCGCGTACCAGACCCGCTTCGCGCTCCGTACTGGCCCTTGCAGCTTGATCCGTTGCAATAGCGAAAGAGGAGAGGCTGTTAAGCTTCTGGTCAAAGCGGCACATAAAAAGAGGAGTCAAACCAAAAAAAGAAAAGAAAGGGTCGTGCGGGCATGCTTGCATGCGTTCAGAAGCGTTTTGCAATTGGATGGCCTATGTGATTGCATGCGTTCAACAAACGCGTTTTGGTGTATTTTTCTAAGCGCACACGATTAAACTACCAGAAAATAAACGGAAAGAATAAAACATTTTATGTTTCAGATTCCACTTTAATTAATTATTTCCAGCAGTAAATAATTAGTAGAAAAGTACATGTTTAAATACAGAAATACTTTTTACACCTGACGTGTTATGCTCATGCAATAATTTTGGTGTTTATTTTTCTGCTTTTATTTCTCGTAGCAAATATTTAGTAGATAATTATTAAAATGCATGTAAAATCTATATTATACATAATTAAATCGCTCTAAATCTCTATTAACTATTAAGAGAGGAGTGTAGACTGCCCCCGCCTCCCTACCCTGTCCGCCCACAAACGCAATATTTTCGCATCGCGCCTCTTCCGCCTCCGCCATTTTCGCCGCCGCGCCCTCGACACCACCTCCCAGTGACATCCAACAGAACAAGTCGCTTCGGCTCCCGGCAGTACCGCAACTCCTCTTCCACCAAACTCCAGAGACATCCAACAGCAGGCGAGGAAAGCAAGGCACGCCACCCACCCGCTCCGGCAGCCAGCGGCTATGCAGCAGCAGATGCCCATGTCGCCAGCGCCCGCTACCGCCGCGGCGGCGCCCCGGCGGCCGGCATCACTACCGAGCAGATCCAGAAGGTACGAGCCGCCCCGCCCCACCCCGCGCCTACCTGCTAGGATTTGGACGCCGTGCTTGGTTAGGTACGCTAGCCGCCTTAGCTTGTTTCGCCAAGAAACGGACGAGTACTTCTCCTCGGGTGGCTGGCTCCTGTGCGCGCCGTGCCTCCTTGCTTTTTCGGGCTCGTGCGCCGCTGACTCATCCGTCTTTCCCTTCCTCCTATGGCTGGGTCTTTTCGGCTGGCTGTTTGGTTAGGGCGAGATTAGGCGTCCTTGTGCCTTTCCCATTTTCGCAGATTGCTGGATTGAGTGCTTAGATCAGTCGGTCGGTAGCAGTACTGTAATAGCAGATTCTTGGATCGAGAGTTTTATTTCAATCTGCGAGTAACAGTAGTTTGGTGGCGTGCTCTGGCTGTTTGGAGTGCTATGCTCGCCTCACCAAACTTGACTTAGAACAGAACTCGAGGAGGTCGAGCTGGAGGAGGTGGTCAACAGTGCAAACCCTCGATGTTGTACGGTTGTGGTTAGTGACTAATCATTGAAGGACTTTGGCACCACTACGGGGGTGTTTCAATGCACTTACGTAGTTGGCTAAAAAAACAATCAGTTTGTTTATGATAAGCTATTTTTTGAGATACGTAAACATAGAACCTGGAATATATGTTTTTTCTGTGATAATATACTCAGAATCATGAAACTTGTGCTCTGGAGATGTGAAGTATCTATGATACTTCAATATTAAGTTCCGAGT
The DNA here is from genome assembly GCF_902167145.1 of Zea mays. NCBI lineage: Eukaryota > Viridiplantae > Streptophyta > Magnoliopsida > Poales > Poaceae > Zea > Zea mays. The sequence continues at coordinate 134,367,989 of NC_050105.1, read as the reverse complement.
ATTCAATTCTTTACTAGAGTACGTTTTCAGATAGAAGGTATGTTCTTCCTCCAGCGAGGTGGGTGCTGGTTTTTGTTTTTTCATGAAGCAACATACTTGGAAAGGAAATATCAACCTTTTAACGGCTAAACAATGTTTGTCTACTGTGGGAAATTTGCTCTAATTAGACAAATTTGAACAGCTTGCCAGAAATCTTAATTGCAAATTGATAACTATTTGAAACTTTTAAAAGTCTCGATTACAATTAGGGTGTGAACCCTGGTACAATCATGGTAACTCTTTAAGAGAACTTCTGGGAATTGAGACAAATCTTGATTTAGTAACAAGTTATAAAATATCTTTTATTCTCAGTGTGCATGTAAATCTGACGAGCGAGTACATTTGAAACATGTATAGAAAATAAACTGATTGTTTTTTGTAGATTAACTTGTCAGCTAGGATTGCTCCAGCAACAACCCGCTCTATGTTATTGGCCCCTTCATCCTCACATGCAGAGAACTTTTTTTCTCGAGACGTGATAGCATGTTAAGACTGGACATACTTTAGTTGCATTGAGTGAAGTTTGTAGATGATCATCTTCATCAGTACTAAAATAAACAGACTCGTTAGTAGAGAAATGCTCTTTTTTTCTTTGCTTTTCACCACACACAACTAAACTCTTTGTGAGACCCTGTTTGGTTTTGGTAATTGATTGACAACTTATATGGACTAATAAGTGTTTATGTTGAGATACACAGGTGATTAGTCCATAGGTACACTAGTGTGAGTTATTTTAGCCATGGTGGTGATGTGGCTTGGTGATATTGAGATGCTCAACTAGTGTGATAAAGGAGCTCATTGCATATGAAGACATGACATGGTGTCATGTGGCTATATGGAGAAGATCAAGAGATATGGCTTGGTTTCGATGGATCGAGTGGCTAGTGTGAAGGGCAAGTCAAAGGCTCATGTGTGAGGGACCGCGTGGCGGTGAAGCAAGAGCAAGGACTTAGCACCGATGGACATAAAGCAATGGTGAAGAGCAAGCTATGTTGAGATTGATGAACCAAGAAGGCTATGTGATAACATGGAGTGGATCATATCATTATAGAATTATCAAGCCATGTGTTGATCTGGGATATTGATCAAGTGGCTTGATGATGGTGGAGGAGGAACTTCATGCTATGGACAAATGGTAAAAGGTATCATGGTTGGCTACACTTATGGATGCCCATTGTTCATCATTTAAGGCGATGGAATTGAATGCTCAAGGCAAAGGTATAACAATAGGTTTTTGTTTTACCGGTCAAAAGGTGCTTAGAGGTTGATAATTGACCGGGTTAGTAGGCTAGATAGCCGTACTATCAAGAGGGGTCAATTATCTTACTTGACATGTCTTTAGTGCCTCATTGCTCGTATAGTTGATGCATTTGCATGAGGGCTAACAACGCTTTGGTTCGTGTAATAAAATTTATTCAAAAGCGATTTCTTGAATGTGGGCTGAATTGAGGTACCGCGGACCGTCCAGGCCAGCATGGCGGATTGTCCGCAGGTCTAACTTGAGGTAATGGGCAGAAACACGGAGTTTCTGTGTTTCGTGAAGTTTTTGTACTGCGGACCGTCTGGTCCCAGGTGGCGGACCGTCCGTAGTTGAAGGATTGGTGTTTGGACAGAACTCGAGTAGTTCTGTGTTGGTTTTATTTTTTGAACTGCGGACCGTCCGGGGCCTGAGTGCGGACCGTCCACAGTACAAATATTTTGTATTACGGACCGTCCAGGGTCCAGGTGCGGACCGTCCACAGTACAAAGATTTTGTATTGCGGACCGTCCGGGGTCCGGGTGCGGACCGTCCGCAGTACAAATTTCAGCAAATGTGCAGAGTCAGCAAAACTTCGTTTTGGCTCAGTTTTATGTATCGCGGACCGTCCGACCTTGAGGGGCAGACCGTCCGCAAGTCATTTTTGAATGCTCTGACATTTTTATAACCGTTTATAGCCGTTGGGATTCTTGTGCGGACAGTCCGGGCTTGTATTGCAGACCGTCCGCATGTGCGCAGAAAAGGGGCAATTGACCCATAACGGCTAGTTTTGGAGAGGGGGCTATATATCCTTGTGTTGCCCGGGTTGAAAGTGTGAAGGAGGCTAGTTGGAACACTTGTGAGCATATTGGAGCCTTTCCTCTCCCTCTCTCTCACTCATATTGGTTGGGATTGCATTCTAGTGAGATTGAGAGCCATCTAGTGCATTGCATCAAGTTGTTGATCTTTGAGGCACTAGGGAGATCATCAAGTGAGGTCGTTGGCTTGTTACTCTTGGAGGTTGCCGCCTCCTAGACGGCTTGGTGGTGGTTCCCCGTGAGCTCTTCAAAGGAGATTGTGAAGAGGCCGCGATGGTGATTGTGAGAGGCGTTGTGCTTGCCTCGCCGGAGCGGTGAAAAGCAACTCTAGTGGAATCGAGGTTTGAGGGTTCATTGACCAATCCGGCTCAAGAGATCAAGTGGAGACTTGATAGAGGAGTGGTTGGGAGCTTTGAATCTACCTCAACGTGGACTAGGGGTGACCGGCAAGTCATCGACACCACGAGAAAAAAATCATTGTGCCACGTGTCATCATCTTCCCGTTGGTTTGCAACTTTCCTCACTAGCTTGTATTTACTTGTTCATATACTTATGCTAGTGAGTATTTGTTGCTCGTGTATGCTCTTGTATATCTAGTCATACCTATAATAAAATAGTTGCTCACTTGTTCTTAGCTTGTGTAGCTAATCTGTTTTACTTAGCTTGTGTAGCTAAGTAGTTGTTTCTCTCTAGTAGTGCTTGTGCTTTGTGCTCTTTGCTTACTAGTATGTTTAGGAGCTATCGTTATGCTTAAAATTACATTTGCATAATTTATATGTCGTTGCTAACTAGATTTGTATGGGAGAGCTCTTTCACTATCTTGGCACCTTAGTTGTTTCAATTAGAATCTTTTGTCAGGTGTTTGTAATAGTTAGAGGAGTGTAGTCTTGGCTAAACCAAAATAGTTTTAATTCCGTATTTATTTGTGTTAGCCATTATAATTAGTTTTAGAAAGGACTATTCACCCCCCCTCTAGTCCGCCATCTCGACCCTACAAGTGGTATCAGAGCCTGGTTCTCTCATTTGGGGGTCTTAACCGACCCGAGAGTAAGCTGGATGGCGACTAAAGGGCTAGAGGTTGCTTGTGAACCACACATTTTTGATGGCACACATTTTGCACAGTGGAAAACTTGCATGAGTCATTATTTTCATACAATTGATGTAAAATTGTGGTGGATCATAAGTGTAGGCTTTTATAAACCTTTTGATGAGAACACAAAAGATCTCACCCAAGCCAAAAAGAAATGCTTACATCTTGAACACCGAGCTACTAACATTTTATATCAATGGATAAGTGATAAGGTGTTTAAGGAAATTATGTGTATGGAGACCGCTCATGATATTTGGACATATCTTGATGACATATATGGGAGGATCTCTAGCGAGGATGTTGAGCACATCCACAACACGGTGGTTGTGAAAGATTGCTCCACCTCATGGTCAAGTGATGATGATGAAAGACACACAAGTTCACTTGATAATCATGATTGTGTTGGCTCAAACTCAAGTAATGCAAATGATTGTTCTATCTCAAGCATACTTGATGATTATGGTGATTGTTCATGCTCGGATGATGATATTGCTACTACAAGCTCATCCATTACACCACATTGCTTGATGTCACAAGGTAATACGAAGGTATATAATGCTAATGTGACTAATCATTCATATTCATATGATGAGCTTGTTGTTAGACTTGCTAGCATGAACATTGACTTAGAAAATGAGAAAGATAAAACAAGAAATTTGGAAAGCGAAAACTTATTTCTAAAGAATTCATGTGAACAACAAAAACATCTACTTTATGTTATTACTTGTTCACATGAGGAACTAAAATTGAGTCATGAGGAACTTAGTGTTGCTCATGAAAATTTGGTACAAGATCACGTTTTTCTCACTAACAAGATTTATAGTGAAGAAATTAAAACTAGTGACAACTCATCACATGATTTATATGATCAATTGCAAAATGTTGCTAATCCATGTGATGAAGATAAGAAGAATGTATCCACCTCTTGTGAAGATTTATTAGCTATGCCATGTTCTTCAACTATAGATTATTATTATTCTTCCTTGTCTTGTGGGACTAACCTTTTGAAGGAAAATAATAAGCTCAAAAACAAAGTGAAGAATTTAAGCAACATGTTTGAGAGGTGGCATAAATCAAAAGTCACTCATGATCTTATAATGAAAAATCAAAGAAGATATGATGACAAGAGTGGCCTTGGTTTCAACAAGAGCAATATCAAAGGCAGACATTCAAATTAAAAGGAAATAAGCTATCTCACTTCATGTGCTATAAATGCCATGAGATGGGTCATCTTGCAAAGGCATGCCCCAATAAAAGGAAGCTCAAGTTGAAGAAGGAAGAAAGGAGGCTAAAGCATGACATGTGCTTCAAGTGCCACACTTGGGGTCACCTCACCTCAATGTGCCCAACCAAGAAATTAGTGAAGCCACAAGTGAAGCCTCAATCAAAGCCACGAGTTGAGCAAAAGAAGAATCCCCAAAAGAAAATCAGGATTAACCATGAATATAATGGTGATGTGGGGAAGAAAAATAAAACAAGAAGAGAAAGAATAAGGCATTCAATATATAATCAAGATTACATGATGAGCACAAATCAAAAGAAGAAGGATGATTTGGCTCAAATCAAGTGTTACATGTGTGATGATATGGGTCACTTTGCCTCAAGGTGTCCCAACAATCTTGAGAAGAAGGCTCAAGCAAATGAGAAGAGGCAAGGCAATGTGAAGCAAAATTTGAGAAAGAAAGAGAAGGCTCAAACAAAGAGAACTTGCTACACACGTCGGGAAAGGGGACACATGGCAAATTCATGTCCCTTAGGTAACAATTCGAAGCCTATTTTAACTCATAAGAATATTATGCTTAGAAAGGATGGCAATGGCACCTCATTTGTTGCAATTGCAAAACATCCCGCTATTCATACTAAGGCAATGCCTAAGTATGTTGCTCCTAACTTAAGAGGACCCAACTTAGTTTGGGTACCATCAAAACGTGGATGATCATGATGTTGGGGCGAAGGCAGAAACGCCACCCTTCGCTCGAAGTCTTCCCTTCGCTCGATGTCCTCGCTGCAGCAACTGAGCCAACAGACAAAGCAGGCAGAGACACCCTTCGCATGTACCGCATCAGACGAAGACTGGCGACGAGGGGCACCCCACAGCGCAGCTTCGTCCAGCTCGGAGGCCCACGTGTGATCCGGCCCATTGCTACGGGCCCCGCGTGGCCGCCGTGCGTTACGGGCCTAATTTGTGAAGACATCCCTGTAATTACGGTCTGTAACCCCGCTTTATGGGAATATTCCGGGGATAATCTAGGTAGCTGAGGGCACATGCGTCCTTAGCTCAAGGCACTGCGCGCTCAGGTACCTATAAATACCCCTGTACAGTGCCCGTGAGAGGCCAGAAAAAACAGTGCTTTTGCCATCACGTGCTAAAACCCTGTTTGTGCCTACATTCCCCCTACCGTTGGATCGACTTGTGCCCGTGTGTAAGTTCCAACATTTGGCGCCCACCGTTCGTGCTACGAGAAAACCACCCGCGATGGCACCCAAGAGAGCTAACCCGAAGGCTGACGAGGCTGCGAAGGCAGCACTGCTCGCCGCAAGAAAGGGCAAGGCCCTCGCCCTCACCCACTCCACCCACCAAGAGGCCACTGAAGACAACGTTCCTCGCGCCTGCGAAGACGGCCCCCTTCGCACCTGCGACCCTGAAGGACAACCACAGCCGCCCTCAGGCTTCGCACCACCGGAGGGCGCAGACCTCACCGAGGACGGTGAAGTCCTCGGCGTCTCAGCAGAAGAACAGCTACAGCTCCGCGCCCTGCGCCTCAAGAACCGCAATCTCCAGAGGCAGAAGGAGACACTGGAGGCCAAGCGCCAGCGTGTGTCCGCACTAGCCAAAGTGCGGCAAATGATACGCGACGAAGAGCAGAAGGCCCAAGAACTCGAGCGGGAGATTGCGCTGATGCAGCGCGAAGGCCATTCCGGCCTGCAGCACGAGGCACCCACCCAGCAGCGCGCACAACTCGAAGACACGCGCGAAGGCCACTTCGGCCTGCAGCATGGGCCCCCCCTGCAACACCGCGCCCAACCGGAGGACCTGCGTTTCCCCCAGCGCGACATCACCTTCCCGCACGCCGCGCCGTTCCAAGGGGTCAACTATCTCGATGAGCGAAGTCCCCTGGCGCCACACCTGCAAGTGACGCCTTGGCCAGCTAACTTCCGGGCAGGGACTTATCCCAAGTACAACGACAGCACCGACCCGGCTCAATACATAATGAGTTATCAGGTCGCCGTTGCATCTGCCGGAGGGGACGACGCCACAATGGCGAAGTCTTTCATCATCGCCCTCGAGGGCCCGACACTCACCTGGTTCACCAGGTTGCCTCCGCTGTCCATTGATTCCTGGAGGAGTCTCCGGGACAAGTTCCTGCTCAACTTCCAAGGGTACCGCCCAGACACCGACGCCCTGGCCGAACTCTCGCTATGCAAGCAGCTGGAGAAGGAGACTCTGAGGGAGTATTACCGCAAATTTTTAACACTCAAATCACAGCTGCCCTAAGTCGATGACCAGATTGCCATCCACTATGCTATCAGTGGCCTTCGCGCCGGTGTCCTATACAGCCATTGCATCAGAGATCCGCCAAAGAGCCTCCAGGAGTTATATCAGCTGTTTGAAAAGTACGCCAGATCCGAAGAACTCCACCAGCGTAAGATTGAGTCCCAAAGGAAGCCGAAAGATGTCCCACAGTCCAGCCGCACGTGGACAAGGACTCCGCAGCCAGACTCCGGTCGAGACGGCCGCAGCCAGCAGCAAGTGCACAACATCGCCAACCAGCATCCCGCTGCTGACCCCCCTCGCCGCCAGGAATATCCCCCCCAGGGCCGCGGAAATGGCACTCGTGGTAGGGGCCGAGGGCGCACACAGCCGCCGCGCCGATTCTACTGCCTCTTCCACGGCGAAGACTGCGCCCACCAAACCAAGGACTGCCCCGAAACGAAGGCTACCAGAGAGAGGATGGCACGGGCGCAGCCAGCCGACAACCCCAGAATTGTCGCGCACAATTACCAGCAACCCCCTCCACCATATATCCACGCTCCCGCCCCGCATCCACCGCACCACGCTTACCAACACCATCAGGAAGTACAAATCGTACCTCCTCCACCCCCACCACCACACCTGCAACATCAGAACATCCCCAATGCCCCAAAGCAGGAGGACTTCGCCGATCAACCATATCGCGGAGTCATCCACATGATAACTGGGGGGTCCAGCACTGACTTCGACACCAAACGGCAGAAGCGGGACCATTACCGCAGCATCAACCATGTCGCCGTCACGGGTCCGGTTGTGCAGACTAAGTGGTCCCACATACCACTAACCTTCGACGCACGGGACGTCGACTTGCGCAGTGCCCCCCACTGCGACGCCATGGTGATCAATTGCAGCGTGGCAGGCTGGGACTTGCACAAAGTCCTAGTTGACAACGGCAGTCAGGCAGACATTATCTTCCTTCACGCCTTCGATCGCATGGGCATAAGCCACAACCTGCTCAAGCCTTCGGACAACCCGCTGTATGACTTCGGTGGCAAGGGCACCTTCCCCGTCAGCAAAATAGAGCTGCCTCTCTCCTTCGGTGTAGCACCCAATGCCCGAAGCGAGCAGATAACCTTTGACATTGTGGACATGGTATATCCTTACAACGCCATCATGGGCCGGGGCTCCATTAATAAGTTCGAAGCAGCCATTCACGGACTATACCTATGCATGAAGATACCAGGCCCGTTAGGCGTCATCACAGTCTTCGGTAATCAACAGACTGCGCGCAACATAGAGCGGGACTTCGTGCCCGGTCAAAGAAACGTGCACTGCCTCACGGCCCAGCGCGAGGTCCCCGCGCTTGCCAGCCCAACCAATAAGCAGCACGACAAGGCCCAGCTGCAGAGCAACGACGGGACCAAGATTGTCCCCCTCGACCAGGCCACGCCCAGGCAGACAGTCATTATCAGCGAAGACCTTACTTCGCATGAAGAAGAGAAGCTCCTCTGCTGTCTGGCCAAGAACAAAGATGTCTTCGCCTGGTCGGCCCTCGACCTGGTCGGGGTTAGCCGTTCAATAATTGAGCACAGTTTGGGAATCGACCCTTCGGTGCGGCCGAAAAAGCAGCGCCTTCGCAAAATGTCCGACGAGAAGACGGAGGCCGCCAAGGCAGAGGTGCACCGCCTCCTGGAGGCCAAATTCATCGAGCCGGTGGCTTACCCCACATGGCTCTCCAATGTCGTCATGGTGCAGAAAAAAAGCGGGAAGTGGCGAATGTGCATCGACTTCACCAGTCTCAATAAAGCCTGCCCAAAGGACAATTTCCCGCTGCCACGGATCGACAAAATAGTCGATAGCGCGGCCGGATGCGAAGTCATGTCCCTCCTCGATTGCTTCTCCGGTTACCACCAAATATACATGAAGGAAGAAGACAAGGCTAGCACCAGCTTTATAACACCCTTCGGCACATATTGCTTCATCCGAATGCCGGAGGGACTCAAGAACGCCGGGTCCACCTTCTCCCGGCTCACCAAAACTGTGCTCGAAGGGCAAATCGGCAGGAACATATTTACATATGTGGACGACATCGTCGTCGCCAGCAAGAGCAAGGAGGACCACCTCGCCGACCTCGCTGAAACATTCGCGAACATGCGAGACGCACAACTCCGCCTAAACCCGGAAAAGTGCGTCTTTGGCGTTCGCCAAGGCAAAATATTGGGCTACCTGGTATCACACCGCGACATAGAGGCCAACCCAACAAAGATTCAGGCCATCTTAGACATGACGCCTCCGCAGTCCGTCAGGGATGTCCAGCGACTAACAGGCAGATTGGCCGCCCTCAACAGATTCATCTCCAGGTCCGCCGAGCGAAGTCTCCCCTTCCTCAAGACACTCCGTGGTGCAAAGGACTTCGCCTGGGGACCAGAGCAGGCAGCAGCCTTCGCCTCATTGAAACAGTACCTGACAGAGTTGGCCGTCCTCAGCAGCCCCGACCCCTCGCTCCCCCTGCTGCTCTATGTCGCGGCTTTGCCACATGCGGTCAGCGCGGCACTAGTGCAGGAGCAGACTGTCGAAGGCGTTGTCAGGCAGCGCCCCGTATACTATGTCTCCGAAGTGCTGACACCGTCCAAGTGCAACATGACAGAGCTGGAGAAGATTGCCTACGCAGTCGTCATGTTGTCGCGCAAGCTGCGCCATTACTTCGAAGCATTCAAGGTCCGGGTCACCTCAAACAGGGGACTCGGCGAATTATTCAGAAACCCGGAGGCGTCGGTGAGGATTGCCAAGTGGGCGGCCGAACTCTCCGGCTACCACATCTGCTTTGAGCCCAGGACAGCAATAAAGTCTCAAATCCTGGCAGACTTCGTCGTCGACTGGACTGGGCCAACAACACAGCCAGACCCATCCGCAGGGAAGGTTTGGACGATCCATTGCGACGGCGCATGGTGCCATGCGGGGGCAGGCGTCGCTGCAGTCATCACCTCACCAGTCGGGGTCAAGCACAGATATGCAGCACGACTCAGCTTCAATCTGGAATCCGACAGATGCACAAACAATATAGCAGAATACGAAGCAGTCATCCTCGGCCTCCGCAAGCTGAGGGCCCTCGGAGTCACCACCTGCATCATCAAAACAGACTCCAAGGTAGTTGCCGGCCAAGTCGAGAAAGACTACGCGGCAAAGGACCCCTCGCTCATGCAGTACCTTGCGGCCATCCGAAGTCTCGAGAGGCAATTCAAGGGGTTCACCCTGCAGCACGTGGATCGGGCCAAGAATGAAGAGGCCGACGCATTGGCCAAGGCTGCCGCCAGGGGCGAAACTCTGCCCTCCGACGTGTTCTTCCACATCATCGGTACGCCAGCCGTCCGGAGCCCCGAAGGGCTCCAAATAACCAACGACAGCAAGGGCCACCGCATAGTCAACCTTATCATGACCGAGGACTGGCGGGCACCAATAACCCTGTTCCTACAGGGGTATTATCATCCAGCCGACGTCAGTGAGGCCAAGCGCCTCAAACATCGAAGCCGAGACTTCGCACTGATTGAAGGCCAGCTCTACAAAAAAGGGGTCAGCCAACCAATGCTGAAGTGTGTCACCGAAGCCGAAGGCATGCAGATCCTACGCGAAGTCCACAGCGGCACGTGCGGCTCACACGCAGGGCCAAGGGCCCTAGCAGCTAAGGTGATCCGCCAAGGTTTTTACTGGCCCGCAATGATTTGCGCCGCAAATCGGGTCACCCGGTCCTGCGAGGCCTGCCAGAAGTTTTCTCCTCGGTCAGGCAGCCCCTCGCAGTATACAAAGCTGATCGCCCATACATGGCATCTCCAGCGCTGGGGCCTGGACATCGTCGGGCCCCTGCCCACCGCTCAGGGGAACCTTAAGTTCGCCTTCGTCGCTGTCGAGTACTTCACCAAATGGATCGAGGCGCGGGCTGTCTCTACAATAACATCAAAGACTGCCCAAAAATTCTTCTGGCAGAACATTGTTTGCCGCTTCGGAGTACCGTCCGAGCTGACAGTTGACAACGGCAAGCAGTTCGATAATCAAGACTTCAAAGATTTTTGCTTCTCCATTGGCACCAAGCTTGCCTTCGCTTCAGTCTATCATCCGCAGTCCAATGGGGTCGTGGAACGCGCCAACGGGAAAATCTTCACAGCTGTCAGGAAAATGCTCCTTGATGAAAAGAAGGGCAGATGGACCGATTTGCTACCAGAGGCAATATGGGCACTAAACACGACTGAGTGCAGGGCGACCGGGTTCACTCCCTTCCGCCTTCTATACGGATCGGAGGCCATGACCCCGCAAGAAATAAAGCATGGGTCCCCGTGAACAGTCCCGTCAGCCGTCCCCGACGTGGACGAGCCAACTTCAAAAGATCTCATCGACGGAGACCGGGTCTTCGCCCTACAGGCCCTAAACAAATACCAAGCCCAGACCAAAGCATGGCGCGACCACGCAGTCATCCCGAGGGAGTTCAGCGAGGGGGACCTCGTACTCGTCCGAACAGCTCGGACGGAGTCCAGGGGCAAGCTGGAGCCCAAGTGGGAGGGCCCCTTTATAGTCAAGACAAAAGCTTCCCCCAGCGCTTACAGGCTCACAACGCCAAACGGCGAGGACCTGGAGCACTCCTGGAACATCGACAACCTTCGCAAATTTTTTGTTTGACTCATTAGGGCTGACTTCGCCCTTGTAATTCGCCAAAAACAATCTTGTACCGGCCCGCACTCTTTTCCTCCCGGGGGGTGAGGTTTTTAACGAGGCGGAGCCATGTAATATATGTGTGAAAAATCCCCCGCAAAAACATGCATCGAAAAAAGACCGCGACGACGGTCTTCGACATTCGACCAATTCGAGGTCACCGCGAGGCTAAGCGCTAGCCACCCTCGCGTGCGACGAATCCGCGCAGAAGTCGCCTAAGGGTGCAGCCGGACTAGCACAACAAGTGCGACAAACACGAAGTCTATCGCGAAGACTATCCGCGCAGAAGTCGCCTAAGGGTGCAGCCGGACTAGCACAACAAGTGCGACAAACACGAAGTCTATCGCGAAGACTATCCGCGCAGAAGTCGCCTAAGGGTGCAGCCGGACTAGCACAACAAGTGCGACAAACACGAAGTCTATCGCGAAGACTATCCGCGCAGAAGTCGCCTAAGGGTGCAGCCGGACTAGCACAACAAGTGCGACAAACACGAAGTCTATCGCGAAGACTATCCGCGCAGAAGTCGCCTAAGGGTGCAGCCGGACTAGCACAACAAGTGCGACAAACACGAAGTCTATCGCGAAGACTATCCGCGCAGAAGTCGCCTAAGGGTGCAGCCGGAATAGCACAACAAGTGCGAAAAACCCCGAAGTCTACCACGAAGACCATCCACGCAGAAGTCGCCTAAAAGGCGCAGCCGAACTAGTACAACAAAGGCAGAAACGACAGCATCAAACTGTCCGCGTTAAAACCGACTATAATCACACCAGCACAGCACAACAAAACATACTAGGCAAAATACACAACGCCTCCGCAGGCACAGGCGAGCGAGGGCACACAACTTCATCGTATAAGCCTTTACACATATACGCGCGAGGGCGCCACACCCTACATCGGCTCAACCTTAGGAATAATTCCCATCTCCCTATAATTAAACAACATTATCCTAAGCTCCTCACCCGCAAAAAGACTCCGCAGTTCCCCTTCCCCTGTACTCGCGGCGGCCGGCAAAGACAACAGTTCCTGCCGACCAGCCCTACTCACACGAAGCCGAGACCTTTCCTCCGTGCTAACTCTACGCTTTGCAACCGCCCTTCGCCGTCGGCGCCCGGTGCTAGGACCTGGCACATCTTGCGCGTCCGCAACGCGCGGCGAGGTCTCCGCCGCAGCCACATCCAAAGCCGCGAAATAGTCCAAATCCTCCTCCGACGACTCCTCAGTCCACTCAACCGAGCTCCCAGAATCAGCAACACCAAAAAACTCAGAAAATTCAGATCCAGATCCACCACATTCATTACCACCTTCCGCGGCCGAAGCCGCCAAAAATTTAGCAGTAGCGGTTGCGTGTGCAGGCCCAAAATCTTGAACCTGCGCAGCAACCAAAATTCAGTAACATATCCAAAATTCCCCAACCCTATTACACCCACTACGCCACCTGCGAAGGCCCTGGCGCTGCGGGGGCCTCCGCCTTTGGCTCCGCCGCTGCTTCCGCTGTCGTCTCCGCCACCACCGCCGCGGGATCTTCAGTACTCGGCGCAGCCGCCGCGGGGGCATCAGGTGCGCTTTCGGCCACCTTCGGGGGCAGGTCTTCGCCGGCCGCTGCGGATGTGGGGGCATCCGGCGCGTCTTCCGCGGTTTCCGGGGTTGGCTCCAGGGCGACCCCGGACGCGGCCTCCGCAGGGGTCGGCTCCGGATCAGGCAGCGCACTGTTCAGCGCCCCGAGGTCGTCCACCCGCTCGCCACGCAACGCCTAAGCCAAAGCACGCAAAATTCAGCAACCACACGCGCGCCCCACATACAACAAACGCCAAGCAAACGAAAATGTTACCTGAGCCATCGCCGCCTCCGCCCGCTCCCTGACCACCTCACGACCGTACAGACCCCACATCCGGTCATAGAGGGCCCCGGCGGATTCCTTCACCACGGGGTCTTCGACCTTATAGATATCTCGCTCAAAATCTTCATCCGCCTGGTCGAAGGCCTCGAAGTGCCGGCACCCTTCGCGGGAGAGCGCGTTCATCGCCCCCTCGCAGGTGACCAGGGAGGCGTACGACATCAACCCCCCCGCGACGGCTGGGAGTTCCAGCAGCTCCTCCTGCAACCATTGCAGACAACGAAGCCCGGGCTCTCGGTCCGGCACCTCGAAGTCACCGGTCCGCGCACCCAGCTCACGATATGTATCCATAAGCTGCGTGCGCGTCCGTTCGGCCTCCGCACGCATCGCGGCCTCGGCCCCCTTCGCGCGACTCTCCAGGGCGGTGAGCCGCTCTTGCAGATGTTCGGCGAGCTCCTTGGCAAGATTGCCCTCCGCCCGCGCCAGCTTGGCCTCCGCCAGCGCAGCCTGCTCCTTGGCGACGGCCTCGTTGGCTTCCCTCCTCTCCGCCGCCAGTTGGCGCCGGAGGTCAGCCTTCTCCCTCTCCAACGCGGCCACCTTGTCCGCCAGTTTACGGCACTTGATGTCGGAGGCTGATTTCTCACGGACAGCGTCAGCATGTTGCGTCCGAAGTCTCTCGACTTCGGCAGACACAGCTGTCGTGAGGGCCCCCGACGCAGTACGGCTGGCGAAGTTAGCCACCTGCAGAGCACACGTAAGGTCGTTGCCCCAAAAGAAAAAGGGGGGGGGGGAGAGAGTATAGCCCAGCAGACCTGACTCAGCGCCTCCGACACCTCCTTCAGCCGGCGGATCGCTGCGTCCGCCTCGTCCCTGACAACCGCGAGGGCCGCCGCCTCGCCCCCGGAGCCAAGAGCCTCGCCCCTTGCCTTCGGCACTATGGCAGCCGTCGCGACCGCCGCGTCAGGCGCAGCTGTAGCAAGCTGGCCCTCGTCCGACCCTGCAATGCACCAACGAAATAAAAAAAGAGAGAGAGAGAGAGAGAGAGAAAGCCAGCGACTTACCACCAAGATAGTGATCCACACAAATGTCGGTGGCGAAGTCGGCGACACGCTTGCCTGCCGGCGGCAACGCTCGGGCCGCCTTCGCGGCCTCCGCCACCCTGCTGAGCGGCGGCACAACCTTCGCCGGTTTGGAGCCTCCGGCGCCCGCCGCTGCCTCTGGCGCCTTGCTAGATGCAGGGACGCCTGACTTCGCCGCCAGCGGCGGCTTCCCTCCGCCGGGGGCCGCAGCCGTCGCCGACCCCCGCTTTTGCCTCTTTGGCCTGGCGTCAACAATCCTGATAGCCGCCTGCCGTTTTTGGGCAGCCCCCTGGCGATCCTTGTCCATCACTGCCGACACAACAGCAGCAATATTTCGCCCGTAAGGAAAAACTCTCCATTCACGAACCATGCGAGATGTAAAAACGTCCCCGCTGGCCGCGCGGGGGATAGGAACATTCCTAGGCCAGCAACCCCCGGTAACCTTCAGCATCCGAGCCGAAGACACCCGGAGCTCGGGCAAAGACATCCTTTCCCCCGGGGCCGCGCATGTCCTCATCAACTCTCTAGCAAACCCATCGGACACCCCAAGTCCTCCCATGGCAGTACCTAGTTTCCTCTTCTTAGAGGATGGGGCGGCCGCCGGCGCAGGGTCGTCTTTAGTCTCCACCACCGGTTTTTTCCCCCGGCGGTCCGTGTCGTCTTGACCTGGATAGCCGTCATATGGCAGTTGGTTCAATTCGAAGACCCTATTCAAACGGTCATTCGACCCGCGGATCTCCCAGCTGCGCTGGCCCTCGGTCCTCGGCACATAACGCCCAACAAGCCGCACCGCCTCATCCTCAGCTTCACGCACAAAGGCGGCCGCATCACGGTTTCGCAGATTTAGCGCGAAGGCAGGACTCCGCACCATCTCTCCACCACGGAAAGGCATCTGGCGAGGGCATACTTCGCCCAACGCCCAACCATGCGCCAAGGGCCATACCCCGTACGCCACAAACTCTTCAACCAAGTCGCGCCCGCTGCTCTGGCCGGCGGCATACCGAAGGGCCCCTTCGTCCACATCATCCTCCGCCACTTCAAAGGGCGGGTACGCCGAGTAAAAATGAGAGCACATTTCGGACACGGGAAGTCCCTTGTGGCCCTCGACGATACCCTCAGCAACGTAAAACCAAAATTCATTCCAGTTGCCCCACTTGTTGCGGGCGCACGGGACCAACTCGACTACCGGCATCATGGTCTTGCCGGTCTTCGGCGTGAATGTGCAGGACCCGAACTGAGCAACTTCGTCCCCGATCATCCTCTTTTGCCAGTGTAAACAATAATGCTTCGCAAAAACTTCGACCGAGGGCTGTCCGCCGTACGAAGTCGTCGCCCAGACATACTTCGACAGGGCCACCACGGCATTCGGCGTCAGCTGATGTATTTGCACGTTGAACCTGCGCAGGACTTCGCCAACAAACCGATGCGCAGGCAAGCGGAGACCGGCGGCAAAAAACGCATCGAAAACAACCAACTCGCCCTCCGGCTCGGGGACCTTCTCCGTCCCCGGGGCACGGGCAACTCCGCCGCCGAAGTAGCCCAACCGCTGCATATCTTCCACGCGGGCCGACGACATTCGCGACACGCCGAAATCAGCAGTATCGCCGGCGCGCAGCTCCTCCGGCATCAAACTGCTCAGCGTCTCCTCCGACGAGGCGGCGGCCGACGGCGAGGAACCGGCCGGCGGCGTAGCGGCAGCGGAAGAAGAGGAAGACGACATCGCTACGTACCGTCGGCGGCGGCGGGCAGTCTGCTTCACTCGCGCGAGATCTCCGGCGAACAAGAGCGCGGCGGGCAGACGAGCAGCAAGACGACGGGCGGCTAGGGTTTTCGCGGAGCGCGGAAAGTAAAGTCCAAAAAGCGCCGGCCCCCGCCCCCCTTTTATAGGCAGGGCGCGGCGCTTCGGGAAACCCGCAATCCAACAGTACGCCGTCAATCAACGGTCATATCAAAAACCCCCGCGGAACCACTTCGAGCGAGAGCAGCGTCTCCGCCATCTAGCGATGTCTTCGGCACCAGGTGACTTTGTCGAACTGGTCCCTCGGAGGGCAAATGTTGGGGCGAAGGTAGAAACGCCACCCTTCGCTCGAAGTCTTCCCTTCGCTCGATGTCCTCGCTGCAGCAACTGAGCCAACAGACAAAGCAGGCAGAGACACCCTTCGCATGTACCGCATCAGACGAAGACTGGCGACGAGGGGCACCCCACAGCGCAGCTTCGTCCAGCTCGGAGGCCCACGTGTGATCCGGCCCATTGCTACGGGCCCCGCGTGGCCGCCGTGCGTTACGGGCCTAATTTGTGAAGACATCCCTGTAATTACGGTCTGTAACCCCGCTTTATGGGAATATTCCGGGGATAATCTAGGTAGCTGAGGGCACATGCGTCCTTAGCTCAAGGCACTGCGCGCTCAGGTACCTATAAATACCCCTGTACAGTGCCCGTGAGAGGCCAGAAAAAACAGTGCTTTTGCCATCACGTGCTAAAACCCTGTTTGTGCCTACATTCCCCCTACCGTTGGATCGACTTGTGCCCGTGTGTAAGTTCCAACACATGAACAGGTACCTTGGGCGTTGGAGGCTTGATTCGATAATATTCATTTAATCATCATATGTTGAATTAAGTGTTGAAGACTAATAAAATTCTATCCCAATGCCAAGTCAATAATAAGTGAAGTCCAAATTCTACCAAATACAAGTGCTTTATTCAAGTTGGTTAAATTATGAATGGATACTTGTCTTTTGAAAGTAGTTCATTTCAGATTTGATTCAACTTGAAGAAGAATAACTCAATATACTGAAATCTGGCCAATATTGAAAATCTGACAAGGCTGTGCTCATAACCATGTTTGAGTGATCAAATCTATTTGGATTGGCTTGAAATTCAGTTTACTTGCTCTATGCATATGATAGCAAAGTCTGTGCAAATTTCATAATCATTGGATAAGTGAAACTTCTTGATTAAGTCAATCTTGTCAGCACAAACACAGCAGTTTTCAGCATGTACCTATTGTGGGAGATGTTGTGGCTGGCAGCACATATGAAGTCAAATGAGTCTCAACTTTTTACAGCTGTTAGCAGACTTATTAAAGCACATCTCCACCAATTTTCGTGGTCATAGGATCTGTACATCAAAATTTATGGATGTTTCTTTGGAGTATACAGAATCTGTCATAAGTGACAAGTATTTGAAATATTGAAAGTCACTTTGATTGGAAGGCTCTCATATAGGATAAATCACATAAGTTGTTTGAGAGACCATAGTTTGGTTTTGAATTGATCTATAATCATGGAAAGTGAAGGGGTACAAGGATATTTGTTGAGAAATATTTTGACACTTATCTTGGTACTCCAAGTTGAAGATCAAGACCAAAGATGATCAAAGTTGAGGTTATCATATAACCGATTGCATAATCTTCTTTCTTACATATGGCAATCCAAATGCTTAAATTGGTTGTAAGTATTTCTTGGCACATTTCAATTTGATTACTCTATTATTGCCATGATCTAGACATTAAAGAGAAAAAACCCGTGTTCGTGAATGAATAAGGTGCTAAGTAAGAAATTCAAATTCTTAAAGCACTTATCTAAAGGGGAATTCTCTATATGACTAGAGTTGTGAAACTAACTTTTTTTACCTAAGTGATCTATGTAGTTTCACAGCATGAGAATGAGTTTCTCAAATGGACTATGCAATTAAACGTATAAAGAAGAACAATCCAAAACTATGTGATGTATTCTCTCTTGTTCATTTGGATTTATTTCTTCTACATTAAATACTCACCATGATATGATTTAAAATTAGCCTTTGAACTTAATCAATTTATCATGTATGTTTAATTTGTTAAAATTAAGCATTGAAGACTAAGAGAATTTTAGTTCATATAATAAGGTTTTCTTGTTTAAGTATCTGCCTACTTTATGTATTCAAAGTGTTATAAAAGAGAATTTGGTACTTGCTTTACTAACGACATCTCTTTTGAGCATGTTCATGAAATTCTGTGAAAAGAGATTCTATATGTTCAAATTGGTTACTCCTCACCAAAAAGTAAGAAAAGAATTTCTAGAGGCAAAGTGGTACTTAATTGGAGCAATCAAAAGATTGATCAGGAAAGAGAACAAGCAACACATTCAAAGGCAAATCAAGCATATATGATTGATGTTTCAAACATGGATTGATTTTGAGTATTTTCCAAGTATTTTTGGTTTGACATCAATTCATGATCACTTATACTCAAATCATGTACATTCATGCAAATTATTTATATATGGTTGAATACTAATGCTTGGTGCAGTCATAAATTTCAATGATCCTATTTTAAAATTCAACTATTGAGAAGTTAACAGTCAGCTCAATGGAATGCAAGTTCCAGGTCTCGGACCGTCCGGTCCTAGGCCACGGACAGTCCGAGAGATCAGGCCACGGACAGTCCGAGCTCCCACTGTGGACCGTCCGTGAGTAGCAGTCTTGCATAAACAAAGGAATTTTCTGGACCAATATCTCCACAAGTGGTGTCATCCTTACAAGTGATATTCCTATATTCGGTGCAAATTCATAATTCTCTCACATACAAGTGGTATTGAAGGAACAAATGCATGTGAACTACAACATTCAAATTGTGCACTTGATCTTAAATGGGTTCTCGACTTCATACTGGTGAAGAATGGATTTCTTATTGATAATTGGTCTTCACCAAGCTATTCAATTGGACTTCACATTGCTATTGGAGAGCTAATCAAAAGAATCTTGACTATCCTCTACTCCAACATAGCAAAGGTATCATTGTGATGTGCATGATCATATCATCCCCTACTAGTATGTGGTTAGTGCATATAGTACATACTTAATAGTATCATGCATATTTAATGAAATATTTAAATTCATGTTCTACCACTATTGGTTATTTTCGTTGATTGAAACTAGTGGTAGCATATGAGTTTGTTCATGAGCAAAGTGAACCCATGTACTTAATTTATTTTGGATTGCAACAAGCTACAAGAACAACCTCGATAAGATAACCGCTTAATGCGTGTGAAGAAGCTTAAAGAGGGTTCAACCCGAACTTGGAAGCTTAAGCAAATCTATTTGGTTAAGTCACATATTGAGCCGTCATATGGCAGTTGGTTCAATTCGAAGACCCTATTCAAACGGTCATTCGACCCGCGGATCTCCCAGCTGCGCTGGCCCTCGGTCCTCGACACATAACGCCCAACAAGCCGCACCGCCTCATCCTCAGCTTCACGCACAAAGGCGGCCGCATCACGGTTTCGCAGATTTAGCGCGAAGGCGGGACTCCGCACCATCTCTCCACCACGGAAAGGCATCTGGCGAGGGCATACTTCGCCCAACGCCCAACCATGTGCCAAGGGCCATACCCCGTACGCCACAAACTCTTCAACCAAGTCGCGCCCGCTGCTCTGGCCGGCGGCATACCGAAGGGCCCCTTCGTCCACATCATCCTCCGCCACTTCAAAGGGCGGGTACGCCGAGTAAAAATGAGAGCACATTTCGGACACGGGAAGTCCCTTGTGGCCCTCGACGATACCCTCAGCAACGTAAAACCAAAATTCATTCCAGTTGCCCCACTTGTTGCGGGCGCACGGGACCAACTCGACTACCGGCATCATGGTCTTGCCGGTCTTCGGCGTGAATGTGCAGGACCCGAACTGAGCAACTTTGTCCCCGATCATCCTCTTTTGCCAGTGTAAACAATAATGCTTCGCAAAAACTTCGACCGAGGGCTCTCCGCCGTACGAAGTCGTCGCCCAGACATACTTCGACAGGGCCACCACGACATTCGGCGTCAGCTGATGTATTTGCACGTTGAACCTGCGCAGGACTTCGCCAACAAACCGATGCGCAGGCAAGCGGAGACCGGCGGCAAAAAACGCATCGAAAACAACCAACTCGCCCTCCGGCTCGGGGACCTTCTCCGTCCCCGGGGCACGGGCAACTCCGCCGCCGAAGTAGCCCAACCGCTGCATATCTTCCACGTGGGCCGACGACATTCGCGACACGCCGAAATCAGCAGTATCGCCGGCGCGCAGCTCCTCCGGCATCAAACTGCTCAGCGTCTCCTCCGACGAGGCGGCGGCCGACGGCGAGGAACCGGTCGGCGGCGTAGCGGCAGCGGAAGAAGAGGAAGACGACATCGCTACGTACCGTCGGCGGCGGCGGGCAGTCTGCTTCACTCGCGCGAGATCTCCGACGAACAAGAGCGCGGCGGGCAGACGAGCAGCAAGACGGCGGGCGGCTAGGGTTTTCGCGGAGCGCGGAAAGTAAAGTCCAAAAAGCGCCGGCCCCCGCCCCCCTTTTATAGGCAGGGCGCGGCGCTTCGGGAAACCCGCAATCCAACAGTACGCCGTCAATCAACGGTCATATCAAAAACCCCCGCGGAACCACTTCGAGCGAGGGCAGCGTCTCCGCCATCTAGCGATGTCTTCGGCACCAGGTGACTTTGTCGAACTGGTCCCTCGGAGGGCAAATGTTGGGGCGAAGGTAGAAACGCCACCCTTCGCTCGATGTCCTCGCTGCAGCAACTGAGCCAACAGACAAAGCAGGCAGAGACACCCTTCGCATGTACCGCATCAGACGAAGACTGGCGACGAGGGGCACCCCACAGCGCAGCTTCGTCCAGCTCGGAGGCCCACCTGTGATCCGGCCCATTGCTACGGGCCCCGCGTGGCCGCCGTGCGTTACGGGCCTAATTTGTGAAGACATCCCTGTAATTACGGTCTGTAACCCCGCTTTATGGGAATATTCCGGGGATAATCTAGGTAGCTGAGGGCACATGCGTCCTTAGCTCAAGGCACTGCGCGCTCAGATACCTATAAATACCCCTGTACAGTGCCCGTGAGAGGCCAGAAAAAACAGTGCTTTTGCCATCACGTGCTAAAACCCTGTTTGTGCCTACATTCCCCCTACCGTTGGATCGACTTGTGCCCGTGTGTAAGTTCCAACACATGAACAGGTACCTTGGGCGTTGAAGGCTTGATTCGATAATATTCATTTAATCATCATATGTTGAATTAAGTGTTGAAGACTAATAAAATTCTATCCCAATGCCAAGTCAATAATAAGTGAAGTCCAAATTCTACCAAATACAAGTGCTTTATTCAAGTTGGTTAAATTATGAATGGATACTTGTCTTTTGAAAGTAGTTCATTTCAGATTTGATTCAACTTGAAGAAGAATAACTCAATATACTGAAATCTGGCCAATATTGAAAATCTGACAAGGCTGTGCTCATAACCATGTTTGAGTGATCAAATCTATTTGGATTGGCTTGAAATTCAGTTTACTTGCTCTATGCATATGATAGCAAAGTCTGTGCAAATTTCATAATCATTGGATAAGTGAAACTTCTTGATTAAGTCAATCTTGTCAGCACAAACACAGCAGTTTTCAGCATGTACCTATTGTGGGAGATGTTGTGGCTGGCAGCACATATGAAGTCAAATGAGTCTCAACTTTTTACAGCTGTTAGCATACTTATTAAAGCACATCTCCACCAATTTTCGTGGTCATAGGATCTGTACATCAAAATTTATGGATGTTTCTTTGGAGTATACAGAATCTGTCATAAGTGACAAGTATTTGAAATATTGAAAGTCACTTTGATTGGAAGGCTCTCATATAGGATAAATCACATAAGTTGTTTGAGAGACCATAGTTTGGTTTTGAATTGATCTATAATCATGGAAAGTGAAGGGGTACAAGGATATTTGTTGAGAAATATTTTGACACTTATCTTGGTACTCCAAGTTGAAGATCAAGACCAAAGATGATCAAAGTTGAGGTTATCATATAACCGATTGCATAATCTTCTTTCTTACATATGGCAATCCAAATGCTTAAATTGGTTGTAAGTATTTCTTGGCACATTTCAATTTGATTACTCTATTATTGCCATGATCTAGACATTAAAGAGAAAAAAACCCGTGTTCGTGAATGAATAAGGTGCTAAGTAAGAAATTCAAATTCTTAAAGCACTTATCTAAAGGGGAATTCTCTATATGACTAGAGTTGTGAAACTAACTTTTTTTACCTAAGTGATCTATGTAGTTTCACAGCATGAGAATGAGTTTCTCAAATGGACTATGCAATTAAACGTATAAAGAAGAACAATCCAAAACTATGTGATGTATTCTCTCTTGTTCATTTGGATTTATTTCTTCTACATTAAATACTCACCATGATATGATTTAAAATTAGCCTTTGAACTTAATCAATTTATCATGTATGTTTAATTTGTTAAAATTAAGCATTGAAGACTAAGAGAATTTTAGTTCATATAATAAGGTTTTCTTGTTTAAGTATCTGCCTACTTTATGTATTCAAAGTGTTATAAAAGAGAATTTGGTACTTGCTTTACTAACGACATCTCTTTTGAGCATGTTCATGAAATTCTGTGAAAAGAGATTCTATATGTTCAAATTGGTTACTCCTCACCAAAAAGTAAGAAAAGAATTTCTAGAGGCAAAGTGGTACTTAATTGGAGCAATCAAAAGATTGATCAGGAAAGAGAACAAGCAACACATTCAAAGGCAAATCAAGCATATATGATTGATGTTTCAAACATGGATTGATTTTGAGTATTTTCCAAGTATTTTTGGTTTGACATCAATTCATGATCACTTATACTCAAATCATGTACATTCATGCAAATTATTTATATATGGTTGAATACTAATGCTTGGTGCAGTCATAAATTTCAATGATCCTATTTTAAAATTCAACTATTGAGAAGTTAACAGTCAGCTCAATGGAATGCAAGTTCCAGGTCTCGGACCGTCCGGTCCTAGGCCACGGACAGTCCGAGAGATCAGGCCACGGACAGTCCGAGCTCCCACTGTGGACCGTCCGTGAGTAGCAGTCTTGCATAAACAAAGGAATTTTCTGGACCAATATCTCCACAAGTGGTGTCATCCTTACAAGTGATATTCCTATATTCGGTGCAAATTCATAATTCTCTCACATACAAGTGGTATTGAAGGAACAAATGCATGTGAACTACAACATTCAAATTGTGCACTTGATCTTAAATGGGTTCTCGACTTCATACTGGTGAAGAATGGATTTCTTATTGATAATTGGTCTTCACCAAGCTATTCAATTGGACTTCACATTGCTATTGGAGAGCTAATCAAAAGAATCTTGACTATCCTCTACTCCAACATAGCAAAGGTATCATTGTGATGTGCATGATCATATCATCCCCTACTAGTATGTGGTTAGTGCATATAGTACATACTTAATAGTATCATGCATATTTAATGAAATATTTAAATTCATGTTCTACCACTATTGGTTATTTTCGTTGATTGAAACTAGTGGTAGCATGAGTTTGTTCATGAGCAAAGTGAACCCATGTACTTAATTTATTTTGGATTGCAACAAGCTACAAGAACAACCTCGATAAGATAACCGCTTAATGCGTGTGAAGAAGCTTAAAGAGGGTTCAACCCGAACTTGGAAGCTTAAGCAAACCTATTTGGTTAAGTCACATATTGAGCCGTCATATGGCAGTTGGTTCAATTCGAAGACCCTATTCAAACGGTCATTCGACCCGCGGATCTCCCAGCTGCGCTGGCCCTCGGTCCTCGGCACATAACGCCCAATAAGCCGCACCGCCTCATCCTCAGCTTCACGCACAAAGGCGGCCGCATCACGGTTTCGCAGATTTAGCGCGAAGGCGGGACTCCGCACCATCTCTCCACCACGGAAAGGCATCTGGCGAGGGCATACTTCGCCCAACGCCCAACCATGTGCCAAGGGCCATACCCCGTACGCCACAAACTCTTCAACCAAGTCGCGCCCGCTGCTCTGGCCGGCGGCATACCGAAGGGCCCCTTCGTCCACATCATCCTCCGCCACTTCAAAGGGCGGGTACGCCGAGTAAAAATGAGAGCACATTTCGGACACGGGAAGTCCCTTGTGGCCCTCGACGATACCCTCAGCAACGTAAAACCAAAATTCATTCCAGTTGCCCCACTTGTTGCGGGCGCACGGGACCAACTCGACTACCGGCATCATGGTCTTGCCGGTCTTCGGCGTGAATGTGCAGGACCCGAACTGAGCAACTTCGTCCCCGATCATCCTCTTTTGCCAGTGTAAACAATAATGCTTCGCAAAAACTTCGACCGAGGGCTCTCCGCCGTACGAAGTCGTCGCCCAGACATACTTCGACAGGGCCACCACGGCATTCGGCGTCAGCTGATGTATTTGCACGTTGAACCTGCGCAGGACTTCGCCAACAAACCGATGCGCAGGCAAGCGGAGACCGGCGGCAAAAAACGCATCGAAAACAACCAACTCGCCCTCCGGCTCGGGGACCTTCTCCGTCCCCGGGGCACGGGCAACTCCGCCGCCGAAGTAGCCCAACCGCTGCATATCTTCCACGTGGGCCGACGACATTCGCGACACGCCGAAATCAGCAGTATCGCCGGCGCGCAGCTCCTCCGGCATCAAACTGCTCAGCGTCTCCTCCGACGAGGCGGCGGCCGACGGCGAGGAACCGGCCGGCGGCGTAGCGGCAGCGGAAGAAGAGGAAGACGACATCGCTACGTACCGTCGGCGGCGGCGGGCAGTCTGCTTCACTCGCGCGAGATCTCCGGCGAACAAGAGCGCGGCGGGCAGACGAGCAGCAAGACGGCGGGCGGCTAGGGTTTTCGCGGAGCGCGGAAAGTAAAGTCCAAAAAGCGCCGGCCCCCGCCCCCCTTTTATAGGCAGGGCGCGGCGCTTCGGGAAACCCGCAATCCAACAGTACGCCGTCAATCAACGGTCATATCAAAAACCCCCGCGGAACCACTTCGAGCGAGGGCAGCGTCTCCGCCATCTAGCGATGTCTTCGGCACCAGGTGACTTTGTCGAACTGGTCCCTCGGAGGGCAAATGTTGGGGCGAAGGTAGAAACGCCACCCTTCGCTCGATGTCCTCGCTGCAGCAACTGAGCCAACAGACAAAGCAGGCAGAGACACCCTTTGCATGTACCGCATCAGACGAAGACTGGCGACGAGGGGCACCCCACAGCGCAGCTTCGTCCAGCTCGGAGGCCCACCTGTGATCCGGCCCATTGCTACGGGCCCCGCGTGGCCGCCGTGCGTTACGGGCCTAATTTGTGAAGACATCCCTGTAATTACGGTCTGTAACCCCGCTTTATGGGAATATTCCGGGGATAATCTAGGTAGCTGAGGGCACATGCGTCCTTAGCTCAAGGCACTGCGCGCTCAGATACCTATAAATACCCCTGTACAGTGCCCGTGAGAGGCCAGAAAAAACAGTGCTTTTGCCATCACGTGCTAAAACCCTGTTTGTGCCTACATTCCCCCTACCGTTGGATCGACTTGTGCCCGTGTGTAAGTTCCAACACATGAACAGGTACCTTGGGCGTTGAAGGCTTGATTCGATAATATTCATTTAATCATCATATGTTGAATTAAGTGTTGAAGACTAATAAAATTCTATCCCAATGCCAAGTCAATAATAAGTGAAGTCCAAATTCTACCAAATACAAGTGCTTTATTCAAGTTGGTTAAATTATGAATGGATACTTGTCTTTTGAAAGTAGTTCATTTCAGATTTGATTCAACTTGAAGAAGAATAACTCAATATACTGAAATCTGGCCAATATTGAAAATCTGACAAGGCTGTGCTCATAACCATGTTTGAGTGATCAAATCTATTTGGATTGGCTTGAAATTCAGTTTACTTGCTCTATGCATATGATAGCAAAGTCTGTGCAAATTTCATAATCATTGGATAAGTGAAACTTCTTGATTAAGTCAATCTTGTCAGCACAAACACAGCAGTTTTCAGCATGTACCTATTGTGGGAGATGTTGTGGCTGGCAGCACATATGAAGTCAAATGAGTCTCAACTTTTTACAGCTGTTAGCATACTTATTAAAGCACATCTCCACCAATTTTCGTGGTCATAGGATCTGTACATCAAAATTTATGGATGTTTCTTTGGAGTATACAGAATCTGTCATAAGTGACAAGTATTTGAAATATTGAAAGTCACTTTGATTGGAAGGCTCTCATATAGGATAAATCACATAAGTTGTTTGAGAGACCATAGTTTGGTTTTGAATTGATCTATAATCATGGAAAGTGAAGGGGTACAAGGATATTTGTTGAGAAATATTTTGACACTTATCTTGGTACTCCAAGTTGAAGATCAAGACCAAAGATGATCAAAGTTGAGGTTATCATATAACCGATTGCATAATCTTCTTTCTTACATATGGCAATCCAAATGCTTAAATTGGTTGTAAGTATTTCTTGGCACATTTCAATTTGATTACTCTATTATTGCCATGATCTAGACATTAAAGAGAAAAAAACCCGTGTTCGTGAATGAATAAGGTGCTAAGTAAGAAATTCAAATTCTTAAAGCACTTATCTAAAGGGGAATTCTCTATATGACTAGAGTTGTGAAACTAACTTTTTTTACCTAAGTGATCTATGTAGTTTCACAGCATGAGAATGAGTTTCTCAAATGGACTATGCAATTAAACGTATAAAGAAGAACAATCCAAAACTATGTGATGTATTCTCTCTTGTTCATTTGGATTTATTTCTTCTACATTAAATACTCACCATGATATGATTTAAAATTAGCCTTTGAACTTAATCAATTTATCATGTATGTTTAATTTGTTAAAATTAAGCATTGAAGACTAAGAGAATTTTAGTTCATATAATAAGGTTTTCTTGTTTAAGTATCTGCCTACTTTATGTATTCAAAGTGTTATAAAAGAGAATTTGGTACTTGCTTTACTAACGACATCTCTTTTGAGCATGTTCATGAAATTCTGTGAAAAGAGATTCTATATGTTCAAATTGGTTACTCCTCACCAAAAAGTAAGAAAAGAATTTCTAGAGGCAAAGTGGTACTTAATTGGAGCAATCAAAAGATTGATCAGGAAAGAGAACAAGCAACACATTCAAAGGCAAATCAAGCATATATGATTGATGTTTCAAACATGGATTGATTTTGAGTATTTTCCAAGTATTTTTGGTTTGACATCAATTCATGATCACTTATACTCAAATCATGTACATTCATGCAAATTATTTATATATGGTTGAATACTAATGCTTGGTGCAGTCATAAATTTCAATGATCCTATTTTAAAATTCAACTATTGAGAAGTTAACAGTCAGCTCAATGGAATGCAAGTTCCAGGTCTCGGACCGTCCGGTCCTAGGCCACGGACAGTCCGAGAGATCAGGCCACGGACAGTCCGAGCTCCCACTGTGGACCGTCCGTGAGTAGCAGTCTTGCATAAACAAAGGAATTTTCTGGACCAATATCTCCACAAGTGGTGTCATCCTTACAAGTGATATTCCTATATTCGGTGCAAATTCATAATTCTCTCACATACAAGTGGTATTGAAGGAACAAATGCATGTGAACTACAACATTCAAATTGTGCACTTGATCTTAAATGGGTTCTCGACTTCATACTGGTGAAGAATGGATTTCTTATTGATAATTGGTCTTCACCAAGCTATTCAATTGGACTTCACATTGCTATTGGAGAGCTAATCAAAAGAATCTTGACTATCCTCTACTCCAACATAGCAAAGGTATCATTGTGATGTGCATGATCATATCATCCCCTACTAGTATGTGGTTAGTGCATATAGTACATACTTAATAGTATCATGCATATTTAATGAAATATTTAAATTCATGTTCTACCACTATTGGTTATTTTCGTTGATTGAAACTAGTGGTAGCATATGAGTTTGTTCATGAGCAAAGTGAACCCATGTACTTAATTTATTTTGGATTGCAACAAGCTACAAGAACAACCTCGATAAGATAACCGCTTAATGCGTGTGAAGAAGCTTAAAGAGGGTTCAACCTGAACTTGGAAGCTTAAGCAAATCTATTTGGTTAAGTCACATATTGAGCTGCTCATGAGGATGACTTATGAAGAAGATACCAATGCAAATGAATATCAAAACCTTCAAGTGGCATCAATATCTACAGAGAAATGTCCAGGCCAATATTATTCCTTCAATTGGTATTCACTAAGTGGTTTCTAGATCAATCATACAATTGATATCCTTTGAGTGGTACAAGACTTCAAGTGATCCACAACCTTAAGTGATCATCAACTCAAGAGATCAACTCTCTCCTAAAATAAGTTCATGCAAGTGATGTCAAGGATTTTTATCATGCATATGGTGTCCATCAAAAACTTATTGAGTACTTTCAAGTTGATATAATATTCACAAGTACATTTTCCCAGAGCCTTAGAACAACCCTTTTTATGGTAATTAATGACAAAGGGGGAGAGGTTGGAACAAAGATATGTAAATGTACAAGTTGGAACAAAGATATGGAAATATGCACAAGAGAAATTGGAACAAAGATATGGAAATATGCACAAGAGAAAATTGGACATGAACTCAGGGGGAGCTTTTGGTCAATTGAGTTAGAATGAATACAAATGGATCAAAAGCAAAGTATAATGGTATGATATTTTATTGAACAAGAGATGCACACAAGTAGGGGGAGCAAGCTCGTGAATATATGTTTGATGCATTTGTTTGCACTACATTTCTTGCTTGCATCACATTTGTCTTATATTCCTACATACTTGTGTGTAAGTGTTTGCTAGAACTAAGACTTGGATGATGATTGATTTAGTGATATTTATAAGACTAGTCTTAGTGTGAAAGGAGTAACTAGAATCCTATTTATTATGATCTCATGTGGTATCTAGTTTCACTTGTTTCTAGCAAGATGATGCTAAGGATGAAATGAAAAGTAGTAAACACGCTACAAAGGTACATTTCTATTTTGTATACTTTAGCATCATGTGGTAGTGATAATGTCCCCTCAATTTTCATATCTTTGCATGTGTGTAAGCTTGAAACCAAACCATCCAAGCACACATGTAGGCGAGGATATCACTACCAAACCATTTTTATGGTGCTTATCCAAATCTTAACAAATGAGCTTAAAGTTGGATAAGGAACTTAAGAACTTTGCCAAACTAGCAATTTACACTTGTGTGAAAAGCTAGCTTGGAAAAGAACAAAAACGACAAATCTTTGTAGAGTTGTCATCAATTACCAAAAAGGGGGAGATTGTGAGACCCTGTTTGGTTTTGGTAATTGATTGACAACTTATATGGACTAATAAGTGTTTATGTTGAGATACACAGGTGATTAGTCCATAGGTACACTAGTGTGAGTTATTTTAGCCATGGTGGTGATGTGGCTTGGTGATATTGAGATGCTCAACTAGTGTGATAAAGGAGCTCATTGCATATGAAGACATGACATGGTGTCATGTGGCTATATGGAGAAGATCAAGAGATATGGCTTGGTTTCGATGGATCGAGTGGCTAGTGTGAAGGGCAAGTCAAAGGCTCATGTGTGAGGGACCGCGTGGCGGTGAAGCAAGAGCAAGGACTTAGCACCGATGGACATAAAGCAATGGTGAAGAGCAAGCTATGTTGAGATTGATGAACCAAGAAGGCTATGTGATAACATGGAGTGGATCATATCATTATAGAATTATCAAGCCATGTGTTGATCTGGGATATTGATCAAGTGGCTTGATGATGGTGGAGGAGGAACTTCATGCTATGGACAAATGGTAAAAGGTATCATGGTTGGCTACACTTATGGATGCCCATTGTTCATCATTTAAGGCGATGGAATTGAATGCTCAAGGCAAAGGTATAACAATAGGTTTTTGTTTTACCGGTCAAAAGGTGCTTAGAGGTTGATAATTGACCGGGTTAGTAGGCTAGATAGCCGTACTATCAAGAGGGGTCAATTATCTTACTTGACATGTCTTTAGTGCCTCATTGCTCGTATAGTTGGTGCATTTGCATGAGGGCTAACAACGCTTTGGTTCGTGTAATAAAATTTATTCAAAAGCGATTTCTTGAATGTGGGCTGAATTGAGGTACCGCGGACCGTCCAGGCCAGCATGGCGGATTGTCCGCAGGTCTAACTTGAGGTAATGGGCAGAAACACGGAGTTTCAGTGTTTCGTGAAGTTTTTGTACTGCGGACCGTCTGGTCCCAGGTGGCGGACCGTCCGTAGTTGAAGGATTGGTGTTTGGACAGAACTCGAGTAGTTCTGTGTTGGTTTTATTTTTTGAACTGCGGACCGTCCGGGGCCTGAGTGCGGACCGTCCACAGTACAAATATTTTGTATTGCGGACCGTCCAGGGTCCAGGTGCGGACCGTCCACAGTACAAAGATTTTGTATTGCGGACCGTCCGGGGTCCAGGTGCGGACCGTCCGCAGTACAAATTTCAGCAAATGTGCAGAGTCAGCAAAACTTCGTTTTGGCTCAGTTTTATGTATCGCGGACCGTCCGACCTTGAGGGGCAGACCGTCCGCAAGTCATTTTTGAATGCTCTGACATTTTTATAACCGTTTATAGCCGTTGGGATTCTTGTGCGGACAGTCCGGGCTTGTATTGCAGACCGTCCGCATGTGCGCAGAAAAGGGGCAATTGACCCATAACGGCTAGTTTTGGAGAGGGGGCTATATATCCTTGTGTTGCCCGGGTTGAAAGTGTGAAGGAGGCTAGTTGGAACACTTGTGAGCATATTGGAGCCTTTCCTCTCCCTCTCTCTCACTCATATTGGTTGGGATTGCATTCTAGTGAGATTGAGAGCCATCTAGTGCATTGCATCAAGTTGTTGATCTTTGAGGCACTAGGGAGATCATCAAGTGAGGTCGTTGGCTTGTTACTCTTGGAGGTTGCCGCCTCCTAGACGGCTTGGTGGTGGTTCCCCGTGAGCTCTTCAAAGGAGATTGTGAAGAGGCCGCGGTGGTGATTGTGAGAGGCGTTGTGCTTGCCTCGCCGGAGCGGTGAAAAACAACTCTAGTGGAATCGAGGTTTGAGGGTTCATTGACCAATCCGGCTCAAGAGATCAAGTGGAGACTTGATAGAGGAGCGGTTGGGAGCTTTGAATCTACCTCAACGTGGACTAGGGGTGACCGGCAAGTCATCGACACCACGGGAAAAAAATCATTGTGCCACGTGTCATCATCTTCCCGTTGGTTTGCAACTTTCCTCACTAGCTTGTATTTACTTGTTCATATACTTATGCTAGTGAGTATTTGTTGCTCGTGTATGCTCTTGTATATCTAGTCATACCTATAATAAAATAGTTGCTCACTTGTTCTTAGCTTGTGTAGCTAATCTGTTTTACTTAGCTTGTGTAGCTAAGTAGTTGTTTCTCTCTAGTAGTGCTTGTGCTTTGTGCTCTTTGCTTACTAGTATGTTTAGGAGCTATCGTTATGCTTAAAATTACATTTGCATAATTTATATGTCGTTGCTAACTAGATTTGTATGGGAGAGCTCTTTCACTATCTTGGCACCTTAGTTGTTTCAATTAGAATCTTTTGTCAGGTGTTTGTAATAGTTAGAGGAGTGTAGTCTTGGCTAAACCAAAATAGTTTTAATTCCGTATTTATTTGTGTTAGCCATTATAATTAGTTTTAGAAAGGACTATTCACCCCCCCTCTAGTCCGCCATCTCGACCCTACACTCTTCAAACATGACAAACATATAATGTTAGAGAAATGGTTTAGCATTTCTCCTGTATGGTCTATGCTCTAGGCAATATGATAAGCTATTGAGTGGAATATCTCATTCTATATTGGTAGATATTTATTTACTTATTCACAATTAAACATATAATGGTCTGTAGTAAGAGTGCATGATCCTAGGCTACGCAAGGGTTGTTCAGAAATCTTCTGTGCCTTTTCTTTTTAGAGAACTAGATTTGTTTTCCCTTCTATATAGTTGATTGAAGCACATACTGAAAAAAGGGAGACTCGGTGTCAGGAGACCTATATTCCGTTAGCGGAATTTTCATCATGTGTGCTGCTAATCCAATACCAAGTTGTTCCTTGCAAGAGTTCTTCCTTGTTATTATTTCTTGCAAGAGGGAGACTCGGTGGGTGGGGGTGTTTTTATGGCTGCACCTTGTTTTCAAGCATGCTGCAATCCCTGTAGTAACTCTGACTAGGATACGACATTCCATTCCTGGCTTGTACTTGCTAACTAATAAGCTAATAAAAATGTGAACGAAAATAATGTCATGTTCTGAACTGTCACAAAGAGTGCATACGTCATAACTATTTTCAGATAGAATATTTGTCGCTCCTTAGTTCATTTTTGAACTAATCGGTGACAAATAAAAAAGAACGGAGGGAGTACTAAGTTAGTAGAATGCTGGTTCACAAATATATTTATTTTGATGTCACAAATAGAATTGCTCTGGTGGAATAGCTATTATATGTACTTGTAGTATCGCTTTACAGTTGGATGAGGCCTCACGTGCTTCTTTTGGAATACTTGATTTTCCTTTTGTAGGAGACTGCTGATCATCTTTTGTACCCAAACCCAGGATCAGGATTGGTTCATGAACTACATCTGCAATATTTCCATTTTCTTGGAAGTCTACTTGGGAAGGTACTTTGACCATGTCCCTTTTTCCCGTTGCTAAGGAGATACTTGATCTAGCTCCTAGATTCTTACGTAATTTGGGGTTTGTGGCCTAAAATGTAGTGGTTTGAGTCTTTAGTTCAAAATGGAATCGAAATCAAGATGTTTTAAGGACGCCTAGCACCAAGGAGTTGGGTCTGAAGCTATACAAGCCCTGTCGGGGATCATAATTAGGGGTACCCTCAAGACGCCTAATTCTCAGCTGGTAACCCCCATCAGCATAAAGCTGCAAAGGCCTGATGGGTACGATTAAGTCAGGGATCAGTCCACACGAGTGACTCGATCACGCTTCACCTGAGCCTAGCCTCGGCCAAGGGCAGCCGACCTCGAGAGACTTCCGTCTCGCCCGAGGCCCCCTTTTTATGGCGGACACATCACCGGCTCGCCCGAGGCCTTGGCTTCGCTCAAAAGCAACCTTGACTAAATCGCCGCACCGACTGACCAAATTGCAGGGGCATTTAACACAAAGGTGGCCTGACACCTTTATCCTGACACACGCCCCCGGCAGAGCCGAAGTGACCGCCGTCACTCCACCGCTCCACTGGCCAGTCTGACAGAAGGACAGCGCCGCCTGCGCCACTCCGACTGCAGTGCCACTCGACAGAGTGAGTCTGACAGGCAGTCAGGCCTTGCCAAAGGCGCCACGGCGAACTC
Organism: Zea mays; assembly: GCF_902167145.1. NCBI lineage: Eukaryota > Viridiplantae > Streptophyta > Magnoliopsida > Poales > Poaceae > Zea > Zea mays. The sequence continues at coordinate 134,334,568 of NC_050105.1, read as the reverse complement.
CGCCCCGCCCGACCCCAGGGCTCGGACTCGGGCTAAGACCCGGAAGACGGCGAACTCCGCTCCACCCGACCCCAGGGCTCGGACTCGGGCTAAGACCCGGAAGACGGCGAACTCCGCTCCGCCCGACCCCAGGGCTCGGACTCGGGCTAAGACCCGGAAGACGGCGAACTCCGCTCCGCCCGACCCCAGGGCTCGGACTCGGGCTAAGACCCGGAAGACGGCGAACTCCGCTCCGCCTGACCCCAGGGCTCGGACTCGGGCTAAGACCCGGAAGACGGCGAACTCCGCTCCGCCCGACCCCAGGGCTCGGACTCGGGCTAAGACCCGGAAGACGGCGAACTCCGCTCCGCCCGACCCCAGGGCTCGGACTCGGGCTAAGACCCGGAAGACGACGAAACTCCGCTCCGCCCGACCCCAGGGCTCGGACTCGGGCTAAGACCCGGAAGACGACGAAACTCCGCCTCGCCCGACCCCAGGGCTCGGACTCCGCCCTGGCCTCGGCCGAACGACTTCCGCCTCGCCCGACCCCATGGCTCGGGCTCGGCCACGGCAACGGAAGGCAGACTCAACCTCGGCTTCGGAGGAACCCCCACGTCGCCCTGCCTAGGGCACAGACCGCCACGTCAACAGGAAGCGCCATCATCATCCTACCCCGAATCGACTCGGGTCACGGAGAACAAGACCGGCGTCCCATCCGGCCAGCTCCGCCGGAGGGGCAATGATGGCGCTCCACAAGCTCTATGACGACGGCGGCCCCTAGCTCTCTTACGGAAGCAGGACGACGTCAGCAGGGACTCGACCGCTCCAACAGCTGTCCCTCCGCCAGGCTCCGCCGCACCTCCGACAGCCACGACATCACACCAGCAGGGTGCCCAGATCTCTCCGGCTGCCACATTGGCATGTACCTAGGGCGCTAGCTCTCCCTCCGCTAGACACGTAGCACTCTGCTACACCCCCCATTGTACACCTGGATCCTCTCCTTACGACTATAAAAGGGAGGACCAGGGCCTTCTTAGAGAAGGTTGGCTGCGCGGGACCGAGGACGGGACAGGCGCTCTCCTGGGGCCGCTCGCTTCCCTCACCCGCGTGGACGCTTGTAACCCCCCTACTGCAAGCGCACCTGACCTGGGCGCGGGACGAACACGAAGGCCGCGGGACTTCCACCTCTCTCACGCTCGACTCCGGCCACCTCGCCTCTCCCCCCTTCGCGCTCGCCCATGCGCTCGACCCATCTGGGCTGGGGCACGCAGCACACTCACTCGTCGGCTTAGGGACCCCCCTGTCTTGAAACGCCGACAGTTGGCGCGCCAGGTAGGGGCCTGCTGCGTGCTGACGAACAGCTCCCCGTCAAGCTCCAGATGGGCAGTCTCCAGCAACCTCTCTGGCCCGGGATGGTGCTTCGTTTCGGGGCTCTTGAGTTCATGTCCTTCGACGGCAGCTACGACATGATACTTCTTCCACCGCCGCACGACTACGACAATGGCGGCCGACAACCCGCCCGCCGGCGGCGGAATCGACGACGTCTTCCCCGCGTGGTGGAAGGGCAACATTCGGGCTCGCTCCGTTCTCTCCCCCGCCAACGGAGGAGGAGGCGGGGCCGTCAAGGCCAGGTGGGAGGCCGCGCTTCGTCGGCCGTCCAGCGAATCGACGCCCCCGACGCCCCGACGGAAGGCACGCCGGACGTCGACCTCGCGTTCAAGACGGAGGCAAGCGCCGTCCCCCCGCGGCACGCTGACCCCGAGCAAGAAGACGACGCCGGCGCGCTCGCGGAAGGCCTGCAGGACGTCGCCCTCGAACCAGAGTTGACGGTGCAACCAGTCCCCGATGTGACTACGTTGCTCCTCGTCGACAAAAAGGTACCGACTAACTCCCATCTTGCGTCATTTCGACTCGGCCTCAACCCGCCAAACGACCTCGTTTTGGCGGGCGCTCTCATCGAGGCGAGTGCAACCCCACTGAGGTTCCGTATGCGGTCGCCTTGGGACCGACTGACGGACGTCTCGACCTACGGGCCCTCTGGGTCCGAGGAAGATGACGATCCCAGCATCGCTTGGGATTTCTCCGGACTTGGCAACCCCAGTGCCGTGCGGGACTTCATGACCGCATGTGACTACTGCCTATCCGACTGTATCGATGGAAGCCGCAGCCTTGGCGACGAGAGCTGCGGCCCAAGCCGCGAATGTTTCCACATCGAGCTAGGGGATCCCTCCGAAGGCAACCATCTTGGCATGCCGGAGGACGGTGATCTCCCTAGGCCGGTGCCTCGCGCCGACATCCCACGGGAGCTAGCTGTGGTCCCCACTCCGGCGGGGGGTTACGACCCACAACTCGAGCAAGTCCGCGAGGTGCAGGCCAGGCTCAACGAGGGAACAGGAGCGCTTGAGCCGATCCGTCGGGACGTCGGACAGGCATGGGTGGGCCAACCTCTGGCCGGAGAAATACGTCACCTGCCCCAAGGTCTCCAGCACCGCGTCGCCAACGATGTCAGGATCAGGCCGCCGCCCGCATCCAGCGGGGTTGGTCAGAACCTGGCAACCGCAGCGATGCTCATCCGCGCGATGCCGGAGCCGTCAACCACCGAGGGTCGGCGAATCCAGGGAGAACTCAAGAATCTCCTAGAAGGCGCTGCGGCCCGGCGGGCCGAGAGCACTGCCTCCCGAAGGCAAGGTTATCCCTCGGAACCTCATGCCGCGACTTCCCGATTCATGCGGGAAGCCTCGGTCTACACCGGGCGCACGCGCAACACCGTGCCTGCGGCCCCGGGCCACCTCGGCAACGAGCACCATCGACGCGACCGTCGGGCTCACCTCGACGAAAGGGTGCGCCGAGGCTACCACCCCAGGCGTGGGGGGCGCTACGACAGCGGGGAGGATCGGAGTCCCTCGCCCGAACCACCCGGTCCGCAGGCCTTCAGTCGGGCCATCCGACGGGCGCCATTCCCGACCCGGTTCCGACCCCCGACTACTATCACGAAGTACTCGGGGGAAACGAGACCGGAACTGTGGCTCGCGGACTACCGCCTTGCCTGCCAACTGGGTGGAACGGACGACGACAACCTCATCATCCGTAACCTCCCCCTGTTCCTCTCCGACACTGCTCGCGCCTGGTTGGAGCACCTGCCTCCGGGGCAGATCTCCAACTGGGACGACTTGGTCCAAGCCTTCGCTGGCAATTTCCAGGGCACATACGTGCGCCCCGGGAATTCTTGGGACCTTCGAAGCTGCCGGCAACAGCCGGGGGAGCCGCTTCGGGACTACATCCGGCGATTCTCGAAGCAGCGCACCGAGCTGCCCAACATCACCGACTCGGATGTCATCGGCGCGTTCCTCGCCGACACCACTTGCCGCGACCTGGTGAGCAAGCTAGGTCGCAAAACCCCCACCAGGGCGAGCGAGCTGATGGACATCGCCACCAAGTTCGCCTCTGGCCAGGAGGCGGTCGAGGCTATCTTCCGAAAGGACAAGCAGCCCCAGGGCCGCCCATCGGAAGAAGCTCCCGAGGCGTCTGCTCCGCGCGGCGCCAAGAAGAAAGGCAAGAAGAAGTCGCAATCGAAACGCGACGCCGCTGACGCGGACCTTGTCGTCGCCGCCGAGTATAAGAACCCTCGGAAGCCCCCCGGAGGTGCAAACCTCTTCGACAAGATGCTCAAGGAGCCGTGCCCCTACCATCAGGGGCCCGTCAAGCACACCCTCGAGGAGTGCGTTATGCTTCGGCGTCACTTCCACAGGGCCGGGCCACCCGCCGAGGGTGGCAGGGCCCGCGACGACGACAAGAACGAAGATCACCTAGCAGGGGAATTCCCCGAGGTCCGCGACTGCTTCATGATCTATGGAGGGCATGCGGCGAATACCTCGGCTCGGCACCGCAAGCAAGAGCGCCGGGAGGTCTGCTCGGTGAGGGTGGCGGCGCCAGTCTACCTAGACTGGTCCGACAAGCCCATCACTTTCGACCAGGCCGACCACCCCGACCATGTGCCGAGCCCGGGGAAATACCCGCTCGTCGTCGACCCCGTTGTCGGCGATGTCAGGCTCACCAAGGTCCTGATGGATGGGGGCAGCTGCCTCAACATCATCTACGCCGAGACCCTCAAGCTCCTGCGCGTCGATCTGTCCTCCGTCCGAGCAGGCGCTGCGCCCTTCCACGGGATCATCCCTGGGAAGCGCGTCCAGCCCCTCGGGCGACTCGACCTCCCCGTCTGCTTCGGGACACCCTCCAACTTCCGAAGGGAGACCCTGACGTTCGAGGTGGTCGGGTTCCGAGGAACCTACCACGCCGTGCTAGGGAGGCCATGCTACACGAAGTTCATGGCCGTCCCCAACTACACCTACTTGAAGCTCAAGATGCCGGGCCCCAACGGGGTCATCACCGTCGGCCCCACGTACAAACACGCGTTCGAATGCGACGTGGAGTGCGTGGAGTACGCCGAGGCCCTCGCCGAGTCCGAGGCCCTCGTCGCCGACCTGGAGAACCTCTCCAAGGAGGTGCCAGACGTGAAGCGCCACGCCGGCAACTTCGAGCCAGCGGAGACGGTCAAGGCCGTCCCTCTCGACCCCAGTGGCGACACCACCAAGCAGGTCCGGATCGGTTCCGGGCTCGACCCCAAATAGGAAGCAGTGCTCGTCGACTTTCTCCGCGCGAACACCGACGTCTTTGCGTGGAGTCCCTCGGACATGCCCGGCATACCGAGGGATGTCGCCGAGCACTCGCTGGATATTCGGGCCGGAGCCCGACCTGTCAGGCAGCCTCTGCGCCGATTCGACGAGGAGAAGCGCAGAGTGATTGGCGAAGAGATCCACAAGCTAATGGCAGCAGGGTTCATCAAAGAGGTATTCCATCCCGAATGGCTTGCCAACCCTGTGCTTGTGAGGAAGAAAGGGGGGAAATGGCGGATGTGTGTAGACTACACTGGGCTCAACAAAGCATGTCCGAAGGTTCCCTACCCTCTGCCTCGCATCGACCAAATCGTGGATTCCCCCGCTGGGTGCGAAACCCTGTCCTTCCTCGATGCCTACTCAGGGTATCACCAGATCCGGATGAAAGAGTCTGACCAGCTCGCGACTTCTTTCATCACGCCGTTCGGCATGTACTGCTATGTCACCATGCCGTTCAGTTTGAGGAATGCGGGCGCGACGTACCAGCGGTGCATGAACCATGTGTTCGGCGAACACATCGGTCGCACAGTCGAGGCCTACGTCGATGACATCGTAGTCAAGACAAGGAAGGCTTCCGACCTCCTCTCCGACCTTGAAGTGACATTCCGGTGTCTCAAGGCGAAAGGAGTCAAGCTTAATCCTGAGAAGTGTGTCTTCGGGGTGCCCCGAGGCATGCTCCTAGGGTTCATCGTCTCCGAGCGAGGCATCGAAGCCAACCCGGAGAAGATCGCGGCCATCACCAGCATGGGACCCATCAAGGACTTAAAAGGGGTACAGAGGGTCATGGGATGCCTCGCGGCCCTGAGCCGCTTCATCTCATGCCTCGGCGAAAGAGGTCTGCCTCTGTACCGCCTCTTAAGGAAGGTCGAGTGTTTCGCTTGGACCCCCGAGGCCGAGGAAGCCCTCGGCAACCTGAAGGCGCTCCTTACAAAGGCGCCTGCCTTGGTGCCCCCGGCGGACGGAGAAGCCCTCTTGGTCTACGTCGCCGCGACCACTCAGGTGGTTAGCGCCGCGATTGTGGTCGAAAGGCAAGAGGAAGGGCATGCATTGCCCGTTCAGAGGCCGGTCTACTTCATCAGCGAAGTGCTGTCCGAGACTAAGATCCGCTACCCGCAAGTTCAAAAGCTGCTGTATGCTGTGATCCTGACAAGGCGGAAGCTGCGACACTACTTCGAATCTCATCCGGTAACTGTGGTGTCATCCTTCCCCCTGGGGGAGATCATCCAGTGCCGAGAGGCCTCGGGCAGGATCGCAAAGTGGGCGGTGGAAATCATGGGCGAAACGATCTCGTTCGCCCCTCGGAAGGCCATCAAGTCCCAGGTGTTGGCGGATTTCGTGGCCGAATGGGTCGACACCCAGCTGCCAACGACTCCGATCCAACCGGAGCTCCGGACCATGTTTTTCGACGGGTCGCTGATGAAGACGGGGGCCGGCGCAGGCCTGCTCTTCATCTCACCCCTCGGAAAGCACTTGCACTACGTGCTGCGCCTCCATTTCCCGGCGTCCAACAATGTGGCCGAGTACGAAGCTCTGGTCAACGGTTTGCGGATCGCCATCAAGCTAGGGGTCAGACGCCTCGATGCCCGCGGTGATTCGCAGCTCGTCATCGACCAAGTCATGAAGAACTCCCACTGCCGTGACCCAAAGATGGAGGCCTACTGCGACGAGGTTCGGCGCCTGGAAGACAAGTTCTTCGGGCTCGAGCTCAACCACATCGCTCGGCGCTACAACGAAACCGCAGACGAGCTGGCTAAGATAGCCTCGGGGCGAACGACAGTCCCCCCGGACGTCTTCTCCCGGGATCTGCATCAACCCTCCGTCAAGCTCGACGACGCGCCCGAGCCCGAGGTACCCTCGGCTCAGCCCGAGGTACCCTCGGCACAGCCCGAGGTACCCTCGGCACAGCCCCAGGTACCCTCGGCACAGCCCAAGGTACCCGCGGCCTCCGAGGGTGAGGCACTGAACGTCGAGGAAGGGCAGAGCGGGGCCACGCCAGATCAAGATTGGCAGGCCCCGTACCTGCAATATCTCCGTCGAGGAGAGCTACCCCTCGACCAAGTCGAGGCTCGGCGGGTAGCGCGACGCGCCAAGTCATTCGTCTTGCTGGGCGACGAAGAGGAGCTCTACCATCGCAGCCCCTCGGGCATCCTCCAGCGATGCATCTCCATCGCCGAAGGTCGGGAACTGCTGCAAGAAATACACTCGGGGGCTTGCGGCCACCACGCAGCGCCCCGAGCCCTTGTCGGAAATGCTTTCCGGCAAGGCTTCTACTGGCCAACGGCGGTGGCTAACGCCACTAGAATTGTCCGCACCTGCGAAGGGTGCCAATTCTATGCGAAGCGGACGCACCTGCCCGCTCAGGCTCTGCAGACAATACCCGTCACTTGGCCCTTCGCTGTATGGGGTCTGGACCTCGTCGGTCCCTTGCAGAAGGCGCCCGGGGGCTACACGCACTTGCTGGTCGCCATCGACAAATTCTCCAAGTGGATCGAGGTCCAACCTCTGAACAACATCAGGTCCGAGCAGGCGGTGGCGTTCTTCACCAACATCATCCATCGCTTCGGGGTCCCGAACTCCATCATCACCGACAATGGCACCCAGTTCACCGGCAAAAAATTCTTGGATTTTTGCGAGGATCACCATATCCGGGTGGACTGGGCCGCCGTGGCTCATCCCATGTCGAATGGGCAAGTAGAGCGTGCCAACGGCATGATTCTACAAGGGCTCAAGCCTCGGATCTACAACGACCTCAACAAATTCGGCAAGCGATGGATGAAGGAACTCCCCTCGGTGGTCTGGAGCCTAAGGACGACGCCGAGTCGTGCCACGGGCTTCACGCCGTTTTTCCTGGTCTACGGGGCTGAAGCTATCTTGCCCACTGACCTGGAATACGGCTCCCCGAGGGCGAGGGCCTACACCGAACAAAGCAACCAAGCTAGCCGAGAGGAATCGCTGGACCAGCTGGAGGAAGCTCGGGACAGGGCCTTACTACACTCGGCGCGGTACCAACAGTCCCTGCGACGCTACCACGCCCGAGGGGTCCGGTCCCGAGAACTCCAGGTGGGCGATCTGGTGCTTCGGCTGCGGCAAGACGCCCGAGGGAGGCACAAGCTCACGCCCCCCTGGGAAGGGCCATTCGTCATCGCCAAAGTTCTGAAGCCCGGAACATACAAGCTGGCCAACCATCAAGGCGAGATCTACGGCAACGCTTGGAACATCAAACAGCTACGTCGCTTCTACCCTTAAGATGTTTTCAAGTTGTTCATATACCTCGCGCCTACGCAAAGTTTAGTCGTCAAGGAAGGGTCGGCCTAGCCTCGGCAAAGCCCGACCCTCCCTCGGGGGCTAAAAGGGGGGAGACCCCCTCTGCGTCGAATTTTTCCTCGAAAAAGGATCTCTTTTTAGCAGGATTTCTTTCGTGCTTCTTGACTACTTCGGAAAGCGGATCCTGGAAACGACGGAGTACACGTAAGCGGCAAGGCCGACCGAGCCGAGGGATTCCCACGCCTCTGGGATACGGATACCTCACTCGTCCCTTCCGCGAAAAGCAACTCTCGCTCACACAAACATCCCTGTTACCGACAGAGTCCAGATGCTCGAAACGAGAGGAAAAAAGGCGCAGCTTCGCAAGCGTGGCGAGGGTGTGTTTTTTCTGGCCTCGGCGGCCGCAGAAAGCACATGCTACAAGATGATCTGATCCTGCAGGCTCGGGTCTTCACGCTGAAGGGAGCCGTAGCACCCTCGGCATCGACGACGTCTCCAGCAAAGCCCGACCCAGCCTCGGGCGGCGACGTGGCCCAGGGACTCCTCCGGGAATCCGGCCCGAGCAGGCGGCTCGACCGGTTACCCCTGGGGCCTCGGTCAACCGGCTTCCAAGGGCGCCAGCCCGACCCGAGGTCTCGACTGATCGACTTCGGCGTCGGCTCCGCTGACGGACAACACGGCTAGGCTCCGGCCAACCAGATTCCCATTCTCGAGCCAACTCCGCCTCTGTTCGTACTGATATCGCTACCCCTGGCCTCGGTCCACCGAAGGGCGGCCGAGGGGTCTCTTTAACTAAGCTAGAGGAACCCCAGACAACAAGGCCGAACGGGCCGAGGGATTCCTACGCCTCCGGGATACGGATACCTCACCCGTCACCTTGACACGGGGCGACTCATGCTTGGTAAAGCGGTTCAGATAATCAACAGGCGAGACTTAGTGCTCGAAAATGAGGAAAAAACACAGCTCCGTGCCGAAATTACATACATGTTCAGGCCCCGACAGCCACAATGAACAAAAAACACTGGCACTCGAGATGCCACTACCAACGGAACTCCGGTTCCCACCTCCGCAGGTACGGACAACCCCCCTCCGAGGGGGAAGGCCTGCGGAGTAACTGAAGAACGATGAGCGGCTCGCTGCCGCCCGTTCCAACCGCGACGACAACCACCCCTGCCCTAGACAGCGAAGCGGCTTGGGCAGCAGCTTTGGGGCAGGTGTCACGGCAGGAGGACTCCCCCCCGCTGAGGACGAGAACCAGCCATTCAGGCAGGGAGACGGAGATCCAGGGCCACTAGCGCCCTACACATCCCGGCATGGCTGGAGGAAGTCTCCGTGGGGCTCAAGGACGCCCTTCACCCCCGGGCGCGGGGGGAAGAAAAGGGCAGCCGACCCACGCGGGGCGGCCCCCCGACTCGCCTCATCTTCCATCTTGGCCTGGATGACGAAAATCCTTGAGGCCGAGGGAGGGGAAGAGGCCGCAGCCCGGCTCGCTTTCCCCCACCATCAAGCCGGAGGTCGCCATCTCAGGTGACTGCCGGCGGAGGGGAGCAGCCGGGCAGCATGATGAAAATCCTTGAAGCCGAACGATGGCTAAGAGGTACCAACTCCCATGGAGTTGCGTTCCTCCAACGAGGAGGCGGAGAGGCGGCGGATACCCCCCATCCGGGGGCTTGAAAGATGAGAAGACACGGCGCTTAAGGGAGGAAGAGGACATGGTTGCCTTCCGAAAGGAGTCTCCCTCCTTTTAAAGGCAACTCTCCCTACGTGCGCCCCCAGGCGCCACGGGCTGAGTCTTCTCCAACACGCTCCAAGGCCCTCCCCTGCGACTCGGGGCCTGGGTCCCGCATGTCATGCAAGCCGGCTCAGGGCAGAAGAAGCCGAACCGCCGCGCGTGGTGCGCACGACCGTCCAGCGGTTACAAGCGACCCCCCCATTTCCGCCCAGACCAACGGGCAGAAGGGGCGGGCAGCCATGCAGGCGGCAAGCAACCGCGCCAGATGGACGCGCTTCTCCGACTTCTGACACGCCAGCTTGGGAACCCAGGCCCACGCGTCGAGCAACCGGCGCGCCAGTTGCTGCATGCAAGCAACCGCACCGCCACTTGTGCCACCATCGCGCCTCTTCGGTTGCGGAGCCAATGCCGCGACTCGAGGCGACCCAACAGCGCCAGCCTGGCGCGTCGGTCAAAGCGACCGAAAGAGGGCCGGCAGTAATAGCGGTGGCAGGCGGGCGGGCGCAGCAGTCACGTCGTCAGCCAGGCTCACGTCCCATCCTGGGACAGCAAGAGAGCCTCCTCTCACGGCGTGGAGACGGTGCACCCGTGACCCGTTCCTCGAACGGATCGCACGCGCGCAACGGCCGCCCCGCCAACCACTCGCCCCGTCGCATTAACTCCGCGGCGGGACACGCGGCGCCTCTGGCAGGAGGAGCGCGCGACGCTTCACCTTCGCCGTAATAACCGTGTCAGAAAAGGTACGCCACGTCGTCCGATTTCGTATCCTTTTCCGTTTTCCTCTTTCTCTATCTCTTGCAACAGGGACCGGGAAAGGGGGATACCCCGAAAGGGATCCTTCTCCGCGAAGGAACCGGGCTCCGAGCCCCCCACTACTGATCAGGGGTTCGAAGGCTGGCCCTCCGAAGGGTTCAACAGCCGCCTCAGATCGCGTGGGCCCGACACCCACTACTGGTCAGGGGTTCGAAGGCCAGCCCCCCGAAGGGTTCCATGGCCGCCTCAGGCTACTCGGGCTCCGCGCCCATTACTGATCAGGGGTTCGAAGGCTGGCCCCCGAAGGGTTCACAGTCGCCTCAGACACCGAGCGAGGGATGACCAGGGGTACGTTCGATACATAACCAAGGCTCGGGCTGCGCTCCCGAGGTACCCTAGGACATTTCCGAGACCAGCGGGAACGATCTTGTAACGGAATCCCATCGAAGGGAGGCATCGAGCCCTCGGACCCCGTCACCAGGGGACCGGGTCCGGCAAATCACCCGCAGGTACTTTTGGGCGTGCCTCTGGGCCCCTAGCCGACCCCCAACGAACGGGGCACGGACGTCCACTCGGATTACCCGCTTGCAGCTCACCGGAGACACCATGTTCGGTGCCCATCGAGGGTAGCATGGCGCACTCCCCCCCTCCTCCTTGCGGAAAGGCGACGTAGGGGCGTATGTAAAAAGTCGAGTCTGTCCCTGATCGCCCTCTCGCCCTGTGCAGAGGCTCGGGGGCTGCCCTCGCAAAAACCGGCTCCGGCCAAATCGTTGACAGCGTCAACATACCAGCCCGAGAGCTTGGACCCCGACCGTGCACCCGGGCTACGGCCAGTTCGCATGAGGGAACGACCAGACCAGCCGAAGCATTGCGCGAGGTATTAAGACCTCGAAGGAGTGTAACCACTCCTCCGAGGCCTCGGGGGCTACACCCGGCGGGTGCGCTCGCGCGCACCCACCGGAACGAAATGCAACCGAGAAAGGCTGGTCCCCTTGCAAAAAAGTGCGACGAAAGCCTCCAAGCGAGTGCTAACACTCCCTTCGAGGCTCGGGGGCTACTGTCGGGGACCATAATTAGGGGTACCCTCAAGACGCCTAATTCTCAGCTGGTAACCCCCATCAGCATAAAGCTGCAAAGGCCTGATGGGTACGATTAAGTCAGGGATCAGTCCACACGAGTGACTCGATCACGCTTCACTCGAGCCTAGCCTCGGCCAAGGGCAGCCGACCTCGAGAGACTTCCGTCTCGCCCGAGGCCCCCTTTTTATGGCGGACACATCACCGGCTCGCCCGAGGCCTTGGCTTCGCTCAAAAGCAACCTTGACTAAATCGCCGCACCGACTGACCAAATTGCAGGGGCATTTAACGCAAAGGTGGCCTGACACCTTTATCCTGACACACGCCCCCGGCAGAGCCGAAGTGACCGCCGTCACTCCACCGCTCCACTGGCCAGTCTGACAGAAGGACAGCGCCGCCTGCGCCACTCCGACTGCAGTGCCACTCGACAGAGTGAGTCTGACAGGCAGTCAGGCCTTGCCAAAGGCGCCACGGTGAACTCCGCCCCGCCCGACCCCAGGGCTCGGACTCGGGCTAAGACCCGGAAGACGGCGAACTCCGCTCCGCCCGACCCCAGGGCTCGGACTCGGGCTAAGACCCGGAAGACGGCGAACTCCGCTCCGCCCGACCCCAGGGCTCGGACTCGGGCTAAGACCCGGAAGACGGCGAACTCCGCTCCGCCCGACCCCAGGGCTCGGACTCGGGCTAAGACCCGGAAGACGGCGAACTCCGCTCCGCCCGACCCCAGGGCTCGGACTCGGGCTAAGACCCGGAAGACGGCGAACTCCGCTCCGCCCGACCCCAGGGCTCGGACTCGGGCTAAGACCCGGAAGACGGCGAACTCCGCTCCGCCCGACCCCAGGGCTCGGACTCGGGCTAAGACCCGGAAGACGACGAAACTCCGCTCCGCCCGACCCCAGGGCTCGGACTCGGGCTAAGACCTGGAAGACGACGAAACTCCGCCTCGCCCGACCCCAGGGCTCGGACTCCGCCCTGGCCTCGGCCGAACGACTTCCGCCTCGCCCGACCCCATGGCTCGGGCTCGGCCACGGCAACGGAAGGCAGACTCAACCTCGGCTTCGGAGGAACCCCCACGTCGCCCTGCCTAGGGCACAGACCGCCACGTCAACAGGAAGCGCCATCATCATCCTACCCCGAATCGACTCGGGTCACGGAGAACAAGACCGGCGTCCCATCCGGCCAGCTCCGCCGGAGGGGCAATGATGGCGCTCCACAAGCTCTATGACGACGGCGGCCCCCAGCTCTCTTACGGAAGCAGGACGACGTCAGCAGGGACTCGACCGCTCCAACAGCTGTCCCTCCGCCAGGCTCCGCCGCACCTCCGACAGCCACGACATCACGCCAGCAGGGTGCCCAGATCTCTCCGGCTGCCACATTGGCATGTACCTAGGGCGCTAGCTCTCCCTCCGCTAGACACGTAGCACTCTGCTACACCCCCCATTGTACACCTGGATCCTCTCCTTACGACTATAAAAGGGAGGACCAGGGCCTTCTTAGAGAATGTTGGCCGCGCGGGACCGAGGACGGGACAGGCGCTCTCCTGGGGCCGCTCGCTTCCCTCACCCGCGTGGACGCTTGTAACCCCCCTACTGCAAGCGCACCTGACCTGGGCGCGGGACGAACACGAAGGCCGCGGGACTTCCACCTCTCTCACGCTCGACTCCGGCCACCTCGCCTCTCCCCCCTTCGCGCTCGCCCACGCGCTCGACCCATCTGGGCTGGGGCACGCAGCACACTCACTCGTCGGCTTAGGGACCCCCCTGTCTCGAAACGCCGACAAGCCCTTAGTTGAAATTAACTTGTGGCACCTTCCCTAAGGCTTTGCTATTGGAAGTCGATTATACACATGCAAATGGAGAGTTATACTCCCTCTTATTTTGATTTGCCCATTGATATACTGAAATAGCCATTGATATACTGACAGAACAAATCCCTAAAAGGTTCCATACGATGCGATTAAAATATGATGCGACCAGAAAAATTGAAGCTGATGGTGATGAAGATGGTGGTAGCTAAGAAACTGCTTTTTAGTCAAACACTTGAGGAGGATTATTTGGATATTGAAACCTTATAAATTTTATAGATGTTAGATTGTATGAAATGCAGCTAGGTTTTTAAAACCTCACCACTAATGTTTATGTGGGTTTTTGCCATTTTCCTTCTTAGTTTTCCTTACTAATATCTGTTTTTTTTGTGAATGTAGTTGTTGGAGGCTATGGTGGATACAAGACAAGATGGGCTCTTTTCTTAGTATGAACAGGTCCGACCAACTCAATATGCACATATACAGAGTATATCTTAATAGCTGCTAACATATCAGCCATAGTTAGTAGGGCTTACTGAACATCAAGTTATGAAGGAAAGTATAATGACTTTGTGCTTGGTCGAATCGACAAATGGGAAGCAAAAACAATGTAGACCTCTAGCAAATGTGCTGCAGTTTTTCTGCTAGGTCGAATTGCTTGCGATGACTTTGTGAAACTACAGCTTGTGTAGCATGGCAAGAGTATAACATGTTTCATTGCATTGTATTTTGTTTAGGGAGAAATTTCCCTTGGCACACGAATTTTGTATATCATAGTAATATTTGTCGTATCTATGTTTCACACTAAATTTTTACTCCCGTGGCAACGCACGGGCACAGACCTAGTATTTATATTATGTTGATCTTTTGGACTCACGTCGAGCGATTAAATTGTATAGTGGGTACTCGGACACGCCGAACAGGCTGCGTTATTAATCGGCTGAGTTATGGCATCAACTATACATTAGCTGCGCCCTAGCAACACGACGCAATATTTGTGTCGTACGAACTTGGCTGCGTCATGTGATTGCTATGTAGCACTCTCGTTTATTCGCACAGCTCCCGTTGAGTCGAACCGCCATCACTGAGTCGCGTATTTTTCGCATGCCCTGTAGGCACTGAATGTCTGTTGTGATCATTGAGCCACAATTGCGCCTGTTGCGCACGTTGCGTGGACTTATCGTGTACCCCAATTACCGAGCCATAATTGTGCCCGTTGCACTTATTACGAAGGCTTGTTGTGTTGTCGTGGCCCTGATAGCCGCACACGCGTTGACGCCAGATACGCTAGAGCTTGTACTCGTGTGGATTGTGGTGAGTTGTTTAAGGCCCTGAAGTCATATTATGCACAACCTTCCTAAATTTTTTTGACTCTATATTTTATTTGATTGTGTTGTGTGGCATCATATCTATACTACTTATTAAGAGTGTAAGAGTAGTCTGCCTCTTGTGGTTCTGCCGTTCTGCCTCTCCTTGATCCGCACCGTCCATCTTATTGCCCGCATCATCTTATTTTAATTAGATCAACTATGATAGGGGTTATAATTTTATGTAAGAAAATATAGAATTTCTACTCCCGGGCTCGATAGGGGTCTATGAATAGGAAATATTGTAGGGGTAAGGACAAAATAAAAACAAGATGTAGATCAATGCGCTCGTGGACCATGGGTTCATTTGTGAAATTCTGGGGTCTCATTAGCGAAAGGATTGGGACAATGTTAGTTTTGATCGACGTTGATTAGTATGACACTCTGTGGGTTGTTCATTCGTGGACAGACGATGGCAAAGAGAGTAGGGGTCAAGACAATGACCGATGGCGGCTGAGGCTGGTCCCACAGCGAAATGGAGGGGATCATGGGAGATGAATCTTCTTCCTGTTTAAAATTTGAATAGGAAATAAATTCCTTTTCCATGAATCCAGTCCATTTCTTTGGTCACTGAACCTGCCCTTGGTTGGATTAGACGGTTCCGTCTACAGTCGGTGGAGAAAGAGTAGAGCATACGATGATAAACATTTCATAAGGGATTTTGATGAGCTGTTGATATGGACCAACATCGTTTAGCCAGGTCAGACTATACTCGAAATGCGTAACTTGTTATTCTTTTCGCTCCTTTTCCCTAGTCTTCTGGGTACTTGTTTGGTAGGTTTAGGTTGATCGGCTTGATGTAAGGCTATCTCTAACAGCTTAATTATTTCCGTACCCATATTTAAACTACACTTAGGAACAATGCAGTCTACAGTGTAAAACAATGCTTTTAGGTAAACTTTGGGTAGACTGCTGCAGACGACCTAAGTAGTTTTTTTGTTGTTATTGTTCATTTTCATTTTTTTCAACCAATACAACACGGTAAAACTTTTGCCGTCCTTTGAAAAAATAGCTCATAATATCCAACCAGCCCTTGATACAGAATTCATAGCCATGGCATGGTCATGTACTTTCTGAGTTGTAGTTTATAGTTAGCCATAGCGAGAACGAGCACTAGTTTGGAAACTCAAATCCCCTCCGATAATCCATGGAATCGAGGAGGAAATGAGTTTTTATTTCTCTCGATTACATGGATTTTCGGATGAGATTTGAGTTTTCAAACTAGACCTAAAATTTGTATCCTTAGTTTTTTTAGGATGCAGAAATTTCACAGGAATGATATAGGAATTTTATATAAATATTCAAAAAAACACAAGAAAAACACATGATTTAAGAAATTATCATGGAGGCCTTAACCTTTTCTCCCTTGGCATGGACACAATATAGATTTGGAATGGAGATCCTGTTTGTCCACAGTGGTCATTAACCCGGTCTTTGTGCGGACAGGAAGCGATCAACTTGTACGTGTACAGCGTACCTGCCCTACGCCTGGCCGTGAGATCCATCATTCATGCTGTGTGCAGACGAAAACAAAATGCTTGGATGCGCTGAAAATCAGTGACAGTGCTACATACTGTACATGACATGACTACAACCTCTTGCAGGTTGCAAGTTGCGGAGCTGCGACGCGAACGCCGTCCTGTCAGTCAATGAGACCCGTGACGAGACGCCGCTTGGAACCTGTGTGTGAAGCAGCCGTGTCTCTGATCCGGGACTGGGCATCGCTGCGCTGTATTCTGAGACCGTGGTGTTTACTGACGCACTGTGTGGCTCTGTTATTCATGTCTGCATGACTGTGCATCGTCTCGGGAACTTTTTGCGCTGCCACTGTTTCACGTATGCGAGCAAACAGGGAAAATCTTGCAGCTTATCATGTGTAAGGCCGAGGTAGATCAGCAATGCACGGACCGACCGGCCACCGACACCGTGCCCGTGCAAGCACAAGCACGCGCGGCCAAGCGGCGGCGCAGATGATGCGCTCGCGCGACGGCAGGTACGGCGGCGCAGAGAGAGAGCGCAACCCCTTTGCGGTCGGATCAATCCGCAGACACATCTGCCCGTGCGGTGTATCAAGATCGATCCGGCAAGATCGTCTCTATCAGTGCAAGGCGCAGGACGGCAGGAGATCGCAAGGACAGGCGCTGGTGCGTGGCTGGCCGTGCACTGCCAAGTGTGGCTGCTAGATTGCTTGGTCACTCTGATCGGCATGGAGCCGGCTGCCCGGCCGGCTCAGTGGCCTCGCTGACGACGACCGCGCCCGATCCGCTTGCGGTTTCAGTCCTCGTCGCAGCCTGTCATCTGATCATGTCGCTTCGCTTGCTTGCCCGGCCGCTGGACGAGGGCGCAGGGGTTCCATGAACTTTTCGAGCAAGCAAGCAGACATCCGCCCATGCGGGCTCGCGATCTTTGCGCAGAGATTGGGCGCTCTCGCCTCTGTCTGGACTCACGAGTAGCAGCAGGTCGTAGAAGCTGCCAAAACAAAGGCGCCCAGCCCATGTTCATGCCTCCACAGTACTGGGCTACTGGCCTATCTGTCGAGGACAGCACATATTACGCTGTTACGTACTAGACATGGTTTGGCAAATAAATAAGTTACGACCTGTTTTGCGACATATATAGGAATTTGGTTGGTATAAATTACACGGAAGTTTGATATGGATCAGTCCAAATCCACACAGGAATAAACAAAAAATATCGCATTCTGCTAGTAATTTTGAAGACCAAAAGAAAAACTCGTCCCCATAGCTAGCCGGCGGAAACACCTTGAGAGATGTTGTGGGCATTCAACTACGTAAAAGATGATTTTGTTCAACGCCATAACTCTGTCATTGACTCATTGTCCCTTGGTTGGTTTTTGGCTTCTAAAAAGACAGTAGATTTGGAAGCCCTACCAAAGCCATATTCAGTACCAGTCGAGTGTAAATCCAGCATAGTTAATGCAGCATGATGCATGGTAACTAAAATAAGTAAGCGTATGAGAAAGATATGTTTTTAGCCCATAAAAGTTTATTCAAAGTGTTTTATCTGAATTTAGTTTCTTGTTGTTTTTTCCACACATGCTATCTATACTACTCTACTAAGACATTAGCGTCAACGTCCGAGCGCGTCCCCGCGCTAATCCCCTTCCCCCGCCGTGCCCTCGATGCACGCCTCTGGCCCCCGCCGCGCCACACCCGCAGGGAGGCAGATTTTGCCCAGTGCCCACACCGTCGATGACCTCCTCAAAGTGTCGCCCCACGTAGGCCACCGTCGTCTGGCTCGCCCGCCTCCGTCTCGCACTACTAATGACCTCTTCGACGTGCCACCCCCGTGTAGGACATCGCTGTCCAGCCCTCCCCCTCCCTCGACCTCTGTCTTGCAACGAAGCGTCCCTCTCCACATTCTCAAGGGCCCCATCGCTTCGCATCGACGGCTGTGATGCTCGTGGTACAAGATCAAGTCCCCATCTGCCTCCGTCTCGCACCGCCGATGACTTCCTCGGCGTCGTCCCTCTGTGCTCCTCAACATCACGCTCCCTTCCCACGCCACCTCCTCTCGCTCCGCCTACTCATGTTGACTCGAGCATCACGGACGGTTCGGTGCTCATGTAGACGGTCCGGTTGACTTGGCCGGACAGTCTGCCCATGGCCAGAGGTGTCGGCCTCCACACAAAGCGAAGAAGGGGGTGCAATGGCAAAGCACATGTAACACACATGGTCGGCTGGTTAAAGTCGGCCCTACTTATGATCAATTGCTCTCCATATACGCTAGCAAGAAGAGCATTCTACGCGATCAACCAACAAAGAAACCTCAGTCATCCACTAAAATAAAACGACCCGAAAGGCGGCGCGACAAGGATCGCCTATTCACCCATCTCCAGTGATGTCGGCGTTTCGACCCCGGGGGTCCCTGGACCGACGAGTAAATTGTCACTGCGTGCCCCAGCCCAGATGGGTCGGCGCGAGACGGAACACAAAGAGGGGGAAAACCACGGCTTCGTGTTGTCCTGCGCCCAGGGTGGATGCGCTTGCAGTAGGGGGTTACAAGCGTTCGCGAGGGAGAGAGAGAGAGCCTGTCCGTCAGCCCGTCCTCCCGCACGGCCACCTCCTCGTACGAGGGCCCTGGACCTTCCTTTTATAGATGTAAGGAGAGGGCCCAGGTGTACAATGGGGGGTGTAGCAATATGCTAACGTGTCCGGCAGAGAGGAGCCAGAGCCCTATATACATGTCGACGTGGCTGTCAGAGAGGTGCTAGTACCCTGTGCATGTGATGTCGTGGCCGTCGGAGAAACGCTTGAGCCCTGTAGAAGCACAGCTGTCGGGGCTGTCGGGACCTTGCTGACATCTCCTTGCTTCTGTAGGGGGCTGAGAACTGCCGTCATCATGGGAGCATGCGGGGTGCCATCATTACTTGTTTACCGGGGCGAGCTAGATGGGACGCCGGTCTTGTTCCCCGTAGCCTGAGCTAGCTAGGGGTAGGGTAATGATGTACCCCCCTGTAACGTGGTCGGTCCGAGCCCAAGGTCGGGCGAGGCGGTGACTCCTCCGAGGTCGAGGTCGAGGCCGAGCCCTAGGGTCGGGCGAGGCGGAGACCGTCTTCCGAGGTCGAGGTTGAGTCCGAGCCCTAGGGTCGGGCGAGGCGGAGACCGTCTTCCGAGGTTGAGGTGGGGGCCGAGCCCCGAGGTCGGGTGAGGCGGAGCTTCCTATGGCGCCTGAGGCTAGACTCGGTTGCTGTCAGCCTCACCCTAGCGGGTGGCACAGCAGTCGGAGCAGGGCAGGCAGCGCTGTTTTCCTGTCAGGTCAGTCAGTGGAGGGGCGAAGTGACTGCGGTCACTTCGGCCCTGTCGACTGAGGAACGCGCGTCAGGATAAGGTGTCAGGCGATCCTTGCATTGAATGCTCCTGCGATACGGTCGGTTGGCGAGGCGATCTGGCCAAGGTTGCTTCACTGCGAAGCCTGCCCGAGTTGGGCCTCGGGCGAGTCGAAGGTGCGCCCGTTGCTTGAGGAGGCCCTCGGGCGAGGCGTGAATCTGCCTGGGTCTACTGTTCCTGCCCGAGGCTGGGCTCGGGCGAGGCGAGATCATGTCCCTTGAGTGGACGAAGCCTTGACCTGAATTGCGCCCATCAGACTTTTGCAGCTTGTGCTGATGGTGATTACCAGCCGAGTTTAGGAGTCTTGGGGGTACCCCTAATTATGGTCCCCGACAAGTGATGCAAGGATACTTTCGACCAGCCTACCTGATAGTCACTTAGAGGGAGGGTGAATAGGCGAAACCTAAAATTTATAAACTTTAAACACACACTAGGGCCGAGGTTAGCGTTAGAATTAAATTCATGCCCAAAATAATGTTTCTCTTGCTTAAAGTTGCTCAACGGATGTGGATGACGTATGTGAGCGAACTCAAATTAATACTAGCAAGAAAACGTTGGAGAGAGAAAAGAGGACAAAACAAATCAAGCAAGAATCAAAACGAGTAGACACAGTGATTTGTTTTGCCGAGGTTCGGTTCCAAAGAACCTAATCCCCGTTGAGGAGGCCACAAAGGCTGGGTCTATTTCAACCCTTTCCCTCTCTCAAACGGTCACTTAGACCGAGTGAGCCTTTTCCTTAATCACACGGGTCACTATGACCCCGCAAGGACCACCACACACTTGGTGTCTCTTGCTTAGCTTTACAAGAACTTAGAGAAAGAGTGAGGAAGGAAGAAAGTCAATCCAAGCGACAAGAGCGCAAATGAACACACAAACTCTCTCTCTCTCTCAAGTCAGTAAGTGGTTGAGATGAATTTGGGACTTGTAGAGGATTTGATCTTTTGAATTGTGTCTTGGAGTGAATGCTATAGCTCTTGTATTGAATGTGAACTTCTGAAAACTTGGATACCAATAAATGAGGTGGTTGGGGGTATTTATAGCCCCTAACCACTTCCTAGCCATTGGCAAAGGCTGCTGGCGATGGACGCACCGGATAGTAAGGTGGCGCACTGGATAGTCACTGTTCGCTGTCCGGTGCGCGCCACGTCAGCGCGTCCATTAGGGTTTGGAGCAGTTGACCGTTGGAGGCGTTTGCCTTTTTGCTGCACCGGACAGTCTGGTGACCTCTGACTTCTGTCGCGGCATTGTTCCGCACTGTAGCGTTTTGCAGTCGACCGTTGGCGCGCAGGGAGCCGTTGCTCCGCTGGCTCACCGGACAGTCCGGTGGCACACCGAACGGTCCGGTGAATTATAGCGGAGCGCGCCTCTGAATTCTTGAGAGTGGCTTGTTCGAAGGGCGCCTGGCCTGGTGCACACCGGACACTGTCCAGTGCGCCAAAAATCAGCACACTCTATGTCTTGCTCCAATTTTTGATTGAGTCTCTAACTGAATTTCTTTCTTGGTTTGTGTTGAACCTTATGCACCTGAGATAAATGATATGTTGACAAACTAGTTAGTCCATGTGGTTTGTGTTGTACGTCAACCATCAAAATCGATTATAGGAAATGGTTAACCCTATTTCCGTTTCACTACCCATTGTCAATATGTTATCCTGTTCAAATGTGGAATGGTATGATGATGAACCTATGGTACATATGAAGTCCCTTTGCCTATTTAGGCTGGGGGGCAACTCCATTCCATACCTTTGGGTCCATTGACCGAATGGTCATGCCCGAGAGAAATGCAATCTGAAACAGACTTTATACATTAGAGATATATTAAATGATCACCCGATTGGATCGAAAAGGCGATGACTTGCTTCAGGCTTAGTGCATATGATTTTGGTTCGTCAACCTTCACCAAAAGGTATGGGGCATATGTTGAACAACAAAAATGACATGCGGACTGTCCGCCGCTGGGGTCGCACGGTCCGTGGTCCGGACTGTTCGTGGTGGCGACATAGACGGTCCGCACGTGCGTAAAATCAATTAGGGTTCTGGATTTCTAGCGGGATTTGTTAGCGAAACCTACGACATTAACTCGGGAACCAACTTGTAACAGATCCGAACCTCATCTCTTTATATAGATGAAGGGTTACAACCGATTGAACCCACACAATCGATCCAATCAAATCTACTTATCAAATTTACCTTATTTGCATCGTTCTTCCAATTCCTAGAAGTAGGAGTAATCTAGTCTTAGGTTTAAATCTAGTTTAATCTTCCACAACAATCTCTCTTCGATTCTATGCCGATTAGAGATGCACCAGGCGGCATGCCAACCCGGAGCAACGCCTTGGAACTCTTCCGCTCGATGGGATCTCTCTTGGGGCAAGTTCTAGGGTTCTTCGCGGAGAAGAAGACCCTCTACGCCACCACAGACTGTCCAAAAGCGTGCATACGAGGATTCGCTCCTGCACCTAGGTCGCGTACCGTCCGACCCTGTGCAGCGGACCGTTCGTGTCTCCATAGAGGGCACCGTCAGGTGGTTTGTTCTAGTGCTTTGTGTCCAGATCGACACTAACGAGTAGTTAGAAACTTTTTTTCTTAACCAAATGAGAGGGTAAAAATATTTTCATGTGTTTAGTCTAGTAAGTCCGGGGAGTCCTTAGGTTAGTTGTGTGTGTTGGGAGGACGATGTCATGTTCATTTGACTTTAATCCGTACCAGTTTCTACTGCTTCTACAGTGTTTTTGTCTTTATAGATTGCAGGCACAACAGTCCAAACAACTGGCTTTAATCCAAAGTGAAGCGACGAGCAGTCCAAACAACTGGCTTTAGTCTAAGCAGCTGCAGCAATCCAAACGGTTGGCATTAAACTTGTAATGTTTTCTGTAGCTTTTTTTCTAGTTTTTCTGGATAGGTGAAATCCACCTGTAAGCTGTAAACAGATGTTTTTGTCTTTGCTAATGCTAATATCAGGACAATGCCCTAAAATTCTAAAAAAATGCAGCACATGGTTAAAGTTAATTCATTACAAATGCTAAAATTACCATGGAGACAACCGAGAAAAAGATTCGTGACCTTGCATCAGATCATGTTGTATCTAGGGGATATTATCCTGACAGACTGATTCACCAACTCAGAAAGCGATAGCAGATCCAGGTCCACTTTGGCGTAGAATCAAACTATGCTCTACTAAAAATGAACCATACATATATGATGCAGCTATCCAAGTCTAACACGTCCCAACACACCAGCATTATACTATTAGTAATATAAGACCAAACCTGAAGAAGGTATTACGACTATGGTCATACCTGAAGGGAGAAGTGATGCATTAACCAAGAAAAACATTTACAAATTATAAGACTCGATCGATTACAAATGCGCAACAATATGAAGAAGTTCCCTAACAATTCTGTACAGATATAAAGACGGACGCGCGCACTATTCTTTTATTCAGATGTCAGAAGGGTAACAGTGTGATTGAAAGGGAAATAGGGTAAAACCTTTTCCTAAATGATTTTGGTGGTTGAATTGCCCAACACAAATAATTGGACTAACTAGTTTGCTCTAGATTACATGTTCTACAGGTGCCAAAGGTTCAACATAAACCAATAAAAAGTTAAAGTTAGGGTTCAAAAAGAAAGGAGCAAAACCAACCGAAGGCTGCCCTGGTCTGGCGCACCGGACTGTCTGGTGTGCCACCGGACAGTGTCCGGTGCACAAGGGAGATCAACTCTGAACTGCTCAGCTTTGGGTTTTTTGAGAGCCACTCCGTTATAATTCACCGGACTGTCCGGTGTTGCACCAGACTGTCCGGTGTGCCAAGCGGAGCAACGGCTACTGCGCCAACGGTCGTCTGCAAAAGTGAATAGTGAACGTGAACAGTGCGCGGACAGCGTGCGCAGAGTCAGAGCAGCGCCAGAAGGCGCACCAGATAGTGAACAGTGACTGTCCGGTGCGGCACCGGACTGTTCGGTGCCCCAATCTGTCAGAGCTCCAACGGTCGAACCCTAACGGTTGGGTGACGTGGCTGGCGCACCGGACAGTGTCCGGTGGTGCACCGGACTGTCCGGTGCGCCCATCGACAGACAGCCTCCCCAACGACCATTTTGGTGGGTTGGGCTATAAATACCCCCAACCACCACACTTCAAGGCATCCAAGTTTTCAGCCATTGCATTCAATACAAGAGCTCTAGACTTAACTCCAAGACACAAAAAAGAGATCAAATCCTCTCCCAAGTCCAAGATCACTCCAAACAATTAGTGACTAGTGAGAGAGAGATATTTGTGTTCATTTGAGTTCTTGTCACTTGGATCACTTTTCTTCTTCCCCATTCTTGTTCTCAACACCTTTGTAATCAAAGCAAGAGACACCAAGTTGTGGTGGTCCTTGTGGGGTCTAAGTGACCCAATTGATTGAGGAGAAAAGCTCACTCGGTCTAGGTGACCATTTGAGAGAGGGAAAGAGTTGAAAGAGACCCGGTCTTTGTGACCACCTCAATGGGGAGTAGGTTTACAAGAACCGAACCTCGGTAAAACAAATCACCGTGTCATCCGCTCTATTTCTTTGGTTGAATTGTTTTCGCCCTCTCTTTCGAACTCGATTATATTTCTAACGCTAAACCGACTTGTAGTTGTGCTTAAAGTTTATAAATTTCAGATTTGCCTATTCACCCCCCCCCTCTAGGCGACTTTCAATTGGTATCAGAGCCCAATACTTCATTAGAGTCTAACCACTCGAAGTGATGTCAGGAGCATCTGCCAAGAGGGAGATTGGGACCGGCGGCGACAAGTCCGCAAGCTCGGGGAGAACCCACTCAAGGGAGTTCGGCCACAAGCACAAGGAGGAATCCTCTTCCTCCATCAAGACACAACGGAAAGGTGACAAGAAGAAGAAGATGAAGAAAGTGGTCTACTACGAGACCGACTTTTCATCACCTTCCACCTCTGGCTCCGAATTGGCATCTGCCACTTTTAAGCGCCATGAGCGCAAGAAGTATAGTAAGATGCCCCTCCGCTATCCTCGCATTTCCAAACACACTCCATTACTTTCCGTCCCATTAGGCAAACCACTGGTTTTTGACGGTGAAGATTATTCTATATGGAGTGATAAAATGAGGCATCACCTAACCTCACTCCACAAAAGCATATGAGATATTGTTGAGTATGGAGCGCAGGTACCAAAGGAAGGGGACAAGGACTATGATTCAAAGGAGGTTGACTAAATCCGGCACTTCAACTCCCAAGCCACTACTATACTCCTCGCCTCTCTAAGTCGAGAGGAGTATAATAACGTGCAAGGGTTGTAGAGTGCCAAAGAGATTTGGGACGTGCTCAAGACCGCGCACGAAAGAGATGAGGTGACCAAGATCACCAAGCGGGAACCGATCGAGGGGGAGCTCGGTCGATTCATGCTCAACCAAGGAGAGGAGCCACAAGCCATGTACAACCGGCTCAAGACCTTGGTGAATCAAGTGCGCAACCTCGGGAGCACAAAATGGGATGACCATGAAATGGTCAAGGTTATTCTAAGATCACTCGTTTTTCTTAACCCTACACAAGTTCAATTAATTCATGGTGATCCTAGATATAAGCTAATGTCTCTCGAGGAGGTTATAGGAAAGTTTGTGAGCTTTGAATTGATGATCAAAGGCTCCAAACAAATCATCGAGCGAGGTGCCACCTCCACACCCGAGGTGCAACCCGTCGCATTCAAAGTGACGGAGGAGAAGAAAGAAGAGTCTACATCAAGTAGGCTCCCCATCGACGCCTCCAAGCTCGACAACAAGGAGATGGCGCTAATCATCAAGAGCTTCCGCCAAATCCTCAAGCAAAGGACGGGGAAAGATTACAAGCCCCGCTCCAAGAAAGTTTGCTTCAAGTGTGGTAAACCCGGTCATTTCATTGCAAAATGTCCATTATCAAGTGATAGTGACAGGGGCGACGACAAGAAGGGAAAGAGGAAGGAAAAGAAGAGATACTACAAGAAGAAGGGCGTCGATGCCCACGTGTGTCGGGAATGGGACTCCGATGAGAGCTCCACCGATGAGGACACCGCAAACATCGCCGTCAATAAAGGCCTCCTCTTCCCCAACATCGGCCACAAGTGCCTCATGGCAAAGGATGGCAAAAGGAAGAAGGTAAAATCTAGAGCTTCTACTAAATATGCAACATCTAGTGATGAGGCTAGCTCTAGTGATGATGAGGATGATTTGCTTACTCTTTTTGCCAACCTAAACATGCAACAAAAGGAAAAATTGAATGGATTAATTAGTGCTATTCATGAGAAGGATGAACTCTTGGATAGCCAAGAGGACTTCTTTATTAAGGAAAACAAGAAGCATGTTAAGGTTAAAAATGCTTATGTTTAGGAAAATTTTCTTTTAAGTTCTAAAACAAGAGATTTTTGAACACTAACAAACTTGTCATGTTCCTCATACAAAATGCCCTCTTGTTTTTCTAGCAGTCTATCCTTTTCATTTAGAGCATCAATTAATTCATTAATTTTTTCTACCTTAGCTCTATCTAAACCCTTAAACAATTCAGAGTAATCTACTTCATCATCAGAAGATTCCTCATCACTAGACGAAGAGTACTTAGGAGTATCTCGAATACGTACCTTCTTCTCCTTAGCCATAAGACATGTATGATGTTCATTGGGGAAGAGTGAAGACTTGTCAAAGGCAGAGGCAGCGAGTCCTTCATCGTCGGAGTCGAATGAAGAGCAGTCAGAATCCCATTCTTTTCCAAGATGCGCCTCGCCCTTCGTTTTCCTATAATTCTTCTTCTTCTCCTTCTTCCCATGTCTTTCTAGTGCCTGGTCATTTTCATTATCGGGACATTGAACAATAAAGTGACCAGTCTTACCACATTTGAAGCAGGAGCGTTTTCCCCTTGACTTGTTTTTGTTGGGGGTACTCCTTGCGTCCTTTTAGCGTGGTCTTGAAGCGTTTGATTATGAGTGCCATCTCATCTTCATTGAGCCTGGCCGCCTCTACTTGTGCTACCTTGCTTAGTAGCGCTTCCCTGCTTCTAGTTGCTTTGAGAGCAACGGGCTGCGACTCATAGACATGTAGTGGACCATTTAGCGTGTCGTCCATGTATCGCGCCTCCTTCACCATCATGCGCCCGCTCACAAATTTTCCAAGGATCTCCTCGGGCGTCATCTTGGTGTACCTAGGGTTTTCATGAATAAGATTGTCAAGATGGGGGTCAATAACGGTAAATGACCTGAGCATGAGTCGGACGACATCATGATCTGTCCATCTTGTGCTTCCGTAGCTTCGGATTTTGTTGACCAGGGTCTTGAGCCTATTGTAGGTTTGTGTTGGCTCCTCTCCCCTGATCATCACGAACCTCCCTAGCTCGCCCTCCACCAGTTCCATTTTGGTGATCACGGTGGCATCATTTCCCTCATGTGATATCTTGAGGGTGTCCCAGATTTGTTTGGCATTGTCTAAGCCGCTAACTTTATTATATTCATCCCTGCACAAAGACGCTAGCAAAACAGTCGTGGCTTGGGCATTTTTATGAATTTGTTCATTTATAACAATAGGATTATCCGTACTGTCAAAATGCATCCCATTTTCCACAATTTCCCAAATGCTAGGATGGAGAGAAAATAGATGACTACGCATTTTATGGCTCCAAAATGAGTAGTCCTCTCCATCAAAGTTTGGGGGTTTTCCAAGAGGAATTGAAAGTAAATGGGCATTTGAACTATATGGAATACGGGAATAATCAAAGGAATAGTTTTGATTAACCGTCTTTTTCTTCGATGAAGAGTCGTCGTCGTCATCATCCCTTGGTGAAGAAGATGATGCATCACTATCGTAGTAGATGATCTTCTTGATGCGCCTCTTCTTCTTCCCGCCCCTCTTCTTGTGACTCAAGCCTGAGTCAGTGGGCTTGTCGTCTCTTGGCTCGTTGAAGAGGGACTCCTTCTCCTTATCGTTGACCACCATCCCCTTACCCTTGGGATCCATCTCTTCGGGCTGTTAGTCCCTTAGATGAAGAGTACGACTCTGATACCAATTGAGAGCACCTAGAGGGGGGGTGAATAGGTG
Organism: Zea mays; assembly: GCF_902167145.1. NCBI lineage: Eukaryota > Viridiplantae > Streptophyta > Magnoliopsida > Poales > Poaceae > Zea > Zea mays. The sequence goes on along the minus strand of NC_050105.1, from coordinate 134,307,016 downwards.
ATCCTGTAAAATCAAACACTAAATAGCCACAAACTTGGTTATTTAAGTGTTAGCGCGACTAAGTAGCTTTGAAGCGAGTTCTTGTGAACACAATAATCACAGACAAAGCAACACAATGGACACGCGATTTTTATCCTGTCGATCAGATTCTGGGTGACATCAGCAAGGGAGTAACTACTCGCTCAAGATTAGCTAATTTCTGTGAGCATTACTTGTTTGTCTCTTGTATTGAGCCTTTCAGGGTAGAAGAGGCCTTGCAGGATACGAACTGGGTGTTGGCCATGCAGGAAGAGCTCAACAACTTCAAGAGAAATGAAGTCTGGAGCCTGGTGTCACGTCCAAAGCAAAACGTTGTGGGAACCAAGTGGGTGTTCCGCAACAAGCAAGACGAGCACGGAGTGGTGACAAGAAACAAGGCTCGACTTGTGGCAAAAGGTTATGCCCAAGTTGCAGGTTTGGATTTCGAGGAGACTTTTGCTCCTGTGGCTAGGCTAGAGTCAATTCGGATACTATTAGCCTATGCTGCTCACCATTCCTTCAGGTTATTCCAAATGGACGTAAAGAGCGCTTTCCTCAATGAGCCAATCAAGGAGGAGGTATACATGGAACAACCCCCTGGATTTGAGGATGACAGGTATCCCGACCACGTGTATAAGCTCTCTAAGGCACTCTATGGACTTAAGCAAGCTCCAAGAGCATGGTATGAATGCCTTAGAGATTTCTTAATAGCTAATGCTTTCAAGGTTGGGAAAGCTGATCCCACTCTTTTTACCAAGACTTATGATGGTGATCTTTTTGTGTGCCAAATTTATGTCGATGACATAATATTTGGTTCTACTAACTAAAAGTCTTGTGAGGAATTTAGCAGGGTAATGATGCAAAAGTTCGAGATGTCGATGATGGGCGAGTTGACCTACTTCCTTGGATTCCAAGTGAAGCAACTCAAGGACGACACTTTCATCTCCCAAACGAAGTACACTCAGGAACTTCTCAAGAGGTTTGGGATGAAGGACGCCAAGCCCACGAAGACACCGATGGGAACTGACGGGCACATTGACCTCAACAAAGGAGGTAAGTCCATTGATCAAAAGGCATACCGGTCAATGATAGGTTCATTACTTTATCTTTGTGCTAGTAGATCGGACATTATGCTTAGTGTATGCATGTGTTCTAGATTTCAATCCGACCCCAAGAAATGTCACCTTGTGGCCGTTAAGCGAATTCTTAGGTATTTAGTTTCTATGCCTTGCTTCGGGATCTGGTATCCAAAGGGGTCTACCTTTGACTTGATTGGATACTCAGACTCCAATTATGCCGGGTGCAAGGTTGATAGGAAGAGTACATCAAGGACGTGCCAATTTCTAGGAAGGTCACTGGTGTCCTGAAGTTCCAAGAAACAAACATCTGTTGCCCTATCCACCGCTGAGTCCGAGTACGTTGCCGTAGGACGGTGCTACGCACAACTACTTTGGATGAGGCAAACCCTCCGGGACTTTGGCTACAATCTGAGCAAAGTCCCACTCCTATGTGACAATGAGAGTGCAATCCGCTTGGCGGATAATCCTGTTGAACACAGCCGCACTAAGCACATAGACATCCAGCATCACTTTCTGAGAGACCACCAGCAAAAGGGAGATATCGATGTGTATCACATTAGCACCGAGAATCAGCTAGCCGATATCTTCACTGAGCCTTTAGATGAGAAAAGGTTTTGCAGGTTGCGTAGTGAGCTAAATGTCTTAGATTCGCGTAACTTGGATTGATCTAGAGCATACATGTGTTTCATGCCTTTGATCATGTTACTTTGTGCATTTAAATCAGTTATTTATGGTGCTCAAGTTGTACAAGTCATCCCCGGACCTCACAAGTCCATATGCAGATGTGCACATGTTTAGGGGGAGATGTGCTACAACTTGATCCCTTTGAGACTAAGTTGTTTATTTGAGTACACTTGATGTAGTATCGAAGGTACATTGAAAGGGAAAATGAACTTGGACGACGCAAAGCCTTCCACTGCACTCCGGTATTAGTGTATTTAATTCCAAAGTTCATACTTATGCTCTCCTTGCCTTTTTGCTCTTAATTGACATCTTTGGTGAGGCAATGGGGTTAAAGGGTCAAAAATGATCTCGTTTTGGTGCTTAATGCCAAAGGGGGAGAAATTAAGGCCAAATCAATGGATCAGCCAACCACTTGTGAATTTCGAAAACAATAGAGTTAGAATTTGTGTTTTGTCCAAAATACTCTTATTGCAAAATTACAGTCTCTTATGGGGGAGAATATTGATTATGGGAAAAGGGGGAGTTTTTGGCACTTGATAAATTTTTACTCTTGAAATATCTCTCGATTTGTCCAAACAAGTGTGTTTGACTTAGAGATAGGAAAAAGAATTTGATTTGCAAAAACAAACCAAGTAGTGGCAAAGAGTGATCCAAATATGCCAAATCTTAAGCAAAAAGAATTTGGTCTTCAATCTGCATTGATGTTACATTTTTTTGTTGCCTTTTAATGTGTTGGCATAAATCACCAAAAAGGGGGAGATTGAAAGGGAAATGTGCCCTTGGGCCATTTCTATAAGTATTTTGGTGATTAGATGTCCAACACATGTTGATTGAGTTCTAATGTGCTAAATGTGGAAAAATTATAAATCAAAGGACAAGGTATGTTTCTACACTTAGTGAAATGTTTTTTGTATGCTAACATGTTTATCTAAGTGCTAGAAACAGTACCAAGAAAAGAAGATTGGAATTGGAGAAGAGTTGACAAAGTTTAGCCAACACCAGCTCGGGCCTGGCACACCGGACTGTCCGGTGGTGCACCGGACAGTGTCCGGTGCACCAGGCTGGCTCGGCGTCAACAAGGCGCTCTCAGGAAAAGAGAAAGGCGATGTGACTATAATTCACTGGACTGTCCGATGAGCCAACGGCGCCAGTGGACACGTGGCTCGCTCTGACGGTCGGCTGGGTGCACCGGACAGTCCGGTGTGCACCGGACAATGTCTGGTGCGCCAACCGGTCCCGAGGAGCAACGGTCGGCTGCGCCCGATATGGAAGGAGATCGCGCACCGGACATGAACAGTGGCTGTCCGGTGGTGCACCGGACTGTCCGGTGCACCACTCGACAGAAGGCAAGAATGGCCTTCCAAATTGATCTCCAACGACTCCTAGCTATCTTGGGGCTATAAAAGGGACCCCTAGGCGCATGGAGCAGAACACCAAGCTTTCAAGAAACATGCTAAGACTTCTAGACTCCGCCTCCACACATTTGATTCGCTGTGTTAGTGATTTGAGCTCCATTTGAGTTGCGAACTCTGTGTGTTGTGTTTCGAGCTCAAGTCTTGACTTGTATGAGTGGTCGTGCTGCGGATTTGAGTCTTGCGTGTGTTGCTTTCCCATCCTTACTCTTGTGCTTTCCTTGTGATCATAACTTTGTAAGGGCGAGAGGCTCCAAATTGTGGAGATTCCTCGCAAATAGGAAAACCCTCTAAAGGAAAAGACCGTGGTATTCAAGTTGATCATCGAATCACTTGAAAGGGGTTGATTGCAACCCTCGTCCATTGGGACGCCACAACGTGGAAGTAGGCAAGTGTTACTTGGCCGAACCACGGGATAAAAATCGCGTGTCTCTTGTGTTGCTTTGTCTATGATTATTGTGTTCACAAGAACTCGCTTCAAAGCTACTTAGTCGCGCTAACACTTTAATAACCAAGTTTGTGGCTATTTAGTGTTTGATTTTATAGGATCACCTATTCACCCCCCTCTAGGTGCTCTCAGTTGTGTGTGTTGGGAGGACGATGCCATGTTCATTTGACTTTAATCCATACCAGTTTCTACTGCTTCTACAGTGTTTTTGTCTTTATAGATTGCAGGCGCAACAGTACAAACAACTGGCTTTAATCCAAAGTGAAGCGTCGAGTAGTCCAAACAACTGGCTTTAGTCTAAGCAACTGCAGCAATCCAAACGGTTGGCATTAAACTTGTAATGTTTTCTGTAGCTTTTTTTCTAGGTTTTTTGGATAGGTGAAATCCACCTGTAAGCTGTAAACAAATGTTTTTTTGTCTTTGCTAATGCTAATACCGGGACAATCCCTAAAATTCTAAAAAAATGCAGCACATGGTTAAAGTTAATTCATTACAAATGCAAAAATTACCATGGAGACAACCGAGAAAAAGATTCGTGACCTTGCATCAGATCATGTTGTATCTAGGGGATATTATCCTGACAGACTGATTCACCAACTCAGAAAGCGATAGCAGATCCAGGTCCACTGTGGCGTAGAATCAAACTATGCTCTGCTAAAAATGAACCATACATACATGATGCAACTATCCAAGTCTAACACGTCCCAACGCACCAGCATTATACTATTAGTAATATAAGACCAAACCTGAAGAAGGTATTACGACTATGGTCATACCTAAAGGGAGAAGTGATGCATTAACCAAGAAAAAACATTTACAAATTGCAAGACTCGATCGATTACGAATGCGCAACAATATGAAGAAGTTCCCTAACAATTCTGGATAGATAGAAAGACGGATGCGCGCACTATTCTTTTATTCAGATGTCAGAAGGGTAACAGTGTGATATTGATCTTATTGTCAATGTCACCGTATCTAATACAGTAGTTATTTGTAACTAACAAGTGCATATCCATTCTGATAGGTACAATTAATGAACCTGAAATAACCCTTATAGTTAGAGGACTTCGATAATGTTGGTGAGCTCGGGAGCACCTTTACAATCCAGCACTCCGAGCTCTAGCTTACTTTTGGTCACTTTCAGTTCTAACTTGAGATCAAACTTTCAGCTAGAGGATTATGCATTTTCAAGTGGAGATTGGTCCTTTCATGTCGTGGTCGTAGATCACTTAAGTTGGCGGTTAAACTCATCCACTTTGCTCTTTTTGCCCCGTGCAAAACGCAACATCCTCAGAGTGAGTTCAGACTTCAGAGGCAAGCTCATTTTCTTCATCAAATGTACCACATGATCATGAGGCAGGGAGTTTTAGTGCTGCCCCTGCTGCCCCTCCTGCCATTGGTCCCGCTCTGGTTGCGATACTTCAGTCTCTTACACAACAGCCGGCTCATCTGGCAGCCGAGCAGTCTCGACAGGCAGCTATCCTGTAGCAGATGTCCGAGCGAATGCTATCTATGTTTCAGGCCATTCAGGACTGTCAGCACACTCTGCAGCAGCAGCTCTTGGTAGACAGGGCTGAGCACCTGCTTTTATGACTCATATCCTTCAGCATACCGGTGTTCAGCTCCCACCATTTTAGTCTGCCCCTCCTACAGCTCTTCAGGCAACCGTTGTGCTAGCGATTTAGGCAGGACCCCCACTTTCTCCTTTTGGTCCTTCTCCCTCTTCGCTCCGACCGGTCACTCTGGATTTCTCGTCACCGGTCGTCGGAACCGTTAGTGCTCAGCCGCCAGTGCCACCAGCGCCTGCTGTTACCACTGCTGCTGTGGCAGTGTCCGTGACCACTTTTGCTCTGGTGGATCCTGCAGCACAGCCTCTGTCAGAGTTAGTACCAGCTCTAGCTTCTACTGCAGATCCTGGATCCGAGACTGATTCCGACCCCCAGCTTGCATTTGCACTTCTGCCACGACTGCGACCGGATGCACCCCTGCCTCCTCCTTTAGCAACATGATCTCTAAGGAAGGGATGACAGATATCAATGTGCTTGGTGCGAGAGTGTTGTACAGGATTATTAGCAATTTTAACAACACTCTCATTGTCACACAATAAAGGTACCTTTTCTAGAACTACACCATAGTCTAGAAGAGTTTGTTTCATATATAAAATTTGTGTGCAACAAGCACCCACGACAATGTATTCCGCTTCGGCGGTTGACAAGGCAACACTAATTTTCTTCTTAGATGTCCATGATACTAGTGATCTCCCAAGCAAATGGCATCCCCATATGTACTTTTTCTACCAATTTTGCAACCGGCATAATCCGAATTGGAATAGCCAATTGAATCAAAAGTAGCTCCTTTGGGATACCAAAGGCCAACGCTTGGGGTGTGCTTAAGATACCTAAGAATTCTTTTAACAGCATGAAGATTACTTTCTTAGGATTTGCTTGAAATCAAGCACACATACAAACACTAAACATGATATCGGGCCTAGATGCGGTAACATACAATAAACTACCAATCATGGAACGGTAGAGAGTTTGATCAACCGGGTTACCTCCCTCATCTAGGTCGAGATGTCCATTAGTAGGCATGGGTGTCTTGATTGGTTTGCACTTCTCCATATTGAATCTTTTCAACAAGTATTTGGTATACTTCTCTTGTGAGAGGAAGTTACCATCTTTCATTTGCTTGACTTGAAAGCCGAGGAAGTACGTCAGCTCACCAATCATAGACATCTCGAACTCCTTCAACATCAGCTCACCAAATTCCTTGCAATGATAATCATTTGTCGAGCCAAAGATTATATCATCAACATAAACTTGACAAATGAAAATATCACTGTTATGTTTCTTTGTGAATAAAGTTGTGTCGACGGTCCCAATCTTGAAGCCCTTTTCAATGAGGAAGTCGCGAAGGCGCTCATACCAAGCCCTTGGAGCTTGCTTTAGCCCATATAGCGCCTTGGACAACCTGTAAGCATGGTTAGGATATCTAGGGTCTTCAAAATGAGGTGATTGCTCAACATATACAAGTTCATATATGAAGCCATTTAAAAATGCGCTTTTTACATCCATTTGATAAAGCTTTTATGTCATAGCATGATGCATATGCAAGTTGGATACAGATGGCTTCAAGTCGAGCAACCAGTGCAAAGGTCTCTCCAAAATCTAAGCCTTCAACTTGAGAGAAGCCCTTTGCAACAAGTCTTGCCTTATTTCGCACAATCACACCTTGATCATCTTGTTTGTTTCTGAACACCCGTTTTGTTCCAATGATCCTTGCATCTTGTGGAGGCTTCTCCAGGGTCCAAACTTGGTTGAGGGTGAAGTTGTTTAATTCTTCATGCATGACATTCACCCAGTCCGGATCCTGTAGCGCCTCATCTATACATGTAGGTTCAACACAAGAAACAAAAGAGTGATGTTCAATAAATGAAGCATGTTTATGAGAACGAGTGATAACCCCTTGTGAAGGACTCCCAATGATTTGATCTTGTGGGTGTGCTTGAAGTAGTGATGAGTTTCTTTTATCCACCACTTGGGAAGAAGGTCTTGGAGCATCAACATCTTCCGCTTGTACCCTTGCTTGTTCATGAGAGACAAATGTATCTTCATTTGCATGCCTCTCATATTTTTCATCATCATGTGGTACATGTGATGAAGAAGGCCTGTCAATATTTTGCACCTCTTCTTCATCTTATTTTGGTTTGATGGCTCCAATTGGCATGTTCTTCATGGCTTCCCTAAGTGGCTCATCACTTACATCATCAAGATTTTCAAGTGCTCCTTGGGAGCCATTAGTCTCATCAAACTCCACATCATATGTTTCTTCTACCATGCCAGTGGCATGATTGAATACTCGATATGCTTTGGATTTTGATGAATAACCAAGTAGAAAACCAATATCACAACGTCTTTGAAACTTCCCTAGGTGATGGCGTTTCTTGTAGATGTAGCATTTGCATCCAAACACCCGAAAGAAAGAGACGTCTGGCTTTTTCCCATTTAGTAGTTCATAGGGGGTCCTCTCAAGTAGCCGGTGAGGAAATATCTTGTTTGATGCATAACATGCACTGTTGACAACTTCAGCCCAAAACCTCTCCGGTGTGTTATACTCATCAATCATTGTTCTTGCAAGAGTGATCAAGGTCCTATTCTTCCTTTCAACAACTCCATTCTGTTGAGGTGTGTATGTTGCTGAAACTTCATGCTTGATCCCAATCTCATCACAATATTCATGTATGTTGGTGTTGTCAAATTCTTTTCCATTGTCACTTCTAATCTTCTTGATTTTGCAATCAAATTCATTTTGAGCCTTCTTGGCAAACTTCTTGAATATAGATGCAACTTCAGACTTATCATGGAGAAAGAACACCCAAGTGTATCTTGAAAAGTCATCAACAATAACCAGACAATAGAGGTTGCCACCAGCACTAGCATAAGTTGTTGGTCCAAATAGATCCATGTGAAGCAGTTCTAGTGGCCTTGATGTTGACATAAAAGCTTTTGTAGGATGTGTGTTAGCAACTTGCTTTCCAGCTTGACATGCACTACAAGGCTTGTCCTTTTCAAATACAATATCCTTTAGTCCTCTAACCATGTCCTTTTTTAGTACTTTCTCGAGTGTGCTCATTTCAACATGTGCAAGCCTTCTATGCCATAGCCATCCAAGTGATGCTTTGGTAAAGAGGCAAGTTCTTAAGTTTGCATCTTTAGAGGTGAAATCCACTAAGTAGAGATTGATGTATCTAAATCCTTTGAACACCATTGACTCATCATCCATTTTTGACACAACAACCTCTGTAGGAGTGAATAAGCATTGAAGGCCAATATCACAAAGTTGACCCACTAATAGCAAGTTGAAGCTCAAAGGTGCAACCAAGAGAACATTTGAAATTGAAAGATCATTTGAAATAGCCACCTTGCTAAGTCCTTGAACTTTTCCCTTTGAATTATCCCCAATAGTGATTTTATCTTGTCCATCAACATTCTCATCAAGTGAGGTGAACATCCGTGGGTTACCAGTCATATGTTGAGTGCATCCACTGTCAATAACCCAATGACTCCCACCGGTATTGTAGTTCACCTACATCAACAGATAAATCAAGCTTCAATTTTGAGGGCCCTATTTTGCATAGGACCAGTGACTTTCTCAATCAAAGACTATGCAACTCAAATTTGTATAGGTCTACTCTTGCTTGGTGGACCTAGGAATGTAACTTTGACTTTTCCATTTGCTACTTTTCTTAGAACATAATGAGCATTGAAAGCAAATGGTCTTGAGTGCTTTGGCAAGGGAGTTGGTGGTTTGGCTTTGCAGTTATGGGCAAAATGTCCTTCTTTCCACACTCAAAGCATTTGATAGGCTTATGAGTCGGTTTTGCCTTGTATTGATTTGTTGCTTTCTTTTGCACAAACGAATTATATCCAATACCACTCTTGTTGTTTTTCATGATAGTGTTTATGAGCAATTCATTTTGAAGGTATTGGCCTTTGTTGAACTTTTGCACACTTGTGGCAAGATGTTCATTTTCATTCTTAAGTTTCTTGACCTCATTTCTAAGCCTTTCATTGTCCACTGCCAACTCATTGTTAAAGTCATTGCTCTCTACGACAACCTTTCCTCTAGTAGTTGCATCAGTCAAATATCTCTTCAATCTCTAGTTGTCTAATGTCAAGACTTCAATTTTTTCAGTCAGTTCATCATGAAGACTAGTTTGATCATCTTGGCTCAAATCATCACATGAGGTTGCTACATCAATCTTAACAGCAGGGTTAATAGCCTCATGTGTATTGCAAGATAAAAACTCATTTGCAACAAGAAGATTATCATGGTCAATTTTAATTTTTGTATAGTCTTCCTTAATTTTTACAAGTCTATCTTTCAACTCCCTATTTGCTTCATTTAATTTGTCACACTTATCTTTAGCATCTTTTAGGGAGGATTTAAGCTCATTTATAGTGGATGACATAGTTTTGTTTTCTTGTTTCATCTCATCACTAGCTTTTACAATTATGTCATATTTGGAAGTTAAAAATTCATTTTCATCTTTTAACTTATCACATTTAGCCTTTGACTTCCTAATGATTTGAGTGTATTCCTTAAGCAAGTCAACTAATTCATCATAGGAAGGTGAAGCAAATTCATCATCACTATCACTATCATCAATAATATCATTATCAATTTGTACCTTTCGTTCACCTTTAGCCATGAGGCATAGGTGAGAAGTGGATGAGGGTGGTGGTGGTGGTGGTGAAGAGAAGTCCCCAACGATGGCGGCAACTTTTTCATCATTTCTTCACTTGAAGAAGACCCGCTTGAGGACTCAATGTCAGTGAGCCAGTCACTAACAATGTATGCTTTCCCATTTTTCTTTTTATGGAATCTTTTGTGCTTCCCATCCTTTCTCTTGAAGAATTTCTTTTCCTTTTTCTCGTCATCACTGTCATCATCTTTCTTGCCCTTGAACTTGTTCTTCTTGGGCTTGTTGCATTGATGAGCAAGATGACCAAGCTCTCCACAATTGTAGCAGTCCATTTCAGAGATGGGCTTTCTTTTACTGGAGAAGAACTTCTTCTTTCTTGAGTCAAACTTGATGCCTTCTCTATTGAGCTTATTTAACATTTTGGTGGTCTTTCTTACCATCAAAGCAATGTTAGCATCAAGATCATCATCACTTGAGGATTCCTCCTCAATTTGCACTTTAGCTTTTCCTTTCTTTTCTTGATTGGCTTTGAGAGCCAAGTCTTTTCTCTTGGAAAATGACTCATCCTTGTCATTTATGTGCATGTACATTTCATGAGCATTGAACTTTCCCAATATTTGTGTAGGAGTGGCAACTGAAAGATCCATCTAATATAACACTGTGACAATGTGTCCATATTTGTCAATTGGAAGGACACTGAGAATCTTCCTCACAACATCTTGTTGTGAAATTTGGGTGAGCCCCAAGCCATTTACTTCCTCTATAAGAATGTTAAGGCGTGAGTACATAGCATTGGCATTTTCATTTGCAAGCATCTCAAAAGAATTTAATTTTCTCATTGCAATATGATATCTCTCCTCACGCTCACTTCTAGTCCCTTCATGTAGAGCACATATATCCATCCTCAAATCATGAGCATTTCTATGATTTCTAACTCTATTAAAGACATCTTTGCAAAGGCCTCTAAAAAGAGTGTTTTGGCATTAGCATTCCATTTTTCATAATTAAACTCTTCTCCTACAAGATTTGCGGGATCTCTTGGTTCGGGGAACCCTTGTGTGGCGGCTTTGTAGACACCAATGTCTATAGCCTCTAAATAAGCTTCCACATGAATTTTCCAATATGGAAAATTGTCACCATAAAAAACGGGAGGAGGTCCATCCCCGCCGGACATCGCTACTCTAGCGGTTAAGCTAATCTAAGAGCAACAAGGCTCTGATAACAATTGAAAGGATCACGATGCCCAAGAGGGGGGTGGTGAATTGGGCTTTTCTAAAAATCAACAATAATTAAACCCTAAGCAAGAGCCCAACTTCACCCAACAACTAGTAATAAGAGAATACTACTAGAAATATAATAATACTAAGACAATGCTTCAACTACTTGCTAAACAAATGCACAAGGTAAAATGCTTGAATTAAATGCGGAATGTAAAGCAAAGTTTAGAAGACTCCTCCAATTTTTCCCGAGGTATCGAAGAGTCGACACTCTTCCCTAGTCCTCGATGGAGCACCCGCACAAGGTTATCGCTCCCCCTTGGTCCTCGCAAGAACCAAGTACTCACTATGAGATGATCATTTGCCACTCCGGCGTGGTGGATCCCTCACGACCGCTTACAATCTCGAGCCTGGTCATCAACAAGTCCTCCAAGGTGATCACCGTGCTCCCAACGCCACCAAGCCGTCTAGGTGATGCCAATCACCAAGTGTAACAAGTCATAGACTTTCACTTGACCAAGAGAAGCCTAATGCATGCGGTGTGTGCTCTAGGTGGCTCTTACTAGCACTAATGAGGTCCTAATACGGGATTAAGATTTTCTAATCACCTCACTATGCTTTGTGGTGCTTGCAATGCTCTAGCAATGAATGGGTGTTAATGTGGGCAGCAAGTCATTCAATATGGTGGGTGGAGGGGGTATAAATAGCCCTCACGCACCCAACTAGCTGTTACCAACCTTTCCTGCGTATGGGCGCACCGGACAGTCCGGTGCGCCAACGGGACGCCAACATTGCGCCAACGGTCACTTCCAACGGCTAGTTCTGACAGCTAGCCATTGGGCTGATGGCACACTGGACAGTGAACAACCACTGTCTGGTGTACACCGGACAGTCTAGTGTGCTGGCTAAAATTCCAATTCTGAACTCGTTGGTCTCGGGTTTCTGCGGGGGAGACACACTTCCCCGGGCCAGACTGGCCCCACTATCAGAGGGTGCACTGGACAGTCCGGTGCCCCTAAAACAGAAACCCTAGATTCTATTTCCTTCTGTTTTTCGAATCCGTTTTTGTTCTAACTCGTGAGTGTGTTATAGAGTGACACCTAGCACTAGATGTGAGTGTGAATATGCACCAACACTACACTAGAACTCTCTTGGTCAAACTACTCATCGACAACCCCTCTTTATAGTACGACTAAAATAAAATAGAAGACCTAACTCTATACTGAATATCCACAACTCCTTGACACTTGGAATACGAAGACCTTCATCTTTTGATTCGTCGTTTCAGTCATCACTTCAAGTTCTCATATCGGGGATTGTTTTCCCCGTTGTAGTACATCTTCCTGTAATGCGACCTAACTTACCATTGTCTCTACAAAACACACGTTAGTCACATATAATATTACATTGTCATTAATCACTAAAACCAACCAGGGGCCTAGATGTTTTCACCAGGCACGACCCTATTCGTGTCGTGCGTGACCGTGCTCGGGCCGAGTCCATGTCAGGCGGCCTGGATGGACATCTATACTTGAAACCAATCTAAACAACAACAAATTGGGATACTCCAAAACTAAACACTACCTTATACAAAACTTGACACAACACAACAAGCAGTCACATGTGGTTCTTCCTGACATCAATAGATCATATTGGTTGATTGTGCAATCGAAGTCGCATTCAGGAGAGATGATGACAACAGTAGGACTCCACGCGTGGTTGTTGCCTGGATGACTACACCCTGGTTTTGCACAACAACAATTAGTTAGCAGTAGTTTTTTTGTCTCAATGTGTTATGGTAATTGTATTTAGTAGTTACTTTTTGTCACGAGTAAAAAATATTGTCACAATGTATTATATTCTATGTAAGTATTATATATTAGACAATGTGTATGTAATGTTAGTACAATTGAGTTAATATAATGTTCAACATGTTTTCAAGGTCAGAACACGAGGAAACAAAAACTTCTCGCATCTAAGGTGATAATATAATATTTGACATGTTGTGGAAGAATGGATGGAGATGGGAGCTGTATGAGTCCACTAACACGAAGAAAATGTGTTTTTCTCGTGTCTAAAGCATTGGAGCATGGTTATGACAATGTTATGATTGCAAGGATCGAAGGTGGCGGAAATCAAGTATGTCAGGTGGAATGACAAGTGAGGCACGAGCAAGAGCGATACGTGAAGAAGGATTTTAAAAAAACCCAGTGAATGATAAGTGAGGCACGAGCACGAGCAAGCGTGGTACTGCCAATTGACGCCCCACAATCGATCCAGTCAAAACTATTTATCGTATTTACCTTATTTGAATTCTTCTTTTCATTCTTTAGTAATAGAAATAATCTAGCCTTAGTTTAGCTCTAGTATTAGTCTTCCACAATCTCGATGTAGTTGATGGCAACGGGTAAAAACCCGCTGTGTTTTGCCATCCTAAACCCGTACCCGTGAAAATATCTATACCCATTAAAAACCCTGTACCCATGACAACTTTAAAATTTTGCCCAAATCCGTACCCATCGGGTTAGCGGGTACCCACTGGTTACCTGTGGGTTTCATCTTCAATATGCTTGTCCTTCTCATAATCAATAAGTATCATAATGATTAATGAGGTCATGGTCCAAAATTTATGTGATGAACAACGAGTTCATGATTTGGTATAAAATTTATTAGTAGAGAGAATGAAATACAAATAATAAACTATATAATCAAGTGACCTTGCACTTAGTTATCCATCCACCACATATATAATGCTAGTAAAAACTATATTAGCAAGCAAGCAACACTCTCACCAACTACTTATGTATTCACCATTTGATAAAAAATAGGAAGTTAATAGGGAGATAACAAGTTTGTTGTTCGTTTATAAAATAAAATGGCAATATGCACTAGATTTGGTTGGGTTTAAAAAACCCACGGGTTCACGGGTTTGTGTACTGTAGGAACAAACCCGTACCAATGAACCCGTTGGGTATAGATTTATGCCCACTAACAAACCCATGTGTATGAAAATTGACCCAAACTCATACCCTAATGGGGTAAAAATCTATTGGGTTTCGGGCACCTATTGCCATCTTCTAGTCTTGGGTGGCCTGTCGACCCCAAGGCAACCCTAGAATCTCTCCTCCCAGATGGGGTCCCTCTCGGGAGGCGAGATTTAGGTTTATGTGAAGAAGGCCTTGCGCCATCGCAGACCGTTCGTGCCTTAGGCGCGGACCATCTGAAAGCACACAGAGAAGGAGACGCTCCTGCAACGAGATCGCGAACCATTCGGCCCTGAGCTGCGGAACATCCAGGCTTCCGCAGAGAGCAATGCCTGGTGGTTCATTCTAGTGTTTAGCGCCAGGATGATGCCAAGGCACTTTTTGGTGACTTCGTTGGGGACAAGTGCATTCTAGATATATTATAATCGGTCACAGATGACTGGTTTTAAAGATCACACTAACATTTCCCAAGATAATATCCTTAGGCCGATTGTTGAGAGTCTGTCGACCAACGAGCAACAACGATATCAAGATCTCATGAGCCAAGTGAAGGAGGACGTGTGCCACCAACTCGCCAAGGTTCATGAGTAGGAGGAGGAGGAATTCCTATCGCAATTCACTGTGGATCACCACTAGAAGATTACCAAGCATGGGGAGATCGAGATTGCATCTCTCCTACCTTCACTTCAAATCTTCAACGTATGTAAATTCAACGTCATCCAATCTATTAAACATTATGTAGATCAGCAGCAAAATCAAATGAAACAATAGATTGGAGGGTTGGAAGAAACAATTAGAAATTTAACACACACATTTGAGAAATCTGTTGCTCCGAGTTTTCCGTCGTGCGAAACTGGTAATATGATACATGCACCTAATACATCAGTAGAAAATGGGAATCTGCAGCCCCAGCTATTGTATGGTATGCAATGAATTCATATCCAGGGCAAACACCACCATCGTTGTCCCTGCTTGACAGATCGACTGATAGTGGATGAGACCAGATCGTCCAAATCTCCTCTTGGATCGTCTGGCCCTAACGATATCAATACATTTCTCCCCCTATATATCAAAGCCTCAACACACCATGCGATCAATCAAACATCGTTTTCTATCGAGCATTGCAAGAAGGCCAACATAATAATGCTCGGCCAAATGAGCCCCACATCCCAAGGGCCACTGCCATAGGACAATGTGGAAAAATTAGGGAAGAAATGGCCGAACTGTTCGGAGAAAGGATCAGAGTAAGTGTGGTCAGATTGGGGCAATCATACAAAAGACATATAATCATCAGTTTGACACTATCCCATACTCGCAGGGGACTAGGATACCAGAGTTTTCCAAATTCTCTAGTGGATGCGATAAAAGCACATACAGACACATATGCCAGTTCCTAGCACAACTAGGCGAATTGGCCGGTAGGGAAGCCTTTCATGTTTGTTTATTTTCTTTATCCCTTACTGGTACTGCTTTTGCATGATACATGGCTCTACCTCCTAATTCCAATAGTTCATGGAATGATTTAGAGGATAAGTTCCACGAGCATTTCTTTTTTGGGGAGTATGAATTGGAATTAGTTGATTTATCTTAAGTCCGACAGGGAGGCGGTGAATCGATTAATGATTATATCTGAGATTCCTAGACACTAGAAACCGATGCTTCCAAATTTATGCCGTAGACAAATAAATAGCAGGGCTGGCTTTTAATGGGTTGTGGTCTTACATCATATGACCTGACTTACATGCACATGCAATCATGCGTACACGACACCAAAGTTTCGTCGTACGTGTGCGTATGTGGGAGACAGATATCCCTTGGGCCCACTAGAAGGCGAAAGATCCTTGTGCGGGGCCTCGGGCCAGTTTCTCCGCATGGCCATCTCATCGTGGGCCGAGCGAAGACTACTAGCGGAATGGGCTGGTCCAAAAAGGCGATGGACTCGAGCCCAGATAGTTTGTCGAATCATGCACTATCCCAAGAAACCGTCCGACTTTCTCGCGCCCGGCAACCTCGAATGTCGGGGTGGATCAGGGATGAGTCGACGAGATTTTCGGGAGATTGGTTATGTCGGTTCGCTATTAGTTAGGAGATATGTGATCATCATGTACGTAAGGAGTGCCCCCACGGTCGTGTATATAAGGCCCAGGGGAACCCCACCATTTTCATCTATCTCATCGGTCTTTCTCCATTCAGGAGACGCCACTTGTAACAAACCACATACAGATCCACCCCAGGAAATAGGATATTACGCCTCTCAAAGCGGCCCGAACCTACAGAAAATCACCTGTCTCTCCCTCTCTCGTGCTCCAAGAACGAACCATTAAGCTACAATCAACAACACCGTACTACCCAAAAGCACCACAAGGGTATCCCTGGGTGTGCGGTCGGACACTAAACACCGACAGCGTACGTGTGAGGGATCAATTCGCTGCCTCAGTGCCTCCACACTAGATATACAGATTGATGTAACCCCTGCTGCATCATCAGATCGATATGTGCTGCATCAATATGCTTCGAGCACCATATGAATTCGCGAAGTTTTTTTTACTTTCGCAAAGTTTTTTTTTGGTATGCCGCAACGTCCTGACGTGCCCAATATCATCATTGTATGTACGATGAGCTAGCAGTAGGTGCGAGAAACACGACTGCAGCCAAGTCGACAGCCATCTCGCCGAACGGCGGCAACGGCCTCGATGTCCTAGATAATGGCCAGATAATGAGCAGCGCGGCGGCAGCGGCGCTGACGGCGCTATCTCTGGACACGCCACCCCTGCCGCTGCATCACGAGCAATGTTTTAAATAGCTGGCTATAGCGACAGATATATCCGAATATATCCGCTGGAGAAGGTTGGGAATAAGTTAATCATTGTTTAGCGCTAAACGTATTTAGCCGTTAATATCTGCTATTAGCCCGCTGAAACAGCTAAATTACACTTGATTTAGCTCGCTAAAATTCCTGGGCCACAACAAGTCGCGTGTAGGCCCACTGAATAAAATTTGAGGCCCAAAAACAACCCCAACGTCAACCCTAGACCAAATCAGTGCCGACTAATACAGTACGACACCTCCTCTCCTATTC
Organism: Zea mays; assembly: GCF_902167145.1. Taxonomy (NCBI): domain Eukaryota; kingdom Viridiplantae; phylum Streptophyta; class Magnoliopsida; order Poales; family Poaceae; genus Zea; species Zea mays. Next base: position 134,289,890 of record NC_050105.1, on the reverse strand, counting down.
TATTCTCGTGACGGCAAACAAATCTCGAGTGCGTCGTTCTCCGTTCAGCCACCGGACAACTGCACGAGCACCAGCTGACTGACCTTCCCAGGCCGCCGCTTGCGTGGGCGCCAGGCTTTGTGTACGCGGGACTCCATCTTTCTTGCAATTTAGCCTTTTTTGGGTTTTATTTTCACAAATACGCTCTTTCCAGTTTCATTTTAAAAAAATGGATCCCTAACTCGGCGCCATCACTATTAGCGCCGAGCTAGAACGAGTCGTCGCCACTTAAATTGGCGTTGCGTGTTGCTGACATAGCGGTAGGTCCACGCCGAGGGGTGCCGACCCCTCATATACCGGGTACCCATCTTTTCCTCTCCCTCCACTTCATTCACCGCTGCTGCCTGCCCCAGCCCCTCCCGCACGCCGCACGTCGCCCGCGCTCCACCCGCCGGTGCCTCCCACCTGCTGCCCTCGGCGCGCCGCCCGTCCACCGGCCACACACCGCCACCCGTCGGCGCCTCCTCGCACGCCACCACCCGCCCGCCGCCCGCGCCCGCCCACCGCTGCCCCCGTTCAACGCTCGCAGCCGCTGCTCGCCGCCTAGTTCCTGGCCGGCCACACTCTCCACTGCCCGGTAACCCGCTCTCCATGTACTTATTGATTTGTAGTTATTATTGGTAAATCGTTAATAGTGGGTAAATCGTTAGTAATTTGTTATTATTGGTAAACTGTTACTCCACCGAGTGGTGGTAGTTTGTAGTTAGGTATTAGTTAGTTATTATCTTGTATTAGTTTATAATTATTTATTAGGTACTAGGTAGTTTATAGTTAGGTATTAGTTAGTCATAGTGGATGGGGTTATGCACTAACCAACACAATTGGTTATTCAACATTGAATTCGTATTTCAAATAGATGGACAATTTTTTGGGCATATACCATGGATGCATCGTGGAACAAGATCGTTATGGAAATGCTGAGTTCGTTGACATGTAACGTGTGTCTGTGATATTCGATGATAGACCATCCTTTAGTGAGGTGGTTGCTAAGGCTATGGAGAAGATTTGTTGGCATGATGCTGACGACATCGTCGTTGATGGGGTGCTAAACGTTGGTCCTCTACCCAACGTGCAAAGACTTATCATCCCAATTGAGTGTCAGCGAGAGTGGGATAATTATGTTAAATCAGCTATGAAGACACAAAAGCAAGTCAAGGAGGTTGTGGTACGACGTTTGTTAGTTACCTCTCGCCCTGAAGATGAAAACTATGATCGTGGTGTTGAGGTCGTGCCAACCGTGCCTGATGTTCAATCTGCCCCAAATATGATCCCATTAAGTGAGCCTACAAATGATTGTGGCACTCATGACCTCCACCTAGATTCGAGCATCATTTTCGAGCATACCTACTTTGTTCTTTTCATTCCCGCCATTTTATTCTTTTTTTGGTCCTTGTTGCAGGTGTCGGCGTTTTGACCCCGGGGGGTCCCTGGACCGACGAGTAAATTGTCGCTGCGTGTCCCAGCCCAGATGGGTCGGCGCGAGACGGGACACAAAGGGGGGAGAACAGTAAGGGGAACCCGCGGCCTTCGTGTTGTCCTGCGCCCAGGGCGGATGGATGCGCTTGCAGTAGGGGGTTACAAGCGTTCGCGTGGGAGAGAGAGCGAGAGCGAGAGCCTTATGCGTCGGCCCGTTCTCCCGCGCGGCCAACCTTCTCGTACGAGAGCCATGTACCTTCCTTTTATAGGCGTAAGGAGAGGGTCCAGGTGTACAATGGGGGGTGTAGCAGTGTGCTAACGTGTCTAGCAAAGAGGAGCTAGAGCCCTAAGTACATGCCGTCGTGGCAGTCGGAGAGGTTTTGGCACCCTGTTCATGTGATGTTGTGGCCGTCGGAGGAGAGCTGGAGCCCTGCGGAAGGACAGCTGTCGGGGCTGTCGAATCCTTGCTGACGTCTCCTTGCTTCCGTAAGGGGCTGAGAGCCGCCATCATCATGGAGCACGCGGGGCGCCATCATTATTTGTTTACCGGGGTGAGCCAGATGGGACACCGGTCTTGTCCCCCGTAGCCTAAGCTAGCTAGGGGTAGGGTAATGATGGCCCCCCCCTGTGACGTGGTCGGTTCGAGCCCTAGGTCGGGTGAGGCGGAGGCTCCTCCGAGGTCGAGGTCGAGTCCGTCTTCCGAGGTCGAGGCTGAGTCCGAGCCCTGGGGTCTGGCGAGGCGGAGTCCGTCTTCCGAGGTCGAGGCTGAGTCTGAGCCCTAGGGTCGGGCGAGGCGGAGTCCATCTTCCAAGGTTGAGGTGGAGTCCGAGCCCTGGGTCGGGCGAGGTGGAGACCGTCTTCCGAGGCCGAGGCTGAGTCCGAGCCCTGGGTCGGGCGAGGCGGAGTCCGTCTTTCGAGGTAGAGGTTGAGTCTGAGCCCTGGGTCGGGCGAGGCAGAGACCGTCTTCCGAGGACGAGGCTGAGTCCGAGCCCTAGGTCGGGCGAGGCGGAGTCCGTCGTCCAGCGTCGAGGTTATGCCCGAGCCCTGGGGTCAGGCGAGGCGGAGACTGTTTTCCGAGGCTGAGGCTGTGTCCGAGCCCTGGGGTCAGGCGAGGCGGAGTCCATCGTCCAGCGTCGAGGTTGAGCCCGAGCCCTGGGGTCGGGCGAGGCGGAGCTTCCTATGGCGCCCGAGGCTGGACTTAGCTGATGTCAGCCTCACTCTGTCGAGTGGCACAGCAGTCAGAGCGACGCAGGCGGCGCTGTTTTCTTGTCAGGTCGGTAAGTGGAGCGGCGAAGTGACTGCGGTCACTTCGGCTCTGTCGACTGAAGAGCACGCGTCAGGATAAGGTGTCAGGCGATCCTTGCATTAAATGCTCCTGCGATACAGTCGGTTGGCGTGGCGATCTAGCCAAGGTTGCTTCTCTGCGAAGCTGGGCCTCGGGCGAGCCAAAGGTGTGTCTGTTGCTTGAGGGGGCCCTCGGGCGAGACGTAAATCCTCCGGGGTCGGCTGCCTTTGCCCGAGGCTGGGCTCGGGCGAGGCGAGATCGTGTCCCTTGAGTGGACTGAGCCTTGACCTTAATCGCGCCCATCAGGCCTTTGCAGCTTTGTGCTGATGGGGGTTACCAGCTAAGATTAGGAGTCTTGGGGGTACCCCTAATTATGGTCCCCGACAGTAGCCCCCGAGCCTCGAAGGGAGTGTTGATACTCGCTTGGAGGCTTTTGTCGCACTTTTTTGCAAGGGACTGACCTTTCTCGGTTGCGTTTTGTTCCGGTGGGTGCGCGCGAGCGCACCCGCCGGGTGTAGCCCCCGAGGCCTCAGAGGAGTGGTTTGACTCCTTCGAGGTCTTAGCGCGTTTCGTGATGCTTCGGTCGGTCTCATTGTTCCCTCATGCGAACTGGTCGTAGCCCGGGTGCATAGTCGAGTCCCAAGTTCTCGGGCTGGTATGTTGACGCTGTTAATGGTTCTCGGGCCGGGTTTGCGAGAGCAGCCCCCGAGCCTCCGCACAGAGCGAGAGGACGGTTGAAAGGGAAATGTGCCCTTGGGCCATTTCTAAGTATTTTGGTGATTGAGTGCCAACACAAGTGCTTTTGTGTTAATCTATGCAAAGTGGTGGACAAAGTGAAAATCATGTCAAAGGTATGTTTCTGGACTTAGTACATTGTTTTATTGACTAATGTATTGTATCTAAGTGCTAGAAACATGAAAAATTGAATTGGAAATGAGATGGCTACGTTCAGCCTAAGTCAGCTCGGTCTGGATGCATCAGACTGTCCGGTGGTGGACCGGACAGTGTCCGGTGCGCCAGGCTGGCTCTGGCGAACAGGCTGCTCTCGGGACTTCGACGGTGGCGTACGGCTAAAATTCACCGGACTGTCCGGTGAGCCAATGGTCTGCCGGGGCAACAGTCGCCCGAGGATTCCGCGCGTGATGCGTGGCCGAGCCAACGGTCACATTGGAGCACCGGACTGTCTGGTGCGCCAACGGCTCCCAGGCGCCAACGGTCGGCTTCGCCAAATAAGGAATGAGATCCGCACCGGACAGTGTCCGGTGGTGCACCGGCTGTCCGGTGCGCCAGGCGACAGAAGGCAAGATCAGCCTTCCTGGAATGCTCTCAATGGCTCCTAGCTGCCTTGGGGCTATAAAAGGGACCCCTAGGCACATGGAGGAGAACACCAAGCATATTCAAAGCATTCCTAAGCACCAAGACTTCGATTCCACGCATTTGTTTCTTCGTGATAGCATCTAGAGCTCTTGTTGAGTTGTGAACTCGTCGGGTTGTGTTGCGAGCTCTTGTTGCGACTTGTGTGCGTGTTGACATTCTGACTTCGTGTCTTGTGTGCGTTGATCATCCCTCCCTTACTCCGTGCTTCTTTGTGAACTTTAAGTGTAAGGGCGAGAGACTCCAAGTTGTGGAGATTCCTCGCAAACGGGATTCAGAAAAGCAAGCAAAACACCATGGTATTCAAGTGGGTCTTTGGACCGCTTGAGAGGGGTTGATTGCAACCCTCGTCCGTTGGGACGCCACAACGTGGAGTAGGCAAGCGTTGGTCTTGGCCGAACCACGGGATAACCACCGTGCCATCTCTGTGATTGATATCTTGTGGTGATTGTGTTTTGTTGAAGACTCCTCTCTAGCCACTTGGCGTTTATTGTGCTAACACTTAACCAAGTTTTTGTGGTTTAAGTTTCAAGTTTACAGGATCACCTATTCACCCCCCCTCTAGGTGCTCTCAATTGGTATCAGAGCCGTTCTCTTCAAGAAAGGGACTAACTGCCCAAAGAGATGGATCCTAAGGGCAAGGGGATTGTGATCAATGACAAAGAGAAGGAGTCATTCGTCAACGAGCCCAAGGATGACAAGCCTACCGACTCGGGCTCGGGCCACAAACGCAAAGATGGGAAGAAGAAGACAAGACGCATCAAGGAGATCGTCTACTACGACGACAGCGATGAGTCCACTTCTTCCCAAAAAGGACAACGACGACAACGACTACGAGAGAAGGAAACCGGTTAATTCGAACTTTTCTTTTGACTACTCTCGTATCCCGCAAAGTACAAATACTCATTTGCTCTCTATTCCACTTGGCAAACCTCCTCACTTTGATGGAGAGGACTACGGATTTTGGAGCCACAAAATGCGTAGTCACCTGTTCTCTCTCCATCCGAGCATATGGGAGATTGTGGAAAGTGGAATGAAATTTGATAGCTCGGATAGTCCTAATTTTATTAATGAACAGATTCATAGAAATGCACAAGCTACTACTGTGTTGTTAGCCTCCTTGTGCAGGGACGAGTATCATAAAGTGAGCGGCTTGGACAATGCCAAGCAGATTTGGGACACCCTCAAGATCTCTCATGAGGGGAACGACGTCACCTTGCTCACCAAGATAGAGTTGGTGGAGGGGGAGCTTGGACGATTCGCGATGATAAGAGGCGAGGAGCCAACCCAAACATACAACCGGCTCAAGACCCTTATCAACAAAATAAGGAGCTACGGAAGCACGCGATGGACGAACCACGACGTCGTCCGCCTAATGCTAAGGTCCTTTACCGTTCTTGATCCACATTTGGTGAATAATATTCGTGAGAACCCCAGGTACACCAAAATGTCGCCCGAAGAAGTCCTTGGAAAATTCGTAAGCGGGCGAATGATGATCAAGGAGGTGTAACATCCCAAAATCCCAACCCAGGTTTGAAAACCCTAACCCCCCCTAATTCTTCCCCCTTTTGTTTTATTCTTCTCCCTAACCCTACCCCTAGGTCACCCTATCATTTGCATATACTTAAAATTATTTGAGCACCTCACATAGGCCATATTTATCATCAAGTTCATCTAGAGAATTTTTGAGGAAAAGAAACAAAATGACATAAAAGTAGAAAAGAAAAAGAAGAAGAAATAGAATAAGAAAAAGAAAAAGGAAAACCCTTCCCTCCCTCGGCTGGGCCGGCTTCCAGCCCAGCTCGCGCGCACCAGCCACCCTCCCCTCTCCTTCCGGCCCAGGCGGCCCAAGCCGCGCGCCACTCCCGCCCGCTGACAGCCCGACCCCGCCCGTCAGCGCCCCGCCCCTCTCTCTCTCGCGCGGACCTCTCTCACTGGCAGCCCGACCCCACCTGTCAGCTCCTTCTCCCTCGCCCATCCCTCACCGGCGCGCTCGCCGCCGAGCGCTGCACGCCCCGTCGCCTCGCCATAAAGGCTCGCCCCGAATCCCGCGACCGTCCCGCCCCTGTGCCCGAGCCGTCCCCTCGTCCTCAGCCTGCCCGAGCCGTCTCGTCGCCGTTTGCTCCATGCCCGCCATCATGGAAGCTCGTCGGAGCTCGCCGTTGCCTCCATCCCTCTCCCCCTCCCGGGTGCCTATAAAAGGGACAGCCGAGCCCGAGCACTCCACACCAGCCCCGGCCTCCTCCTCCACACCTCCCCGAGCTCAATTGAGCTAGCAGCGTCGCCGTGCTTCCCTCCACCGCTCCGGTAAGCTCCCTTCTCCCCCCTGGCGACATTCCGTCCAATTAAATAATGCCAAAAGTTCCGCCACACCTCCACGTTCACGACACACCACTTTCCCCACTCTAATTCGGCCGGAAAACTCACCGGCGGCGAAGCCGCCGCGGACACCCGCCACCGTGCCGCGGACCGGCCGCCCTAGGCCCCCGCAGGCGAAATTAGCCCCGCCCCTGTGATCCCCATCTACCACTCATGCTCCGCCACCGTCTCCCCGTCGCAAAACCGGACCGGCGGCGGAGAACCGCCGCGGATCCTCACCGCCGGTCGGCCCCGGTCGAGTCCCTCTCCCCCTCCGTTGTCGCTAACACCGTCAGCCCCCTCCCCTCTCCCTGGCTGGTGGGCCCACGCCTCCACGCCGTCACCCGCCGTATCCCCGCACAGCTGGGCCATCTGGGCCGCCTGCCTCGCCCGCGCGAGCGCCGCGCCCAAGTGGGCCGAAAATCCCCCCCGGCCCGCAGGGAAAGGAAATCCTTTTCCTTTTCTTTTTCCAATTTCTTTTCCCATTTTCTCATATATACTTATGTGCTGATATTTTATGCACCAAAAATAGTTTAAATAAATTAGTAGGGCACAAAAATAATAAAATATAAAAGTTTGCACACCCCACAAAGGTCACTATGTTGATGTATTGTTTTTATCTGTGTTTAAATTAGCGGAAGAGGGATCCGATCCTCCGGAACTCTTAGCTTCGGAAGAAGGGCAGGAACCCGACCCCTCCGAGATTAGCCTTTTGTGCCAGGAAAGCTTCGACGAAGGCAAGTCCATCCTTCCCTTGATGCATTATTTACCTACTTCTCTCTACCACTGCCTAAGCCTGGATTATGGGATGGGAATCAAATTGCATGGTAAGCATGAGAGAGCCCGCATTAACTATTACTTCGATTAAAAGATATGGGACGAGTAAAAAGGGGGTACAAGTGAAATGTTTTTCCAAAAAGAGTGCGATGAAGGGTACTCACCCTCATCACCTGGTGTAGTAGGATGATCAGGGACTCCCTGGTTTAGGGGAGGGCCTAAGGTGTTGGCTCAGCTGGTTTAGGCATGAGCAGAAGGATCGTCCTCTCATATAAGGACCGGTTTGTCATCTTTCATTACCTGTACTCTCAAAAGTACAACCACTCGAGGCTGTGTGGGCAGCCACTCAATCTGAACTCGTACGGTCCCACCCCAGGGTTATGAAGGCTGGGGTAGCACCGAGAGGATAAGGAAGGGGAATGTTTTGTCCGGTTTGGACATGGTGGTGGCCTGACTCCTTCCGGTATAACCGTTAAGGTTCGGACGTACAAGGAAAGAAAGAGTTTCGGATTCGGGTCTCATTGGCCATGAGATCGCAGAGCCGGACTAGTGGGTAAAGTGTACCCCTCTGCGCAGAGTCTAAACCTATTCGAATAGTCCGTGTCCACTGGTATGGACGAGTCTGGTATGGTATGACAATTAGCATTTCTACTACAACTGGGAACAGGGAAATGTGTGTGTGTTTTGGAAAGAAAGTAGTACCACGGGAGCGGGAAGCTCAGTGGTGGTCAAGCAAGTGTTACTTCTATTGCTTTGGGAAAACCCTAACTATTGAGTACTGCCCTTCTCTGAAAAAGTATGAGTGACTTCAACTCCACCATAATAAGCATGTACAATATAGGTCACTTCCTCTTTACGGGAGCCGGGTGGGCTTGCGGAATACCTAGTGTATTCACCCAGATTTATTTATGTTTTTCAGCAGCTGAAGACTTCTTTTCTGCTATGCTTGATTGATGGGGCTGTGTCTTCACCCAGTTCTGCCTGTGGCCTGGGCTATTTTATCTTCCACTGCGATATTTGTTTTTCGGCTCACTTTCGAGCTTGTATCCCCGGTATTGTAATAACATTATTCAGACTCTGTAACTATTTGAAGTAATGAATGTGATTACTAGCCTCCTGGGACTAGTAATTGTATCACATTTGAGTCCCAAAGGATCGGGACGCTTCAGGTGGTATCAGAGCCCTATAGGACTGGCCGTAGACCACAGCCCTGACCTTAAAAGTTGCCTTAACAAGAAAACACCTCTTACCTCCAAGAAACACTCTTTCCCCTTTTCCCCGATATTAATAGACCTTTCTTTTCGTCTACCAGATGGAAAACCCCTGGGTGATTAGGACTTCCTATTGCTCAGAGGAGGAAGGCTTTCCTCACCTTCTTCGAAGCTGCGCACTGCGCTTGGGGATCCGCAAGAAGCCCGAATATGTCTGGAAGGAGTACCGTGAAAATGGAATGGAAAAGTGCTCTATGGCAGTCTACCTGGGAGAAAGCCGGAACTACCCAAACCACCCTCCTTTCCAAATTACCTTCATCGGGCACCGCTTCCCAGACACATGCCAGAGCGTTGCTCGAAAAGCCCTCAAACAACTGTGCCAAAACTATAGCCGAGAGACCTTTGAGACTCCCCTCCGATATTTCCCACCCAGCAACAAAAACACCCCCACCTGGAAGAAAAGACTCCAGGCTCTGTCAGGAGGAGATCCCATGGAAGATGATCCCACTATCGTCTACATGGCCGGATACCTCCACACCCTCGACAACCACTACGATGAGCTCTCCTCCCATTGTACCCACCTAAACTCCCGAGTGGAATGCCTAGAGCAGCAAGTCAAAGAGCTTACGCAAGAGAAGGTATCCCTCCAGGAGAGTCTCAGCATAGCGGAAGGCGAGGAAGCCAACACCCGTGAGGCCTATCGGACCTTGAAGATAGACTTTGACAAAAAGCTAAAGGCACTCGCCCCCAAAAGGAAGATCCAGAAGAAGACCACTAACCAAGGATGTCAGACAGAGAAGAAGAAGAAGAAGGCCCCTCTAGCCCTACCTCCCCCCAGAATCGATGACTGGTCCGACGAAGAAGATGTATCCCTAGCCAGCCTCGATGATCTTCTCAAGGCATTTGGGGACACCTTAGACAAGGAACTCGCTAGCACCTCGAAGAACGCCCTCGTGTAGTCTTCCCCTGTAGTAGTCCTATGCTTGTAATGTGATGGTGTAATGAATAAAATAACTTGGTTGAGAACAACTTGCATGTGCATAATAGTGACTCTCTTCCCTGGCAGATGGCTTCGGATAAAACCACGCCTACCGCCTCAGGGATTGGAGCAGGTTTCCCCCGAAGGACTGAAGGGGAAGTCGTTAGAGAGGAAAGTGAAACCCACCTCCCCGCACCTCCACCCCTACCCTTAGACCTAGCTCAAGTTCTAGCCAATCAGACCCGACTCATCGAGGTCCTCACTCGACATATGGAGAATCAACGGCCAAATGGTGGAAGACCGCAAGACAGAATGGGGGACTTCCTGCGACTCAAACCTCCCACGTTCGCCGGATCAAGCAACCCCCTCGATGCAGACGATTGGATGCGCACGATCAAAAGGAAGCTGGAAGCCATTGGTTGCCCAGAAAACCAGCGTGTTCAACTGGCTGCCCATCAACTCTCTGGGATGGCCTTAGCCTGGTGGGACACCTTCAACGTCACCATCAGAGAGGCTACCTGGGCGGAATTTGAGGCAGCTTTCCGGGAGCACCATGTGCCCCAAGGATTGGTACAGCTTAAGGAGGACGAGTTCCGAGAATTGACTCAAGACGGAAGATCTGTCAGCGAATATGTGCACAAGTTCACGGAGCTAGCCCGCTACGCGCCAGATGATGTCAATACTGAGAGCAAGAAGATGGCCCGTTTCCTTAAGGGACTCAGGCCAGAACTCAAGACAATTCTGGCTAGCCAAGACTTCCTCAACTTCTCTCACCTTTCCAACAAAGCCATGCAAGTTGAAAGAGCTAAGGAGGAAGAAAAAGGGCACCTCAAAAGGAAGTTCCAGGTTCTCCGGGCACAACAGCAGGACCGACACCAGAAGACTCGATCATTTGGGTTTCCACCCAAAGGGCCCAATTTCAGTAGACCAGCTGGACCCACTCCATCACGATTCAGCCAGCAGAGTCAGAGCTCTTTCCATTCTCCCTCGGTGGCAAGCAACCAACCTCCAGCTAATGCATGTTGGCACTGCGGTGATCCAAGTCACTTCAAGAACAACTGTCCGCAGCTGAAGCCACAGGGACCCGCCTACTCCAACTCGGTGAATGGCCCGAAGAATACCTCGGCATCCGCCCTCAAGGCGCCCTCCGCCGTCAGCCAGCAGAACAAGACTCCATACCAAGGAAGGGCACGTGTAAATCACGTCGATGCCCAGGAAGCTCAGCAGGCTCCGGGAGTAGTACTCGGTGAGTTCCTTGTTGAATTTACTCCCGCTACCGTACTTTTCGATTCTGGAGCATCCCACTCTTTCATAGCCACTAGCTTTGTGGAAAAATATGGCATTCCCTCTACTTCCCTAGAGATTCCTTTGGTCACCCGAACCCCAGGGTCCGACCTCCTATGCCAGCTAAAATGTTCCCAAGTCAGAATCCTTTTAAGTGGGGTAGTATTCCTGGCAGACTTAACCGTCTTGCCATCCAAGGGAATTGATGTAATCCTAGGGATGGATTGGCTAACTAAACACAAGGGCATCATCAGTTGCGCAGACAAGACAGTCCTCCTCACCGACCAGCAGGGAAAGTCAGTCTCTTGCCAGGCACAGCCACCCGCCAGTGACCCAATGATGTTCAATATAACAACGGAAAGTATGTCAGTAGTGGAAGAATTCATGGACGTATTTCCAGAAGAATTGCCCGGAATGCCCCCAGAAAGAGAAGTGGAGTTCTACATAGATCTAATTCCTGGAACAGCACCCATCGCAAAGAGACCATACCGCATGGCTCCAACTGAGTTAGCAGAACTAAAACTTCAAATCTCAGATCTTCAGCAAAAAGGGTACATTCGTCCCAGCTCATCACCTTGGGGAGCACCAGTCCTGTTTGTCTCCAAGAAGGATGGAAGCATGAGAATGTGTATTGATTACCGATCATTAAATGAGGTTACCATCAAGAACAAGTATCCACTTCCTCGGGTCGACGACCTCTTCGATCAGCTTCAAGGAGCCAAGTACTTCTCCAAGATAGACCTGAGGTCTGGTTACCATCAATTGAGGATCAAGGAAGCGGACATCCAAAAGACTGCATTTGTCACTCGGTACGGGCAATATGAATTCACAGTAATGCCGTTCGGACTGACAAACGCACCCGCCTTTTTCATGAACCTCATGAATAAAGTGTTTATGGAAGAGCTAGATAAGTTTGTCGTAGTCTTCATCGACGACATCCTTATTTACTCCAAGAACCGCGAAGACCATAAGCGTCACCTTCGGATCGTCCTTGGAAAACTCCGAGCACACCAACTTTATGCCAAACTCAGTAAATGTGAATTCTGGTTGGAAAAGATAGCCTTCCTTGGGCATATCTTAACCGCAGAAGGAATAAAAGTGGACCCCTCCAAAGTAGAAGCAGTGTCAAAATGGAGGCAACCAACCAACGTCAGTGAAGTTCGAAGCTTCCTAGGAATGGCAGGGTATTACCGCCGCTTCATCAAAGGATTCTCCAGCATCGCAAGGCCAATGACAGAACTTCTCAAGAAAGACCATAAATTTGTATGGACCCCAAAATGTGAAGAAAGTTTCCAAATCATAAAAGAGAAACTCACAACGGCACCCGTTCTATCACTGCCAGATATTCATCAAGATTTTGTCGTCTTCTGTGATGCTTCGAGGCAAGGCTTAGGGTGTGTACTAATGCAGAACGAGAGAGTCATTGCTTACGCCTCACGCCTACTCAAGCCGCATGAGCAGAATTACCCCACCCATGATCTGGAATTGGCAGCCATAGTGCATGCCTTAAAGATATGGAGGCATTACCTAATCGGAAACAAATGCCATATTTTCACAGATCACAAGAGTCTGAGGTACATATTCACTCAACCTGATCTCAACCTCCGTCAGCGAAGATGGTTAGAGCTGATCAAGGATTATGACCTAGAAATTCACTATCACCCCGGGAAGGCCAATGTGGTGGCCGACGCCCTCAGTCGAAAGCCATTCGGAATTAAAGGGACCAACTTTCTAGAAGACTGGAAGAAAGAATCTGCACAACTAAATGCATGTCTGGGAAACAACGACAGTCTCGAAGTCAAGCCAATGCTAGAAGACATCATCTGCAAAGCTCAACATCTAGACCCAGAGACGGCAAGGCTTGTGGAGAAAGCCCGCAAGGAACAACTCCCGGATCTCAGGACAGATGACCAAGGAGTCCTTTGGTTCAAACACCGTCTGTGTGTACCAAAAGGAGAGGCCCGAGAAGTCCTACTCAAGGAAGCTCACGACTCGGCCTACTCCATCCACCTCGGAACTACCAAGATGTACCTGGACCTCAAGACCAGATACTGGTGGAAGGGGATGAAGAAAGAAATAGCTCGGTATGTGACCCGATGTGACATCTGCCAACGGACAAAGGCCGAACACCAAAAACCTGCTGGCCTATTACAACCCCTCCCGATACCTGAATGGAAGTGGGAAGAAATAGGCATGGATTTTGTAACCGGACTACCCCGGACGCAAAAAGGGAATGATTCCATCTGGGTAATAATAGATCGCCTCACCAAGGTAGCCCATTTCATTCCAGTGAAAACTACCTTTGGAGGAGCCACCCTTGCCCGGATCTACCTCAAGGAGATAGTCAGACTCCATGGCATCCCAAGGAAGATAGTATCAGACAGAGGAGCCCAGTTCACATCCAAATTCTGGACAAGCCTTCAGAAAGCTATGGGCACCAAGCTAGATTTCAGCACCGCGTACCACCCTCAGACAGATGGGCAGACAGAAAGGGTCAACAAAGTCCTTGAAGATCTGTTAAGAGCATGTGTGTTAGCTTTTAATAGAAGTTGGGAGTCCAGTCTACCTTACGCAGAGTTCTCCTACAACAATAGCTATCAGTCCAGCATCAAGATGTCACCATTCGAAGCACTGTATGGACGAAAATGCCAGACCCCTCTCATGTGGTCCAACGTGGGGGAAAAAGCACTAGAAGGACCTGCCTTTGTCAAGGAGGCAGAGGAGAAAGTTGCACTGATCCGCAGAAGGTTGCTTGAAGCTCAGAGTCGACAGAAGAGTTACGCAGACAACAGGCGGAGGGAACTCCGATTTGAGGAAGGAGACTTCGTCTACCTTAAGGTTTCTCCAATGCGTGGGGTCAGAAGGTTCCAAGTCAAAGGGAAGCTAGCCCCACGTTTTGTAGGTCCCTATCCCATCATTGGCAAGGTAGGACCCGCCGCATACCGCCTGGAACTACCAGAATCCATGTCCGACATCCACAATGTGTTCCACGTATCCCAGCTCCGCAAGTGCCTGCAAGCACCAGAAAGTCACCTCGAAGAAGAAACAGTGCAGATTCAGAAAGATCTTCAATATCGTGAGAAACCGGTGAAGATTCTTGATTCAGCAGTCAGAAAGACCCGCACCTCAGAAGTGAAGCTCTGTAAAGTTCAGTGGAGCAGAGAAGGAGAAGAGGAAGCCACCTGGGAGAGTGAGGACTTCTTGAGGAGGGAATACCCTTACCTTTTCCCAAATCCAGTCTAAATCTCGAGGGCGAGATTCCTCTAAGTGGGGTAGGTTTGTAACATCCCAAAATCCCAACCCAGGTTTGAAAACCCTAACCCCCCCTAATTCTTCCCCCTTTTGTTTTATTCTTCTCCCTAATCCTACCCCTAGGTCACCCTATCATTTGCATATACTTAAAATTATTTGAGCACCTCACATAGGCCATATTTATCATCAAGTTCATCTAGAGAATTTTTGAGGAAAAGAAACAAAATGACATAAAAGTAGAAAAGAAAAAGAAGAAGAAATAGAATAAGAAAAAGAAAAAGGAAAACCCTTCCCTCCCTCGGCTGGGCCGGCTTCCAGCCCAGCTCGCGCGCACCAGCCACCCTCCCCTCTCCTTCCGGCCCAGGCGGCCCAAGCCGCGCGCCACTCCCGCCCGCTGACAGCCCGACCCCGCCCGTCAGCGCCTCGCCCCTCTCTCTCTCGCGCGGACCTCTCTCACTGGCAGCCCGACCCCACGTGTCAGCTCCTTCTCCCTCGCCCATCCCTCACCGGCGCGCTCGCCGCCGAGCGCTGCACGCCCCGTCGCCTCGCCATAAAGGCTCGCCCCGAATCCCGCGACCGTCCCGCCCCTGTGCCCGAGCCGTCCCCTCGTCCTCAGCCTGCCCGAGCCGTCTTGTCGCCGTTTGCTCCATGCCCGCCATCATGGAAGCTCGTCGGAGCTCGCCGTTGCCTCCATCCCTCTCCCCCTCCCGGGCGCCTATAAAAGGGACAGCCGAGCCCGAGCACTCCACACCAGCCCCGGCCTCCTCCTCCACACCTCCCCAAGCTCAATTGAGCTAGCAGCGCCGCCGTGCTTCCCTCCACCGCTCCGGTAAGCTCCCTTCTCCCCCCCTGGCGACATTCCGTCCAATTAAATAATGCCAAAAGTTCCGCCACACCTCCACGTTCACGACACACCACTTTCCCCACTCTAATTCGGCCGGAAAACTCACCGGCGGCGAAGCCGCCGCGAACACCTGCCACCGTGCCGCGGACCGGCCGCCCTAGGCCCCCGCAGGCGAAATTAGCCCCGCCCCTGTGATCCCCATCTACCACTCATGCTCCGCCACCGTCTCCCCGTTGCAAAACCGGACCGGCGGCGGAGAACCGCCGCGGATCCTCACCGCCGGTCGGCCCCGGTCGAGTCCCTCTCCCCCTCCGTTGTCGCTAACACCGTCAGCCCCCTCCCCTCTCCCTGGCTGGTGGGCCCGCGCCTCCACGCCGTCACCCGCCGTATCCCCGCACAGCTGGGCCATCTGGGCCGCCTGCCTCGCCCGCGCGAGCGCCGCGCCCAAGTGGGCCGAAAATCCCCCCGGCCCGTAGGGAAAGGAAATCCTTTTCCTTTTCTTTTTCCAATTTCTTTTCCCATTTTCTCATATATACTTATGTGCTGATATTTTATGCACCAAAAATAGTTTAAATAAATTAGTAGGGCACAAAAATAATAAAATATAAAAGTTTGCACACCCCACAAAGGTCACTATGTTGATGTATTGTTTTTATCTGTGTTTAAATTAGCGGAAGAGGGATCCGATCCTCCGGAACTCTTAGCTCCGGAAGAAGGGCAGGAACCCGACCCCTCCGAGATTAACCTTTTGTGCCAGGAAAGCTTCGACGAAGGCAAGTCCATCCTTCCCTTGATGCATTATTTACCTACTTCTCTCTACCACTGCCTAAGCCTGGATTATGGGATGGGAATCAAATTGCATGGTAAGCATGAGAGAGCCCACATTAACTATTACTTCGATTAAAAGATATGGGACGAGTAAAAAGGGGGTACAAGTGAAATGTTTTTCCAAAAAGAGTGCGATGAAGGGTACTCACCCTCATCACCTGGTGTAGTAGGATGATCAGGGACTCCCTGGTTTAGGGGAGGGCCTAAGGTGTTGGCTCAGCTGGTTTAGGCGTGAGCAGAAGGATCGTCCTCTCATATAAGGACCGGTTTGTCATCTTTCATTACCTGTACTCTCAAAAGTACAACCACTCGAGGCTGTGTGGGCAGCCACTCAATCTGAACTCGTACGGTCCCACCCCAGGGTTATGAAGGCTGGGGTAGCACCGGGAGGATAAGGAAGGGGAATGTTTTGTCCGGTTTGGACATGGTGGTGGCCTGACTCCTTCTGGTATAACCGTTAAGGTTCGGACGTACAAGGAAAGAAAGAGTTTCAGATTCGGGTCTCATTGGCCATGAGATCGCAGAGCCGGACTAGTGGGTAAAGTGTACCCCTCTGCGCAGAGTCTAAACCTATTCGAATAGTCCGTGTCCACTGGTATGGACGAGTCTGGTATGGTATGACAATTAGCATTTCTACTACAACTGGGAACAGGGAAATGTGTGTGTGTTCTGGAAAGAAAGTAGTACCACGGGAGCGGGAAGCTCAGTGGTGGTCAAGCAAGTGTTACTTCTATTGCTTTGGGAAAACCCTAACTATTGAGTACTGCCCTTCTCTGAAAAAGTATGAGTGACTTCAACTCCACCATAATAAGCATGTACAATATAGGTCACTTCCTCTTTACGGGAGCCGGGTGGGCTTGCGGAATACCTAGTGTATTCACCCAGATTTATTTATGTTTTTCAGCAGCTGAAGACTTCTTTTCTGCTATGCTTGATTGATGGGGCTGTGTCTTCACCCAGTTCTGCCTGTGGCCTGGGCTATTTTATCTTCCACTGTGATATTTGTTTTTCGGCTCACTTTCGAGCTTGTATCCCCGGTATTGTAATAACATTATTCAGACTCTGTAACTATTTGAAGTAATGAATGTGATTACTAGCCTCCTGGGACTAGTAATTGTATCACATTTGAGTCCCAAAGGATCGGGACGCTTCAGGAGGCGAGGTACGTGGACGATGCACTGAATGGTCCAATCAATGAGCCTCAACCCGTTGCTCTTAAGGCAACGAGAAGCAAGGAGGCGTTACCCACCAAGGTGGCGCAAGTTGAGGCGGCCGGGCTCAATGATGAATAGATGGCCCTCATCATCAAGCGCTTCAAGACGGCGCTAAAGGGTCACAAGGGGCAGCCAAGCAAGACCAAGACAAAGGGGAAGCGCTCATGCTTCAAATGTGGTAAGGTTGGTCATTTTATTGCTAACTGTCCCGATAATGACAGTGACCAGGAAAAGGGAAACAAGAGGGAGAAGAAGAAGAATTACAAGAAGGCCAAGGGCGAGGCACATATTGGAAAGGAGTGGGACTCGGATTGTTCGTCATCCGACTCCGAAAATGAAGGACTCGCCGCCACCGCCTTCAACAAGTCATCCCTCTTCCCCAACGAGTGTCACACGTGCCTCATGGCGAAGGAGAAGAAGGTATGTACTCGAGACAGTACTACTTATAATTCTTCTAGTGATGATGAGTCTAGTGATGAAGAAATAGATTACTCTAGTTTGTTCAAGGGATTGGATAGAGCTAAAATAGATAAGATTAATGAATTGATTGATGCCTTAAATGAAAAGGATAGACTTTTAGAGAAACAAGAGGACCTTTTATATGAAGAGCATGATAAATTTGTTAGTGCACAAAATTCACTTGCTCTAGAAGTTAAAAGAAATGAAATTATTTCTAGTGAAGTGTCTACATGTCATGATTCTATCTCTAGCTTAAAGAGAATTAACAATGATTTAAATGCTAAACTAGAAGTAGTAAATAAATCTAACTCTTGTGTAGAACATGTTATGATTTGCACTAGGTGTAAAGATTTTGACATTGATGCTTGTAGTGAACACCTAGTTTGCATTTCTAAATTAAATGATGAAGTGTCTAGTCTTAATGCCCAACTTAAGACTAGCAAGAATGAATTTGACAAGCTAAAATTTGCAAGGGATGCCTACACGATTGGTAGACACCCCTCAATTAAGGATGGTCTTGGCTTCAAGAGGGAAGTCAAGAACTTAACAAGCCATAAGGCTTCCATCTCCACCAAGGAGAAAGGGAAGGCCCATATGGCTAGTAGTGTGCAAAAGAACCATGCTTTCATGTATCATGATAGGAGACATTCTAGGAATGCCTTTAGAAGTTATGATGCTTTTGATTCTCATGCTATGACTGCTTCTAGTTCCCATGTTGTGCATGATAGAAATGTTGCTAGGAGAAATATTGTTCATAATATGCATAGGAGAAATGTTGTTAATGTTCCTAGGAAAGTTAATGAACCTTCTACAATATATCATGCTTTAAATACTTCCTTTGCTATTTGTAGAAAGGATAGGAAGATAGTTGCTAGAAAATTAGGGGCAAAATGCAAGGGAGACAAAACTTGCATTTGGGTCCCTAAGACAATTTTGACTAACCTTGTAGGACCCAACAAGAGTTGGGTACCTAAGACCCAAGCCTAAATTTGCCTTGCAGGTTTATGCATCCGGGGGTTCAAGCTGGATTATCGACAGCGGATGCACAAACCATATGACGGGGGAGAAGATGTTCACCTCCTACGTCAAAAACAAGGATTCCCAAGATTCAATAATATTCGGTGATGGGAACCAAGGCAAGGTAAAAGGGTTAGGTAAAATTGCTATTTCATCCGAGCACTCTATTTCTAATGTGTTTTTAGTTGAGTCGCTTGGATATAATTTGTTATCTGTTAGTCAATTATGCAAAATGGGATATAATTGTCTATTTACAAATGTAGATGTGTCTGTCTTTAGAAGATGTGATGGTTCACTAGCTTTTAAGGGTGTACTAGACGACAAACTTTATTTGGTTGATTTTGCAAAAGAAGAGGCCGGTCTAGATGCATGCTTAATCGCTAAGACTTGCATGGGCTGGCTGTGGCATCGCCGCTTAGCACATGTGGGGATGAAGAACCTCCACAAGCTTCTAAAGGGAGAACACGTGATAGTTCTAACTAATGTACATTTCGAAAAAGATAGACCTTGTGCAGCTTGTCAAGCAGGGAAACAGGTGGGAGGCTCTCATCACACCAAAAATGTGATGACAACATCAAGACCCTTGGAGATGCTTCATATGGACCTCTTCGGACCCGTCGCCTATCTGAGTATAGGAGGAAGTAAGTATGGTCTTGTTATAGTTGATGATTTTTCCCGCTTCACTTGGGTATTCTTTTTGCAGGATAAATCTGAAACCCAAGGGACCCTCAAGCGCTTCCTTAGGAGAGCTCAAAATGAGTTTGAGCTCAAAGTGAAGAAGATAAGGAGCGACAACGGGTCCGAATTCAAGAATCTTCAAGTGGAGGAGCTCCTTGAGGAGGAGGGGATCAAGCACGAGTTCTCCGCTCCCTACACACCTCAGCAAAATGGTGTGGTAGAGAGGAAGAACAGGACGCTCATTGATATGGCGAGGACTATGCTTGGAGAGTTCAAGACCCCCGAGCGTTTTTGGTCGGAAGCCGTGAACACGGCTTGCCACGCCATCAACAGGGTCTATCTACACCGCCTCCTCAAGAAGACTTCATATGAGCTGCTAACTAGTAACAAACCCAATGTGTCTTATTTTCGTGTATTTGGGAGCAAGTGTTATATTCTTGTGAAGAAAGGTAGAACTTCTAAATTTGCTCCCAAAGCTGTAGAAGAGTTTTTATTAGGTTATGACTCAAATACAAAGGCGTATAGGGTCTTCAACAAATCATCGGGTTTGGTTGAAGTCTCTAGCGACGTTGTATTTGATGAGACTAATGGCTCTCCAAGAGAGCAAGTTGTTGATCTTGATGATATAGATGAAGAAGACGTTCCAACGGCCGCTATGCGCACCATGGCGATTGGTGATGTGCGACCACAGGAATATTTGGAGCAAGATCAACCTTCCTCCTCAACAATGGTGCATCCCCCAACCCAAGATGACGAACAGGTACCTCAAGTGGAGGCGCATGATCAAGGGGGAGCACAGGATGTTCAAGTTGAAGAGGAAGAAGCACCTCAGGCACCTCCAACACAAGTTTGAGCGACGATTCAAAGGAATCATCCCGTCGATCAAATTTTGGGTGATATTAGCAAGGGAGTAACTACTCGCTCTAGATTGGTGAATTTTTGTGAGCATTACTCTTTTGTCTCTTATATTGAGCCTTTCAGGGTAGAAGAGGCCTTGCTAGATCCGGACTGGGTGTTGGCCATGCAGGAAGAGCTCAACAACTTTAAGCGTAATAAAGTTTGGACACTAGTGCCTCGTCCCAAGCAAAACGTTGTGGGAACCAAGTGGGTGTTCCGCAACAAACAGGACAAGTATGAGGTGGTGACGAGGAACAAGGCTCGACTTGTGGCAAAAGGTTATGCCCAAGTCGCAGGTTTGGACTTTGAGGAGACTTTCGCTCCTGTGGCTAGGCTAGAATCAATTCGTATCTTGCTAGCATATGCCGCTCACCATTCTTTCAGGTTGTACCAAATGGATGTGAAGAGCGCTTTCCTCAACGGGCCGATCAAGGAGGAGGTGTATGTGGAGCAACCCTTTGGCTTCAAGGATGAACGGTACCCCGACCACGTGTGTAAGCTCTCTAAGGCGCTCTATGGACTTAAGCAAGCCCCAAGAGCATGGTATGAATGCCTTAGAGACTTTTTAATTGCTAATGTTTTCAAGGTTGGGAAAGCCGATCCAACTCTTTTCACTAAGACTTGCGATGGTGATCTCTTTGTGTGCCAAATTTATGTCGATGACATAATATTTGGTTCTACTAATCAAAAGTCTTGTGAAGAGTTTAGCAGGGTGATGATGCAGAAATTCGAGATGTCGATGATGGGCGAGTTGAACTACTTCCTTGGGTTCCAAGTGAAGCAACTCAAGGACGGCACCTTCATCTCCCAAACGAAGTACACACAAGACTTGCTAAAGCGGTTTGGGATGAAGGACGCCAAGCCCGCAAAGACACCGATGGGAACCGATGGACACACCGACCTCAACAAAGGAGGTAAGTCCGTTGATCAAAAGGCATACCGGTCAATGATAGGTTCTTTGCTTTATTTATGTGCTAGTAGACCGGATATTATGCTCAGCGTATGCATGTGTGCTAGATTTCAATCCGATCCAAGGGAGTGTCACTTAGTGGCTGTGAAGCGAATTCTTAGATATTTAGTCGCTACGCCTTGCTTCGAGATCTGGTATCCAAAGGGGTCCAACTTTGACTTGATTGGTTACTCAGATTCCGACTATGCTGGATGTAAGGTCGATAGGAAGAGCACATCGGGGACGTGCCAATTCTTAGGAAGGTCCCTGGTGTCATGGAATTCTAAGAAACAAAGTTCTGTTGCCCTATCCACTGCTGAGGCCGAGTACGTTGCCGCAGGACAGTGTTGCGCGCAACTACTTTGGATGAGGCAAACCCTTCGGGACTTTGGCTACAATTTGAGCAAAGTCCCACTCCTATGTGATAATGAGAGTGCTATCCGAATAGCGGAAAATCCTGTTGAGCACAGCCGCACAAAGCACATTGACATCCGGCATCACTTTTTGAGAGACCACCAGCAAAAGGGAGATATCGAAGTGTTTCATGTTAGCACCGAGAACCAGCTAGCCGATATCTTCACTAAGCCTTTAGATGAAAAGACCTTTTGCAGGCTGCGTAGTGAGCTAAATATCCTAGATTCGCGGAACTTGGATTGATTTATAGCATACATGTGTATATGCCTTTGATCATGTTCCTTATGCATCTTGTTGCTTACTTGTGGTGCTCAAGTTGTACAAACACTCCCTAGACCTCACAAGTCCTTGTGCAAGTGATGCACATATTTAGGGGGAGTTGTGCTACAACTTGACCCTTTGAGACTAACTGTTTGCTTGAGTTTGCTTGATTTAGTCTCAAAGGAAGTTTGAAAGGGAAAAGGTGGAGTTGGACCATGAAAGACTTCCACTGCACTCCGATGAGAGGGTAACTTATTCCAAGTTCATCTCATGTACTCTTATTGCCTTTGTATTCTTATTTGAAGATTTTGGTGAGGCAATGGGGTTATTGGGCCAAGATTGATCCCGTTTTGGTGCTTGATGCCAAAGGGGGAGAAAATAAAGGCCAAAGCAATAAATGGATGAGCTACCACTTGAGAGTTTTTTTTGAAAATAGTAGAATAGAGCTTTTTGTTGTAGGGAGAAGTGTTGATTATGGGAAAAAGGGGGAGTTTTTGAAATCTTGAATCAATTTCTCTTGGAATGACTCTCTTTATGTCTTAACAAGTATGTTTGACTTAGAGATAGAAATTTGAGTTTGATTTGCAAAAACAAACCAAGTGGTGGCAAAGAGTGATCCATATATGCCAAATATGAATCAAAACAATTTTGAGTTCTCATTTGCATTGATATTGCACTTGTTCTAGTTGCTTTATGTTGTGTTGGCATAAATCACCAAAAAGGGGGAGATTGAAAGGGAAATGTGCCCTTGGGCCATTTCTAAGTATTTTGGTGATTGAGTGCCAACACAAGTGCTTTTGTGTTAATCTATGCAAAGTGGTGGACAAAGTGAAAATCATGTCAAAGGTATGTTTCTGGACTTAGTACATTGTTTTATTGACTAATGTATTGTATCTAAGTGCTGGAAACAGGAAAAATTGAATTGGAAATGAGATGGCTACGTTCAGCCTAAGTCAGCTCGGTCTGGATGCACCGGACTGTCCGGTGGTGCACCGGACAGTGTCCGGTGCGCCAGGCTGGCTCTGGCGAACAGGCTGCTCTCGGGACTTCGACGGCGGCGTACGACTAAAATTCACCGGACTGTCCGGTGGTGCATCGGACTGTCCGGTGAGCCAACGGTCTGCCGGGGCAACGGTCGGCCGAGGATTCCGCGCGTGACGCGTGGCCGAGCCAACAGTCACATTGGAGCACCGGACTGTCCGGTGGGCACCGGACAGTGTCCGGTGCGCCAACGGCTCCCAGGCGCCAACGGTCGGCTTCGCCAAATAAGGAAAGAGATCCGCACCGGACAGTGTCCGGTGGTGCACCGGACTATCCGGTGCGCCAGGCGACAGAAGGCAAGATCAGCCTTCCTGGAATGCTCTCAACGGCTCCTAGCTGCCTTGGGGCTATAAAAGGGACCCCTAGGCACATGGAGGAGAACACCAAGCATACTCAAAGCATTCCTAAGCACCAAGACTTCGATTCCACACATTTGTTTCTTCGTGATAGCATCTAGAGCTCTTGTTGAGTTGTGAACTCGTCGGGTTTTGTTGCGAGCTCTTGTTGCGACTTGTGTGCGTGTTGACATTCTGACTTCGTGTCTTGTGTGCGTTGATCATCCCTCCCTTACTCCGTGCTTCTTTGTGAACTTTAAGTGTAAGGGCGAGAGACTCCAAGTTGTGGAGATTCCTCGCAAACGGGATTAAGAAAAGCAAGCAAAACGCCGTGGTATTCAAGTGGGTCTTTGGACCGCTTGAGAGGGGTTGATTGCAACCCTCGTCCGTTGGGACGCCACAACGTGGAGTAGGCAAGCGTTGGTCTTGGCCGAACCACGGGATAACCATCGTGCCATCTCTGTGATTGATAACTTGTGGTGATTGTGTTTTGTTGAAGACTCCTCTCTAGCCACTTGGCGTTTATTGTGCTAACACTTAACCAAGTTTTTGTGGTTTAAGTTTCAAGTTTACAGGATCACCTATTCACCCCCCCTCTAGGTGCTCTCAACGGTCAAGGACAAACTCGGCTTTTTTCATACGCCCCTGCGTCGCCTTTCCGCAAGGAGGAGGGGGGAAAGCGCCATGTTGCCCTCGGAGGGCGCCGAACATGGTGTCTCCAGTGAGTTGCTAACGGGTAATCCGAGTGGACGCCCATGACCCATTCGTTAGGGGTCGGCTAGTGGCCCGGAGGCGCGCTCCAAAAGTACCTTCGGGTGATTCGCCGGACCCGGTCCCCTTTTGACGGGGTCCGAGGGCTCGATGCCTCCCTCTGGTGGGATTCCGTTACAAATCGTTCCTGTCGGTCTCGGAAATGTCCTAGGGTACCTCGGGAGCGTAGCCCGAGCCCTGGTTATGTATCATACGTACCCAGGGTCATCTCTCGCTCTGCGTGCTCTGAGGCGGCTGTCGAACCCTTCGGGGGCCAGCCTACGAACCCCTGATCAGTAGTGGGCGTGGAGCCCGAGTGGCCTGAGGCGGCCGTTGAACCCTTCCGAGGGGCCAACCTTCGAACCTCTGACCAGTAGTGGGCGCGGAGCCCGAGTGCTCTGAGGCGGCTGTTGAACCCTTCCGAGGGGCCAGCCTTCGAATATCTGATCAGTAGGGGGGCTCGGGGCCCGCTTCCTTCGCGGAGAAGGATCCCTTTCGGAGTATCCCCTTTCCCGGTCCCTGTAGCAAGAGAGAGAAAGAGGAAGTGGAAAAGGATATGAAATCGAATGACGTGGCGCACCTTTTTTGACGCGGTCATTATGGCGGAGGTGAAGCGTCGCCTGCTTTGCCTGCCAAAGGTGCCGCCTATCCTGCCGCAGAGTTAATGTGACGGAACGAGTGGTTCGCGGGGCAGCCGTTGTGCGTGCGCGAGCCGTTCGAGGAACGGAACACGGGCGCGTCGTCTTCACGCCGTGGGAGAGGGTTCTCTCGCTGTCCCAGGAGGGGGCGTGACCTTGCTGACGACTTGACTGCTGCTTCCGCTCGCCTGCCACCGCCATTACTGCCGGCCCATTTCTGGCCGTATCGACCATCGCGCCTTCTCCCGCGGCTGACTGACCCGTGACCGATGTGCTCGGTTGGCTCTGTCGGGTCATGCGCAGGGTCGCCTCGAGTCGCGGCACCGGTTCCGCATCGAGGAGGCGCGGTACTGGCGCGAGTGGCGGTGCAGTTTCTCGCACGTAGTAACCGGCGCGCCGGTTACATGACGTGTGGGCCTGGGCCTCCATGCTGGACACGTCGAAGTCGAAAGGGTGCGCCCCCTTGTTGCGGTTGCATGTCGCCTGCATGGCGGTCCGCCCTTTCACCCGCTGGTCCGGGCGATAATGGAGGGATGCTTGTAACCGCTGGGCTGTTGTGCGCTCCGCGCGCGGCGGCTCGACTTCTTCTGCCCTAGGCCAGCTTGCATGACGCGTGGGACCCAGCCCCCGTGTCGTAGGGGGAGGACCTTGGAGCGTGTTGGAGAAGACTCAGTCCGCGCCGGCTGAGGACGCAAGTGGGGAGAGTCGCATTTAAAAGGAGGGTGACCCCCTTGGATGGCAACCATGTCTTCGCACTCTCCTCATGCATCGCGCCCTTCCACCTTCCGAGCCCCCGGATGGGGAGCGCTCGTGTTGCTTTCGTCTTGTCATCATTGGAGGAACGCAACTTCGCGGAAGTTGGTACCTTTCAGCCATCGTTCGGCTTCAAGGATTTTCATCAGGCAGCCCGGCTGCGCCCCCTCGCCGGTGGTCACCCAAGACGGTGACCACCAGTTTGATGGTGGGGAGAAGCAAGCCGGGCTGCGACCTCTGCCCCGCCCTCAACTTCAAGGATCTTCATCATCCTTGCTGGGGCGGAGGGCGGGCTGAGCCGGAGCTCTACCTCCCGCACGGGTTCGTGGGTCACCCTCTCCTTCAGCATTCAGGGGAGAGGGTGCTCACTGGCCTAGCGGAAGGGGCGAACTCCGACAACACGGGGCTGGTCGGCCGCGAGCGTCGTCAGCTTCAGCGCGTTGGGCTCGCTGGCTCAGCTGGCTCTGGCTCGGCTCCCGGTACCCCCTCCCGCCGTACGAGCGGTCGCCGCGCCGCGCGCACCGGAGGGCCACCCAAGACGTCGCGCGCTGCTAGGGCGGCGTTCGTGTTCTTGGGCTATCCTGCCTTTGCTCCGGTACGACGCCTCTTGCGCGGAGGTTGGTGCTCGCCTGTCTGGGAGGATCCGACTGGGGATCTGCCGGTGGGCAGATGGCTGCCGTCGTCGACGTTGAGGTGGTGGTGGCTGAAGAAGTCCTCGTTGCCGACGAGATCGCCGCCACCATCCGCGCTCCGGGCCTCCGGCTCTTTGGCTTTGATAGCTTGTCCTCGCCCCTCGAGTGGGGACGTGGGCGAGGAGCTGGTCGCAGCAGCGTCCGCCCTGAGGTCATCGCTGCTGCTGTTTGGCCACTCGGAGCGGAGGTCTTTGTCGCTGCTGCCGAAGCGGGCGTCGGCGAGCCACCAGGGGTTTCGTCGCCCCGCAGGCCCTCCAATGTGGGGGGTTGTTCGTACCTGCGGGAGTGGAACCGGAGTTCCGTTTGTAATGGCACCTTGACTGCCGGTGTTTGTTCATTGCGGCTGTCGAGGCCTGAACATGTAGGTATTTTTGGGTGTAATACCGTGTTTTTTCCTCATTCTCGAGCACTGGAACTCGCCTGTCGGCTAGCCGAACCGCTTAACCAAATGTGAGTTGCTCTGTGCGGAAGGTGACGAGTGAGGTATCTGTATCCCGGAGGCGTAGGAGTCCCTCGGCTTGGTCGTCCTTGCCGCCCGAGGCTTCTCTTGCTTAGTTAAAGGAACCCTTGGCCGCTCTACGATGAGCCGGAGCCGAAGGCAGCGGTGTCAGCATGGACAGAGGCACAGTTGGCTCGAAAAGAAGACTTCGTCGGCCGGAGCCTGGCCAGGCCGTCCACTGGCGGGACCAGCGCCGGAGTCGGGTTGCCGAGGCCATGAGCCGTCTGCTCGGGCCGGGTTCCTGGAGGAGACCCTGGCGGTGATGGCCCGGGCGTGGTGCTGACGTCGTCCTTCGGAGCGGAGATCCTTCGTCCGTGTTTCCATCCGAGGCTCGGTCGGACTTCGCCGAAGGTGGAGTTGACGCCGAGGGTGCTGCTGCTCCCCTGTTGATGTCTGATCCTGCAGGAACAGTTTATCTGTAGTGTGCGTATGTTTTTTGCGGCCGCCGAGGCCCAAACATACTGTCGTCGCGTTGTAAAGCTGCGTTTCTTTTCCTCTTGTTTCGATTATCAGGGCTTGCTCGTCGGTAGCAGAATCGTTTATCCGAGCTAGAGTTACTTCTCACGGAAGGTGATGAGTGAGGTATCCATATCCCGGAGGCGTAGGAATCCCTCGGCTCGGTAGGCCTTGCCGCTTACGTGTACTCTTGCTCATCCACGGGATTCTATTATCGACGTAGCCGAGAAAACCTGAAAAACAGTTTCGGCAGAAAGTCTTTTGAGCGTTAAGGCTTGTTCGGTCAGCAGGATCGCTCATCCGAACGCGAGTTACTTCTCGCAGAAGGCGATGAGTGAGGTATCCGTATCCCGGAGGCGTAAGAGTCCCTCGGCTCGGGCGGCCTTGCCTGCTTACGTGTACTCCGTCGTTTTCATGATCCCACTACCGAAGTAGTCGAAAAGCACGAAAGATATTCTGGCAGAAAGACTTTTTCTGAGGAAAATTTTGACGCGGAGGGGGTTCCCCCCTTCTAGCCCCCAAGGGAGGGTCGGGCTTTGCCGAGGCAAGGCTAACCCTTCCTTGATGGTTAGACTTCATATGTAAACAAGGTATATGAACGGCTTGAAAACATCTTAAGGGTAGAAGCGACGTAGCTGTCGGATGTTCCAAGCGTTGCTGTAGACATCGCCTTGACTGTTGGCTAGCTTGTACGTCCCGGGCTTCAAAACCTTGGCGATGACGAACGGCCCTTCCCAGGGAGGCGTGAGCTTGTGCCGCCCTCGGGCGTCTTGTCGTAGTCGAAGCACCAAGTCGCCCACCTGGAGGTCTCGGGACCGAACCCCTCGGGCGTGGTAGCGTCGCAGGGACTGCTGATACCGTGCCGAGTGTAGTAAGGCCGCGTCCCGAGCCTCTTCCAGCTGGTCCAGTGAGTCTTTTCGGTTGGTCTGGTTGCATCGGTCGTCGTAGGCCCTCGTCCTTGGGGAACCGTATTCTAAGTCTGTGGGCAAGATGGCCTCGGCTCCATAGACTAGAAAGAACGGCGTGAAACCCGTGGCTCGACTTGGCGTCGTCCTCAGGCTCCAGACCACCAAGGGGAGTTCCTTCATCCATCGCCTGCTGAACTTGTGGTGGTCGTTGTAGATCCTCGGCTTGAGTCCTTGCAGAATCATGCCGTTGGCACGTTCTACCTGCCCATTCGTCATGGGGTGAGCCACAGCGGCCCAGTCCACCCGGATGTGGTGATCCTCGCAGAAGTCCAGGAACTTTCTGCCGGTGAACTGGGTGCCGTTGTCGGTGATGATGGAGTTCGGGACCCCAAAGCGATGGATGATGTTGGTGAAGAAGGCCACCGCCTGTTCGGGCCTGATGCTGTTTAGGGGTCGGACCTCGATCCACTTGGAGAATTTGTCGATGGCGACCAGCAGGTGCGTGTAGCCCCCGGGTGCCTTCTGCATGGGACCGACGAGGTCCAGACCCCACACAACAAATGGCCAGGTGATGGGTATTGTTTGCAGAGCCTGAGCGGGTAGGTGTGTCTGCCTTGCGTAGAATTGACACCCTTGGCAGGTGCGGACAATTCTAGTGGCGTCGGCCAGTAGAAACCTTGTTGGAAAGAGTTTCCATCAAGGGCTCGAGGCGCTGCGTGATGACTGCAAGCCCCCGAGTGTATTTCTTGTAAGAGTTCCTAGCCTTCGACGATGGATATGCATCGCTGGAGGATGCCGGAGGGGCTGCGGTGGTAGAGCTCCTTCCCGTCACCCAGCAAGACGAATGACTTGGCGCGCCGCGCCAGTCTCTGAGCTTCGGCTCTGTCGAGGGGTAGCTCTCCTCGGTGGAGATATTGCAGGTACGGGGTCTGCCAGTTTCGATTAGGCGTGACCCCATTCCGCTCTTCCTCGATGCGCAGAGCCTCACCCTCGGTAGCCGAGGGCGCCTCGGGTGGGGCCGAGGGTGCCTCGGGCCGGGCCGAGGCCTTCTCGGGCTCGGGCGTGTCGTTTGTCTTGACTGAGGGTTGATGTAGGTCCTGGGAGAAGACGTTCAGGGGAACCGTTGTTCGCGCCGAAGCTATCTTCGCCAGCTCGTCCGCAGTCTCGTTGTACCGCCGGATGACGTGGTTGACCTCGAGCCCGTAGAACTTGTCCTCCAGGCGCCGAACTTCGTCGCAGTAGGCTTCCATCTTCGGGTCGAGGCAGTGGGAGTTCTTCATGACTTTGTCGATGACAAGCTACGAGTCACCGCGAGCGTCGAGGCGTCAGACCCCTAGCTCGATGGCGATGCGCAACCCGTTGACCAGAGCCTCGTACTCAGCCACGTTGTTGGACGCCGGGAAATGGAGGCGCAACACGTAGCGGAGGTGCTTCCCAAGGAGCGAGATGAAGAGCAGGCCCGCGCCCGCTCCTGTTTTCATCAGCGACCCGTCGAAAAACATGGTCCAGAGCTCCGGCTGGATCAGAGCCGCTGGAAGCTGGGTGTCGACCCATTCAACCACAAAGTCCGCCAAGACTTGGGACTTGATGGCCTTCAGAGGGGCGAACGAGATTGTCTCGCCCATGATTTCCACTGCCCACTTTGCAATCCTACGCGAGGCCTCTCGGCACTGGATGATCTCCCCCAGGGGGAAGGATGACACCACAGTCACCGGGTGAGACTTGAAGTAGTGTCGCAACTTCCACCGCGTCAGAATCACCGCGTACAATAGCTTCTGAATTTGTGGGTAGCGGATCTTGGTCTCGGACAGTACTTCACTGATGAAGTAGACTGGCCTCTGGACGGGCAATGCATGCCCTTCTTCTCGTCTTTCGACCACGATCGCGACGCTGACCACCTGAGTGGTAGCGGCGACGTAGATCAAGAGGGCTTCTCCGGCAGCGGTTGGCACCAGGATGGGTGTGTTCGTAAGGAGCGCCTTCAGGTTCTCGAGGGCTTCCTCGGCCTCGGGGGTCCAAGTGAAGCACTCGGTCTTTCTTAAGAGGCGGTACAGAGGTAGGCCTCTTTCGCCAATGCGCGAGATGAAGCGGCTCAGAGCCGCAAAGCATCCCATGACCCTCTGTACGCCTTTCAAATCCTTGATGGGCCCCATGTTGGTGATGGCCGCGATTTTCTCCGGGTTGGCCTCGATGCCTCGCTCGGAGACGATGAACCCCAAGAGCATGCCTCGGGGGACTCCGAAGACGCACTTCTCGGGATTGAGTTTTACGCCTCTCGCCTTGAGACACCGGAATGTCGTTTCAAGGTCGGAGACGAGGTCGGAGGCTTTCCTCGTCTTGACTACAATGTCATCGACGTAAGCCTCGACCGTTCGACCAATGTGCTCTCCGAACACGTGGTTCATGCACCTTTGGTACGTCGCACCCGCATTCCTCAAACCAAATGGCATAGTAACGTAGCAGTACATGCCAAAGGGCGTGATGAAAGAAGTCGCGAGCTGGTCGGACTCTTTCATCCTCATTTGGTGATACCCTGAGTAGGCATCGAGGAAAGATAGGGTTTCGCACCCAGCAGTGGAATCCACGATTTGATCGATGCGAGGCAGAGGGTAGGGAACCTTCGGACATGCTTTGTTTATACTAGTGTAGTCTACACACATCCGCCATTTCCCTCCTTTCTTTCTCACAAGCACAGGGTTGGCAAGCCATTCGGGATGGAATACCTCTTTGATGAACCCTGAGGCCATCAGCTGGTGGATCTCCTCGCCTATGGCTCTGCGCTTTTCTTCGTCGAATCGGCGCAGAGGCTGCTTCACGGGTCGGGCTCCAGCTCGGATATCCAGTGAGTGCTCGGCGACATCCCTCGGTATGCCAGGCATGTCCGAGGGACTCCACGCAAAGACTTCGGCGTTCGTGTGGAGAAAGTCGACGAGCACTGCTTCCTATTTGGGGTCGAGCTCGGAGCCGATCCGTATCTGCTTGGAGGCGTCGTTGCTGGGGTTGAGAGGGACGGATTTGACCGTCTCAGCTGGCACGAAGTTGCTGGCGTGGTGCTTCGCATCTGGCGCCTCCTTGGAGAGGCTCTCCAGGTCGGCGATGAGGGCCTCGGATTCGGCAAGGGCCTCGGCGTACTCCACGCACTCCACGTCGCATTCGTACGCGTGTCGGTACGTGGAGCCGACGGTGATGACCCCGTTGGGGCCCGACATCTTGAGCTTGAGGTAGGTGTAGTTGGGGACGACCATGAACTTGGCATACCATGGCCTCCCCAGTAGTGCGTGGTAGGTTCCTCGGAACCCGACCACCTCGAACGTGAGGGTTTCCCTTCAGAAGTTGGAGGGAGTCCCGAAGCAGACGGGCAGATCAAGTTGTCCGAGGGGTTGGACGTGTTTCCCGGGGATGATCCCGTGAAAAGGCGTCGCGCCTGTCCGGATCGAGGACAGATCGATCTGCAGGAGCCCGAGGGTCTCGGCGTAGATGATGTTGAGGTCGATGCCTCCGTCCATGAGGACCTTGGTGAGCCTGACATTTCCGATGATGGGGTCGACAACGAGCGGATATTTCCTCGGGCTCGGCACGCGGTCGGGGTGGTCGCCCTGGTCGAAGGTGATGGGCTTGTCGGACCAGTCTAGGTAGACTGGCGCCGTCACCTTTACCGAGCAGACCTCCCGACGCTCTTGCTTGCGGTGCCGAGCCGAGGTGTTCGCCACTTGCCCACCGTAGATCATGAAGCAGTCGTGGACCTTGGGGAACTCCTCTGCCTTGTGATCCTCCTTCTTGTCGTTGTTGTGGGCCCTGCCACCTTCCGTCGGTGGCCCGACCTTGTGAAAGTGGCGCCGAAGCATGACGCACTCCTCAAGGGTGTGCTTGACGGGCCCCTGATGATAGGGGCACGACTCCTTGAGCATCTTATCGAAGAGATTGGCACCTTCAGGAGGTTTCTGAGGGTTCTTGTACTCAGCGGCGGCGACAAGGTCCGCGTCGGTGGCGTCGTGTTTCGCTTGCGACTTCTTTTTGTTCTTCTTCTTGGTGCCGCGCTGAGTGGATGCCTCGGGGACGTCATCCGGCTGGCGGCCCTGGGGCTGCTTATCCTTCCGGAAGATGGCCTCAACCGCCTCCTGGCCAGAGGCGAACTTGGTGGTGATGTCCATCAGCTTGCTCGCCCTGGTGGGGGTCTTGCGACCCAGCTTGCTCACCAGGTCGCGGCAGGTGGTGCCGGCGAGTCGGTGATGTTGGGCAGCTCGGTGCGCTGCTTCGAGAATCGCCGGATGTAGTCCCGGAGAGACTCTCCTGACTGCTGGCGGCAGCTTTGGTGATCCCAGGAGTTCCCAGGGCGCACGTACGTGCCCTGGAAGTTGCCGGCGAAGGTTTGGACCAGGTCGTCCCAGTTGGAGATCTGCCCCGGAGGCAGATGCTTCAGCCAGGCTCGAGCGGTGTCGGAGAGGAACAGGGGGAGGTTGCGGATGATGAGGTTGTCATCGTCCGTTCCACCCAGCTGGCAGGCCAGTCAGTAGTCCGTGAGCCACAGTTCCGGCCTCGTCTCCCCCGAGTACTTTGTGATGGTAGTCGGGGTTCGGAACCGGGTCGGGAACGGCGCCCGTCGTATGGCCCGGTTGAAAGCCTGCGGACCGGGTGGTTCGGGCGAGGGACTCCGATCCTCCCCGCTGTCGTAGCATCCCCCACGCCTGGGGTGGTAGCCTTGGCGCACCCTCTCGTCAAGGCGGGATCGACGGTTGTGGTGGTGGTGCTCGTTGCCGAGGCGACCCGAGGCCACAGGCGCTGTGTTGCGTGTGCGCCTGGTGTGGACCGAGGCTTCCCGCACGAATCGGGAAGTCGCGGCGCGATGCTCCGAGGGGTATCCCCGCCTTCGGGAGGCAGAGCTTTTGGCCCGTCGGACCGCGGCATCCTCCAGGAGATTCTTGAGCTCTCCCTAGATACGCCGCCCTTCGGTGGTCGATGGTTCCGGCATCGCGCGGAGTAGTATTGCTGCTGCAGCCAGGTTCTGGCCGACCCCACTGGAAGCCGGTGGCGGCCTTGCTCTGACGTCGTCGGCAACGCAGTGCTGGATGCCCTGGGGTAGATGACGCGCTTCTCCGGCCGGAGCTTGGTCTGCCCATTCCTGCCCGATGTTCCGCCGGAACTGCTCAAGTGTTCCTGCTCCCTCGTCGAGCCTGGCCTGCATCTCGCGGATTAGCTCGAGCTGTGCGTCCTGACCCCCCACAGGGACTAGGACCACAGCTAGCTCCCGAAGGATGTCAACGCGAGGCACAGGCCTAGGGGGATCGCCGTTTTCCGGCATACCAAGATGGTTGCCTTCGCCGGGACCCCCTAGATCGACGTGGAAACATTCACGACTTGGGCCGCAGTCCTCGTCGCCGAAGCTGCGGCTACCATCAGAATAATCGGAGAGGCAGTAGTCGCATGCTGTCATGAAGTCCCGCATGGCACTGGGGTTACCGAGCCCGGAGAAAATCCAACAAAAGTCAGGCTCGTCATCTTCCTCGGAACCCGAGGGTCCGTAGGTCGAGACGGCCGTCTATCTGTTCCAGGGCGACCGCATATGGTACCCCGGAGGGTTGGTACATGCCTCTATGAAGGCTTCCACCGAAGCAAGGTCGCTTGGTGGGTCGAAGCTGAATCCAAAAGGCACGAGATGGGAATCGGTCGGTACCTCTTGGTCGACGGGCGGTGACGAAGTCGCGTTAGGGGCGGACTGCACCGTTGTCTCAGGTACGAGGGCGACGCCCAGCAAGTCCTTCGCGAGCGTGCTGGAGTCGTTCATCTGCTTGGGGTTGGCGTGTTGCGGGGAAACGGCGTTCGTCTTCGTCTCAGACGCAAGGTCGAAGCCCGACGTGTCCCCCGCTGGGGCGCCGGCGTCGTCGACTTGCTCGACAGCCGACGAGGTGCCGCCTCCTGCTTGGCCATGGTTGCCCCACCTCCTCCTCCGTCGGTGGGGGAGGTGACAGGACAAACCCGAATGTTGTTCTTCCGCCATGTGGGGAAGACGTCGTTGATTCCGCCGCCGGCGGGCGGGCTGACGGCCGCCATTGTCGCTGTCGCGCGGCGGAGGAAGGAGTATCATGTCGTAGCTGCCGTCGAGGGACATGAACTCAAGACTCCCGAAACGGAGCATCGTCCCGGGTTGGAGAGGTTGCTGGAGACTACCCATCTAGAGCTTAACAGGAAGTTGTTCGTCAACACACAGCAGGCCCCTACCTGGCGCGCCAACTGTCGGCGTTTTGACCTCGGGGGGTCCCTGGACCGACGAGTAAATTGTCGCTGCGTGTCCCAGCCCAGATGGGTCGGCGCGAGACAGGAAACAAAGGGGGGAGAACAGTAAGGGGAACCCGCGGCCTTCGTGTTGTCCTGCGCCCAGGGCGGATGGATGCGCTTGCAGTAGGGGGTTACAAGTGTTCGCGTGGGAGAGAGCGAGAGCGAGAGCCTTATGCGTCGGCCCGTTCTCCCGCGCGGCCAACCTTCTCGTACGAGAGCCCTGAACCTTCCTTTTATAGGCGTAAGGAGAAGGTCCAGGTGTACAATGGGGGGTGTAGTAGTGTGCTAACGTGTCTAGCAGAGAGGAGCTAGAGCCCTAAGTACATGCCGTCGTGGCAGTCGGAGAGGTTTTGGCACCCTGTTCATGTGATGTCGTGGCCGTCGGAGGAGAGCTGGAGCCCTGCGGAAGGACAGATGTCGGGGCTGTCGAATCCTTGCTGACGTCTCCTTGCTTCCGTAAGGGGCTGAGAGCCGCCGTCGTCATGGAGCACGTGGGGCGCCATCATTATTTGTTTACCGGGGCGAGCCAGATGGGACGCCGGTCTTGTCCCCCTTAGCCTGAGCTAGCTAGGGGTAGGGTAATGATGGCCCCCTGTGACGTGGTCGGTCCGAGCCCTAGGTCGGGCGAGGCGGAGGCTCCTCCGAGGTCGAGGTCGAGTCCGTCTTCCGAGGTCGAGGCTGAGCCCGAGCCTTGGGGTCGGGCGAGGCGGAGTCCGTCTTCCGAGGTCGAGGCTGAGTCCGAGCCCTGGGGTCCGGCGAGGCGGAGTCCGTCTTCTGAGGTCGAGGTTGAGTCCGAGCCCTTGGTCGGGCGAGGCGGAGACCGTCTTCCGAGGCCGAGGCTGAGTCCGAGCCCTGGGTCGGGCGAGGCGGAGTCCGTCTTCCGAGGTCGAGGTTGAGTCCGAGCCCTGAGTCGGGTGAGGCGGAGACCGTCTTCCAAGGCCGAGGCTGAGTCCGAGCCCTGGGTCGGGCGAGGCGGAGTCCATCGTCCAGCGTCGAGGTTGAGCCCGAGCCCTAGGGTCGGGCGAGGCGGAGACCGTTTTCCGAGGCTGAGGCTGTGTCCGAGCCCTAGGGTCGGGCGAGGCGGAGTCCGTCATCCAGCGTCGAGGTTGAGCCCGAGCCCTAGGGTCGGGCGAGGCGGAGCTTCCTCTGGCGCCCGAGGCTGAACTTAGCTACTGTCAGCCTCACTCTGTCGAGTGGCACAACAGTCGGAGCGACGCAGGCGGCGCTGTTTTCTTGTCAGGTCGGTCAGTGGAGCGGCGAAGTGACTGTGGTCACTCCGGCTCTGTCGACTGAAGAGCGCGCATCAGGATAAGGTGTCAGGCGATCCTTGCATTAAATGCTCCTGCGATACGGTCGGTTGGCGTGGCGATCTGGCCAAGGTTGCTTCTCTGCGAAGACTAGGCCTCGGGCGAGCCGAAGGTGTGTCCGTTGCTTGAGGGGGCCCTCGGGCGAGACGTAAATCCTCCGGGGTCGGCTGCCTTTGCCCGAGGCTTGGCTCAGGCGAGGCGAGATCGTGTCCCTTGAGTGGACTGAGCCTTGACCTTAATCGCGCACATTAGGCCTTTGCAGCTTTGTGCTGATGGGGGTTACCAGCTGAGATTAGGAGTCTTGGGGGTACCCCTAATTATGGTCCCCGACAGCAGGAGACATTCTTGATGTTCTGGTTGATCCTACGATCAGAACACATATCCATTATGGAGATGGAATTACTGCATTCAATAGTCCTGAGTTTAGGAATGAAGAGGAGCCTTGTGCCTTTGTTATGGTCGCTGATTCAGATGATGATCGTCCGGTTGGTGAACTTACACATAGTGATATTGAGATGTTGAAGCGTGTTATTCTAGAGCACTGGGATCCAAGAGTGCATGAGTTCAGCGATCTGAGTCTATCTCATGACACCTTTGCAGAAGGGAGGGATGATGAGTTGCTAGATGCTCCTGAGGCGGGTCCTAGCATGATGATCAAAATGGGTCGGGTTTTCAACGACCTAAATGCCTTGAAGATGTGGTTGCAACATTATGTCGTCTTACGTAAGAGGCCGTATAGGGTGCTTCATTCATACGAGAAGCGGCGTTACGCTATTGTATGTGACAAGGACCAGTGTCCATGGAGGGTCTGTGCTATGATATAGAAGATCATCGGAAAGTGGAAGATAACAAAAATTGTGGGCTCGCACAACTTTGCTGAACATGAGCCAATGACGAAGCATCGTTAGTTGACCTATACCCTCAATGGGAAGCGACTTATGGGAATATTACAGTCAGAACCAAATATGAAGGTGAGGACGATCATTCGAATTGTGGAGAATGTGTACGATGGATACAAGATAACATATGGCAAAGCATGGAGGGCTAAGCAATGTGCTTGGAAGATGAAATATGGGGACTGGGAGTCTAGGTACGAGCAGCCACTTGTTCTTCTCAATGCAATGAAGGCGGCAAATCCAGGCATGCATTATGAGTACATCCCTAAACCAAAACATGGATTAATGAGAGGCAAATATCTAGCCTTTTCATAAGTATCTAGCCTTTTCAGAAACATCTAGCCTTTTCAGAAGTACATAACCTTTTCAGAAGCATCTAGCTTTTTCAGAAGTATCTAGCCTTTTTAGAAGCAGCTAGCCTTTTCAAAAATACCTAGCCTTTTCAAAAACATCTAGCATTTTCATAACACATACCACCTTGACATTGGCCTATTTATACGCGACCATTTGGTTCATTGTGCCATACAAAGGGAAGTCACCACCTAAAATGGTTTCAGGGTCATCTTGAGGAAAGGGTTCTAGAAATGAGAGAGCAAAGGGTGTGGGGAAGGGACCTCCAATTTGTTATGATGGGCCACTTGGCCCCAATTATTTTGAAGAAGCAACATATGAATTTCCAGTACAAAGTAAAAGTGATTTCAATAAGAAGGTTCAGCTTAGGTCTTACAATAACAGGAGAGAAGATTGATCGAAGTGCATCCATGGTGAGGATTGCTTGGTGCATATGTTCGTCGAGAGGGGGATTGATGGAGGCCGATGTTTCTTCAGATGTCCTTATGCATATGTAAATATTAACTATAATCCTTTGTTCTATATGATTTTGTTGTTGAGTAAAACTAATTGTAAACATTTATACAACATTCATTGGTAAATGAACTACTAGAAAACTGTTCTATATCAATTGCTTTAAGTGTGTTGATTCTATGTATCAATTGCTTTAAGTCATCTTCATTAATTGCTTTTAGTGCCTAATTTGAATCCATAATAAGTAGTTCATTACTATATAACATTGTTCGATACTAAATAATACAAAATAAGAAGTTTATTACTACATAACATCATATAAGCACCTAGACTACTGAGTGCAACGGGGCCATTTGCCCTTGCGAAAAGCATCAGGGTTCTCCCCTATTGCGTCCTTTGCACGACGTGCACGCTCAAGCTTCTTCTCCTTCTCCACCCTGCATTCAACAATATGCATCATTTCCTGCTTGTCTACCCATTGTTGCTCGGCCGCAAGCTCCTCTCGTCTTTTCTCTATCCTCTCTTTGTCCTCTGTATCCCACTTTTTAAGATTCTCCAACCACTTCTTGTCTTTCTGTGAGATTTCTGTGTCAATCCACTACTCAAAATCACAGAGCGTTGGAGGATTCTACAAAACATGCAATGATTAGTACCAAAACAAAACATGCACCACTTCATATGAAAGCTGTGAACTAGATAAAAATTATTCTCATCATTAAATTCATCCGACGCTGAACAATCGTTGGCTCAAATGCATAGTTAACACACATCCAATACCTTTGTCGATAGGTGTCATGATCCTTGGACTTGTCAACTTTGCAACGATCACACAAAAACACATAGGCACTGGAACACCAGTTGGCAAAGCAAGCGGGTCGAAGGCAGTTCCGGTCAATGGACCCTTCCTAAATTTCGATAAGTTTTATAAGACTCACAAATATTAGTTATTACATTTAATACAATGCTTACCTTTGTTTAGCAGATTTACCGCGCCTAGACATCCTACAAATCGATAATATGACAATAAAAATGATTCTAAAAATGATTCCCAAACGGTAACCCTAACCCTATTAATCAGACATAGCAAAAGACCAAAAAATGGAGGGAGATTACTGTTGGGGACCTTCGGCATCCGAAGGTCCTCAAAAACAGGATTTAACAGTATTTCTGGAAGTATAATGTGTGAGCAGGTACCTTTGAACTCAAGTCGTTATCACGCCAGGAGAAGACCAGGATAATACGAAGGTCTTGATACAACGCCGAAGATGTCAGCAGGAAAGCTTCGGCGTGGTTGCAGAAAATGAAACCGACTTAAAGATGAAAAGGCTATTCAGACCTCGATAGATTACCATAGAATTATTATCAAATGTAAAGGGCATGAATGTAATTTTATATGGGCTGTGTCCCGTGCCTATAAATAGGTGAACAGTACTCCCGTACTGTTCACGCTGACTTGGCATTCGCTTTTTGCGTCACGCTTGTACCTTCATTTCATTCTGATTAAAGGTACACTTGTAATTCAACGATATTTCTGTTTATACCTAATGATAATATATAATTGTCCATGTTGTCTCTTATATTCTTTATATTTCATTCCTTGTCATTATCTAATGAATCTAAGAAGGTACGTTCTTCATAACCTTCGTCCGTAAACCATTATATCCTAAGGGAAATAATGCTTCGGAGGACGAAGGACCTTAATGATTAACATTTTCTATGTTGCCTTGTTCTTAACTCATAGCATTTGAGAACAAGTCCCCAACATTGGCGCCCACCTCCGGTGAACTCACTTCCACTCTGAGTTTTTTGAACACCTTCGGCGATCATAAACCTTCGTTATGGCGCCGAAGAAGGCTTCAGCGACTGGGGCTGCAGCTCTGCAACCTCTGGACCACAATCAGGAGACAGTCTCCTTGCGGGAGGCCCGAAGCCAGAAAAGGAAGGCTGTCAGTCCAACACCACCAGACGACGAGATAGATCAAGAAATCAGAGATATGGAGATGCTTCATCAACAAGTACAGAGGAAGAAGGAAAAGATGGCCAGGCTAGCTGAACTGCAGAGGCAGATAGACGAAGCCTCTGAAGAAGTTCGTCATCTTGTCCAGGATGAGCAGCACCGAAGGCCTCAACATCAAGATCTTCATCAGGAGGGTTTCCCTAACGAAGATGACTGGTATGACAATTTCCATCATGGGAATTTTGTTTTTGATGACGCTTCTCCTCTGTCCGCTGAGCTGCAGGCTACACCGTGGCCTCCGTCTTACAAGCCGCCTCAGCTTCCTATATTCGATGGTCACTCAGACCCGAAGCAGTTTTTGATGAGCTACGAAGCAACAGTATCTTCGTATGGTGGCAATGCTTCAGTCATGGCCAAATCTTTCGTTATGGCTGTCAGGAGTGTGGCTCAAACCTGGTATTCCTCCCTTCGACCAGGAACGATCACTTCATGGCAGAAGCTGAAGGACTTGTTGTTAACTAGCTTCCAAGGATTTCAAACGAAGCCGGTCACTGCTCAGGCTCTATTCCAGTGCACCCAAGATCACGAAGAATACCTTCAGGCATATGTCCGAAGGTTCTTGCGTTTGAGGGCACAGGCACCAACGGTGCCCAATGAAATTGTCATTGAGGCCATGATCAAGGGGCTTCGGCCAGGACCGTCAGCTCAGTACTTCGCTCGGAAGCCTCCTCAAACTTTGGAGAAGCTGCTCCAGAAGATGGATGAGTACATTCGGGCCGATAATGATTTTCGCCAAAGAAGGGAGGAGGCTTTCAGGTTTTCTGAAATGACCAGGGGCTTCGGAGGGAGGTTCTACCCGAGACACGTCAGGTCAATTCATAACTCTACACAAAATGATGACAGAGGAAGCCAACAGCAAAGGCCACAATGTTCCTCACAGGCTTCGGGGCAACAGCAAAGCTCCTTCCGACCACCAGCTCCAAGAGGCAGAGGCGCCAGGGGCTTTGGAGGAAGATTTGGCGATCAACCAAGAAGAATCTTTTGCTTATTCTGCGGTGAGAACAAAGGCCATACTACCAGGATGTGCCATGTCACTATTCAGAAACAAAAGGAAATAGCTGAGGCAGCAGCGCAACAAGCTCAGCCGAAGCAGGTCATGCATACAGCTTCGTATCATTCGCCCTACATTCCAGAATATGTGGGCAATCATCCTGCAGTTTCTGTTGCTTCGGCGAGTCAGCCTCAAGCTTCCTGGCAACAGCCTCCGCCTCCACCTCCGTTGCAACAAGGCCAGCAGCCAGAAGGGAGCCAGTATGCTCCACACCAGAGGGACTTCAGAGAGCAATCCGAAGCTCGTACAGTCAATAGCACTGTGCCAGAATCAAAGCACATCTATTGACGAATATCCTACCTTAATAGCAATCTTTTTCATTCAGTTTTATTTTCTGTAATAAAGGACATTGTTTAGGTTTCATGTAATTAGTTTCGTTGATTCCTACAAGGAAAATATACTTTCTTCACAGGCATATATTGGTTAAAATATCGAAAATTCCAAAGACGACCTTCGAACTATCGAAAATTCTTCGAAGCAACAAAAAGTCGTTCTAAGGAACGCAGAGTAAGTTTACCGAAGTCACAAAAAGTCGTTCCAAAGGGAGCGCAGTGTAAGTTTTCTGCTCCAAAGTCATTCCTAAGGGAATGCAGAGCATACAGCGAAAAGTCAACGCTGATACCGCCTAAGTAAAAGGCGAAGCGCGAAAAGTCAACGCGAATACCGCTGAAAGTAAAAGGCGAAGAAGCTCCTAAGGGAGGCTTACAGCGAAAAATAAACGCTGATTCCGCTGAAGTAAAAGGCGAAGAAGCTCCTAAGGGAGGCTTATAAAAGATTGTGTTTTATTGCAGGGATGCGTGTATATCTTCGGAGTAAACATCATCTCACATAACATAACATCATCGCATCATTTCGCATAGCATAAGCATCATACATCATTTTGTACATGGCACAAGAGGTGGACACATTATCAATCTACGGAAGAATGTTTTGAAAACAAAAAGAGAGACAGAAATCAGTCACCAAAAGATACATCATTGATCTTCGGAAGGGTAGCTTCGGAAAATATTTTTACGAAGCCTGGATATTATTCATCAGAACATTGGATATTGTTGTGACAATGAAAAATTCTTCTTCACGAAGCATGAAAAGAAGGGAAGGTGTTTTTTCGTCAAAGACTCAAAAGCGGTACGTGTAAAGTTTCATGCATCGTAAAGAATTGACTAACAAAAATAGGTATATTACATTTGTGGTTACCAAATGTTAGTATATTACATTTCCGAAGTTTTTGTTTTACAAAAATACTTAATCTTCTCTCAAAACGACTTCGGCAGCCTCGTTCAGGAGCCGATTGACGACTTCGTCCATAATATCTTCAGCCATCTTTTTAATTTCGTCGTCTCCTTTCGGCTGAGGGCCCGAAGACGCTTTAGCAGGATCTGAAGTAACAGAGGATACGGATACATTGCTATTACAAATTGCAAACAAACCTTAAAATCTAAGATTACAACACGATAAAAGCTATTAGTTAATACCTAATTGACCTTCGGCCTCTGCGCTCTTTTCAGCGGCCTCAGCTACTTCTCTAGCATCGTGAATCCCCTTTTCACTTCTTCGAATAATTTCTCCGGCCATTTCTCGGCCACCATTATCCCAGATATCAGTAAAAAATTTTCCACCAACTATACTAGCTTCAGCCGAAGGATCTTTTGCATCTTCAAAGGGCAAAGCAGCTTCGGATTGAGCTAAAATCTCTACATGTTCGCAGCCCTTCTTCTCTAAGATGGTGGCAATCCCTCTGGCGCCAGAGAAGGCACATATATCTCCTCGGCTATTTAAAATTTCTTCGAAGGCTTCAGCTTCGTGGTCAATCCATTCGATGACACCTTCGGGATTGCCTCTCGAAAAGTTTTCTTCACTTGAGAATGCGCCGACCTTGGCGAAGCTAGCCTTTAACTTCTTAACACATTCTATAGATTTGTTGTAACATCGCTTTTTGGACGAACGAAGCTCTTCAAAAGTTATTTCTAGGTGATCGGCCCATTGGTCGCTGAGTTCTCGCTTTGTTTCTTCAAGTATGCGTTCTTCTTTGGCTCTGGCCAGTTGTTTCCGAAGGTCTTCAATTTCGCGCTTCTGAGCTTCAGCTTGACTTTTAAAAGCAGCTTCGTCCTCCTTTATTTTATTTATCAACGAGTACAACATTTTATCTTTTTCGAGACCTTCGTTCCTCAGTTCAATAACTTCGGAACGAAGGTTGCTCAGGGCTATAGAACACCCTTCGTCTTCAACATCCTTCTGTGCCCTAAGGGCATTGCTAAGTATCAAGCCCTGCAAAGAAAAATATGTGTGCGTCAATAGGTTTAAACAAACGAAAAATTTTGGAGTCAACAAAAGATACAAGGATTTCATTTGTCGCACCTTTAAGCTATTGTAAGCTAGGCTGTCGGCCAGATCGTTCTTCGACAGCACCGAGAGCCCGTCTTCTAAAGTTGGGTATCCGAAGCTCCTGCTCATCTCCCGGCAGACAGAAATTTCCTTGCTGTCGGGAAGACAATACAAGAAGTCTTCTTCTCCACTGCCATTGAATATTAACGCCCCTT
This sequence comes from Zea mays, assembly GCF_902167145.1. Taxonomy (NCBI): domain Eukaryota; kingdom Viridiplantae; phylum Streptophyta; class Magnoliopsida; order Poales; family Poaceae; genus Zea; species Zea mays. The sequence goes on along the minus strand of NC_050105.1, from coordinate 134,247,394 downwards.
TTGGATATTTCAGTTTTTGGGCATAGTGCTGGGCCTCTTGCTCTTCTTTTTCTGATAGTTTTTTCCCCGAAGCATGACGAACAATATAATCACGAACTTTGGGGGATGCTTCGGGGGCAATGACACTGGTTTCTTCAACTAAAGTTGGCTTTGTTAATTTTTCTGCCTCACTTTCCAAAGATTTTATCTTTGCAGGCTCTGAGGGCCCAGCTTCGGCTTCAGTCTCTTGCTCTGGAACTTTAGAACCAGAAATTTCAGTTGTTTCAGGACTAACAGCAGCCCTTTGCGGAGGTGTGCTTGAAGATTTGATCGTTTCAAGTACATCTAGCACATTAGCCATTCTCTTTCTTTTTGGAGTCACTGTTGGCACTTTTGCATTTTTTGCTGTCTCAATGTTTGCCGCAGGACTCAAAACTTCTGATGTTTTGGATCCCTCAGTTGCTGCTTTTACCTCTTCCATTTTTTCTGAGAACGGCGCTTTGGCTTTCTCCTTCGTTTCTGATAACAAAATTTTTGATTGCTCTAATTCTATCTTTCTTGGCACTTCGGCCGTTTCTGTGACTTCTGGCAGCAAGGTTGGCTCGATTGGTTTTTTAGCTTCGGTGGCCGAAGAGGTTTCTCCGGTAAACTCAGGCACCGAAGCTGGTTCAATATACCGCGGCCGATGTGTAAGGACCTTTAACTTCTTTCTTTTCGGTTCTGGCTCGCTAGGAGCAGTTGCAGCTTCTTCTTTTGCAGAGATTGTGTTTTTCCTCTTCTGCCTTCGAATGGGATAGCAATAGTCAGGGTAGACAAACCCGATTGCATCGAATACCCGATTCAGCCTCTTCTTTTTTCGCCCTCCGAAGGCTGCTGACATTGCAGTGTCTTCGGCCTTCGAATAAGCCCCAAGCAGTTCATCACTTAAATTTTCAATACTTTTTAACCAGTCATCATCTGGTTCAACGAATTTATCTCCAAATTTAAAAGTGTACTTCAACCTGATAAGTCCACCTTCGTCGGCCTCTTTCACTGTTTCTTGTGGCATTTCCCATTTCTCCGCAAGTGGCCATACCCTAAAGGCAATATGCTCTTGTACTAAGTCTCTCGTTCCAATGAAAGAGCAGACTGCGCCGAAGGCCCTCTGGCATTCTTCGGCAGCTTCATTCATTTCAACCTTCGGCCTCCGAAGGCCGAAGCTTTGCCAAATAGGGCGCATGATTATACCTTTGATATCTTCTCGTACTGTCAGATCATTTTTTACATAAAACCATTCTGTCATCCAATCTCCGGGCCATCTCTTCCGAAAGGTTGGCACTGGACAGCTTGACCCGGACCGGGAAACGAAGCTGTAGCAGCCAAAATTATTGTGATACTGTTCTTTGCCCCAAGGTTTTGTTTCGTATGATAATTCATGTATATTGCAGAAGCTTTTTGCATCAGGCTGCAAGCCTTGGCTTCTCACGGCCCACACGAAGATATTTAGCTTTATGATTGCTTCGGGGGTAAGTTGGTGAAGATAGACTTCGAAGATTTTCAGCACCTCCACGACGAAGCTGCTCAAAGGAAATCGCAGTCCAGCTTTCAAAAAGCTTCGGAACACCACGACTTCATTTTCTTCAGGGTGTGGGCACGTTTTTTCCCCTTCGTCGGCCCTCACAATGGATAAATCCCAGAAATACCTTCCTCTCATGTTGGCAAGATGGTTCTCTTTGATAGTTGATTTACCATAAACTGAGTGGCTTGGTCGCCAGGGACGATCTTCGGAGTCCTCACCACCACTGTCCACATCATAGCTGTCACTATCACCAGTATCTTCAGACAAACCTTCCAGAATCTCCTTGGTGATTTTTTCTGTATTGGTCTTTGACATCGCTATAAGAAATCCCAAGTTTTTCTCTTCGTCCAGGCTCAGCTTCATCTCAGCAGCAGTCTTCTTATCTTCAGACATCTTCGGAGACACTAAAAACTATTTTCAAAGCCGAAGCTTCAAAACTAAAGGCTTAACAAATCTTAGTGCACAAGAGCTAAAAATTGAGTGAGCAGGAGCAATTGGCCAGAGAGCGTGTCAAATGAGTTTGCGGTATGACTGTATTTATACGCCAAGAGCGTTGAAAATTGAAAGACCCCGCTTGTCAGTGAATGTTGCTATTCTAGCAAAGGGAAGGTGTTTTTTCGGACCTTCGGCGTAAAGCCTTCGTCCACGTCGCAATCTAAATTTTTTATTTTCAAACAAATTAATATTGCGAGGGGCTACTGTTGGGGACCTTCGGCATCCGAAGGTCCTCAAAAACAGGATTTAACAGTATTTCTGGAAGTATAATGTGTGAGCAGGTACCTTTGAACTCAAGTCGTTATCACGCCAGGAGAAGACCAGGATAATACGAAGGTCTTGATACAACGCCGAAGATGTCAGCAGGAAAGCTTCGGCGTGGTTGCAGAAAATGAAACCGACTTAAAGATGAAAAGGCTATTCAGACCTCGATAGATTACCATAGAATTATTATCAAATGTAAAGGGCATGAATGTAATTTTATATGGGCTGTGTCCCGTGCCTATAAATAGGTGAATAGTACTCCCGTACTGTTCACGCTGACTTGGCATTCGCTTTTTGCGTCACGCTTGTACCTTCATTTCATTCTGATTAAAGGTACACTTGTAATTCAACGATATTTCTGTTTATACCTAATGATAATATATAATTGTCCATGTTGTCTCTTATATTCTTTATATTTCATTCCTTGTCATTATCTAATGAATCTAAGAAGGTACGTTCTTCATAACCTTCGTCCGTAAACCATTATATCCTAAGGGAAATAATGCTTCGGAGGACGAAGGACCTTAATGATTAACATTTTCTATGTTGCCTTGTTCTTAACTCATAGCATTTGAGAACAAGTCCCCAACAATTACCTTGATACACATTGTCGGCGTTTCGACCCCGGGGGGTCCCTGGACCGACGAGTGAATTGTCGCCGCGTGCCCCAGCCCAGATGGGTCGGTGCGAGATGGAGCACGAAGGGGGGAAGAAACAGGCAATAGGGGAAACTCGCGGCCTTCGTGTTGCCCTGTGCCCAGGTCGGGTGCGCTTGTAGTAGGGGGTTACAACCGTCCGCGTGGGAGAGAGAGAGAGGGCCTTATGCGCCAGCCCGTTCCCCCGCACGGCCAACCTTCTCGTACGAGAGCCCTGGACCTTCCTTTTATAGGTGTAAGGAGAGGGTCCAGGTGTACAATGGGGGTGTTGCAATGTGCTAACGTGTCTAGCAGAAAGGAGCTAGAGCCCTAAGTACATGCCGTCGTGGCAGTCGGAGAGGTTTTAGCACCCTGTTCATGTGATGTCGTGGCCGTCGGAGGAGAGCTGGAGCCCTACAGAAGGACAGCTATCGGGGCTGTCGAATCATTGCTGACGTCTCCTTGCTTCCGTAAGGGGCTGAGAGTCGTCGTCGTCATGGAGCATGCGGGGCGCCATCATTATTTGTTTACCGGGGCGAGCCAGATGGGACGCCGGTCTTGTTCCCTGTAGCCTGAGCTAGCTAGGGGTAGGGTAATGATGGCCCCCCTGTGACGTGGTCGGTCCGAGCCCTAGGTCGGGCGAGGCGGAGGCTCCTCCGAGGTCGAGGTCGAGTCCGTCTTCCGAGGTCGAGGTCGCGTCCGAGCCCGGGTCGGGCGAGGCGGAGACCGTCTTCTGAGGCCAAGGCTGTGTCCGAGCCCTGGGGTCAGGCGAGGCGGAGTTCGTCGTCCAGCGTCGAGGTTGAGCCCGAGCCCTGGGGTCGGGCGAGGCGGAGACCGTCTTCCGAGGCCGAGGCTGTGTCCGAGCCCTAGGGTCGGGCGAGGCGGAGTCCATCGTCTTCTGAGTTGTGGTTGAGTCTGAGCCCTGTGGTCGGGTGAGGCGAAGTCCATCTTCCGAGGCCGAGACGGGGGCCAAGCCCTGGGGTCGGGCGAGGCGGAGTTTCCTATGGCGCCCGAGGCTGGACTTAGCTGTCGTCAACCTCACTCTATCGAGTGGCATAGTAGTCGGAGCGACGCAGGCGACGCTGTTTTCTTATCAGGTCGGTCAGTGGAGCGGTGAAGTGACTGCAGTCACTTCGGCTCTATCGACTGAAGAGCGCGCGTCAGGATAAGGTGTCAAGCGATCCTTGCATTAAATGCTCCTGCGATACGGTCGGTTGGCGTGGCGATCTGGCCAAGGTTGCTTCTCTGTGAAGACTGGGCCTCGGGCGAGCCGAAGGTGTGTCCGTTGCTTGAGGGGGCCCTCGGGCGAGACGTGAATCCTCCGGGGTCGGATGCCTTTGCCCGAGGCTGGGCTCGGGCGAGGCGAGATTGTGTCCCTTGAGAGGACTGAGTCTTGACCTTAATCGCGCCCATCAGGCCTTTGCAGCTTTGTGCTGATGGGGGTTACCAACTGAGATTAGGAGTCTTGGGGGTACCCCTAATTATGGTCCCCGACAGTAGCCCTCGAGCCTCGAAGGGAGTGTTGATACTCGCTTGGAGGCTTTTGTCGCACTTTTTTGCAAGGGGACCGGCCTTCCTCGGTCGCGTTTCGTTCCGGTGGGTGCGCGCGAGCGCACTCGCCGGGTGTAGCCCCCGAGGCCTCGGAGGAGTGGTTTGACTCCTTCGAGGTCTTAGCGCGTTTCGTGATGCTTCGGCCGGTCTGGTTGTTCCCTCATGCGAACTGGCCGTAGCCCGGGTGCATAGTCGAGTCCCAAGTTCTTGGGCTGGTATGTTGACGCTGTCAACGGTTTGGCCAGAGTCGGGTTTGCGAGAGCAGCCCTCGAGCCTCCGCACAGAGCGAGAGGACTGTCAAGGACAGACTCGGCTTTTTTCATACGCCCCTGCGTCGCCTTTCCGCAAGGAGGAGGGGGGGAAAGCGCCATGTTGCCCTCGGAGGGCGTCGAACATGGTGTCTCCAGTGAGTTGCTAATGGGTGATCCGAGTGGACGCCCATGCCCCATTCGTTAGGGGTCGTCTAGTGGCCCGGAGGCGCGCTCCAAAAGTACCTGCGGGTGATTCGCCAGACCCGGTCCCCTTTTGACGGGGTCCGAGGGCTCGATGCCTCCCTCTGGTGGGATTCCGTTACAAAATCGTTCCCGTGGGTCTCGGAAATGTCCTAGGGTACCTCGGGAGCGTAGCCCGAGCCTTGGTTATGTATCGAACGTACCCAGGGTCATCCCTCGCTCTGCGTGCTCTGAGGCGGCTGTCAGAACCCTTCGGGGCCAGCCTACGAACCCCTGATCAGTAGTGGGCGCGGAGCCCGAGTGGCCTGAGGCGGCTGTTGAACCCTTCCGAGGGGCCAGCCTTCGAACCTCTGACCAGTAGTGGGCGCGGAGCCCGAGTGCTGTGAGGCGGCTGTTGAACCCTTCCGAGGGGCCAGCCTTCGAACCTCTGATCAGTAGGGGGGCTCGGGGTCCGCTTCCTTCGCGGAGAAGGATCCCTTTCGGAGTATCCCCTTTCCCGGTCTCTGTGGCAAGAGAGAGGAGGGAGTGGAAAAAGATACGAAATCGAATGACGTGGCACACCTTTTTTGACGCGGTCATCATGGCGGAGGTGAAGCGTCGCCTGCTTCACCTGCCAAAGGTGCCGCCTGTCCTGCCGCAAAGTTAATGCGACGGGACGAGTGGTTCGCGGGGCAGCCGTTGTGCGTGCGCAAGCCGTTCGAGGAACGGGCGTCTCGCTTTGAGTTTTGAATCTCGCGGCGGGTTCGGGCGAAGTGTTGAACGGGTCTCGCATGGGCCTTTATATATTCGGGAGAGGGGCCGACGACGGTTCTTTACTCTGCTGCTTGCCTCCCACTTAGGTTTTCGCAACCCGAGGGAATAGCCAGAGAAAGGAAACCACACACCTCGTCCTCTCCGCCGCCCCTCTTCTGCTTGGTGATGGCCGACCGGGTGACCGTTGTTTCGCCGCGTGACCCGTGGCCTTTCTCCACCGTCACGGCGAGTGATCTGGTGGCCCTTGTTGCTGAAGGTTTGCTTCGCCCTCTCTCCAGTGACTCACAGCCGGAGTGGATGGCCCCTCCGAGCGGAGCTGCCCCGTCCCCGCCGCCGGGGTATGTGCTGAGCTTCGTCTCCTTTCACGAGCGGGGGTTTGGAGTGCCGGCGAGCCATTTTATGCGGGAGATTCTGCACGTCTACGGAGTGGAGCTGCACAATCTCAGTCCCAACTCCATCTAGCCCCCGAGGGAGGGTCGGGCTTTGCCGAGGCAAGGCTGACCCTTCCTTGATGGTTAGACTTCATATGTAAACGAGGTGTATGAACGGCTTGAAAACATCTTAAGGGTAGAAGCGACGTAGCTGTCGGATGTTCCAAGCGTTGCTGTAGACCTCGCCTTGACTGTTGGCCAGCTTGTACGTCCCGGGCTTCAAAACCTTGGCGATGACGAACGACCCTTCCTAGGGAGGCGTGAGCTTGTGCCGCCCTCGGGCGTCTTGACGCAGCCGAAGCACCAAGTCGCCCACCTGGAGGTCTCGGGACCGAACCCCTCGGGCGTGGTAGCGTCGCAGGGACTGCTGGTACCGCGCCGAGTGTAGTAAGGCCATGTCCCGAGCCTCTTCTAGCTGGTCCAGTGAGTCTTCTCGGTTTGTTCGATTGCTTTGGTCGTTGTACGCCCTCGTCCTCGGGGAATCGTATTCTAAGTCTGTGGGCAAGATGGTCTCGGCCCCATACACTAGAAAGAATGGAGCGAAGCCCGTGGCTCGGCTCGGCATTGTCCTCAGACTCCAGACCACCGAGGGGAGTTCCTTCATCCATCGCCTGCCGAACTTGTGGAGGTCGTTGTAGATCCTCGGCTTGAGTCCTTGCAGAATCATGTCGTTGGCACGTTCTACCTACCCATTCGTCATGGGGTGAGCCACGGCAGCCCAGTCCACCCGGATGTGGTGATCCTCACAGAAGTCTAGGAACTTTCTGCCAGTGAACTGGGTGCCATTGTTGGTGATGATGGAGTTCGGGACCCCGAAGCGGTGGATGATGTTGGTGAAGAACGCCACCGCCTGTTCGGACCTGATGCTGTTTAGGGGTCGGACCTCGATCCACTTGGAGAATTTGTCGATGGCGACCAGCAGGTGCGTGTAGCCCCCGGGTGCCTTCTGCAAGGGACCGACGAGGTCCAGACCCCACACAGCAAACGACCAGGTGATGGGTATTGTTTGCAGAGCCTGAGCGGGCAGGTGGGTCTGCCTTGCGTAGAATTGGCACCCTTGGCAGGTGCGGACAATTCTAGTGGCGTCGGCCACCGCGGTCGGCCAGTAGAAACCTTGTCGGAAAGCGTTTCCAACAAGGGCTCGAGGCGCTGCGTGATGACCGCAAGCCCCCGAGTGTATTTCTTGTAAGAGCTCCTGGCCTTCGGCGATGGATATGCATCGCTGGAGGATGCCGGAGGGGCTGCGGTGGTAGAGCTCCTTCCCGTCACCCAGCAAGACGAATGACTTGGCGCGCCGCGCCAGTCGCCGAGCTTCGGCTCTGTCGAGGGGTAGCTCTCCTCGGTGGAGATATTGCAGGTACGGGGTCTGCCAGTTTCGATTAGGCGTGACCCCATTCCGCTCTTCCTCGATGCGCAGTGCCTCACCCTCGGGAGCCGAGGGTGCCTCGGGCTGAGCCGAGGGCGCCTCAGGCTGAGCCGAGGGTGCCTCGGGCTGGGCCGAGGCCTTCTCGGGCTCAAGCGTGTCGTCGGTCTTGACTGAGGGTTGATGTAGGTCTCGAGAGAAGACGTCTGGGGGAACCGTTGTCTGCCCCGAGGCTATCTTAGCCAGCTCGTCCGCAGTCTCGTTGTATCGCCGGGCGACGTGGTTGACCTCGAGCCCGTAGAACTTGTCTTCCAGGCGCCGAACCTCGTCGCAGTAGGCTTCCATCTTCGGGTCACGGCAGTGGGAGTTCTTCATGACTTGGTCGATGACAAGCTGCGAGTCACCGCGAGCGTCGAGGCGTCGGACCCCTAGCTCGATGGCGATGTGCAACCCGTTGATCAGAGCCTCGTACTCAGCCACATTGTTGGATGCCGGGAAATGGAGGCGCAACACGTAGAGGAGGTGCTTCCCGAGGGGCGAGATGAAGAGCTGGCCCGCGCCTGCCCCTGTTTTCATCAGCGACCCATCGAAAAACATGGTCCAGAGTTTCGGTTGGATCAGAGCCGTTGGGAGCTGGGTGTCGACCCATTCAGCCACAAAGTCCGCCAAGACTTGGGACTTGATGGCCTTCCGAGGGGCGAACGAGATCGTCTCGCCCATGATTTCCACCGCCCACTTGGCAATCCTACCCGAGGCTTCTCGGCACTGGATGATCTCCCCCAGGGGGAAGGATGACACCACAGTCACCGGATGCGACTCAAAGTAGTGTCGCAACTTCCGCCGCGTCAGAATCACTGCGTACAACAACTTCTGAATTTGTGGGTAGCGGATCTTGGTCTTGGACAGTACCTCACTGATGAAGTAGACCGGCCTCTGGACGGGCAATGCATGCCCTTCTTCTCGTCTCTCAACCACGATCGCGGCACTGACCACCTGAGTGGTAGCGGCGACGTAGATTAAGAGGGCTTCTCCGGCAGCGGGGGGCACCAGGATGGGTGCGTTCGTAAGGAGCGCCTTTAGGTTGCCGAGGGCTTCCTCGGCCTCGGGGGTCCAAGTGAAGCGCTCGACCTTTCTTAAGAGGCGGTACAGAGGTAGGCCTCTTTTGCCGAGGCGCGAGATGAAACGGCTCAGAGCCGCAAGGCATCCCATGACCCTCTGTACGCCTTTCAGGTCCTTGATGGGCCCCATGTTGGTGATGGCCGCAATTTTCTCCGGGTTGGCCTCGATGCCCCGCTCGGAGACGATGAACCCCAAGAGCATGCCTCAGGGGACTCCAAAGACGCACTTCTCGGGATTGAGTTTTACGCCTTTCGCCTTGAGACACCGGAATGTCGTTTCAAGGTCGGAGAGGAGGTCAGAGGCTTTCCTCGTCTTGACTACGATGTCATCGACGTAAGCCTCGACCGTTCGACCAATGTGCTCTACGAAAACGTGGTTCATGCACCTTTGGTATGTCGCACCCGCATTCCTCAAACCAAATGGCATAGTAACGTAGCAGTACATGCCAAAAGGTGTGATGAAAGAAGTTGCGAGCTGGTCGGACTCTTTCATCCTGATTTGGTGATACCCTGAGTAGGCATCGAGGAAAGACAGGGTTTCGCACCCAGCAGTGGAATCCACGATTTGATCGATGCGAGGCAAAGGGTAGGGAACCTTCGGACATGCTTTGTTTAGACCAGTGTAGTCTACACACATCCACCATTTCCCTCCTTTCTTTCTCACAAGCACATGGTTGGCAAGCCATTCGGGATGGAATACCTCTTTGATAAACCCTGCGGCCATCAGCTTGTGGATCTCCTCGCCTATGGCTCTACGCTTTTCTTCATCGAATCGGCACAGAGGCTGTTTCATGGGTCGGGCTCCAGCTCGGATATCCAGCGAGTGCTTGGCGACATCCCTCGGTATGCCAGGCATGTCCGAGGGACTCCACGCAAAGACTTTGGCGTTCGCGCGGAGAAAGTCGACGAGCACTGCTTCCTATTTGGGGTCGAGCTCGGAGCTGATCCGTATCTGCTTGGAGGCGTCGTTGCTGGGGTCGAGAGGGACAGACTTAACCGTCTCTGCTGGCTCGAAGTTGCTGGCATGGCGCTTCACGTCTGGCGCCTCCTTGGAGAGGCTCTCCAGGTCGGTGATGAGGGCCTCAGATTCGGTGAGGGCCTTGGCGTACTCCATGCACTCCACGTCGCATTCGTACACGTGTCGGTACGTGGGGCCGACGGTGATGACCCCGTTGGGGCCCGGCATCTTGAGCTTGAGGTAGGTGTAGTTGGGGACGGCCATGAACTTGGTGTAGCATGGCCTCCCCAGTACTGCGTGGTAGGTTCCTCGGAACCCGACCACCTCGAATGTGAGGGTTTCCCTTCGGAAGTTGGAGGGAGTCCCGAAGCAGACGGGCAGATCGAGTTGTCCGAGGGGTTGGACGCGTTTTCCGGGGATGATCCCATGAAAAGGCGCCGCGCCTGCCCGGATCAAGGACAGATTGATCCGCAGGAGCCCGAGGGTCTCGGCGTAGATGATGTTGAGGCTATTGCCTCCGTCCATGAGGACCTTGGTGAGCCTGACGTTGCCGATGACGGGGTCGACAACGAGCGGATACTTCCCCGGGCTCGGCACGCGGTCGGGGTGGTCGCCCTAGTCGAAGGTGATGGGCTCGTCGGACCAGTCTAGGTAGACTAGTGCCGCCACCTTTACCGAGCAGACCTCCCGACGCTCTTGCTTGCGGTGCCGAGCCGAGGCGATCGCCACTGGCCCACCGTAAATCATGAAGCGGTCGTGGACCTCGGGGAACTCCTCTGCCTTGTGATCCTCCTTCTTGTCGTTGTTGTGGGCACTGCCACCTTCTGCAGGTGGCCCGGCCTTGTGAAAGTGGCGTTGAAGCATGACGCACTCCTCAAGGGTGTGCTTGACGGGCCCCTGATGGTAGGGGCACGACTCCTTGAGCATCTTGTCGAAGAGATTGGCTCCTCCAGGAGGTTTCCGAGGGTTCTTGTACTCAGCGGCGGCGACAAGGTTCGCGTCGGTGGCGTCGCGTTTCGCTTGCGACTTCTTCTTGCCCTTCTTCCCGGCGCCGCGCTGAGTGGACGCCTCGGGGACATCTTCCGGCTGGCGGCCCTGGGGCTGCTTGTCCTTCCGGAAGATGGCCTCAACTGCCTCCTGGCCAGAGGTGAACTTGGTGGCGATGTCCATCGGCTCGCTCGCCCTGGTGGGGGTCTTGCAACCCAGCTTGCTCACCAGGTCGCGGCAGGTGGTGCCGGCGAGGAACACGCCGATGACATCTGAGTCGGTGACGTTGGGTAGCCCGGTGCGCTGCTTCGAGAATCGCCGGATGTAGTCCCGGAGAGACTCTCCCGGCTGCTAGCGGCAGCTTCGGAGATCCCAAGAGTTCCCAGGGCGCACATACGTGCCCTGGAAGTTGCCGGCGAAGGCATGGACCAGGTCGTCCCAGTTGGAGATCTGCCCCGGAGGCAGATGCTCCAGCCAGGCTCGATCGGTGTCGGAGAGGAACAGGGGGAGGTTGCGGATGATGAGGTTGTCATCGTTCGTTCCACCCAGCCGGCAGGCCAGCCGGTAGTCCGCGAGCCACAGTTCCAGCCTCGTCTCCCCCGAGTACTTTGTGATGGTAGTCGGGGTTCAGAACTGGGTCGGGAACGGCGCCCGTCGTATGGCCCGGCTGAAAGCCTGCGGACCGGGTGGTTCGGGCGAGGGACTCCGATCCTCCCCGCTGTCGTAGCGTCCCCCACGCTTGGGGTGGTAGCCTCGGCGCACCTTCTCGTCGAGGTAGGCTCGACGGTTGCGGTGGTGGTGCTCATTGCCGAGGCGACCCGGGGCCGCAGGCGCCGTCTTGCGCGCGCGTCCGGTGTGGACCGAGGCTTCCCGCATAAATCGGGAAGTCGTGGCGTGATGCTCCGAGGGGTACCCCTGCCTTCGGTAGGCAGAGCTTTCGGCCCGTCGGACCGCGGCATCCTCCAGGAGATTCTTGAGCTCTCCCTGGATACGCCGTCCTTCGGTGGTCGATGGTTCCGGCATCACGCGGAGTAGTATTGCTGCTGCAGCCAGGTTCTGGCCGACCCCACTGGAAGCCGGTGGCGGCCTTGCCCTGACGTCGTCGGCGATGCGGTGCTGGATGCCCTGGGGTAGATGACGCGCTTCTCCGGCCGGCGCTTGGTCTGCCCATTCCTGTCCGATGTTCCGTTGGAACTGCTCAGGTGTTCCTGCTCTCTCGTCGAGCCTGGCCTGCATCTCGCGGATTTGCTCGAGTTGTGCGTCCTGACCCCCCGCAGGGACTGGGACCACAGCTAGCTCCCGAAGGATGTCAACGCGAGGCGCAGGCCTAGGGGGATCGCCGTTCTCCGGTATACCAAGATGGTTGCCTTCGTCGGGACCCCCTAGATCGACGTGGAAACATTCACGACTTGGGCCGCAGTCCTCGTCGCCGAAGCTGTGGCTACCACCGGAACAATCGGAGAGGCAGTAGTCGCATGCGGTCATGAAGTCCCGCAAGGCACTGGGGTTACCGAGTCCGGAGAAATCCCAACAAAAGTCGGGCTCGTCATCTTCCTTGGAACCCGAGGGTCCGTAGGTTGAGACGGCCGTCAGTCTGTCCCAGGGCGACCGCATATGGTACCCCAGAGGGTTGGTGCATGCCTCTATGAAGGCTTCCACCGAAGCGGAGTCGCTTGGTGGGTCGAGGCTGAATCCAAAAGGCACGAGATGGGAATCGGTCGGTACCTCTTGGTCGACGGGCGGTGACGAAGTCGCGTCAGGGGCGGACTGCACTGTTGTCTCAGGTACGAGGGTGACGCCCAGCAAGTCCTTCGCGAGCGTGCTGGTGTCGTCCGTCCGCTTGGAGTCGGCGCGTTGCGGGGAAACGGCGCTCGTCTTCGTCTCAGACGCGAGGTCGACGCCCGACGCATCCCCCGCTGGGGCGCCGGCGTCGTCGACTTGCTCGACAGCCGACGAGGTGCCGCCTCCTACTTGGCCATGGTTGCCCCGCCTCCTCCTCCGTCGGCGGGGGAGGTGACGGGACAAACCCGAATGTTGTTCTTCCGCCACGTGGGGAAGACGTCGTTGATTCCGCCGTCGGCGGGCGGGCTGACGGCCGCCATTGTCGCTGTCGCGCGACGGAGGAAGGAGTATCATGTCGTAGCTACCGTCGAGGGACATGAACTCAAGACTCCCGAAACGGAGAATCGTCCCGGGTTGGAGAGGTTGCTGGAGACTACCCATCTGGAGCTTGATGGGAAGCTGTTCGTCAACACGCAGCAGGTCCCTACCTGGCGCGCCAACTGTCGGCGTTTCGACCCCGGGGGGTCCCTAGACCGACGAGTGAATTGTCGTCGTGTGCCCCAGCCCAGATGGGTCGGCGCGAGACGGAGTACGAAGGGGGGAAGAAACAGGCAAAAGGGGAAACTCGCGGCCTTCGTGTTGCCCTGCGCCCAGGTCGGGTGCGCTTGCAGTAGGGGGTTACAAGCGTCCGTGTGGGAGAGAGAGAGAGAGGGCCTTATGCGCCAGCCCGTTCCCCCGCGCGGCCAACCTTCTCGTACGAGAGCCCTGGACCTTCCTTTTATAGGTATAATGAGAGGGTCCAGGTGTACAATGGGGGTGTAGCAATGTGCTAACGTGTCTAGCATAAAGGAGCTAGAGCCCTAAGTACATGCCGTCGTGGCAGACGAAGAGGTTTTGGTACCCTGTTCATGTGATGTCGTGGCCGTCGGAGGAGAGCTGGAGCCCTGCGGAAGGACAGTTCTCGGGGCTGTCGAATCCTTGCTGACGTCTCCTTGCTTCCGTAAGGGGCTAAGAGCCGCCGTCGTCATGGAGCACGCGGGGCGCCATCATTATTTGTTTACCGGGGCGAGCCAGATGGGACGCCGGTCTTGTTCCCCGTAGCCTGAGCTAGCTAGGGGTAGGGTAATGATGCCCCCCCTATGACGTGGTCGATCCGAGCCCTAGGTCGGGCGAGGCGAAGGCTCCTCTGAGGTCGAGGTCGAGTCCGTCTTCCGAGGTCGAGGTCAAGTCCGAGCCCCGGGTCAGGCGAGGCGGAGACCGTCTTCCGAGGCCGAGGCTGTGTCCGAGCCCTGGGGTCGGGCGAGGCGGAGTTCGTCGTCCAGCGTCGAGGTTGAGCCCGAGCCCTGGGGTCGGGCGAGGCGGAGTCCGTCGTTTTCTGAGTTGTGGTTGAGTCCGAGCCCTGGGGTCGGGCGAGGCGAAGTCCATCTTCCGAGGCCGAGACGGGGGCCGAGCCCTGGGGTCGGGCGAGGCGGAGTTTCCTATGGCGCCCGAGGCTGGACTTAGCTGCTGTCAACCTCACTCTGTCGAGTGGCACAACAGTCGGAGCGACGCAGGCGGCGCTGTTTTCTTGTCAGGTCGGTCAGTGGAGCGGCGAAGTGACTGCGGTCACTTCGGCTCTGTCGACTGAAGAGCGCGCGTCAGGATAAGGTGTCAGGCGATCCTTGCATTAAATGCTCCTGCGATACGGTCGGTTGGCGTGGCGATCTGGCCAAGGTTGCTTCTCTGCGAAGACTGGGCCTCGGGTGAGCCGAAGGTGTGTCCGTTGCTTGAGGGGGCTCTCGGACGAGACATGAATCCTCCGGGGTCGGCTGCCTTTGCCCGAGGCTGGGCTCGGGCGAGGCGAGATCGTGTCCCTTGAGAGGACTGAGCCTTGACCTTAATCGCGTCCATCAGGCCTTTGCAGCTTTATGCTGATGGGGGTTACCAACAGATTAGGAGTATTGGGGGTACCCCTAATTATGGTCCCCGACACACATGAACAATGGATTCAAGTCGCTGATTTAGGTTGATATTGGTCGTTTGGTAGAAGAGAAATGATTACAAAGAACTGACGACCGAAGTGAGATATTTATAAACATGGAGGTCGGCGCCGAGATCCATGCCACCGACCTCGGCACTGAGATTCATGGCGCCGAGATCCATGGCGCTGAGGTAGTGCCACGTCAGGTACACGTAGGCGTCGACTGTAACATATACACGCTAATTTAATTGGCGTCGACTCGTTCTAGCTCGACGGCAATAGTGATGGCGCCGAGGTAGAGATTCATTTTTTAAAATCAAACAGGAAAATACATATTTGTGAAATAAAATCCAAAAAACTAATTGCAAAAAAGACGACACGGGAGACAGCCACCTAGGAGCTGCGTGCACGTGTAGGCCAAGCTATGTGCAAGTGCCCGAGGGTGGTGGGCAACCATGTCCTAATCCACAGAAACAAGCACGTACCCAACCTTCTACAGCTATTATCCCAATAATAATTAGTCCGAGTGTCGGGTAAATTATCAAAAGATAGATGGATATATTATGAATAGATAGATGGATAGATTTGGGGTTGGTTATTTTCCAAAACCGCTAAATTAGTTAGCTACAACTATATCCGGATATATTTTTAGCCGGTGAACGGACTTGCACGGTGAACGGACTTGCACGCTTGCTTGCATATAAAGTCTGCCCACACGGCCACAACACGATCAAAGTCGAGTCGAGTCCTCCTCTATTTGCGGGAACGGTCAAATACCGCCTCTCGGAGAATCGAAGCCGAACTGGGCGTCGGGCGTAATGGATCTGCTGAAGCGAGAACTCGAGAAGAAGCGGAAGGCGGCGACGGCCGACTTCGGGGGCAAGAGCTTCGTGCGGCGGTCGGAGCTGGAGCAGAAGCAGCTCCAGAAGCGGCGCGACGAGCACCGCCAGCTCCTCGCCAAGGCCGGCACGTCGGCGGGAATTCCGCCGCAGCTGCTACCGGTTCCGAGGAGCGTCGCATCGACGAGCTCGACCTCCCACGGCACGAGGTGGTGCGGCGCCTCCGCGTGCTGCGCGAGCCCGTCACGCTGTTCGGGGAGGACGACGACGCCCGCCTCGCGCGCTTCAAGCTCGTGCTCATGTCCGGCATCATCAACGACATCGACATGATCGAGGGACAGACCAACGACTTCCTCCGCGACATGATCGAGATGCGCAAGCGGCAGAAGGCCGGGAGGGACACCTACGCCAAGGGCAAGAGCAAGCGTGTTGATGACGGGGGTGCTGCCGGAGCCAGTGCGGATGATGGGGATGCCAAGGGGAGCGGCGATGATGCTAACGCAGACAAGGACTCCAAGAGGATGAGGACCAAGTTTGAGGAGCTTTGCAATGAAGACAAGATCTTGGTGTTCTTTAAGAAGCTGCTTAAGACTGACCGCAGCGGTCGACCCTACCGCTCCCCCTCCCCTTCCAGCTAGGCTGTAGGGGGCACCCTATGGCCGCAGCGGTGCCCCCTACAGCGCCCCCTACATGTCGGTCCCCTTCTCTCCCCCCCAGATCTAGCGTGTCACTGTTCATCACCCTAAACACTGTGCTGTGGGTCCACGAGTAATTGTTAGTAGATAAAAAATTGATAGTTGGTATAGAAAATGATATTTTATAGTGGTAGTGGGGTATAGGGGGAGTATTTAGGGGGAACCGCTGCGGGAGATGAAAAAATAGGGGAGAAAATAGGGGGAAAAAGTGATATAGGGGGAAAAATTTAGGGGTAACGGTTGTGGATAGCCTAATGAGTGGAACCAGGAATTGGATGAGATGACTCAGCTAGAGAAGCGGACAGCAAAGGGGAAGTCCATGGTTGCAACATTCAAGCAGTGTGCACGGTATCTCAGCCCGCTGTTTGAGTTCTGCAGAAAGAAGGTATTGATTCTTATGCAATTTCCATCTGTTGGTTGCTTAAATTGTGCTATTAATATTGATGCTCATCTGAATATTGATTATGTTTATACCGTTGACAACTAATTTTTTCAACACGTTTCTTGGTGCATGCTTCACTGATTCTGATGCATGTATGGCTGGATCCATTTTTAGGTTCTTCCTGATGACATCCGTCGAGCATTGCTTGTTATTGTGGAGTGTTGTATGAAGCGAGATTATCTAGCGGCAATGGACCAATACATCAAGCTGGCAATCGGGAATGCACCATGGCCCATCGGAGTGACTATGGTTGGCATCCACGAGCGTTCTGCCCGAGAGAAGATCTATACAAACAGCGTCGCCCACATCATGAATGACGAGACCACTCGCAAGTACCTTCAGTTAATCAAGAGGCTGATGACGCTTTCCCAGCGGCGTTACCCTGCACTGCCCTCAAAATCAGTGGAGTTCAACAGCCTGGCAAATGGGAGTGACCTGCAGGCGCTTCTATCGGAAGAGAATGGTTCGGCTAAAGCTTCCGAGGAAAGGCTCCGGTTGATGCCAGCATATGCCTTCGCAAACTAGATTGGATTACAAGTAGAGCTTGAGATGCTCGTGTAATATCAAAGATCAATTCTGTCTATTTTTTTTTCTTTTTTCTTTTTCTGTTTGTGCATGCTAATTAAATTGTTTTACCGCGACATCTGGTCGGTCAAAGTTTTTATTAATATATCAGCCAAATTCTGGAGAACCATTTTTTATTATTTATCATCAAGCAGCAGTCATGTTTACCGTATTAATGCTTGTGTCAACTGACAAGATCTGCAAACCATGTTGCATTTATCGCATGATTGTAAGTTCAGGCACCACACCAGGATAAACTAAAGTCGTAGCGTGACATGTAATCTATATCTACACTATACTTAAAGCACCAGTTTCAACGGTCGTCCTGTGTCATATTTTTGCAAATAACCCCTTACAGCTATTTCAAATTAACCCGCTGCACGCCTATAGATGGTCAAACGGCGGCCTGGCACGGGCCAGACGCCCGTGGGCCACAACTCTAGTCGAGGCACGTCATGCCGGCTTGCAGAATGTGCCGGACCAGCCCGTTATCCCGTCGGCCCATTTGATTAAATTAGCGTAAAATGTTAATAAAAACCCGATTGCTAGCTTGATGTATTGGTCCATTGCGGCTAGATAATCTCGCTTCATGCAACACTCCACAATAACAAGCAATGCTCGACGGATGTCATCAGGAAGAACCTAAAAATGGATCCAGCCATACATGCATCAGAATCAGTGAAGCATGCACCAAGAAACTTGGAGTGTGTTTGGTTTGAGAAATGAAGTGATCCATCTTCTTCTCACACCTCATTTTTTATTTGCTTTGTGGAATAGAATGAGTTGATCCATCACCACCTCATTCCTCATAAGCTAATAATTAGTATATACATGAGCAGTGGGTTGATTCCACCATAATTGATAGAATGAACTTATGATGCATCACCTCATGAAGCATAGAGTGATTCCACCAACCAAACACACCATTGATGAAACTGTCGCCCCCGTTCGACGCCCGTAGCCGCCACTCGCCGCCTGGTCCTTGGCCGACCACACTCTCCACCGCCAGGTAACCCGCTCTCCATGTACTTATTGATTTGTAGTTATTATTGGTAAATGGTTAATAGTGGGTAAATCGTTAGTAGTTTGTTATTATTGGTAAATTGTTAATCCACTGTGTGGTGGTAGTTTGTAGTTAGGTATTAGTTAGTTATTATCTTGTATTAGTTTACAATTATTTATTAGGTACTAGGTAGTTTATAGTTAGGTATTAGTTAGTCATAGTGGATGGGGTTATGCACTAACCATCACAATTGGTTATTAAACGTTGAATTCATATTTCAAATAGATGGACAATTTTTTGGGCATATACCATGGATGCATCGTGGAACAAGATCGTTATGGAAATGCTAAGTTCATTGACATGCAACGTGTGGCTGTGATATTCGATGATAGACCCTCCTTTAGTGAGGTAGTTGCTAAGGCTAAGGAGAAGATTTGTTGTCATGATGCTGACGACATTGTCGTTGATGGGGTGCTAAACGTAGGTCCTCTGCCCAACGTGCAAAGACTTATCATCCCAATTGAGTGTCAGTGAGAGTGGGATAATTATGTTAAATCAGCTATGAAGACACAAAAGCAAGTCATGGAGGTAGTGGTACGACGTTTGTTAGTTGCCTCTCGCCCTGAAGATGAAAACTATGATCGTGGTGTTGAGGTCGTGCCAACCGTGCCTGATGCTCAATCTGCCCCCAATATGATCCCATTAAGTGAGCCTACAAAATGATTGTGGAACTCATTACCTCCACTGAAGCGTCCCGATCCTTTGGGACTCAAATGTGATACAATTACTAGTCCCAGGAGGCTAGTAACCACATTCATTACTTCAAATAGTTACAGAGTCTGAATAATGTTATTACAATACCGGGGATACAAGCTCGAAAGTGAGCCGAAAAACATAAAGCGCAGTGGAAGATAAAATAGCCCAGGCCATAGGCAGAACTGGGTGAAGACACAGCCCCATCAATCAAGCATAGCAGAAAAGAAGTCTTCAGCTGCTGAAAAACATAAATAAATCTGGGTGAATACACTAGGTATTCCGCAAGCCCACCCGGCTCCCGTAAAGAGAAAGTGACATATATTGTACATGCTTTATATGGTGGAGTTTAAGTCACTCATACTTTCTCAGAGAAAGGCAGTACTCAATGTTTAGGGTTTTCCCAAGACAATAGAAGTAACACTTGCTTGACCACCACTGAGCTTCCCGCTCCCGTGGTACTACTTTCTTTCCAGAACATACACACACATTTCCCTGTTCCCTGTTGTAGTAGAAACACTAATTGTCATACCATACCAGACTCGTCCATACCAGTGGACACGGACTATTCGAATAGGTGTAGACTCTGCGCAGAGGGGTACACTTTACCCACTAGTCCGGCTCTGCGATCTCATGGCCAATGAGACCCGAATTCGAAACTCTTTCCTTCCTTGTACGTCCAAACCTTAACGGTTATACCGGAAGGAGTCAGGCCACCGCCATGTCCAAACCGGACAAAACATTCCCCCTCCTTATCCTCCCGGTGCTACCCCAGCCTTCATAACCCTGGGGTTGGACCGTACAAGTTTAGATTGAGTGGCTGCCCACACAGCCTCGAGTGGTTGTACTTTTGAGAGTACAGGTAATGAAAGATGACAAACCGGTCCTTATATGAGAGGACGATCCTTCTGCTCACGCCTAAACCAGCTGAGCCTTAGGCCCTCCCCTAAACCAGGGAGTCCCTGATCATCCTACTTCACCAGGTGATGAGGGTGAGCACCCTTCATCGCACTCTTTTGGAAAACATTTCACTTATACTCCTTTTCACTTGTCCCATATCTTTTAATCGAAGTAATAGTTAATGCGGGCTCTCTCATGCTCACCATGCAATTCGATTCCCATCGCATAATCCAGGCTTAGGCAGTGGTAGAGAGAAATAGGTAAATAATGCATCAAGGGAAAGATGGACTTGCCTTCGTCGAAGCTTTCCTGGCACAAGAGGTTAATCTCGGAGGGGTCGGGTTCTTGCCCTTCTTCCGGAGCTAAGAGTTCCGGAGGATCGGATCCCTCTTCCGCTAATTAAACACAGATAATAACAATACATCAAACATAGTGACCTTTGTGGGGTGTGCAAATTTTTATACTTCATTATTTTTGTGCCCTAATAATTTATTTAGACAATTTTTGGTGCATAAAATATTAGCATCTAAATATATATGTGAAAATGAGAAAAGAAATAGGAAGAGAAAAAGAGAAAGAATTCTCCAGCTAATTGGGCCAGGGGAGGGGATTTCGGCCCACTCGGCGCGTGGGCGCGGGCGCGCTTGCGGCCCAGTCGGCCCAGCAGCGAGGAAGCGGCGGCGAGGACGGCGCCGTAGCGCGGGCCTACCAGTCAGGGAGAGAGGGGGGCTGACGGCGTTACTCGGCAACGGAGGGGGGAGAGGCTCGACCGGGGCCGGTCGGCGGCGAACTCCGCGGTGGTTCTCCGCCGTCGGTCCGGTTCTCTGGCGAGGAAGTGGTGGCGAAGCACGGGCGGGTGAAGTGGGTCACGAGGGTGGGGCGAATTTGGCCTGCGGGGGCCTATGGCGGCCGGTCCACGGCGCAGTGGCGGGTGCCCGCAGCGGCGAAGCCGCCGGTGGGGTTTCCGGCCACGATGGGGAAGGCAAAGTGGTGCCCTGTGATCGTGAGCGTGTGGCGGAGCTTTGGCCATAGCTTAATTGAACAGAGAAAAGCCAGAGAGGGGGAAGGGAGCTCACCGGAGCAAGGCAGGGAGCACGGCGGCGCTTGCTTGAATGGCTCGGGGAGGAGGGAAGTGGGGATGGCTGGAGTTGTGTGGCGAAGACGGGGCTCGAGCGGGTCCTTTTATAGGCGCTCGGGGGAGGGAGGGGGATGGGGGAGACGGCGAGCACCGGCGAGCTCTCCATGGGTGCGGGAATGGCGCTAACGCCGATTGGGACGGCTCGGGCAGGCTGAGGGGGGTGAGAGGTCGGCTCAAGCACAGTGGCGGGGTTGTCGCGGAGGCTGGCGAGCATTAATGGCGAGGCGACGAGGCGAGGGTGCGCTCGGCGGCGATGGCACCGGTGAGGGATGGGCGAGGGAGAAGGAGCTGACGGGTGGGCCCTAGCTGCCAGTGAGAGGGGTCTGCGCGAGAGAGAGAGCGGTGAGGCGCTGACGGGCGGGGCCCGGAGGTCAGTGGGCGGGAGCGGTGCGCGGATTGGGCCGCCTGGGCCGGAAGAGAGGGGGGATGCGGGCGCGCGCGAGCTGGTCTGGAATTTGGCCAGCCGAGGGAGGGGAGAGAGATTTCCTTTTTCTTTTCTTATTCTAATTCTTTTCTTTTTCTTTTCTACTTTTGTGTCTTTTTGTTTCTTTTTCCCCTAACAAAAATTCTCTAAATGAACTTGGGTGACAAACATGGTCTATGTGAGGTGCTTCAAATCATTTTAAGTGCATGCAAATGATTGGGTGACCTAGGGGTAGAGTTAAGGGAGAAGAATAAAATGAAAGGGGGGGATTAGGGTTTCAAACCTGGGTTGGGATTTTGGGATGTTACATCCACCCAGATTCTACCGAGGGTATCACTTTGGCAGGGACCCTTGCAGTAAGTCTCTTTGTAGCCGATCATCATTTTCGAGCATACCTACTTTGTTCTTTTCATTGCCGCCATTTTATTCTTTTGTTGGTCCTTGTTGCAGGAGACATTCCTAATGTTCTGGTTGATCCTATGATCAGAACACATATCCATTATGGAGATGGAATTATTGCATCCAATAGTCCCGAGTTTAGGAATGAAGAGGAGCCTTATGCCTTTGCTATGGCCGCTGATTCAGATGATAACCGTTCGGTTGGTGAACTTACACATAGTGATATTGAGATGTTGAAGCGTGTTATTCCAGAGCACCGAGATCCAAGAGTGCATGAGTTCAGCGATCTGAGTCTATCTCATGACGCCTTTACAGAAGGGAGGGATGATGGGTTGCTAGATGCTCCTAAGGCGGGTCCTAGCATGATGATCGAAATGGGTCGGGTTTTCAAGGACCTAAATGCCTTGAAGATGTGGTTGCAACATTATGCCGTCTTAAGTAAGAGGTCGTATAGGGTGCTTCATTCATACGAGAAGCGGTGTGCCCTATTGTATGTGTCAAGGACCAATGTCCATGGAGGGTCAGTGCTATGATACAGAAGATCACCGGAAAGTGGAAGATAACAAAAATTGTGGGCTCGCACAACTGTGTTGGACATGAGCTAATGACGAAGCATCGTCAGTTGACCTCTACCCTCATTGGGAAGCGACATATGGGAATATTGCAGTGAGAACTAAATATGAAGGTGAGGACGATCATGCGAATTGTGGAGAATGTGTACGATGGATACAAGATAACATATGGCAAAGCGTGGAGGGCTAAGCAATGTGCTTGGAACATTATATATGGGGACTGGGAGTCTAGGTACGAGCAGCCGCCTGTTCTTCTCAATGCAATGAAGGCGGCAAATCCAGGCATGCATTATGAGTACATCCCTAAACCAAATACATGGATTAATGAGAGGCAAATATCTAGCATTTTCATAAGTATCTAACCTTTTTAGAAACATCTAGCCTTTTCAGAAGTACATAGCCTTTTCAGAAGCATCTAGCTTTTTCAGAAGTATCTAGCCTTTTTAGAAGCAGCTAGCCTTTTCAGAAATACCTAGCCTTTTCAGAAACATCTAGCATTTTCATAACACATACCACCTTGACATTGGCCTAATTATACGCGACCATTTGGTTCATTGTGTTATACAAAGGGAAGTCACCAGCTAAAATGGTTTCAGGGTCATCTTGAGGAAAGGGTTCTAGAAATGAGAGAGCAAAGGGTGTGAGGAAGGGACCTCCAATTTGTTATGATGGGCCACTTGGCCCCAATTATTTTGAGGAAGTAGCATACGGATTTCCAGTACAAAGTAAAAGTGATTTCAATAAGAAGGTTTGACTTAGGTCTTACGATAACAGGAGAGAAGATTGGCCAAAGTGCATGCATGATGAGGATTGCTTGGTGCATATGTTCGTCGAGAGGGGGATTGATGGAGGCCGATGTTTCTTCAGATGTCCTTATGCATATGTAAATATTAATTATAATCCTTTGTTCTATATGATTTTGTTCTTGAGTAAAACTAAATGTAAACATTTATACAACATTCATTGGTAAATGAACTACTAGAAAATTGTTCTGTATCAATTGCTTTAAGTGTGTTGATTCTCTATATCAATTGCTTTAAGTCGTCTTCATTAATTGCTTTTAGTGCCTAATTTGAATCCATAATAAGTAGTTCATTACTATATAACATTGTTCGATACTAAATAATACATAATAAGAAGTTTGTTACTACATAACATCATATAAGCACCTAGACTACTGAGTGCAACGGGGCCATTTGCCCTTGCGAAAAGCATCAGGGTTCTCCCCTATTGCGTCCTTTACACGACGTGCACGCTTGTCACACCCGGTTTTGGAAGGTAAACAGAATGTGAACCATGTACGTGCCAGGATCAGAACTCATGTAATAGCGATTACATAAATGACACATTATAGCACAATGCCTCGAATAACAATAAAGAGTAAGTAGTAATATTAAAGACTAGAGTCATTTACATAATATAAATCAAAGTACACAGAATCGAAACGTAGCCAACGTAAATTAACCCACCACAGGCAGCTGACTGGGGGAGGTCGCTAGCATAATCCTCGAACTCGTCGAAGTCCTGGAACTCCTGGAGATCCGCCTCGACACCTTCTTCTTTACCTGAGCATAGATTGCACCAAAGGCAACCTCGTGTTTTGTGAAAGGAAGGGTGAGTACACATCAACGTACTCAACAAATGTCCCGTTTGGCTGAAGTGGACTAGCTTTATGTGGATTTATGCTCAAAGCAGTTGCTTTTAGTTGGTCATGTATTTATTATTAGTGGAAGCCAAGTTTTATCATATAACCAAATCCGTGAACCATTTCCTCATCGAGGAAAAACATTATCATCATCGAGCCAAAACCATAAATAAAACCATTGTATCTCGAACCATCTGTATCTCTAATCAAAGAGGATCCAAGGCCGCTCATAACCGTGAGCACGACTGATATATCAGTTTCTAACCCTCTACAGAGGTCGCACACTTTACCCACAAGTCGTGATTCCCATTCTGCCCAGAGATCATGACTCTCCATTGATCACTACCAAGGTGACCTAGCAGGGTCTCACTACATAGCCTTTACAAAGATTTCCCAGAGGTCATAGCTGCCCGTTAGGTTTCTCCAGTTTGATAAACACAGTACATCTCCCAAAGGAAGGGTGACTAACAAAACCAAATCGAGAACCTCTGCAACCAGCCTCGGCAGAGCAAGTAATGTGTCCAAACCCCATTGATAGCCCTACGACGAAGCTAACTTGTCGGTGGGAGAAATCCACCGGTCGGGTGGCGGAGTGCACCCGCCCTAATCCTAAGATGAGGAGGGGCCTAAGCGGTTTGCCTGTCTGTTGGAAGGTGGAAGAACTGACAGGGAAATAGGCTTACACCTTTTCCTATATGAATTTTGGTGGTTGAAATTGCCCACCAAAAATTAATTGGACTAACTAGTTTGCTCTAGATTATATGTTCTACAGGTGCCAAAGGTTCATCTACAACTATTCTAAATCGACTGTCCGGAATACCGTAGATTATTCTGGACAGGAGAAGCTTTTTGGAAAAACAGACTAAGCGCGGACCGTCCGGGCCCTTGCGGCGGACCGTCCGCGACACCAGGATGACCCTCGGACAGAACCAATGCAAAAACCCAAGTCTACACTACGAACCGTCCGGAGGGCAAGCAAGCACCGTCCGAGACCACGCGCGGACCGTCCGGCCTCAGGCGCGGACCGTCCGGTAGGTGAGGATCTGAAAAACCCGAAGGTGATGGGTTCAGTAAAATGAATTATAGCGTCCTCGCGGACCGTCCGGGGTGCACGACTGCCTTTATCTGACATCTGACGACACATTTAATGCATTATAGCCGTTGATATAGCCGTTACTGCTGACCGTTGCGATTTCAGCCATTGATGTACAGGGGCGGACCGTCCGGACCAGGGGCGCGTACCGTCCGCGGTCGGCAGAATTGAAGCAACGGCTAGGAAGTGGTTGGGGGCTATAAATACAACCCCAACCACCTCCATTTAAATGACCCAAGCATTCCAACCTTCAACATTCAATACGAGAGCTATCAATCCATTCCAAGACACAATCAAAGCCTCCAATCTCTCCAAGTTCTACAATTAAGACAAGTGATCATTAGTGATTAGTGACTTGAGAGAGAGAGTGATCCGTGTGTTATTTGTCGCTCTTGTCGCTTGGCTTTTGCAATCGTGCTTTCTTCTATTCCCATTCTTATTCTCTAAGTGACTTGTAATCAAAGCAAGAGACACCAAGTGTGTGGTGGTCCTTGTGGGGTCTAAGTGACCCGTTTGATTAAGGAGAAAGCTCACTCGGTCTAAGTGACCGTTTGAGAGAGGGAAAGGGTTGAAAGAGACCCGATCTTTGTGACCACCTCAACGGGGAGTAGGTTTGCAAGAACCGAACCTCGGTAAAACAAATCACCATGTCATCCACCTTATTTGCTTGTGATTTGTTTTTGCCCTCTCTTTCGGACTCGATTATATTTCTAACGTTACCCCCGGCTTGTAGTTGTGCTTAAAGTTTATAAATTTCAGATTTGCCTATTCACCCCCCCCTCTAGGCGACTTTCAATTGGTATCGGAGCCCGGTACTTCATTAGAGCCTAACCGCTCGAAGTAATGTTGGGAGATCACGCCAAGAAGGAGATGGTGACCGGTGAGAAGCCCGCCACAAGCCATGGGAAGGCTCCATCCGGGGAGTCCGGCAACAAGGTGAAGGGATCCCCTTCACACGACAAGTCATGTCGGAGCGGTGAGAAGAAAAAGAAGATGAAGAAAGTGGTCTACTACGAGACCGACTCTTCATCACCATCCACCTCCGGCTCCGACACGCCGTTCGTCACTTCTAAGCGCCATGAGCGCAAGAAGTTTAGTAAGATTCCCCTACGCTATCCTCGCATTTCCAAACGTACTCCTTTACTTTCCGTCCCATTAGGCAAACCACCCATGTTTGATGGTGAAGATTATAATATGTGGAGTGACAAAATGAGGCACCATCTAACCTCACTCCACACTAGTATCTAGGATGTTGTTGAGATTGGAGTACAGGTACCAACGCTGGGGGATGAGGACTATGACTCGGACAAAGTTGCCCAAATCCGGCACTTCAACTCCCAAGCCCACCACTATACTCCTCGCCTCTCTAAGTCGAGAGGAGTATAACAAGGTGCAAGGGTTGAAGAGTGCCAAGGAGATTTGGGATTTGCTCAAAACCGCGCACGAAGGAGACGAGGTGACCAAGATCACCAAGAGGTAA
The DNA here is from genome assembly GCF_902167145.1 of Zea mays. NCBI lineage: Eukaryota > Viridiplantae > Streptophyta > Magnoliopsida > Poales > Poaceae > Zea > Zea mays. The sequence continues at coordinate 134,221,161 of NC_050105.1, read as the reverse complement.
ACAATCGAGGGGGAGCTCGGTCGTTTCATGCTTCACCAAGGGGAAGAGCCACAAGCAATGTACAACCGGCTCAAGACTTTGGTGAACCAAGTGCGCAACCTCGGGAGCACCAAGTGGGATGACCATGAAATGGTCAAGGTTATTCTTAGATCACTCGTATTTCTTAATCCCACTCAAGTTCAATTAATTCGTGGTGATCCTAGATACAAACTAATGTCTCCCGAGGAAGTGATAGGTAAATTTGTGAGCTTTGAACTAATGATCATAGGCTCCAAGAAAATCATCGAGCAAGGCTCCTCCTCCACACCCGAGATGCAACCAGTTGCATTCAAGGCAACGGAGGAGAAGAAAGAAGAGTCTACATCAAGTAGACTCCCCATTGATGCCTCCAAGCTCGACAACGAGGAGATGGCTTTAATCATCAAAAGCTTTCGCCAAATCCTCAAGCAAAGGAAGGGGAGAGATTACAAGCCCCGTTCCAAGAAGGTGTGCTACAAATGTGTAAGCCCGGTCATTTTATCGCTAAATGTCCTTTGTCTAGTGATAGTGACAGGGATAATGACAAGAGGGGGAAGAAGAAGGAAAAGAAGAGATATTACAAGAAGAAGGGCGGCGATGCCCATGTTTGCCGGAAGTGGGACTCCGACGAGAGCTCCACCGACTCCTCCTCCGACGAGGACGGCGCTAACATCGCCGTCAACAAAGGACTCCTCTTCCCCAACGTCAGCCACAAGTGCCTCATGGCAAAGAACGGCAAAAGGAAGAAGGTAAAATCAAAATCCTTCACTAAGTATGCAACTTCTAGTGATGAGGATAGTTCTAGTAATGATGAGGATAATTTGCTCACCCTTTTTGCCAACTTAAACATGCAACAAAAGGAAAAATTAAATGAATTGATTAGTGCTATTCATGAGAAGGATGAACTCTTGGATAGCCAAGAGGACTTCCTTATTAAGGAAAACAAAAAGCATGTTAAGACTAAAAATGCTTATGCTCTGGAAGTAGAAAAATGTGAAAAATTGTCTAGTGAGCTAAGCACTTGCCATGATGTTATTTCCAACCTTAGAAATGAAAATGCCAAAATAATTGCTAAGGTTGAGAAGTCAAATATTTGTGATGATTCAATTATCAATCTTAGAAATGATAATGCTAGTTCAATTGCTAAGATTGAAAAATTGAATGCCTCTCTTGTTAGCCTTAGAAATGAGATGAAAAATTAATTGCTAAGGCTAAGGAATTAGATGTTTGAAATGTTTCGATTTCCAATCTTAGAGATGAGAATGACATTTTACATGCTAAGATTGTTAAACTAAATACTTGCAAACCCTTTACATCTACCGTTGAGCATGTTACTATTTGCACTAGATGTAGAGATGTTAACATTGATGCTATTCATGATCACATTGCTATGATTAAACAACAAAATGATCATATAGCAAAATTAGATGCTAAAATTGCCGAGCATGAACTAGAAAATAAGAAATTTAAATTTGCTCGTAGCATGCTTTATAGTGGGAGACGCCCTGGCATTAAGGATGGCATTGGCTTCCAACAGGGAGACAATGTCAAGCTTAATGCCCCTTCTAAAAGATTGTCTAACTTTGTTAAGGGCAAAGCTCCCATGCCTCAGGATAACAAGGGTTACATTTTATACCCTGCCGGTTATTCCAAGCACAAAATTAGGAGAATTCACTCTAGGAAGTCTCACTCTGGCTCTAATCATGCTTTTATGTATAAGAGTGAGGCATCTAGTTCTAGGCAATCAACTCGTGCTAAATTGCCTAAGAAGAAAACTCCTATTGCATCAAATGAACCCAATATTTCATTTAAGACTTTTGATGTATCTTATGTGCTAACTAACAAATAAGGCAAAGTAGTTGCCAAATATGTTGGGGGCAAACACAAGGGCTCCAAGACTTGTGTTTGGGTACCCAAGGTGCTTGTTTCTAATGTGAAATGACCCAAGACCGTTTGGGTACCTAAGAACAAGGCCTAAACTTGTTTTGTAGGTTTATGCATCCGGGGCTCAAGTTGGATCATTGATAGCGGGTGCACAAACCACATGACAGGGGAGAAGAAGATGTTCTCCTCATACGAGAAAAACCAAGATCCTCAACGAGCTATCACATTCGGGGATGGAAATCAAGGTTTGGCCAAAGGATTGGGTAAAATTGCAATATCACCTGACCATTCTATTTCCAATGTTTTTCTTGTAGATTCTTTAGATTACAATTTGCTTTCCGTTTCTCAATTGTGCAAAATGGGCTACAACTGTCTTTTTACAGATTTAGGTGTTACTGTCTTTAGAAGAAGTGATGATTCAGTAGCATTTAAGGGAGTGTTAGAGGGTCAGCTATACTTAGTAGACTTTGATAGAGCTAAACTCGACACTTGCTTAATTGCTAAGACTAACATGGGTTGGCTCTGGCACCGCCGACCAGCCCATGTTGGGATGAAGAATCTTCATAAGCTTCTAAAAGGAGAGCACATTTTGGGACTAACCAATGTTCATTTTGAGAAAGATAGGGTTTGTAGCGCATGTCAAGCAGGGAAGCAAGTTGGTGTTCATCATCCACACAAGAACATCATGACGACTGACAGGCCACTGGAGCTACTCCACATGGATTTATTCGTCCCGATAGCTTACATAAGCATCGGCGGGAGTAAGTACTGTCTAGTAATAGTGGATGATTATTCTCGCTTCACTTGGGTGTTCTTTTTGCAGGAAAAATCACAAACCCAAGAGACATTAAAGGGATTCTTGAGACGGGCTCAAAATGAGTTCGGCTTAAGGATCAAAAAGATTAGAAGCGACAACGTGACGGAGTTCAAGAACTCACAAATCGAAAGATTTCTTGAGGAGGAGGGCATCAAGCATGAGTTCTCTTCTCCCTACACGCCACAACAAAATGGTGTAGTGGATAGGAAGAATAGAACTCTATTGGACATGGCAAGAACCATGCTTGATGAGTACAAGACTTCGGATCGGTTTTGGGATGAGGCGGTCAACACCGCTTGCTACGCCATCAACCGGTTATATCTTCACCGAATCCTCAAGAAGACATCATATGAACTCCTCACCGGTAAAAAGCCTAATGTTTCATATTTTAGAGTCTTCGGTAGTAAATGTTTTATTCTTGTTAAAAGAGGTAGAAAATCTAAATTTGCTCCTAAGGCTGTAGAAGACTTTTTACTTGGTTATGACTCAAACACAAGGGCATATAGAGTCTTTAACAAGTCCACTAGACTAGTTGAAGTTTCTTGTGACATTGTGTTTGATGAGACTAACGGCTCTCAAGTAGAGCAAGTTGATCTTGATGAGCTAGATGATGAAGTGGCTCTGTGCGTCGCACTAAGGAACATGTCCATTGGGGATGTGTGTCCTAAGGAATCTGAAGAGCCTGCACAAGGACAAGATCAACCATCTTCCTCCATGCAAGCATCTCCACCAACTCAAGATGAGGATGAGGCTCAAGATGATGAAGGAGAAGATCAAGAAGATGAACCACCTCAAGAGGAGGACAATGATCAAGGGGGAGATGCTAATGATCAAGACAAGGAAGATGATGACGGTCCAAGACCGCCACACCCAAGAGTCCACCAAGCAATACAACGAGATCACCCCGTGAACACCATCCTCGGCGACATTCATAAGGGGGTAACTACTCGATCTCGTGTTGCTCATTTTTGTGAACATTACTCTTTTGTTTCCTCTATTGAGCCACACAGGGTAGAGGAAGCACTTCAAGATTCGGATTGGGTGTTGGCGATGCAAGAGGAGCTCAACAACTTCACGAGGAATGAGGTATGGCATTTAGTTCCACGTCCTAACCAAAATGTTGTAGGAACCAAGTGGGTCTTCCGCAACAAGCAAGATGAGCATGGTGTGGTGACAAGGAACAAAGCCCGACTTGTGGCCAAGGGTTATTCACAAGTCGAAGGTTTGGATTTCGGTGAAACCTATGCACCCGTAGCTAGGCTTGAGTCAATTCGTATATTACTTTCCTATGCTACTTACCATGGCTTTAAGCTTTATCAAATGGACGTGAAAAGTGCCTTCCTCAATGGACCAATCAAGGAGGAGGTCTATGTTGAGCAACCTCCCGGCTTTGAAGATAGTGAGTACCCTAACCATGTCTATAAACTCTCTAAGGCGCTTTATGGGCTCAAGCAAGCCCCAAGAGCATGGTATGAATGCCTAAGAGATTTTCTTATCGCTAATGGCTTCAAGGTCGGAAAAGCCGATCCTACTCTCTTTACAAAAACACTTGCAAATGATTTGTTTGTATGCCAAATTTATGTTGATGATATCATATTTGGGTCTACCAACAAATCTACATGTGAAGAGTTTAGTAGGATCATGACTCAAAAATTCGAGATGTCTGTGATGGGGGAGTTGAAGTATTTTCTAGGCTTTCAAGTCAAGCAACTTCAGGAGGGCACCTTCATTAGCCAAACAAAGTACATTCAAGATATTCTTACCAAGTTTGGGATGAAGGATGCCAAGCCCATCAAGACACCCATGGGAACAAATGGGCATCTCGACCTCGACACGGGAGGTAAATCCGTAGATCAAAAGGTATACCGGTCGATGATAGGTTCTTTACTCTATCTATGTGCTTCACGACCGGATATTATGCTTTCCTTATGCATGTGTGCAAGATTCCAAGCCGATCCTAAGGAAGTTCACCTTAGGGCCGTAAAACGAATCTTGAGATATTTAGTTTATACTCCTAAGTTTGGCCTTTGGTACCCCAGGGGATCTACTTTTGATTTAATTGGTTATTCAGATGCTGATTGGGCAGGGTGTAAGATTGATAGAAAGAGTACATCAGGGACTTGCCAGTTCTTGGGAAGATCTCTGGTGTCTTGGGCTTCTAAGAAACAAAATTCTGTAGCTCTTTCTACCGCAGAAGCCGAGTACATTGCCGCAGGCCATTGTTGCGCGCAATTGCTTTGGATGAGGCAAACCCTCAGGGACTATGGTTACAAATTAACCAAAGTTCCTCTCCTATGTGATAATGAGAGTGCAATCCGCATGGCGGATAATCCCGTTGAGCATAGCCGCACTAAACACATAGCCATTCGGTATCACTTTTTGAGGGATCACCAACAACGGGGGGATATCGAGATTGCTTATATTAACACCAAAGAACAATTAGCTGATATCTTTACCAAGCCACTAGATGAGAAAACATTTACCAAACTTAGGCATGAGCTAAATATTCTCGATTCTAGGAATTTTGATTGATATATTGCACACATAGCTCATTTATATACCTTTGATCATCTCTCTTTCATGTGCTATGACTAATGTGGTTTCAAGTGCATTTCATGCTAAGTCATAGATTGAAAGGGAATCGGAGTCTTCGGCGAAGACAAGGCTTCCACTCCACTCCATCGAATTATTCATCCTTCGCCGTCGCTTCGCAACGCTCTCCAACTTGGTATAATCTTCACTCGTATATTATTTGCCAAAGGGAGAGAAAGTAAAGGGCTTATATTTCACTCACAAGTATCCATTTTTGGCAATTCATGCCAAAGGGGGATAAAGTATTAGCCCAAAGCAAAAGGACCGCACCACCACCAATTTCAAAAATTTAGTCTAAAGTAATGTTTTCAAATTGGTATCTTATTGTTGATATAATTTCAAATTGGTATACCCTCTTCAAAATTCAAAATTAATATCTAAAACCCTCTTGAACACTAAGAGGAGGATTTCATTAAGGGGGAGTTTTGGTTAGTCAAAGGAAAAGCATTTGAAACAGGGGGAGAAAATTTCAAATCTTGAAAATGCTTCTCAAAATCTTATTCATTTACCTTTGAATATTTGCAAAAGACTTTGAAAAAGAATTTCCAAAACATTTGCAAAAAAACAAAACAAGTGGTGCAAGTGTGGTCCAAAATGTTTAATAAGAAGAAAGCCATCCATGCATATCTAGTAGAAATAATTATTGGTTTCATTCCAAGCAACCTTTGCACTCACCTTATGCAAACTAGTTCAATTCTGCACTTTTATATTTGCTTTGGTTTGTGTTGGCATCAATCACCAAAAAGGGGGAGATTGAAAGGGAAATAGGCTTACGCCTTTTCGTATATGAATTTTGGTGGTTGAAATTGCCCAACACAAACTAATTGGACTAACTAGTTTGCTCTAGATTATATGTTCTACAGGTGCCAAAGGTTCATCTACAACTATTCTAAATCGACTGTCCAGAATACCGTAGATTATTCCAGACAGGAGAAGTTTTTTGGGAAAACAGACTAAGCGCGGACCGTCCGGGCCCTTGCGGCGGACCGTCCGCGACACCAGGATGACCCTCGGACAGAACCAGTGCAAAAACCCAAGTCTACACTACGGACCGTCCGGAGGGCAAGCAAGCACCGTCCGAGACCACGCGCGGACCGTCCGGTAGGTGAGGATCCGAAAAACCCAAAGGTGACGGGTTCGGTAAAATGAATTATAGCGTCCTCGCGGACCGTCTGGGGTGCACGACCAGACCGTCCGCGACTGCCTTTATCTGGCATCTGACGACGCATTTAATGCATTATAGCCGTTGATATAGCCGTTACTGCTGATCGTTGCGATTTCAGCCGTTGATGTACAGGGGCGGACCGTCCGGACCAGGGGCGCGGACCGTCCGCGGTCGGCAGAATTGAAGCAACGGCTAGGAAGTGGTTGGGGGCTATAAATACAACCCCAACCACCTCCATTTAAATGACCCAAGCATTCCAACCTTCAACATTCAATACAAGAGCTAGCAATCCATTCCAAGACACAATCAAAGCCTCCAATCTCTCTAAGTTCCACAATTAAGATAAGTGATCATTAGTGATTAGTGACTTGAGAGAGAGAGAGAGTGATCCGTGTGTTATTTGTCGCTCTTGTCGCTTGGCTTTTGCAATCGTGCTTTCTTCTATTCCCATTCTTATTATCTAAGTGACTTATAATCAAAGCAAGAGACACCAAGTGTGTGGTGGTCCTTGTGGGATCTAAGTGACCCGTTTGATTAAGGAGAAAGCTCACTCGGTCTAAGTGACCGTTTGAGAGAGGGAAAGGGTTGAAAGAGACCCGGTCTTTGTGACCACCTCAACGGGGAGTAGGTTTGCAAGAACCGAACCTCGGTAAAACAAATCACCGTGTCATCCGCCTTATTTGCTTGTGATTTGTTTTTGCCCTCTCTTTCGGACTCGATTATATTTCTAACGTTAACCCCGGCTTGTAGTTGTGCTTAAAGTTTATAAATTTTAGATTTGCCTATTCACCCCCCTCTAGGCGACTTTCAAGAACACACGAGGACACAAGAGTTTAGAGTGGTTTAGGCCACCGGAGCGTAATACCCTACCTCCACTGTGTGTAAGCTGTATTGAGAGTGTGATTGAGTCTGTGAGCTTGAGAGTCTATATGAACTTGTCCCCTGTAACGTTGTGTGCCTTCCCTTTTATAGTTTAAGGGAGGCACATACAAGGATGCTGAGCCACGACATGCGGGCCCAGGAGCATAATGGAATAATTACATTATGTGAACAACTAATGCTAATAGAGTAACGCTTGAGTAATCAGCGAGAGTCTTGATGTCCGCAATCCATGCTGCATTGATGGGCAGTTACCGTACGAGTAATACAGGAGTAATGGTGAGTAACTGTGCGGCCCACGTATCGTGGACTGAGCACGCCGCCTGTCAATGGAATGGACAGAAGCACGTCTTATCCGTCAGGAAGGCACGCGTAGCCCAGAGGCGTCACGCCGGGTTCCGCCCGTTGGCTTATGCCACGCGCAGTATGCCACGTAGCAGCATCAGGGCTCTGCCTGAGTGGGGAGCAGGAGTGTATGTGGATAGGTCCGGAGCGCACCAGAGCAGGTCTGGACACGTGTCAGCTCTGGACCCCCACCTAGGCCTTAAGTAAGGTCTTGGGACCCCACTGTGGGCGGTCCAGACCCCATATGGGGGGGTCCGGATCCCATTCTAGGGGTCTGGTCCGTACACGTGGGGGTCCTGGACCAACTTGGAGGTCCAGACTGTATATCTAGGGGTCCGGCACTTTCTCATGGGGGTCCAGACTCACTGTTGATGCCTTGGAGTATATCACTTTCTCTAGCCACGTGGCGGCCCCGGAGCCCCCCACGTGGTGGGGTCAGGCGCTGTTGCTGGTCCAGAGTAGTCGCCCGAGGCTGGGGCGAGTCATGGTCTGGTCCCACGTACAACTCATTTACCACGCGACTAAAGATAGCCGCATGGGTACTGTGTCTTCATACAGTAGTAAGGGGTACCCTAGTTTATGGGTACCGACAGTGGCCCCCGGGCCCACCTCAGTGGAGGATGCGAGCCTGCAGGTGGGGCCAAAGCTTGTACTTCGCCTCAACATGGCACGATTGATGATTGGCGCGCCATTTCAGTGCATCTGCTGACGCACTCACTGTCAATCCGCCTTCGGTCACGCCAACTGCCATATCTGTCCCCGCGGCTGACTGACCCGCGGCCGCCACGCCTGGTGGTTTCGTCAGGCCACGCGCGAGGCGCCTCGGTTCTGCTGCATTGGTTAAAATATTACCTTCTGTCTTCCGCAGCGGCTCCAAGGAGGCGCACTACAGGCGTGCATGACGGTTCGCTCCTTCCGCACCCGAAGTCCGGCACACAAACCGTATGACTTGTGGACCCGGCCCCCCGTGTCATAGACTGGGTTTGTCTTCTGCAGCGGCCCCAAGGAGGCGCACTACAGGCGCGTGCGGCGGTTTGCTCTACAGGCGCGCGCGGCGATTCGCCTTTTCCGCACCTGAAGTTCAGCGCACAATCCGTATGACTTGTGGACCCGGGCCCTCATGTCATAGACTAGGTTGCCTTGGTGCGCGTTGGGCGAGATTTTTTGCGGTGATTGAGGGGCGCACGGAAGGGTTTCCCTAACAAGGAATCTGGTTTCCTTGAAAAAGGATATCACCCCGCGTGCAGCAGTTACCTTTTCGCATTCTCTCCCAATCGCTTGCGCTTCTTTGCCTTCGTGCTCCTCTGCTCTCCGCTCGCGCCGCCGCACACGCCATGGCTTCGCTTGGCCACCCTGAGCGTTTCCAGTCTGAGGGAGCACTCAACCTGGTGCGCGGCCTACTCGGATGGAGTGCGCCGGGGCTCGCCGGGAGAATCCGCGCCGGCGCCGCTCCCCTCGGAGGTCTCGCCGCCGGGGAGTTCATGTTGTTCGTCTCCTACATCTCCTGCGGGTTGGCGCTGCCGATCTCGCCCTTCTTCTTGCTGCTGCTGGATGTCAGTGGGAGAAATCCACCGGCCGGGTGGCGGAATGCACGCGCCCAAATCCTAAGATGAGGAGGGGCCTAACCGATTTGCCTGTCTGTTGGAAGGTGGAAGAACACACGAGGACACGAGGGTTTAGAGTGGTTCAGGCCACCGGAGCGTAATACCCTACCTCCACTGTGTGTAAGCTGTATTGAGAGTGTGATTGAGTCTGTGAGCTTGAGAGTCCGTGTGAACTTGTCCCCTGTAATGTTGAGTGCCTTCCCTTTTATAGTTTAAAGGAGACACATACAAGGATGCTGAGCCCCGACATGCGGGCCCAGGAGCATAATGGAATAATTACATTATGTGAACAACTAATGCTGATAGAGTAACGCATGAGTAATCAGCGGGAGTCTTGATGTCCGCAATCCATGCTGCATTGATGGGCAGTTACCGTACGAGTAATGCGGGAGTAATGGTGAGTAACTGTGCGGCCCACGTATCATGGACTGAGCACGCCGCCTGTCAGTGGAATGGATAGGCGCACGTCTTATCCGTCAGGAAGGTGCACGTAGCCCAGAGGCGTCACGCTGGGTTCTGCCCGTTGGCTTATGCCGCGCGTAGTATGCCACGTGGCAGCATCGGGGCTCCGCCTGAGCGGGGAGTAGGAGTGTATGCGGCTAGGTCTGGAGCGCACCAGAGCAGGTCTGGACACGTGTCAGCTCCGGACCCCCGCCTGGGCCTTAAGTAAGGTTTTGGGACCCCACTGTGGGCGGTCCGGACCCCATACGGGGGGGGGGGGGGGTTCGGATCCCATTCTAGGGGTCCGATCCGTACACGTTGGGGTCCTGGACCAACTTGGAGGTCCGGACTGTATATCTAGGGGTCCGACACTTTCCCATGGGGGTCCGGACTCACCGTTGATGCCTTGGAGTATATCACTTTCTCTAGCCATGTGGCGGCCCAGGAGCCGCCCACGTGGTGGGGTAAGGCGTTGTTGCTGGTCCAGAGTAGTCGCCCGAGGTTGGGGCGAGTCATGGTCTGGTCCCACGTATAGCTCCTTTACCACGCGACTAAAGATAGCCGCGTGGGTACTGCGTCTTCATACAGTAGTGAAAGGGAAATGTACCTTTGGGACATTTCTATAAGATTTTGGTGATTAAGTGCTCCACACAAATGCTTTGAGTAATATTTGTGCCAAAGACTTAAGAAGTGCAAATCAAGAGTAAAGGTATGTTTCTAAGACTTAGTACATTGTTTTGGAGACTAATGTATTGTGTCTAAGTGCTAGAAACAGGAAAAGACCAATTTGGAAAAGACTTGGCTGAGCAGCCAAGACTCTGCGTAGTCTGGGAGCACCGGACTGTCCGGTGGTGCACCGGACAGTGTCTAGTGCGCCAGGCTGGCTTCTGTCAACTGGCTGCTCTCGGGACTTCGACGGCGGTGTACGGCTATAAATCACCGGACTGTCCGGTGGTGCACCGGACTGTCCGGTGAGCCAACGGTCGGCCGGGCCAACGGTCGGCCGCGCAATCTGCGCGAGACACGTGGCTGAGCCAACGGTCAGAAAGGGGCACCAGACAGTGTCCGGTGCGCCAACGGCTCCGAGTCTTCAACGGTCGGCTGCGCCAGAATAGGAAAGAGATCCGCACCGGACAGTGTCCGGTGGTGCACCGGAATGTCCGGTGCGCCAGGCGACAGAAGGCAAGAATTGCCTTCCTGGAATGCTCTCAATGGCTCCTAGCTGCCTTGGGGCTATAAAAGGGACCCCTAGGCGCATGGAGGAGAACACCAAGCAATCTCTAAGCATTCCTAAGCACCAAGACTCCAATTCCGCGCATTTGATTCTTTGTGATAGCAACTAGAGCTCCATTTGAGTAGAGAACTCTTCGGGTTGTGTAGTGAGCTTGAGTTGTGACTTGTGTGCGTGTTGTGCTCTGATTTTGTGTCTTGAGTGTGTTGCTCATCCCATCCTTACTTCTGTGCTTCTTTGTGAACATCAAATTGTAAGGGCGAGAGGCTCCAAGTTGTGGAGATTCCTCGCAAGCGGGATATAGTAAACAAAGCAAAACACCGTGGTATTCAAGTGGGTCTTTGGACCACTTGAGAGGGGTTGAGTGCAACCCTCGGCCGTTGGGATGCCACAATGTGGAGTAGGCAAGTTTGGACTTGGCCAAACCACGAGATAAACCACTGTGCCTATCTATGTTGATCTTCTTGTGGTTATTGTGTTTTGCAAGAACTCCTTTCTAGCCACTTGGCTTTACTGTGCTAACTCCTAATCAAGCTTTGTGGATTAAGTTTCAAGTTTTTACAGGATCACCTATTCACCCCCCCTCTAGGTGCTCTCAATTGGTATCAGAGCCGTTCTCTTCACGAAGGGACTAATCGCCCGAAGAGATGGATCCTAAGGGAAAGGGGATGGTGGTCAACGATAAGGAGAAGGAGACCATCTTCAACGAGCCGAGGGACGACAAAGTTACTGACTCCAGCTCAAGTCAAAAGAGGAAGGAAGGGAAGAAGAAGAGGCGCATCAAGAAGATCGTCTACTACGATGACAGCGACGAGTCCTCTTCTTCCCAAAAGGACAACGACGACAACGACCACGAGAAAAAGAAGACGGTTAACTCTAATTTTTCTTTTGATTATTCTCGTATTCCTCAAAGTACCAATGCTCATTTACTCTCCATTCCACTTGGTAAACCTCCTCACTTTGATGGAGAGGACTACGGATTTTGGAGTCACAAAATGCGTAGTCACCTGTTCTCTCTCCATCCAAGTATATGGGAGATAGTAGAAAATGGAATGCAATTTGATAGCACGGATAGTCCCTTATTCATTAACGAGCAAATTCACAAAAATGCACAAGCTACTACTGTGTTGTTAGCCTCATTGTGCAGGGATGAATACCATAAGGTGAGCGGCTTGGACAATGCCAAGCAGATTTGGGACACCCTCAAGATCTCACATGAGGGGAACGACATCACCATGCTCACCAAGATGGAGTTGGTAGAGGGCAAACTTGGGAGATTCACAATGATCAGGGGAGAGGAGCCAACCCAAACGTACAACCGGCTCAAGACCCTCGTCAACAAAATAAGGAGCTATGGAAGCACACGATGGACGGACCACGACGTCGTTCGCCTAATGCTAAGGTCTTTCACTGTCCTTGATCCACATCTTGTAAACAATATTCGTGAGAATCCTAGGTACACCAAGATGATGCCCGAGGAAATACTTGGGAAGTTTGTAAGCGGGCGGATGATGATCAAGGAAGCAAGATACGTTGATGATGCGTTGAATGGCCCAATCCATGAGCCTCAAACCATTGCTCTCAAAGCAACGAGGAGCAAGGAAGTGCTACCTAGCAAGGTGGCGCAAGTGGAGGCGGCCGGGCTTAATGAGGAAGAAATGGCCCTCATCATCAAGCGTTTCAAGACGGCGCTAAAGGGTCGCAAGGAGCATCCCAACAAGAACAAGACAAAGGGGAAGCACTCTTGCTTCAAATGTGAGATTGGTCATTTTATCGCTAATTGTCCCGATAATGATAGTGACCAGGAACAAGAAGGCTTACAAGAAGGCTAAGGGCGAGGCACATCTTGGAAAGGAGTGGGACTCGGATTGTTCGTCGTCCGACTCCGACAACGAAGGACTCGCCGCCTCGGCCTTCAACAAATCGTCCCTCTTCCCCAACGAGCATCACACCTGCCTCATGGCAAAGGAGAAGAAGGTAAACACTCGAAAGTCTACTTATGCTTCTTCTAGTGATGATGAATCTAGCGATGATGAAATAGACTATGCTAGTTTGTTTAAGGGCTTAGATAGAACTAAGATTGATAAGATTAATGAATTAATTGATGTTTTGAATGATAAGAATAGATTGTTAGAAAAGCAAGATGATCTTTTGTATGAAGAACATGATAAATTTGTAGAGGCACAAAAATCTCTTGCTTTAGAAGTTAAAAGGAATGAAATGCTTTCTTGTGAACTATCTACTTGCCATGAGACCATTTCTAGTTTAAAAGGTGTTGATGATGATTTAAATGCTAAAATAGAAGTAGCAAATAGATCTAACTCTTGTATAGAACATGTTGTGATTTGCAATAGGTGTAAAGATTTTAATGTTGATGCTTGTAGTGAACACCTAGTCTCTATTGCAAAGTTAAATGATGAAGTGGCTAGTCTTAATGCCCAACTTAAGACTAGCAAAAATGAATTTGACAAATTAAAATTTGCAAGGGATGCCTATACGATTGGTAGACATCCCTCAATTAAGGATGGGCTTGGCTTCAAGAGGGAAGCCAAGAACTTAACAAGTCATAAGGCTCCCATTCCCGCCAAGGAGAAAGGGAAGGCTCCTATGACTAATAGTAGTCAAAAGAATCATGCTTTCATTTATGGTGATAAGAGATATTCTAGAAATGTTCATAGGAGTTGCAATGATTCAAATGACATGTTTGCTTCAAGTTCTTCCTATGTTCATGGTAGAGATATGCCTAGGAGAAATGTCATTCATCATATGCCTAGGAGAAATGTTGCTAATGTTCCAAGGAAATTTAATGAACCTTCTACAATTTATCATGCTTGCAATGCTTCCTTTGCAATTTGTAGAAAGGATAAGAAGGTGATTGCTAGGAAATTAGGGGCACAATGCAAGGGAGATAAAACTTGCATTTGGGTCCCTAAGACCATTGTTACTAACCTTGTAGGACCCAACAAGAGTTGGGTACCTAAGACCCAAGCCTAAATTGCCTTGCAGGTTTATGCATCCGGGGGATCAAGCTGGATTATCGACAGCGGATGCACAAACCACGTGACTGGGGAGAAGAAGATGTTCACCTCCTACGTCAAGAACAAGGATTCCCAAGACTCGATCATTTTCGGTGATGGGAATCAAGGCAAGGTCAAAGGACTAGGGAAGATTGCCATTTCATCCGAGCACTCTATTTCTAATGTGTTTTTAGTTGAGTCGCTTGGATATAACTTATTGTCTGTGAGTCAGCTTTGTAATATGAGATATAATTGCTTATTCACAAATGTAGATGTGTCCGTCTTTAGAAGGAGTGATGGTTCATTAGCTTTTAAGGGTGTATTAGACGACAAACTCTACTTAGTTGATTTTGCAAAAGAGGAGGCCGGTCTAGATGCATGCTTAATTGCTAAGACTAGCATGGGCTGGCTGTGGCATCACCGCTTAGCACATGTGGGGATGAAGAACCTTCACAAACTTCTAAAGGGAGAACACGTGATAGGTCTAACAAACGTAACCTTCGAAAAAGATAGACCGTGTGTAGCTTGTCAAGCAGGTAAACAGGTGGGAAGCTCTCATCATACCAAAAATGTGATGACCACATCAAGACCTTTGGAGTTGCTTCATATGGACCTCTTCGGACCCGTCGCCTATCTAAGCATAGGAGGAAGTAAGTATGGTCTTGTTATAGTTGATGATTTTTCCCGCTTCACTTGGGTATTCTTTTTGCAGGGTAAATCTGAAACCCAAGGGACCCTCAAGCGCTTCCTAAGGAGAGCTCAAAATGAGTTTGAGCTCAAGGTGAAGAAGATAAGGAGCGATAACAGGTCCGAGTTCAAGAACCTTCAAGTGGAGGAGTACCTTGAGGAGGAAGGAATCAAGCACGAGTTCTCCGCTCCCTACACACCACAGCAAAATGGTGTGGTAGAGAGGAAGAACAGGACGCTCATTGACATGGCAAGGACGATGCTTGGAGAGTTCAAGACGCCCAAGCGGTTTTGGTCGGAAGCCGTGAACACGGCTTGCCACGCCATAAACCGGGTGTACCTTCATCGCCTCCTCAAGAAGACTTCGTATGAGCTTCTAACCGGTAACAAACCCAATGTGTCTTACTTTCGTGTATTTGGGAGCAAATGGTATATTCTAGTGAAGAAAGGTAGAAATTCTAAGTTTGCTCCCAAAGTTGTAGAAGGGTTTTTGTTAGGTTATGACTCAAATACAAAGACGTATAGGGTCTTCAACAAATCATCGAGTTTGGTTGAAGTCTCTAGCGACGTTGTATTTGATGAGACTAATGGCTCTCCAAGAGAGCATGTTGTTGATCTTGATGATGTAGATGAAGAAGATATTCCAACGGCCGCAATACGCACCATGGCGATTGGAGAAGTGCGGCCACAGGAACAAAAGGAGCAAGATCAACCTTCTTCCTCAATAATGGTGCATCCCCCAACTCAAGAAGATGAACAGGTTCATCAAGAGGAGGCGTGTGATCAAGGGGGAGCACAAGATGATCATGTAATGGAGGAAGAAGCACAACCGACACCTCCAACTCAAGTTCGAGCGACAATTCAAAGGAATCATCCCGTCGACCAAATTTTGGGTGATATTAGCAAGGGAGTAACTACTCGCTCTAGATTAGTTAATTTTTGTGAGCATTACTCTTTTGTCTCTTCTATTGAGCCTTTCAGGGTAGAAGAGGCCTTGCTAGATCCGGACTGGGTGTTGGCCATGCAGGAAGAGCTCAACAACTTCAAGAGAAATGAAGTTTGGACACTGGTGCCTCGTCCCAAGCAAAACGTTGTGGGAACCAAGTGGGTGTTCTGCAACAAACAAGACGAGCACGGAGTGGTGACAAGGAACAAGGCTAGACTTGTGGCAAAAGGTTATGCCCAAGTCGCAGGTTTGGACTTTGAGGAGACTTTTGCTTCTGTGGCTAGGCCAGAGTCAATTCGCATATTGTTAGCCTATGCTTCTCACCATTCTTTCAGGTTGTTCCAAATGGATGTGAAGAGCGCTTTCCTCAACGGGCCAATCAAGGAGGAGGTGTACGTGGAGCAACCCCCTGGCTTTGAGGATGAACGGTACCCCGACCACGTGTGTAAGCTCTCTAAGGCGCTCTATGGACTTAAGCAAGCCCCAAGAGCATGGTATGAATGCCTTAGAGACTTTTTAATTGCTAATGCTTTCAAGGTTGGGAAAGCGGATCCAACTCGTTTTACTAAGACTTGTGATGGTGACTTATTTGTGTGCCAAATTTATGTCGATGACATAATATTTGGTTCGACTAACCAAAAGTCTTGTGAAGAGTTTAGCAGGGTGATGACGCAGAAATTCGAGATATCGATGATGGGTGAGTTGAACTACTTCCTTGGGTTCCAAGTGAAGCAACTCAAGGACGACACCTTCATCTCCCAAACGAAGTACACGCAAGACCTGCTAAAGCGGTTTGGGATGAAGGTGCCAAGCCCGCAAAGACTCCAATGGGAACCGACGGACATGTCGACCTCAACAAAGGAGGTAAGTCCGTTGATCAAAAAGCATACCGGTCTATGATAGGGTCTTTACTTTATTTATGTGCTAGTAGACCGGATATTATGCTTAGCGTATGCATGTGTGCTAGATTTCAATCTGATCCAAGGGAATGTCACTTAGTGGCTGTGAAGCGAATTCCTAGATATTTAGTCGCTACGCCTTGCTTCGGGATCTGGTATCCAAAGGGGTCTACCTTTGACTTGATTGGATATTCAGACTCCGACTATGCTGGATGTAAGGTCGATAGGAAGAGTACATCAGGGACGTGCCAATTTCTAGGAAGGTCCCTGGTGTCGTGGAGTTCTAAGAAACAAACCTCCGTTGCCCTATCCACCGCTGAGGCCGAGTACGTTGCCGCAGGACAGTGTTGCGCGCAACTACTTTGGATGAGGCAAACCCTCAGGGACTTTGGCTACAATCTGAGCAAAGTCCCACTCCTATGTGATAATGAGAGTGCTATCCGCATGGCGGATAATCCTGTTGAACACAGCCGCACAAAGCACATAGACATCCGGCATCACTTTTTGAGAGACCACCAACAAAAGGGGGATATCGAAGTGTTTCATGTTAGCACCGAGAACCAGCTGGCCGATATCTTTACCAAGCCTCTAGATGAGAAGACCTTTTGCAGGCTGCGTAGTGAGCTAAATGTCTTAGATTCGCGGAACTTGGATTGACTTGTAGCATACATGTGTCTTATGCTTTGATCATGTTCCTTTATGCATATTGTTGTTTATTTATGGTGTTCAAGTTGTACAAACACTCCCCGGATCTCAAAAGTCCATGTGTGAGTGATGCACATATTTAGGGGGAGATGTGCTACAACTTGACCCTTTGAGACTAACCATGTGCTTGAGTTCTCTTAATTTAGTCTCAAAGGAGGTTTGAAAGGATAAGGTAGACTTGGACCATGCAAGACTTCCAGTGCACTCCGATGAGAGGGTAATTTACTCCAAGTTCATCTCCGTGTCTCTTATTGCCTTTTGCTCTTAATTGACAATTTTGGTGAGGCAATGGGGTTTAAAAGGGCCAAGATTGATCCTGTTTTGGTGCTTAACGCCAAAGGGGGAGAAAATAAGGCCAAAGCAATAAATGGATCAGCTACAACTTGAGAATTTTGAAAATAGTAGAATAGAGCTTTTGGTTTGTCAAAAATCTCTTATTGTCTATTTTGTCAAAAGTTGGCCTCTTGTGGGGAGAATGGTTGATTATGGAAAAAGGGGGAGTTTTTGAAATCTTTGATCAATTTCTCTTGGAACAACTCTCTTTATGTCTCAACAAGTGTGTTTGACTTAGAGATAGGAAATTGAGTTTGATTTTCAAAAACAAACCAAGTGGTGGTAAAGAATGATCCATATATGCCAAATTTGAATCAAAACAAATTTGTGTTCTCATTTGAATTGATGTTGCACTTCTTTTAGTTGCTTTTTGTTGTGTTGGCATTAATCACCAAAAACGGGGAGATTGAAAGGGAAATGTACCTTTGGGACATTTCTATAAGATTTTGGTGATTAAGTGCTCCACACAAATGCTTTGAGTAATATTTGTGCCAAAGACTTAAGAAGTGCAAATCAAGAGTAAAGGTATGTTTCTAAGACTTAGTACATTGTTTTGGAGACTAATGTATTGTGTCTAAGTGCTAGAAATAGGAAAAGACCAATTTGGAAAAGACTTAGCTGAGCAGCCAAGACTCTGCGCAGTCTATGAGCACCGGACAGTGTCCGGTGGTGCACCAGACAGTGTCCGGTGCGCCAGGCTGGCTTCTGTCAACTGGCTGCTCTCGGGACTTCGACAGCGGTGTACGACTATAAATCACCAGACTGTCCGATGGTGCACCGGACTGTCCGGTGAGCCAATGGTCGGCCGCGCAATATGCGCGAGACACGTGGCCGAGCCAACGACCAGAAGGGTGCACCGGACAGTGTCCGGTGCGCCAACGGCTCCGAGTCTTCAACGGTCGGCTGCGCCAGAATAGGAAAGAGATCCGCACCGGACAGTGTCCGGTGGTGCACCGGACTGTCCGGTGCGCCAGGCGACAGAAGGCAAGAATTGCCTTCCTGGAATGCTCTCAACGGCTCCTAGCTGCCTTGGGGCTATAAAAGGGACCCCTAGACGCATGGAGGAGAACACCAAGCAATCTCTAAGCATTCCTAAGCACCAAGACTCCAATTCCGCGCATTTGATTCTTTGTGATAGCAACTAGAGCTCCATTTGAGTAGAGAACTCTTCGGGTTGTGTAGTGAGCTTGAGTTGTGACTTGTGTGCGTGTTGTGCTCTGATTTTGTGTCTTGAGTGCGTTGCTCATCCCATCCTTACTTCCGTGCTTCTTTGTGAACATCAAATTGTAAGGGTGAGAGGCTCCAAGTTGTGGAGATTCCTCGCAAGCGGGATATAGTAAACAAAGCAAAACACCGTGGTATTCAAGTGGGTCTTTGGACCACTTGAGAGGGGTTGAGTGCAACCCTCATCCGTTGGGACGCCACAACGTGGAGTAGGCAAGTTTGGACTTGGCCGAACCATGGGATAAACCACTGTGCCTATCTGTGTTGATCTTCTTGTGGTTATTGTGTTTTGCAAGAACTTCTTTCTAGCCACTTGGCTTTACTGTGCTAACTCCTAATCAAGCTTTGTGGATTAAGTTTCAAGTTTTTACAGGATCACCTATTCACCCCCCCCCTCTAGGTGCTCTCAAGTAGTAAGGGGTACCCTAGTTTGAGGGTACCGACAAAACTACTCCTCTGGTTCCTCTAATTAATCAGCTAAGGGCATCCCATTCCACCCTCATGGCTGCACTGTTTTTCCGGGTTGTCACTCCCCGAACAGGTCCTTACGGAGAGGTACTCAGGAAACAGCCTGAGTCCCCTAAGTATCACAGGAACATCATCGGAATAACATCATCGTATCATAATATTCACATCATGTTCATTGATTAAAGTAAGGCAATAGCATGAAGCTAACCATGATAACCCAAAAGGTAATCAAGGACAGGATAAATAGAAAGCTAGTCAATCCTTAGGTTGATCATGGTATGCGGGGCAGTAAATTATAAAGTAAATGGGACATAATGGGTCAGAGGACACTTTCCTTCACCAACCAGATGCTCAGGGTCTTCAATCTCGTAGAACTCGAAGAACCAGATCACTTGGTCGCCGACTCTTGATCTTCGATTCCTCGAAGCGTGGAAACAAATCGTGATATAATCGTAACGCGAAGCGAAGACGAACAAGCACAAGCAAACAAACATATATATATATATATATGCATAAGAACATTACACCATACAAGATAAAATGTTATAAAAACATGCAGCATAAAATAGAGCTCGATTATATGGTCACGCGAGGGAAAGAAACGTCGAACTCAAAGTTATGGTTGAGATATTAGCGCGTTAACGCTAAACAAGTATTAACTATAACTTTTAGTTCGACATTATCAAATATAAATATTATACACCGTTTAGTTTGATTAATCTGGTACACTAACAAATGTCAGTTAATTAAGTAATTTAATTAAAATAGGAGATTCCAAGCGAGACGAATTTATGACGCGTGAAACAGCATGACAGCGTGCAAACGACGCGCGGACACGCGCGACATAGCACGCTGACGACACACGAAACAGCGCGCGCGACGAATCAGCACGCGACCACGAGCTTATCACGCACGAACAACACGCAGACAACACGTGCACGACGCACGAAGCAGCACGCCACCACGCGCGGAATAGCACCAGCGACAAGAATAACTGATCAGGTGACATGTTTATACTAAACGAATGTTAAATAAATAGAAAGTAGTTAAATTAATATTATCTATGTTAATATTTATTATAAAAGCCCAAGTTGAACACTACACATTTAATCTAATTAGAATATTAATCTAATAAATATTAATCGAGCGAGCCTTAAGTTGAGTATCTAAAATATATGACCCGATAGATTAACATTATTAACGTGAGTGTTCGTAAGCGAAAACAACTTATTATCATGAGCAGACGTCATGCGACCCGCGTCATTGACACGCGAGATACGTGCGAACGATGCGCGACAAGGCGAGCGACATGTGCAAGTGGCACACGCGACGCACGTGTGACAACGCGTGCGAACCGCACGCATGACACGCGCGAACGACGCGCGACAACACGAGAATAACGCACAAACAACACGACGACGGTGAGCGCCACACGTGCGAACAGCGTGTAGACAGTGCGACGACGTGCACAACTCACGAGAGTCGCTAACAGACATCGTGTTTATACTACACACTAAATAGGTATTAAATACCATGTCTAAGTTGTTAAAATCACATTACCACATATTTACAATCGCCTAACTAAAATCATAATTTTAATCCGATTGAGTATTCAGTTTACTGACCGACAATTAAATAGGAAATAAATTAGAGTCCGAGGATAGACGAGGTAGACGGGGGGGTACACGGGAGTCGTCTAGGGGTAGACGAACGACGTCTAGGGGGTAGACGGATGTCGTCGGGACCCTAATGAAGCGCTATGCGAATATCAATTATGATATTTTATCTTACTTGACTTAGCCATATTAGCAAGTAATTATTGTAAGCACCATTAAAATCATTACCTAAATCTGATTGTGTTGTTACTCGAATAATCGTCGTTTTAGTATGCATTTAATTAGTACGAGCGATTCTAGATAGAGTGGTTTACTGAATCGCGATGAGACATGCAACGCACGAGGGCGATGCGCGTGCTGCGCGCGGGATAGCGCACACGACCACGCGGATGCACTACACGTTTGACGCGCGACGAATGACGATGACATCCACAGTGAACGCGCGGTGACGACAGTGCCTGCGGCTAGGGATTCACGCCGCGGACGTGCACAGACCGAGGCGCCAGGGCATGCTGCATAATGATCGCGAGCAGCACTGGTGGACACGAATGGCCACCCGGACGCGGGTACCCGGTCCGCAGGCTACGCACCACGCCATGAGTGTCGGGGTCACGGCAGGCTGCCGCTTGGGGAGGGGCTGGGCTCGGCCGGTCCGGACGGGCTCTGGGCACGTCGAGCGAGCGCCAAACCGAGCACGACAAGAGGCAAGGAGGAGAGGGATGGAGAGAGGAAGGGGGCGAGCTCACCACGAATAAACGAAGGGCGGGTCCAAGGGAACTTCAGGCAAGCTCCGGACTTCACACCATGCAACGAACTCGACGAGGGAGAATCGCGGGCGCAGCTTACTCCGGGCGGACGACGAGGCTCGACGGTGTCGTTTGGTGTGGCGAGTGTGCTGCACACGGTTGCGAGAGAAGGCAACAGGAGTGAGAAACCGCACGGGGTGGTCGAGGGGTAAATTTCAACGGCTTGGGCAAGATCGTGGCGGCGGTTTCCGATCCAGGCGCGTCCACGACGCCGTGGAGCGCGCGGGGGTGGAACGCGGCATGGAGCGCACGCACTGGGCTGCGCGGGGCATGGCCGAGCCATGGGCGCGCGCTGGGGCGCGGGCAGGCCGACCAGGCGGGGCTGGGGGCGCGGCGGCTGCGCCTACGCGCATGCGCGCATGCAGAGGCGTGGCGGCGGCTGGGGAGGGTGCGACCTAGAGTTTGGGGCGCGGGGCTGCGGCGAGCGAGGGTGCCGCGCGGCTGGGCCACCGAAGCAGGCCGGGGGGAAGGCGCGCTGGTGGGCTGCAGCGAGCGAATGGGCCAAGGGGAGGTGGGCTGTGCGCAGGCTGCCAGGGAGGGCGCAGCTGGGCCGAAGGGGCAACGGAGAGGGGTTTCTTCTTCTCTTTTTTATCTTCTTTTCTTTTCCCATTTGAATTCCTAATTAAATAATTGCTCCACAAAATCACCCAACAAACAAGAATAAATATATGTATGCTCTGGTATGATGCAACATAGAAACTCCTCTAGGGTTTTATTTTACTAGGCTTTAGTTATATAAAACAAAATAATTCTCCACTATTTAGGAAAAAGAAAATAAAATCAAGGAAAAGAGAAGGTAACACCTGAATTTAGTGGATATTATCTAGGGTTTTATTGTACTAGGCTTTAGTTATATAAAACAAAATAATTCTCCACTATTTAGGAAAAAGAAAATAAAATCAAGGAAAAGAGAAGGTAACACCTGAATTTAGTGGATATTAGAAAAGAAATTTTATACCCCCAAATTCAGGGTGTTACAGATCTAACCCCCTTAACAGGAATCTCGCCCCCGAGATTCAAGAAGAAGCTAGCAAGAAAACATGGTTGGTTCGTTGGTTGTTCACAGCTTTCTTGAGTTGACTTTGACTGTGTAAGGTTAACTTGTGGACTGGTTGCTTTGACCTTCAGATGTTTGGGACCGATTGATGCAATTCTTGAGGATCTCTTGGACTTATGAGTTAGGACCCACACACGCTTTCGTTGCGCCACTTGATTCTTGTTGGTTGATGTTGATCGCATTGTCTTCACTAGGGTTAGCGGCTATCCCCCTTAACAAGAGCATTGATACACACTTGGTGAAGATGCTGCCGACTCTGATCTCGACTGATTAAGAGATGTTGTAGGATGCCAATCAGACATATGCAAGAGAGAAGGGTATAGATAGGAAAAGCAAGTATAGATGGATTAAAGAGAGAAAAGGGAGAGCACCCAGCTACCTAACTCTACGACACTCGGCTAGTAAACCGATGTCGTTGAGGACCAAGGGCCACAATCACATCAACATTCATCACAAAGAAGCAAATCATTCATCACACAAAGACAAACAACACAAGCATACAACAACAAACATCTCGTTTCTATATGTATCTTTTAATTAAATGGTGGTCTTTCCTTACAAAGGGGAAACTACTCTCTATGGTTGTTGAAGGACGAGGAGAAGAACATGACGTGTAGGATAGGGACACGAGCACAATAAGGGATGGAGTCAAGGCAAGCATTGTGAGCGACCAGGAAAAGGATATGACCAAGGGTATAATGGGCAAAACACTACTCTCGAGTTGAGATAGACAAGGGGAGATTCCAAAAAGTAGATCTGAGATAAGCATCCAAACAGGATCTAGTGATTATGAAGGTAAGGGTGATATCAAACAAAAGCTAAGACTCGCAATGCGAAAGAGGAAAAAGAAACGACCAAGAGCGGGACGGGTAAGACAACACTCTTGAATTTAAATGGAAGGGGAGGCATTAAAATGCAGGTAAGCATCAAGGTAAAGGTCGAGGGATGACAAGGGTTAAGGTGATAACGGACGAACACACGATAAAGGATGTATTTTAAGCAGGACTTGCAAGGTGTCAAAGAAGGGGGAGCAATCAACGATGAAATTGATGAGGCATTATCCCCGAACAGGGATGTAAATGAGGAGGCTTCAAAGAGTAGGTTCAATGTAAGCAGGAAGGTAAGGGAATATATATCACGAGGGTCTGAAGGTGATAACAGACAAGGATGTAGGAGAGAAGGTAAATAGGCATAAGACAAAGGATATAAGTACCATAGAGGATGGAGTTAAGATAGGACCTGTAAATGGAGAAGGGCAGGGTACGTCCAAGGGCCAGATAAGTAAACTGCCACTCTCCAATTGAGGTGGAAGAGAGGAGATTTTTAAAGAGCCAAAATAAAGATGAGTATCAAGGCAAGATCGATGGATGACAAGGAGATAGTGATAGCAAATAAAACACACAACAAAGGATGGAATTAAGACAAAACCTGTAAGGCAATAAGGAGTGAAAAGAAATCAAGGGAGAGATAGGTAACTCACAACCTCAAACTGGGTTGAAGGAAAAGGGGGGCTTTTAAAGGACAAGTTCAGAGTAAGCATTTAGGTAGAAGCCATAAATATCGCAAAGGTCAAAGGCGATAACGGACCAGGGTATAAGAGAAAAGATGAAGGCATAGAAGAGCCAGTGGTATGAGTACAACAAAAAAATGGAGTTAAGATAAGACTCACAAAATGGCGAAGTGGAGAAAACAATCAAGGGTAAGATAGGTAAGGTTCCAACAGAAGGGTTGAAGTAAATATTCCTTACCGAGGGAAGTTATAAGGAAACAACGAGATCACCAATCATGTGCGAGATAAAATGATCGTTCATGGATCGTTGAGAAACAAGGATGGTTAAAGGCATGTATACTGAAATGTTTTAAATAGGCATTTGAATATGAAAGTAAGCATATAAAAATATGAGAGTATGCAAGACTCCAAGGACGTGAGCATACTAAGACCAAGGGAATAGAAATTGTTGAAAGATAATGACTTAACGACAGAATAGGAGGGGATCTCAAAAGACAAGGTCAAGGATATATAAACTAAAATATTTAAATAGGCAACATAGTTTTCAGAGGTAAGTATTTGAAACAAGAGTATTGAAGAATCTAGAGATACGAGCATGTCAATACCAAGGAAATAAAGATGGCTAAACGGTGGCAAATTAATGACAAAAGGAAAAAAATTCCAAAGGCAATAAGGTTATGGTCAGGGGGCATCTAAAAAGATGTCGCAAGCACAAGAGTGAGATCAGATCTAATAGAATGAGAGAAGTATAGACCATACTAGAATAAAATACTTTTGGCAAGAGGGCATATAGGAGCACAACATAGAATTAGTCGAGGTGACTAATATTTTGAAGCAGAATCAAGGATGAGGTGAAGTAATAATCAATAAGTCCTTAAAACGGTCAATGCTACTCTAGGATAGCGGTCCTACAGTCAGCAAGGACTTTGATACCACTTATGTCACACCCGGTTTTGAAAGGTAAACCGAATGCGAACCATGTACGTGCCAGGATCAGAACTCACGTACATAGCGATTACATAAATGACTCATTATAGCACAATGCCTCGAATAACAATAAAGAGTAAGTAGTAATATTAAAGACTAGAGTCATTTACATAATATAAAACAAAGTACACAGAATCAAAACGTAGCCAACGTAAATTAACCCACCACAGGCAGCTGACTGGGGGAGGTCGCTAGCCTTCCTCGAACTCGTCGAAGTCCTGGAACTCCTAGAGATCCGCCTCGACACCTTCTTATTTACCTGAGCATAGATTGCACCAAAGGCAACCTGGTTGAAAGGGAATTAGGCTTACACCTAGTCCCTAATTAATTTTGGTGGATGAATTAACCAACACAAATAATTGGACTAACTAGTTTGCCCAAGTGTATAGATTATACAGGTGTAAAAGGTTCACACTCAGCCAATAAAAAGACCAAGTTTTGGATTCAACAAAGGAGCAAAGGGGCAACCGAAGGCACCCCTGGTCTGGCGCACCGGACTGTCCGGTGTGCCACCGGACATGTCCGGTGCACCAGGGGGACTCAGACTCAAACTCGCCACCTTCGGGAATTTCCAGAGGCACTCGCGCTATAATTCACCGGACTGTCCGGTGTACACCGGACAGTGTCCGGTGCGCCACGGAGAGCGGCCTCAGGAACTCGCCAGCTTCGGGAAACTCCAACGGCTAGTCCGCTAAAATTCACCGGACATGTCCGGTGTGCACCGGACTGTCCGGTGCGACCCCGGAGCAACGGCTACTCGGCGCCAACGGCTACCTGCAGCGCATTTAACGCGCGCTCTGCGCGCGCAGAAGGCAGGCGCGCCCATTCCGGCGCACCGGACAATGAACAGGACTTGTCCGGTGTGCACCGGACACCCAGGCGGGCCCACAAGTCAGAAGCTCCAACGGTCAGAATCCAACGGCAGTGATGACGTGGCAGGGGCACCGGACTGTCCGGTGTGCACCGGACTGTCCGGTGCGCCATCGAACAGACAGCCTCCCAACGGCCACTTTTGGTGGTTGGGGCTATAAATACCCCAACCACCCCACCATTCATTGCATCCAAGTTTTCCACTTCCCAACTATTACAAGAGCTCTAGCATTCAATTCTAGACACACAAAAGAGATCAAATCCTCTCCAACTCCACACAAAGCCCTAGTGACTAGTGAGAGTGATTTGCCGTGTTCATTTGAGCTCTTGCGCTTGGATTGCTTTCTCTCTTTCATTCTTTCTTGTGTTCAATACTCACTTGTAACCAAGGCAAGAGACACCAATTGTGTGGTGGTCCTTGCGGGGAGGTTTTGCTCCCGGTTGATTTGAGAAGAGAAAGCTCACTCGGTCCGAGGGACCGTTTGAGAGAGGGAAAGGGTTGAAAAAGACCCGGCCTTTGTGGCCTCCTCAACGGGGAGTAGGTTTGAGAGAACCGAACCTCGGTAAAACAAATCCGCGTGTCTCACTTCATTATTTGCTTGCGATTTGTTTTCACGCCCTCTCTCGGACTCGATTATATTTCTAACGCTAACCCGACTTGTAGTTGTGTTTTTATTTGTAAATTTCAGTTTCGCCCTATTCACCCCCCCTCTAGGCGACTATCAATTGGTATCAGAGCACGGTGCTTCATTAGAGCCTAACCGCTCGAAGTGATGTCGGGAGATCACGCCAAGAAGGAGATGGAGACCGGCAAAAAGCCCACTACAAGCCACGGGAGCACTTCATCGGAAGAGTCCCGCACCAAGAGGAAGGAGAAGAAGAAGGACTCCTCCAAATGGAAGAAAAAAAAATCTTCCTCCTCTCACCACAAAGAGAAGAAGGAAAAATCTTCTTCCCACAAGCCGCATCGGAAAGGCGACAAGCACAAGAGGATGAGGAAGGTAGTCTACTACGAGACCGACACTTCATCAACATCGAACTCCGACTCCGATGCGCCCTCCGTCACTTCTAAGCGCCAAGAGCGCAAGAAGTATAGTAAGATCCCCCTACGCTACCCTCGCATTTCCAAACATACACCTTTACTTTCCGTCCCATTAGGCAAACCACCAACTTTTGATGGTGAAGATTACACTAGGTGGAGCGATTTAATGCGATTTCATCTAACCTCGCTCCACAAAAGCATATGGGATGTTGTTGAGTTTGGCGCGCAGGTACCATCCGTAGGGGATGAGAACTATGATGAGGATGAGGTGGCCCAAATCGAGCACTTCAACTCTCAAGCAACAACAATACTCCTAGCCTCTTTAAGTAGAGAGGAGTATAACAAAGTTCAAGGGTTGAAGAACGCAAAGGAGATTTGGGATTTACTCAAGACCGCGCATGAAGGTGATGAGCTCACCAAGATCACCAAGCGGGAAACGATTGAGGGGGAGCTCGGTCGGTTCCGGCTTCGCAAAGGGGAGGAGCCACAACACATGTACAATCGGCTCAAGACCTTGGTGAACCAAGCGCGCAACCTCGGGAGTGTAAAGTGGGATGATCACGAGATGGTTAAGGTTATTCTAAGATCACTTATTTTCCTTAACCCTACTCAAGTTCAATTAATCTGTGGTAATCCTAGATATACCAAAATGACCCCCGAGGAAGTTATCGGGAATTTTGTGAGTTTTGAGTGCATGATCGAAGGCTCGAGGAAGATCAACGAGCTTGATGATGCCACCACATCCGAAGCTCAACCCGTTGCATTCAAGGCAACGGAGGAGAAGAAGGAGGAGTCTACACCAGGTCGACAACCAATAGACGCCTCCAAGCTCGACAATGAGGAAATGGCGCTCGTCATCAAGAGCTTTCGCCAAATCCTCAAGCAAAGGAGGGGGAAGGATTACAAGTCCCGCTCCAAGAAGGTTTGCTACAAGTGTGGTAAGCCCGGTCATTTTATTGCTAAATGTCCTATATCTAGTGACAGTGACCGAGGCGACGACAAGAAGGGGAGAAGAAAGGAGAAGAAGAGATACTACAAGAAGAAGGGCGGCGATGCCCATATTTGTCGGGAGTGGGATTCCGACGAAAGCTCAAGCGACTCCTCCGACGACGAGGACGCCGCCAACATCGCCGTCACCAAGGGACTCCTCTTCCCCAACATCGGCCACAAGTGCCTCATGGCAAAGGACGGCAAACGGAAGAAGGTTAAATCTAACTCCTCCACTAAATATGAGTCTTCTAGTGATGATAATAATAGTGATGAGGAGGATAATTTGCGTGTTCTCTTTGCCAATCTTAACATGGAGCAAAAAGAAAAATTAAATGAATTAGTTAGTGCTATTCATGAAAAGGATGACCTTTTGGACTCCCAAGAGGATTGTCTAATTAAAGAAAACAAGAGACATGTTAAGGTTAAAAAGGCTTATGCTCTAGAAGTAGAAAAATGTGAAAAATTATCTAGTGAGCTAAGCACTTGCCGTGAGATGATTGACAACCTTAGGAATGAAAATGCTAGTTTAAATGCTAAGGTTGATTCTCATGTTTGCATTGTTTCAACTTCCAATCCTAAAGATACTAATGATGATTTGCTTGCTAGGATTGAAGAATTAAACATTTCTCTTGCTAGCCTTAGATTAGAGAATGAAAATTTAATTGCCAAGGCTAAAGATTTTGATGTTTGCAATTCTATTATTTCCGACCTTAGAACTAAGAATGATATGTTACATGCTAAGGTTGTTGAATTAAAATCTTGCAAACCCTCTACATCTATTGTTGAGCATGTATCTATTTGTACTAGATGTAGAAATGTTGATATTGATGCTATTCATGATCATATGGCTTTAATTAAACAACAAAATGATCATATAGCAAAACTAGATGCTAAAATTGCCGAGCACAACCTAGAGAATGAGAAATTCAAATTTGCTCGTAGAATGCTTTATAATGGGAGACGCCCTGGCATTAAGGATGGCATTGGCTATCAAAGGGGAGACAATGTCAAACTTAGTGCCCCTCCTAAAAGATTGTCAAATTTTGTTAAGGGCAAGGCTCCCATGCCTCAGGATAACGAGGGTTACATTTTATACCCTGTCGGTTATCCCGAGGACAAAATTAGGAAAATTCATTCTAAGAAGTCTCACTCTGGCCCTAATCATGCTTTTATGTATAAGGGTGAGACATCTAGTTCTAGGCAATCAACTCGTGCTAAGTTGCCTAAGAAGAAAATTTCTAATGCATCAAATGATCATGCTATTTCATTTAAAACTTTTGATGCTTCTTATGTGTTGACTAACAAATCCGGCAAAGTAGTTGCCAAATATGTTGGGGGCAAGCACAAGGGGTCAAGGACTTGTGTTTGGGTACCCAAAGTTCTTGTGTCTAATGCCAAAGGACCCAAAACCATTTGGGTACCTAAAGTCAAGAACTAAAATTGTTTTGTAGGTTTATGCATCCGGGGGCTCAAGTTGGATACTCGACAGCGGGTGCACAAACCACATGACTGGGGAGAAAAGGATGTTCTCCTCCTACGAGAAAAACCAAGATCCCCAATGAGCTATCACATTCGGGGATGGAAATCAAGGTTTGGTCAAAGGTCTTGGTAAAATTGCTATATCTTCTGACCATTCTATTTCCAATGTTTTTCTTGTAGATTCTTTAGATTACAATTTGCTTTCCGTTTCCCAATTATGTCAAATGGGCTACAACTGTCTTTTTACTGATATAGGTGTCACTGTCTTTAGAAGAAGTGATGATTCAATAGCATTTAAGGGTGTGTTAGAGGGTCAGCTATACTTAGTAGATTTTGATAGAGCTGAACTCGACACATGCTTAATCGCTAAGACTAACATGGGTTGGCTTTGGCACCGCCGACTAGCCCATGTTGGGATGAAGAATCTTCACAAGCTTCTAAAGGGAGAACACATTTTAGGATTAACAAATGTTCATTTTGAGAAAGACAGGGTTTGTAGCGCATGCCAGGCGGGAAAGCAAGTTGGAGTCCATCATCCACACAAGAACATCATGACGACCGACAGGCCGCTTGAGCTACTCCACATGGATCTATTCGGCCCGATTGCTTACATAAGCATCGGCGGGAGTAAGTATTGTCTTGTAATAGTGGATGATTATTCTCGCTTCACTTGGGTATTCTTTTTACAGGAAAAATCTCAAACCCAAGAGACCTTAAAAGGATTCTTGAGACGGGCTCAAAATGAGTTTGGCTTAAGGATCAAGAAAATAAGAAGCGACAACGGGACGGAGTTCAAGAACTCTCAAATCGAAGGCTTCCTTGAGGAGGAGGGCATCAAGCATGAGTTCTCCTCTCCCTACACGCCACAACAAAATGGTGTAGTCGAGAGGAAGAATCGAACTCTATTGGACATGGCAAGAACCATGCTTGATGAGTACAAGACACCGGACCGGTTTTTGGCCGAAGCAGTCAACACCGCCTGCTACGCCATCAACCGGTTATATCTTCACCGAATCCTCAAGAAGACATCATATGAACTCCTAACCGATAAAAAGCCCAACATTTCATACTTTAGAGTTTTTGGTAGCAAATGCTTTATTCTTGTTAAAAGAGGTAGAAAATCTAAATTTGCTCCTAAAACTGTAGAAGGCTTTTTACTTGGTTATGACTCAAACACAAGGGCATATAGGGTCTTTAACAAGTCCACTGGACTAGTTGAAGTCTCATGTGACGTTGTGTTTGATGAAACTAACGGCTCTCAAGTAGAGCAAGTTGATCTTGATGAGATAGGTAATGAAGAGGCTCCATGCATAGCGCTAAGGAACATGTCCATTGGGGATGTGTGTCCTAAGGAATCCGAAGGGCCTCCAAGTGCACAAGATCAACCATCCTCCACCACGCAAGCATCTCCACCAACTCAAAATGAGGATGAGGCTCAAGTTGATGAAGGGCAAAATCAAGAAGATGAGCCACCTCAAGATGATGGCAATGATCAAGGGGGAGATGCAAATGATCAAGAAAAGGAGGATGAGGAAGAACCAAGGCTGCCACACCCAAGAGTCCACCAAGCAATCCAACGAGATCACCCCGTCGACACTATCCTCGGCGACATTCATAAGGGGGTAACTACTAGATCTCGTGTTGCACATTTTTGTGAGCATTACTCGTTTGTTTCCTCTATTGAGCCACACAGGGTAGAGGAAGCACTACAAGATTCGGATTGGGTGGTGGCGATGCAAGAGGAACTCAACAATTTCACAAGGAACGAGGTATGGCACTTAGTTCCACGTCCTAACCAAAATGTTGTAGGAACCAAATGGGTCTTCCGCAACAAGCAAGATGAGCATGGTGTGGTGACAAGGAACAAAGCACGACTTGTGGCCAAGGGATACTCCCAAGTCGAAGGTTTGGATTTCGGTGAAACCTATGCACCCGTAGCTAGGCTTGAGTCAATTCGCATATTATTGGCCTATGCTACTTACCATGGCTTTAAGCTTTATCAAATAGACGTGAAAAGTGCCTTCCTCAACGGACCAATCAAGGAAGAGGTCTATGTTGAGCAACCTCCCGGCTTTGAAGACAGTGAGTACCCTAACCATGTTTATAGGCTCTCTAAGGCGCTTTATGGGCTCAAGCAAGCCCCAAGAGCATGGTATGAATGCCTTAGAGATTTCCTTATTGCAAATGGCTTCAAAGTCGGCAAGGCCGATCCTACTTTGTTCACTAAAACTCTTGCAAATGATTTGTTCGTATGCCAAATTTATGTTGATGATATTATATTTGGATCTACTAACGAATCTACTTGTGAAGAATTTAGTAGGATCATGACAATGAAATTCGAGATGTCTATGATGGGGGAGTTGAAGTATTTTCTAGAATTTCAAGTCAAGCAACTCCAAGAGGGCACCTTCATTAGCCAAACGAAGTATACTCAAGATATTCTAAGCAAGTTTGGGATGAAGGATGCCAAGCCCATCAAGACACCTGTTGGGTCCATGCTTCGTCGCCGAAGGTCTTATAGGGAGAAGCGATCCTCGGATGAAGCTGTTTGTATAAGATAGCCGAAGGTTCCTCTTCGTAAAGCTTCGGCATTGCAAACCGACTTAAAGATAGAATGACCTTTTAGTCCATAAATGTCTGAGTCAATGTTGTAAGTTTTTATAAGGGGCATACTTGTAATTCCTCACAGGCTGCGTCCTGTGCCTATAAATAGTGAACAGTATTCCGTTACTGTTCACGCATTCTGATTTTTGCAATCGCATCTCTCGGAATACAACCTTTGTCAAGGCATAGGTATTATTGTATTTAATGATTCAATGTATTAAGTGAATATGATATAATGTATCTATGAAACATTTATCCGTTTTATACCTTTTATTTTGTATTATCTTACAATGTTTATTGAAAGTTTATTACGAAGGTTCAACTTCGTAATAAGACTTTTATCAACCTTCGTCCTGGACCCATTATCCTCAAAGGAATAATGCTTCACGGACGAAGGACAGTATCATTTAACATTTTATGTTGCCTTGTTCTTAATTCATAGCATTTGAGAACAAGTCCCCAACATTGGCGCCCACCTCCGGTGAACTCACTTCCACTTTTTGAGCTGATGGCTTCATTCAACGACCAAGCTGGAGCTGCTTCAGGCCCGAAGCTGGTGCTCCCGATCACAGGTGGCTCGTCCTCAGAGCCAGCTAACAAGAAACAAAAGAAGGAAGCACAGAGAAGGGTACAGCATGTTGGGGTGCAAGGACCCTTCATCAAGTCAAGATGGTCTCACATTCCTATTACCTTCTCCCAAGAGGACCTTCAGCTCAAAGATTACCCACACAACGATGTCATGGTTATCTCTTGTGTTATCAAAGGATTTCTGGTCCACAATGTCTTGGTTGACACAGGCAGTGCAGCTGACATCATATTTGCTAAAGCCTTCAGACAAATGCAAGAGCCAGAAGATAAGATTCATGATGCTACACATCCTCTCTGTGGCTTCGGAGGAAGACAGATAATAGCATTGGGCAAGATCACCATGTCAGTGACCTTCGGATTCATCAACAACACTAGAACTGAACAAGTTGTGTTTGACATTGTTGACATGGAATATCCTTACAATGCAATTATTGGTCGTGGTACTCTCAATGCCTTTGAAGCAATCCTTCATCCTGCCTATCTTTGCATGAAGATACCTTCGGATCAGGGACCCATTGCTATCCATGGAAGTCAGGAAGCTGCAAGACGGGCCGAAGGCAATTGGACTGACTCAAAAGCAATCCATAACATAGATGAAGCTGAAGCTTGTGAACAGTACAAATTCAGAAGGGAGAAAGCAGCTTCAGCAGATCAGCCGAAGCCTATGCTCTTATGTGAGGACATAGCAGAGCAGAAGGTGCTGTTAGGCTCTCAGTTATCCGAAGAGCAGGAAAAAACCTTGATAAGGTTTTTGTTCAATAACAAAGATGTTTTTGCATGGTCAGCCAATGATCTATGCGGAGTTAATAGGGATGTTATTGAGCACTCGCTCAATGTCGATCCATCCTTCAGACCCAGAAAGCAAAGGCTTCGGAAAATGTCAGATGATAAGGCCGAAGGTGCTCGCAACGAAGTCAAAAGACTCCTCAGTGCAGGAGTTATTAGAGAAGTGAAGTACCCAGAATGGCTGGCTAACACTGTTATGGTAAAAAAGGCCAATGGCAAGTGGCGAATGTGCATCGATTTTATAGATCTTAACAAGGCTTGTCCGAAGGATGAATTCCCACTACCAAGGATAGACTCTTTAGTTGATGCAGCAGCTTCGTCAGAGCTCATGAGTCTGTTAGACTGCTATTC
Organism: Zea mays; assembly: GCF_902167145.1. Classification (NCBI taxonomy): domain Eukaryota; kingdom Viridiplantae; phylum Streptophyta; class Magnoliopsida; order Poales; family Poaceae; genus Zea; species Zea mays. Next base: position 134,187,220 of record NC_050105.1, on the reverse strand, counting down.
CGGCTATCACCAAATTTGGATGAAGAAGGAAGATGAGCCGAAGACTAGCTTCATCACTCCAAGTGGCACATATTGCTATCTTCGGATGCCTGAGGGGCTCAAAAACGCTGGAGGAAGTTTCAGCCGAATGACTGCGAAGGTTCTTCAATCTCAAATAGGAAGAAATGTGTTAACTTATGTTGATGACATCATTGTCAAAAGCACGAAGCAGGAGAATCATATTGCTGATCTGCAGGAGACCTTCGCCAGTTTCAGGCAAGCTGGCTTAAAGTTAAATCCAGAAAAATGTGTCTTCGGAGTGAAGAAGGGGAAATTTCTTGGATGCTTGGTTTCAACAAAGGGAATTGAAGCCAATCCAAGTAAAATTGAAGCTATACTTCGGATGGAGCCACCAACTACAAAGAAGGGGGCTCAAAGATTGACATGAAGGTTGGCATCTCTCAATAGATTCATATCCAGATCGGCAGAGAGAAATTTACCATTCTTCGAAGTGCTGAAGTCGGCCGAAGTCTTTCAATGGGGACCAATCCAGCAGAAGGCTTTCGAAGAACTGAAACAGTATTTGATAGATCTAACAACATTGACTCCACCAATGCCAGGGGCTCCTTTATTGTTATATGTGGCAGCTTCGCACTCAGCGGTAAGTGCAGCGCTTGTTCAGGAGAAGCTTGATGGTCAAGTCAAAAGGCAGGCCCCAATATATTTTGTTTCCGAGGTCCTTAGTTTATCAAAGAAAAATTATACAGAGTTGGAGAAGATACTGTATGCTGTCTTGATGGCCTCCAGGAAGCTTCGGCACTATTTCCAAGCTTACAACATAATTGTTCCTTCATCACAACCTCTGAAGGATATTATGAGGAACAGAGAAGCTACTGGAAGGATTGGAAAATGGGCTGCAGATCTCAATGAATTTTGTATTGAATATGTTCATAGATCTTCGATTCAGTCGCAGGCACTGGCAGACTTTATTGCTGATTGGACACCAGGGGCTCAGGAGGAGGAAACAAATAAAGACAACGAAGCCTGGATAGTGTTTTGTGATGGATCTTGGGGAACCTTCGGAGCAGGAGCGGCTGGTGTGTTGGTTTCACCTTCCAAAGTCAAAACCTGTTATGCGGCAAAACTTGATTTTAATTGCACAAATATCATTGCTGAGTACGAAGCATTGATTTTAGGTCTTCGGAAGTTAAAAGCAATGGGAATCAGAAGGGCCATACTTAAAACTGATTCCCAGGTTGTTTCGGGTCATATTGACAAAAGTTGTAAGGCTAAGGATCCGAAGCTTGAAAAATATCTGGATATGGTTCGAAGAGTCGAAGCTTCCTTCGAAGGGTTTTCTGTCAAGAATATCCCTCGAGGACAAAATGAGCATGCTGATCTGCTAGCTAAGTCAGCAGCACAGGGGCTGCCTTTACCTTCGGATGTGTTCTTTGAAACAATAAAAGCACCTTCGGTGGAACTCCTTGAAAGAGCAGTTCTTAATATATCTCCTGTTTTTAGCGAAGATTGGAGAACTGAGATCATCTCTTACCTTCAGGGTAAATTTCTTTCAGATGACGAAGCTTATAACAAGAGAATAGAGGCAAGAGCTCGTCCATATGTCATGATAGAAGGGGAGTTGTACAAACATGGAGTTTGTGCTCCGTTGCTCAAATGCTTATCCAGAACCGAAGGTATAGAGTTAATGAAAGAAATACATGCAGGCCTGTGTGGATCTCACATCGGATCTAGGCCGTTACTTGGAAAAATTTTCCGTCAAGGATTTTATCGGCCGAAGGCAGCTTCGGATGCAGCAGAATTGGTTCAAAAGTGCGAAGGTTGTCAGAAATGTGCAAGAGATCAAAAACAACCTTCGTCCTTGACACAGCTCATACAACCCACTTGGCCATTGCAAAGGTGGGGCCTTGACTTGTTAGGTCCGTTACCACCGGCCCAAGGGAACCTGAGATATGTTGTGGTAGCTGTGGAATATTTTTCTAAATGGATTGAGGCGAAGCCTTTAGCCACAATAACTTCGGCTACCGTCCAAAAGTTTTTCTGGCAGAATATTGTTTGTCGTTTCGGGGTGCCAAAGGCTATCACTGTGGACAATGGAACACAGTTTGACTCCGAAGCTTTCAGGGATTTCTGTGACCAAATTGGTACGAAGATCCATTTTGCATCAGTCAGGCACCCGGAGTCAAATGGACTCGTTGAAAGAGCCAACGGCATTATAATGACAGGAATAATGAAGCTAATCTTCAATCAACCTAGAGGAAAATGGCCAGATCAGCTAACCAAAGTGGTGTGGAGCCACAATACGACAACATCAAGGTCTACAGGCTTCACTCCATTTAAGTTGTTATTCGGTGACGAAGCAATAACTCCAGAGGAAGCTAAAGCCGGATCAATAAGGATAGTAGCTTCGGCAGAATCAGATTCCGAAGCTGCTTATTTTATAGAAAAAGATGCTTTAGAAGGGATCAGACTGCAAGCCGTGGAGAATATTAATAAATATCAAGCTGAAACAGTCAAATGGCGGGATAGAAAGGTTCGGCTAAAAAATATTGAGCCGGGGCACTTGGTGCTTCGGAGGGTGGCCAACCCGGAAACAGTGGGCAAATTGCAGTTGAAATGGGACGGGCCTTTCTTAGTATCATCTTCGTCAAGGCCCGGTTCATACAGATTGAAAGATATGGACGGCAATGACATTCCTAGATCTTGGAATGCGGATGAGCTTCGGCGATATTATGTATAATTCGATGTAATTTTTCATATTTTTTATTTTTTTTCTTTCATGGCACCCTTTTCCTTTCCAAAGGGGGAGAAAGGTTTTTAATGGGGCCAGCATATGTAATTTCCTTTTCTAGTCTTATAAGAGTAAAATCCCCCAAAGAATGTAAATGTAAAAGCTGAGAGCGCACCATCGAGTGCCAAAAAGTAAAAACGAAGAAGCTCCAAAGACGTTCCTAAGGGAATGCAGAGCTTATACCGCCTAAGTAAAAGGCGAAGAAGCTCCAAAGACGTTCCTAAGGGAATGCAGAGCTTACAGCGAAAAGTCAACGCTGATTCCGCCAAAAGTAAAGGCGAAGAAGCTCCAAAGTCGTTCCTAAGGGAATGCAGAGCTGAGGTGTGAATGTTTTTAAGAAAATAATGGCTATGAATATGGCTTCGGATACGTGTTTGGCCATTCATTTGCACATCACATTACATCATAGCATTTGCATTCATAAACATTCATCTAGGCATATGTAGGATAATCATCTTCATCGCATAAAATGGTTGCTTCGGCAAGAAGAGAAAAAAGAAAGGGAAAAATTTCTATGAAGGAGAGCTTCGGAGAAAAGGAAAATGTTGTTTTCTACGAAGGAGAGCTTCGGAAAAAAGGAAAATATTGTTTTCTATGCTTCGTTGCGTACGAAAAGAAGGGAAGGTGTTTTTTCGCCTTCGGCTCAAAAAAGGAAATTTCGTCCACATCGAAGCATTTATCATACATCAGTGAAAGGTTAAGGATATATTACAAGGTATGAACAGCATACATTAAAAACAAGTTTTTGTTTACATTTACAAAAGTTATCTCAAAAGTTTTTCAAGTACTGTCTGCAGTCTACTATCTAAATCTCCAAGGAGCTTCGGCTTCGGCGTTATTTTTGATCATCAGCTTCGGCTTCGTCATCCTACATGAATAAGGTCGTTGGAAGTCAGAATCAAGTTTACAAGAAAAGGTAAGCACAAGGTATGATTTCTTACTGGATCAAGGTGGCTACGAGCTTCGTCTCCAGCTTTCTCTCGACCACCTTTTGTCCATATCATTTTTACAAATCGATTCGAGATGCTTCGGGCGAGATCAGGGATGTCATCCAAGATTGATGGTGACAAAGTAAAATTTGGCCTATTAACAATTTTCCCATGATCACAGCCAGCCTTCATGAAGGCTGCAGCAGTCCCTCGAGAAGCCACCCAGGCACAGAAGTCACCATGCCCAGCTATGAATTCGTCGAGCTCGTCAATCTCCCCCTCAATGTGTTCGAAGGTTTTTGGTTGATCTTCAGCTGATGGGGTAAATTTTTCGCTGCTAGCTCCAACCGAGTAAAAAATCTTTCTTAGTCGTTGAATGCACTTGTTGCTAAATTCCAGGCATTTTTCTTGAAGATTTGTCAGTAGTTTTCTCAAATCCGAATTTTGCTGAGCTTCGGCTTCAAGTTTTGCATTGAGATCTTGTTTTTCCCGTTCGAACTGCTCAGACTGGCGGAGAAGCTTTGTGTTCAGTTCTGATATTTTTGCTTCAGCTTCCGCCAGTAAACCTTCGGCTGCCTGGAGCTCAAAGTTCTTTTTCTCAAAAGCATCTGATTGCTCCTTTATTTTGTTTTCCAAATTTCCAATTATAACTTCATGCTTTTTATCTTCAAGATCTTGCTGCATTTGCAAGGCTTTGCTCAATAGCATGCTCTACATAAACACAACCTTCGTCAGACGTGTTTTTATTAGAAGCAATAAAAGTTAAGGGACAAGTTATTTACCTTGAAGTTGGAGTAAAATAAACTACCAACGACATGTTGTCGTCTGTAGCGGCTGATGTCTGTTTCTAGCTTCGGGAATCCAATACTCTTGGACAGGGTGCTGATAACTTTGGCCCCTGTTTGGTCTCGAATACACTCTAATTTCTCATCATCAACGCCTCCGAAGAGGGGTGCCCCAGGTTTGTACCCACAGGATTGGGCGTATTCTTTAAGCTCTTCTATTTCAGCTTTTGATAGGTGTCCTCCAACTAAGTTTTGGAACACGAAGGCTTCGTCTTCCGAAGCTTCTTCAGCAACTTCTTTTCCTTTCTTTGACGTTGTGGTCATGGCCTCTTCGGCAGCAGTGGTGGCTTCTTCTGCAGCCATGTCTAGCAGTATTTGGTCAATATGTTCAATCGTGCTCTCCAAATTCACATCCTCAGCTGAGGCAGCTTCGGCAGCTGCGGCCTCCGAAGGTACAATTTCAGTATCTGCTCCCTCTGCAGCTGCTTGTGTTTTTTGGGCCGAAGCTCTCGGCGGCGTCTTGTCAATTACCTCTGTCACGGTAATGATTCTTTGTTTCTTTGCCTTGATTGTTTTCCTTGATTTCTCGGGCTCCTTGTCCTTCTGAAAAAACTTTGTCAGTTGAGGACCCAGTGGACTTAGCTTCGCAGGTAAGGATTCAGTCATTACCTTCAGAATTTCCTCAACAACAGCAGCAGAAGGCGATGCGGGGGTTTCTTTTACTTCGGATATTTGTTGCTTCGGAGAAGAAGCTTTCCTTTTCTTTTGAATTTTCTTCTTTATTGGCTCTTTTTCACCTTCATCTAAGGCTTCAGTTGCCCTTTTCCTTTTTTGGCCCCCGGCACCTTTGTTCAGATCTTCGTAGTCTGGGTATTCGAAGCCCAAGGCGTCCAACACTCGATTCAGCCTTCGTTTTGGACGGGTGCCGAAGGCTGCAGTCATCAATTGATCTTCTTTCTTGGAATAATTGCCAAGTATCTCATTGCACATCACTTCAATCGTATTCAGCCACTCTTGGCAAGGAGTTTTAAAGTATTTCTTAAATTTGAAGTAGTAAGGCAAACGTACAAGTTCACCTTTTTTCTTCTCCCCCTTCAGCTTCGGCATTTCCCACTCTTTTACACTAGGAAAAACTTTGAAAGCCAAGAATTCCTGGACCAAGTCCCTTGTACTGATATTCTCTGCAATTATTTTGAATTCATACATTGCTTTTTGAGTCGGACCCTCTGGTAACATGTGGCACTGGGGGCGAGTTTCCCCGAAGGTCAGTTCCAGTGGACTTTGCACAAGCTTTTCTTTATCATCATCAACCTTAACATAGAACCATTCTGATTTCCACCCTGCTGCCCATTTGCTTCGATAGCCGATCACAGGATACTTCGTAGTTTTCCGGTAAGCAAAATTATAGCAACCAAAATTCTCATGTAATCCATCCTTTCTAGCCTTTGTCTGATAGTGCAGTTCGTGAACTCGGCAAAAGCTGTCAGCAAACGGTTCCACCGCCTGGCTTCGGAGTGCCCAAATATAAACACTAAGCCTAACGATAGCGTTAGGGGTTAGCTGGTGAAAATAGATTCCAAAATTCTTCAATATCTCTGCAATAATCCCATGAAGGGGGAATCTCAACCCAGCCTTTAAGAAGCTTTTAAAAATAACAATTTCATCTTTCTCCGGCTTTGGGGTAGTCTCTTCTCCCCCGAAGCGTAGTAGCTTCTTTTGATTTTCAGTAAAATAGCCTGACTTTACCATCTTGGACAAATCAGCCTTCGAAACAGTAGATTTCCCGAAGTCCAAATGGCTGGGTTTGCTTGGCGTAGCAAGGTGATAATCATCTTCGGGGTCAGTTTCCTCAGCATCTTCTCCTTCTGCTTCAGCAATTGTTTGTTCTGCATCATCAATAGGAGCCCTTTCCGAAGTCACTAATCCGGATCGTTGCATGGCTTCGGAGATAGGGACAGTCTCCGAAGCTTCCGTTTCGTCCCCCTCACGTTCAACCCTGGCGGTAGAGCGGACTCTGGCCATTTAGCTATGAACTTGTGAAACTTTAATACTTTTTTCCTCCGAAGCAGGCTTCAAGATGGAGCTTCGTTCGATTATGACAAACAAGCTTCGGCGACGGTTAAAAATTTTGGCAGCAAAACAGTGCAAATAGCAGTAAATGTTGTGGTAACTTCACACCTACTCGTCTGTTTATATAGTGCCGCAGGTAAGAAGGCGAAGCGCCAGAAGTTTTACACCAGGCGGACACCCGCTCGCACTCGCTGTACGGTGGGCCGCAAAGACTGAACAGTAATTCTGCACGGTGGGGCCGCCACGCGCAGGGAAATTGAATCGTTTCTCGACAACGAGCTCAGGGAAGGTGTTTTTGAGACCTTCGGCGCTCCGAAGCTTAAGAAACTTTTTTCACGGATCAAGCTCGTTATGAAAAACGATCTAGCACCGCGAAAGGGGCTACTGTTGGGTCCATGCTTCGTCGCCGAAGGTCTTATAGGGAGAAGCGATCCTCGGATGAAGCTGTTTGTATAAGATAGCCGAAGGTTCCTCTTCGTAAAGCTTCGGCATTGCAAACCGACTTAAAGATAGAATGACCTTTTAGTCCATAAATGTCTGAGTCAATGTTGTAAGTTTTTATAAGGGGCATACTTGTAATTCCTCACAGGCTGCGTCCTGTGCCTATAAATAGTGAACAGTATTCCGTTACTGTTCACGCATTCTGATTTTTGCAATCGCATCTCTCGGAATACAACCTTTGTCAAGGCATAGGTATTATTGTATTTAATGATTCAATGTATTAAGTGAATATGATATAATGTATCTGTGAAACATTTATCCGTTTTATACCTTTTATTTTGTATTATCTTACAATGTTTATTGAAAGTTTATTACGAAGGTTCAACTTCGTAATAAGACTTTTATCAACCTTCGTCCTGGACCCATTATCCTCAAAGGAATAATGCTTCACGGACGAAGGACAGTATCATTTAACATTTTATGTTGCCTTGTTCTTAATTCATAGCATTTGAGAACAAGTCCCCAACAACACCCATGGGAACCAATGGGCATCTCGACCTCGACACGGGAGGTAAGTCTGTGGATCAAAAGGTATACCGGTCGATGATTGGTTCATTGCTTTATTTGTGTGCATCTCGACCGGACATTATGCTTTCCGTTTGCATGTGTGCAAGATTCCAATCCGACCCTAAGGAATCCCACCTTACGGCCGTAAAACGAATCTTGAGATATTTGGCTTATACTCCTAAGTTTGGGCTTTGGTACCCTCGGGGATCCACATTTGATTTGATTGGTTATTCGGATGCCGATTGGGCAGGGTGCAAAATTAATAGGAAGAGCACATCGGGGACTTGCCAGTTCTTGGGAAGACCCTTGGTGTCATGGGCTTCAAAGAACCAAAATTCCGTCGCTCTTTCCACCGCCGAAGCCGAGTACATTGCCGCAGGTCATTGTTGCGCGCAATTGCTTTGGATGAGGTAAACCCTGCGGGACTACGGTTACAAGTTAACCAAGGTCCCTTTGCTATGTGATAATGAGAGTGCAATCAAGATGGCCGACAATCCCGTCGAGCATAGCCGCACTAAGCACATAGCCATTCGGTATCATTTTCTTAGGGATCACCAACAAAAGGGAGATATCGAGATTTCTTACATCAATACTAAAGATCAATTAGCCGATATCTTTACCAAGCCACTTGATGAACAATCTTTTACCAAACTTAGGCATGAGCTCAATATTCTTGATTCTAGAAATTTCTTTTGCTAAACTTGCACACATAGCTCATAAATATACCTTTGATCATGTCTCTTTCATATGCTATGACTAATGTGTTTTCAAGTTTATTTCAAACCAAGTCATAGGTGTATTGAAAGGGAATTGGAGTCTTCGGCAAAGACAAAAGGCTTCCACTCCGTAACTCATCCTCTGCCGTCGCTCCAAGCCACTCTCCATCTTTGGGGGAGAGAGCAAAAGGACTTCGTCTTTGGTATAATCTTAACTCATTTACTTATGACCAAAGGGGAAGATAGTACTTTATGGGCTCTAATCATTCCGTTTTTGGCGATTCATGCCAAAGGGGGAGAAAGTATGAGCCCAAAGCAAAAGGACCGCACCACCACCAATTTCAAAAATTTAGTGCTTTCCAAGAGTATTTATCAATTGGTATCCTATTGTGTTCAAAAGGAGGAGAAAATTAGTTTTTCAAAAATGAATATCAAAACCCTCTTGAACACTAAGAGGTGGATCTCCTTTAGGGGGAGTTTTTGTTAAGTCAAAGGAAAAGCATTTGAAACACGGGGAGAAAATTTCAAATCTTGAAAATGCTTTGCAAACTCTTATTCATTTACCTTTGACTATTTGCAAAAGATCCTTGAAATGGATTTACAAAAAGAATTTACAAAAACAAAACATGTGGTGCAAACGTGGTCCAAAATGTTATATAAGAAAGAAACAATCCATGCATATCTTGTAAGTATTTATATTGGCTCAATTCCAAGCAACCTTTACACTTACATTATGCAAACTAGTTCAATTATGCACTTCTATATTTGCTTTGGTTTGTGTTGGCATCAATCACCAAAAAGGGGGAGATTGAAAGGGAATTAGGCTTACACCTAGTCCCTAATTAATTTTGGTGGATGAATTAACCAACACAAATAATTGGACTAACTAGTTTGCCCAAGTGTATAGATTATACAGGTGTAAAAGGTTCACACTCAGCCAATAAAAAGACCAAGTTTTGGATTCAACAAAGGAGCAAAGGGGCAACCGAAGGCACCCCTGGTCTGGCGCACCGGACTGTCCGGTGTGCCACCGGACATGTCCGGTGCACCAGGGGGACTCAGACTCAAACTCGCCACCTTCGGGAATTTCCAGAGGCACTCGCGCTATAATTCACCGGACTGTCCGGTGTACACCGGACAGTGTCCGGTGCGCCACGGAGAGCGGCCTCAGGAACTCGCCAGCTTCGGGAAACTCCAACGGCTAGTCCGCTAAAATTCACCGGACATGTCCGGTGCGACCCCGGAGCAACGGCTACTCGGCGCCAACGGCTACCTGCAGCGCATTTAATGCGCGCTCTGCGCGCGCAGAAGGCAGGCGCGCCCATTCCGGCGCACCGGACAATGAACAGGACTTGTCCGGTGTGCACCGGACACCCAGGCGGGCCCACAAGTCAGAAGCTCCAACGGTCAGAATCCAACGGCAGTGATGACGTGGCAGGGGGCACCGGACTGTCCGGTGTGCACCGGACTGTCCGGTGCGCCATCGAACAGACAGCCTCCCAACGGCCACTTTTGGTGGTTGGGGCTATAAATACCCCAACCACCCCACCATTCATTGCATCCAAGTTTTCCACTTCCCAACTATTACAAGAGCTCTAGCATTCAATTCTAGACACACAAAAGAGATCAAATCCTCTCCAACTCCACACAAAGCCCTAGTGACTAGTGAGAGTGATTTGCCGTGTTCATTTGAGCTCTTGCGCTTGGATTGCTTTCTCTCTTTCATTCTTTCTTGTGTTCAATACTCACTTGTAACCAAGGCAAGAGACACCAATTGTGTGGTGGTCCTTGCGGGGAGGTTTTGCTCCCGGTTGATTTGAGAAGAGAAAGCTCACTCGGTCCGAGGGACCGTTTGAGAGAGGGAAAGGGTTGAAAAAGACCCGGCCTTTGTGGCCTCCTCAACGGGGAGTAGGTTTGAGAGAACCGAACCTCGGTAAAACAAATCCGCGTATCTCACTTCATTATTTGCTTGCGATTTGTTTTCACGCCCTCTCTCGGACTCGATTATATTTCTAACGCTAACCCGACTTGTAGTTGTGTTTTTATTTGTAAATTTCAGTTTCGCCCTATTCACCCCCCCTCTAGGCGACTATCAATGGTGTTTTGTGAAAGCAAGGGTGAGTACACATCAACTTACTCAACAAATGTCTCGTTTGGCTGAAGTGGACTAGCTTTATGTGGAGTTAAGCTCAAAGCAGTTGCTTTTAGTTGGTCAGGTATTTATTATTAGTGGAAGCCAAGTTTTATCATATAACCAAATCCGTGAACCATTTCCTCATCGAGGAAAAACATTATCATCATCGAGCCAAAACCATAAATAAAACCATTGTATCTCGAACCATCTGTATCTCTAATCAAAGAGGATCCCAAGGCCGCTCATAACCGTGAGCACGACTGATATATCAGTTTCTAACCCTCTGCAGAGGTTGCACACTTTACCCACAAGTCGTGATTCCCATTCTGCCTGGAGATCATGATTCTCCATTGATCACTACCAAGGTGACCTAGCAGGGTCTCACTACGTAGCCTTTACAAAGATTTCCCAGAGGTCATAGCTGCCTGTTAGGTTTCTCCAGTTTGATAAACACAGTACATCTCCCCAAAGGAAGGGTGACTAACAAAACCAAATCGAGAACCTCTACAACCAGCCTCGGCAGAGCAAGTACTGTGCCCGGACCCCATTGACGGTCCTACGGCGAAGCCAACTACTCCTCTGGTTACTCTAATTAATCAGCTAAGGGCGTCCCATTCCACCCTCATGGCTGCACTGTTTTCCCGGGTTGTCACTCGCCGAACAGGTCCTTACGGAGAGGTACTCAGAAAACATAGTATCACAGGAACATCATCGGAATAACATCATCGTATCATAATATTCACATCATGTTCATTGATTAAAGTAAGGCAATAGCATGAAGCTAACCATGATAACCCAAAAGGTAATCAAGGACAGGATAAATAGAAAGCTAGTCAATCCTTAGGTTGATCATGGTATGCGGGGCAGTGAATTATAAAGTAAATGGGACATAATGGGTCAGAGGACACTTGCCTTCACCAAACAGATGCTCAGGGTCTTCAATCTCGTAGAACTCAAAGAACCAGATCACTTGGTCGCCGACTCTTGATCTTCGATTCCTTGAAGCGCGGAAACAAATCGCGATCTAATCGCAACGCGAAGCGAAGACGAACAAACACAAGCAAACAATATATATATGTATATATATATAACATTACACCATACAAGATAAAATGTTATAAAAACATGCAGCATAAAATAGAGCTCGATTATATGGTCACGCGAGGGAAAGAAACGTCGAACTCGAAGCTACGGTTGAGAGATTAGCGCGTTAACGCTAAACAAGTATTAACTATAACTTTTAATTCGACATTATCAAATATAAATATTATACACCGTTTAGTTCGATTAATCTGCTATACTAACAAATGTCAGTTAATTAAGTAATTTAATTAAAATGGGAGATTCCAAGTGAGACGAATTTATGACGCGTGAAACAGCATGACAGCGTGCAAACGACGCGCGGACACGCGCGACATAGCACGCTGACGACACACGAAACAGCGCGCGCGACGAATCAGCACGCGACCACGAGCACATCACGCACGAACAACGCGCAGACAGCACGTGCACGACGCGCGAAGCAGCACGCCACCGCGCGCGGAACAGCACCCGCGACAAACGAGAATAACTGAACAGGTGACATGTTTATACTAAACGAATGTTAAATAAATAGAAAGTAGTTAAATTAATATTATCCATGTTAATATTTATTATAAAATCCCAAGTTAAACCCTACATATTTAATCTAATTAGAATATTAATCTAATAAATATTAATCGAGCGAGCCTTAAGTTGAGTATCTAAAATATATGACCTGACAGATTAACATTATTAACGTGAGTGTTCGTAAGCGAAAATAACTTATTATCATGAGCAGACGTCGTGCGACCCGCGTCATCGACACGCAAGATACGTGCGAACGATGCACGATAAGGCGAGCGACATGTGCAAGTGGCACACGCGACGCACGCAAACGACGTGTGACAACGCGTGCGAACCGCACGCGTGACACGCGCGAACGACGCGCGACAACACAAGAATAACGCACGAACTATATGCACGAACAACACGACGACGGCGAGCGCCACACGTGCGAACAGCGCGTAGACAGTGCGACGACGCGCACGACTCACGAGAGTCGCTAACAGACATCGTGTTTATACTAAACACTAAATAGGTATTAAATACCATGTCTAAGTTGTTAAAATCACATTACCACATATTTACAATCGCCTAGCTAAAATCATAATTTTAATCCAATTGAGTATTCACTTTACTGACCGACAATTAAATATGAAATTAATTAGCGCCGGAGGATAGACGAGGTAGACGGGAGTCGTCTAGGGGTAGACGAACGTCGTCTAGGGGGTAGACGGATGTCGTCGGGACCCTGACGACGCGCTTCGCGAATATTAATTATGATATTTTATCTTATTTGACTTAGCCATATTAGCAAGTAATTATTGTAAGCACCAATAAAATCATTACCTAAATCTGATTGTGTTGTTACTCGAATAATCGTCGTTTTAGTACGCTTTTAATTAGTACGAGCGATTCTAGATAGAGTGGTTTACTGAATTGCGATGAGGTGTGCAACGCACGAGGGCGATGAGTGTGCTGCGTGCGGGATAGCGCACGCAACCACGCGGATGCAGTACAGGTTCGACGTGCGACGAATGACGATGACATCCAAGTGAACGCGCGGTGACAACAGTGTCTGTGGCTAGAGATTCACCCTGCGGACGTGCAAAGACCGAGGCGCCAGGGCATGCTGCATAACGATCGCGAGCAGCGCAGGCGGACACGAATGGCCACCCGAACGTGGATACCCGGTCCGCGGGCTGCGCACCACGCCATGAGTGTCGGGGTCACGCCAGGCTTCCGCTTGGGGAGGGGCTGGGCTCGGCCGGTCTAGACGGGCTTCGGGCACGTCGAGCGAGCGCCAAACCGAGCACGGCAAGAGGAGAGGAGGAGAGGGATGGAGAGAGGAAGGGGGCGAGCTCACCATGAATAAACGAAGGGCGGGTCCAAGGGAACTTCATGCAAGCTCAGGACTTCACACCATGCGACGAACTCGACGAGGGAGAATCACGGGCGTAGCTTACTCCGGGCGGACGGCGAGGCTCGACAGCGTCTTTTCTCTATCCTCTCTTTGTCCTCTGTATCCCACTTTTTAAGATTCTCCAACCACTTCTTGTCTTTCTATGAGATTTTTGTGTCAATCCACTGCTCAAAATCACAGAGCGGTGGAGGAGTCTACAAAACATGCAATGATTAGTACCAAAACAAAACATGCACCACTTCGTATGAAAGCTGTGAACTAACTAAAAAATTATTCTCACCATTAAATTCATCCGACGCTGAACAATCGTTGGCTCAAATGCATAGTTACCACACATCTAATACCTCTGTCGATAGGTGTCATGATCCTCTGACTTGTCAACCTTGCAAGGATCACCACAAAAACACATAGGCACTAGAACACCAGTTGGCAAAGGAAACGGGTCGAAGGCAGTTCCGGTCAACGGACCCTTCATAAATGTCGATATGTTTTATAAGACTCACAAATATTAGTTATTACATTTAATACAACACTTACCTTTGTTTAGCAGATTTACCACGCCTAGACATCCTACAAATCGATAATATGACAATAAAAATGATTCCCAAACGTTAACCCTAACCCTATTAATTAGACATAGCAAAAGACCAAAAAATGGAGGGAGATTACGTTGATACACATGAATAATGAAATCAAGTCGTTGATTTAGGTTGATATTGGTCGTTTGGTAGAAGAGAAATGATTATACACGCTAATTTAATCGGCACCGACTCGTTCTAGCTCGGCGGTAATAGTGATGGTGCCGAGGTAGAGATTCATTTTTTTAAATGAAACTGGAAAATACATATTTGTGAAAATAAAATAAAAAAAACTAAATTGCAAAAAATACGACGCGGGAGACAGCAACCTGGGAGCTACGTGCACGTGTAGGCCAAGCTATGTGCAAGTGCCCCAGGGTGGTGGGCAACCATGTCCTAATCCACAGAAACAAGCACGTACCCAACCTTCTACAGCTATTATCCCAATAAGTAGTCCGACGGGTAGATTATCAAAAGATAGATGTATATATTATGAATAGATAGATGGATAGATTTGGGGTTGGTTATTTTCCAAAACCGCTAAATTAGTTAGCTACAACTATATCCGGATATATTTTTAGCCGGTGAACGGACTTGCACGGTGAACGGACTTGCACGCTTGCTTGCATATAAAGTCTGCCCACACGGCCACAACACGATCAAAGTCGAGTCGAGTCCTCTTCTATTTGCGGGAACGGTCAAATACCGCCTCTCGGAGAATCGAAGCCCAACTGAGCGTCGGGCGTAATGGATCTGCTGAAGCGGGAACTGGAGAAGAAGCGGAAGGCGGCGACGGCCGACTTCGGGGGCAAGAGCTTCGTGCGGCGGTCGGAGCTGGAGCAGAAGCAACTCCAGAAGCGGCGCGACGAGCACCGCCAGCTCCTCGCCAAGGCCGGCACGTCGGCGCCCTCCGCGAATTCCGCCGCAGCTGCTACCGGTTCCGAGGAGCGTCGCATCGACGAGCTCGACCTCCCACGGCACGAGGTGGTGCGGCGCCTCCGTGTGCTGCGCGAGCCCGTCACGCTGTTCGGGGAGGACGACGACGCCCGCCTCGCGCGCTTCAAGCTCGTGCTCAAGTCCGGCGTCATCGACGACATCGACATGACCGAGGGACAGACCAACGACTTCCTCCGCGACATGATCGAGATGCGCAAGCGGCAGAAGGCCGGGAGGGACACCTACGCCAAGGGCAAGAGCAAGCGTGTTGATGGCGGCGACTGGGGTGCTGCCGGAGGCAGTGCAGATGATGGGGATGCCAAGGGGAGCGGCGATGATGTTGACGCAGACAAGGACTCCAAGAGGATGAGGACCAAGTTTGAGGAGCTTTGCAATGAAGACAAGATCTTGGTGTTCTTTAAGAAGCTGCTTAATGAGTGGAACCAGGAATTGGATGAGATGACTGAGCTAGAGAAGCGGACAGCAAAGGGGAAGTCCATGGTTGCAACATTCAAGCAGTGTGCACGGTATCTCAGCCCGCTGTTTGAGTTCTGCAGAAAGAAGGTATTGATTCTTATGCAATTTCCATCTGTTGGTTGCTTAAATTGTGCTATTAATATTGATGCTCATCTGAATATTGATTATGTTTATACCGTTGACAACTAATTTTTTCAACAAGTTTCTTGGTGCATGCTTCACTGATTCTGATGCATGTATGGCTGGATCCATTTTTAGGTTCTTCCTGATGACATCCGTCGAGCATTGCTTGTTATTGTGGAGTGTTGCATGAAGCGAGATTATCTAGCGGCAATGGACCAATACATCAAGCTGGCAATCGGGAATGCACCATGGCCCATTGGAGTGACTATGGTTGGCATCCACGAGCGTTCTGCCCGAGAGAAGATCTACACAAACAGCGTCGCCCACATCATGAATGACGAGACCACTCGCAAGTACCTTCAGTCAATCAAGAGGCTGATGACGCTTTCCCAGCGGCGTTACCCTGCACTGCCCTCAAAATCAGTGGAGTTCAACAGCCTGGCAAATGGGAGTGACCTGCAGGCGCTTCTATCGGAAGAGAATGGTTCGGCTAAAGCTTCCGAGGAAAGGCTCCGGTTCATGCCAGCATATGCCTTCGTAGACTAGATTGGATTACATGTAGAGCTTGAGATGCTTGTGTAATATCAACAATCAATCCTGCCTGTTTTTTTTATCTTTTTTCTTTTTCTGTTTGTGCATGCTAATTAAATCGCTTTATCGCGACATCCGACCGGTCAAAGTTTTTATTAATATATCAGCCAAATTCTGGAGAACCATTTTTTTACAATATATCATGAAGCGGCAGCCATGTTTACCGTATTAATCAATTTTGGTGCTTGTGTGATTGTGTCAGTACCGCAACTGACAAGATCTGGAAACCATACTACATTTATCGCATGATTGTAAGTTCAGTCACCACACCACGATAAACTAAATTCGCAGCCTGGCCTGTAATCTATATCTATACTTCTATACTATACTTAAAGCACCAGTTTTAACGGTCGTCCCGTGTCATATTTTTACAAATAATCCCTTACAGTTATTTCAAATTAACCTGTTGCATGCATTTAGATGGTCAAACGGCGGCACGGCACGGGCCACAACTCTGGTCCCGGCACGTCATGCCGGTCTGCTGAATGTGTCGGACCAGCCCGTTATCCCGTTGGCCCATTTGATTAAATCAGCGTAAAAAGTTAATAAAAACTCGATTGCCAGCTTGATGTATTGGTCCATTGCCGCTAGATAATCTCGCTTCATGCAACACTCCACAATAACAAGCAATGCTCGACGGATGTCATCAGGAAGAACCTAAAAATGGATCCAGCCATACATGCATCAGAATCAGTGAAGCATGCACCAAGAAACTTGATGAAACCGTCGCCCCCGTTCGACGCGTGCAACCGCCACTCGCCGCCTAGTCCGTGGCCGGCCACACTCTTACCGCCCAGTAACCCACTTTCCATGTACTTATTGATTTGTAGTTATTATTGGTAAATGGTTAATAGTGGGTAAATCGTTAGTAGTTAGTAGTTTGTTATTATTGGTAAATTGTTAATCCACCGCGTGGTGGTAGTTTGTAGTTAGGTATTAGTTAGTTATTATCTTGTATTAGTTTACAATTATTTATTAGGTACTAGGTAGTTTATACTTAGGTATTAGTTAGTCATAGTGGATGGGGTTATGCACTAACCATCACAATTGGTTATTCAACGTTGAATTCGTATTTCAAATAGATGGCCAATTTTTTGGGCATATACCATGGATGCATCGTGGAACAAGATCATTATGGAAATGCTGAGTTTGTTGACATGCAACGTGTGGCTGTGATATTCGATGATAGACCCTCCTTTAGTGAGGTGGTTGCTAAGGCTAAGGAGAAGATTTGTTGTCATGATGCTGACGACATCGTCGTTGATGGGGTGCTAAACGTAGGTCCTCTACCCAACGTGCAAAGACTTATCTTCCCAATTGAGTGTCAGTGAGAGTGGGATAATTATGTTAAACCAGCTATGAAGACACAAAAGCAAGTCATGGATGTAGTGGTACGACGTTTGTTAGTTGCCTCTCGCCCTGAAGATGAAAACTATGATCGTGGTGTTGAGGTCGTGCCAACCGTGCCTGATGCTCAATCTGCCCCCCAATATGATCCCATTAAGTGAGCCTACAAATGATTATGGAACTCATTACCTACACCTAGATTCTACCAAGAGTATCCCTTTGGTAGGGACCCTTGGAGTAAGTCCCTTTGTAGGTATCTTTGTAGCCGATCATCATTTTCGAGCATACCTACTTTGTTCTTTTCATTGCCGCCATTTTATTCTTTTTTTGGTCCTTGTTGCAGGAGACATTCCTGATGTTCTGGTTGATCCTACGATCAGAACACATATCCATTGTGGAGATGGAATTATTGCATCCAATAGTCCTGAGTTTAGGAATGAAGAGGAGCCTTATGCCTTTGCTATGTCCGCTG
This sequence comes from Zea mays, assembly GCF_902167145.1. Classification (NCBI taxonomy): domain Eukaryota; kingdom Viridiplantae; phylum Streptophyta; class Magnoliopsida; order Poales; family Poaceae; genus Zea; species Zea mays. Next base: position 134,169,262 of record NC_050105.1, on the reverse strand, counting down.
ATTCAGATGATAACCGTTCGGTTGGTGAACTTACACATAGTGATATTGAGATGTTGAAGCGTGTTATTCTAGAGCACCGGGATCCAAGAGTGCATGAGTTCAGCGATCTGAGTCTATCTCATGACGCCTTTGTAGAAGGGAGGGATGATGAGTTGCTAGATGCTCCTGAGGCGGGTCCTAGCATGATGATCGAAATGGGTCGGGTTTTCAAGGACCTAAATGCCTTGAAGATGTGGTTGCAACATTATGTCGTCTTACGTAAGAGGTCGTATAGGGTGCTTCATTCATACGAGAAGCGGCGTACGCTATTGTATGTGACAAGGACCAGTGTCCATGGAGGGTCAGTGCTATGAAACAGAAGATCACCGGAAAGTGGAAGATAACAAAAATTATGGGCTCGGACAACTGTGCTGAACATGAGCTAATGACGAAGCATCGTCAGTTGACCTCTACCCTCATTGGGAAGCGACATATGGGAATATTGCAGTCAGAACCAAATATGAAGGTGAGGACGATCATGCGAATTGTGGAGAATGTGTGCGATGGATACAAGATAACATATGGCAAAGCGTGGAGGGCTAAGCAATGTGCTTGGAAGATTATATATGGGGACTGAGAGTCTAGGTACGAGCAACCGCCTGTTCTTCTCAATGCAATCAAGGCGGCAAATCCCGGCATGCATTATGAGTACATCCCTAAACCAAATACATGGATTAATGAGAGGCAAATATCTAGCATTTTCATAAGTATCTAGACTTTTCAGAAACATCTAGCCTTTTCAGAAGTACATAGCCTTTTCAGAAGCATCTAACTTTTTCAGAAGTATCTGGCCTTTTTAGAAGCAGCTATCCTTTTGAGAAATACCTAGCCTTTTCAGAAACATCTAGCATTTTCATAACACATACCACCTTGACATTGGCCTATTTATACGCGACCATTTGGTTCATTGTGTTATACAAAGGGAAGTCACCAGCTAAAATGGTTTCAGGGTCATCTTGAGGAAAGGGTTCTAGAAATGAGAGAGCAAAGGGTGTGGGGAAGGGACCTCCAATTTGTTATGATGGGCCACTTGGCCCCAATTATTTTGAGGAAGCATCATATGAATTTCTAGTACAAAGTAAAAGTGATTTCAATAAGAAGGTTCGACTTAAGTCTTACGATAACAGGAGAGAAGATTGGCCGAAGTGCATGCATGGTGAGGATTGCTTGGTGCATATGTTCGTCGAGAGGGGGATTGATGGAGGCCGATGTTTCTTCATATGTCCTTATGCATATGTAAATATTAATTATAATCCTTGGTTCTATAAGATTTTGTTGTAGAGTAAAACTAACAGTAAACATTTATACAACATTCATTGGTAAATGAACTATTAGAAAACTGTTTTGTATCAATTGCTTTAAGTGTGTTGATTCTCTGTATCAATTGCTTTAAGTCGTCTTCATCAATTGCTTTTAGTGCCTAATTTGAATCCATAATAAGTAGTTCATTACTATATAACATTGTTCGATACTAAATAATACATAATAAGAAGTTTATTACTACATAACATCATATAATCACCTAGACTACTGAGTGCAACGGGGCCATTTGCCCTTGCGAAAAGCATCTGGATTCTCCCCTATTGCGTCCTTTTGCACGACGTGCACGCTCAAGCTTCTTCTCCTTCTCCTCCCTGCATTCAGCAATATGCCTCATTTCCTGTTTGTCTACCCATTGTTGCTCGGCCGCAAGCTTCTCTCGTCTTTTCTCTATCCTCTCTTTGTCCTCTGTATCCCACTTTTTAAGATTCTCCAATCACTTCTTGTCTTTCTGTGAGATTTCTGTGTTAATCCACTGCTCAAAATCACAGAGCGGTCGAGGAGTCTACAAAACATGCAATGATTAGTACCAAAACAAAACATGCACCACCTCGTATGAAAGCTGTGAACTAACTAAAAAATTATTCTCACCATTAAATTCATCCGACGCTGAACAATCGTTGGCTCAAATGCATAGTTAGCACACATCCAATACCTCTGTCGATAGGTGTCATGATCAGTGGACTTGTCAACCTTGCAAGGATCACCACAAAAACACATAGGCACTGAAACACTAGTTGGCAAAGGAAGTGGGTCGAAGGCAGTTCCGGTCAATGGACCCTTCCTAAATTTTGATAAGTTTTATAAGACTCACAAATATTAGTTATTACATCTAATACAACGGTTACCTTTGTTTAGCAGATTTACCACGCCTACACATCCTACAAATCGATAATATGACAATAAAAAATGAGTCTAAAAATGATTCCCAAACGGTAACCCTAACCCTATTAATCAGACATAGCAAAAGACCAAAAAAATGGAGGGAAATTACCTTGATACACATGAACAATGGATTCAAGTCGCTGATTTAGGTTGATATTGGTCGTTTGGTAGAAGAGAAATGATTACAAAGAACTGACGACCGAAGTGAGATATTTATAAACATGGAGGTCGACGCCGAGATCCATGGCACCGACCTCGGCACTGAGATTCATGGCGCCGAGATCCATGGCGCCGAGGTAGTGCCACGTCAGGTACTCGTAGGCGTCGACTGTAACATATACACGCTAATTTAATTGGCGTCGACTCGTTCTAGCTCGACGGCAATAGTGATGGCGCCGAGGTAGAGATTCATTTTTTGAAATGAAACAGGAAAATACATAATTGTGAAAATAAAATCCAAAAAACTAAATTCCAAAAAAGACGACACGTGAGACAGCCACCTAGGAGCTGCGTGCACGTGTAGGCCAAGCTATGTGCAAGTGCCCGAGGGTGGTGGGCAACCATGTCCTAATCCACAGAAACAAGCACGTCCGAGTGTCCGACGGGTAGTTATCAAAAGATAGATAGATATATTATGAATAGATAGATGGATAGATTTGGGGTTGGTTATTTTCCAAAACCGCTAAATTAGTTAGCTACAACTGTATCCGGATATATTTTTAGCCGGTGAACGGACTTGCACGGTGAACGGACTTGCACGCTCGCTTGCATATAAAGTCTGCCCACACGGCCACAGCACGATCAAAGTCGAGTCGAGTTCTCTTCTATTTGCGGGAACGGTCAAATACCGTAATTCGGAGAATCGAAGCCGAACTGGGCGTCGGGCGTAATGGATCTGCTGAAGCGGGAACTGGAGAAGAAGCGGAAGGCGGCGACGGCCGACTTCGGGGGCAAGAGCTTCGTGCGGCGGTCGGAGCTGGAGCAGAAGCAGCTCCAGAAGCGGCTCGACGAGCACCGCCAGCTCCTCGCCAAGGCCGGCACGTCGGCGCCCTCCGCGAATTCCGCCGCAGCTGCTACCGGTTCCGAGGAGCGTCGCATCGACGAGCTCGACCTCCCACGGCACGAGGTGGTGCGGCGCCTCCGCGTGCTGCGCGAGCCCGTCACGCTGTTCGGGGAGAACGACGACGCCCGCCTCGCGCGCTTCAAGCTCGTGCTCAAGTCCGGCGTCATCGACGACATCGACATGACCGAGGGACAGACCAACGACTTCCTCCGCGACATGATCGAGATGCGCAAGCGGCAGAAGGCCGGGAGGGACACCTACGCCAAGGGCAAGAGCAAGCGTGTTGATGGCGGCGACTGGGGTGCTGCCGGAGGCAGTGCAGATGATGGGGATGCCAAGGGGAGCGGCGATGATGTTGACGCAGACAAGGACTCCAAGAGGATGAGGACCAAGTTTGAGGAGCTTTGCAATGAAGACAAGATCTTGGTGTTCTTTAAGAAGCTGCTTAATGAGTGGAACCAGGAATTGGATGAGATGACTGAGCTAGAGAAGCGGACAGCAAAGGGGAAGTCCATGGTTGCAACATTCAAGCAGTGTGCACGGTATCTCAGCCCGTTGTTTGAGTTCTGCAGAAAGAAGGTATTGATTCTTATGCAATTTCCATCTGTTGGTTGCTTAAATTGTGCTATTAATATTGATGCTCATCTGAATATTGATTATGTTTATACCGTTGACAACTATTTTTTTCAACAAGTTTCTTGGTGCATGCTTCACTGATTCTAATGCATGTATGGCTGGATCCATTTTTAGGTTCTTCCTGATGACATCCGTCGAGCATTGCTTGTTATTGTGGAGTGTTGCATGAAGCGAGATTATCTAGCGGCAATGGACCAATACATCAAGCTGGCAATCGGGAATGCACCATGGCCCATTGGAGTGACTATGGTTGGCATCCACGAGCGTTCTGCCCGAGAGAAGATCCACACAAACAACGTCGCCCACATCATGAATGACGAGACCACTCGCAAGTACCTTCAGTCAATCAAGAGGCTGATGACGCTTTCCCAGCAGCGTTACCCTGCACTGCCCTCAAAATTAGTGGAGTTCAACAGCCTGGCAAATGGGAGTGACCTGCAGGCGCTTCTATCGAAATAGAATGGTTCGACTTAAGCTTCCGAGGAAAGGCTCCGGTTGATGCCAGCATATGCCTTCGTAGAGTAGATTGGATTACAAGTAGAGCTTGAGATTTCTTTTTTCCTTTGCTGTTTGTGCATGCTAATTAAATCGCTTTACCGCGACATCAGGTCGGTTAAAGTTTTTATTAATATATCAGCCAAATTCTGGAGAACCATTTTTTACTATTTATCATCAAGCAGCAGCCATATTTACCGTATTAATCAATTTTGATGCCTGTGTCAGTACCGCAACTGACAAGATCTGGAAACCATGCTGTATTTATCGCATGATTGTAAGTTCAGTCACCAAACCACGATAAACTAAAGTCACAGCCTGGCCTGTAATCTATATTCTATACTTAAAACATCAGTTTCAATTGTCGTCCTGTGTAATATTTTTACAAATAACCCATTACACCTATTTTAAATTAACAATCAGTATAAAATGTGCCCAGGCACGTCATGCCGGCCTGCTGAATGTGCTGGACCAGCTCGTTATCCCGTCGCCATATTTGATTAAATCAGTATAAAATGTGCCCAGGCACGTCATGCCGGCCTGCTGAATATGCCGGACCAGCTCGTTATCCCGTCGCCATATTTGATTAAATCAGTATAAAATGTTAAAAACGTTGCAGGAGGTGGGGTTCAAGCACATGCTCTAATGGAAGAAGGGCAGGAGACACTAGGTAAAACTGTCTAACCAGTAGAACATCATGCTCAGATGTTTTTAATATTAAATATAAATTATATATGTACATACGTTTTTTAGTAAAATAAAAAAATATAATCGTGTCGGGCCAGATCAGCACTACGGGCCGAGGCTACAGCCAAGTACGGCATGACGCTCTTGGCTCTTCCAAGCATTAGGACGTTTCTGAGACCACATTAGCGTAATGGACTCTGTGGTGTTTGAGTTTGCTGAATTGGATGGAACAATAATGATTTGTCACACTAACAATAAAATGAAAGGTTATTTGTTGGTTTTAAACGTTAGTAATTGCTACGAAGTAGCATAATTTATATAGAGCACATCTGGTTTTTATTGATGTCTGACGTTAGCAATCACGCCATATTTTGATCTATCTTTTTTATAAGTTTGAGTTCATGTGACTGTTTTTAGAAACTTGAGCTCACAAACTTTATCTTATTTGATCTATGTATGGTGGAATTATGTTATTTTATAATCTCTATTCGTTCAGTCAGTCGTTGTGAACTCTCTTCTAATCGCTCACTTTATTGGCTCTGTTGTACCAAGACATATTGGATGGAGTAAATAATAACATCAGTTAGCCAAATCAATAAAAAATATTATACAGAGAGCGGAGACAATCAATAAAAAATCTTAATTTTTTTGTGGATAGTTTACATGAATATTGTTGTAAGCCGTCGTAACGCACGGGCAACCGACTAGTCCAACATTACGTTTGCGAAACGAGGCATGTGAGTGGCAACGCTTCCAATCAATAAGTGATCGGAACTTCCATGCAAGAGCCCCCGACAGGTTGAAATGCCATTTTCACGAGCAGTTTCTTTAAAAAAAACGGCCACATTTCTACCGACGAATCCAAAATAACCGTCAGTGAGAATGTTGATTTTTACTGGTCCTTAGCACGGACCGACGACTCTGAAAAATGCTAATGCGGTTTAGAATTGCCACTATTGAGCTTCTAATAATATAGGTAATGGGCCGAGTGATGCCAATGATTAGAAGTGATGCCGCACTATATCACATATATATTTGGTTACATGCATGATTGATGATTGATGGTGGCAACGATAATTAACGGTTAGAAAGCCTTCAGTAGTGCGTAATAATAACTGTTATGGTGTATATTTATTTTTGGCGCGATATTATAGTTTATTTACTTTTGATATGGCCAATTTGTATTAATTATGCTTATATTATGTTTTATATCTATTTAATATATTATGATCCCTTGTTTTGCTTAAATTGCAAATGATATGTTGTTGAAATTTTATATGTTTCCTTCTACTAGTACTTGTTTGAGGGTTAAACATCTTAGAATGTTCGAGGCAGGGACGAAGGTAGCAGTGGCGCATGTGGGGCTCAAACCCCCTACCGCTTCCGAGCCCATAGAGCCCCATCGAAGCCTCCCTAAAATTTTAAACGTACATAATATATAATCGTCCATTGATGTTGTAATATTAAAGCACTTCAAAATATTATATTTGTCTATTATGAGTGGTTTATATACCGTTGTAGCAGCTTAGTTCAACACCTCCCTGTTTATGGGTTTCCAAGGTGTTACAACATGTCTGTCTCCATGGATATCAAGATATAGGGTGGGCTGATCCAACAATATGAAAGTCTAATCTAGTCACACAAATATAACTTAGATCTGATCTAATGTGATAGCTTAACCTAACCTAACGAGGGCTAAAGTGGAGCTAATCTAATGTAAGTTGCTTAACAAGAAGGATAATACTGATGAAATAAATGAGACTCTACTCCTATAAAATATGTTTTAACCTAATTCACTCTGCACTAAGTTAAGAATGACAGACCAACTCGGCCTTATGCAACTACCTTAACCATTCGATGGTTGCATAACCCCTCTATTTTAACCTAACAGAGATTCTGACTTACCTACACCATATAATCCATCCTATCTCAAAAGATTCTAACATATATTAATAATATATATCCTACCCTAGTAGATCTATCTAACTTAAACTAGTCTAATTTATTTATATCCAATCTAATCTAGACCCTACCTAATCTAATATGATCCAATCTAAAGAGAGTTACTTAGACAAGTTAGTTAATACTGGTAACATAGATTAGACCATATTTCTATTAATGAGTTTTAAATCTAAATTGGTGTCTTAAACCTACTCGTCCGTGAAACCACGACCTAGCCTATGTTATAGGTTGCTCAACCCATTTATCCCAAAAGCAAAGTAAAAAACTCTGTTTAATCTACCTACCCTATGTACCCGCAATTGTTGTCTCAACTCAAATAATGACATCTAACACCACGACCGATGGTCCCTAAATCAGACCCAAGAAGAAGGTTAACCTCGAATAAACGAGACCAAGGCCGGAAAAGAAAAGATCAACCTCGACAAGGAAAGAGAGAAGTCAAACTCAATCTTCAGATGCATTACCACCCAACACGGAATTCTTCCTCACCATAAACTTTCTTACCCCTGGCTATTCTTGCCCTAACATATCCATCTCTTATATCCTACATAATAAGTAGTTAGATACCTATGCTCTCCTAATCACCCACTATTGACTATAAAAAATGAGACTCTGGATTTTTGAACCAATTATAGACTAAAAGCTAAATTACAAACCAATCCTTTTGTATCCATTTTCTTACTAATCTCGAAGACGAGATTTCTGTTAAGGGGGTAAGATTTGTAAAGCTCAAAATTGGACAAGAATATAAATATATATAATAAATAAATAAATAAATAAATAAATAAAGAGACCAAATGAAAAGTGGAAAGATCTTCATATGAATTAGATTATTTTTTATGGTTGAGGGACATTCTTAAGGAGGGTAAGTAAAATCACCTTTTTAATGAATGTTACACATTAGAAATTATTTCTTGGAAATAAGTAAATGACAATATTATATTTGGAGTTGTTAAAGTTAGAAGTTGGTCCCAAAAGCTAGAATGTGAAAATCAATTAATAAACATAAAGAATTTCAAATATGGATATGTGTGAATTATTTTCTTCTTCTCTCTTTCATGAAGTAAGCATTAGTATAGTTGGAATAACAAAATAAATAATAAAATAATATTGCATCGTGCTGGGATTAAGGTTGAGTTAATTATTTATAGAATAGTATCTCATATGATATACACTAACCAATTTATAATATAATTAATAATTAAACCACATAGATCTACCATAAATCATAATTCTTTAACCGTAACTCTGATTTTAGTGGTTCGCGAACCCACGATCTCGTAGCGACGTGTAGATTACTATTATGCAGTTGTTCTTATGTTTGGTGTGATGTTAATTATGCCTATACCATGTTTGTTTGTATTGCTATGACTAGCAGTGAGGTCACGAGAATCTGAATATCATCTTGGTACCTAGAATCTCAAGTATCAGGCAAGTTGTGCCCTTGACCACTTTTATTACCCAATAATGTTCTTTATTATCACTTATTCATGCATAGGCTTAATTTTGATGGGACTCAATAGGTCACCCTAGACTGATTATCTTGTTACCTTGTTTACCCCTGAACTATTTGGGTAGTTTTGCTATTGTTTTATATGGTTTTGGGTTTAATATTATATTATCTTCATGTTCCAATTATAATGTTATTTTATTTATTGTTTATGACAAGATCATTATATTAATTGGAACATGGAGTTTAACTTGAGAAACATGTGCCACCACAAGGGTGGAATGGGACGCCCTTGACTGACTAACTAGGAAAGCTAGTGGAAGACTACCTTACCCGATAGGGGCAAGGGCAGTAGGGGAGTAGGCGTGTAGGGAGGTTCCCGGGTTGATTTTGCTGTGATGGCGGTCAGACAGGGATTCTTGCATTGCTCTTCCTAGAAACTGTAGCGGGTTTTCTGAAGCTAGTGGAACTTTGTAAAGGCCTTGTAGTGGATCCCTAGGCATTCACCTCGGTAGTGTCTAGCTAACCCTGGCGACATGGGATACACGACTTGTGGGTACAGGTTACAACCTCTGCAGAGTGAAAACTGGTATACTAGCCGTGCTCGCGGTCATGAGCAGCTCAGGACTCTCGCATGATTAAATTATGGAACTAAATTCAATTTTTCATTTGCATTGCATGGGATTTATTATTAATTTTGTTCTATTATTATTATGGTTTGATATTTACTTACATTTAGTAATTGCTAATAAAATTTGACCAACTTATTAAAAGCAATGCTCAGCTTTAACCCGTATTATTGATCAGCCTTACACATCACATGAACTCCCACCTTTGGTGATTTCATGCACATTATTTCCCACAACTTGTTGAGTGATGAACATATGTGAGCTCACCCCCACAGGTCAAGAACATGTACCACAGGATGAGGCACATCGAGGATGTTGCGATGTGTTCGTGAGAGGTCTAGGTCGTCGTTTCCCAGTCAACTTTGGGTTGCTGGATCGTTGTCTCCTTACGATGTAATTATTTATTTATTTTGTACAGAACTCCTATTATATAGTAAAGTTGTAACATTCATTTCTGTACCATGATTCATCATATATGTGAGACTTGGTCCCAGCACCACCTAGTGATTATCTTCGCGCCCGGGTCCCTAAAACCCAGGTGTGACAGGTGAATAGATAAAACCTAAAATTTTACAACTTACAAATGCAACTTGATCCCAATTAGTTGTTAGAACAAGATATTGAAAGGGAAATGTGCCCTTGGGCCATTTCTAAGTATTTTGGTGATTGAGTGTCAACACAAGTGCTTAAATGTAAATCAATGCCCATGGATGAACAAAGTGCAAATCTTCAACAAAGGTATGTTTCTAAGTCTTAGTACATTGGTTTTGTGTACTAATATATTTGTCTAAGTGTTAGAAACAGAAAGAAGAAGAGAAGAGAAGACTTGGCTGTGTGCAGCCAAGGGGCTGTTTCGGTCTGGGGCACCGGACTGTCCGGTGGTGCACCGGACAGTGTCCGGTGGTGCACCGGACAGTGTCCGGTGCGCCAGGCTGCCTCGACCGAAGAGGCCGCTCTCGGGTTTTTCTCTGGCAACTTCGGCTAAAATTCACCGGACTGTCCGGTGTGCACCGGACTGTCCGGTGAGCCAACGGTCGGCCGGGCCAACGGTCGGCCGCGCGATCGCCGCGCGACACGTGGCTGAGCCAACGGTCGGAAGAAAGCACCGGACTGTCCGGTGTGCACCGGACTGTCCGGTGCGCCAGATCTGCAGTGGTCGGCAACGGTCGGCTGCGCCTGTTAAGGAAAGAAATCGGGCACCGGACAGTGTCCGGTGTGCACCGGACTGTCCGGTGCGCCCGACGACAGAAGGCAAGGATAGCCTTCCAGATGTGCTCTCAACGGCTCCTAGCTGCCTTGGGGCTATAAAAGGGACCCCTAGGCGCATGGAGGAGTACACCAAGCATTCCTACAACTCTTCTAAGCACCAAGACATCAATCTCACGCATTCGTTTCATTGTGATAGCATATAGAGCTCTTGTGGAGTTGTGAACTCTTTGTGTTGCGTTGCGAGCTCTTGTTGCGACTTGTGTGCGTGTTGTTGCTCTGATTTTCGAGTCTTGTGTGCGTTGCTCATTCCCACCTTACTCCGTATTTCTTTGTGAACTCAATTGTAAGGGCGAGAGACTCCAAGTTGTGGAGATTCCTCGCAAACGGGAAAAGATCAAAGGAAAGAAAAACACCGTGGTATTCAAGTTGATCATTGGATCACTTGAGAGGAGTTGAGTGCAACTCTCGTCCGTTGGGACGCCACAACGTGGAGTAGGCAAGTTTTGTACTTGGCCGAACCACGGGATAACCACCGTGTCAACTCTGTGATTGCTTTCTTGTGGTTATCTTGTTTTGAGTTCTCTCTAGCCACTTGGTCATACTTGTGCTAACCCTTAACAAGTTTTTGTGGCTTAAGTTTTGAACTTTTACAGGATCACCTATTCACCCCCCCCCCTCTAGGTGCTCTCAATTGGTATCGGAGCCGTTCTCTTCAAGAAAGGGACTAACCGCCCGAAGAGATGGATCCTAAGGGGAAGGGAATTGTGATCAACGACAAGGAGAAGGAGTCCTTCGTCAACGAGCCAAGGGATGACAAGTCCAATGACTCGGGCTCGGGCCACAAGCGAAGAGATGGGAAGAAGAAGAAGACAAGACGCATCAAGGAGATCGTCTACTACGACAGCGATGAGTCCTCTTCTTCCCAAAAGGACGACGACCACGACAGACAAAGGAAACCGGTTAATTCTAACTTTTCTTTTGACTACTCTCGTATTCCGCAAAGTTCAAATTCACATTTGCTTTCTATTCCACTCGGCAAGCCCCCACACTTTGATGGGGAGGACTACGGATTTTGGAGCCACAAAATGCGTAGTCACCTATTCTCTCTCCATCCTAGCATATGGGAGATTGTAGATAGTGGAATGCACTTTAATAGTTCGGATAGTCCTATATTCATTAATGAGCAAATCCATAAGAATGCACAAGCTACTACTGTTCTTCTAGCCTCATTGTGCAGGGATGAATATAATAAAGTGAGTGGCTTGGATAACGCCAAGCAAATCTGGGATACCCTCAAGATCTCTCATGAGGGAAATGACGCTACCTTGCTCACCAAAATGGAGTTGGTGGAAGGCGAGCTTGGACGATTCGCGATGATAAGGGGCGAGGAGCCAACTCAGACATACAACCGGCTCAAGACCCTTATCAACAAAATAAGGAGCTACGGAAGCACGCGATGGACGGACCACGACGTCGTCCGACTAATGCTCAGGTCCTTTACCGTTCTTGATCCTCATTTGGTGAATAATATTCGTGAGAATCCTAGGTACACCAAAATGTCGCCCGAAGAAGTCCTAGGAAAATTCGTCAGCGGGCGAATGATGATCAAGGAGGCAAGGTATGTGGACGACGCCTTGAATGGACCGATCAACGAGCCGCAACCTCTTGCTCTCAAAGCCACAAGGAGCAAGGAGGCGCTACCCAGCAAGGTGGCGCAAATTGAGGCGGCCGGTCTTAATGATGAAGAGATGGCCCTCATCATCAAAAGATTCAAGACGGTGCTAAAGAGTCGCAATGGACAGCCGAGCAAGACCAAGACCAAGGGAAAGCGATCATGCTTCAAATGCGGTAAGCTTGGTCATTTTATTGCTAACTGTCCGGATAATGAAAGTGACCAGGAAAAGGGGAACAAAAGAGAGAAGAAGAAGCACTACAAGAAGGCCAAGGGCGAAGCACATATCGGAAAGGAGTGGGATTCGGACTGCTCCTCCTCCGACTCCGACAATGAAGGACTCGCCGCCACCGCCTTCAACAAGTCATCTCTCTTCCCCAACGAGCGTCATACTTGCCTTATGGCAAGGGAGAAGAAGGTAAGTACTCGAGATACCACTTATGCTTCTTCTAGTGATGATGAATCTAGTGATGAAGATGAAATTGATTATTCATGCTTGTTTAAAGGTCTAGATAGAACCAAGGTAGACAAAATTAATGAATTGATTGATGCCTTGAATGATAAGAACATACTTGTAGAAAAGCAAGAGGATTTGTTGTATGAAGAACATGATAAATTTATTAGTGCTCAAAATTCTCTTGCTCTAGAAATTAAAAGAAATGAAATGCTTTCTTGTGAATTATCTTCTTGCCATGAGACAATTTCTAAATTAAGAAGTATTAATGATGATTTGAATGCTAAATTAGAAGTAGCAAATAAATCTAACTCTTGTGTAGAACATGTTGTAATTTGTACTAGGTGTAAGGAGTTTGACATTAATGCTTGTAGTGAACACCTAGTTTTAATTTCAAAACTAAATGATGAAGTGGAAAGTCTTAATGCTCAACTCAAGACTAGCAAAAGTGATTTTGAGAAACTAAAATTTGCTAGGGATGCCTACACGATTGGTAGACACCCCTCAATTAAGGATGGGCTTGGCTTCAAGAGGGAAGCCAAGAACTTAACAAGCCATAAGGCTCCCATCTCCGCCAAAGAGAAAGGGAAGGCCCCTATGGCAAGTAGTACTAAAAGGAATCATGCTTTTATATATCATGATAGGAGACAAACTAGAAATGCTTATAGGAGTTATAATGCATATGATGATTTTAACTCTCATGCCATGTTTGCTTCTAGTTCTTCCTTTATGCATAATGAAAATATGTCTAAGAAAAATGCTATGCCTAGAAAGAATATTACTCATGCTCCTAGGAAAGTAGTAAACGAACCTTCTAAAATTTATTGTACTTTAAATGCTTCCTTTGCTATTTGTAGAAAGGATAAGAAAATTGTTGCTAGGAAGTTAGGGGCAAAATGCAAGGGTGACAAAACTTGCATTTGGGTCCCTAAGGATATTTGCACTAACCTTGTAGGACCCAACATGAGTTGGGTACCTAAAACCCAAGCCTAAATTTGCCTTGCAGGTTTATGCATCCAGGGGTTCAAGCTGGATTATCGACAGCGGATGCACAAACCATATGACGGGGGAGAAGAAAATGTTCACCTCCTACGTCAAAAATAAAGATTCCCAAGATTCAATTATATTCGGTGATGGGAATCAAGGCAAGGTAAAAGGTTTAGGTAAAATTGCAATTTCTAACGAGCACTCCATATCTAATGTGTTTTTAGTTGAGTCGCTTGGATATAATTTGCTATCTGTCAGTCAATTATGTAATATGGGGTATAACTGTCTATTCACAAATGTAGATGTGTCTGTCTTTAGAAGAAGTGATGGTTCACTAGCTTTTAAAGGTGTATTAGACGGCAAACTTTACTTAGTTGATTTTGCAAAAGAAGAGGCCGGTCTAGATGCATGCTTAATAGCTAAGACTAGCATGGGCTGGCTGTGGCATCGCCGCTTAGCACATGTGGGAATGAAGAACCTTCACAAGCTTCTAAAGGGAGAACACGTGATAGGTTTGACTAACGTTCAATTTGAAAAGGATAGACCTTGTGCAGCTTGTCAAGCAGGTAAACAAGTGGGAGGAGCACATCACAGCAAGAATGTGATGACCACTTCAAGACCCCTGGAGCTGCTGCATATGGACCTCTTCGGACCCGTCGCCTATCTGAGCATAGGAGGGAGTAAGTATGGTCTAGTTATTGTAGATGATTTTTCCCGCTTCACTTGGGTGTTCTTTTTGCAGGATAAGTCTGAAACCCAAGGGACCCTCAAGCGCTTCCTCAGGAGAGCTCAAAATGAGTTTGAGCTCAAGGTGAAGAAGATAAGGAGCGACAACGGGTCCGAGTTCAAGAACCTTCAAGTGGAGGAGTTCCTTGAAGAGGAAGGGATCAAGCACGAGTTCTCCGCTCCCTACACACCACAGCAAAATGGTGTGGTAGAGAGGAAGAACAGGACGCTCATCGACATGGCGAGGACGATGCTAGGAGAGTTCAAGACCCCCGAGTGCTTTTGGACGGAAGCCGTGAACACGGCTTGCCACGCCATCAACAGGGTCTACCTTCATCGCCTCCTCAAGAAGACGTCGTATGAGCTGCTAACCGGTAACAAACCCAATGTATCTTACTTTCGTGTATTTGGGAGCAAATGCTACATTCTAGTGAAGAAAGGTAGAAATTCTAAGTTTGCTCCCAAAGCTGTAGAAGGGTTTTTATTAGGTTATGACTCAAATACAAAGGCGTATAGAGTCTTCAACAAATCATCGGGTTTGGTTGAAGTCTCTAGCGACGTTGTATTTGATGAGACTAATGGCTCTCCAAGAGAGCAAGTTTTTGATTGTGATGATGTAGATGAAGAAGATGTTCCGACGGCTGCTATACGAACCATGGCGATTGGAGAAGTGCGGCCACAGGAACAAGATGAGCAAGATCAACCTTCTTCCTCAACTATGGTGCATCCCCCAACTCAAGACGATGAACAGGTCCATCAACAGGAGGCGTGTGATCAAGGGGGAGCACAAGATGATCATGTGATGGAGGAAGAAACGCAACCGGCACCTCCAACCCAAGTTCGAGCGATGATCCAAAGGGATCATCCCGTCGACCAAATTCTGGGTGACATTAGCAAGGGAGTAACTACTCGGTCTCGATTAGTTAATTTTTGTGAGCATTACTCCTTTGTCTCTTCTATTGAGCCTTTCAGGGTAGAGGAGGCCTTGCTAGATCCGGACTGGGTGTTGGCCATGCAGGAGGAGCTCAACAACTTCAAGCGCAATGAAGTTTGGATGCTGGTACCTCGTCCGAAGCAAAATGTTGTGGGAACCAAGTGGGTGTTCCGCAACAAACAAGACGAGCACGGAGTGGTGACGAGAAACAAGGCTCGACTTGTGGCAAAAGGTTATGCCCAAGTCGCAGGTCTGGATTTCGAGGAGACTTTTGCTCCTGTGGCTAGGCTAGAATCAATTCGTATCTTGCTAGCATATGCCGCTCATCACTCTTTCAGGTTGTACCAAATGGATGTGAAGAGCGCTTTCCTCAACGGGCCAATCAAGGAGGAGGTGTACGTGGAGCAACCCCCTGGCTTCGAGGATGAACGGTACCCCGACCATGTGTGTAAGCTCTCTAAGGCGCTATATGGACTTAAGCAAGCCCCAAGAGCATGGTATGAATGCCTTAGAGATTTCTTAATTGCTAATGCTTTCAAGGTTGGGAAAGCCGATCCAACTCTTTTCACTAAGACATGTGATGGTGATTTGTTTGTGTGCCAAATTTATGTCGATGACATAATATTTGGTTCTACTAATAAAAAGTCTTGTGAAGAGTTTAGCAGGGTGATGACGCAGAAATTCGAGATGTCAATGATGGGCGAGTTGAACTACTTCCTTGGGTTTCAAGTGAAGCAACTCAAGGATGGCACCTTCATCTCCCAAACGAAGTACACGCAAGATCTGCTAAAGCGGTTTGGGATGAAGGACGCCAAGCCCGCAAAGACTCCGATGGGAACCGACGGACACACTGACCTCAACAAAGGAGGTAAGTCCGTTGATCAAAAGGCATACCGGTCAATGATAGGGTCTTTACTTTATTTATGTGCTAGTAGACCGGATATTATGCTTAGCGTATGCATGTGTGCTAGATTTCAATCCGATCCTAAGGAGTGTCACTTAGTGGCGGTGAAGCGAATCCTTAGATATTTAGTTGCTACGCCTTGCTTCGGGCTCTGGTATCCAAAGGGGTCTACCTTTGACTTGATTGGATATTCAGACTCCGACTATGCTGGATGTAAGGTCGATAGGAAGAGTACATCGGGGACGTGCCAATTCTTAGGAAGGTCCCTGGTGTCATGGAACTCTAAGAAACAAACCTCCGTTGCCCTATCCACCGCTGAGGCCGAGTATGTTGCCGCAGGACAGTGTTGCGCGCAACTACTTTGGATGAGGCAAACCCTCAGGGACTTTGGCTACAATCTGAGCAAAGTCCCACTCCTATGTGATAATGAGAGTGCTATCCGCATGGCGGAAAATCCTGTTGAACACAGCCGCACAAAGCACATAGACATCCGGCATCACTTTTTGAGAGACCACCAGCAAAAGGGAGATATCGAAGTGTTTCATGTTAGCACCGAGAACCAGCTAGCCGATATCTTCACTAAGCCTCTAGATGAGAAGACCTTTTGCAGGTTGCGTAGTGAGCTAAATGTCTTAGATTCGCGGAACCTGGATTGAATTGTAGCATACATGTAGTTATGCTTTTGATCATGTTCCTTTTTGCATTATGTTGCTTATTATGGTGCTCAAGTTGTACAAACACTCCCTGGACCTCACAAGTCCGTTGCAAAGTGATGCACATGTTTAGGGGGAGATGTGTTACAACTTGACCCTTTGAGACTAACCATGTGCTTGAGTTTGGTAATTTAGTCTCGAAGGAGGATTGAAAGGGAAAAGGTGGACTTGGACCATGAAAGACTTCCACTGCACTCCGATGAGAGGGTAACTAATTCCAAGTTCATCTCATGAAATCTTATTGCCATTTGCTCTTAATTGAAGACTTTGGTGAGGCAATGGGGTTAGAAGGCCAAGATTGATCCCGTTTTGGTGCTTGATGCCAAAGGGGGAGAAAATAAAGGCCAAAGCAATTAAATGGATCAGCCACCACTTGAGAGATTTTGAAAATAATAGAATAGAGTTTTTGTGTTGTTAAACTCTTTCATTGTCTCTCTTGTCAAAAATTGGCTTCTTGTGGGGAGAAGTATTGATTATGGGAAATAGGGGAGTTTTTGAAATCTTTGATCAATCTCTTTTAGAATGACTCTCTTTATGCTTCAACATGTGTGTTTGACTTAGAGATAGAGATTTGAGTTTGATTTGCAAAAACAAACCAAGTGGTGGCAAAGGATGATCCATATATGCCAAAATTGAATCAAAATCAATTTAAGTTTTTATTTGAAGTGATTTTGCACTTGTTCTAGTTGCTTTATGTTGTGTTGGCATAAATCACCAAAAAGGGGGAGATTGAAAGGGAAATGTGCCCTTGGGCCATTTCTAAGTATTTTGGTGATTGAGTGTCAACACAAGTGCTTAAATGTAAATCAATGCCCATGGATGAACAAAGTGCAAATCTTCAACAAAGGTATGTTTCTAAGTCTTAGTACATTGGTTTTGTGTACTAATATATTTGTCTAAGTGTTAGAAACAGAAAGAAGAAGAGAAGAGAAGACTTGGCTGTGTGCAGCCAAGGGGCTGTTTCGGTCTGGGGCACCGGACTGTCCGGTGGTGCACCGGACAGTGTCCGGTGGTGCACCGGACAGTGTCCGGTGCGCCAGGCTGCCTCGACCGAAGAGGCCGCTCTCGGGTTTTTCTCTGGCAACTTCGGCTAAAATTCACCGGACTGTCCGGTGTGCACCGGACTGTCCGGTGAGCCAACGGTCGGCCGGGCCAACGGTCGGCCGCGCGATCGCCGCGCGACACGTGGCTGAGCCAACGGTCGGAAGAAAGCACCGGACTGTCCGGTGTGCACCGGACTGTCCGGTGCGCCAGATCTGCAGTGGTCGGCAACGGTCGGCTGCGCCTGTTAAGGAAAGAAATCGGGCACCGGACAGTGTCCGGTGTGCACCGGACTGTCCGGTGCGCCCGACGACAGAAGGCAAGGATAGCCTTCCAGATGTGCTCTCAACGGCTCCTAGCTGCCTTGGGGCTATAAAAGGGACCCCTAGGCGCATGGAGGAGTACACCAAGCATTCCTACAACTCTTCTAAGCACCAAGACATCAATCTCACGCATTCGTTTCATTGTGATAGCATATAGAGCTCTTGTGGAGTTGTGAACTCTTTGTGTTGCGTTGCGAGCTCTTGTTGCGACTTGTGTGCGTGTTGTTGCTCTGATTTTCGAGTCTTGTGTGCGTTGCTCATTCCCACCTTACTCCGTATTTCTTTGTGAACTCAATTGTAAGGGCGAGAGACTCCAAGTTGTGGAGATTCCTCGCAAACGGGAAAAGATCAAAGGAAAGAAAAACACCGTGGTATTCAAGTTGATCATTGGATCACTTGAGAGGAGTTGAGTGCAACTCTCGTCCGTTGGGACGCCACAACGTGGAGTAGGCAAGTTTTGTACTTGGCCGAACCACGGGATAACCACCGTGTCAACTCTGTGATTGCTTTCTTGTGGTTATCTTGTTTTGAGTTCTCTCTAGCCACTTGGTCATACTTGTGCTAACCCTTAACAAGTTTTTGTGGCTTAAGTTTTGAACTTTTACAGGATCACCTATTCACCCCCCCCCTCTAGGTGCTCTCAGATATATATCAATCAGAGTAAAGGGACCAGTTCAATCTTGCAATAAGTTGCTTTATGAATGTTCAAAATGAATTTTGAAAAAACACTAAGAGATTTGAGTGAAGATCAATGCAAGAGAACTTAGGGAGGAAGGATGAAAACAAATTACAACCAATCAAACACAAAGACATAGTAATTTGTTTTTCGGAGTTCAGTTTCCAATGAAACATACGTTTCCGTTGAGACATCCCAAAGGACCTGGTCTCTTTTAACCCTCTCAAGTGATTCCAACAATCAAACAAGACTACTCTCTCTTTTCTCAGACCAAAGTCTTCGCAAGGCGTTTCACACATTTTAAGGCTCTTGCTCGCTTTTAGAATGAATGGGTGCTTTGCACCAATTCATAGGAGCACAACACACACTCTTCTCTTTTGCACTCTCTCAAGGCTCTATCACAAATCGCACGTGAATTGCTATCTCTTTGCTCAATTCACTATTTTGTGGCACTTGGGAAGCTTTGATCACACTTGTGAGTGTTGGTATAGCATATTGGAGTTGTTGCCCAACTCTTGTGTTTTGAATGGGCTGGTTCAAGGTGTATTTATAGCCCAACCACCCAAATAGTTGTTGGGATCATCAATTTCCAAAATCTATTCTAAACTCGGATGCACCGTACCTGTTATAGTGTCTCGTCCGGTGCATAGTGGACCTCTATCAGACTGCCTATTCAGTGTTTGTTTTGAACACAATGTCAGGTGGCACCAGACCGGTTCGGTGCACCATCAGACCCTACCACTGGCAGCCCGACCGTTAAACTCTGAAGTCAGTTGTTAGACTCTTATAGCTCTGGTGCTCATCGGACCTCGGACAGGTGCGCTAGCTGCTTTGAGTTGATTTACGTCGTCTATGCGCAATCAGTCCGATGTGTGGTCTATTGGCACACCGGACAGGTCCGGTACGCCAGGTATCATATGTCCGAACAACATAATTTCTATGCACTCGGGATGTGGCTCATTTGTTGCACACTAGACTAGTGTGGTGCCTCAACATTTAGTTTCAACGCATATAGCTCTTCAATCTTAAGTTCTTTTTGGGTTATTCTTTTTTGTCTCGATTTGGCTGTCTTCTTGAGTACTTCCATGACTTATACAAACATATCAAGAGTCCATTCAACAATTCTAAGCCATAGGTTCTCATATTTTCCAACACTTCAACTTATATTTCTCATTTTGTCTCAAACTTAGCTCTAGAACACCGCTTTTATATATATAGAAATGGCTTAGAGACTCTTTCCCTTTTAGTCTCGAATAAGTTTCTCATCGACTACCAGTTCAAAGACCGACGCCGAGGGCGACGACCATGAGGTTGTCTCTATTGTTCTCTCTTTTTTAACTTGACTTCAGAAAATGTGGCTCCGGTTACCATGAAAGATTTGCTCGAAGTGTTATGCTCTTGGTTGTGGCCAACTAAGGCGTCGTTCGTTTCGGCCGGAACGGCCTATTCCCGGCCTCTTTCCGGGCGGGATGAATCAACCCGGCTTAGAATCCGGCCCAGTCTGCTAGAGCCGTTCGTTTTAATCTGGACCAGAAACATACCCACCTGATTTGAATTCCCTTCGCTCAATTCTTTGTCTGGAACAGTCCTGGTGAGCTACCTCCCGGATTGGTTCCTGGGCTAATGACCAGGAATTAGTGACAACACATATATCACTTGATCCTGTGCTGCTTTCGATCCTGGCCTGGTTTGAATGCTGGCCTGCCGAACGGGGCCTAACAGTGTATATTCTTATGTGTGGCATGTATAAAGTTTGATCAAATTACAATCAAATTAACTATCATAGATATAAACTACAATATCTATACTTAAAGTCCTAGTTGGTCATAAGGCCTTTTGTTTGTAACAAGATGCACTTGAAGCAGGTGCAATAGATTTATATGTCATTAGGGTGAGTGGGGATGCACATGCCACATGCTATCCAGCCGCTGTCATTTGGCGCGGTCTCTGGATCCGTGTCTGGTTATACTCTAAAGCAGCAGCAGCTTGGATCGAAGGCCAGTCGCCGTCGACGATGTTCGTCGACGTCCTTGCGCAGCTATGGAGCGATTGGGGGCTCCGGTTCTCTGTAATTTCCAGCTTGGTGACAATCGTCGTCCTCAGCCTCTTGTCCTGGATACGCCGGCGCTCGACGTCTGGGCGTCCGGCCGCTGGCGGTCGATCCTGCTGTGGTTCGTGACGCGCGTCGTCTGGTTGGCATACCAGGGCGCCGAGATAGCCGCGACGGGCGCCCTCGGAAGCCTGTCCCTCTCCGGCTCCGATGGGTCGGCGGAGGAGCAGCAGGTGATAGCGTTCTGGGCGCTGTTCCTGCTGCTGCACCTGGGCGGCCCGGACACCATGGCCGCCTACGCGCTGGAGGACAGCGCCTTGTCCGTGCGCAAGTTCCTCGAGATGGTCTTCCAGGTCGGGGGCGCCTTCTACGCTCAGTACAAGTACATATATCGCGCGCGCACCTGGACGCCGCTGGCGACGGCGTCGGCCATCATGTTGCCCATAGGCATTGTCAGGTATGTGGAGAAGTGGTACGCGCTATGGAAATCCAAAAGCATGATGGAGGAGGAGGAGGGGCCAGGGAAAAAATTCTCGGCGAAAAAATTTCGAGAAAACCGAAAATCACGTTTATCGGTGGAACCCGGTTTTTTATTTATCGGCCGAAATTTTCATTGATTTTGAGTTCAGTTCGTCCAAACCTACAGTTATGTATTTAGGCTACAAAAAAGAGGTCCAAAACGCTACCATATGCTTCTTTTAGTCATTACCTACAAATAATCTATATTTTATGATTAAATTGAACTATTTTTGTCTAAATTTTGTCCGAAATTTTTTTGAGAAAAACGAAAAAAATCGAGAATTCCGAGAAACGCGTTTCTCGGTGAGGTCCGGTTTTTTTTGGTTACCGGTAAGTTAAACCCTTGGAGGGGGAGGGGGAGGGGGAGGAGGAGGAGGAGGAGGAGGAGGAGGAGAAGAAGGTCGCGGGCGCGGGACCGGGACGATTCACATCCGCAAGACCGCAACAAGCAGCAACGACGCGCTGTGCCTTGCTCAGGATCTGTTCCATGTCTGCCGTCGTGCCTTGTCCGATTCTTCGGTGCTCCCGGGCACGGAGAAGCAGCGTGCCAGCGAGGAGATCTTCCTGCTGGGATGGGAGCGCATGTGCAAGGTGGTGGAGATGGAGCTCTCGCTCATGTACGAGGCCCTGTACACCAAGGCCATCGTGCTGCACACCTGCCCGGTTGCAGGCTATCTCAACCGTCTAGTGTCGCCCCTCGCCACCGCTGCCGCAGTGTTGCTCTTCAACCAGTATATCGGCAGCCGCAGCCGCCGGGCCATCATCATCAGGAGATCTTTCGTCGACATCACCTACCTCTTGCTGGTTGTTGCCTTCGCCATGGACCAGATGTGGCTGCTCAGAGCCCTTGGTCTACCTGGACGTACGCCGCCCTCAGAGAGGCGCGGCCATGGGCATGGTGGCTTCGCCACCACTTGCTGTGCAGCGGGAGATGGCGCCGGATCCACCGCGCCGTCGACGCCCTGCATCCGTTGTCGTGGTTATTCGGCAGCGATCCAGTTAGCTACTACAGGACGTGGTCGGGCACCATCGGGAGGTACAACCTGCTGCAGGCGTGCAGCGTTGCTGCTGCTCACCGTGGTGCCCGCCGTCCATGGTGGACCGTGGACGCGGTTCGGGAGCTGGCTGGAAAAAAATTGGAGCTGGAGGAGACAGAGTATCTGCGTGAGCTTCCTCAGGACGTCAAGGAATCGCTGATCCAGCGAGTGCAGCGAATACTGGTGTCGACCAAAAATAATAATGCTGATAAGAAGACGGATGAGAATGGAATTGGATGCCGCTACACCCTGGTAGACATCAGGACACTCTGGGGTCAGCAGGCCCTGGAGGACGCCAAGACGAACCTGTTCGGTCGCGGCCGTAAAAATGGTAGGAAAACAAGTAACAAGAAACCGAAATTGCCCAGCTTCGGCCGTGAATTCGAGGAGGACGTCCTCATGTGGCATATGGCCACCTGCATTCTCTTCTCATCATCAAGCGGCAAGGAGAGCATAGTCAGCATACCAGGGGGATCCTCGGCCGACGCCGCCGATGCCCATGTGACGGCGATCAAGGTGATGTCAGAATACCTCATGTTCTTCGTCGCTGTACGTCGACACATGCTGCCTGGCCTTGTGCTCCACAGCCTGCTCGAGAAAATCCGCCAAACTTTGCACGAGATATGGGACGGCGGCAAGAAGAAAACTACTGGTGGTTCGTCGTCGTCGTCGTCGTCGTCTACAGCAGCCAAAGATACTCCGCCTCCTCAAGACAGGCTTGCCGAAATGCTGCTAGAGAGACTGAAAGCAGGTCGGAGATGGTTTGACCGAAACGAAGGCAGGCTCGTTGTTGGTAATGCAGCTGCGCTTGCTAATACACTAATAGAGACTGGCATTAGTGTGCAGAAGCGACGGCAAGTGCCGCAGCTGCTGGAGTTCATCTTCAACGTGTGGGTGGACAAGCTGCTCTATGCGGCCGCCAGATGTAGCGTGGAGAGCCATGCCAAGCAGCTCAGCCGCGGCGGCGACCTCACCACCATACTGTGGCTTATTGCCCAACATGCTGGCCTATTTCGCATCGGAGAATTAAAACCGAAGGAGGAGAAGGAGGTGGAAAAGAAGGAGGAGGAGGAGGAAATGAAGTCTTTCTGGCCACGGTCGAAGCCAGCATATCCAGTTCATTACTTTGAAGATGATGAAGAATCTGACAATGCCGAAGAAGATGATGACATGACGAGGCATGTTATACTGTACTAGTTTATATTCGTGCGTTGTAACGAGACCAAATATAGTCTCATTAAATTAAGTTTGCATGTCTCTACTGTATCATTAAAACAATATGGTGTTTAAATGTGATTTTTTATCATCATGTTTGACGATGCCGAAGAAGATGATGACATGATGAGGCATGTTATACTGTACTAGTTTATATTCGTGCGTTGTAACGAGATCAAATATAGTCTCATTAAATTAAGTTTGCATGTCTCTACTGTATCATTAAAACAATATGGTGTTTAAATGTGATTTTTTATCATCATGTTTATAGCCAGTCATCTATTTTTTTAATATTAAAGGCTAGTTTGGGAACCTCAATTTTTCAAGGAATTTCTATTTTTCAAAGGAAAATTAGTTCATTTTCTCATAGGAAAATAAAAATCCCTTGAGAAATTGAGGTTCCCAAACTAGCCCTAACACAACAAAATCAAAGTATGCCAAATTTCGTCAGGGTGACCTACAAAATACGAGATTAACCAAAAAGAGAGAGGGAGAGAAACATATATCATTGGATTTTGTTATTTAACAGTCTAAACTAACTGACAAGTCTATATAAAATATAATTCACACTTATTCTGAGCCTAAGTTCTAATTATTTAGACTCATCCATCATAAATTGTAATGGAGGGGACACTAATAGGGAATGGGTCATCAATGCTAGTTGGCAACGAGTTACAGTACCAGATTCACAAACGGTTCTAGGCAATCTAGATTAAAGACGTCAATCTTTCCTCGGTTGCATTGTCTAGTACTAAAGAGGTCTTTAGTACTGGTTGTTAGCTCAAACCGGTACTGAAAGGTCCTACTTTGGTACCGATTCTAGGCCTCAATGGGTACTAAAGTAGAATTTTAGTATCGGTTTTAGAAATGAATCCTTAGTAAAGATGGACTTTTAGTATCGGTTCTTAGCTAGAAGCCTAGAACAGGTACTGAAATGTCCAGGGACTTTTTATTCTATATATTTATAATTTTATATGACATGCGTACCAATATAGAGTTCAAAACATCCAACATATGTACATACAACATAAAAGCAATATAGAGTCCACAACATCCAGTATATATGCATACAGCATAAAACCAATACAGAGTTCACAACATCCAATACTCACATAAGACCATCTAGCTATTAAGAAGCATCAATGACATCTAAAAGATATTTTTTGCTTCAAAATCTTCAAGCCTAATGAATATATGACAATATTCTAAATATTCTTACAATAATTTGAGACCACGCTGATGTAGCTTGCTTTTAAAACCACACCTTTTAAGTCTTTCAGTACAATTCATCGTATTCATTGGACCCTTGGAAAAAAAAATCTTCTATGGTTTTTTTGCCTCCTTTAACAGCCTAGAAAATTATTGACCATTGCTTGAATCCGACTCCGGAACTACTAGTTAGGTGGGACGTCTTCAATCTGTTTAAGGTTGATGAAATATGCCTTTTAGGAACAGTCTCAATGAGACCAGTATGCATGCGTCGATGGGACAGCAGCACACATAGTATAATCCAACAAAAAAACTCAAAAAGCCATGAAGCCACATCCTCCTCCTCAAGCGGTTGTATTCCTTCCTTCGTTATTAAAAAGGTCAAATGGGAAAGGTATTAAGTCCCTGTTTATTTCAGATTATAATCTCTCCAGATTATATAATCTAGCTTAAATAATTCATTAGGTAAACAAACAACTAGATTATGGGTTCAGATTATATAATCTAAATCCTAGATTATGATGATCTCATAATCTCCTCAAGAGTAGCTTATTTGAGATTATTTTGGCAAAAGACCCACTACACATGGTTATGTAAATAGAAATTACAATATATGACATCATTCTTTTCTCACCTCAAATAAACAAACAAGGGTATTGTTGTCTTTGTGAATAATCTACATTTATATAATCTAAACTACCAAACAACTACATATAAATTATAATATATCTAGATTATAATCTAGATTATATAATTTAGATTATAATCCAGATTATATAATCTATAAGCTGAAACAAACAAGTCCTAAGGTGAAAACAAAAATTAAAAATATAATATGTATTCCACTATTACCTTATGATATTTAACTCTCTTTTCAATTGCAATATGCCAATATTATGTCCTTTAATTTGTCTATAGCCAGTTCAATTACATGGCCAATGCCTTGTACCCATTTTAGTACAAAATTCCTAGTAGCTCTCCGGTCAGTATCTCCACAAAAAACAAAGTTATGATTAAAGAGAGGCTAAGAAAGATATGTCAGGGATGAATATCGAGGGTATAACGTGGTGCTCATTTAATAAGAGAAGGCATATCTGACCGCCCAAGTTGTCCCTACTGTTGTCCTACTGTTGTTGAGAAGATTCCAACTCGGCTGACCTCCGGCCACATGGGGAGAAGGGGAACGGAGGCTCAGATATCCTCGATTCAAAGTTCCAACCTCCAACGATGAAGTATCCTTGGGTTTGGACGCTATGCCCGCGCGACCACCACGACGCAGTATCCTTGGGTTCGTATTGCCTCGTCAGTCACTGGCATAGTGTAAGGTTCGATTGACGACACAGAAGCAGGTATGTCAGAGCGCGTATGTCATCTACCATGGTGTGGAGACTGACACCGGCCGGCTCAACCACGCTATCGTTGGATAGTCAACAAAGGACACTAAAATAAACCCTTGTAAGACATAATGGAACGTAAACAGCTGGCTCCAGTCCAGGGTGGCCTTGGCATGGCTATAGTATGAGAGCATGTATAATGGTGTTTAATATAGATGCTTTAAAGATGTTTAAAGGGGGCATTTACAAAAAAAATCGTAGAGCCGTCTCTCGTGAAGAGACGTCTCTGTCTCGTAACCCAAGTAGCAACAGACGTCTCATTTGCCACTGTACGAATTCATCGTCTGTTCTATCGATCTGATGATATACAAGCGCATTTACTTCTGTATTTATTAATAGACTATATTTATAGACACTCTATTGGATAATACAGTTTATTAGTTGTCTCTTGCGCTTGGAGAACTGTTTTGGTGTCTCTCCACTATACATGCGATGAGGGAGGAGGCTTCATGTCACACCCGGTTCTAGAAGGCAAACCGAATGTGAACCATGTACGTGCCAGGATCAGCAATTCACGTACACAGCAGTTACATAATTGGACATCCTCACACAGTGCTCAAATAATAACATAAAAGAAGGTATAATAGTCGATTACATCATGATGTCCGAGACATTCACGTAGTCTTTAACAATTATCAAAGTGCGGAAAAGAAACGTAGGTACACACGGCTTACACAGGCAGCCGACTAGGGGTTTGCCGCTAACCCACACTTAGAACTCGTCGTACTCTTGGAACTCCTGGAAGTCCTCCTCTACGACTTCATCTTCACCTGAGCAGTGGTTGCAACGCGGACAACCTGGGGGAGGGGGGTTTGGTGTGTAAAGCAAGGGTGAGTACACATCAACATACTCAGCAATATGTCCCGTTTGGTTGTAGTGGACTAGCTTTATGTGGAGTTTAGTCAAGCAGTTACTTTTAGTTGGTCAGGTTATTATTACTAGTAGAAAGCCAGGTTTTAGCATTAACCCAAGTTATTAACCCAATGTATCCTTTCAAAACGGAAACAATACCACTTACCGTTACCATAGTCATAACCAAAACCATCATCCTCATCACCACCTGTAAATCATACATCTCTGATCAAGTATCTCTAATTAATGGAGCTCCCTTGGCCACTCATAACCGCGAGCACGGCTGATAAATAAGTTTTCATAACACTCTGCAGAGGTTGTGCACTTTACCCACAAGCCGTGATTCCCTTCTGCCTCGGGCTGATCAAACCCTTAAACACTACCAAGGTGAACAGGCAGGGTTTCACTACGTAGCCTTTAAAAAGATTCCCTGAGGCTGTAGCCGCCCATTAGGTTTCCTAAATGTACCACACTCCTCCCCAAGGGGCAAACCAACCTTGGCAGAGCGAGCCGCATACACCTAGCCCCATTAACGGCACGACGGCAAAGCGAACTACACCCCAGTTCCTCTAATTATTTAGCTAAGGGCGTCCCATTCCACCCTCATGGTTGCACTGTTTTCCCGGGCGGTCATCCAACGAACCAGTCCTTACGGAGAGGCACTCGAGAAACAGCTCGAGTCCCCTTAAATGTCACAGTACATCATCATGATCAAAAGGGAAAACAACGTATCATAGATAATCTCATCATGTTCATTGATTAATGTGAAGCACTAGCATATGGCTAAACCAAAATAACCCAGCCAAAATAGGTAAACAAGGACAAGATAAACAAAAGTTAGTCAAACCTTAGGTATAAACTGTGTAAATGCGGGGAGTGAATTATAAGAATGAGTAGGACATAGATGGGTCAAGGGACACTTGACTTCACCAACCAGCTGCTGCTCAGGGTCTTCACCTACAACTCCTTCAGACTCCACCAACTGACCATTATCTATACAAGTTCAAACATACATTCCACACATTTAATACAAAAGAACAGTACACCATACAATAGAATGTTATAAATAAATAGACACTCGGCGTATGACTCACACCTACGACTAAGCGAGAAAGAGAGAGTAACGGTCGAGGCTACGGTCGAGATGTGATCACGTTACGTGATTATAAATCAAAGTACTCGTCCAAACAGAATAGTATTAATTTGGCCATCATGCTATACATAGGATAAAATCATGTTCCATGTTAAATCATTATAAATGGACCAAAGTAAATTTAAATGGATTGTCGCGCGGCAAGACGCGCGACACAACACCTAGACTGAATTAAGAATAAATCGACTCGTCACGCGATGGAGCGCGCCATGAGACACTTAAACTAATTATGAAAATAACATCAAGCGTCAGGCGACGAAGCGCACGTCGGCATACGTCATCCAAACTAAATTTAAAATGAAACGTCGCACGACTGGACGCGCGCCGTCATACATTAAACAACCTGAAATTAAAATGGATCGTTGTGAGACAAAGCGCGTGACGCAACATATTAATAGAATCTGAAATTAAACAAATTCACCGCGCGACGAAGCGCGCGACGCAACACGCTAACTAAACAGAGTTTAAAATTAATTAAAACCAAGAATCAATCACCGCGCGCATGGGGCTGTGCACGCGGGAACTTGTTGTGCGAACGGGGGGCGAGCCGCGCCAGGGGACCACGCTGCCGAAGGCAGGGGCCACGCACCGTGAGCCGCACGCACCGGGGCCCGGACGGCCGCGCCGTGGGGGCGCCGAGGGGGCCGCGCTGGGGGCGCCGAGGGGCTGCGCAGGGAGTCCGCGCGAGGAAGAAAGAAGGGAAGGGGGAGGGGAAGAGAGAGAGGGAGAGGGGAGGGGAGGGGGAGCTCACCTCGGGGTCCAAATCCGGCGATCACCGTCTCCAAAACCTAGGGCACCACAGGGGAGAGAGAGAGGTGGAGGAGAGGAGGTTGCTGCGCGGGAAAATTGATTGAGAGAAAGGAAGAGAAGGGAGAGGGGCGTAGGGGGAGGGACAGGGGCGCCAGGGCGCGTGGGTCAGAGCGAGCCGGGCTGGGTCAGGCTGGGTCGCGTCGCGGGGCAAAAACCCACGACACGCACAGCCTCAGATCGGAATCCAATGGCGAAACGAAATCTGAAACGACACTAGGCAAAACACGCGATTAAACACGACATCAGACCAAAGAAATATGATTCGACATGATGCAACACTCATGTCAACTTAGGTTTTTTTGTTCACACGCAATACTGACACCAGTCGCTATGCTGCTTTGAAATTGGGAAGAAGGAGCAAAACGGGAAGAGAAAAGAGAGTAACGCCTGAATTTGGTGAGTAAAAAGAAGAAAAAATTTTACCCCCAAATTCAGGGCGTTACAAACCTATCCCCCTTAAAAGAATCTCGCCCTCGAGATTCAAGGTTGGCCAGCAAAGAGTTCAGGATACTTGGCCATCAGATCATCTTCACGCTCCAAGGTTGCTTCTTCCTCAAAGTGGTGATCCCATCTGACATTGCACATTCTGATAGTTTTCCTCCGGGTGACTCTGTCTGCAGTCTCAAGAATCTGCACTGGCTTCTCTATGTAGGTCAAGTCTTCTTGGACTTCCAGACCTTCCACTGGCAACTGTTCTTCTGGCACACGCAGACACTTCTTCAACTGAGATACATGAAAGACATCGTGCACCGCTGACAAACCCTCTGGCAGACTGAGCTGATAGGCCACTTCTCCATGCTTTGCGATAATCTGATACGGACCAACATAGCGGGGTGCTAGCTTGCCTTTGACTCTGAATCTTCTGACTCCTCTGATAGGCGATACTTTCAGGTAGACAAAATCTCCGACTTCGAAATTCAGCTCTCTCCTTCTTGTGTCTGCATAACTTCGCTGCCTTGATTGTGCTATCCTTAGGTTCTCTCGAACCATCTTGATGTTCTCTTCAGCTTCGAGCAAAATGTCTGGCCCAAACACTTGCTTTTCTCCAGGCTGATCCCATTGCAATGGGGTTCTACAACTTCTTCCATAAAGCACCTGAAATGGTGACATCTTCAAGCTGGCCTGGTAACTGTTATTATAGGAGAATTCTGCATAAGGCAATCTCTTGCCCCATCCAAATTGATGTTGCAACGCACAGGCTCTCAACATATCTTCAAGGATTTGATTAGTTCTTTTAGTCTGACCGTCTGTCTGCATATGGTAAGCTAAACTAAAATTCAGAAGTGTACATAAGGCTTCATGCAACTGCTGCCAGAAATAAGAGGTGAACTGCGTTCCTCTGTCTGACACTATCTTCTTTGGTACACCATGGAGACAAACGATTCAAGACATGTACAACTCCACCAACACTGCACTGCTGTAGTTAGTCTTGACAGGTATGAAGTGGGCTGACTTGGTTAAGCGCTCCACCACTACCTAAATGGAATCGTAGCCGGCACGAGTGTGAGGCAATCCGACTATGAAGTCCTTCCCGATTTCATCCCATTTCCACTGAGGAATTCGCAACAATCCTGATACATCTTCTCACTTGATCCTTTGACAACTGTCACATATAGCCACATGCTCTGCGATCTCCCTTTTCATTCTGTACCACTAGAATTTCTTCTTCAGATCCTGATACATCTTCTCACTTCCAGGGTGTATAGAATAAACTGACTCATGAGCTTCCTTGAGGATCAACTCCCGAATGGACTGGACATTGGGAACACACAAACAGTCCTTGAACCATACCACACCTTCTGCATCTTCCCGAAAATCTTTGCCTCTTCCTTCTAGAATTAGTTGCCGGATTTCATTGATCTTCTCATCATTCTTCTGTGCTTCTTTAATTTCTCGCTCTAAAGTGGGCTCTAACTCAACTATTACTCCTCGCATGCTGTTCAGAAATCCGAGGCTCAACCTGTCAAACTCTTTGGCCAACTCATAAGGCATCGGATGAGCGACCATCATATTGACCTGACTTTTCCTGCTCAAAGCATTTGCCACTACGTTCGCTTTGCCTGGATGGTAATGAATCTTCAATTCATAGTCTTTGATCAACTCTAACCATCTTCGTTGTCTCATATTCAACTCCGACTGAGTGAATATGTACTTCAGACTCTTGTGGTCTGTGTAAACATCAAGACTTCTACCCATACAGATAGTGTCTCCATGTCTTTAGTGCATGAACCACTGCTGCCAACTCTAGGTCATGGATTGGGTAATTCTTCTCATGAACTGTCAGCTGTCGGGACGAGTAAGCTACAACTCTTCCCTCTTGCATCAACACGCATGCCAAACCAGTGTAACAAGCATCGCAATACACTTAGAAGGGCTTGTGCACATCAGGCAAGACTAAGACAGGCGTTGTAGTCAACTTCTCTTTTAGCGTTTCAAAGGCTTCTTGGCATTTGGCTAGCAAAGCTGTCATCGGTTTCGCAATCTTCGAGAACCCTTCAATGAATCACCGATAATATCCGGCCATTCCAATGAAGCTCTTGATTCCTCGAGTATCTGTTGGCGCTTTCCAGTTCATAATGTCTGCCACTTTCTTTGGATCCAGAGCTAATCCATCTTTGTTAATTATGTGACCCAAGAACAGGACTTCATTGATCCAGAACTCACACTTACTCAACTTTGCATACAACTGGTGCTCTCGCAATCTCTGCAATACCATCTTCAAATGATCCACATGTTCTTCCTCACTTTGAGAATATATAAGTGTTGGGGGCCTTCGGCTTCCGAAGGTCCTCAAAAATACGATTTAACAGTGCTTCTGGAGTATAATGTGTGAACAGGTATCTTCGGACTTGAATCAGCACCACGGTGGGAGAAGAATACGAAGGTTGATACAGCGCCGAAGTTGTGAGCAGGAAAGCTTCGGCAATGATAGCAGAAAAGGAAACCGACTTAAAGATGAAAATGCTATTTAGGCCTCGGTGGATTACTATAGAATCACTACCAAATGTGAAGGGCATGGATGTAATTTTACATGGCCTGTGTCCCGTGCCTATAAATAGGTGAACAGTGCCCCCGTACTGTTCACGCTGACTTGGCATTTTACTTTCGCGTCACGCTTGTACTTACATCTTCCTTCAAGCCGAAGGTACATTTGTTATTGGATATCATTTCTATTTTTCCATAATAATAATATAAAAAATGAGTTGATGATTATACATAATTGTTTATGTTATCCTTTATATTTTATATGGTTCTTTCTTCATTATTATATGTTGTGTTGATGAAGGTATGTCTTTCATAACCTTCGTCCGAAAATCATTATATCCCAAGGGAAATAATGCTTCGAAGGACGAAGGACTTTAACACTTAACATTTTCTGTGTTGCCTTTTTCTTGACTCATAGCATTTGAGAACAAGTCCCCAACATTGGCGCCCACCTCCGGTGAACTCACTTTCACTCTGAGTTTTGAACATCTTCGGAAACCATAAACCTTCGCTATGGCGCCGAAGAAAGCTTCAGCAAATGGGGCTACAGTTCTGCAACCGCTGGACCCCAATCAGGAGACTCTCTCCCTTCGGGAGGCCCGAAGCCAGAAGAGGAAGGCTGTCAGCCCGACACCGCAAGAGGATGAGCTAGATCAAGAAATCAGAGACATGGAGATGCTTCATCAACAGGTGCAGAGGAAGAAGGAAAAGATGACCAGGCTAGCAGAACTGCAAAGGCAGATAGACGAAGCCTCTGAAGAAGTTCGTCATCTTACTCAGGATGAGCAGAACCGAAGGCCTCAGCACAAGGATCTTCATCAGGAGGGTTTCTTCAATGAAGATGACTGGTATGAGAATTTCCACCATGGAAATTTTGCTTTTGATGATGCTTCTCCTATGTCCGCTGAGCCGCAGGCTACACCTTGGCCTTCATCCTACAAGCCGCCCCAGCTTCCCATGTTCGACGGCCATTCAGACCCGAAGCAGTTTTTGATGAGCTACGAAGCAACAGTATCTTCGTATGGTGGCAATACTGCAGTCATGGCAAAATCTTTTGTTATGGCTGTCAGGAGTGTTGCTCAAACCTGGTATTCCTCCCTTCGACCAGGAACGATCACTTCATGGCAAAAGCTGAAGGACATGTTGTTAACCAGCTTCCAGGGGTTTCAGATGAAGCCGGTCACTGCTCAAGCTCTATTCCAGTGCACCCAGGATCACGAAGAATACCTTCAGGCGTATGTCCGGAGGTTCTTACGATTGAGGGCACAGACGCCAACAGTGCCCAACGAAATTGTAATTGAGGCCATGATCAAGGGACTTCGGCCAGGACCTTCAGCTCAGTACTTTGCTAGGAAACCTCCTCAAACTTTGGAGAAGCTGCTCCAGAAGATGGACGAGTATATTCGGGCCGACAATGATTTTCGTCAAAGAAGGGAGGAAGCTTTCAGGTTTTCCGAAATGACCAGGGGCTTCGGAGGAAGATTTTATCCGAGGCACGTCAGGTCAATTCACAACTCTACTCAAAATGATGATAAGGAGAGCCAGCAGCAAAGGCCACAGTGCTCCTCACAAGCTTCGGGGCAACAGCAAAGCTTCTTCCGGCCGCCAGCTCCAAGAGGCAGAGGCGCCAGGGGCTTCGGCGGAAGATTTGGAGATCAACCAAAGAGAACATTTTGCTTGTTCTGTGGTGAAAACAAGGGCCATACCACCAGGATGTGCCATGTTACCATCCAGAAGCAAAAGGAGATAGCCGAAGCTACAGCACAACAGGGTCAGCCGAAGCAGATTATGCACACTGCTTCGTATCATTCGCCTTACATCCCAGAATATGTAGGCAATCACCCTGCAGTTTCTGTTGCTTCGGCGAGTCAACCTCAAGCTTCCTGGCAACAGCCCCCGCCTCCACCACCGCTGCAACAAGGCCAACAGCTAGAAGGGGGGCCAATATGTTCAACAACAAAGGGACTTCAGAGAACAGTCCGAAGCTCGCACAGTCAATAGCACTGTGCCAGAGTCGAAGCACATTTATTGACAAATATCCTACTTTGATAGTAGTCTTTTCCATTCAGTTTTATTTTCTGTGTAATAAAGGACAATTTTTAAATCTCATGTAATAGTTTCGTTGATTGCCACAAGGAAAGTATATCTTCTCTACAGGCTTAAGTTGTTGAAGCTTAAAGATTTGCGATAGCAAGGAGGATCTTCGAATTATCAAAAATTTATTTTAAAAAGGCACGGCATGAATTCTTCGAAGCATCAAAAAGTCGTTCTAAGGAACGCAGAGTAAGTTTGCTGAAGTTACAAAAAGCCGTTCCAAAGGGAGCGCAGTGTAAGTTTTCTGCTCAGAAGTCGTTCCAAAGGGAATGCAGAGCTTACAGCGAAAAATAAACGCTGATACCGCCTAAGTAAAAGGCGAAGCGCGAAAAGTCAACGCGAATACCGCCGAAAGTAAAAGGCGAAGAAGCTCCTAAGGGAGGCTTACAGCGAAAAATAAACGCTGATTCCGATGAAGTAAAAGGCGAAGAAGCTCCTAAGGGAGGCTTACAGCGAAAAGTCAACGCTGATTTAAAAAGATTATGTGTTTTATTGCAGGGATGTGAGTGTATCTTCAGAATAAATATCATTTTACATAACATAACATCATCACATCATTTCGCATAGCATAAGCATCATACATCATGCTGCATATGGCACAAGAAGGGGGCACAATATCGATCTTCGGAAAAATGCTTTGAAAAAGGGAAAATTATGCAAAATCACAAGGAGATACAATATTGATCTTCGGAGTGTAGCTTCGGAAAATATTTTCACGGAGCTTGGAAATTCTTCATCAGAGCACTATGGATATCGTTGTGATAAATGAAAATTCTTCTTCACGAAGCATGAAAAGAAGGGAAGGTGTTTTTTCGTCAAAGACTCAAAAACGGTATGTATGTAAAATTTCATGCATCGTAAAGAATTGAACCATAAAAAAAACAAGTATATTACATTCAGGGTTACAAGATATTACACATTTTATATTTCAGATGTTTTTACAATAGCATCTAGTCTTCCCTAAGTACTACTTCCGCAGCTTCGTTCAGGAGTTGATTGACAACTTGATCCCTGATAGCTTCGGCCATCTTTTTGATTTCATCGTCGTCCTTCGGGTGAGGGACCGGAGGCGTTTTAGCAGGATCTGAGGGAGGACAGGATACGGCTA
The DNA here is from genome assembly GCF_902167145.1 of Zea mays. NCBI lineage: Eukaryota > Viridiplantae > Streptophyta > Magnoliopsida > Poales > Poaceae > Zea > Zea mays. The sequence continues at coordinate 134,134,031 of NC_050105.1, read as the reverse complement.
CATTGCTATTACAATTGGCGAACGAAGTTTGAAATCAAAAATTACAACACAATAAAAACCATTAGTTAATACCTATTTGCCCTTCGGGCTCTGCGCTTTTCTCAGCAGCCTCGGCCACTTTTCTAGCATCATGGATGCCTTTTTCGCTTTTTTGGATAATTTCTCGGGCCATTTCTCGGCCACCGTTATCCCAGATATCGGTGAAAAATTTTCCACCAACCATGCTAGCTTCAGCTGAAGGGTCTTTAGCGTCTTCGAAGGACAAGGCAGTTTCGGATTGTGCTAAAATTTTTACATGTTCGCAGCCTTTCCTTTCTAAAATGGTGGCAATCCCCCTGGCACCCGAAAAAGCGCAAATGTCTCCGCGACTATTCAAAATTTCTTCAAAGGCTTCAGCTTCGTGATTAATCCATTCAATGGGACCTTCGGGGTTGCCTCTTGTAAAGTTTTCTTCACTCGAAAATGCGCCAACGCTGGCGAAGCTAGCTTTCATTTTCTTGACACACTCCATAGATTTGTCATAGCATCTTTTCTTGGACGAACGAAGCTCTTCGACAGTTCCTTCTAAATGATTTGCCCATTGGTCGCTAAGTTCTCGCTTCGTTTCTTCAAGTATGCGTTCTTCTTTAGCCCGGGCTAATTGCTTCCGAAGATCGTCAATCTCGTGCTTTTGAGCTGCAACTTGTGCTTTAGACGCAGCTTCGTTCTCCTTTATTTTGTCCACCAATGTAACTAGAATCTTGTCCTTTTCCAAGGCTTCGTTCCTTAGTTTGATAACCTCTGTTCGAAGGTTGTTGAAAGCAATTTCATAGCTCTCGTCTTCGGCATTCTTTTGCGCTCTCAGCGCGTTGCTTAGTATTAAACCCTATATGTAAAGGAGTTAGTATAAGAATAAAAGAATAGATTTCAAATCATAAAGTTTCCAAATGCGCAGATCTCGTACCTTCAAGCTATTATACGCAAGGCTGTCCGCAAGATCGTCCTTTGTCATCGCGCAGAGGCCAGCCTCCAGCTTCGGAAACCCCATGCTTCGGGCCATTTCCCGACAGACGAGTAATTCTTTGTTATCCGGGAGCCAGTATAAGAAATCTTCTTCATTTGTACCATTGAACACTAGTGCCCCCTTCGGATATTTTAATTCTTTGGCATAGTGATTAGCTTCAAAAACTTCTTCTTCTGATAACTTTTTCCCTGAAGCATGTCGAACAATGTAATCAAGGACTTTGGGGGATGCTTCGGGGGCAACAGCACTGATCTCTTCAGCAAGAATTGGCTCCGTCATTTTTTCCTCCTCGGTTTCCAAGGATTTTACCTTTGTGGGCTCTGAAGGCCCAGCTTCAGTCTCAATTTGTTGCTCTGGAGCTTTAGTATCAAAGATTTCAGTCTCCGCTTCGGAAGTTTCAACAGTCTTCTTCGGGGTAGTGCTTGAGGACTTAATTGTCTCTAGTACATCTAGCACATTGACCATTCTTTTTCTTTTTGGGGTTACTGCTGGGCCCTTCTGGTTTTTTACTGTCTCAACGCTTGCTGAAGGACTTAAAATTTCCAATACTTTCGTTCCTTCAGTTCTCGGTTTTTCTGTTTTCTCTGCTGAGGGTGCTTCAGCTTTTTCTTCGATCTTCGACAATAAAGTTGGTTCTTTTTCGGTGGCCGAAGAGGTTTCACCGGCGAACTCAGGCACTGTAGCTGGTTCAATGTAGCGTGGCCGGTGTGTGAGAACCTTTACCCTTCGTCTCTTCGGAGTTGGCTCGCTGGGAGCGGCTGAAGCAGTTTCTTGTGCAGAAGTTGCGCCTTTTCTTTTTTGGCCCCGCGCTGGATAGTGGTAGTCGGGGTACACGAACCCAATTGCGTCAAAAACTCGGTTTAGTCTTTTCTTTTTCCGGCCTCCGAAGGCTGCTGACAATGCAGTGTCTTCGGCCTTTGAATAAACCCCAAGTAGTTCATCACTTAAATTTTCAATGCTTTTTAGCCAGTCATCATCTGGCTCAACGAATTTATCTCCGAACTTGAAAGTATACTTCAACCTGATAAGTCCACCTTCGTCAGCCTCCTTTATGGTTTCTTGTGGCATTTCCCATTTTTCCGCGAGCGGCCATACTCTGAAGGCAATATGCTCTTGGACCAAATCCCTCGTTCCAATAAAAGAGCAAACAACTCCGAAGGCTCTCTGGCATTCTTCGGCAGCTTCATTCATTTCAACCTTCGGCTTCCGCAGGCCGAAGCGTTGCCAAATAGGACGCATAATTATACCTTTAATATCTTCCTGTGTTTTCAGGTCATTCTTCACATAAAACCATTCTGACATCCAGTCGCCGGGCCATTTCTTCCGAAAGGTTGGCACGGGACAGCTTGACCCAGACCGAGTGACGAAGCTGTAGCAGCCGAAATTATTGTGATACTGTTCCTTACCCCAGGGCTTTGTTTCGTATAACAATTCGTGTATGTTGCAGAAACTCTTCGCATCCGGTTCCAGACCTTGGCTTCTCACCGCCCACACGAAGATATTCATCCTTATGATTGCTTCGGGGGTAAGTTGGTGAAGATAAATTTCAAATATTTTCAGCACCTCTACGACAAAGCTGTTCAGGGGAAATCGTAGTCCAGCTTTCAAAAAGCTTCGGAACACTACGACTTCATTTTCCTCAGGGGTCGGACAAGTCTTCTCTCCTTCGTCGGCTCTCACAACGGACAAGTCCCGGAAATATCTTCCCCTCATATTGACAAGATGATTTTCTTTGATACTTGATTTGCCGAAAACCGCATGGCTTGGTCGCCAAGGGCGATCTTCGGAGTCCTCACCAACACTATCCACATCATAGCTGTCGCTGTCATCAGTATCTTCAGATAAACCTTCTAAAATCTCTTTGGTGATCTTTTCTGTATTGGTCTTCGACATTGCTTCAAGAAACCCCAGGTTTTTCTCTTCAGAGAGACTTAGCTTCATCTCGGCAGCAGCCTTTTTATCTTCGGACATCTTCAGAAAGGCTAAAAACTGTTTTCAAAGCCAAAGCTTAAAAACTTAAAAAGCTAAGCAGTTGGTGCGCAAGAGCTAAAAAATTGAGTAAGCAAGAGCAGACGACAAGAAAGCGTACCAAATAAGTTCGTGGTATGCTCTTATTTATATGCCCAGTGCATTGAAAATTGGGAGACCCTACTTGTCAGTGAATGTTGCTATTCTAGCAAAGGGAAGGTGTTTTTTCGGACCTTCGGCTTAAGGCCTTCGTCCATGTCGCAATCTAAATTTATCATTCTAACAAATTAATATTGCGAGGGGCTACTGTTGGGGGCCTTCGGCTTCCGAAGGTCCTCAAAAATACGATTTAACAGTGCTTCTGGAGTATAATGTGTGAACAGGTATCTTCGGACTCGAATCAGCACCACGGTGGGAGAAGAATACGAAGGTTGATACAACGCCGAAGTTGTGAGCAGGAAAGCTTCGGCATGATAGCAGAAAAGGAAACCGACTTAAAGATGAAAATGCTATTTAGGCCTCGGTGGATTACTATAGAATCACTACCAAATGTAAAGGGCATGGATGTAATTTTACATGGGCTGTGTCCCGTGCCTATAAATAGGTGAACAGTGCCCCCGTACTGTTCACGCTGACTTGGCATTTTACTTTCGCGTCACGCTTGTACTTACATCTTCCTTCAAGCCGAAGGTACATTTGTTATTGGATATCATTTCTATTTTTCCATAATAATAATATAAAAATGAGTTGATGATTATACATAATTGTTTATGTTATCCTTTATATTTTATATGGTTCTTTCTTCATTATTATATGTTGTGTTGATGAAGGTATGTCTTTCATAAACTTCGTCCGAAAATCATTATATCCCAAGGGAAATAATGCTTCGAAGGACGAAGGACTTTAACACTTAACATTTTCTGTGTTGCCTTGTTCTTGACTCATAGCATTTGAGAACAAGTCCCCAACAATAAGAATATCATCAATAAATACCACAACAAACTTGTCAAGATAATCCATGAATACACTGTTCATCAGATTCATGAAGAAGGCTGGTGCATTCGTTAGACCAAAGGACATAATAGTGAACTCATACAACCCATACTTGGTAATGAATGTTGTCTTCGGAATGTCTGAAGGTCGAATCCTGAGCTAGTGATTACCTGACCTCGGATCTATCTTTGAGAACACGCTGGCTCCTCTCAACTGGTCGAACAGATCTTCTATTATGGGCAAGGGGTACTTGTTCTTGATTGTGACCTCATTCAGAGCTCGATAATCGATGCACATCCTCCTAGTGCCATCTTTCTTCTCCATGAACAGGACAGGGGCGGCCCAAGGCGAGGTGCTTGGCCTTATATAACCTTTCTCTGACAGCTCATCAATCTGCTTCTTAAGTTCAACCAACTATGGTCTAGATACCCTGTAGGCTCTTTTAGAGATGGGGGCGGTGTCAGGAAGAATCTCTATGGCAAACTCAACTTTCCGCTCAAATGGCATGCCTGGTAAGTCTTCCGGGAACACATCTGGGAATTCGGACACAACCTTGGTAATCTCGAGTGAATCTGGCTCCTTGCTATCGATAGCCATCTGATGACAACCTCCTTTCCTTGGCACAGGTGAGATTAACTCGGTTACCACTTCTTCTCCTAGTGGGGACACTGACTTAATTATCCTCTTATCACAACTGATAATTGCTTGGTATTTATCTAGCCAATTCATCCCTAGGATGACATCTATTCCCTGAGTACCCATTACTATGAGATTAGCGGGAAACACTATCCCCCTTATTTCCACACTTACATTCAAGCAAATGCTATCGACTCGAATTCTACCACCGGCTGAGTCAATTTGGATGGGGATTGACATGGTAGTGATTGGAAGATTATGTGCTTCTACCCATGATGCAGTGATAAATGAATGCGTTGCTCCAATATCAAATAACACTTCTGCAATATGGGAGTCGATTGGAAACATACCTACTGTCATGCCGGGTGTTTCCTGAACTGCTTCAGCTTCCAAGTGGTTCAGTCTCCCATGGTTGTAGCGCGGCTGGGAGCGATTGCCTGCTCCAGGTTGGGGCACATTCTGCTTTGCTGGGGCACTAGGGCCTGACTGCTGTTGGGCTACCTTCTTCGGACATTGCATCACCCAATGGCCTTGCTCTCCACAATGGAAACATGCTCTGCTTCCGCCTTGGACTGGGGCTGCTTGACTGCTCTGGTTGTTTGCTGGGGCGGGGAGGCGAGGTGCCTGCTGATTCTATCTCTGGAACTGACCTCCTCCTGACTGATTGTTTTGGCAATTCTGTTGCTGGTGCTGGGGGAACTGCCTCTGAAACTGCTACTGAGGCGGACGCTGATTCTGCTTGAACTACTGAGGCGAGTTGCCTGAGAAACGGGGGCGATTGCTGCTTCCAAGCTGAGGTCCACCAATCTTATGCTTGCGATCCTCCATCTCCTTGCGCTTCTTCTCTGTCATGATCGCTCTGTCGATCAGGTGCTGAAATGTGGGGAAGGTATGATTCATCAGCTGATAGTGCAAGGGATCGACTAGGCCTCTCAAGAAATGATACTGTCTCTTGGCATTTGTGTTGACATCTTCAGGAGCATAGCAGGACAGCTGCAGAAACTTGGCTCGGTACTCACTAACAGACCTAGGCCCTTGCTTGAGCGCCAGGAACTCCTCCTTCTTCACTGTCATCCGACCTGCGCGAACATGGTACTAGTGGAAATTGTCTCTGAATTCCACCCAAGTGATGGTGTCGGGGTTGGCGTGGGTGGCGAGATAGGACTCCCACCAAGACTGAGTTGCTCCTCTCAACAGACGGGGACCATACAGAACTTTCTCCCTGTCATCGCACTAAGCGGTATGGAACTCCCGCTCCACGGTACGCAGCCAATCTTCAGCATCCATGGGGTCAGAAGAGTGAGCGAACACTGGGGGATGACCTCTCATGAATTCAACATGCTTGTCCCTGGGCATCTGAGGCATCTGAGGCTGAGGTGGGGGCTGATGCTGCTGCTGCTGCTGTTGAATGGTGGCCAGAGTCTGACAGATGGCTTGAACTGCCTGAGTCTGCATTAGGAACATCTGCTCGATGGTCATCGAGGGCGGTGGTGGCAGCAGCTGCTGGGGTGCCTCATCTTGCGGTGCTGCCTGCTCCTGCTGAGCACGCCTTCCTCCTCTGCGCTTGTTGTCTGACATCCGCAGAATGCAATCACATATCAGAACTGATGTTGCAACTTGCAGCAAAAGAAAAGAGTATAGAATCCTTCCACACTTCTAAAAGATGAACATCTTCACTGATTTCCAACACAGACAAACACAGCTCCTCAGATAAAAAGGAAAGTAGAGTGAAAGGGCTTCCCAACTAGATAACTAATTTTATTAACATTAACAGGTAAACCAAAGTGCAGGGGGTACCCACACTCTGGCGGCAGTCATTACAAAGATCCAAATCCATCATTGTTCATCATGACAAACATAAAAAACACAAGATAAGCAAACTACCCTGTCTAACTTAGACTAACTAAGAGTAAGACTAGGACTAGGACTATAACTCCTATATATATATTTTTAGCATTAATTACAAGGTCTGACGCTGACGATCTATGGTTCTAAATTTATCTTGGTCCTGCAGTCGGGGTTACCATAAGCATGGTGTCCACGCTGAGGTGAGTGGTACGGGTGCTGAGTCCCGACGGGGCGGGAGAACCATCCTCTAGGTGACGGCGCTCCACGCGCTTAGCCCGCAACTGGGCAATCTCAGCACGAGCCCTACTCAGCTCATCTAATGCATGGTCCAGCTCTGTGTTTGGCACGACGGCTAGGTTGACTGTGCTACTCAACCTAGGATTGTCCTCATCGATAGGTGAGACAACCACACCTCCTATGCTGCCAGATGAACGATGGGGGTAATACTTTAGGTTAAGACCATCAGCTACCCCACCAAGCACTGAGCAGTAGTGCAAAAGCGCACGCCGTGCGACATCTTGCATGGCCGCCTCAGCTGAGTCCCGCTCAGAAATAAAGTAGTGTTCTGAGCAGACCTCCACACCCCGGAGACTGCTCTCCGGACGACGCACCAAACAAGTCGCCTCCCAGCGGTCCGAGTAAACCCCGCGACTGTGCTAGAAGACAACACAGCGATACTCAATAGACCAGGTACGCTGATCAAGTGCCTGGCATAGCAAGGTGTCGAGCGCATTGTGAAAGTGACACCTGCGAGCAGCGTCACGAGTGATGGGTCGGGCAACCCATCCCTCCGACTTCTGTTCCTCTAAAAGGTCGGTGCTGTGGCTCGAGCTGCTGTCATCACCTCCGTCGTCGGGGTCTCCTCCAACAGCTACTCCAGTGGCCAGGACGCCCAGTGGTGGTGCAGGGGGCGCCTCCAGCGGGGGCACAGGGGAGCAGCTCCTCACAGACTCTACCTCCTGCTGAAGCGAGGAAGAAGAGCCCTGCTACTCCAGATCCTATCGCCGACGCTCCTTCTCCTCGTTCAGGCGGTGGTGCAGCCTCTCCAAATGGCTAGACTGACCAGTCACCGGACGGCGAAGCGGACGCTCCGCGAGACAAGCAGGCAAGAAAGGAATGACTGATTTCCGTGCATTATGTCTAAGACGAGCCATCTACAAAAGACACCGTAAGCATAAGAGTGAGAACAAAGCTAATATGACCAGCAAGTAAACCATAAAAAGATTAGGAATTAGAATGAAACAATTTTTCAGCAAGGTATAATATATAGTAGAACATAGGTTTGGTCGATATGACCAACTTTTGAAGGGATACCAAAGTCAAGATGATAATAGGGGTCTATAATCCTTAGAACGACCATTCTATTCTAGGTTAGCGGTCCTACAGTCAGCACGACTTTGATACCACCTATGTCACACCCGGTTTTAGAAGGCAAACCGAATGCGAACCATGTATGTGCCAGGATCAGCAATTCACGTACACAACAGTTACATAACTGGACATCCTCACACAGTGCTCAAATAATAACATAAAAGAAGGTATAATAGTCGATTACATCATGATGTTTGAGACATCCACATAGTCTTTAACAATTATCGAAGTGCGAAAAAGAAACGTAGATACACACGACCTACACAGGCAGCCGACTGGGGGTTTGCCGCTAACCCACACCTAGAACTTGTTGTACTCTTGGAACTCCTGGAAGTCCTCCTCCACGACTTCATCTTCACCTGAGCAGTGGTTACAATGCGGACAACCTAGGGGGGAGTTTGGTGTGTAAAGCAAGGGTGAGTACACATCAACATACTCAGCAATATGTCCCGTTTGGCTGTAGTGGACTAGCTTTATGTGGAGTTTAGTCAAGCAGTTGCTTTTAGTTGGTCAGGTTATTATTACTAGTAGAAAGCCAGGTTTTAGCATTATCCCAAGTTATTAACCCAATGTATCCTTTCTAAACGGAAAGAATACCACTTACCGTTACCATAGTCATAACCAAAACCATCATCCTCATCACCACCTGTAAATCATACATCTCTGATCAAGTATCTCTAATCAATGGAGCTCCATTGGCCGCTCATAACCACGAGCACGACTGATATATCAGTTTTCATAACACTCTGTAGAGGTTGCGCACTTTACCCACAAGCCGTGATTCCCTTCTGCCTCGGGCTGATCAAACCCTTAAACACTACCAAGGTGAACAGGCAGGGTTTCACTACGTAGCCTTTACAAAGATTCCCTAAGGCTATAGCCACCCGTTAGGTTTCCTAAATGTACCACACTCCTCCTCAAGGGGCAAACCAACCTTGGCAAAGCGAGCCGCATACACTAAGCCCCATTGACGGCACGACGACGAAGCGAACTACACCCCAGTTCCTCTAATTATTCAGCTAAGGGCGTCCACCATTCCACCCTCATGGTTGCACTGTTTTCCCGGGCGGTCATCCAACGAACCAGTCCTTACGGAGAGGCACTCGAGAAACAGCTTGAGTCCCCTTAAATGTCACAGTACATCATCATGATCAAAAGGGAAAATAGCGTATCATAGATAATCTCATCATGTTCATTGATTAATGTGAAGCACTAGCATATGGCTAAACCAAAATAACCCAACCAAAATAGGTAAACAAGGACAAGACAAACAAAAGCTAGTCAAACCTTAGGTATAAACTGTGTAAATTCGGGGAGTGAATTATAAGAATGAGTAGGACATATATGGGTCAAGGGACACTTGCCTTCATCAACCAGCTGCTGCTCAGGATCTTCACTTGCAACTCCTTCGGACTCCACCAACTGATCATTAAATATACAAGTTCAAACATACATTCCACACATTTAATACAAAAGAACAGTACACCATACAATAGAATGTTATAAATAAACAGACACTTGGCGCATGACTCATACCTACGACTAAGCGAGAAAGAGAGAGTAACGGTCGAGGCTATGGTCGAGACGTGATCACGTTACGCGATTATAAATCAAAGTACTCATCTAAACAGAATAGTATTAATTGGCCATAGTGCTATACATAGTATAAAATCATGTTCCATGTTAAATCATTATAAACGGACCAAAGTAAATTTAAATGGATTATCGCGCGGCAAGACGCACGACACAACACCTAGACTGAATTAAGAATAAATCGACTCGTCGCGCGACGGAGCGCGCCACGAGACACTTAAACTAATTATGAAAATAACGTTAAGCGTCACGCGACGAAGCGCACGACGGCATACATTATCCAAACTGAATTTAAAATGAAACGTCACGCGACTAGACACGCGACGTCATACATTAAACAACCTGAAATTAAAATGGATCATCGCGCGACGAAGCGCGCAACGCAGCACATTAATAGAATCTGAAATTAAACAAATTCACCACGCGACGCAGCACGCTAACTAAACAGAGTTTAAAATTAATTAAAACCAAGAATCAATCACCACGCGCGTGGGGCTGCGCACGTGGGAACGCGTTGTGCGAACGAGGGGGGGGGGGGGGGCGAGGGGCCACGCGAGCCGTGCCAGGGGACCACGCTGCTGTAACGCCCTGAATTTGGGGGGTAGAATTTTTTCTTCTTTTCCCTCACCAAATTCAGGCGTTACCCTTTCCTTTTCCCTTTTCTCCTCGCTAAACCTTGATCTTTTCCAAAGTTATAGCGGGATTCGGCTTGAGATCCCATGTAAAGCAAAACCCTAAAATATTTTATTTTGCTTGATGCACCATGCCGAACCATGCATTCTTTTTGATTGTTTAAAAATGTAAATGCATTCATCTAGGAAATAGATATTAAAAAAGGGAAAATCCTTTTCTCTCTCCCCTCCCCCTCCTTCCCCATTTTTGGCCCAGCCCCCCCCCCCCCGCGCACGGCCCAGCCGCCCGGCCGGCCCACCTCGCCCCCCCGCGCGCCCCCACTTTGGGCCCAAAGCGGCCCAGCCGCGCCCCCTCCCCCTCCCCCCAAAATTTCTCTCCCCTCCCCTGCGGGCCCCGCCCGTCATTCTCTCCACTGCCCTAACCGTGCCTCCCCTCCCCTGCGCGCCGCCGCCGCCCTCCCCTGCATGGTAAGATCCCCCTCCTCCCTCTCCTCTCACCCTCCCTCCCTCTCCCCGGCCATGGCGCCCCCGCCCCGGCCCCGTCCCGGCCGCGCCCGGTTGCGCCGCCCCGGCCCCGCGCCGTGCCGGCCCCGGCCGCGCCCGCCCCACCCGTGGCCTCGCCGGCCATGGTGCCCGCGCGGCGTGCCCCGCCCGCCTGGCCAGCGTGCCCTCGCCCCGCCCTGCGCGCGCGCCCGGCCTCGGCCCCGTCCCGGCCATGGCGCGTGGCCATGGCGCGCCCGCCCGTGCTCGCCCGCCCGCCCCGGCGTGTCCTGCTCACGTCGTGACGGCCCCGGCGTGGCCTCGAGCTTGGCCCAACGTGCCTATGGCGCGCGGCCTTGAGCTCGGCCAGCGCGCGACCCCGACGTGTGCACGGCTAGTTCGCGGCGCGTGTGTGTGGCCTTGCGCGCGCGCTGCTCGCGTGGTGCCTTGGCACGGCCCGTCGTGCCCTCGTCTACCCCTAGATGTGCCCGTCTACCCCCCTATATTTTATACGTGCTAATCACGTTGTTCATGTTAATAAAATAGGAAACTCAATTTAGGAATTGGTTACGTTAGTTAATTTATATAGTGAATCGTCTATCTCATTTAATGTTGATCTACTAAAAGTGGTTAAGTTTCTATTAGTGCATGTAGCTAATCTTGGATCTCGTTTAATGTGGATCAATTGAAAATAGTTATAGTTATATTAGCGCTTGTGGCTAATACTTGTTATTGTAACTCGATGGAATTAAGTCATGTAGTGGCTAATACTCGTTAGTGTAACTCGATGGAATTAAGTCACGTAGCGCTTAGCTATGCATCTACCCGTAATACGTTTCGAGTAAGCTTTGACCCCACGAGACCTTCCCCCGTTTCCTTCCAACCATGGTAAATGCAATATCGTATGTCATATTCTATGCACGTTTGATCTACTTGTTCTCTTGTATGGTATACTGTTGGTTTCCTAATTTGAAGGGATGGATGTATGTATGTTTGCAATCGCATAGAGAACGATTCGGTCGAGGAGTCCGAAGAACTCGCAGAAGAAGTCCGTGAGCAGCAGTCGGTTGGTGGAGGCAAGTGTCCCTTGACCTATCTCTGTCCTATACATTCTTTAATTCACCTCCCGCATTACACATTTATACCTAAGGATTGACTAGCTTTTGTTATCCATGTCCTTGTTTACCTATTTGGGTTGGATTATTATTGTTTAGTCTTATGCTATTGCTCAACTCTGATCAATGAACATGATGAGAATTATCAATGATACGCTGTTTTCCCTTCTTTTATTATGATGTTATACTTGTGGCCTTCAAGGGGGCTCGAGCGGTTTCTCGAGTGCCTCTCCGTAAGGACCTGTTCGTTGGATGACCGCCCGAGAAAACAGTGCAACCATAAGGGTGGAGTGGGACGCCCTTAGCTGAATAATTAGAGGAACCGGGGTGTAGTTCGCTTAGCCGTCGTGCCGTCAATGGGGCTCGGTGTATGCAGCTCGCTCTGCCAAGGTTGATTTGTCCCTTGGGGAGGAGTGCGGTACATTTACGAAACCTAACGGGTGGCTACAGCCCCGGGGAATCTTTGTAAAGGCTACATAGTGAGACCCTGCCTACTCACCTTGGGAGTGTTCAAGGGTCCGTACAACCCGAGGCAAAAAGGGAATCACGGCTCATGGGTAAAGTGCGCAACCTCTGCAGAGTGTTATGAAACTGATATATCAGCCGTGCTCGCGGTTATGAGTGGCCAAGGGAGCTCCAGTGATTAGTGGTACTTGATCAGGGATGTTCGGATTTGCAGGTGGCAATGAGATTGATGGTTTTTGGTATTGATTATGGTAATGGTAAGTGGTATTCTTTCCATTTGGAAAGGGTACGTTTGGATTAATAACATGGGTTAATTCTAAAACTTGGCTTTTTCTACTAGTAATAATAATCTGACCAACTAAAAGCAAATGCTTGACTTATCCCCACATAAAGCCAGTCCACTACAGCCAAACATGATACTTGCTGAGTATGTTGATGTGTACTCACCCTTGCTCTACACACCAACCCCCCATCCCTAGGTTGTTAGCATTGCAACCACTGCTCAGGAGAAGATGAAGCCGTGGAAGGAGACTTCCAGGAGTTCCAAGACTACGACGAGTTCTAGGTGTGGGTTAGCGGCAACCCCCAGTCAGCTGCCTGTGAAGGCCGCTTTATCTACGTTTCGTTTTCGCACTTTGATTTATTGTAAAGATTATGTGGATGTTTCAGACATATGATGTAATCGACTATTATTTCCCTTTTTAATATTATTTGAGCACTGTGTGATGATGTCCATGTTATGTAACTGCTGTGTACTTGAATTGCTGATCCTGGCACGTACATGGTTCGCATTCGGTTTGCCTTCTAAAACCGGGTGTGACATAAGGTGGTATTGTGGGGGATAGATATCCCCTGGGTCCACTAAAGAAGTAAAAGGCCTCACGAACGGCCCAAGGGCCCAATAATTCGTAAGGTCATTCTTTCGTGGGCCTAGGAAAAGACAACCAACAAAGGAGACGTGAGACTGGTTAGTGCAAACACAGGCGGCCCACAACGTCGAACGAATGGATCATAACAGAGACCCGACTTTCCCACGCTGAAGCCCTCACGCAACAGAGCCATGCGAGGATAAGTCGGCGAAGATTACGTAGGGATAAACTCAAGAGGTTCACTAACTTTTAGCGACTTGTTGTTATCATATCACATGTACTGCTCCACGGCCGAGTATATAAGGCCTAGGGGGCACCCCTTCAGATCGATCGACCCTGTTCTACTTAGCCACCCACAAAAAACTCTCTGTGCCCTCTATCCAGAGAATTCTCTTGTAACCACGCTCGTAAACTCACCAGGACGTAGGGTGTTACGCACTTCTAAGCGGCCCGAACCTGTAAATCTTGTCCATTGTCCCTCGTGCGATCGGCACGAACCATTTTGCTACAGTCGTCGACACCGTCCTACTCCTAAAAACACCTTGAGGGGCAACCCCGGGTGTGCGGTCGGACCCAAAACACCGACAGCTGGCGCGCCAGGTAGGGGGTGTGTCGACGATCCAAGCTAGCTCAATGGCCGTCACCTTCCACAGCAAGATCACCATGCGTCCCGGATCCATATTCTGCTTCGGGACAATCTCATCCGTGGCGGACGAAGAAGGAATCCTACACCGCCTCGCGGATCTGCCGGAACAGAAGTCTCCTCCAACAAACTCCGAAAATGCTGGAAAGACGCTACCTCCGGCTCTTTGGAACAAGATCGTCTCCGGGGAGGCTGGAGCTAGAAGCTCACTGACCCGGAAGACTCCGCTGTCTACTTCCCCGACGAAAGAATGGACACAGATCATGAGAAGGAAGGAGATCAGGGAGAGGCCGGTCGTTCTTCCCGTTCCCCCGACCTCAAAGGAGAATGGAAAGAAAGTCGCCGCGGCAGCAATACCGTTCTACCCCGACGTCCTCTTCATCGGGAGGGCAGAGTCACCCGCCGTCTCCGACGATGAACCGACCGCGCCCGGAGAAGAACCGCCTCAGCGAGAATCCCGCCGACGAAGGAACCGACGCAGAAACGTTCGACGACATCACGCAGCTAGAGAACGGGATCCGGAGCAGCCTGTCTCGCGAGACGAGGTCTCAGAGATAGGAGAAACTCCGGAAGAACGCGTCTTCAGGGAACGAAGGAACTCCCGACGACGTGATCGCCGTCGGACTCAGGAGCAAGCCGAGCAAGATGCAAGGCAACGACGCGAGAATCCGCTCTTCGGGCGCAACTTGAACCCTGACTTCGCCCGAGCTATGAACACGCCGAGCGAGGTCGGAGGCGTTCTAGCCCGGATAGCTGACGGACTTCCTCGGACCCCCGACGCCGAGGGATACCGGCGCCTGTTCACTCAGGCAGCCAACCATCTTCTACCGCTCGCTCACCCGCCGAACGATCTGCGACACGCCATCAACAGTCGCTGAGACGCGCGGAGCTCTATCAATGCTTCGCGCGAACGGCGGCACGAGAACGAAATTTGCCGTCGGGAGGAGTATGACCGAGATCATGGCTTCCCGACTCAAAGCCAGGCCACCCGAACTGAGTCGGCAACAGCTTCAACTGGTGGAACCACCCGGGGACGGTCGAGGAACCACCACCGCCACTCCCCTCCCCGGGACAGACGACATCCTCGACGACAGGAGGACACGTGCGGAGTATCTGCCCTTACTCCGCGCCTTAGGGCCATCCAATGGCCTCCCAACTTCAAGGTATCCAATGTCGACAAATATGAACCTAAGCAGGATCCAGGGGGCTGGTTGGCCGTCTACACCACCGCTGCTCGGGCTGCCGGGGCATCCGAGGACGTCATGACTGCGTATCTGCCCATCGTCCTCGGGCAAGACGCGCTGCAGTGGCTACGACATCTACCCCGACACTGCATCGACGACTGGGGAGACTTCAGTCGACGTTTCACCGCCAACTTCCAGTCTCTCTCCGACAAGCCAGCGCAACCATGGGACCTCAAATCCATCAAGCGCCGGGGGGATGAGACTCTCCGGTCATACCTTAAAAGGTTCCAGACCATGAGAAACCGCATCCCCGAGGTCACGGAGGCGGCCGTAATCGAGGACTTCTATAGGGGATCTAACGACTCGGCTTTCGTCCGAGCCATACTGCAAAAGGCGCCGACTACCTCCGTGGAGCTGTTCCGGGAAGCCGACCTCTACATCACCGCTGACGAGCGGGCCCAGGACCTCATCGGAGGAGCAAAGCCCGCGCCGGCGGCACCACGACGCGACGCGAACCAGCCGCCCGACAAGCGCTGGGAGAAGAGGCCTCGCGAAGAGGTACACGCCGCCGGACCACCCGCCTCTCGTGCCCGAGGAGGACCTCGTGGAGGCGAACGCACGCTGGACGACATCCTCGACGCCCAGTGCCCATACCACAAGGACATGCGACACACTCTCCGCAACTGCCGGGATTTCAAGCACTCCGTCGGGCATGGCCGACCCTTTCAACCTCTACCACCTCCTCCGCCGAGGGGAGGACCAGATGAACCACGACAGCCCCATCAGCCGGAGGAGGGGGGAGGAGGAGCTTTCCCGCGCGTTGACAGGGAGGTCAACGTCATCTTCGGCGGACATGGGTCGCAGGAGAACAAGAGACAACAAAAGCTCAACGACCGCCAGATACTGGTGGCGACCACCGGCCCTCCCGCCCCGTACCGGTGGTCGAAGCACCCAATCACGTTCACTCGGGAGGATCAATGGCTCAACTTCGACCACCCAGGCAAATACCCGCTCCTCATCGATCCGGTGATCCGAGAGAGCCGGGTGAAGAAGGTGTTAGTGGACGGGGGGAGCAGCATCAATGTCACCTTCCCCCGTACGCTCCAAGGCTTGGGAGTTCACCTCAAAGAGCTCCACGAGTCGGACACTCCTTTCTTCGGCATCGTGCCGACGGAAGGGGAATACCCGCTGGGCCACATCTACATGCCGGTCACCTTCGGGACTCCGGATAACTACAGAACCGAGTTCCTGAGGTTCGAGGTGGCGAACTTCGACTGCGGGTACAACGCCATCATCGGGAGGCCGGGGCTAGCCAAATTCATGGCCATCCCACACTATACGTACATGATACTAAAGATGCCAGGGCCGCAAGGAATCATAACTGTACGCGCCGACTTCCAAGGCGCCGCAGAATGCTTCCGAGTGGCCATCCAAGCAGCCCTCACCACCAAGCCATCAGCGGTTCCTTCTACACCGGCGAACTCTAAGCCTGAAGAAGACCTCGCCGTGCCGGCAAACGAAGCTCAGGCCGCGACCTCTATGCGGCCGACTGAGGACACCAAGCGGATCAACCTGGGGTTCGCTGATGAGCGCAAGACGGCCATCATCAGCTCCAGTCTGAGTGACAAATAGGAAAGCGCGCTCGTCCAGTTCCTGCAAGATAACCGAGACGTATTCGCATGGCAACCTGCGGATATGCCGGGAGTCCCAAGAGAACTGGCCGAGCACAAATTGAAGGTCTATCCCCAGGCGAGGCCGATCCGGCAAAAGCTGCGTCGTTTCACGCCCGACAAGAGAGAAGCCATTCGTGCCGAGTTAGCCCGCTTGGTCGCGGCCGGATTTATTAGAGAAGTATTACACCCCGAGTGGTTAGCCAACCCTATTCTTGTACTCAAAAAGAATAAAGTGGATTGGCGCATGTGCGTCGACTATACTGATCTCAACAAACACTGTCCGAAGGATCCCTTCGGGCTCCCGAGGATAGATCAGGTGGTGGATTCCACCGCTGGATGTTCGATGCTGTCTTTCTTAGATTGCTATTCCGGGTATCATCAGATTAGTTTGGCAAAAGAAGACGAGGAAAAAACGGCGTTTATCACCCCGTTTGGTGCTTTCTGTTATACCTCCATGCCGTTCGGCCTCAAGAACGCTGGAGCGACTTATCAGAGAGCTATTCAAACATGCTTAGCCGATCACTGGGGCAAGCGTGTGGAGGCTTCCGTAGACGACGTGGTGATCAAGACGGAGAATCCGGAAAACTTCATCAAAGACTTACAGCTGGTTTTCAACAGCCTGAGAAGATATAGATGGAAACTTAATCCTGAAAAGTGCGTTTTCGGGGTACCAGCAGGAAAGTTACTCGGATTTATTGTCAGCCACCGGGGAATTGAAGCTAATCCAGATAAGATTGAAGCTATCATGAAGATGGAAGCTCCTCGATCGCAAAAGAAAGTTCAGCGACTCACTGGATGTATGGCAGCCCTGAGCAGATTCATATCCAGGCTGGGAGAAAAAGGTTTGCCATTTTATAAATTGCTGAAGAAGGTGGATAAGTTTCAATGGACTTCAGAGGCACAGGAAGCTCTAGACGCACTGAAGAAATTCCTGACAACACCGCCAGTATTGAAACCGCCCCGGCGAGCTACGCCGACTCAGCCAGCTGAAGATTTGCTGCTATATATCTCTTGCACGACTCACGTGGTAAGCACTGCGTTGGTAGTCGAGCGAGTGGAAGAAGGGCATGCCTACCCGGTACAACATCCCGTCTACTTCATCAGTGAGGTTCTAGGCCCATCGAAGAAAAAGTATCCTCAAGTTCAGAAGCTATTATATGCAGTACTTCTAACTGCCCGCAAGCTGCGCCACTACTTTGACGACCACAAAGTCATAGTAGTTACTGGCTTTCCAATAGGGGACATTCTTCACAACAAGGAAGCCATTGGCCGAATAGCCAAGTGGGCTTGCGAGTTGGGGTCCCATGATATCGAGTTCCGACCTCGCACTGCCATCAAAACTCAAGCACTGGTCGACTTCGTATCAGAATGGACAGAACAGCAAGTGCCGGATAATCCAGAAACCGCAGAAGTATGGCGAATGTATTTTGATGGCTCGCTGAAGCTGCAGGGAGCAGGAGCAGGAATTCTCTTCACTGCACCTGGAGGCGAACACCTCAAGTACACTCTCCAATTGCTATTCCCGGCCTCTAACAACGCAGCCGAGTATGAAGCTTTGATACACGGATTAAACATCGCCATATCGCTGGGTGTCAAGAGACTGATGGTGTACGGAGATTCTCTGGTAGTCATCAGTCAGATAAACAAGGAATGGGATTGTTCAAGTGATTCAATGGGAAGATACTGCGCCGCCGTCCGAAAGCTAGAAGATAAATTCGAAGGTCTGGAGTTCCATCATATAGAAAGAGATCGGAACACGGCGGCTGATGTACTGTCCAAGCTCGGATCCGGTCGGACTCAAGTCCCGCCCGGGGTCTTTGTGCAAGAAATCCTTCAGCCGAGCATCTCGACGGATCAAATAGAAGAGTGCAACATCATAGACCAACCCGAGTCAGACTCTGATGACTGGAGGCAACCGATTATTAAATATATAAAGAATGAAGAAGAACCAGATGACAAGAACTCGGCAGAGCGCATTGCCAGACAATCAGCTCACTATACACTCATTGGGGAGATATTATACAGGAGGGGCGCGTCAGGCGTCCTCATGAAGTGCGTTCTCCCGTCCACCGGGAAGCAACTTCTGGAGGAAGTCCATGCCGGGCAGTGCGGAGTACATGCAGCATCCAGAACATTAGTCGGGAAGGTTTTCAGGTCAGGATTCTATTGGCCGACGGCGAAGAATGATGCAGCCGAGCTAGTTCAGAGATGCGAAGCTTGCCAATACCTGTCAAAACAACAGCACATGCCAGCACAGCAGCTACAAACCATACCAGTAACTTGGCCTTTCGCATGCTGGGGATTGGATATGATTGGACCTTTCAAGAAAGCTCAAGGAGGATACACCCATGTATTGGTGGCAATTGACAAGTTCACTAAATGGATAGAGTTTCAGCCCATTGCCTCCTTAACCTCTGCTAAAGCTGTGGAATTCATACAAAGCATAATATTCAGATTTGGGATACCAAACAGTATCATCACTGACTTGGGATCCAACTTCACCAGTTCAGAATTCTTTGACTTCTGCGAGCAAAAAAGCATTCAGATCAAGTATGCATCTGTAGCCCATCCAAGAGCCAACGGGCAGGTTGAGCGAGCCAACGGAATGATATTGGAGGCACTTAGAAAAAGGGTCTTTGATAAAAATGAAAAATTCGCAGGAAAATGGATAAAAGAATTGCCTTATGTTGTTTGGAGCTTGAGAACCCAACCTAGCCGGGCCCTGCATGGAAACACTCCTTTCTTCATGGTCTATGGGTCGGAAGCAGTGCTACCTGCTGATCTCAAGTTTGGGGCGCCAAGATTGATCTTCGAAAGCATAGCAGAAGCCGAAGCCACTAGGCTGGAGGATATTGACGTACTTGAGGAAGAACGACTGAACGCAGTGATTCAATCAGCACGATACCAGCAGACTCTAAGGCGCTACCACGACAAAGCTGTGCGGCAACGTTTCTTTTCGATGGGAGACCTCGTCCTCCGCCGAATTCTAACGGGGGAGGGACGGCACAAGTTATCACCCTTATGGGAAGGACCTTTCATAGTAGCAGAAGTCACTCGTCCCGGATCATATCGCCTCACCCAAATGGATGGCACGGAAGTTGGGAACTCCTGGAACATAGAGCACCTCCGAAAGTTCTACCCCTAGCTGTATTTCAAAACAACCAAAGCGACCATGTATTCTGTATAATGGAAATACGTCATCAATAAAGGGAGATTTCAAAGATACTTGGCTCATTTATGATTGACTTGCATTCTTACTTAACTTGGGGTGACCACTATGCCCTACGAACGGAGCAATCGACTTAAGTCGGCAACGACTTAAGACGGTGCAACATGCTCACGCTTACTTAACTCGGGGTGACCACTATGCCCTACAAACGGAGCAATCGACTTAAGTCGGCAACGACTTAAGGCGGTGCAACATGCTCACGCTTACTTAACTCGGGGTGACCACTATGCCCTACAAACGGAGCAATCGGCTTAAGTCGGCAACGACTTAAGGCGGTGCAACATGCTCACGCTTACTTAACTCGGGGTGACCACTATGCCCTACAAACGGAGCAATCGGCTTAAGTCGGCAACGACTTAAGGCGGTGCAACATGCTCACGCTTACTTAACTCGGGGTGACCACTATGCCCTACAAACGGAGCAATCGGCTTAAGTCGGCAACGACTTAAGGCGGTGCAACATGCTCACGCTTACTTAACTCGGGGTGACCACTATGCCCTACAAACGGAGCAATCGGCTTAAGTCGGCAACGACTTAAGGCGGTGCAACATGCTCACGCTTACTTAACTCGGGGTGACCACTATGCCCTACAAACGGAGCAATCGACTTAAGTCGGCAACGACTTAAGGCGGTGCAACATGCTCACGCTTACTCTACCGGGGGTGGCCACTATGCCCTACTAACGGAAGTTACCGGCTAAAAGTAATTGACGGCTTAAACCAGTATAGCATACTTGCGCTTATGCAGTTCAAGGGATGACCTCCATATCCCACAAACAAACTTCATGAATCATCGGGCAGCGTAACCACAAACTTGCGAACTAATAAATTCTGATACAATAAGGGAGTAATCGCGTCATTCGAATGACAAGCCGATAACCTCTAGCGAGTACTTGATCATGCTAACTGCGCGCCCAGAGCACGCAAACTGTTTCTTTATTTTTCAATGTCTTTCTCAGGAACGACTGACGAAGAAGGGCGATTCGAGGAATCAGGGGCAGCATTCACGTCGGCTCTTGTATCTTCAGGGACAACCACGCCGGGTCTTCTCATCAAGATCCGACCCGCCCGAATGGCCTTGTCTAGGGCCTTATCGCGCTGAGCTTTGAAAGTGACAGCAGCTTCTTCAGCAACTTTAACAGCCTGCTGAGCAGTTTCTAATTCCTGAGCAATGGATTTCTTGGAAACTCGGAGTCCCTTGATGGTGGCGTCCTTTGCCGATAGCAACTGTGTAAGGCGGGCCACTTCGTCCGAGGATTCTTGCAGTTGACGGCGCTGATTGTCAAGCTCCTCCATCGTAAAACGGTGGCTCCTCTCCAAGATGGTCAGCGAGTTGCTGGAATCTCGGTACAATCTGTCCAAGTTGTCGCGAGAAGCAGCAAGGATGCGTTTTTCTTCCTACAAGCAGAAGTCAACTCATTCAGAATCCAAGAGCACGATAAGGCGAAGCACAGGTTCGTAAGCTACCTTCTCAGAGTCAAGCTGAGCATGAAGAGAAGAACTCAGAGCGTTGGCATCATCCAAAGCCGCAGAGACCTGACTCAACTCGATCTGACTTTGAGAATACTTCTCCTCGAAGTCAGCGCATCGTCGAGCCATTTCAGCTTGATCTTGAGAGTGTTTTTCTTCAAGAACTGTGATCTGCCGAGTCATCCCTATCAAGAGGTATTCCAACAAAATGAGGTCAGAAAATAAAACAACCCACGGGCAAGAACAAAGAAGAAGAAGAAAGGACACTAACCAGCATTGGCGGCCTCCAACTCAGATACACGACCCCGAAGCAACACCGGATTCCAACGCTCAAGAGATGAAGCCACCTCCGGGAGGGAAGCGCCCTGCGACTTCAGCTGGCCGACCATTCCATCCACCAAAGCCTGATAAGAAGAGCGGATGAGCATAATGGCAACAATTCATGCAACATAAAGATCAAACTAAAGCACAGCACAACACCTGGAGGTTGGAGAAAAGCGAAGGGATCCCCCAGTCAGGAGAAATCAGCTGATGACCAGGTGCCAGACCACCACTCGAAGCAGCTTGCAGCAGACCGGCAGGAACGAGCTCAGTACATTCAGCAGAGCTTAACGCCAGACCAGTGGGGATGCTGCCCTCCAAAGCGACCCCCTGATCTGGAGTTTGAGCCACCATCATGCCGCCAGAGTGTGGAGGTGAACCCACATGAACATCCATGGAAGTGCAGGAGGGAGACTCCGCTCGGACACCCTCGGGGGCTGGGTCAGGGTTGGCACTGCCCACTTGAGCCGGGTCACCCCCGGCAACACCCTCGGGGGCTGGGTAGTGGCCTACACTCCTCACTTGAGTTGAGTCCTCCCCGGCGACACCCTCGGGGGCCGGGCACATGTCAGCGCCATTCAAGGGATCCAAGCTTTCTGCCGTGACCACCTCTAAGGTCGACGGGCCTTCAGCTACTTCCATAGGATCAGGACGATCCAAGTCATCATCCCGGCCCTCGAGATCGCGCTCTAAGGTCGACGAGGCACGGGACGACCTCAACCCAGCATCTGGCACGGCCGCACAAGTTTCTGTTACATCAGCGTCTGCAGGTTCTAACAGCAAGTTCTCAGGGACCATATCCTCTAGAGCTTGATCAAAATTGGCCATGGACAGTTCTTGCAGACCAATAAGAGCAGACAAGGCAGGAGAAGGAACCCCACTACTACCACCGCTAGCGACGAACTGCCGACTGTTTTTCCGAGTTAATGGAGTTTCATTCTCTTCCTCCTCATCTTCCACAGCAACAACACAAACAGCATCCTCATTGGGGTCAGCAGCAGGCGGAGCACACCCATTGGGATCAATGTCAGCAAGGCCAGTTGCAGTCATTTTTTCGGCAGCAGGAGCTAAGGTGCTGGCATCCTCGTCAAAGCTGGACACTCGCCGGAGGCGTCTTCTTTTCTTCTTCTGCTCATCAGCAGAAGGCTTGGGCTGACTGGTTCGGCTAGGACGCCTCGGGCGAGTGTTGACAGGTTTCGAGACATCCAAGGTCGCATCAACTTCTGGAAGAGGCACCACTGCCAATGTACCATCAGGAGCAGTATCAGATGAATCCTCAGCTAGCAGATCGAGCATGTCATTTATGTCTGCGTCACTAGGGTTCAGGGGCACTTCAAAATAAATCTGCCGTTCATCATCAGGTATCTCCCCGAGCGAAGCAACTAAGGAACGGACCTCTTCAGCAGAAGGTCGAACTCTAAGACCCAGATTGCTATCTGTCACGGGCGGGTTGGACACGAAAAGAGTGAAGGCTTGGGAAGAAGGTAGGTTCCAAGCCGAGTATGCCACTGGAGCTCCAACGTTTGAAACTTTACCCCTGAGGATCATTTCGAGTCGGCTCACCAAATCCACAGAAGGAATTCTCCTATTAGTAACTCGGGTTGAGTCGGCCAGCCCTCGGTAAAGATATGCCGGATAAGCTCTGTCTTTCAGCGGCTGAATGTTTTTGAAAACAAAATCTGTGACCACTGCCTCGGCAGTCAGACCTCTCTCTTTCAGTAATCCAACCTCAGTAAGCAACACGCCCGCCTCGGCTACTTCTTGGTCCGTGGGAGACTCAGTCCAACTCGGAGTACGAACGTCTGCCTGTCTCCCTGAGCGGGAAGGGAGAGAATTTCCATAATTATCCATTATAAACCACTCCAGACGCCAACCTTTAATGCTGTCTTTGAGGGGTATCTCGAGATACTCGGTCTTCCGCCCCCGGCGCATCTCTAAACTGGCACCTCCGACCAATTGATGTTGCCCCCCGGCCATCCCAGGACGGCAGTGATACAGATACTTCCACAAGCCAAAATGCGGCAGCACGCCAAGATAAGCTTCGCAAAGGTGAACGAAAATAGAGATTTGGAGAATGGAGTTAGGGTTCAAGTGAGTCAGGTTGATGTGATAAAAATCAAGGATACCACGGAAAAAAGGAGATATGGGAAGGCCGAGGCCGCGAAGAAGGAAAGGAGTGTAAACCACTGACTCGTGGGTATCTTCGGTTGGGACAGTGGTCCCGTGGCAAGAACGCCAAGAACAGAGTTCCCGTGGAGGGAGAACCCCGATGGAAACAAGGCGGAGAAGCTCAACTTCAGAAATCACAGACATATGGTTACCTGCGAAGGGTAACTGACTGTTGGGGTCGATGGCGGGGATCACTGCAGCAGACGAGTTCGCGGTTTTCCTCTTGGGCGCCATCTTGCTTCTCGCTGGCGAAACAGAGCAGGAGGCGAGTGGCAGAGAAGACTCAGATGCGGAAATGCAAGAACTAGGGCACAGAAAGCAAAGGCGGCTAAAAGCGCGACTCTTAAGGGATATTCTTGAGCCAAGACACCTTTTCAAAAGTGCCCAGTCATCACCCGGCGGTCATCTCCGAAATCCCAGCATGCCACGTGGATATCCAACAGTTATTTCCAAGAAAGCCAATGAGCCACCTCATCACTCGGTCATTTTCCTCAAAGTAACTTGAGAAGCTGGCTATCACTCGGCGCTGCTTCTAAAAAACGCCGACCACGTGCTCAATCGCTCGGCATTACTTCTAAAACGCCGACGCCGACCTTCAATCACTCGGCGCTGCCTCTAAAACGCCGACCACGTGCTCAATCGCTCGGCATTACTTCTAAAACGCCGATGCCGACCTTCAATCACTCGGCGCTGCCTCTAAAACGCCGACCACGAGCTCAATCGCTCGGCATTACTTCTAAAATGCCGACGCCGACCTTCAATCACTCGGCGCTGCCTCTAAAACGCCGACCACGAGCTCAATCGCTCGGCATTACTTCTAAAATGCCGACGCCGACCTTCAATCACTCGGTGTTGCCCCTAAAACGCCGACCACGTGTTCAATCGCTCGGCATTACTTCTAAAATGCCGACGCCGACCTTCAATCACTCGGTGTTGCCTCTAAAACGCCGACCACGTGTTCAATCGCTCGGCATTACTTCTAAAAATGCCGACGCCGACCTTCAATCACTCGGTGTTGCCTCTAAAACGTCGACCACGTGTTCAATCGCTCGGCATTACTTCTAAAATGCCGACGCCGACCTTCAATCACTCGGCGCTGCCTCTAAAACGCCGACCACGTGTTCAAACGCTCAGCATTACTTCTAAAATGCTGATGCCGACATTTAATCACTCGGCGTTGTTTCTAAAATGCCAGCCCCGTATTTTGTCGCTTGGCATTACTTCTAAAATGCCGATGCCGACCTTCTATCATTCGGCATCGCCCCTAAAACGCTGGTCTTGTGTTCGATTGCTCAGGGTTACCTCTAAAACGCCGATGTCAATCTTCACATCGCTCGGCGTTGTTTCTACCAAATCAAAAGAATCAGTTCAACATTCAGCAAAAGCAATGGCAAGTCATCAAAAAGAGGGGATAAACGACAGACTTCATTAAAGGGAAGTTAACGAGTTTACAAACCAACTCTTTACGAGTTGGTACTTCCCTAATTCTACTCTACATTACTACTACTACTAAACTACAATATACTACTCTACATTACTACTACTACTAAATTACACTAATTACTACTACATTATTCTAGCTATACTAAACTATACTAATATCTAAGAAGACCAGTGGCGTCTAGCCACTGGCCCTGCCCCTGCCGCCGCCGCCGCCCTTGGTGCTGCCCCTGCTGCTGCCCTTGGTGCTGTCCCTGCTGCTGCCGCCCTTGGTGCTGTCCCCGCTGCCGTCGCCGCCGCCTCTGCCACTGCCGTCGCCGTCGTCGTCGTCGTCATCGTCGTCGTCGTCGTCGTCTTCACCCCCGTCGCCGCCGTCCGAGTCCTCCTCATCTGAGGAGTACTCCGACTCATCCGAGCCTTCGAGCCCGGCGCGCTCGACGGCCCGGATATATGTCCAGACCTCCGCGGCTATCCCCTGGGAGTCGTCCGAGTCATCGGACGACGCCGGGGGAGAGACGGGAGCCGGAGACCCCTCGGGCTCGGAGGAGAACTCCTCCTCCGAGTATTCTGAGTCACCAAACTCCTCCGATGGAGGAGTCGGCTCACGCTTGCGCTTGTTGTTCTTGCCCATGGTTAAAGCTTTGGGAGAGAAGAAAGGGAAGAGGCAGTAAGGAGCAGCGAAGAGATGTGAAGAAACCAGAGAAGCAAAGGGGTTATTTATAGAAGGGAAAGGCAACCGCTCACTTCTAACCGCGATCACTGAACAGTCGCAAGGCATTCAATAAGCACTTCCACCCACCCGAAGACACGTCAGACGGCGGACGCCGTTTCATGCAACACTACACCCATTGGGACTCCAGTCAACAGCGCAAAGGATATGATTACACTAGCCGTCCCATCGCATTACTACTCAGAGGCAACCGGCTAAAACACTCAGCGTACCAAGCCGTCCCTTGCCCACACCCATTGGGGGGGGACGCCCAGGAATTATCAGTATATTTTTCAAACGGTCACATCCGTGCAGGGCATGCAGTGAATACCTCAAGACAAAAATGAGATATCAGTAAGGATCAGAGGAAAGCCAAATATAACCAGCAAAGTACAAGATATGGCCGACAGAAGCGACGTGAGAACTAGACAGAGAACGTCCGTCAAACGTCCAATCAATCGCAGAAGCAAATAAATTGCACTACCTAGCAAGATATGGATGGATTGCAAACTCGGCTGCTAAAGACAAAACATACTGCTGACCTCCAAAGCATAATGCAAAATAGCCTCATGCCAGTTTCCGCAAGTGAAAGGAGAACCTTCGAATGGATTATCCTTAAAAAATCCATTTGAAGGTCGGGGGCTACACCCATTGGGTGCACCTCCGGTGCACCCCATGGAATATTAT
Organism: Zea mays; assembly: GCF_902167145.1. NCBI lineage: Eukaryota > Viridiplantae > Streptophyta > Magnoliopsida > Poales > Poaceae > Zea > Zea mays. The sequence continues at coordinate 134,107,534 of NC_050105.1, read as the reverse complement.
TCTAAACCGGTATAGCGCCGACTTCTAAGGCGTAGAGCAAGATTGAAAAGACTAATTCTCAACCGAGATGCAGGAGTGCGAATGGAGATAACCTTTGGAAGAAGACCTTCGAGTAAATTATCTTCTAAAATCTACTCAAAGGTCGGGGGCTACACCCATTGGGTGCACCTCCGGTGCACCCAATGAATTCCGGAGTCTTACAATCCAAAATGCCGACCTCTAAGGCACAAGCATAAAGCCAAACTTTGGTCGGACAAGTGATCAAAACCAGAGAAGACAGCAGGGAATCATTTTTTTGGACCTTGGATCTTTGAGTTGATTACCTCTAAATCAACCCAAAGATCGGGGGCTTGTGGGGGATAGATATCCCCTGGGTCCACTAAAGAAGTAAAAGGCCTCACGAACGGCCCAAGGGCCCAATAATTCGTAAGGTCATTCTTTCGTGGGCCTAGGAAAAGACAACCAACAAAGGAGACGTGAGACTGGTTAGTGCAAACACAGGCGGCCCACAACGTCGAACGAATGGATCATAACAGAGACCCGACTTTCCCGCGCTGAAGCCCTCACGCAACAGAGCCATGCGAGGATAAGTCGGCGAAGATTACGTAGGGATAAACTCAAGAGGTTCACTAACTTTTAGCTACTTGTTGTTATCATATCACATGTACTGCTCCACGGCCGAGTATATAAGGCCTAGGGGGCACCCCTTCAGATCGATCGACCCTGTTCTACTTAGCCACCCACAAAAAACTCTCTGTGCCCTCTATCCAGAGAATTCTCTTGTAACCACGCTCGTAAACTCACCAGGACGTAGGGTGTTACGCACTTCTAAGCGGCCCGAACCTGTAAATCTTGTCCATTGTCCCTCGTGCGATCGGCACGAACCATTTTGCTACAGTCGTCGACACCGTCCTACTCCTAAAAACACCTTGAGGGGCAACCCCGGGTGTGCGGTCGGACCCAAAACACCGACAGGTATCAAAGCCGTGCTGACCGTAGGACCGCTAACCTAGAGTAGAATGGTCGTTCTAAGGACTATAGACCTCTGTCCCTGCCTTGACTTTGACATCCCTTCAAAAGTTGGTCATATTGACCAAACTATGTTCTACTACATATTATACCTTGCTGAAATTTGTGTTTTATTCTAATCCTTCATTTATTTATGATTCATTACTTGCTGGTCATATTAATTCTGTTCTCACTCTTTTGCTTGCGGTGTCTTTTGTAGATGGCTCGTCTTAGACACACTGCACGAAAGTCCGTCATCCCCTTCTTACCCTCCCACCTTGCTGAGCGTCCGCTTCGCCGTCCTGTGGTCGGACAGTCCAGCCATTTGGAGAGGCTGCACCACCGCCTGCATGAGGGGCAGGAAAGTCGACGACAGGAGCAGCAGGGCTCCTCTTTCTCGCTCTAGCAGGAGATAGAGTCGGTGAGGAGCTGCTCCCCTGTGCTTCCCCTGGAGGCACCCCCTGCACCACCACTGGGCGCCCCAGCCTCTGGAGTAGTTGCTGGAGGAGACCCAGACGATGGAGGTGGCGACGACAGCTCGAGCCACGACACCGACTTCCCTGCTGACCAGGAGCCGGAAGGATGGGTTGCTCGACCCATCACTCGCGACGCTGCTCGCGGGTGTCACTTCCACGATGCGCTCAACACCCTGCTACGTCAGGCACTTGACCGTCGTACTTGGTCCATCGAGTATCGCTGTGTGGTCTACCAGCATAGTCGCGGGGTCTACCCGGACCACCGGGAGGTGACCTGCTTGGTGCGCCGTCCGGAGAACAGTCTCCAGGGTGCGGAGGCCTGCTCAGAGCACTATTCTATCTCTGAGCGGGACTCAGCTGAGGCGGCCATGCAAGATGCTGCACGGCGTGCGCTTTCGCACTACTGCTCGGTTCTCGGTGGGGCATCTGACGGTCTCAACCTGAAGTATTACCCCCGCCGTCCATCTGGCAGCACAGGAGGCGTGATTGTCTCACCTGTTGGTGAGGACAATCCTAGGTTGAGCAGCACAGTCAACCTAGCCGCCGTGCTAAACACGGAGCTGGACCATGCACTGGACGAGCTGAGTAGGGCTCGTGCTGAGATCGCCCTGCTGCGGGCTGAGCGCGTGGTGCGTCGTCACCTGGATGATGGTTCCCCCGCTCCCGTCCGGACTCAGCACCCGTACCGCTCACCTCGGCGTGGACACTAGCCTTATGGCAATCCCGACTGCAAGACCAAGATAAATCTAGAACCATAGATCGTTAGAGTCGGATCTTGTAATTAATACGAAATATATATGTAGAAGCTACAGTCCTAGCGTTGGTCTCGCTCTTAGTTAGTCTTAGTAAGACAGGATAGTTTGCTATATCCTGTGCATTTATGTTTGTCATGATGAACTATGTTTGGTTTGGATCTTTGTAATGACTGTCACCAGAGTGTGGGTATCCCCTGCATTTTGGTTTACCGGTTATATGTTAATGGAGTTAGTTATCTAGTTGGAAAGCCTTTCATTCCACTTTCCTCTTTATTTGAGAAGTTGTGTGGTCTGTGTTGGAGATCAGTGAAGATGCTCATCTGTTCAGCGTTGTGGAGAATTCTATACTCTTTTCTTATGCTGCAAGATTTGCAAGATCAGTTCTGATGTGTGGTTGCGTTCTGCAGATGTCAGAAAACAGGCGCAGAGGAGGAAGGCATGCTCAGCAGGAGCGGCCAGCTCAGGAGGATGAGGTACCCCAGCAACAGCACCTGCCGCCCCTGCCCCCGATGTCCATCGAGCAGATGTTTCTGATGCAGACTCAGGCAGTTCAAGCCATTGGTCAGACTCTGGCCGCCATTTAGCAGCAGCAGCAGCAGCAGCCACCACCTCAGCCTCAGATGCCTCAGATGCCCAGGGACAAGCGTGCTAAATTCATGAGAGGTCATCCTCCGACGTTTGCTCACTCCTCTGACCCCATGGATGCTGAAGACTGGCTGCACACTGTGGAGCGGGAGTTGCATACCGCTCAGTGCGATGACAGGGAGAAAGTCATGTATGGTCCCCGACTGTTGAGAGGAGCAGCCCAGTCATGGTGGGAGTCTTATATCGCCACCCATGCCAACCCCGACACCATCACCTAGGAAGAGTTTAGAGGTAGCTTTCGTCAGTACCATGTTCCTGCAGGTCTGATGACAGTGAAGAAGGAGGAGTTCCTAGCCCTCAAGCAAGGGTCCTCGTCTGTCAGTGAGTACCGGGACAGGTTTCTGCAGCTGCCTCGCTATGCTCCTGAAGATGTCAACACCGACGCCAAGCGACAATACCGTTTCCTGAGAGGCTTGGTTGACCCTCTTCAGTATCAGCTGATGAATCACACTTTCCCGACATTCCAGCACTTGATTGACAGAGCAACCATGACAGAGAGGAAGCGTAAGGAGATGGAGGATCGCAAGCGCAAGATCAGTGGACCCCAGCCTGGAAGCAGCAGTCGTCCTCGTTTCTCAAGCAATCAACCTCAGCAGTTCAGGCAGAACCAGCGTCCACCTCAGCAGCATCAGCAGTTCCAAAGCCAGTATCCTCAGCACCAGTATCATAATCGTCAGAACAATCAGTCAGGAGGAGGTCAGTTTCAGAGGCAGAATCAGCAGGCACCTCGTCTTCCTGCCCCAGCAAACCAGCAGAACAGTCAGGCAGCACCAGCTCAGGTTGGAAACAGAGCATGTTTCCACTGTGGAGAGCAAGGCCACTGGGTGATGCAATGTTCGAAGAAGGCAGCCCAGCAGCAATCAGGCCCCAATGCCCCAGCAAAGCAGAATGTGTCTCAGCTTGGAGCAGGCAACCGCTCTCAGCCGCGCTATAATCATAAGACACTGAACCACTTGGAGGCTGAAGCAGTTCAGGAGACCCCCGACATGATAGTAGGTATGTTCCCAGTCGACTCCCATATTGCAGAAGTGTTATTTGATACTGGAGCAACGCATTCTTTCATTACTGCATCATGGGTAGAAGCACATAATCTTCCAATTACTACCATGTCAACCCCCATTCAAATTGACTCAGCCGGTGGTAGAATTCGAACCGATAGCATATGTTTGAATGTATGTGTGGAAATAAGGGGGATAGCGTTTCCCGCTAACCTCATAGTAATGGGTACTCAGGGAATAGATGTCATCCTAGGGATGAATTGGCTAGATAAGTATCAGGCAGTTATCAGTTCTGATAAGAGGACAATTAAGTTGGTGTCCCCACTAGGAGAGGAAGTGGTGACCGAGTTAGTCTCGCCTGAGCCGAAGAAAGGAAGTTGTTATCAGATGGCTGTCGATAGCAGTGAAGCAGACCCAATTGAGAGTATCAAGGTTGTGTCCGAGTTCCCAGATGTGTTTCCAAAGGACTTACCAGGTATGCCACCAGAGCGGAAAGTTGAGTTTGCCATAGAGCTTCTTCCTGGAACCGCCCCTATCTTCAAGAGAGCTTACAGAATATCTGGGCCAAAGTTGGTTGAACTTAAAAAGCAGATCGATGAGCTGTCAGCGAAAGGTTACATCCGGCCAAGCACCTCGCCTTGGGCCGCCCCTGTCCTATTTGTGGAGAAGAAAGATGGCACCAAAAGATGTGTATCGATTATCGAGCTCTGAATGAAGTCACGATCAAGAACAAGTACCCTTTGCCCAGAATAGAAGATCTGTTCGACTAGTTGAGAGGAGCCAGTGTGTTCTCCAAGGTTGATCTAAGGTCAGGTTACCATCAGCTCAGGATCCGACCTTCGAACATTCCGAAGACGGCATCCATTACCAAGTATGGGTTGTACGAGTTCACTGTGATGACTTTCGGTCTAACAAATGCACCGGCCTTCTTCATGAACTTGATGAACAGCGTATTCATGGACTATCTTGATAAGTTTGTGGTGGTACTCATTGATGACATTCTGATTTATTCTCAAAGCAAAGAAGAGCATGCAGACCATTTGAGAATGGTATTGCAGAGATTGCGAGAGCATCAATTATATGCCAAGTTGAGCAAGTGTGAGTTTTGGATCAGTGAAGTCCTGTTCTTGGGTCACATAATCAATAAAGAAGGATTGGCTGTGGATCCGAAGAAAGTGGCAGACATTCTAAACTGGAAAGCGCCAACAGATGCTCGAGGAATCAAGAGCTTCATTGGAATGGCTGGATATTATCGGCGATTCATTGAAGGGTTTTCGAAGATTGCGAAACCAATGACAGCGTTGCTAGGCAACAAAGTTGAGTTCAAGTGGACCCAGAAATGTCAAGAGGCCTTCGAAGCGCTGAAAGAGAAGTTGACAACAGCGCCTGTCCTAGTCTTGCCTGATGTGCACAAGCCCTTCTCGGTGTATTGTGATGCTTGTTACACTGGTTTGGGATGTGTGTTGATGCAAGAGGGAAGAGTTGTGGCCTACTCGTCCCGACAGCTGAAGGTTCATGAGAAGAATTATCCAATCCATGATCTAGAGTTGGCAGCAGTGGTTCACGCACTGAAGACATGGAGGCACTACCTGTATGGACAGAAATGTGATGTTTACACAGATCACAAGAGTCTGAAGTACATATTCACTCAGTCAGAGCTGAATCATATTCACTCAGTCAGAGTTGAATATGAGGCAAAGAAGACGGTTAGAGTTGATCAAAGACTATGAGTTGGAGATTCATTACCATCCAGGCAAAGCGAACGTGGTGGCAGATGCTTTGAGCAGGAAGAGTCAGGTCAATCTGATGGTCGCTCGTCCGATGCCTTATGAGTTGGCCAAAGAGTTTGACAGGTTGAGTCTTGGATTTTTGAACAACACGCGAGGAGTCATAATTGAGTTGGAACCTACCCTGGAGCGAGAAATCAAAGAAGCGCAGAAGAATGATGAGAAGATCAGTGAGATCCGGCGACTGATTCTAGATGGCAGAGGCAAAGATTTTCGAGAAGATGCAGAAGGTTTGATATGGTTCAAAGGCCGCTTGTGCGTTCCCAATGTCCAGTCTATTCGGGAGTCATAGTCAAATTTGAATTGAAACACAAAATTGATTTGGGAATATCCATGATGCATTAGAGAATGACTCTTAACAATAATATCTCTTGTTAATAGATACAAAACTAAACTATGCTGCATGCTGGGAATTTTGAATGCGCATATAGTTCCGGTCGAGACTTAAACTCATATTTGAAATCCAAAAGTAGATTTGAATATAGTAATTTAAAAATAGACAAGAAAATAGAAAAGAAATAAAGAAAAGGATTTTCTGCTGACGTTGGGCCAAAACCACTGCTTCCGGCCCACTTTTGCTGCACCCCGTGCCAGCCCATCTCCCCTTGCGCGTGCACTCCCTAGCCGGTGGGGCCCCGTGTCATCCACCCAGTCCGCGCGTGCATGTTCTTATTCGCGAATCACCCCTCTGCCAGGTAGGACCATTTCGTTAGAAGCTCCATATCAACTAAACGGCGCCACGTCCGAAGTTGTCTTCCACCGATTTTGCCGCAGACTTCCCCAATCCAGCGTTAATCTCGGGGTCGGGCCGACCATGGATGTCCTCATCCTCGTCTATAAAATCGTGGCGTGATCCTCTTCCTCCATCGTGAGAATCACCCATCTCGGGCGCTGGGGAGGTAGTGAAATCGAGGGGTGCCGTCGACCACACAGTTCCACCGCCGTTGCAACGGAGTTTGGGTTACGCCGTCGATCTGGCCTTGACTGGTGGATTGAGAGTTTCGTAAAATCAAACGAATCATGCATAGGGTCATCGAATCATGGAGCCATGGCGGGTATAGCTGGGATTGCGCATCGGAGCAATCTCCTCGCCGCGGAGCTACCGACCGCCACCTGGGCCACCGTTCTGGCCGCGGGCACTGCTGGGTCTGGGCGTGCGTCAGGCCGTGCCGAACATGTCCTGGCCGTCGCGGGGCATTCGGATGGTCAGTTGGCGGGAAAAGTTCTCGCCATAGCTGGGTTGGACAGCGATGCCGCTGGACATTGGTCAGGCTCCCTCCACTACTTCAATGGACGATAAGTCGGCTACCTGCATGCTCACCATGTCATCCTCAGTGCGTGTAGCGGCTTCGGTTTGGGCGGGGCTGTCGGGTTGGCTCGGAGCCGAGTTCCGGTGGGTTCGCCACCGCTCGGTATCTGGCGCCGCCACCGTTCCTGGCTAAAAGGGAGAAGAAACGCACGGGGCGTTGGTTGGCCGATGGATGAAAAGCTAGCGGCCTGGATTTGGTGAGCGTACTTGTTCGTCCGGAGTGTATCCGAGCCGTCGATCTCAGTCTGATCGGTCGGGATTAGATCCCTGGGACTGCTTCGGGGAAATCACATCCTGTACATGGATCTCAGATCGGACGGATGTGAATGGGGCTTAGTGTTTAAAAATCTGGACGGTCGATCTTTGATCCTACGGTTAGCGTGTCATACCGCTTCATAAGTGATGACGATCTAATTTGGACCCTCGGATTAAAATCCAATGGCTGAGATATGAGAAAACCCCATCGGCTGACAACTTTGCTAAAAAGTCCCCGTGCTTTTACGAAATAGAACCCACCATCCTCGGTAGTAGGTAAAACTTACAATAAGGTCCCTGGACTTTTTAAATATACCCCTGGAAACCTTTACAGAGTTAAAATAAATAATTAGGAAACCTAGAAACTTGTTTATGGCATAAATTACCCGTTTTAAATCCGTTTTACTCCATTCCAGTTGCGTTAGCTTCATAAAAATATTCTCTACGTACTAAAAACATTAATCATACCATATCTCATACTTTTATAGTTAGATATTCATTTAACCTATGTTTAGTAGATTAACCTCAGCTCTCTGAATCAAAGTTAATCTGTTTATAATTATAGTTTGGCTAAAATATGATCCCTAATTATATTATGATTTAACTTAAAGTTGAATTAATTATTCATTTAGGTTATTTTTTCACATGATCTATTAAATCAACATAAGGTCCAGTTTTAAGTGCTTAAATTGTGAGGATCTTCGGAAAATCATAACTCGGTAATCGTAGCTCCGAATTTAGTAGTTCTCGATCCCATGATCTCGTAGCTTCACGTAGATTATTATTATGCAGTTTATTCTTATGTTTGGTGTGATATTATATTTGCCTATACCATGTTTATCTGTATTGCTACGACTAGCGTGAGGTTACGAGTCACCTGAGGATCATCCTGGTACCTGGAATCTCAAGTCCCAGGCAAGTTGTGCCCTTGATCACTTCTTTTTACCCAGTCATGTTCTGATTAATTATAATGATCTGCATAGGTTAATTTTGATGGGACCCAATAGGATACCCTAGTTTGACTATCTTTATACCTTGTTCACCACTAAATCTTTGGGTAGTACATGCTATTGCTTTATGTGGTTTTGGGTATAGAGATACATTTTATTCACGATTATACTTTTGTTATCAGTTGTTATTTACTGTTCATGTTAAGATCATTATGTTAATTGGAACATGGAGAACCACCCGGGAAAACAGTGCTACCACAAGGGTGGAATGGGACGCCCTTGGCTGACTAACTAGGAAAGCTAGTGGAGGACTACCTTACCCGAAAGGGGCAAGGGCAGTAGGGGAGTGGAGTGCAGGGAGGTCCTCGAGTTGATTTTGCTGCGATTGCGGTCAGGCAAGGGATTCCTGCATTGGAGCTTCCTATAACTGTAGCGGGTTTTCTGAAGCTAGTGGAACTTTGTAAAGGCCTCGTAGTGTTACCCTGCCTCGCCTCCTCGGTAGAGGTGTATGGGATTGGCCATCTCTTAGCAGATGGGTAACATGACTTGTGGTAAAGATGTGCAACCTCTGCAGAGTGTAAAACTGGTATACTAGCCGTGCTCACGGTCATGAGCAGCTCGGACACTCACATGATTAAGTTATGGAACTAAATTCAATTTGTCATATGCATTGCATCGTAGGTGATGTTGTTACTTTTGTTCTACTATTTAATTGGGTTGGTATTTACTTATACTTAGTAACTGGTAATAAAATTTTGACCAACTTTAAAAGCAATGCTCAGCTTCAACAATCCTCTTTGGTAAGCCTTACACTTCACGTGAGCTCCCACCTTTGGCGAGTTCATGCACATTATTCCCCACAACTTGTTGAGCTATGAACGTATGTGAGCTCACTCTTGCTGTCTCACACCCCCTCCCATAGGTCAAGAGCAGGTACCATAGGATGAGGCGCATGGAGGATACTATGACGTGTTCGTGAGAGGTCTAGGCCGTCGTCTCCCAGTCAACTTTTGGTTGCTGGACCGTTGTCTCCTTATAATGTAATTATTTATTTATTTTGTACAGAACTCCTTTTATATAGTAAAGATGTGACATTCGATCATGTGCCATGATTCATCATATGTGTGAGACTTGGTCCCAGCACACCTGGTGATTATGTTCGCGCCCGGGTCTTGGTGCCCGAAACCTGGGTGTGACACGCGCGCAGGGGGCCGACAGGCCGTGTGCAGGGCCGGGATGGCCGCGCGCAGGGGCTGGGGAGGCCACGCCGCCGGGGCCAGGGAGCGCGCGCAGGGGGCCGGGGGAGCCTTGCCGTCAGGGGGCCGGGGGCCGCGCGCGAGGGGCGCTAGGGGCCGCACCGCCGGGGCCTGGACGGCCGTGCCGGGGGGCCAAGGGGCCACACCGGGGGCGCCGAGGGGCTGCACAGGGAGGCCGCATGGGGAAGAAAGAAGGGAAGGGGAGAGGAAGAGAGAGGGAGAGGGGAGGGGAGGGGGAGCTCACCTCGGGGTCCAAATCCGGCGATCACCGTCTCCAAAACCTAGGGCACTATGATATCCTGGCCCCTGGGATGGTGATTTCCTGGCCCAAGGCTTAATAGAATTAATAGGGTATCCATACCAATAAGGTGCATCTTCTTTTTTGGAAGCCTATCTCAAAAGAACCTCCAAGTTAAGCGTGCTTGGCTTGGAGCAATTTGGGATGGGTGACCGACCGGGAAGTTTTCTCGGGTGCGCATGAGTGAGGATAAAGTGCGCACAAAATACTCTTGTTGGTCTGTGAGGACAATATATGATCCTAGAGAGCTGCCAGGAGTAAGTACCACCGCTCCAGGGATTGGACGGGGTGTTACAAGTGGTATCAAAGCCGACCCTCGTGGTTTCACGGGCGTGTGTGGGTTAGGGGGTTCGGGTGTATGACACATGGCGCATGTGAGCCCAAAGTGGTCACATGGCATGGCATATCACGACACTAGACACACAGACATGGCCAAGAGGGGAGGTTCCTGGATTGGTTTTGACCGATGAGGACGTCGGTCTTCTAAGGGGGGTGGATTGTGTTATCCTGGCCCCTAGGATGGTGATTTCGTGGCCCAAGGCTTAATAGAATTAATAGTGTATCCATACCAATAAGGTGCATCTTCTTTTTCAGAAGCCTATCTCAAAAGAACCTCCAAGTTAAACGTGCTTGGCTTGAAGCAATTTGGGATGGGTGACCGACCGGGAAGTTTTATCGGGTGCGCATGAGTGAGGACAAAGTGCGCACAAAAGACTCGTGTTGGTGAGTAAAAAGAGAGTAACGCCTGAATTCGGTGAGTAAAAAGAAAAAAAAATTATACCCCCAAATTCAGGGCGTTACACTTCATCCCCACAACGTCCCTCAACTGCCCAACCTTCATCTGCTTTGCTGAACTTGGGAGCTCAATGCCTCTCTTGCTCATTTGTAACCCCCTACTACAAACCAATGCAAGGTAACACAAGTAGCTCAACTGGACGTAGGGACATTCTGCTCGAACCAGTATAAACTCTTCTATCCTCTTTGCACACCATCTGCTTTGATATGCGCAAAGCATGATAATTACTAGCCGATGGTTCTAGAATACCAATAGTTCGACACCAGGTAGGGTAATTTTTTGCTTGTGATGCCACCTTTTTCCCAACACACGGTAGCAGATAGCCAACCACATAGTTAGCTAGGTCCTAGGCGCGAGCGTGCGCTTCAGTACCCTCAACTTCATTGTCACCACCGAGGGGGTGCTCGCACGGGTGGAGACCACCTTGTGGCCTCTTCGCCCCACCAACGCCAACTCCATCACGAGGATGTTTAGAGATCTAGAGCTCCACGCTCTAGAGACCCAAGTCTCTAGGAGCATATAGCTCCCAGACTTGGATGTCGGACGTATGTGGCGCTAGCTCCATGCCTTCCTAGGCCCTCGACCATCCTAAGAAGACATGTGTCTCACATTCAGCTCACTTAGCAACGTGTGGTTCCAACTCTTAGGAAAAGCGCCACTCTCCTTAAAGGTTCTCATGGGAAACGCCCCTATGGTGTTCCTGCATGACATGCGCAATGTCCTAAAGCTCCTCAGTAGGGCTCTAGAGTGATGCGTTCGCTAGCGTCCAATGGACATTGAGTTCATGGGGGTAGCCGACTACGTGTCGCAATCGGTCCTTGACCTATTTATAGACAAATCTATGGGATCCTCTAACATGGACTCAAGTAAGGGGAGCCATCATCCCTTACACGAGTGCTTCATGGCCGGAACACACGAAGGCCACCTCGAGGTCATCCTCGAGGGTGACAAAACTCCCTTGGCTAGACCCTAGTCATGGTGGGACCAACTATGCGACTAAAAGAGGGAGATCGAGGACACACTATTAGACCGAGCAGGAGCACGTAGAGCTTGAGCATGAGATCGAGCACTACTAAGATGGAAGGTGTGCATGCACCATCACTCGCCACGTCAACCAGTGGATCTTAGAGGACACACAGACTCCTTCACTCTTCCCTGTGCAAGCCAAAACATCGTTGTTGTTGTAGCCCTACTTTGGGGGCTCCCGCTGCCAGCCACGACCAAGGAATGTTGGGACCGTGAGGAGGTCAACGCACTTCATGAACATGCCATAGTGTAGTAGGTGGAAACCACTATGGTGTAACATGGTCTTGGTGTGAGCCTATGCACACCCATGTCGGATGGGTCTCCTCTAGCAGCAGGGGAGCCCTGAGGTTGTGCAAGGGGTGCCTCTAGATGGGAGACAGGGGAGGGATGCCTCACGTACTCCACCATCTGCTGAGGCAGGGAGGAAGAGTCATGCTACTCCCTCTCCTAGTGCTGGTGCTCCTGCTCCTCTCGTAGGCGCTGGTGCAGCCTCTCCATGTGGACTGGCCAGACACCGTCCGGCGAAGTGTACACTCAGCAAGGCGGGATGGTAGAAAGGGGATCAACGACTTGTGTCGGTGTTTCGAAACCCGGGGGGTCCCTGGACCGACGAGTGAATTGTCGCCGCGTGCCTCAGCCCAGATGGGTCGGCGCGAGGCGGAACGCGAAGGGGGGAGAAGCAGCCGGAGGGAGACAGGCGTGGGAGGTGGAACCCGCGGCCTTCGTGTTAGCCCCGCGCCCAGGTCGGGTGTGCTTGCAGTAGGGGGTTACAAGCGTCCACGCGGGAGGGAGCGAGCGGCCTTGCGCGAGCGCCGTCCCGTCCTTCCTCGCGTGGCCAACCCTCTGTAAGAGGGCCCTGGACCTCCCTTTTATAGGCGAAGGAGAGGATCCAGATGTACAATGGGGGGTGTAGCAGTGTGCTACCGTGTCTAGCGGAGGAGAGCTAGCGCCCTAAGTACATGCCATCGTGGCAGCCGGAGAGGTTTTGGCACCCAGTTCGTGTGATGTCGTGGCCGTCGGAGGAGCGCTGGAGCCTGGCGGAAGGACAGCTGTCGGGGCTGTCGAGTCCTTGCTGACGCCCTCTTGCTTCTGTAAGGGGGCTGAGAGCCGCCGTCGTCACAGGGCATGCGGGGCGCCATCATTACTCGTACAGTGGAGCGAGCCAGATGGGACGCCGGTCTTGTTTCCCGTAGCCTGAGTCAGCTCGGGGTAGGGTAATGATGGCGCCTCCTGTCGACGTGGTCGGTCCGCGCCCTAGGTTGGGCGAGGTGGAGGCTCCTCCGAGGTCGATGTCGAGTCTGTCTTCCAAGGTCGGGGTCGAGTCCGAGCCCCCGGGTCGGACAAGGCGGAGACCGTCGGCTGAGGCCAGGGTTGAGTCCGAGCCCTGGGGTCGGGCGAAGCGGAGTTCGTCGTCCTTCGGAGCTGAGCCCATGTCCGAGCCCTGGGGTCGGGCGGAGCGGAGTTCGTCGTCTTCCGAGGCTGAGCCCGAGTCCGAGCCCTGGGTCGGGCGGAGCGGAGTTCGCCGTCTTCCGGGGCTGAGCCCGAGTCCGAGCCCTGGGTCGGGCGGAGCGGAGTTCGCCGTCTTCCGGGGCTGAGCCCGAGTCCAAGCCCTGGGGTCGGGCGGAGCGGAGTTCGCCGTCTTCCGGGGCTAAGCCCGAGTCCGAGCCCTAGGGTCGGGCGAAGCGGAGTTCGCCTTCTTCCGGGGCTGAGCCCGAGTCCGAGCCCTGGGGTCGGGCAAGGCGGAGTTCGCCATCTTCCGGGGCTGAGCCCGAGTCCGAGCCCTAGGGTCGGGCGAGGCGGAGTTTCCTATGACGCCTGAGGCCGGACTTGGCTGTTGTCAGCCTCACTCTATCGAGTGGCTCAGCAGTCGGAGCGGCGTAGGCGGCGCTGTCTTCTTGTCAGACCGGTCAGTGGAGCGGCGAAGTGACTGCGGTCACTTCGGCTCTGTCGACTGGAGGGCGTGCATCAGGATAAAGGTGTCAGGCCACCTTTGCATTTAATGCCCCTGCGATTTGGTCGGTTGGCATGACGATTTGGCCAAGGTTGCTTCTTGGTGAAGACTGGGCCTTGGGCGAGCCGAAGGTGTGTCCGTTGCTGGAGGGGGTCCTTGGGCGAGACGTAAATCCTCCGGGGTCGGCTGCCCTTGCCCGAGGCTGGGCTCGGGCGAGGCGTGATCGCGTCCCTCGAATGGACCGATCCTTGACATAATCACACCCATCAGGCCTTTGCAGCTTTGTGCTGATGGGGGTTACTAGCTGAGATTTAGGAGTCTTGAGGGTACCCCTAATTATGGTCCCCGACAGTAGCCCCCAAGCCTCGAAGGGAGTGTTAATACTCGCTTGGAGGCTTTTGCCGCACTTTTTTGCAAGGGGACCAGCCTTTTTTGGTTGCATTTTGTTCCGGTGGGTGCGCGCGAGCGCACCCGCCGGGTGTAGCCCCGGAGGCCTCGGAGGAGTAGTTTGACTCCTTCGAGGTCTTAGTGCGTTTCGCAACACTTCGGCTGGTCTGGTTGTTCCCTCATGCGAGCTGGCTAGCCCGGGAGCATGGTCGGGTCCCAAGTTCTCGGGCCGGTATGTTGACGCTGTCAACGGTTTGGCCGGAGCCGGGTTTGCGAGAGCAGCCCCCGAGCCTCTGCACAGGGCGAGAGGACGGTCAAGGACAGACTCGACTTTTTTACATACGCCCCTAAGTCGCCTTTCCGCAAGGAGGAGGGGGGGAAAGCGCCATGTTGCCCTCAGAGGGCGCCGAACATGGTGTCTCCGGTGAGCTGCTGGCGGGTAATCCGAGTGGACGCCCGTGCCCCATTTGTTAGGGGTCGGCTAGAGGCCCGGAGGCGCGCTCCAAAAGTACCTGCGGGTGATCTGCCGGACCCGGTCCCCTTTTGACGGGGTCCGAGGGCTCGATGCCTCCCTCTGATGGGATTCCATTACAAGATCGCTCCCGCTGGTCTCGGAAATGTCCTAGGGTACCTCGGGAGCGTAGCTCGAGCCTTGGTTATGTATCGAACGTACCCAGGGTCATCCCTCGCTCTGTGTCTGGGGCGACTGTGAACCCTTCGAGGGCCGGCCTACGAACCCCTGATCAGTAGTGGGCGCGGAGCCCGAGTGGCCTGAGGCGGCCGTTGAACCCTTCCGAGGGGCCGGCCATCGAACCTCTGACCAGTAGTGGGCGCAGAACCCAATCGCTCTAAGGCTGCCGTTGAACCCCTCCGAGGGGCCAGCCTTTGAACCTCTGATCAGTAGGGAGGCTCGGGGCCTGTTTCCTTCACGGAGAAGGATCCTTTTCGGGGTATCCCCCTTTCCCGGTCCCTGTTGTAAGAGAGAGAAAGAGGAAAAGGAAAAGGATACGAAATCGAATGACGTGGCGTACCTCTTTTTTTTGACGCGGTCATTATGGCGAAGGCGAAGCGTCGCTTGCTTCTCCTGCCTGAGGCGCCGCCTGTCCCGCCGCGGAGTTAATGCGACGGGGTGAGTGGTTCGTGAGGCGGTCGTTGCGCGTGTGTGAGCCGTTCGAGGAACGGTCATTTCGCTTTGAGTCTTTGAATCCCGCGGCGGGTTCGGGCGACACGTTGAATGGGTCTTGCCTTGGTCTTTATATACTCGGGGGAGGGCCTGGTGACGGTTCTTTGCTCTGCTTCTTGCCTTCTTCTTAGGTTTTCGCAACTTGAGAGATTCAGCCAGAGAAAAGGAAACCGCTCACCCAGTCCTTTCCGCCGCCACCCCTTCTGCTCGGTGATGGCCGACCGGGTGACCATTATTCCGCCGCGCGACCCATGGCCTTTCTCCACAGTCACGGCAGGTGACCTGGAGGACCTCGTTGCTGAGGGTTTACTTCGCCCTCTCTCTGATGAGAGGCAGCCGGAGTGGATTCCCCCCCGAACGGAGCCGCCCCGTCCCCGCCGCCGGGGTACGTCGTGAGCTTCGTCTCCTTCCACGAGCGGGGATTCGTTGTGCCGGCAAGCCGCTTCATGCGGGCGATCCTGCATAACTACGGGGTGGAGTTGCACAACCTCAGCCCCAACTCCATCTCGCAAGCCGCCATCTTTGTAGCGGTGTGCGAAGGATACTTGGGGATCGACCCCACTGGGACTTGTGGACTCATTTCTTCTCCACAGAGCTTTTTGCTTCGCCGACGGGAGAGAGAAGGGTCCGCGCGGTAGTGCGGGCCGGCGGCTGCATCCTCCAGCTGAGGCAGTCGCGGGCGTCACAGTATATTCCCGCCGTCCTCGTGTCCTCGAATAAAGGGTGGCAGTGCCGGTGGTTCTATCTCCGGAATGACGACGAGAGGCTCCCGTCGTTCTCTCAGCGAGTGGTCACCGTCGCCGCCGATGCTTGGCGCTACGGGACCCCGCACGACAGACAGAAAAATCTCGAGCCCCTTCTCAAGGCCCTAGAGGCGTTGCGGAAAGGAGGGCTCACCGCTGCGGGAGTGATTGCCGCCATTCATCGCCGGAGGGTGCTTCCCTTGGCGGAGCGGCGGTTGCCGCTTTGGGAGATGACACCAGAGGCTGACTTGGAGGGCTCGCGGATGTCCTCGGATCCCCTTCCCATCGACGTTCTCTACGGGCGGGTGGCCGCCGCGTTGGGAAAACCGGACGCCAGCGCCTTCTCCCAGCCCTTTATGCGCCCCGACCGTGGGTGTGTGTCCCTGGTGAGTGTCCGCTCCTTCTTTCTCCTTGCGTCGGATTGCCCTTGGTTCTTATGGTCGAGACTTTCCATCTATCTCCAGGAGGTAGGGTGTCACAAGCCTTCCCGGCCACGGGTCCCGGAGGACGTGGTGGACCGAGCAGCGCGGCGGGTTGCCGCGGAGGAGAAGAAGAAGAAAATGGACGCGAAGAAGGCTCGGGCCCGCGAGCGGACGTGGGCCCGAGACGCCTTGGAAAAGCTTCATCGCCGGCAGGAGAGGGATGGACTCCTGAGGGAGCCATCGCCGGAAACGCCTGACGGCGATGACGATGATGAAGACGATGACGAGGATGACGACACGGCTGCCCACCTTGGCCTCAGCCCGAGTTTGAGGCTAGGCCAGGAGTCGTCAAGCCAGCCCCCAAGCGGGCTGGCGCCGTCAGTTCCCGAGGTCGGGACGCCAAGGTCCCGGCCCGAAGAGCGGGGGCAGATCGAGGGGGTACTCGACCCCTCGGCTGGGGAAGTTGAGGTGACCCCGGGGAGTCAGGCCGAGGCGCCTGTTCCCCGAGAGCCGTCGCTCATGCCGGCAGCGCAGGAGAGCGACCCTTAGATCGCCGTGGCAGCGCCTGGGCAGTCTGTCTCCCGGGCGTCCAAGGTGCCCAAGGCGAGGATGGTACCGAAGCTGGCGGCGAGGCAGACCTCGGCGGTGTCCTCGGGGGTCGAGATCCGGGAGACCTCCCCTCAGGCACGGTTGATCATGGCCCGGAGCAGGTAAGCACCTTAGAACGTCTTCGTCCTGGCCCCTCATCTGTATGTCCCGACCGTGACTTTCCTTTCCTCCTCAGCAAGAGAAGCCATGGCCTGACCGATCTGGCTCCCCGGAAAGTCCTTAAGACGGCGTCGGCTTCCGCAGCCAGTGCCGCGCCGGGCCTCGCCGTTCAGCTGACCTTCTCGCAAGGCACCCCCCGGCGGGGGGCTCAGGCGGGACCAGTCGCCGTGGAGCGAGTTCCCGAGGCCGGCTCTTCTATCGAGGTGGCCGTCGCGCTGGGGGAGGCGGCTGGCGCGAACGTGACCTCGGGCCCACCAGACATGCCGCGGGCGGTGGCGCCAGCTGCTGCCGAAGCTGCTGCCGTCCCGGTCGGGGAGCGACCTGTCGCCGCCGATGCTGAGATGGCCGAGGCGTCAGCGCTTGGTGCCTCGGAGGAGGGGGGCGTGGAACCGCGACTCGTCCCGCCGAGCGGCGGCCTTGTCCCTGCGCGGCGGAGCTTCGAGGGGCGGCGCCAGTTGCTCCTGTTCCGGACCCGTGGGGCTTCGGATCCCTTCTTCGTTCTTGACAATGAGCGGGAGGAGCAGTCTTGGGACGAGCTCCGCGAGTGTGCGGAAGCAACGGTGGGGTCGCTCCGGTCATCCTTGGAGGTTTTTTGCAGGGACGTCCCCAAGATCCTCCAGGTAATGATTTCAGGCATACCTTTTTTGTGATCAAGGCGTCCTTTGTGACGCCCCGCTTCCTTCCCTCAGGATCTGATGGATCTGAGCACCGCCAAGTCGTCGTTTATCCGCCATGAGGTCGATGTCTGGGGCTCGCTGCGATCCCTGAGGACCTCGCTCACCGGGGCTACCGTGCGCCTTTCCCAGCAGGGCGCCGAGGTGGCGGACCTTCGGTTGCTCTACGCCGATATGAGAGCAGAGGCAGCAGCGGCAGGCGCAGAGGTACAGCGACGGCAGTCGGAGTTCAACCAGGTCATCGATGAGCGAGATCAATCTCGGGGCGGGCTGCCGAGGCCGAAAGCCGGGCCGGAACCCTTGCAGCAGACCTAGCCGGAGCCCTTGCAGCGGACCTAGCCGTAGCCCAAGCCACAGCCTTGGAGCAGCGCGCCCGAGCCGGAGGTATGTCCTGGCTGTTTTCGGTTTTCGTTTCAGCTTGTTTCCTCCACTTGTGTTTGAGGCCTTGCGCTCTGGCTGTTCACAGAGCTCGAGTCTGCCCTTGATGAGTCCACCAGGGCGCTTGCCCAGGCGGCCGAGCAGAGGGAGGCCGATCACGCGGCCATGTCCGAGGCCATCTCAGACTTCTGCCAGGTCTTTGGCTTCGGTGACGTCCCCTCAGGAAGCTCCCCTCAGAGTCGCCTGCAGGCCTTGGGTGACCACGTGCGTGGCAGACTCCGTGAGGCGCTACACCATGGCGTAAGGCGGGCCTTCGTCGTGCTTGCTTCCCACTATGTCGTGGATCTAGAGCGGGTCAGCGAGGGGTATTGCCTCCCTGATGAAGATGAAGCCGCCCTGGCTGAAGTCCAGAGGCTCGACGCAGCCGCCGCGGGCCCGAGCGTAGTGCTGGCGACCACCTTCGAGGCAGAGATCCTCCCGCCTGCGCCGTCGTCCGAAGCCGGGGTGGACTTTGCTGAAGGCGGGGACGAAGCCGAAGGCGCGGCTCCTTCCCCGGGCGACGCCTAACTCTGCCGGAGCAGTTTCCTTTGAATGCACGTGTGTCTTTTGCGGCCGCTGAGGCCCGAACACTTTTATTATCGTAGTATAAAGTCGTGGCCCCTTTTCTTTCATTTTGCGTGTCCGGCCCCGTTCATCAGTAGCAGGGTGGCTTGCCCAAGTAGGAGTCATTTTTCGTGGTAGGTGACGAGTGAGGTGTCCGTAACCCAGAGGCGTACGAGTCCCTCGGCTCAGTCAGCCTTGCCACTTACATGCACTCGTGTTCGCTTCTTGGGGTCCTGCTACCGACATAGCCGGGGGAACACGGAAACCTTTTTGTTTGAAAATTTTGACGCAGAGGGGGTTCCCCCCTTCTAGCCCCCGAGGGAGGGTCGGGCTTTGCCGAGGCAAGGCTGACCCTTCCTTGACGACCAGACTTTGTGTGTGAACGGGGTGTACGAGTAACTTGGAAGCATCTTAAGGGTAGAAGCGACGTAGCTGTTGGATGTTCCAAGCGTTGCTGTAGACCTCGCCTTGGCTGTTGGCCAGCTTGTATGTTCCGGGCTTCAGAACTTTAGTGACGACGAATGGCCCTTCCCAGGGAGGCGTGAATTTGTGCCGCCCTCGGGCGTCTTGTCGCAGCCGAAGCACCAGATCGCCCACCTGGAGGTCTCGGGACCGAACCCCTCGGGCGTGGTAGCGTCGCAGGGACTGCTGGTACCCCGCCGAGTGTAGTAAGGCCATGTCCCGAGCCTCCTCCAGCTGGTCCAGTGAGTCTTCTCGATTAGCTCGATTGCTTTGGTCGGCGTAGGCCCTCGTCCTCGGGGAACCGTATTCTAAGTCTGTGGGCAAGATGGCCTCGGCCCCATAGACTAGAAAGAACGGTGTGAAGCCCGTGGCTCGGCTCGGCGTTGTCCTCAGACTCCAGACCACCGAGGGGAGCTCCTTCATCCATCACTTGCCGAACTTGTTGAGGTCGTTGTAGATCCGAGGCTTGAGTCCTTGCAGAATCATGCCGTTGGCACGTTCTACCTACCCATTCGTCATGGGGTGAGCCACGGCGGCCCAGTCCACCCGGATGTGGTGATCCTCGCAGAAGTCCAGGAACTTTCTGCCGGTGAACTGGGTGCCGTTGTCGGTGATGATGGAGTTCGGGACCCCAAAGCGATGGATGATGTTGGTGAAGAATGCCACCGCCTGTTCGGACCTGATGCTGTTTAGGGGTCGGACCTCGATCCACTTGGAGAATTTGTCGATGGCGACCAGCAGGTGCGTGTAGCCCCCCGGGTGCCTTCTGCAAGGGGCCGACAAGGTCCAGACCCCACATAGCAAACGGCCAGGTGATGGGTATGGTCTGCAGAGCCTGAGCGGGCAGGTGGGTCTGCCTTGCGTAGAACTGACACCCTCCGCAGGTGCGGACAATTCTAGTGGCGTCGGCCACCGCCGTCGGCCAGTAGAAACCTTGTCGGAAGGCATTTCCAACAAGGGTTCGGGGTGCTGCGTGATGGCCGCAAGCCCCCGAGTGTATCTCTTGTAAGAGCTCCTGACCTTCGGTGATGGAAATGCATCGCTGGAGGATGCCCGAGGGGCTACGGTGGTAGAGCTCCTTCCCATCTCCTAGCAAGACGAAAGACTTGGCGCGCCGCGCCAACTGCCGAGCCTCGGCATGGTTGAGGGGTAGCTCTCCTCGGTGGAGATATTACAGGTACGGGGTCTGCCAGTTTTGATTAGGTGTGACCTCGCTCCGCTCCCCCTCGACACGCAGTGCCTCACCCTCGGGGGCCGAGGGTACCTTAGGCCGAGCCGAGGGTGCCTCGGGCTGTGCCGAGGGTACCTCGAACTGAGCCGAGGGTACCTCGGACTGAGCCGAGGGTGCCTCGGGCTGGGCCAAGGCCTTCTCGGGCTCGGGCGCGTCGTCGGTCTTGACGGAGGGTTGATGTAGGTCTCGGGAGAATACGTCCGGGGGAACCGTTGTTCGCCCCGAGGCTATTTTAGCCAGCTCGTCCGCAGTCTCGTTGTAGCGTCGGGCGATGTGGTTGAGCTCGAGCCCGTAGAACTTGTCCTCCAGGCGCCGAACCTCATCGCAGTAGGCTTCCATCTTCGGGTCGTGGCAATGGGAGTTCTTCATGACTTGGTCGATGACGAGCTGTGAGTCACCATGAGCGTCGAGGCGTCGGACCCCTAGCTCGATGGTGATTCGCAACCCGTTTACTAGAGCCTCGTACTCAGCCACGTTGTTGGACGCCGGGAAGTGGAGGCGTAGCACTTAGCGTAGGTGCTTTCCGAGGGGCGAGATGAAGAGCAGGCCCGCGCTGGCCCCCGTCTTCATCAGCGACCTGTCGAAAAACATGGTCCAGAGCTCCGGTTGGATCGGAGCTGTCGGGAGCTGGGTGTCGACCCATTCAGCCACGAAGTCCGCCAAGACCTGGGACTTGATGGCCTTCCGAGGGGCGAACGAGATTGTCTCGCCCATGATCTCCACCGCCCACTTTGCAATTCTACCCGAGGCCTCTCGGGACTGGATGATCTCCCTCAGGGGGAAGGATGACACCACAGTTACCGGATGAGACTCGAAGTAGTGTCGCAACTTTCGTCGCGTCAGGATCACCGCGTACAGCAGCTTCTGAATTTGTGGGTAGCGGATCTTGGTCTCGGACAGTACCTCACTGATGAAGTAGACTGGCCTCTGGACGGGCAATGCATGCCCCTCTTCTCGTCTCTCAACCACAATCGCGGTGCTAACCACCTGAGTGGTCGCGGCGACGTAGATCAAGAGGGCTTCTCCGGCAGCGGGGAGCACCAAGATGGGCGCGTTCGTGAGGAGCGCCTTCAAGTTCCCGAGGGCTTCCTCGGCCTCAGGGGTCCAAGCGAAGCACTCGGCCTTCCTTAAGTGGCGGTACAGAGGCAGGCCTCTTTCGCCGAGGCGCGAGATGAAACGGCTCAGAGCCGCGAGGCATCCCATGACCCTCTGTACGCCTTTCAAGTCCTTGATGGGCCCCATGCTGGTGATGGCCGCGATCTTCTCCGGGTTGGCCTCGATGCCCCGCTCGGAGACGATGAACCCCAAGAGCATGCCTCGGGGGACCCCGAAGACACACTTTTTGGGATTGAGCTTCATGCCTTTCGCCTTGAGACATCGGAATGTCACTTCAAGGTCAGAAAGGAGGTCGGAGGCTTTCCTCGCCTTGACTACGATGTCATCGACGTAGGCCTCGACCGTTCGGCCGATGTGTTCGCCGAACACATGGTTCATGCATCGCTGGTACGTTGCACCCGCATTCCTCAAGTCGAACGGCATGGTAACATAGCAGTACATGCCGAAGGGCGTGATGAAAGAAGTCGCGAGCTGGTCGGACTCTTTCATTCTGATTTGGTGATACCCTGAGTAGGCATCAAGGAAAGACAGGGTTTCGCACCCAGCAGTGGAATCCACGATTTGATCGATGCGAGGCAGAGGGTAGGGAACTTTCGGACATGCTTTGTTTAGACCAGTGTAGTCTACACACATCTGCCATTTCCCCCCTTTCTTTCTCACAAGCACAGGGTTGGCAAGCCATTCAGGATGGAATACCTCTTTGATGAACCCTGCCGCCATTAGCTTGTGGATCTCCTCGCCTATGGCTCTGCGCTTTTCTTCGTCGAATCGGCGCAGAGGCTGCTTCACGGGTCGGGCTCCAGCTCGGATATCCAGCGAGTGCTCGGCGACTTCCCTCGGTATGCTGGGCATGTCCGAGGGACTCCACACGAAAACGTCGACGTTTGCGCGGAGAAAGTCGATGAGCACTGCTTCCTATTTGGGGTCGAGCTCGGAGCCGATCCGGATCTGCTTGGAGGCGTCGTTGCAGGGGTCGAGAGGGACGGACTTAACCGTCTCCGCTGGCTCGAAGTTGCCGGCGTGGCGCTTCACGTCTGGAGCCTCCCTAGAGAGGCTCTCCAGGTCGGCGATGAGGGCCTCGGACTCGGCGAGGGCCTCGACGTACTCCACGCACTCCACGTCGCATTCGTACGTGTGTCGGTACGTGGGCCCGACGGTGATGACCCCGTTGGGGCCCGACATCTTGAGCTTGAGGTAGGTGTAGTTGGGGATGGCCATGAACTTGGCGTAGCATGGCCTCCCCAACACTGCGTGGTAGGTTCCTCGAAACCCGACCACTTCGAACGTGAGGGTCTCCCTTCGAAAGTTGGAGGGCGTCCCGAAGCAGACGGGTAGATCGAGTTGTCCGAGGGGTTGGACACGCTTCCCGGGGATGATCCCGTGGAAAGGCACAGCGCCCATCCGGACCGAGGACAGATCGATCCGCAGGAGCCCGAGGGTCTCGGCGTAGATGATGTTGAGGCTGCTGCCTCCGTCCATGAGGACCTTGGTGAGCCTGACGTTGCCGATGATGGGGTCGACAACGAGCGGGTATTTCCCCGGGCTCGGCACATGGTCGGGATGGTCGGCCTGGTCGAAGGTGATGGGCTTGTCGGACCAGTCTAGGTAGACTGGCGCTGCCACCTTTACCGAGTAGACCTCCCGACGCTCTTGCTTGTGGTGCCGAGCCGAGGCGTTTGCCACTTGCCCACCATAGATCATGAAGCAGTCGCGGACCTCGGGGAACTCTCCTGCCTTGTGATCTTCCTTCTTAGCGTCGCCGAGAGCCTTGCCACCCTCCGCGGGTGGCCCGGCCTTGTGGAAGTGTCGTCGAAGCAAGGCACACTCCTCAAGGGTGCGCTTGACGGGCCCCTGATGATAGGGGCATGGCTCCTTGAGCATCTTGTCGAAAAGGTTGGCACCTCTGGAAGGTTTCTAAGGGTTCTTGTACTCGGCGGCGGCGACAAGGTCCGCGTCGGCGGCGTCGCGTTTCGCTTGCGACTTCTTCTTGCCCTTCTTCTTGGTGCCACGCTGAGTTGACGCCTCAGGAACATCTTCTGGTGGGCGGCCCTGGGGCTGCTTGTCCTTCCGGAAGATGGCCTCAACCGCCTCCTGGCCAGAGGCGGACTTGGTGGCGATGTCCATCAGCTCGCTCGCCATGGTGGGGGTCTTGCGACCCAGCTTGCTCACCAGGTCGCGGCAGGTGGTGCCGGCGAGGAACGCGCCGATGACATCCGAATTGGTGACGTTGGGCAGCTCGGTGCGCTACTTCGAGAATCGTGGATGTAGTCCCGGAGAGACTCTCCCGGCTGCTAGCGGCAGCTTCGGAGATCCCAGGAGTTTCCAGGGTGCATGTACGTGCCTTGGAAATTGCCGGCGAAGGCTTGGACCAGGACGTCCTAGTTGGAGATCTGCCCCGGAGGCAGGTGCTTCAGCCAGGCTCGAGCGGTGTCGGAGAGGAACATGGGGAGGTTGCGGATGATGAGATTATCATCGTCCGTTCCACCCAGTTGGCAGGCCAGCCGATAGTCCTCGAGCCACAGTTCCGGTCTCGTCTCCCCCGAGTACTTTGTGATAGTAGTCGGGGTTCAGAACCGGGTCGGGAACGGCGCCCGTCGTATGGCGCGGCTGAAAGCCTGCGGACCGGGTGGTTCGGGCGAAGGACTCCGATCCTCCCCACTGTCGTAGCGTCCCCCACGCCTGGGGTGGTAGCCTCGGCGTACCCTCTCATCGAGGTGGGCCCGATGGCTGTGGTGATGGTGCTCGTTGCCGAGGCGACCCGGGGACGCAGGCGCTGTGTTGCGCGTGCGCCCGGTGTGGACCGAGGCTTCCCGCACGAATCGGGAAGTCACGGCGCAATGTTCCGAGGGGTACCCATATCTTCGGGAGGCAGAGCTTTTGGCCCGTCGGACCGCGGTGTCCTCCAGGAGATTCTTGAGCTCTCCTTGGATACGCCGCCCCTCGGTGGTTGATGGCTCTGGCATCGCGCGGAGAAGTATTGCCGCTGCAGCCAGGTTTTGGCCGACTCCACTGTAGACCGGTGGTGGCCTTACCCTGACGTCGTCGGCGATGCGGTGCTGGATGCCCTGGGGGAGATGACGTGCTTCTCCGACCGGAGGTTGGCCCGCCCATTCCTGCCCGATGTTCCAGCGGATCGGCTCAAGCGTTCCTGCTCCCTCGTCGAGCCTGGCCTGCATCTCGCGAATTTGCTCGAGCTGTGGGTCATGACCCCCTGCCAAAACGGGGACCATAGCTAGCTCCCGAAGGATGTCAACGCGAGGCGTGGGCCTAGGGGGATCACCGTTCTCCGGTATACCAAGATGGTTGCCTTCGCCGGGACCCCCTAGATCGACGTGGAAACATTCGCGACCTGGGCCACAGTCCTCGTCGTCAAGGCTGCGGCTACCGTCGGAACAGTCGGAAAGGCAGTAGTCGCATGCGGTCATGAAGTCCTGCACGGCACTGGGGTTACCAAGTCCGGAGAAATCCCAACAGAGGTCGGGCTCGCCATCTTCCTCGGACCCCGAGGGCCCGTAGGTCGAGACGACCGTCAGCCGGTCCCAGGGTGACCGCACACGATACCCCAGAGGGTTTGGACTCGCCTCTATGAGAGTGTCCACCAAAGCGGAGTTGCTTGGCGGGTCGAGGCTGAATCCAAAAGACGCGAGATGGGAATCGGTCGGTACCTTTTGGTCGACGGGCGGTGACGAAGTCACGTCAGGGACTGACTGCACCGTCGTCTCAGGTACGAGGGTGACGCCCAGCAAGTCCTTCGCGAGCGTGCTGGCGTCGTCCGTTTGCTTGAGGTTGGTTTGTTGCGGGGAGACGGCGCTCGTCTTCATCTCAGACGCGAGGTCGATGCCCGACGCGCTCTCCGTGGGGGCGCCGGCGCCGTCGACTCGCTCGACAGCCAACGAGGTGCCGCCTCCTGCTTGGCCTTGGTTGCCCCGCCTCCTCCTCCGTCGGCGGGGGAGGGGACAGGACAAGCCCGAATGTCATCCTTCCACCATGTGGGGAAGGCGTCGTCGATTTCCCCGCCGGCGGGCGGATTGTCGACCGCCATTGTCGCTGTCGCGCGGCGGGGGAAGGAGTATCATGTTGTAGCTGCCGTCGAGGGACATGAACTCAAGACTCCCGAAACGGAGCACTGTCCCGGGTTGGAGAGGTTGCTGGAGACTACCCATCTAGAGCTTGACGGGAAGCTGTTCGTCAACACGCAGCAGGCCCCTACCTGGCGTGCCAACTGTCGGTGTTTCGAAACCCGGGGGTCCCTAGACCGACGAGTGAATTGTCGCCGCGTGCCCCAGCCTAGATGGGTCGGCGCGAGGCGGAACGCGAAGGGGGGAGAAGCAGCCGGAGGGAGACAGGCGTGGGAGGTGGAACCCGCGGCCTTCGTGTTAGCCCCGCGCCCAGGTCAGGTGTGCTTGCAGTAGGGGGTTACAAGCGTCCACGCGGGAGGGAGCGAGCGGCCTTGCGCGAGCGCCGTCCCGTCCTTCCCCGTGCGGCCAACCCTCTATAAGAGGGCCCTGGACCTCCCTTTTATAGGCGAAGGAGAGGATCCAGGTGTACAATGGGGGGTGTAGCAGTGTGCTACCGTGTCTAGCGGAGGAGAGCTAGCGCCCTAAGTACATGCCATCGTGGCAGCCGGAGAGGTTTTGGCACCCAGTTCGTGTGATGTCATGGCCGTCGGAGGAGCGCTGGAGCCTGGCGGAAGGACAGCTGTCGGGGCTGTCGAGTCCTTGCTGACGTCCTCTTGCTTCCGTAAGGGGGCTGAGAGCCGCCGTCGTCACAGGGCATGCGGGGCGCCATCATTACTCGTACAGTGGAGCGAGCCAGATGGGACACCGGTCTTGTTTCCCGTAGCCTGAGTCAGCTTGGGGTAGGGTAATGATGGCGCCTCCTGTCGACGTGGTCGGTCCGTGCCCTAGGTTGGGCGAGGTGGAGGCTCCTCCGAGGTCGAGGTCGAGTCTGTCTTCCAAGGTCGGGGTCGAGTCCGAGCCCCCGGGTCGGACAAGGCGGAGACCGTCGGCTGAGGCCAGGGTTGAGTCCGAGCCCTGGGGTCGGGCGAAGCGGAGTTCGTCGTCCTTCGGAGCTGAGCCCATGTCCGAGCCCTAGGGTCGGGCGGAGCGGAGTTCGTCGTCTTCCGAGGCTGAGCCCGAGTCCGAGCCCTGGGTCGGGCGGAGCGGAGTTCGCCGTCTTCCGGGGCTGAGCCCGAGTCCGAGCCCTGGGTCGGGCGGAGCGGAGTTCGCCGTCTTCCGGGGCTGAGCCCGAGTCCAAGCCCTGGGGTCGGGCGGAGCGGAGTTCGCCGTCTTCCGGGGCTAAGCCCGAGTCCGAGCCCTAGGGTCGGGCGAAGCGGAGTTCGCCTTCTTCCGGGGCTGAGCCCGAGTCCGAGCCCTGGGGTCGGGCAAGGCGGAGTTCGCCATCTTCCGGGGCTGAGCCCGAGTCCGAGCCCTGGGGTCGGGCGAGGCGGAGTTTCCTATGATGCCTGAGGCCGGACTTGGCTGCTGTCAGCCGCACTCTGTCGAGTGGCTCAGCAATCGGAGCGGCGCAGGCGGCGCTGTCTTCTTGTCAGACCGGTCAGTGGAGCGGCGAAGTGACAGCGGTCACTTCGGCTCTGTCGACTGGAGGGCGTGCGTCAGGATAAAGGTGTCAGGCCACCTTTTCATTAAATGCCCCTGCGATTTGGTCGGTTGGCGTGGCGATTTGGCCAAGGTTGCTTCTTGGTGAAGACTGGGCCTCGGGCGAGCCGAAGGTGTGTCCGTTGCTGGAGGGGGTCCTCGGGCGAGACGTAGATCCTCCGGGGTCGGCTGCCCTTGCCCGAGGCTGGGCTCAGGCGAGGCGCGATCGCGTCCCTCGAATGGACCGATCCTTGACTTAATCTCACCCATCAGGCCTTTGCAGCTTTGTGCTGATGGGGGTTACCAGCTGAGATTTAGGAGTCTTGAGGGTACCCCTAATTATGGTCCCCGACAACTTGTGATCGGTGTGCCTAAGATGGGCCATCTACAAAAGACACCATAAGCTTAAGAGTGAGAACAAAACTAATATGACAAGTAAATATATCATAGACATAACCAAAATAAAACATTTTAGCAACGTATGGTATATATACATTTATATATAGTAGTATAACATAGAATTAGTCAAGATGGCTAACTTTTGAAATGACAACAAAGGTCAAGGTGAGGATAAAGGTCAATAATCCTTAAAACGTCCATTGCTACTCTAGGTTAGTGGTTCTACAGTCAGCACGACTTTGATACCACTTATGTCACACCTAGTTTTAAAAGGTAAACCGAATGCGAACCATGCATGTGTCAAGATCAAAATTCACTTACACAACGATTACATAAATGAACATCATTGCACAATGATCGAATAATAACATAAAGAGTATTAAACATTACATCATGATGTTGAATACATCCACATAGTCATAGAATTAGCAAGTATCAAAGTGCTAATACGGAACATAATAAGATAAAGGCCTCCAACAAGCAGCTTGGGGATCATGCTAATCTAAATCTAAAACTCTTCATAGTCTTGGAACTCCTAGAAGTCCTCCATGTTACCTTCGTATTCTATTGAGCAGTGGTTGCAGTGTGGACAACCTGTTGTTTTGTGTTAAAGCAAGGGTGAGTACACATCAACGTACTCAACAAATGCCTGGTTTGGCTGAGTTGTACTAGCTTTATGTGGAGTTAGGCTGATAGCAGGTTGCTTTTACTTTGTCAGGTTTCAATCATTAATATAAGCCAAGATTTGTCATAAGACCCAAGTTATTATGCCAAAAGATACCTCCTCATAGAGGAAATACCGAAATTCATAATTAGAGTCATCATTAATAAATCCATCATCATAAATGTATCCAAAGTTTCTCTAATCAAAGGAGCTCCCAAGGCCGCTCTTAACGGTGAGCACGACTGATATGTCGGTTTCTAACCCTCTGCAGAGGTCGTACACTTTAACCACAAGCTGTGATCCCTTTTTGCCTCGGGTTGTATAGACCCTTAAACACTTCCAAGGTGAATCGACAAGGTTTCTCTATGTAGCATTTACAAAGATTCCCCTAGGGTCTAGTCGTCTATTAGGTTTCGTCGGTCATACAAACATAGTACCTCTCCCTTAGGGGTGACTAACAAAACCAAAATGAATGAACCCTAGCACCCATCCTTAGTAGAGCAAGCACTATGCCCCAACCCCATTGACAGCACGACAACGAAGCAAACTACACCATAGATTCCTCTAATTAATTAGTTAAGGGTGTCCCATTTCACCCTCATGGTTGCACTGTTCTCACGGGTGGTCATCTAACAAACCAGTCCTTACTAAGGAGTACTCGGGATATAGCCCGGGTCTCCTTTAGTGTCACAAGCTCATAATCATATCCGAAATGTAAAGCATCGTATCATAAAGTGATCTCATCATGTCCATTGATTAAAGTAGAGCGCTAGCATAAAGCTAATCATAATGGCCCAACCCCAAAGGTAATCAAGGATGAAAGTATCATGATGCCCAAGAGGGGGGGTGAATTGGGCTTTTCTAAGAATCAACAATAATTAAACCCTAAGCAAGAGCCCAACTTCACCCAAACAACTAGTAATAAGAGAATAATACTAGAAATTCAACAATGCTAAGACAATACTTCAACTACTTGCTAAACAAATGCACAAGGTAAAGTACTTGAATTAAGTGCGGAATGTAAAGCAAAGTTTAGAAGATTCCTCCAATTTTTCCCGAGGTATCGAAGAGTCGGCACTCTCTCCTAGTCCTCGTTGGAGCACCCGCGCAAGGGTATCGCTCCCCCTTGGTCCTCGCAAGAACCAAGTCCTCACTATAAGATCATCCTTTGCCACTCTGGCGTGGTGGATCTCTCACGACCGCTTACAATCTCAAGCCGAGTCACCAACAAGATCTCCAAGGCGATCACCGAGCTCCCAACGCCACCAAGCCGTCTAGGTGATGCCAATCACCAAGAGTAACAAGTCATAGACTTTCACTTGACCAAGAGAAGCCTAATGCATGCGGTGTGTGCTCTAGGTGGCTCTCGCTAGCACTAATGAGGTCCAAATGTGGGATTAAGATTTCCTAGTTGCCTCACTAAGCTTTGTGGTGCTTGCAATGCTCTGGCAATATGTAGGAGAAAATGTGGGCAGCAAGACAATCAATATGGTGGGTGGAGGGGGTATAAATAGCCCTCACCCACCAACTAGCCGTTACTAAAACCTGGCTGCGCATGGGCACACTGGACAGTGCGCCAACGGTCACCTCCAATGGCTAGTTCTCACAGTTAGCTGTTGGGCAGATGGCATACCGGACATTCTGGTGCACACCGGACAGTCCGGTGTGCCGGCTATAATTTAATTTTCCAACTCTATGCTCTCAGGTTTCTAGAGTGGGAATAGGTCTTCCCCGGGCCAGGCTGGCCCTAATGACAGAGGGCGCACTGGACAGTCTGGTGCACACCGGACAGTCCAGTGCCCCTAGGTCAAAAACCCTAAGTTATGTTTTCTTTTGTTTTTCAAATCGGTTTTCGTTCTAACTCGTGAGTATGTTCTAGAGTAACACCTAGCACTATATGTGAGTGTGAATATGCACCAACACTACACTAGAACTCTCTTGGTCAAACTACTCATTGACAACCCCTATTTATAGTACGGCTAAAACAAAATAAAAGACCTAACTCTATACCGAGTGTTCGCAACTCCTTGACACTCGGAATACGAAGACCTTCATCTTTTGTTTTGTCGTTTCATCCGTCGCTTCAAGTTCTTATCTTAGGGATTGTTTTCACCCTTGTAGTACATCTTCCTGTAATGCGACCTAACTTACCATTTGTCTCTGCAAAACACACGTTAGTCACATAATATTACGTTGCCATTAATCACTAAAACCAACCAGGGGCCTAGATGCTTTCAATCTCCCCCTTTTTGTTGATTGATGACAACCCTACAAAAGTGTGAGTAGTTTGTTTGAAATTTTTGTCAAATAGAGAAGATGGTTAGTTATACTCAATAATTTGACAGAAAGAGCATGTAAAATAATAATAAGAATGGGCGCATACACGACGTAAGTTTCTTGTTCATATAAGAATGAAATGAAATCGATGAACAAGAACTAAAAGACCGGTGGTAACATATTAGGTCAAAACACATAATACACACAGTCAAAATAAGCATCGAGAGCATGTTATAGACTTTGTGAGTAAAATTGTCATACAAAAGTGGAGCTAGTATAGAGAGTATCAAGCACATATATTACATCAAAATACACAAGACACTCTCAACTAACTAGAGCATGTTATAGAGTTTGTGAGTAAAATCGTCAAACAAAAGTGGAGCTAGTACAGAGAGTATCAAGCACATATATTACATCAAAATACACAAGACACTCTCAACTAACTACCTAACTCCCCCTAGCTCTCACAACTCTCATATCTCTCCCCCTTTGGCGTCAAACACCAAAAGGGTAACCCAAACCTACAGCCCAGAAGAGGAAGGAGGAGGCGGGGGCGCATCCGGTCGCGGTAGTGGCAGAAGAGCAAACGCCACTTGGGGTCAGAGTCAGTCTCGAATCCAGGATTTGCAGTAGAAGCTGGAGCTGGTACTGACTCAGACTAAGGCAGCGCTGCAGAAGCTGCCGGAGCTAAAGTGGTCATGGACACCGCCACAGCGGCAGTGGAAATAGCAGGCGCTGGTGGCACTGGCGGCTGAGCACTGATGGATCTGATAACCGGCAACGAGAAATCGAGGGTGACAGGCCAGAGCGGAGAGGGAGAAGGACCAAACGAAGGTAGTGGGGGTCCTGCCTGAATGGCTAGCACAATCACTGCCTGAAGAGCTGGAGGAGGTGTAGACTGAACAGGAGGGAGCTGAACACCAGTATGCTGAAGAATGTGAGTCATGAAGGCCTGGTGCTCAGCCCTGTCTACCAAAAGCTGCTGCTGTAGAGTGTCCTATCTATCCTGAATAGTCTGAAACATGGATAGCATTGTCTCGGACATCTGCTGCTGGACCGCTGCCTGTCGTGCCTGCTCGGCTGCCAAATGAGCCTACTGTTGAGTAAGAGACTGGAGGATCCTAGCCAGAGCAGGGTCAATGGTAGGAGGGGCGGTAGGAGCAGCACTGGAACTCCCGACCTCATGATCATGTGGGCGTGGAGGCACAGGAGGCGGAGGCGGGATCCCAAAATCATCATCATCAGGGACGGCTGTGCCCTGAGTCTCGAACAGGTGGAATGTCGCATCCTCAACCTGAGTGTCTGGCACTAGATCTGGTACGGGCACTAGGTCCTAAGGGGCTGGATGATAGGATCCAAATTGGAGGCGTGAGGCCTCGAGGGTGCCCTGGAACTGAGGCGGCCGGATCAGCTGCGCGAAGATGTAGCAGAGATAGTGCGTGTATGGCAGCTGTCGGCAGCACAAAGACCATCCAACATCGTGTCCTCGATCTCACAGATAAGCAAATCAACCACATCAAACTCAGAATGTGAGATCAAGGCACCAATTAGCCAGAGCTATATGTTGGTGGTGGCCTCTCTATGACCCATCCGAGGTAGTAGTGTCTGTCTCATGATTTGATAGAGATACTTTGCTGCTGGAGTAAAATCTGCTAGAGAGCGTCGCGACCCATCTGTGAAAGGCGGTCGAAACAGGGCCACAACGTGAGCTGTGGCTGGAGCGACTCCGCCGTGAGGGTGTCGAGGAGGATCAGAAGTACCATAGCATAGGCTGTGAAGGCAAGTCGACGACACAGGAAATCCAAACAGCTGGTGAATTTGGCTGGCATGAATAGTGACATCCTCTCGCTCAAAACGGAACCTCATCCACTGGTGGTCGGGGTCTATCCACACTGAACCATAAAACATTCAGACCCACTCCTCAACGTATCTGCCACTGGTAGTCAGTAGAGTGAGAAGTCTAGGCAGATAGGAGAGGTGCACCTCAGAATCCGCACCGGCTGCTAGCAGAAAAGCAGGGAGATCTAATAGCCGGTGCGCTCGCAGAGCTATCTGTCACACCCGGTTTTGAAGGTAAACCGAATGCGAACCATGTACGTGCCAGGATCAGAAATTCACGTAAACAACGATTACATAAATGACTCATCATAGCACAATGCTTTGAATAACAATAAAGAGTAAGTAATAATATTAAAGACTAGAGTCATTTACATAATATAATCAAAGTACACAGAATCGAAACGTAGCCAACGTAAATTAACCCACCACAGGCAGCTGACTGGGGGAGGTCGCTAGTCTAATCCTTGAACTCGCCGAAGTCCTGGAACTCCTAGAGATTCGCCTCGATGCCTTCTTCTTTACCTGAGCATAGATTGCACCAAAGGCAACCTAGTGTTTTGTGAAATCAAGGGTGAGTACACATCAACGTACTCAGCAAATGTCCCATTTGGCTGAGGTGGACTAGCTTTATGTGGGGTTAGGGTCAAAGCAGTTGCTTTTAGTTTGTCAGGTATTTATTATTAGTAGAAGCCAAGTTTTAGCAATAACCAACCTGTGAATCATATTCCTCATCGAGGAACATCATTATCATCATCGTAACCAAAACCAGAAATAGAATCATTGTATCTCAGATCATATGTATCTCTAATCAAAGAGGATCCCAAGGCCGCTCTTAACCGTGAGCACGGCTGATATATCAGTTTCTAACCCTCTGCAGAGGTCGCACACTTTACCCATAAGTTGTGATTCCCGTTTTGCCCGGAGATCATGACTCTCCATTGATCACTACCAAGGTGACCTAGCAGGGTCTCACTACGTAGCCTTTACAAAGATTTCCCAGAGGTCATAGTTGCCCGTTAGATTTCTCCAGTTTGATAAACATAGTACCTCTCCCCAAAGGAAGGGTGTCTAACAAAACCAAAACAAGAACCTCTGCAATCACCCTCGGTAGAGCAAGTACTGTGCCCGGACTCCATTGACAGCCCTACAGCGAAGCCAACTACTCCTTTGGTTCCTCTAATTAATCAGCTAAGGGTGTCCCATTCCACCCTCATGGTTGCACTGTTTTCCTGGGTTGTCACTCCCCGAACAGGTCCTTACGGAGAGGTACTCAGGAAAAAAGGCCTGAGTCCCCTAAAGTATCACATGATCATCGTCAGGATAACATCATCGTATCATAAGTATTCACATCATGTTCATTGATTAAGTTAAAGCAATAGCATGATGCTAACCATGATAACCCAAAAGGTAAACAAGGATAAGGTAAATAGAAAGCTAGTCAATCCTTAGGTTTCCATTAAGTAATGCGAGATAGTGAATTATAAGTAGATAGGACATAATAGGTCAGAGGACACTTGCTTTCACCAAACAGATGCTCAGGGTCTTCAACCTTGTAGAACTCGAAGAACTAGGTCACTTGGTCGCCAACGCTTGATCTTCGATTCCTCGAAGCTCAGGAACAGATCACAATCTATTCGCGACGCGCAACGAATACAAACAGGCACAAGCAAATATATACTTGTATAAGAACATTACACCATACAAGATAAAATATTAAAAAACGAGCAATATAAAATAGAGCGCTTCTACGGTTACACGAGAATAAGAAACGCGACGGTCGGAACTACGTTCGAGAAGCTATCACATTTACACTAAACGAGTATTGATCATAACCTTTAGTTTGATTTGATTATATTAATCGATATTTATTTGAAATAAAACTAGAGCTGTCGCACAATTTTAATTAGCTAACCACACTAACAATTTTTAGTTAAATAAGTAATTTAAATAACATCATCGACTCTAATCGGGACGAATTAACGGAGCGAGACGAAATACGTAACACGTGAAACAGCACGATCGCACGTGACCTAGCGCGCACACCATGCGCGGCCCGTGCAGACAACATGACGATGGCGAATCCAACACGACAGCGTGCAAACGATGCGCGAACACGCGCGACATAGCACGCTAACGGCACACGAAACAACACGCGCGACCAGCGCGAACAAGAACGCCACCACGTGCGGAACAGCACGCGTGACAGGCGAGGGAAACTAAATTGTTGACACGTTTAGACTAATCAAATGCTAAATAAATAGAAAGTAGTTAAGTTAATATTTATCATGTTAATATTTATTATATAATCACAAGTTGAACACTACCCATTTAATCTAATTAGAATATTAATCTAACAAATATTAGTCGAGCAAACCTTAAATTAACTATCTAAAGTATGCGACCGGACGAATTAATGTTATTAACATGAATGTCTATAAGCGAAAGTAATTTATTATCACGCGCAGACGTCGCGCGACACACGTGATCGTCACGCGACAACGCATGCACACGACGTTTGACAATACGTGAGAACGACACGCGCGATACACGCAAAACAACGCGCGCGACAGTGCATGACACGAACGAGTCAACAGGACTATACGCACGAACAGCACGATGACGCGTACACGACGTCGCACGCGAACAACGAATAAATAATTAATGAAAAGTATTTAAGCTGATATTTATCAAGTTAATTAACGTTTATTTATAAAAGCGCGAGTTAAAACTATAAAACAGTTTTAATTAGAAGGTCATTTTAATAAGTATCGAATAAATAGCTAATTAAATAATATAGACTTGTGACAAGATAAAATACATTACTAATACGAAATCAACGCGACTGAACAATTAATTTAGAATGAACACGATATGCCGCAGCGCTAATCGATATCTGTAACACCCTGGGCTTTAAGGAACAAAACCGGGTGCATCTCATACATGCGCCAAGAAGACAACATATATAATAACAGAGTGTATAGAGATAAATGTCACAATAACATCAGAGTATTTATTACATAGCGGAAGTCTTACAAAATAAAAGATAAACATAACAGGATCTAAAATCTATCCTTGGCGCCAGAAAGTCAACTGGGAGACAACACCTAGATCGAATCAAACTCCTCGATATGTGACTCCTCTTGAACCACCTATTCTTCTCCTGTGGGGGGGTGTGAGACAGCAAGGGTGAGCTCACACATGTTCATCGCTCAACAAGTTGTGGGGAATAATGTGACATGAACTCACCAAAGGTGGGAGCTCATGAAGTGTAAGGCTTATCAAAGAGAATGGTTAAAGCTGAGCATTGCTTTTATAAGTTGGTCAAAATTTTATTAGCAATTACTAAGTTAAGTAAATACCAAACCATAATAAATAATAATAGAACAAAATTAACAAATGATCCCATGCAATGCAAATGACAAATTGAATTTAAGTTCCAAAGATTAATAATTGGAGAGTCCTGAGCCGCTCATGACCGTGAGCTCAGCTAGTATACCAGTTTTACACTCTGCAGAGGTTATACCCTTTACCCACAAGTCGTGTTTCCCATGTCGCCAGGGTTAGCTAGGCCCTTAGACACTACCGAGGTGAATGGCTAGGGAACCACTACGAGGCCTTTACAAAGTTCCACTAGCTTCAGTTTATGGAAAGAGCACTTGCAAGAATCCCCCGTCTGACCGCCAATCAACCCGAGAACCTCCTTGCATGCAACTCCCCTACTTCCCTTCCCCCTTTCGGATAAGGTAGTCTTCCACTAGCTTTCCTAATTAGTCAGCCAAGGGGTCCCATTCCTCCCTTGTGGTGACACGTGTTTGTCAAGTTAAACTCCATATTCCAATTAACAATAATATAATGATCTTGACATGAACATAAATAGAATAACAAAATAACTGGAACATGGATATAATGAAATATTAACCCAAAACCATGTAAAGCAATAGCATAACTACCCATATGATTCAGGGGTAAACAAGGTAAACAGGATAAACAGACTAGGGTGACCTATTGGGTCCCATCAAAATTAAACCTATGCATTGAATAGTGATAATAAAGAACATTATTAGGTAGACGAAAGTGATCAAGGGCACAACTTGCCTGGCACTTGAGATTCCAGGTACCAACTTGCTTTTCAGATGACACGTGACCTCGCGCTAGTCGTAGCAATATAAACAAACATGGTATAGAAAAAATTAACATCACACCAAACATAAGAACAAACTGAATAATAATGATCTACGCATTGCTACAAGTTCGTGGGAACGAGAACCACTAAGATCGGAGTTACAGTTACCGAGTTATGATTTTATGTAGTTATTAAGTACCTAGCATAGAGTAATTCATGTGAGTAATTTTAAATCAAGTTTCATGGTTAGATGAAGGTACTAGGTGATAAACAATACTTAAACAAAATTAATTCCACTAGAATGAATCAATTTGGAGTAATGCATTTTAAGTTATGAATTTCTAAAGGTTTTATGTATTTGATACAAGATTGATTAAGAGATACATTTTAATATGGTTTTCATACCAAAACAGTGGTACTAGATGATGAACAATAATATTACAAAATTATAGGAACTCGAATGCACTAAAAATGATTTAATATGAATTTTCTATGAATTTTCTAACAATTATAAATCATTTTCTAAATGGTTTTTATATGTGTTCTTCACTGACTGAACTGCGCATTAATTTCAGAGAAGCACAGGGGCCTCGGAGTAATTCTCCTAAGACACAGAGCGCATGCGGCGTGGATGGCGGGTTGTTTTCTGAATTCCTGGAGGGGTCTTTTGCAATTACCCCAGGCCGAAGGGGTATCGACCCACCAGAGCCCGCAGGATATGAAATGGACGACCCAGATTAAATCATACCACTTAATGTATTGGCGCGCACCCGAGGCCCTCGGATACGAGATCGATGGCCGAGGGAGTTCCACGCCAACGACCCGACCTAGCCCTTAGATCAACAATCTACGGCACAGATTTTATTCGCGAAGCGGTATGCGGCTTTCTAATCCCGTACGTTCATTCGGCCATCCACGACCCACACATCTTCTAACCACAGCACTACTTGCATCTAATCTCAGCCACATATCCACCTCTCAACGGCACCAGACTCGTCCCCTTCCTCCAGCTATCAAGCACGGCGGCGCGCACCCAGAGCGGCGGAAGCACACCGCGGCGAGGAATTCCCGGTGTACCACGACCCCAAAACTTACAGCTAACTGACGGAACGCAAGGAGGAGTTCGATGTGGGCGCAGTGGAGTGTTCATACCACGGATTGGGGTAGCAGACGATGCCGGCCACGGTGGAGTGCGGTCCGCGGCGGGGATTAGAATTTCGGCGAGAAATTCCCCATTCCCCGGTTACAGGTGATCCTTTCTTGCACCGAGGCAGAGAACCCCCCCCCCCCCCCCCCGCCTGATGAAGCTGCAACACCAGGGGCACGCTCGGCTCGATGGGAGAGGTTGCTGGTTTCACGCAGACGGACTATATATATTGCAAAGCTACGTAGGCGCTGCGGGATCTGGTGGCGGCCCTCTGCGCTCTCTACACGGTAATGGCTGCTACGAAGCATGGCCGGGTGAGGAAGAAAAGGAGATGCCCAGGCCACCATTATACGGAGGAGAGGAGGTCGGTAGTGCCTGGATTGCGGATCGCGCGCTGGTGAGGCGAGGTTCGCCAAACTCGGCCAAGTCGTTGCGGCGCGCGGTAATAGCGGTATGGAGATGACGACCCGGCCACAGGGGCCCACAGGCAGCGGCTTAGTGGGTGAGTCCGCGCCCAGGAGGTTGCAACGGAATCCCGAGGAAACAGAGATTGCTATGGCTTGGTGTGCCGTGTGCGCGAGCTTACGAAGGGAGGGAGAAAGGTCTGACATCCAGGACCCATGCGTCAGTGGTCACTACGGCGCGTGGACACAAGACACGCAGCCGACCATGCGGTCCCACAAACCGCTGGCAAACGAATGGGCGCAAATTAATTTTTGTAGCGCTGACACCGGAGCCCATTTGCCAGCGCCAGCGGGAGTACTGCCAAGCGCATGGGCCGCGCAGAAGGGAAAACGGGAGTGGGCCAGATTTGGTTGATTTGGCCCAACTACGCACAGTTCCGTTTTTCCTTTTATATTTTCATTCTCCTAATTTGTCTCCTTTTTATTTTGAATCCCAAGTTTGAATTTGATACCTTTTATGGGTTTCATCCTTGAGTCAGATGTACACATTCCAATCCCTTTATAGAAATAATATATTTTGTTATATATATTTTATACTCATTTCCACTCACCTAATATTTTTCTTCTTTTTTTAAATCTTGAATTTCCCTTTAGATCTTAAATTCTACATTGAACTTTGATATATTTCTTTTCATATGATTTTTATAATGTCACGAAATGCACACAAAAAGGAAAGCTAAGCATGATGCATGATTTAGTAGCATATCTTTTATTAATTATTTGTTTTTAAATATGATGTTCACATGTGATGGTATGTAGCTTCAACACACACATACAAATAAAAGAAATATCTTTTCTCCTTTAGTAATCTTACAATTTGTTATTACAAATCCTACCCCCCTTACAAAGAATCTCGTCCTCGAGATTTAAGAAGGACTAGGGGAAAGATAAGGAAAATCTATGCGAAGCACTTTTTCTCTCTCCCAAGCTTCATCTTCTCCATGGTGACTCCATTGTACTTTGCACATCTTTATCACCTTATTTCTTGTAACTCGAGTCAATGTATCAAGAATCTTGATAGGTTACTCCGTGTAAGTCAAATCATCCTGAACACTGAGTTCCTTCATTGGTAACTGTTCCTTAGGGACACGGAGACACTTCTTAAGTTGAGACACATGAAATACATTATGCACATCATATAGATTATCTGGTAGCTCGAGTTGGTATGCCATCTCCCCAACTCTCCTAAAGATCAAGAATGGTCCAATATAGCGAGGGGATAATTTGCCCTTAACTTTGAATCTCCTCATTCCACGAAGTGGTGACACCTTGAGGTACACATAATCTCCTTCCTCAAATTCCAGTGGTTTCCTTCTATTATCAGCATAGCTCTTTTGCCTGGTTTGAGCTACCCTCAAATTCTCTTGAATTATACGAACTTGTTCTTCTGCTTCTTGAACCAGTTCAGGCCCAAAGAACTATCTTTCTCCAGTCTGATCCCAAAAATAGAGGAGTCCTGCACTTCCTGCCATATAGAGCCTCGAACGGTGACATCTTCAGACTGGCCTGGTAACTATTATTATATGAGGACTCAGCATAAGGTAGCCTCTTGTCCCAACTACTACCATGCTGAAGGGCACAAGCTCTCAACATGTCCTCCAGTACTTGATTAGTCCTTTCAGTCTATCCATCAGTCTGAGGATGGTAGGACAAACTATATTTCAACTTCGTATCCATATTCTCATAAAAACTTTTCCAAAATCTAGGGGTAAACTATGATCCTCTTATCCAAAACGATCTTCTTTGGTACTCCATGTAAACACACAATCCGAGTCATATATAACTCTACCAATTGAGATCCCTTATAAGTAGTCTTGACCGGAATGAAATGAGCCACTTTGGTCAGTCTATCCACAATAACCCATATAGAATCATATCCTTTCGGGGTGCGAGGCAATCCATTAATGAAATCCATACCCATCTCTTCCCACTCCCACTCGGGTATCTTTAGTGGGTGTAATAGTCCAGCTAGTCTTTGGTGTTCGGCCCTAACTCTTTGACACACATCGCACATAGCCACATGTGCAGCCACATCTCTCTTTAATCCATACCACCAATATTTTCGCTTCAAATCCTGATACATCTTGGTACTACCAGGATGAATAGAATAATCCAAGTCATGGGCCTCCTTTAAAAATAGTCTCACAAAGGCTTTCAATATCAGGAACACATATCCGATCCTTGAACCATATGGTGCCTTGCTCATCTTCCGTGAATTCCGGACCTCGACCTTCAGTAATCAGATCCTTAATCTCTTGTATTTTAGCATCACCAATTTGTCCTTTGCGGAATTCTCGCTCCAAGGTAGGTTCCACATCAATAGTAACTTCTTCAGTGTGAGCAACTATCCCCAGGTTAAGTCTCCTGAAATCCTCAACAATTTCATCGGGTAGCTGGGCAACAACAGCTGAACGGACATGCTCCTTTCGACTCAAGGCATCTGTAACCAAATTTGCCTTACCCGGGTGATAGTGAATCTCCAAATCATAATCCTTAATAAGCTCCAACCAACAACGTTGCCTAAGGTTGAGATCCTTCTGAGTGAATATATACTTCAAACTCTTATGATCCGTATACACTTGACACTTGGTTCCCATAATATAATGTCTCCAAATCTTAAGCGCATGCACAACGGCTTCCAGTTCTAAGTCATGAGTGGGGTAGTTCAACTCGTGTTTTCCGCAACTGACGAGACGCGTAGGTGATCACATGTCCTTCTTGCATGAGCACATATCCCAAGCCTTGGCCACATGCATCACAATAAATGTCAAATCCCTTCTGTAGATCTGGCATAACCAACACTAGTGGTGACATTAACCTCTTCTTTAGTTAACCAAAGCTATCTTGGCACTTCTCGTCCCACTTAAATTCTCTTCCCTTCTTCAGAAGCGAGGTCATAGGCTTAGCAATCTTAGAAAATCCCTCAATAAACCTCCGATAATATTCTGCAAGTCCCAAGAAACTCCAAATCTCCGTAACTGTAGTGGGTATGCTCCACGCCACTATCCCCTTAACTTTAGCATGATCCACTGATACTCCTCCATTAGAAATGATATGTCCAAGAAATGGCACCTCGCTAATCCAAAACTCGCATTTGCTATACTTGGCATAGAGTTGATTATCTCGTAGCTTCTGTAGCACCAATCTCAGATGTTCTTCATGATCACTTTCACTCTTAGAATAGATAAGAATATCGTCGATGAACACCACGATGAATCTGTCCAAATACTCCATAAACACCTTATTCATCAAATTCATAAAATAAGCTGGTGCATTAGTCAGTCCAAATGACATAACGGTGAACTCGTGTAATCCATATCGAGTCGAGAAAGCCGTCTTGGGGATATCCGAT
Organism: Zea mays; assembly: GCF_902167145.1. Lineage (NCBI taxonomy): Eukaryota > Viridiplantae > Streptophyta > Magnoliopsida > Poales > Poaceae > Zea > Zea mays. The sequence goes on along the minus strand of NC_050105.1, from coordinate 134,066,195 downwards.
GGTCTAATCTTCATTTGATGGTAACCCGATCGGAGATCAGTCTTTGAGAATACCCTTGCACCTCTCATCTAATCAAATAAATCCTCAATGCGGGGTAAGGATACTTGTTCTTCATAGTGACATCGTTAAGGGACCTATAATCCACGCACATCCCTTGCGATCCTTCTTTCTTCTGTACAAATAGAACCGGCGCTCCACAAGGTGAGGAACTCGGACGAATGTACCCAGCCTCTTGCAATTCCGTTAATTGCTTCTTAAGTTCCTTTAATTCTTCTTAGGACATCCTGTATAACCGTTTAGAAATAGGAGCAGTCTTAGGTAAGAGATCAATGACAAACTCAACTTCCCTATCTGGTGGCATCCCTAATAACTCCTCCGGAAAGACATCCGAAAAATCTCTAACCACACGGATGTTGACACCAACAAACTTCCCATCTACTAAGAATGCCGCTAGTCTAGTGGTGGTAGTTACTACAATTCCAACTTCAAATCTTTCTCCTTTGAAACTAGTGAGTTCTATGGTTCCCTTAGCCCAGTGTATAAACTGTCTTTGCCTTTCTTAACCATGACATACCAAGGATCAAGTCTATACTGCTCTCTTCTAACAGTATAGGGGTAGCCCATCTAGGTTAGAAATATAGGGTAAGAAAGGAAGAATTGTAGACAAGGCGAGTAATTACGAGAAATGTTACTGTGGGGATTTATTAACTAAGTAGATTAGTGTGTCACCCACTAAAGCTAATACATTACCTTATGATGGTACATGCTAAGATGCCCATCTATACTATTTCAATCAATCAAAGAAGCAAATCAGGCATTGACCATCAGAACAATCAACCAACATTTTTTTAAATAGAGAAAATAGTTTTGATTTTTTAGGCTTCCTATCTCTTAGAAGGGTCATAAATGTAGAATTCCAAGGTGTGAAATCCATCTTGTCTCAGAGTAGACAAGATAAGAGTACTCAGAGTAGAAAAGCAAAAGGTGAGACAAGATCAAGATGAGATAAGTATATAATGAATTAGAGTATGGTAAGTAGTGAAGGGTTTTGTCCATTTCTATCTAGGTTTCGTCCTACAGTCAATATTTCCTCTGATACCACTTCTGTAACACCCCGGGCTTTAAGGAACAAAGTCGGGTGCATCTCATACATGCGCCAAGAAGACAACATATATAATAACAGAGTGTATAGAGATAAATGTCACAATAACATCAGAGTATTTATTACATATCGGAAGTCTTACAAAATAAAAGATAAACATAACAGGATCTAAAATCTATCCTTGGCGCCAGAAAGTCAACTGGGAGACAACACCTAGATCGAATCGAACTCCTCGATATGTGACTCCTCTTGAACCACCTGTTCTTCTCCTGTGGGGGGTGTGAGACAGCAAGGGTGAGCTCACACATGTTCATCGCTCAACAAGTTGTGGGGAATAATGTGACATGAACTCACCAAAGGTGGGAGCTCATGAAGTGTAAGGCTTGTCAAAGAGAATGCTTAAAGCTGAGCATTGCTTTTATAAGTTGGTCAAAATTTTATTAGCAATTACTAAGTGTAAGTAAATACCAAACCATAATAAATAATAATAGAACAAAATTAACAAATGATCCCATGCAATGCAAATGACAAATTGAATTTAAGTTCCATAGATTAATCATCGGAGAGTCCTGAGTCGCTCATGACCGTGAGCTCGGCTAGTATACCAGTTTTACACTCTGCAAAGGTTGTACCCTTTACCCACAAGTCGTGTTTCCCATGTCGCCAGGGTTAGCTAGGCCCTTAGACACTACCGAGGTGACTGGCTAGGGATCCACTACGAGGCCTTTACAAAGTTCCACAAGCTTCCGAAAACCCGCTACAGTTTATGGGAAGAGCACTTGCAAGAATCCCCCGTCTGACCGCCATCGCAGCAAATCAACCCGAGAACCTCCTTGCATGCAACTCCCCTACTGCCCTTGCCCCTTTCGGGTAAGGTAGTCTTCCACTAGCTTTCCTAATTAGTCAGCCAAGGGGTCCCGTTCCTCCCTTGTGGTGGCACGTGTTTCTCAAGTTAAGCTCCATGTTCCAATTAACAATAATATAATGATCTTGACATGAACATAAATAGAATAACAAAATAACTGGAACATGGATATAATGACATATTAACCCAAAACCATGTAAAGTGTAGGAAACGGGTGACACCTAAGAGGGGGGGTGAATTAGGACTTCAAAAACTTTTACTAAACTAGGCCACAATTAAATCCCTAGAGCAAAACCTATGCAAATAATCAAACTAGAATGTGCAAACTAGGTTTTGTCTAAGTGTTGCTATCTCTACCGCAATGGCTAAGTTTCAATCTACACTAAATAAGTATGAATACAAGATTGAAACTTAAATGCTTAATATAAATGCGGAAACTTAAAGAGCAAAGTAGAGATGCAAACTCTCGTGGATGACGCCGGTATTTTTACCGAGGTATCCGGAACCACGCAAGGTTCCGACTAATCCTCGTTGGTGCCCCTACGCAAAGGGAAGCCCACGCGAGGGCCAAGCACCACGGTCGAGTAACTCCGTAGAGAGCCGCGGGCCTTCTCCACGCGCAAGTGGTGCTCCGCTTCCGGCTCCTCTCGGACGCTCCCCGCCGTCTCCACTATCGAGCTTCTGGCCGAAACGCCGAGGGCCTCGTTCCCTCCTGTACACGGTGGCGGCCGTAACACAAACGCGGTTGTCACGGTCTCGCAAGACTCTCGCCCCACTCGATACAATTACAACGGCTCACGCAAGAGCCGAGGGGTTGTGTGGTTTTACAAAACTCACTCAACTAACTAGGGTTCACCTAGAGCAAGCGCTAAAGCGGTCTAACTAACCTAAGCACTTCGCAAAGCACCTACGCTAATCACCGAGTGATTCTATTAAGCACTTGGGTGTTTGAGCTCTTGGAAATATGCACTATGTATCTTGGTATGTTGCTTGGGCTCCCACACTAGAGAATGGCCGGTTGGGGTGGTATTTATAGCCTTCAATCCCCAAACTAGCCGTTGGACAGAAAGCAGCAACTTTCTGTCGTCGGGTGCACCGGACAGCCACTGTGCAGTGTTCGGTGCACGCCACGTCAGCCGACCGTTGGCGCCTGTAGCAGTCGACCGTTAGATCCGACCGTTGCCGTCTGTCCGGTGCACACCGGACAGTTTGGTGCCGACTATTCGGTGCCCCACCGGACAGACCGGTGCCACAGCCAGAGAGTGCCTGTCTGTGGCCTCTCTGCGTAGACTGTCCGGTTGTCTCACCAGACAGTCCGGTGCACACCGGACAGAACTGACCGATGCGCCACCAAGCGCTGGCTAACAGCCCGCTTCTTGGGTTCCTTCGCTGATTTCTTCGGGCTTCTTTTGTTCTTGAGTATTGGACTCCTATGCATCTTTTTATGTCTTCTTTTGAGGTGTTGCATCCTCATTGCCTTGGTCCAATTCTCTATGCATCCTGTGAACTATAATTATAAACACTAGCAAACATATTAGTCCACAGGTTGTGTTAATCATCAAACACCAAAACTCAATTAGCCAAACGGCCTGGGGTCCAGTTTCCTTACAATCTCCCCCTTTTTGGTGATTGATGACAACACAACCAAAGCAAGCAAATAATACAAGTATTTGAATTAAAATATGCAATCTACTTGCTAAGATGCATGATTGTCCCCACAATGTGATATTATGGACTTAAGCCTCCCCCTAACTCCATAATTCACTTACTTCCTTTTTTAGGACCAAATAACCAAAACCACTTGAAAAACCATTTGGAGATATAAAATTTTAAATTGGTGGTGTTTGGTGTTTGATATAGTTTTCATTGCTTTGGTCCCTAAACTTCTCCCCCTTTGGCATCAACCACCAAAAGGAAGACATTAAAAGCATGGAGGAAGTAAATAAAAGCTTGCCCTCATATCAGATGATACCGCATGAAGGATACTAAATTAAACCATATGAATGATATCAGTTGAAAGGATTACTCCCCCTAAATGAGTGTTCTCTTTAGAAAGAATTTTCTCCCCCTTTTTAGAGATGAAGAAATACTCCCCCTGACAGAGATCCTCTACTTAGGAAAAAGCATGTGAAAAATAGAGGTGCAAGACATGATTTTAAAAAGACTAACTTCCCTTATGCATAGGTAACAGAATATGAGTTAAGTACTTATGCATTTTTAGCAACATGGAAGCATATGATATGAAATATAGTCTAATCAAATATTTGGAGAAGACATGTAAATGATACTTAATGTAGTCTCAAAAGATACCAATTGAAGGTCAATGGCGAGCTTGAGAGACATGAGAGTTCTTGGAGATTTTGCAGTGGAAGATTGTTGTCTTTCTCCGGGGACCTCATTTTCCTTACAATGAGACTATCACATGAAATAGACTTGAAAAGGTGTTAGTCTCAAAGTACTAGATTATAGAGTAACCTCCCCCTGAAGGTGTGCATACAAGTTTTGAATACTTGTAGGAGACATGCACTTTGATTTGATATCAAGAGGGGCAAATTATCTACAATCCGACTTTGGCACATATAAGTTAAATGATACAACTTGTAGAAATCAAAATTTTCAATTGATGCATCATTTACTATGGAGTGATATAAAAGCTATGTGTCGTGCTTTAACTAAACATTTTGAACCATTTAGGTTTGCTTAAGTATATGAATTGAAAGCAAGCAATCCTACCATGTGATTTACCTAGTATGCATGATTTTAAACAAAAGTAAATAACAAATGTAATACTAGGCAAGAAAGGTAAACTAGATAAAAGGTAAATAGATATGCATATGTAAAACAAGAGATACAATAAAACTAGTTACCTTAGTCATGGGTGGGAAATTTGAGTCCAAAATTTTCACTAACCCACTTGGCAAGTAACTTTGATCCAATATGATGTATCCCATGATATACATCCCAAAATTGCCAAGTCTCCAAATTTCCCGAGGACCTTCGGTCCACTCACTTCCCTTTTGGGATCCAAACCTTCTTGGTGCTTTTCATGGTTGAAATTATTTCCTTTGGCACCCAGATGCGTTTGGCCCCTTTTCCTTTGTTGGCTTGCTTGTTGGCCTTGATTGCTATCACCTTTCCATTCTTTTTCTTCTTGATCAAATATGGTGTAGCATCCTTTTTGTTCACCTTTTTGATGTAGCTGTTGGAGATTTTGCTTGATGGCTTTTGCTTGAGCTTTTGCCTTTGTTTATCCCCGGTCATCGCCTTGCATTGGAAAGACTTGTGGCCTTCCATGTGGCATAGCCTACAAATCACAGTTTCTCCCTCCATAGGCTTGTTCACTCACGCAGTGGTGTTATCCTGTGGAGGTCGGATTTGTTTGGCTTTGCCTTTCTTGTCATACAAAGCCTTGCCAAGGTGAGCCACTTCTTGCTTTAATTGTTCATTTTCTTTTGCAACATCATCCGAACATGTTTCTACAACAATATTCTCAACAAGAACTTGGTTGCAGGGGTTAGAATCATCAATTAAATCAAAGCAGGAAGTAGAAGCATCTTTCTTAATTATTTCAGGTATTTCAACTAAAGATGTTGCTGGAGTGCTACCAATGTTTTCTAGCTTAGTAGTTAGCTCATTATTGTGTATGCTAAGAATTTCCATTTTCTTTAGCAAATTTTCAATAGCTTCTTGGGAGCTAGCTAACTTAGCCTTGAGTTTTTCATTCTTTTTAATAAGGCTATCATCGGTAGCAGTGGATGGAGCACTAGATTCTAATAGCTCAATTTTAGTTGATAGCTCACTATTTAAGTTTGCAAAAGTTTTAAATTTTTCTAGCAAACCTTTGTAATCATTTTGAGAGCTAACCAACTTATTTTTCAAAGTTTTAAGTTGAGCTTTTTGCTTAGTGCAAACATCCTGGAAAAATTCTACGGCTTCCGCAAGCTCATCTAGAGAGGGCTTTCCCTCACCTTCATCATCACTACTACTTTCATCACTAGAGGATGGAATGCTTTTGTTACCTCTTGCCATAAGGCATTTGTGTGATGACCGTGATGAGCGTGACGAGGATCGGTGGCTGCGCGTCCTTGGAGGCTCATCTTCACTTGAAGAATCATCCCAAGTTCTAACACTTGTAAGCGCCTTGCCTTTGCTCCTCTCCTTTTTGGGTTTGGCCATATTTGGACAGTTGTCCCTGAAGTGGCCCTTCTCCCCACATGCGAAGCATCCTCTCTTCCTTTGCCTTTTCCTGTCAATGTTAAAGAGAAGATCCTCGACCTGCAGGGGCACACCCATTAGATTGATCTTGCGGATCATCCTCATTACCTTTCCGACGCGTCGGATTATTTCTTCGTCCTCGAAGGATGATGTGCATGGTTGATTATCTTCATCATCATCACTTTCTTCTTCTTCCTCTTCTTCACTTGAGGAACTTGGAGTGGGAGCCTTCTTTTTGCCCTTCCTTTCATCACATGCAAAAGCATATGGCCTTAAGGGAGTTGGCTCCTCTCCCCGACTCATTTTTCACGACATCTCAAAAGCCGCAATTTTCCCAATCAATGGTCGGGGTCATGTTGCTTAAGTCCTCCATGTTGTGAAGGATGGTGATGATGCTCCCATATCTTTGTTGTGGTAGCAGGGAGATAATCTTCCTCACAATGTCCGCATCACCTAGCTTATTAATGCCAATAGAATTGAGCTCATTGATTATTAGATTCAAACGAGAATACATGTCTCTAACAAGCTCATCATCTTTCATAGCAAAAGAATTATACTCATTTAAGACTAGGCAATGGTTTTGCTCACGGACATTGGATGTGCCATCATGGAGCTCATGCAATTTTAGCCAAATCTCATTAGCAGTTTTCAAGGTAAATACTTGATTAAAAATATCCATGCTAAGAGATTCATAAAAGCAATTTTTGGCTCTAGCATTTAAATGAATTTCTTTTTCCTCACTCGTGGTGGGTTTCTCGGGATTCTTGAGGGGTTTCATCTCGTCACGAGTGACTCTCCAAACACCTAGATCAATGGCCTCTAGGTAACAAGCCATTCTAGCACTATAATAAGGGAAGTTAGTGCCGTCGAAGTGTTGTGGCCTATGGGTATCCATCTCTTCCTCTAAAAAGCGTCGGCTCTTTTAGCGGTGAAGCTAAAGCGTTTCAAATGAGCCAAACCGGGCTTTGATACCACTTGTAGGAAACGGGTGACGCCTAACAGGGGGGGGTGAATTAGGACTTCTAAAACTTTTACTAAACTAGGCCACAATTAAATCCCTAGAGCAAAACCTATGCAAATAATCAAACTAGAATGTACAAACTAAGTTTTGTCTAAGTGTTGCTATCTCTACCGCAATGGCTAAGTTTCAATCTACACTAAATAAGTATGAATACAAGATTGAAACTTAAATGCTTAATATAAATGCGGAAACTTAAAGAGCAAAGTAGAGATGCAAACTCTCGTGGATGACGCCAGTATTTTTACCGAGGTATCCGGAACCACACAAGGTTCTGACTAATCCTCGTTGGTGCCCCTACGCAAAGGGAAGCCCACGCGAGGGCCAAGCACCAGTGCACCGGTCGAGTAACTCCATAGAGAGCCGCGGGCCTTCTCCACGCGCAAGTGGTGCTCCGCTTCCGGCTCCTCTCGGACGCTCCCCGCCGTCTTCACTATTGAGCTTCCGGCCGAAACGCCGCGGGCCTCGTTCCCTCCGGTACACGGTGGCGGCCGTGACACAAACGCGGTTGTCACGGTCTCGCAAGACTCTCGCCCCACTCGGTTCAATTACAACGGCTCACGCAAGAGTCGAGGGGTTGTGTGGTTTTACAAAACTCACTCGACTAACTAGGGTTCACCTAGAGCAAGCGCTAAAGTGGTCTAACTAACCTAAGCACTTCGCAAAGCACCTATGCTAATCACCAAGTGATTCTATTAAGCACTTGGGTGTTTGAGCTCTTGGAAATATGCACTATGTGTCTTGGTATGTTGCTTGGGCTCACTAGAGAATGGCCGGTTGGGGTGGTATTTATAGCCTTCAATCCCCAAACTAGCCGTTGGACAGAAAGCAGCAGCTTTCTGTCGTCGGGTGCACCGGACAGTCCGGTGCACCACCGGACAGCCACTGTGCAGTGTCCGGTGCACGCCACGTCAGCCGACCGTTGGCGCCTGTAGCATCCGACCGTTGCCGTCTGTCCGGTGCACACCGGACAGTCCGGTGCCGACTGTCCGGTGCCCCACCGGACAGACCGGTGCTACAACCAGAGAGTGCCTGTCTGTGGCCTCTCTGCGCAGACTGTCCGGTTGTCTCACCGGACAGTCCGGTGCGCCACCAGGCGTTGGCTGACAGCCCGCTTCTTGGGTTCCTTTGCTGATTTCTTCGCGCTTCTTTTGTTCTTGAGTATTGGACTCCTATGCATCTTTTTATGTCTTCTTTTGAGGTGTTGCATCCTCATTGCCTTGGTCCAATTCTCTTCGCATCCTGTGAACTATAATTATAAACACTAGCAAACATATTAGTCTACAGGTTGTGTTAATCATCAAACACCAAAACTCAATTAGCCAAATGGCCTGGGGTCCATTTTCCTTACATAAAGCAATAGCATAACTACCCATATGATTTAGGGGTAAACAAGGTAAACAGGATAAACAGACTAGGATGACCTATTGGGTCCCATCAAAATTAAACCTATGCATTGAATAGTGATAATAAAGAACATTGTTAGGTAGACGAAAGTGATCAAGGGCACAACTTGCCTGGCACTTGAGATTCCAGGTACCAACTTGCTTTTCAGATGACACGTAACCTCACGCTAGTCATAGCAATATAAACAAACATGGTATAGAAAAAATTAACATCACACCAAACATAAGAACAAACTGAATAATAATGATCTACGCATTGCTACAAGTTCATGGGAACGAGAACCACTAAGATCGGAGTTACGGTTACCGAGTTATGATTTTATGTAGTTATTAAGTACCTAGCATAGAGTAATTCATGTGAGTAATTTTAAATCAAGTTTCATGGTTAGATGAAGGTACTAGGTGATAAACAATACTTAAACAAAATTAATTCCACTGGAATGAATCAATTTGGAGTAATGCATTTTAAGTTATGAATTTCTAGAGGTTTTATGTATTTGATACAAGATTGATTAAGAGATACATTTTAATATGGTTTTCATGTTAAAACAGTGGTACTAGATAATGAACAATAATATTACAAAATTATAGGAACTGGAATGGACTAAAAAGGATTTAATATGAATTTTCTATGAATTAAACCAGTTCTAACAATTATAAATCATTTTCTAAATGGTTTTTATATGTGTTCTTCACTGACTGAACTGCGCATTAATTTCAGAGAAGCACAGGGGCCTCGGAGTAATTCCCCTAAGACACAGAGCGCATGCGGCGTGGATGGCGGGTTGTTTTCTGAATTCCTGGAGGGGTCGTTTGCAATTACCCCAGGCTGAAGGGGTATCGACCCACTAGAGCCCGCAGGATATGAAATGGACGACCCAGATTAAATCATACCACTTAATGTATTGGCGCGCACCCGAGGCCCTCGGATACGAGATCGATGGCCGAGGGAGTTCCACGCCAACGACCCGACCTAGCCCTTAGATCAACAATCTACGGCATAGATTTTATTCGCGAAGCGGTATGCGGCTTTCTAATCCCGTACGTTCATTCGGCCATCCACAGCCCACACATCTTCTAATCATAGCACTACTCGCATCTAATCTCAGCCACATATCCACCTCTCAACGGCACCAGACTCGTCCCCTTCCTCCAGCTATCGAGCACGACGGCGCGCACCCAGAGCGGCGGAAGCACACCGCGGCGAGGAATTTCCGGTGTACCACGACCCCAAAACTTACATCTAACTGACGGAACGCAAGGAGGAGTTCGATGTGGGCGCAGTGGAGTGTTCATACCACGGATTGGGGTAGCAGACGATGCCGGCCACGGTGGAGTGCGGTTCGCGGCGGGGATTAGAATTTCGGCGAGAAATTCCCCATTCCCCGGTTACAGGTGATCCTTTCTTGCACCGAGGTAGAGAACCCCCCCCCCCGCCTGATGAAGCTACAACACCTGGGGCGCGCTCGGCTCGACGGGAGAGGTTGTTGGTTTCATGCAGACGGACTATATATAGTGCAGAGCTACGTAGGCGCTGCGGGATCTGGTGGCGGCCCTCTGCGCTCTCTACACGGTAATGGCTGCTACGAAGCATGGCCGGGTGAAGAAGAAAAGGAGATGCCCAGGCCACCATTATACGGAGGAGAGGAGGTCGGTAGTGCCTGGATTGCGGATCGCGCGCTGGTGAGGCGAGGTTCGCCAAACTTGGCCAAGTCGTTGCGGCACGCGGTAATAGCGGTATGGAGATGACGACCCGGCCACAGGGGCCCACAGGCAGCGGCTTAGTGGGTGAGTCCGCGCCCAGGAGGTTGCAACGGAATCCCGAGGAAACGGAGATTGCTATGGCTTGGTGTGCCGTGTGCGCGAGCTTACGAAGGGAGGGAGAAAGGTCTGACATCCAGGACCCATGCGTCAGTGGTCACTACGGCGCGTGGACACAAGACACGCAGCCGACCATGCGGTCCCACAAACCAGTGGCAAACGAATGGGCGCAAATTAATTTTTGTAGCGCTAACACCGGAGCCCATTTGCCAGCGCCAGCGGGAGTACTGCCAAGCGCGTGGGCCGCGCAGAACGGAAAACGGGAGTGGGCCAGATTTGGTTGATTTGGCCCAACTGCGCACAGTTCCGTTTTTCCTTTTATATTTTCATTCTCCTAATTTGTCTCCTTTTTATTTTGAATCCCAAGTTTGAATTTGATACCTTTTATGGGTTTCATCCTTGAGTCAGATGTACACATTCCAATCCCTTTATAGAAATAATATATTTTGTTATATATATTTTATACTCATTTCCACTCACCTAATATTTTTCTTCTTTTTTTAAATCTTGAATTTCCCTTTAGATCTTAAATTCTACATTGAACTTTGATATATTTATTTTCATATGATTTTTATAATGTCACGAAATGCACACAAAAAGGAAAGCTAAGCATGATGCATGATTTAGTAGCATATCTTTTATTAATTATTTGTTTTTAAATATGATGTTCACATGTGATGGTATGTAGCTTCAACACACACATACAAATAAAGGAAATATCTTTTCTCCTTTAGTAATCTTACAATTTGTTATTACAATATCATGTTTATACTAACAAAACATAAATGAAAACGCTTCGGATTGACACCACTACCCTAATAGCTATTGACGAAGCGTATAATTAAAATTATAAGTTTGTTTTCGGTTGAATTGTTATTTTAATAGCCGACCACTAAACAACTAATTACAAATTAATTATTCAACATACACGAAGTGGCGAAACGATTTTACTAGATGCGCAACTAGCGTTTTACGCGAAAGATGGCATGCGCAAAACAGTGCGCGACACACGGATCAGCACGTGACAACGCGCGCACCAGACACACGACGATCACTAACAAATATCGTGTTTATACTAAGCAAGTATTAATTCAAAAACATTTGTATAGATATAATCCTATTAATCAGATAATTAATGTACAGACAAATAATTTTACCACTTAGTTCGACTATTTTGCCACAATTCGAACGAACTTCACTTAAATACGTACTTAGCACCACGAGAAATTCTAGGTGAAGTGAATTATTGACGCCAGTCAAACGACCCGCATGAAGCATGCGAAACCGCGCACGCGACGACTCGGCACATGGCGCGTCAAGCGACGGGAGCGAGGCTTGCTGGAGTCAAGGATGGACACAACGCATAGGGGCGAGATGCGGCCACGGCCAGCAGCGACATGGCCGGGGATTGCGGCTAGGGGCTCCGTCCAGCTGTGCATAGAGAAGGGAGAGGAGGATAGATGGAGTTCACCTCGGTGCGGACATGACAATGGTAGGGCGAGGATGGATGGCGAGCGCGTCAGGGATCGGGAGGCGGCGCTCAGCGCGGCCGTTCCGGCGTGCAAACACTGTGAGGTCATGAACTGCTCCGAGCGCGCGGTGCTGCGTGGGAGAGAAGAGGCGCTATTTGAGAGAGAGTAGAGAGAGGAGCCAGGTTTGAGGAGTGTCTAGGGTGGACGGTTGTCGTGGGCTCCTCGTTGAGGGCGATATGGGCGGGCGGGTGGTTTTCTTTTCGTGGGAGAGACGATGCGCTGGGGCTTTGCATGCACCTGACACGCAGGCCCGAGGAAGGAACGTGGGCGTGGTTGCGCTGGCATGCGAGGGAGCGAGCGAGGGCTAGGGCACGGGGCGAGCGGCACGGCTGGGTGAGCGCGGCGCGCTGGGCTGCAGGAGCATGGGGCTGCGGGGGAGGCGCACGACGCGCGCACGCTCGCGGGACGTGGCGCGGAGAAGTGGAGGCTGGCACCCTGGAGGCTAGGTGAGCACGCGCATGCGGCTGGGAGGACGCGCGCAGGCGGCGCTCTAGGGTTTGGGGGATGGGCCGCGCGTGCCAGTTGGGCCGCGGGGAGGGGAGCGCGGGATGGGTTGCCGGAGGGGCGCGCTGGGCCGACGCGTGGGGATGGCCTGGTGGGCCGCTGGCGCGGCTAGGCCAACCAGGAAAAAAGGGGGTTGTTTGGGCTGGGTGTTTTCTTGATTTCTTTTATTTTGTTTTCTTTTCACTATTTGAATTTAGTTGTAGGTTATATAAATGCACCTCAAAATACAATCATCACCCATAACTATATACTTCATGAGTTTGAATAGATACACAACCACCACAATTCAACGTACAATAAAATGTCTTGGCATGCTATGTAATAATCAAGGATTCTTTTAGGGTTTTATTTTACTATGCTAAAAACCTATATATATATAAACTCTCCCGATACTTATGAAAAAGGGAAGTAAAGCAAAGAAAAGAGAGGGTAACACCTGAATTTGGTGGATATTAGAAATGAAATTTTATACCCCCAAATTCAGGGTGTTACAGATCTAACCCCCTTAACAGAATCTTGCCCTCAAGATTAAAGGAGAGGCCAGCAAGAAAACAAGATTGGTTTATCGATTTTTTACAGCTTCTTCAGCTCAACTTTGACTCTGGCAACTTTAGCTAGCGGACTAATTGCTTTGGCCTTCAGATGTTCACAACCAACTGATGCAATTCTTGAGGATCCCTTGGACCTGTGGGTTAGGACCCACACACGCTTTTGTTGTGCCACTCTGATTTTGTTGGTTGATGTTGATCGCATTGTCTTCATTGGGGTTAGCGACTAACCCCCTTAACAAGAGCATTGATACACACTTGGTGAAGATGTTGCGAACTCTGATCTTGACTGATTAAGAGAGGTTGCAGGATGCCAATCGGACAGGTGCAAAAGGGAAGAGTATAGGTAGAAAAGGTAAGATAGAAAAGGTAAGCATAGCTGGCTTAAAGAGATAGAAGGGAGAGCACCTAGCTACTTAACTCTACGGCATTCAGCTAGTAAACAGATGCCATTGCGGATCTAGGGGCCACAACACACCAACACTCATCACAAAGAAGCAAATCAGTCATGGCACAAAGACAAACAGCACAAGCATACAACAACAAACATCTCGTTGCTATACGTAACTTTTAATTGAATGGTGGTCTTTCCTTACCAAGGGGAAACTATTCTAAGGCCATCGAAAGGCTAGGGGAATAATAAGACATACAGAATAGGGGCATGAGCAGTATAAAGGATGGAGCTAAAGCAAGGATTGTAACCGACAGGGGAGAGAATGCAACCAAGGTCAAGATAGGTAAAACACCATTCTCAAATCGAGATGGGAAAGATGATATTTCAAAAGGTAGGCATAGGATAAGCATCATGGAAAGATCTAGATATTAGGAAGGTAAGGGTGATATCGAGCAAAAGCTAAGACTTGCAACGCGACAGAGGAAAAGGGAACGGACAAGAGCGAGATGGGCAAGACATCACTCATGGAATGAAATGGGAGAGGAAACTTTAAAAATGCAGGTAAGCATCAAGGTAAAGATCGAGGGATGGCAAGGGTTAAGGTGATAACGGACAAACACACAATAAAGGATGTATTTTAAATAGGACTTGCAAGGTGTCAAAGAAGGGGGAGCAGTCAACGATGAAATAGATGAGGCATTATCCCCGAATAGGGATGGAAATGAGGATGCTTCAAAGGGTAGGTTCAATGTAAGCAGGAAGGCAAGAGAATAGTTATCACGAGGGTCTGAAGGTGATAATGGACAAGGATGTAGGAGAGGAGGTAAATAGGCATAAGACAAAGGATATGAGTACCATAAAGGATGGAGTTAAGATAGGACCTGTAAATGGAAAAGGACAGGGTACGTCTAAGGGCCAGATAAGTAAACTGCCACTCTCCAATTGAGGTGTAAGAGAGGGGATGTTTAAAGAGCCAAAATAAAGATGAGTATCAAGGCAAGATCAATGGATGACAAGGAGATGGTGATAGCAAATAAAACACACAATAAAGGATGGAATTAAGACAAAAACCTGTAAGGCAACAAGGAGTGAAAAGAAATCAAGGGAGAGATAGGTAACTCATAGCCTCAAACTAGGTTGAAGGAAAGGGGAGGCTTTTAAAGGATAAGCTCGAGGTAAGCATTTAAGTAGAAGACATAAATATCGCAAGGGTCAAAGGCGATAACGGACAAGGGTATAAGAGAAAAGATGAAGGCATAGAAGAGCCAGTGGTATGAGTACAACAAAGAATGGAGTTAAGAAAAGACTCACACCTAGCAAAGACGAGGTTCTGACCAAGGGCGGGATAAGTAAAACACTTCCCTCGAATTGAGATGAGAGAGGAAATTTTAAATAACAGACATAAGATAGTCATCAAGGTAAGATGGAGAGACGGCGAAGGTAAAGGTAGTAATAGACAACAAAGGGTGGAGTTAAAAACTCACAAGCGACAAGGAATAGGATACAACTAAGGGAGAATAAGTAACCTTCAGCTTTTAAAATTGAGATGGAAGAGAGAAGGTACAGGTATAATATAGGCATCAAGGTAAGATATAGAGGTGTCCAAGGCGAAGGTGATAATAACGAAAGGCATAACAAAGGATAGAGTTAAGGCAAGACTCACGAAATGGAGAAGTGGGGAAAACAATCAAGGTAAGATAGGTGATGTTTCAATAGAATGGTTGAAGTAAGAATTCATTACCAAGGGAAGTTATAAGGAAGCAACGAGATTACCACGGGTGTGCAAAATAAAATGACTGCTCATGGATTATTAGGAAACAAGGGTGGTCAAGGATATGTTAACTGAAATGTCTTAAGCAGTCATTGGGGTATGAAAGATAAGCATACATAAAAATATGAGAATATGCAAGACTCCAAGGACAAGAGCATACTAAGACCAAGGGAATAGAAATTGTTGAAAGGTAATGACTTAACAACGAAATAGGAAGGGATCCCAAAAGACAGGAAGGTCATGAAAACATAAACTGAAATGTAAAAATAGGCAACCGAGTTTTCAGGGTTAAGTGTTTGAATTAAGGGGTAAGGGTATGGAAGAATCCAAAAGATGCAGCATGTCAATACCAAGGGAATAAAGATTGCCAAACGGTAGCAACTTAATGACAAAAAAAGGAGAGAACCCCAAAAAGACAAGAAGGTTATGGTCAGGGGGCATCTACAAAGATGTCGCAAGCACAGAGTAAGATCAGATCTAGTAGATTGAGAAAGGTTAGACCATAATAGAATAAAATACTTTTGGCAAGGGGCATATAGAAGCACAACATAGAATTAGTCAAGGTGACTAATATTTTGAAACAACATCAAGGATGAGGTGAAGTAAAAATCAATAAGTCCTTAAAACGACCAGTGCTAATCTAGAATAGCGGTCCTACAGTCAGCAAGGCTTTGATACCATTTATGTCACACCCGGTTTTGAAGGTAAACCGAATGCAAACCATGTATGTGCCAGGATCAGAAATTCACGTACACAGCGATTACATAAATGACTCATCATAGCACAATGCTTCGAATAATAATAAAGAGTAAGTAATAATATTAAAGACTAGAGTCATTTACATAATATAAATCAAAGTACACAGAATCGAAACGTAGCCAACGTAAATTAACCCACCACAGGCAGCTGACTGGGGGAGGTCGCTAGCCTAATCCTCAAACTCACCGAAGTCCTAGAACTCCTAGAGATCCGCCTCGACACCTTCTTCTTTACCTGAGCATAGATTGCACCAAAAGCAACCTGGTGTTTTGTGAAAGCAAGGGTGAATACACATCAACGTACTCAGCAAATGTCCTGTTTGGCTGAGGTGGACTAGCTTTATGTGGGGTTAGGGTCAAAGCAGTTGCTTTTAGTTTGTCAGGTATTTATTATTAGTAGAAGCCAAGTTTTAGCAATAACCAACCCGTGAATCATATTCCTCATCGAGGAACATCATTATCATCATCGTAACCAAAACCATAAATAGAATCATTGTATCTCAGATCATATCTATCTCTAATCAAAGAGGATCCCAAGGCCGCTCTTAAGCGTGAGTGCGGCTGATATATCAGTTTCTAACCCTCTGCAGAGGTCGCACACTTTACCCACAAGTCGTGATTCCCGTTTTGCCCGGGGATCATGACTCTCCATTGATCACTACCAAGGTGACCTAGCAGGGTCTCACTACGTAGTCTTTCCAAAGGTCATAGTCGCCTGTTAGGTTTCTCTAGTTTGATAAACACAGTACCTCTCCCCAAAGGAAGGGTGTTTAACAAAACCAAATCAAGAACCTCTGCAACCAGCCTCGGCAGAGCAAGTACTATGCTCGGACCCCATTGAGAGCGCTACGTCGAAGCCAATTACTCCTTTGGTTCCTCTAATTAATCAGCTAAGGGCGTCCCATTCCACCCTCATGGTTGCACTGTTTTCCCGGGTTGTCACTCCCCGAACAGGTCCTTACTGAGAGGTACTCAGGAAAAAAGGCCTGAGTCCCCTAAAGTATCACAAGATCATCATCGGGATAACATCATCGTATCATAAGTATTCACATCATGTTCATTGATTAAGTTAAGGCAATAGCATAATGCTAACCATGATAACCCAAAAGGTAAACAAGGATAAGGCAAATAGAAAGCTAGTCAATCCTTAGGTTTCAATTAAGTAATGCAGGACAGTGAATTATAAGTAGATAGGAATAGGTTTCAATTAAGTAATGCAGGACAGTGAATTATAAGTAGATAGGACATAATAGGTCAGAGGACACATGCCTTCACCAAACAGATGCTCAGTGTCTTCAACCTTGTAGAACTCGAAGAACCAAGTCACTTGGTCGTCAACGCTTGATCTTCGATTCCTCGAAGCTCAGGAACAGATCGCAATCTATTCACGACGCACAACGAATACAAACAGGCATAAGCAAACATATACTTGCATAAGAACATTACACCATACAAGATAAAATATTAAAAACGAGCAATATAAAATAGAGAGCGCTTATACGGTTACGCGAGAATAAGAAACGCGATGGTCGGAACTACGGTCGGGAAGCTATCGCGTTTACACTAAAAGAGTATTGATCATAACCTTTAGTTTGATTTGATTATATTAATAGATATTTATTTTAAATAAAACTAGAGCTATCGCACAATTTTAATTAGCTGACCACACTAACAATTCTTAGTTAAATAAGTAATTTAAATAACATCATCGACTCTAACCGGGACGAATTAACGGAGCGAGATGAAATACGTAACGCGTGAAACAGCACGACCGCACGCGACCTAGCGTGCACACCACGCTCGGCCCGCGCAGACAACATGACGACGGCGAATCCAACACGACAGCGTGCAAACGACACGCGGACACGCGCGACATAGCACGCTGACGGCACACGAAACAATGCGCGCGACCAGCGTGAACGAGAACGTCACCACCATGTGTGGAACAGCACGCGCGACAGGCGAGGAAAACTAAATGGTTGACACGTTTACACTAATCAAATGCTAAATAAATAGAAAATAGTTAAGTTAATATTTGTCATGTTAATATTTATTATATAAACCCAAGTTGAACACTACCCATTTAATCTAATTAGAATATTAATCTAATAAATATTAGCCGAGCAAACCTTAAGTTAACTATCTAAAATATGCGACCGGACGAACTAATGTTATTAACATGAATGTCTATAAGCGAAAGCAATTTATTACCACAGGCAGACGCCGCGTGACACATGTGATCGTCACGCGACAACGCACGCACACAACATGTGACAATGCGTGAGAACGGCACGTGCGATACACGCAAAACAATACGCGCGACAGTGGATGACACGCACGAGTCAACGTGACTATACACGCGAACAACATGATGTCGCGCGCGAACAAAAAACAAAAAATTAATGAAAAGTATTTAAGCTGATATTGATCAAGTTAATTAACGTTTATTTATAAAAGCGCGAGTTAAAACTATAAAATAGTTTTAATTAGAAAGTTTTTTAATAAGTATGGAATAAATAGCTAATTAAATAATATAGACTTGTGACATGATAAAATACATTACTAATACAAAATCGACGCGACTGAACAGTTAATTTAGAATGAACACGATATGCCGCAGCGCTAATCGATATCTTGTTTACACTAACTAAACATAAATGAAAACGCTTCGGATTGACACCACTACCCTAATAGCTATTGACGAAGCGTATAATTAAAATTACAAGTTTGTTTTCGGTTCAATTGTTATTTTAATAGCGGACCACTAAACAACTAATTACTAATTAATTATTCAACATACACGAAGTGGCGAAACGATTTTACTAGACGCGCAACTAGCGTATTGCACGAAAGACGGCACGCGCAAAACAGCGCTCGACACGCAGATCAGCACATGACAACGCGCGCACTAGACACGTGACGATCACTAACAAATATCGTGTTTATACTAAGCAAGTATTAATTCAAAAATATTAGTATAGATATAATCCTATTAATCGGATAATTATTGTACACACAAATAATTTTACCACTTAGTTCGACTATTTTGCCACACTTCGAACGAATGTTGCTTAAATACGTACTTAGCACCACGAGCAATTCTAGGTGAAGTGAATTATTGACGCCAGTCAAACAACCTGCATGAAGCATGCGAAACCGCGCACGCGATGACTCGGCACATGGTGTGTCAAGCGACGGGAGCAAGGCTTGCCGGAGTCGAGGATGGGCACAACGCATAGGGGCAAGCTATGGCCACGGCCAGCAGCGACATGGCCAGGGATTGCGGCTAGGGGCTCCGTCCAGCTGTGCATAGAGAAGGGAGAGAGAGGAGGATAGATGGAGTTCACCTCGGTGCGGACATGGCAATGGCAGGGCGAGGATGGATGGCGAGAGGCGCGAGGATGGCGAGGCGACGCTCGGCACGGCCGTTCCAGCGTGCAAACACTGCGAGGTCGCGAACTGCTCCGGGCGCGCGGTGCTATGTGGGAGAGAAGAGGCGCTGTTTGAGAGAGAGGAGCTGTCACACCTGGGTTTCGGAGCACCAAGACCCGGGCGCGAACATAATCACCAGGTGTGCTGGGACCAAGTCTCACACATATGATGAATCATGGCACAAGATCGAATGTCACATCTTTATTATATAACAGGAGTTCTATACAAAATAAATAAATAATTACATTATAAGGAGACAACGGTCCAGCAACCCAAAGTTGTCTGGAGACGACGGCCTAGACCTCTTACGAACTCGTCATAGCATCCTCCATGCGCCTCATCCTGCAGTACCTGTTCTTGACCTATGGGGGGGTGTGAGACAGCAAGAGTGAGCTCCCATACGTTCATAGCTCAACAAGTTGTGGGGAATAATGTGCATGAACTCGCCAAAGGTGGGAGCTCACGTGAAGTATAAGGCTTACCAAAGAGGATGGTTGAAGCTGATCATTGCTTTTAAAGTTGGTCAAAATTTTATTAGCAATTACTAAATATAAGTAAATACCAACCCAATTAAATAGTAGAACAAAAGTAACAACCTCACCTGCGATGCAATGCATATGACAAATTGAATTTAGTTTCATAATTTAATCATGTGAGTGTCCGAGCTGCTCATGGCCGTGAGCACGGCTAGTATACCAGTTTTACACTCTGCAGAGGTTGCGCATCTTTACCCACAAGTCATGTTACCCATCTGCCAAGAGACGGCCAATCCCATACACCTCTACCGAGGAGGCGAGGCAGGGTAACACTACGAGGCCTTTACAAAGTTCCACTAGGTTCAGAAAACCCACTACAGTTTATAGGAAGCTCCAATGCAGGAATCCCTCGTCTGACCGCCATCGCAGCAAAATCAACCCGAGGACCTCCCTACACTGACCACTCCCCTACTGCCCTTGCCCCTTTCGGGTAAGGTAGTCCTCCACTAGCTTTCCTAGTTAGTCAGCCAAGGGCGTCCCATTAAACCCTTGTGGTAACACTGTTTTCCCGGGTGGTTCTCCATGTTCCAATTAACATAATGATATTATCATGAACAGTAAATAACAAAGTGATAATAACAGTGTAATCATGAATAATATATATCCTCATACCCAAAACCACATAAAGCAATAGCAGGTACTACCCAAAAATTCAGTGGTAAACAAGGTATAAAGATAGTCAAACTAGGGTAACCTATTGGGTCCCATCAAAATTAACTTATGCAGATCATTATGATTAATCAAAACATGACTGGGTAAAAAGAAGTGATCAAGCGCACAACTTGCCTGGGACTTGAGATTACAGGTACCAACTTGGTCTTCAGGTGACTCGTAACCTCGCTGCTAGTCGTAGCAATACAGACAAACATGGTATAGACAAAATTAACATTACACCAAACATAAGAACAAACTGTATAATAATAATCTACGCATTGCTACGAGTTCGTGGGTTTGCAAACCACTAAAATCTGAGTTGCAGTTAAAGAGATATGGTTTTCCAAAGATTTAGACGATTAAATAATAAAACCATGTTCTATGTTGACTATAATTCATGTGATAAAGATATTACAAATGAGACCTTATTATAGATTAGTTAGACATCATATTTTGGTTAAATCATAGCCATATACTAGATTAGACTATGGTCTTCACTGTAATTAGAAAAGTTAACCAGGTGCCTTATTATTTTTGAAAACATGCCTCATGATAAAATGATGTTTACAAAAGTGTAGATTAAAATAACACGAATCTAACGCAACTGGAATGGGTCAAATCGGGATAAAAATGAATTAATTATGAGTAAAACGAGGTTCTAGGATTATTTATATATTAAAAATCATTTTAGAATTAATTTTATCTTTAAACACCAATTCCTAGTTGCGCCTACTATTCCATAGAAGTCCAGGGTGCTCTGTGAAATTATTAGGACCCAAACGTTTTAATCTTTACACAGCACGAGACGGCGGGTTTATTTTGAAGTTACCAAGGGGCTCTTTAGCTAAAAGTCACGGCGAAGGGGTATTTTGAAGTCACGGCCGCACGATCAGATCTAGGCAATCCAGATTAGATCGAGTATCCCTGAACCGGTATCCAATGGTAGCCATCGGATCGAGATCCGACGCCCAGCGTTTTAAATAACCCTAGGCTCGTTTTGACCATCCATCACCCGATTACCGGCTCAGATTACATGAACGAGGGGATGCACTTCTGGTTAAATCGTGACCGCCCAATGAGCAATCAACGGTTCACAGACGTCTTCTTTCCCCCGACCAAAAGCACGGCGCCCAGGGATCTAGGGGTGGGCGTTCGGGTTACCCGAAAATTTCGGGTCGGGTAATTCGGGTATTTAAAATTTCGGGTTTTGAGAATCGATACCCGAAATTACAACGGGTTTTACAATACCCAAAACTTCGGGTACCCGAAATTTCGGGTTCGGGTTCGGGTATTCCCGAACTACCCGAACTATTGTCTCTACTTCATAAAACACATGCACCCTATTAAATTAGTATAAAAATATAGTTTGAATAATGATATACATGAACATAAAAAACACAAGCAATCTACAATCACAAGTTATGCACAGTTATACATAATTATAGATGCACAAATTAATAATTAAGAATGACATGAGTACATGACACATGAAAGTTCGGGTATTTCGGGTACCCGATTATGATACCCGAATTACCCGAAATAATTTCGGGTTTTGCAAGTTGCTACCCGAAATTCTTAAACCAAATTTGGGTTTCGGGTATTTCGGGTTCGGGTTCGGGTTACGGGTTTTTTGCCCACCCCTGAGGGATCCACGGTGGCGCCACCACGCCCGACGGAGCACCACTGCACAGACGCGCAGGTACATGAACCTGGCTTCGACCAGAGCTACGCATGGAGGAAGGAGAAGGCGAGCCTTTGGGAAGGGTCTTGCCGGCGACCGTGGAGCAGGGTCAGCTATTCACGGTGCGCAGCAACCTGGCGGGTACGGACAAGCTCTGACGAGCAATTATTGAAGCCTCGGTGCATCACTTCGACAGAGACGGCCACGAACCCATTCCAAGGGACGTTATGAAGCTCCAGCAGACCTGTGTTCGCCTCAATCGCCAACGTAGAAGAGTGCCCTCGGCAACGCGTGAGTCCGCGGCCATGGCGAGATCCATCTGTGGCACACACAACTCACTTCTCCGCTGAGGCGCTCGGGTTTCGGGTCCGTTGCTGGCACCGGCTAGGGGAGTGGCGAGGGCTTCGTACCTAGATGACGGCTGCAGTCACGTCCTCTCCCTCTCTCTCTCTATGCTGGATCAACCAGGCTCCACATGGAGATGCACAGATGGTTGTGCACGAGTGTTTTGGTTCAAGGTGCTTCGGGTTGCATTATATACTGCTAGAGAAGACAACCGATCCCAACAACCTGTGATAGAATTTAAAATTATGCTTTTCTGTTGGAGTTTGTTGCACGCTTGATTCGGATCCTAGTCAAGGAAGAGGGTAATCTGCCAGGCGAGGTCCACACAACTGCGACACGGAGACACATCGTGAGAAGGAACTGGTGATAAAACGAACACCGGTCAGTGGGGATCCTGTGGCGCGTCGAGAGGGATTAATTTAATGGATGACATCAGATCTCGCATTAGCATGACGTCGTACGCGGCTAGAAATCATAAAATAATAGAAGAGACGTGGGCTTCAACAGAATTGTAGGAAGTGTGGGCTAGTTTTGTTTTTTTCCTATTTTTATTTAATCCTTTCCTGTTGTCATTTGTTTTCACTTTCCTTATCTTTTTTCCAGTTTCCAAATTAATTCCAATTCACGTTTGGTTTTTAAGTTTCAAACTCCAATTTAAATGCACAATCAAAAAAATCTCGTCATGGATGTAAAGTTAGTTGCATACGCTTATACTAATTATTTTATCCAATGACGAAAGTACGAAGTGCACACACAAAAGAATTTAGTATCTTTAAGAAGAAGAAAAAAATACTATTTCGAATGTATAGTCTAATTAAAAACTAAATCAAAAGTTCAATGTATTATACTTATTTATTCTAGGAAAAATATACTGAAAAAGTGTGTATCATTTATTTATTTTGGTCAAAATAAGTCATTTCGAAAGTGAAATCTTGATTAGAAGGTATGTTAGTTTAAATCTTTAGAGAACTTATCCTAAATCTATAATTCAACCAAAGGGTAATTTAATTCCTATGATGATCTTTTTATTCAATCCCTTATGTAGAGAACTCATTTATTTTGGGATATGTAACTTTGAAAGTGAGGGTTTTCTTATTAATAGATATCTTAATTATTAATATTTTGAAGCATCATTTATAAATCCTAAAGTAAGATTTTGGGTGTTACAAATTCTACCCCCCTAAAAATAATCTCGTTCTCGAGATTAGTAAGAAAAGGGATATACAAAGATTGTTTTGTAATTGATATTCTAGTTTCTAATTGGTTCAATATGAAGAGTTTTTTTCTTTAATTAGTAGGTGATTAGAATAGCATGGGTATCTTTTATGTGTAGTCACCCAATTATGTAGGATAAAAGATGGGTAGGTTAGGGCAAGAATAGTTTGTGATGAGAAAGATTATGGTGAGGAAAGTTTTCATCACAAATGGTGGGTCTTGTCTCATTTGGAGATCCGGATTGGCTCTTATCCTTCCTTGATGACATTGATGTCTTCCTTCTCGTGTCTTGGTGCTCCATCCGAGCTAGGGAGATATAGTTAAGATAGCTGGGGTATGTGGGTAGGACAAAATCTTGTTTATCAATAGGTTAGCATAGATGGATTATGTAACCTATTGGGAGTGTATGGCTGAGTTGATCTAAGGCACTAACTTAGGCCCAAAACATGTTTATAAGGTCTAATCTATTTCACTAGTATTAACTAACCTATTTATGTAACTCACTTTAGATTAGATCATATTAGATTATGTGGGATCTAGATTAGATTGGTATGACTAGTTTGACTAGATAAGATCTAATTAATTTGCATTAGATCATGGTTGTTAAACTAGGGTGGATAAGTATGCTTATTAGGATAAGATGGATCCATAAAGATAAGATAGAATATTTTGAGGTCAGTTAGATCTTATTAGGATGAGATAAAATCTTTTCAAGATAAGATGAGTCTACTAAGGTAATAGAGTATCTTTTAAGATAAGATGGATCTATTAAGCTAGATATATTTTAATTAGGATAAGTTAGGATCTTTTGAGATAAGTTGGATCTATGAGTGTAGGGTGGAATCTTTTAAGATGAGATGGATATTGTTAGGCTATATGCTTTAATGAGAGATAATCTAGTTTGTCTAGTTATTTTTATAAGCATTTTTTCCTATATGTATATGCAGATGTAATTATGGACATTACTCCACAAGTCATCACACTCAATCAAGATCCAAATCAGACAAGTGTCATAAGAACAAACATTCAAGTGCATATATATCTATAAAAATAGTTTTGTTTTTGTTCCTAAGATTAGGTTTCCTATTCCTAAAAGTCACTTTAGGTACAGGATTTTCAAAGTGTGAAATCCACATTTGTCTTTAGAAGTGAAAAGGTAAGAATAATCATAGTGAAGCGGAAATAGATGAGAAAAGATTAAGGAAAGTTTAGAAAGGATCAGAGTAGCAAAGGTAAGTAGATAATTGTTGTCCAGTTCTATCTAGGTTTCGTCCTACAGTCAACATCCCTCTGATACCACTTCTGTCACACCCGGGTTTCGGGGCACCAAGACCCGGGCGCGAACATAATCACCAGGTGTGCTGGGACCAAGTCTCACATATGATGAATCATGGCACAGGATCGAATGTCACATCTTTATTATATAACAGGAGTTTTGTACAAAATAAATAAATAATTACATTATAAGGAGACAACGGTCCAGCAACCCAAAGTTGACTGGGAGACGACGGCCTAGACCTCTCATGAACCCGTCATAGCATCCTCCATGCGCCTCATCCTGCGGTACCTGTTATTGACCTGTGGGGGGTGTGAGACAACAAGAGTGAGCTCACATACGTTCATAGCTCAACAAGTTGTGGAGAATAATGTGCATGAACTCGCCAAAGGTGGGAGCTCACGTGAAGTGTAAGGCTTACCAAAGAGGATGGTTGAAGCTGAGCATTGCTTTTAAAGTTGGTCAAAATTTTATTAGCAATTACTAAGTATAAGTAAATACCAACCCAATTAAATAGTAGAATAAAAGTAACAACCTCACCTGCGATGCAATGCATATGATAAATTGAATTTAGTTTCATAATTTAATCATGTGAGTGTCCGAGCTGCTCATGACCGTGAGCACGGCTAGTATACCAGTTTTACACTCTGCAGAGGTTGCGCATCTTTACCCACAAGTCATGTTACCCATCTGCCAAGAGATGGCCAATCCCATACACCTCTACCGAGGAGGCGAGGCATGGAAACACTACGAGGCCTTTACAAAGTTCCACTAGCTTCAGAAAACCCACTACAGTTTATAGGAAGCTCCAATGCAGGAATCCCTCGTCTGACCGCCATCGCAGCAAAATCAACCCGAGGACCTCCCTACACTGACCACTCCCCTACTGCCCTTGCCCCTTTCGGGTAAGATAGTCCTCCACTAGCTTTCCTAGTTAGTCAGCCAAGGGCGTCCCATTAAACCCTTGTGGTAGCACTGTTTTCCCAGGTGGTTCTCCATGTTCCAATTAACATAATGATCTTATCATGAACAGTAAATAACAAACTGATAATAACAGTGTAATCATGAATAATATATATCCTCATACCCAAAACCACGTAAAGCAATAGCAGGTACTACCCAAAAATTCAGTGGTAAACAAGGTATAAAGATAGTCAAACTAGGGTAACCTATTGGGTCCCATCAAAATTAACTTATGTTGATCATTATGATTAATCAGAACATGACTGGGTAAAAAGAAGTGATCAAGGGCACAACTTGCCTGGGACTTGAGATTACAGGTACCAACTTGCTCTTCAGATGACTCGTAACCTCGCTGCTAGTCGTAGCAATACAGACAAACATGGTATAGGCAAAATTAACATTACACCAAACATAAGAACAAACTGTATAATAATAATCTACGCGTTGCTACGAGATCGTGGGTTTGCAAACCACTAAAATCAGAGTTACGGTTAAAGAGATATGGTTTTCCAAAGATTTAGACGATTAAATAATAAAACCATGTTCTATGTTGACTATAATTCATGTGATAAAGATATTACAATTGAGACCTTATTATAGATTAGTTAGACATCATATTTTGGTTAAATCATAGCCATATACTAGATTAGACTATGGTCTTCACTATAATTAGAAAAGTTAACCAGGTGGCTTATTATTTTTTGAAAACATGCCTCATGATAAAATGATGTTTACACAACTGTAGATTATAATAACACGAATCTAACGCAACTGGAATAGGTTAAATCGGGATAAAAATGAATTAATTAAGAGTAAAACGAGGTTCTAGGATTATTTATATATTAAAAATCATTTTAGAATTAATTTTATCTTTAAACACCAATTCCTGGCTGCGCCTGCTATTCCATAGAAGTCCAGGGTGCTCTGTGAAATTATTAGGACCCAAACGTTTTAATCTTTACACAGCTCGGGACGACGGGTTTATTTTGAAGTTACCAAGGGGCTCTTTAGCTAAAAGTCACGGTGAAGGGGTATTTTGAAGTCACGGCCGCACGATCAGATCTGGGCGATCCAGATTAGATTGGGTATCCCTGAACCGGTATCCAATGGTAGCCATCGGATCAAGATCCGACGCCCAGCGTTTTAAATAACCCTAGGCTCATTTTGACCATCCATCACCCGATTACCGGCTCAGATTACACGAACGAGGGGATGCGCTTCTGGTTAAATCGTGACCGCCCAACGAGCAATCAACGGTTCACAGACGTCTTCTTTCCCCCGACCAAAAGCACGGCGCCCAGGGATCCACGGTGGCGCCACCACGCCCGACGGAGCACCACCGCACAGACGCGCAGGTACATGAACCTGGCTTCGACCAGAGCTACGCATGGAGGAAGGAGAAGGCGAGCCTTTGGGAAGGGTCTTGCCGGCGACTGTGGAGCAGGGTCAGCTGTTCACGGCACGCAGCAACCTGGCGGGGACGGACAAGCTCCGACGAGCAATTATTGAAGCCTCAGTGCATCACTTCGACAGATACGGCCATGACCCCATTCCAAGGGACGTTATGAAGCTCCAGCAGACCTGCGTTCGCCTCAATCGCCAATGTAGAAGAGTGCCCTCGGCAACGCGCGAGTCCGCGGCCATGGCGAGATCCGTCTGTGGCACACACAACTCACTTCTCCGCTGAGGCGCTTGGGTTTTGGGTCCGTTGCTGGCACCGGCTAGGGGAGGGGCGAGGGCTTCGTACCTGGATGACGGCTGCAGTCACGTCCTCTCTCTCTACGCTGGATCAACCAGGCTCCGCATGGAGATGCACAGATGGTTGCGCACGGGTGTTTTGGTTCAAGGTGCTTCAGGTTGCATTATATACTGCTAGAGAAGACAACCGATCCCAACAACCTGTGATAGAATTTAGGATAAAATTATGCTTTTCTATTGGAGTTTGTTGCACGCTTGATTCGTATCCTAGTCAAGGAAGAGGGTAATCTTCCAGGCGAGGTCCACACAACAGCGACACGGAGACACATCGTGAGAAGGAACTGGTGATAAAACAAACACCGGTCAGTGGGGATCCTGTGGCGCGTCGAGAGGGATTAATTTAATGGATGACATTAGATCTCGCATTAGCATGACGTTGTATGCGGCTAGAAATTATAAAATAATAGAAGAGACGTGGGCTTCAATAGAATTGTAGGAAGTGTGGGCTAGTTTTGTTTTTTTTCCTATTTTTATTTAATCCTTTCCTGTTGTCATTTGTTTTCTCTTTCCTTATCTTTTTTCCAGTTTCCAAATTAATTCCAATTCACGTTTGGTTTTTAAGTTTCAAACTCCATTTTAAATGCACAATCAAAAAAATCTCGTCATGGATGTAAAGTTAGTTGCATACGCTTATACTAATTATTTTATCCAATGATGAAAGTACGAAGTGCACACACAAAAGAATTTAGTATCTTTAAGAAGAAGAAAAAAATACTATTTCGAATGTATAGTCTAATTAAAAACTAAATCAAAAGTTTAATGTATTATACTTATTTATTCTAGGAAAAATATACTGAAAAAGTGTGTATCATTTATTTATTTTGGTCAAAATAAGTCATTTCGAAAGTGAAATCTTGATTAGAAGGTTTGTTAGTTTAAATCTTTAGAGAACTTATCCTAAATCTATAATTCAACCAAAGGGTAATTTAATTCCTATGATGATCTTTTTATTCAATCCCTTATGTAGAGAACTCATTTATTTTGGGATATGTAACTTTAAAAGTGAGGGTTTTCTTATTAATAGATATCTTAATTATTAATCTTTTGAAGCATCATTTATAAATCCTAAAGTAAGATTTTGGGTGTTACAGGAGCCAGGTTTGAGGAGTGTCTAGGGCGGACGGTTGCCGTGGGCTCCTCGTTGAGGGCGATATGGGCGGGCGGGTGGTTTTCTTTTCGTGGGAGAGACAACGCGCTGGGGCTCTTCATGCACCTGACGCGCGGGCCCAAGGAAGGAACGTGGGCGTGGCTGCGCTAGCATGAGAGCGAGCGAGTGAGGGCTAGGGCGCGGCGTGAGCGGCGCGGCTGGGTGAGCGCGGAGCTGCGGGGGAGGCGCACGACGCGCGCACGCGCGCGGGACGTGGCACGGAGAAGTGGAGGCCGGCGCGCTATGGTTTGGGGGGGATGGACCACACACGCCAGGTGGGCTAGGTGGGCTGCGAGGAGGGGAGCGCGAGATGGGCTGCCGGAGGGGGGTGCTGGGCGGACGCGCGGGGATGGCCTGGTGGGCCGCTGGCGCGGCTGGGCCAGCCAGGAAAAAGGGGGGTGTTGGGCTGGGTGTTTTCTTGTTTTCTTTTATTTCGTTTCTTTTCAATATTTGAATTTAGTTGTAGGTTATATAAATGCACCTCAAAACACAATCATCACCCATAAATATATACTTCATGAGTTTGAATAGATACACAACCACCACAATTCAACGTACAATAAAATGTCTTGGCATGCTATGCAATAATCAAGGATTCTTTTAGGGTTTTATTTTACTACGCTAAAAACCTATATATATAAAAACAACTCTCCCGATACTTATGAAAAAGGGAAAGTAAAGCAAAGAAAAGAGAGGGTAACACCTGAATTTGGTGGATATTAGAAAAGAAATTTTATACCCCCAAATTCAGGGTGTTACACTATCTGTGCTAACAACTGAGCTCGAAAGAAGGATTCCTGAATTCTGGTGCTGAACAAATCTGTCGCTGCAAGGTCCCTCTGAGTAGGTAGCCAAGACTCCACGGGTACGTGTCTGAACCGACGTACCCGGGCTGCAGTAGCACGCTAAAGATCAATCTGATGAGGATCGACAGCCAATGGTCGCACCTTAGTCTCGTCTCGCTCTCGGAAGCGGGGTGGAGGAATGGGTGGAGCGAAAATGGGAGCGGGAGGAGGTACAGTGGAAGCGGGAGTGGTGGAGGTGGTAGGTATGGCTGAAGTGGTGGATGGCTCTAGAGCGACAGAAGCTGGCGAAGTGGGAGGTGGAGTGGGAGCTGTGGCGGGTGTAGAGGGAGCGAAGGAGCGAGGCCGAGACGCGAGTCGACGAACTCTGTATGCAATCTAATCTAACGGTATCTGCAATTGTCCACCTCGCTCTGCCTGCTCTGCTGCTGCTGCAAGAGCTACTCGGGCTGCTCTATCCAGACGCTGCTTCTTGCGGCCTTCATGCTGTTCTAAGTACACGGTCTTCCCCTTGACCTGCCTGAAGGGGCGAGGAGGGTCTTTGTCGTCTCCTCCCCCTAGCGCTGACACATTCTTCGTGCGCACCATCCTCACTAGAGTGCTGAAAAGAAGAGTGAAAGACTAAGCACGAGTAGATAGCAACTAAAGAGATCATAGTCAAAGAAATAAGTACCTAGAAACCTCACAAGAGAGAGAGAATCCAGGCAGGACAGGAGATAGGCACATGGGCAGGCGAGGTCACTGAAATGACAAAAGAGGCGAGCACGTATTAGTCACAGTCACAAGTATATGAAATGTGAATAAATACATACACAGAGAGTTATGACACAGAAATTGAGTGATTTTGAGATATAGAGGTCAAACGACGTGAAAACGACGTTTGAGCGAGGAATAGTGCCATAGGAGGTTTGAAATTGGAATTGAGGCATGAAATGATTGGAATTGAGCCGATGCTTCACGAGTAGGTTAATATGAGTGAAGTGTGCGCTCGGTTCGAATTTAGGCAAAGAAAGTGGATTTGTGGCACTCGGCTCGGAATCAATGGCTATAAAAGGGGATTTATGAGAAACTGTTGCCTGGGATATCGGATTGGCGTGAAATTTGGCGAATATGTTACTTGGGGTGATATGGAGGTGCAAAAAAATCTGGGATCGATTTGAGCAGTTTTGGCTGGTTTGGGCATTTCATCGAGCATTTGGTGCGCGGGGGTTTAGGTTTGGAGGGAAATGGCCATATGAGTGATTGAAACCCTCCCTAAGGAGCTAGGAACCTATAGGGGAATTCAAGGAGCATATAGGGACACATCCAAGCACTTGATTCACAAGAATTTGACAAAGATTTGGAATTTGAGTCAAAGGGTGGAATATGGGGAGAACTGCATTGCCTGCACAGAGAAAAGAGAGAGGGGGAAAAGCAGTGGGGAGCTCACCAGGGAAGAAGGCTGGCCCTAAGCTTGAGGAGATCCCTGGAGCACGACCGCCAGCGATCGCTGTCAGTGAACAAAGGGAGGAAGAATCACTAGAGAGCAGAGAGCCAGTGAACTGAGAGAGACAGGATAGCCTCTGGCTCGGGCTGGAGGTTCATTTTAAAAACGCATCATGGGCGCACTGGACAATCTACAGTGCCTATCCTAGGCACACCGGATAGTGCACAGTAGCCGTCCGGTGAGCCACCGGACAGCACACAGAAGAAAAGGGGATCTGCGCGCGCCAACCAGGGCACCGGACAGTGCACAGAGCAGTGTCTAGTGCACACCGGACTGTCCGGTGAACCCAGACAGAGGGGAGTTTGAAATTTTTCAGATTTTCTATCTAATTTTGAACCAAACCAAATCCCAACTTATAAGCACACAAAAGAACACCTATTAGGACAGGTATTGGTACCCTCATATATTTTACCATAATTTTCAAAATATTTTGCCATAGGCTAGATAATTTTTAGAGAAAATAGACAAATGGTGAGATTTGCATTGCGGCTTTGCACTAGGGGTTTTATTGATGTTTTGAGTTTTGAATACTCCCCCTAAGTGCAGTGCCACATGCATATCTCAAGAACCAACAATTGCATAGTAAATAATAATTTAAGTACTAAAAAGATTAAAACTAAGACTTGTCAAGTTTGAGCCCGAGTTAAGCTTTTTCACTCGCTTTGTTGGCGGTTATCTTAACTAGGTTAGACAAGCCCTAGATGCAATACAAGAAATTTAAAGATGCAATGCAAGTTTGACAACACCATTTTGATATTTTAAATGAAATTTCTGAGATCAAGAATGTTTAACTCATTCCTCAACATACAAAAGCGGGTTTTATCTAGTGGCTTTGTGAAAATGTCCGCTAATTGATCTTCCGATCTCACTCCTTCTAAAATAATGTCTCCTTTAGCAACATGATCTCTAAGGAAGTGATGACGGATATCAATGTGCTTAGTGCGAGAGTGTTGTATAGGATTATTAGCAATTTTAACAGCACTCTTATTGTCACACAACAAAGGTACCTTTTCTAGAACTACACCATAGTCTAGAAGAGTTTGTTTCATGTAAAGGATCTGTGTGCAACAGGCACCCATGGCAATGTATTCCGCTTCGGCGGTTGACAAGGCAACACTATTTTGCTTCTTAGATGTCCATGATACTAGTGATCTCCCAAGCAAATGGCATCCCCTGGAAGTACTTTTTCTATCAATTTTGCAGCCGGCATAATTCGAATCGAGATAGCCAATTAAATCAAAAGTAGCTCCTTTAGGATACCAAAGGCCAACGCTTGGGGTGTGCTTAAGATACCTAAGAATTCTTTTAACAGCGCGAAGATGAGCTTTCTTAGGATTTAATTGAAATCTAGCACACATACAGACACTAAACATGATATCGGGCCTAGATGCGATAAGGTATAATAAACTACCAATCATGGAACGGTAGAGAGTTTGATCAACCGGGTTACCTCCCTCATCTAGGTTGAGATGTCCATTTGTAGGCATAGGTGTCTTGATTGGTTTGCATTTCTCCATGTTGAATCTTTTCAACAATTCTTTGGTATACTTCTCTTGTGAGAGGAAGTTACCATCTTTCATTTGCTTGACTTGAAAGCCAAGGAAGTACGTCAGCTCACCAATCATAGACATCTCAAACTCCTTCGACATCAACTCACCAAATTCCTTGCAATGATAATCATTTATCGAGCCAAAGATTATATCATCAACATAAACTTGACAAATGAAAATATCACCGTTATGTTTCTTTGTGAATAAGGTTGTGTCGACGGTCCCGATCTTGAAGCCCTTTTCGATGAGGAAGTCGCGAAGACGCTCATACCAAGCCCTTGGAGCTTGCTCTAACCCATATAGCGCCTTGGACAATCTGTAAGCATGGTTAGGATATCTAGGGTCTTCAAACCCGGGTGGTTGCTCAACATATACAAGTTCATTTATAAAGCCATTTAAAATGCACTTTTCACATCCATTTGATAAAGTTTTATGTCATAGCATGATGCATATGCAATGAGGATATGGATGGCTTCAAGTCGACCAACCGGTGCAAAGGTCTCTCCAAAATCTAAGCCTTCAACTTGAGAGAAGCCCTTTGCAACAAGTCTTGCCTTGTTCCACACAATCACGCCTTGATCATCTTGTTTGTTTCTGAACACCCACTTTGTTCCAATGATCCTTGCATCTTGTGGAGGCTTCTCCAGGGTCCAAACTTGGTTACGGGTGAAGTTGTTTTAGTTCTTCATGCATGGCATTCACCCAGTCCGGATCCTGTAGCGCCTCATCTATATATGTAGGTTCAACACAAGAAACAAAAGAATGATGTTCAATAAATGAAGCATGTGTATGTGTACGAGTGACAACCCCTTGTGAAGGACTCCCAATGATTTGATCTTGTGGGTGTGCTTGAAGTAGTGATGAGTTTCTCCTGTCAACCACTTGGGAAGAAGGTCCTGGAGCATCAACATCTTCGGCTTGTACCCTTGCTTGTTCATGAGAGACAAATGTGTCTTCATTTGCATGCCTCTCATCTTTTTCATCATCATGTGGTACATTTGATGAAGAAGGCCTGTCAATAATTTGCACCTCTTCTTCATCTTCTTTTGGTTTGTTGGCTCCAATTGGCATGTTCTTCATGGCTTTCCTAAGTGGCTCATCACCTACATCATCAAGATTTTCATGTGCTCCTTGGGAGCTATTAGTCTCATCAAACTCCACATCATATGTTTCTTCTACCACGCCAGTAGCATGATTGAATACTCGATATGCTTTGGATTTTGATGAATAACCAAGTAGAAAACCAATATCACAACGTCTTTGAAACTTCCCTAGGTGATGGCGCTTCTTGTAGATGTAGCATTTGCATCCAAGCACCCGAAAGAAGGAGACATATGGCTTTTCCCATTTAGCAGTTCATAGGGAGTCTTCTCAAGTAGCCGGTGAGGAAATAGCATGTTTGATGCATAACATGCAGTGTTGACAGCTTCGGCCCAAAACCTCTCTGGTGTGTTATACTCATCAATCATTGTTCTTGCAAGTGTGATCAAGGTCATGTTCTTCCTTTCAACAACTCCATTCTGTTGAGGTGTATATGTTGCTGAAACTTCATGCTTGATCCCAATCTCATCACAATATTCATGTATGTTGGTATTGTAAAATTCTTTTCCATTGTCACTTCTAATCTTCTTGATCTTGCAATCAAATTCATTTTGAGTCTTCTTGGCAAACTTCTTGAATATAGATGTAACTTCAGACTTATCATGGAGAAAGAACACCCAAGTGTATCTTGAAAAGTCATCAACTATAACCAGACAGTAGAGGTTGCCACCAGCACTTGCATAAGTTGTTGGTCCAAATAGATCCATGTGAAACAGTTCCAATGGCCTTTATGTTGACATGAAAGCTTTTGTAGGATGTGTATTAGCAACTTGCTTTCCAGCTTGACATGCACTACAAGGCTTGTCCTTTTCAAATACAACATCCTTTAGACCTCTAACCATGTCCTTCTTTAGTACTTTCTTGAGTGTGCTCATTCCAACATGTGCAAGCCTTCTATGCCATAGCCATCCAAGTGATGCTTTGGTAAAGAGGCAAGTTCTTAAGTCTGCATCTTCAGAGGTGAAATCCACTAAGTAGATATTGCTATATCTAAATCCTTTGAACATTATTGACTCATCATCCATTTTTGATACAATAACATCTGTTGGAGTGAATAGGCATTGAAGGCCAAGATCACAGAGTTGACCCACTGATGGTAAGTTGGAGCTCAAAGGTGCAACCAAGAGAACATTTGAAATTGATAGATCATTTGAAATTGCTACCTTGCCAAGTCCTTGAACTTTTCCCTTTAAATTATCCCCAAAAGTGATTTTGTCTTGTCCATCAACATTCTCATCAAGTGAGGTGAACATCCTTGAGTTGCCTGTCATATGTTGTGTGCATCCACTGTCAATAACCTAATGGCTCCCACCGGTCTTATAGTTCACCTACATCCACAGACAAATCAAGCTTGAATTTTGAGGGCTCTATTTTGCATAGGACCGGTGACTTTCTCAATCAAAGACTTTGCAACCCAAATTTGTCTAGGTCTACTCTTGCTTGGTGGACCTAGGAATGTAACTTTGACTTTTCCATTTGCTACTTTTCTTAGAACATAATGGGCATTGAAGGCAAATGGTCTTGAGTGCTTTGGCAAGGGAGTTGGTGGTTTGGCTTTGCAGTTGTGGGCAAAATGACCTTCTTTTCCACACTCAAAGCATTTGATAGGCTTATGAGTCTGCTTTGGCTTGTATTGATTTGTAGCTTTCTTTTGCACAAAAGAATTATATCCAATACCACTCTTGTTGTTTTTCATGATAGTGTTCATGAGCAATTCATTTTGGAG
This sequence comes from Zea mays, assembly GCF_902167145.1. Taxonomy (NCBI): domain Eukaryota; kingdom Viridiplantae; phylum Streptophyta; class Magnoliopsida; order Poales; family Poaceae; genus Zea; species Zea mays. The sequence goes on along the minus strand of NC_050105.1, from coordinate 134,030,588 downwards.
GTATTGGCCTTTGTTGAACATTTGCACACTTGTTGCAAGATGTTCATTTTCACTCTTAAGTTTCTTGACCTCATTTCTAAGCCTTTCATTATCCACTGCCAACTCATTGTTGAAGTCATTGTTCTCAATGGCAACCTTTCCTCTAGTAGTTGCATCAGTCAAATGTCTCTTCAGTTTTTGGTTGTCTAATGTCAAGACTTCAACTTTTTTAGTCAGTTCATCATGAAGACTAGTTTGATCATCTTGGCTCAAATCATCACATGAGGTTGCTACATCAATCTTAACAACAGGGTTAATAGCCTCATGTGTACTGCAATATAAAAGCTCATTTGCAACAAGAAGATTATCATGATCAATTTTAATCTTTATATAGTCTTCCTTAATTTTCACAAATCTTTCTTTCAACTCCCTATTTGCTTCATTTAATTTTTCACACTTATCCTTAACATCTTTTAGGGAGGATTTAAGCTCATTTACAGTGCATGACATAGTTTTGTTTTCTTCTTTCATCTCATCACTAGATTTTATAGCTATGTCATATTTGGCATTTAAAAATTCATTTTCATCCTTCAACTTATCACATTTAGCCTTTGACTTCCTAATGATTTGAGTGTATTCCTTAAGCAAGTCAGCTAGTTCATCATAGGAAGGTGAAGCAAATTCATCATCACTATCACTATCACTATCATTAATAATATCATTATCAATTTGTACCTTCCGTTCACCTTTAGCCATGAGGCATAGGTGAGAAGTCGATGAAGGTGATGGTGGTGGTGAAGAGAAGTCCCCAGTGATGGCGGCAACTTTTTCATCATTTTCTTCTTCACTTGAAGAAGACCCACTTGATGACTCAATGTCAGTGAGCCAGTCACCAACAATGTATGTCTTTCCATTTTTCTTTTTGTGGAACCTCTTGTGCTTCCCATCCTTCCTCTTGAAGAATTTCTTTTCCTTTTTCTCGTCATCACTGTCATCATCTTTCTTGCCCTTCAACTTGTTCTTCTTGGGCTTGTTGCATTGATGAGCAAGATGACCAAGCTCTCCACAATTGTAGCAGTGCATTTCAGAGATGGGCTTTCTTTTACTGGAGAAGAATTTCTTCTTTCTTGAGTCAAACTTGATGCCTTCTCTGTTGAGCTTCTTTAACATCTTGGTGGTCTTCCTCACCATCAAAGCAATGTTAGCATCAAGATCATCATCACTGAGGATTCCTCCTCAATTTGCACTTTAGCTTTTCCTTTATTTTCTTGATTGGCTTTGAGAGCCAAATCCTTTCTCTTGGAAGATGACTCGTCCTTGTCATTTATGTGCATGTACATCTCATGAGCATTGATCTTTCCCAATATTTGTGTAGGAGTAGCAACTAAAAGATCCATCTAATGTAACACTGTGACAATGTGTCCATATTTGTCAATTGGGAGGACACTGAGAATCTTCCTCACAACATCCGGTTGTGAAATTCGGGTGAGCCCCAAACCATTTACTTCCTCTACAAGAATATTAAGACGTGAGTACGTAGCTTTGGCATTTTCATTTGCAAGCATCTCAAAAGAATTTAATTTTCTCATAGCAATGTGATATCTCTCCTCATGCTCACTTCTAGTCCCTTCATGTAGAGCACATATATCCATCCACAAATCATGCGCATTTCTATGGTTTCTAACTCTATTAAACACATCTTTGCAAAGGCCTCTAAAAAGAGTGTTTTTGGCCTTAGCATTCCATTTCTCATAGTTAAACTCTTCTCCTACAAGATTTGTGGGGTCTCTAGGTTCAGGGAACCCTTGTGTTGCGGCTTTGTAGACACCAATATCTATAGCCTCTAAATAAGCTTCCATACGAATTTCCCAATATGGAAAATCGTCACCATCAAAAACGGGAGGAGGTCCATCCCCACCGGACATCGTTACTCTAGCGGTTAAGCTAATCTAAGAGCAACAAGGCTCCGATACCAATTGAAAGGATCACGATGCCCAAGAGGGGGGTGAATTGGGCTTTTCTAAAAATCAACAATAATTAAACCCTAAGCAAGAGCCCAACTTCACCCCAACAACTAGCAATAAGAGAATAATACTAGAAATTCAACAATGCTAAGACAATACTTCAACTACTTGCTAAACAAATGCACAAGGCAAAGTACTTAAATTAAGTGTGGAATGTAAAGCAAAGTTTAGAATACTCCTCCAATTTTTCCCGAGGTATCGAAGAGTCACAACAATGCTAAGACAATACTTCAACTACTTGCTAAACAAATGCACAAGGCAAAGTACTTAAATTAAGTGTGGAATGTAAAGCAAAGTTTAGAATACTCCTCCAATTTTTCCCGAGGTATCGAAGAGTCGGCACTCTCCCCTAGTCCTCGTTGGAGCACCCGCGCAAGGGTATCGCTCCCCCTTGGTCCTCGCAAGAACCAAGTGCTCACTATGAGATGATCCTTTGCCACTCCGGCGTGGTGGATCTCTCACGACCGCTTACAATCTCGAGCCGGGTCACCAACAAGATCTCCAAGGTGATCACCGAGCTCCCAACGCCACCAAGCCATCTAGGTGATGCCGACCACCAAGAGTAACAAGTCATAGACTTTCACTTGACCAAGAGAAACCTAATGCATGCGGTGTGTGCTCTACGTGGCTCTCGCTAGCACTAATGAGGTCCAAATGTGGGATTAAGATTTCCTAATCGCCTCACTAAGCTTTGTGGTGCTTGCAATGCTCTAGCAATATGTAGGAGTAAATGTGGGCAACAAGACAATCAATATGGTGGGTGTAGGGGTATAAATAGCCCTCACCCACCAACTAGCCGTTACCAAAACCTAGTTGCGCATGGGTGCACCGGACAGTCCGGTGCGCTACCGGTGCGCCAACCGTGCGCCACCGGTGCGCCAACGGTCACCTCCAACGGCTAGTTCTGACAGCTAGCCGTTGGGCAGATGACGCACTGGATAGTAAACAGTCACTGTCCGGTGCACACCAGACAGTCCGGTGTGCCGGCTATAATTCAATTTTCCAACTCTACGCTCTCGGGTTTCTGGAGTGGGAATAGGTCTTCCCGGGGCCAGGCTGGCCCCACTGACAGAGGGCGCACCGGACAGTCCGGTGCCCCTAGGTCAGAAACCCTAAGTTCTGTTTTCTTTTTTTCAAATTGGTTTTTGTTCTAACTCATGAGTATGTTCTAGAGTAACACCTAGCACTATATGTGAGTGTGAATATGCACCAACACTATACTAGAACTCTCTTGGTCAAACTACTCATCGACAACCCCTCTTTATAGTACGGCTAAAACAAAATAAAAGACCTAACTCTATACCGAGTGTCCGCAACTCCTTGACACTCAAAATACGAATACCTTCATCTTTTGTTTCGTCGTTTCAGTCGTTGCTTCAAGTTCTTATCTTAGGGATTGTTTTCACCGTTGTAGTACATCTTCCTCTAATGCGACCTAACTTACCATTTGTCTCTGCAAAACACACGTTAGTCACATATAATATTACGTTGTCATTAATCACTAAAACCAACCAGGGGCCTAGATGCTTTCAAAGGACAAGGTAAATATAAAGCTATTCAATCCTTACGTTTTAATTATGTAATGCGGGGAAATGAATTATCACGTGAATAGGCCATAAGTAGGTCAGAGGACACTTTCCTTCATCAAATAGCTGCTACTCAGGGTCTTCTCTTGCAACTCCTCAGACTCCACAAACGGACTGTTATCTATGAGACTGCAAACAAACAGTCAAAATTCTTGAAATTGAAAGAAACAATACACCATAGAACAGAATAGATCATTTCAATGTGCCATGTGACATAGAGCTCGCATTAACGATCACATGAGAAAGGAAATTGCGATGGTCGAAGCTACAGTCGAGGGATATTGTATTTACGCTAAGCAAATATGAACTAGAATATTTAATTTGACATAGTCATATTAATAGGCATTTATCATATGCAAAATAAAATTACTACTTAGTTTCGATTAATTTGCTACTCCAAACATCGTTGGTTAAATAAGTAATTAATTAACATGAGCGATTCTAAGTGAGGAAAAATAGTGACGCGTAACAAAGCGTGCGACGTGTGAACCACGCAACACATTTGAACAACACATGTGAACAGCGTGATGTGCATGAACGCGCGCAATAACGCAACACATGTGAACATCGCGATGTGCGTGAATGCGCATAACGAGGCGACAGCAAGGCTGTGGGGGTGTAGACAGACACGTGTTGGGGTAGATTGACGTCATCAGGGGTAGACAGACGCATGCGGGGGTAGACGAACGTTGTTGAGGGTTGTTGGTGTGAAGACCGAACACCCCTTCGATCGCTGCTTCCCCCGTGCATTAACCCACTTCGTAAGAGCTTGGTGCAAGGAAAGACAAACATGGTAGGTGCAAAGACCTAAGCGGCTAGTTGCGAGGATTACTAGTCTTTGCTCTCTCGTCCTAACGATGAAGTCAACTGGGGCTACTCGCCCGCGGTCAGTAGGGCCTTTGAATGCTGACCTAAGACCTAATGGTGGCTAAGGCGGTCGACTTCAACAGGTCGACAGGATCTATGAAGGGCCCGTGCCTCCGTCCGCAAGGAAAGGAGACTGACGCCGAGCCCTCGCACCATCCAACTGTAGTGGAACGGAGCTAGTCGCCCCGGGACCACCTATCAGCGTCTGGATAGGGTATTAATTCAGGTGTGATAGAAGAACTCGTGCTTGCCACCCTGTAATTACCCCATTGTAAAGTGCATGTTGGGAATATAGTTTGTGGCTGGGGGCAAAATAGTATTTAGGTTCACCAACCCTCGACTACCCCTATAAATACCTCGGTCCTGTAGCCATTTAGGACACACTTAACAAAGCATTTATGCTCCTATTTTGTCCTACTTACTGTTTCTCGGCGCTCGAGTGTTTGATTCACGCTTTTCTGTACCAACATTTGGTGCCCATCGTTCGTGCTCCAAACAACAAATCCCACGATGGCTCCCAAGAAAGTGACTACAAGGGACACCTCCTCTATGGATGATAACACCAAGGCAGCCCTCGTCGAGAAGAAAGGCAAAGTAGTCCTCGCAGAACACCTTGCCTGCTACAACCAAGACCAACGGAGCCGATGCAGTCAATAGCAAGCACCCTCAATGGTCTTAGTGGCCGATTGAGAGAGGGAAAGGGTTGAAATAGACCCGGCCTTTGTGGCCTCCTCAATGGGGACTAGGTTCTTTGGAATCAAACCTCGGTAAAACAAATCACCGTGTCTACTCACTTTGATTACCGCTTGATTTGTTTGCCCTCTTTCCTCTCTCTAATGTTTCCTTGCTAGTATTGATTTGAGTTTGCTCCCATACGTCATATGCATCCTTTGAGCAACTCTTAGCAAGAGAAACATTGTTTCGAACTTGAATTTAATTCTAACGCTAACCTTGGCCTTAGTGTGTGTTTAAGTTTATAAATTTCAGGTTTCGCCTATTCACCCCCCTCTAGGCAACTTTCAATTGGTATCAAAGCCAGTGCTTCATTAAGAGTCTAACCAACTCGAAGTGATGTCTAGAGATCACGCCAAAAGGGAGATCATGACCGGCGACAGGCCCGCAGGCTCGGGGAAGACTCTCTCAAGAGAGTCTGGCAACAAGTACAAGGAGGAATCCTCTTCCTCCATCAAGTCACATAGGAGGGGTGATAAGAAGAAGAAGATGAAGAAAGTGGTCTACTACGAGACCGACTCTTCGTCACCCTCCACGTCCGGCACCGAGTCATCGACTACTTCTAAGCGCCATGAGCGCAAGAAGTATAGTAAGATGCCTCTTTGCTATCCCCGTATTTCCAAGCGCGCTCCTCTACTTTCTGTTCCCTTAGGCAAACCACCATATTTTGATGGTGAAGATTATTGTATGTGGAGTGATAAAATGTGGCATCATCTAACCTCACTCCACGAAAGCATATGGGATATTGTTGAATTTGGAGCGCAGACACCACAGGTGGGGGATAAGGACTATGACTCGGATGAGGCCGCCCAAATTAGGCACATCAACTCACAAGCAACTTCTATACTCCTTGCCTCCTTATGTAGAGAGGAGTATAATAAGGTGCAAGGGTTGAAGAACGCCAAAGAAATTTAGGACGTTCTCAAGACGGCGCATGAAGGGGACGAGGTGACCAAGATCACCAAGCGTGAGACGATCGAAGGAGAGCTCGGTCGATTCGTCCTCAACAAAGGGGAAGAGCCACAAGCTATATACAACCGGCTCAAGACAATGGTGAACCAAGTGCGCAACCTCGGGAGCACTAAATGGGATGACCATGAAATGGTCAAGGTTATTCTAAGATCCCTTGTTTTTCACAACACTACTCAAGTTCAATTAATTCATGGGGATCCTAGATATAAGCAGATGTCTTCTGAGGAGGTAATTGACAAGTTTGTGAGCTTTGAAATTATGATCAAAGACTCCAAACATATTGTTAACTTGGAGCAAGGTGCCGCCTCTACACCTGAGGTGCAACCCGTTGCATTCAAAGCAATGGAAGAAAAGAAGGAGGAGTCTACACCAAGTAGGCTTCTAATCGACGCCTCTAAGCTCGACAACAAGGAAATGGTGTTCATCATCAAGGGTTTCCGCCAAATCCTCAAGCAAAGGAGGGGGAAGGACTACAAGCCCCGCTCCAAAAGGGTATGCTACCGGTGTGGTAAGTTCGGTCACTTTATTGTTAAATGCCCATATTCTAGTGAAAGTGACAGGGACGATGACAAGAAGGGGAAGAAGAAGGAGAAGAAGAGATACTACAAAAAGAAGGGCGGCGAGGCGCACATGGGGCGCGAATGAGACTCCGATGAGAGCTCACCGACTCCTCTGACGAGGACGCCGCCAACATTGCCGTCAACAAGGGTCTCCTCTTCCCCAACGTCGGCCACAAGTGTCTCATGGCAAAGGATGGCAAAAAGAAGAAGGTACACTCTAGAGCCACACCCAAGTATACTACATCTAGTGATGAGGGTAGCTCTAGTGAAAATGAAGATGATTTAATTTCTCTCTTTGCTAACCTTAACATGGAACAAAAGAAAAAATTAAATGAATTAATTGAAACCATTAACGAGAAGGATGATCTCTTGGAATGCCAAGAGGACTTGCTCGTTAAAAAAATAAAAAAAAATTGTTAAGTTAAAAAATGCTTATGCTCTAGAAGTAGAGAAATGTGAAAACTTGTCTAAGGAGCTTAGCATTTCAATAATTCAATTTTCTGTCTTAAAGATGAAAATGCTAGTTTAGTTTCTAAGATTGAAAAATTAAATGTTTGCAATGATTCAATTTCTAGTCTTAGAATTGAGAATGATAATTTAAATGCTAAGATTGAGGAATTGAGTACTTGCATAGCATCTACATCTACTGTTAAAAATGTTACCATTTGTAGTAGATGTAGAGATATCAATGTTGAAGCTATTGATGATCACCTTGCTATGATTAAACAACAAAATGATCACATAGCTACTTTAAATGCTAAAATTGTCGAGCATGAACTTGAAAATGAAAAGTTTAAATTTGCTAGAAGCATGCTCTATAATGGGAGACGCCCTAGCATTAAGGATGGTATTGGTTTCCAACAGGGGAATCAAAACAACACCAAACTTAATGCTCCTAAGAAATTATCTAACTTTGTAAAGGGCAAGGCTCCCTTGGTTTAGGATAGAGAGGGTTACATTTTATATCCTGCAAACTATCCTGAGCATAAAATTAGGAAAATTCATGCTAAAAACCTCACGGTGTTTCTCACCATGCATTTATGTATAAAAATGAGGCTTATAGTTCTAGGCATACCACTAATGTTAAAATGCCTAAGAAGAAAATTCCTAATGCATCAAATGAGCATAGTATTTCATTTAAGACTTTTGATGCTTCCTATGTGCTAACTAACAAATCAGGCAAAGTAGTTGCCAAATATGTTGGGGGCAAACACAAGAGTCCAAAGACTTGTGTTTGGATACCCAAGGTGCTTGTTTCTAATGTCAAAGAACCCAAGACCGTTTGGGTACCTAAGAACAAGACCTAAATTTGTTTTGTAGGTTTATGCATCCGGTGGATCAAGTTGGATAATTGATAGCGGATGTACAAACCACATGATAGGGGAGAAAAGAATGTTCTCCTCTTATGAGAAAAATGAAGATACCCAAAGAGCTATTACATTCGGGGATGGAAATCAAGGTTTGGTCAAAGGTTTGGGTAAAATTGCTATATCCCATGACCATTCCATTTCCAATGTTTTTCTTATAGATTCATTAGACTACAATTTGCTTTCTGTTTCTCAATTATGCAAAATGGGCTACAACTATCCATTTACTGATGTAGGTGTTACTGTCTTTAGAAGAAGTGATGATTCAATAGCATTTAAGGGAATGTTATATGGTCAGCTAAATTTAGTTGATTTTAATGATAACAAAGCTAAACTAGACACTTGCTTAATTGCTAAGACTAATGTGGGCTGGTTCTGGCATCGCCGACTCGCCCATGTTGGAGTGAAGAATCTTCATAAGCTTCTAAAGGGAGAGCACATTTTAGGACTAACAAATGTTCATTTTGAGAAAGACAGATTCTGTAGCGCATAGCAAGAAGGGAAGCAAGTTGGAGTCCATCATCCACACAAGAACATCATGATGACTGACAGGCCGCTCGAGCTACTCCACATGGACCTATTTGGCCTGATTGCTTACATAAGCATCGGCGGGAGTAAGTACTGTCTAGTTATTGTGGATGATTATTCTCGCTTCACTTGGGTATTCTTTTTCAAGGAAAAATCTCAAACCCAAGAGACTTTAAAAAGATTCTTAAGATGGGCTCAAAATGAGTTCGGATTGAGAATCAAAAAGATAAGAAGCGATAATGGAACGGAGTTCAAGAATTCTCAAATCGAAGGATTTCTTGAGGAGGAGGGCATCAAGCATGAGTTCTCTTCTCCCTACACACCTCAACACAATGGTGTAGTGGAGAGGAAGAATAGAACTCTACTAGACATGGCAAGAACCATGCTTGATGAGTACATGACACCGGACCGGTTTTGGACGAAGGCAATTAACATTGCCTGCTACTCCATCAACCGGTTATATCTTCACCGAATCCTCAAGAAAACATCATATGAACTCCTCACTGGTAAAAAGCCCAATGTTTCATATTTTAGAGTCTTTGGGAGCAAATTCTTTATTCTTATTAAAAGAGGTAGAAGTTCTAAATTTGCTCCTAAAGCAGTAGAAGGCTTTTTATTAGGTTATGACTTAAATACAAGGGCATATAGAGTCTTCAACAAATCCACTGGACTAGTTGAAGTTTCTTGTGACATTGTGTTTGATGAGACTAATGGCTCCTGTTGGTGACTTGTTCTCAAATGCTATGAGTTAAGAACAAGGCAACACAAAATGTTAAAGGTTAATGCCCTTCGTCCTTTGAAGTATTATTTCCCTTAGGATATAATGATCTTTAGACGAAGGTCACGAAGGACGTACCTTCATCATCGCAGTGTATGTTAATGAAAGAAGAAGCATATGAAATATAAAAGACAACATGAATAATCATATGACATTATTAATATATCTTCTTCTATTATCATGGATAAATAGAAACAATACTGAATTACATTTGTACCTTCAGCTTGACAGAAGGTAAAAGTCCAAACATGACACATGAGCGAATACAAGTTAGCGTGAACAGTATAGGGGTACTGTTCACCTATTTATAGGCACGGGACGCAGCCCGGTCAGAATTACATTTGTGCCCTTGATGACTACTTACAATCATGACACAAATCATCATGGACTGATCGGTCTTTTCCTCTTTAAGTCGGTGCAGCCCTTCGTCTCAAGGCATGTCGCTATGCAGAAGCACCCTGGATCGTAGCTTCAGTGTGTACCTTCACGCGGTGTTTAATTATACGCTGATCTTTCGAAGGTGCTCCTTCTTAAAGGACCTTCGGCGACGAAGCAGGCCCCCAACAGTAGCCCCTTCGTGGTGCTAGATCATTTTTCGTAACGAGCTTGATCCGTGAAAAATCTTCAAGGCTTCGAAATGCCGAAGGTCCGAAAAACACCTTCCCTAAGCTCGTTGCCGAGAAACGATTAAAGTATTTCGGGCACGAGGTGGGCCACCACACAGCGGGGTAGTGGTCCACCGTTTAGCGGGTACGGGTGACTATTCGGCGAGTGCGAACGACTTGGCGATTCACCTTCCCACCTGCAGCGCTATATAAATAGACAGGTAGGTGTGAAGTTACCACAGCATTCATTGCCATTGCACTGTTGTGCTGTTGAAAAATTTGACCATAGCCGAAGCTTTTTCACCGCATTCTCGAGCGAACCGTCATTTTGAATTAGCTTCGTCAAAAGAGAGAGAGAGAGAGAGCTTCGTTAAAACTGTAAAAAACATCAGCTTCATAAAAACTAAAAAGATCCATCAGAGGGTGACCCGTGAAGGAGAAGAGACTGAGGCTACCGAGGCAGCTCCGATTTCCGAAGTCATGAGACAATCGGGGTTAGTTGTGATAGAGGGAGCCATTGAAGAAGGTGCACCTGCTGCCAAAACTGAACAAGCTGATGTTGAGGGAAAAAATGCTGATGAAGAAGAAGATTATAGCATTCTGATCCCATCAAAACCCAGCCACTTGGATTTTGAAAAATCTACTATGTTTGAAACCGATATGCCCATGATGATAAAACTGGGCTACTTCGGAGAAGCTGAGAGGAAGCTTATTCGCTTTGCCGGGGAAGAAACCACTCCAACACCGAAGGATGACAAAGTAGTAGTTTTTAAAAGCTTTTTCAGAGCAGGATTATGGTTCCCACTGAACGAGATGATTGGAGAAGTTTTGGATAATTATGAAATCTATCTTCATCAGCTAACTCCTAACGCCATTGTTAGGCTCAGCATCTTCATCTGTGCCCTTCGAAGCCAAGGGATGGACCCAAATGCTGAAGCTTTCTGCCGAGTGCATGAGCTGCATTACCAAACAAAGGCCAGGGAAGACGGACTGCATGAAAATTTTGGTTGTTATAACTTCGTGTATCACAAGGATACGAAGGTTCCGGTCCTTAGTTATCGCACCAAGTGGCCAACTGGCTGGAAGAGTGAGTGGTTTTATATCAAGGCCAATGAAAAGAAAAGGGAGAAGCTGAAGACGATGGTCATGAGCCCACTGAGTTTAAGCTTCGGGATGCCGAGACCCTTATGCAACATGAAGCCAGGGTTACCATGCCAGCTAGCCGTAGCAGAATTCAGAGTGGTGGCTGAACATATCAGCACCAGGGATCTAGTGCAAGAATACTTGGCGAACAGGGTATCTCCAACATTGAGTGAATGGAGTATGCTGAAGCTGAAAGGAACAAAGAAGAAGGATGAACTTGTTCGATTGCCTTATAGGTTTAAATTTGAGAAACAATTCAAAGAGCCCTGCCAGGAATGGCTAGAGATGGTTGAGACTATGTGCAACAAAATTTTGGGCAATTATACCAAAAAGGAAGATCAACTGATGACTGCAGCCTTTGGCACCCGACCAAAATGAAGGTTGAATCGGGTAATAGATGCTTTAAACTTTGAGTACCCTGACTATGAATGACTAAGCAAGGGTGCCGAAGGGCCAAAGAGAAAAAGGGTTGTCAGTGTTATGAGCAGACAAGCTGCTAGGATGGTAAAAGAGGACAAAAAAACTCTGAAAAAGACGAAATCCAGTCCTGAGCCGAAGGTGGCAACCTCAAAGAAGAGAAAAACTGCAACTCTAGAGCCGAAGATGGCTGAGATAGAAGAGGAAGCTCCTTTGACACCTTCTGTTGCCGAGGTAGAAAAATTTTAAAGGTAATGACTGAATCCTTACCTATCAAGCTACTAAGTCCTCTGAAGCTGCATCTAACGAAGCTTTTACAGAAGAAGAACGAGCCTTCGGTAGTGAAAAAGGCGGTTGGGCCAAAAAAGCAAAGAATTGTTACTGTCATGCAAGCCATTGAGGAAACACCACCGCTGGCCTCGGCATCAAAAATGACACCTGCTGCCGAAGCTGCGACTACCGAAGCTACCAATCTGGAGAGTACATTATCTGCTATTGATAAAGTGCTCTTGGATTTGGCCGCAGAGGAGACTGCCGCCACAGTAGAAGGAGTCCTGGCCGCAGAGAAGACTGCTGCGGTTATAGAAGAAGCCCTGGCCGCAGTGCCTGGAAAAGGGAAAGAAATTGCCGAAGATACTTCGAAAGAAAAAAGCTTCAACTTTTAAAATCTAGTTGGTCAAGAATTATCCAAGGCCGAGAAGGAGGAGCTGCAGGAGTATGCTATATCTTGTGGCTACCAACCAGGAGCCATGCTCTTTGGTGGAATCAACGAAGAAGCCTTGGGATGTATTTGGGATCGCACCGGTGCGAAGGTTATCAGCACTCTGTCAAAGAGTGTTGATTTTCCAAAGCTTGAAGCTGACATCAGTAGCTACCGACGACAGCATATCGTCGGTAGTTTATTCTACTCCAACTTTAAGGTAAAGCTTTTTTCCTCAGTTTTTATTGTTTTATGATGAAGCAAAAATTTCTGACGAAGATTATTTTGCACAGAGTATGCTGCTAAGCAAAGCCTTGAGAATGCAACAAGACCTCGAGGATAAAAAGAATGAGGTTATAATCGAGGGTTTGGAAAAGAAAATCAAAGATCATGAAGCTTCTCTAGAAAAGAAATATTTCTTTCTTCAGACAATGGAGGGTTCATTGGCAGAAGTCCAAGCCGAAGTTGCCAAATTAAACGATGAACTCCTCCGAAAATCAGAAAACTTCGAGCAAGAAAAGAAGAATTTCGTTGTGAAGCTCGAAGCCGAAGTCGAGAAAAGTTCGAATCTGCAAAAATCTTTAAAAGAGCTTCAGAACGTATGCTTGAACTTCGGCAACCGGTTCGTGCAGCGGCTGAAACAGGTCTTCAACTCAGTGGGAGCCAGCTCTGAAAAATTTGAACCTTTGGTTGAAGACCTGCCAAACACCTTCGAACATATCGAGAGCGAAGTCGAGGCGCTTGACGAAGTTATAGCTGGGCACAGCAACTTCTGTGCCCTGCTGGATTCTCGCGGTACAGCTGTAGCTTTTATGAAGGCTGGTTGCATGCACGGAAAAATTGTCAACAGATCGAACTTCAGCTTATCACCAGCGGACTTGACTGATATCACCAGCCTAGCCCGAAGCATTGGAAATAGATTTATAACACAAAATTTGGACGAAGGGTGGGCGGGATATAGCTGGTGACGAAGCTCGTAGTCATCTTAAGCCGGTATTAAACTTGTACCTGTTGCTTACCTTCTCCTAAGATTACTTTTTTACCTTGTACTGCTTTGTTGTGTACAGGATGACGGCGCCGAAGCTCAATAATCCGAAGCTTGACGGAGACTGATGAAGCTGCTACACAAAGCTCTAAAGACATTTGAATTATCTTTGTAAAAGATATTGTAATTTAGGAATGAAACATTACTCTGTAAATTTGTCCATACCTTGTAATATATTTTTACCTTTTCATCCGTGTGTGAATTGCTTTGATGTGGACGAAACTTATATCTTTTAAGCCGAAGGCGAAAAACACCTTCCCTTCTTTTTGTACACAATGAAGCATATCTTTGCTTCTTTATACTCATTGAAGTCTTATCATCAAAGCTGAGCCGAAGGCGAAAAACACCTTCCCTTATTTTCATACACAACAAAGCATATCTTTGCTTCTTTATACTCATCAAAGCCTTGTCATCAAAGCCGAAGCATCTGTCTATACTTTATGTTATGATGATGATGATCCTACGAATGTCTACATGAATGTGTATGAATGATGTGATGTGATGTGCAAATGAATGTCCAAACACACGCACACGAAGCCACACCCAGACTCTACATTCCCTTAGGAACGTCTTTTGAGTCTTAAGCTCTACATCCCCTTAGGAACGTCTTTTGAGCTTCTTCACCTTCTATTTCGGTGGTATAAGTTCTGCATCCCCTTAGGAACATATTTTGAACTTCTTCGCCTTCTATTTCGGCGGTATAAGTTCCGCATCCCCTTAGGGACGACTTTTGAACTTCTTCGCCTTCTATTTCAGTGGTATTTGGCTCTGCATTCCCTTAGGAACGACTTTTGAGCAGAAAACTTACGCTGCGCTCCCTTAGGAATGACTTTTTATAGCTTCGACATGCTCTACATCCCCTTGGGGATGACTTTTGAGCTTCTCCCTGCTTTTCCTCTTTTTTTCTCTGCACTCGATGGTGCATGATCAGATTTTACATTTTACATCCTTTTGGGGGATTTAGCTCTCGTGGAGCTAAATAAGAAAGGAAAAATTACAAGTTATGGCCCCATTAAAAACCTTTCTCCCCCTTTGGAAAGGAAAAGGGTGCCATAGAAAAAATGAAAAAAGATTACATCAAATTACACATAATATCGCTGAAGCTCATCCGCATTCCAAGATCTAGGTATGTCGTTGTCGTCCATATCCTTTAATCTGTAAGAACCAGGCCTCGGCGAAGATGTCACCAAAAAAGGTCCTTCCCACTTCAGCTACAATTTGCCTATTGTGTCCGGATTGGCCACTCTCCGAAGCACCAAATGCCCTGGCTTAATATTTTTCAACCGAACCTTTCTGTCACGCCATTTTATTGTTACGGCTTGATATTTGTTGATGTTCTCTACAGCCTAAAGTCTGGTCCCCTCTATAGTATCTTTTGCTACATGATAATCAGCTTCGTCTTCTGTCGAAGCTACTGTTCTTATTGATCCTGCTTTAGCTTCTTCTAGAGTTATAGCTTCGTCACCAAATAATAGTTTGAAAGGTGTAAAACCTGTTGATCTTGACACAGTTGTGTTGTGGCTCCACACCACTTTGATCAACTCATCTGGCCACTTTCTTTTGGACTGATTGAAGATTAGCTTCATTATTCCTATCATTATAATGTCATTTGCTCTTTCTACCAGTCCATTTGATTCTGGGTGCCTTACTGATGCAAAATGAATCTTCGTGCCAATTTGGTCACAAAAATCTTTGAATGTTTCAGCATCAAACTGTGTTCCATTGTCCACAGTTATAGCCTTCGGCACGCCGAAGCGACAAACAATATTTTGCCTGAAGAATTTTTGGACTGTAGCCAAAGTTATTGTAGCCAAAGGCTTTGCTTCAATCCACTTAGAAAAATATTCTACAGCCACCACAACATATTTCAAATTACCTTGCGCTGGTGGAAGTGGGCCTAATAGATCCAGGCCCCATCTTTGCAACGGCCAAGTAGGCTGTATCAACTGTGTGAGAGATGAAGGTTGCTTCTGATCTCTTGCACATTTTTGACAATTCTCACACTTTTGAACTAACTCTGCTTCATCCAAAGCTGCCTTCGGCGAATAAAATCCTTGTCTAAACACTTTTCCCAACAAGGGCCTGGACCCAATGTGAGATCCACATAGACCTGCATGTATCTCCTTCATTAATTCTATACCTTCGGTTCCGGATAGACACTTGTCGGCGTTTCGAGACCGGGGGGTCCCTCAGGCCGACGAGTGAGTGTCGCGTGCCCCAGCCCAGATGGGTCGAGCGCGTGGGCGAGCGCAAAGGGGGGAAGCGAGGTGGCCGGAGACGGGCGTGAGAGAGGTGGAAATCCCGCGGCCTTCGTGTTCGTCCCGCGCCCAGGTCGGGTGCGCTTGCAGTAGGGGGTTACAAGCGTCCACGCGGGTGAGGGAAGCGAGTGGCCCCAAGAGAGCGCATGTCCCGTCCTCGTCCCGCGCGGCCAACCCTCTCTAAGAGGGCCCTGGTCCTTCCTTTTATAGACGCAAGGAGAGGATCCAGGTGTACAATGGGGGTGTAGCAGAATGCTACGTGTCTAGCGAGGGAGTGCTAGTGCCCTGAGTACATGCCAATGTGGCAGCCGGAGAGATCTTGGAACCCAACTAGTGTGACGTCGTGGCCGTCGGAGGAGCGGTGGAGCCTGGCGGAGGGACAACTGTCGGAGCGGTTGTGTCCTTGCTGACGTCCCCCTGCTTCCGTAAGAGAGCTGAGAGCCGCCGACGTCACAGGGCATGCGGGGCGCCATCATTGCCTATCTGGTGGAGACAGCCAGATGGGACACCGGTCTTGTTCTCTGTGGCCCGAGTCAGCTCGGGGTAGAGTGATGATGGCGCTTCCTGTTGACGTGGCTGGCCTGCGCCCTAGGTTGGGCGACGTGGAGGCTCCTCCGAAGCCGAGGTCGAGTCTGTCATCCATGGCCGAGGCCGAGTCCGAGCCCCTGGGTCGGGCGAGGCGGAGGTCGTCGACAGTGGCCAGGGCGGTGTCCGAGCCCTGGGGTCGGGCGAAGCGGAGTTCGTCGTCTTCCGGATCTTAGCCCGAGTCCGAGCCCTGGGTCGGGCGGAGCGGAGTTCGCCGTCTTCCGGGTCTTAGCCCGAGTCCGAGCCCTGGGTCGGGCGGAGCGGAGTTCGCCGTCTTCCGGGTCTTAGCCCGAGTCCGAGCCCTGGGTCGGGCGGAGCGGAGTTCGCCGTCTTCCGGGTCTTAGCCCGAGTCCGAGCCCTGGGTCGGGCGGAGCGGAGTTCGCCGTCTTCCGGGGCTGAGCCCGAGTCCGAGCCCTGGGTCGGGCGGAGCGGAGTTCGCCGTCTTCCGGGTCTTAGCCCGAGTCCGAGCCCTGGGTCGGGCGGAGCGGAGTTCGCCGTCTTCCTGGTCTTAGCCCGAGTCCGAGCCCTGGGTCGGGCGGAGCGGAGTTCGCCGTCTTCCGGGTCTTAGCCCGAGTCCGAGCCCTGGGTCGGGCGGAGCGGAGTTCGTCGTCTTCCGGGGCTGAGCCCGAGTCCGAGCCCTGGGTCGGGCGGAGCGGAGTTTCCTATGGTGTCTTTGGCAGGGCCTGGCTTCCTGTCAGCATCACTCTGTCAAGTGGCGCTGCAGTCGGAGTGGCGCAGGCGGCGCTGTCCTTCTGTCAGACCGGTCAGTGGAGCGGCGAAGTGACGGCGGTCACTTCGGCTCTGCCGGTGGGCGTGCGTCAGGATAAAGGTGTCAGGCCGCCTTTGCGTTAAATGCTCCTGCGATTTGGTCGGTCGGTGCGGCGATTTAGTCAGGGTTGCTTCTTAGCGAAGGCAGGGCCTCGGGCGAGCCGAAGATGTGTCCGCCGTTGGAGGAGGGCCTCGGGCGAGACGGAAATCCTCCAGGGTCGGCTGCCCTTGTCCGAGGCTAGGCTCGGGCGAGGCGTGATCGAGTCGCTCGAATGGACTGATCCCTAACTTAATCGCACCCATCAGGCCTTTGCAGCTTTATGCTGATGGGGGTTACCAGCTGAGAATTAGGAGTCTTGAGGGTACCCCTAATTATGGTCCCCGACAGTAGCCCCCGAGCCTCGAAGGGAGTGTTAGCACTCGCTTGGAGGCTTTCGTCGCACTTTTTTGCAAGGGGACCAGCCTTTCTCGGTTGCATTTTGTTCCGGTGGGTGCGCGCGAGCGCACCCGCCGGGTGTAGCCCCCGAGGCCTCGGAGGAGTGGTTTCACTCCTTCGAGGTCTTAATGCCTCGCGTAATGCTTCGGCTGGTCTGGCTGTTCCCTCATGCGAGCTGGCCGTAGCCCGGGTGTACGGTCGGGGCCCAAGTTCTCGGGCTGGTATGTTGACGCTGTCAACGGTTTGGCCGGAGCCGGGTTTGCGAGAGCAGCCCCCGAGCCTCTGCACAGGGCGAGAGGGCGATCAGGGATAGACTCGGCTTTTTTACATACGCCCCTGCGTCGCCTTTCCGCAAGGAGGAGGGGGGGAGAGCGCCATGTTACCCTCGATGGGCGCCGAACATGGTGTCTCCGGTGAGCTGCAAGCGGGTAATCCGAGTGGACGTCCGTGCCCCGTTCGTTAGGGGTCGGCTAGGGGCCTAGAGGCATGCCCAAAAGTACCTGCGGGTGATCTGCCGGACCCGGTCCCCTGGCGACGGGGTCCGAGGGCTCGATGCCTCCCTCCGATGGGATTCCGTTGCGAGATCGCTCCCACTGGTCTCGGAAATGTCCTAGGGTACCTCGGGAGCGCAGCCCGAGCCTTGGTTATGTATCGAACGTACCCCTGGTCATCCCTCGCTTGGCGTCTGAGGCGGCTGTGAACCCTTCGGGGGCCAGCCTTCGAACCCCTGATCAGTAATGGGCACGGAGCCCGAGTAGCCTGAGGCGGCCGTGGAACCCTTCGGGGGGCCGGCCTTCGAACCTCTGACCAATAGTGGGTGTAGGGCCCACGCGATCTGAGGCGGCTGTTGAACCCTTCGGGGGGCCAGCCTTCGAACCCCTGATCAGTAAGGAGGCTCGGAACCTGGTTCCTTCACGGGGAAGGATCCCTTTCGAGGTATCCCCCTTTCCCGGTCCCTGTCGCAAGAGATAGAGAAAGAGGAAAAAAGGAAAAAGGATACGAAACCGAACGACGCGGCGTACCTTTTTTGGCGCGGTTGTTTCGGCGAAGGCAAAGCGTCGCCCGCTGCTCCTGCCAGAAGCGCCGCCTGTCCAGCCGCGGAGTTAATGCGATGGGGCGAGTAGTTGGCGGGGCAGCCGTTGCGCGTGCGCGAGCCGTTCGAGGAACGGATCACGGGCGCGTTGTCTTCACGCCGTGAGAGGGGGTTCTCTTGCTGCCCCCGGATGGGACGTGAGCTTGGCTGACGACGTGACCGCTGCTCCCGCGCGCCTGCCACCGTCATTACTGCCGGCCCACTTTTGGCCGCGTTGGCCGCCGCGTCAGGCTGGTGCTGCTGGGTCGCGCACTGGGTCGCCTCGAGTCGCGGTATTGGTTCCGCAATCGAGGAGGCGCGGTGGTGGCGCAGGCGGTGCAGTTGCTTGCAGGCAGCATCCGGCGCGCCGGTTGCGCGACGCGTGGGCCTGGGCCTCCATGCTGGCGTGTCGGGAGTCGGAGAAGCGCGTCCACTTGGCGCGGTTGCATGCCGCCTGCATGGCTGCCCGCCCCTTTCGCCCGTTGGTCTGGGCAAAAGTGGAGGGTCACTTGTAACCGCTGGGCGGTTGCGTGCACCACGCGCGGCGGTTTGGCTTCTTCTGCTCGGAGCCGGTCTGCATGACATGCGGGACCCAGCCCCCGCGCCGCAGGGGAGGGCTTTGGAGCGTGTTGGAGAAGACTCAGCCCGTGACGGTTGGGGGCGCACGTAGGGAGAGTTGCCTTTAAAAGGAGGGTGACCCCTTTCGTAAGGCGACCATGTCTTCTCGCTCCCTTATGCGCCGCGCCTTTCCACCTTCCAAGCCCCCGGATGGGGGGAACCCGCCGTCTTTTCGCCTCATCGTTGGAGGAACGCAACTCCGTGGGAGTTGGTACCTTTCAGCCATCGTTCGGCTTCAAGGATTTTCATCACACAGCCCGGTTGCTCCCCTCCGCTGGTGGTCACCCGAGACGGTGACCACCAGCTCCTGGGTGGGGAGGAGCAAGCCGGGCTGCGATCTTGGTCCCACCCTCAGCTTCAAGGATGTTCATCATCCTTGCTAGGGTGGGTGCCGGGCTAAGCCGGCGCTCTACCTCCCGCGCGGGTTCGTGGGTCATCCTCTCCCGCGGCATTCGAGGGAGAGGGCGCTCACTGGCCCTGCGGGTGGCCCGGACTTCGACAACGCAGGGCTGGTCGATGGCAGGCGTCGTCACCTCCAGCGTGTCGGGTTCGTCGGCTTGGCTCCCGGCGGCCCCTTCTGCCGGAGGGCGGCTGCCGCGCCGTGTACACGGGAGGACCACCCTAGATGTCGCGCGCTGCTAGGGCGGCGTTCGTGTTCTGGGGTGGTCCTGCCTTTGCACTGGGACGGCGCCGTCGCGCAGAGGCCGGTCCCCCACTCATCTGGGAGGATTTGAGTGGGGATCTGCCGGGGGGCTGATGGCCCCTGCCGTCGGTGCCGAGGTGGAAGCGGCTCGAGAAGTCCCCGTCGCCGACGGGATCGCCGCCACCATCCGCGCTTCGAGCCTTCGGTTCTTCGTACTTGTCCTCGCCCCTCGAGCGTCGGTGTGGGCGAGGGCAAGATTGCAGCAGCGCCCACCCTGAGGCCTGCGCTGCTGCAGCTCGACCATCCGGAGCGGGGGTCGTTGTCGTCGTAGTCAGAGCGGGCGGCGGCGAGCCGCTCGTCAGTCTTCTGTTGCTCCGCAGGTCTTCCCCCATGGAGTGGGGTTGTTCGTACCTGCGGAGGGGGAACCGGAGTTCCGTTTGTAATGGCACTTTGAATGCCAGGGTTTTTTGTTCATCGTGGCTGTCGAGGCCTGAACATGTATGTAATTACGGCACGGAGCCGTGTTTTTTCCTCATTTTTGAGCGCTAAGACTCGTCTGTTGATTATCTGAACCGCTTCACCAAGCATGAGTCGCCCCGTGTCAAGGTGACGAGTGAGGTATCCGTATCCCGGAGGCGTAGGAGTCCCTCGGCTCGGTCGGCCTTGCTGTCCGATGCTCCTCTAGCTTAGTTAAAGGGACCCCTCGGCCGCTCTTCGATGAGCCGAGGCCAGGGGTAGCGATATCAGTATGAACAGAGGCGGAGCCGGCTCGAAAATGAAACCTGGTTGGCCGGAGCCTAGCCGGGTTGTCCGTTGGCGGGACCGACGTCGAGGTGATCAGCCGAGGCCTCAGGTCGGGCTGGCGCCCTCGGGAGATGGTCGGCCGAGGCCCCAGGGGTGACCGGCCGAGCCGCCTGCTCGGGCCGGATTCCCGGAGAAGTCCCTGGCAGCGATTGCCCGGGCGTGGTGATGACGTCGTCCTTCAGAGCGGAGATCCTCGGACCGCGTCGCCGTCCGAGGCTAGGTCGGGCCTCGCCGAAGGTGTCGTCGATGCCGAGGGTGTTGCTGCCCCCTTCCAGCGTCAAGACCCGAGCCTACAGGGTCAGAGTGTCTTGTAGCGTGTGCCTTCTGCAGCCGCCGAGGCCAGAATACACGCCCTCGCTGTGTTGTAAAGCTGCGTCTCCTTTCCTCTTGTTTCGAGTATCTGGACTTTTTTGTCGGTAACAGGGATGTTTGTGTGAGTGGGAGTTGCTTCTCGCGGAAGGTGATGAGTGAGGTATCCGTATCCCGGAGGCGTGGGAGTCCCTCGGCTCGGTCGGCCTTGCCGCTTACGCGTACTTTCACCCGTCCATGAGGCCCTGCCACCGACTCAGTCGAGAAGGCTCGAAGGATTGCTTCGGCAGAAGAACTTCCGAACATGAAGACTTGTTCGGTCCGCGGAATCACTTTATCCGAACGCGAGTTACTTATCGCAGAAGGTGATGAGTGAGGTATCCGTATCCCGGAGGCGTAGGAGTCCCTCGGCTCGGTCAGCCTTGGCTGCTTACGTGTACTCCGTCGTTTTCAGGATCCACTTTTTCGAAGTAGTCAAAAAGCACGAAAGATATTCTGGCAGAAGAGACCTTTTTTCGAGGAAAATTTCGACGCAGAGGGGGTTCCCCCCCTTTTAGCCCCCGAGGGAGGGTCGGGCTTTGCCGAGGCGAGGCCGACCCTTCCTTGATGACTAAACTTTGCGTGGGTGTGAGGTATATGAACGACTTGAAAACATCTTAAGGGTAAAAGCAACGTAGCTGTTGGATGTTCCAAGCGTTGCCGTAGACCTCGCCTTGACTGTTGGCCAGCTTGTACGTTCCGGGCTTCAGAACTTTGGCGATGACGAATGGCCCCTCCCAAGGGGGCGTGAGCTTGTGCCTCCCTCGGGCGTCTTGCTGCAGCCGAAGCACCAGGTCGCCCACCTGGAGGTCTCGGGGTCGGACCCCTCGGGCGTGGTAGCGCCGCAGGGACTGCTGATACCGCGCCGAGTGTAGGAAGGCCTTGTCCCGAGCCTCTTCCAGCTGGTCCAGCGAGTCTTCTCGGCTGGCTTGGTTGCTTTGATCGTCGTAGGCCCTCGTCCTCGGGGAGCCGTATTCCAGGTCAGTGGGCAAGATAGCCTCGGCCCCGTAGACCAGGAAGAACGGCGTGAAACCCGTGGCCCGGCTTGGCGTCGTCCTCAGGCTCCAGACCACCGAGGGGAGTTCCTTCATCCATCGCTTGCCGAACTTGTTGAGGTCGTTGTAAATCCGAGGCTTGAGCCCTTGTAGAATCATGCCGTTGGCACGCTCTACTTGCCCATTCGACATGGGATGAGCTACGGCGGCCCAGTCCACCCGGATGTGGTGATCCTCGCAGAAGTCCAAGAATTTTCTGCCGATGAACTGGGTGCCGTTGTCGGTGATGATGGAGTTCGGGACCCCGAAGCGATGGATGATGTTGGTGAAGAACGTCACCGCCTGCTCGGACTTGATGCTGTTCAGAGGTCGGACCTCGACCCACTTGGAGAATTTGTCGACGGCGACCAGCAGGTGCGTGTAGCCCCCGGGCGCCTTCTGCAAAGGGCCGACGAGGTCCAGACCCCACACAGCGAAGGGCCAGGTGATGGGTATCGTCTGCAGAGCCTGAGCGGGCAGGTGGGTCTGCTTCGCATAGAATTGACACCCTTCGCAGGTGCGGACAATTCTAGTGGCGTCAGCCACCGCCGTTGGCCAGTAGAAGCCTTGCCGGAAAGCATTCCCGACGAGGGCTCGGGGCGCTGCGTGATGGCCGCAAGCCCCCGAGTGTATCTCTTGCAGGAGTTCCTGACCTTCGGGGATGGAGATGCATCGCTGGAGGATGCCCGAGGGACTGCGGTGGTAGAGCTCCTTCTCATCGCCCAGCAGGACGAACGACTTGGCGCGTCGCGCAATCCGCCGAGCCTCGGCTCGGTTGAGGGGCAGCTCTCCTTGGCGGAGATATTGCAGGTACGGGGTCTGCCAATTTTGATCAGGCGTGGCCCCGCTTCGCTCCTCCTCGATGCGCAATGCCTCGCCCTCGGAGACCGAGGGTACCTCGGATTGAGCTGAGGGTGCCTCGGGCCGTGCCGAGGGTACCTCGGGCTGGACCGAGGGCGCCTCGGGCTCGGGAGGGTCGTCGATCTTGACGGAGGGCTGATGCAGATCCCGGGAGAAGACGTCCGGGGGAACCGTTGTTCGCCCCGAGGCTATTTTTGCCAGCTCGTCCGCAGTCTTGTTGTAGCGCCGAGCGATGTGGTTAAACTCGAGCCCATAGAACTTGTCTTCCAGGCGCCGAACCTCATCGCAGTAGGCCTCCATCTTCGAGTCGCGGCAGTGGGAGTTCTTCATGACTTGGTCGATGACGAGCTGCGAGTCGCCGCGAGTGTCGAGGCGTCGGACCCCTAGCTCGATGGCGATTCGCAATCCGTTGATCAGAGCTTCGTACTCAGCCACATTGTTGGACGCCGGGAAATGGAGGCGTAGAACATAGCGTAGGTGTTTTCCGAGGGGTGAGACGAAGAGTAGGCCCGCGCCGGCTCCCGTCTTCATCAACGACCCATCGAAAAACATGGTCCAGAGCTCCGGTTGGATCGGAGCCGTCGGTAGCTGGGTGTCGACCCATTCGGCTACGAAGTCCGCCAAGACCTGGGACTTGATGGCCTTCCGTGGCGCGAACGAGATGGTCTCGCCCATGATTTCCACCACCCACTTCGCAATCTTGCCCGAGGCCTCTCGGCACTGGATGATCTCCCCCAGGGGGAAGGATGACACCACAGTTACCGGGTGAGACTCGAAGTAGTGTCGCAACTTCCGCCTCGTCAGGATCACTGCATACAGCAGCTTCTGAACTTGTGGGTAGCGGATCTTGGTTTCGGACAGTACTTCGCTGACGAAGTAAACCGCCCTCTGAACGGGCAATGCATGCCCCTCTTCTTGCCTCTCGACCACAATCGCAGCGCTAACCACCTGAGTGGTCGCGGCGACGTAGACCAAGAGGGCTTCTCCATCGGCTGGGGGCACCAAGATAGGCGCCTTGGTGAGGAGCGCCTTCAGGTCCTCGAGAGCTTCCTCAGCCTCAGAGGTCCAAGTGAAGCACTCGGCCTTCCTTAAGAGGCGGTACAGAGGTAGGCCTCTTTCGCCGAGGCGTGAGATGAAACGGCTCAGGGCCGCGAGACATCCCATGACCCTCTGTACACCTTTTAAGTCCTTGATGGGCCCCATGCTGGTGATGGCTGCGATCTTCTCCGGGTTGGCTTCGATGCCCCGCTCGGAGACGATGAACCCCAAGAGCATGCCTCGGGGCACCCCGAAGACACACTTCTCGGGATTGAGCTTGACGCCTTTTGCCTTGAGACACCGGAATGTCACTTCAAGGTCGGAGAGGAGGTCGGAAGCTTTCCTTGTCTTTACTACGATGTCATCGACGTAGGCCTCGACCGTGCGACCGATGTGTTCGCCGAACACATGGTTCATGCACCGCTGGTATGTCGCACCCGCATTCCTCAAACCGAACGGCATGGTGACATAGCAGTACATGCCGAAGGGCGTGATGAAAGAAGTCGCGAGCTGGTCGGACTCTTTCATCCTGATTTGATGATACCCCGAGTAGGCATCGAGGAAAGACAGGGTTTCGCACCCAGCAGTGGAATCCACGATTTGATCGATGCGAGGCAGAGGGTAGGGAACCTTCGGACATGCTTTGTTGAGACCAGTGTAGTCTACACACATCCGCCATTTCCCCCCTTTCTTTCTCACAAGCACAGGGTTGGCGAGCCATTCGGGATGGAATACCTCTTTGATGAACCTGGCTGCCATTAGCTTGTGGATCTCCTCGCCTATCGCTCTGCGCTTCTCCTCGTCGAATCGGCGCAGAGGCTGCTTGACCGGTCGGGCTCCGGCCCGAATATCCAGCGAGTGCTCGGCGACATCCCTCGGTATGCCGGGCATGTCCGAGGGACTCCACGCGAAGACGTCAGCGTTCGCGCGGAGAAAGTCGACGAGCACTGCTTCCTGTTTGGGCTCGAGCCCGGAACCGATCCGGATCTGCTTGGAGGTGTCGCCACTGGGGTCGAGAGGGACGGCCTTAACCGTCTCCGCTGGCTCGAAGTTGCCGGCATGTTGCTTCACGTCTGGCACCTCTTTGGAGAGATTCTCCAGGTCGGTGATGAGGGCCTCGGACTCGGCGAGGGCCTCGGCGTACTCCACGCACTCCACGTCGCATTCGAACGCGTGTTTGTACGTGGGGCCGACGGTGATGACCCCGTTGGGGCCCGGCATCTTGAGCTTCAGGTAGGTGTAGTTGGGGACGGCCATGAACTTCACGTAGCATGGCCTCCCCAGCACCGCGTGGTAGGTTCCTCGGAACCCGACCACCTCGAACGTCAGAGTCTCCCTTCGGAAGTTGGAGGGTGTTCCGAAACAGACAGGGAGGTCGAGTCGTCTGAGGGGCTGGACGCGCTTCCCGGGAATGATCCCGTGGAAGGGCGCAGCGCCAGCTCGGACGGAGGACAGATCGACGCGCAGGAGCCCGAGGGTCTCGGCGTAGATGATGTTGAGGCTGCTGCCCCCGTCCATAAGGACTTTGGTGAGCCTGACGTCACCGATGACAGGGTCGACGACGAGCGGGTATTTCCCCGGGCTCGGCACGTGGTCGGGGTGATCAGCTTGGTCGAAGGTGATGGGCTTGTCGGACCAGTCTGGGTAGGCTGGCGCCGCCACCTTCACCGAGCAGACCTCCCGGCGCTCTTGCTTGCGATGCCGAGCCGAGGCATTCGCCGCGTGCCCGCCGTAGATCATGAAGCAGTCGCGGACCTCGGGGAACTCTCCTGCTTGGTGATCTTCCTTTTTGTCGTCATCGCGGGCCCTGCCACCCTCTGAGGGTGGCCCGGCCTTGTGGAAGTGGCGCCGAAGCATGACGCACTCCTCGAGGGTGTGCTTGACGGGCCCCTGATGGTAGGGGCACGGCTCCTTGAGCATCTTGTCGAAGAGGTTAGCACCTCCGGGGGGCTTCCGAGGGTTCTTGTACTCGGCGGCGGCGGCGACAAGGTCCGCGTCGGCGGCGTCGCGTTTCGCTTGCGACTTCTTCTTGCCTTTCTTCTTGGCGCCGCACGGAGTAGACGCCTCGGGAGCCTCTTCCGACGGGCGGCCCTGGGGCTGCTTGTCCTTTCAGAAGATGGCCTCGACCGCCTCCTGGCCAGAGGCGAACTTGGTGGCGATGTCCATCAGCTCGCTCGCCCTGGTGGGGGTCTTGCGACCCAACTTGCTCACCAGGTCGCGGCAGGTGGTGCCGGCAAGGAACGCGCCGATGACATCTGAGTCGGTGATGTTGGGCAGCTCAGTGCGCTGCTTCGAGAATCGCCGGATGTAGTCCCGAAGAGATTCTCCCGGCTGTTGCCGGCAGCTTCGGAGGTCCCAGGAATTCCCGGGGCGCACGTACGTGCCCTGGAAATTGCCGGTGAAGGCTTGGACCAGGTCATCCTAGTTGGAGATCTGCCCCGGAGGCAGGTGCTCCAACCAGGCGCGAGCGGTGTCGGAGAGGAACAGGGGGAGGTTGCGGATGATGAGGTTGCCGTCGTCCGTTCCACCCAGTTGGCAGGCCAGGCGGTAGTCTGCGAGCCACAGTTCCGGTCTCGTTTCCCCCGAGTACTTTGTGATAGTAGTCGGGGGTCGGAACTGGGCCGGGAACGGCGCCCGTCGGATGGCCCGACTGAAGGCCTGCGGACCGGGTGGTTCGGGCGAGGGACTCCGATCCTCCCCGCTGTCGTAGCGTCCCCCACGCCTGGGGTGGTAGCCTCGGCGCACCCTTTCGTCGAGGTGGGCCCGACGGTCGCGACGATGGTGCTCGTTGCCGAGGTGGCCCGGGGCCGCAGGCGCGGTGTTGCGCGTGCGCCCGGTGTAGACCGAGGCTTCCCGCATGAATCGGGAAGTCGCGGCATGAGGTTCCGAGGGGTTTCCCTGCCTTCGGGATGCAGAGCTCTCGGCCCGTCGGGCCGCAGTGCCTTCCAGAAGATTCTTGAGCTCTCCCTGGATTCGCCGACCCTCGGTGGTTGATGGCTCCGGCATCGCGCGGAGGAGCATCGCTGCGGCTGCTAGGTTCTGACCGACCCCGCTGGATGCGGGTGGCGGCCTGACCCTGACGTCGTTGGCGACGTGGTGCTGGAAACCCTGGGGCAGGTGACGTATTTCTCCGGCCGGGGGTTGGCCCGCCCATACCTGCCCGACGTCCCGGCGGATCGACTCGAGCGCTCCTGCTCCCTCATCGAGCCTAGCCTACGCCCCGCGGACTTGCTCGAGCTGTGGGTCGTGACCCCCCGCCGGAACGGGGACCACAGCTAGCTCCCGCGGGATGTCAGCGCGAGGCACCGGCCTAGGGAGATCACCGTCCTCCGGCATGCCGAGATGGTTGCCTTCGGAGGGATCCCCTAGCTCGACGTGGAAACATTCGCGGCTTGGGCCGCAGTCTTCGTCGTCAAAGCTGCGGCTACCGTCGGAACGGTCGGAGAGGCAGTAGTCACATGCGGTCATAAAGTCCCGCATGGCACTGGGGTTGCCAAATCCAGAGAAATCCCAACAGATGCTGGGATCGTCATCTTCCTCGGACCTAGAGGGCCCGTAGGTCGAGACGTCCGTCAATCGGTCCCAAGGCGACCACATACGAAACCCCAGAGGGGTTGCACTCGCCTCAACGAGAGCGCCCGCCAAAGCGAGGTCGCTAGGCGGGTTGAGGCCGAGTCGAAATGACGTAGGATGGGAATCAGTCAGTACCTTTTGGTCGACGAGGAGCGACATAGTCACGTCGGGGACTGATCGCGCCGTCGTCTTAGGTACGAGGGCGACGTCCTGCAGGCCCTCCGCGAGCGCGCTGGCGTCGTCCCCTTGCTCGGGATTGGTGTGTCGCGGGGGGACGGCGCTCGCCTTCGTCTCAAACGCGAGGTCGACACCCGACGCGCCCCCCGTTGGGGCGCTGGGGACGTCGATTCGCTCGACAGCCGACGAAGCGCGGCCTCCCGCTTGGCCTTGGTTGCCCCGCCTCCTCCTCCGTTGGCGGGGGAGAGGACGGGGCGAGCTCGAATGTTGTTCTTCTGCCACGCGGGGAAGATGTCGTCGATTCCGCCGCCGGCGGGCGGGTTGTCGGCCGCCATTGTCGTTGTCGCGCGGCGGTGGAAGGAGTATCATGTCGTAGCTGCCGTCGAGGGACATGAACTCAAGACTCCCGAAACAGAGCACCGTCCCGAGCCGGAGAGGTTGCTGGAGACTGCCCATCTGGAGCTTGACGGGAAGCTGTTCGTCAACACGCAGCAGGCCCCTACCTGGCGCGCCAACTGTCGGCGTTTCGAGACCAGGGGGTCCCTCAGGCCGACGAGTGAGTGCCGCGTGCCCCAGCCCAGATGGGTCGAGCGCGTGGGCGAGCGCAAAGGGGGGAAGCGAGGTGGCCGGAGACGGGCGTGAGAGAGGTGGAAATCCCGCGGCCTTCGTGTTCGTCCCGCGCCCAGGTCGGGTGCGCTTGCAGTAGGGGGTTACAAGCGTCCACGCGGGTGAGGGAAGCGAGCGGCCCCAAGAGGGCGCCTGTCCCGTCCTCGTCCCGCGCGGCCAACCCTCTCTAAGAGGGCCCTGGTCCTTCCTTTTATAGACGCAAGGAGAGGATCCAGGTGTACAATGGGGGTGTAGCAGAATGCTACGTGTCTAGCGAGGGAGTGCTAGTGCCCTGAGTACATGCCAATGTGGCAGCCGGAGAGATCTTGGAACCCAACTAGTGTGACGTCGTGGCCGTCGGAGGAGCGGTGGAGCCTGGCGGAGGGACAGCTGTCGGAGCGGTTGTGTCCTTGCTGACGTCCCCCTGCTTCCGTAAGAGAGCTGAGAGCCGCCGACGTCACAGGGCATGCAGGGCGCCATCATTGCCTATCTGGTGGAGACAGCCAGATAGGACACCGGTCTTGTTCTCTGTGGCCCGAGTCAGCTCGGGGTAGGGTGATGATGGCGCTTCCTGTTGACGTGGCTGGCCTGCGCCCTAGGTTGGGCGACGTGGAGGCTCCTCCGAAGCCGAGGTCGAGTCTGTCATCCATGGCCGAGGCCGAGTCCGAGCCCCTGGGTCGGGCGAGGCGGAGGTCGTCGGTAGTGGCCAGGGCGGTGTCCGAGCCCTAGGGTCGGGCGGAGCGGAGTTCGTCCTCTTCCGGGTCTTAGCCCGAGTCCGAGCCCTGGGTCGGGCGGAGCGGAGTTCGCCGTCTTCCGGGTCTTAGCCCGAGTCCGAGCCCTGGGTCGGGCGGAGCGGAGTTCGCCGTCTTCCGGGTCTTAGCCCGAGTCCGAGCCCTGGGTCGGGTGGAGCGGAGTTCGCCGTCTTCTGGGTCTTAGCCCGAGTCCGAGCCCTGGGTCAGGCGGAGCGGAGTTCGCCGTCTTCCGGGGCTGAGCCCGAGTCCGAGCCCTGGGTCGGGCGGAGCGGAGTTTCCTATGGTGCCTTTGGCAGGGCCTGGCTTCCTGTCAGCATCACTCTGTCAAGTGGTGCTGCAGTCGGAGTGGCGCAGGCGGCGCTGTCCTTCTGTCAGACCGGTCAGTGGAGCGGCGAAGTGACGGCGGTCACTTCGGCTCTGCCGGTGGGCGTGCATCAGGATAAAGGTGTCAGGCCGCCTTTGCGTTAAATGCTCCTGCGATTTGGTCGGTCGGTGCGGCGATTTAGTCAGGGTTGCTTCTTAGCGAAGGCAGGGCCTCGGGCGAGCCGAAGATGTGTCCGCCGTTGGAGGAGGGCCTCGAGCGAGACGGAAATCCTCCAGGGTCGGCTGCCCTTGTCCGAGGCTAGGCTCGGGCGAGGCGTGATCGAGTCGCTCGAATGGACTGATCCCTGACTTAATCGCACCCATCAGGCCTTTGCAGCTTTATGCTGATGGGGGTTACCAGCTGAGAATTAGGAGTCTTGAGGGTACCCCTAATTATGGTCCCCGACAACACTTGAGGAGTGGAGAACAAACTCCATGTTTATATAATTCCCCTTCTATCACCACATATGGTCTTGTCCTTGCCTCCATTCTCTTAGTATAAGCTTCGTCATCCAAAAGACAATTACCTTGGAGAAAAGATATAATTTCAGTTCTCCAATCTTCACTATGTACAGGTGAAATTGTAAGCACTACTCTCTCCATAAGTTCAACCGAAGGTGCTTTTATTGTTTCGAAGAATACTCCCGAAGGTAGAGGGAGCCCCTGTGCCGCTAATTTGGCTAACAGATCTGCATGTTCATTTTCTCCTCTTGGAATATTCTTGACAGAAAATCCTTCGAAAGAAGCCTCCAACCTTCGAACTGTATCCAGATATTTTTCGAGCTTTGGATCTCTCGCCTTACTACTTTTGTCTACATGACCAGAAATGACTTGAGTCAGTTTTAAGGATGGCCCTTCTTATACCCATTGCCTTTAACTTTCGAAGCCCCAACAGAAGTTCTTCGTATTCAGCAATATTATTTGTACAACTGAAGTCAAGCTTTGTTGCATAACATGTTTTCATTTTGGAAGGCGCAACTAGAACCACAGCTGCTCCTGCGCCGAAGGTTCCCCAAGAACCATCGCAGGATACTGTCCAAGCTTCGGCGTCTTTATTGGTTTCTTCTTCCTGAGCCCCTGGCGTCCAATCAGCAATGAAGTCTGCTAATGCCTGGGACTGGATTGAGGATCTATGTACATAATCAATACTGAACTCGTTAAGCTTCGCATCCCATTTTCCAATCCTTCCAGTAGCTTCTTTGTTCCTCATTATGTCCTTCAGAGGCTGTGACGAAGGAACAATTATGTGATATGCTTGAAAATAATGTCGAAGCTTCCTAGAGGCCATTAACACAGCATACAAGACCTTCTCCAATTCTATATAATTTTTCTTTGATAAACTTAAAACTTCAGAGATGAAGTACACTGGAGCCTGCTTTTTGATTTGGCCATCTAGCTTCTCCTGTACAAGAGCTGCACTAACTGCAGAGTGCGAAGCTGCCACATATAAGAGTAATGGAGCCCCTGGCGAAGGTGGAGTCAGTGTTGTTAGATCGATCAAGTATTGCTTCAGCTCTTCAAAAGCTTTTGCTGGGCCAGACCCCATTGAAAAACTTCGGCTCACTTCAGTATTTCAAAGAACGGCAGATTTCTTTCTGCTGATCTGGATATGAATCTATTTAATGATGCTAATATTCCTACTAGCCATTGGGCCCCTTCTTTGTGCTTGGCGGCTCCATCCGAAGGATAGCTTCAATCTTGCGTGGGTTGGCTTCAATTCCCTTTGTTGATACCAAACAGCCAAGGAACTTGCCCTTCTTCACCCCAAAAACACACTTTTCTAGATTTAACTTCAGGCCAACTTGCCTAAAATTGGCAAATGTTTCTTGCAAATCAGCAATGTGATTTTCTTGCTTCGTGCTTTTCACTATGATATCATCAACATAGGTCAGTACATTCTTGCCTATTTGAGAATGAAGGACCTTGGCTGTCATTCTGTTGAAGCTTCCTCCAGCATTCTTCAGTCCCTCAGGCATCCGAAGGTAGCAATAGGTGCCACTGGGAGTTATGAAGCTAGTCTTCGGCTCGTTTTCCTTCTTCATCCAAATTTGATGATAGCCTGAGTAATAATCCAGTAGACTCATGAGCTCTGAAAAAGCTGCTGCATCTACTAGAGAGTCTATTCTTGGCAATGGAAACTCGTCCTTTGGACATGCCTTGTTGAGATCTGTGAAATCAATACACATTCTCCATTTGTCATTGGCCTTCTTCACCATAACAGTGTTGGCTAGCCATTCTGGGTATTTCACCTCTCTGATGACACCGGCACTAAGAAGTCTCTTTACTTCGTTCCGAGCACCTTCAGCTTTGTCTTCAGACATCTTCCGAAGCCTTTGTTTTCTTGGCCTGAAAGATGGGTCCACATTGAGTGAATGTTCAATAACATCTCTGTTGACACCGCAGAGATCATTAGTTGTCCAAGCAAAGACATCTTTGTTGTTGAATAAAAATCTTAGCAAAGTCTTCTCTTTCTCATCAGATAATTGAGACCCCAGCAGTACCCTTTGTTCTGCTATGTCTTCACATAGAAGCATAGGCTTCGGCTGATCCGCCGAAGCAGCCTTCTCTCTTTTGTATTTATACTACTGGCAGGCTTCGGCTCCATCTATGTTATGGATTGCCTTTGAATCTGTCCAATTTCCTTCGGCTCTTCTGGCAGCTTCTTGACTCCCATGAACAGCAATGGGCCCTTGTTCCGAAGGTATCTTCATGCATAAATATGCCGGATGAAGTATTGCTTCGAAGGCATTAAGTGTCCCTCGTCCAATGATTGCATTATAGGGATACTCCATGTCAACAATATCAAAGATAACATGTTCGGTCCTTGTGTTGTGGACGAAGCCGAAGGTTACTGGCATTGTGATTTTACCAAGTGCGACAATCTGCCTTCCTCCGAAACCACAAAGAGGGTGTGTAGCATCACGAATCTTGTCTTCTAGTTCTTGCATCTATCTGAAGGCCTTAGCAAATATGATATCTGCTGCACTGCTTGTGTCAACCTGAACATTATGGACCAGAAATCCCTTGATAACACAAGATATGACCATAGCATCATTGTGAGGGTAATCCTTGAGCTGAAAGTCCTCCTAGGAGAAGGTGATTGGGATGTGAGACCATTTGGACTTGATGAAGGGTCCCTGCAATCCAACATGTTGCACCCTTCTCTACGCTTCCTTCTTCTGCTTCTTGTTAGCCAGCTCTGAACTTGAACCACCTATTATCGAGAGCACCAGCTTCATAGCCGAAGGTGCTACGACTTGGTTGTTGAACGAAGCCATGAGCTCGAAAGTGGAAGTGAGTTCACTGGAGGTGGGTGCCAATGTTGGGGACTTGTTCTCAAATGCAATGAGTTAAGAACAAGGCAACACAAAATGTTAAAGGTTAATGCCCTTCGTCCTTCGAAGCATTATTTCCCTTAGGATATAATGATCTTCAGACGAAGGTCACGAAGGACGTACCTTCATCATCGCAGTGTATGTTAATGAAAGAAGAAGCATATGAAATATAAAAGACAACATGAATAATCATATGACATTATTAATATATCTTCTTTCTATTATCATGGATAAACAGAAACAATACTGAATTATATTTGTACCTTTGGCTTGACAGAAGGTAAAAGTCCAAATGTGACGCACGAGCGAATACAAGTCAGCATGAATAGTATGGGGGTACTGTTCACCTATTTATAGGCACGGGACGAAGCCTGGTCAGAATTACATTTGTGCCCTTGATGACTAGTTACAATCATGACACAAATCATCATGGACTGATCGGTCTTTTACTCTTTAAGACGGTGCAGCCCTTCGTCTCAAGGCATGTCGCTATGCCGAAGCTCCCTGGATCGTAGCTTCGGCGTGTACCTTCACGCTGTGTTTGATTATACGCTGATCTTTCGAAGGTGCTTCTTCTTAAAGGACCTTCGGTGACAAAGCAGGCCCCCAACAGCTCCCAAGTGGAGCAAGTTGATCTTGATGAATTAGATGATGAAGAGGCTCCATGCGTCGCACTAAGGAACATGTCCATTGGGGATGTGTGTCCTAAGGAATCCGAAGAGCCTCCATAAACACAAGATCAACCATCATCTTCCATGCAAGCATCTCCACCAACTCAAGATGAGGAACAGGCTCAAGAAGATGAAGATGAAGATTAAGACGATGAGCCACCTCAAGAGGAGGACATTGATCGAGGGGGAGATGAAGACAATAATGACAAGGAAGATGACCAAGAAATTAGGGATCAAAGACCGCCACACCCAAGAGTCCACCAAGCAATTCAAAGAGATCACCCGGTCAACTCCATATTCGGTGACATTCACAAGGGGGTTGTTGGGGGCCTTCCTCTTCCGAAGGTCCTCAAAAACGTGACTAATGTGTTTTCTAGTGTAACATAGACTGATACAGGAGGCTTCAACTTTGGAATGAAAGAATACGTGATATGAAGATACAACCCAAGATCAGGATGAACGGGCGCCAAAGCTGTGGCCGAAGAAGCTTCGGCTTAGCACAACGACGAAGGTGGAAGATAGAACCGACCTAAAGGAGAAAAGACTACTTGACCCTTAAGAGTTTGTTTTATTGTTAGCAGTGAAAGTCAGGGATATGAATGTACTATTGTCCGGGCTGCATCCCGTGCCTATAAATAGATGAACAGTAACACCATACAGTTCACGTTGCACTGTAAAAGCTCTCGCGTCACTTTCACGTTCACACCTTCTGACAAGCCGAAGGTATCAACAGAATATGAATGTTATGAATATCTATTCATGTTTATGAAATGAGAATGTAAATAATTTACCAATATATAATCATTATTTACATTCTCTTATGTTTTGTGCACTTTTATTTATGTTTATCGAGATGATGAAGGTATGTCCTTCATGACCTTCATCTAAAGATCATTATACCCGAAGGGAGATAATGTTCTGAAGGACGAAGGTCTCTAATCATTAACAATTTGTTGCTTTGTTCTTGATGTATAGCATTTGAGAACAAGGACCAACATTGGCGCCCACCTTCGGTGAACTCATTCGACCACCTTCGGCAAGCATCGGCTTCCACAATGTCGCCGAAGAAAACAATGGTGACAGGGGCTGCTCTGCAGCCACTGGACACTAATCAGGAGACGCTATGCGAAGCTAGGAGCCAGAAGAGGAAGGCTACCAGCCCAACACCTCAAGAGGAGGAATTGGATCAAGAGATTAGGGATCTAGAAACTATCCACCAGCAAGTACAAAGGAAGAAGGAAAAGATGCTTCGGCTAGCCGAACTTTAGAGGAAGATTGACGAATCAGCTGAGGAAATGCGTCATCTCACTCAGGATGACCAAGACCGAAGGCCCCAATACAGGGAGCTTCGTTAAGAAAGACCATTCAATGATGATGAATGGTACGGTGATTTTCATCATGCTAACTTCGCTTTTGATGACGCTTCTCCTTTGGCAGCAGAACTCTAGGCTACCCCATGGCCACCATCTTATAAGCCACCTCAGCTCCCCATATATGATGGGCACTCAGATCCGAAGCAGTTTCTGATGAGCTATGAAGCAACCATATCCTCATATGGGGGCAACACTGCCGTCTTGGCGAAGTCCTTCGTCATGGTAGTCAGGAGTGTGGCTCAAACGTGGTACTCTTCTCTTCGGCCAGGAACAATTACATCATGGTAGAAGCTAAAAGACATGCTAATCACTAGCTTCCAGGGTTTCCAAATGAAGCCAGTCACTGCCCAAGCTCTGTTTCAGTGCACACAAGACTAGGAAGAGTACCTGCAGGCGTATGTCCGAAGATTCTTGCGGTTGAGAGCCCAGGCACCCACAGTGCCCAATGAGATTGTCATTGAGGCCATGATCAAGGGACTCAGACTAGGACCAACGGCGCAATACTTTGTGCGAAAGCCACCGCAAACTTTGGAGAAGCTTCTCCAGAAAATGGATGAATACATCAGAGTCGACAATGATTTTTGGCAAAGAAGGGAAGAAGCTTACAGATATTCTAAATTGGCTAGGGGCTTTGGAGGAAGATTCCACCCCAGGCATGTCAGGTCAATCCATAATGCCAGCCCAAGTGATGACAGGGGAAACAAAACCCAAGGGCAGGAGATAGCTCCCAATCATCAGGAGCGCAACAAAGTTCCTTCAGGCCACCAGCTCCAAGAGGCAGAGGGGGGCAGAAATTTTAGAGGAAGATATGGAGATCAGCCCAGGAGACTATTTTGTTTGTTCTGCAGCGAAGACAAAGGCCACACCACAAGAACGTGTCAAGTTACGATTCAGAAGTAGAAAGAGATTGCCGAAGCTGAAGCACGACAGAATCAGCCAAAGCAGGTTCTACATACCGCTTCATGCTATTCTCCTTACGTCCCAGAGTACGTAGGCAATCAACAGCCTACGACCTCTATCGCTTCGGCAAGCCATTCTCAAGCTTCTTGAGCCCAACTGCCACCACCACCACCACTAGCACCTACTTTGGTTCAGAGCCAGCAGCCAGAAGGGCATCAACACGCTCACCAGCAGCGAGATTTTCGAGAGGAGTCCAAAGCTCGCACAATCAAAAGTACTGTGCCCGAGTCCAAGCATATTTACTAAAGGATATCCTGCCCTAGCGCATCTTTGTTTTTTTCCGCCATTTTATTTTCTTGTATGAAAAACAATTCACGAAGGATTAAATTCCAATTTGATGTAATTGTGGTCACATCACCAAGTGCGGTGCATCCCCTTAACAAGTTTCCGAAGCTATAAAAGTCGTTCCTAAGGGAGTGCAGAGTAAGTTCTAAAGCTACAAAAGTTGTTTCTAAGGGAGCGTAGAGTAAGTTCCGAAGCTCAAAAGACGTTCCTAAGGGAATGCAGAACTAAAATACCACCGAAATAGAAGGTGAAGAAGCTCAAAAGTCGTTCCTAAGGGGATACAGAGCTTAAATGCCACCAAAATAGAAGGTGAGGAAGCTCAAAAGTCGTTCCTAAAGGGATGCAGAGCTTAAATGCCACCGAAAAACAAGGTGAAGAGACTCAAAAGACATTCCTAACGGGATGCAGAGTCTGGAAGTGTTTCCGTGTGCGTATGTGTCTTCGACATAAATATCATGCTGCATCACATCATCGCATCATTTTGCATAGCATTACATCATACATCATGTCACATCAGTAGCAAGATTGTGCAGAAAGAAAGTTGCTTCTTTCAAAACATATGATGAACAAAATAGTGTGCTGGAGCATAAAGTACAAATTCAGCAATTATAATCTTGCATGCCAAGAAAATTTTCATCGACAGCAATACCATACGACAGTTGTGCCATAGAAGGGCTCTTTCTTTACGAAACATGAAAAGAAGGGAAGGTGTTTTTTCACCGAAGGCTCAAAAATGGTATGTATGCAAATTTCATGCATCACAAAGAAATAAATTACAATAATATACACATAGATACACAATGTTTAACTCATGTACAAATATTACATTTCCCAAATGCTACATTCCTTAACTACACAAAAACTTAGTCTTCTTTTAAGATTTTATCGGCAGCTTCGTTCAGAAGTTTGTTGACAGCTTCGTCAACAGCTTCTTTGGCAATTCTTATTGTTTCTAGTGCCGCTTTCAGGGCTAGATCAGCTTCGGGATCATATGGCTCGGGTGGCAGTGAAAGTTCAGCTACAATAAAGTAACAAGTTGTTAATCCGAAGCCAGGAAAAATACCAAAGCTAAGAAACAATAAAAATACTTATATGCCTTGTGCGCTCAGCAGCCTCTTCGGCTCGCTTAGCTTCTTCCCAGGCGCCATAGGATTCTTTTTCATTTTTCTTTATAGCTTCGTCGGCCATCTCTCGGCCGCCCTTCATCCAAACGTTGGAATAGAATTTATCGCCCATCATAGTAGCCTCAGGTGAAGGATCCTTCGTGTTGTCTACAGAGAAGACAGTCTCTGTCTGGGTTGCAGCTTTTACATGTTCACAACCAGTTTTCTCTAAAATTCCTGCAACCCCTCTGGCACCAGTGAAGGCGCAGAAATCACCACGATCGCTAAGTATCTCGCCGAAGGCTTCAGCTTCTTCATCGATCCATTCGATGATTCCTTCGGGATCGCCTCTAATAAATTTTTGCTCAGATGAGTATGCGCCCATCTTTGCAAAACTATCTTTCAACTTCTTAGCACAATCTAAGGATTTTTCATAATACCTCTCCTTCGATTCCCGAAGCTCATCTACATTCTTTTGCAATCTTGTGCAAGTCCATTCACTTATTTCTTGTTTTGATTTAGCCACTTCAAAATCCTCATTCTTTTCCGCAAGTTTTTTCTTTAAGTTTTCAAATTCGGCTCTATGAGCTTCGGACTGTGCAGCAAGATTGGCTTCGCTAACCTTCACTCTGTCTACTAAGGAAAGCAGAATTTTGTCCTTTTCTATGGCTTCATTCCTGAGTCTGATAACCTCCGAACAAAGGTTTCCAAGGCCTATCTGGCAGCTTTTGTCCTCAGCGTTCTTTTGTGCCCTCAAGGCATTGCTCAGGATTAAGCCCTACAAAAAGGGGGAGGGGGATCAGCACAACGGTAAAAGATACAAAAAATAATCTGATTATGTCAAAACATCTTTACCTTCAGACTGTTATAAGCGAGGCTATCTGCAAGGTCATCCTTTGACATTGCAGAGAGGCCAACCTCGAGCTTCGGAAATCCTATATTTCTTGCCATCTCCTGGTAGACAGATATCTCCTTGTTGTCCGGAAGGCAGTATAGAAAGTCATCTTCTTCAGTGCCATTGTACACCAAAGATCCTTTTGGGTACTTTAATTCTCTAGCATAGTGCTTAGCTTCGGCAATTTGCTCTTCCGATAACTCTTTACCCGAAGCGTGTCGTATGATAAAGTCTAACTCTTTAGTAGACACTTCGGGAATAGGAGATTTAACCTTCTTAGATGCGCCTTCTTTTTCCAAGATTAGAGTGGCATTCGAACGTCCTTGCTCAGTACTCTGTCCAAAAGCTTGAATAGACTCTGTTTCGATGGGCATTGAGGGCCCAACTTCGACTTCAACACGAGCTGTAGCAGCTTCGGTAGCCTCTTTTGCAGAGGCAGGGTTGGTGCCCTTGTCGACTTCAAGACAGCATCCAACACGCTAGCCATCCTTCTTCTCTTGGGAGTCATTCTGGGAACCTTGGATACCTTCGACAACTCCGGTTCTGGTAGCGGGCTCAAGATTTTTGGTAGCTCTACCGGCTCCTCCAGTTCTGGTTCTTTGACTGTTTTTTCCTTGGCTTCAGCAGGACGCTTCGGCACTCCGGTCGACTCGGTTTTCTCCTGTCCCATTACTTTTGGCACTTCAGTCGATTCGCCCTTGGAATTGATAGGAGCGGGGTATCCTGGCTCAACGATGGAAGACGTCCCCTCAGCAAGCTTTGGCACCCTGGCTGTTTCAATGTACCTAGGTCGGTGCGTCAAAACCTTGATCTTCTTACTCTTCGACGCAGCAGAGATGGCCAAAACAACAGCTTTTCTTTTCTTTCCCTGCTTTCACGAAGGATAGCAATAATATGGATATACAAAACCAATAACATCAAAAACTTTGTTTAATCTTTTCTTGCCTCGCCCTCCGAAGGCTAAGGTCATAGCATCATCTTTGGCCCTTGTGTAGGCCCCAAGCAACTCATCACTAGTTGCCTCAACACAGTTCAGCCAGTCATCATTTGGCTCATCAAACAGATCTCTGTACCTAGAGATATATTTCAGATAAACTAAGCCGCCTTGACTAGATCCGGCAGCAGTCTCTTTCGGCATCTCCCAGTCATTCACAAGAGGCCACACTCTATAAGCAATGTGCTCCTGGACTAGGTCTCTTGTACCAATAAAAGTGCATACACTATTGAAAGCCTTCTGGCATGCTTCGATATCATTTCCAAGAGCATTGGTTGGCCTTCTGATGCCGAAGCAAGACCAAATAGGGTGTTGGATAATCCCCTTAAT
Source organism: Zea mays (assembly GCF_902167145.1). NCBI lineage: Eukaryota > Viridiplantae > Streptophyta > Magnoliopsida > Poales > Poaceae > Zea > Zea mays. The sequence goes on along the minus strand of NC_050105.1, from coordinate 133,991,403 downwards.
ATCTTCCCTTTCAACTAAGTTATTCTTTACATAAAACCATTCTTCCATCCAAGCTTCTGGCCACCTCTTACGAAACATTGGAACTGGATAGCTCACATCAGAGCGAGGTACGAAGCCGTAACAACCAAAATTATTGTGATACTGCTCCTTCCCAGTAGCCTTTGTTTCGTAGTACAGCTCAAGCATATTGCAGAAGCATTTGGCATTCAGCTCCAGTCCTTGGCTTCTCATGGCCCAAATAAAAACCTCTATCCTGATGATAGCTTCGGGGGTAATCTAGTGAAGGTAAATCTCAAAAGTCTTCAAAACTTCAACTAAAAATTTACTCAAGGGAAACCGAAGCCCTGCCTTCATGAAGCTTCTATAGACAACAACTTCATCTACCTCGGGCACAGGGGCGGTGCTATCTCCTCCAGCCCTCACAATAGAAATATCGCGGAAATATCTCCCCTTCATAGCATCAATCTGACTTTGCTTGATGGATGACTTTCCGAAGATGGTATGGCTCGGCCGCCAGGGTCGATCTTCGGCATCTTCGTTTCCGCTTTCCAAATCAAAACTTTCACTTTCACTAGAATTCTCAGATAACCCAGCCAACATTTCATTGGTGATCTTCTCTGTGTTTGTTTTCTCCATAGCCTCATAAAACCCAGCTAGAGCAGGGTCAACAACCTTCTCCTCAGCCATTTAGTCAACGCTTGTGCAGATACCGAAGCTCACAAATTAATCAAAATTTGACAAAGCAAGAAAATTTAGAATGGCAAGAATGGCGCAAACGGTTGAGACGGCACATCAAATGCTATCAACGTGAGTCCCTATTTATATACCCAAAGCATCACAACTTGGTGGGCCCCATATGTCATTGACTTTCGCTATTCTAGCGAAGGGAAGATGTTTTTTCGGACCTTCGGCTAAAGGCCTTCGTTCACGTCGCAGTCTGAATTTGGTTAATACAAAAACAAATTAATACTGCGAGAGGCTACTGTTGGGGGCCTTCCTCTTCCGAAGGTCCTCAAAAACGTGACTAATGTGTTTTCCAGTTTAACATAGACTGATACAGGAGGCTTCAACTTTGGAATGAAAGCATACATGATATGAAGATACAACCTAAGATCAGGATGAACGGGCGTCGAAGCTGTGGCCGAAGAAGCTTCGGCTTAGCACAACAACGAAGGTGGAAGATAGAACCAACCTAAAGGAGAAAAGACTATATGACCCTTAAGAGTTTGTTTTATTGTTAGCAGTAAAAGTCAGGGACATGAATGTAATTTTGTTTGGGTCGCGTCCCGTGCCTATAAATAGATGAACAGTAACATCGTACTGTTCACGCTGCACTGTAACAGCTCTCGCATTACTTTCACATTCACGCCTTCTGACAAGCCGAAGGTATCAACAGAATATGAATGTTATGAATATTTATTCATGTTTATGAAATGAGAATGTAAATAATTTACCAATATATAATCATTATTTACATTCTCTTATGTTTTGTGTGCTTTTATTTATGTTTATCGAGATGATGAAGGTATGTCCTTCATGACCTTCGTCTGAAGATCATTATACCCAAAGGGAGATAATGTTCTGAAGGACGAAGGTCTCTAATTATTAACAATTGTGTTGCTTTGTTCTTGATGTATAGCATTTGAGAATAAGGACCAACAGGGGTAACCACTAGTTCTCGATTTGCACACTTTTGTGAACATTACTCTTTTGTGTCCTCTATTGAGCCTTACAGGATCGAGGATGCATTAAGAGATCCAGATTGGGTGGTGGCAATGCAAGAGAAACTCAACAACTTCACAAGGAATGAGGTATGGCATTTAGTTCCACGTCCTAATCAAAATGTTGTAGGTACCAAGTGGGTATTCCGCAACAAGCAAGATGAACATGGTGTGGTGACAAGGAACAAAGCCCAATTTGTGGTAAAAGGTTATTCACAAGTCGAAGGTTTGGACTTTGATGAAACTTATGCACCCGTAGCTAGGCTTGAGTCAATTTGTATATTACTTGCCTATGCTACTTACCATGGCTTTAAGCTCTATCAAATGGACGTGAAAAGTGCCTTCCTAAATGGCCCTATCAAGGAAGAGGTGTATGTTGAGCAACCTCCCGGCTTTGAAGATAGTGAGTACCCTAACCATGTGTATAAGCTCTCAAAGGCGCTTTATGGGCTCAAGCAAGCCCCAAGAGCATGGTATTGAAGAGGGCTCTCAAGTTCTCCGTTTTTGGCGATTAATGCCAAAGGGGGAGAAAGTATTAAGCCCAAAACAAAAGGACTGCACCACCATTTCAAAATTTTCAAAAAATGTTTATTTCAAATGGTATTTGAGCCAATTTTCAATTGGTATCTTATTTAGTTTCAAAATACCAGGTTAGTATGAAGAATTTCAATTGGTATAATACTATTTGGTATCCATTTCAAAAAGGGAAAATCATTTCAAAAACCCTCTTGAAAGCTAAGGGGAGAATTATTTCAGGGGGAGCTTTTATTTAGTCAAAGGAAAAGCATTTGAAACAGGGGGAGGAATTTCAAATCTTAAAATACTTCTTGCAATCCTATTTCCATACCTTTGACTATTTGCAAAAGATTTTGAAAAGCTTTTTCTCAAAATATTTGCAAAAACAATCTAAGTGGTGCAAATGTGGTCCAAAATGTTAAAAATATCAAATCAAACTTATATGCTTAGAAATGCTTTCATTTCAAAATAACTTATGCACATATGTCAAAATGCAAACTAGTTACACTTTGTATTTGCTTTGGTTTGTGTTGGCATCAATCACCAAAAAGGGGGAGATTGAAAGGGAAATAGCCTCAACATTTCCTATAATCGTTTTTGGTGTTTGACGACCGTCACAAACCTTATGGACTAATCAGTTTGCCTAGTCAATCATTTCTCAGGTGCATAAGTTCATCTACAACTATTCTAAATTGACTATTCGGAAATACCGTAGATTATTCCGGACAGGAGAAGCTTTTGGAAAAACACCTAAGCGCGGACCGTCCGGGCCCTTGCGGTGAACTGTCCGTGACACCAGGGTGACCCTCGGACAGCAACACTGCAAAAACACAAGTTTACACTACGGACTATCTGATGGAGAAGCGAGCACCGTCTGAGACCAAGCGCGGACCGTTCGGCCTAAGGCGCGGACCGTCCGGTAGGTGAAAAACCAGAAAAAACCCAAAGGTGACTCTTCATCTTGTGCTTGTATGGGCTCTTCGGATAGACCCGATCAGTGAGATCAATGTCTACCTCTTGAGGTGGCTCATCATCTTGATTTTCATCCTCTTGTTCTTGAGCCTTGTCCTCATCTTGAGTTGATGGAGATGCTTGCATGGAAGATGATGGTTGATCTTGTGCTTGTATGGGCTCTTCGGATTCTTTTGGACACACATCGCCAATGGACATGTTCCTTAGTGCGACGCACGGAGCCTCTTCATCATCTAATTCATCAAGATCAACTTGCTCCAGTTGGGAGCCATTAGTCTCATCAAACACAATGTCACAAGAAACTTCAACTAATCCAGTGGACTTGTTGAAGACTCTATATGCACTTGTGTTTGAGTCATAACCTAGTAAAAAGCCTTCTACTACTTTAGGAGCAAATTTAGAACTTCTACCTCTCTTAATAAGAATAAAGCATTTGCTCCCAAAGGCTCTAAAATATGAAACATTTGGCTTTTTACCAGTGAGGAGTTCATATGATGTGTTCTTGAGGATTCGGTGAAGATATAACTGGTTGATGGAGTAGCAGGCGGTGTTAATCGCCTCCACCCAAAACCGGTCCAGTGTCTTGTACTCATCAAACATGGTTCTTGTCATGTCCAGTAGAGTTCTATTTTTCTTCTCCACTACACCATTTTGTTGAGGTGTGTAGGGGAAGGAGAACTCATGCTTGATGCCCTCCTCCTCAAGAAATCCTTCGATTTGTGAATTCTTGAACTCCATCCCATTGTCGTTTCTTATCTTTTTTATTCTCAATCCGAACACATTTTGAGCCCGTCTTAAGAATTTCTTTAGGGTCTCTTGGGTTTGAGATTTTTCCTGCAAAAAGAATACCCAAGTGAAGCGAGAATAATCATCCACAATAACAAGATAGTATTTACTCCTGCTGATGCTTATGTAAGCGATCGAGCTGAATAGATTTGTGTGGAGTAGCTCAAGTGGCCTGTCAGTCGTCATGATGTTTTTGTGTGGATGGTGGACTCCAACTTGCTTCCCTGCTTGACATGCGCTACAAATCCTATCTTTCTCAAAATGAACATTTGTTAGTCCTAAAATGTGCTCTCCCTTTAGAAGCTTGTGAAGATTCTTCATTCCAATATGGGCAAGTCGGTGATGCCAGAGCCAACACATGTTAGTCTTAGGAATTAAATAAGTGTCTAGTTTAGCTTGGTTATTATTAAAATCAACTAAGTATAGCTGACCATCTAGCACTCCCTTAAATGATATTGAATCATCACTTCTTCTAAAGACAGTAACACCTATGTCAGTAAATAGACAGTTGTAGCCCATTTTGCATAATTGAGAAACAGAAAGCAAATTGTAATCTAAAGAATCTACAAGAAAAATATTGGAAATAGAATGGTCAGGAGATATAGCTATTTTACCCAAACCTTTGACCAAACCTTGATTTCCATCCCTGAATGTGATAGTTCTTTGGGGATCATCATTTTTCTCATAGGAGGAGAACATCCTTTTCTCCCCTATCATGTGGTTTGTGCACCCGCTATCTATTATCCAACTTGAACCACTGGATGCATAAACCTACAAAACAAGTTTAGGCCTTGTTCTTAGGTACCCAAACGGTCTTGGGTCCTTTTACATTAGAAACAAGTACCTTGGGTACCCAAACACAAGTCTTTAGACTCTTGTGTTTGCCTCCAACATATTTGGCAACTACTTTGCCTGATTTATTAGTTAGCACATAAGAAGCATCAAAAGTCTTAAATGAAACATTATACTCATTTGATGCAGTAGGAATTTTCTTCTTAGGCATTTTCATGTGAGTGGTATGCCTAGAACTAGAAGCCTCACTTTTATACATAAATGCATGACGAGAAACAGTGTGAGATTTTCTAGCATGAATTTTCCTTATTTTATGCTCAGGATAGTTTGCAGGATATAAAATGTAATCCTCTCTATCCTGAACCATGGGAGCCTTGCCCTTTACAAAATTAGACAATTTCTTAGGGGCATTAAGCTTGACATTGCTTTGGCTCCCTTATAGTAAGCCAATGCCATCCTTAATGCTAGGGTGTCTCCCATTATAAAGCATGCTTCTAGCAAATTTAAATTTTTCGTTTTCAAGTTCATGCTCGTCTCATGCTTGGTGATCTTGGTCACCTCATCCCCTTCGTGCGCTGATTTGAGGACGTCCCAAATTTCTTTGGCGTTCTTCAACCCTTGCACCTTATTATACTCCTCTTGACACAAGGAGGCGAGGAGTATAGAAGTTGCTTAGGAGTTGAAGTGCCTAATTTGGGCGGCCTCGTCCGAGTCATAATCCTCGTCCCCACTTGTGGTACCTGCGATCCAAACTCAACAATATCCCAAATACTTTCGTGGAGTGAGGTTAGATGGTGCCTCATTTTATCACTCCACATGCAATAGTCCTCACCATCAAAATATGGTGGTTTTCCTAAGGGAACGGAAAGTAATGGAGCACGCTTTAAAATACGGGGATAGCATAGGGGCATCTTACTATACTTCTTGTGCTTATGGCGCTTAGAAGTAGTGGATGACTCGGTGCCAGAGGTGGAGGGTGACGAAGACTCGGTCTCGTAGTAGACCACCTTCTTCATCTTCTTCTTCTTCTTGTCACCCCTCCTATGTGACTTGATGGAGGAAGAGGATTCCTCCTTGTACTTGTTGCCGGACTCTCTTGAGAGAGTCTTCCCCGAGCCTGCGCGCGTGTCGCCGGTAACGATCTCCCTCTTGGCGTGATATCCAGACATCACTTCGAGTTGGTTAGGCTCTTAATGAAGCACTTGCTCTGATACCAATTGATAGTCGCCTAGAGGGGGTGAATAGGCAAAACCTGAAATTTATAAACTTTAAACACACACTAGGGCCGGGGTTAGCGTTAGAATTAAATTCAAGTCCAAAAGAATGTTTCTCTTGCTTAGAGTCGCTCAAAGGATGCAGATGACATATGGGAGCAAACTCAAATTAATACTAGCAAGGAAACGTTGGATAGAGGAAAGAGAGCAAAACAAATCAAGCAAGAATCAAAGCGAGTAGACACGGTGATTTGTTTTACCGAGGTTTGGTTCCAAAGAACCTAATCCCCGTTGAGGAGGCCACAAAGGCCGGGTCTATTTCAACCCTTTCCCTCTCTCTCAAACGGTCGCTTAGACCGAGTGAGCCTTTTCCTTAATCACATGGGTCACTAAGACCCCGCAAAGACCACCACACACTTGGTGTCTCTTGCTTAGCTTTACAAGCACTTAGAGAAAGAGTGAGGAAGGAAGAAAGGCAATCCAAGCGACAAGAGCGCAAATGAACACACAAATTCTCTCTCTCAAGTCACTAAATGGTTGAGATGAATTTGGGCCTTGGAGAGGATTTGATTTTTGGAATTGTGTCTTGGAGTGAATGCTATAGCTCTTGTATTGAATGTGAACTTCTAAAAACTTAGATACCAATGAAGGTGGTTGGGGGTATTTATAGCCCCCAACCACTTCGTAGCCGTTGGCAAAGGCTACTGGCGATGGGCGCACCGGACAGTCACTGTTCACTATCCGGTGCGCGCCACGTCAGCGCGTACGTTAGGGTTTGGAGCAGTTGACTGTTGGAGGTGTTTGTCTTTTTGCTGCACTGGACAGTCTGGTGCCACACCGGACATTCCGGTGACCTCTGACTTCTGTGCTCTGACTTCTGTCGTGGCACTGTTCCACGCTGTAGCATTTTGTACTCGACTGTTGGCGCACAGGGAGCCGTTGCTCCGCTGGCTCACTGGACAGTCCGGTGGCACACCAGACAGTCCGGTGAATTATAGCGGAGCGCGCCTCTGAATTCCCGAGAGTGGCTTGTTCGAAGGGCGCCTGGCCTGGTGCAATGCACACCGGACACTGTCTGGTGCGCCAAAAATCAGCACACTCTATGTCTTGCTCCAATTTTTGATTGAGTCCCTAACTGAATTTCTTTCTTGGTTTGTGTTGAACCTTATGCACCTGAGATAAATGATATCTAGACAGACTAGTTAGTCCATGTGGTTTGTGTTGTACGTCAACCACCAAAATCGATTATAGGAAATGGTTAACCCTATTTCGCTTTCACTACCCATCGTCAATATATTATCCTGTTCAAATGTGGAATGGTATGATGATGAACCTATGGTACATACATAGTCCCTTTGCATATTCAGGCTGGGGGGCAACTCCATTCCATACCTTTTGGTCCATTGACCGAATGGTCATGCCCGAGAGGAATGCAATCTGAAACAGACTTTATACATTAGAGATATATTGAATGATCACCCGATTGGATCGAAAGGTGATGACTTGCTTCAGGCTTAGTGCATATGATTTTGGTTCGTCAACCTTCATTAAAAGGCAGGGGGCATATGTTGAACAACAAAAATGACATGCGGACTGTCTGCCCCTGGGGCCGCACGGTCCGTGGTCCGGACTGTTCGTGGTGGCGACATAGACGGTCCGCACGTGCGTAAAATCAGTTAGGGTTCCGGATTTCTAGCGGGATTTGTTAGCGAAACCTACGACATTAACTCAGGAACTGACTTGTAACGGATCCAGACCTCATCTCTTTATATAGATGAAGGGTTATAACCGATTGAACCCACACAATCGATCCAATCAAATCTACTTATCAGTTTTACCTTATTTGCATCATTCTTCCAATTCCTAGAAGTAGGAGTAATCTAGTCTTAGGTTTAAATCTAGTTTAATCTTCCACAACAATCTCTCTTCGACTCTATGCCGATTAGAGATGCACCAGGCGGCCTGCCGACCCAGAGCAATGCCTTGGAACTCTTCCCCTCGACGAGATCTCTCTCGGGGCGAGTTCTAGGGTTCTTCGCGGAGAAGAAGACCCTCTACGCCACCACGGACTGTCCGAAAGCGTGCAGACGAGGATTCGCTCCTACACCTAGGTCGTGGACCGTCCGACCCTGTGCAGCGGACCATCCGCGTCTCCATAGAGAGCACCGTCAGGTGGTTTGTTCTAGTGTTTGGTGTCCAGATCGGCGCCAACGAGTAGTTAGAAGTATTTTTTCTTAACCAAATGAGAGGGTAAAAATATTTTCTTGTGTTTAGTCTATTAAGTCCGGGGAGTCCTTAGGTTAGTTGTGTGTGTTGGGAGGACGATGTCATGTTCATTTGACTTTATTCTGTACCAGTTTCTATTGCTTTTACAGTGTTTTTATCTTTATAGATTGCAGGCGCAACAGTCCAAACAGCTGGCTTTAATCCGAAGCAAAGCGGCGAGCAGTCCAAACAGCTGGCTTTAGTCTAAGTAGCTGCAGCAATCAAACGGTTGGCATTAAACTTGTAATGTTTTTCTGTAGTTTTTTTTCTAGGTTTTTTGAATAGGTGAAATCCACCTGTAAGCTGTAAATAGATGTTTTTTTGTCTTTGCTAATGCTAATACCGGGACAATGCCCTAAAATTCTAAAAAAATGTAGCACATGGTTAAAGTTAATTCATTACAAATGCAAAAATTACCATAGAGACAACCGAGAAAAAGATTCGTGACCTTGCATCAGATCATGTTGTATCTAGGGGATATTATCCTGACAGACTGATTCACCAACTCAGAAAGCGATAGCAGATCCAGGTCCACTGTGGCATAGAATCAAACTATACTCTACTAAAAATGAACCATACATACATGATGCAGCTATCCAAGTCTAACATGTCCCAACGCACCAGCATTATACTATTAGTAATATACCTGAAGAAGGTATTACGACTATGGTCATACCTGAAGGGACAAGTGATGCATTAACCAAGAAAAAACATTTACAAATTGCAAGACTCGATCGATTACGAATGCGCAACAATATGAAGAAGTTCCCTAACAATTCTGGACAGATAGAAAGACGGACGCGCGCGCTATTCTTTTATTCATATATCAGAAGGGTAACAGTGTGATATTGATCTTATTGTCACCTGCTGCTGTGATGACATCACCGTATCTAATACAGTAGTTATTTGTAACTGACAAGTGCATATCCAGTCTGATAGGTACAAATAATGAACCTGAAATAACCCTTATAGTTAGAGGACTTCGATAATGTTGGTGAGCTCGGGAGCACCTTTACAATCCAGCACTCCGAGCCCTAGCTTACTTTTGGTCACTTTCAGTTCTAACTTGAGATCAAACTTTCAGCTAGAGAATTATGCATTTTCAAGTGGAGATTGGTCCTTTCATGTCGTGGTCGTAGATCACTTAAGTCGGCGGTTAAACTCATCCACTTTGCTCCTTTTGCCCCGTGCAAAACGCAACATCCTCGGAGTGAGTTTAGACTTCAGAGGCAAGCTCGTTTTCTTCATCAAATGTACCACATGATCACGAGGCAGGGAGTTCCAGTGCTGCCTCTGCTGCCCTTCATGCCATTGGTCCCGCTCTGGTTGCGATACTTCAGTCTCTTACACAGTAGTGGGCTCATCTGACAGTCGAGCAGTCTCGACAGGCAACTATCCTGTTGTAGATGTCCGAGCGAATGCTATCTATGTTTCAGACCATTCAGGACCGTTAGCACACTCTACAGCAGCAGCTCTTGGTAGACAGGGCTGAGCACCGTGCTTTTATGACTCATATCCTTCAGCATACCGGTGTTCAGCTCCCACCATTTTAGTCTGCCCCTCCTCTAGCTCTTCAGGCTACCGTTGTGCTAGTGATTCAGGCAGGACCCCCACTTCCTCCTTTTGGTCCTTCTCCCTCTCCGCTCCGACCGGTCACTCTGGATTTCTCGTCGCTGGTCGTCGGAACCGTCAGTGCTCAGCCGCCAGTGCCACCAGCGCCTGCTGTTACCACTGCTGCTGTGGCGGTGTCCGTGACCACTTCTGCTCCGGTGGATCCGGCAGCACAACCTCTATCAGAGTCAGTACCAGCTGCAGCTTCTACTGCAGATCCTGGATCCGAGACTGATTCCGACCCCAGCTTGCGTTTGCACTTCTGCCACGACTGCGACCGGATGCGCCCCCGCCTCCTCCTTTAGCAACATGATCTCTAAGGAAGGGATGACGGATATCAATGTGCTTGGTGTGAGAGTGTTGTACAGGATTATTAGCAATTTTAACAGCACTCATTGTCACACAACAAAGGTACTTTTTCTAGAACTACACCATAGTCTAGAAGAGTTTGTTTCATATATAAAATCTGTGTGCAACAAGCACCCGCGGTAATGTATTCTGCTTCGACGGTTGACAAGGCAACACTATTTTGCTTCTTAGATGTCCATGATACTAGTGATCTCCCAAGCAAATGGCATCCATGGATGTACTTTTTCTACCAATTTTGCAACCGGCATAATCCGAATTGGAATAGCCAATTAAATCAAAAGTAGCTCCTTTGGGATACCAAAGGCCAACGCTTGGGGTGTGCTTAAGATACCTAAGAATTCTTTTAACAACACGAAGATTACTTTCTTAGGATTTGCTAGAAATCGAGCACACATACAAACACTAAACATGATATCGGGCCTAGATGCGGTAACATACAATAAACTACCAATCATGGAACGGTAGAGTTTGATCAACTGGGTTACCTCCCTCATCTAGGTCGAGATGTCCATTAGTAGGCATGGGTGTCTTGATTGGTTTGCACTTCTCCATATTGAATCTTTTCAACAAGTATTTGGTATACTTCTCTTGTGAGAGGAAGTTACCATCTTTCATTTGCTTGACTTGAAAGCCGAGGAAGTACGTCAGCTCACCAATCATAGACATCTCGAACTCCTTCGACATCAACTCACCAAATTCCTTGCAATGATAATCATTTGTCGAGCCAAAGATTATATCATCAACATAAACTTGACAAATGAAAATATCACCGTTATGTTTCTTTGTGAATAAAGTTGTGTCGACAGTCCCAATCTTGAAGCCCTTTTCGATGAGGAAGTCGCGAAGGCGCTCATACCAAGCCCTTGGAGCTTGCTTTAGCCCATATAGCACCTTGGACAACCTGTAAGCATGGTTAGGCTATCTAAGGTCTTCAAAACGAGGTGATTGCTCAATATATACAAGTTCATATATGAAGCCATTTAAAAATGCACTTTTTACATCCATTTGATAAAGCTTTATGTCATTGCATGATGCATATGCAAGTTGGATACGGATGGCTTCAAGTCGAGCAACCGATGCAAAGGTCTCTCCAAAATCTAAGCCTTCAACTTGAGAGAAGCCCTTTGCAACAAGTCTTGCCTTGTTTCGCACAATCACACCTTGATCATCTTGTTTGTTTCTGAACACCCATTTTGTTCCAATGATCCTTGCATCTTGTGGAGGCTTCTCCAGGGTCCAAACTTGGTTGAGGGTGAAGTTGTTTAATTCTTCATGCATGGCATTCACCCAGTCTGGATCCTGTAGCGCCTCATCTATACATGTAGGTTCAACACAAGAAACAAAAGAGTGATGTTCAATAAATGAAGCATGTTTATGAGAACGAGTGATAACCCCTTGTGAAGGACTCCCAATGATTTGATCTTGTGGGTGTGCTTGAAGTAGTGATGAGTTTCTTTTATCCACCACTTGGGAAGAAGGTCTTGGAGCATCAACATCTTCCGCTTGTACCCTTGCTTGTTCATGAGAGACAATTGTATCTTCATTTGCATGCCTCTCATCTTTTTCATCATCATGTGGTACATTTGATGAAGAAGGCCTGTCAATATTTTGCACCTCTTCTTCATCTTATTTTGGTTTGATGGCTCCAATTGGCATGTTCTTCATGGCTTCCCTAAGTGGCTCATCACTTACATCATCAAGATTTTCAAGTGCTCCTTGGGAGCCATTAGTCTCATCAAACTCCACATCATATGTTTCTTCTACCACGCTAGTGGCATGATTGAATACTCGATATGCTTTGGATTTTGATGAATAACCAAGTAGAAAACCAATATGACAACATCTTTGAAACTTCCCTAGGTGATGACGTTTCTTGTAGATGTAGCATTTGCATCCAAACACCCGAAAGAAAGAGACGTCTAGCTTTTTCCCATTTAGTAGTTCATAGGGGGTCCTCTCAAGTAGCCGGTGAGGAAATAGCCTGTTTGATGCATAACATGCAGTGTTGACAACTTCAGCCGAAAACCTCTCCGATGTGTTATACTCATCAATTATTGTTCTTGCAAGAGTGATCAAGGTCCTATTCTTCCTTTCAACAACTCCATTCTGTTGAGGTGTGTATGTTGCTGAAACTTCATGCCTGATCCCAATCTCATCACAATATTCATGTATGTTGGTGTTGTCAAATTATTTTCCATTGTCACTTCTAATCTTCTTGATTTTGCAATCAAATTCATTTTGAGCCTTCTTGGCAAACTTCTTGAATATAGATGCAACTTCAGACTTATCATGGAGAAAGAACACCCAAGTGTATCTTGAAAAGTCATCAACAATAACCAGACAATAGAGGTTGCCACCAGCACTAGCATAAGTTGTTGGTCCAAATAGATCCATGTGAAGCAGTTCTAGTGGCCTTGATGTTGACATAAAAGCTTTTGTAGGATGTGTGTTAGCAACTTGCTTTCCAGCTTGACATGCACTACAAGGCTTGTCCTTTTCAAATACAATATCATTTAGTCCTCTAACCATGTCCTTCTTTAGTACTTTCTTGAGTGTGCTCATTCCAACATGTGCAAGCCTTCTATGCCATAGCCATCCAAGTGATGCTTTGGTAAAGAGGCAAGTTCTTAAGTTTGCATCTTTAGAGGTGAAATCCACTAAGTAGAGATTGATGTATCTAAATCCTTTGAACACCATTGACTCATCATCCATTTTTGACACAACAACCTCTGTAGGAGTGAATAAGCATTGAAGGCCAATATCACAAAGTTGACCCACTAATAGTAAGTTGAAGCTCAAAGGTGCAACCAAGAGAACATTTGAAATTGAAAGATCATTTGAAATAGCCACCTTGCTAAGTCCTTGAACTTTTCCCTTTGAATTATCCCCAATAGTGAATTTATCTTGTCCATCAACATTCTCATCAAGTGAGGTGAACATCCATGGGTTACCAGTCATATGTTGAGTGCATCCACTGTCAATAACCCAATGACTCCCATCGGTATTGTAGTTCACCTACATCAACAGATAAATCAAGCTTCAATTTTTAGGGCCCTATTTTGCATAGGACCAATGACTTTCTCAATCAAAGACTATGCAACCCAAATTTGTCTAGATCTACACTTGCTTGGTGGACCTAGGAATGTAACTTTGACTTTTCTATTTGCTACTTTTCTTAGAACATAATGAGCATTGAAAGCAAATGGTCTTGAGTGCTTTGGCAAGGGAGTTGGTGGTTTGGCTTTGCAGTTGTGGGCAAAATGTCCTTCTTTTCCACACTCAAAGCATTTGATAGGCTTATGAGTCTGTTTTGCCTTGTATTGATTTGTTGCTTTCTTTTGCACAAACGAATTATATCCAATACCACTCTTGTTGTTTTTCATGACAGTGTTTATGAGCAATTCATTTTGAAGGTATTGGCCTTTGTTGAACTTTTGCACACTTTGTCCACCATTTGGCATAGTTTAACACATAACCATTTGTGTTGGACACTTAATCACCAAAATACTTAGAAATGGCCCAAGGGCACATTTCCCTTTCATTCTTGACCTCATTTCTAAGCCTTTCATTGTCCACTGCCAACTCATTGTTAAAGTCATTGCTCTCTACGATAACCTTTCCTCTAGTAGTTGCATCAGTCAAATATCTCTTCAATCTCTGGTTGTCTAATGTCCAGACTTCAACTTTTTTAGTCAGTTCATCATGAAGACTAGTTTGAACATCTTGGCTCAAATCATCACATGAGGTTGCTACGTCAATCTTAACAACAGGGTTAATAGCCTCATGTGTATTGCAAGATAAAAACTCATTTGCAACAAGAAGATTATCATGGTCAATTTTAATTTTTGTATAGTCTTCCTTAATTTTTACAAGTCTATCTTTCAACTCCCTATTTGCTTCATTTAATTTGTCACACTTATCCTTAGCATCTTTTAGGGAGGTTTTAAGCTCATTTATAGTGGATGACATAGTTTTGTTTTCTTCTTTCATCTCATCACTAGCTTTTACAACTATGTCATATTTGGAAGTTAAAAATTCATTTTCATCTTTTAACTTATCACATTTAGCCTTTGACTTCCTAATAATTTGAGTGTATCCCTTAAGCAAGTCAACTAATTCATCATAGGAAGGTGAAGCAAATTCATCATCACTATCACTATCATCAATAATATCATTATCAATTTGTACCTTTCGTTCACCTTTAGCCATGAGGCATAGGTGAGAAGTGGATGAGGGTGATGGTGGTGGTGAAAAGAAGTCCCCAACGATGGCGACAACTTTTTCATCATTTTCTTCTTCACTTGAAGAAGACTCGCTTGAGGACTCAATGTCAGTGAGCCAGTCACCAACAATATATGCTTTTCCATTTTTCTTTTTATGGAATCTTTTGTGCTTCCCATCCTTTCTCTTGAAGAATTTCTTTTCCTTTTTCTCGTCATCACCGTCATCATCTTTCTTGCCCTTGAACTTGTTCTTCTTGGGCTTGTTGCATTGATGAGCAAGATGACCAAGCTCTCCACAATTGTAACAGTCCATTTCAGAGATGGGCTTTCTTTTACTAAAGAAGAACTTCTTCTTTCTTGAGTCAAACTTGATGCCTTCTCTATTGAGCTTCTTTAACATTTTGGTGGTCTTTCTCACCATTAAAGCAATGTTAGCATCAAGATCATCATCACTTGAGGATTCCTCCTCAATTTGCACTTTAGCTTTTCCTTTCTTTTCTTGATTGGCTTTGAGAGCCAAGTCTTTTCTCTTGGAAAATGACTCATCCTTGTCATTTATGTGCATGTACATTTCATGAGCATTGAACTTTCCCAGTATTTGTGTAGGAGTGGCAACTGAAAGATCCATCTAATGTAACACTGTGACAATGTGTCCATATTTGTCAATTGGAAGGACACTGAGAATCTTCCTCACAACATCCTGTTGTGAAATTTGGGTGAGCCCCAAGCCATTTACTTCCTCTACAAGAATGTTAAGACGTGAGTACATAGCATTGGCATTTTCATTTGCAAGCATCTCAAAAGAATTTAATTTTCTCATTGCAATATGATATCTCTCCTCACGCTCACTTCTAGTCCCTTCATGTAGAGCACATATATCCATCCACAAATCATGAGCATTTCTATGATTTCTAACTCTATTAAAGACATCTTTGCAAAGGCCTCTAAAAAGAGTGTTTTTGGCCTTAGCATTCCATTTTTCATAATTAAACTCTTCTCCTACAAGATTTGTGGGATCTCTTGGTTCGGAGAACCCTTGTGTGGCGGCTTTGTAGACACCAATGTCTATAGCCTCTAAATAAGCT
Source organism: Zea mays (assembly GCF_902167145.1). Taxonomy (NCBI): domain Eukaryota; kingdom Viridiplantae; phylum Streptophyta; class Magnoliopsida; order Poales; family Poaceae; genus Zea; species Zea mays. The sequence goes on along the minus strand of NC_050105.1, from coordinate 133,975,849 downwards.
TCCACACGAATTTTCCAATATGGAAAATTGTCACCATAAAAAACGGGAGGAGGTCCATCCCCGCAGGACATCGCTACTCTAGCGGTTAAGCTAATCTAAGAGCAACAAGGCTCTGATACCAATTGAAAGGATCACGATGCCCAAGAGGGGGGGTGAATTGGGATTTTCTAAAAATTAACAGTAATTAAACCCTAAGCAAGAGCCCAACTTCACCCAACAACTAGTAATAAGAGAATACTACTAGAAATATAATAATACTAAGACAATGCTTCAACTACTTGCTAAACAAATGCACAAGGTAAAATGCTTGAATTAAATGTGGAATGTAAAGCAAAGTTGAAAGTAGCCTAGAGGGGGGGTGAATAGGCTACACCTGAAAATTTTCACTAAAAACTTCGAGATAGGTTAAATTAAAGTTGCACTGGTGCAAACTGGTTCAGTCGATTTTAATTACAACTGAACAAGTTTGAACCTGCTCAACTTAAATTAGGTAATCTGTTAAACAAATACGAAGTAGTGAAGAATATAGCTAAAGACTTGCCCTACACAAAATCTACTCGAATGAATAATATGAACCAACCAATGAATTTAAAGCGCTTGACAAGAACACACAAGAACACACGATATAACCCGAGGTTCGGCAACCACCACAAAGGTGTCCTACTCCTCGTTGAGGAACCCACAAAGGGCCGGGTCTTTTCCAACCCTAATCCTCCACAAGCCGACCACAAAGGTCAAGGCAATCTCTTCTCAAATCAGCTCAAAGAGCGGGTGATACAAACTTCTTGGGGTCGTCCACAAATTTGGAGACTCCCAAGCAACCTCTAACCGTCAAGGAACACGAGGTTCCAAGAGTAACAAATCCGCACACGGTTAAGTTTGCAACGAGCTCAAGAACAAAGAGAATGGGAGAATCGAGATGAAATTGACAGCGAGTTCGATCGAGTTCACCTCACACCAAGGGTCCTTCAAATGTTTGAAGGAGATGCGATTGTGGGTGTGAAAGGTGAAATAAATGCGCTTGTTTGAAGGTTGGTCAGCCAAGAATTCGTGGGAGAGGCAGGAGTAAATGAGAGAGAGAGTGTGAGGGGGTATATAAAGGATCCCCCAAAAGCTGGCAGCCGTTGGGAGAAAAAGAGTAAAAACCGGTTGAACCGGTTTCTACCAGGGGATCCCGGTCCACTGAGCTACTCAGCCGGAGACTCAACCGGTTTCAAAACCGGCTGAGTAAGGAAAAATTTCGGCTCAACCGGTTTTCAAAAAATATCTGCAGCGACTTTTCTGACAGCTCTGACTGTCAGACAAGTCAGAGCAGAGGTGGCAGGTGAACAGTACCAAAACCGGTTGAACCGGTTTCAGGACCGGTTGAACCGGTTTTGGGGGCTGAAACCAAATTTTGAGTATTTTGAAGAGAACAAAAGTGGAATCTTTGTGGGAAGTAAAATTTGTTTTTCTCAAGGGCATTCATGATCTGGAAAAAATGATCTCCAAGATGTTTTCAAAAGATTTTGAACTTGGCTCATTGCACAACTTACTTAACCGTCGTGGATCCCTCTTAATTGCACGGCGATTCCTATGACTCAAGAATTTTAAATTTAGCACCGCCGTTGTTTCTAAGTACTTGGAGCACGCCATTTGATGTGGAATTTTAAATCCACTGTGCTTTATACTTTTATGCTCGTAAGATCTGTGCTTCTCCTGTCTGTAGAATTACTGTGTACATGCTAGGAGCAAACTTGTTAGAATCTCAGTTTGTTTTGTCATTAATCACCAAAACTCTCAATTAGGGTTGATTGTACTTACAATCTCCCCCTTTTTGGTGATTGATGCCAAAACAAACTGGAATAGAAATAAAAGTTAAAAGTTACAAGTACTTGCGAGATAAAATATTTTGTGTATGTGTAGCTCCCCCTAAATATGTGCATGAGTTTTGCGAAATTAACATTGACTTGATATGTCAATTTGCAACATATTTATAGAGAGAACAATCAACGCCATACACAAAACAATGAGGTATGAAACATAATTAGATAGAAAGAGTAAAAATTACACATTAAAGCTCATTATCGCATAGCATATGATATGAAAAATTCTACTGCTATTACAATAATGAGAACTCATCTCATCACATCATAAAAATGTTTATGGCTTTAGAGCCATGCATGCATCATACGATAGACCAAATAGTTATTACAGACCGATTGTTCATTACAAAAATAAAGGGTACTGCATAAAGGGTACTGCCATAATAAACCTTCTCCCCCTTTTTGGCAACAAGAACCAAAAAGAGAGAGAGACGCCAGTCCAAGGATCACCAGTTGGGAGGAGGATGATGAGGAGCAAAGAGGTGGTGCGCCAGGTGAGAGGCAAAGTGTTCCTCCCCAGACTGATCCGGGGGAGGAGCACTGCCAGAAGGATCCTGGGGCGGAGGGTAAGAGGACGATTGGCCTGAATCCCCGTGATACGGAGGCGGGACAAACTGCTCACGATCATCAAAATAAGCTTCTTCTTCTTCGTCGACGTCATCTGCTGTCATAAAAGGCACCCCGTATGCCTACTGGTACCACTCGTTGATCTCCGGAGGAGGAGGATGGAGAGGTACGTCAGGCGAGCGGGGGGCGAAGGGAGTACCCAAAGAGGAAGCTTGACGACTTAGGTTGTCGTCAGTCTCCCGCTAACGTCGAGCCACCTCATGGACATCCGCAGCAATGTTCCGACACATGGAGAAAAATGCCACAAACCCGTGGGCCAAGCGGGCACCCATCCCTCGGCCACGACCTCAACCACGACCACGACCACGTGGCGTGGGAGATCCGCGGCCAGGGGAGGGACGCGAGGCACCGGTAGCAGCAGTAGCAGGACCAGCAGATGGACCCGCAGATGTATGAGCACGAGAGCTGGAGGGGGCTTTCCTGAGGTGCCCTGCTGGATTGTTGGGATCAATCCAGAAAGGGGTATATGACTGATGTCTTGTACCTTTGTCAAATTTAAACTGGGTCACAACCTCAATCATCTTCATGATAAACGGAGCATGAAGACACCCCTTCAATGGAAAGCAGACGACATGAATGATTTCCTGCCAAATCATATCAAAGACATTTATACTCTCTGAGCTGCTGGGTTTCATGAAAGAAAGCAAGACCTTGCTCTCTCCAAGAATGTTCATCTGATTTCCCCCTTTTGGAATGAGGGTCATCCTACAGAGGGAGTTGATGTATCGATAATACTTATGCATGTTTGTAGACTCCCAATACTTCCCAGACTCAGAAAGATGAAGATCTTTGGCTTCATCTCTAGTAGGCTGTCGGAAATCATGTATCTTGATCTTGTCGCCAGAGATATCATTGTCAGAAAAACCAAGAATGTGAGCAAATCGATGATAGCTCACCTTATACCAACTACCTTCAATGTAGAAGTTCAGATAAGGATAGTTGTATGGACTCTCCTCGTCAGCTGGCTTTATCCACAAAGTTGAGTAGAATTGAGCAATAACTTCATCATTCCAATCATATTGGAATGTCATGATACTCTTCATCTTTTTCCTTTCACAGGCCCTCAATGCCTGTGTCATCTCTAGGTCCCCAATGGCCTCACAACCTTCCCAGTTGATATAGCGTTGAAGCAGGATAGGTTGATGCTTCTTGGGGAGGATTACAGAATTATAAAAATCCACGTGATGAAGTGTCCAAAAGCGGTTTCCATCAATCCTGGCATCGCGAATGCGCAATGCAGGATTTTGGAAACGGAGATCCTGAAGGAGAGCAGAACCTCCACTGGCAGTGAAATCAATTACTGGCTCATTGCCAGCACGCCGAGCCTCTGCCCGGTGGAGGACCAACCCACGAATCACAGGGGCGTGGGCTGGGGGAAGATCAACTTCATCATCCTTCTCGCCTTCATCATCACTCGTAGCCTCCCACGCCTGCGGATTCGTCGCGGGTCGGGACCGACCGGAAGGATTCCGGGTTGTCCGACCGCGAGCACTTTGAGACCCGGAGGCCTCAGCACCTTGCATGACATTTCCGCTTCCTCGCCCACGCTTGGATCGAGAGCGTGGGGGAGTATCTCCATGTATTTCTTGGTCATCAGAGGAGTCGGATTCAACCACGGACGGGTTCCTCCGACGCACCATTCTAAGAAACAAAAATAGAACCTATGATGAGCAAGGATAAAACACGTTTGAGTAGAAACGCATAAGATATTGAGCATGCACTTCAACCGTTCATATGAGCGGTTCAACTACAACGAACAATATCAAATCGCTAAACTCTAACAATGTTTGTGACAAATGAAGATAATCTAAGTGTTGCAAGCACTTAAACTAAAATGTACCCAACGAATGATACATTAGATAATCAAGAACGCGTAGGATCGAGTACAAGGAAATAAAATAGGGCAATACCTCGATCCGGAGATTTAGTCAAGAAATCCCAACGAGATTGAGGAAGATGATGGAGAACGCCGGGATGAACGGATCTCCAACAACTCTTCCAAAAATGAGAGGGCACAAGTGAGTTTTTGGAGTGGAGAGTGAAGGAGAGAAAGAGGAAGAAGAGTGGGCGGCGGCGGCTGGAAAATGAAACTGAGAAGAAGAGAAGAGGAGAGAGGAAGAGAAATAAAGGGGGGAGTCGGCCGGTCAGAATACAGAAAACCGGTTCAACCGGTTCAAAAACGGGTTCAACCGGTTTCTGGTCAAACTGCGCAGTAAAAGCGCGCAGAAAAAGGTGTTGACTGCGCGAAATTTCTGGTAGTCTGATAGCGCAGACTGCGAAACTGACAGTGCAGACTACGCAACTGACAGCGCAGACTGCGCGCAGACTAACGGCGCGGAGGTCAAAACCGGTTCAACCGGTTTTTATACCGGTTCAACCGGTTTCCACCAGGGGAAAACCGGTTGAGTGGCCTACTCAGCCGGTTTACTCAACCAGTTTCCAGATATTGCCCAGAAGGGCTACAATAGCACTTAGCAAATATGACATGAGAGATTTTAATGATAAAAATGTTATTTCTCATTTCATATTGCTCAAACAATCAATTTACATCCATCAAATTTGATCAAAATTTTAGTTATTAAGACACGTTTCGAGAATCCAAGATATTTAGCTCACTCCTAAGAAAACAAAACCTAGTCTCATCAAGGGGTTTTGTGAAGATATCGGCTAGTTGATTTTCAGTGCTCACATGAAACAATTCGATATCTCCTTTGGCTTCGTGGTCTCTCAAGAAATGGTGTCTGATGTCAATATGTTTTGTTCTAGAGTGTGGCACCGGGTTGTTTGCAAGTTTTATGGCACTTTCATTGTCACACAAAAGTGGAATTTTGTTAAACTCACAACCAAAATCTCTAAGGGTTTGCCTCATCCATAACAACTGTGCACAACATGCCCCAGCTGCTATGTACTCAACTTCTGCAGTGGAAAGTGCAACACAATTTTGTTTCTTGGAACTCCATGACACTAAGGACCGCCCAAGGAATTGGCAAGTCCCAGTAGTGCTTTTTCGATCTACTTTGCAACCGGCATAATCTGAGTCAGAGTAGCCAAGCAAATCGAAAAGGGAGCCTTTGGGATACCATAATCCTAGGTTTTGGGTGTGGACTAAGTATCTTAGAATTCTCTTAACGGCTACAAGATGGCAATCTTTAGGATTTGCTTGAAAACGTGCACACATGCAAACACTCAACATTATATCAGGTCTAGATGCACATAAGTAAAGCAGTGATCCTATCATTGATCTATATAATTTTTTGATCTACAGGTTTACCTTCCTCATTTAGGTCGAGATGTCCATTTGATGACATTGGGGTCTTGGCGTGTTTTGCTTTTTCCATGCCAAACTTCTTGAGCATATCTTGTGTATATTTTGTTTGGCATAGAAAAGTACCTTCCTTGAGCTGTTTGACTTGAAATCCCAGGAAATATTTAAGCTCGCCCATCATAGACATCTCAAACCTGTTCGTCATTACTTTGCTAAACTCTTCACAAAATTTTTCATTAGTACTACCAAATATAATGTCATCAACATATATTTGGCACACAAATAATTCATTGTCAACTTTTCGAGTAAATAAAGTAGAGTCAGCTTTTCCTATTGTAAACCCATTCTTAATTAAAAAATCTTTAAGACAGTCATACCAAGCTCTAGGGGCTTGTTTAAGCCCGTAGAGTGCCTTGTGAAGTAGATAAACATGATTTGGCTTCTTTGGATCTTCAAAACCCGGTGGTTGCTCCACATATACCCTCTCTTGTAGTGGTCCATTTAGAAATGCGCTCTTGACATCCATTTGATATAGCTTGAAATCATGGTTAGTAGCATAGGCAATTAATATTCTAATTGATTCTAACCTTGCTACCGGCGCATATGTTTCACCAAAATCAACTCCTTCCACTTGAGTGTAGCCTTGGGCAACCAACCGTGCTTTGTTTCTTGTAACCACGCCATGTTCATCTTGTTTGTTCCTAAAGACCCATTTAGTCCCAATCACATTTTGTTTGGGTCTTTGGACTAAGGACTAGACTTCATTCCGGGTGAAGTTGTTCAACTCCTCTTGCATGGCAATTATCCAATCCGGATCACCCAATGCTTCTTCAACCTTAAGTGGCTCAAGAGAGGAAACAAACGAGTAAAATTCACAAAAATTAGCTAAACGAGATCGAGTTGTTACCCCTCTCCTGATGCTACCCAGGATGTTGTCCACCGGATGATCCCTTTGAATTGTATGATGGACTCTAGGATGAGGCACTGATGGTTGTCTTTGTATTTGCTCCTCCTCATCATTCACTTGATCAAGAGGCACTTCACCATCAATACTTCCGTGTTCATCTTCTACCACTGTTGACATCCTTTGATGATTTTCTTCATGGCTTGGATGACTTGAGGTTGATGGGTTTGCTTGGGTGGAGACTTTGTCACTCACCACCCTTGCACCCACATCAACAACCTCATTGGTCATCCATAAGGTTCCTTCCTCATCATCCTTTTCTTGAGGTCTCACTTCACCTATTGCAAGTTTCTTTATGGCCTCACAAGGTAGTTCTTCATTTCCTGCGGTGTCATTAGAAACATGCCCTTGCGAGCCATTAGACTCATCAAATGTCACGTCTATCGCTATTTCAACAAGACCGGTGGTATTGTTGAAAACACGATATCCATGCGCATTTGATGCATAACCAAGCAAGAAGCCCTCGTCCACTCTAGGAGCAAACTTTGAGCTCTTGACTTTCTTGTTAAGAATAAAACACTTACAACCAAATACTCTAAAATAATCAACTTTAGGTTTGTTACTGTAACGCCCTGAATTTGGGGGTAGAATTTTTTTCTTCTTTTCCCTCACCAAATTCAGACGTTACCCTTTCCTTTTCCCTTTTTCCCTCGCTAAACCTTGATCTTTTCCAAAGTATAGCGGGATTCGGCTTGAGATCCCATGTAAAGCAAAACCCTAAAATATTTTATTTTGTGCGATGCACCATGCCGGACCATGCATACCTTATGATTGTTTAAAAATGTGAATGCATTCATTTAGAGGAAAATAGATTTTAGAAAAAGAAAACCTTTTCTTTCTCCCTCCCTCCCTCCTTCCCCATTTTCGGCCCAGCCGCCCCCCCTTTCCCCCCGCGTGGGCCTCGTGGCGCCCCAGCCGCGCCCCCCTTCCCCTTTGGGCCCAGCCGGCCCAACCGCCCCCTCCCTTTTTTCTTTTTTTCTTTTTTCCAAAAATCCCCTCCCCGCAGGCCCCACTCGTCATCCCCTCTCTCTCTCCCTCACTCTAACCCTAGCCGCCGCCGCCCTCGTCCCGCCCCCGCGCCGCCGCCGCCCCTCCCCGGTGCCGCCGCCGCGCCGGCCTCCCTCTCCGGTGAGGTTTCTCCCTCCCCCTCCCTCCTCTCCTCCCCTCCCTCCTCTCCTCCCCTCCCTCCTCCTTCCCTCCCGCCGGCGTTCCCTGCCCCCGCGCCATGGGCACGCCCGCCTCGGCTCGGCGAGCTCGGCCTCGGCCGCCCCGGCCTCGCCCGCGCCCGGTCGCCCTCGGCCGCCCGCTCGGCCGGCCCTCCCCGCGCCGCCCTCAGCCGCCCCCAGCTCGGCGAGCTCGGCCGCCTCCGGCGAGCTCGGCCCCGGCCCCGGCCGCTCGCGCCAGCCCCGCCCCGCGCCCGGCTGCTCCGCGCCGCCCCGCCTCGGCCGTGCCCCCCGGCCCTGGCGCGCCTCGCTCCGGCGAGCCCGCCCCTCGCCGCGCCCCGGCTGCCCTGGCTCGGCCGCCCCCGCGCGAGCCCCGCTCGGCTGCCCTGTGCCCCAGCTCGGCCGTCCCCGCCGCGCCCGCGCCTGGCTCGGCCGTGCCCGCCTCGGCCCCGTGCCGTCCCGGCCCCGACCGTGCCCCCGCCCCGCCCGTGCGCCGTGCTCACCCGCTCGCCCCGCCGTGCCTTGCTCGCGTCGTGACGGCCCCGGCGTGGCCTCGAGCTCGGCCCAGCGTGCCTTTAGCGCGCGACTTTGAGCTCAGCTAGCGCTCGGCCCCGACGTGCGCACGGCTAGTTCGTGGCGTGTGCGTGCGGTCTCGTGCGCGTGCTCGCGTAGTGCGCGTGCCTTGGCACGACCCGTCGTGCCTCGTCTACCCCCAGACGCCCCGTCTACCCCCCGTGTCCTATGTGCGCTAATCACGTGTTTATATTAATAAGATAGGAGTCTCAATTTGGAAATTGGTTACGTTAGTTAATTTGTATAGCTAATCATCTATCTCATTCAATGATAATCTACTAAAAGTGGTCACGTTTACATTAGTGCATGTAGCTAATTCTTTTGTTAGAACCAACTGGAACTAGAGCACGCGACGTTTAGTCATTTGTGTACCCGTGGTGCGTCTCGGGCATAAGCTTTAACTCTCGCGAGACCTTTCCCCATTTCTTTTTAACCATGGTAAGTTCATTATCGTATGTGATATTCTATGCATATTTACTTCATTTGCTCTCTTGTATGGTGTACTGTTTGTTCTCTAATTTGAATGGATGGATGTATGTATGCTTGCAATCGCATAGAGAATGATCCGGTTGAAGAGCCCGAGGAACTCGTAGGAGAAGCCCCTGAGCAGCAGTCGGTTGGTGGAGGCAAGTGTCCTTTGACCTATCTCTGTCCTATTCATTCTTTAATTCACCTCCCGCATTACACATTTATACCTAAGGATTGACTAGCTTTTGTTATCCATGTCCTTGTTTACCTATTTGGGTTGGATTATTATTGTTTAGCTTTATGCTATTGCTCAACTATAATCAATGAACATGATGAGATTATCTATGATACGTTGTTTTCCCTCTTCTTATTATGATGTTATACTTGTGGCCTTTAAGGGGGCTCGAGCGGTTTCTCGAGTGCCTCTCCGTAAGGACCTGTTCTATGGATGACCACCCGGGAAAACAGTGCAACCATGAGGGTGGAATGGGATGCCCTTAGCTGAATAATTAGAGGATCCGGGGTGTAGTTCACTTAGCCGTCGTGCCGTCAATGGGGCTCGGTGTATGCGGCTCGCTCTGCCAAGTTTGGGTTCGCCCCTTGGGGAGGAGTGCGGTGCATTTAGGAAACCTAACGGGTGGCTACAGTCTCGGGGAATCTTTGTAAAGGCTACGTAGTGATGCCCTGCTGGGTCACCTTGGTAGTGATCAATGGAGAGTCATGATGTCCTGGCAGAAAGGGAATCACGGCTTGTGGGTAAAGTGCACAACCTCTGCAGAGTGTTTGAAAAACTGATATATCAGCCATGCTCGCGGTTATGAGCGGCCAAGGGAGCTCCAGTGATTAGTGGTACTTGATCAGAGACATTATGGTACAGGTGACTATGAGATCGATGGTTCTGGTTATGACTATGGTGCTGGTAAGTGGTATTCTTTCCGTTTGGAAAGGGTACATCGGGCTAATAACTTGGGTTAATGCTAAAACCTGGCTTTCTATTAGTAAATAATAATCTGACCAACTAAAAGCAACTGCTTGACTTATCCCCACATAAAGCTAGTCCACTATAGCCAAACAGGATACTTGCTGAGTATGTTGATGTGTACTCACCCTTGTTTTACACACCAAACCCCCCCATCCCCAGGTTGTCAGCATTGCAACCACTGCTCAGGAGAAGATGAAGCTGTGGAAGGAGACTTCCAGGAGTTCCAAGACTACGACGAGTTCTAGGCGTGGGTTAGCGGCAACCCCCAGTCGGCTGCCTGTGAAGGCCGCGGTTATGTACGTTTCATTTTCGCACTTTGATTTATTGTAAGGACTATATGGACGTCTCAGACATATGATGTAATCGACTATTATTTCCCTTTTAATACCATTTTGAGCACTGTGTGATAATGTCCATGTTATGTAACTGCTGTGTACGTGAATAACTGATCCTGACACATACATGGTTCGCATTCGGTTTACCTTCTAAAACCGGGTGTGACATAAGTGGTATCAAAGCCGTGCTGACTGTAGGACCGCTAACCTAGAGTAGAATGGTCGTTCTAAGGACTATAGACCTCTGTCCCTGCCTTGACTTTGATATCCCTTCAAAAGTTAGTCATACCGACCAAACCTATATTCTACTATATATTATACCTTGCTGAAAAATTGTGTTTTATTCTAATCCTTCATTCATTTATGATTCATTATTTGCTGGTCATATTAATTCTGTTCTCACCCTTTTGCTTGCGGTGTCTTTTGTAGATGGCTCGACTTAGACACACTGCACGAAAGTCCGTCATCCCCTTCTTACCCTCCCGCCTTGCTGAGCGTCCGCTTCGCCGTCCCGTGGCCGGACAGTCTAGCCACTTGGAGAGACGGCACCACCGCCTGCATGAGGAGCAGGAACGCCAACGACAGGAGCAGCAGGGCTCTTCTTTCTCGCTCCAACAGGAGATAGAGTCCGTGAGGAGCTGCTCCCTTGTGCTTCCCCTGGAGGCGCCCCCTGCACCACCACTGGGCGCCCTAGCTTCTGGAGTAGCTGCTGGAGGAGACCCAGACGACGGAGGTGGCGACGACAGCTCGAGCCACGACACCGACCTCTCTGCTGACCAGGAGCCGGAAGGATGGGTTGCTCGACCCATCACTCGCGACGTTGCTCGCGGGTGTCACTTCCATGATGCGCTCGACACCCTGCTACGTCGGGCACTTAACCAGCGTACTTGGTCCATCGAGTATCGCTGTGTGGTCTACCAGCATAGTCGCGGGGTCTACCCGGACCGCTGGGAGGCAACCTGCTTGGTGCGCCGCTCGGAGAACAGTCTCTAGGGTGCGGAGGCCTGCTCAGAGCACTATTCTATCTCTGAGCGAGACTCAGCTGAGGCAGCCATGCAAGATGCTGCACGGCGTGCGCTTTCGCACTACTGCTCGGTTCTCGGTGGGGTAGCTGACGGTCTTGACCTGAAGTATTACCCCCGCCGTCCATCTGGCAGCACAGGAGGCGTGATTGTCTCACCTATCGGTGAGGACAATCCTAGGTTGAGCAGCACAGTCAACCTAGCCGTCGTGCTAAACACGGAGCTGGACCATGCATTAGACGAGCTGAGTAGGGCTCGTGCTGAGATCGCCCTGCTGTGGGCTGAGCGCGCGGAACGTCGTCACCTGGACGATGGTTCCCCCGCTCCCGTCGGGACTCAGCACCCGTACCGCTCACCTCGGCATGGACACCAGCCTTATGGCAATCCCGACTGCAAGACCAAGATAAATCTAGAACCATAGATCGTTAGAGTTGGATCTTGTAATTAATACGAAATATATACGTATAAGCTACAGTCTTAGCGTTAGTCTTGCTTTTAGTTAGTCTTAGTTAGACATGGTAGTTTGCTATATCCTGTGCATCTATGTTTGTCATGATGAACTATGTTTGGTTTGGATCTTTGTAATGACTGTCACCAGAATGTGGGTATCCCCTGCATTTCGGTTTACCTGTTATATGTTAAAGGAGTTAGCTATATAGTTGGGAAACCTTTTATTCCACTTTCCTCTTTATCTGAGAAGCTGTATGGTCTGTGTTGGAGATCAGTGAAGATGCTCATCTGTTCAGTGTTGTTGAAGGATTCTATACTCTTTTCTTATGCTGCAAGATTTGCCAGATCAGTTCTGATGTGCACAAGCCCTTCTCGGTGTATTGTGATGCTTGTTACACAGGTTTGGGATGTGTGTTGATGCAAGAGGGAAGAGTTGTGGCTTACTCGTCCCGACAGTTGAAGGTTCATGAGAAGAATTACCCAATCCATGACCTAGAGTTGGCAGCAGTGGTTCACGCACTGAAGACATGGAGGCATTATCTGTATGGACAGAAATGCGATGTTTACACAGACCACAAGAGTCTGAAGTACATATTCACTCAGTCAGAGTTGAATATGAGGCAGCGAAGATGGTTAGAGTTGATCAAAGATTATGAGTTGGAGATTCATTACCATCCGGGCAAAGCGAATGTAGTGGCAGATGCTTTGAGCAGGAAGAGTCAGATCAATCTGATGGTCGCTCGTCCGATGCCTTATGAGTTGGCCAAGGAGTTCGACAGGTTGAGTCTCGGGTTTCTGAACAACACGCGAGGAGTCACAGTTGAGTTGGAACCTACCCTGGAGCGGGAAATCAAAGAAGCGCAGAAGAATGATGAGAAGATCAGTGAGATCCGATGACTGATTCTAGATGGCAGAGGCAAAGACTTTCGAGAAGATGCAGAAGGTGTGATATGGTTCAAAGACCGCTTGTGTGTTCCCAATGTCCAATCCATTCGGGAGTTGATTCTCAAGGAAGCTCATGAGACAGCCTATTCGATTCACCCTAGTAGTGAGAAGATGTATCAGGATCTGAAGAAGAAATTCTGGTGATACGGAATGAAGAGAGAAATCGCGGAGTATGTGGCTATGTGTGATAGTTGTCGAAGAATTAAGGCAGAGCACCAGAGACCAGCTGGATTGTTGCAACCATTGCAGATCCCTCAGTGGAAATGGGATGAAATCGGTATGGATTTCATAGTCAGATTGCCTCGCACTCGAGCCGACTATGATTCCATTTGGGTAGTAGTGGACCGTTTAACCAAGTCAGCCACTTCATACCTGTCAAGACCAACTACAGCAGTGCAGTATTGGCAGAACAGTACATGTCTCGGATCATTTGTCTTCATGGTGTGCCAAAGAAGATAGTGTCGGACAGAGGAACACAGTTCACCTCTCATTTCTGGCAGCAGTTGCATGAAGCCTTGGGCACGCATCTGAATTTCAGTTCAGCTTATCATCCGCAGACAGATGGTCAGACCGAAAGAACCAATCAAATTCTTGAAGACATGTTGAGAGCCTGTGCGTTGCAAGATCAGTCCGGATGGGACAAGAGATTGCCTTATGCAGAGTTTTCCTATAACAACAGTTACCAGGCCAGTTTGAAGATGTCACCATTTCAGGCACTCTATGGAAGGAGTTGTAGAACTCCGTTGCAATGGGATCAGCCTGGAGAAAAGCAAGTGTTTGGGCCAGACATTTTGCTTGAAGCCGAAGAGAACATCAAGATGGTCCGAGAGAATCTGAAGATAGCACAATCGAGGCAGTGAAGCTATGCAGACACAAGAAGAAGAGAGCTGAGTTTCGAAGTCGGAGACTTTGTCTATCTGAAAGTGTCACCGATCAGAGGAGTCAGAAGGTTCGGAGTCAAAGGCAAGCTAGCACCCCACTACATTGGTCCGTACCAAATTCTCTCAAGGCGTGGAGAAGTGGCCTATCAACTCAGTCTGCCAGAGAATTTGTCTGCTGTGCATGATGTCTTTCATGTGTCTCAGTTAAAGAAGTGCCTGCGAGTGCCAGAAGAGCAGTTGCCAGTTGAAGGTCTTGAAGTCTAGGAGGACTTGACCTACGTTGAGAAGCCAACGCAAGTCCTTGAGGTTGCAGACAGAGTCACCCGAAGGAAGACCACCAGGATGTGCAAAGTTAGGTGGAATCACCACTCTGAGGAAGAAGCAACCTGGGAGCGTGAAGATGATCTGATGGCTAAATACCCAGAGCTCTTTGCTAGCCAACCCTGAATCTCGAGGGCGAGATTCTTTTAAGGGGGATAGGTTTGTAACGCCCTGAATTTGGGGGTAGAATTTTTTTTTCTTCTTTTCCCTCACCAAATTCAGGCGTTACCCTTTCCTTTTCCCTTTTTCCCTCGCTAAACCTTGATCTTTTCCAAAGTATAGCGGGATTCGGCTTGAGATCCCATGTAAAGCAAAACCCTAAAATATTTTATTTTGTGCGATGCACCATGCCGGACCATGCATACCTTTTGATTGTTTAAAAATGTGAATGCATTCCTTTAGAGGAAAATAGATTTTAGAAAAAGAAAACCTTTTCTTTCTCCCTCCCTCCCTCCTTCCCCATTTTCGGCCCAGCCGCCCCCCCTTTCCCCCCCACGTGGGCCTCGCGGCGGCCCAGCCGCCCCCCTTCCCTTCCCGCCGTGGGCCGCCTGGCGGCCCAGCCGCGCGCCCCCCTTCCCCTTTGGGCCCAGCCGGCCCAACCGCCCCCTCCCTTTTTTCTTTTTTTCTTTTTTCCAAAAATCCCCTCCCCGCGGGCCCCGCTCGTCATCCCCTCTCTCTCTCTCCCTCACCCTAACCCTAGCCGCCGCCGCCCCCGTCCCGCCCCCGCACCGCCGCCGCCCCTCCCCGGTGCCGCCGCCGCGCCGGCCTCCCTCTCCGGTGAGGTTTCTCCCTCCCCCTTCCCTCCTCTCCTCCCCTCCCTCCTCCTTCCCTCCCGCCGGCGTCCCCCGCCCCCGCACCATGGGCGCGCCCGCCTCGGCTCGGCGAGCTCGGCCCCGGCCGCCCCGGCCTCGCCCGCGCCCGGTCGCCCGCTCGGCCGGCCCTCCCCGCGCCACCCTCGGCCGCCCCCGGCTCGGCGAGCTCGGTCGCCTCCGGCGAGCTCGGCCCCGGCCCCGGCCGCCTACGGCTCGACCGCCCTCGGCCGCGCGCGCTCGGCCGCTCGCGCCAGCCCCGCCTCGGCCGTGCCCCCGGCCCTGGCGCGCCTCGCTCCGGCGAGCCCGCCCCTCGCCGCGCCCCGGCTGCCCCGGCACGGCCTCCCCCGCGCGAGCCCCGCTCGGCCGCCCTGTGCCCCGGCTCGGCCGTCCCCGCCGCGCCCGCGCCCCGCTCAGCCGTGCCTGCCTCGGCCCCGTGCCGTCCCGGCCCCGACCGTGCCCCCGCCCGTGCTTCGCCCCGCCCGTGCGCCGTGCTCACCCGCTCGCCCCGCCGTGCCTTGCTCGCGTCGTGACGGCCCCGGCGTGGCCTCGAGCTCGGCCCAGCGTGCCTTTAGCGTGCGGCTTTGAGCTCAGCTAGCGCTCGACCCCGACGTGCGCACGACTAGTTCGTGGCGTGTGCGTGCGGTCTCGCGCGCGTGCTCGCGTAGTGCGCGTGCCTTGGCACGACCCGTCGTGCCCCGTCTACCCCCAGACGCCCCGTCTACCCCCCCGTGACCTATGTGCACTAATCACGTGTTTATATTAATAAGATAGGAGTCTCAATTTGGAAATTGGTTACGTTAGTTAATTTGTATAGCTAATCATCTATCTCATTCAATGATAATCTACTAAAAGTGGTCACGTTTACATTAGTGCATGTAGCTAATTCTTTTGTTAGAACCTATTGGAACTAGAGCACGCGACGTTTAGTCATTTGTGTACCCGTGGTGCGTCTCGGGCATAAGCTTTAACTCTCGCGAGACCTTTCCCCATTTCTTTTTAACCATGGTAAGTTCATTATCGTACGTGATATTCTATGCATATTTACTTCATTTGCTCTCTTGTATGGTGTACTGTTTGTTCCCTAATTTGAATGGATGGATGTATGTATGCTTGCAATCGCATAGAGAACGATCCGGTTGAAGAGCCCGAGGAACTCGCAGGAGAAGCCCCTGAGCAGCAGTCGGTTGGTGGAGGCAAGTGTCCTTTGACCTATCTCTGTCCTGTTCATTCTTTAATTCACCTCCTGCATTACACATTTATACCTAAGGATTGACTAGCTTTTGTTATCCATGTCCTTGTTTACCTATTTGGGTTGGATTATTATTGTTTAGCTTTATGCTATTGCTCAACTATAATCAATGAACATGATGAGATTATCTATGATACGCTGTTTTCCCTCTTCTTATTATGATGTTATACTTGTGGCCTTTAAGGGGGCTCGAGCGGTTTCTCGAGTGCCTCTCCGTAAGGACCTGTTCTATGGATGACCGCCCGGGAAAACAGTGCAACCATGAGGGTGGAATGGGATGCCCTTAGCTGAATAATTAGAGGATCCGGGGTGTAGTTCACTTAGCCGTCGTGCCGTCAATGGGGCTCGGTGTATGCGGCTCGCTCTGCCAAGTTTGGGTTTGCCCCTTGGGGAGGAGTGCGGTGCATTTAGGAAACCTAACGGGTGGCTACAGTACCGGGGAATCTTTGTAAAGGCTACGTAGTGATGCCCTGCTGGGTCACCTTGGTAGTGATCAATGGAGAGTCATGATCTCCGGGCAGAAAGGGAATCACGGCTTGTGGGTAAAGTGCACAACCTCTGCAGAGTGTTTGAAAAACTGATATATCAGCCGTGCTCGCGGTTATGAGCGGCCAAGGGAGCTCCAGTGATTAGTGGTACTTGATCAGAGACATTATGGTACAGGTGACTATTAGATCGATGGTTCTGGTTATGACTATGGTGCTGGTAAGTGGTATTCTTTCCGTTTGGAAAGGGTACATCGGGCTAATAACTTGGGTTAATGCTAAAACCTGGCTTTCTATTAGTAAATAATAATCTGACCAACTAAAAGCAACTGCTTGACTTATCCCCACATAAAGCTAGTCCACTACAGCCAAACAGGATACTAGCTGAGTATGTTGATGTGTACTCACCCTTGCTCTACACACCAAACCCCCCCATCCCCAGGTTGTCAGCATTGCAACCACTGCTCAGCAGAAGATGAAGCTGTGGAAGGAGACTTCCAGGAGTTCCAAGACTACGACGAGTTCTAGGCGTGGGTTAGCGGCAACCCCCAGTCGGCTGCCTGTGAAGGCCGCGGTTATCTACGTTTCGTTTTCGCACTTTGATTTATTG
Organism: Zea mays; assembly: GCF_902167145.1. Lineage (NCBI taxonomy): Eukaryota > Viridiplantae > Streptophyta > Magnoliopsida > Poales > Poaceae > Zea > Zea mays. Next base: position 133,958,832 of record NC_050105.1, on the reverse strand, counting down.
TAAGGACTATATGGACGTCTCAGACGTATGATGTAATCGACTATTATTTCCCTTTTAATACCATTTTGATCACTGTGTGATGATGTCCATGTTATGTAACTGCTGTGTACGTGAATAACTGATCCTGGCACGTACATGGTTCGCATTCGGTTTACCTTCTAAAACCGGGTGTGACAGTTACCAGTGAGAAGCTCATAAGCAGTCTTTTTGTAGATCTTATGAAGATAGAGACGGTTGATTGCATGACAGGCGGTGTTGACCGCCTCTGCCCAAAAGTTGTCAGGTGTCTTGTACTCATCCAACATGGTTCTTGCTGCTTCAATTAGAGTTCGGTTCTTTCTTTCCACAACACCATTTTGTTGTGGAGTGTAAGGAACCGAGAACTCATGTTTGATTCCTTCTTCGCCTAAGAATTCTTCGACACATGTGTTCTTGAATTCCGTCCCATTATCACTTCTCACTTTCTTGATTTTGAGCTCAAACTCATTTTGAGCTCTTCTCATGAATTTCTTCAATATTTCTTGAGTTTCACCTTTATCACTCAAAAAGAAAACCCAGGTGAATCGAGAAAAATCATCAACAATGACTAAACCATACTTACTACCACCAATGCTAATGTAAGCCACAGGTCCGAAGAGGTCCATGTGAAGGAGCTCCAATGGCCTCTTTGTTGTGACCACATTCTTTGAATGATGTGGGACTCCATGTTGCTTTCCTGCTTGGCATGCGCCACAAACCCTATCTTTCTCAAATACAACATTTGTTAGTCCAATGATGTGATTATCCTTTTGAAGTTTGGCCAAATTCCTCATACCGACATGGGCTAACCGGCGATGCCATAGCCAACCCTTGTCGGACTTTGCCACTAAACAAGTCTCAGGCGTTACTTTACTTGTTGTGAAATCAACAAGATAAAGTTTGCCCTTCAAGCGACCCGTAAAGGCAACTGAGGAATCCTCCCTTCTAAGGATCTTCACATCCACATCGGAGAATAAACAATTATAACCCATTCCACAAAGTTGTGAAACGGACAACAAATTATAGCTTAAAGAATCTACCAATAAAACATTTGAAAGTGATTGTTGGTCAGAGATAGGAATTTTACCAATACCAATCACCTTACTCTTGCCACTATCTCCAAACACTATTTCTTGTGCTTCTTGAGTTAGTTGTAATGAATGAAACATGTCTTTCTCCCCGGTCATGTGATTTGTACATCCACTGTCAAGCACCCAACTTGACCCACCAGAGGAGTAGACCTGCAAAACAAGTTTAGGCTATGCTTTTAGGTACCCAAATTGAATTGGGTCCTACAGTGTTAGTTATAGCCTTGGGTACCCACACACTTCTTTTCATGACTTTTCGTTTAGTGTAGGCACCCACATATTTCACAACCAATTTCCCTAAATCCCAAGTCAACATATAATCACAGAGATATGAGTGGGAAATGGGAGCATTAAATTTTTGTCCACTTGAGGATCCCACTTCCTTTATCTTACTCTTTGTGGAACTCAAGTTTACCTTTACCTGAGGTGACTTGTCATTTGAGGAGTGAATCCTCCCCAAGGCATCATATAGGGTGGTTCCCTCTATGAACTTGGGGGATCTCCACCCCTTATGCACTGTGCTAGGGTTTTCCTTGAATGAGTTGAACCCAAGCCCCCTTCTTCCATTGTTGGGCTTAAGGGACTTGTACTTGGGTTCAACTTTCTTTAACCCATCATTGCTAGAGCATCTTTTCAAAATTTCTTTGACCTTCACCTGTGGGCTATTCTTCCTTGCATGGTTAGTTAGACAACAAGAAGCATGATATTTGGCACAATGTTTGCAAGAATTATCATTTGAGGAGCTAGACTTAGATTCAATTACTAAAGATGAGGCATTGATGTTCTTGCAATTTTCAAGTTGCACTTGAAGTTCTTGATTTTGAACATTCAAGCTTAACATGCTTGTTTCAAGTGCATTCTTTTCATTTGCAAGATTAGCTATAGAGGTTTTCATATTAATTACTTCTTTATCTTTATTCTCTATAGTTATCTTGACTAAAGAGACTTCCTTAGTCAAGACATCTAGCATTTCATCTTTATTGTGAATCAACTCTTGAAGCTCTATTTTTCTTTCCTTTTCAAGGATAAGCAAGTCTTCTTGAGCATCAAGAGTTGCTTTTCTTTTATCTAGCTTCTCCATTAATTTGGTGATAACATTGTATCCATTCAAGCCAAATTCTTTAATCATTTTATTTTTCATGGCAATTTGATCATCATCATCATCATTTGGAAAATCGTTACTAAATAAGGTTACCTTATCTCCCTTTGCCATGAGGCAAGTTGGAGTGTAGGAGTCGTCTTGTAGGTTGGTGAAGAGTTGCGCGCTTGATGTAGATTGGATGGCCACATTTGCCACCACTTCCTCTTCCTCGGAGCTAGAACTCTCTTCATCGGAGTTCCATTCTTCACCAATATGGGCTTGACCATACTTCTTCTTCTTGAAGTAACCCTTGGTCTTGCCTCCCTTTTTAAACTTGTCCTTCCTGTATTCCTTCTTGGCTTCTTGTTCCTTCTTGTTAGGACAATCCGCTATGAAATGACCGGTTTGGCCACATTCATAGCATGCCCTCTTCTTTCCTTTTCTTTGGAACTTGTCATTCTTCCTTACAAATTTCTTAAATGTTTTGATGAACATAGCTGTGTCTTCATCACTTGAGCTATCTTCATCACTTGAGGTCTCGACCACTTTCTTTGCTTTGTGGTCTTTGTTCTTCTTGGGGTTGTCTTGTTCATTTGTAATCAAGGCATGAGAGTCTCTTGTCTTGATGGGGGCTTCTTCGGACTCGTGTTGTTGAATTTTTGCAAATAATTGATGAGGCATCATATCCTCATAGTCATCACGATCCCTTATCATCCTTGCAAGACTCTTATCCTTTTCTTTATAAGCTCTCATGAACAATCTTGTGACCTTGGAGTCACTCCAATCTTCACTCCCAAGTACTCTTATTTTGTTGACCAACACTATCAACCAATCAAAGAGTGATTGAAGCGACTCACCCTTTGTCCAATCGTATCTTGCAAGCTCACTTTCCAAAGCTTCAACTCTATGTCTCTTAGCTTTGGGATCTCCTTCATGTGACATTTTAAGAACATTCCAAATGTCACGGGCATCTTCTCTTCCTTGAACTTTCCGGTATTCTTCCGGACACAGACTTCCTTTAATTATGCTCACTGCTTGAGCATTGCGATGAACCTCTTGCATCATTTCCGGAGTCATCTCTTCTCCTTGGGCGGGCTTATACATACCTACATTAACAATCTCCCAAAGACTAGGATGCACACCGATTAAATGCGACTTCATCTTGTCGGCCCACTCGTCATAGTTCAACTCACTAAGAGTTGGTAACTTTCCAAGTGGGGCGGAAGAGAAGTTGGGAATATAATTTCTAGAGTAATCGAATTGAACTTTGCTAAATTTGTTACCTTTACTTTTGGTAGATGATCCTTCGGTGTTGAGACTTACCTTGCTCAATACCTTAGACACCAAAAGATCCACTAGATCGTCATTGTAATCAAATGTTCCCTTACCTTTATCTTCTTCGGCCTTTCTTCTTGATTCTTCTTCTTCGGCCTTTTTCTTAGCATCTTCCTCTTTCATTTTGAGGAACATTCTCTCAGCAATCTTCATGGCGAGGTCAAGGACCTTGGGGTCCACTTCCTCACCGGAAGATGTGACGGGGATTTCCTCGAGGAGAGGATCCACATGGTCCCGTTGTGTAGACATGATCGTTTCCTCACGCGGTTAAGCGTAAAACGAGGTACGTACCTTTGATACCAATTGAAAGTAGCCTAGAGGGGGGGGGGTGAATAGGCTACACCTGAAAATTTTCACTAAAAACTTCGAGATAGGTTAAATTAAAGTTGCACTGGTGCAAACCGGTTCAGTCGATTTTAATTACAACTGAACAAGTTTGAACCTGCTCAACTTAAATTAGGTAATCTGTTAAACAAATACGAAGTAGTGAAGAATATAGCTAAAGACTTGCCCTACACAAAATCTACTCGAATGAATAATATGAACCAACCAATGAATTTAAAGCGCTTGACAAGAACACACAAGAACACGCGATATAACCCGAGGTTCGACAACCACCACAAAGGTGTCCTACTCCTCGTTGAGGAACCCACAAAGGGCCGGGTCTTTTCCAACCCTAATCCTCCACAAGCCGACCACAAAGGTCAAGGCAATCTCTTCTCAAATCAGCTCAAAGAGCGGGTGATACAAACTTCTTGGGGTCGTCCACAAATTTGGAGACTCCCAAGCAACCTCTAACCGTCAAGGAACACGAGGTTCCAAGAGTAACAAATCCGCACACGGTTAAGTTTGCAACGAGCTCAAGAACAAAGAGAATGGGAGAATCGAGATGAAATTGACAGCGAGTTCGATCGAGTTCACCTCACACCAAGGGTCCTTCAAATGATTGAAGGAGATGCGATTGCGGGTGTGAAAGGTGAAATGAATGCGCTTGTTTGAAGGTTGGTCAGCCAAGAATTCGTGGGAGAGGCAGGAGTAAATGAGAGAGAGAGTGTGAGGGGGTATATAAAGGATCCCCCAAAAGCTGGCAGCCGTTGGGAGAAAAAGAGTAAAAACCGGTTGAACCGGTTTTCAGACCGGTTGAACCGGTTTCTACCAGGGGGATCCTGGTCCACTGAGCTACTCAGCTGGAGACTCAATCGTTTTCAAAACCGGCTGAGTAAGGAAAAATTTCGGCTCAACCGGTTTTCAAAAAATATCTGCAGCGACTTTTCTGACAGCTCTGACTGTCAGACAAGTCAGAGCAGAGGTGGCAGGTGAACAGTACCAAAACCGGTTGAACCGGTTTCAGGACCGGTTGAACCGGTTTTGGGGGCTGAAACCAAATTTTGAGTATTTTGAAGAGAACAAAAGTGGAGTCTTTGTGGGAAGTAAACTTTGTTTTTCTCAAGGGCATTCATGATCTGGAAAAAATGATCTCCTATGTTTTCAAAAGATTTTGAACTTGGCTCATTGCACAACTTACTTAACCGTCGCGGATCCCTCTTAATTGCACGACAATTCCTATGACTCAAGAATTTTAAATTTAGCACCACCGTTGTTTCTAAGTACTTGGAGCACGCCATTTGATGTGGAATTTTAAATCCGCTGTGCTTTATACTTTTATGCTCGTAAGATCTGTGCTTCTCCTGTCTGTAGAATTACTGTGTACATGCCAGGAGCAAACTTGTTAGAATCTCAGTTTGTTTTGTCATTAATCACCAAAACTCTCAATTAGGGTTGATTGTACTTACAAAAGTTTAGAAGACTCCTCCAATTTTTCCTGAGGTATCGAAGAGTCAGCACTCTTCCCTAGTCCTCGATGGAGCACCCGCGCAAGGTTATCGTGTGGGGAATAGATATCCCCTGGGTCCACTAAAGAAGTAAAAGGCCTCACGAAAGGCCCAAGGGCCCAATAATTCGTAAGGTCATTCTTTCGTGGGCCTGGGGAAAGACAACCAACGAAGAAGAGAAGACATGAGACCGGATTGGTGCAAACCCGGACGGCCCACAACGTCGAGCGAATAAATCGCAACAAGACCCGACTTTCCCGCGCTGAAGCCCCCCATGCAACGGAGCCATGCGAGGATAAGTCGGCGAGGGTTACGTAGGGATAAACTCAGGAGATTCACTATCTTTTAGCTACTTGTTGTTATCATATCCACATGTACTGCCCCACGGTCGAGTATATAAGGCCTAGGGGGCACCCCTTCAGAACGATCGACCCTATTTTACTTAGCCACCCACGTAAACTCTCTGCGCCCTCAATCCAGAGAGTCCTCTTGTAACCACGCTCATATACTCACCAGGACGTAGGGTGTTACGCACTTCTAAGCGGCCCGAACCTGCAAATCTTGTCCATTGTCCCTCGTGCGATCGGCACGAACCATTTTGCTACAGTTGTCGACACCGTCCTACTCCTAAAAACATCTTGAGGGGCAACCCCGGGTGTGCGGTCGGACCCAAAACACCGACAGCTGGCGCGCCAGGTGGGGGGGGTGTCGACGATCCAAGCTAGCTCAATGGCCGTTACCTTCCACAGCAAGATCACCGTGCGTCCCGGATCTGTATTCTGCTTCGGGACAATCTCATCTGTAGCGGATGAAGAAGGAATTCTACACCGCCTCGCAGATCTGCCGGAAAAGAAGTCTCCTCCAACAAACTCCGAAAATGCTGGAAAGACGCTACCTCCGGCTCTTCGGAAAAAGATTATCTCCGGAAAGGCTGGAGCCGAAAGCTCGCTGACCCGGAAGACTCCGCTGTCTACTTCCCCGACGAAGGAATGGACACGGATCGCGAGGAAGAAGGAGACCAGGGAAAGGCAAGTCATTCTTTCCGTTCCTCCGGCCTCAAAGGAGAACGGAAAGAAAGTTGCCACGACAGCAGCACCATTCTACCCCGACGTCCTCTTCATCAGGAGAGTGGAGTCACCCGCCGTCTCTGACGACGAACCGACCGCGCCTGGAGAAGAACCACCTCAACGAGAATCCCACCGACGGAGGAACCGACGCAGGAACGTTCGACGACATCACGCGGCCGGAGAACGGGATCCGGAGCAGCCTGTCTCGCGAGACGAGGTCTCGGAGATAGGAGAAACCCCGGAAGAACGCGTCTTCAGGGAACGAAGGAACTCCCGACGACGTGATCGCCGACGGACTCAGGAGCAAGCCGAGCAAGATGCGAGGCAACGCCGGGAGAACCCGCTCTTCGGGCGCAACCTGAACCCCGACTTCGCCCGAGCTATGAACACGCCGAGCGAAGTCGGAGGCGTTCTGGCTCGGATAGCTGACGGACTTCCTCGGACTCCCGACGCCGAGGGATACCGATGCCTGTTCACTCAGGCGGCCAACCATCTTCTACCGCTCGCTCACCCACCGAACGATTTGCGACACGCCATCAACAGTCGTCGAGACGCGCGAAGCTCTATCAATGCTTCGCGCAAACGGCGGCATGAAAACGAAATTCGCCGTCGGGAGGAGTATGACCGAGATCACGGCTTCCCGACTCAAAGCCAGCCCACCAGGACTGAGTCGGCAACAGCCTCAACTGGCGGTACCACCCGGGGACGATCGAGGAACCACCACCACCACTCCCCTCCCCGGGACAGACATCGTCCCCGACGGCAGGAGGACACGTGCGGAGTATCCGCTCTTACTCCGCGCCTTAGGGCCATCCAATGGCCTCCCAACTTCAAGGTATCCAATGTCGACAAATATGAACCTAAGCAGGATCCAGGGGGTTGGCTAGCCGTCTACACCACCGCTGCTCGAGGTGCCGGAGCATCCGAGGACGTCATGACCGCGTATTTGCCCATTGTCCTTGGGCAAGATGCGCTGCAGTGGCTACGACATCTACCCCGACACTGCATCGACGACTGGGGAGGTTTCAGTCGATGCTTCATCGCCAACTTCCAATCCCTCTCCGACAAGCCAGCGCAACCATGGGACCTCAAATCCATCAAGCGCCGAGGGGACGAGACTCTCCGGTCATACCTCAAAAGGTTCCAGACCATGAGAAACCGCATCCCCGAGGTCACGGAGGCGGCCATGATCGAGGACTTCTACAGAGGATCCAATGACTCAGCTTTCGTCCGAGCCATACTACAAAAGGCGCCGACTACCTCCGAGGAGCTGTTCCGGGAAGCCGACCTCTACATCACCGCCGACGAGCGGGCCCAGGATCTCATCGGAGGAGCAAAGCCTGCACCAGCAGCACCACGACGCGACGCGAACCAGCCACCCGACAAACGCTGGGAGAAGAGGCCTCGTGAAGAAGTACACGCCGCCGGACCACCCGCCTCTCGCGCCCGAGGAGGACCTCGCGGAGGCGAACGCACGCTGGACGACATCCTCGACGCCCAGTGCCCATACCACAAGGACATGCGCCACACTCTTCGCAACTGCCGGGACTTCAAGCACTCCGTCGGGCACGGCCGACCCTTCCAACCTCTACCGCCTCCTCCGCCGAGGGGAGGACCGGATGAACCACGACAGCCCCATCAGCAGGAGGAGGGGGGAGGAGGAGCTTTCCCACGCGTTGACAGGGAGGTCAACGTCATCTTCGGTGGACATGGGTCGCAGGAGAACAAAAGACAACAAAAGCTCAACGACCGCCAGATACTGGTGGCGGCCACCGGACCGCCCGCCCCATACCGGTGGTCGGAGCACCCGATCACTTTCACTCGGGAGGATCAATGGCTCAACTTCGACCATCCAGGCAAGTACCCGCTCCTCGTCGATCCGGTGATCCGAGAGAGCCGGGTAAAGAAGGTGTTAGTGGACGGGGGGAGCAGCATCAACGTCACCTTCCCCCGTACGCTCCAAGGCTTGGGAGTTCATCTCAAAGAGCTCCACAAGTCAGACACTCCTTTCTTCGGCATCGTGCCGACGGAAGGGGAATACCCGCTGGGCCACATCTACATGCCGGTCACCTTCGGGACTCCGGAGAACTACAGAACCGAGTTCCTGAGGTTCGAGGTGGCGAACTTCGACTGCGGGTACAACGCCATCATCGGGAGGCCGGGGCTGGCCAAATTCATGGCCATTCCACACTATACATACATGATACTAAAGATGCTAGGACCGCAAGGAATCATAACTGTGCGCGCCGACTTCCAAGGCGCCGCAGAATGTTTCCGAGTGGCCATCCAAGCAGCCCTCACCACCAAGCCGTCAACGGTTCCTTCTACGCCGGCGAACTCTAAGCCTGAGGAAGACCTCGCCGTACCGGCAAACGAAGCTCAGGCCGTGACCTCTATGCGGCCGACTGAAGAAACCAAGCGGATCAACCTGGGGTTTGCTGATGAGCGCAAGGCGGCCATCATCAGCTCCAGTTTGAATGACAAATAGGAAAGCGCGCTCGTCCAGTTCCTGCAAGATAACCGAGACGTATTCGCATGGCAACCTGCGGATATGCCGGGAGTCCCAAGAGAACTGGCCGAGCACAAATTGAAGGTCTATCCTCAGGCGAGGCCGATCCGGCAAAAGCTGCGTCGTTTCACGCCCGACAAGAGAGAGGCCATTCGTGCCGAGTTAGCTCGCTTGGTCGCGGCTGGATTTATTAGAGAAGTATTACACCCCGAGTGGTTAGCCAACCCTTTTCTTGTACTCAAAAAGAATAAAGTGGATTGGCGCATGTGCGTCGACTATACTGATCTCAACAAACACTGTCCGAAGGATCCCTTCGGGCTCCCGAGGATAGATCAAATAGTGGATTCCAACGCTGGATGTTCTTGCTGTCTTTCTTAGATTGCTATTCCGGGTATCATCAGATTAGTTTGGCAAAAGAAGACGAGGAAAAAACGGCGTTCATCACCCCGTTTGGTGCTTTCTGTTATACCTCCATGCCGTTCGGCCTCAAAAACGCTGGAGCGACTTATCAGAGAGCCATTCAAACATGCTTAGCCGATCACTGGGGCAAGCGTGTGGAGGCTTACGTAGATGACATGGTGATCAAAACAGAGAATCCGGAAAACTTCATCGAAGATTTACAGCTGGTTTTCAACAGCCTGAGAAGATATAGATGGAAGCTCAATCCTGAAAAATGTGTTTTCGGGGTACCAGCAGGAAAGTTGCTCGGATTTATCGTCAGCCACCGGGGAATTGAGGCTAATCCAGATAAGATTGAAGCTATCATGAAGATGGAAGCTCCTCGGTCACAAAAGAAGGTTCAGCGACTCACTGGATGTATGGCAGCCCTGAGCAGATTTATATCCAGGCTGGGAGAGAAAGGTTTGCCATTTTACAAACTACTCAAGAAGGTGGATAAGTTTCAGTGGACTTCAGAAGCACAAGAAGCTCTAGACGCACTGAAGAAATTCTTGACAACACCGCCAGTATTGAAACCACCCCGGCGAGCTACGCCAACTCAACCGACTGAAGATTTGTTGCTGTATATCTCTTGCACGACTCACGTGGTAAGCACTGCGTTGGTAGTCGAGCGAGTAGAAGAAGGACATGCCTATCCAGTACAACATCCTGTTTACTTCATCAGTGAGGTTCTAGGCCCCTCGAAGAAAAAGTATCCTCAGGTTCAGAAGCTATTATATGCAGTACTTCTAACTGCCCGCAAGCTGCGTCACTACTTTGATGACCACAAAGTCATAGTAGTTACTGGTTTTCCAATAGGGGACATTCTTCACAACAAGGAAGCCATTGGCCGAATAGCCAAGTGGGCTTGCGAGTTGGGATCCCATGATATCGAGTTCCGACCTCGCACTGCCATCAAAACTCAAGCACTGGTCGATTTCATATCAGAGTGGACAGAACAGCAAGTTCCAGACAATCCAGAAACGGCAGAAGTATGGCGAATGTATTTTGATGGCTCGCTGAAGCTGCAGGGAGCAGGAGCAGGGATTCTCTTCACCGCACCTGGAGGCGAACACCTCAAGTATGCTCTCCAGTTGCTATTCCCGGCCTCTAACAACGCAGCCGAGTATGAAGCTTTGATACATGGATTAAACATCGCCATATCACTGGGTGTCAAGAGACTGATGGTATATGGAGATTCTCTGGTAGTCATCAGCCAGATAAACAAGGAATGGGATTGTTCAAGTGATTCAATGGGAAAATACTGCGCCGCCGTCCGAAAACTGGAAGATAAATTCGAGGGTCTGGAGTTTCATCATATAGAAAGAGATCGGAACACGGCGGCCGATGTACTGTCCAAGCTCGGATCCGGTCGGACTCAGGTCCCGCCCGGGGTCTTCGTGCAAGAAATTCTCCAGCCGAGTATCTCGACGGATCAAATAGAAGAGTGCAACATCATAGATCAACCCGAGTCAGACTCTGACGATTGGAGACAGCCGATTATTAAGTATATACAGAATGAAGAAGAACCAGATGACAAGAACTCGGCAGAACGCATTGCCAGACAATCAGCTCACTATACACTCATTGGGGAGGTATTATACAGGAGGGGCGCGTCAGGCGTCCTCATGAAGTGCGTTCTCCCGTCCACCGGGAAGCAACTTCTGGAGGAAGTCCATGCAGGGCAGTGTGGAGTACATGCAGCATCCAGAACACTAGTCGGGAAGGTTTTCAGGTCAGGATTCTATTGGCCGACGGCGAAGAACGATGCAGCCGAGTTAGTTCAGAGATGCGAAGCTTGCCAATACCTGTCAAAGCAACAGCACATGCCAGCACAGCAGCTACAGACCATACCAGTAACTTGGCCCTTCGCATGCTGGGGATTGGATATGATTGGACCTTTCAAGAAAGCTCAAGGGGGATATACCCATGTATTGGGGGCAATTGACAAATTCACTAAATGGATAGAGTTCCAGCCCATTGCTTCTTTAACCTCTGCTAAAGCCGTGGAATTCATACAAAGCATAATATTCAGATTCGGGATAACAAACATTATCATTACTGACTTGGGATCCAACTTCACCAGCTCAGAATTCTTTGACTTCTGCGAGCAAAAGAGCATTCAGATCAAGTACGCATCCGTAGCACATCCAAGAGCCAACAGGCAGGTTGAGCGAGCCAACGGAATGATATTGGAGGCACTCAGGAAAAGGGTCTTCGATAAGAATGAAAAATTCGCGGGAAAATGGATAAGAGAACTGCCTTATGTTGTTTGGAGCCTGAGAACCCAACCTAGCCGGGCCCTGCATGGAAACACTCCTTTCTTCATGGTCTATGGGTCGGAGGCAGTGCTACCTGCTGATCTCAAGTTTGGGGCGCCAAGATTGATCTTCAAAAGCATAGCAGAAGCCGAAGCCACCAGGCTGGAGGATATTGATGTACTTGAGGAAGAACGACTGAATGCAGTAATCCAATCAGCACGATACCAGCAGACTCTAAGGCGCTACCACGACAAAGCTGTGCGGCAACGTTTCTTTTCGATAGGAGACCTCGTCCTCCGCCGAATTCTAACGGGGGAGGCACGGCACAAGTTATCACCCTTATGGGAAGGGCCATTCATAGTAGCAGAGGTCACTCGGCCCGGGTCATATCGCCTCACCCAGATGGATGGCACAGAAGTTGGGAACTCCTGGAACATAGAGCACCTCAGAAAGTTTTACCCCTAGCTGTATTTCAAAACAGCTGGAGCGACCATGTATTCTGTAAAATGGAAATACGTCATCAATAAAGAGAGATTTCAAAGATACTCGACTCGTTTACGGTTGACTTGCACGCTTACTTAATTCGGGGTGACCACTATGCCCTACAAACGGAGCAATCGACTTAAGTCAGCAACGACTTGAGGCGGTGCAACATGCTCACACTTACTTAATTCGGGGTGACCACTATGCCCTACAAACGGAGCAATCGACTTAAGTCGGCAACGACTTGAGGCGGTGCAACATGCTCACGCTTACTTAATTCGGGGTGACCACTATGCCCTACAAACGGAGCAATCGACTTAAGTCGGCAACGACTTGAGGCGGTGCAACATGCTCACGCTTACTTAATTCGGGGTGACCACTATGCCCTACAAACGGAGCAATCGACTTAAGTCGGCAACGACTTGAGGCGGTGCAACATGCTCACGCTTACTTAATTCGGGGTGACCACTATGCCCTACAAACGGAGCAATCGACTTAAGTCGGCAACGACTTGAGGCGGCGCAACATGCTCACGCTTACTTAATTCGGGGTGACCACTATGCCCTACAAACGGAGCAATCGACTTAAGTCGGCAACGACTTGAGGCGGTGCAACATGCTCACGCTTACTTAATTCGGGGTGACCACTATGCCCTACAAACGGAGCAATCGACTTAAGTCGGCAACGACTTGAGGCGGTGCAACATGCTCACGCTTACTTAATTCGGGGTGACCACTATGCCCTATAAACGGAGCAATCGACTTAAGTCGGCAATGACTTAAGCCGGTGCAACATGCTCACGCCTACTCAAACCCAGGGCGACCACTATGCCCTACTAACGGAGTTATCGGCTAAAGTCATTGATGGCTTAAGCCGGTATAACATACTCGCGCTTATGCAATTCAGGGGATGACTTCCATATCCCACAAACAAACTTCATAATGATCGCGCAGCGTACCACAGATTTGCAAATTAATAAATTCTGTGATCATGTCATTCGAATGATAAGCCGATAACCCCTAACAAGTACTCGATCATGCTAACCGCGCGCTCATAGCACACGAAATGTTTATCTATTTTCCAATGTCTTTCTCAGGAACGACTGACGAAGAAGGGCGATTCGAAGAATCGGGGGCAGCATTCACATCGGCTCTTATGTCTTCAGGAACAACCACGCCGGGTCTTCTCATCAAGATTCGTCCTGCCCGAATAGCCTTGTCCAGGGCTTTATCACGCTGAGCTTTGAGAGTAATAGCAGTTTCCTCGGCAACTTTAGCAGCCAGCTGAGCAGTTTCTAACTCCTGAGCAATGGATTTCTTAGAAGTTCGGAGTCCCTTGATGGTGGCATCCTTCGCTGATGTCAATTGCGTGAGGCGGGTCACTTCATCTGTAGATTCTTGCAGCCTGCAACGCTGATTGTCCAGTTCTTCCATCGTAAAACGGTGGCTCCTCTCCAAGATGGTTAGCGAGTTGCTAGAGTCTCGATACAATCTGTCCAGATTGTCGCGAGAGGCAGCTAGGATACGTTTTTCTTCCTACAAACAAAAATCAACTCATTCAGAATCCAAGCATGTAATAAGGCAAAGCACGATTTTGTAAGTTACCTTTTCAGAGTCAAGCCGAGCATGAAGAGAAGAACTCAGAGCGTTGGCATCATCCAAAGCAGCGGAGACCTGATTCAGTTCAGTCTGGCTCTGAGAATACTTCTCTTCGAAGTCAGCACACCGTTGAGCCATTTCAGCTTGATTTCGGGAATGTTTTTCCTCAAGAACTGCAATCTGCCGAGTCATCCCTATCAAGAGGTAATCAAACGAAATGAGGACAGAAGGTAAAACAGTCCACGAACAAAGGCAAAGAAGAAGAAGAAGGGCACTAACCGGAATTAATTGCCTCCAACTCGGATACACGACGATGAAGCAACACCGGATTCCAACGCTCAAGAGATGAAGCCACTTCTGGGATGGAAGCACCCTGCGATTTCAGCTGGCTGGCCATTCCATCCACCAAAGCCTGATAAGAAGAGCGGATGAACATAATGACAACAATTCATGCAACATAAAGATCAAACTAAAGCACAGCACAGCACCTGGAGGTTGGAAAAGAGCGAAGGGATCCCCAAGTCAGGAGAAATCAGCTGATAACTAGGTGCCAGACCACCACCCGAAGCAGCTTGCAGCAGACCAGCAGGAACGAGCTCAGTACATTCAACAGAGCCTAACGCCAGACCAGTGGGGATGCTGCCCTCTAAAGCGACCCCCTGATCCGGAGTTTGGGCCACCACCATACCGCCAGAGTGTGGAGGTGAACCCGCATGAACGTCCATGGAAGTGCAGGAAGGAGACCTCGCTCGGACACCCTCGGGGGCTGGGTCAAAATTGGCACTGCCCACTTGAGCCGGATCATCCCCGGCAACACCCTCGGGGGCTGGGCAGTGGCTTACACTCTTCACCCGAGCTAAGCCTTCCCCGGCGACATCCTCGGGGGCTGGGCGCGTGTCAGTACCATTCAAGGGGTCCGAGCTCTCTGCCGTAACCACCTCTAAGGTTGACGGGCCTTCAGCTACTTCCATGGAACCAGGACAATCCAAATCAGCATCCCGACCCTCGAGATCATGCTCTAAGGTCGACGAGGCACGGGATGACCTCAACCCAGCATCGGGCATGGCAGCACAAGTCTCTGTTGCATCAACATCCACAGGCTCTGACAACAAATTCTCCGGGACCATATCCTCTAGAGTTTGATCAAAGTTGGCCATGGACAGTTCTTGCAGACCAATAAGGGCAGACAAAGCAGGAGAAGGAACTCCACTACTTCCACCGCTGGCGACGAACTGCCGACTGTTTTTCCGAGTTAATGGAGCTTCATTTTCTTCCTCCTCATCTTCCACAGCAACAGCGCAAACAGCATCCTCATTGGGGTCAGCAGCAGGTGGAGCACACCCATTGGGATCAATGTCAGCAAGGCCAGTTGCAGTCATTTCTTCTGCAGCAGGAGCTAAGGTACTGGCGTCCTCGTCAAAGCTGGATACTCGCCGGAGGCGTCTTCTCTTCTTCTTTTGCTCATCAGCAGAAGGCTCAGGCTGACTAGTTCGGCTAGGGCGCCTCGGGCGAGTACTGACAGGTTTCGGGACATCCAAAGTTGTATCAACCTCTAGAAGGGACACCACTGCCAACGTACCATCAGGAGCAGCATCAGATGAATCCTCAGCTAACAGATCAAGCATGTCATTTATGTCTGCATCACTAGGGTTCAGGGGCACTTCAAAATAAACCTGCCGTTCATCATCAGGAATCTCCCCGAGCGAAGCAACCAAAGTACAGACTTCTTCAGCAGAGGGTCGCACTCTAAGACCCAAATTGCTATCAGTCACGGGCGGATTGGACACAAAAGGGTGAAAGCTTTGGGAGGAGGTAGGTTCCAAGCCGAGTATGCCACTGGAGCACCAACATTTGAAACTTTACCCCTGAGGATCATTTCAAGTCGGCTTACCAAATCAACAGAAGGAATTCTCATATTGGTAACCCGAGTTGAGTCGGCCAGCCCTCGATACAGATATGCCGGGTAGGCCCTGTCTTTCAGTGGCTGAATGTTCTTGAAAACAAAATCAGTGACCACAGCTTCGGCAGTCAGACCTCTCTCTTTCAGTAATCCGACTTCAGTAAGCAGCACGCCTGCCTCGGCCACTTCCTGATCCGTGGGAAACTCAGTCCAACTCGGAGTACGAACGTCTGGCTGTCTTCCTGACCGGGAGGGGAGAGAATTTCCATAATTATCAACTATAAACCACTCCAGACGCCAACCTTTAATGCTATCTTTGAGGGGAATCTCGAGATACTCGGTCTTCCGCCCACGGCGCATCTCCAAACTGGCACCTCCGACCAGCTGATGTTGCCCCCCGGCCATCCCAGGACGGCAGTGATACAGATACTTCCATAAACCGAAATGCGGCAGCACACCGAGGTAGGCTTCGCATAGGTGAACGAAAATGGAGATTTGGAGAATGGAATTAGGGTTCAAATGAGTCAAGTTGATGTGCTAAAAATCAAGGAGGCCACGGAAAAAAGGAGAGATGGGAAGGCCGAGGCCGCGGAGAAGGAAAGGAGCGTAAACTACTAACTCGTGGGTATCTTCGGTTGGGACAGTAGTCCCGTGGCAAATCCGCCAAGAACAGAGTTCCCGCGGAGGAAGAACCCCGATGGAGACGAGGCGGAGAAGCTCAGCTTTGGAAATAACAGACATATGGTTACCTGCGAAGGGTAACTGACTGTTGGGGTCGATTGCGGGGATCACTGCAGCAGACGAGTTCGCAGTTTTCCTCTTGGGCGCCATCTTGCTTCTCACTGGCGAACAGAGTAGGAGACGAGTGGCAGAGAAGATTCAGATGCGGAAATGCAAGAACTAGGGCACGGAAAGCAAAGGCGGCTAAAAGCGCAACTCTTATGGGATATTCTTGAGCCAGATACCGTTTCAAAAAGTGCCCAGTCATCACCCGGCGGTTATTTCCGAAACCTCAGCATGCCACATGGACATCTGGCAGTTATTTCCGAAAAAGTCGGCGTGCCACCTCATCACTCGGATATTATCCTCAAAATAACCCGCGCGGCTGGCTAGTACTCAGCGTTGACTCTAAAACGCTGACCCTGTATTCTATCGCTCGGCATTACTTCTAAAATGTCGACGCCGACCTTCAAATCACTCGGCGTTGCCTCTAAGACGCTGACCCCGTATTCAACCGCTCGGCATTACTTCTAAAATGCCGACGCCGACCTTCAAATCACTCGGCGTTGCCTCTAAAACGCTGACCCTGTATTCTATCGCTCGGCATTACTTCTAAAACGCCGATGCTGACCTTCAATCACTTGGCGCGGTTTCTAACACGCCGACCTCGTGTTCAATCGCTCGACGTTACTTCTAAAACGCCGACGCCGACCTCCAATCACTCGGCGTTGCCTCCAAAACGCTGATGTCAACCTTCAATCGCTCGGCGTTGCTTCTAAAATGCCGACACCGACCTTCAGTCACTCGGCGTGGCCTCTAAAACGCTGATCTCGTGTTCGACTGCTCGGTGTTACTTCTAAAACGCTGATGTCAACCTTCAATTGCTCGGCGTTGCTTCTAAAATGCCGACACCGACCTTCAGTCACTCGGCGTGGCCTCTAAAACGCCGATCTCGTGTTCGATTGCTCGGTGTTACTTCTAAAACGCTGATGTCAACTTTCAATCGCTCGGCGTTGCTTCTAAAATGCCGATACCGACTACAATATTACTCGGCAGCTACTTCTGGAAGCGTCAATGTGATGCGCAAGTTATTCATCTACTATATCAAAAGAACCAGTTCAACAATCAGAGAAAGCGAATCATCGAGATGGGGCCAACAACAGTTCTTCATTAAGGGGAAGTTAATAAGTTTACAAACCAACTCTCCGCGAGTTGGTGCTTCCTTACTTCTACTCTACATTACTACTACTACTAAACTACACTATACTACTCTACATTACTACTACATTATTCTAACTATACTAATATCTAAAGACCAGTGGCGTTTAGCCACTGGCCTTGCTGCTGCTACCACCGCCGCCGCCCCTGGTGCCGCCTTTGCTGCCGCTGCCTCCGGTGCTGCCCACGCCGCTGCCGCCCTTGGTGCCGCCCTTGCTCACCTCGCCGCCGCCGCTGCCACCGCGACTGCCGTTGTCATCGCCGTCGTCGTCGTCATCCTCCCCCTCGTCGCCGTCCGAGTCCTCCTCTTCCGAGGAGAACTCCGACTCATCCGAGCCCTCGAGCCCAGAGCGCTCGACGGCCTGGATGTACGTCCAGACCTCCGCGGCAATCCCCTGGGAGTCGTCTGAATCATCAGACGACGCCGGGGGAGAGACGGGAGCCGGAGATCCCTCGGACTCGGAGGAGAACTCCTCCTCCGAGTATTCCGAGTCACCGAAATCATCCGACGGAGGAGTCGGCTCGCGCTTGCGCTTGGTGCCCTTGCCCATGGTGGAAGCAGACAGAAGGGAGGAGAAGAAGGCAGTAAATAACAGCGAAGAGACATGAAAAAACCAGAGAAGCAAAGGCGTTATTTATAGAGGGGAAAGGCAACCGCTCACTTCCAACCGCGGTCACTGAACAGTCGCAAAGCATTCAATAAGCACTCCCACCCATCTGAAGACACGTCAGACGGCGGACGCCGTTTCATGCAGCACCACACCCATTGGGACTCCAGTCAACAGCGCAAAGGATATGATTACACTAGCCGTCCCATCACATTACTACTCAGAAGCAGCCGGCTAAAACACTCAGTGTACCAAGCCGTCCCCTGCCCACACCCATTGGGGGGGGGACGCCCAGGAATTATTAGTATATTTTCAAAACGGTCACATCCGTGCAGGGCGCGCAGTAAAATACTTCAAGACAAAAATGAGACATCAGTAAGGATCAGAGGAAGGCCAAATATAGCCAGCAAAGTACAAGAGATGGCCGACAGAAGCGATGTGAGGACTAGACAGAGAACGTCCATCAAACGTCCAATCAAGTCGCAGAAGCAAATAAATTGCATTACCTAGCAAGATACGGATGGATTGCAAACTCGGCTGCCAGAGACAAAATATATGCTGACCTCGGCAGCAAAATCCGGATGACATAATGCTGACTTCCAAAGCATAATGCGAATAGCTTCATGCCAACTTTTACAAGCAAAAGGAAGACCTTCGAACGGATTATCCTTAAAAAATCCATTTGAAGGTCGGGGGCTACACCCATTGGGTGCACCTTCGGTGCACCCCATGGATTATCATTCTAAACCAATATAGTGCCGACCTCTAAGGCGTGGGACAAGATTGAAAAGACCAATCCTCAACCGAGATGCAAGAGCGCGAATGGAGATAATCTTTGGGGAAGACCTTCGAGTAGATTATCTTCTAAAATCTACTCAAAGGTCGGGGGCTACACCCATTGGGTGCACCTCCGGTGCACCCAATGAAGTCCAGAATCCTACAATTCAAAATGCCGACCTCTAAGGCGCAAGCACAAAACTAAACTTTGGTCGAACGAGTGATCGGAGCAAGAGAAGACAGCAGGAAGTTATTTTTTGGACCTTGGATCTTTGAGTTGATTACCTCTAAATCAACCCAAAGATCGGGGGCTTGTGGGGAATAGATATCCCCTGGGTCCACTAAAGAAGTAAAAGGCCTCACGAAAGGCCCAAGGGCCCAATAATTCGTAAGGTCATTCTTTCGTGGGCCTGGGGAAAGACAACCAACGAAGAAGAGAAGACATGAGACCGGATTGGTGCAAACCCGGACGGCCCACAACGTCGAGCGAATAAATCGCAACAGAGACCCGACTTTCCCGCGCTGAAGCCCCCCATGCAACGGAGCCATGCGAGGATAAGTCGGCGAGGGTTACGTAGGGATAAACTCAGGAGATTCACTATCTTTTAGCTACTTGTTGTTATCATATCCACATGTACTGCCCCACGGTCGAGTATATAAGGCCTAGGGGGCACCCCTTCAGAACGATCGACCCTATTTTACTTAGCCACCCACGTAAACTCTCTGCGCCCTCAATCCAGAGAGTCCTCTTGTAACCACGCTCATATACTCACCAGGACGTAGGGTGTTACGCACTTCTAAGCGGCCCGAACCTGCAAATCTTGTCCATTGTCCCTCGTGCGATCGGCACGAACCATTTTGCTACAGTTGTCGACACCGTCCTACTCCTAAAAACATCTTGAGGGGCAACCCCGGGTGTGCGGTCGGACCCAAAACACCGACATATCGCTCCCCCTTGGTCCTCGCAAGAACCAAGTACTCACTATGAGATGATCATTTGCCACACCGGCGTGGTGGATCCCTCACGACCGCTTACAATCTCGAGCCTGGTCACCAACAATTCCTCCAAGGTGATCACTGTGCTCCCAACGCCACCAAGCCGTCTAGGTGATGCCGATCACCAAGTGTAACAAGTCATAGACTTTTACTTGACCAAGAGAAGCCTAATGCATGCAGTGTGTGCTCTAGGTGGCTCTTACTAGCACTAATGAGGTCCTAATGCGGGATTAAGATTTTCTAATCACCTCACTATGCTTTGTGGTGCTTGCAATGCTCTAGCAATGAATGGGTGTTAATGTGGGTAGCAAGTCATTCAATATGGTGGGTGGAGGTGGTATAAATAGCCCTCACGCACCCAACTAGTTGTTACCAACCTTTCCTGCGCATGGGCGCATCGAACAGTCCGGTGCGCCACCGGTGCGCCAACGGGATGCCAACGTTGCGCCAACGGTCACTTCCAACGGCTAGTTCTGATAGCTAGCCGTTGGGCTGATGGCACACCGGACAGTGAACAACCACTGTCTGGTGCACACCGGACAGTCTAGTGTGTCGGCTAAAATTCCAATTCTGAACTCGTTGCTCTCGGGTTTCTGCGGGGGGAGACACACTTCCCCGGGCCAGACTGGCCCCACTGTCAGAGGGCGCACCGGACAGTCCGGTGCCCCTAAGACAGAAACCCTAGATTCTATTTCCTTCTGTTTTTCGAATCCGTTTTCGTTCTAACTCGTGAGTGTGTTATAGAGTGACACCTAGCACAAGATGTGAGTGTGAATATGCACCAACACTACACTAGAACTCTCTTGGTCAAACTACTCATCGACAACCCCTCTTTATAGTACGGCTAAAATAAAATAGAAGACCTAACTCTATACCGAGTATCCGCAACTCCTTGACACTCGGAATACGAAGACCTTCATCTTTTGATTCGTCGTTTCAGTCGTCGCTTCAAGTTCTCATATCGGGGATTGTTTTCACCGTTGTAGTACATCTTCCTGTAATGCGACCTAACTTACCATTGTCTCTACAAAACACATGTTAGTCACATATAATATTACGTTGTCATTAATCACTAAAACCAACCAGGGGCCTAGATGCTTTCACCAGGCACGACCCTATTCGTGCCGTGCGTGACCGTGCTCGGGCGGCCCGGATGGACATCTATACCTAAAACCAATCTAAACAACAACAAATTGGGATACTCCAAAACTAAACACTACCTTATACAAAACTTGACACAACATAACAAGCAGCCACATGTGGTTCTTCCTGACATCAACAGATCATATTGGTTGATTGTGCAATCGAAGCCGCATTCAGGAGAGATGATGACAACAGTAGGACTCCACGCGTGGTTGTTGCCTGGACGACTACACCCCGGTTTTGCACAACAACAATTTGTTAGCAGTATTTTTTTGTCTCAATATGTTATGGTAATTGTATTTAGTAGTTACTTTTTGTCACGAGTAAAAAATATTGTCACAATGTATCATATTCTATGTAAGTATTATATATTAGACAATGTGTATGTAATGTTAGTACAATTGAGTTAATATAATGTTCAACATGTTTTCAGGGTTAGAACACGAGGAAACAAAAACTTCTCGCATCTAAGGTGATAATATAATATTTGACATGTTGTGGAAGAATGGATGGAGATGGGAGCTGTATGAGTCCACTAACACGAAGAAAATGTGTTTTTCTCGTGTCTAAAGCATTGGAGCATGGTTATGACAATGTTATGATTGCAAGGATCGGAGGTGGAAGAAATCAAGTATGCTAGGTGGAATGACAAGTGAGGCACGAGCAAGAGCGATACGTGAAGAAGGATTTTAAAAAAACCCAGTGAATGATAAGTGAGGCACGAGCACGAGCAAGCGTGGTACTGACAATTGACGCCCACAATCGATCCAATCAAAACTATATATCGTATTTACCTTATTTGAATTCTTCTTTTCATTCTTTAGTAGTAGAAATAATCTAGCCTTAGTTTAGCTCTAGTATTAGTCTTCCACAATCTCGACGTAGTTGATGGCAACGGGTAAAAACCCGTTGAGTTTTGCCATCCTAAACCCGTACCCGTGAAAATATCTATACCCATTAAAAACCCTGTACCCATGACAACTTTAAAATTTTGCCCAAATCCGTACCCATTGGGTTAGCGGGTACCCACGGGTTA
Organism: Zea mays; assembly: GCF_902167145.1. Classification (NCBI taxonomy): domain Eukaryota; kingdom Viridiplantae; phylum Streptophyta; class Magnoliopsida; order Poales; family Poaceae; genus Zea; species Zea mays. The sequence goes on along the minus strand of NC_050105.1, from coordinate 133,936,724 downwards.
CCTGTGAGTTTCATCTTCAATATGCTTGTCCTTTTCATAATCAATAAGTATCATAATGATTAATGAGGTCATGGTCCAAAATTTATGTGATGAACAACGAGTTCATGATTTGGTATAAAAATTATTAGTAGAGAGAATGAAATACAAATAATAAACTATATAATCAAGTGACCTTGCACTTAGTTATCCATCCAACACATATATAATGCTAGTAAAAGCTATAATAGCAAGCAAGCAACACTCTCACCAACTACTTATGTATTCACCATTTGATAAAAATAGGAAGTTAATAGGGAGATAACAAGTTTGTTGTTCGTTTATAAAATAAAATGACAATATGCACTAGATTTGGTTGGGTTTAAAAAACCCACGGGTTCACGGGTTTGTGTACTATAGGAACAAACCCGTACCAATGAACCCGTTGGGTATAGATTTATGCCCATTAACAAACCCATGTGTATGAAAAATTGACCCAAACTCATACCCTAATGGGGTAAAAATCTATCGGGTTTCGGGCACCTATTGCCATCTTCTAGTCTTGGGTGGCCTGTCGACCCCAAGGCAACCCTAGAATCTCTCCTCCCAGATGGGGTCCCTCCCGGGAGGCGAGATTTAGGTTTCTGTGAAGAAGGCCTTGCGCCATCGCAGACCGTTCGTGCCTTAGACGCGGACCGTCTGAAAGCACACAGAGAAGGAGACGCTCCTGCAACGAGATTGCGAACCATTCGGCCCTGAGCTGCGGAACATCCAGGCTTCCGCAGAGAGCAATGCCTCGTGGTTCATTCTAGTGTTTAGCGCCAGGATGACGCCAAGGCACTTTTTGGTGACTTCGCTGGGGACAGGTGCATTCTAGATATATTATAATCGGTCACAGATGACTGGTTTTAAAGATCACACTGACATTTCCCAAGATAATATCCTTAGGCCGATTGTTGAGAGTCTGTCGGCCAACGAGCAACAACGATATCAGGATCTCATGAGCCAAGTGATGGAGGACGTGTGCCACCAACTCGCCAAGGTTCATGAGCAGGAGGAGGAGGAATTCCTATCGCAATTCACTGTGGATCACCACTAGAAGATTACCAAGCATGGGGAGACCGAGATCGCATCTCTCCTACCTTCACTTCAAATCTTCGACGTATGTAAATTCAACGGCATCCAATCTATTAAACAATATGTAGATCAGTAGCAAAATCAAATGAAACAATAGATTGGAGGGTTGGAAGAAACAATTAGAAATTTAACACACACATTTGAGAAATATGTTGCTCCGAGTTTTCCGTCGTGCGAAACTAGTAATAGGATACCTGCACCTAATACATCAGTAGAAAATGGGAATCTCCAGCCCCAGCTATTGTATGGTATGCAATGAATTCATATCCAAGGCAAACACCACCATCGTTGTCCCTGCTTGACAGATCGACTGATAGTGGATGTGACCAGATCGTCCAAATCTCCTCTTGGATCGTCTGACCCTAACGATATCAATACATTTCTCCCCCTATATATCAAAGCCTCAACACACCATGCGATCAGTCGAACATCGTTTTCTATCGAGCATTGCAAGAAGGCCAGCATAATAATGCTCGGCCAAATGAGCCCCACATCCCAAGGGCCACTGCCATAGGACAATGTGGAAAAATTAGGGAAGAAATGGCCGAACTGTTCGGAGAAAGGATCAGAGTAAGTGTGGTCAGATTGTGGCAATCATACAAAAGACATATGATCATCGGTTTGACACTATCCCATACCCGCAGGGGACTAGGATACCAGAGTTTTCCAAATTCTCTAGTGAACGGACACATATGCCAGTTCCTAGCACAACTAGGCGAATTGGCCGGTAGGGAAGCCTTTCATGTTTGTTTATTTTCTTTATCCCTTACTAGTACTGCTTTTGCATGATACACGACTCTACCTCCTAATTCCAACAGTTCATGGAATGATTTAGAGAATAAGTTCCACGAGCATTTCTTTTTTGGGGAGTATGAATTGGAATTAGTTGATTTATCTTAAATCCGACAGGGAGGTGGTGAAGCGATTAATGATTATATTTGAGATTCCTAGACACTAGAAACCGATGCTTCCAAATTTATGTCGTAGACAAATAGATAGCAGGGCTGGCTTTTAATGGGTTGTGGTCTTACATCATATGACCTGACTTACATGCACATGCAATCATGCGTACACGACACCAAAGTTTCGTCGTACGTGTGCGTATGTGGGAGACAGATATCCCCCGGGCCCACTAGAAGGCGAAAGATCCTTGCGCGGGGCCTCGGGCCAGTTTCCCCGCTTGGCCATCTCATCGTGGGCCGGGCGAAAACTATTAGCGGAATGGGCCGGTCCAAAAAGGCGATGGACTCGAGCCCAGATAGTATGTCGAATGTCGGGGTGGATCAGGGATGAGTCGGCGAGATTTTCGGGAGATTGGTTAAGTTGGTTCGCTATTAGTTAGGAGATATGTGATCATCATGTACGTATGGAGTGCCCCACGGTCGTGTATATAAGGCCCAGGGGAACCCCACCATTTTCATCTATCTCATTGGTCTTTCTCCATTCAGGAGACGCCACTTGTAACAAACCACATACAGATCCACCCCAGGAAGTAGGGTATTACGCATCTCAAAGCGGTCCGAACCTGCAGAAAATCACTCTCTCCCTCTCTCGTGCTCCAAGAACGAACCATTGAGCTACAATCAACAACACCGTACTACCCAAAAGCACCGCAAGAGTATCCCTGGGTGTGCGGTCGGACACTAAACACCGACAGCGTACGTGTGAGGGATCAATTCGCTGCCTCAGTGCCTCCACACTAGATATACATATTGATGTAACCCCTGCTGCATCATCAGATCGATATGTGCTGCATCAATATGCTTCGAGCACCATATGAATTCGCGAAGTTTTTTTACTTTCGCAAAGTTTTTTTGGTATGCTGCAACGTCCTGACGTGCCCAATATCATCATTGTATGTACGACGAGCTAGCAGTAGGTGCGAGCAACAGGCTGCAGCCAAGTCGACAGCTATCTCGCCGAACGGCGGCAGCGGCCTCGATGTCGTAGATAATGGCCAGATAACGAGCAGCGCGGCGGCAGTGGCGCTGACGGCGCTATCTCTGGCCACGCCACCCCTGCCGCTGCATCACGAGCAATGTTTTAAATAGCTGGCTATAGGGACAGATATATCCGGATATATCGGCTGGAGAAGGTTGGGAATAAGTTCATCATTGTTTAGCGCTAATATCTGCTATTAGCCCGCTGAAATAGCTAAATTACACTTGATTTAGCTCGCTAAAATTCCTGGGCCACAGCAAGTCGCGTGTAGGCCCACTGAATAAAATTTGAGGTCCAAAAACAACCCCAACGTCAACCCTAGACCAAATCAGTGCCGACTAATAAAGTACGACACCTCTCCTATTCTATTCTCGTGACGGCAAACAAATATCGAGTGCGTCGTTCTTTGTTCAGCCACCGGACAACTGCACGAGCACCAGCTGACTGACCTTCCCAGGCCGCCGCTTGCGTGGGCGCCAGGCTTTGCGTAGGCGGGACTCCATCTTTTTTGCAATTTAGCTCTTTTTGGGTTTTATTTTCACAAATACACCCTTTCCAGTTTCATTTTAAAAAATGGACCTCTAACTCGGCGTCATCACAATTAGCGCCGAGCTAGAACGAGTTGTCGCCACTTAAATTGGCGTTGCGTGTTGCTGACGTGGCGGTAGGTCCACGCCGAGGGGTCGACGCCAAAGATCTTGGCGCCGACCCCTCATATACGTTTGGCGCCGACCCCTCATATACCGGGTACCCATCTTTTCCTCTCCCTCCATTTCATTCACCGCTGTCGCCTGCCCCAGCCTCTCCCGCACGCCGCACGTCGCCCACGCGCCACCCGCCAGCGCCTCCCACCTGCCTGCCCCCGGCGCACCGCCCGTCCACTGGCCGCACGCCGCCACCCGTTGGTGCATCCTCGCACGCCGCCACCTGCCCACGCCCACCCACCGCTGCCCCCGTTCGACGCCCGCAGCCGCCGCTCGCCACCTGGTCCCTGTCCGGCCACACTCTCCACTGCCCGGTAACCCGCTCTCCATGTACTTATTGATTTGTAGTTATTATTGGTAAATCGTTAATAGTGGGTAAATCGTTAGTAGTTTGTTATTATTGGTAAATTGTTACTCCACCGCGTGGTGGTAGTTTGTAGTTAGGTATTAGTTAGTTATTATCTTGTATTAGTTTATAATTATTTATTAGGTACTAGGTAGTTTATAGTTAGGTATTAGTTAGTGTCGGCGTTCCGAGACCGGGGGGTCCCTGAGCCGACGAGTGAATGTCGCCGCGTGCCCCAGCCCAGATGGGTCGAGCGCGAGGGCGAGCGCGAAGGGGGGAGAGCGAGGCGGCCGAAGACCGGCGTGAGAGAGGTAGGAATCCCGCGGCCTTCGTGTTCGTCCCGCGCCCAGGTCGGGTGCGCTTGCAGTAGGGGGTTATAAGCGTCCACGCGGGAGAGGGAGCGAGCGGCTTCAAGCGAGCACCTGTCTCGTCCTCGTCCCCGCGCAGCCAACCCTCTCTAAGAGGGCCCTGGTCCTTCCTTTTATAGGCGTAAGGAGAGGATCCAGGTGTACAATGGGGGGTGTAGCAGAGTGCTACGTGTCTAGCGGGGGAGAGCTAGCGCCCTAAGTACATGCCGTTGTGGCAGCCGGAGAGATTTGGCGCCCAGCTGGTGTGATGTCGTGGCCGTCGGAGGAGCGATGGAGCCTGGCGGAGGGACAGCTGTCGGAGCGGTTGAGTCCTTGCTGACGTCCTCTTGCTTCCGTAAGGGGACTGAGAGCTGCCGTCGTCACAGAGTATGCGGGGCGCCATCATTGTCTATCTGGCGGAGCGAGCCAGATGGGACGCCGGTCTTGTTCCCTGCGGCCCGAGTCAGCTCGGGGTAGGGTGATGATGGCACCTCCTGTTGACGTGGCTGGTCTGCGCCCTAGGTTGGGCGACGTGGAAGCTCCTCCGAAGCCGAGGTCGAGTCTGTCTTCCGTGGCCGAGATCGAGTCCGAGCCCCTGGGTCGGGCGAGGCGGAGGCCGCCGGCTGAGGCCAGGGCGGAGTCCGAGCCCTGGGGTCGGGCGGAGCGGAGTTCGCCGTCTTCCGGGACTTAGCCCGAGTCCGAGCCCTGGGTCGGGCGGAGCGGAGTTCGCCGTCTTCCGGGACTTAGCCCGAGTCCGAGCCCTGGGTCGGGCGGAGCGGAGTTCGTCGTCTTCCGGGACTTAGCCCGAGTCCGAGCCCTGGGTCGGGCGGAGCAGAGTTCGCCGTCTTCCGGGACATAGCCCGAGTCCGAGCCCTGGGTCGGGCGGAGCGGAGTTTCCTATGGTGCCTTCGACCGGCCTGACTGCCCGTCAGTCTCACTCTGTCAAGCGGCACCGCAGTCGGAGTGGCGCAGGCGGCGCTGTCCTTCTGTCAGGCCGGTCAGTGGAGCGGCGAAGTGACAGCGGTCACTTCGGCTCTGCCAGCTGGGGGGCGCGCGTCAGGATAAAGGTGTCAGGCCACCTTTGCATTAAATGCTCCTGCGATTTGGTCGGTCGGTGCGGCGATTTGGTCAGGGTTGCTTCTTGGCGAAGACAGGGCCTCGGGCGAGCCGGAAATATGTTCGCCGCTGGAGGGGGGCCTCGGGCGAGACGGAAATCCTCCGGGGTCGGCTGCCCTTGTCCGAGGCTAGGCTCGGGCGAGGCGTGATCGAATCCCTCGAATGGACTGATCCCTGACTTAATCGCGCCCATCAGGCCTTTGCAGCTTTGTGCTGATGGGGGTTACCAGCTGAGAATTAGGAGCCTTGAGGGTACCCCTAATTATGGTCCCCGACAGTAGCCCCCGAGCCTCGAAGGGAGTGTTAGCACTCGCTTGGAGGCTTTCGTCGCACTTTTTTGCAAGGGGACCAGCCTTTCTCGGTTGCGTTTTGTTCCGGTGGGTGCGCGCGAGCGCACCCGCCGGGTGTAGCCCCCGAGGCCTCGGAGGAGTGGTTTCACTCCTTCGAGGTCTTAATGCCTCGCGCAATGCTTCGGCTGGTCTGGTCGTTCCCTCATGCGAGCTGGTCGTAGCCCGGGTGTACGGTCGGGTCCCAAGTTCTCGGGTTGGTATGTTGACGCTGTCAATGGTTCGGCCGGAGCCGGGTTTGCGAGAGCAGCCCCCAAGCCTCTGCACAGGGCGAGAGGGCGATCAGGGACAGACTCGGCTTTTTTACATACGCCCCTGCGTCGCCTTTCCGCAAGGAGGAGGGGGGAAAGCGCCATGTTGCCCTCGATGGGCGCCGAACATGGTGTCTCCGGTGAGCTGCAAGCGGGTAATCCGAGTGGACGTCCGTGCCCCGTTCGTTAGGGGTCGGCTAGGGGCCCAGAGGCACGCCCAAAAGTACCTGCGGGTGATCTGCCGGACCCGGTCCCCTGGCGACGGGGTCCGAGGGCTCGATGCCTCCCTCCGATGGGATTCCGTTACAAGATCGTTCCCGCTGGTCTCGGAAATGTCCTAGGGTACCTCGGGAGCGCAGCCCGAGCCTTGGTTATGTATCGAACGTACCCATGGTCATCCCTCGCTCTGTGTCTGAGGCGGCTGTGAACCCTTCGGGGGCCAGCCTTCGAACCCCTGATCAGTAGTGGGCGCGGAGCCCGAGTAGCCTGAGGCGGTCGTGGAACCCTTCCGAGGGGCCGGCCTTCGAACCTCTGACCAGTAGTGGGTGTAGGGCCCACGCGATCTGAGGCGGCTGTTGAACCCTTCCAGGGGGCCAGCCTTCGAACCTCTGATCAGTAGGGGGGGCTCGGAGCCTGGTTCCTTCACGGGGAAGGATCCTTTTTGGGGTATCCCCCTTTCCCGGTCCCTGTTGCAAGAGAGAGAAAGAGGAAAAAAGGAAAAGGATACGAAATCGAACGACGCGGCGTACCTTTTTTGACGCGGTCATTATGGCGAAGGCGAAGCGTCGCCCGCTTCTCCTGCTAGAGGCGCCGCCTGTCCCGCCGCGGAGTTAATGCGACGGGGCGAGTGGTTGGCGGGGCGGCCGTTGCGCGTGCGCGAGCCGTTCGAGGAACAGAGCGCGGGCGCGTTGTCTTCACACCGTGAGAGAGGGTTCTCCTGCTGCCCCCGGATGGGACGTGAGCTCGGCTGACGACGGGGCCGCTGCTCCTGCCCGCCTGCCACCGCCATTACTGCCGGCCCATTTTTGGCTGCATTGACCGTCGCGCCAGGCTGGCGCTGCTGGGTCGCGCGCTGGGTCGCCTCGAGTCGCGGTATTGGTTCCACAGTCGAGGAGGCGCGGTAGTGGCGCAAGTGGCGGTGCAGTTGCATGCACGAAGCAGTCGGCGCGCCGGTTGCATGACGCGTGGGCCTGGGCCCCCATGCCGGGCGTGTTGGGAGTCAGAGAAATGCGCCCACTTGGCGCGGTTGCATGCCGCCTGCATGGCTGCCCGCCCTTTCGCCCGCTGGTCTGGGCAAAAGTGGAGGGTCGCTTGTAGCCACTGGGCGGTTGTGCGCACCGCGCATGGCAGTTTGGCTTCTTCTGATCTGAGCCGGTTTGCATGACGTGTGGGACCCAGCCCCCGCGCCGCAGGGGAGGACCTTGGAGTGTGTTGGAGAAGACTCAGCCCGCGACGGTTGGGGGCGCAAGTAGGGAGAGTCACCTTTAAAAGGAGGGTGACCCCTTTGGAAGGCGACCATGTCTTCGTGCTCCCTTATGCATCGTGTCTTTCCACCTTCCAAGCCCCCGGATGGGGGATACCCGCCGTCTTTCCGCCTCATCGTTGGAGGAACGCAACTCCGTGGGAGTTGGTACCTTTCAGCCATCGTTCGGCTTCAAGGATTTTCATCAGCCAGCCCGGCTGTACCCCCCGCCGGCGGTCACCCAAGACGGTGACCACCAGCCCCTGGGTGGGGAGAAGCAAGCCGGGCTGCGATCTTGGTCCCACCCTCAGCTTCAAGGATGTTCATCATCCTCGCTGGGGTGGAGGCCGGGCTGAGCCGGAGCTCTACCTCCCGCACGGGTTCGTGGGTCACCGTCTCCTGCGGCGTTCGAGGGAGAGGGCGCTCACTAGCCCTGCAGGCGGGTCGGACTTTGACAACGCGGGGCTAGTCGACGGCGGGCGTCGCCAGCCTCAGCGTGTCGAGCTCGTCGGCTTGGCACCCGGTGCCCCCTCCTGCCGGAAGGCGGCTGCCGCGCCGTGTGCACGGGAGGACCGCCCAAGATATCGCGCGCTGCTAGGGCGGCGTTCGTGTTCTGGGGCGGTCCTGCCTTTGCACCGGTATGGCGCCTCCACGCGGAGGTCGATGCCCCACTCGTCCGGGAGGATCTGAGTGGGGATCTGCTGGAGGGCTGACGGCCCCTGTCGTTGGTGCCGAGGTGGAGGCGGCTCGAGAAGTCCCCGTTGCCGACGGGATCACCGCCACCATCCGCGCTTCGGGCCTCCGGCTCTTTGTACTTGTCCTCGCCCCTCGAGCGTCGGCGTGGGCGAGGGCAAGATTGCAGCAGCACCCGCCCTGAGGCCTACGCTGCTGCAGTTCGGCCACCCGGAGCGGGGGTCATTGTTGTTGCTGTCAGAGCGGGCGGCGGCGAGCCGCCCGTCAGTCTTCTGTTGCTCCGCAGGCCCCCCCATCGAGTGGGGTTGTTCGTACCTGCGGAGGTGGAACCGGAGTTCCGTTTGTAATGGCACTTTGAATGCCAGTGTGTTTGTTCATTGTGGCTGTCGAGGCCTGAACATGTATGTAATTTTGGCACGGAGCCGTGTTTTTTCCTCATTTTCGAGCACTAAGACTCGCCTCTTGGTTGTCTGAACCGCTTCACCAAGCATGAGTCGCCCCGTGTAAAGGTGACAAGTGAGGTATCCGTATCCCGGAGGCGTAGGAGTCCCTCGGCTCAGTCGGCCTTGTTGTGCGAGGCTTCTCTAGCTTAGTTAAAGGAACCCCTCGGCCGCTCTCCGATGAGCCGAGGCCAAGGGTAGCGGTGTCAACATGAACAGAGGCAGAGTTGGCTCAAAAAGAAAACCTGGTTGGCCGGAGCCTAGCCGGGTCGTCCATTAGCGGGACCGACGCCGGAGTTGACCAGCCGAGGCCTCGGGTCGGGCTGACGTCCTTGGAGGACGGCTGGCCGAGGCCCCGGGGTGACCGGCCGAGCCGCCTGCTCGGGCCGGATTCTCGGAGAAGACCCTGGTAGCGATTGCCCGGGCGTGGCGATGACGTCGTCCTTCAGAGTGGAGATCCTCGGACCGCGTCGCCGTCCGAGGCTAGGTCGGACCTCGCCGAAGGTGTCGTCGATGCCAAGGGTGCTGCTGCTCCCTTCCAGCGTCAAGACCCGAGCCTTCAGGATCAGATTGTCTTGTAGCGTGTGTTTCCTGCGGCCACCGAGGCCAAAACACACCCTCGCTGTGTTGTAAAGTTGCGTCTCTTTTCCTTTTGTTTCGAGTATCTGGACTTTTTTGTCGGTAACAGAGATGTTTGTGCGAGCGAGAGTTGCTTCTCGCGAAAGGTGATGAGTGAGGTATCCGTATCCCGGAGGCGTAGGAGTCCCTCGGCTCGGTCGGCCTTGCCGCTTACGCGCACTCTTACCAGTCCATGGGGCTCTATCACCGACGCAGTCGAGAAGGCTCGAAGGGTCGCTTCGGCAGAAGAGCTTTCGAACGTGAAGACTTGTTCGGTCCGCGGAATCACTTATCCGAACGTGAGTTACTTATCGCAGAAGGTGATGAGTGAGGTATCCGTATCCTGGAGGCGTAGGAGTCCCTCGGCTCAGTCAGCCTTGGCTGCTTACGTGTACTCCATCATTTTTAGGATCCACTTTCGAAGTAGTCAAAAAGCACGAAAGACATTCTGGCAGAAAAGATCTTTTTTCGAGGAAAATTTCGACGCAGAGGGGGTTCCCCCCCTTTTAGCCCCCGAGGGAGGGTCGGGCTTTGCCGAGGCGAGGCCGACCCTTCCTTGATGACTAAACTTTGCATGGGTGCGAGGTATATGATCAACTTGAAAACATCTTAAGGGTAGAAGCGACGTAGCTGTTGGATGTTCCAAGCGTTGCCGTAGACCTCGCCTTGACTGTTGGCCAGCTTGTACGTTCCGGGCTTCAGAACTTTGGCGATGACGAACGGCCCCTCCCAGGGGGGCGTGAGCTTGTGCCGCCCTCGGGCGTCTTGTCGCAGCCGAAGCACTAGGTCGCCCACCTGGAGGTCTCGGGACCGGACCCCTCGGGCGTGGTAGCGTCGCGGGGACTGCTGGTACCGCGCCGAGTGTAGTAAGGCCTTGTCCCGAGCCTCCTCCAGCTGGTCCAGCGAGTCTTCTCGGCTAGCTTGGTTGCTTTGGTCGGTGTAGGCCCTCGTCCTCGGGGAACCGTATTCTAAGTCTGTGGGCAAGATGGCTTCGGCCCCATAGACTAGAAAGAACGGCGTGAAGCCCGTGGCTCGGCTCGGCGTTGTCCTCAGACTCCAGACCACCGAGGGGAGTTCCTTCATCCACCGCTTGCCGAACTTGTTGAGGTCGTTGTAGATCCGAGGCTTGAGCCCTTGTAGAATCATGTCGTTGGCACGCTCTACCTGCCCATTCGTCATGGGATGAGCCACGGTGGCCTAGTCCACCCGGATGTGGTGATCCTCGCAGAAGTCCAGGAACTTTCTGCCGGTGAACTGGGTGCCGTTGTCGATGATGATGGAGTTCGCGACCCCGAAGCGATGGATGATGTTGGTGAAGAACGCCACCGCCTGCTCGGACCTGATGCTATTCAGGGGTCGGACCTCGATCCACTTGGAGAATTTGTCGATGGCGACCAGCAGGTGCGTGTAGCCCCCGGGTGCCTTCTGCAAGGGGCCGACGAGATCCAGACCCCACACAGCAAAAGGCCAGGTGATGGGTATTGTCTGCAGAGCTTGAGCGGGCAGGTGGGTCTGCCTCGCGTAGAATTGACACCCTTCGCAGGTGCGGACAATTCTGGTAGCGCTGGCCACCGCCGTAGGCCAGTAGAAGCCTTGTCGGAAAGCATTCCTGACAAGGGCTCGGGGCGCTGCGTGATGGCCGCAAGCCCCCGAGTGTATCTCTCGCAGGAGTTCCTGACCTTTGGCGATGGAGATGCATCGCTGGAGGATGCCAGAGGGGATGCGGTGGTAGAGCTCCTTCTCATCACCCAGCAAGACGAACGAATTGGCGCGCCGCGCCACCCGCCGAGCCTCGGCTCGGTCGAGGGGTAGCTCTCCTCGGTGGAGATATTGCAGGTACGGGGTCTGCCAGTTTTGATCAGGCGTGACCCCGCTCTGCTCCCCCTCGACGTGCAGCGTCTCGCCCTCGGGCGCCGAGGGTACCTCGGGCTGAACCGAGGGCGCCTCGGGCCGAGCCGAGGGTGCCTCGGGCTGTGCCGAGGGTGCCTCAGGCTCGGGCGTGTCGTCGATCTTGACGGAGGGTTGATGCAGATCTCGGGAGAAGACGTCCGGGGGAACCGTTGTTCGCCCCGAGGCTATTTTAGCCAGCTCGTCCGCAGTCTCATTGTAGCGCCGAGCGATGTGGTTGAGCTCGAGCCCGTAGAACTTGTCTTCCAGGCGCCGAACCTCATCGCAGTAGGCCTCCATCTTCGGGTCGCGGCAGTGGGAGTTCTTCATGACTTGGTCGATGACGAGCTGCGAGTCACCGCGAGCGTCGAGGTGTCGGACCCCTAGCTCGATGGCGATCCGCAATCCGTTGACCAGAGCTTCGTACTCAGCCACATTGTTGGATGCCGGGAAATGGAGGCGCAGCACGTAGCGTATGTGCTTCCCGAGGGGCGAGATGAAGAGTAGGCCTGCGCCGGCTCCCGTCTTCATCAATGACCCGTCGAAAAACATGGTCCAGAGCTCCGGTTGGATCGGAGCCGTCGGTAGCTGGGTGTCGACCCATTCGGCCACGAAGTCCGCCAAGACCTGGGACTTGATGGCCTTCCGAGGGGCGAACGAGATTGTCTCGCCCATGATTTCCACCGCCCACTTTGCAATCCTACCCGAGGCCTCTCGGCACTGGATGATCTCCCCCAGGGGGAAGGATGACACCACAGTTACCGGATGAGACTTGAAGTAGTGTCGCAACTTCCGCCGTGTCAGGATCACCGCATACAACAGCTTCTGAACTTGTGGGTAGCGGATCTTGGTTTCGGACAATACCTCGCTGAGGAAGTAAACTGGCCTCTGAACGGGCAATGCATGCCCCTCTTCTTGCCTCTCGACCACAATCGGCGACATTCCTCGGTATGCCGGGCATGTCCGAGGGACTCCACGCGAAGACGTCGGCGTTCGCGCGGAGAAAGTCGACGAGCACTGCTTCCTATTTGGGATCGAGCCCAGAGCCGATCCAGATCTGCTTGGAGGCGTCGCCGCTGGGGTCGAGGGGGACGGACTTAACCGTCTCCGCTGGCTCAAAGTTGCCGGCATGACGCTTCACGTCTGGCACCTCCTTCGAGAGGCTCTCCAGGTCGGCGATGAGGGCCTCGGACTCGGCGAGGGCCTCGACGTACTCCACGCACTCCACGTCGCATTCGAACGCGTGTTTGTACGTGGGGCCGACGGTGATGACCCCGTTGGGGCCCGGCATCTTGAGCTTCAGGTAGGTGTAGTTGGGGACGGCCATGAACTTCGCGTAGCATGGTCTTCCCAGTACCGCGTGGTAGGTTCCTCGGAACCCGACCACCTCAAACGTCAGGGTCTCCCTTCGGAAGTTGGAGGGTGTTCCGAAGCAGACGGGAAGGTCGAGTTGTCCGAGGGGCTGGACGCGCTTCCCGGGAACGATCCCATGGAAGGGCACAGCGCCTGCTCGGACAGAGGACAGATCGACACGCAGGAGCCCAAGGGTCTCGGCGTAGATGATGTTGAGGCTGCTGCCTCTGTCCATGAGGACCTTGGTGAGCCTGACGTCGCCGATGACGGGGTCGACGACGAGCGGGTATTTCCCCGGGCTCGGCACATGGTCGGGGTGATCGGCTCGGTCGAAGGTGATGGGCTTGTCGGACCAGTCTAGATAGACTGGCGCCGCCACCCTCACCGAGCAGACCTCCCAGCGCTCTTGCTTGCGGTGCCGAGCCGGGGCATTCGCCGCCTGCCCACCGTAGATCATGAAGCAGTCGCGGACCTCGGGGAACTCTCCTGCTTGGTGATCTTCCTTCTTATTGTCGTCGCGGGCCCTGCCACCCTCCGCGGGTGGCTCGGCCCTGTGGAAGTGGCGCCGAAGCATGACGCACTCCTCAAGGGTGTGCTTGACGGGCCCCTGGTGATAGGGGCACGGCTCCTTGAGCATCTTGTCAAAGAGGTTGGCACCTCCGGGGGGTTTCCGAGGGTTCTTGTACTCGGCGGCGGCGACAAGGTCCACGTCGGCGGCGTCGCGTTTTGCTTGCGACTTCTTCTTGCCCTTCTTCTTGGCGCCGCGCTGAGTTGACGCCTCGGGAGCATCTTCCGATGGGCGGCCCTGGGGCTGCTTGTCCTTTCGGAAGATAGCCTCGACCGCCTCCTGGCCGGAGGCGAACTTGGTGGCGATGTCCATCAGCTCGCTCGCCCTGGTGGGGGTTTTGCGACCCAGCTTGCTCACCAGGTCGCGGCAGGTGGTGCCGGCGAGGAACGTGCCGATGACATCCGAGTCGGTGATGTTGGGCAGCTCGGTGCGCTGCTTCGAGAATCGTCGGATGTAGTCCCGGAGAGACTCTCCCGGCTGCTGCCGGCAGCTTCGGAGGTCCCAGGAATTCCCGGGGCGCACGTACGTGCCCTGGAAATTGCCGGCGAAAGCTTGGACTAGGTCGTCCCAGTTGGAGATCTGCCCCGGAGGCAGGTGCTCCAACCAGGCGCGAGCGGTGTCGGAGAGGAACAGGGGGAGGTTGCGGATGATGAGGTTGTCATCGTCCGTTCCACCCAGTTGACAGGCCAGACGGTAGTCCGCGAGCCACAGTTCCGGTCTCGTCTCCCCCGAGTACTTTGTGATAGTAGTCGGGGGTCGGAACCGGGTCGGGAACGGCGCCCGTCGGATGGCCCGGCTGAAGGCCTGCGGACCGGGTGGTTCGGGTGAGGGACTCCTATCCTCCCCGCTGTCGTAGCGTCCCCCACGCCTGGGGTGGTAGCCTCGACGCACCCTCTCGTTGAGGTGGGCCCGACGGTCGCGGTGATGGTGCTCGTTGCCGAGGCGACCCGGGGCCGCAGGCGCGGTGTTGCGCGTGCGCCTGGTGTAGACCGAGGCTTCCCGCATGAATCGGGAAGTCGTGGCATGAGGTTCCGAGGGGTACCCCTGCCTTCGGGAGGCAGAGCTCTCGGCCCGTCGGACCGCGACGCCTTCTAGGAGATTCTTGAGCTCTCCCTGGATTCGCCGCCCCTCGGTGGTCGATGGCTCCGGCATCGCGCGGAGGAGCATTGCTGCTGCAGCCAGGTTCTGGCCGACCCCACTAGATGCGGGTGGTGGCCTGACCCTGACGTCGTCGGCGACACGGTGCTGGAAGCCCTGGGACAGATGAAGTATTTCTCCGGCCGGGGGTTGGCCCGCCCATGCCTGCCCGACGTCCCAGCGGATCGGCTCAAGCGCTCCTGCTCCCTCGTCGAGCCTGGCCTACACCCCGTGGATTTGCTCGAGCTATGGGTCATGGCCCCCCGCCTGAACGGGGACCACAGCTAGCTCCCATGGGATGTCAACGCGAGGCACCAGCCTAGGGAGATCACCGTCCTCCGGCATGCCGAGATGGTTGCCTTCGGAGGGACCCCCTAGATCGACGTGGAAACATTCGCGGCTTGGGCCGCAGTCCTCGTCGCCGAGGCTGCGGCTACCGTCGGAACAGTCGGAAAGGCAATAGTCGCATGCGGTCATGAAGTCCCGCATGGCACTGGGGTTGCCAAGTCCAGAGAAATCCCAACAGATGCTGGGCTCGTCGTCTTCCTCGGACCCAGAGGGCCCGTAGGTCGAGACGTCCGTCAGCCGGTCCCAAGGTGACCGCATACGAAACCCCAGAGGGTTTGGACTTGCCTCTACGAGAGCGCCCGCCAAAGCGAAGTCGCTAGGCGGGTTGAGGCTGAATCCAAATGACATGGGATGGGAATCGGTCGGTACCTCTTGGTCGACGGGCGGCGATAAAGTCATGTCGGGGACTGACTGCGCCGTCGTCTCAGGTACGAGGGTGACGTCCAGCAAGCTTTTCGCGAGCGTGCTGGCGTCGTCCGCTTGCTCGAGATTGGCGTGTCGCGGGGAGACGGCGCTCGTCTTCGTCTCAAGCGCGAAGTCGATACCCGGTGCGCCCCCCGTTGGGGTGCCGGCGCTGTCGACTCGCTCGACAGCCGACGACGCGCTGCCTCCTGCTTGGCCTTGGTTGCCCTGCCTTCCCCTCCGTCGGCGGGGAAGAGGGCGAAGGTTGTTCTTCCACCACGCGGGGAAGACGTCGTCGATTCCGCCGCCGGCGGGCGGGCTGTCGGCCGCCATTGTCGTTGTCACGCGGCGGTGGAAGGAGTATCATGTCGTAGCTGCCGTCGAGGGACATGAACTCAAGACTCCCGAAACGGAGCATCGTCCCGGGTTGGAGAGGTTGCTGGAGACTGCCCATCTAGAGCTTGACGGGAAGCTGTTCGTCAACACGCAGCAGGCCCCTACCTGGCGCGCCAACTGTCGGCGTTTCGAGACCGGGGGGTCCCTGAGCCGACGAGTGAATGTCGCCGCGTGCCCCAGCCCAGATGGGTCGAGCGCGAGGGCGAGCGCGAAGGGGGGAGAGCGAGGCGGCCGGAGACCGGCGTGAGAGAGGTAGGAATCCCGCGGCCTTCGTGTTCGTCCCGCGCCCAGGTCGGGTGCGCTTGCAGTAGGGGGTTACAAGCGTCCACGCGGGAGAGGGAGCGAGCGGCTTCAAGCGAGCGCCTGTCTCGTCCTCATCCCCGCGCGGCCAACCCTCTCTAAGAGGGCCCTGGTCCTTCCTTTTATAGGCGTAAGGAGAGGATCTAGGTGTACAATGGGGGGTGTAGCAGAGTGCTACGTGTCTGGCGGGGGAGAGCTAGCGCCCTAAGTACATGCCGTTGTGGCAGCCGGAGAGATTTGGCGCCCAGCTGGTGTGATGTCATGGCCGTCGGAGGAGCGATGGAGCCTGGCGGAGGGACAGCTGTCGGAGCGGTTGAGTCCTTGCTGACGTCCTCTTGCTTCCGTAAGGGGGCTGAGAGCTGCCGTCGTCACAGAGTATGCGGGGCCATCATTGCCTATCTGGCGGAGCGAGCCAGATGGGACACCGGTCTTGTTCCCTGCGGCCCGAGTCAGCTCGGGGTAGGGTGATGATGGCACCTCCTGTTGACGTGGCTGGTCTGCGCCCTAGGTTGGGTGACGTGGAAGCTCCTCCGAAGCCGAGGTCGAGTCTGTCTTCCGTGGCCGAGGTCGAGTCCGAGCCCCTGGGTCGGGCAAGGCGGAGGCCGCCGGCTGAGGCCAGGGCGGAGTCCGAGCCCTGGGGTCGGGCGGAGCGGAGTTCGCCGTCTTCCGGGACTTAGCCCAAGTCCGAGCCCTGGGTCGGGCGGAGCGGAGTTTGCCGTCTTCCGGGACTTAGCCCGAGTCCGAGCCCTGGGTTGGGCGGAGCGGAGTTCGCTGTCTTCCGGGACTTAGCCCGAGTCCGAGCCCTGGGTCGGGCGGAGCGGAGTTCGCCGTCTTCCGGGACTTAGCCCGAGTCCGAGCCCTGGGTCGGGCGGAGCGGAGTTTCCTATGGTGCCTTCGACCGGCCTAACTGCCTGTGAGTCTCACTCTGTCAAGCGGCACCGCAGTCGGAGTGGCGCAGGCGGCGCTGTCCTTCTGTCAGGCCGGTCAGTGGAGCGGCGAAGTGACAGCGGTCACTTCGGCTCTGCCGGCTGGGGGCGCGCGTCAGGATAAAGGTGTCAGGCCACCTTTGCATTAAATGCTCTTGCGATTTGGTCGGTCGGTCGACGATTTGGTCAGGGTTGCTTCTTGGTGAAGACAGGGCCTCGGGCGAGCCGAAAATATGTTCGCCACTGGAGGGGGGCCTCGAGCAAGACGGAAATCCTCCGGGGTCGGTTGCCCTTGTCCGAGGCTAGGCTCGGGCGAGGCGTGATCGAATCCCTCGAATGGACTGATCCCTGACTTAATCGTGCCCATCAGGCCTTTGCAGCTTTGTGCTGATGGGGGTTACCAGCTGAGAATTAGGAGCCTTGAGGGTACCCCTAATTATGGTCCCCGACAATTAGTCATAGTGGATGGGGTTATGCACTAACCATCAACATTGGTTATTCAACGTTGAATTCGTATTTCAAATAGATGGACAATTTTTTGGGCATATACCATGAATGCATCATGGAACAAGATCGTTATGGAAATGTTGAGTTCGTTGACATGCAACGTGTGGCTGTGATATTCGACGATAGACCCTCCTTTAGTGAGGTGGTTGCTAAGGCTAAGGAGAAGATTTGTTGTCATGATGCTGACGACATCGTCGTTGATGGGGTGCTAAACATAGGTCCTCTACCCAACGTGCAAAGACTTATCTTCCCAATTGAGTGTCAGTGAGAGTGGGATAATTATGTTAAATCAGCTATGAAGACACAAAAGCAAGTCATGGATGTAGTGGTACGATGTTTGTTAGTTGCCACTCGCCCTGAAGACGAAAACTATGATCGTGGTGTTGAGGTCGTGCCAACCGTGCCTGATGCTCAATCTACCCCCAATATGATCCCATTAAGTGAGCCTACAAATGATTGTGGCACTCATGACCTCCACCTAGATTCTACCGAGGGTATCCCTTTGGCAGGGACCCCTGCAGTAAGTCTCTTTGTAGCCGATCATCATTTTCGAGCATACCTACTTTGTTCTTTTCATTCTCGCCATTTTATTCTTGTTTGGTCCTTGTTGCAGGAGACATTCTTGATGTTCTGGTTGATCCTACAATCAGAACACATATCCATTCTAGAGATGGAATTATTGCATCCAATAGTCCTGAGTTTAGGAATGAAGAGGAGCCTTGTGCCTTTGCTATGGCCGCTGATTCAGATGATGATCGTCCGGTTGGTGAACTTACACATAGTGATATTGAGATGTTGAAGCGTGTTATTCTAGAGCACCGGGATCCAAGAGTGCATGAGTTCAGCGATCTGAGTCTATCTCATGACGCCTTTGCAGAAGGGAGGGATGATGAGTTGCTAGATGCTCCTGAGGCGGGTCCTAGCATGATGATCAAAATGGGTCGGGTTTTCAAGGATCTAAATGCCTTGAAGATGTGGTTGCAACATTATGCCGTCTTACGTAAGAGGCCGTATAGGGTGCTTCATTCATACGAGAAGCGGCGTTACGCTATTGTATGTGACAAGGACCAGTGTCCATGGAGGTTCTGTGCTATGATATAGAAGATCATCGGAAAGTGGAAGATAACAAAAATTATGGGCTCGCACAACTGTGCTGAACATGAGCCAATGACGAAGCATTGTTAGTTGACCTATACCCTCATTGGGAAGCGACTTATGGGAATATTGCAGTCAGAACCTGTCACACCCGGTTTTGGAAGGCAAACCGAATGCGAACTATGTACGTGCCAGGATCAGAACTCACGTACACAGCGATTACATAACTGAACATCATCGCACAATGCTCGAATATTAACATAAAAGAGTATTAACTTATTACATCACAGAGTCATAGACATCCACACAGTCATTGTCTTAACAGGTAAATCAAAGTACTAGCGGAACGCAGTAAAGATAAGGCCTTCACAGGCAGCTGACTGGGGGTTGCCGCCAACCCACGCCTAGAATTCGTCGTAATCTTGGAACTCCTGGAAGTCTCCTTCCACGGCTTCGCCTTCTCCTGAGCAGTGGTTACAATGCGGGCAACCTGGTGTTTTGTGGTAAAGCAAGGATGAGTACACTTCAACGTACTCAGCAAATGTCCCGTTTGGCTGAAGTGGACTAGCTTTATGTGGGGTTAGGCTCAAGCAGTTGCTTTTAGTTGGTCAAGTATTTATCATTAGTAGAAGCCAGATTTTAGCATTAACCAACCCATAAACCATTTCCTCATCGAGGAACATCATCATCATAGTCGAACCAAAACCATAACATAATCCTTGTATCTCGAACCATCTGTATCTCTAATCAAAGAGGATCCCAAGGCTGCTCTTAACCGTGAGCACGGCTGATATATCAGTTTCACTACCCTCTGCAGAGGTTGCACACTTTACCCATGAGTCATGATTCCCTTTCTACCCGGGGAGAGCTAATCCCCATTGACCACTACCTAGGTGGTCCGGCAGGGCATCACTACGTAGCTTTTACAAAGGTTCCCCAGAGATCATAGCTGCCCGTTAGGTTTCTCCAGTTTGATAAACACAGTACCCCTCCCCGCAGGAGAGTGACTAACAAAAAGAGCAAAACGAAAGAACCTCGGCACTCAGCCTCGGCAGAGCAAGCACTGTGCCTGGACCCCATTGACGGCATGACGGCTAAGCAGCTACACCTCTAGTTCCTCTAATTAATTAGCTAAGGGCATCCCATTTCACCCTCATGGCTGCACTGTTATCCCGGGTGGTCTCTCAACGAACAAGTCCTTACGGAGAGGTACTCAGGAAACAACCTGAGCCCCCTAGAGTATCACAAGATCATCAACATCATCAGGATAAGAGTATCATAAATAGTCACATCATGTTCATTGATTAAGTTGAGGCAATAGCAGAGTGCTAACCATAACAGCCCATAAGGTTATCAAGGATAAAGTATAGTGTAAAGCTAGTAAATCCTTAGGTTTCAAGTAAGTAACGCGGGGTAGTAAGTTATAAATGAATAGGACATAATGGGACAGAGGACACTTGCCTTCACCAAACTGCTGATCAGGGACTTCCTCTGCAACCTCCTCGGGAAACACAGACTGCTCGTTGTCTACGTAAAGTAATCATTCACACTATGTACTTGGGAAAATAACAAACAAAAAACAACATACCAAACATATGCAGCAGAGAGAGATCACAAGTTCATAGTAGAAAAGGGATAGGCACTCTGGTGTTCCCTAGGTCTGGGGTAGAGGACTATACAAAGTGATTCATTATGCACTAATCAGGTTTAAGTCAGTGGTGGGATTAAATCATTACATGGTTTTAAGTTCCTAAACCTAGGTGTTTAAGTCCCTAAACTTAAGTACTCCAACTTTTATTAAAGTCTACCAACTTCTAATTATCTCAAATAGGGTTCCAATAACATTAATCCTATCCTAATGATTAATCATTAATTGGTACATGGAAACAGCAGGGAAACATTGTTTAAATAGATAGACAAAAACATCATGAGCATTTTGCAATTTGAAGCACCTAATTTGGAGTTCATATGACAAAGTTATGAATTTTACAAGTTTAGGGGTTAAAAATATACCCTAAATACCTATTTTGAATTAAATAAAAGGTCCGAGGACCTAACTGTGAGAAACCAGGGACGACGGGTTTAAATTCCAGAAAACCGGGGGTCTCTTTAAGAAAACGCGCGGGCGAAGGGGTATCGGGCTCCTACGACCGTTGGATCTCGGGCGGACGGCCAGGATTAGATCCGCGGGCGGGCGCGCGAGCACGCGGCGACCTGAGCGGCTGACAGGCGGGGCCGGGTGGACAGCGCGAGCGCGGCGGCTGACAGGCGGGGCCAGCGGGCAGCGCGGGCGCGGGCAGGCTGACAGGCGGGGCCCAACGGCAGGGAGGCGGGGTGTGGGGGAAGCGGGCCTGGGCCGCTGGATCTCCGGCGGACGGCCAGGATTGGGCTCGGCCTAATTAAAACGGGGCCGCCCGATCTGGGACGGACGGCGGGGATCGGGTGGGCGGCCTTGGCTTCTCCTACGGCTAGCTGGGGCGGCGGCGCTCGTCCCCGCGGCGGAGGACTCGCCGGAGACGAGGGGCGCGGGCGCTCGGCGGGTCTCTGGGGCGACCTGAGCGGCCGGGAAGGTTGGGGAGGGCACGGGGAATCGCCCGGTGGGGGCTGGGTCGGGGCAGGGACACCGGAGGGGGCGGTCTACGGCAAAGCGGCTCGGCGGCGGCATTAATCTACTCCGGCGAGGAATTAAACGTGGCAGAAGGCAATACACGGGTTTGGAAGGGGCGGGAGAGGTTCTTTACCTCAAGGCGGGCTCCGGGGACTCCTCGGTGGCGGCGATGACGCAACGGCGGCCCGGGGCGACGGTGGCGGACCTCCGCGGCTGTACGGAGGACGGCGGGTGAGCGCGGGCAGAGAGAAATAGGGAGGGGGAATTGGGGCGCGTCCCGGGTTGCGGACGTCGGGGCGGAGCTCACCGTGGCAAAGGGCACGGCGGAGCTCCAACGGCGACGGGGAAACGAGCTCGGGACGGCGGGGGTTTATGGCGGCGGCGCTCGGGCGTGCGCGCAGCGAGGGGGAGGTGGAAGAGGGGTCTGCTGGAGCGCAAATGAGGGAGGGGGAGAGGGCGAGTGGGGCTCTGGGCTCAAGTGGCCAGGGGCGGGGCGGTTGCGAGCTCCACGCGCGACGTGGGCGCGGAGAAGGCGGCCGCGCGCAGCTCGGGCGGCGGTTACGCGAGGACGACGGGGCTGACAGGCCGGGCCCACGAGCAGAGAGAGAGGGGAAAGCGGGGGCGGGCGCGCGGAAGGCGGTCGTGCTGACGGGCGGGCCCGCGAGGGCAGAGAGAGCGGGGGGGGGGGGGGGGGGGGGGGGGGAGAGCGCGCGCGCGGGGGATGGGCCTAGCTGGGCCGAAAGGCTGAGGGGGCGGCGGGGTTGGGCTTCTTTCCTTTTCTTTTTATTCTGAAATTTGTTTTCTCTTTTCTTTTTATTTTCTCTATTTGATTCAAATCCAAATAAGCCACAAATTCAAATTAGACTTTCCAAGAATTATGCACCAAGCAAAAGTGAAATCTAGGGTTCAACATGATGCAACAATTCATACTCCCTTAGGGTTTAACCTATTAAACTATAATTACAAATAAAATAAGCACTTTTCTCCTATAGAAATGAGAAAGAAAAGAATGGGGAAGGATGAGAAAAGGGAAGTAACACCTGAATTTGTGAATATGAGCAAAGAAATTTTATACCCCCAAATTCAGGGTGTTACAAACCTATCCCCCTTAAAAGAATCTCGCCCCGAGATTCAAGGTTGGTCAGCAAAGAGTTCAGGGTATTTGGCCTTCAGGTCATCTTCTCGTTCCCAGGTTGCTTCTTCCTCGGAGTGGTGACCCCATCTGACTTTGCACATTCTGATGGTGTTCCTCCGGGTGACTCTGTCTGCAAACTCCAGAATCTGCGTTGGCTTCTCTATGTATGTCAGATCTTCCTGGACTTCCAAACCCTCCACTGGCAACTGTTCTTCTGGTACTCGCAGACACTTCTTCAATTGCGACACGTGGAACACGTTGTGCACTGCTGACAAGCTCTCTGGTAGGTTGAGCTGGTAGGCCACTTCTCCACGCTTGGCTTGGATCTGATATGGTCCAACGTACCGGGGTGCTAACTTGCCTTTAACTCCGAACCTTCTGACTCCCCTGATAGGTGACACCTTCAGATAGACGTAGTCCCCCACTTCAAAACTCAGTTCTCTTCTCCTTCTGTCTGCATAGCTTCGCTGCCTTGATTGTGCTATCTTCAGATTCTCCCGAACCATTTTGATATTCTCTTCGGCTTCAAGCAAGATGTCGGGGCCAAACACCTGTCTCTCTCCAGGCTGGTCCCAATGCAGCGGAGTCCTACAACTCCGTCCATAGAGTGCCTGAAACGGTGACATCTTCAAGCTGGCCTGGTAACTATTGTTGTAGGAGAATTCTGCATAAGGTAACCTTTTGTCCCATCCTGACTTGTCTTGCAACGCACAGGCTCTCAACATATCTTCTAGGATCTGATTAGTTCTTTCAGTCTGACCGTCTGTCTGTGGGTGATAAGCTGAGCTGAAGTTCAAATGTGTGCCCAAAGCTTCTTGTAGCTGCTGCCAAAAATGAGAGGTGAACTGTGTTCCTCGATCTGACACTATCTTCTTCGGCACACCATGAAGGCAGACTATCCGTGACATGTATAACTCGGCTAACGTTGCTCCGGTGTATGTTGTCTTCACAGGTATGAAATGGGCCACCTTTGTTAAGCGGTCCACAACCACCCAGATGGAATCATAACCGGCCCGGGTACGAGGTAGGCCAACTATAAAATCCATCCCGATCTCATCCCACTTCCACTGAGGAATCCGCAAAGGCTGCAACAATCCGGCGGGCCTCTGATGCTCTGCTTTGGTCCTCTGACAGCTATCACAGATGGCGACATATTCTGCGATCTCTCTTTTCATGCCATACCACCAAAACCTCCTTTTTAAATCCTGATACATCTTCTCACTTCCAGGGTGTATGGAGTAGGCTGTCTCATGAGCTTCCCTGAGGATCAGTTCCCGAATAGGTTTGAGGTCGGGAACACACAATCGGTCCTTGAACCATATTACTCCCTCTTCATCCTCTCGAAAGTCTTTGCCTCTTCCTTCTAAGATTAGTTGCCGAATCTTGTTGATGTTTTCATCCTCCTTCTGCCCTTCTTTGATCTCCCGCTCTAGGGTGGGCTCTAATTCCACCGTTACTCCTTGCGTACTGTTCAGGAAACCGAGGCTCAGTCTGTCGAACTCTTTGGCTAACTCATACGGCATCAGGTACGTGGCCAACATATTGACTTGACTCTTCCTGCTCAGAGCATCTGCAACAACATTGGCTTTGCCTGGATGGTAATGTATCTCCAACTCATAGTCTTTGATCAATTCCAACCATCTTCGCTGCCTCATGTTTAACTCTGACTGGGTGAATATGTACTTCAGACTTTTATGATCTGTGTAGATGTCGCACTTCTGCCCATACAGGTAATGTCTCCAGGTCTTTAAGGCATGAACCACTGCTGCCAACTCCAGGTCATGTGTGGGATAATTTTTCTCATGGATCTTCAGCTGTCGAGATGAGTATGCTACCACTCTTCCTTGCATTAGCACACATCCCAATCCGGTGTACGAAGCGTCGCAATACACTGAGAATGACTTGTGAACATCAGGCAGGACTAACACAGGAGCTGTAGTCAATCTATTCTTCAGTTCTTCAAATGCTTCCTGACACTTTTGAGTCCATTTAAACTCAACTTTCTTCGCTAGCAACGCTGTCATTGGCCTAGCAATCTTTGAGAAGCCTTCAATGAAACGCCTGTAATATCCAGCCATTCCAATGAAGCTCTTGATCCCACAAACATCCTTCGGTGCTTTCCAGTTCAGGATATCTGCTACTTTCTTTGGATCCACTGCTAACCCATCTTGATTTATGATGTGACCCAGAAATAAGACTTCATGAATCCAGAATTCGCATTTGCCCAGCTTGGCATACAACTGATGCTCTCGAAGCCTTTGCAATACCATCTTCAAATGCTCTACATGATCTTCCTCACTTTGAGAGTATATGAGAATGTCATCGATGAACACTACCACAAACTTGTCCAGATAATCCATGAACACACTGTTCATCAGGTACATAAAGAAGGCTGGCGCATTTGTCAAACCAAAGGACATAACTGTGAACTCATATAATCCATACTTGGTGATGAATGCTGTCTTCGGTATGTCCGAGGGTCGGATTCTGAGTTGATGGTAACCTGACCTCAGGTCTATCTTCGAGAATACGCTGGCACCTCTGAGCTGGTCGAACAAATCTTCTATCCTTGGCAGGGGGTACTTGTTCTTGACGGTGACTTCATTCAAGGCTCTGTAGTCTATGCACATCCTTTTGGTACCATCTTTCTTCTCTACAAACAACACTGGAGCGGCCCAAGGCGAGGTGCTTGGCCTGATGTAACCCTTCTCTAACATCTCATCTATCTGCTTCTTGAGTTCCACCAATTCTGGTCCAGACACTCGATAGGCTCTTTTGGAAATGGGGGCGGTACCAGGGATAAGCTCTATGGCAAATTCGACTTTTCTCTCGGGTGGCATGCCCGTTAGCTCCTCAGGAAACACATCCGGAAAGTCCGACACAACCTTGATAGCCTCGAGCGGGTTAGGCTCCTTACTATCAACTGAAATCTGGTGACAGACTCCCTCCGCTGATTTAGGCATCCTTAGCTCGGCCACTACCTCTTCTCCTGACGGGGACTTCAATGTTACGGTCCTCTTGTCACAACTAACATTTGCTTCATACTTCATTAATCAATTCATCCCTAGAATAACATCTATCCCAGGGGTGTCTATTACTATTAAGTCACTGGGGAATCCTATCCCCCTTATTTCCACCATTATATTTGAGCATATTTTATCTGTTTGCACTTTGCCACCAACCGAATTAATCCTCATGGGCGACATCATTGCCTCTACTGAGATGTTATGCAATTCTACCCATGTTGCAGTGACAAATGAATGAGTTGCACCAGTATCAAATAGCACTTTTGCGGGATGAGATTCGACTGAGAACATACCTACTGCCACATCTGGTGCATCCTGGATTGCTTCGGCCTCCAAGTGGTTCACCTTTCCACGGTTGTACGCTTGGTTATGATTGCCTGCTGCCGGCTGCAGTACACCTTGCCTTGTTGGAGCATTGGGGTTGGTCTGCTGCTGAGCCATCTTCTTTGGGCACTGCATCGCCCAGTGGCCTTGATCTCCACAGTGGAAACATCCTCTGCCTCCTCCTTGTGCTGGGGCTGCTTGGTTGCTCTGATTTGCTGCTGGGGCAGGAAGGCGAGGTGCCTGGTTGTTCTGCTTCTGATACTGATTACCCCCCTGCTGGCTGTGCTGACGATACTGCTACTGCTGCTGTGGGTACTGCCTCTGAAACTGCTGCTGATGCGGACGCTGATTCTGATTCTGGTATCCTTGTGGGTGGCTAGGCCTGCCTTGCTGAGATGAACTGCCTGAGAAACGGGGACGGCTGATGCTTCCGGTCTGGGGTCCACTCATCTTGCGCTTCCGATCTTCCATATCCTTACGCTTCTTCTCAGTCATAACTGCCCTATCGATCAGGTGCTGGAAGGTGGGGAAGGTGTGATTCATCAGCTGGTAATGCAGGGGATCCACCAAACCCCTCATGAACCTGTACTGCCTTTTAGCATCAGTGTTGACATCATCAGGTGCATAACGGGATAGCTGCAGAAACTTATCCCTGTATTCACTAACAGACAGGGGTCCCTGCTTCAGAGCCAGAAACTCCTCCTTCTTCACGATCATCAGTCCCTCTGGCACATGGTACCTGCGGAAACTCTCGCTGAATTCTTCCCAGGTGATGGCTTCGGGGTCAGCATGTGTGGCGAGGTAGGACTCCCACCAGGACTGGGCTGCTCCCCTTAGCTGACGGGGACCATACAGAACCTTCTCCCTGTCGTCACATTGGGCGGTGCGCAGTTCCCTTTCCATTGCGCGTAGCCAGTCTTCTGCATCCATGGGGTCAGCAGAATGGGCGAAGGTAGAAGGGTGCCCTCTCATGAACTCGCCACGCTTATCCCGTGGCATCTGGGGCATCTGCACTTGCAATTGGGGTTGGGGTTGCTGTTGAGCCTGCTGCATGGCTGCCAGAGTCTGCCCAATGGCCTGCACTGCCTGAGTCTGCATCAAGAACATCTGCTCCACTATCATTGGGGGTGGTGGGGGAGGCTGCCTCTGTTGTTCCTCCTGCTGGTCATGCTGCTCTTGCTGAGCACGCCTGTTGCATCGGCGCCTATTGTCAGACATCTGTGGAAGACATTCACACATCAGCATTGATCTTACAACCCTTCAGCATAAGAAAAGAGAATACAGAATTCTTCATGACACTGAGTGAACAAAGAGCTTCACTGATCCTCATTATGATTCAACACCGCTTCGCAGATAAGAAGGAAAGTAGAAGTAAATGGTTTCCCAACTAAGCAACTGACTTTATTAACATTACTAGCTAGGCCAAACTGCAGGGGAAACCCACAGGTTGGCAACAGTCATTACAAAGATTCGAATCCAGCACAAGTTCATCATAACAAGCATGAAAGCAACTGATAAGCAAACTAAACTAAATGGAAGCAACTGATAAGCAAACTAAACTGACTACCTAAGACTGAGACATCTGACTTAAGAATTATTACAAACTCCGACGCTAACGATCTAAGGATCCAGATCTATCCTGGTCTTACAGACAGGGGAACCATAAGTGTGGTGACCACGTGGCGGCGAGCGGTATGGGTGCTGAGTCCCAACAGGAGCGGGGGAACCACCCTCCTGGTGATGGCGCTCTGCCAGCTCAGCACGCAACTCCGCAATCTCCGTTCGAGCCCTGCTTAGCTCGTCCAGAGAGTGGTCCAGCTCAGTGTTAAGCACTGCGACTAGGTTGACTGTGCTGCTCAACCTAGGGTTAGCCTCACCAACAGGTGAGACAACCACACTCTCGGTGCTGCCAGTAGGGCGGCGGGGGTAGTACCGAAGGTTAAGACCGTCGGCCACCCCACCGAACAAAGAACAGTACTGGGAGAGTGCACGTCGTGCTGCATCCTGCATAGCCGCCTCTGCAGTGTCCCTCTCGGAGATGGAATAGTGCTCAGAAACGGCCTCCGCACCCCGGAGGTCATCCTCCGAACGGCGAACTAGGCAGGTAGCCTCCCAGCGGTCCGGGTACCTCCCGCGACTGTGCTGGTAGACTACACAACGATACTCGATCGACCAGGTGTGCCGGTCAAAAGCCTGGCGCAGCAAGGTGTCGAGTGCGTCGTGGAAGTGACAACCGCGAGCGGCGTCACGGGTGATGGGTCGGGCGACCCATCCTTCCGCCTCCTGCGGCTCAGAAGACTCCATGCTGTGGTCTGAGTCGTCGTCGGGGTCTCCTCCAGGATCTCCTCCAGTAGCTCCTCCAACAGTCGGGGCGTCCCGCGGTGGTGCAGGGGGCGCCTCCAGCTGGGCCACAGAGGAACGGGGCCTCACGGACTCCACCTCTCGCTGGGGTGGGGAGGAAGAGCCCTGCTGCTCTCTGTGCTGCCGCCGGCGTTCCTGCTCCTCACGCAGGCGGTGGTGCAGCCTCTCCAGGTGACTCGACTGACCGGACACGGTGCGGTGCAGAGGACGCTCCGCAAGTCGAGACGGCAGGAAAGGAATCACCGACTTACGTGCAGTGTGTCTAAGACGAGCCATCTACAAAAGACACCGTAAGCATAAGAGTAAGAGCAGAACTAATATGACAAGTGAATAAACCATAGATAGAATAAGATAAAAATTTTTGACAAGGTATAATATAGTATATATATGTAGTAGAACATAGGGTTGGTCGAGGTGACCGACTTTTGAAGTAACATCAGAGGTCAAGGTGAGAGGGAAGGTCAATAGTCCTTAATACGACCAGTGCTACTCTAGGTCAGCGGTCCTACAGTCAGACGGCTTTGATACCACTTATGTCACACCCGGTTTTGGAAGGCAAACCGAATGCGAACTATGTACGTGCCAGGATCAAAACTCACGTACACAGCGATTACATAACTGAACATCATCGCACAATGCTCGAATATTAACATAAAAGAGTATTAACTTATTACATCACAGAGTCATAGACATCCACACAGTCATTGTCTTAACAGGTAAATCAAAGTACTAGCGGAACGCAGTAAAGATAAGGCCTTCACAGGCAGCTGACTGGGGGTTGCCGCCAACCCACGCCTAGAATTCGTCGTAATCTTGGAACTCCTGGAAGTCTCCTTCCACGGCTTCGCCTTCTCCTGAGCAGTGGTTACAATGCGGGCAACCTGGTGTTTTGTGGTAAAGCAAGGATGAGTACACTTCAACGTACTCAGCAAATGTCCCGTTTGGCTGAAGTGGACTAGCTTTATGTGGGGTTAGGCTCAAGCAGTTGCTTTTAGTTGGTCAAGTATTTATCATTAGTAGAAGCCAGATTTTAGCATTAACCAACCCGTAAACCATTTCCTCATCGAGGAACATCATCATCATAGTCGAACCAAAACCATAACATAATCCTTGTATCTCGAACCATCTGTATCTCTAATCAAAGAGGATCCCAAGGCTGCTCTTAACCGTGAGCACGGCTGATATATCAGTTTCACTACCCTCTGCAGAGGTTGCACACTTTACCCATGAGTCATGATTCCCTTTCTACCCGGGGAGAGCTAATCCCCATTGACCACTACCTAGGTGGTCCGGTAGAGCATCACTACGTAGCTTTTACAAAGGTTCCCCAGAGATCATAGCTGCCCGTTAGGTTTCTCCAGTTTGATAAACACAGTACCCCTCCCCGCAGGAGAGTGACTAACAAAGAGCAAAACGAAAGAACCTCGGCACTCAGCCTCGGCAGAGCAAGCACTGTGCCTGGACCCCATTGACGGCACGACGGCTAAGCAGCTACACCTCTAGTTCCTCTAATTAATTAGCTAAGGGCATCCCATTTCACCCTCATGGCTGCACTGTTATCCCGGGTGGTCTCTCAACGAACAAGTCCTTACGGAGAGGTACTCAGGAAACAGCCTGAGCCCCTAGAGTATCACAAGATCATCAACATCATCAGGATAACAATATCATAAATAGTCACATCATGTTCATTGATTAAGTTGAGGCAATAGCAGAGTGCTAACCATAACAGCCCATAAGGTTATCAAGGATAAAGTATAGTGTAAAGCTAGTAAATCCTTAGGTTTCAAGTAAGTAATGCGGGGTAGTAAGTTATAAATGAATAGGACATAATGGGACAGAGGACACTTGCCTTCACCAAACTGCTGATTAGGGACTTCCTCTGCAACCTCCTCGGGAAACACAGACTGCTCGTTGTCTACGTAAAGTAATCATTCACACTATGTACTTGGGAAAATAACAAACAAAAAACAACATACCAAACATATGCAGCAGAGAGAGATCACAAGTTCATAGTAGAAAAGGGATAGGCACTCTGGTGTTCCCTAGGTCTGGGGTAGAGGACTATACAAAGTGATTCATTATCCACTAATCAGGTTTAAGTCAGTGGTGGGATTAAATCATTACATGGTTTTAAGTTCCTAAACCTAGGTGTTTAAGTCCCTAAACTTAAGTACTCCAACTTTTATTAAAGTCTACCAACTTCTAATTATCTCAAATAGGGTTCCAATAACCTTAATCCTATCCTAATGATTAATCATTAATTGGTACATGGAAACAGCAGGGAAACATTGTTTAAATAGATAGACAAAAACATCATGAGCATTTTTCAATTTGAAGCACCTAATTTGGAGTTCATATGACAAAGTTATGAATTTTACAAGTTTAGGGGTTAAAAATATACCCTAAATACCTATTTTGAATTAAATAAAAGGTCTGAGGACCTAACTGTGAGAAACCAGGGACGGCGGGTTTAAATTCCAGAAAACCGGGGGTCTCTTTAAGAAAACACGCGGGCGAAGGGGTATCGGGCTCCTACGGCCGTTGGATCTCGGGCGGACGGCCAGGATTAGATCCGCGGGCGGGCGCACGAGCGCGCGGCGACCTGAGCGGCTGACAGGCGGGGTCGGGTGGGCAGCGCGAGCGCGGCGGCTGACAGGCGGGGCCAGCGGGCAGCGCGGGCGCGGGCAGGCTGACAGGCGGGGCCCAACGGCAGGGAGGCGGGGTGTGGGGGAAGCGGGCCTGGGCCGCTGGATCTCCGGCGGACGGCCAGGATTGGGCTCGGCCTAATTAAAACGGGGCCGCCCGATCTGGGACGGACGGCGGGGATCGGGTGGGCGGCCTTGGCTTCTCCTACGGCTAGCTGGGGCGGCGGCGCTCGTCCCCGCGGCGGAGGACTCGCCGGAGACGAGGGGCGCGGGCGCTCGGCGGGTCTCTGGGGCGACCTGAGCGGCCGGGAAGGTTGGGGAGGGCACGGGGAATCGCCCGGTGGGGGCTGGGTCGGGGCAGGGACACCGGAGGGGCGGTCTACGGCAAAGCGGCTCGGCGGCGGCATTAATCTACTCCGGCGAGGAATTAAACGTGGCAGAAGGCAATACACGGGTTTGGAAGGGGCGGGAGAGGTTCTTTACCTCAAGGCGGGCTCCGGGGACTCCTCGGTGGCGGCGATGACGCAACGGCGGCCCGGGGCGACGGTGGCGGACCTCCGCGGCTGTACGGAGGACGGCGGGTGAGCGCGGGCAGAGAGAAATAGGGAGGGGGAGGGGGAATTGGGGCGCGTCCCGGGTTGCGGACGTCGGGGCGGAGCTCACCGTGGCAAAGGGCACGACGGAGCTCCAACGGCGACGGGGAAACGAGCTCGGGACGGTGGGGGTTTATGGCGGCGGCGCTCGGGCGTGCGCGCAGCGAGGGGGAGGTGGAAGAGGGGTCTGCTGGAGCGCAAATGAGGGAGGGGGAGAGGGCGAGTGGGGCTCTGGGCTCAAGTGGCCAGGGGCGGGGCGGTTGCGAGCTCCACGCGCGACGTGGGAGCGGAGAAGGCGGCCGCGCGCAGCTCGGGCGGCGGTTACGCGAGGACGACGGGGCTGACAGGCCGGGCCCACGAGCAGAGAGAGAGGGGAAAGCGGGGGCGGGCGCGCGGAAGGCGGCCGCGCAGACGGGCGGGCCCGCCAGGGCAGAGAGAGCGGGGGGGGGGGGGGGGGGAGAGCGCGCGCGCGCGGGATGGGCCTAGCTGGGCCGAAAGGCTGAGGGGGCGGCGGGGTTGGGCTTCTTTCCTTTTCTTTTTATTCTGAAATTTGTTTTCTCTTTTCTTTTTATTTTCTCTATTTGATTCAAATCCAAATAAGCCACAAATTCAAATTAGACTTTCCAAGAATTATGCACCAAGCAAAAGTGAAATCTAGGGTTCAACATGATGCAACAATTCATACTCCCTTAGGGTTTAACCTATTAAACTATAATTACAAATAAAATAAGCACTTTTCTCCTATAGAAATGAGAAAGAAAAGAATGGGGAAGGATGAGAAAAGGGAAGTAACACCTGAATTTGTGAATATGAGCAAAGAAATTTTATACCCCCAAATTCAGGGTGTTACAGAACCAAATATGAAGGTGAGGACGATCATGCGAATTGTGGAGAATGTGTACGATGGATACAAGATAACATATGGCAAAGCATGGAGGGCTAAGCAATGTGCTTGGAAGATGATATATGGGGACTGTGAGTCTAGGTACGAGCAGCCGCCTGTTCTTCTCAATGCAATGAAGGCGACAAATCCAGGCATGCATTATGAGTACATCCCTAATCCAAATACATGGATTAATGAGAGGCAAATATCTAGCCTTTTCATAAGTATCTAGCCTTTTCAGTAACATCTAGCCTTTTTCAGAAGTACATAACCTTTTCAGAAGCATCTAGCTTTTTCAGAAGTATCTAGCCTTTTTAGAAGCAACTAGCCTTTTCAAAAATACCTAGCCTTTTCAGAAACATCTAGCATTTTCATAACACATACCACCTTGACATTGGCCTATTTATACGCGACCATTTGGTTCATTGTGCCATACAAAGGGAAGTCACCAGCTAAAATGGTTTCAGGGTCATCTTGAGGAAAGGGTTCTAGAAATGAGAGAGCAAAGGGTGTGGGGAAGGGACCTCCAATTTGTTATGATGGGCCACTTGGCCCCAATTATTTTGAGGAAGCAACATATGAAATTCCAGTACAAAGTAAAAGTGATTTCAATAAGAAGGTTCGACTTAGGTCTTACGATAACAGGAGAGAAGATTGACCAAAGTGCATCCATGGTGAGGATTGCTTGGTGCATATGTTCGTCGAGAGGGGGATTGATGGAGGTCGATGTTTCTTCAGATGTCCTTATGCATATGTAAATATTAATTATAATCCTTTGTTCTATATGATTTTGTTGTTGAGTAAATCTAATTGTAAGCATTTATACAACATTCATTGGTAAATGAACTACTAGAAAATTGTTCTGTATCAATTGCTTTAAGTGTGTTGATTCTATGTATCAATTGATTTAAGTCGTCTTCATTAATTGCTTTTAGTGCCTAATTTGAATCCATAATAAGTAGTTCATTACTATATAACATTGTTTGATACTAAATAATACAAAATAAGAAGTTTATTACTACATAACATCATATAAGCACCTAGACTACTGAGTGCAACGGGGCCATTTGCCCTTGCGAAAAGCATCACGGTTCTCCCCTATTGCGTCCTTTGCACGACGTGCACGCTCAAGCTTCTTCTTCTTCTCCTCCCCGCATTCAACAATATGCCTCATTTCCTGCTTGTCTACCCATTGTTGCTCGGTCGCAAGCTTCTCTCGTCTTTTCTCTACCCTCTCTTTGTCCTTTGTATCCCACTTTTTAAGATTCTCCAACCACTTCTTGTCTTTCTGTGAGATTTCTGTGTCAATCCACTAAAATTCACAGAGCGGTGGAGGAGTCTACAAAACATGGAATGATTAGTACCAAAACAAAACATGCACCACTTCATATGAAAGCTGTGAACTAGCTAAAAAATTATTCTCACCATTAAATTCATCCGACGCTGAACAATCGTTGGCTCAAATGCATAGTTAAAACACATCCAATACCTTTGTCGATAGGTGTCATGATCCTCGGACTTGTCAACTTTGCAACGATCACCACAAAAACACATAGGCACTGGAACACCAGTTGGCAAAGGAAGCGGGTCGAAGGCAGTTCCGGTCAATGGACCCTTCCTAAATTTCGATAAGTTTTATAAGACTCACAAATATTAGTTATTATATTTAATACAATGCTTATCTTTGTTTAGCAGATTTACCACGCCTAGACATCCTACAAATCGATAATATGACAATAAAAAATGATTCCCAAACGGTAACCCTAACCCTATTAATCAGACATAGCAAAAGACCAAAAAATGGAGGGAGATTACCTTGATACACATGAACAATGGATTCAAGTTGCTGATTTAGGTTGATATTGGTCGTTTGGTAGAAGAAAAATGATTACAAAGAACTGACGACCGAAGTGAGATATTTATAAACATGGAGGTCGACGCCGAGATCCATGGCACCGACCTCGGCACTGAGATTCATGGCGCCGAGATCCATGGCGCCGAGGTAGTGCCACGTCAGGTACATGTAGGCGTCGACTGTAACATATACACGCTAATTTAATTGGCGTTGACTCGTTCTAGCTCGACGACAATAGTGATGGCGCCGTGGTAGAGATTCATTTTTTGAAATGAAACAGGAAAATACATATTTGTGAAAATAAAATCCAAAAAACTAAATTGCAAAAAAGACGACACGGGAGACAGCTACCTAGGAGCTGCGTGCACGTGTAGGCCAAGCTATGTGCAAGTGCCCGAGGGTGGTGGGCAACCATGTCCTAATCCACAGAAACAAGCACGTCCGAGTGTCTGACGGGTAGATTATCAAAAGATAGATGGATATATTATGAATAGATAGATTGATAGATTTGGGGTTGGTTATTTTCCAAAACCGCTAAATTAGTTAGCTACAACTGTATCCGGATATATATTTAGCTCCTCGCCAAGGCTGGCACGTCGGCGCCCTCCGCGAATTCCGCCGCAGCTGCTACCGTTTCCGAGGAGCGTCGCATCGATGAGCTCGACCTCCCACAGCACGAGGTGGTGCGGCGCCTCCGCGTGCTGCGCGAGCCCATCACGCTGTTCGGGGAGGACGACGACGCCCGCCTCGCGCGCTTCAAGCTCGTGCTCAAGTCCGGCGTCATCGACGACATCGACATGACCGAGGGACAGACCAACGACTTCCTCCGCGACATGATCGAGATGCGCAAGCGGCAGAAGGCCGGGAGGGACACCTACGCCAAGGGCAAGAGCAAGAGTGTTGATGGTGGCGACGGGGGTGCTGCCGGAGGCAGTGCAGATGATGGGGATGCCAAGGGGAGCGGCGATGATGCTGACGCAGACAAGGACTCCAAGAGGATGAGGACCAAGTTTGAGGAGCTTTGCAATGAAGACAAGATCTTGGTGTTCTTTAAGAAGCTACTTAATGAGTGGAACCAGGAATTGGATGAGATGACTGAGCTAGAGAAGCGGACAGCGAAGGGGAAGTCCATGGTTGCAACATTCAAGCAGTGTGCACGGTATCTCAGCCCGTTGTTTGAGTTCTGCAGAAAGAAGGTATTAATTCTTATGCAATTTCCATCTGTTGGTTGCTTAAATTGTGCTATTAATACTGATGCTTATCTGAATATTGATTATGTGTATACCGTTGACAACTAATTTCATTACAGCCTTTCATCAAGTTTCTTCGTGCATGCTTCACTTATTCTGATGCAGGTATGGCTGGATCCATTTTTAGGTTCTTCCTGATGACATCCGTCGAGCATTGCTTGTTATTGTGGAGTGTTGTATGAAGCGAGATTATCTAGCAGCAATGGACCAATACATCAAGCTGGCAATCGGGAATGCACCATGGCCCATCGGAGTGACTATGGTTGGCATCCACGAGCGTTCTGCCCGAGAGAAGATCTACACAAACAGCGTCGCCCACATCATGAATGACGAGACCACTCGCAAGTACCTTCAGTCAATCAAGAGGCTGATGACGCTTTCCCAGCGGCGTTACCCTGCACTGCCCTCAAAATCAGTGGAGTTCAACAGTCTGGCAAATGGGAGTGACCTGCAGGCGCTTCTATCGGTAGAGAATGGTTCGGCTAAAGCTTCCGAGGAAAGGCTCCGGTTGATGCCAGCATATGCCTTCGCAGACTAGATTGGATTACAAGTAGAGCTTGAGATGCTTGTGTAATATCAACAGTCAATTCTACCTGTTTTTTTTATCTTTTTTCTTTTTCTGTTTGTGCATGCTAATTAAATCGCTTTATCGCGACATCTGATCGGTCAAAGTTTTTATTAATATATCAGTCAAATTCTGGAGAACCATTTTTTACTATTTATCATTAAGCGGCAGCCATGTTTACCGTATTAATCAATTTTGGTGCTTGTGTGATTGTGTCAGTACCGCAACTGACAAGATCTGGAAACCATACTACATTTATCGCATGATTGTAAGTTCAGTCACCACACCGCGATAAACTAAATTCACAGCCTGGCCTGTAATCTATATCTATACTTCTATATTATACTTAAAGCACCAGTTTCAACGGTCGTCCCGAGTCATATTTTTACAAATAATCCCTTACAGTTATTTCAAATTAACCCGCTGTATAGATGGTCAAACGGCGGCCCGGCACGGGCTAGACGCCCGCGGGCCACAACTCTGGTCCCGACACGTCATGCCGGTCTGCTGAATGTGCCGGACCAGCCCGTTATCCTGTCGGCCCATTTGATTAAATCAGCGTAAAATGTTAATAAAAAACCCGATTGCCAGCTTGATGTATTGGTCCATTGCCGCTAGATAATCTCGCTTCATGCAACACTCCACAATAACAAGCAATGCTCGACGGATGTCATCAGGAAGAACCTAAAAATGGATCCAGCCATACATGCATCAGAATCAGTGAAGCATGCACCAAGAAACTTGATGAAACCGCCGCCCCCGTTCGACGCCCACAACCGCCACTCGCCGCCTGGTCCCTAGCCGGCCACACTCTTACCGCCCAGTAACCCGCTCTCCATGTACTTATTGATTTGTAGTTATTATTGGTAAATGGTTAATAGTGGGTAAATCGTTAGTAGTTAGTAGTTTGTTATTATTGGTAAATTGTTAACCCACCGCGTGGTGGTAGTTTGTAGTTAGGTATTAGTTAGTTATTATATTGTATTAGTTTACAATTATTTATTAGGTACTAGGTAGTTTATACTTAGGTATTAGTTAGTCATAGTGGATGGGGTTATGCACTAACCATCACAATTGGTTATTCAACGTTGAATTCGTATTTCAAATAGATGGACAATTTTTTGGGCATATACCATGGATGCATCGTGGAACAAGATCGTTATGGAAATGCTGAGTTCGTTGACATGCAACGTGTGGCTGTGATATTCGACGATAGACCCTCCTTTAGTGAGGTGGTTGCTAAGGCTAAGGAGAAGATTTGTTGTCATGATGCTGACGACATCGTCGTTGATGGGGTGCTAAACATAGGTCCTCTACCCAACGTGCAAAGACTTATCTTCCCAATTGAGTGTCAGTGAGAGTGGGATAATTATGTTAAATCAGCTATGAAGACACAAAAGCAAGTCATGGATGTAGTGGTACGATGTTTGTTAGTTGCCACTCGCCCTGAAGACGAAAACTATGATCGTGGTGTTGAGGTCGTGCCAACCGTGCCTGATGCTCAATCTGCCCCCCAGTATGATCCCATTAAGTGAGCCTACAAATGATTGTGGAACTCATTACCTCCACCTAGATTCTACCGAGGGTATCCCTTTGGCAGGGACCCTTGCAGTAAGTCCCTTTGTAGGTCTCTTTGTAGCCGATCATCATTTTTGAGCATACCTACTTTGTTCTTTTCATTGCCGCCATTTTATTCTTTTTTTGGTCCTTGTTGCAGGAGACATTCCTGATGTTCTGGTTGATCCTACGATCAGAACACATATCCATTGTGGAGATGGAATTATTGCATCCAATAGTCCTGAGTTTAGGAATGAAGAGGAGCCTTATGCCTTTGCTATGTCCGTTGATTCAGATGATAACCGTTCGGTTGGTGAACTTACACATAGTGATATTGAGATGTTGAAGCGTGTTATTCCAGAGCACCGGGATCCAAGAGTGCATGAGTTCATCGATCTGAGTCTATCTCATGACGCCTTTGTAGAAGGGAGGGATGATGAGTTGCTAGATGCTCCTAAGGCGGGTCCTAGCATGATGATCGAAATGGGTCAGGTTTTCAAGGACCTAAATGCCTTGAAGATGTGGTTGCAACATTATGTCGTCTTACGTAAGAGGTCGTATAGAGTGCTTCATTCATACGAGAAGCGGCGTACGCTATTGTATGTGACAAGGACCAGTGTCCATGGAGGGTCAGTGCTATGATACAGAAGATCACCGAAAAGTGGAAGATAACAAAATTTGTGGGCTCGCACAACTGTGCTGAACATGAGCTAATGACGAAGCATCGTCAGTTGACCTCTACCCTCATTGGGAAGCGACATATGGGAATATTGCAGTCAGAACCAAATATGAAGGTGAGGACGGTCATGCGAATTGTGGAGAATGTGTGCGATGGATACAAGATAACATATGGCAAAGCGTGGAGGGCTAAGCAATGTGCTTGGAAGATTATATATGGGGACTGAGAGTTTAGGTACAAGCAGCCGCCTGTTCTTCTCAATGCAATCAAGGTGGCAAATCCCGGCATGCATTATGAGTACATCCCTAAACCAAATACATGGATTAATGAGAGGCAAATATCTAGCATTTTCATAAGTATCTAGACTTTTCAGAAACATCTAGCCTTTTCAGAAGTACATAGCCTTTTCAGAAGCATCTAACTTTTTCAGAAGTATCTAACCTTTTTAAAAGCAGCTAGCCTTTTCAGAAATACCTAGCCTTTTCAGAAACATCTAGCATTTTCATAACACATACCACCTTGACATTAGCCTATTTATACGCGACCATTTGGTTCATTGTGTTATACAAAGGGAAGTCACCAGCTAAAATGGTTTCAGGGTCATCTTGAGGAAAGGGTTCTAGAAATGAGAGAGCAAAGGGTGTGGGGAAGGGACCTCCAATTTGTTATGATGGGCCACTTGGCCCCAATTATTTTGAGGAAGCATCAGATGAATTTCTAGTACAAAGTAAAAGTGATTTCAATAAGAAGGTTCGACTTAAGTCTTACGATAACAGGAGAGAAGATTGGCCGAAGTGCATGCATTGGTAGGATTGCTTGGTGCATATGTTCGTCGAGAGGGGGATTGATGGAGGCCGATGTTTCTTCAGATGTCCTTATGCATATGTAAATATTAATTATAATCCTTGGTTCTATAAGATTTTGTTGTAGAGTAAAACTAACAGTAAACATTTATACAACATTCATTGGTAAATGAACTACTAGAAAACTGTTTTGTATCAATTGCTTTAAGTGTGTTGATTCTCTGTATCAATTGCTTTAAGTCGTCTTCATCAATTGCTTTTAGTGCCTAATTTGAATCCATAATAAGTAGTTCATTACTATATAACATTGTTCGATACTAAATAATACATAATAAGAAGTTTATTACTACATAACATCATATAATCACCTAGACTACTGAGTGCAACGGGGCCATTTGCCCTTGCGAAAAGCATCTGGATTCTCCCCTATTGCGTCCTTTTGCACGACGTGCACGCTCAAGCTTCTTCTCCTTCTCCTCCCTGTATTCAGCAATATGCCTCATTTCCTGTTTGTCTACCCATTGTTGCTCGGCCGCAAGCTTCTCTCATCTTTTCTCTATCCTCTCTTTGTCCTCTGTATCCCACTTTTTAAGATTCTCCAACCACTTCTTGTCTTTCTGTGAGATTTCTGTGTTAATCCACTGCTCAAAATCACAGAGCGGTCGAGGAGTCTACAAAACATGCAATAATTAGTACCAAAACAAAACATGCACCACTCCGTATGAAAGCTGTGAACTAACTAAAAAATTATTCTCACCATTAAATTCATCCGACACTGAACAATCGTTGGCTCAAATGCATAGTTAGCACACATCCAATACCTCTGTCGATAGGTGTCATGATCAGTGGACTTGTCAACCTTGCAAGGATCACCACAAAAACACATAGGCACTGGAACACTAGTTGGCAAAGGAAGTGGGTCGAAGGTAGTTCCGGTCAATGGACCCTTCCTAAATTTTGATAAGTTTTATAAGACTCACAAATATTAGTTATTACATCTTATACAACGGTTACCTTTGTTTAGCAGATTTACCACGCCTACACATTCTACAAATCGATAATATGACAATAAAAATGATTCTAAAAATGATTCCCAAACGGTAACACTAACCCTATTAATCAGACATAGCAAAAGACCAAAAAAATGGAGGGAGATTACCTTGATACACATAAACAATGGATTCAAGTCGCTGATTTAGGTTGATATTGGTCGTTTGGTAGAAGAGAAATGATTACAAAGAACTGACGAGCGAAGTGAGATATTTATAAACACGGAGGTCGGCGCCGAGATCCATGGCACCGACCTCGGCACCGAGATTCATGGCGCCGAGATCCATGGTGCCGAGGTAGTGCCACGTCAGGTACACGTAGGCGTCGACTGTAACATGTACACGCTAATTTAATTGGCGCCGACTCGTTCTATCTCGGCGGCAATAATGATGGCGCCGAGATAGAGATTCCTTTTTTTTAATGAAATTGGAAAAATGCATATTTATGAAAATAAAATAAAAAAACTAAATTGCAAAAAAGACGACGCGGGAGACAGCCACCTGGGAGCTGCATGCACGTGTAGGCCAAGCTATGTGCAAGTGCCCCAGGGTGGTGGGCAACTATGTCTTAATCTAATCCACAGAAACAAGCACGTCCCCAAGACCCCAACCTTCTACGGCTATTATCCCAACAAGTAGTAGAGTGTCCGACGAGTAGATTATCAAAAGATAGATGGATATATTATGAATAGACAGATGGATAGATTTGGGGTTAGTTATTTTTCAAAACCGCTAAATTAGTTAGCTACAACTATATCCGGATATATATCTTTTTTAGCCATTGAACGGACTTGTACGGTGAACGGACTTGCACGCTTGCTTGCATATAAAGTCTGCCCACACGGCCACAACACGATCAAAGTCGAGTCGAGTCCTCTTCTATTTGCGGGAACGGTCAAATACCGCCTCTCGGAGAATCGAAGCCGAACTGGGCGTCGGGCGTAATGGATCTGCTGAAGCGAGAACTGGAGAAGAAGCGGAAGGCGGCGACGGCCGACTTCGGGGGCAAGAGCTTCGTGCGGCGGTCGGAGCTGGAGCAGAAGCAGCTCCAGAAGCGGCGCGACGAGCACCGCCAGCTCCTCGCCAAGGCCGGCACGTCGGCGCCCTCCGCGAATTCCGCCGCAGCTGCTACCGGTTCCGAGGAGCGTCGCATCGACGAGCTCGACCTCCCACGGCACGAGGTGGTGCGGCGCGAGCCTGTCACGCTGTTCGGGGAGGACGACGACGCCCGCCTCTCGCGCTTCAAGCTCGTGCTCAAGTCCGGCGTCATCGACGACATCGACATGACCGAGGGACAGACCAACGACTTCCTCCGCGACATGATCGAGATGCGCAAGCGGCAGAAGGCCGGGAGGGACACCTACGCCAAGGGCAAGAGCAAGCGTGTTGATGACGGGGGTGCTGCCGGAGGCAGTGCGGATGATGGGGATGCCAAGGGGAGCGGCGATGATGCTAACGCAGACAAGGACTCCAAGAGGATGAGGACCAAGTTTGAGGAGCTTTGCAATGAAGACAAGATCTTGGTGTTCTTTAAGAAGTTGCTTAATGAGTGGAACCAGGAATTGGATGAGATGACTGAGCTAGAGAAGCGGACAGCAAAGGGGAAGTCTATGGTTGCAACATTCAAGCAGTGTGCACGGTATCTCAGCCCGCTGTTTGAGTTCTGCAGAAAGAAGGTATTGATTCTTATGCAATTTCCATCTGTTGGTTGCTTAAATTGTGCTATTAATACTGATGCTCATCTGAATATTGATTATGTTTATACCGTTGACAACTATTTTCATTACAGCCTTTCATCAAGTTTCTTGGTGCATGCTTCACTGATTCTGATGCATGTATGGCTGGATCCATTTTTAGGTTCTTCCTGATGACATCCGCCGAGCATTGCTTGTTATTGTGGAGTGTTGTATGAAGCGAGATTATCTAGCGGCAATGGACCAATACATCAAGCTGACAATCGGGAATGCACCATGGCCCATCGGAGTGACTATGGTTGGCATCCACGAGCGTTCTGCCCGAGAGAAGATCTACACAAACAGCGTCGCCCATATCATGAATGACGAGACCACTCGCAAGTACCTTCAGTCAATCAAGAGGCTGATGACGCTTTCCCAGCGGCGTTACCCTGCACTGCCCTCAAAATCAGTGGAGTTCAACAGCCTGGCAAATGGGAGTGACCTGCAGGCGCTTCTATCAGAAGAGAATGGTTCGGCTAAAGCTTCCGAGGAAAGGCTCCGGTTGATGCCAGCATATGCCTTCGCAAACTAGATTGGATTACAAGTAGAGCTTGAGATGCTCGTGTAATATCACAGATCAATTCTGTCTATTTTTTTTTCTTTTTTCTTTTTTCTTTTTCTGTTTGTGCATGCTAATTAAATCGTTTTACCGCGACATCTGGTCGGTCAAAGTTTTTATTAATATATCAGCCAAATTCTGGAGAACCATTTTTTATTATTTATCATCAAGCAGCCGTCATGTTTACCGTATTAATGCTTGTTGCAAACCATGTTGCATTTATCGCATGATTGTAAGTTCAGGCACCACACCAGGATAAACTAAAGTCGTAGCCTGACATGTAATCTATATCTACACTATACTTAAAGCATCAGTTTCAACGGTCGTCCTGTGTTATATTTTTGCAAATAACCCCTTACAGCTATTTCAAATTAACCCGCTGCACGCCTATAGATGGTCAAACGGCGGCCTGGCACGGGCCAGACGCCCGCGGGCCACAACTCTGGTCGAGGCACGTCATGCCGGCTTGCTGAATGTGCCGGACCAGCCCGTTATCCCGTCGGCCCATTTGATTAAATCAGCGTAAAATGTTAATAAAAACCCGATT
Source organism: Zea mays (assembly GCF_902167145.1). Taxonomy (NCBI): domain Eukaryota; kingdom Viridiplantae; phylum Streptophyta; class Magnoliopsida; order Poales; family Poaceae; genus Zea; species Zea mays. The sequence continues at coordinate 133,894,252 of NC_050105.1, read as the reverse complement.
GCTAGCTTGATGTATTGGTCCATTGCCGCTAGATAATCTCGCTTCATGCAACACTCCACAATAACAAGCAATGCTCGACGGATGTCATCAGGAAGAACCTAAAAATGGATCCAGCCATACATGCATCAGAATCAGTGAAGCATGCACCAAGAAACTTGGAGTGTGTTTGGTTTGAGAAATGAAGTGATCCATCTTCTTCTCACACCTCATTTTTTTTATTTGCTTTGTGGAATAGAATGAGTTGATCCATCACCACCTCATTCCTCATAAGCTAATAATTAGTATATACATGAGCAGTGGGTTGATTCCACCATAATTGATAGAATGAACTTATGATGCATCACCTCATGAAGCATAGAGTGATTCCACCAACCAAACACACCATTGATGAAACTGTCGCCCCCGTTCGACGCCCGTAGCCGCCACTCGCCGCCTGGTCCTTGGCCGACCACACTCTCCACCGCCAGGTAACCCGCTCTCCATGTACTTATTGATTTGTAGTTATTATTGGTAAATGGTTAATAGTGGGTAAATCGTTAGTAGTTTGTTATTATTGGTAAATTGTTAATCCACCGTGTGGTGGTAGTTTGTAGTTAGGTATTAGTTAGTTATTATCTTGTATTAGTTTACAATTATTTATTAGGTACTAGGTAGTTTATAGTTAGGTATTAGTTAGTCATAGTGGATGGGGTTATGCACTAACCATCACAATTGGTTATTAAACGTTGAATTCATATTTCAAATAGATGGACAATTTTTTGGGCATATACCATGGATGCATCGTGGAACAAGATCGTTATGGAAATGCTAAGTTCATTGACATGCAACGTGTGGCTGTGATATTCGATGATAGACCCTCCTTTAGTGAGGTAGTTGCTAAGGCTAAGGAGAAGATTTGTTGTCATGATGCTGACGACATTGTCGTTGATGGGGTGCTAAACGTAGGTCCTCTGCCCAACGTGCAAAGACTTATCATCCCAATTGAGTGTCAGTGAGAGTGGGATAATTATGTTAAATCAGCTATGAAGACACAAAAGCAAGTCATGGAGGTAGTGGTACGACGTTTGTTAGTTGCCTCTCGCCCTGAAGATGAAAACTATGATCGTGGTGTTGAGGTCGTGCCAACCGTGCCTGATGCTCAATATGCCCCCAATATGATCCCATTAAGTGAGCCTACAAATGATTGTGGAACTCATTACCTCCACTGAAGCGTCCCGATCCTTTGGGACTCAAATGTGATACAATTACTAGTCCGAGGAGGCTAGTAACCACATTCATTACTTCAAATAGTTACAGAGTCTGAATAATGTTATTACAATATCGGGGATACAAGCTCGAAAGTGAGCCGAAAAACATAAAGCGCAGTGGAAGATAAAATAGCCCAGGCCACAGGCAGAACTGGGTGAAGACACAGCCCCATCAATCAAGCATAGCAGAAAAGAAGTCTTCAGCTGCTGAAAAACATAAATAAATCTGGGTGAATACACTAGGTATTCCGCAAGCCCACCCGGCTCCCATAAAGAGAAAGTGACCTATATTGTACATGCTTTATATGGTGGAGTTGAAGTCACTCATACTTTCTCAGAGAAAGGCAGTACTCAATGTTTAGGGTTTTCCCAAGACAATAGAAGTAACACTTGCTTGACCACCACTGAGCTTCCCGCTCCCATGGTACTACTTTCTTTCCAGAACATACACACACATTTCCCTGTTCCCTGTTGTAGTAGAAACACTAATTGTCATACCATACCAGACTCGTCCATACCAGTGGACACGGACTATTCGAATAGGTTTAGACTCTGCGCAGAGGGGTACACTTTACCCACTAGTCCGGCTCTGCGATCTCATGGCCAATGAGACCCGAATCCGAAACTCTTTCCTTCCTTGTACGTCCAAACCTTAACGGTTATACCGGAAGGAGTCAGGCCACCGCCATGTCCAAACCGGACAAAACATTCCCCCTCCTTATCCTCCCGGTGCTACCCCAGCCTTCATAACCCTGGGGTTGGACCGTACGAGTTTAGATTGAGTGGCTGCCCACACAGCCTCGAGTGGTTATACTTTTGAGAGTACAGGTAATGAAAGATGACAAACTGGTCCTTATATGAGAGGACGATCCTTCTGCTCACGCCTAAACCAGCTGAGCCAACACCTTAGGCCCTCCCCTAAACCAGGGAGTCCCTGATAATCCTACTTCACCAGGTGATGAGGGTGAGCACCCTTCATCGCACTCTTTTGGAAAACATTTCACTTATACCCCTTTTCACTTGTCCCATATCTTTTAATCGAAGTAATAGTTAATGCGGGCTCTCTCATGCTCACCATGCAATTCGATTCCCATCCCATAATCCAGGCTTAGGCAGTGGTAGAGAGAAATAGGTAAATAATCCATCAAGGGAAAGATGGACTTGCCTTCGTCGAAGCTTTCCTGGCATAAGAGGTTAATCTCGGAGGGGTCGGGTTCTTGCCCTTCTTCCGGAGCTAAGAGTTCCGGAGGATCGGATCCCTCTTCCGCTAATTAAACACAGATAATAACAATACATCAAACATAGTGACCTTTGTGGGGTGTGCAAATTTTTATACTTCATTATTTTTGTGCCCTAATAATTTATTTAGACAATTTTTGGTGCATAAAATATTAGCATCTAAATATATATGTGAAAATGAGAAAAGAAATAGGAAGAGAAAAAGAAAAAGAATTCTCCAGCTAATTGGGCCAGGGGAGGGGATTTCGGCCCACTCGGCGCGCGGGCGCGGGCGCGGGCGCGCTTGCGGCCCAGTCGGCCCAGCAGCGAGGAAGCGGCGGCGGGGACGGCGCCGTAGCGCGGGCCTACTAGTCAGGGAGAGAGGGGGGCTGACGGCGTTACTCGGCAACGGAGGGGGGAGAGGCTCGACCGGGGCCGGTCGGCGGCGAACTCCGCGGCGGTTCTCCGCCGTCGGTCCGGTTCTCTGGCGGGGAAGTGGTGGCGAAGCACGGGCGGGTGAAGTGGGTCACGAGGGTGGGGCGAATTTGGCCTGCGGGGGCCTATGGCGGCCGGTCCACGGCGCAGTGGCGGGTGCCCGCGGCGGCGAAGCCGCCGGTGGGGTTTCCGGCCACGATAAGGGAGGCAAAGTGGTGCCCTGTGATCGTGAGCGTGTGGCGGAGCTTTGGCCATAGCTTAATTGAACAGAGAAAAGCTAGAGGGGGGGAAGGGAGCTCACCGGAGCAAGGCAGGGAGCACGGCGGCGCTTGCTTGAACGGCTCGGGGAGGAGGGAAGTGGGGATGGCTAGAGTTGTGTGGCGAAGACGGGGCTCGAGCGGGTCCTTTTATAGGCGCTCGGGGGAGGGAGGGGGATGGGGGAGACGGCGAGCACCGGCGAGCTAGCCATGGGTGTGGGAATGGCGCTAACGCCGATTGGGACGGCTCGGGCAGGCTGAGGGGGGTGAGAGGTCGGCTCAAGCACAGTTGCGGGGTTGTCGCGGAGGCTGGCGAGCATTAATGGCGAGGCGACGAGGCGAGGGGGCGCTCGGCGGCGACCACGCCGGTGAGGGATGGGCGAGGGAGAAGGAGTTGATGAGTGGGCCCTGGCTGCCAGTGAGAGGGGTCTGCGTGAGAGAGAGAGCAGTGAGGCGCTGACGGGCGGGGCCTGGAGGTTAGTGGGCGGGAGCGGCGCGCGGATTGGGCCGCCTGGGCCGGAAGAGAGGGGGGGATGCGGGCGCGCACGAGCTGGGCTGGAATTCGGCCCAGCCGACGGAGGGGAGAGAGATTTCCTTTTTCTTTTCTTATTCTAATTCTTTTCTTTTTCTTTTCTACTTTTGTGTCTTTTTGTTTCTTTTTCCCCTAACAAAAATTCTCTAAATGAACTTGGGTGACAAACATGGTCTATGTGAGGTGCTTCAAATCATTTTAAGTGCATGCAAATGATTGGGTGACCTAGGGGTAGAGTTAAGGGAGAAGAATAAAATGAAAGGGGGGGATTAGGGTTTCAAACCTGGGTTGGGATTTTGGGATGTTACAAACCTACCCCACTTAAAAGGAATGTCGCCCTCGAGATTTAGACTGGATTTGGGAAAAGATAAGGGTATTCCCTCCTCAAGAAGTCCTCACTCTCCGAGGTAGCTTCCTCTTCTCCTTCTCTGCTCCACTGAACTTTACAAAGCTTTACTTCTGAGGTGCGGGTCCTTCTGACTGCTGAGTCAAGAATCTTCACTGGTTTTTCACGATACTGAAGGTCTTTCTGAATCTGCACTGTCTCTTCTTCGAGGTGTCTTTCTAGTGCTTGCAGGCATTTGTGGAGCTGGGATACGTGGAACACATTGTGGATGTCGAACATGGATTCTGGTAGTTCCAGGCGGTATGCTGCGGGTCCTACCTTGCCGATGATGGGATAGGGACCTACAAAACGTGGGGCTAGCTTCCCTCTGACTTGGAACCTCCTGACACCACGCATTGGAGAAACCTTGAGGTAGACGAAGTCTCCTTCCTCAAATCGGAGTTCCCTCCGCCTGTTGTCTGCGTAACTCTTCTGCCGACTTTGAGCTTCAAGCAACCTTCTGCGGATCAGTGCAACTTTCTCTTCTGCCTCTTTGACAAAGGCGGGTCCTTCTAGTGCTTTTTCCCCCACGTTGGACCACATGAGAGGGGTCTGGCATTTTCATCCATACAGTGCTTCGAATGGCGACATCTTGATGCTAGCCTGATAGCTATTGTTGTACGAGAATTCTACGTAGGGTAGACTGGATTCCCAACTTCTATCAAAAGCTAACACACATGCTCTTAACAGATCTTCAAGGACTTTGTTGACTCTCTCTGTCTGCCCATCTGTCTGAGGGTGATAAGCGGTACTGAAATCTAGCTTAGTGCCCATGGCTTTCTGAAGGCTTGTCCAGAATTTGGATGTGAATTGGGTTCCTCTGTCTGATACTATCTTCCTTGGGATGCCATGGAGTCTGACTATCTCCTTGAGGTAAATCCGGGCAAGGGTGGCTCCTCCAAAGGTAGTTTTCACTGGAATGAAATGGGCTACCTTGGTGAGGCGTTCTATTATTACCCAGATGTAATCATTCCCTTTTTGCGTCCAGGGCAGTCTGGTTACGAAGTCCATGCCTATTTCTTCCCACTTCCATTCAGGTATCGGGAGGGGTTGTAATAGGCCTGCAGGTTTTTGGTGTTCGGCCTTCGTCCGTTGGCAGATGTCACATCGGGCCACATACTGAGCTATTTCTTTCTTCATCCCTTTCCACCAGTATCTGGTTTTGAGGTCCAGGTACATCTTGGTAGTTCCTGGGTGGATGGAGTAGGCCGAGTCGTGAGCTTCCTTGAGTAGGACTTCTCGGGCCTCCCCTTTTGGTACACACAGACGGTGTTTGAACCAAAGGACTCCATGGTCATCTGTCCTGAGGTTCGGGAGTTGTTCCTTGCGAGCTTTCTCCACAAGCCTTGCTGTCTCTGAGTCTAGACGTTGAGCTTTGCCGATAAGGTCTTCTAGCATTGGTTTGACTTCGAGACTGTCGTTGATTCCCAGACATGCATTTAGTTGTGCTGATTCTTTCTTCCAATCTTCTAGAAAGTTGGTTCCCTTTATTCCGAATGGTTTTCGGCTGAGGGCGTCGGCTACCACGTTGGCCTTCCCGGGGTGATAGTGAATTTCTAGGTCATAATCCTTGATCAGTTCTAACCATCTTCGCTGATGGAGGTTGAGATCAGGTTGAGTGAATATATACCTCAGACTCTTGTGATCGGTGAAAATGTGGCATTTGTTTCCGATTAGGTAATGCCTCCATATCTTCAAGGCATGCACTATGGCTGCTAATTCCAAATCATGGGTGGGGTAATTCTGTTCGTGCGGCTTGAGTAGGCGTGATGTGTAAGCAATGACTCTCTCGTTTTGCATTAGCACACATCCTAAGCCTTGCCTCGAGGCATCACAGAAGACGACAAAATCTTGATGAATATCTGGCAGTGATAGAACGGGTGCCGTTGTAAGTTTCTCCTTTATGATTTGGAAACTTCCTTCACATTTTGGGGTCCACACAAATTTATGGTCTTTCTTGAGAAGTTCTGTCATTGGTCTTGCTATGCTGGAGAATCCTTTGATGAAGCGGCGGTAATACCCTGCCATTCCTAGGAAGCTTCGAACTTCACTGATGTTGGTTGGTTGCCTCCATTTTGATACTGGTTCTACTTTGGAAGGGTCCACTTCTATCCCTTCTGCGGTTAAGATATGCCCAAGGAAGGCTATCTTTTCCAACCAGAATTCACATTTACTGAGTTTAGCATAAAGTTGGTGTGCTCTGAGTTTTCCAAGGACGATCCGAAGATGGCGCTTATGGTCTTCGCGGTTCTTGGAGTAAATAAGGATGTCGTCAATGAAGACTACGACAAACTTATCTACCTCTTCCATAAACACTTTATTCATGAGGTTCATGAAAAAGGCGGGTGCGTTTGTCAGTCCGAACGACATTACTGTGAATTCATATTGCCCGTACCGGGTGACAAATGCAGTCTTTTGGATGTCCGCTTCCTTGATCCTCAATTGGTGGTAACCAGACCTTAGGTCTATCTTGGAGAAGTACTTGGCTCCTTGAAGCTGATCGAAGAGGTCGTCAATCCGAGGAAGTGGGTACTTGTTCTTGATGGTAACTTCATTTAACGATCGGTAATCAATACACATTCTCATGCTTCCATCCTTCTTAGAGACGAACAGGACTAGTGCTCCCCAAGGTGATGAGCTGGGACGAATGTACCCTTTTTGCTGAAGATCTGCGATTTGAAGCTTCAGTTCTGCTAACTCGATTGGAGCCATGCGGTATGGTCTCTTTGCGATGGGTGCTATTCCAGGGACCAGATCTATGTAGAACTCCACTTCTCTTTCTAGTGGCATTCCTGGTAATTCTTCTGGAAATACGTCCATGAATTCTTCTACTACTGATATACTTTCCGTTGCTAGATTGAACATCATTGGGTCACTGGCGGGTGGCTGTGCCTGGCAAGAGACTGACTTTCCCTGCTGGTCAGTGAGGAGGACTGTCTTGTCCGCGCAACTGATAATGCCCTTGTGTTTAGTTAGCCAATCCATCCCTAGGATCACATCAATTCCTTTGGATGGCAAGACGGTTAAGTCTGCCAGGAATACTACCCCACTTAAAAGGATTCTGACTTGGGAGCATTTTAGCTGGCATAGAAGGTCGGACCCTGGGGTTCGGGTGACCAAGGGAATCTCTAGAGGAGTAGAGGGAATGCCATATTTTTCCACAAAGCTAGTGGCTATGAAGGAGTGGGATGCTCCAGAATCGAAAAGTACAGTAGCGGGAGTAAATTCAACAGGGAACTCACCGAGTACTACTCCCGGAGCCTGCTGAGCTTCCTGGGCATCGACGTGATTCACTTGTGCCCTCCCTTGGTACGGAGTCTTGTTCTGCTGGCTGACGGCGGAGGGTGCCTTGGGGGCGGATGCCGAGGTATTCTTGGGGACATTCACCGAGTTGGAGTAGGCGGGTCCCGGTGGCTTCAGCTGCGGACAGTTGTTCTTGAAGTGACTGGGATCACCGCAGTGCCAACAAGCATTTGCCGGGGGTTGGTTGCTTGCCACTGAGGGGGAATGGAAAAAGCTCTGACTCTGCTGGCTGAATCACGACGGAGTGGGTCCAGCTGGTCTACTGAAGTTGGGCCCCTTGGGTGGAAACCCAAATGATCGAGTCTTCTGGTGCCGGTCCTGCTGCTGTGCCCGGAGAACCTGGAACTTCCTTTTGAGATGTCCTTTTTCTTCCTCCTTAGCCCTTTCAACTTGCATGGCCTTGTTGGAAAGGTGAGAGAAGTTGAGGAAGTCTTGGCTAGCCAGAATTGTCTTGAGTTCTGGCCTGAGTCCCTTCAGGAAACGGGCCATCTTCTTGCTCTCGGTACTGACATCATCTGACGCGTAGCGGGCTAACTCCGTGAACTTGTGCACATATTCGCTGACAGATCTTCCGTCTTGAGTCAATTCTCGGAACTCGTCCTCCTTAAGTTGTACAAGTCCTTGGGGCACATGGTGTTCCCGGAAAGCTGCTTCAAATTCCGCCCAGGTAGCATCTCTGATGGTGACGTTGAAGGTGTCCCACCAGGCTAAGGCCATCCCAGAAAGTTGGTGGGTAGCTAGTTGAACACGCTGATTTTCTGGGCAACCAATGGCTTCCAGTTTCCTTTTGATCGTGCGCATCCAATCGTCTGCATCGAGGGGGTTGCTTGATTCGGCGAACGTGGGAGGTTTGAGTCTCAGGAAGTCCCCCATTCTGTCTTGTGGTCTTCCACCATTCGGCCGTTGATTTTCCATATTTCGAGTGAGGACCTCGATGAGTCGGGTTTGATTGGCTAGAACTTGGGCTAGGTCTAAGGGTAATGGTGGAGGTTTAGGGAGGTGGGTTTCACTTTCTTCTCTAACGACTTCCCCTTCAGCTCTTCGGGGAAACCCGCTCCAATCCCAGAGGCGGTAGGCGTGGTTTTATCCGAAGCCATCTGCCAGGGAAGAGAGTCACTATTATGCACATGCAAATTGTTTTCAACCAAGTTATTTTATTCATTACACCATCACATTACAAGCATAGGACTACTACAGGTGGGACTACACGAGAGCGTTCTTCGAGGTACTAGCGAGTTCCTTGTCTAAGGTGTCCCCAAATGCCTTGAGAAGATCATCGAGGCTGGCTAGGGATACATCTTCTTCGTCGGACCAGTCATCTATTCTGGGGGGAGGTAGGGCTAGAGGGGCCTTCTTCTTCTTCTTCTCTGTCTGGCATCCCTGGTTAGTGGTCTTCTTCTGGATCTTCCTTTTGGGGGCGAGTTTCTTTAGCTTCTTGTCAAAGTCCATCTTCAAGGTCCGATAGGCCTCACGGGTGTTGGCTTCCTCGCCTTCTGCTATGTTGAGACTCTCCTAGAGGGATGCCTTCTCTTGCTTAAGCTCTTTGACTTGCTGCTCTAGGCTTTCCACTCGGGAGTTTAGGTGGGTACAGTGGGAGGAGAGCTCATCGTAGTGGTTGTCGAGGGTGTGGAGGTATCCGGCCATGTAGACGATAGTGGGATCATCTTCTATGGGATCTCCTCCTGACAGAGCCTGGAGTCTTTTCTTCTAGGTGGGGGTGTTTTTGTTGCTGGGTGGGAAATATCGGAGGGGGTCTCAAAGATCTCTCGGCTATAGTTTTGGCACAGTTGTTTGAGGGCTTTTCGAGCAACGCTCTGGCAAGTGTCTGGGAAGCGGTGCCCGATGAAAGTAATTTGGAAGGGAGGGTGGTTTGGGTAGTTCCGGCTTTCTCCCAAGTAGACCGCCATAGAGCACTTTTCCATTCCATTTTCACGGTACTCCTTCCAGACATATTCGGGCTTCTTACGGATCCCCAAGCGCAGCGCGTAGCTTCGAAGAAGGTGAGGAAAGCCTTCCTCCTCTGAGCAATAGGAAGTCCTAATCACCCAGGGGTTTTCCATCTGGTAGACAAAAAGAAAGGTCTATTAATATCGGGGAAAAGGGGAAAGAGTGTTTCTTGGGGGGTAAGAGGTGTTTTCTTGTTAAGGCAACTTTTAAGGTCAGGGATGTGGTCTACGGCCAGTCCTATAGGCTTTGATACCACCTGAAGCGTCTCGATCCTTTGGGACTCAAATGTGATACAATTACTAGTCCCAGGAGGCTAGTAACCACATTCATTACTTCAAATAGTTACAGAGTCTGAATATTGTTATTACAATACCGGGGATACAAGCTCGAAAGTGAGCCAAAAAACATAAAGCGTAGTGGAAGATAAAATAGCCCAGGCCACAGGCAGAACTGGGTGAAGACACAGCCCCATCAATCAAGCATAGCAGAAAAGAAGTCTTCAGCTGCTGAAAAACATAAATAAATCTGGGTGAATACACTAGGTATTCCGCAAGCCCACCCGACTCCCGTAAAGAGAAAGTGACCTATATTGTACATGCTTTATATGGTGGAGTTGAAGTCACTCATACTTTCTCAGAGAAAGGCAGTACTCAATGTTTAGGGTTTTCCCAAGACAATAGAAGTAACACTTGCTTGACCACCACTGAGCTTCCCGCTCCCGTGGTACTACTTTCTTTCCAGAACATACACACACATTTCCCTGTTCCCTGTTGTAGTAGAAACACTAATTGTCATACCATACCAGACTCGTCCATACCAGTGGACACGGACTATTCGAATAGGTTTAGACTCTGCGCAGAGGGGTACACTTTACCCACTAGTCTGGCTCTACGATCTCATGGCCAATGAGACCCGAATCCGAAACTCTTTCCTTCCTTGTACGTCCAAACCTTAATGGTTATACCGGAAGGAGTCAGGCCACCGCCATGTCCAAACCGGACAAAACATTCCCCCTCCTTATCCTCCCAGTGCTACCCCAGCCTTCATAACCCTGGGGTTGGACCGTACGAGTTTAGATTGAGTGGCTGCCCACACAGCCTCGAGTGGTTGTACTTTTGAGAGTACAGGTAATGAAAGATGACAAACCAGTCCTTATATGAGAGGACGATCCTTCTGCTCACGCCTAAACCAGCTGAGCCAACACCTTAGGCCCTCCCCTAAACCAGGGAGTCCCTGATCATCCTACTTCACCAGGTGATGAGGGTGAGCACCCTTCATCGCACTCTTTTGGAAAACATTTCACTTATACCCCTTTTCACTTGTCCCATATCTTTTAATCGAAGTAATAGTTAATGCGGGCTCTCTCATGCTCACCATGCAATTCGATTCTCATCCCATAATCCAGGCTTAGGCAGTGGTAGAGAGAAATATGTAAATAATGCATCAAGGGAAAGATGGACTTGCCTTCGTTGAAGCTTTCCTGGCACAAGAGGTTAATCTCGGAGGGGTCGGGTTCTTGCCCTTCTTCCGGAGCTAAGAGTTCCGGAGGATCGGATCCCTCTTCCGCTAATTAAACACAGATAATAACAATACATCAAACATAGTGACCTTTGTGGGGTGTGCAAATTTTTATACTTCATTATTTTTGTGCCCTAATAATTTATTTAGACAATTTTTGGTGCATAAAATATTAGCATCTAAATATATATGTGAAAATGAGAAAAGAAATAGGAAGAGAAAAAGAGAAAGAATTCTCCAGCTAATTGGGCCAGGGGAGGGGATTTCGGCCCACTCGGCGCGCGGGCGCGCTTGCGGCCCAGTCGGCCCAGCAGCGAGGAAGCGACGGTGGGGACGGCGCCGTGGCGCGGGCCTACCAGTCAGGGAGAGAGGGGGGGCTGACGGCGTTACTCGGCAACGGAGGGGGGAGAGGCTCGACCGGGGCCGGTCGGCGGCGAACTCCGCGGTGGTTCTCCGCCGTCGGTCCGGTTCTCTGGTGGGGAAGTGGTGGCGAAGCACAGGCGGGTGAAGTGGGTCACGAGGGTGGGGCGAATTTGGCCTGCGGGGGCCTATGGCGGCCAGTCCACGGCGCAGTGGCGGGTGCCCGCAGCGGCGAAGCCGCCGGTGGGGTTTCCGGCCACGATGGGGAAGGCAAAGTGGTGCCCTGTGATCGTGAGCGTGTGGCGGAGCTTTGGCCATAGCTTAATTGAACAGAGAAAAGCTAGAGAGGGGGAAGGGAGCTCACCGGAGCAAGGCAGGGAGCACGGCGGCGCTTGCTTGAACGGCTCGGGGAGGAGGGAAGTGGGGATGGCTGGAGTTGTGTGGCGAAGACGGGGCTCGAGCGGGTCCTTTTATAGGCGCTCGGGGGAGGGAGGGGGATGGGGGAGACGGCGAGCACCGGCGAGCTCGCCATGGGTGCGGGAATGGCGCTAACGCCGATTGGGACGGCTCGGGCAGGCTGAGGGGGGTGAGAGGTTGGCTCAAGCACAGTGGCGGGGTTGTCGCGGAGGCTGGCGAGCATTAATGGCGAGGCGACGAGGCGAGGGGGCGCTCGGCGGCGATGGCGCCGGTGAGGGATGGGCGAGGGAGAAGGAGCTGACGGGTGGGCCCTGGCTGCCAGTGAGAGGGGTCTGCGCGAGAGAGAGAGCGATGAGGCGCTGACGGGCGGGGCCCGGAGGTCAGTGGGCGGGAGCGGTACGCGGATTGGGCCGCCTGGGCCGGAAGAGAGGGGGGATGCGGGCGCGCGCGAGCTGGGCTGGAATTCGGCCAGCCGAGGGAGGGGAGAGATATTTCCTTTTTCTTTTCTTATTCTAATTCTTTTCTTTTTCTTTTCTACTTTTGTGTCTTTTTGTTTCTTTTTCCCCTAACAAAAATTCTCTAAATGAACTTGGGTGACAAACATGGTCTATGTGAGGTGCTTCAAATCATTTTAAGTGCATGCAAATGATTGGGTGACCTAGGGGTAGAGTTAAGGGAGAAGAATAAAATGAAAGGGGGGGATTAGGGTTTCAAACCTGGGTTGGGATTTTGGGATGTTACATCCACCCAGATTCTACCGAGGGTATCACTTTGGCAGGGACCCTTGCAGTAAGTCTCTTTGTAGCCGATCATCATTTTCGAGCATACCTACTTTGTTCTTTTCATTGCCGCCATTTTATTCTTTTGTTGGTCCTTGTTGCAGGAGACATTCCTAATGTTCTGGTTGATCCTACGATCAGAACACATATCCATTATGGAGATGGAATTATTGCATCCAATAGTCCCGAGTTTAGGAATGAAGAGGAGCCTTATGCCTTTGCTATGGCCGCTGATTCAGATTATAACCGTTCGGTTGGTGAACTTACACATAGTGATATTGAGATGTTGAAGCGTGTTATTCCAGAGCACCGAGATCCAAGAGTGCATGAGTTCAGCGATCTGAGTCTATCTCATGACGCCTTTACAGAAGGGAGGGATGATGGGTTGCTAGATGCTCCTAAGGCGGGTCCTAGCATGATGATCGAAATGGGTCGGGTTTTCAAGGACCTAAATGCCTTGAAGATGTGGTTGCAACATTATGCCGTCTTAAGTAAGAGGTCGTATAGGGTGCTTCATTCATACGAGAAGCGGTGTGCGCTATTGTATGTGTCAAGGACCAATGTCCATGGAGGGTCAGTGCTATGATACAGAAGATCACCGGAAAGTGGAAGATAACAAAAATTGTGGGCTCGCACAACTGTGTTGGACATGAGCTAATGACGAAGCATCGTCAGTTGACCTCTACCCTCATTGGGAAGCGACATATGGGAATATTGCAGTAAGAACTAAATATGAAGGTGAGGACGATCATGCGAATTGTGGAGAATGTATACGATGGATACAAGATAACATATGGCAAAGCGTGGAGGGCTAAGCAATGTGCTTGGAACATTATATATGGGGACTGGGAGTCTAGGTACGAGCAGCCGCCTGTTCTTCTCAATGCAATGAAGGCGGCAAATCCAGGCATGCATTATGAGTACATCCCTAAACCAAATACATGGATTAATGAGAGGCAAATATCTAGCATTTTCATAAGTATCTAACCTTTTTAGAAACATCTAGCATTTTCAGAAGTACATAGCCTTTTCAAAAGCATCTAGCTTTTTCAGAAGTATCTAGCCTTTTTAGAAGCAGCTAGCCTTTTCAGAAATACCTAGCCTTTTCAGAAACATCTAGCATTTTCATAACACATACCACCTTGACATTGGCCTATTTATACGTGACCATTTGGTTCATTGTGTTATACAAAGGGAAGTCACCAGCTAAAATGGTTTCAGGGTCATCTTGAGGAAAGGGTTCTAGAAATGAGAGAGCAAAGGGTGTGAGGAAGGGACCTCCAATTTGTTATGATGGGCCACTTGGCCCCAATTATTTTGAGGAAGTAGCATACGAATTTCCAGTACAAAGTAAAAGTGATTTCAATAAGAAGGTTTGACTTAGGTCTTACGATAACAGGATAGAAGATTGGCCAAAGTGCATGCATGATGAGGATTGCTTGGTTCATATGTTCGTCGAGAGGGGGATTGATGGAGGCCGATGTTTCTTCAGATGTCCTTATGCATATGTAAATATTAATTATAATCCTTTGTTCTATATGATTTTGTTCTTGAGTAAAACTAACTGTAAACATTTATACAACATTCATTGGTAAATGAACTACTAGAAAATTGTTCTGTATCAATTGCTTTAAGTGTGTTGATTCTCTGTATCAATTGCTTTAAGTCGTCTTCATTAATTGCTTTTAGTGCCTAATTTGAATCCATAATAAGTAGTTCATTACTATATAACATTGTTCGATACTAAATAATACATAATAAGAAGTTTGTTACTACATAACATCATATAAGCACCTAGACTACTGAGTGCAACGGGGCCATTTGCCCTTGCGAAAAGCATCAGGGTTCTCCCCTATTGCGTCCTTTACACGACGTGCACGCTTGTCACACCCGGTTTTGGAAGGTAAACAGAATGTGAACCATGTACGTGCCAGGATCAGAACTCACGTACATAGCGATTACATAAATGACACATTATAGCACAATGCCTCGAATAACAATAAAGAGTAAGTAGTAATATTAAAGACTAGAGTCATTTACATAATATAAATCAAAGTACACAGAATCGAAACGTAGCCAACGTAAATTAACCCACCACAGGCAGCTGACTGGGGGAGGTCGCTAGCATAATCCTCGAACTCGTCGAAGTCCTGGAACTCCTGGAGATCCGCCTCGACACCTTCTTCTTTACCTGAGCATAGATTGCACCAAAGGCAACCTCGTGTTTTGTGAAAGGAAGGGTGAGTACACATCAACGTACTCAACAAATGTCCCGTTTGGCTGAAGTGGACTAGCTTTATGTGGATTTAAGCTCAAAGCAGTTGCTTTTAGTTGGTCATGTATTTATTATTAGTGGAAGCCAAGTTTTATCATATAACCAAATCCGTGAACCATTTCCTCATCGAGGAAAAACATTATCATCATCGAGCCAAAACCATAAATAAAACCATTGTATCTCGAACCATCTGTATCTCTAATCAAAGAGGATCCAAGGCCGCTCATAACCGTGAGCACGACTGATATATCAGTTTCTAACCCTCTACAGAGGTCGCACACTTTACCCACAAGTCGTGATTCCCATTCTGCCCAGAGATCATGACTCTCCATTGATCACTACCAAGGTGACCTAGCAGGGTCTCACTACATAGCCTTTACAAAGATTTCCCAGAGGTCATAGCTGCCTGTTAGGTTTCTCCAGTTTGATAAACACAGTACATCTCCCAAAGGAAGGGTGACTAACAAAACCAAATCGAGAACCTCTGCAACCAGCCTCGGCAGAGCAAGTAATGTGTACCCCATTGATAGCCCTACGGCGAAGCCAACTTGTCGGTGGGAGAAATCCACCGGTCGGGTGGCGGAATGCACCCGCCCTAATCCTAAGATGAGGAGGGGCCTAAGCGGTTTGCCTGTCTGTTGGAAGGTGGAAGAACTGACAGGGAAATAGGCTTACACCTTTTCCTATATGAATTTTGGTGGTTGAAATTGCCCACCAAAAATTAATTGGACTAACTAGTTTGCTCTAGATTATATGTTCTACAGGTGCCAAAGGTTCATCTACAACTATTCTAAATCGACTGTCCGGAATACCGTAGATTATTCTGGACAGGAGAAGCTTTTTGGAAAAACAGACTAAGCGCGGACCGTCCGGGCCCTTGCGGCGGACCGTCCGCGACACCAGGATGACCCTCGGACAGAACCAATGCAAAAACCCAAGTCTACACTACGGACCGTCCGGAGGGCAAGCAAGCACCGTCCGAGACCACGCGCGGACCGTCCGGCCTCAGGCGCGGACCGTCCGGTAGGTGAGGATCTGAAAAACCCGAAGGTGATGGGTTCAGTAAAATGAATTATAGCGTCCTCGCGGACCGTCCGGGGTGCACGACCGGACCGTCCGCGACTGCCTTTATCTGACATCTGACGACACATTTAATGCATTATAGCCGTTGATATAGCCATTACTGCTGACCGTTGCGATTTCAGCCATTGATGTACAGGTGCGGACCGTCCGGACCAGGGGCGCGGACCGTCCGCGGTCGGTAGAATTGAAGCAACGGCTAGGAAGTGGTTGGAGGCTATAAATACAACCCCAACCACCTCCATTTAAATGACCCAAGCATTCCAACCTTCAACATTCAATACGAGAGCTAGCAATCCATTCCAAGACACAATCAAAGCCTCCAATCTCTCCAAGTTCTACAATTAAGACAAGTGATCATTAGTGATTAGTGACTTGAGAGAGAGAGTGATCCGTGTGTTATTTGTCGCTCTTGTCGCTTGGCTTTTGCAATCGTGCTTTCTTCTATTCCCATTCTTATTCTCTAAGTGACTTGTAATCAAAGCAAGAGACACCAAGTGTGTGGTGGTCCTTGTGGGGTCTAAGTGACCCGTTTGATTAAGGAGAAAGCTCACTCGGTCTAAGTGACCGTTTGAGAGAGGGAAAGGGTTGAAAGAGACCCGATCTTTGTGACCACCTCAACGGGGAGTAGGTTTGCAAGAACCGAACCTCGGTAAAACAAATCACCGTGTCATCCACCTTATTTGCTTGTGATTTGTTTTTGCCCTCTCTTTCGGACTCGATTATATTTCTAACGTTACCCCCGGCTTGTAGTTGTGCTTAAAGTTTATAAATTTCAGATTTGCCTATTCACCCCCCCTCTAGGCGACTTTCAATTGGTATCGGAGCCCGGTACATCATTAGAGCCTAACCGCTCAAAGTAATGTTGGGAGATCACGCCAAGAAGGAGATGGTGACCGGTGAGAAGCCCGCCACAAGCCATGGGAAGGCTCCATCCGGGTAGTCCGGCAACAAGGTGAAGGGATCCCCTTCACACGACAAGTCATGTCGGAGCGGTGAGAAGAAAAAGAAGATGAAGAAAGTGGTCTACTACGAGACCGACTCTTCATCACCATCCACCTCCGGCTCCGACACGCCGTTCGTCACTTCTAAGCGCCATGAGCGCAAGAAGTTTAGTAAGATTCCCCTACGCTATCCTCGCATTTCCAAACGTACTCCTTTACTTTCTGTCCCATTAGGCAAACCACCCATGTTTGATGGTGAAGATTATAATATGTGGAGTGACAAAATGAGGCACCATCTAACCTCACTCCACACTAGTATCTGGGATGTTGTTGAGATTGGAGTACGGGTACCAACGCTGGGGGATGAGGACTATGACTCGGACAAAGTTGCCCAAATCCGGCACTTCAACTCCCAAGCCCACCACTATACTCCTTGCCTCTCTAAGTCGAGAGGAGTATAACAAGGTGCAAGGGTTGAAGAGTGCCAAGGAGATTTGGGATTTGCTCAAAACCGCGCACGAAGGAGACGAGGTGACCAAGATCACCAAGAGGGAAACAATCGAGGGGGAGCTCGGTCGTTTCATGCTTCACCAAGGGGAAGAGCCACAAGCAATGTACAACCGGCTCAAGACTTTGGTGAACCAAGTGCGCAACCTCGGGAGCACCAAGTGGGATGACCATGAAATGGTCAAGGTTATTCTTAGATCACTCATATTTCTTAATCCCACTCAAGTTCAATTAATTCGTGGTGATCCTAGATACAAACTAATGTCTCCCGAGGAAGTGATAGGTAAATTTGTGAGCTTTGAACTAATGATCAAAGGCTCCAAGAAAATCATCGA
Organism: Zea mays; assembly: GCF_902167145.1. Lineage (NCBI taxonomy): Eukaryota > Viridiplantae > Streptophyta > Magnoliopsida > Poales > Poaceae > Zea > Zea mays. The sequence continues at coordinate 133,876,713 of NC_050105.1, read as the reverse complement.
GCAAGGCGCCTCCTCCACACCCGAGATGCAACCAGTTGCATTCAAGGCAACGGAGGAGAAGAAAGAAGAGTCTACATCAAGTAGACTCCCCATTGACGCCTCCAAGCTCGACAACGAGGAGATGGCTTTAATCATCAAAAGCTTTCGCCAAATCCTCAAACAAAGGAAGGGGAGAGATTACAAGCCCCGTTCCAAGAAGGTGTGCTACAAATGTGTAAGCCCGGTCATTTTATCGCTAAATGTCCTTTGTCTAGTGATAGTGACAGGGATAACGACAAGAGGGGGAAGAAGAAGGAAAAGAAGAGATATTACAAGATGAAGGGCGGCGATGCCCATGTTTGCCGGAAGTGGGACTCCGACGAGAGCTCCACCGACTCCTCCTCCGACGAGGACGCCGCCAACATCGCCGTCAACAAAGGACTCCTCTTCCCCAACGTCAGCCACAAGTGCCTCATGGCAAAGAACGGCAAAAGGAAGAAGGTAAAATCAAAATCCTCCACTAAGTATGCAACTTCTAGTGATGAGGATAGTTCTAGTAATGATGAGGATAATTTGCTCACCCTTTTTGCCAACTTAAACATGCAACAAAAGGAAAAATTAAATGAATTGATTAGTGCTATTCATGAGAAGGATGAACTCTTGGATAGCCAAGAGGACTTCCTTATTAAGGAAAACAAAAAGCATGTTAAGACTAAAAATGCTTATGCTCTGGAAGTAGAAAAATGTGAAAAATTGTCTAGTGAGCTAAGCACTTGCCATGATGTTATTTCCAACCTTAGAAATGAAAATGCCAAACTAATTGCTAAGGTTGAGAAGTCAAATATTTGTGATGATTCAATTATCAATCTTAGAAATGATAATGCTAGTTCAATTGCTAAGATTGAAAAATTGAATGCCTCTCTTGTTAGCCTTAGAAATGAGATGAAAAATTAATTGCTAAGGCTAAGGAATTAGATGTTTGAAATGTTTCGATTTCCAATCTTAGAGATGAGAATGACATTTTACATGCTAAGATTGTTAAACTAAATACTTGCAAACCCTTTACATCTACCGTTGAGCATGTTACTATTTGCACTAGATGTAGAGATGTTAACATTGATGCTATTCATGATCACATTGCTATGATTAAACAACAAAATGATCATATAGCAAAATTAGATGCTAAAATTGCCGAGCATGAACTAGAAAATGAGAAATTTAAATTTGCTCGTAGCATGCTTTATAGTGGGAGACGCCCTGGCATTAAGGATGGCATTGGCTTCCAACAGGGAGACAATGTCAAGCTTAATGTCCCTCCTAAAAGATTGTCTAACTTTGTTAAGGGCAAAGCTCCCATGCCTCAGGATAACAAGGGTTACATTTTATACCCTGCCGGTTATTCCAAGCACAAAATTAGGAGAATTCACTCTAGGAAGTCTCACTCTGGCTCTAATCATGCTTTTATGTATAAGAGTGAGGCATCTAGTTCTAGGCAATCAACCCGTGCTAAATTGCCTAAGAAGAAAACTCCTATTGCATCAAATGAACCCAATATTTCATTAAAGACTTTTGATGTATCTTATGTGCTAACTAACAAATAAGGCAAAGTAGTTGCCAAATATGTTGGGGGCAAACACAAGGGCTCCAAGACTTGTGTTTGGGTACCCAAGGTGCTTGTTTCTAATGTGAAATGACCCAAGACCGTTTGGGTACCTAAGAACAAGGCCTAAACTTGTTTTGTAGGTTTATGCATCCGGGGCTCAAGTTGGATCATTGATAGCGGGTGCACAAACCACATGACAGGGGAGAAGAAGATGTTCTCCTCATACGAGAAAAACCAAGATCCTCAACGAGCTATCACATTCGGGGATGGAAATCAAGGTTTGGTCAAAGGATTGGGTAAAATTGCAATATCACCTGACCATTCTATTTCCAATGTTTTTCTTGTAGATTCTTTAGATTACAATTTGCTTTCCATTTCTCAATTGTGCAAAATGGGCTACAACTGTCTTTTTACAGATTTAGGTGTTACTGTCTTTAGAAGAAGTGATGATTCAGTAGCATTTAAGGGAGTGTTAGAGGGTTAGCTATACTTAGTAGACTTTGATAGAGCTGAACTCAACACTTGCTTAATTGCTAAGACTAACATGGGTTGGCTCTGGCACCGCCGACCAGCCCATGTTGGGATGAAGAATCTTCATAAGCTTCTAAAAGGAGAGCACATTTTGGGACTAACCAATGTTCATTTTGAGAAAGATAGGGTTTGTAGCGCATGTCAAGCAGGGAAGCAAGTTGGTGTTCATCATCCACACAAGAACATCATGACGACTGACAGGCCACTGGAGCTACTCCACATGGATTTATTCGTCCCGATAGCTTACATAAGCATCGGCGGGAGTAAGTACTGTCTAGTAATAGTGGATGATTATTCTCGCTTCACTTGGGTGTTCTTTTTGCAGGAAAAATCACAAACCCAAGAGACATTAAAGGGATTCTTGAGACGGGCTCAAAATGAGTTCGGCTTAAGGATCAAAAAGATTAGAAACGACAACGTGACGGAGTTCAAGAACTCACAAATCGAAAGATTTCTTGAGGAGGAGGGCATCAAGCATGAGTTCTCTTCTCCCTACACGCCACAACAAAATGGTGTAGTGGATAGGAAGAATAGAACTCTATTGGACATGGCAAGAACCATGCTTGATGAGTACAAGACTTCGGATCGGTTTTGGGATGAGGCGGTCAACACCGCTTGCTACGCCATCAACCGGTTATATCTTCACCGAATCCTCAAGAAGACATCATATGAACTCCTCACCGGTAAAAAGCCCAATGTTTCATATTTTAGAGTCTTTGGTAGTAAATGTTTTATTCTTGTTAAAAGAGGTAGAAAATCTAAATTTGCTCCTAAGGCTGTAGAAGACTTTTTACTTGGTTATGACTCAAACACAAGGGCATATAGAGTCTTTAACAAGTCCACTAGACTAGTTGAAGTTTCTTGTGACATTGTGTTTGATGAGACTAACGGCTCTCAAGTAGAGCAAGTTGATCTTGATGAGCTAGATGATGAAGTGGCTCCGTGCGTCGCACTAAGGAACATGTCCATTGGGGATGTGTGTCCTAAGGAATCTGAAGAGCCTGCACAAGGACAAGATCAACCATCTTCCTCCATGCAAGCATCTCCACCAACTCAAGATGAGGATGAGGCTCAAGATGATGAAGGAGAAGATCAAGAAGATGAGCCACCTCAAGATGCTAATGATCAAGACAAGGAAGATGATGACGGTCCAAGACCGCCACACCCAAGAGTCCACCAAGCAATACAACGAGATCACCCCGTGAACACCATCCTCGGCGACATTCATAAGGGGGTAACTACTCGATCTCGTGTTGCTCATTTTTGTGAACATTACTCTTTTGTTTCCTCTATTGAGCCACACAGGGTAGAGGAAGCACTTCAAGATTTGGATTGGGTGTTGGCGATGCAAGAGGAGCTCAACAACTTCACGAGGAATGAGGTATGGCATTTAGTTCCACGTCCTAACCAAAATGTTGTAGGAACCAAGTGGGTCTTCCGCAACAAGCAAGATGAGCATGGTGTGGTGACAAGGAACAAAGCCCGACTTGTGGCCAAGGGTTATTCACAAGTCGAAGGTTTGGATTTCGGTGAAACCTATGCACCCGTAGCTAGGCTTGAGTCAATTCGTATATTACTTTCCTATGCTACTTACCATGGCTTTAAGCTTTATCAAATGGACGTGAAAAGTGCCTTCCTCAATGGACCAATCAAGGAGGAGGTCTATGTTGAGCAACCTCCCGGCTTTGAAGATAGTGAGTACCCTAACCATGTCTATAAACTCTCTAAGGCGCTTTATGGGCTCAAGCAAGCCCCAAGAGCATGGTATGAATGCCTAAGAGATTTTCTTATCGCTAATGGCTTCAAGGTCGGAAAAGCCGATCCTACTCTCTTTACAAAAACACTTGCAAATGATTTGTTTGTATGCCAAATTTATGTTGATGATATCATATTTGGGTCTACCAACAAATCTACATGTGAAGAGTTTAGTAGGATCATGACTCAAAAATTCGAGATGTCTGTGATGGGGGAGTTGAAGTATTTTCTAGGCTTTCAAGTCAAGCAACTTCAGGAGGGCACCTTCATTAGCCAAACAAAGTACATTCAAGATATTCTTACCAAGTTTGGGATGAAGGATGCCAAGCCCAACAAGACACCCATGGGAACAAATGGGCATCTCGACCTCGACACGGGAGGTAAATCCGTAGATCAAAAGGTATACCGGTCGATGATAGGTTCTTTACTCTATCTATGTGCTTCACGACCGGATATTATGCTTTCCTTATGCATGTGTGCAAGATTCCAAGCCGATCCTAAGGAAGTTCACCTTGGGGCCATAAAACGAATCTTGAGATATTTAGTTTATACTCCTAAGTTTGGCCTTTGGTACCCCAGGGGATCTACTTTTGATTTAATTGGTTATTCAGATGCTGATTGGGCAGGGTGTAAGATTGATAGAAAGAGTACATCAGGGACTTGCCAGTTCTTGGGAAGATCTCTGGTGTCTTGGGCTTCTAAGAAACAAAATTCTGTAGCTCTTTCTACCGCAGAAGCCGAGTACATTGCCGCAGCCATTGTTGCGTGCAATTGCTTTGGATTAGGCAAACCCTCAGGGACTATGGTTACAAATTAACCAAAGTTCCTCTCCTATGTGATAATGAGAGTGCAATCCGCATGGCGGATAATCCCGTTGAGCATAGCCGCACTAAACACATAGCCATTCGGTATCACTTTTTGAGGGATCACCAACAACGGGGGGATATCGAGATTGCTTATATTAACACCAAAGAACAATTAGCCGATATCTTTACCAAGCCACTAGATGAGAAAACATTTACCAAACTTAGGCATGAGCTAAATATTCTCGATTCTAGGAATTTTGATTGATACTTTGCACACATAGCTCATTTATATACCTTTGATCATCTCTCTTTCATGTGCTATGACTAATGTGGTTTCAAGTGCATTTCATGCTAAGTCATAGATTGAAAGGGAATCGGAGTCTTCGGCGAAGACAAGGCTTCCACTCCACTCCATCGAATTATTCATCCTTCGCCGTCGCTTCGCAACGCTCTCCAACTTGGTATAATCTTCACTCGTATATTATTTGCCAAAGGGAGAGAAAGTAAAGGGCTTATATTTCACTCACAAGTATCCATTTTTGGCAATTCATGCCAAAGGGGGATAAAGTATTAGCCCAAAGCAAAAGGACCGCACCACCACCAATTTCAAAAATTTAGTCTAAAGTAATGTTTTCAAATTGGTATCTTATTGTTGATATAATTTCAAATTGGTATACCCTCTTCAAAATTCAAAATTAATATCTAAAACCCTCTTGAACACTAAGAGGAGGATTTCATTAAGGGGGAGTTTTGGTTAGTCAAAGGAAAAACATTTGAAACAGGGGGAGAAAATTTCAAATCTTGAAAATGCTTCTCAAAATCTTATTCATTTACCTTTGACTATTTGCAAAAGACTTTGAAAAAGAATTTCCAAAACATTTGCAAAAAAACAAAACAAGTGGTGCAAGTGTGGTCCAAAATGTTTAATAAGAAGAAAGCCATCCATGCATATCTAGTAGAAATAATTATTGGTTTCATTCCAAGCAACCTTTGCACTCACCTTATGCAAACTAGTTCAATTCTGCACTTTTATATTTGCTTTGGTTTGTGTTGGCATCAATCACCAAAAAGGGGGAGATTGAAAGGGAAATAGGCTTACGCCTTTTCGTATATGAATTTTGGTGGTTGAAATTGCCCAACACAAACTAATTGGACTAACTAGTTTGCTCTAGATTATATGTTCTACAGGTGCCAAAGGTTCTTCTACAACTATTTTAAATCGACTGTCCAGAATACCGTAGATTATTCCAGACAGGAGAAGTTTTTTGGGAAAACAGACTAAGCGCGGACCGTCCGGGCCCTTGCGGCGGACCGTCCGCGACACCAGGATGACCCTCGGACAGAACCAATGCAAAAACCCAAGTCTACACTACGGACCGTCCGGAGGGCAAGCAAGCACCGTCCGAGACCACGCGCGGACCGTCTGGTAGGTGAGGATCCGAAAAACCCAAAGGTGACGGGTTCGGTAAAATGAATTATAGCGTCCTCGCGGACCGTCTGGGGTGCACGACCAGACCGTCCGCGACTGCCTTTATCTGACATCTGACGACGCATTTAATGCATTATTGCCGTTACTGCTGACCGTTGCGATTTCAGCCGTTGATGTACAGGGGCGGACCGTCCGGACCAGGGGTGCGGACCATCCGCGGTCGGCAGAATTGAAGCAACGGCTAGGAAGTGGTTGGGGGCTATAAATACAACCCCAACCACCTCCATTTAAATGACCCAAGCATTCCAACCTTCAACATTCAATACAAGAGCTAGCAATCCATTCCAAGACACAATCAAAGCCTCCAATCTCTCTAAGTTCCACAATTAAGACAAGTGATCATTAGTGATTAGTGACTTGAGAGAGAGAGAGAGTGATCCGTGTGTTATTTGTCGCTCTTGTCGCTTGGCTTTTGCAATCGTGCTTTCTTCTATTCCCATTCTTATTCTCTAAGTGACTTGTAATCAAAGCAAGAGACACCAAGTGTGTGGTGGTCCTTGTGGGATCTAAGTGACCCGTTTGATTAAGGAGAAAGCTCACTCGGTCTAAGTGACCGTTTGAGAGAGGGAAAGGGTTGAAAGAGACCCGGTCTTTGTGACCACCTCAACGGGGAGTAGGTTTGCAAGAACCGAACCTCGGTAAAACAAATCACCGTGTCATCCGCCTTATTTGCTTGTGATTTGTTTTTGCCCTCTCTTTCGGACTCGATTATATTTCTAACGTTAACCCTAGCTTGTAGTTGTGCTTAAAGTTTATAAATTTCAGATTTGCCTATTCACCCCCCCTCTAGGCGACTTTCAAGAACACACGAGGACACAAGAGTTTAGAGTGGTTTAGGCCACCGGAGCGTAATACCCTACCTCCACTGTGTGTAAGTTGTATTGAGAGTGTGATTGAGTCTGTGAGCTTGAGAGTCTGTATGAACTTGTCCCCTGTAACGTTGTGTGCCTTCCCTTTTATAGTTTAAGGGAGGCACATACAAGGATGCTGAGCCACGACATGCGGGCCCAGGGGCATAATGGAATAATTACATTATGTGAACAACTAATGCTAATAGAGTAACGCTTGAGTAATCAGCGAGAGTCTTGATGTCCGCAATCCATGCTGCATTGATGGGCAGTTACCGTACGAGTAATACAGGAGTAATGGTGAGTAACTATGCGGCCCACGTATCGTGGACTGAGCACGCCGCCTGTCAATGGAATGGATAGGAGCACGTCTTATCCGTCAGGAAGGCACGCGTAGCCCAGAGGCGTCACACCGGGTTCCGCCCGTTGGCTTATGCCGCGCGCAGTATGCCATGTAGCAGCATCAGGGCTCTGCCTGAGTGGGGAGCAGGAGTGTATGTGGATAGGTCCGGAGCGCACCAGAGCAGGTCTGGACACGTGTCAGCTCTGGACCCCCACCTAGGCCTTAAGTAAGGTCTTGGGACCCCACTGTGGGCGGTCCAGACCCCATACAGGGGGGGTCCGGATCCCATTCTAGGGGTCCGGTCCGTACACGTGGGGGTCCTGGACTAACTTGGAGGTCCAGACTGTATATCTAGGGGTCCGGCACTTTCTCATGGGGGTCCGGACTCACTGTTGATGCCTTGGAGTATATCACTTTCTCTAGCCACGTGGCGGCCCCGGAGCCCCCCACGTGGTGGGGTCAGGCGCTGTTGCTGGTCCAGAGTAGTCGCCCGAGGCTGGGGCGAGTCATGGTCTGGTCCCACGTACAACTCATTTACCACGCGACTAAAGATAGCCGCATGGGTACTGCGTCTTCATACAATAGTAAGGGGTACCCTAGTTTCAGGGTACCGACAGTGGCCCCCGGGCCCACCTCAGTGGAGGATGCGAGCCTGCAGGTGGGGCCAAAGCTTGTACTTCGCCTCAACATGGCTCGATTGATGATTGGCGTGCCATTTCAGTGCATCTGCTGACGCACTCACTGTCAATCCGCCTTCGGTCACGCCAACTGCAATATCTGTCCCCGCGGCTGACTGACCCGCGGCCGCCACGCCTGGTGGTTTCGTCAGGCCACGCGCGAGGCGCCTCGGTTCTGCTGCATTGGTTAAAATATTACCTTCTGTCTTCCGCAGCGGCTCCAAGGAGGCGCACTACAGGCGTGCGTGACGGTTCGCTCCTTCCGCACCCGAAGTCCGGCACACAAACCGTATGACTTGTGGACCTGGCCCCCCGTGTCATAGACTGGGTTTGTCTTCTGCAGCGGCCCCAAGGAGGCGCACTACAGGCGCGTGCGGCGGTTTGCTCTACAGGCGCGCGCGGCGATTCGCCTTTTCCGCACCTGAAGTTCAGCGCACAATCTGTATGACTTGTGGACCCGGGCCCTCGTGTCATAGACTAGGTTGCCTTGGTGCGCGTTGGGCGAGATTTTTTGCGGTGATTGAGGGGCGCACGGAAGGGTTTCCCTAACAAGGACTCTGGTTTCCTTGAAAAAGGATATCACCCCGCGTGCAGCAGTTACCTTTTCGCATTCTCTCCCAATCGCTTGCGCTTCTTTGCCTTCGTGCTCCTCTGCTCTCCGCTCGCGCCGCCGCACACGCCATGGCTTCGCTTGGCCACCCTGAGCGTTTCCAGTCTGAGGGAGCACTCAACCTGGTGCGCGGCCTACTCGGATGGAGTGTGCCGGGGCTCGCCGGGAGAATCCGCGTCGGCGCCGCTCCCCTCGGAGGTCTCGCCGCCGGGGAGTTCATGTTGTTCGTCTCCTACATCTCCTGCGGGTTGGCGCTGCAGATCTCGCCCTTCTTCTTGCTGCTGCTGGATGTCGGTGGGAGAAATCCACCGGCCGGGTGGCGGAATGCACGCGCTCAAATCCTAAGATGAGGAGGGGCCTAAGCGATTTGCCTGTCTGTTGGAAGGTGGAAGAACACACGAGGACACGAGGGTTTAGAGTGGTTCAGGCCACCGGAGCGTAATACCCTACCTCCACTGTGTGTAAGCTGTATTGAGAGTGTGATTGAGTCTGTGAGCTTGAGAGTCCGTGTGAACTTGTCCCCTGTAATGTTGTGTGCCTTCCCTTTTATAGTTTAAAGGAGACACATACAAGGATGCTGAGCCCCGACATGCGGGCCCAGGAGCATAATGGAATAATTACATTATGTGAACAACTAATGCTGATAGAGTAAAGCATGAGTAATCAGCGGGAGTCTTGATGTCCGCAATCCATGCTGCATTGATGGGCAGTTACCGTACGAGTAATGCGAGAGTAATGGTGAGTAACTGTGCGGCCCACGTATCATGGACTGAGCACGCCGCCTGTCAGTGGAATGGATAGGCGCACGTCTTATCCGTCAGGAAGGCGCACGTAGCCCAGAGGCGTCACGCTGGGTTCTGCCCGTTGGCTTATGCCGCGCGTAGTATGCCACGTGGCAGCATCGGGGCTCCGCCTGAGCGGGGAGTAGGAGTGTATGCGGCTAGGTCAGGAGCGCACCAGAGCAGGTCTGGACACGTGTCAGCTCCGAACCCCCGCCTGGGCCTTAAGTAAGGTTTTGGGACCCCACTGTGGGCGGTCCGGACCCCATACGGGGGGGGGGGTCCGGATCCCATTCTAGGGGTCCGATCCGTACACGTTGGGGTCCTGGACCAACTTAGAGGTCCGGACTGTATATCTAGGGGTCCGACACTTTCCCATGGGGGTCCGGACTCACCGTTGATGCCTTGGAGTATATCACTTTCTCTAGCCATGTGGCGGCCCAGGAGCCGCCCACGTGGTGGGGTAAGGCGTTGTTGCTGGTCCAGAGTAGTCGCCCGAGGATGGGGCGAGTCATGGTCTGGTCCCACGTATAGCTCCTTTACCACGCGACTAAAGATAGCCGCGTGGGTACTGCGTCTTCATACAGTAGTGAAAGGGAAATGTACCTTTGGGACATTTCTATAAGATTTTGGTGATTAAGTGCTCCACACAAATGCTTTGAGTAATATTTGTGCCAAAGACTTAAGAAGTGCAAATCAAGAGTAAAGGTATGTTTCTAAGACTTAGTACATTGTTTTGGAGACTAATGTATTGTGTCTAAGTGCTAGAAACAGGAAAAGACCAATTTGGAAAAGACTTGGCTGAGCAGCCAAGACTCTGCGTAGTCTGGGAGCACCGGACTGTCCGGTGGTGCACCGGACAGTGTCTGGTGCGCCAGGCTGGCTTCTGTCAACTGGCTGCTCTCGGGACTTCGACAGCGGTGTACGGCTATAAATCACCGGACTGTCCGGTGGTGCACCGGACTGTCCGGTGAGCCAACGGTCGGCCGGGCCAACGGTCGGTCGCGCAATCTGCGCGAGACACGTGGCTGAGCCAACGGTCAGAAAGGGGCACCAGACAGTGTCCGGTGCGCCAACGGCTCCGAGTCTTCACCGGTCGGCTGCGCCAGAATAGGAAAGAGATCCGCACCGGACAGTGTCCGGTGGTGCACCGGACTGTCCGGTGCGCCAGGCGACAGAAGGCAAGAATTGCCTTCCTGGAATGCTCTCAACGGCTCCTAGCTGCCTTGGGGCTATAAAAGGGACCCCTAGGCGCATGGAGGAGAACACCAAGCAATCTATAAGCATTCCTAAGCACCAAGACTCCAATTCCGCGCATTTGATTCTTTGTGATAGCAACTAGAGCTCCATTTGAGTAGAGAACTCTTCGGGTTGTGTAGTGAGCTTGAGTTGTGACTTGTGTGCATGTTGTGCTCTGATTTTGTGTCTTGAGTGCATTGCTCATCCCATCCTTACTTCTGTGCTTTTTTGTGAACATCAAATTGTAAGGGCGAGAGGCTCCAAGTTGTGGAGATTCCTCGCAAGCGGGATATAGTAAACAAAGCAAAACACCATGGTATTCAAGTGGGTCTTTGGACCACTTGAGAGGGGTTGAGTGCAACCCTCGGCCGTTGGGACGCCACAATGTGGAGTAGGCAAGTTTGGACTTGGCCAAACCACGAGATAAACCACTGTGCCTATCTGTGTTGATCTTCTTGTGGTTATTGTGTTTTGCAAGAACTCCTTTCTAGCCACTTGGCTTTACTGTGCTAACTCCTAATCAAGCTTTGTGGATTAAGTTTCAAGTTTTTACAGGATCACCTATTCACCCCCCCTCTAGGTGCTCTCAATTGGTATCAGAGCCGTTCTCTTCACGAAGGGACTAATCGCCCGAAGAGATGGATCCTAAGGGAAAGGGGATGGTGGTCAACGATAAGGAGAAGGAGACCATCTTCAACGAGCCGAGGGACGACAAAGTTACTGACTCCAGCTCAAGTCAAAAGAGGAAGGAAGGGAAGAAGAAGAGGCGCATCAAGAAGATCGTCTACTACGATGACAGCGACGAGTCCTCTTCTTCCCAAAAGGACAACGACGACAACGACCACGAGAAAAAGAAGACGGTTTACTCTAATTTTTCTTTCGATTATTCTCGTATTCCTCAAAGTACCAATGCTCATTTACTCTCCATTCCACTTGGTAAACCTCCTCACTTTGATGGAGAGGACTACAGATTTTGGAGTCGCAAAATGCGTAGTCACATGTTCTCTCTCCATCCAAGTATATGGGATATAGTAGAAAATGGAATGCAATTTGATAGCATGGATAGTCCCTTATTCATTAACGAGCAAATTCACAAAAATGCACAAGCTACTACTGTGTTGTTAGCCTCATTGTGCAGGGATGAATACCATAAGGTGAGCGACTTGGACAACGCCAAGCAGATTTGGGACACCCTCAAGATCTCACATGAGGGGAACGACATCACCATGCTCACCAAGATGGAGTTGGTAGAGGGCAAACTTGGGAGATTCACAATGATCAGGGGAGAGGAGCCAACCCAAACTTACAACCGGCTCAAGACCCTCGTCAACAAAATAAGGAGCTATGGAAGCACACGATGGACGGACCACGACGTCGTTCGCCTAATGCTAAGGTCTTTCACTGTCCTTGATCCACATCTTGTAAACAATATTCGTGAGAATCCTAGGTACACCAAGATGACGCCCGAGGAAATACTTGGGAAGTTTGTAAGCGGGCGGATGATGATCAAGGAAGCAAGATACGTTGATGATGCGTTGAATGGCCCAATCCACGAGCCTCAAACCATTGCTCTCAAAGCAACGAGGAGCAAGGAAGTGCTACCTAGCAAGGTGGCGCAAGTGGAGGCGGTCGGGCTTAATGAGGAAGAAATGGCCCTCACCATCAAGCGTTTCAAGACGGCGCTAAAGGGTCGCAAGGAGCATCCCAACAAGAACAAGACAAAGGGGAAGCGCTCTTGCTTCAAATGTGGTAAGATTGGTCATTTTATCGCTAATTGTCCCGATAATGATAGTGACCAGGAACAAGAAGGCTTACAAGAAGGCTAAGGGCGAGGCACATCTTGGAAAGGAGTGGGACTCGGATTGTTCGTCGTCCGACTCCGACAACGAAGGACTCGCCGCCTCGGCCTTCAACAAATCGTCCCTCTTCCCCAACGAGCATCACACCTGCCTCATGGCAAAGGAGAAGAAGGTAAACACTCGAAAGTCTACTTATGCTTCTTCTAGTGATGATGAATCTAGCGATGATGAAATAGACTATGCTAGTTTGTTTAAGGGCTTAGATAGAACTAAGATTGATAAGATTAATGAATTAATTGATGCTTTGAATGATAAGAATAGATTGTTAGAAAAGCAAGATGATCTTTTGTATGAAGAACATGATAAATTTGTAGAGGCACAAAAATCTCTTGCTTTAGAAGTTAAAAGGAATGAAATGCTTTCTTGTGAACTATCTACTTGCCATGAGACCATTTCTAGTTTAAAAGGTGTTAATGATGATTTAAATGCTAAAATAGAAGTAGCAAATAGATCTAACTCTTGTATAGAACATGTTGTGATTTGCAATAGGTGTAAAGATTTTAATGTTGATGCTTGTAGTGAACACCTAGTCTCTATTGCAAAGTTAAATGATGAAGTGGCTAGTCTTAATGCCCAACTTAAGACTAGCAAAAATGAATTTGACAAATTAAAATTTGCAAGGGATGCCTATACGATTGGTAGACATCCCTCAATTAAGGATGGGCTTGGCTTCAAGAGGGAAGCCAAGAACTTAACAAGTCATAAGGCTCCCATTCCCGCCAAGGAGAAAGGGAAGGCTCCTATGACTAATAGTAGTCAAAAGAATCATGCTTTCATTTATGGTGATAAGAGATATTCTAGAAATGTTCATAGGAGTTGCAATGATTCAAATGCCATGTTTGCTTCAAGTTCTTCCTATGTTCATGGTAGAGATATGCCTAGGAGAAATGTCATTCATCATATGCCTAGGAGAAATGTTGCTAATGTTCCAAGGAAATTTAATGAACCTTCTACAATTTATCATGCTTGCAATGCTTCCTTTGCAATTTGTAGAAAGGATAAGAAGGTGATTGCTAGGAAATTAGGGGCACAATGCAAGGGAGATAAAACTTGCATTTGGGTCCCTAAGACCATTGTTACTAACCTTGTAGGACCCAACAAGAGTTGGGTACCTAAGACCCAAGCCTAAATTGCCTTGCAGGTTTATGCATCCGGGGGATCAAGCTGGATTATCGACAGCGGATGCACAAACCACGTGACTGGGGAGAAGAAGATGTTCACCTCCTACGTCAAGAACAAGGATTCCCAAGACTCAATCATTTTCGGTGACGGGAATCAAGGCAAGGTCAAAGGACTAGGGAAGATTGCCATTTCATCCGAGCACTCTATTTCTAATGTGTTTTTAGTTGAGTCGCTTGGATATAACTTATTGTCTGTGAGTCAGCTTTGTAATATGGGATATAATTGCTTATTCACAAATGTAGATGTGTCCGTCTTTAGAAGGAGTGATGGTTCATTAGCTTTTAAGGGTGTATTAGACGACAAACTCTACTTAGTTGATTTTGCAAAAGAGGAGGCCGGTCTAGATGCATGCTTAATTGCTAAGACTAGCATGGGCTGGCTGTGGCATCGCCGCTTAGCACATGTGGGGATGAAGAACCTTCACAAACTTCTAAAGGGAGAACACGTGATAGGTCTAACAAACGTAACCTTCGAAAAAGATAGACCGTGTGCAGCTTGTCAAGCAGGTAAACAGGTGGGAAGCTCTCATCATACCAAAAATGTGATGACCACATCAAGACCTTTGGAGTTGCTTCATATGGACCTCTTCGGACCCGTCGCCTATCTAAGCATAGGAGGAAGTAAGTATGGTCTTGTTATAGTTGATGATTTTTCCCGCTTCACTTGGGTATTCTTTTTGCAGGGTAAATCTGAAACCCAAGGGACCCTCAAGCGCTTCCTAAGGAGAGCTCAAAATGAGTTTGAGCTCAAGGTGAAGAAGATAAGGAGCGATAACGGGTCTGAGTTCAAGAACCTTCAAGTGGAGGAGTACCTTGAGGAGGAAGGAATCAAGCACGAGTTCTCCGCTCCCTACACACCACAGCAAAATGGTGTGGTAGAGAGGAAGAACAGGACGCTCATTGACATGGCAAGGACGATGCTTGGAGAGTTCAAGACGCCCAAGCGGTTTTGGTCGGAAGCCGTGAACACGGCTTGCCACGCCATAAACCGGGTGTACCTTCATCGCCTCCTCAAGAAGACTTCGTATGAGCTTCTAACCGGTAACAAACCCAATGTGTCTTACTTTCGTGTATTTGGGAGCAAATGGTGTATTCTAGTGAAGAAAGGTAGAAATTCTAAGTTTGCTCCCAAAGTTGTAGAAGGGTTTTTGTTAGGTTATGACTCAAATACAAAGGCGTATAGGGTCTTCAACAAATCATCGAGTGTCACACCCGGTTTTAGAAGGCAAACCGAATGCGAACCATGTACGTGCCAGGATCAGTTATTCACGTACACAGCAGTTACATAACATGGACATCATCACACAGTGCTCAAAATAGTATTAAAAGGGAATATTAGTAGATTACATCATACGTCTGAGACGTCCATATAGTTCTTACAGTAAATCAAAGTGCGGAAAAGAAACGTAGATAAACGCGGCCTTCACAGGCAGCCGACTGGGGGTTGCCGCTAACCCACGCCTAGAACTCGTCATAGTCTTGGAACTCCTGGAAGTCTCCTTCCACAGCTTCATCTTCGCCTGAGCAGTGGTTGCAATGCTGACAACCTAGGGATGGGGGGGGTTTGGTGTGTAGAGCAAGGGTGAGTACACATCAACATACTCAGCAAGTATCCTGTTTGGCTGTAGTGGACTAGCTTTATGTGGGGATGAGTCAAGCAGTTGCTTTTAGTTGGTCAGATTATTATTTACTAATAGAAAGCCAAGTTTTAGCATTAACCCAAGTTATTAGCCCGATGTACCCTTTCCAAACGGAAAGAATACCACTTACCAGCACCATAGTCATAACCAGAACCATCGATCTCATAACCACCTGTACCAAAGTATCTCTGATCAAGTCTCACTAATCACTGGAGCTCCCTTGGCCGCTCATAACCGCGAGCACGGCTGATATATCAGTTTTCAAACACTCTGCAGAGGTTGTGCACTTTACCCACAAGCCGTGATTCCCATTCTGCCCGGAGATCATGACTCTCCATTGATCACTACCAAGGTGACCCAGCAGGGCATCACTACGTAGCCTTTACAAAGATTCCCCGGGGCTGTAGCCACCCGTTAGGTTTCCTAAATGTACCGCACTCCTCCCCAAGGGACAAATCAACCTTGGCAGAGCGAGCCGCATACACCGAGCCCCATTGACGGCACGACGGCTAAGTGAACTACACCCTGGATCCTCTAATTATTCAGGTAAGGGCACCCCATTCCACCCTCATGGTTGCACTGTTTTCCCGGGCGGTCATCCATAGAACAGGTCCTTACGGAGAGGCACTTGAGAAACCGCTCGAGCCCCCTTGAGGCCACAAGTACAACATCATAATAAGAGAAGGGAAAACAGCGTATCATAGATAATCTCATCATGTTCATTGATTAGAGTTTGAGCAATAGCATAAAGCTAAACAATAATAATCCAACCCAAGTAGATGAACAAGGACATGGATCACAAAAGCTAGTCAATCCTTAGGCATAAATGTGTAAAGCGGGAGGTGAATTAAAGAATGAATAGGACAGAGATAGGTCAAAGGACACTTGCCTCCACCAACCGACTGCTGCTCAGGGGCTTCTCCTGCGAGTTCCTCGGGCTCTTCAACCGGATCGTTCTCTATGCGATTGCAAACATACATACATCCACATATTTTAATACAAAAGACCAGTACGCCATACAATAGAAAGCAATAAGTAAACAGACGTTCCACGCGGGCTCGTGAGTACGGTTAAGAGAGAAAGAGGAAAAGACAGTCGAGAAACGATCACGTTACATGATTATAAATTAACCACTCGCTTAATGGAAGGAAATTTAATGTAGACACTATGTTTAGCGTAAAGTAAAGTCATGTTTCATGTCTAATTATTATTAGCAGGTGGAGATAAATAAAAAGGTGGTCGCGCGGCGAGACGCGCGACAAAGCTCTCTAAAACAAATTAAGAAGTTAACGACTCATCGCGCGACCGAGCACGCAACGAGGCACTTCGCCTTAGTTATGAGGAGACGTTAAACGTCGCGCGACGAAGCGCACGACGGCATACGTCGACTAAACTGAGTCCAAAGTGGAACGTCGCGTGAATGCACACGCGGCGTTACACCTTAAACAACCTGAAACAAAAATGGATCGTCGCGCGATGAAGCGCACGATGCAACACACAGATAGAATCTGAAATTAGACAAATCCGTCGCGCGGCGAAGCGCGCGACGCAGCACGTTAACTAACGAATAATCACCGCGAGCGCGGGCGAACGGGGACACGGTCGGGCGAGGCCGGGACGGGAACGGGCGGCCGAACGGGGGGGGGGGGGGCGGTTGAACCGGCCCAGGGGGCGGTTGAACCGGCCAGGAGCGGCCGAGTCGGACGGGGCCGCGCCGGGGACGCGCCGGGGGCCGCGCCGGGGACGCGCCGGGGGCCGCGCCGGGGGGCGAAGGCCGCGCCGGGGACGCGAACCGGCGAGCAGGGGCGGGCGGGATCGCCGCGCGGGCGGGCAGGGGGCGGGGAGCGCCGCCGCGGGGCCGGGGGACGGGCGGGGGACACCGCCGCGGCCGGGCATGGGCGGGGGGGGCGCCGCGCCGCCGGCGAGCAGGGGCGGGCGAGCGCCGCCGGGGGCCGGGGAGCGGCGGGCGAGCGCCGCCGGGGGCCGGGGAGCGGCGGGCGAGGTCGCCGGGGTCGGGGGAGGGGAGGGGGAGTGCCGCCGCAGGCCGGGGAAGGGGCGGGCGCCGCTGCGCGCGCGAGGGGAGGGGCGGGGAGGGCCGCCGCGGCCGGGGGGGAGGGGCGGGGGACGCCGCCGCGGCCGGGCAGGGGCGGGGGGCGCCGCGCCGCCGGCGAGCAGGGGCGGGCAGGGGGCGCGCGCGAGCAGGGGAAGAAGGGGGCGCGCGTGGGGAGAAGAAGGGGAGGGAGAGGGAGAGAGAGAAGAGAAGGGGAGGGGAGGGGAGCTCACCTCAGGGTCCAAATTCCGGTGATCGCCGTCTCCAAACCCTAGGGCACCACGGGGAGAGAGAGGTGGGAGAGGGAGAGGGAAGTTGTTGCGCGGGAGATCCAAATGAGAGAGAGAGAGGGGAGGGGGGGCGCATGGGGGGTTTGGGCGCCAGGGGCACGCAGGCCGGGGCGGGCCGGGCCGGCTGAGCTGGGCTAGACTAAGCTGGGCTGGGCCGAACCACTTCGCGGATCAAAACCCACGACGAGCGCGGACAACTAAATGGAATTAAATCGCGAACCGAAATCCGGAACGGAACAAGACGAACACTCATCATCAGACAAAGAAATGCACTTCGGCATGATGCAATACCCATGACACTTAGGTTTTGGTTTATACATGGCACGGACACCTGCCGCTATACTGGTTTGAAATTGGGAAGAAGGAGCAAACGGGGAAAGAGAAAAAAGAGTAACGCCCGAATTTGGTGAGAGAAAAGAAGAAAAAATTCTACCCCCAAATTCAGGGCGTTACAAACCTATCCCCCTTAAAAGAATCTCGCCCTCGAGATTCAGGGTCGGCTAGCAAAAAGCTCAGGGTATTTAGCCATGAGATCATCTTCACGCTCCCAGGTTGCTTCTTCCTCAGAGTGATGATTCCATTTGACTTTGCACATTCTGATGGTCTTCCTTCGGGTGACTCTGTGTGCAACCTCAAGGATTTGCACTGGCTTCTCAACGTAGGTCAAGTCCTCCTGGACTTCAAGACCTTCCACTGGCAACTGCTCTTCTGGCACACGCAAGCACTTCTTCAACTGAGACACATGAAAGACATCATGCACAGCAGACAAATTCTCTCGCAAACTGAGCTGATAAGCCACTTCTCCACGTCTTGCAAGAATCTGATACGGACCAACGTAGCGGGGTGCTAGCTTGCCTTTCACTCCGAATCTTCTGACTCCTCTGATCGGTGACACTTTCAGGTAAACAAAGTCTCCGACTTCGAAACTCAGCTCTCTTCTTCTTGTGTCTGCATAGCTTCGCTGCCTCGATTGCGCTATCTTCAGATTCTCTCGCGAACCATCTTGATGTTCTCTTCGGCTTCAAGCAAAATGTCTGGCCCAAACACTTGCTTTTCTCCGGGCTGATCCCATTGCAACGGAGTTCTACAACTCCTTCCTTAGAGCGCCGGAAATGGTGACATCTTCAAACTGGTCTGGTAACTGTTGTTATAGGAAAACTCTGCATAAGGCAATCTCTTGTCCCATCCGGACTGATCTTGCAACGCACAGGCTCTCAACATGTCTTCAAGAATTTGATTGGTCCTTTCGGTCTGGCCATCTGTCTGCGGATGATAAGCTGAACTGAAGTTCAGATGCGTGCCCAAAGTTTCATGCAACTGCTGCCAGAAATGAGAGGTGAACTGCGTTCCTCTGTCTGACACTATCTTCTTTGGCACACCATGAAGACAAACGATCCGAGACATATACAACTCTGCCAATACTGCACTGCTGTAGTTGGTCTTGACAGGTATGAAGTGGGCTGACTTGGTCAAGCGGTCCACTACTACCCAAATGGAATCGTAGCCGGCTCGAGTGCGAGGCAATCCGACTATGAAATCCATACCGATTTCATCCCATTTCCACTGAGGGATCTGCAACGGTTGCAACAATCCAGCAGGTCTCTGGTGCTCTGCCTTAATTCTTCGGCAACTATTGCACATAGCCACATGCTCTGCGATTTCCCTCTTCATTCCGTACCACCAGAATTTCTTCTTCAGATCCTGATACATCTTCTCACTGCCAGGGTGAATCGAATAAGCTGTCTCATGAGCTTCCTTGAGAATCAACTCCCGAATGGACTGGACATTGGGAACACACAAGCGGTCTTTGAACCATATCACGCCTTCTGCATCCACTCGAAAATCTTTGCCTCTGCCATCTCGAATCAGTCGCCGGATCTCACTGATTTTCTCATCATTCTTCTGCGCTTCTTTGATTTCGCGCTCCAAGGTAGGTTCCAACTCAACTGTGACTCCTCGAGAATTGTTCAGAAATCCGAGACTCAACTTGTCAAACTCTTTGGCCAACTCATAAGGCATCGGACGAGCGGCCATCAGATTGACCTGACTCTTTCTGCTCAAAGCATCTGCCACTACGACGTTTGCTTTGCCTGGGTGGTAATGAATCTCCAACTCATAGTCTTTGATCAACTCTAACCATCTTCGTTGCCTCATGTTCAACTCTGACTGAGTGAATATATACTTCAGACTCTTATGATCTGTGTAAACATCACATTTCTGTCCATACAGATAGTGCCTCCATGTCTTCAGTGCGTGAACCACTGCTGCCAACTCTAGATCATGGATTGGGTAGTTCTTCTCATGAACCTTCAATTGTCGGGACGAGTAGGCCACAACTCTTCCTTCTTGCATCAACACACATCCCAGACCTGTGTAACAAGCATCACAATACACCGAGAAGGGCTTGTGCACATCAGGCAAGACTAGGACAGGCGCTGTAGTCAACTTCTCTTTCAGCGCTTCAAAGGCCTCTTGACATTTCTGGGTCCACTTGAACTCAACCTTGTTGCCTAGCAACGCGGTCATTGGTTTCGCAATCTTCGAAAACCCTTCAATGAATCGCCGATAATATCCGGCCATTCCAATGAAGCTCTTGATTCCTCTAGCATCTGTTGGCACTTTCCAGTTCAAAATGTCTGCCACTTTCTTCGGATCCACAGCCAATCCTTCTTCGTTGATTATGTGACCCAAGAACAGGACTTCACTGATCCAGAACTCACACTTGCTCAATTTTGCATACAACTGGTGCTCTCGCAATCTCTGCAATACCATCCTCAAGTGTTCTGTGTGCTCTTCTTCGCTTTGAGAATAAACCAGAATATCATCAATGAATACCACCACAAACTTATCGAGATAATCCATGAATACACTGTTCATCAAGTTCATGAAGAATGCTGGCGCATTGGTCAAACCAAAAGACATCACTGTGAACTCATACAACCCATACTTGGAAATGAATGCCGTCTTCGGAATATCCGAAGGTCGGATCCTGAGCTGATGATAACCTGACCTCAGATCAATCTTGGAGAACACACTGGCTCCTCTCAACTGGTCGAACAGATCTTCTATTCTGGGCAAAGGATACTTGTTCTTGATCGTGACTTCATTCAAAGCTCGGTAATCGATGCACATCCTCTTGGTGCCATCTTTCTTCTCCACAAATAGGACAGTGGCGGCCCAAGGCGAGGTGCTTGGCCGAATGTAACCTTTCTCTGATAGCTCATCAATTTGCTTCTTAAGTTCAACCAACTCTGGTCCAGATATTCTGTAAGCTCTCTTAAAGATGGGGGCGGTTCCAGAAAGAAGCTCTATGGCAAACTCAACTTTCCGCTCTGGTGGCATACCCGGTAAGTCCTTTGGGAACACATCCGGGAACTCGGACACAACCTTGATCCTCTCGATTGGGTCTGCTTCACTGCTATCGACGGTCATCTGATAACAACTTCCTTTCTTTGGCTCAGGCGGGACTAGCTCGGTCACCACTTCCTCTCCTAGTGGGGACACCAACTTGATTGTCCTCTTATCACAACTGATAACTGCCTGATACTTATCTAGCCAATTCATCCCTAGGATGACATCTATTCCCTGAGTACCCATTACTATAAGGTTGGCGGGAAACGCTATCCCCCTTATTTCCACACTTACATTCAAACAAATGCTATCGGCTCGAATTCTACCACCGGCTGAGTCAATTTGAATGGGGTTTGACATGGTAGTAATCGGAAGATTATGTGCTTCTACCCATGATGCAGTAATGAAAGAATGTGTTGCTCCAGTATCAAATAACACTTCTGCAATATGGGAGTCGACTGGGAACATACCTACTATCATGCCGGGGGTCTCCTGAACTGCTTCAGCCTCCAAGTGGTTCAGCCTTCCATGATTATAGCGCGGCTGAGAGCGATTGCCTGCTCCAGACTGAGGCACATTCTGCTTTGCTGGGGCATTGGGGCCTGACTGCTGCTGGGCTGCCTTCTTCGGACATTGCATCACCCAATGGCCTTGCTCTCCACAGTGGAAACATGCTCTGTTTCCAACCTGAGCTGGTGCTGCCTGATCGTTCTGCTGGGTTGCTGGGGCAGGAAGACGAGGTGCTTGCTGATTCTGCCTCTGAAACTGACCTCCTGACTGATTGCTCTGACGGTTCTGGTACTGATGCTGAGGATACTGCCTTTGGAACTGCTGATGCTGAGGTGGACGCTGGTTCTGCCTGAACTGCTGAGGTTGATTGCCTGAGAAACGAGGACGACTGCTGCTTCCAAGCTGGGGTCCACTGATCTTGCGCTTACGATCTTCCATCTCCTTACGCTTCCTTTCTGTCATGATTGCTCTATCAATCAGGTGCTGGAATGTCGGGAAAGTGTGATTCATCAGTTGGTACTGCAGAGGGTCAACCAAGCCTCTCAGGAAACGGTACTGCCGCTTGGCGTCAGTGTTGACATCTTCAGGAGCATAGCGAGACAATTGCAGAAACCTGTCTCGGTACTCACTGACAGACAATGGCCCTTGCTTGAGGGCCAGGAACTCCTCCTTCTTCACTGTCATCAGACCTGCAGGGACATGGTACTGACGAAAACTACTTCTGAACTCTTCCCAAGTGATGGCGTCAGGGTGGGCATGGGTGGCGAGGTAAGACTCCCACCATGATTGGGCTGCTCCTCTCAACTGACGGGGACCATACAGAACTTTCTCCCTATCATCGCACTGAGCGGTATGCAACTCCCGCTCCGCAGTGCACAGCCAGTCTTCAGCATCCATGGGGTCAGAAGAATGAGCAAACGTTGGTGGATGACCTCTCATGAATTCAGCACGCTTGTCTCTGGGCATCTGAGGCATCTGAGGCTGAGGTGGGGCCTGCTGCTGTTGCTGCTGCTGCTGCTGAATGGCGGCCAAAGTCTGACCGATGGCTTGAACTGCCTGAGTCTGCATCAGAAACATCTGCTCGATGGACATCGGGGGCGGGGGCGGCAGGTGCTGCTGCTGGGGCACCTCATCCTGTTGAGCGGCTCGCTCCTGTTGAGCACGCCTTCCTCCTCTCCGCCTGTTCTCTGACATCTGCAGAATGCAACCACACATCAGAACTGATCTGGCAAGTCTTGCAGCATAAGAAAAGAGTAGAGGATTCTTCAACAGCACTGAACAGATGAGCATCTTCACTGATCTCCAACACAGACCACACAACTTCTCAGATAAAGAGGAAAGGGGAATAAAAGGTTTCCCAACTATATAACTAACTCCATTAACATAATAGGTAAACCAAAATGCAGGGGATACCCACACTCTGGTGACAATCATTACAAAGATCCAAACCAAACATAGTTCATCAAGACAAACATAAATGCACAGGATATAGCAAACTACCCTGTCTAACTAAGACTAACTAAAACTGAGACTAACGCTAAGACTGAAGCTTCTATGTATATATATATTTCGTATTAATTACAAGATCCAACTCTGACGGTCTATGGTTCTAGATTTATCTTGGTCTTGCAGTCGGGATTGCCATAAGACTGGTGTCCACGCTGAGGTGAGCGGTACGGGTGCTGAGTCCCGACGGGAGCGGGGGAACCATCCTCCAGGTGACGACGTTCCGCGCGCTCAGCCCGCAGCAGGGCGATCTCAGCACGAGCCCTACTCAGCTCATCTAGTGCATGGTCCAGCTCCGTGTTTAGCACGGCGGCTAGGTTGACTGTGCTGCTCAACCTAGGATTGCCCTCACCGACGGGTGAGACAATCACGCCTCCTGTGCTGCCAGATGAACGGCGGGGGTAATACCTCAGGTCAAGACCGTCAGCTACCCCACCGAAAACCGAGCAGTAGTGCGAAAGCGCACGCCGTGCAGCATCTTGCATGGCTGCCTCAGCTGAGTCCCGCTCAGAGATAGAATAGTGCTCTGAGCAAGCCTCCGCACCCTGGAGACTGTTCTCCGGGCGGCGCACCAAGCAAGTTGCCTCCCAGCGGTCCGGGTAGACCCCGCGACAGTGCTGGTAGACCACACAGCGATACTCGATGGACCAAGTATGCCGGTTAAGTGCCCGACGTAGCAGGGTATCGAGCGCATCGTGGAAGTGACACCCGCGAGCAGCGTCGTGAGTGATGGATCGAGCAAACCATCCTTCCAGCTCATGGTTAGCAGAGAAGTCGGTGTCGTGGCTCGAGCTGTCGTCGCCATCTCCGTCGTCTGGGTCTCCTCCAGCAGCTACTCCAGGGGCTGGGGCGCCCTGTGGTGGTGCAGGGGGCGCCTCCAGGGGAAGCACAGGGGAGCAGCTCCTCACAGACTCTATCTCCTGCTGGAGCGAGAAAGAAGAGCCCTGCTGCTCCTGTCGTCGACGTTCCTGCTTCTCATGCAGGCGGTGGTGCAGTCTCTCCAAGTGGCTGGACTGTCCGGCCACGGGACGGCGAAGCGGACGCTCAGCAAGGCGGGAGGGTAAGAAGGGGATGACGGACTTTCGTGCAGTGTGTCTAAGTCGAGCCACCTACAAAAGACAGCGCAAGCAAAAGGGTGAGAACAGAATCAATATGACCAGCAAGTAATGAACCATAAATAAATGAAGGATTAGGATGAAACATGATTTTCAGCAAGGTATAATATATAGTAGAACATAGGTGTGGTCGGTATGACCAACTTTTGAAGGGATATCAAAGTCAAGGAAGGGACAGAGGTCTATAGTCCTTAGAACGGCCATTCTACTCTAGGCTAGCGGTCCTACAGTCAGCACGGCTTTGATACCACTTATGTCACACCCGGTTTTAGAAGGCAAACCGAATGCGAACCATGTACGTGCCAGGATCAGTTATTCACGTACACAGCAGTTACATAACATGGACATCATCACACAGTGCTCAAAATAGTATTAAAAGGGAATATTAGTAGATTACATCATACGTCTGAGACATCCATATAGTTCTTACAGTAAATCAAAGTGCGGAAAAGAAACGTAGATAAACGCGGCCTTCACAGGCAGCCGACTGGGGGTTGCCGCTAACCCACGCCTAGAACTCGTCATAGTCTTGGAACTCCTGGAAGTCTCCTTCCACAGCTTCATCTTCGCCTGAGCAGTGGTTGCAATGCTGACAACCTGGGGATGGGGGGGGTTTGGTGTGTAGAGCAAGGGTGAGTACACATCAACATACTCAGCAAGTATCCTGTTTGGCTGTAGTGGACTAGCTTTATGTGGGGATGAGTCAAGCAGTTGCTTTTAGTTGGTCAGATTATTATTTACTAATAGAAAGCCAAGTTTTAGCATTAACCCAAGTTATTAGCCCGATGTACCCTTTCCAAACGGAAAGAATACCACTTACCAGCACCATAGTCATAACCAGAACCATCGATCTCATAACCACCTGTACCAAAGTATCTCTGATCAAGTCTCACTAATCACTGGAGCTCCCTTGGCCGCTCATAACCGCGAGCACGGCTGATATATCAGTTTTCAAACACTCTGCAGAGGTTGTGCACTTTACCCACAAGCCGTGATTCCCATTCTGCCCGGAGATCATGACTCTCCATTGATCACTACCAAGGTGACCCAGCAGGGCATCACTACGTAGCCTTTACAAAGATTCCCCGGGGCTGTAGCCACCCGTTAGGTTTCTTAAATGTACCGCACTCCTCCCCAAGGGACAAATCAACCTTGGCAGAGCGAGCCGCATACACCGAGCCCCATTGACGGCACGACGGCTAAGTGAACTACACCCCGGATCCTCTAATTATTCAGCTAAGGGCACCCCATTCCACCCTCATGGTTGCACTGTTTTCCCGGGCGGTCATCCATAGAACAGGTCCTTACGGAGAGGCACTCGAGAAACCGCTCGAGCCCCCTTGAGGCCACAAGTACAACATCATAATAAGAGAAGGGAAAACAGCGTATCATAGATAATCTCATCATGTTCATTGATTAGAGTTTGAGCAATAGCATAAAGCTAAACAATAATAATCCAACCCAAGTAGGTGAACAAGGACATGGATCACAAAAGCTAGTCAATCCTTAGGCATAAATGTGTAAAGCGGGAGGTGAATTAAAGAATGAATAGGACAGAGATAGGTCAAAGGACACTTGCCTCCACCAACCGACTGCTGCTCAGGGGCTTCTCCTGCGAGTTCCTCGGGCTCTTCAACCGGATCGTTCTCTATGCGATTGCAAACATACATACATCCACATATTTTAATACAAAAGACCAGTACACCATACAATAGAAAGCAATAAGTAAACAGACGTTCCACGCGGGCTCGTGAGTACGGTTAAGAGAGAAAGAGGAAAAGACAGTCGAGAAACGATCACGTTACATGATTATAAATTAACCACTCGCTTAATGGAAGGAAATTTAATGTAGACACTATGTTTAGCGTAAAGTAAAGTCATGTTTCATGTCTAATTATTATCAGCAGGTGGAGATAAATAAAAAGGTGGTCGCGCGGCGAGACGCGCGACAAAGCTCTCTAAAACAAATTAAGAAGTTAACGACTCGTCGCGCGACCGAGCACGCAACGAGGCACTTCGCCTTAGTTATGAGGAGACGTTAAACGTCGCGCGACGAAGCGCACGACGGCATACGTCGACTAAACTGAGTCCAAAGTGGAACGTCGCGTGAATGCACACGCGACGTTACACCTTAAACAACCTGAAACAAAAATGGATCGTCGCGCGACGAAGCGCACGACGCAACACACAGATAGAATTTGAAATTAGACAAATCCGTCGCGCGGCGAAGCGCGCGACGCAGCACGTTAACTAACGAATAATCACCGCGAGCGCGGGCGAACGGGGACACGGTCGGGCGAGGCCGGGACGGGAACGGGCGGCCGAACGGGGGGGGCGGTTGAACCGGCCAGGAGCGGCCGAGTCGGCCGGGGCCGTGCCGGGGACGCGCCGGGGGCCGGAGGCCGCGCCGGGGGCCGAAGGCCGCGCCGGGGGCCGCGCCGGGGACGCGAACCGGCGAGCAGGGGCGGGCGGGATCGCCGCGCGGGCGGGCAGGGGGCGGGGAGCGCCGCCGCGGGGCCGAGGGACGGGCGGGGGCCGCCGCCGCGGCCGGGCAGGGGCGGGGGGCGCCGCGCCGCCGGCGAGCAGGGGCGGGCGAGCGCCGCCGGGGGCCGGGGAGCGGCGGGCGAGGTCGCCGGGGTCGGGGGAGGGGAGGGGGAGTGCCGCCGCGGGCCGGGGAAGGGGCGGGGAGGGCCGCCGCGGCCGGGGGGAGGGGCGGGGGACGCCGCCGCGGCCGGGCAGGGGCGGGGGGCGCCGCGCCGCCGGCGAGCAGGGGCGGGCAGGGGGCGCGCGCGAGCAGGGGAAGAAGGGGGCGCGCGTGGGGAGAAGAAGGGGAGGGAGAGAGAGAGAGAGAAGAGAAGGGGAGGGGAGGGGAGCTCACCTCGGGGTCCAAATTCCGGTGATCGCCGTCTCCAAACCCTAGGGCACCACGGGGAGAGAGAGGTGGGAGAGGGAGAGGGAAGTTGTTGCGCGGGAGATCCAAATGAGAGAGAGAGAGAGAGAGGAGGGGGGCGCATGGGGGGTTTGGGCGCCAGGGGCGCGCAGGCCGGGGCGGGCCGGGCCAGCTGAGCTGGGCTGGACTAAGCTGGGCTGGGCCGAACCACTTCGCGGATCAAAACCCACGACGAGCGCGGACCACTAAATGGAATTAAATCGCGAACCGAAATCCGGAACGGAACAAGACGAACACTCATCATCAGACAAAGAAATGCGCTTCGGCATGATGCAACACCCATGACACTTAGGTTTTGGTTTATACATGACACGGACACCTGCCGCTATACTGGTTTGAAATTGGGAAGAAGGAGCAAACGGGGAAAGAGAAAAAAGAGTAACGCCCGAATTTGGTGAGAGAAAAGAAGAAAAAATTCTACCCCCAAATTCAGGGCATTACATCGAGTTTGGTTGAAGTCTCTAGCGACGTTGTATTTGATGAGACTAATGGCTCTCCAAGAGAGCATGTTGTTGATCTTGATGATGTAGATGAAGAAGATATTCCAACGGCCGCAATACGCACCATGGCGATTGGAGAAGTGCGGCCACAAGAACAAAAGGAGCAAGATCAACCTTCTTCCTCAACAATGGTGCATCCCCCAACTCAAGAAGATGAACAGGTTCATCAAGAGGAGGCGTGTGATCAAGGGGGAGCACAAGATGATCATGTAATGGAGGAAGAAGCACAACCGACACCTCCAACTCAAGTTCGAGCGACGATTCAAAGGAATCATCCCGTCGACCAAATTTTGGGTGATATTAGCAAGGGAGTAACTACTCGCTCTAGATTAGTTAATTTTTGTGAGCATTACTCTTTTGTCTCTTCTATTGAGCCTTTCAGGGTAGAAGAGGCCTTGCTAGATCCGGACTGGGTGTTGGCCATGCAGGAAGAGCTCAACAACTTCAAGAGAAATGAAGTTTGGACACTGGTGCCTCGTCCCAAGCAAAACGTTGTGGGAACCAAGTGGGTGTTCTGCAACAAACAAGACGAGCACGGAGTGGTGACAAGGAACAAGACTAGACTTGTGGCAAAAGGTTATGCCCAAGTCGCAGGTTTGGACTTTGAGGAGACTTTTGCTTCTGTGGCTAGGCCAGAGTCAATTCGCATATTGTTAGCCTATGCTGCTCACCATTCTTTCAGGTTGTTCCAAATGGATGTGAAGAGCGCTTTCCTCAACGGGCCAATCAAGGAGGAGGTGTACGTGGAGCAACCCCCTGGCTTTGAGGATGAACGGTACCCCGACCACGTGTGTAAGCTCTCTAAGGTGCTCTATGGACTTAAGCAAGCCCCAAGAGCATGGTATGAATGCCTTAGAGACTTTTTAATTGCTAATGCTTTCAAGGTTGGGAAAGCGGATCCAACTCGTTTTACTAAGACTTGTGATGGTGACTTATTTGTGTGCCAAATTTATGTCGATGACATAATATTTGGTTCGACTAACCAAAAGTCTTGTGAAGAGTTTAGCAGGGTGATGACGCAGAAATTTGAGATGTCGATGATGGGTGAGTTGAACTACTTCCTTGGGTTCCAAGTGAAGCAACTCAAGGACGACACCTTCATCTCCCAAACGAAGTACACGCAAGACCTGCTAAAGCGGTTTGGGATGAAGGATGCCAAGCCCGCAAAGACTCCAATGGGAACCGACGGACATGTCGACCTCAACAAAGGAGGTAAGTCCGTTGATCAAAAAGCATACCGGTCTATGATAGGGTCTTTACTTTATTTATGTGCTAGTAGACCGGATATTATGCTTAGCGTATGCTTGTGTGCTAGATTTCAATCTGATCCAAGGGAATGTCACTTAGTGGCTGTGAAGCGAATTCTTAGATATTTAGTCGCTACGCCTTGCTTCGGGATCTGGTATCCAAAGGGGTCTACCTTTGACTTGATTGGATATTCAGACTCCGACTATGCTGGATGTAAGGTCGATAGGAAGAGTACATCAGGGACGTGCCAATTTCTAGGAAGGTCCCTGGTGTCGTGGAGTTCTAAGAAACAAACCTCCGTTGCCCTATCCACCGCTGAGGCCGAGTACGTTGCCGCAGGACAGTGTTGCGCGCAACTACTTTGGATGAGGCAAACCCTCAGGGACTTTGGCTACAATCTGAGCAAAGTCCCACTCCTATGTGATAATGAGAGTGCTATCCGCATGGCGGATAATCCTGTTGAACACAGCCGCACAAAGCACATAGACATCCGGCATCACTTTTTGAGAGACCACCAACAAAAGGGGGATATCGAAGTGTTTCATGTTAGCACCGAGAACCAGCTAGCCGATATCTTTACCAAGCCTCTAGATGAGAAGACCTTTTGCAGGCTGCGTAGTGAGCTAAATGTCTTAGATTCACGGAACTTGGATTGACTTGTAGCATACATGTGTCTTATGCTTTGATCATGTTCCTTTATGCATATTGTTGTTTATTTATGGTGTTCAAGTTGTACAAACACTCCCCGGATCTCAAAAGTCCATGTGTGAGTGATGCACATATTTAGGGGGAGATGTGCTACAACTTGACCCTTTGAGACTAACCATGTGCTTGAGTTCTCTTAATTTAGTCTCAAAGGAGGTTTGAAAGGGAAAAGGTAGACTTGGACCATGCAAGACTTCCACTGCACTCCGATGAGAGGGTAATTTACTCCAAGTTCATCTCCGTGTCTCTTATTGCCTTTTGCTCTTAATTGACAATTTTGGTGAGGCAATGGGGTTTAAAAGGGCCAAGATTGATCCTGTTTTGGTGCTTAACGCCAAAGGGGGAGAAAATAAGGCCAAAGCAATAAATGGATCAGCTACAACTTGAGAATTTTGAAAATAGTAGAATAGAGCTTTTGGTTTGTCAAAAATCTCTTATTGTCTCTTTTGTCAAAAGTTGGCCTCTTGTGGGGAGAATGGTTGATTATGGGAAAAAGGGGGAGTTTTTGAAATCTTTGATCAATTTCTCTTGGAACAACTCTCTTTATGTCTCAACAAGTGTGTTTGACTTAGAGATAGGAAATTGAGTTTGATTTTCAAAAACAAACCAAGTGGTGGTAAAGAATGATCCATATATGCCAAATTTGAATCAAACAAATTTGTGTTCTCATTTGAATTGATGTTGCACTTCTTTTAGTTGCTTTTTGTTGTGTTGGCATTAATCACCAAAAGGGGGAGATTGAAAGGGAAATGTACCTTTGGGACATTTCTATAAGATTTTGGTGATTAAGTGCTCCACACAAATGCTTTGAGTAATATTTGTGTCAAAGACTTAAGAAGTGCAAATCAAGAGTAAAGGTATGTTTCTAAGACTTAGTACATTGTTTTGGAGACTAATGTATTGTGTCTAAGTGCTAGAAATAGGAAAAGACCAATTTGGAAAAGACTTAGCTGAGCAGCCAAGACTCTGCGCAGTCTATGAGCACCGGACAGTGTCCGGTGGTGCACCAGACAGTGTCTGGTGCGCCAGGCTGGCTTCTGTCAACTGGCTGCTCTCGGGACTTCGAAAGCGGTGTACGACTATAAATCACCAGACTGTCCGGTGGTGCACCGGACTGTCCGGTGAGCCAACGGTCGGCCGCGCAATCTGCGCGAGACACGTGGCCGAGCCAACGACCAGAAGGGTGCCCCGGACTGTCCGGTGTGCACCGGACAGTGTCCGGTGCACCAACGGCTCCGAGTCTTCAACGGTCGGCTGCGCCAGAATAGGAAAGAGATCCGTACCGGACAGTGTCTGGTGGTGCACCGGACTGTCTGGTGCGCCAGGCGACAGAAGGCAAGAATTGCCTTCCTGGAATGCTCTCAACGGCTCCTAGCTGCCTTGGGGCTATAAAAGGGACCCTAGGCGCATGGAGGAGAACACCAAGCAATCTCTAAGCATTCCTAAGCACCAAGACTCCAATTCCGCGCATTTGATTCTTTGTGATAGCAACTAGAGCTCCATTTGAGTAGAGAACTCTTCGGGTTGTGTAGTGAGCTTGAGTTGTGACTTGTGTGCATGTTGTGCTCTGATTTTGTGTCTTGAGTGCGTTGCTCATCCCATCCTTACTTCCGTGCTTCTTTGTGAACATCAAATTGTAAGGGCGAGAGGCTCCAAGTTGTGGAGATTCCTCGCAAGCGGGATATAGTAAACAAAGCAAAACACCGTGGTATTCAAGTGGGTCTTTGGACCACTTGAGAGGGGTTGAGTGCAACCCTCGTCCGTTGGGACGCCACAACGTGGAGTAGGCAAGTTTGGACTTGGCCGAACCATGGGATAAACCACTGTGCCTATCTGTGTTGATCTTCTTGTGGTTATTGTATTTTGCAAGAACTTCTTTCTAGCCACTTGGCTTTACTGTGCTAACTCCTAATCAAGCTTTGTGGATTAAGTTTCAAGTTTTTACAGGATCACCTATTCACCCCCCTCTAGGTGCTCTCAAGTAGTAAGGGGTACCCTAGTTTGAGGGTACCGACAAAACTACTCCTCTGGTTCCTCTAATTAATCAGCTAAGGGCATCCCATTCCACCCTCATGGCTGCACTGTTTTTCCGGGTTGTCACTCCCCGAACAGGTCCTTACGGAGAGGTACTCAGGAAACAGCCTGAGTCCCCTAAGTATCACAGGAACATCATCGGAATAACATCATCGTATCATAATATTCACATCATGTTCATTGATTAAAGTAAGGCAATAGCATGAAGCTAACCATGATAACCCAAAAGGTAATCAAGGACAGGATAAATAGAAAGCTAGTCAATCCTTAGGTTGATCATGGTATGCGGGGCAGTAAATTATAAAGTAAATGGGACATAATGGGTCAGAGGACACTTTCCTTCACCAACCAGATGCTCAGGGTCTTCAATCTCGTAGAACTCGAAGAACCAGATCACTTGGTCGCCGACTCTTGATCTTCGATTCCTCGAAGCGTGGAAACAAATCGCGATCTAATCGTAACGCGAAGCGAAGACGAACAAGCACAAGCAAACAAACATATATATATATATATATATATATATATATATATATATATATATATATATATATATATATATATATATATATATGCATAAGAACATTACACCATACAAGATAAAATGTTATAAAAACATGCAGCATAAAATAGAGCTCGATTATATGGTCACGCGAGGGAAAGAAACGTCGAACTCGAAGTTATGGTTGAGATATTAGCGCGTTAACGCTAAACAAGTATTAACTATAACTTTTAGTTCGACATTATCAAATATAAATATTATACACCGTTTAGTTTGATTAATCTGCTACACTAACAAATGTCAGTTAATTAAGTAATTTAATTAAAATAGGAGATTCCAAGCGAGACGAATTTATGACGCGTGAAACAGCATGACAGCGTGCAAACGACGCGCGGACACGCGCGACATAGCACGCTGAAGACACACGAAACAGCGCACGCGACGAATCAGCACGCGACCACGAGCTTATCACGCACGAACAACACGCAGACAACACGTGCACGACGCGCGAAGCAGCACGCCACCACGCGCGGAATAGCACCAGCGACAAGAATAACTGATCAGGTGACATGTTTATACTAAACGAATGTTAAATAAATAGAAAGTAGTTAAATTAATATTATCTATGTTAATATTTATTATAAAAGCCCAAGTTGAACACTACACATTTAATCTAATTAGAATATTAATCTAATAAATATTAATCGAGCGAGCCTTAATTGAGTATCTAAAATATATGACCCGATAGATTAACATTATTAACGTGAGTGTTCGTAAGCGAAAACAACTTATTATCATGAGCAGACGTCATGCGACCCGCGTCATTGACACGCGAGATACGTGCGAACGATGCGCGACAAGGCGAGCGACATGTGCAAGTGGCACACGCGACGCACGTGTGACAACGCGTGCGAACCGCACGCATGACACGCGCGAACGATGCGCGACAACACGAGAATAACGCACAAACAACACGACGACGGTGAGCGCCACACGTGCGAACAGCGTGTAGACAGTGCGACGACGTGCACGACTCACGAGAGTCGCTAACAGACATCGTGTTTATACTACACACTAAATAGGTATTAAATACCATGTCTAAGTTGTTAAAATCACATTACCACATATTTACAATCGCCTAACTAAAATCATAATTTTAATCCGATTGCGTATTCAGTTTACTGACCGACAATTAAATAGGAAATAAATTAGAGTCGGAGGATAGACGAGGTAGACGGGGGGGGGGGGGGGGGTACACGGGAGTCGTCTAGGGGTAGACGAACCACGTCTAGGGGTAGACGGATGTCGTCGGGACCCTAATGAAGCGCTACGCGAATATCAATTATGATATTTTATCTTACTTGACTTAGCCATATTAGCAAGTAATTATTGTAAGCACCATTAAAATCATTACCTAAATCTGATTGTGTTGTTACTCGAATAATCGTCGTTTTAGTATGCATTTAATTAGTACGAGCGATTCTAGATAGAGTGGTTTACTGAATCGCGATGAGACGTGCAACGCACGAGGGCGATGCGCGTGCTGCGCGCGGGATAGCGCACACGACCACGCGGATGCACTACACGTTCAACGCGCGACGAATGACGATGACATCCACAGTGAACGCGCGGTGACGACAGTGCCTGCGGCTAGGGATTCACGCCGCGGACGTGCACAGAACGAGGCGCCAGGGCATGCTGCACAATGATCGCGAGCAGCATAGGTGGACACGAATGGCCACCCGGACGCGGGTACCCGGTCCGTAGGCTATGCACCACGCCATGAGTGTCGGGGTCACGCCAGGCTGCCGCTTGGGGAGGGGCTGGGCTCGGCCGGTCCGGACGGGCTCTGGGCACGTCGAGCGAGCGCCAAACCGAGCACGACAAGAGGCAAGGAGGAGAGGGATGGAGAGAGGAAGGGGGCGAGCTCACCACGAATAAACGAAGGGCGGGTCCAAGGGAACTTCAGGCAAGCTCCGGACTTCACACCATGCAACGAACTCGACGAGGGAGAATCGCGGGCGCAGCTTACTCCGGGCGGACGACGAGGCTCGACGGTGTCGTTTGGTGTGGCGAGTGTGCTGCACACGGTTGCGAGAGAAGGCAACAGGAGTGAGAAACCGCACGGGGTGGTCGAGGGGTAAATTTCAACGGCTTGGGCAAGATCGTGGCGGCGGTTTCCGATCCAGGCGCGTCCACGACGCCGTGGAGCGCGCGGGGGCGGAACGCGGCATGGAGCGCACGCACTGGGCTGCACGGGGCATGGCCGAGCCATGGGCGCGCGCTGGGGCACGGGCAGGCCGACCAGGCGGGGCTGGGGGCACGGTGGCTGCGCCTACGCGCATGCGCGCATGCAGAGGCGTGGCGGCGGCTGGGGAGGGTGCGGCCTAGAGTTTGGGGCGCGGGGCTGCGGCGAGCGAGGGTGCCGCGCGGCTGGGCCACCGAAGCAGGCCGGGGGGGAAGGCGCGCTGGTGGGCTGCAGCGAGCGAATGGGCCAAGGGGAGGTGGGCTGTGCGCAGGCTGCCAGGGAGGGCGCAGCTGGGCCGAAGGGGCAACGGAGAGGGGTTTCTTCTTCTCTTTTTTATCTTCTTTTCTTTTCCCATTTGAATTCCTAATTAAATAATTGCTCCACAAAATCACCCAACAAACAAGAATAAATATATGTATGCTCTGGTATGATGCAACATAGAAACTCCTCTAGGGTTTTATTTTACTAGGCTTTAGTTATATAAAACAAAATAATTCTCCACTATTTAGGAAAAAGAATAAAATCAAGGAAAAGAGAAGGTAACACCTGAATTTAGTGGATATTATCTAGGGTTTTATTTTACTAGGCTTTAGTTATATAAAACAAAATAATTCTCCACTATTTAGGAAAAAGAAAATAAAATCAAGGAAAAGAGAAGGTAACACCTGAATTTAGTGGATATTAGAAAAGAAATTTTATACCCCCAAATTCAGGGTGTTACAGATCTAACCCCCTTAACAGGAATCTCGCCCCCGAGATTCAAGAAGAAGCTAGCAAGAAAACATGGTTGGTTCGTTGGTTGTTCACAGCTTTCTTGAGTTGACTTTGACTGTGTAAGGTTAACTTGTGGACTGGTTGCTTTGACCTTCAGATGTTTGGGACCGATTGATGCAATTCTTGAGGATCTCTTGGACCTATGAGTTAGGACCCACACACGCTTTCGCTGCGCCACTTGATTCTTGTTGGTTGATGTTGATCGCATTGTCTTCACTAGGGTTAGCGGCTATCCCCCTTAACAAGAGCATTGATACACACTTGGTGAAGATGCTGCCGACTCTGATCTCGACTGATTAAGAGATGTTGTAGGATGCCAATCAGACATATGCAAGAGAGAAGGGTATAGATAGGAAAAGCAAGTATAGATGGATTAAAGAGAGAAAAGGGAGAGCACCCAGCTACCTAACTCTACGACACTCGGCTAGTAAACCGATGTCGTTGAGGACCAAGGGCCACAATCACATCAACATTCATCACAAAGAAGCAAATCATTCATCACACAAAGACAAACAACACAAGCATACAACAACAAACATCTCGTTTCTATATGTATCTTTTAATTAAATGGTGGTCTTTCCTTACAAAGGGGAAACTACTCTCTATGGTTGTTGAAGGACGAGGAGAAGAACATGACGTGTAGGATAGGGACACGAGCACAATAAGGGATGGAGTCAAGGCAAGCATTGTGAGCGACCAGGAAAAGGATATGACCAAGGGTATAATGGGCAAAACACTACTCTCGAGTTGAGATAGACAAGGGGAGATTCCAAAAAGTAGATCTGAGATAAGCATCCAAACAGGATCTAGTGATTATGAAGGTAAGGGTGATATCAAACAAAAGCTAAGACTCGCAATGCGAAAGAGGAAAAAGAAACGACCAAGAGCGGGACGGGTAAGACAACACTCTTGAATTTAAATGGAAGGGGAGGCATTAAAATGCAGGTAAGCATCAAGGTAAAGGTCGAGGGATGACAAGGGTTAAGGTGATAACGGACGAACACACGATAAAGGATGTATTTTAAGCAGGACTTGCAAGGTGTCAAAGAAGGGGGAGCAATCAACGATGAAATTGATGAGGCATTATCCCCGAACAGGGATGTAAATGAGGAGGCTTCAAAGAGTAGGTTCAATGTAAGCAGGAAGGTAAGGGAATATATATCACGAGGGTCTGAAGGTGATAACAGACAAGGATGTAGGAGAGAAGGTAAATAGGCATAAGACAAAGGATATAAGTACCATAGAGGATGGAGTTAAGATAGGACCTGTAAATGGAGAAGGGCAGGGTACGTCCAAGGGCCAGATAAGTAAACTGCCACTCTCCAATTGAGGTGGAAGAGAGGAGATTTTTAAAGAGCCAAAATAAAGATGAGTATCAAGGCAAGATCGATGGATGACAAGGAGATAGTGATAGCAAATAAAACACACAACAAAGGATGGAATTAAGACAAAACCTGTAAGGCAATAAGGAGTGAAAAGAAATCAAGGGAGAGATAGGTAACTCACAACCTCAAACTGGGTTGAA
The DNA here is from genome assembly GCF_902167145.1 of Zea mays. Lineage (NCBI taxonomy): Eukaryota > Viridiplantae > Streptophyta > Magnoliopsida > Poales > Poaceae > Zea > Zea mays. The sequence goes on along the minus strand of NC_050105.1, from coordinate 133,840,069 downwards.
GGAAAAGGGGGGGCTTTTAAAGGACAAGTTCAGAGTAAGCATTTAGGTAGAAGCCATAAATATCGCAAAGGTCAAAGGCGATAACGGACCAGGGTATAAGAGAAAAGACGAAGGCATAGAAGAGCCAGTGGTATGAGTACAACAAAAAATGGAGTTAAGATAAGACTCACAAAATGGCGAAGTGGAGAAAACAATCAAGGGTAAGATAGGTAAGGTTCCAACAGAAGGTTGAAGTAAATATTCCTTACCAAGGGAAGTTATAAGGAAACAACGAGATCACCAATCATGTGCGAGATAAAATGATCGTTCATGGATCGTTGAGAAACAAGGATGGTTAAAGGCATGTATACTGAAATGTTTTAAATAGGCGTTTGAATATGAAAGTAAGCATATAAAAATATGAGAGTATGCAAGACTCCAAGGACGTGAGCATACTAAGACCAAGGGAATAGAAATTGTTGAAAGATAATGACTTAACGACAGAATAGGAGGGGATCTCAAAAGACAAGGTCAGGGATATATAAACTAAAATATTTAAATAGGCAACATAGTTTTCAGAGGTAAGTATTTGAAACAAGAGTATTGAAGAATCTAGGGATACGAGCATGTCAATACCAAGGAAATAAAGATGGCTAAACGGTGGCAAATTAATGACAAAAGGAAAAAAATTCCAAAGGCAATAAGGTTATGGTCAGGGGGCATCTAAAAAGATGTCGCAAGCACAAGAGTGAGATCAGATCTAATAGAATGAGAGAAGTATAGACCATACTAGAATAAAATACTTTTGGCAAGGGGGCATATAGGAGCACAACATAGAATTAGTCGAGGTGACTAATATTTTGAAGCAGAATCAAGGATGAGGTGAAGTAATAATCAATAAGTCCTTAAAACGGTCAATGCTACTCTAGGATAGCGGTCCTACAGTCAGCAAGGACTTTGATACCACTTATGTCACACCCGGTTTTGGAAGGTAAACCGAATGCGAACCATGTACGTGCCAGGATCAGAACTCACGTACATAGCGATTACATAAATGACTCATTATAGCACAATGCCTCGAATAACAATAAAGAGTAAGTAGTAATATTAAAGACTAGAGTCATTTACATAATATAAAACAAAGTACACAGAATCAAAACGTAGCCAACGTAAATTAACCCACCACAGGCAGCTGACTGGGGGAGGTCACTAGCCTTCCTCGAACTCGTCGAAGTCCTGGAACTCCTAGAGATCCGCCTCGACACCTTCTTATTTACCTAAGCATAGATTGCACCAAAGGCAACCTGGTGTTTTGTGAAAGCAAGGGTGAGTACACATCAACGTACTCAACAAATGTCTCGTTTGGCTGAAGTGGACTAGCTTTATGTGGAGTTAAGCTCAAAGCAGTTGCTTTTAGTTGGTCAGGTATTTATTATTAGTGGAAGCCAAGTTTTATCATATAACCAAATCCGTGAACCATTTCCTCATCGAGGAAAAACATTATCATCATCGAGCCAAAACCATAAATAAAACCATTGTATCTCGAACCATCTGTATCTCTAATCAAAGAGGATCCCAAGGCCGCTCATAACCGTGAGCACGACTGATATATCAGTTTCTAACCCTCTGCAGAGGTTGCACACTTTACCCACAAGTCGTGATTCCCATTCTGCCTGGAGATCAAGATTCTCCATTGATCACTACCAAGGTGACCTAGCAGGGTCTCACTACGTAGCCTTTACAAAGATTTCCCAGAGGTCATAGCTGCCTGTTAGGTTTCTCCAGTTTGATAAACACAGTACATCTCCCCAAAGGAAGGGTGACTAACAAAACCAAATCGAGAACCTCTACAACCAGCCTCGACAGAGCAAGTACTGTGCCCGGACCCCATTGACGGTCCTACGGCGAAGCCAACTACTCCTCTGGTTCCTCTAATTAATCAGCTAAGGGCGTCTCATTCCACCCTCATGGCTGCACTGTTTTCCCGGGTTGTCACTCGCCGAACAGGTCCTTACGGAGAGGTACTCAGGAAACACAGTATCACAGGAACATCATCGGAATAACATCATCGTATCATAATATTCACATCATGTTCATTGATTAAAGTAAGGCAATAGCATGAAGCTAACCATGATAACCCAAAAGGTAATCAAGGACAGGATAAATAGAAAGCTAGTCAATCCTTAGGTTGATCATGGTATGCGGGGCAGTGAATTATAAAGTAAATGGGACATAATGGGTCAGAGGACACTTGCCTTCACCAAACAGATGCTCAGGGTCTTCAATCTCGTAGAACTCAAAGAACCAGATCACTTGGTCGCCGACTCTTGATCTTCGATTCCTTGAAGCGCGGAAACAAATCGCGATCTAATCGCAACGCGAAGCGAAGACGAACAAGCACAAGCAAACAATATATATATATGTATATATATATAACATTACACCATACAAGATAAAATGTTATAAAAACATGCAGCATAAAATAGAGCTCGATTATATGGTCACGCGAGGGAAAGAAACGTCGAACTCGAAGCTACCGTTGAGAGATTAGCGCGTTAACGCTAAACAAGTATTAACTATAACTTTTAATTTGACATTATCAAATATAAATATTATACACCGTTTAGTTCGATTAATCTGCTATACTAACAAATGTCAGTTAATTAAGTAATTTAATTAAAATGGGAGATTCCAAGTGAGACGAATTTATGACGCGTGAAACAGCATGACAGCGTGCAAACGACGCGCGGACACGCGCGACATAGCACGCTGACGACACACGAAACAGCGCGCGCGACGAATCAGCACGCGACCACGAGCACATCACGCACGAACAACGCGCAGACAGCACGTGCACGACGCGCGAAGCAGCACGCCACCGCGCGCGGAATAGCACCCGCGACAAACGAGAATAACTGAACAGGTGACATGTTTATACTAAACGAATGTTAAATAAATAGAAAGTAGTTAAATTAATATTATCCATGTTAATATTTATTATAAAAGCCCAAGTTAAACCCTACATATTTAATCTAATTAGAATATTAATCTAATAAATATTAATCGAGCGAGCCTTAAGTTGAGTATCTAAAATATATGACCTGACAGATTAACATTATTAACGTGAGTGTTCGTAAGCGAAAACAACTTATTATCATGAGCAGACGTCGTGCGACCCGCGTCATCGACACGCAAGATACGTGCGAACGATGCACGACAAGGCGAGCGACATGTGCAAGTGGCACACGCGACGCACGCAAACGACGTGTGACAACGCGTGCGAACCGCACGCGTGACACGCGCGAACGACGCGCGACAACACAAGAATAATGCACGAACTATACGCACGAACAACACGACGACGGCGAGCGCCACACGTGCGAACAGCGCGTAGACAGTGCGACGACGCGCACGACTCACGAGAGTCGCTAACAGACATCGTGTTTATACTAAACACTAAATAGGTATTAAATACCATGTCTAAGTTGTTAAAATCACATTACCACATATTTACAATCGCCTAGCTAAAATCATAATTTTAATCCGATTGAGTATTCACTTTACTGACCGACAATTAAATACGAAATTAATTAGCGCCGGAGGATAGACGAGGTAGACGGGAGTCGTCTAGGGGTAGACGAACGTCGTCTAGGGGGTAGACGGATGTCGTCGGGACCCTGACGACGCGCTTCGCGAATATTAATTATGATATTTTATCTTATTTGACTTAGCCATATTAGCAAGTAATTATTGTAAGCACCAATAAAATCATTACCTAAATCTGATTGTGTTGTTACTCGAATAATCGTCGTTTTAGTACGCTTTTAATTAGTACGAGCGATTCTAGATAGAGTGGTTTACTGAATTGCGATGAGGTGTGCAACGCACGAGGGCGATGAGTGTGCTGCGTGCGGGATAGCGCACGCAACCACGCGGATGCAGTACAGGTTCGACGTGCGACGAATGACGATGACATCCACAGTGAACGCGCGGTGACAACAGTGTCTGCGGCTAGGGATTCACCCTGCGGACGTGCAAAGACCGAGGCGCCAGGGCATGCTGCATAACGATCGCGAGCAGCGCAGGCGGACACGAATGGCCACCCAAACGCGGATACCCGGTCCGCGGGCTGCGCACCACGCCATGAGTGTCGGGGTCACGCCAGGCTTCCGCTTGGGGAGGGGCTGGGCTCGGCCGGTCTGGACGGGCTCCGGGCACGTCGAGCGAGCGCCAAACCGAGCACGGCAAGAGGAGAGGAGGAGAGGGATGGAGAGAGGAAGGGGGCGAGCTCACCACGAATAAACGAAGGGCGGGTCCAAGGGAACTTCATGCAAGCTCAGGACTTCACACCATGCGACGAACTCGACGAGGGAGAATCACGGGCGTAGCTTACTCCGGGCGGACGGCGAGGCTCGACGGCGTCTTTTCTCTATCCTCTCTTTGTCCTCTGTATCCCACTTTTTAAGATTCTCCAACCACTTCTTGTCTTTCTATGAGATTTTTGTGTCAATCCACTGCTCAAAATCACAGAGCGGTGGAGGAGTCTACAAAACATGCAATGATTAGTACCAAAACAAAACATGCACCACTTCGTATGAAAGCTGTGAACTAACTAAAAAATTATTCTCACCATTAAATTCATCCGACGCTGAACAATCGTTGGCTCAAATGCATAGTTACCACACATCTAATACCTCTGTCGATAGGTGTCATGATCCTCTGACTTGTCAACCTTGCAAGGATCACCACAAAAACACATAGGCACTAGAACACCAGTTGGCAAAGGAAACGGGTCGAAGGCAGTTCCGGTCAACGGACCCTTCATAAATTTCGATATGTTTTATAAGACTCACAAATATTAGTTATTACATTTAATACAACACTTACCTTTGTTTAGCAGATTTACCACGCCTAGACATCCTACAAATCGATAATATGACAATAAAAATGATTCCCAAACGTTAACCCTAACCCTATTAATTAGACATAGCAAAAGACCAAAAAAATGGAGGGAGATTACCTTGATACACATGAATAATGGAATCAAGTCGTTGATTTAGGTTGATATTGGTCGTTTGGTAGAAGAGAAATGATTATACACGCTAATTTAATTGGCACCGACTCGTTCTAGCTCGGCGGTAATAGTGATGGTGCCGAGGTAGAGATTCATTTTTTTTGAAATGAAACTGGAAAATACATATTTGTGAAAATAAAATAAAAAAAAACTAAATTGCAAAAAATACGACGCGGGAGACAGCAACCTGGGAGCTACGTGCACGTGTAGGCCAAGCTATGTGCAAGTGCCCCAGGGTGGTGGGCAACCATGTCCTAATCCACAGAAACAAGCACGTACCCAACCTTCTACAGCTATTATCCCAATAAGGCTTTGTTCGTTTACACCAATCCCGCTCTGGATTAGCATGGATTGGAATTAAATCCATGCCTCAATCCATGCCCCAAAATAATCCATGACTACTTAATTTTTTTATTCGGTTAAACCCATCATGGAATATAACCCAAAGATTTGGGAATTTTTTAAACTATGGAAGACATGGATTCTATCCATAGCCCATTAGGTATGGAACAAATCCATGAGATATTGCACAAGTTTACATTAGAATCCATGGATCAAAAGAATAACTAGCTTTGAAAGTCACATGGATTTGTTGATGGATTTAATCCCACCATGGGATTGGGTGTGAGATATGGATTCACCCAATCCATACCCGGATTAAATCCATGATGGGATTATATCCCATGTAACCGAACAAGGCCTAAGTAGTCCGAGTGTCCGACGGGTAGATTATCAAAAGATAGATGTATATATTATGAATAGATAGATGGATAGATTTGGGGTTGGTTATTTTCCAAAACCGCTAAATTAGTTAGCTACAACTATATCCAGATATATTTTTAGCCGGTGAACGGACTTGCACGGTGAACGGACTTGCACGCTTGCTTGCATATAAAGTCTGCCCACACGGCCACAACACGATCAAAGTCGAGCCGAGTCCTCTTCTATTTGCGGGAACGGTCAAATACCGCCTCTCGGAGAATCGAAGCCGAACTGGGCGTCGGGCGTAATGGATCTGCTGAAGCGAGAACTCGAGAAGAAGCGGAAGGCGGCGACGGCCGACTTCGGGGGCAAGAGCTTCGTGCGGCGGTCGGAGCTGGAGCAGAAGCAGCTCCAGAAGCGGCGCGACGAGCACCGCCAGCTCCTCGCCAAGGCCGGCACGTCGGCGCCCTCCGCGAATTCCGCCGCAGCTGCTACAGGTTCCGAGGAGCGTCGCATCGACGAGCTCGACCTCCCACGGCACGAGGTGGTGCGGCGCCTCCGCGTGCTGCGCGAGCCCGTCACGCTGTTCGGGGAGGACGACGACGCCCGCCTCGCGCGCTTCAAGCTCGTGCTCAAGTCCGGCATCATCGACGACATCGACATGATCGAGGGACAGACCAACGACTTCCTCCGCGACATGATCGAGATGCGCAAGCGGCAGAAGGCCGGGAGGGACACCTACGCCAAGGGCAAGAGCAAGCGTGTTGATGACGGGGGTGCTGCCGGAGGCAGTGCGGATGATGGGGATGCCAAGGGGAGCGGCGATGATGCTAACGCAGACAAGGACTCCAAGAGGATGAGGACCAAGTTTGAGGAGCTTTGCAATGAAGACAAGATCTTGGTGTTCTTTAAGAAGCTGCTTAATGAGTGGAACCAGGAATTGGATGAGATGACTGAGCTAGAGAAGCGGACAGCAAAGGGGAAGTCTATGGTTGCAACATTCAAGCAGTGTGCACGGTATCTCAGCCCGCTGTTTGAGTTCTGCAGAAAGAAGGTATTGATTCTTATGCAATTTCCATCTGTTGGTTGCTTAAATTGTGCTATTAATACTGATGCTCATCTGAATATTGATTATGTTTATATCGTTGACAACTATTTTCATTACAGCCTTTCATCAAGTTTCTTGGTGCATGCTTCACTGATTCTGATGCATGTATGGCTGGATCCATTTTTTAGGTTCTTCCTCATGACATCCGTCGAGCATTGCTTGTTATTGTGGAGTGTTGCATGAAGCGAGATTATCTAGCGGCAATGGACCAATACATCAAGCTGGCAATCGGGAATGCACCATGGCCCATTGGAGTGACCATGGTTGGCATCCACGAGCGTTCTGCCCGAGAGAAGATCTACACAAACAGCGTCGCCCACATCATGAATGACGAGACCACTCGCAAGTACCTTCAGTCAATCAAGAGGCTGATGACGCTTTCCCAGCGGCGTTACCCTGCACTGCCCTCAAAATCAGTGGAGTTCAACAGCCTGTCAAATGGGAGTGACCTGCAGGCGCTTCTATCGGCAGAGAATGGTTCGGCTAAAGCTTCCGAGGAAAGGCTCCGGTTTATGCCTTCGCAGACTAGATTGGATTTCAAGTAGAGCTATGCTTGTGTAATATCAACAATTAATTCTGCCTGTTTTTTTTCTGTTATCTTTTTCTGTTTGTGCATGCTAATTAAATCCCTTTACCGCGACATCGGGTCGATCAAAGTTTTTATTAATATATCAGCCAAATTCTGGAGAACCATTTTTTACTATTTATCATCAAGCAGCAGCCATGTTTACCGTATTAATCAATTTTGGTGCTAGTATCAGTACCGCAACTGACAAGATCTGGAAACCATGTTGCATTTATCGCATGATTGTAAGTTCAGTCACCACACCACGATAAACTAAAGTCGCAGCCTGGCCTGTAATCTACCTACCCTATGTACTCGTAATTGTTGTCTCAACTCAGATAATGGCATCTAACACCACGACCGATGGTCCCTAAATCAGACCCAAGAAGAAGGTTAACCTCGAATAAACGAGACCAAGACCGGAAAAGAAAAGATCAACCTCGTCAAGGAAGGAGAGAAGTTAAACTCAATCTTTAGATGCATTACCACCCAACACGGAATTCTTCCTCACCATAAACTTTCTTACCCCCGGCTATTCTTGCCCTAACCTATCCATCTCTTATATCCTACATATAATAAGTTGTTGGATACCTATGCTCTCCTAATCACCCACTATTGACTATAAAAAATGAGACTCTGGATTTTTTTAACAAATTATAGACTAAAAACTGAATTAAAAACCAATTATTTTGTATCCCTTTTCTTACTAATCTCGAGAACGAGATTTCTGTTAAGGGGGTAGAATTTGTAAAGCGCAAAATTGGACAAGAAAAAATATAAAATAAATAAATAAAGAGACCAAATGAAAAGTGGAAAGATCTTCATATCAAGCCATCTCAAAGAACCACGGCACCAGGAAAAGGGCGCCACCGTGGTACGTACAGGGAGAGAGAAAAAGAAATTGGGTGAGATAGGTGTGTAGTACCTGGGCATGCTGGTGCTCGGGGATTCACTGAAGCGTTGAAGAACACCAAAGTCTAGGCGGATTTTCCTCTTGGTTTCGAGATTCATCGCAGGGTCGCGGCGAACTGTGGTCGGCGTCGTAGCCAGCTTGTCATCGGCGAGTGCTTTTCCGCCTGTGTTGACACTGTCTTCGTTTCTTTTGTGTGCGGCCGCGGATGGGCTAGTGCTCGAGCGTGCGCCAGCGCGGCGTTGCTGCCGGATTATGCGCCATGGTGGCCCTCGGGCCTCGGCTGCTCCCAGGTCTATCTCGCGGGGCGTGAGATTGGGGCGAGAGATGGAAGATGCACAACAGCCGTCTGATGTCAAAAGTGTGGTCAGGATTTGGCGATGGTGACCTCCCTGCAATGTTTTGATCTGGGCTGATCCGATGCGTCAGTTAGTAGATGAGCGCTCTGGATTAGATCGCGCGATCATAAAATCCGTGCCGTATATCCTAAGCCAGAGTTGTGGCCCTCGGGCGTCTGGCTCGTGCTGTGCCGCCGTTTGACCATCTATAGGCGTGCAGCGGGTTAATTTGAAATAGGTGCAAGGGGTTATTTGTAAAAATATGACACGGGACGATCGTTGAAACTGATGCTTTAAGTATAGTATAGAGTATAGATATAGATTACAGGCTGCGACTTTAGTTTATCGTGGTGTGGTGACTGAACTTACAACCATGCGATAAATGCAGTATGGTTTCCAGATCTTGTTAGTTGCGGTACTCACACAATCACACAAGCACCAAAATTGATTAATACGGTAAACATGGCTGTTGCTCGATGATAAATAGTAAAAAATGGTTCTCAATTTGGCTGACATATTAATAAAAACTTTGACCGACCAGATGTCGCGATAAAGCGATTTAATTAGCATGTACAAACAGAAAAAGAAAAAAAGATAAAAAACAGGCAGGATTGATTGTTGATGTTACACAAGCATCTCAAGCTCTACTTGTAATCCAATCTAGTCTGCGAAGGCATATGCTGGCATCAACCGGAGCCTTTCCTCAGAAGCTTTAACCGAATCATTCTCTTCCGATAGAAGCGCCTGCAGGTAGAGATGAAAACGGTTTCGGAATTTTTCGAAATTCCGGAAACCGATTTCGATATTTTTCGATCGGATATATCGGTAACGGTATTTTTCGAAAACGGAATCGGTTTTCGGAATTGACTATCGGTATCGGAATCGGTATCGGAATCGGCTTGGTGTTTTACCGACCGTTTCCTTCGGTTACCGGTTTTTGTCGGAAATTACCGGATTTGTGTTTCGGAATTTTCTGGAATTGTCTCGAAATTTTTTGGAATTGTGTCTCGGAATTTTCTAGCATGTGATTTTTCGCTTCGCCTATACGTCTCTAGATAAGGATTACTTATTTTTGTATTTTTTGGACGCCTTAAGATTTTTTGGGATATATGGTGTTGGAAGGCAGTTGGGATTAACGATTTGGTCTCTCGAACGAATCCACCCTTTTCTATATACATGTTATGTGTTAGTAATATATAATGATATAGAGTCGACAGTCTATCTTTTCCACACACTAGGTTTTAGGGTTTTCCTATGAGGTTGTGAAAAACTCTTTATGTGAGGAAAAAATATTTCATAAGTAAGCATGTCATGTCAGCTAGATCGAGTGGATATTGTGAATTGTGAACTTTGAGTCTCTGAACTCGTGATATTTGTGAACTTGTTATAGTGTGAACTTGTTATATTGTGAACTTGTGATCTTTGTAAACTTTTTATATTATAAATTTGTGATCCTTGTGAACTTGTTATATTGTGAACTTGTTATATCATGAATTATGAACTTGTGGTCCTTGTGATCTTTTGTCAACTTTGTTGTATTGTGAAGTTTGATATGTTTACCGATCATATTTTAGATTTCGACCGTTACTAGTGTATTTTCCGCACCAAACTTTCATTTCCGATGTTTCCAAAATACCGATATCGTTTCCATTTCCGGAGTTACCGTTTTAGATTTTGTTTCCAATAAAAAATATGAAAACGGTAATGGTTTTAGTGTTTACCGACCGTTTCCATCCGTTTTCATCCCTACCTGCAGGTCACTCCCATTTGCTAGGCTGTTGAACTCCACTGATTTTGAGGGCAGTGCAGGGTAACGCTGCTGGGAAAGCGTCATCAGCCTCTTGATTGACTGAAGGTACTTGCGAGTGGTCTCGTCATTCATGATGTGGACAACGCTGTTTGTGTAGATCTTCTCTCGGGCAGAACGCTCATGGATGCCAACCATAGTCACTCCAATGGGCCATGGTGCATTCCCGATTGCCAGCTTGATGTATTGGTCCATTGCCGCTAGATAATCTCGCTTCATGCAACACTCCACAATAACAAGCAATGCTCGACGGATGTCATCAGGAAGAACCTAAAAATGGATCCAGCCATACATGCATCAGAATCAGTGAAGCATGCACCAAAAAACTTGATGAAACCGCCGCCCCCGTTCGACGCCCGCAGCCGCCACTCGCCGCCTGGTCCCTGGCCGTCCACACTCTCCACCGCCCGGTAACCCGCTCTCCATGTACTTATTGATTTGTAGTTATTATTGTAAATGGTTAATAGTGGGTAAATCGTTAGTAGTTAGTAGTTTGTTATTATTGATAAATTGTTAATCCACCGTGTGGTGGTAGTTTGTAGTTAGGTATTAGTTAGTTATTATCTTGTATTAGTTTACAATTATTTATTAGGTACTAGGTAGTTTATAGTTAGGTATTAGTTAGTCATAGTGGATGGGGTTATGCACTAACCATCACAATTGGTTATTCAACGTTGAATTCGTATTTCAAATAGATGGACAATTTTTTGGGCATATACCATGGATGCATCGTGGAATAAGATCGTTATGGAAATGCTGAGTTCGTTGACATGCAACGTGTGGCTGTGATATTCGATGATAGACCCTCCTTTAATGAGGTGGTTGCTAAGGCTAAGGAGAAGATTTATTGTCATGATGCTGATGACATCGTCATTGATGGGGTGCTAAACGTAGGTCCTCTACCCAGCGTGCAAAGACTTATCATCCCAATTGAGTGTCAGTGAGAGTGGGATAATTATGTTAAATCAGCTATGAAGACACAAAAGCAAGTCATGGAGGTAGTGGTACGACGTTTGTTAGTTGCCTCTCGCCTTGAAGATGAAAACTATGATCGTGGTGTTGAGGTCGTGCCAACTGTGCATGATGCTCAATCTGCCCCCAATATGATCCCATTAAGTGAGCCTACAAATGATTGTGGAACTCATTACCTCCACCTAGATTCTACCGAGGGTATCACTTTGGCAGGGACCCTTGCAGTAAGTCTCTTTGTAGCCGCTCATCATTTTCGAGCATACCTATTTTGTTCTTTTCATTGCTGCCATTTTATTCTTTTGTTGGTCCTTGTTGCAGGAGACATTCCTTATGTTCTGGTTGATCCTACGATCAGAACACATATCCATTGTGGAGATGGAATTATTGCATCCAATAGTCCTGAGTTTAGGAATGAAGAGGAGCCTTATGCCTTTGCTATGGCCGCTGATTCAGATGATAACCGTTCGGTTGGTGAACTTACACATAGTGATATTGAGATGTTGAAGCGTGTTATTCCAGAGCACCAGAATCCAAGAGTGCATGAGTTCAGCGATCTGAGTCTATCTCATGACGCCTTTGCAGAAGGGAGGGATGATGGGTTGCTAGATGCTCCTGAGGCGGGTCCTAGCATGATGATCGAAATGGGTCCGGTTTTCAAGGACCTAAATGCCTTGAAGATGTGGTCGCAACATTATGCCATCTTACGTAAGAGGTCGTATAGGGTGCTTCATTCAAACGAGAAGCGGCGTACGCTATTGTATGTGACAAGGACCAGTGTCCATGGAGGGTCAGTGCTATGATATAGAAGATCATCGGAAAGTGGAAGATAACAAAAATTGTGGGCTCACACAATTGTGCTGGACATGAGCTAATGACGAAGCATCGCCAGTTGACCTCTACCCTCATTGGGAAGTGACATATGGGAATATTGCAGTCAGAACTAAATATGAAGGTGATGACGATCATGCGAATTGTGGAGAATGTGTACGATGGATACAAGATAACATATGGCAAAGCGTGGAGGGCTAAGCAATGTGCTTGGAAGATGATATATGGGGACTGGGAGTCTAGGTACGAGCAGCCGCCTGTTCTTCTCAATGCAATGAAGGCGGCAAATCCATTCATGCATCATGAGTACATCCCTAAACAAAATACATGGATTAATGAGAGGCAAATATCTAGCATTTTCATAAGTATCTAGCCTTTTCAGAAGCATCTAGCCTTTTTAGAAGTACATAGCCTTTTTAGAAGCATCTAGCTTTTTCAGAAGTATCTAGCCTTTTTAGAAGTAGCTAGCCTTTTTAGAAATACCTAGCCTTTTTAGAAACATCTAGCATTTTCATAACACATACCACCTTGACATTGCCCTATTTATACGTGACCATTTGGTTCATTGTGTTATACAAAGGGAAGTCACCAGCTAAAATGGTTTCAGGGTCATCTTGAGGAAAGGGTTCTAGAAATGAGAGAGCAAAGGGTGTGGGGAAGGGACCTCCAATTTGTTATGATGGGCCACTTGGCCCCAATTATTTTGAGGAAGCAGCATATGAATTTCCAGTACAAAGTAAAAGTGATTTCAATAAGAAGGTTCAACTTAGGTCTTACGATAACAGGAGAGAAGATTGGTCGAAGTGCATGCATGGTGAGGATTGCTTGGTGCATATGTTCGTCGAGAGGGGGATTGATGGAGGCCGATGTTTCTTCAGATGTCCTTATGCATATGTAAATATTAATTATAATCCTTTGTTCTATATGATTTTGTTCTTGAGTAAAACTAACTGTAAACATTTATACAACATTCATTGGTATATGAACTACTAGAAAACTGTTCTGTATCAATTGCTTTAATTGTGTTGATTCTCTGTATCAATTGCTTTAAGTCGTCTTCATTAATTGCTTTTAGTGCCTAATTTGAATCCATAATAAGTAGTTCATTACTATATAACATTGTTCGATACTAAATAATACATAATAAGAAGTTTGTTACTACATAACATCATATAAGCACCTAGACTACTAAGTGCAACAGGGCCATTTGCCCTTGCGAAAAGCATCAGGGTTCTACCCTATTGCGTCCTTTGCACGACGTGCACGCTTGTCACACCCGGTTTTGGAAGGTAAACTGAATGCGAACCATGTATGTGCCACGATCAGAACTCACGTACATAGCGATTACATAAATGACTCATCATAGCACAATGCCTCGAATAACAATAAAGAGTAAGTAGTAATATTAAAGACTAGAGTCATTTACATAATATAAATCAAAGTACACAGAATCGAAACGTAGCCAACGTAAATTAACCCACCACAGGCAGCTGACTGGGGGAGGTTGCTAGCATAATCCTCGAACTCGTTGAAGTCCTGGAACTCCTGGAGATCCGCCTCGACACCTTCTTCTTTACCTGAGTTAAGCTCAAAGAAGTTGCTTTTAGTTGGTCAGGTATTTATTATTAGTGGAAGCCAAGTTTTATCATATAACCAAATCCGTGAACCATTTCCTCATCGAGGAAAAACATTATCATCATCGAGCGAAAACCATAAATAAAACCATTGTATCTCGAACCATCCGTATCTCTAATCAAAGAGGATCCCAAGGCCACTCATAACTGTGAGCACGGCTGATATATCAGTTTCTAACCCTCTGCAGAGGTCGCACACTTTACCCACAAGTCGTGATTCCCATTCTGCCCGGAGATCATGACTCTCCATTGATCACTACCAAGGTGACCTAGCAAGGTCTCACTACGTAGCCTTTACAAAGATTTCCCAGAGGTCATAGCTGCCCGTTAGGTTTCTCCAGTTTGATAAACACAGTACACCTCCCCAAAGGAAGGGTGAATAACAAAACCAAATCAAGAACCTTTGCAACCAGCCACGGTAGAGCAAGTACTGTGGCCAGACCCCATTGACGGCCCTACGACGAAGCCAACTTGTCGGTGGGAGAAATCCATCGGCTGGGTGGCGGAATGCACCCGCTCTAATCCTAAGATGAGGAGGGGCCTAAGCGGTTTGCCTGTCTATTGGAAGGTGGAAGAACACACGAGGACACAAGGGTTTAGAGTGGTTCAGGCCACCGGAGCGTAATACCCTACCTCCACTGTGGGTAAGCTGTATTGAGAGTGTGATTGAGTCTGTGAGCTTGAGAGTCCGTGTGAACTTGTCCCCTGTAACGTTGTGTGCCTTCCCTTTTATAGTTTAAGGGAGGCATATACAAGGATGCTGAGCCCTGACATGCGGGCCTAGGAGCAAAATGGAATAATTACATTATGTGAACAACTAATGCTGATAGAGTAACGCATGAGTAATCAGTGGGAGTCTTGATGTCCACAATCCATGCTGTATTGATGGGCAGTTACCGTACGAGTAATGCGGGAGTAATGGTGAGTAACTGTGCGGCCCACATATTGTGGACTGAGCATGCCACCTATCAGTGGAATGGACAGGCGCACGTCTTATCCGCCAGGAAGGCGCGCGTAGCCCAGAGGCATCACGCCGGGTTCTGCCCATTGGCTTATGCCACGCGCAGTATGCCACGTGGCAGCATCGGGGCTCAGCCTGAGCAGGGAGCAGGAGTGTATGCGGATAGGTCCGGAGCGCACCAAAGCAGGTCTGGACACGTGTCAGCTCTAGACCCCCGCCTAGGCCTTAAGTAAGGTCTTAGGACCCCACTGTGGGCAGTCTGGACCCCATACAGGGGGTCTGGATCCCATTCTAGGGGTCCGGTCCGTACACGTGGGGGTCCTGGACCAACTTGGAGGTCCGGACTGTATATCCAGGGGTCCAACACTTTCCCGTGGGGGTCTGGACTCACTGTTGATGCCTTGGAGTATATCACTTTCTCTGGCCACGTGGCGGCCCTGGAGCTACCCATGTGGTGGGGTCATGCGTTGTTGCTGGTCCAGAGTAGTCGCCTGAGGCTGGGGCGAGTCATGGTCTGGTCCCACGTATAGCTCCTTTACCACGCGACTAAAGATAGCCGCGTGGGTACTGCGTCTTCATAGAGTAGTAAGGGGTACCCTAGTTTCAGGGTACCGACAGTGGCCCCCGGACCCACCTTAGGGGAGGACGCGAGCCAGCAGGTGGGGCCAAAGCTTGTACTTCGCCTCAACATGGCTCGATTGATGATTGGCGCGCTGTTTCAGTGCGTCTGCTGACGCACTCACCGTCAATCCGCCTTCGGTCACGCCAACTGCCATATCTGTCCCCGCGGCTGACTGAACCGTGGCCCCCACGCCTGGTGGTTTCGTCGGGCCACGTGCGAGGCGCCTTGTTGCTGCTGCATTGGTTAAAATATTACCTTCTGTTTTCCGCAGCGACTCTAAGGAGGCGCACTACAGGCGTGCGTGACGGTTCGCTCTTTTCGCACCCGAAGTTCGGCACACAAACCGTATGACTTGTGGACCCGGGCCCCCATGTCATAGACTGGGTTTGTCTTCTGCAGTGGTCCCAAGGAGGCGCACTACAGGCGCATGCGGTGGTTCGCACTACAGGCGCGCGCGGTGGTTCGCCTTTTCCGCACCTGAAGTTCAGCGCACAATCCGTATGACTTGTGGACCCAGGCCCCCGTGTCATAGACTAGGTTGTCTTGGTGCGCGTCGGGCGAGATTTTCTGCGGTGATTGAGGGGCGCGCGGAAGGGTTTCCCTAACAAGGACTCTGGTTTCCTTGAAAAAGGAAATCACCCCGCGTGCAGCAGTTACCTTTTCGCATTCTCTCCCAATCGCTTGCGCCTCTTTGCCTTCGTGCTCCTCTGCTCTCCACTCGCGCCGCCGCACACGCCATGGCTTCGCTTGGCCACCCTGAGCGTTTCCAGTCTGAGGGAGCACTCAACCTGGTGCGCGGCCTGCTCGGATGGAGCGCACCGGGGCTCGCCGAAAGAATCCGCGCCGGCGCTGCTCCCCTCGGCGATCTCGCCACCGGGGAGTTCGTGCTATTCATCTCCTACATCTCCTGTGGGTTGGCGCTACCGATCTCACCCTTCTTCTTGCTGCTGCTAGATGTCGGTGGGAGAAATCCACCGGTCGGGTGGCGGAATGCACCCGCCCTAATCCTAAGATGAGGAGGGGCCTAAGCGGTTTGCCTGTCTGTTGGAAGGTGGAAGAACACACGAGGACACGAGGGTTTAGAGTGGTTCAGGCCTCCGGAGCGTAATACCCTACCTCCACTGTGTGTAAGCTGTATTGAGAGCGTGATTGAGTCTGTGAGCTTGAGAGTCCGTGTGAACTTGTCCCCTGTAGCGTTGTGTGCCTTCCCTTTTATAATTTAAGGGAGGCACATACAAGGATGCTGAGCCCCGACATGCGGGCCCAGGAGCATAATGGAATAATTACATTATGTGAACAACTAATGCTGATAGAGTATCGCATGAGTAATCAACATGAGTCTTGATGTCCGCAATCCATGCTGCATTGATGGGCAGTTACCGTACGAGTAATGCGGGAGTAATGGTGAGTAACTGTGCGGCCCACGTATCGTGGACTGAGCATGCCGCCTGTCAGTGGAATGGACAGGCGCATGTCTTATCCGTCAGGAAGGCGCGCGTAGCCCAGAGGCGTCACGCCGGATTCCGCCCGTTGGCTTATGCCGCATGTAGTATGCCACGTGGCAGCATCGGGGCTCTGCCTGAGCGGGGAGCAGGAGTGTATGCGGATAGGTCTGGAGCGCACCAGAGCAGGTCTAGACACGTGTCAGCTCTGGACCCCCGCCTGGGCCTTAAGTAAGGTCTTGGGACCCCACTGTGGGCGGTCCAGACCCCATACGGGGGGGTCTGGATCCCATTCTAGGGGTCCGGTCCATACACGTGGGGGTCCTGGACCAACTTGGAGGTCCAGACTGTATATCCAGGGGTCCGGCACTTTCCCATGGGGTCCAGACTCACTATTGATGCCTTGGAGTATATCACTTTCTCTGGCCATGTGGCGGCCCCGGAGCCACCCACGTGGTGGGTCAGGCGCTGTTGCTGGTCCAGAGTAGTCGCCCAAGGCTGGGGCGAGTCATGGTCTGGTCCCACGTACAGCTCCTTTACCACGTGACTAAAGATAGTCGTGTGGGTACTGCGTCTTCATATAGTAGTAAGGGATACCCTAGTTTCAGGGTACCGACACAACTACTCCTCTGGTTCCTCTAATTAATCAGCTAAGGGCATCCCATTCCACCCTCATGGCTGCACTGTTTTCCCGGGTTATCACTCCCCGAATAGGTCCTTACGGAGAGGTAGTCAGGAAACATCCTGAGTCCCCTAAGTATCACAGAAACATCATCAGAATAACATCATCGTAACATAATATTCACATCATGTTCATTGATTAAAGTAAGGCAATAGCATGAAGCTAACCATGATAACCCAAAAGGTAATCAAGGACAGGTTAAATAGAAAGCTAGTCAATCCTTAGGTTGATCATGGTATGCGGGACAGTGAATTATAAAGTAAATGGGACATAATGGGTCAGAGGACACTTGCCTTCACCAAACAGATGCTCAGGGTCTTCAATCTCGTAGAACTCAAAGAATGTCACACCCGGTTCCAGGGGGTAGAACCGAGCGCATACCATATGTGTGCCAGGATCCATTTCCACACATATGTTGACGTTACAAGTGTATATATCAAAAGACAATGCAATAAAGGTGTAAAGAGAGTATAATACTTTATTACATCATCTGAAACATTGTATCTTGAACAAGTATAAAATCAAAGTAAAGCGGAAATAAATAACAGGGGCAATCTCCCACAGGAAGATGACCAGCGCATCTTAGACTTAGAATTCGTCGTCGACGATAAAATCTCCATCAAAGTCTATAGCATCACCCTCTGATCAAAATAGTAGCAAGGGTGAGCTCACTTAGGGTCGGGGCTCAGCAAGTGGGGGAAAAATTAATGCAGGTATAACATGGTGAGGCTAAGGTTGAGCCGTAAGCATTTTAGTTGGTCAACATTTTAGTAATAACACCTGTCTTACTAATAAGTGTGAATCCCAAATGTCCCATTTAAACAAAGGAATATGAGTATAACAAAAACACTTAAGTGGAACCACTTAAGCAAATTATTGGCAGATCATCGGATCTCAATTTAATTCCGTCTTCAAGTTCAATTATCATGTGAGGAGTCTAGGTCGCTCATAACCGGGAGCACGGTTGATATATCAGTTTTACACTCTGCAGAGGTGGTACAACTTTACCCATCAAATTAGGTAGTAAATCTAGGAAATCCTTAATTAGGTTAACCCATCAAATTATGCAATATATCAAAAAGTAAACATTATTATATGCAATGAGTGGGTACAAAAAGAATATGCAGAGGGAGAATCCACTTGCCTTTCTCAAATGCGTCCTGTGGTTTGTCTTCGAACGTATTCGAATCCTCTACCACACAGTTGGCTTCTAATAGAGTCGCATATCGTACATACAAAAATAAAGCATACACAAATAAATAAACATGCACCATTACATAAACATACACCAATACACAAATAAACACACATCGTACTTATCACGCCTTAAATATGTCCTAAACGCGTAAATACTTATTAATTCAATTATATCTATTATTGTGAGTCCTAAATGGTGAATTTATGAGTGGGTGCAATAAACACAGTTTTAACTAGTATTAATATATTTTAACATCATCAATGAAATTAATGATAATTATCGTCTTTTAATACTAATAAATAAATTAATACCTTTTATTATTTCTAACTCAAATTATTTAGTATAGCAAAAATGAATTTAACATTCTAAAAATCCCTATAAATACTAATTGAACTTTTATCACACAAGTGAGGTTATTTTGACATAAACTAGTACTCTAACAACTTTAGTGCTAAATTTGCGAACATGCTTATTTGGCTAGTAGAAATCTACTTTCCATCCTACTAGTGATATTTTCTCCTTTCTTTATAAAAAGAAAATGCTAATAAAATAATTAGATAAATCATCTAAAAATCCTATATTATTCATGTGACATGAGTTCTATACCATTTTCTAAAACCATTAAAATGCACCTATAACTATAATTCTCCAAATAGTTTCTAAAGTTTATTGCGACCAAATTTACCTACAAAAATTCCTATCTATTGTTTTTATCACCAACGTGTGACTACTAAATTTTGTCATCTTTTTCTAATCCAAAAATCATCGCATCGATTAACATGAATTCTCACGGTACTAATAATCGCATGAATCTACCAAACAATTCCATAACGCACATACACATAAATTGTGAATCACACGTGTTCATATTACAACAAACAAAATATACAACTCATGAATCGAATCAAAAAGTACTTTTATAAAATACACAAAATAATTCGGTTCGTCATCAACCTTGGGTTCGCACGTGCGACGGGGAGAGTTCGACGGGGTTCGGCCGGGTGGAGAAAAGCAGGATCTCGACTACGGACGGCGAGTGCGTGGCTCGAGCGACGAACTGCGGCTCTGGTGAACTCTGACGACGAACGACAACTCCGGCGACGAACGGCACTAGCGATGAGCGAGGAGAGCTAGAGAGAGAGGCGAGCTCGGGTAGGAGGAAGAAGGGAGAGAGCTCTGCTGTCCCTTTTATAGGGAGCAGGAGGGAGAGAAAGGGTCGGCCAAGCTCTTCAATGGGGCGCAGTCGGACTTCATGACCACCAATGGCGCCGACGGTTACAGGGAGTGATGGAGGAGAGGAAACGGAAGAAATGAAGCTCATTAATGGCGAAGAAGAACGGTCGTCGGGGTCAGTTGGTGCGGGGCGCGTCGGTCACGGCCGGGCTCGGTGTCTCGCGTCGGGCTCCTCAGTCGCGGGGGTGGGTTAGCCTCAGTTGGCGCGCTTGGCGTCGCAGCCGGTCGGTGTAGGGCGCCATCGGGGCTCGTGCGGGGCTGGGGACACTCGGTCAGGCGGGCGCTGCTCGGCCGGCTCCCTGGCTGCGCGATGGTGCAGGGCTTCGGCGGTTTCAGGCGCGAGCGTGAGAGAGAGAAGAAGGGAGGAGAGAGAATAGGGGAGAGGAAGGAGTTAGCAGGGGGCGGCGGCGGCTTGGGAGAAGCCAGCCAGGGGGAGGGCGCGGCGTGAGTAAAATGGACCCCTAGTTGGGCCTTAGGGTTAGGTTAGTTTTATCTTTTTTTTCAAATTGCGAAATGAATTGTTAAGGAGCTCGAAAATTCATAAAAAATTCACCAAAACAAGATAAAATGTTATAAAAACATACAGCATAAAATAGAGCTCGATTCTATGGTCACGCGAGGGAAAGAAACATCGAACTCGAAGCTACGGTTGAGAGATTAGCACGTTAACGCTAAATAAGTATTAACTATAACTTTTAGTTCGACATTATCAAATATAAATATTATACACCGTTTAGTTCGATTAATCTGCTACACTAACAAATGTCAGTTAATTAAGTAATTTAATTAAAATAGGAGATTCCAAGCGAGACGAATTTATGACGCGTGAAACAGCATGACAGCGTGCAAACGACGCGCAGACACGCACGACATAGCACGCTGACGACACACGAAACAGCGCGCGCGACGAATCAGCACGCGACCACGAGCGCATCACGCACGAACAATACGCAGACAGCACGTGCACGACGCGTGAAGCAGCACGCCACCGCGCATGGAACAGCACCCGCGACAGACGAGAATAACTGAATAGGTGACGTGTTTATATTAAACGAATGTTAAATAAATAGAAAGTAGTTAAATTAATATTATCTATGTTAATATTTATTATAAAAGCCCAAGTTGAACACTACACATTTAATCTAATAAATTTTAATCGAGCGAGCATTAAGTTGAGTATCTAAAATATATGCCCCGACAGATTAACATTATTAATGTGAGTGTTCGTAAGCGAAAACAACGTATTATCATGAGCAGACGTCGTGCGACCCCCGTCATCGACACGCGAGATACGTGCGAACGATGCGCGGCAACGCGAGCAACATGTGCAAGTGGCACACGCGATGCACGCAAACGACGTGTGACAACGCGTGCGAACCGCACGCATGACACGTGCGAACGACGTGCGATAACACGAGAATAACACATGAACTATACGCACGAATAACACGACGATGGTGAGCTCCACACGTGCGAACAGCACGTAGACAGTGCGACGACGCGCACGACTCACGAGAGTCGCTAACAGACATCGTGTTTTTACTAAACAATAAATAGGTATTAAATACCACGTCTAAGTTGTTAAAATCACATTACCATATATTTACAATCGCCTAACTAAAATCATAATTTTAATCCGATTGAGTATTCAGTTTACTGACCGACAATTAAATAGGAAATTAATTAGCGCCGGAGGATAGACGAGGTAGACGAGAGTCGTCTAGGGGTAGACGAACGACGTCTAGGGGGTAGACGGATGTCGTCGGGACCCTGACGACGCGCTGCGCGAATATTAATTATGATATTTTATCTTATTTGACTTAGCCATATTAGCAGGTAATTATTGTAAGCATCAATAAAATCATTACCTAAACCTGATTGTGTTGTTACTCGAATAATCGTCGTTTTAGTACGCATTTAATTAGTACGAGCGATTCTAGATAGAGTGGTTTACTGAATCACGATGAGATGTGCAACGCACGAGGGCGATGAGCGTGCTGCGCGCGGGATAGCGCACGCGACCATGCGGATGCACTACACGTTCGACGCGCGACGAATGACGATGACATCCACAGTGAACGCGAGGTGACGACAGTGCCTGTGGCTAGGGATTCACGCCGCGGACGTGCACAGACTGAGGCACCAGGGCATGATGCAAAACGATCAAGAGCAGCACAGGCGGACACGAATGGCCACCCGGATGCGGGTACCTGGGCCGCGGGCTACGCACCACACCATGAGTGTCGGGGTCACGCCAGGCTGCCGCTTGGGGAGGGGCTAGGCTCGGCCGGTCCGGGCGGGCTCCGGGCATGTCGAGCGAGCGCCAAACCGAGCACGGCAAGTGGCGAGGAGGAGAGGGATGGAGAGAGGAAGGGGGCGAGCTTACCACGAATAAACGAAGGGCGGGTCCAAGGGAACTTCAGGCAAGCTCAGGACTTCACATCATGCGACGAACTCGACGAGGGAGAATCGCGGGCGCAACTTACTCTGAGCGGACGGCGAGGCTCGACCGCGTCGTTTGGTGTGGCGAGTGTGCTGCGCACGGTTGCGAGAGAAGGCGAGAGGAGTGAGGAACCACACGGAGTGGCCGAGGGGTAAATTTCAACGGCTTGGGCAAGATCGTGGCTGTGGTTTCTGATCCAGGCGCGTCCACGACGCCGTGGAGCGCGCGGGGGTGGAACGTGGCATGGAGCGCGCGCACTGGGCTGCGTGGGGCATGGCCGAGCCATGGGCGCGCGCTAGGGCACCGGCAGGCCGACCAGGCGAGGCTGGGGGCACGGCGGCTGCGCCTATGCGCATGCGCGCATGCAGAGGCACGGTGGCGGCTGGGGAGGGCGCGGCCTAGGGTTTAGGGCACGGGGCTGCGGTGAGCGAGGCTGTCGCACGGCTAGGCCGCCGAAGCAGGCCGGGGGGAAGGCGCGCTGGTGGGCTGCAGCGAGCGAATGGTTCAAGGGGAGGTGGGCTGTGCGCAGGCTGCCAGGGAGGGCGCAGCTGGGCCAAGGGGCAACGGAGAGGGGTTTCTTCTTCTCTTTTTTTATCTTCTTTTCTTTTCCCATTTGAATTCCTAATTAAATAATTGCTCCACAAAATCACCCAACAAATAAGAATAAATAGATGTATGCTCTGGTATGATGCAACATAGAAACTCCTCTAGGGTTTTATTTTACTAGGCTTCAGTTATATAAAACAAAATAATTCTCCACTATTTAGGAAAAAGAAAACAAAATCAAGGAAAAGAGAAGGTAACACCTGAATTTAGTGGATATTAGAAAAGAAATTTTATACCCCCAAATTCAGGGTGTTACAGATCTAACCCCCTTAACAGGAATCTCGCCCCCGAGATTCAAGAAGAAGCTAGCAAGAAATCATGGTTGGTTCGTTGGCTGTTCACAACTTTCTTGAGTTGACTTTGACTGTGTAAGGTTAACTTGTGGACTGGTTGCTTTGACCTTCAGATGTTTGGGACCGATTGATGCAATTCTTGAGGATCTCTTGGACCTATGGGTTAGGACCCACACACGCTTTCACTGCGCCACTTGATTCTTGTTGGTTGATGTTGATCGCATTGTCTTCACTGGGGTTAGCGGCTAACCCCCTTAACAAGAGCATTGATATACACTTGGTGAAGATGCTGCCGACTCTGATCTCAACTGATTAAGAGATGTTGTAGGATGCCAATCAGACATATGCAAGAGAGAAGGGTATAGATAGGAAAAGCAAGTATAGATGGATTAAAGAGAGAAAAGGGAGAGCACCCAGCTACCTAACTCTATGGCACTCGGCTAGTAAATCGATGTCGTTGCGGACCAAGGGCCACAATCACATCAACACTCATCACAAAGAAGCAAATCATTCATCACACAAAGACAAACAGCACAAGCACACAACAACAAACATCTCGTTGCTATACGTAAATTTTAATTAAATGGTGGTCTTTCCTTACAAAGGGGAAACTACTCTCTATGGTTGTTGAAGGACGAGGAGAAGAACATGACGTGTAGGATAGGGACACGAGCACAATAAGGGATGGAGTCAAGGCAAGCATTGTGAGCGACCAGGAAAAGGATATGACCAAGGGTATAATGGGCAGAACACTACTCACGAGTTGAGATAGACAAGGGGAGATTCCAAAAAGCAGATCTGAGATAAGCATCCAAACAGGATCTAGTGATTACGAAGGTAAGGGTGATATCAAACAAAAGCTAAGACTCACAATGCGAAAGAGGAGAAAGAAACGACCAAGAGCGGGACGGGTAAGACAACGCTCTTGAATTGAAATGGAAGGGGAGGCATTAAAATGCAGGTAAGCATCAAGGTAAAGGTCAAGGGATGACAAGGGTTAAGGTGATAACGGACGAACACACAATAAAGGATGTATTTTAAGCAGGACTTGCAAGGTGTCAAAGAAGGGGGAGCAGTCAACGATGAAATTGATGAGGCATTATCCCCGAACAGGGATGGAAATGAGGAGGCTTCAAAGATTAGGTTCAATGTAAGCAGGATGGTAAGGGAATAGATATCACGAGGGTCTGAAGGTGATAACAGACAAGGATGTAGGAGAGAAGGTAAATAGGCATAAGACAAAGGATATAAGTACCATAGAGGATGGAGTTAAGATAGGACCTGTAAATGGAGAAGGACATGGTACGTCCAAGGGCCAGATAAGTAAACTGCCACTCTCCAATTGAGGTGGAAGAGAGGAGATTTTTAAAGTGCCAAAATAAAGATGAGTATCAAGGCAAGATCGATGGATGACAAGGAGATAGTGATAGCAAATAAAACACACAACAAAGGATGGAATTAAGACAAAACCTGTAAGGCAATAAGGAGTGAAAAGAAATCAAGGGAGAGATAGGTAACTCACAGCCTCAAACTGGGTTGAAGGAAAAGGGGGGCTTTTAAAGGACAATTTCAGAGTACGCATTTAGGTAGAAGACATAAATATCGCAAGGGTCAAAGGCGATAACGGACCCGGGTATAAGAGAAAAGATGAAGGCATAGAAGAGCCAGTGGTATGAGCACAACAAAAAAATGGAGTTAAGATAAGACTCACGAAATGGCAAAGTGGAGAAAACAATCAAGGGTAAGATAGGTAAGGTTCCAACAGAAGGGTTGAAGTAAATATTCCTTACCGAGGGAAGTTATAAGGAAACAACGAGATCACCAATTCATGTGCGAGATTAAATGATCGTTCATGGATCTTTGAGAAACAAGGATGGTCAAAGGCATGTATACTGAAATATTTTAAAGGCGTTGGAATATGAAAGTAAGCATATAAAATATGAGAGTATGCAAGACTCCAAGGACATGAGCATACTAAGACCAAGGGAATAGAAATTATTGAAAGATAATGACTTAACGATAGAATAGGAGGGGATCTCAAAAGACAAGGTCAGGGATATATAAACTAAAATATTTAAATAGGCAACATAGTTTTTAGAGGTAAGTATTTGAAACAAGAGTATTGAAGAATATAGGGATACGAGCATGTCAATACCAAGGAAATAGAGATGGCTAAATGGTGGCAAATTAATGACAGAAAAGGAAAAAAATTCCAAAGGCAATAAGGTTATGGTCATGGGGCATCTAAAAAGATGTCACAAGCACAAGAGTGAGATCAGATCTAATAGAATGAGAGAAGTATAGACCATACTAGAATAAAATACTTTTGGCAAGGGGGCATATAGGAGCACAACATAGAATTAGTCGAGGTGACTAATATTTTGAAGCAGAATCAAGGATGAGGTGAAGTAATAATCAATAAGTCCTTAAAATAGTCAATGCTACTCTAGGATAGCGGTCCTACAGTCAGCAAGGGCTTTGATACCACTTATGTCACACCCGGTTTTGGAAGGTAAACCGAATGCGAACCATATGTACGTGCTAGGATCAGAACTCACGTACATAGCGATTACATAAATGACTCATCATAACACAATGCCTCGAATAACAATAAAGAGTAAGTAGTAATATTAAAGACTAGAGTCATTTACATAATATAAAACAAAGTACACAAAATCGAAACGTAGCCAACGTAAATTAACCCACCACAAGCAGCTGACTGGGGGAGGTCGCTAGCCTAATCCTCGAACTCGTCGAAGTCCTGAAACTCCTGGAGATCCGCCTCGACACCTTCTTCTTTACCTGAGCATAGATTGCACCAAAGGCAACCTGGTGTTTTGTGAAAGCAAGGGTGAGTACACATCAACGTACTCAGCAAATGTCTCGTTTGGCTGAAGTGGACTAGTTTTATGTGGAGTTAAGCTCAAAGCAGTTGCTTTTAGTTGGTCAGGTATTTACTATTAGTGGAAGCCAAGTTTTATCATATAACCAAATCCGTGAACCATTTCCTCATCGAGGAAAAACATTATCATCATCGAGCCAAAACCATAAATAAAACCATTGTATCTCGAACCATCTGTATCTCTAATCAAAGAGGATCCCAAGGCCGCTCATAACCGTGAGCACGGCTGATATATTAGTTTCTAACCCTCTGCATAGGTCGCACACTTTACCCACAAGTCGTGATTCCCATTCTGCCCGGAGATCATGGCTCTCCATTGATCACTACCAAGGTGACCTAGCAGGGTCTCACTACGTAGCCTTTACAAAGATTTCCCAGAGGTCATAGCTGCCCGTTAGGTTTTTCCAGTTTGATAAACACAATACATCTCCCCAAAGGAAGGGTGATTAACAAAACCAAATCGAGAACCTCTGCAACCAGCCCCGGCAGAGCAAGTACTGTGCCCGGACCCCATTGACGGCCCTACGGTGAAGCCAACTACTCCTCTGGTTCCTCTAATTAATTAGCTAAGGGCATCCCATTCCACCCTCATGGCTGCACTGTTTTCCCGGGTTGTCACTCCCCGAATAGGTCCTTACGGAGAGGTACTCTGGAAATAGAGTATCACCGGAACATCATCAGAATAACATCATCGTATCATAATAATCACATCATGTTCATTGATTAAAGTAAGGCAATAGCATGAAGCTAACCATGATAACCCAAAAGGTAATCAAGGACAGGATAAATAGAAAGCTAGTCAATCCTTAGGTTGATCATGGTATGCGGGGCAGTGAATTATAAATTAAATGGGACATAATGGGTCAGAGGACAATTGCCTTCACCAAACAGATGCTCAGGGTCTTCAATCTCGTAGAACTCGAAGAACCAGATCACTTGGTCGCCGACTCTTGATCTTCGATTCCTCGAAGCGCGGAAACAAATCGCGATCTAATCGCAACGCGAAGCGAAGACGAACAAGCACAAGCAAACATATATATATATATATATATATATATATATATATATATATATATATATATATATATATATATATATATATATATATGCATAAGAACATTACACCATATAAGATAAAATGTATAAAAACATGCAGCATAAAATAGAGCTCGATTCTATGGTCACGCGAGGGAAAGAAACGTCGAACTCGAAGCTACGGTTGAGAGATTAGCGCGTTAACGCTAAACAAGTATTAACTATAACTTTTAATTCGACATTATCAAATATAAATATTATACACCGTTTTAGTTTGATTAATCTGCTACACTAACAAATGTCAGTTAATTAAGTAATTTAATTAAAATGGGAGATTCCAAGCGAGACGGATTTATGATGCGTGAAACAACATGACAACGTGCAAACGACGCGTGGACACGCGCGACATAGCACGCTGACGACACACGAAACAGCGCACGCGACGAATCAGCACACGACCACGAGCACATCACACACGAACAACACGCTGACAGCACGTGCACGACGCGCGAAGCAGCATGCCACCGTGCGTGGAATAGCATCCACGACAAATGAGAATAACTGAACAGGTGATATGTTTATACTAAACGAATGTTAAATAAATAGAAAGTAGTTAAATTAATATTATCCATGTTAATATTTATTATAAAAGCCCAAGTTAAACACTACACATTTAATCTAATTAGAATATTAATCTAATAAATATTAATCGAGCGAGCCTTAAGTTGAGTATCTAAAATATATGACTCGACAGATTAACATTATTAACGTGAGTGTTCATAAGCGAAAACAACTTATTATCATGAGCAGACGTCGTGCGACCCGCGTCATCGACACGCGAGATACGTGCGAACGATGCGCGGCAAGGCGAGCGACATGTGCAAGTGGCACACGCGACGCACGCAAACGACGTGTGACAATGCGTGCGAACCGCACGCATGACACGCGCGAACGACGCGCGACAACACAAGAATAACGCACGAACAACACGACGATGGCGAGCGCCACACGTGCGAACAACGCATAGACAGTGCGACGACGCGCACGACTCACGGGAGTCGCTAACAGATATCATGTTTATACTAAACACTAAATAGGTATTAAATACCACATCTAAGTTGTTAAAATCACATTACCACATATTTACAATCGCCTAACTAAAATCATAATTTTAATCCGATTGAGTATTCAGTTTACTGACCGACAATTAAATAGGAAATTAATTAGCGCCGGAGGATAGACGAGGTAGACAGGAGTCGTCTAGGGGTAGACGAACGTCGTTTAGGGGGTAGACGGATGCCGTCGGGACCCTGACGACGCGCTGCGCGAATATTAATTTTGATATTTTATCTTATTTGACTTAGCCATATTAGCAAGTAATTATTGTAAGCACCAATAAAATCATTACCTAAATTTGATTGTGTTGTTACTCGAATAATCGTCGTTTTAGTACG
Organism: Zea mays; assembly: GCF_902167145.1. Taxonomy (NCBI): domain Eukaryota; kingdom Viridiplantae; phylum Streptophyta; class Magnoliopsida; order Poales; family Poaceae; genus Zea; species Zea mays. Next base: position 133,811,281 of record NC_050105.1, on the reverse strand, counting down.
CATTTAATTAGTACGAGCGATTCTAGATAGAGTGGTTTCCTAAATCGAGATGAGACGTGCAACGCATGAGGGCAATGAGCGTGCTGCGCGCGGGATAGCGCACGCGACCACGCGGATGCTCTACACGTTCGACGCACGACGAATGACGATAACATCCACAGTGAACGCGCAGTGACGACAGTGCCTGTGGCTAGGGATTCACGTCGCGGACTTGCACAGACCGAGGCGCCAAGGCATGCTGCACAACGATCGCGAGCAGCGCAGGCGGACATGAATGGCCACCCGGACGCGGGTACCCGGGCCGCGGGCTACACACCACGCTATGAGTGCCGGGGTCACGCCAGGCTGTCGCTTGGGGAGGGGCTGGGCTCGGTCGGTCCGAACGGGCTCCGGGCACGTCGAGCGAGCGCTAAACCGAGCACGGCAAGAGGCGAGGAGGAGAGGGATGGAGAGAGGAAGGGGGCGAGCTCACCACGAATAAATGAAGGGCGGGTCCTAGGGAACTTCAGGCAAGCTCAGGACTTCAGACCATGCGACGAACTCGACGAGGGAGAATCACGGGCGTAGCTTAATCCGGGTGGACGGCGAGGCTCGATGGCGTTATTTGGTGTGGCGAGTGCGCTGCGCACGGTTGCGAGAGAAGGCGAGAGGAGTGAGGAACCGCACGGAGTGGCCGAGGGGTAAATTTCAACGGCTTTGGCAAAATCGTGGCTGCGGTTTCCGATCTAGGCGCGTCCACGACGCCGTGGAGCGCGCGGGGGGCAGAACGCAGCATGGAGCGCGTGCACTGGGCTGCGCGGGGCATGGCCGAGACATGGGCACGCGCTGGGGCGCGGGCAGGCTGACCAGGCGGGGCTGGGGGCGCGACGGCGGCGCCTACGTGCATGCGCGCATGGAGAGGCACGACGGCGGCTGGGGAGGGCGCGGCTTCGGGTTTGGGGCGCGGGGCTGCGGCGAGCGAGGTTGCCACGCGGCTGGGCTGCCGAAGCAGGCCGGGGGAAGGCGCGCTGGTGGGATGTGGCGAGCGAATGGGCCAAGGGGAGGTGGGCTGTGCGCAGGCTGCCAGGGAGGGAGCAGCTGGGCCGAAGGGGCAACAAAGAGGGGTTTTTTCTTCTCTTTTTTATCTTCTTTTCTTTTCCTATTTGAATTCCAAATTAAATAATTGCTCCACAAAATCACCCAACAAACAAGAATAAATAGATGTATGCTCTGGTATGATGCAACATAGAAACTCCTCTAGGGTTTTATTTTACTAGGCTTCAGTTATATAAAACAAAATAATTCTCCACTATTTAGGAAAAAGAAAATAAAATCAAGGAAAAGAGAAGGTAACACCTGAATTTAGTGGATAGTAGAAAAGAAATTTTATACCCCCAAATTCAGGGTGTTACAACGCTCAAGCTTCTTCTCCTTCTCCTCCTTGCATTCAGCAATATGCCTCATTTCCTGCTTGTCTACCCATTGTTGCTCGGCCGCAAGCTCCTCTCGTCTTTTCTCTATCCTCTCTTTGTCCTTTGTATCCCACTTTTTAAGATTCTCCAACCACTTCTTGTCTTTCTGTGAGATTTCTGTGTCAATCCACTGCTCAAAATCACAGAGCGGTGGAGGAGTCTACAAAACATGCAATGATTAGTACCAAAACAAAACATGCACCACTTCGTATGAAAGCTGTGAACTAACTAAAAAATTATTCTCACCATTAAATTCATCCCGACGCTGAACAATCGTTGGCTCAAATGCATAGTTAGCACACATCTAATACCTCTGTCGATAGGTGTCATGATCCTCGGACTTGTCAACCTTGCAAGGATCACCACAAAAACACATAGGCACTGGAACACCAGTTGGCAAAGGAAGCGGGTCGAAGGCAGTTTCGGTCAATGGACCCTTCCTAAATTTCGATAAGTTTTATAAGACACACAAATATTAGTTATTACATTTAATACAACACTTACCTTTGTTTAGCAGATTTACCACACCTAGACATCCTACAAATCGATAATATGACAACAAAAATGATTCCCAAATGGTAATCCTAACCCTATTAATCAGACATAGCAAAAGACCAAAAAAATGGAGGGAGATTACCTTGATACACATGAACAATAGATTCAAGTCGCTGATTTAGGTTGATATTGGTGTTTGGTAGAAGAGAAATGATTACAAAGAACTTACGATCGAAGTGAGATCCATGGCGCCGAGGTAGTGCCACGTCAGGTACACGTAGGCGTCCTGAGGTGGGTCCTAGCATAATGATCGAAATGGGTCAGGTTTTCAAGGACCTAAATGCCTTGAAGATGTGGTTGCAGCATTATGTCGTCTTACATAAGAGGTCGTATAGGGTGCTTCATTCATACGAGAAGCGGCGTTACGCTATTGTATGTGACAAGGACCAGTGTCCATGGAGGGTCTGTGCTATGACATAGAAGATCACCAGAAAGTGGAAGATAACAAAAATTGTGGGCTCGCACAACTGTGCTGAACATGAGCTAATGACGAAGCATCGTCAGTTGACCTCTACCCTCATAAGTATCTTGCCTTTTTAGAAACATCTAGCCTTTTTAGAAGTACATAGCCTTTTCAGAAGCATCTAGCTTTTTCAGAAGTATCTAGCCTTTTTAGAAGCAGCTAGCCTTTTCAGAAATACTTAGCCTTTTCAGAAACATCTAGCATTTTCATAACACATACCACCTTGACATTGGCCTATTTATACGTGACCATTTGGTTCATTGTGCCATACAAAGGGAAGTCACCAGCTAAAATGGTTTCAGGGTCATCTTGAGGAAAGGGTTCTAGAAATGAGAGAGCAAAGAGTGTGTGGAAGGGACCTCCAATTTGTTATGATGGGCCACTTGGTCCCAATTATTTTGAGGAAGCAGCATATGAATTTCTAGTACAAAGTAAACGTGATTTCAATAAGAAGGTTCGACTTAGGTCTTACGATAACAGGAGAGAAGATTGGCAGAAGTGCATGCATGGTGAGGATTGCTTGGTGCATATGTTCGTCGAGAGGGGGATTGATGGAGGCTGATGTTTCTTCAGATGTCCTTATGCATATGTAAATATTAATTATAATCCTTTGTTCTATAAGATTTTGTTGTTGAGTAAAACTAACTGTAAACATTTATACAACATTCATTGATAAATGAACTACTAGAAAACTGTTCTGTATCAATTGTTTTAAGTGTGTTGATTCTCTGTATCAATTGCTTTAAGTCATCTTCATCAATTGCTTTTAGTGCCTAATTTGAATCCATAATAAGTAGTTCATTACTATATAACATTGTTCGATAATAAATAATACATAATAAGAAGTTTATTACTACATAACATCATATAAGCACCTAGACTACTGAGTGCAATAGGGCCATTTGCCCTTGCGAAAAGCATCAGAGTTCTCCCCTATTGCGTCCTTTGCACGACGTGCACGCTCAAGCTTCTTCTCCTTCTCCTCCCTGCATTCAGCAATATGCCTCATTTCCTGCTTGTCTACCGATTGTTGCTCGATCGCAAGCTTCTCCCGTCTTTCCTCTATCCTCTCTTTGTCCTCTGTATCCCACTTTTTAAGATTCTCCAACCACTTCTTGTCTTTATGTGAGATTTCTGTGTCAATCCACTGCTCTAAATCACAGAGCGGTGGAGGAGTCTATAAAACATGCGATGATTAGTACCAAAACAAAACATCCACCACTTCGTATGAAAGCTGTGAACTAACTAAAAATTATTCTCACCATTAAATTCATCCGACGCTGAACAATCGTTGGCTCAAATGCATAGTTAGCACACATCCAATACCTCTGTCGATAGGTGACATGATCCTCGGACTTGTCAACCTTGCAAGGATCACCACAAAAACACATAGGCACTGAAACACCAGTTGGCAAAGAAAGCGGGTCGAAGGCAGTTCCGGTCAATGGACCCTTCCTAAATTTCAATAAGTTTTATAAGACTCACAAATATTAGTTATTACATTTAATACAACGCTTACCTTTGTTTAGCAGATTTACCACGCCTAGACATCCTACAAATCGATAATATGACAATAAAAAATGATTCTAAAATTGATTCCCAAACGGTAACCCTAACCCTATTAATCAGACATAGCAAAAGACCAAAAAAATGGAGGGAGATTACCTTGATACACATGAACAATGGATTCAAGTCGCTGATTTAGGTTGATATTGGTCGTTTGGTAGAAGAGAAATGATTACAAAGAACTGACGACCGAAGTGAGATCCATGGCGCCGAGGTAGTGCCACGTTAGGTACACGTAGGCGTCGACTGTAACATATACACGCTAATTTAATTGGCGTCGACTCGTTTTAGCTTGACGGCAATAGTGATGACGTCGAGGTAGAGATTCATTTTTTGAAATGAAACTGGAAAATACATATTTGTGAAAATAAAATAAAATAAAAAATAAATTGCAAAAAAGATGACGCGGGAGACAGCCACCTGGGAGCTGCGTGCACGTGTAGGCCAAGCTATGTGCAAGTGACCCAGGGTGGTGGGCAACCATGTCTTAATCTAATCCACAGAAACAAGCACGTGTCCGGACGTCCCCACCCAACCTTCTACAGCTATTATCCCAACAAGTAGTCCGAGTGTCCGACGGGTAGATTATCAAAAGATAGATGGATATATTATGAATAGATAGATGGATAGATTTGAGGTTGGTTATTTTCCAAAACCGTTAAATTAGTTAGCTACAACTATATCCGGATTTTTAGCCGGTGAACGGACTTGCACGCTTGCTTGCATATAAAGTCTGCCCACAAGGCCACCACAACACGAAGTCGAGTCGAGTCCTCTTCTATTTGCGGGAACTGTCAAATACCATCTCTCGGAGAATCGAAGCCGAACTGGGCGGCGGGCGTAATGGATCTGCTGAAGCGGGAACTGGAGAAGAAGCGGAAGGCGGCGACGGCCGACTTCGGGGGCAAGAGCTTCGTGTGGCGGTCGGAGCTGGAGAAGAAGCAGCTCCAGAAGCGGCTCGACGAGCACCGCCAGCTCCTCGCCAAGGCCGGCACGTCGGCGCCCTCCGCGAATTCCGCCGCAGCTGCTACCGGTTCCGAGGAGCGTCGCATCGACGAGCTCGACCTCCCACGGCACGAGGTGGTGCGGCGCCTCCGCGTGCTGCGCGAGCCCGTCACGCTGTTCGGGGAGAACGACGACGCCCGCCTCGCGCGCTTCAAGCTCGTGCTCAAGTCCGGCGTCATCGACGACATCGACATGACCGAGGGACAGACCAACGACTTCCTCCGCGACATGATCGAGATGCGCAAGCGGCAGAAGGCCGGGAGGGACACCTACGCCAAGGGCAAGAGCAAGCGTGTTGATGGTGGCGACGGGGGTGCTGCCGGAGGCAGTGCAGATGATGGGGATGCCAAGGGGAGCGGCGATGATGCTGACGCAGACAAGGACTCCAAGAGGATGAGGACCAAGTTTGAGGAGCTTTGCAATGAAGACAAGATCTTGGTGTTCTTTAAGAAGCTGCTTAATGAGTGGAACCAGGAGTTGGATGAGATGACTGAGCTAGAGAAGCGGACAGCGAAAGGGAAGTCCATTGTTGCAACATTCAAGCAGTGTGCACGGTATCTCAGCCCGCTGTTTGAGTTCTGCAGAAAGAAGGTATTGATTCTTATGCAATTTCCATCTGTCGTTTGCATAAATTGTGCTATTAATACTGATGCTCATCTGAATATTGATTATGTTTATACCGTTGACAACTGATTTCATTACAGCCTTTAATAAGTTTCTTGGTGCATGCTTCACTGATTCTGATGCATGTATGCACTATGGGAGAGACAAACTTTGCCTAGCGCTAAATATTTTGCCGAGTGTGAATTCACGGGCACTAGGCAAAGATCTTCTTTGCCGAGTGTTACGCTCGGCAAATCAAGACACTAGGCAAATCAGTCGTTTGCCGAGTGTCCGCCACTAGGCAAAGAAAAACACTAGGCAAATCGAACGTTTGCCTAGTGCCAGACACTAGGCAAAATAAAACACTCGGCAAACCGGACGTTTGCCTAGTGCCAGACACTAGGCAAAGAAAACCACTTGATAAACTAGCGTCGTCATCTAACACCATCCACCAACCGTTAACTTTGCCGAGTATCTGCCTTCAACACTCGGCAAGGAAGGTCTCTTTGCCTAGTGTCGGACTGGAACACTAGGCAAAGAGGAACTTTACCTAGTGTCTTATTTTGGCACTCGGTAAAATAATTTTTTTTTCTTTTCTTTCTGCTTCCAAACTTTTTATGATGTGTTTCTATAGCACCTAGAACTACATGTCAAGCTTTGGTAAAATTTTTGAAGTTTTTGCTATATTTATTCAATTTATTTCATTTAATTGAATTTCTTTTGATAATTCAAATTTGAACTGCAAGTCATTCGCATGACGGAAAACTGATATTCATGTTATTTATCATAATTTAAGACCTTATCGAGTAACCGACTATAAATTTTAAACATCATGTTCACGAAACATGACCACAAACTTACGGTCCAATTGTTTTTTAATTGTATAAAAATCAAAAAAAGTCAGAAAATCATTAAACTTGTCGAGATGTCATGATATCATATGTGGAGGCTGTGATAAAAAGTTGACAAGGTTTCATACAAGTTTGACACGAACGATAGTTACCACCTAGTCGGCCTCTACATTAAATCATTAAACTTCTCTCTCAATTCTTTGGTTTGTAAGCATTGTACATAAAAACTTTTATGGAATATTGTCAAATTTTTATCATAGCCTCCATATATGGTATCATGATATCTCGACAAGTTTTATGATTTTCCGACTTCATTTGCTTTTTATGCAATTTAAAAAACAACTAGACCACACGTTTGTGGTCAAGTTTCGTGAACATGATGTTCGAAATCTCTAGTATGTTACCGGATAAGGCCTCAAATTATACTAAATAACATGAATATCATTTTTCCGTCGATTTTTCCATTATGCGAATGACTTGCAGTTCAAATTTAAATTATCAGACGAAATTCAATTAAATGAAATAAATTTACTAAATATAGCTAAACATTTTTAAAAATTATCAAAACTTTACATGTAGTTCTAGGTGCTATAGAAACATATCATAAAAAGTTTGGAAGCAAAAAAGAAAAGAAAAAAAAAATATTTTACCGAGTGTCAAAAAAAGACACTAGGCAAAATGCCTCTTTGCCTAGTGTCCTGAACTGACACTAGGCAAAGTGTCTGTTTGCCTAGTTCCTGAACTGACACTAGGCAAAGTAAAAATGGAGTGTGCCACGCACACCAGCTCCAATTCACATCAGTGACAAGTGGGGCCACGACTCACGAACTGGACTTGGGTGAGCGCGACCGGTCCAACCCTAGCGTGGCGGCGGCGGCGGCTTCGGATTTGGCCTGTGCGCTGGCCGACGGTGAGCTTCTGGGCACTTCCGCTGCCGTCGTGCGGCGCGCCTGCAACTGCAACGCTACCACCTCGACTCGCCCCTGCTAGCAGCATCCGGGAAGCTGCCCTGCCAGGCTGCCACACCAGACCGGCCGCCGCCACGTCTGCTTCCGCGCCTCCCTGCCTCCTCACCCGTCCGCCCCCCTGCCTGGTAAGTAACGGTGACATCTTGCCTTGCAGCTTCGTGATTTGTCTCTACTGTGCTGTGGGTGCTTATTTCCCACCCCAGAACGGAGAACGGATCTCCAGCAGCGACATTAGATTTGCCCCTCTGTTTATGCTTTGTTTTTAGTGGCCGACGGTGAGCTTCTGGTGCCTCCGGTCGTAAGCAGAATTTTAAGTGCCTCCGGTGAGCTTCTGGTGAGCTTCTGGTGAATTTTTAGTGGCCGACGGTGAGCTTCTGGTGCCTCCGGCTAACGTGATAACAGTAATAAGAATTTGTAAAGCTCAAATGGGTTCCACGGACACCAGTTGAACTTTTTAAGTGCCAGAAACTAGATGTATCTCACATGAATTCTCAGGTAAATCCAGTATTATGTGAACAGCTTCGTGTCCATAAATACAAAAGCCCTTCAAGTCCATAAATCTGAGTAGTAGTAGTGCCGGTAAACAGCTTCGTGCTCTCTCTCAGGCGATGTTCTGTTCGCCGCTGTTCCCCACCATCGTAAGCAGCAAACAGTTTGGTTTTGTTGAATTCAGTCTGCCGCTGTTCCCCGCTCCGTGCTGAAAGTAGCAGTTTTGTTGAATTCAGTTCGCTGAAAGTTTGGCTGAAAATTTCAGTTTGGCTGAAAGTTTTGTTGTTTGGCTCAAATTACCGTTTAGCTGAAAGTAGCCATTTTGCTGTTTGGCTGAAATGCATACTCTAATAATCGTACTATGGATAACTTTTATCATGCCATCGCAAGAGTGATCTTTCTTTCTAGATAATCCTTCAAGTGATGTATGACTTATGTATTAATTGTGAATTATGACTTATGAATGCTTTCCTAATATTACTCTATAATTTTTTCACCATAATATTCTTTTGTTGTAATTGATTCTATAAAAAAAATTCACCATAACCTTTTGCCTCATACACATAACCTTTTGGCCTCATTCACAAAATAAAAAAATGCACAAAGAGTCATTTTTCCTGCAATTGAGTTGTGTTGAGAAATGCAAAAGGAGCGAGTAGAGCTTTCCTGCAATTCGACCCAGTTCACTCGTTCTTTTCAGCATGTCCATGTTCACTCGTTCACTCGTTCTTTCCTGCAAAATTCAGAATTAACAAAACAATTCCACCCAATTCACTCGTTCTTTCCTGCGATTGTTGTTTATGTTACTCTCTACTATATATGTTAGGCGATGGAGGACCGTGAGTGGATGTACATGGGCCGCTCAGGTCAGGGTCAGGTCACCAATGAATGGATCAACAAGACTGATGCTTTCTTGGAACGAGCATTTGGTGAGGCTGCTAAAGGAGCGAGTAGAATTTGTTGTCCATGCAGTAAATGTGCAAACAGGAAAAGACAAACAAAGAAGGTCATGGGGGAACATCTTTGGTTGAATGGATTTACAGCAGACTATTCCCGTTGGATCTATCATGGTGAAGCCGGTCGAATGAGAGAGGAGGTGGTGAGACCACGCGTTGAGGATTATGATGATGACGCTGGGGTAGCGGATATGTTAAATGACTATCACGAGGCACAGTTCGCTGAAGGATGCATGGAGGAGGAGCCAGAGGCAACCGCAAAGGCGTTCTACGACATGTTTGCTGCAGCACAAAAACCCCTTCATGACAAGACAAATGTTTCTCAATTGGATGCCATTGGACGCATAATGGCGTTAAAGTCGCAGTATAGCCTGAGTCGAGACGCCTTTGATGGTATGTTGACAGTTATCGGTAGCCTGCTTCCAGAGGGTCATGTTCTGCCGAAGAGCATGTATGAGGCACAAAAACTTCTTCGTGCAATCAAGATGCCATATGAGCAGATACATGCTTGTCCGAATGGGTGCATCCTATTTAGAAAAGAATACTCAGAAGCAAAGTACTGTCCAAAGTGTAAATCCTCTAGGTTCATAGAGGTAGGCTCTACTGATGGCCAGAAGAGGCAGCTTGACATCCCCATGAAAATCCTACGACACCTTCCGTTCATACCAAGGATCCAGCGGCTATACATGACCGAGGAATCCGCGAAACAGATGACATGGCACAAAAATGGCAAACGATACAATCCCGACAAGATGGTACATGCATCCGATGGTGAAGCATGGACCCACTTTGATTCCATTCACCATGTGAAAGCTGAAGAGGCTCGTAATGTATGTGTTGCGCTTGCCACAGATGGGTTCAATCCTTATGGACTAATGGCTGTCCCATACACATGTTGGCCTGTGTTCGTAATCCCCCTCAATCTCCCCCCCGGCGTATGCTTTCAACGACAAAACGTGTTCTTGTCGTTGATAATTCCTGGACACCCGGGGAATAAAATGGGTGTGTATATGGAGCCTGTGATTGATGAATTGGTCCGTGCTTGGGAGGAAGGGGTGTGGACATACGATCGAGCTACAAAGAAAAACTTCAAAATGCATGTTTGGTACCAGTACTCCATGCATGACTTCCCAGCGTATGGGCTATTCTCCGCCTGGTGTGTTCACGGGAAGTTCCCATGCCCAGTATGCAAGGAAGGTTTGAGGTTCCTTTGGTTACAGAAGGGTGGCAAGTATTCATCATTCGACAAACATCGACAGTTCCTTCCTCTTGACCATGCATTCAGACTAGACATCAAGAACTTTACGAAAGATGTCATAGTGACAGACCACCCACCTACAATGATGACTGGTGCTGAAGTTCGTCAACAGATAGATGGTCTCGTGGTCAATCCAGAAGGTGGTTTTGTGGGATATGGTGAGCAACATATGTGGACCCACAAGTCGGGCTTGACTCGGCTCCCCTATTATGATGACCTTCTCCTTCCACACAATATTGACGTGATGCACACTGAAAAGAATGTCGCCGAGGCACTTTGGGCAACAATCATGGACATTCCTGATAAGTCAAAGGATAATGTAAAGGCAAGAGTGGATCTGGCAGTGTTATGTGATAGACCAAACCAAGAGATGAAGCCGCCTAGTAGTGGAAAGACATGGAGAAGGCCTAAGGCCGATTTCGTCCTGAGCAAGGCACAGAGGAGGGAAGTACTAGTATGGATCAAGACATTAATGTTCCCTGATGGGTATGCGGCTAACCTGAGTAGGGGGGTGAACTTATCTACTATGCGAGTCTTAGGGATGAAGAGTCATGACTACCACATATGGATTGAGCGGCTTCTTCCGACGATGGTTCGAGGCTATGTCCCTGAGCATGTCTGGCTAGTGTTTGCAGAGTTGAGCTATTTCTTCCGCCAGCTTTGTGCCAAGGAGTTATCTCGGACCGTGATTGCAGACTTGGAAAGGATGTCTTCGGTGTTGTTGTGTAAGTTGGAGAAGATATTTCCACCCGGCTTCTTCAATCCGATGCAACATTTGATTTTGCACCTCCCATATGAGGCACGAATGGGGGGGCCTGTGCAGGGCCGTTGGTGCTATCCAATCGAGAGATGTTTAAAGGTTCTTCGAAAGAAATGTAGAAATAAATGCAAAATTGAGGCTTCCATTGCAGAGGCATACATTCTAGAGGAGGTGTCGAACTTCACAACAACATACTATGGTGACAACCTCCCTAGTGTGCATAATCCACCCCCTCGTTACAATGCTGACGAAAATGAATCGAACCTCAGCCTTTTCTGTGGGCAACTCGGAAGCGCAAGTGGTTCGACCACTAAGACCTTGAATCATCAAGAGTGGTGCCATATCATGTTATATGTGTTGACCAACCTTGACGAAGTGACACCGTACCTGCAGTAAGTTTTCAACAAACCTTTTTAAGTACGCCTCAACCCGTACATGATGTAGTAAGTTCTCAATTATGCATGATGCAGAGAATTTCTTTCTAAATTCTGGCGTGGATCAAGGGATCCTACCCCACAGGAATCTGATATCCTTCTTAGAAAGGGTGCAGGAAATGGTTTGCCCGATTTTATTTCTTGGTTTAAACAGAAGGTACCGTCCAATCTAGTTATTGATTTCATTTCTGAAATGTGCGAATAATATAACGATCTATTTTGCTTGAGCTCACAGGGCCAAAGAGATGTGTCTATGAGTCCCGAGTTGAGACAGGTTGCCGATGGTTTTGCCTATAGGGTCAGGTCATTTTCTGGTTATGACGTAAATGGATATCGTTTCCGCACAACAAGTTACGAGCAGAGTCGACCTAATAGAAAAACTACAAGTTCTGGAGTTTTTACGCCTGGCCTTGATGGGGTCGAGTATTATGGAATAATTGAAGAAATATACGAACTCAAGTTTTATGGTTCCAAATCTCTTAATCCTGTCATATTCAAATGCCATTGGTTTGATCCTGAAGTAACGAGACGGACATATTCTAATCTGGGTCTAGTCGAAATTCGACAAGATTCTGTATTACCAGGAGACGATGTCTATATTGTGGCCCAACAGGCAACACAAATTTATTATCTCTCATATGCATGCCAAACCAAAGAGCATCTTAAGGATTGGTATGTTGTGCACAAGGTATTGCCGCACGGTAAACTACCTGTCCCAAATGATGAAGATTATAACTTAGACCCAAACACATATGACGGAGAGTTCTTTCAAGAAGAGGGGCTAGAAGGGAGGTTTGAGATAGACTTAACTGGAGCGATCGAAATTGAAGTAGACATTGAAATGGCTGTGGATGAGGAGGGAGATGAGGTGCAAAATGTGAAGGACTTACAAATTCTTGAGCAATTACATTTAGACAATGACAATGACAACATTGATTCTTCAGATAGTGTTGATTATGACATGGTTGATAGTGATGATGATACTTATGATCCAACTAATCCTGATCATGAAGATTATTTCTAATCAATGTAATATTATGTTATTTTGTAATTATCTTTTATTTATTTTGCATATATTTATAATTATGCCTTGTTTATATGTGCTAATTAGTTTAGTGTTCTTAATTGCAGATAATTGAATAAAGATGGTGGGCGGTGGGATGAGGAGAGTAGCGTCGCTTTACCAAAGGCCGAGGTTTGTTTTACCGTCAGAGAGGAGGAGGAGGAGGAGGAGCACTCGCAGGGCGGACGGGGAGCAGGCGCCTCCCGCCCCGTCATGTGAGGAAGAGCAGCTGCCCTTGGAGGCTGAGGAGGCGCAGAACGATGCCGAGGAGGCACAGAACGATGCCGAGGAGGCACAGGGCGACGCTGAGGAGACGCAACAAGACGTCGAGGGGGCGACATTAGGAGATTCTACTGCCTCTGGTTCGTTGAGCGTCTACTTGCGAGGTCCCGCAAGCCTCCCTAAGCGACCGATACCTCTTGAGAGACGTCCGGTGATTCAACCCGAGGGGGAAAGGTGAGTAACTTTAGATGTCATCACTACTACTTCATATCAAGGTTTAAAATAGCGGGCTATGCCAAAAGAGTTTAGCAGCAAACAGTTCAATAGTTCCAACTTCTAAAATACTACTTACTACAACAGCAAACAAGTAGTTCATTGGTATCAATCATTGCATTCATTAATATCAATGAGCTTCCTTGTCCTTTTCTTTCTTTTAGGCTGAACTTTTCTCTTCCTTTTTCCGGTTTCTATTGCTGTCCTTGATGACTGACCTTGTGCATTTGTGGCTTCAACAAATTTAGTGTTTTGTTCTTGTTCAATTGATGCAACTCTAGTGATCCACTCATTGCCACTATCTTCTAGTAACAAGCAATTATGAAAAATTGCACAATCTGTTCTTACCTTTTCAAAATCACTCCAATTCCTTTCACATGCTGATGAACTACATGTTAAGCCTAAATTTTTTATTGCTAGCTTTCTAAGATTTGGAGAACTATTTCCATGGTTCAACCACCATTTAGCTGCATAAAAAAGTAGAGTATCAGTATTTAGATTGGCATAATGAATACATGTGAAGTTAGGCTGCTGCTGCCCAATTGAAGGTCTGCTGCTGCTGCCCAATTGAAGGTCTGCTGCATAAAAGAGTAGAGTAGCAGTATTTTCAATCACCTGGACAGATTTTTAATAGGGCTGTTGCTGCCCAACTGAAGGTCTTTTTGCCTTTAATAGGGCTGCTGCTGCCCAATTAGGACTAGCTTTATAAAAACATTGCTTCTCTGTTGTTTCTCTGTTGTCTGTCCAGAAAAAACCCACAGCCGCTATTGCTTCTCTGTTGTCTGTCCAGAAAACATTGCTTCTCTATTGTCTGTCCAGAAAACCCACAACCGCTATTGCTCGATTTTGACAGATGACAATTAACAACTCACAGCCTTTCAGTGCACAGTGAGTGACTGACCAGCTAGCATAGGAAACCAGTGACTGTTTCCTCCTTCAATACAAAATCGGCTTTGCCCCTTTGCCTGTTTCCTCCTTGCTGTTGTTGTGCGGTTACAGAAGCCAATTACAGAAACCAGCTAGCATAGGAAACCAGTGACTGTTTCCGCACAGCAAGTAGCAGTAGAAGCTAGGAAGGTACAAGCCCGCTATTTTAAACCTTGCTTCATATAATCTTGATATTATATGTTCAAATTCAAAATAGAAACTAATAATTTTCTTAATCACTTGGGCAGGAACTGGTCGACTGTGGTGAGTGGAGGTGCTCACACACGCCGAGTCAATGGCATACTCGGTCTTCTGTGCAAGGAACACTTCCCTGGCATGGTTGAGTACGACGGAGTGATGGTGCTAGCCTACTCGTTCGACCACTATGCCATTGCCCCCGATGCTGAAGATCGAGTCGGTAGGGTATTCAACAACAAGGCAGAGCGGGTGAAGCAAGAGTTGTGGGTAAATATTTCTTATCCCATATTGCTCAATACATTGCATTCGTTGGACATTTTTGAAATAATGAATGTATGCATCGTGTTTGTATATATAGGATTTCTACAGATGTCAGGAGGGATATGAGGGCAGGGCAGATGCATTGGCTACCAGATGTTGTAAAAAACTCGTCGTAGATATGCACTACGAGGCACGCATCCAGGCCATCATAAAATACCATGGGGCCATCCTTAGAGAGAAGGTCTCCAAAAAGGACGCAAGGACCATGAAGTTGACTCGGGACCAGTACTTGGAGGTAAATACAAAACATTAATACCGATTACTTTTGAGATTAGGTAGCCTTAATTTCATCTTCTCATATATCATGTACTTGATTTTCTATAGATGATTCCTTATTGGTGTGCCACGCATCCCGAGTGTTGGGAACGAATGGTGGACAAATGGTGCTCAGACGAGTGGGAGGAGGTGCACAACACTTGTCGGGATCGACGTTTGATGATGCCAGGTGTACCACACCATCAAGGCAGTCGCAGCCTCAGCGGATACGCACAAGCATGGGTATGTGAATTCATTTATTTATTGAAACACTCAATTATGCATAATTTCTAATCATCTCGCTGGTTTTCTCGTAGTCGGTGTCACATGGTGGACAGACTTGTTCCATCTTCAAGGCATTTGCTATGTCCCACAAGGCCAAGGCGACGTCCGACGTCAACTATAACCTAGAGGATGGGCCAGAGGCGTACAGCAATGGAACCATCCACAGTCGCCTCAGTGAGTACACATCGATGGCAAGGGAGGTCCATGGGTCTGAATACGATCCGAGCACCGAGGAGCTTGACGCAGAAGTTGTCATGAGGGTTGGAGGAGGCAAGAAGCATGGACGCTACTGGATTTGCGACGGTGCAATCGACTCAGCCGCTACTCCCTCTCTATCTCAGATTCGAGCAAGTAGCACGAGCGCGAGCCCAGCTATACGACCTCGGCAGGACACTTCACAGCATCGGATACAAGCACTCCAGGTTGTTCATGATATATTCATCGTTCATTGAAATATTTCTTTTCTATGCATTATTTTAACATTTGAGTGAAATATTGCAGAACCAACTGGTAGAAGAGAGGAGGGAACTCCAGGTTGTTCATGCTATATTCGTCGTTCATTGATAATATATCTTTTCTATGCATTATTGTAACATGTGGGTGAAATGTTCTAGGCCCAACTTGAAGAAGAGAGGAGGCAACGTTTGGAGTTGGATGCGAGGATGAGGTCCGAGCAGCAGAGGACGGAGGACATTCTTCGTTACATACAGTCCGCAACGGGTGTAGCTCCACCACCTTCGCTATTCACTCCAAATCCACCTCCATCTCAGTTTTCCACTCCTGTGAGTATGACTGTTTTAGTTTGTATGTTCATGCTTAGGGTCAAACCACTGCACTAATTGAAACCTAGTAGAGTATGAAAGTTTTCGTTAAATATAATATATATTTATCTTGTCTCACACATGCAATGCCTTCTCATTTTTGCAGAATCAATCGGCGGCATCGAATGATCCTCATGTTTCACCAACTGAGCCTAATTGCGTGCGTCGTTTGTGAACTTATTTGTGAGATATGTATTGTCGGTGATATATTGTGATCTTTGTGAACTTATTTGTGAGACATGTGGACTTATTTGTGAGACATGTGGACTTATTTGTGAGACATGTGGACTTATTTATGAGACATGTGAACTTATTTGTGAGACATGTGTTGTTGCTGCTTTACATGTGATGTTGATGATATGTATGTGGTGTTTGATATGTATTTTCTGTCTGTTTGGATGGAATATATACAAATAAATAAAAAGGGTGGCTCTGGTCATTTTGCCTAGTGTTGCACTCGGCAAAGAGGGTCTTTGCCGAGTGCAACAACCATAGCACTCGGCAAGGTAAGGAGCGAGGGTAGCCTGGAAACACATTTTGCCTAGTGCTGCACTCGGCAAAGGGGCCACCTCTGCCTAGTGCTGCACTCGGCAAAGGGGTCGTCTCTGCCTAGTGCTGCACTCGGCAAAGGGGTCGTCTCTGCCTAGTGCTGCACTAGGCAAAGCTTCCGTTACCGTGCCTTCCGCCGTCATGGAAACTTTTCTTCACCGAGTGACGTGTGGCACTAGGCAAAGTGTTTGCCGAGTGCCCGAGAAATGGCACTCGGCAAAGGCACTTTGCCGATTCCTTCGTTACCGACTCCACTTTGCCGAGTGCAACACTAGGCAAATCGTTTGCCGAGTGTAAAAGAGGCTTTGCCTAGTGTCTGTGGCACTTGGCAAAGAAGACAAGTCCTGTAGTGATGGCTGGATCCATTTTTAGGTTCTTCCTGATGACATCCGTCGAGCATTGCTTGTTATTGTGGAGTGTTGCATGAAGCGAGATTATCTAGCGGCAATGGACCAATACATCAAGCTGGCAATCGGGAATGCACCATGGCCCATTGGAGTGACTATGGTTGGCATCCACGAGCGTTCTGCCCGAGAGAAGATCTACACAAACAGCGTTGCCCACATCATGAATGACGAGACCACTCGCAAGTACCTTCAGTCAATCAAGAGGCTGATGACGCTTTCCCAGCGGCGTTACCCTGCACTGCCCTCAAAATCAGTGGAGTTCAACAGCCTGGCAAATGGGAGTGACCTGCAGGCGCTTCTATCGGAAGAGAATGGTTCGGCTAAAGCTTCCGAGGAAGGGATCCGGTTGATCCCAGCATATGCCTTCGCAGACTAGATTGGATTACTGGTAGAGCTTAAGATGCTTGTGTAATATCAACAATCAATACTGCCTGTTTTTTTTCTTTTTCTATTTGTGCATGCTAATTAAATCGCTTTACCGCGATATCTGGTCGGTCAAAGCTTTTATTAATATATCAGCCAAATTCTCGAGAACCATTTTTTACTATTTATCATCAAGCAGCAGCCATGTTTACGTATTAATCAATTTTAGTGCTTGTGTTTGTGCTAGTACCGCAACTGACAAGATCTGGAAACCATACTCGCATGATTGTAAGTTCAGTCACCACACCACGATAAACTAAAGTCGCAGCCTGGCTTGTAATCTATATCTATATATATCTATATCTCTATTCTCTACTATACTTAAAGCATCAATTTCAACGGTCGTCCTGCATCATCTTTTTACGGGCCGAGACTACGGCCCAAGCACCGTACGACGCTCGTGCCGGGTTGGCCCAGGCACTATTAAATGGGTCGTGCCTCGGACCGACTCGCCAGACATGACCCATTTGACCATCTATATCTCTACTCGATAATGATGGTCATCGCCTCAGTTGCCACCACCTTGTTCGTCATTCTACTTCTTTTCTCTCTCCCCTCATGCCTCCACCTCCGCGCCACCCCATTCTCGGGAGAGGGCGTAGGAGCATGCGCCTCCTCGTATTCATCTAACATCAGCCCCGACACTGACTCGCGCAGTGGCTATTGCACGTCCACGAGGACGTTTCACATCATGCGCGCACCATCGTTTTCATCGTCGGACGTCCCGTTCGTCTTCCCGACCTTCACCTTGTTCTTCCTCCCCAACCTACTGCCCCCGCCCACGGTCATAGCCGCGAGCTGACCGACGCTCGTCGACGCAGGTACGACGCGAGTCGGTCATGCTCCTGGTCTTTCTCCGTGCGTGCCATCGAGGAGGACATGGTGGCGCCTGCCACACTTAGGATATCTTGGTGATGAGGAGTCCAGGTCTGAGATATTGGACAACCAAGGTCCATAGCGCGGCAGCAATCGGCATATGCTACAGAGTTGGTGGTGGTGTTGTGTCGCTTCGGTGGGTCTAGGGCTGGGAAGACACTCGCATTCTCTCGCCCTTCTCGGATTGACAGCTGGTGCGGGTGCCTCTCGGTTTGGAGCTGCTCTAGCTAGGCTTCTTTCTCCGCTTGCGTACTCTCTCCCTATATATCTAGCTGTATACTACCTATGTCGCCTCCAGATGCCCAGGTCTTCATCGTGTCCTTCTCCGGCAATGAACAGGTATGTCTGCCTCTTCCCTTCCCCTCCTGCTCTATGAAACCTTGGAAGTGGGGGAGGCGAGGGATGGGGTCTCTGATTTGCTGCCTATGGTCCGACCGCACACCCGGGGTTGCCCCTCAAGGTGTTTTTTAGGAGTAGGACGGTGTCAACGACTGTAGCAAAATGGTTCGTGCCGATCGCACGAGGGACAGTGGACAAGATTTGCAGGTTCGGGCCGCTTAGAGATGCGTAACACCCTACGTCCTGGTGAATATACGAGTGTGGTTACAAGAGGGCTCTCTGGATTGAAGGCACAGAGAGTTAATGAGGGTGGCTAAGTAAAAAGTAGGGTCGATCGATCTGAAGGGGTGCCCCCTAGGCCTTATATACTCGACCGTGGGGCAGTACATGTGGATATGATAGCAACAAGTAGCTAAAAGGTAGTGAACCTCTTGAATTTATCCCTACGTAACCCTCGCCGACTTATCCTCGCATGGCTCTGTTGCATGGAGGCTTTAGCGCGGGAGAGTCGGGTCTCTGTTGCGATTTACTCGCCCGACGTTGTGGGCCGCCCGGGTTTGCATCAATCCGGTCTTACGTCTTCTCTGCTTTGTTGGTTGTTTCTCCTCCGGCCCACGAAGGAATGACCTTATGATTTATTGGGCCCTTGGGCCTTTCGTGAGGTCTTTTACTTCTTTAGTGGACCCGGGGGATATCCATCCCCCACAAGCCCCCGATCTTTGGGTTGATTTAGAGGTAATCAACCCAAAGATCCAAGGTCCAAAAAATGACTTCCTGCTGTCTTCTTTTGCTCCGATCACTCGTTCGACCGAAGTTTAGTTTTATGCTTGTGCCTTAGAGGTCGGCATTTTGATTTGTAGGATTCTGAACTTCATTGGGTGCGCCGGAGGTGCACCCAATGGGTGTAGCCCCCGACCTTTGAGTAGATTTTTAGAAGATAATCTACTCGAAGGTCTTCACCAGAAATTATCTCCATTTGCGCTCCTGCGTCTCGGTTGAGGATTGGTCTTTTTAATCTTGTCCCACGCCTTAGAAGTCGGCACTATCTCGGTTTGGAATGATAATCCATGGGGTGCACCGGAGGTGCACCCAATGGGTGTAGCCCCCGACCTTCAAATGGATTTTTTAAGGATAATCCATTCGAAGGTCTTCCTTTTGCCTGTAAAAATTGGCATGAAGCTATTTGCATTATGCTTTGGAGGTCAGCATTATGTCATCAATATTTTGCTGCAGAGGTCAGCATATATTTTGTCTTTAGCAGCCGAGTTTGCAATCCATCCATATCTTGCTAGGTAATGCAATTTATTTGCTTCTGCGACTTGATTGGACGTTTGATGGACGTTCTCTGTCTAGTCCTCACGTCGCTTCTGTCGGCCACATCTTGTACTTTGCTGGCTATATTTGGCTTTCCTCTGATCCTTACTGATATCTCATTTTTGTCTTGAGGTATTTACTGCGTGCCCTGCACGGATGTGACCGTTTTGAAAAATATACTGATAATTCCTGGGCGTCCCCCCCCTAATGGGTGTGGGCAAGGGACGGCTTGGTACGCTGAGTGTTTTAGCCGGCTGCTTCTGAGTAGTAATGTGATGGGACGGCTAGTGTAATCATATCCTTTGCGCTGTTGACTGGAGTCCCAATGGGTGTAGTGTTGCATGAAACGGCGTCAGCCGTCCGACGTGTCTTCAGATGGGTGGGAGTGCTTATTGAATGCTTTGCGACTGTTCAGTGACCGCGGTTGGAAGTGAGCGGTTGCCTTTCCCTTCTATAAATAATGTCCTTGCTCCTCTGGTTTCTTCACATCTCTTCACTGTTCTTTACTGCATCCTTCTCCTCCCTTCTGTCTGCTTCCGCCATGGGCAAGGGTAACAAACGCAAGCGTGAGCCGACTCCTCCGTCGGAGGAATTCGGCGACTCGGAATACTCGGAGGAGGAGTTCTCCTCCGAGTCCGAGGGATCTCCGGCTCCCGTCTCTCCCCCGGCGTCGTCTGATGATTCAGACGACTCCCAGGGGATTGCCGCGGAGGTCTGGACGTACATCCGGGCCATCGAGCGATCCGGGCTCGAGGGCTCGGATGAGTCTGAGTTCTCCTCGGACGAGGAGGACTCGGACGGCGGCGAGGACGAAGATGACGACGACGACGACGGCGACGACGATGATGGTGGCGACAGCGACGGTGACGGCAGCAACGGCGGCGGGGGCAGCGGCGGCAAGGGCAGCACCAGAGGCGGCAGCAGCACGGGCAGCACCAGAGGCGGCAGCAGCAAGGGCAGCACCAGGGGCGGCGGCGGCAAGGGCAGCAGCAGCAAGGCCAGTGGCTAAACGCCACTGGTCTTTAGATATTAGTATAGTGTAGTTAGAATAATGTAGTAGTAATGTAGAGTAGTATAGTGTAGTTTAGTAGTAGTAGTAATGTAGAGTAGTAGTAGGGAAGCACCAACTCGCAAAGAGTTGGTTTGTAAGCTTATTATCTTCCCCTTAATGAAAAACCGACGTTGGCCCCTCCTCGATGACTCGCTTTCCCTGATTGTTGAACTGATTCTTTTGATACAGTAGATGAATAATTTGTGCATCACACTGACGCTTCCAGAAGTAGCTGCCGAGTAATATTGTAGTCGGTATCGGCGTTTTAGAAGCAACGCCGAGCGATTGAAGGTCGACATCAGCATTTTAGAAGTAACACCGAGCAATCGAACACGAGATCAGCGTTTTAGAGGCAACGCCGAGTAAGTGAAGGTCGGCGTCGGCATTTTAGAAGTAACGCCGAGCGATTGAATACGAGGTCAGCGTTTTAGAGGCAACGCCGAGTGATTGAAGGTCGGCGTCGGCATTTTAGAAGTAATGCCGAGCGATTGAGTACGAGGTCAGCGTTTTAGAGGCAACGCCGAGTGATTGAAGGTCGCGTCGGCATTTTAGAAGTAACGCCGAGCGATTGAATACGGGTTCAGCGTTTTAGAGGCAACGCCGAGTGATTGAAGGTCGGTGTCGGCATTTTAGAAGTAATGCCGAGCGATTGAATACGGGTTCAGCGTTTTAGAGGCAGCGCCGAGTGATTGAAGGTCGGCGTCGGCATTTTAGAAGTAATGCCGAGCGATTGAATATGGGTTCAGCGTTTTAGAGGCAGCGCCGAGTGATTGAAGGTCGGCGTCGGCATTTTAGAAGTAATGCCGAGCGATTGAATACGGGTTCAGCGTTTTAGAGGCAACGCCGAGTGATTGAAGGTCGGCGTCGGCATTTTAGAAGTAATGCCGAGCGATTGAATATGAGGTTAGCGTTTTAGAGGCAACGCCGAATGATTGAAGGTCGACGTCGGCATTTTAGAAGTAATGCCGAGCGATTGAACCCGAGGTCGGTGCGTTAGAGGCAACACCGAGTAATAGCCGGCCGCACGAGTTATTTTGAGGATAATAACCGAGTGATGAAGTGGCACGTCGGCTTTTTAGGAAATAACTGCCAGATGTCCACGTGGCATGCTGGGGTTTCGGAAATAACCGCCGGGTGATGACTGGGCACTTTTTGAAGTGGTATCTGGCTCAAGAATATCCCATAATAGTTGCGCTTTTCGCCGTCTTTACTTTCCGTGCCCTAGTTCTTGCATTCCCGCATCTGAATCCTCTCTGCCACTCGCCTCCTACTCTGTTCGCCGGTGAAAAAGCAAGATGGCGCCCAAGAGGAAAACTGCAAACTCGTCTGCTGCGGTGATCCCTGCAATCGACCCCAACAGTCAGTTACCCTTCGCAGGTAACCATATGTCCGTTATTTCCGAAGCTGAGCTTCTCCGCCTCGTTTTCGTCGGGGTTCTTCCGCCGCGGGAACTCTGTTCTTGGCGGATTTGCCACGGGACTACTGTCCCAACAGAGGATACCCACGAGTCTGTAGTTTACGCTCCTTTTCTTCTCCGCGGCCTCGGCCTTCCCATCTCTCCTTTTTTCCGCGGCCTCCTTGATTTTTATCACATCAACTTGACCCATTTGAACCCTAATTCCATTCTGCAAATCTCCATTTTCGTTCACCTATGTGAAGCCTTTCTCGGCGTGCTGCCGCATTTCGGTTTATGGAAGTATCTGTATCATTGTCGCCCTGGGATGGCCGGGGGACAACATCAGTTGGTCGGAGGTGCCAGTTTGGAGATGCGCCGTGGGCGGAAAACTGAGTATCTTGAGATTCCCCTCAAGGATAGTATTAAGGGGTGGCGTCTAGAGTGGTTTATAGTTGATAATTATGGAAATTCTCTCCCTTCCCGGTCGGGAAGACAGCCAGACGTTCGCACTCCGAGTTGGACTGAGTCTACCACGGATCAGGAAGTGGTTGAGGCAGGTGTGTTGCTGGCTGAAGTTGGACTGCTGAAAGAGAAAGGTCTAACTGCTGAAGCGGTGGTCACTGACTTTGTTTTTAAGAACATTCAGCCACTAAAAGATAGGGCCTATGCGGCATATCTGTATCGAGGGCTGGCCGACTCAACTCGGGTTACCAATAGGAGAATTCCTTCTGTAGACTTGGTAAGCCGACTTGAAATGATCCTCAGGGGTAAAGTTTCAAATGTTGGTGCTCCAGTGGCATACTCGGCCTGGAACCTATCTCCTCCCAAAGCTTTCACCCTTTTTGTGTCAAATCCGCCTGTGACTGATAGCAATTTGGGCCTTAGAGTGCGACCCTCTGCTGAAGAAGTCAGTACTTTGGTTGCTTCGCTCGGGGAGATTCCTGATGATGAACGGCAGGTTTATTTTGAAGTGCCTCTGAACCCTAGTGATGCCGACATAAATGACATGCTTGATCTGTTAGCTGAGGATTCATCCGATGCTGCTCCTAATGATACGTTGGCAGTGGTGCCCCTTCCAGAGGTTGATACAACTTTGGATGTCCCGAAACCTGTCAGTACTCGCCCGAGGCGCCCTAGCCGAACCAGTCAGCCCGAGCCTTCTGCTGATGAGCAAAAGAAGAAGAGAAGACGCCTCCGGCGAGTATCCAGCTTTGATGAGGACGCCGGTACCTTAGCTCCTGCTGCTGAAGAAGTGCCTGCAACTGGCCTTACTGACACTGACCCCAATGGGTGTGCCCAAACTGCTGTTGAACCCAATGGGTGTGCTGTTTGCGTTGTTACTGTGGAAGATGAGGAGGAAGAAAATGAAGCTCCATTAACTCGGAAAAACAGTCGGCAGTTCATCGCCAGCGGTGGAAGTAGTTGTAACACCCCAGGTGTTACCCTGGCTGGAGCACACCTTGGCACTCAAGTCAAGACTATGATCACATGTGGAAGAACTTAAGGAGCAAAAGTATAAGGGGCTTTGGAAACTAAGTTTTTGCCAAGAGTTGAGAATGACCAAAGGCATTACCCTAATTGTGGGCAACTATCACCTTGGGAGAGGGGGAAAGAACCCTAGACCTCTCTTAAACCCTAACTCCCAAACCATGGATAAGAGGGGAAAGAGAGTGAGCAAATGTGCAAAACATGGGTAATCTTTACCCAAACCCTAAGCCACATTATAACCATCAATTAGGGGAAGGAAATATTGCAAAAAGGCCCCTAGGGAAACCCCATTTCAAATCTCCAAGTGGAGAGAGAGCTAGAGCTCTCTAATTCCCTCTAAGTCCCATATTAGCCCTAAATCAAAGATCAACCGTGTTCACTTCAAAAATGGCGCCAAAACCACTTGGGTTCTATACCAAATATGTGCAATACCACTTAGGGCACCCACTGGAAAAAGTTGAACTCGAGACGCGGACGTTTGACATGCCATGGCATGGCTTTTGTCGTGTTATGCCCAGTATGACACACCTGTTTTGGCACCCGAAGATCTTCCTCCCTAGGCCGTATCTGCCCCGGCGTCTCACAGTTGAGTGACAGCCCTAGGTGCCAGGAAGAGGTCTGCGGCGGACTTTTGCAAAGATTCGCACGGTTGCGACCTCTGGCGACCTTTGAACACTGGAAGAAACAAACCGCCACGTGTTCGACGCCGTCTGCCGCGCCAGAGCACGCCCGCGCCGCGCCCAAGCCAAGCCAGCGTCCTGGTCCGCGTCCGCGGCTATAAAACACCCAGGAGCTTTGGCCGTACCCCTCCGCACGCGCTCAAGCCTCACCGGAGCTCAGTTCGCCGCTGGTTGCCCATACGCGACGCGCTCGCGGCCACCCGAGCCCCCTGCCACCGTAGACCGGCCAGCCCAGCCCTTCCTAGCCCCGTCCAGCCCTCGGAGAAGATTGTGCGCGTCTCCGTGAAGCTCCCCGAGCGAGGAATCGGGCTCTGCTTCACCGGAGAGGCCGGCCCAAGGTCACCGGACTTCAACCGACCGCCGGCAACCGTGGACCGAGGTACACCGTGCACCTCTCTTCGATTCCTTGCACGGTTAGACTCCTTAGACCTCCACGAAGCTCCCTATGCCCTTGGATTGAACTGTGCCGCCGTGGATAGGCCGGAGCACACGCCGCCGACGAGCTCGCCCGCCTGCTCGCGTGGACCGGGCGATTCCGGCCATCTCCGACGACGAGCCGTACCTCGACGTGATCGCCAGACCCTCCCCGAGCCAACCCTACACTTCGCCGGACCTCCCTCGCCGCCGGTAAGCCGCACCGCCCTTTCTTTTTCCGCGGCTACTGTTTCATTTGAGGGAGGGACTGTGGGTGAGAGGGAGAGAACCCAGGGGGTTAAGTGAAAGGTCAGAGACTCAAGTGAATAGTGCCGCGAGGGTAGATCTGTGAGGTTTGATTTGTTTTAAACCTAGGGACCTCGGCGCAAACCGTTTTTTCCAGGAAAACTTAACTAAACCCTAATTTAAATTCAAACAGAAACTTTAAAAACCCATAACTTCTGTTTGGTTTATCCAATTTTGGTCAATCCAATTTTGCCAGACTCTAAATCATGTAACCTAGTTAGGAAAAATATAAAACCCCTTGGTGCTGTGGAAAAACTTAAAAGTTCTGATTTAATGTTAACTTTGGCCAAAAGCTAAATAATAGCAAGAAAAATAGTTAGGCTATTTGACTAAGGTTAGGAAAATTTGGAGAAGTTTGTTTTCACCTACTAACATGTTTAAAAATGTTAAACCCCTCTGTCCATTGCATTAAGTTAGTTTTAACCCCTTATTCCAAATATGCTTAAAGTTTAAGAAAAATAAGAAAGGTGACAAAAATATTGAACCAGAGGGCACCCCTATTTTTGTTAAGATACTTAGTTAATGTAGTTCACTAGAAAAATATATCATGCCCTGTTTTAGTGTAAAATAATTAAGATCTCTTTTAAATTGATAAAACAAGGATAACTTAGAAAAACTCCACAAAAATAACCCCAAGGTGAAAACACCCCCACCCTTGGGATAACTATTGTTTTATTAGAAAGAACTTAGGAAAAATATGAAATCTGCTGTTTGACATTTTTCAAATAGTGATGTAGTAGAAAGAGTCTTTTTGACATTAAACTTGAGAAAATCATAGCTAAATAACCACCCCTTAGTTTCCTGTGATTTTTAGCACAAAGACCTATTATTACCAGAGTATGTCAACAAAAATAACCTTTAGGACAGAGCCTACCCCTAACTAGGAGGTGTAGTGTAAAGTGCCCCTTTTTACCTAACTTTTGTTATTTTTGTTTAAGGCCTAACTTTTATACCTTAAGCCTCAAATTCTTAAAACAAGCTAAAATAGCCAGTAACAACCCACTGTAATATTTATAGAATTTTTGGAAATTTTTTAAAACCCTGTTGTAGTTCAAATCTACCCTAGAAAACCCAAATGGAAATTAAGGGAAGAGAAATAAAAGATATGAATAAAGGTTGTCCCTAAAAACTTTATTGCTGTCCACAAAATATATCAAAGCAATACCAAACCAATATTGTTGTCCTAAAAGAAAACCTAAGTCCAAAGAGTAATAAGTCTATCTATGCACCACTAGAAGCCCCACACAACTAAGAAAAACCTTAAGTTACTTCTCAACTTAGTTTCTTTTGCATAATGTTATTAAATCAGGCATAATCATGACATACATGTTCATTGCATTTCGATAGACTGTAATCTTGCTGACGGAGAGTACATCCTCGTGCCGGAGCAAGGAGCTGCTCAGGAGGTAGCCCCAGATCCAGCACCAGAGCCAGCACCAGAGGACCTGCCTGCCACTGCTTTGGAAGGCAAGCCCCGGTTTTATGCATAACCTGTTATTTATGCTATTTTACTTCACTAATGATTGTAGGTTTGATTGTGCACTTAAGTGTAGGAATTTCTTGAAACCCTAGTTGCATGATCTCAGGAATCCTATTTGAGATGAATACTAGTATGCTAAGTCGAGTAGATGCTTCATAAAGTAGGATCTCGGTAGAAGTCGAGTGATTTTTCTAGCACTCGCGCGAGGTTAGGACATTGATTGTATCCACTTTCATATCATACTGATGCTGGTGTGTGACAACGATCCATGGGGATTGGTTGTCCACGGAATAAAAATTTGAGTAAGGATTAAGGTGTGGTACCGTGAGTCAAGCGTTTGAACGTACTAAATACATACCGAGAAATATGGTAAATCGGTAAGCCTAGTACCTGAGTGAACCTGCCCGCAGACATATCCCCTCACGCGACCTGAGACGAGGTCTCCCATTCCGGTTATGGTGGGTACAAGTGCGGCCACTGCACGACGGCCAGTCGGGGTCAGTGGGGCATTGTACGCCAAGGCGGTGAGCCCTGATCTGTTGCCAGGGAATCGATGGGGACGGCTGATGTGTGTGGGGACGGAGTGCCCCTGCATGTCGTGTGTTTAGGTTTACCTTGCAAGGATAAAAACTCGATTCGAATCGTCTGCTTCTCGCAGCTAATGAGACTGCTTGATCCATGCTGCTACATTGAGTAACAAGTGGAATGATGCGGAGATGATATAAGATGTTGATTGCTAAAATGTTTGCTACTTTGTATGAGTAGATAGTACACTTTTAGCCTTAAGAGAGTCACACTTAACTTTGACTAAGTTAAAATCTTGATTTAGAAACTCAGCTAGTGCTTTTGGCAACCAAACCCCACAGCCAAACAGCTGCATGTCTAGAGGTAGAGGAGTAGACTCCTCACACCGGGTAAGTCTAGCTGAGTATTAGTATACTCAGCCTTGCTTGTGGCATAATTTTTACAGGTTCTCTGGAGGAGATGGTTGCTGGGATAACTTGGCCGACCACCCTGCCACCGGGTTGGACTGTCGAGTGGGACCCTGCCTCGGCTGAGGAGGAGCATGAGGAGTGATGGGACAGGCTTCCCCATCCCTCCATTTATTTACCGTTAGTTTATTTCCGCTGCACTTCGAACAATGATGGATACTTTGCAAAAACTCCGATGATGATGATGGTGATGTAATAACTTAACATTGTGACATGTATGGTTTTATGCTTTATTGTATTTGCTCTGTGACTCACCTTCGAGTGAGATTGTGGTACTTGATCCTGTCCGTGGCCGTGTCGGACTAGATCCGAGGGATTGACGGGTTATTCCCATTTAAGTGTGGTCCAGCCTCCAAGGTGGGACTCGGGCACTTAAGTTGGAATAATTCGGGCAGTTCCGCCACAGCTGGTATCGGAGCTTGTACCACCACAGAGGAATCAATAAAATGTAAATAACCATCAATTTTCTAAATAAAACTTGATAGAAACAAGTTGGATAGATAGTAGGACGAGCAGGATAGACCTAGGACGCGAAGCCTTAAGTTAATAGAAGGGTAGCTAGGTGGCTAAGTAACTAGGCCCCACAGGCCACTTTTACAGGATGGGAGTTCCTCCCTATTCCTTCTATCTTGTTGTGAGGACGTTCAGGACGAGCATGCATGCATTCGTATTTAAGCAATGGATAACTAAAGTAAGGACTTAAAAACAAGATAACACCCAGCTAGGTCCTTAGTGCCTTTTTACTTAACTAGAGAGAGGCTGAGTTTTATTTTCTTGTTCTTTTTATAATTCTTTTCTTTTACTTACGCTTGACCGTGCACAGATGACTTCCCATGGATCCTCCGATGACGGGAATGCACTGACCCACACGGACGGACTTGCACGAGAGGGTTTTCCCCGCATTCTGTGGGAGGTACTTCAGGGGGCTGGGTACACGACACCCCCTCAGTACGCGGTGCAGCAGTTCGAGAAGCACCGAGTGCCCCGCTGTAGGGTGAGGATGACCTTGGAGCCTCATCCCCTGCAGCCAGGCTGGCGCTCCTTGGATTCAGAGTCTTTCGGGTACCGGGCAGAGGACACGATCGAGGCAATCGCGCTGCACGGGTTGACTACTTTCTGCGGATTTCATCCCTTAGAGCTGGCTACCCACCCCATTGGCTTGTTCCCCGCTGAGAAGGAGGACGACCCAATGTGGAAGGATCGGGTGGAGCATGCTAAGGATATCTGGGCCATCTACCCAGGACAGACTGCGCACTTGACAGTACGGTGCATGAATGCTCTGTACCGTCTGCAGGTGATGCGCGGTGAGGCCATGTCCCATCTGATGGCACTGCTGGAGGCCACCAAGATCACGTTGGATAACCGAGAGGAGCTTGTGGTTGACTTGTCTCAAGAAATGGTAGAGAAAGATTTGCAAGTGGAGCAGCTGTCTGGTGAGATTCATGAGTTGGAGGAGCTAGTGGGCACCCGGGAGAACACCATTGAGGTCCTAGAGGATCAGCTCCTCAACACTCAGCAGCAGCTGGCAGAAGCAAATGAGCACCTGGACATGCATCACCAAGAGATCCATGGTGGGGAGGCTGACGAGGACGTCGACATTGAGGGAGGAGATGAGCCTGCCTCCAGTGTGGACACTGCTGGCTCGGGAAGACCGCCTTCCCCCGAGTCCAGTGTTGCTTCGTTCGCTCACTAGGTGTCCAGGGTAGGCTTAGAGGTCAGACAGTCGGACTCCTCGCCACTAGCTTAGCTTTTGCACCCTTGGGGTACTAGGCTAGGTAGAGTTGAGTCATTTTGGAACCTTTTGATGTAATCGTATTAAACTCTCTTGGGAGCTTGATGGATGGATGCTGTTATTAGCTTAATCTTGGAAGGAAGGAAAATTTATGCCTCTTAAATTCCCGCTGTTTAACTTTTTCCCGTGATAAAATTTTGAATTTCGAAACTATGGTGTTAAGTATGTATGTGGTTTTTCAGATGGCTGGGAGGCAGCGTCGTGGCCAGAACGAGCACGTTCTGCCACCACCCCCACCTCCCACTCTGCAGGAGCTCATGGCTCAGCAGAATGAGATCCTGAGGCAGCTGGCTCAACGTCAGCCACCACCCCAGCATTATGGTGGTGGAGACCACCAACGTCACCCCGCGGTGGCCACCTATCAGGAATTCCTCAGCACCCAGCCTCCACTGTTCACACGGGCAGAAGACCCACTTGACGCAGATGTATGGCTGCGAGTGGTGGAATCCAAATTCCCACTGCTCCATGGAGTTTGCTCAGAGGTCACCAAGGTCAGGTTCGCCACCCAGCAGCTTCGCGGACCTGCAAGGACTTGGTGGGATCACTTTCTAGCTATGCAGCCAGAGGACCGAGAGGTGGAGTGGAGGGAGTTTAAGGCAGCTTTTAGAGGACACCATATACCAGCAGGGATCATGGACAGGAAACTCAATGAGTTCTTGGCACTCACTCAGGGCAACAGGACAGTGTTGCAGTATGCCCAGGCCTTTAATGACTTGTGCCAGTACGCGGGATATCATGCAGATACAGATGAGAAGAAGAGGGACAGATTCAGAAGGGGGCTCAGCACTAAGCTCCGGGATCGTCTCAACACCGTGAGGGCCAACAGCTACAATGAGTTGGTCAACATGGCTATCTCCCAAGAGGACTGCATTACAGCTAGGCAGGCAGAGAAGAAGAGGAAGACCCCTGTGGCAGGACCTTCAGCTCAGCCACAGCGCTTCAGAATTGTGTCCGACACCCAGGGCAGGGGACCCCAGCAGCAGCAAGGGCGATGGGTAATTCGACCTCAGCAGCAGCAGCAGCAACAGGCACCCAACCGCAACCAGTTTCCAGCACAGCGGAATAATCAGCAGCAGCAGTACCGCCAGGCCAATGACAACAGGTGTTTCACTTGTGGCAACACTGGGCATTATGCCAAGAATTGCCCCAGGAACCAGCAGAGGCAGGGGCAGAATGTCAATCAGAACCAAGGCAAGCGGCAGAGGGTACAAGTGAGGCAAGGCCGGCTGAACTTCACCACCATGGCAGATATTCCAGAGGGAGCACCCGTCATGACTGGTATCTTTACAGTATTAAATTTTCCTGCTATTGTTCTTTTTGATTCCGGTGCTTCGCATAGTTTTATCAGTGCAAGGTTTAGTGCCAAGTGCCAGTTGCCCTTTCACCACACCAATGGGGGCATTACAATTTCAACCCCAGGAGGCAGGGTTGCCACCTATCAAGTTAACAAGAATGTGCCTATAAGGTTTGGTAGTCTGATAATTAAGACCAACCTTCTCATTTTGGGTTTGGAGAGTGTGGATATTATATTGGGGACTGACTGGTTAACCAGAAACCAGGCTGTGATGGACATTGCAGCTAGAGCCATTGAGGTACACTCACCAACTTGTGGTGGAACCACACTATATTTGCCTAATCAGGGTTGTACACGATCTTGTGCCTTTGTTATGATAGAATCCCCGGTGGAAAAGATCCCAGTGGTCTGTGACTATCCAGATGTTTTTCCGGATGAATTGCCAGGAATGCCACCTGACCGAGACATTGAGTTCGCTATTGAGTTGCAACCCGGGACTGCTCCGATCTCCAAGAGACCCTATCGGATGCCTCCCGCGGAATTGGCAGAATTGAAGAAGCAACTGCAAGAGTTGTTGGACAAGGGATTTATTCGTCCAAGCACTTCACCATGGGGATGTCCAGCATTATTTGTGAAGAAAAAGGATGAGAGTTTGAGGATGTGTGTTGACTACCGCCCTCTCAATGCGGTGACCATAAAGAACAAATACCCGCTGCCTCGCATTGATGTTCTGTTTGATCAGTTGGTTGGAGCCAAGGTATTCTCCAAGATAGACCTTCGCTCAGGATACCATCAGATCAAGATCCGTGCCAGCGATATTCCCAAGACGGCTTTCTCTACCAGATATGGACTGTATGAGTTTCTGGTGATGTCTTTTGGGCTGACCAATGCCCCGGCTTATTTTATGTACCTAATGAATTCAGTGTTTATGCCAGAATTGGACAAGTTTGTGGTCGTTTTCATTGATGATATCCTGATTTATTCCAAGAACGAAGCCGAGCACACCAAACACTTGCATACTGTACTTCAGAGACTGCGTGATCATCAGTTGTATGCTAAGCTGAGTAAGTGTGAGTTCTGGCTGAAGGAAATCAAATTCTTGGGTCATACAATTTCTCAAGATGGGGTATCAGTTGATCCTGAGAAGGTGCAGGAGGTGATGGATTGGAAACCCCCGACTACAGTGAAGCAGATTCGGAGTTTTCTGGGATTGGCAGGGTATTATCGACGGTTTATTCCGGATTTCTCCAGAATTGCCAAACCAATGACTAAACTGTTGAAGAAGGGAGTCAAATTTGAGTGGAGTCAAAAGTGTGAGGATGCCTTCCATACCTTAAGGCAACATTTGACAACAGCCCCAGTGCTAGCTCAACCTGACAACACCAAGCCCTTTGAAGTTTACTGTGATGCTTCTGGCACTGGTTTGGGATGTGTCTTGATGCAAGAGAGCAGAGTGATTGCTTATGCTTCCCGAGCACTCAGGCCCCATGAGCAGAACTACCCTACACATGATCTAGAATTGGCAGCTGTAGTTCATGCTCTTAAGATATGGAGACACTACCTGATGGGAGCTCACTGTAACATCTACACTGATCACAAGAGTCTCAAATACATCTTCACTCAGGCAGATCTGAACATGAGGCAAAGGAGGTGGTTAGAGTTGATCAAGGATTATGATTTGGAGATGCATTACCACCCAGGGAAGGCCAATGTTGTGGCAGATGCCTTAAGCAGAAAAGCCCAGTGCAATTGCATGAGCATGGATGTGGGAGTTACCACCCTGTGTGATGAGTTGTGCAGATTGAACCTGGAAGTTGTTTCTCCGGGTGACCTAAGCTATATCTCGGTAGAGCCCACGTTGCAAGAGCAGATCATGAGGGCTCAGGTTGAGGATAGGGGTGTTCAGGTCATTAAAGATATGATCAAGCAAAAGGCAGAAAAATACAAGTGTTTCCGACAGGATAGCAAGGGAATTCTATGGTTTGGAGATCGATTGGTTGTTCCCAAGGACCCTGAGCTCAGAAAGAAGATACTAGACGAAGCTCACCTTTCCAAATTCTCCATGCACCCTGGTAGCAACAAGATGTATCATGATCTCAGATCTTTATATTGGTGGACTAGAATGAAAAGAGAAATTGCCAAGTACATATCTGAATGTGATACTTGCCAGAGGATAAAGGCTAGTCACTTGAAGGCAGCAGGCCCTTTACAACCCCTTCCCATACCATCTTGGAAATGGGAGGATATTTGCATGGACTTTATAGTGGGATTACCCAATACCTCCAGACATCATGATTCTATTTGGGTTATCGTGGACAGGTTGACTAAGACTGCTCATTTCTTGCCAGTGCATACCACCCACAGGGCAGAGAAGTACGCTGAAATTTATGTTGATCAGATAGTAAGGTTGCATGGTATTCCCAAGACCATTGTATCTGACAGAGGAGCACCTTTTGTGGCACGATTTTGGGAACAATTGCAAGAGTCACTTGGGACCCGTGTCATCCGAAGCTCCGCATATCACCCTCAAACGGATGGTCAAACAGAAAGAGTGAATCAAATATTGGAAGACATGTTGCGAGCATGTGCACTACACTACGGGAAGGATTGGGACAAGTGTCTGTCCTTGGCGGAGTTTTCTTACAATAATAGCTATCAATCCAGTCTGAAGATGGCACCTTTTGAAGCCTTGTATGGGAGAAGGTGTAGGACCCCACTAAATTGGTCTCAAGCAGGAGAAAGGGAATTTTTTGGGCTAGATTTGGTACTCGAGGCAGAGGCAAAGGTCAGGGTTATTACCAAGAACTTGGAAGCTGCTCAGGCCAGACAAAAGAGCTATCATGACAAGAGGCGGAAGCCCCTACAATTTGAGGTGGGAGATCATGTTTATCTTAAGGTATCCCCCACCAAGGGTGTTCAGAGATTCGGGATCAAGGGCAAGTTAGCTCCTCGCTATATTGGACCCTACAAGATCCAAGAGGCTTGTGGATCCGTAGCCTATCAAGTGGAATTGCCACCTCACATGTCGACCGTTCACAATGTGTTCCATGTATCTCAGTTGCGCAAATGTGTTCGTCTACCCACTGAAATACTGCCGGAACCAGACATTGAGATAGAACCAGACTTGTCCTATCAAGAGTACCCCGTCAAGGTGTTAGATCAAAAGGAGAGATCAACTCGGGCAAGGTCAGTCAGAATGTATAAGGTTCAGTGGAGTCACCATTCAGCAGAAGAAGCTACATGGGAGACTGAGGACTTTCTACGCTCTCGCTTCCCCGACTTTCTACCCAAAGGAGTCGGTATGTAACCCCAGAACCCCACCCCCACCTGCCCTTTGAATCCAATTATAAGAAAAACTTAGATAATAAGGATAGTCTAAGTTGTGGATTTAACTCAAGAAGGGCTTCCTTCTGAAGTTGCAAAGAGAATGACATTCGAAGAGCAGTTAACAAGAGAAACTTGAGTATAAAGAAGGAGTAGCACCCACACACCTTCCAGCACCCTCCAAGGGACTCTACCAAAAATCTCGGGACGAGATTCCTTTAAGGGGGGAGGGCTGTAACACCCCAGGTGTTACCCTGGCTGGAGCACACCTTGGCACTCAAGTCAAGACTATGATCACATGTGGAAGAACTTAAGGAGCAAAAGTATAAGGGGCTTTGGAAACTAAGTTTTTGCCAAGAGTTGAGAATGACCAAAGGCATTACCCTAATTGTGGGCAACTATCACCTTGGGAGAGGGGGAAAGAACCCTAGACCTCTCTTAAACCCTAACTCCCAAACCATGGATAAGAGGGGAAAGAGAGTGAGCAAATGTGCAAAACATGGGTAATCTTTACCCAAACCCTAAGCCACATTATAACCATCAATTAGGGGAAGGAAATATTGCAAAAAGGCCCCTAGGGAAACCCCATTTCAAATCTCCAAGTGGAGAGAGAGCTAGAGCTCTCTAATTCCCTCTAAGTCCCATATTAGCCCTAAATCAAAGATCAACCGTGTTCACTTCAAAAATGGCGCCAAAACCACTTGGGTTCTATACCAAATATGTGCAATACCACTTAGGGCACCCACTGGAAAAAGTTGAACTCGAGACGCGGACGTTTGACATGCCATGGCATGGCTTTTGTCGTGTTATGCCCAGTATGACACACCTGTTTTGGCACCCGAAGATCTTCCTCCCTAGGCCGTATCTGCCCCGGCGTCTCACAGTTGAGTGACAGCCCTAGGTGCCAGGAAGAGGTCTGCGGCGGACTTTTGCAAAGATTCGCACGGTTGCGACCTCTGGCGACCTTTGAACACTGGAAGAAACAAACCGCCACGTGTTCGACGCCGTCTGCCGCGCCAGAGCACGCCCGCGTGCGCGCCCGCGCCGCGCCCAAGCCAAGCCAGCGTCCTGGTCCGCGTCCGCGGCTATAAAACGCCCAGGAGCTTTGGCCGTACCCCTCCGCACGCGCTCAAGCCTCACCGGAGCTCAGTTCGCCACCGGTTGCCCATACGCGACGCGCCCGCGGCCACCCGAGCCCCCTGCCACCGTAGACCGGCCAGCCCAGCCCTTCCTAGCCCCGTCCAGCCCTCGGAGAAGATTGTGCGCGTCTCCGTGAAGCTCCCCGAGCGAGGAATCGGGCTCTGCTTCACCGGAGAGGCCGGCCCAAGGTCACCGGACTTCAACCGACCGCCGGCAACCGTGGACCGAGGTACACCGTGCACCTCTCTTCGATTCCATGCACGGTTAGACTCCTTAGACCTCCACGAAGCTCCCTATGCCCTTGGATTGAACTGTGCCGCCGTGGATAGGCCGGAGCACACGCCGCCGACGAGCTCGCCCGCCTGCTCGCGTGGACCGGGTGATTCCGGCCATCTCCGACGACGAGCCGTACCTCGACGTGATCGCCAGACCCTCCCCGAGCCAACCCTACACTTCGCCGGACCTCCCTCGCCGCCGGTAAGCCGCGCCGCCCTTTCTTTTTCCGCGGCTACTGTTTCATTTGAGGGAGGGACTGCGGGTGAGAGGGAGAGAACCCAGGGGGTTAAGTGAAAGGTCAGAGACTCAAGTGAATAGTGCCGCGAGGGTAGATCTGTGAGGTTTGATTTGTTTTAAACCTAGGGACCTCGGCGCAAACCGTTTTTCCAGGAAAACTTAACTAAACCCTAATTTAAATTCAAACAGAAACTTTAAAAACCCATAACTTCTGTTTGGTTTATCCAATTTTGGTCAATCCAATTTTGCTAGACTCTAAATCATGTAACCTAGTTAGGAAAAATATAAAACCCCTTGGTGCTGTGGAAAAACTTAAAAGTTCTGATTTAATGTTAACTTTGGCCAAAAGCTAAATAATAGCAAGAAAAATAGTTAGGCTATTTGACTAAGGTTAGGAAAATTTGGAGAAGTTTGTTTTCACCTACTAACATGTTTAAAAATGTTAAACCCCTCTGTCCATTGCATTAAGTTAGTTTTAACCCCTTATTCCAAATATGCTTAAAGTTTAAGAAAAATAAGAAAGGTGACAAAAATATTGAACCAGAGGGCACCCCTATTTTTGTTAAGATACTTAGTTAATGTAGTTCACTAGAAAAATATATCATGCCCTGTTTTAGTGTAAAATAATTAAGATCTCTTTTAAATTGATAAAACAAGGATAAATTAGAAAAACTCCACAAAAATAACCCCAAGGTGAAAACACCCCCACCCTTGGGATAACTATTGTTTTATTAGAAAGAACTTAGGAAAAATATGAAATCTGCTGTTTGACATTTTTCAAATAGTGATGTAGTAGAAAGAGCCTTTTTGACATTAAACTTGAGAAAATCATAGCTAAATAACCACCCCTTAGTTTCCTGTGATTTTTAGCACAAAGACCTATTATTACCAGAGTATGTCAACAAAAATAACCTTTAGGACAGAGCCTACCCCTAACTAGGAGGTGTAGTGTAAAGTGCCCCTTTTTACCTAACTTTTGTTATTTTTGTTTAAGGCCTAACTTTTATACCTTAAGCCTCAAATTCTTAAAACAAGCTAAAATAGCCAGTAACAACCCACTGTAATATTTATAGAATTTTTGGAAATTTTTTAAAACCCTGTTGTAGTTCAAATCTACCCTAGAAAACCCAAATGGAAATTAAGGGAAGAGAAATAAAAGATATGAATAAAGGTTGTCCCTAAAAACTTTATTGCTGTCCACAAAATATATCAAAGCAATACCAAACCAATATTGTTGTCCTAAAAGAAAACCTAAGTCCAAAGAGTAATAAGTCTATCTATGCACCACTAGAAGCCCCGCACAACTAAGAAAAACCTTAAGTTACTTCTCAACTTAGTTTCTTTTGCATAATGTTATTAAATCAGGCATAATCATGACATACATGTTCATTGCATTTCGATAGACTGTAATCTTGCTGACGGAGAGTACATCCTCGTGCCGGAGCAAGGAGCTGCTCAGGAGGTAGCCCCAGATCCAGCACCAGAGCCAGCACCAGAGGACCTGCCTGCCACTGCTTTGGAAGGCAAGCCCCGGTTTTATGCATAACCTGTTATTTATGCTATTTTACTTCACTAATGATTGTAGGTTTGATTGTGCACTTAAGTGTAGGAATTTCTTGAAACCCTAGTTGCATGATCTCAGGAATCCTATTTGAGATGAATACTAGTATGCTAAGTCGAGTAGATGCTTCATAAAGTAGGATCTCGGTAGAAGTCGAGTGATTTTTCTAGCACTCGCGCGAGGTTAGGACATTGATTGTATCCACTTTCATATCATACTGATGCTGGTGTGTGACAACGATCCATGGGGATTGGTTGTCCACGGAATAAAAATTTGAGTAAGGATTAAGGTGTGGTACCGTGAGTCAAGCGTTTGAACGTACTAAATACATACCGAGAAATATGGTAAATCGGTAAGCCTAGTACCTGAGTGAACCTGCCCGCAGACATATCCCCTCACGCGACCTGAGACGAGGTCTCCCATTCCGGTTATGGTGGGTACAAGTGCGGCCACTGCACGACGGCCAGTCGGGGTCAGTGGGGCATTGTACGCCAAGGCGGTGAGCCCTGATCTGTTGCCAGGGAATCGATGGGGACGGCTGATGTGTGTGGGGACGGAGTGCCCCTGCATGTCGTGTGTTTAGGTTTACCTTGCAAGGATAAAAACTCGATTCGAATCGTCTGCTTCTCGCAGCTAATGAGACTGCTTGATCCATGCTGCTACATTGAGTAACAAGTGGAATGATGCGGGGATGATATAAGATGTTGATTGCTAAAATGTTTGCTACTTTGTATGAGTAGATAGTACACTTTTAGCCTTAAGAGAGTCACACTTAACTTTGACTAAGTTAAAATCTTGATTTAGAAACTCAGCTAGTGCTTTTGGCAACCAAACCCCACAGCCAAACAGCTGCATGTCTAGAGGTAGAGGAGTAGACTCCTCACACCGGGTAAGTCTAGCTGAGTATTAGTATACTCAGCCTTGCTTGTGGCATAATTTTTACAGGTTCTCTGGAGGAGATGGTTGCTGGGATAACTTGGCCGACCACCCTGCCACCGGGTTGGACTGTCGAGTGGGACCCTGCCTCGGCTGAGGAGGAGCATGAGGAGTGATGGGACAGGCTTCCCCATCCCTCCATTTATTTACCGTTAGTTTATTTCCGCTGCACTTCGAACAATGATGGATACTTTGCAAAAACTCCGATGATGATGATGGTGATGTAATAACTTAACATTGTGACATGTATGGTTTTATGCTTTATTGTATTTGCTCTGTGACTCACCTTCGAGTGAGATTGTGGTACTTGATCCTGTCCGTGGCCGTGTCGGACTAGATCCGAGGGATTGACGGGTTATTCCCATTTAAGTGTGGTCCAGCCTCCAAGGTGGGACTCGGGCACTTAAGTTGGAATAATTCGGGCAGTTCCGCCACAGTAGTGGAGTTCCTTCTCCTGCATTGTCTGCCCTTATTGGTCTGCAAGAACTGTCCCTGGCCAACTTTGATCAAACTCTAGAGGATATGGTCCCAGAGGACTTGTTGTCAGAGCCTGTGGATGATGATGCAACAGAGACTTGTGCTGTCGTGCCTGATGCTGGGTTGAGGTCATCCCGTGCCTCGTCGACCTTAGAGCACGGTCTCGAGGGTCGGGATGTTGACTTGGATTGTTCTGGTCCCATGGAAGTAGCTGAAGGCCCGTCAACCTTAGAGGTGGTTACTGCAGAGAGCTTGGACCCCAAGAATAGTGCCGACACATGCCCAGCCCCCGAGGGTGTCGTCGGGGAAGACTTAGCTCGGTTGAAGGGTATAAGCTACTGCCCAGCCCCCGAGGGTGTTGCCGGGGATGATCCGGCTCAAGTGGGCAGTGCCAACTGTGACCCAGCCCCCGAGGGTGCCCGAGCAGGGTCTCCTTCCTGCGCTTCCATGGACGTTCACGCGGGTTCACCCCCACACTCTGGCGGCATGGTGGTGGCCCAAATTTTGGATCAGGGGGTCGCTTTAGAGGGCAGCGTCCCCGCTGGTCTGGCGTTTGGCTCTGTTGAAGGCACTGAGCTCATTCCTACTGGTCTGTTACAAGTTGCTTTGGGTGGTGGTCTGGCACCTGGTTATCAGCTGATTTCTCCTGATTTGGGGATCCCTTCGTTCTTTTCCAACCTCCAGGTACTGTGCTGTACTTTAGCTTGATCTTTACGTTGCATGAACTTTTGTCATTATGTTCATCTGTTCTTCTTATCAGGCTTTGGTGGGTGGGATGGCCAGTCAGCTGAGATCGCAGGGTGCTTTCATCCCAGAAGTCGCTTCGTCTCTTGAGCATTAGAATCCAGTGTTGCTTCATCGTCGTGTATCCGAGTTGGAGGCAACTAATGCTGGTTAGTGCCCTTTTTCTTCTTCTTCTTTGCCTTTGTTCGTGGATTGTTTTACCTTCTG
Source organism: Zea mays (assembly GCF_902167145.1). Taxonomy (NCBI): domain Eukaryota; kingdom Viridiplantae; phylum Streptophyta; class Magnoliopsida; order Poales; family Poaceae; genus Zea; species Zea mays. Next base: position 133,771,854 of record NC_050105.1, on the reverse strand, counting down.
ACCTCATTTCGTTTGATTACCTCTTGATAGGAATGACTCGGCAGATTGCAGTTCTTGAGGAAAAACATTCCCAAGATCAAGCTGAAATGGCTCAACGATGCGCTGATTTCGAGGAGAAGTATTCTCAGAGCCAGACTGAACTAAATCAGGTCTCCGCTGCTTTGGATGACGCCAACGCTCTGAGTTCTTCTCTTCATGCTCGGCTTGACTCTGAAAAGGTAACTTACAAAACCGTGCCTCGCCTTGTTATGCTCTTATTACTTGCTTGGATTCTGAAGAAGTTTATTTTTGTTTGTAGGAAGAAAAACGTATCCTTGCTGCTTCTCGTGACAATTTGGACAGATTGTATCGTGATTCTAGCAACTCACTGACCATTTTGGAGAGGAGTCACCGCTTTACAATGGAGGAACTGGACAATCAGCGTTGTAAGCTGCAGGAATCCGCAGACAAAATGACTCGCCTCCAGCAGTTGATATCAGCAAAGGATGCCACCATCAAAGAACTCCGAGCTTCCAAGAAATCCATTGCCCAGGAGTTAGAGACCGCTCGACTGGCTGCTAAAGTCGCCGAAGAAACTTCTGTTACTCTCAAAGCCCAGCGCGACAAAGCCATGGACAAGGCTATTCAGGCGGGACGAATCTTGATGAGGAGACCCGGCGTGGTTGTTCCTGAAGATATAAGGGCTGACGTGAATGCTGCCCCTGATTCCTCGAGTCGTCCTTCTTCGTCGGTTGCTCCTGAGAAAGACATTGCGAAATAGAGAAACATTTCGCGTGCTATGAGCGCGCGGTTAGCATGATCAAGTATTCGTTAGAGGACATCAGCTTATCATTCGAATGACATGATTACTCTCTTATTGTATCAGAACTTATTAGTTCGCGAGTTTGTGGTAACGCCGCATGATGATTATGAAGTTTGTTTGCGGGATATGGAAGTCATCCCCTGAATTGCATAAGCGCGAGTATGCTGCACCGGCTTAAGCCATCGCTGGCTTTAGCCGATAACTCCGTTAGTAGGGCATAGTGGTCACCCTGGGTTAACTAAACGTGAGCATGTTGCACCGCCTTAAGTCGTTGCCGACTTAAGTCGATTGCTCCGTTTGTAGGGCATAGTGGTCACCCCGAGTTAAGTAAGCGTGAGCATGTTGCACCGCCTTAAGTCGTTGCCGACTTAAGTCGATTGCTCCGTTTGTAGGGCATAGTGGTCACCCCGAGTTAAGTAAGCGTGAGCATGTTGCACCGCCTTAAGTCGTTGCCGACTTAAGTCGATTGCTCCGTTTGTAGGGCATAGTGGTCACCCCGAGTTAAGTAAGCATGAGCATGTTGCACCGCCTTAAGTCGTTGCCGACTTAAGTCGATTGCTCCGTTTGTAGGGCATAGTGGTCACCTCGAGTTAAGTAAGCGTGAGCATGTTGCACCGCCTTAAGTCGTTGCCGACTTAAGTCGATTGCTCCGTTTGTAGGGTATAGTGGTCACCCCGAGTTAAGTAAGCGTGAGCATGTTGCACCGCCTTAAGTCGTTGCCGACTTAAGTCGATTGCTCCGTTTGTAGGGCATAGTGGTCACCCCGAGTTAAGTAAGCGTGAGCATGTTGCACCGCCTTAAGTCGTTGCCGACTTAAGTCGATTGCTCCGTTTGTAGGGCATAGTGGTCACCCCGAGTTAAGTAAGAATGCAAGTCAATCGTAAACGAGCCGAGTATCTTTGAAATCTCTCTTTATTGATGACGTATTTCCATCTTACAGAATACATGGTCGCCCAGCTGTTTTGAAATACAGCTAGGGGTAAAACTTTCTGAGGTGCTCTATGTTCCAGGAGTTCCCAACTTCTGTGCCATCCATCTGGGTGAGGCGATACGATCCGGGCCGAGTGACTTCTGCTACTATGAAAGGCCCTTCCCATAAGGGTGATAACTTGTGTCGTCCCTCTCCCGTTAGAATTTGGCGGAGGACGAGGTCTCCTATCAAAAAGAACTGTCGCCGCACAGCCTTGTCGTGATAGCGCCTTAGAGTCTGCTGGTACCGTGCTGATTGGATTACTGCATTCAGTCGTTCTTCCTCAAGTACATCAACATCCTCCAGCCTGGTGGCCTCGGCTTCTGCTATGCTTTCAAAGATTAATCTTGGCGCCCCAAACTTGAGATCAGCAGGTAGCACTGCCTCCGATCCATAGACCATGAAGAAAGGAGTGTTTCCATGCAGGGCTCGGCTAGGTTGGGTTCTCAGGCTCCAAACAACATAAGACAATTCCCTTATCCACTTTCCTGCGAATTTTTCATTCTTATCGAAGACCCTTTTCCTGAGTGCCTCCAATATCATTCCGTTGGCCCGCTCAACCTGCCCGTTGGCTCTTGGATGTGCTACAGATGCGTACTTGATCTGAATGCTCTTTTGCTCGCAGAAGTCAAAGAATTCTGAACTGGTGAAGTTGGATCCCAAGTCAGTGATGATACTGTTTGGTATCCCGAATCTGAATATTATGCCTTGTATGAATTCCACGGCTTTAGCAGAAGTTAAAGAAGCAATGGGCTTGAACTCTATCCATTTAGTGAATTTGTCAATCGCCACCAATACATGGGTATATCCCCCTTGAGCTTTCTTGAAAGGTCCAATCATATCCAGTCCCCAGCATGCGAAAGGCCAGGTTACTAGTATGGTCTGTAGCTGCTGTGCTGGCATGTGCTGTTGCTTTGACAAGTATTGGCAAGCTTCGCATCTCTGAACTAATTCGGCTGCATCGTTCTTCGCCGTCGGCCAATAGAATCCTGACCTGAAAACCTTCCCGACTAGTGTTCTGGATGCTGCATGTATCCCACATTGCCCTGCATGGACTTCCTCCAGAAGTTGTTTCCCGGTGGACGGGAGAACGCACTTCATGAGGATGCCTGACGCGCCCCTTCTGTACAGTTCCTCCCCAATGAGTGTATAGTGAGCCGACTGCCTGGCAATGCGTTCTGCCGAGTTCTTGTCGTCTGGTTCTTCTTCATTCTTTATAAACTTAATAATCGGTCTTCTCCAGTCGTCAGAATCTGACTCGAGTTGATTTATGATGCTGCACTCTTCTGTTTGATCCATTGAGATACTCGGCTGCAGAATTTCTTGCACGAAGACTCCGGGTGGGACCTGAGTTCGACCGGATCCAAGCTTGGACAGTACATCGGCCGCCGTGTTCCGATCTCTTTCTATATGATGAAATTCCAGACCCTCGAATTTATCTTCCAGCTTTCGGACGGTAGCACAGTATTTTCCCATTGAATCACTTGAACAATCCCATTCCTTGTTTATCTGGCTGATGACTACCAGAGAATCTCCGTATACCATCAATCTCTTGACGCCCAGTGACATGGCGATGTTTAATCCATGTATCAAAGCTTCATACTCGGCTGCATTGTTAGAGGTCGGGAATAGCAACTGGAGAGCGTACTTGAGGTGTTCGCCTCCAGGTGCAGTGAAGAGAATCCCTGCTCCTGCTCCCTGCAGCTTCAGCGAGCCATCAAAATACATTCGCCATACTTCTGCCGTTTCGGGATTGTCTGGTACTTGCTGTTCTGTCCACTCTGATACGAAATCAACCAGTGCTTGAGTTTTGATGGCAGTGCGAGGTCGGAACTCGATATCGTGGGATCCCAACTCGCAAGCCCACTTGGCTATTCGGCCAATGGCTTCCTTGTTGTGAAGAATGTCCCCTATTGGAAAACCAGTGACTACTATGACTTTGTGGTCGTCAAAGTAGTGACGCAGCTTGCGGGCATTTAGAAGTACTGCATATAATAGCTTCTGAACCTGAGGATACTTTTTCTTCGAGGGGCCTAGAACTTCACTGATGAAGTAAACAGGATGTTGTACTGGATAGGCATGCCCTTCTTCTACTCGCTCGACTACCAACGCGGTGCTTATCACGTGAGTCGTGCAAGAGATATACAACAACAAATCTTCAGCCGGTTGAGTCGGCGTAGCTCGCCGGGGTGGTTTCAGTACTGGTGGTGTTGTCAAGAATTTCTTCAGTGCGTCTAGAGCTTCTTGTGCTTCTGAAGTCCATTGAAACTTATCCACCTTTTTGAGTAGTTTGTAAAATGGCAAACCTTTTTCTCCTAGCCTGGATATAAATCTGCTCAGAGCTGCCATACATCCAGTGAGTCGCTGAACCTTCTTTTGTGACCGAGGAGCTTCCATCTTCATGATAGCTTCAATCTTATCTGGATTAGCCTCAATTCCCCGGTGGCTGACGATAAACCCGAGCAACTTTCCTGCTGGTACCCCGAAAACACATTTTTCAGGATTGAGCTTCCATCTATATCTTCTCAGGCTGTTGAAAACCAGCTATAAATCCTCGATGAAGTTTTCTGAATTCTCTGTTTTGATCACCACATCATCTACGTAAGCCTCCACACGCTTGCCCCAGTGATCGGCTAAGCATGTTTGAATGGCTCTCTGATAAGTCGCTCCACCGTTTTTGAGGCCGAACGGCATGGAGGTATAACAGAAAGCACCAAACGGAGTGATGAACGCCGTTTTTTCCTCGTCTTCTTTTGCCAAACTAATCTGATGATACCCAGAATAGCAATCTAAGAAAGATAGCACAGAACACCCAGCGGTGGAATCCACCACCTGATCTATCCTCGGGAGCCCGAAGGTGTTGGGGACCTTCGGCATCCGAAGGTCCTCAAAAACAGGATTTAACAGTATTTCTGGAGTATAATGTGTGAACAGGTATCTTCGGACTCAGGTCGCCATCACAGCAGATCAGAATAATACGAAGGTCGGTACAGCGCCGAAGGTGTAAGCAGGAAAGCTTCGGCGTGACAGCAGAAAGCGGAACCGACTTAAAGATGAAAAGGCTATTTAGACCTCAACAGATTACTATAGAATTATTATCAAATGTAAAGGGCATGAATGTAATTTTGTATGGGTTGTGTCCCGCGCCTATAAATAGGTGAACAGTACTCTCGTACTGTTCACGCTGACTTGGCATTCGCTTTTTGCGTCACGCTTGTACCTTCATTTCATTCTGATTAAAGGTACACTTTTAATTCAACGATATTTCTGTTTATACCTAATGATAATATATAATTGTCCATGTTGTCTTTTATATTCTTTATATTTCATTCCTCGTCATTATCTAATGAATCTAAGAAGGTACGTCCTTCATAACCTTCGTCCGTGAACCATTATATCCTAAGGGAAATAATGCTTCGGCGGACGAAGGACCTTAACGATTAACATTTTCTATGTTGCCTTGTTCTTAACTCATAGCACTTGAGAACAAGTCCCCAACATTGGCGCCCACCTCCGGTGAACTCACTTCCACTCTGAGTTTTTTGAACACCTTCGGCGATCATAAACCTTCGTTATGGCGCCGAAGAAGGCTTCAGCGACTGGGGCTGCAGCTCTGCAACCTCTGGACCACAATCAGGAGACAGTCTCCTTGCGGGAGGCCCGAAGCCAGAAAAGGAAGGCTGTCAGTCCAACACCACCAGAGGACGAGATAGATCAAGAAATCAGAGATATGGAGATGCTTCATCAACAAGTACAGAGGAAGAAGGAAAAGATGGCCAGGCTAGCTGAACTGCAGAGGCAGATAGACGAAGCCTCTGAAGAAGTTCGTCATCTTGTCCAGGATGAGCAGCACCGAAGGCCTCAACATCAAGATCTTCATCAGGAGGGTTTCCTTAACGAAGATGACTGGTATGACAATTTCCATCATGGGAATTTTGTTTTTGATGACGCTTCTCCTCTGTCCGCTGAGCTGCAGGCTACACCGTGGCCTCCGTCTTACAAGCCGCCCCAGCTTCCTATATTCGATGGTCACTCAGACCCAAAGCAGTTTTTGATGAGCTACGAAGCAACAGTATCTTCGTATGGTGGCAATGCTTCAGTCATGGCCAAATCTTTCGTTATGGCTGTCAGGAGTGTGGCTCAAACCTGGTATTCCTCCCTTCGACCAGGAACGATCACTTCATGGCAGAAGCTGAAGGACTTGTTGTTAACTAGCTTCCAAGGATTTCAAACGAAGCCGGTCACTGCTCAGGCTCTGTTCCAGTGCACCCAAGATCATGAAGAATACCTTCAGGCATATGTCCGAAGGTTCTTGCGTTTGAGGGCACAGGCACCAACGGTGCCCAATGAAATTGTCATTGAGGCCATGATCAAGGGGCTTCGGCCAGGACCGTCAGCTCAGTACTTCGCTCGGAAGCCTCCTCAAACTTTGGAGAAGCTGCTCCAGAAGATGGACGAGTACATTCGAGTCGATAATGATTTTCGCCAAAGAAGGGAAGAAGCTTTCAGGTTTTCTGAAATGACCAGGGGCTTCGGAGGGAGGTTTTACCCGAGGCACGTGAGATCAATTCATAACTCTACACAAAATGATGATAAAGGCAGCCAACAACAAAGGCCACAATGTTCCTCACAGGCTTCGGGACAACACCAAAGCTCCTTCAGACCACCAGCTCCAAGAGGCAGAGGCGCCAGGGGTTTTGGAGGAAGATTTGGCGATCAACCGAGAAGAATCTTTTGCTTATTCTGCGGTGAGAACAAAGGCCATACTACCAGGATGTGCCATGTTACCATTCAGAAGCAAAAGGAAATAGCTGAAGCAGCAGCACAACAAGCTCAGCCGAAGCAGGTCATGCATACAGCTTCGTATCATTCGCCCTACATTCCAGAATATGTGGGCAATCATCCTGCAGTTTCTGTTGCTTCGGCGAGTCAGCCTCAAGCTTCTTGGCAACAGCCTCCGCCTCCACCTCCGTTGCAATAAGGCCAGCAGCCAGAAGGGAGCCAGTATGCTCCACACCAGAGGGACTTCAGAGAGCAGTCCGAAGCTCGTACAGTCAATAGCACTGTGCCAGAGTCAAAGCACATCTATTGACAAATATCCTACCTTAATGGCAATCTTTTTCATTCAGTTTTATTTTCTGTAATAAAGGACATTGTTTAGGCTTCATGTAATTAGTTTCGTTGATTCCTACAAGGAAAATATATTTTCTTTACAGGCTTATATTGGTGACAAAAAGAGGACCTTCGAACTATCGAAAATTCTTCGAAGCAACAAAAAGTCGTTCTAAGGAACGCAGAGTAAGTTTGCCGAAGTCACAAAAAAGTCGTTCCAAAGGGAGCGCAGTGTAAGTTTTCTGCTCCAAAGTCGTTCCAAAGGGAATGCAGAGCATACAGCGAAAAGTCAACGCTGATACCGCCTAACTAAAAGGCGAAGCGCGAAAAGTCAACGCGAATACCGCTGAAAGTAAAAGGCGAAGAAGCTCCTAAGGGAGGCTTACAGCGAAAAATAAACGCTGATTCCGCTGAAGTAAAAGGCGAAGAAGCTCCTAAGGGAGGCTTATAAAAGATTGTGTTTTATTGCAGGGATGCGTATGTGTCTTCGGAATAAACATCATCTCACATAACATAACATCATCGCATCATTTCGCATAGCATAAGCATCATACATCATTTTGCACATGGCACAAGAGGTGGACACATTATCAATCTACGGAAGAATGCTTTGATAAAAGAGGAAAATCAGTCACGGAAAGATACATCATTGATCTTCGGAAAGGTAGCTTCGGAAAATATTTTTACGAAGCCTGGATATTATTCATCAGAACATTGGATATTGTTGTGACAATGAAAGATTCTTCTTCACGAAGCATGAAAAGAAGGGAAGGTGTTTTTTCGTCAAAGACTCAAAAGCGGTACGTGTAAAGTTTCATGCATCGTAAAGAATTGACTAACAAAAATAGGTATATTACATTTAAGGTTACAAAATGTTACAGTATATTACATTTCAGAAGTTTTTTACAAAAATACTTAATCTTCTCTCAAAACGACTTCGGCAGCCTCGTTCAGGAGCCGATTGACGACTTCGTCCATAATATCTTCAGCCATCTTTTTAATTTCGTCGTCTCCTTTCGGCTGAGGGCCCGAAGACGCGTTAGCAGGATCTGAAGTAAGATAGGATACGGATATAGTGCTATTACAAATCGCAAACAAATCTTAAAGCCTAAGATTACAACACAATAAAACTATCAGTTAATACCTAATTGACCTTCGGCCTCTGCGCTCCTTTCAGCAGCCTCAGCTACTTCTCTAGCATTGTGAATTCCCTTTTCACTTCTTCTAATAATTTCCCCGGCCATTTCTCGGCCACCATTATCCCAAATATCGGTAAAAAATTTTCCACCAATTATACTAGCTTCGGCCGAAGGATCTCTTGCATCTTCAAAAGACAAAGTATCTTCGGATTGAGCTAAAATTTTTACATGTTCGCAGCCTTTCTTCTCTAAGATGGTGGCAAGTCCTCTGGCGCCAGAGAAGGCACATATATCTCCACGGCTATTTAAAATTTCTTCGAAGGCTTCAGCTACGTGGTCGATCCACTCGATGGGACCTTCGGGATTGCCTCTCGTAAAGTTTTCCTCACTTGAAAATGCGCCGACCTTGGCGAAGCTAGCCTTCAGCTTTTTAACACATTCTATAGATTTGTTATAACATCGCTTTTTGGACGAACGAAGCTCTTCAACAGTTGTTTCTAGGTGATCGGCCCATTGGTCGCTGAGTTCTCGTTTTGTTTCTTCAAGTATGCGTTCTTCCTTGGCCCTGGCCAGTTGTTTCCGAAGATCTTCAATTTCCCGCTTCTGAGCTTCAGCTTGACCTTTAAAAGCAGCTTCGTCTTCCTTTATTTTATTTATCAATGAGTGTAATATTTTATCTTTTTCAAGACCTTCGTTCCTCAGTTCAATAACTTCGGAACGAAGGTTGCTCAGGGCTATAGAACACCCTTCGTCTTCAGCATCCTTCTGTGCCCTAAGGGCATTGCTAAGTATCAAGCCCTGCAAAGAGAAATATGTGTGCGTCAATAGGTTTAAACAAACGAAAAATTTTGGACTCAACAAAAGATACAAGGATTTCATTTGTCGCACCTTTAAGCTATTGTAAGCTAGGCTGTCGGCCAGATCGTTCTTCGACAGCACCGAGAGCCCGTCTTCTAAAGTTGGGAATCCGAAGCTCCTGCTCATCTCCCGGCAGACAGAAATTTCCTTGCTGTCGGGGAGACAATACAAGAAGTCTTCTTCTCCACTGCCATTGAATATTAATGCCCCCTTTGGATATTTCAGTTTTTGGGCGTAGTGCTGGGCCTCTTGCTTTTCTTTTTCTGATAGTTTTTTCCCCGAAGCATGACGAACAACATAATCACGAACTTTGGGGGATGCTTCGGGGGCAATGACATCAGCTTCTTCAACAAAAGTTCGCTTTGTTATTTTTTCTGCCTCACTTTCCAAATATTTTATCTTTACAGGCTCTGAGGGCCCAGCTTCAGTTGTTGTTTCAGAAATGACAGCAACCCTCTTCGGAGGTGTGCTTGAAGATTTGATCGTCTCCAATACATCTAGCACATTAGCCATTCTCTTTCTTTTTGGAGTCACTGCTGGCACTTTTTGATTTTTCACTGTCTCAATGTTTGCTGCAGGACTCAAAACTTCTGATGTTTTGGATCCCTCAGTTGCTTCTTTTACCCCTTCCATTTTTTCTGTGGATGGTGCTTCGGCCTTCTCTTTCGTTTCTGATAACAGAATCTTTGTTTGTTCCAATTCTATCTTTGTTGGCACTTCGGCCGTTTCTGCAACTTCTGGCAGCATGGTTGGCTTGGCTGGTTTTTCGGCTTCGGTGGCCGAAGAAGTTTCTCCGGTAAACTCAGGCACCGAAGCTGGTTCAATATAGCGCGGCCGATGTGTAAGGACCTTTAATTTCTTTCTTTTTGGTTCTGGCTCGCTAGGAGCAGTTGCAGCTTCTTCTTTTGCAGAGGCTGTGTTTTTTCTCTTTTGTCTTCGAATGGGATAGCAATAATCAGGGTAGACAAACCCGATTGCATCAAATACCCGGTTCAGCCTCTTCTTTTTTCGGCCTCCGAAGGCTGCTGACATTGCAGTATCTTCGGCCTTCGAGTAAGCCCCAAGCAGTTCATCACTCAAATTTTCAATACTTTTTAACCAGTCATCATCTGGTTCAACGAATTTATCTCCAAATTTAAAAGTGTATTTCAACCTGATAAGTCCACCTTCGTCGGCCTCTTTTACGGTTTCTTGTGGCATTTCCCATTTCTCCGCAAGTGGCCATACCCTGAAGGCAATATGCTCTTGTACTAAGTCTCTCGTTCCAATGAAAGAGCAGACAGCGCCGAAGGCCCTCTGGCATTCTTCGGCAGCTTCATTCATTTCAACCTTCGGCCTCCGAAGGCCGAAGCTTTGCCAAATAGGGCGCATGATTATACCTTTGATATCTTCTCGTACTGTCAGATCATTCTTCACATAAAACCATTCTGTCATCCAATCTCCGGGCCATCTTTTCCGGAAGGTTGGCACGGGGCAGCTTGACCCGGACCGGGAAACGAAACTGTAGCAGCCAAAATTATTGTGATACTGTTCCTTACCCCAAGGTTTTGTTTCGTATGATAATTCGTGTATATTGCAGAAGCTTTTTGCATCAGGCTGCAGACCTTGGCTTCTTACGGCCCACACGAAGATATTTAGCTTTATGATTGCTTCGGGGGTAAGTTGGTGAAGATAGACTTCGAAGATTTTCAGCACCTCCACGACGAAGCTGCTCAAAGGAAATCGCAGTCCAGCTTTCAAAAAGCTTCGGTACACCACGACTTCATTTTCTTCAGGGTGTGGGCACGTTTTTTCCCCTTCGTCGGCCCTCACAATGGATAAATCCCGGAAATACCTTCCTCTCATGTTGACAAGATGATTCTCTTTGATAGTTGATTTACCATAAACTGAATGGCTTGGGCGCCAGGGACGATCTTCGGAGTCCTCACCACCACTGTCCACATCATAGCTGTCACTATCACCAGTATCTTCAGATAAACCTTCCAGAATCTCCTTGGTGATTTTTTCTGTATTGGTCTTTGACATCGCTATAAGAAACCCCAAGTTTTTCTCTTCGTCCAGGCTCAGCTTCATCTCAGCAGCAGTCTTCTTATCCTCAGACATCTTCGGAAACACTAAAAACTATTTTCAAAGCCGAAGCTTCAAAACTAAAGGCTTAACAAATCTTAGTGCACAAGAGCTAAAAATTGAGTGAGCAGAAGCAATTGGCCAGAGAGCGTGTCAAATGAGCTTGCGGTATGACTGTATTTATACGCCAAGAGCGTTGAAAATTGAAAGACCCCGCTTGTCAGTGAATGTTGCTATTCTAGCAAAGGGAAGGTGTTTTTTCGGACCTTCGGCGTAAAGCCTTCGTCCATGTCGCAATCTAAATTTTTTATTTCAAACAAATTAATATTGCGAGGGGCTACTGTTGGGGACCTTCGGCATCCGAAGGTCCTCAAAAATAGGATTTAACAGTATTTCTGGAGTATAATGTGTGAACAGGTATCTTCGGACTCAGGTCGCCATCACAGCAGATCAGAATAATACGAAGGTCGGTACAGCGCCGAAGGTGTAAGCAGGAAAGCTTCGGCGTGACAGCAGAAAGCGGAACCGACTTAAAGATGAAAAGGCTATTTAGACCTCAACAGATTACTATAGAATTATTATCAAATGTAAAGGGCATGAATGTAATTTTGTATGGGTTGTGTCCCGCGCCTATAAATAGGTGAACAGTACTCTCGTACTGTTCACGCTGACTTGGCATTCGCTTTTTGCGTCACGCTTGTACCTTCATTTCATTCTGATTAAAGGTACACTTTTAATTCAACGATATTTCTGTTTATACCTAATGATAATATATAATTGTCCATGTTGTCTTTTATATTCTTTATATTTCATTCCTCGTCATTATCTAATGAATCTAAGAAGGTACGTCCTTCATAACCTTCGTCCGTGAACCATTATATCCTAAGGGAAATAATGCTTCGGCGGACGAAGGACCTTAACGATTAACATTTTCTATGTTGCCTTGTTCTTAACTCATAGCACTTGAGAACAAGTCCCCAACAGAAGGGATCCTTCGGATAGTGTTTGTTGAGATCAGTATAGTCGACGCACATGCGCCAATCCACTTTATTCTTTTTGAGTACAAGAACAGGGTTGGCTAACCACTCGGGGTGTAATACTTCTCTAATAAATCCAGCCGCGACCAAGCGAGCTAACTCGGCACGAATGGCCTCTCTCTTGTCGGGCGTGAAACGACGTAGCTTTTGCCGGATCGGTCTCGCCTGGGAATAGACCTTCAATTTGTGTTCGGCCAGTTCTCTTGGGACTCCCGGCATATCCGCAGGTTGCCATGCGAATACATCTCGGTTATCTTGCAGGAACTGGACGAGCGCGCTTTCCTATTTGTCGTTCAAACTGGAGCTGATGATGGCCGTCTTGCGCTCATCAGCGAACCCCAGGTTGATTCGCTTGGTTTCTTCAGTCGGCCGCATAGAGGTCGCGGCATGAGCTTCGTTTGCCGGTACTGCGAGGCCCTCCTCAGGCTTAGAGTTCGCCAGTGTAGAAGGAACCGTTGACGGCTTGGTGGTGAGGGCTGCCTGGATGGCCACTCGGAAACATTCTGCGGCGCCTTGGAAGTCGGCGCGCACAGTTATGATTCCTTGCGGTCCTGGCATCTTCAGTATCATGTATGTATAGTGCGGAATGGCCATGAATTTGGCCAGTCCCGGCCTCCCGATGATGGCGTTGTACCCGCAGTCGAAGTTCGCCACCTCGAACCTCAGGAACTCGGTTCTTTAGTTCTCCGGAGTTCCGAACGTGACCGGCATGTAGATGTGGCCCAGCGGGTATTCCCCTTCTGTCGGCACGATGCCGAAGAAAGGAGTGTCTGACTCGTGGAGCTCTTTGAGGTGAACTCCCAAGCCTTGGAGCGTCCAGGGGAAGGTGACGTTGATGCTGCTCCCCCGTCCACTAGCACCTTCTTTACCCGGCTCTCTCGGATTACCGGATCGACGAGGAGCAGGTATTTGCCTGGATGGTCGAAGTTGAGCCATTGATCCTCCCGAGTGAAAGTGATTGGGTGCTCCGACCACCGGTATGGGGCGGGAGGACCGGTGGTCGCCACCAATATCTGGCGATCGTTGAGCTTTTGTTGTCTTTTGTTCTCCTGCGACCCATGTCCGCCGAAGATGACGTTGACCTCCCTGTCAACGAGTGGGAAAGCTCCTCCTCCCCCCTCCTCCTGCTGATGGGGCTGTCGTGGTTCATCTAGTCCTCCCCTCGGCGGAGGAGGCGGTAGAGGTTGGAAGGGTCGGCCGTGCCCGACGGAGTGCTTGAAGTCCCGGCAGTTACGAAGAGTGTGGCGCATGTCCTTGTGGTACGGGCACTGGGCGTCGAGGATGTCGTCCAGCGTGCGCTCGCCTCCACGAGGTCCTCCTCGGGCGCGAGAGGCGGGTGGTCCGGCGGCGTGTACTTCTTCACGAGGCCTCTTCTCCCAGCGTTTGTCGGGTGGTTGGTTCACGTCACGTCGTGGCGCTGCCGGAGCAGGCTTTGTTCCTCCGATGAGATCCTGGGCCCGCTCGTCGGCGGTGATGTAGAGGTCGGCTTCCCGGAACAGCTCCTCGGAGGTAGTCGGCGCCTTTTGTAGTATGGCCCGGACGAAAGCCGAGTCATTGGATCCCCTGTAGAAGTCCTCGATCACGGCCGCCTCCGTGACCTCGGGGATGCGGTTTCTCATGGTCTGGAACCTTTTGAGGTATGACCGGAGAGTCTCATCCCCCCGGCGCTTGATGGATTTAAGATCCCATGGTTGCGCTGGCTTGTCGGAGAGGGACTTGAAGTTGGCGGTGAAACGTCGACTGAAGTCTCCCCAGTCGTCGATGCAGTGTCGGGGTAGATGTCGTAGCCACTGTAGCGCATCTTGCCCAAGGACAATGGGCAGATACGCGGTCATGACGTCCTCAGATGCCCCGGTAGCCCGAGCAGCGGTGGTGTAGACGGCTAGCCAACCCCCTGGATCCTGCTTAGGTTCATATTTGTCGACATTGGATACCTTGAAATTGGGAGGCCATTGGATGGCCTTAAGGCGCGGAGTAAGAGCGGATACTCCACACGTATCCTCCTGTCGTCGGGGATGATGCCTGTCCCGGGGAGGGGAGTGGTGGTTGTGGTTCCTCGACCGTCCCCGGGTGGTACCGCCAGTTGAAGCTGTTGCCGACTCAGTCCTGGTGGCCTGGCTTTGAGTCGGGAAGCCATGATCTCGGTCATACTCCTCCCGACGGCGAATTTCGTTTTCATGCCGCCGTTCGCGCGAAGCATTGATAGAGCTTCGTGCGTCTCGGCGACTGTTGATGGCGTGTCATAGATCGTTCGGCGGGTGAGCGAGCGGTAGAAGATGGTTGGCCGCCTGAGTGAACAGGCGTCGGTATCCCTCGGCGTCGGGAGTCCGAGGAAGTCCGTCAGCTATCCGAGCTAGTACGCCTCCGACTTCGCTTGGCGTGTTCATAGCTCGGGCGAAGTCGGGGTTTAGGTTGCGCCTGAAGAGCGGATTCTCCCGGCGTTGCCTTGCATCTTGCTCGGCTTGCTCCTGAGTCCGTCGGCGATCACGTCGTCGGGAGTTTCTTCGTTCCCTGAAGACGCGTTCTTCCGGAGTTTCTCCTATCTCCGAGACCTCGTCTCGCGAGACAGGCTGCTCCGGATCCCGTTCTCCGGCTGCGTGATGTCGTCGAACGTTCCTACGTCGGTTCCTCCGTCGGCGAGATTCTCGTTGAGGTGGTTCTTCTCCAGGCGCGGTCGGTTCGTCGTCAGAGACGGCAGGCGACTCCACTCTCCCGATGAAGAGGACGTCGGGGTAGAATGGTGCTGCTGTCGTGGCGACTTTCTTTCCTTTCTCCTTTGAGGCCGGAGGAACGGAAAGAACGACTTGCCTTTCCCTGGTCTTCTTCTTCCTCGCGATCCATGTCCATTCTTTCGTCGGGGAAGTAGACAACGGAGTCTCCCGGGTCAGCGAGCTTCCAGCTCCAGCCTTTCCGGAGACGATCTCTTTCCGAAGAGCCGGAGGTTGCGTCTTTCCAGCATTTTCGGAGTTCGTTGGAGGGGACTTCTTTTCCGACGGATCTGCGATGCAGTGTAGAATTCCCTCTTCATCCGCTACAGATGAGATTGTCCCGAAGCAGAATACAGATCCGGGACGCACGGTGATCTTGCTGTGGAAGGTGACAGCCATTGAGCTAGCTTGGATCGTCGACACACCCCCTACCTGGCGCGCCAGCTGTCGGTGTTTTGGGGTCCGACCGCACACCCGGGGTTGCCCCTCAAGGTGTTTTTTAGGAGTAGGACGGTGTCAACGACTGTAGCAAAATGGTTTGTGCCGATCGCACGAGGGACAGTGGACAAGATTTGCAGGTTCGGGCCGCTTAGAGATGCGTAACACCCTACGTCCTGGTGAATATATGAGTGTGGTTACAAGAGGGCTCTCTGGATTGAAGGCACAGAGAGTTAATGAGGGTGGCTAAGTAAAAAGTAGGGTCGATCGATCTGAAGGGGTGCCCCCTAGGCCTTATATACTCGACCGTGGGGCAGTACATGTGGATATGATAGCAACAAGTAGCTAAAAGGTAGTGAACCTCTTGAATTTATCCCTACGTAACCCTCGCCGACTTATCCTCGCATGGCTCTGTTGCATGGAGGCTTTAGCGCGGGAGAGTCGGGTCTCTGTTGCGATTTACTCGCCCGACGTTGTGGGCCGCCCGGGTTTGCATCAATCCGGTCTTACGTCTTCTCTGCTTTGTTGGTTGTTTCTCCTCCGGCCCACGAAGGAATGACCTTACGATTTATTGGGCCCTTGGGCCTTTCGTGAGGTCTTTTACTTCTTTAGTGGACCCGGGGGATATCCATCCCCCACACCGTCGCAATGCACGGGTAACCGACTAGTCTCTACCCCTTAAATCCACCAGTTAGAACTAAGCTAAGTACACCCTACAGAACATCCCACACACTCACAAACTAAGCTAACTCCACCCAGCTTATTACCTCCAGACAAATCCCAATCTCAAAAACCAACGACCTAGATCTACTCTCTCGTACTGAAACACATCTTATGGCCAAAATTATTTGGATCACTTCGTCTCACGCACGAAACACACTTACTCGCTGCTCCGCGGCTCGTCCTTCGCCCATGCAACCGCCCCGCTGACCCCGCTGACATAGACGTTGAGGCAATCACGTCTGCGGAGCTTCCGCCCAGGCTCCGCGGCCAGTGGTGGACGCGGACACCCTGGGCCGGACCCGACGTGGTAGTGGGCGGCGTAGGTGGGCTCCGCGATCGCAGCCGACGCCAACACTCCGTGAACCTCTCTCCACTCTCCACGGGGCAGAGCTACAACCCCACCGGCCTTGGCTCTCCGTCGCTCACCGTCGCTGGCTGCCTGCCCTGCGGCATCAGCCGGAAGCCCCTCCCTGCTCTTTCGGGTTAGCAAAAATTGATCTCCTCCCTCTTCTCCTCCTCCTTTGGTTCAAGAAGACAGCACTCGCACTAGCAACGCCGCCGGGTGCCAAGACGAGGCTCGTTTACCAATTGCCACCCCTTTTGACTCATCTTGCTTACAAATAGATGCAAATAAAGTGTTCAATGGAATAGCCAAAAGGCAGCAGAACCGTCAAATCAAATTTTCTACGCTCCAGATCTGACCATGGCAGCCATGACAACAAGCTGCTCAAGAGTCAAGACATCCAGACACGTGGAGCCCCACAAGTTTTGTGAGTTGATGTGCTAATTAATGAACTAACAAGCATGCCATGGTTGGCTGATGTGGTTGATGGTTTTTCTATTGCTCCTTCTGTTCCTATCATGTTTGGAGAGCAACATTGAGGGGGTATCTGACTGCTCAAGACAATGACGACACTATGACTGGTGATTTGGACGGGAATTGGGTGTGTATGAGTTGTTGGTGAAAGGCCTTGTGCCGATTGACTCAAATTACACTTGCTCTTTGATATCTATATGAAGAATGCTCACATTTTATTTTTGCTACATTAAGAGCAGGAATTTATGAGGCCTTGGAGTTTAGGGATGGAGGATCTCATTTATCTTGGCAAGAATGTTCTTAAGGTCGGTTCTTTCATACTTGATGTTATATGTTATACACCATACTCATGTATTGTTCATGTTGTCATAGAGATCTTAATCAAACTAGAGAGCTGGTGCTTGTGTATACCTCTAGCTGCTCATGCAACTGCCTCTGGACTTCTATCTGCATCTAGAGGGCTTCACTTATGTGCATTGACCCTACAGATGTAACACTCCGGGTTCCACAAACAACCTAAAATGCTACTGAACTACACTTCCGACGTCCATATATAAAATTTCGGCAGCATCCCCTTTGCAAGATTGCGTAAATGAGGGGGCAACAGTGTATAAACATATATCATGACAAAAACATACTAAGTATTATTAACCGGCTAGCAAGGAAAGATAAACATATGACCTGAACTGAATTAACCAGTGCGCATGACTATATAAAAAAACAAACTTCCTTTGACAATAAGTTTCTAATTAAATCATGGCTGCGCCTGGGTAGCGTTATTGTGAGAGTGAAAGTGGACGTGCTGCTACTCCCCTCATTCCCAACATGTATCAAGTACCTGCATTGAGTAATGCAAGAGTGAGATGATACATCTCAGCAAGTAAAATAATATCAAACTGTTTAACCACATAAGAACATTGTTTTACCACCACTTGATTCCACAACCTTCTTATTACGAAGGTGCAGCACGTATACAACGTACAACACACCTAGTTACCACACCTCGCAGGTAGAAACCACAATAGTAACATAGTAATGTCACATTTCATATATTTCTCATGAGTGCAAATGTCTGCAAATGCAAGGATGACTTCTGCCTTCATACCTCTAAGGATATGAAGCCGCATCGTACCCCTCCTCGAGCAACGTACGATGTTAAAAATGTACCGGTACGGTCGGACCATAAGATCACGACATAACTTCAAAATGCAAGATGGATGATGCGATGTGCATGATATGCCTACAACACTTCATATAACGTGATTCAAAAAAAGACACTTCAACTTCATCCAAGATGGGAATCAACCACATATATCATTACCAAATTATGATCATCCACAATATTAGACAATTGAGAGTTAATACTTTCAAACCAATAAACTTCATCATAGAATTCAATGATTAATATATTTAAAACTTATGCATAATCAATGACAGGGAATAGGATGCAAACCAAACGGTAGCAACCACCACTGTATTTACTTGTCTTCACCAGAAATTTGGAATGGTACTAAGTATGATCTGGAAGTCCACCACCTGTTTTTGACACACACCTTAGTGCACAAATTCACATAACAAATGCTAATAAACAACGCCGCACCTACGCACAATTCCAACCCGTCGCGAGCGACAACTCTCCCCATCACCACCAAATTGCAGCGGCGCTGGTTGATAATTTCATAACTTTAAAATTATAACAGCAGTGATATCAATCAAAAACTCCGGAAGCATCTACATAAAATTCCCCACAAGTTTTGTATTCCAAAGATAATTAAATTCCCACATCTACTTAGCCCAAAACCGTTCACAAGATACATCCTGCAATTTGTTTTTGGACAGCAACGTACCCAGATTCAAACAGCGATAGCTCCTAAATTATAACTCCGAATCAAACGCATAAGTACTCGTTGGAAAGGTATGACAAAGCTCTACATGATTATCATATTTATTATCACTAATTTCCCACGAAAAATACCCAGAATCTGCTAATACTAATGCTGTTCGCTCACCTGCGGAAATCTGTTTTTGACAGCAACATACCCGGATTCAAACAGCGATATCTCCTAAATTATAACTCCGAATCGAGCGCATAAGTACTCGTTGGAAAGGTATGACAAAGCTCTACATGATTATCATATTGATTATCACTAATTTCCCACGAAAAATCCTCAGAATCTGCTAATACTAATGCTGTTCGCCCACCTGCGGAAATCTGTTTTTTTGGACAGCAACATACCCGGATTCAAACAGCGATATCTCCTATATTATAACTCCGAATCGAGCGTATAAGTACTCGTTGGAAAGGTATGACAAAGCTCTACATGATTATCATAGTGATTAAAGCTAATTACCGTCGCAAAAACCCCAGAAACTGCCCACAATACTTTTGTCCGCCTGCCACCCAAAATCAGGACAGCACTACCACCAATTCGCTTAGGGGAACGGTTAATCAAACGTAATCGCAGCAAAAATACAAAATAAACAT
This sequence comes from Zea mays, assembly GCF_902167145.1. Classification (NCBI taxonomy): domain Eukaryota; kingdom Viridiplantae; phylum Streptophyta; class Magnoliopsida; order Poales; family Poaceae; genus Zea; species Zea mays. The sequence continues at coordinate 133,752,698 of NC_050105.1, read as the reverse complement.
AAGATCACCTTGAGTTATTCCTTCACCTCTTTGTTCTTCCTCCACCAATTCTCCAATTAGAGGCTTGCACCACTCGATGGAGATCCCAAAGGAGAGGGGCTGCACCTTGGGAGGGGGATTGGGGAAGGGGGTGGCTAGGGTTTGATGGGGAGTGGGCGGCTGCATCCAAGAGGAGAGGAATTGGGGCGGCTGCAAGAGTGGAAGAGAGGAAAAGAGAGAGGGGGGGGGGGCGACCAAAGGGGTGGGGGAGTGAGAGGGCGGCTAGGGTTAAGGGGGGAAACTAATGGGCTTCCCACCACCGGATCGAGATCCACGACCCAAACTCGCTCTCACGTCTGCTCCCGACCCCAGCGCACAAGTCCAACAAGTATTCTACTGTTTTACTGGTGAATGCTTCCTAAAAAACTCCAACCCCAACTACACAGATCACGAAAGAAAAGGGAAAAATAAATTTAACTTCTTTTCAGAAAATTGGGTATCACACTCTACCCCCTTAAAAAGAATTCGACCTCGAATTCCGATGCTTCTATCGGAACAACAAAAGAAAGATTAATGAATCAACAAAACTCACACATAAAGAAAAGTTCGAGTACTTCTGCCGCATCAGCTCCTCAAGCTCCTAGGATTCTAAGATACGCAGCAGACGACACTCTAGAGTCTGGTCTTGCTACACAGGAATCGGCTCTAGCTCGATTTGATGGTCTGGATTCCGCAAATACTTCCTCAACATTAAGACATGGAATACATGGTGTACTCTGATCATAGATTCCGACAATTACATGTTCTAAGCCCAGCTGCCAACTCGGCCAAGATAGTAGACGGTCCTATATACCTCGGACCAAGCTTTCCTGACACCAAATCAATCATTGACATATGCAAGTACTTCAAGGAATGTATATATGAATGCAAGGCATATAATGTTCCTATAGCCTAAACCAAACTTAGCCAAACAAGAGCAACTTCAAGAGAGCAACTTAATGCTTGCATATTTCTAGATAGCAGCACAGCGGTTAATTGTTTTGCTCCTAACTCACAAAATATGCATCGAAAATTAGTAAACTAGGACTTTATGGAAAGCTTATAAAGTCCACTATACCCTTGGTATTATCATCACAACAAGATTTGACACTTAGAAAGGTCAAACAATGCTAAACGTAAATTCTGTCCAGATTTGGACATAATTCAACTACTCAATTCAAAAATCCATAATTGGAGTCTCAATCATCCAATTCAGGCGCTCCCAAACTTTTTAGAAAGCTAGTATAATTGTCTATAATTCATTTATAAACATATCAAGTTAATTCAATGCATATTAAGGTCAAAAGACATGAGAAAGGCTCTGCTGTCCAAATTTGGACAGATCCAGAGATCACACTAAAAACAGCTGTAACTTAACTTATAGATCTCCAAAAAAATTATTCCAAAATTTGTTGAAAAGATTAAGAAAAGTACTACAACTTCTTTATAATTTATAATAAGTTATTCGAAGTTTAAATTGGGCAAACAAGGTCATCTTCAAAATCTGTACATAATCTGCACAGATTTCAAGACTGAACTTGAGAAAATCATAACTCCCAAACTACTAGACCTATGGTCATGAAATTTTTACACAAGTAAGATAAAGAAGTTGGCTACAACTTTTATATATAACATCTCTACAGAAAAGATGGTTTACTTCATTGAACTAGCTGCATAACTAAAACTGGTCATGCAGTCCCAACAGCAAGCAATAGATTTTATCAGGTTCATTACTCTTCTAAGATTAAGCGTTCATTGAAAGACTAATAACTTTAGGTTCTTCATTACGAGACACCTAGAACAAATATAAGTATAGAAGCAATATGATAACTTTTTAAATCATTTAAGCCTAATCTCACATCTTGCAAACAAGAATCAATTTAAGCATGTTATGTCTGCCCACATATTCATCCAAGCACATTCTATACATTATATCATAACTCCTTGCAGCTAACAAAATTTTGCAAATATATACTCATTGAAAAGATTATAACATTCCCTAGAACTTTTATTATAATGAGTGTCTCGAAATTGGTTTCCAAACCGATAAAACAATGCAACTCTTTTGTTGCAAAACTGATAGGATTGAAACAATGGACAACTAAAATTCAAAAACCTATAACTCCTGCTATACTCAACTTAAACTACAATGAACACGCGTTGGAAAAGTTTTAAAAATTGTCCATGACTTTTGCAATAAAGTTGCACCCAAATTTATCCTTATAGCCCTCAACTCTACATGACCTACAACTAAACTCAGCCTGAGATACTGCACATTAGAGATTCGACTTATATCCGGGCAACCACCTCTCCAAATCTATTTAACAGACAGTTACAAGTAAATACCCATTAAAAAGGTACTGAAAAGACCTACAAGTTTTGCTTAAAGAGAATTCGCAAATTTGGGCTCTGCAACTATCAAAACGCGGTCGATTTATTGGTGATTATAACGACGCCTAAAGTTCAGACTCAACAGTGCAACAACTTCAGAGCAACCTAACTCCAATTATATGCAATGAGAATTAGAAACCCATACTCTTTGAAAAGATCATGAAATTACTAAAACTTTCATAATCCACAAAGTCCAAATTATACCGTCTTCAATGTCTACTCTTCTATACAAAATTAAAGACTCACTCTGCTAGAGACACCAACAAGGATGTTTTAAGAAACTCATATCTCTCAAATGTTTAGACCAAACATGGTGATTAAGCATCCTATGGAAAGATGAAGAAACATACTACAAAACATTCTAGATAAGTGAAGCCTGATTCAGCCTCCAACTAATTTAAAATGCCTCCCGAAACCAAACAACACATTATCAACAATAAAAAAACAATATAAAATGAAACCCAAGTCATTGGCAGGTGCAATCAACACTAGGATTTTCCACTACCAAACTGGGATGAAACTCCACAAAGTCTTTAAATAACACTCTACCAAATAGGTTAGAACACTAAGCACAACAATCAGTGAATTCAACAACCTCGTTTGTTAATGCCACTAAGGTCAAACATCCATGTATCGACAATGTATGAAACACCTGACATACCTGTCTCCAGCACTATAAAACATGGTTGTTATTACACTAGAATCCAACTACTAGAAATCTCCAAAACTATTCTGTTGACGTGAAGCAAATGGTGCTCATGTCATATAACATCTTTTTCTCCTCTCAAAAGAGATAAAATTTGCAATACTCATAAAGCAATGGAGGGATAACAACAAGAAAAACTAAAGTACTTCTTGACACAGACTCATGCAAAAGCTTCATAAATATTACTTTCAACACTAAAATAATAACACGATACTATGCTCAACAGGAGTAATTGGACTTCAATAAGACAATCCACCTAACCAAACTACCTTGATTAACCTCACATACAACAATACCTCCTATTATTGCACTTGAACAATTTGTACCTAGTGATGTCATAGGATGAATTCAAAGTAGTAGACATACATGATCTATCAAACCATCATTCATATAAAAAAATCTCCATCTGATGCAACAACCACATCATTATAGAGATAGATGACTAACAAACATAAGCAACTTCCAGTTAAACATTGACTTTGTTTAAGATAAAGCGGTCCAAATAATAATTCAACAAGCATGCATATAGAACTGATCATATAAAAAAACTACCATTTATCATCGGCGATTAAAAACAATATAAAACGGGTTGTCCATATCGTCCACATGACTAGCCTCCAACAAATAAAAATTATGCATAACCTTTTTGGCTATAGAAACAAACCATAGAAGGAAAACATGTGTGCTTCTTCAACTATAATATAGACATAAAATCCACTTGAAATCACCCTATTTATTATTAAAGATAAGGTTGCACACAATAAGAAAACCTATCATGTAAACATGGTTGAACTTATCTATCCACGTCATCTTACAAATTCACTTGAGTTCTACCAGTCTTAAGATTTCATAGACAGTACAACATTGCCTTTGCTCTATGGAGACAAACCTATTGTACCCTAAGATCAAGTTGGCAAGTAGCCACACTAGCCAACAAAAGGTGAGGTGTAAAGCACTGCACCCATGGAAATATTACATTGATAAGTTGGGTTGTAACCCAACAGTCAATCAAACTCAACAACACCATAAAACTACATTGTATAGTGTTTTCACACTACACCAAGTCGGATTAGATCCTCTATACACAAGCTCAATAAACAATCGGTCCTACAAGTACTAGAACCCAAGAATCCTTTTGGAAAAAAACATCCACAGTCAAGCATACAGAAATGTATGATAGTAATAGCTCAGAGATTAGTAAACATTGCATCCAAAGAAACATCATGACGATATGTATATAAAACAAGTATATTAGTAGCTTCACTTGCATAATAATTTCAATAACAACCACATCAAGAAACCAATATTAAATAGAAGTAAAATTTCATATCAAGCATTACGTCGTTAACGACATACCCCATCAAACCATAAAGGGATTTGGAGTAAGGAAATTCTAGTCATCTATACAATAAAATACTAATATGAAAGATATATGAACCCATACCCTTCCTATATGTGCAAGTGTGTCAAATTTATCTTCAAATTGTGTAGAATCTAAAGTCTATCCTCTGATACCAACTGTAACACTCCGGGTTCCACAAACAACCCAGAATGCTACTGAACTACACTTCCGACGTCCATATATAAAATTTCGGCAGCATCCCCTTTGCAAGATTGCGTAAATGAGGGGGGCAACAGTGTATAAACATATATCATGACAAAAACATACTAAGTATTATTAATCGGCTAGCAAGGAAAGATAAACATACGACCTGAACTGAATTAACCAGTGCGCATGACTATATAAAAAAACAAACTTCCTTTGACAATAAGTTTCTAATTAAATCATGGCTGCGCCTAGGTAGCGTTATTGTGAGAGTGAAAGTGGACGTGCTGCTACTCCCCTCATTCCTAACATGTATCAAGTACCTGCATTGAGTAATGCAAGAGTGAGATGATACATCTCAGCAAGTAAAATAATATCAAACTGTTTAACCACATAAGAACATTGTTTTACCACCACTTGATTCCACAACCTTCTTATTACGAAGGTGCAGCACGTATACAACGTACAACACACCTAGTTACCACACCTCGCAGGTAGAAACCAAAATAGTAACATAGTAATGTCACATTTCATATATTCCTCATGAGTGCAAATGTCTACAAATGCAAGAATGACTTCTGCCTTCATACCTCTAAGGATATGAAGCCGCATCGTACCCCTCCTCGAGCAACGTACGATGTTAAAAATGTACCGGTACGGTCGGACCATAAGATCACGACATAACTTCAAAATGCAAGATGGATGATGCGATGTGCATGATATGCCTACAACACTTCATATAACGTGATTCAAAAAAAGACACTTCAACTTCATCCAAGATGGGAAGTCTTTGTTTTGTTAAGTTTCAGTCCTTAGAGTCTTTGTTTAGTTGCTGGTCACTTTATCCTTTGTGTTCCCTTTGAGCCTCTTATATATATCTGAAAATATCCACAAAAAGAAAAATCTGAAAACCCTCATCATTTCCTTCGCGTTAACTTTGATCCTATTTAAGTTATAGCTGCTAGTTGAGTTCTTTGATTATCATATCAGATCTCTGTGTTTAGTTCTATAAAAAAAGAGTATCAAAGAAAAGAGAAGAAAGAAAAGTACCAAAAAAGTGTTAAGCAAGATTGTGAAAGAAAAGTAGAACGATCAGTTTGTTTATGTGCACAAGTGCTGAAAGTTCATCAAGTTGTTCAACCAGTTTGCTATTGTCATTTGGTGCAAAATTTTGGTTGGGTCTGATCGCAACACTTGCATTCCAATCATACTCCTTGATTTGCATCAAATCTAAAATTTCTTTACGCGTGTTTGATCTACTTACATCACTCGTATCTTGTGGTCAGCACTAGGCAGTGAACTTCTAGTTGGATTGTTATTTAACTTTACAACAACTAGGATTTAGATTGCATTCCTTGTTTATTATTTCCCACCAAGCTCCACATATAAGCCACCGTAATCGGTACTCTGATCTTGTATTCGCTTAACCATCACTTTCTTGTTACCACCACACATTTTCTTGCAACCCGCAGGGAACTCATAAGAGCTTTGGTTGGTAAGAGTGGTGAGGTTGTGAGATTCTATATAGCTTCATATTCCACCTATATTTGTTGTCTTGTCACCACTAATTTCGCAGGAAGATGGATCCCAACGTTGAGATTGAAGAATGTGTCACCTTGATACAATTCAATGAGCTTAAACAAAGCATAGAAGACAAGCAAGATCGGTTGGCACAAGATCTTTAGACATTTATGGCTGAAATCAGAGGTCGTCGTCGACTCCCTGATGGTGCAAGAAACCATGATGAAGATGGGGAAGAATGTGAAGGAAATTATTCTAGAAGAGCAAGTGAACATGGGAGGAGAAATCAAGGTGCTGCACGTGGTAGAGGAAGAGGCCGGAATCAAAGAAATGATGACAATGAGGAATCTAAATTTGGGAATGATGATGATCAGTCCCAACATCGCTATGGTCGTCGTCATCATAGAGGCGTCAACCAAGAAGAGAGATTTGGGAAACTTAAGTTTACCATGCCAAAGTTTGATGGTAGATCTGATCCTGAAGATTATTTCACATGGGAATTGAAGGTGGAGAAAATCTTCCGCCTACATAATTATTCAGAGGAGAAAAACTTGCAATGGCATCTCTTGAGTTTGAAGGATATGCTCTGATTTGGTGGGAGCAACTTCTTCATGATCGTGAAGAAGATGGAGAGGACCCTATTATTACTTGGCAAGAGATGAAGCGAGAAATGAGAATTCGTTTTGTGACGAAGCATTATTGGCGTGATCTTTTTGTTAAATTGCAGAATTTGAGGCAAGGAAGTTTCTCTGTTGAGGAGTATTATAAGGAGATGGAGAAGGCCATGATTAGAGCCAATGTGTATGAAGACGAAGAGCAAACCATTGCACGTTTCATGGCTGGGTTACACCGCAACATTCAGCGTATTTTTGAGTTTCAGCCGTACCAAAGTCTTATTGATTTGGTACATCAAGCCACCAAAGCTGAACGCCAGCTGCAACAAGATGCTAAGAGCAGCAAGCCCTTGTCATATGGTGCACGAACCATGACTGGAGGAAGCAAATCGATCTCAAGGTTTACTGTTGCATCCTCAGTGACAAAAGGTTCAACTGGAGGCTTATGATCCAATATTCAAGGCAATTCTAGTGGAAAGAACGGTGCTGCTCCAAACACGAGTTATAAACCAGCAGCATCCACTTCAACATTAGTGGGTTCAACAGCCAAGAGTAGTGGTATTCAGTGCTTCAAGTGTGGAGGTCGTGGTCATGTCATAAAGGAGTGTCCAAATAATCGTGTGATCCTTGTGACTAATGATGGAGAATATACATCAGCTAGTGAAGAGAAAGCTGAAGTAGGAAATGAAGATGACATTGATAAGTCTGAAGAACATACGTGATGTGAATTTGAGCATGGTACTACTCTTGTGGTTACACAAATCTTGAGTGTTCAAATGAAAGAAGCTGAAATTGGACAGCGACATAATTTTTTTCAAACGCGAGCAAAAGTGCAAGACAAAGTAGTAAAAGTGATCATTGATGGAGGGAGCTGCCATAATCTTGCAAGTCGTGAGATGGTTGAAAAGCTTGGTTTGAAGTTGCAGCGACACCCTCATTCATATCATGTCCAATGGTTGAATGAATCGGGAGATATCAAGATTGGTTATAAGGTGAAAGTTCCGTTCAAGATTGGAGAGTATGTTGACACAGTGGAGTGCGATGTTGCACCCATGTCTGTGTGTCACATGCTGCTAGGAAGACCTTGGCAATATGACCGATATCCTCAGCATTGTGGAAGAGCAAATCAATACACGCTAGATCTAAAAGGGAGAAAGTTTGTACTCAAGCCTATGACCCCTCAACAAATCATGGCTGAACATTTACAAAAAAAACTGAAATTAGTACAACAAGTAGAGGAGGAGGAGAGCAAAAGAAATTGAGTGTCATCCACAATTCGGTGAGCGAGTGCTACAAGCCAAATTCAAGAGATAAAAGGAAGGAAGAGGGAGAACATCTAGTTATGCTAGCCACAAAATCTGAGCTGAGAGAAGTGAGGAACAATCCATATCAAGTGCTCTTTGTACTTGTGAACAAAGAAGTTTTGATTTCTCCTAACGACATAACATCTCTTCCTAGTGTCGTGGCTAATCTTTTGCAGGACTTTGAAGACATGTTTCCACAAGAAACACCGGCTGGACTACCTCCAATTCGAGGGATTGAGCATCAAATCGATCTTATTCCAGGGGCTGCACTTCCTAACCGTCCACCATATCTAACCAATCCTGAAGAAACTAAGGAAATACAAAGTACAAGAACTTCTTGATAAAGGTTTTGTTCGTGAAAGCTTAAGCCCTTGAGCTGTTCCTGTGATTTTAGTACCTAAGAAAGATGGATCTTGGAGGATGTGTGTTGATTGTAGAGCTATAAATAATATTACCATTCGCTATCGCCATCCTATTCCATGGCTAGATGATATGCTTGATGAATTAAGTGGTTCCACAATTTTTACTAAAATTGATTTGAGAAGTGGATACCATCAAATAAGAATGAAAACTGGAGATGAATGGAAGACTGCATTTAAAACAAAATTTGGGTTGTATGAATGGTTAGTGATGCCCTTTGGGTTAACTAATGCTCCTAGTACCTTTATGAGATTAATGAACTAGTCTTAAGAACTTTCATTGGATAATTTGTTGTTGTCTACTTCGATGATATTCTAATTTACAGCAAGTCTTTTGATGAACATGTGAAACACATTCGACAAGTTTTAGATGAGCTTAGAAAGGAGAAATTATTTGCTAATCTTGAGAAGTGCAGTTTTTGCACAGACCATGTTGTGTTTCTTGGCTTTGTTGTTTCAGCAAATGGAATAGAGGTGGATGAATCCAAGGTGAAAGCCATCAAGGATTGGCCAGCTCCAACGAATGTAAGTCAAGTAAGAAGTTTTCATGGTCTTGCTGGTTTTTATAGAAGATTTGTGCGAGATTTCAGTACTATCGCTTCCCCTTTAAATGAATTGACAAAGAAAGTTGTTGAATTTAAATGGGGAAACTCACAAGAAGATGCTTTTCAAGAATTAAAGAAACGTTTGACTGAAGCACCTGTACTTATTCTTCCTGATTTCACTAAAACTTTTGAAGTAGAATGTGTTGCTAGTGGGATTGGGATAGGAGGAGTTTTAATGCAACAAGGAAAACCTATAGCATATTTTAGTGAAAAATTGGGAGGTGCTCAATTAAATTATTCTGTGTATGACAAAGAATTGTATGCTTTGGTCCGAGCGCTTGAAACATGGCAGCACTACTTATGGCCAAAAGAGTTTGTTATTCATTCCGATCATGAAGCTTTGAAGTATTTGAAAGGGCAAGCCAAACTGAACCGTCGCCATGCCAAATGGGTTGAGTTTATCGAAACATTTCCATACATTGTGAAATATAAGAAAGGTAAGGACAATGTGGTCGCTGATGCCTTGTCTCGAAGGAATGTGTTGAATCAACTAGAGGTAAAAGTTTTGGGTCTTGAAAATTTGAAAGAAATGTATAATGATGATCCTGAATTTTCAGAACCATACAATCATTGTAAAGATGGAAAAGGTTGGGAAAAATATCATATACATGATGGATTTTTGTTTAGAGCTAACAAACTTTGTGTACCAAATTCTTCAGTTAGAATGCTTTTATTGCAGGAGTCACATGGAGAATGTCTAATAGGTCATTTTGGACAAAAGAAGACTTATGAAATGCTCAGTGATCATTTCTATTGGCCTAAGATGAGGAGAGACGTCATTAGATTTGTGGAGCGTTGTGTCACCTGTCACAAAGCTAAGTCAAAATTGAACCCTCATGGTTTATATACTCCTTTACCCGCTCCTAAAATTCCTTGGGAAGACATAAGCATGGATTTTGTTTTAGGACCGCCAATGACTCGAAAAAGAGATTCTATTTTTGTTGTGGTTGATAGATTTTCAAAATGGCTCATTTTATCCCATGCAACAAGAGCGATGATGCTTCATATGTTGCCAATTTGTTTTTCAGAGAAATCTTGAGGCTACATGGAGTGCCCAAGACCATCGTATCTGACCGTGATGTGAAGTTTGTGAGCTATTTTTGGAAACATTGTGGGCAAAGCTTGGGACTAAACTTTTGTTCTCCACAACATGCCACCCCCAAACTGATGGACAAACTGAAGTGGTGAATCGTACATTGTCAATGCTGCTGCGAACAATGGTAAAGAAGAACTTGAAGGATTGGTAGGAATGTTTGCCACACGTGGAGTTTGCTTATAACAGGGCAGTACATTCTACAACTAATTTATGCCCCTTCGAAATTGTATATGGGTTCAAACCTATTGCTCCGATAGATTTGTTGCCCCTTCCATTGCAGGAAAGAACCAATATGTAAGCTTCCGAGCGTGCTGCATACATATAAAAGATACATGAGAAGACTAAGGAAGCAATTGAGCTTAAAGCAGTGCGCAAGGCTACAAGCATGAACAAGCATAGAAAGAAAGTGTTATTTGAACTGGGGGACTTGGTTTGGATTCACTTGTGCAAGGAGCGTTTTCCTGAGCAGCGCAAATCCAAATTGATGCCACGAGGGGATGGTCCATTTCGTGTTCTTGCCAAGATCAATGATAATGCATACAAGATAGATCTTCCACCAAGCTATGGCGTGAGCAACACATTCAATGTTGCTAACCTCTTACCATATACAAGTGAATACACTTCAGAGTCGAGGACGACTCCTTTTCAAGGGGAGGAGGATGACACGACCACGCCATTAAGCAACACGTTACAACCCCTAAGGCATACTACATCAACTCAAGTACAACCAACATCATCACCAACCCAAGTCTTTGATAGACCAATTACACGTAGCTGAGCTAAGAAGCTACAGCAAGAGGTGCACGCGCTACTTTATGAATTTCAATTAAACACTAATGAGAACTTTATGCTACCTAAGTCGTGTATGTTGATATTACTTAGGTTCACCAAAGAGGAAAGGCAAAACATACCAAAGGCGAATCAGCAAGAAGAGCTATGTCCGAGTCAGTCCAGCACTACAGAACCGTCCAGAAGAAACAGTCATATCTTTTGATTCCCAAAAGCAATGAAGGCCCATAAGTACTTTTTGGAAAGCTCTTGAAGTCTAGTTTCCAATGCTTCTAAGGCCGACTTAATCAAATCTACCAGAAAGGCAGCCGACCTACTTTAGTGCTGACTGGTCAGAAGGTCAACAGTCAGCTTGATGACCAAGTTTTCGTATTAAACTGCATCATTCTACGAAGTTTCATTAAGCATGCTATATATGGTGAGAAAGCTTATCAAGTCAGATTTCCAACGCATCCATCCCCACATCATTTGAAGATTCCTAGAAGAAGTTATTGTCAAAATGCTGAAGGCTGCGCAGAAGTCAAACAGCCACACGGAAATCAGCTCTGCAGATCTCCCAAAGAGGCTCCTTCACATTAGCACGTGAAAATACTTTTGTTTCGTGTTTATACCTCGCTAAGCTGGTTGTTACTAGTATAAATACCCCCCTATGTCTATGATGTAAGGCAGCTTATGATAATCTAAAACAGAACCCCTTTGTTCAGCTGTGTGCTAACAAATATTGAGAGTGATCTCTACCCCTTTGCTTTTGTGAATTTCTTCACGGGATTGCAGAAGCGGCGGCTTCATCCGCTCCCAATTGGTGCTCCTACTCCCTTCGAGGTCTTCTCGATTGATTGTAGGTTGTGTTGGTTGGTTCTTTAAGAGTGTGGTTGGGCGAATCCTCGATTCAGGTTGCCGGTTAAAGATGGTGGTTGGCTTCGAGTTTTATTTGTCAGGTTGCACTAGTTATCGCTGCTTGCAGCAAGTTTTCTTGGCTTCTTCGAAGCTAGTTATCTGAAGATTGATCCTACGTCGTGAAGATCGGGCATCGTGACGCATCACAGCTTACTAGTCTATAGTATACTTAAAGCACCAGTTTCAACGGTCGTCCCGCGTCATTTTTTTACAAATAACCCCTCACAGTTATTTCAAATTAACCCGATGCACATCTATAGATGGCCAAACGGCGGCCCGGCACGGGCCAGACGGGCCAGTCTGTTAGCCTGTCGGCCCATTTGATTAAATCAACATAAAATGTTAAAAACGGTGCACGAGGTGGAGTTTGAATCCATGCCCTGATGGATGAAGGGCGGAAGACACTGGGTGAAGCTGTCTAACCAATAGAACATCATGCTCAGATGTTTTTAATATTGAATATAAATTGTATGTATGTATATACTTTTTTTGTAAAATAAAAAAATATAATCGTGTCGGGCCGGGCCAGCACTACGGGCCGAGGCTACAGCCCAAGCACGGCACGACATTCTTGGCTCTTGCAAGCATTAGGTTGTTTCTTAGACCACATTAGCACAATGGACTCAATGGTGTTTGAGGTTGCTGAATTGGATGGAGCAAAAATAATTTGTCACACTAACAGTAAAATGAAAGGTTATTTGTTGGTTTCAAACGTTAGTAATTGCTACGAAGTAGCATAATTTATATGGAGCGCATTCAGTTTTTATTGATGCATGACTTTAGCAATCACTCCATATTTTAATCTATCTTTTTATAAGTTTGAGTTCATGTGACTTATTTTAGAAACTTGAGCTCAAAACTTTCTCTTATTTGGTCTCTGTATGGTGAAATTATATCATTTTATAATCTCTGTTTCTTTAGTCAGTCGTTGTGAACTCTCTTCTAATCGCTCACTTCGGCCGTGTTGTACCAAGACATATTGAATGGAGTAAACAATAACATCAGTTAGCCAAATCAAAAAAATATTATATGGAGAGCGGAGACAATCATTAAAAATCTTGAATTTTTTTTTGGATAGTTTATATGAGTATTGTTGTAAGCCGTCGCAACGCACGGGCAACCGACTAGTATACTTAAAGCACCAGTTTCAAAGGTCGTCCTGCGTCATCTTTTTTACAAAAAAATCATTACATTTTTTCTAAATCAACTCATCATAAAATGTTAAAAAGCGGTGCAAAAGGTAGGGTTTGAACCCACACTCTGATGGAAGAAGGGAGAGACACTAGGCGCTGCTGTCTAACCAGTAGCACATCATACTCAGATGTTTATAATATCGAATATAAATTGTACATATGTATATATATGATTTTTTGTAAAATAAAAAAAATAATCATGTCGGACCGGGCCAGCACTATAGGTCGAGGCTACAGCCTAAGCACTGCATGGCGCTCGTGCCGGGTTGGCCTAGACACTATTAAATGGGTCGTGCCTCGGGCCGGCTCGCCAGACATGACCCATTTGGCCATCTATACCTCCGCGCGATAATAATGGTCCTCGCCACAGTTGCCACCACCTTGTTCGTCATTCTACTTCTTTTCCCTCTCCCCTCATGTCTCAACCTTCGTGCCACCCCATTCCCGACAGAGGGCATAGAAGCATGCGCCTCCTCCCTGTATTCGTCCGACACCAGCTCCGACACCGATTCGCGCACTGGCTATTGCACGTCCACGAGGATGTTCACATCATGCGCGCACCATCGTTTTCGCCGTCGGACATCCCGTTTGTCTTTCCGGCCTTCGCCCTGTTCTTTCTCCCAACCTGCTGTCCCCGCCCACGGTCGCAGCCGCGAGCCGACTGACGCTCGTCGACGCGGGTACGTCACGAGTTGGTCATGCTTCTAGCCTTTCTTCGTGCGTGTCGTCGAGGAGGACATGGTGGCACCTATAATATCAAATATAAATTGTACATATGTATATATAATTTTTTTGTAAAATAAAAAATAATCGTGTCGGGCCGGGGCAGCACTATGGGCCGAGGATACGGCCTAAGCACCGCACGACGCTCGTGCCGTGTTGGCCCAGGCACTATTAAATGGGTCGTGCCTCAGGCCGGCTCGCCAGACACGACCCCATTTGGCCGTCTATACCTCCCCACGATAATGATGGTCCTTGCCACAGTTGTCACCACCTTGTTCGTCATTCTACTTCTTTTCTGTCTCCCCTCATGCCTCCACCTCCGTGCCACCCCATTCTCGGCAGAAGGCGTAGGAGCATGCACCTTCTCCCCGTATTCGTCTGACACCAGCCCCGACACCGACTCACGCAGTGGCTATTGCACGTCCACGAGGATGTTCACATCATGCGCGCACCATCGTTTTTGTCGTCGTCGGACGTCCCGTTTGTCTTCCCGGCCTTCGCCCTGTTCTTCCTCCTCAACCTGCTCCCCCCGCCCACGGTCGCAGCCGTGAGCCGACCGACGCTCGTCGACACGGGTACGACGCGAGTTGGTCACGCTCCTGGCCTTTCTCCGTGCGTGTCGTCGAGGAGGACATGATGGCACCTACCACGCTTAGGTTATCTTGGCGATGAGGAGTCCAGGTCTGAGATATTGGACAACCAAGACCCTGACAGCAATCGGCATATGCTACGGAGTTGTTGGTGGCGTTGTGTCGCTTTCGGCGGGTCTAGGTCTGGAAAGACACTCGCATTCTCTCACCCTTCTCGGATTGACGCTTGGTGTGGGTGTCTCTCATTTGGAGCTGCTCCGGCTGTGCCTTATTCTCTGCTTGCGTGCTCTCTCCCTATATATCTAGCGGTATAATACCTATTGCGCTTCCAGATGACCAGGTCTTCGTTGTGTCCTTCTCCGGCAACGAACATGTATGTCTACCTCTTCCCTTCTCCTCCTGTTCTACAAAACCTTGGAAGTGAGGGAAGCGAGGGATGAGGGTCTCTGATTTGCTGCCTATGGTACCCGTGCGAAGAGCGGAGACAATTAATAAAAAAATTTGAAATTTTTTTGGTGAATAATTTACGTGGGTATTGTTGTGAGCCGTCGCAACGCACGGGTAACGGACTAGTCTATACTTAAAGCACCAATATCAACGGTCGTCACGTGTCATATTTTTACGAATATCCCCTTACAGCTATTTCAAATTAACCCGCTGCATAACTATAGATGGTCAAACGGCGGCCCGACACAGGTCAGACGCACGTCATGCCGGCCTGCTGAATGTGCCGGACCAGACCGTTATCTCGTTGGCTCATTTGATTAAATCAGCATAAAATGATAAAAATGGTGTAGGAGGTGGGGTTCGAACACATGCCCTGATGAAAGAAGGGCAGGAGACACTGGGTAAAACTGTCTAACCAGTAGAACATTATGCTCAGATGTTTTTAATATTAAATATAAATTATATATATGTATATACGTTTTTATACAATAAAAAATATAATCGTGTCGGGCCGGACCAGCACTACGGGTCGAGGCTACAGCCAAGCATGGCACGACATTCTTGGCTCTTGCAAATATTAGGTCGTTTCTGAGACCACGTTGGCGTAACGAACTCCATGGTGTTTGAATTTGCTGAATTGGATGGAACAACAATGATTTGTCACACTAACAGTAAAATAAAAGGTTATTTGTTGGTTTTAAACGTTAGTAATTGCTACGAAGTAGCATAATTTATATGGAGCGCATCCGATTTTTATTGATGTCTGACGTTAGCAATCACGCCATATTTTGATCTATCTTTTTATAAGTTTAAGTTCATATGACTTATTTTAGAAACTTCAGCTCACAAACTTTATCTTATTTGATCTTTGTATGGTGGAATTATGTCATTTTATAATCTCTGTTCGTTCAGTCAGTCGTTGTGAACTCTCTTCTAATCGCTCACTTTATTGGTCGTGTTGTACCAAGATATATTAAATAGAGTAAATAATTACATCAGTTAGCCAAATCAATAAAAAAATATTATACAGAGAGCAGAGACAATCAATAAAAAATCTTGAATTTTTATGTGTGGATAGTTTACATGGATATTGTTGTAAGCCGTCGTAACGCACGGGCAAACGACTAGTCCAACATTACGTTTGCGAAACCGGGCATGTGAGTGGCAGCGCTTCCAATCAATAAGTGATCGGAACTTCATGCAAGAGCCCCGGACAGGTTGAAATGCTATTTTTACTAGCAGTTTTTTTAAGAAAACCGCCACATTTCTACCGACGAATCCAAAATAACCGTCAGTGAGAATGTTGATTTTTACTGATCCTTAGCACGCACCGACGGCACTAAAAAACGCTAATGCGGTTTAGAATTGGCACTATTGAGCTTCTAATAATATAGGTAATGGGCCGAGTGATGCCAATGATTAGAAGTGATGCCACACTACTACGTGCTTGCCTAGTACGAATATATATATCACATATATATTTGGTTACATGCATGATTGATGGTGGCAACGATAATTAACGGTTAGAAAGCCTTCAGTAGTGCGTAATAATAACTGTTATGGTGTATATTTATGTTTGGCGCGATATTATAGTTTATTTACTTCTGATATTGTCAATTTGTATTAATTATGCTTATATTATGTTTATATCTATTTAATATATTGTGATCCCTTGTTTTGCTTAAATTGCAAATGATATGTTGTTGAAATTTTATATGTTTCCTTCTACTAGTACTTATTTGTGGGTTAAACATCTTAGAATGTTCGAGGGAGGGACGAAGGTAGCAGTGGCGCAGGCGGGGCTCAAACCCCCTACCGCTTCCGAGCCCATAGAGCCCCATCGAAGCCTCCCTAAAATTTTAAACGTACATAATATATAATCGTTCATTCATGTTGTAATATTAAAGCACTTTAAAATATTATATTTGTCTATTATGAGTGGTTATATACCGTTGTAGCAGCTTAGTTCAACACCTCCCTGTTTATGGGTTTCCAAGGTGTTACAACATGTCTGTCACCATGGATATCAGGGTATAGGGTGGGCTGATCCAACAATATGAAAGTCTAATCTAGTCACACAAATATAACTTAGATCTGATCTAATGTGATAGATTAACCTAACCTAACGAGGGCTAAAGTGAAGCTAATCTAATGTAAGTTGCTTAACAAGAAAGATAATACTGATGAAATAAATGAGATTCTACTCCTATAAAATATGTTTTAACTTAATTCACTCTGCACTAAGTTAAGAATGACAGACCAACTCGGCCTTATGCAACTATCTTAACCATTCGATGGTTGCATAACCCCTCTGTTTTAACCTAACAGAGATTCTGACCTACCTACACCATATAATCCATCCTATCTCAAAAGATTCTAACATATATTAATAATATATATCCTACATTGGTAGATCTATCTAACTTAAACTAGTCTAATTTAGTTATATCCAATCTAATCTAGACCCTATCTAATCTAATATGATCCAATCTAAAGGGAGTTCCTTATACAAGTTAGTTAATACTGGTAACATAGATTAGACCATATTCCTATGAATGGGTTTTAAACCTAAATTGGTGTCTTAAACCTACTCGTCCGTGAAACCATGACCTAGCCTATGTTATGGTTGCTCAACCCATTTATCCCAAAAGCAAAGTAAAAAGAACTATGTTTAATCTACTTACCCCATGTACCCGCAATTGTTGTCTCAACTCAGATAATGGCATCTAACACCACAACCGATGGTCCCTAAATCAGACACAAGAAGAAGGTTAACCTCGAATAAACGAGACCAAGGTCAGAAAAGAAAAGATCAACCTCGTCAAGGAAGGAGAGAAGTCAAACTCAATCTTCAGATGCATTACCACCCAACACGGAATTCTTCCTCACCATAAACTTTCTTACCCCTGGCTATTCTTGCCCTAACCTATCCATCTCTTATATCCTACATAATAAGTAGTTGGATACCTATGCTCTCCTAATCACCCACTATTGACTATTGAGAGCACCTAGAGGGGGGTGAATAGGTGATCCTATAAAATTTAATACTAATAGCCACAAAACTTGGTTAAGTGTTAGTATGGCTTAGTAACGAGCTCTTGCGAACACACAAGTAATCATAGAAAAGCAATCACAAGAGACATGCGAGTTTATCCCGTGGTTCGGCCAAGTAACACTTGCCTACTTCCACGTTGTCGTGTCCCAATGGATGAGGGTTGCACTCAACCCCTTTCAAGTGATCCAATGATCAACTTGAATACCACGGTGTTCTTCTTTCTTAGACTTTCTCCCTTTTGTAAGGAATCTCCACAACTTGGAGCCTCTCGCCCTTACAATTGATGATCACAAAGAAGCACGGAAGTAAGGGAGGGGAGAGCAACACACACAAGACAAAACGAGAGCACAATCACGCACACAAGTCACAACTCGAGCTCAAAACACAACGCAAGGAGTTCTCAACTCAAATGGAGCTCAAGTCACTATCTCAAAGAATCAAATGCGTGAGAATGGAGTCTTAGAGTCTTAGGATCTTTCTTGTAAGCTTGGGGTGACTCCTCCATGCGCCTAGGGGTCCCTTTTATAGCCCCAAGGCAGCTTGGAGCCGTTGGAGATCAACAAGGAAGGCCATTCTTGCCTTCTGTCGGGTGGCGCACCGGACAGTCCGGTGCACCACCGGACAGTCACTGTAGACGGTCCGGTGCGGATCTCCTTCCTTTTTTGGCGCAGACGACCGTTGCACCTCAGCGTCGGTTGGCGCACCGGACACTTTCCGGTAGTCCGGTGCCCCCTTCCGACCGTTGGTGCGCGCCACGTGTCGCCTGCCGATTTCGCTGCCGACCGTTGCGCAGTCGACCGTTGGTTCACCGGACAGTCCGGTGCACCACCGGACAGTTCGGTGAATTTTAGCCGTACGCCGTTAAACTTTTCCTGAGAGCGACGACTTCACCGCGGATGGCTCACCGGACAGTCCGGTGCACCACCGGATAGTCCGGTGAATTATAGTCGTACGCCGTCGTCGAGTCCCGAGAGCGGCCGGTTCACCTTGGACTCGTTTGGCGCACCGGACACTGTCCGGTGCACCACCGGACAATCCGGTGCACCCAGACCGAGCAGCAGTTGGCTGAACAAAGCCAACTCTTTTCCAATCTATTTTCTCCTGTTTCTAGCACTTAGACACAATACATTAGTACCCAAATCAATGTACTAAGTCTAGAAACGTACCTTGTTACATGATTTACACTTCTTCAATCTTTGGCACAATTTAACACTTAGAGAATATGTGTTGGGCACTTAATCACCAAAACACTTTAGAAATGGCCCAAGGGCACATTTCCCTTTCAATCTCCCCTTTTTGGTGATTTATGCCAACACATCCAAAAGCAACCAAAAGAAGTGCAATATCAATGCAAAAGACAACCAAATTGTTTTTGACTCTAATTTGGCATATTTGGATCATACTTTGCCACCACTTGGTTTGTTTTTGCGAATCAAATTCATTTTCCTATCTCTACAACAAACCCACTTGTTTGGGCACAAAGAGAGATAATCCAAGAGTAAAATTGATTAAGAGCCAAAAACTCTCCCTTTTTTGCATAGTCATAAGTTCTCCCCACAAGAGACCAAATTTTGCAATAAGAGTGTTTTGGACAAATCAAAACGTTCTAACTCTACTCTTTTCGAAATTTCACAAGTGGTAGCTGATCCATTTGCTTTGGCCTTAATTTCTCCCCCTTTGCCATTAAGCACCAAAACGGGATCATTCTTGGCCCTTTAACACCATTGCCTCACCAAAATTGTCAATTAAGAGCAAAAAGGCAATAAGAGCATAGATATGAACTTGAAGTTAATACCGGAGTGTAGTGGAAGTCTTTGCATGGTCCAAGTTCACCTTTCCCTTTCAATTCACTTTTGAGACTAAATCAAGTAAACTCATACACAAGGTTAGTCTCAAAGGGTCAAGTTGTAGCATGCCTCCCCCTAAATAAGTGCATCACATGCAAATGGACTTGTGAGGTCCGGGGATCATGTGTACAACTTGAGCACCACAAATGAACAAATATAGATTGAAATGCATAAATTAACATGATCAAAGGCATAAAACACATGTATGCTATAGATCAATCCAAGTTACGCGAATCTAAGACATTTAGCTCACTACGCAACCTGCAAAACCTTTTCTCATCTAAAGGCTTGGTGAAGATATCGGCTAGCTGGTTCTCGGTGTTAATATGGTACACCACGATATCCCCCTTTTGCTGGTGGTCTCTCAGGAAGTGATGCCGGATGTATATGTGCTTAGTGCGGCTGTGTTCAACAGGATTATCCGCCATGCAGATTGCACTCTCATTGTCACATAGGAGTGGGACTTTGCTCAGATTATAGCCAAAGTCCCGGAGGGTTTGCCTCATCCAAAGTAGTTGCGCACAGCACTGCCCTGCGGCAACATATTCGGCCTCAGCGGTGGATAGGGCAACGAATGTCTATTTCTTTGAACTCCAAGACACTAGGGACCTTCCTAGGAATTGGCACGTCCCTGATGTACTCTTCCTATCAACCTTGCATCCGACATAATCGAAGTCTGAATATCCAATCAAGTCAAAGGTAGACCCCTTTGGATACCAGATCCCGAAGCAAGGCGTAGCAACTAAATATCTAAGAATCCGCTTAACGGCCACAAGGTGACATTCCTTGGGATTAGATTGATATCTAGCACACATGCATACACTAAGCATAATATCCGGTCTACTAGCACATAAATAAAGCAAGGAACCTATCATAGACCGGTATGCCTTTTAATCAACGGACTTACCTCCCTTGTTGAGGTCGACATGTCTGTCGGTTCCCATTGGTGTCTTTGCGGGCTTGGCGTCCTTCATCCCGAACCGCTTGAGCAGGTCTTGTGTGTACTTCGTTTGGGAGATGAAGGTGCCGTCCTTGAGTTGCTTTACTTGGAACCCAAGGAAGTAGTTCAACTCTCCCATCATCAACATCTCAAACTTTTGAGTCATCACCCTGCTAAACTCCTCACAAGACTTTTGGTTAGTAGAACCAAATATTATGTCATCGACATAAATTTGGCACACAAAAAGATCACCGTCACAAGTCTTAGTGAAAAGAGTGGGATCGGCTTTCCCAACCTTGAAAGCATTAGCAATTAAGAAATCTATAAGGCATTCATACCATGCTCTTGGGGCTTGCTTAAGTCCATAGAGCGCCTTAGAGAGCTTAAAAACGTGGTCGGGATACCTGTCATCCTCAAAGCTAGGGGGTTGTTCCACAAACACCTCCTCCTTGATTGGCCCTTTGAGGAAAGCGCTCTTCACATCCATTTGAAACAACCTGAAAGTGTGGTGAGTGGCATAGGCTAACAATATTCGAATAGACCCTAGCCTAGCCACAGGAGCAAAAGTCTCCTCGAAATCCAAACCTGCAACTTGGGCATAACCTTTTGCCATTAGTCGAGCCTTGTTTCGTGTCACCACCCTATGCTCGTCTTGCTTGTTGCGGAACACCCACTTGGTTCCCACAATGTTTTGCTTGGTACGTGGCACCAGGCTCCAAACTTCATTCCTCTTGAAGTTGTTGAGCTCTTCCTGCATGGCCAACATCCAGTCCGAATCCTGCAAGGCCTCTTCTACCCTAAAAGGCTCAATAGAAGAGACAAACGAGTAATGCTCACAAAAATTAGCTAGATGTGAGCGAGTTGTTACTCCCTTGCTTATGTCACCCAATATCTGATCGACGGGGTGATGTCGTTGGATCGTCGCTCGGACTTGAGTTGGAGGGGCCCGTGGTGCTTCTTCCTCCATAACTTGGTCTTCTTGTGCTCCCCCTTGATCACACGCCTCCTCTTGAGGAACCTGTTCATCATCTTGAGTTGGGGGGTGCACCGTTGTTGAGGAAGAAGGCTGATCTTGCTCTTGTTGTTCCTGTGGTCGCACATCACCTATTGCCATCGTGCGTATTGCGGCCGTTGGAACATCATCTTCATCTACATCATCAAGATCAACTTGCTCCCTTGGAGAGCCATTAGTTTCATCAAATACAACGTCGCTAGAGACTTCAACAAAACCCAATGATTTGTTGAAGACTCTATACGCCTTTGTATTTGAGTCATAACCTAGCAAAAACCCTTCTACAGCTTTGGGAGCAAATTTGGAATTTCTACCTTTCTTTACTAGAATGTAGCATTTACTCCCAAATACACGAAAGTATGAAACGTTGGGTTTGTTACCGGTTAGAAGTTCATACGAGGTCTTCTTGAGGAGGCGATGAAGGTAGACCCAGTTTATGGCGTGGCAAGCTGTATTCACATCCTCCGACCAAAACCGCTCGGGTGTCTTGAACTCTCCAAGCATCGTCCTTGCCATGTCGATAAGTGTCCTGTTCTTCCTCTCTACCACACTGTTTTGCTGTGGTGTGTAGGGAGCGGAGAACTCGTGCTTGATTCCTTCCTCCTCAAGGTACTCCTCCACTTGTAAGTTCTTGAACTCAGACCCATTGTCGCTTCTTATCTTTTTCACCTTGAGCTCAAATTCGTTTTGAGCTCTCCTTAGAAAGCGCTTTAGGGTCCCTTGGGTTTCTGATTTATCCTGCAAAAAGAATACCCAAGTGAAGCGGGAAAAATCATCAACAATAACAAGACCATACTTACTTCCCCCAATGTTGAGGTAGGCGACGGGTTCGAAGAGGTCCATATGAAGTAGCTCCAGAGGTCTTGATGTGGTCATCACATTCTTGCTATGATGAGTGCTTCAACTATACTTACAGACAATAAGTTGTACCCGAGCGATTCAACTAAGAACACATTGGATATGGAATGCTCGGATGAAATGGCTATCTTTCCTAGTCCTTTAACCTTGCCTTGGTTCCCATCTCCAAAGATGATCGAGTCCTGGGAATCCTTATTCTTGACGTAGGAGGTGAACATCTTCTTCTCCCCCATCATGTGGTTTGTGCATCCGCTGTCGATAATCCAGCTTGAGCCCCCGGATGCATAAACCTGCAAGGCAATTTACACTTGGGTTTTAGGTACCCAACTTTTGTTGGGTCCTACGAGGTTAGTTACAATAGCCTTTGGGACCCAAATGCAAGTCTTGTCTCCCTTGCATTTGACCCCCAACTTCCTAGCAACCACTTTTTTATTTTTACATGTGAGTACAAAAGTAGTGTTGCACGCATGGAAAACAGTAGCAGATTCATTACGCATTTTCCTAGGTACATGATGCAAAACATGATTTTTCCTAGGCATATTTCTACCATGCACAAAAGTAGAGCTTGAAGCAATCATAGCATGTGAATCATAAGCATCATAACTCCTATTATAATGAGCATTCCTAGAAAATTTTCTATCATAAATAAAAGCATGATTCCTTTGAATGCTACTAGCCATAGGGGCCTTCCCTTTCTCCTTGTTGGGAATGGGAGCCCTTTGGTTTGTTAAGTTCTTGGATTCCTTTCGAAAGCCAAGCCCATCCTTAATTGAGGGATGTCTACCAACAGTGTAGGCATCCCTAGCAAATTTTAATTTATCAAAGTCACTTTTGCAAGTCTTAAGTTGGGCATTAAGACTTGCCACCTCACCATTTAATTTGGTAATAGAAGTAAGGTGTTCAACACACGCATCAACATCAAAATCCTTACACCTATTACAAATGACAACATGCTCTATACAAGAACTAGATTTATTAACTCTTTCTAGCTTAGTAGTTAATTCATCATTTAAGCTCTTTAGACTAGAAATAGTTTCATGGCATGCAGACAGCTCATAGGATATAATTTCATTCCTTTTAGTTTCTAGAGCAAGAGACTTTTGTACACTAACAAGTTTGTCATATTCTTCATATAATATGTCTTCTTGCTTCTCTAACAGTCTATCTTTTTCATTTAAAGCATCAATTAGTTCATTAATCTTTTCTATTTTAGCTCTATCTAATCCTTTAAATAGACTAGAGTAATCTACTTCATCATCACTAGAATCATTATCGCTTGAAGTAGTATACTTAAGAGTATCCCGAACGCTTACCTTTTTCTCCATGGCCATGACACAAGTGTGGCGTTCGTTGGGGAAGAGAGAGGACTTGTTGAAGGTTGAGGCAGCAAGTCCTTCGTCGTCGGAGTCGGAAGAAGAGCAGTCCGAATCCCATTCTTTTCCAAGGTGCGCCTCGCCCTTCGCCTTCTTGTAGGTCTTCTTCTTCTCCCTCTTCCCATGATTTTCTTGTACCTGGTCATTGTTATTATCGGGGCATTGTGCTATAAAATGACTAGTCTTACCGCATTTGAAACAGGAGCACTTTCCTTTTGCCTTGTTCTTGTTAGGGTGCTCCTTGCGTCCTTTTAGTGCGGTCTTGAAGTGCTTTATGATTAGGGCCATCTCATCTTCGTTTAGCCTGGCAGCCTCAACTTGTGCCACCTTGCTAGGTAGCGCATCCCTGCTGCTGCTTGTTGCCTTGAGTGCAACGGGCTGGGGCTCATAGATGGGCATTGGACCGTTCAATGCATCATCAACATATATTGCTAACTTGACCATCATACGCCCGCTCACAAACTTTCCGAGTATCTCCTCGGACGTCATCTTTGTGTACCTGGGATTTTCACGGATGAGGTTCACAAGATGAGGGTCAATAAAAGTAAAAGACCTGAGCATAAGTCGGACAACGTCGTGGTCCGTCCATCTTGTGCTTCCATAGCTCCTGATCTTGTTGACCAAGGTCTTGAGCCTATTGTACGTTTGTGTTGGCTCCTCTCCCCTGATCATTGCAAACCTCCCCAGCTCGCCTTCCACCAACTCCATTTTGGTGACATGGTGGCGTCGTTTCCCTCATGTGATATTTTGAGGGTATCCCAAATTTGCTTGGCGTTGTCCAAGCCGCTCACCTTGTTGTATTCGTCCCTGCACAAGGATGCTAGCAAAACAGTGGTAGCTTGCACATTCTTATGAATTTGCTCATTTATAAATATAGGGTTATCCGAACTATCGAATTGCATTCCATTTTCAACTATCTCCCAAATACTAGGATGGAGAGAGAAAAGGTGACTACGCATTTTGTGACTCCAAAAAGAGTAGTCTTGTCCATCAAAGTGTGGAGGTTTCCCAAGAGGGATAGATAGCAGATGAGCATTAGAGTTGAACAGAATGCAAGAATAATCAAATGAAAAGTTTTGATTCATCGGCTTTCTTTTTGACGAGGAGTCGTCGTCGTCGTGTGGTGAGGAAGAAGATTCATCGCTGTCGTAGTAGACGATCTTCTTGATATGCCTCTTCTTCTTCCCATCCCTCTTCTTATGACTCGAGCCAGAGTCAGTGGGCTTGTCATTCCTTAGCTCGTTGATGATGGACTCCTTCTCCTTGTCGTTGACCACCATTCCCTTTCCCTTAGGATCCATCTCTTCGGGCGATTAGTCCCTTACGTGAAGAGAACGACTCCGATACCAATTGAGAGCACCTAGAGGGGGGTGAATAGGTGATCCTGTAAATACTAATAGCCACAAAACTTGGTTAAGTGTTAGTATGGCTTAGTAGCGAGCTCCTGCGAACACACAAGTAATCACAGAAAAGCAATCACAAGAGACACACGAGTTTATCCCGTGGTTTGGCCAAGTAACATTTGCCTACTTTCATGTTGTGGTATCCCAATGGATGAGGGTTGCACTCAACCCCTTTCAAGTGATCCAATGATCAACTTGAATACCACGGTGTTTTTCTTTCTTAGACTTTCTCCTGTTTGCGAGGAATCTCCACAAATTGGAGCCTCTTGCCCTTACAATTTATGATCACAAAGAAGCACGGAAGTAAGGGAGTGGAGAGCAACACACACAAGACTCAAAACGAGAGCACAATCACGCACACAAGTCACAACTCGAGCTCAAAACACAACGCAAAGAGTTCTCAACTCAAATGGAGCTCAAGTCACTATCTCAAAGAATCGAATACGTGAGAATGGAGTCTTGGAGTCTTAGGATCTTTCTTGTAAGCTTGGGTGACTCCTCCATGTGCCTAGGGGTCCCATTTATAGCCCCAAGGTAGCTAGGAGCCATTGGAGATCAACAAGGAAGGCCATTCTTGCCTTCTGTCGGGTCATGCACCGGACAGTCCGGTGCGCCACCGGACAGTCACTGTAGACGGTCCGGTGCGGATCTCCTTCCTTTTCTGGCGCAGATGACCGTTGCACCTCGGCGTCGGTTGGCGCACCGGACACTATCCGATGCACACTGGACAGTCTGGTGCCCCCTTCCGACCATTGGTGCGGGCCACGTGTCGCCCGCCGATTTCGCTACCTACCGTTGCGCAGTCGACCGTTGGCTCACCGGACATGGCGAAGTCTTTCATCATCGCCCTAGAGGGCCCAGCACTCACCTGGTTCACCAGGTTGCCTCCGTTGTCCATTGATTCATGGAGAAGTCTCAGGGACAAGTTCCTGCTCAACTTCCAAGGGTACCACCCAGACACTGACGCCTTGGCCGAGCTCTCGCTTTGCAAACAGCTGGAAAAGGAGACTCTGCGGGAGTATTACCGCAAATTCTTAACACTCAAGTCGCAGCTGCCCTCCGTCGATGATCAGATCGCTATCCACTACGCCATCAGTGGCCTTCGTGCCGGCGTCCTCTACAGTCATTGTATCAGAGATCCACCCAAGAACCTCCAGGAGCTATATCAGCTCTTTGAAAAATATGCCAAATCCGAAGAGCTCCACCAGCGCAAGGTTGAGTTACAGCGGAAACCCAAAGATGCCCCACAGTCCAGCCGCACATGGACGAGGACTCCGCAGCCAGACTCCGGTCGAGACGGCCGCAGTCAGCAGCAAGTGCACAACATCGCCAACCAGCACCCCGCTGCTGACCCCCCTCGCCGCCAGGAATATCCCCCCCAAGGCCGCGGAAATGGAACTCGTGGCAGGGGCCGAGGGCGCGCACAGCCGCCGCGCCGATTCTACTGCCTTTTTCACGGCGAAGACTGCGCCCACCAAACCAAAGACTGCCCCGAAACGAAGGCCACCAGAGACAGAATGGCACGGGCGCAGCCAGCCGACAACCCCAGAATTGTCGCGCACAATTACCAGCAACCCCCTCCACCATATATCCACGCCCCCGCTCCGCATCCACCGCACCACGCTTACCAACACCATCAGGAAGTACAAATCGTACCTCCTCCACCCCCACCTCCACACCAGCAACATCAAAACATCCCCCATGCCCCAAAGCAGGAAGACTTCGCCGATCAACCATATCGCGGAGTCATTCACATGATAACAGGGGGGTCAAGCACTGACTTCGACACCAAGCGGCAGAAGCGGGACCACTACCGCAGCATCAACCATGTCGCCATCACTGGCCCAGTCGTGTAGACAAAGTGGTCCCACATACCGCTAACCTTCGACGCACGAGACGTCGACCTGCGCAGCGCCCCCCACATCGACGCCATGGTCATTAATTGCAGCGTGGCAGGCTGGGACTTACACAAAGTCCTAGTCGACAACGGCAGTCAGGCGGACATCATCTTCCTCCACGCCTTCGACCGCATGGGTATAAGCCACAGCCTGCTCAAGCCTTCGGACAACCCGTTGTATGGCTTCGGCGGCAAGGGCACCTTTCCCGTTGGCAAGATAGAGTTGCCCCTCTCCTTCGGTGTAGCACCCAATGCCCGAAGTGAGCAAGTAACCTTTGATATCGTGGACATGGTATATCCATACAACGCCATCATGGGCCGGGGCTCCATCAATAAGTTCGAAGCTGCCATCCACGGGTTGTACCTATGTATGAAGATACCAGGACCGCTAGGCGCTATTACGGTCTACGGCAACCAGCAGACGGCGTGCAACATAGAGCGGGACTTCGTGCCTGGTCAGAGGAACGTGCACTGTCTCACGACCCAGCGCGAGGTCCCTGCGCCCGCCAGCCCAATCGATAAACACCACGACAAGGCACAGCTGCAGAGCCAGGACGGGACCAAGACCGTCCCCCTCGATCAGGCCACGCCCAAGCAGACAGTCACTATCAGCGAAGACCTTACCTCACATGAAGAAGAGAAGCTTCTCTGCTGCCTGGCCAAGAATAAAGATGTCTTCGCCTGGTCCGCCCTCGACCTGGTCGGAGTCAGCCGATCCACAATTGAGCACAGTTTGGGAATTGACCCTTCGGTGCGACCGAAAAAGCAAAGGCTTCGCAAAATGTCCGACGAAAAGACAGAGGCCGCCAAGGCGGAAGTGCACCGCCTCCTAGAGGCTAAATTCATCGAGCCAGTGGCTTACCCCACGTAACTCTCCAATGTTGTAATGGTGCAGAAAAAAAGCGGGAAATGGCGAATGTGCATAGACTTCACCAGTCTCAATAAGGCCTGCCCAAAGGACAATTTCCCGTTGCCACGGATCGACAAAATAGTCGATAGCGCGGCCGGATGCGAGGTCATGTCACTCCTCGACTGCTTCTCCGGCTATCACCAGATATACATGAAGGAGGAAGACAAGGCCAGCACCAGCTTTATAACACCTTTCGGCACTTATTGCTTCATCAGAATGCCGGAGGGACTCAAGAATGCCGGGTCCACCTTCTCCAGACTCACCCATACAGTACTCGAAGGGCAGGTTGGCAGAAATATATTTACATATGTGGATGACATCGTCGTCGCCAGCAAGAATAAGGAGGACCATCTCGCCGACCTCGCCGAGACATTCACGAACATGCGAGACACACGACTCCGCCTAAACCCGGAAAAGTGCGTTTTTGAGAGCACCTAGAGGGGGGGTGAATAGGTGATCCTGTAAAACTTCAAAACTTAAGCCACAAAAACTTGTTAAGTGTTAGCACAAGTATGCCCAAGTGGCTAGAGAGGAGTCAAAACACAATAACCACAAGAAATCAATCACAGAGATGACACGGTGGTTATCCCGTGGTTCGGCCAAGTACAAAAACTTGCCTACTCCACGTTGTGGCGTCCCAATGGACGAGAGTTGCACTCAACTCCTCTCAAGTGATCCAATGATCAACTTGAATACCACGGTGTTCTTGCTTTTTTTATCTTTATCCCACTCGCGAGGAATCTCCACAAATTGGAGTCTCTCGCCCTTACACTTAAGATTCACAAAGAAGCACGGAGTAAGGAAGGGATTAGCAACTCACACACAACACAAAGATCACAGCGAATACACACACACAAGACCCAGACTTGAGCTCAAGAGACTAGCACACTAGAACGGAGCTCAAATCACTAGAATATCGAACAAGTGTGCAAGATTTATGTGTGAGTGATCAAGAGTGCTCAAGGAATGCTTGGGTATCTCCTCCATGCGCCTAGGGGTCCCTTTTATAGCCCCAAGGCAGCTAGGAGCCGTTGAGAGCAAATCTAGAAGGCCATCCTTGCCTTCTGCCGTCGGGTGCACCGGACAGTCCGGTGCACACCGGACACTGTCCGGTGCCCGATTTCTTTCCTAAACAGTCGCAGCCAACCGTTGCCGACCGTTGCAGATCTGGCGCACCGGACAGTCCGGTGCACACCGGACAGTCCGGTGCCTCCTTCCGACCGTTGGCCAGACCACGTGTCGCGCGCAGATTCCGCGGCCGACCGTTGGCTCGGCCGACCGTTGGCTCACCGGACAGTCCGGTGAATTTTAGCCGTACGCCGTCGGCGAATTCCCGAGAGCGGCTACTTCGGCCGAGGCAGCCTGGCGCACCGGACACTGTCCGGTGCACCACCGGACAGTCCGGTGCCCCAGACCGAAACAGCCTGTTGGCTGTACACAGCCAACATTCTCCTTTTCTTCTTCTCTCTGTTTCTAACACTTAGACAAATATATTAGTACACAAAACCAATGTACTAAGGCTTAGAAACATACCTTTACTTGTGATTTGCACTTTGTTCATCCATGGGCATATATTCACATTTAAGCACATGTGTTGACACTTAATCACCAAAATACTTAGAAATGGCCCAAGGGCACATTTCCCTTTCAATCTCCCCCTTTTTGGTGATTTATGCCAACACAACATAAAGCAACTAGAACAAGTGCAAAATCACTTCAAATAAAACACAAATCTATTTTGATTCATTTTTGGCATATATGGATCATCCTTTGCCACCACTTAGTTTGTTTTTGCAAATCAAACTCAAATCTCTATCTCTAAGACAAACACACACATTGAAGCATAAGGAGAGTCATTCCAAAAGAGATTGATCAAGGATTTCAAAAACTCCCCCTATTTCCCATAATCAATATTTCTCCCCACAAGAAGCCAACTTATAAGAGAGTTTTGACAAAACAAAAGCTCTACTCTACTATTTTCAAATCTCTCAAGTGGTAGCTGATCCATTTATTGCTTTGACCTTTATTTTCTCCCCCTTTGGCATCAAGCACCAAAACGGGATCAATCTTGGCCCTTTTAACCCCATTGCCTCACCAAAATCTTCAATAAGAATACAAAGGCAATAAGAGTCTAAAGATGAACTTGGAATAAGTTACCCTCTCATCGGAGTGCAGTGGAAGTCTTTCATGATCCAAGTCCACCTTTTCCCTTTCAATCCTCCTCCGAGACTAAATCATCAACTCAAGCACATGGTTAGTCTCAAAGGGTCAAGTTGTAACACATCTCCCCCTAAACATGTGCATCATTTTGCAACGGACTTGTGAGGTCCAGGGAGTGTTTGTACAACTTGAGCACCATAATAAGCAACAAAATGCAAAAAGGAACATGATCAAAAGCATAAATACATGTATGCTACAATTCAATCCAAGTTCCACGAATCTAAGACATTTAGCTCACTACGCAACCTGCAAAAGGTCTTCTCATCTAGAGGCTTAGTGAAGATATCGGCTAGCTGGTTCTCGGTGCTAACATGAAACACTTCGATATCTCCCTTTTGCTGGTGGTCTCTCAAAAAGTGATGCCGGATGTCAATGTGCTTTGTGCGGCTGTGTTCAACAGGATTCTCCGCCATGCGGATAGTACTCTCATTATCACATAGGAGTGGGACTTTGCTCAGATTGTAGCCAAAGTCCCTGAGGGTTTGCCTCATCCAAAGTAGTTGTGCGCAACACTGTCCTGCGGCAACATACTCGGCCTCAGCGGTGGATAGGGCAACGGAGGTTTGTTTCTTAGAGTTCCACGACACCAGGGACCTTCCTAAGAATTGGCACGTCCCTGATGTACTCTTCCTATCGACCTTACATCCAGCATAGTCGGAGTCTGAGTATCCAACTAAGTCAAAGGTAGACCCCTTTGGATACCAGAGCCCGAAGCAGGGCGTAGCAACCAAATATCTAAGAATTCGCTTCACCGCCACTAAGTGACACTCCTTAGGATCGGATTGAAATCTAGCACACATGCATACGCTAAGCATAATATCCGGTCTACTAGCACATAAGTAAAGCAAAGAACCTATCATGGACCGGTATGCTTTTTGATCAACGGACTTACCTCCTTTGTTAAGGTCGGTGTGTCCGTCGGTCCCCATCGGAGTCTTTGCGGGCTTGGCGTCCTTCATCCCAAACCGCTTCAGCAAGTCTTGCGTGTACTTTGTTTGGGAGATGAAGGTGCCGTCCTTGAGTTGCTTCACTTGGAACCCAAGGAAGTAGTTCAACTCGCCCGTCATCGACATCTCGAATTTCTGCGTCATCACCCTGCTAAACTCTTCACAAGACTTTTGGTTAGTAGAACCAAATATTATGTCATCGACATAAATTTGGCACACAAACAAATCACCATCACATGTCTTAGTGAACAGAGTTGGATCGGCTTTCCCAACCTTGAAAGAATTAACAATTAGAAAGTCTCTAAGGCATTCATACCATGCTCTTGGGGCTTGCTTAAGTCCATAGAGCGCCTTAGAGAGCTTACACACGTGGTCGGGGTACCGTTCATCCTCGAAGCCAGGGGGTTGCTCTACGTACACCTCCTCCTTGATTGGCCCATTGAGGAAAGCGCTCTTCACATCCATTTGGTACAACCTGAAAGAATGGTGAGCGGCATATGCTAGCAAAATACGAATGGACTCTAGCCTAGCCACAGGAGCAAAAGTCTCCTCAAAGTCCAAACCTGCGACTTGGGCATAACCTTTTGCCACAAGTCGAGCCTTGTTTCTCGTCACCACCCCGTGCTCGTCCTGTTTGTTGCGGAACACCCACTTGGTTCCCACAACATTTTGCTTGGGACGAGGCACCAGTGTCCAAACTTCATTGCGCTTGAAGTTGTTGAGTTCCTCCTGCATGGCCAACACCCAGTCCGGATCTAGCAAGACCTCTTCTACCCTGAAAGGCTCAATAGAAGAGACAAAGGAGTAATGCTCACAAAAATTAACTAATCGAGATCGAGTAGTTACTCCCTTGCTAATGTCACCCAGAATTTGGTCGACGGGATGATCCCTTTGAATCATTGCTCGAACTTGGGTTGGAGGTGCCGGTTGTGCTTCTTCCTCCATCACATGATCATCTTGTGCTCCCCCTTGATCACACGCCTCCTGATGATGAACCTGTTCATCGTCTTGAGTTGGGGGATGCACCATAGTTGAGGAAGAAGGTTGATCTTGCTCCAAGTATTCCTGTGGTCTCACATCACCAATCGCCATGGTGCGCATAGCGGCCGTTGGAACATCTTCTTCATCTACATCATCAAGATCAACAACTTGCTCTCTTGGAGAGCCATTAGTCTCATCAAATACAACGTCGCTAGAGACTTCAACCAAACCCGAAGATTTGTTGAAGACTCTATACGCCTTTGTATTTGAGTCATAACCTAATAAAAACCCTTCTACTGCTTTGGGAGCAAACTTAGAATTTCTACCTTTCTTCACTAGAATGTAGCACTTGCTCCCAAATACACGAAAGTAAGATACATTGGGTTTGTTACCGGTTAGTAGCTCATACGACGTATTCTTGAGGAGGCGATGAAGGTAGACCCTGTTGATGGCGTGGCAAGCCGTGTTCACGGCTTCCGTCCAAAAGCACTCGGGGGTCTTGAACTCTCCAAGCATCGTCCTTGCCATATCGATTAGCGTCCTGTTCTTCCTCTCTACTACACCATTTTGCTGGGGTGTGTAGGGAGCAGAGAACTCGTGCTTGATCCCTTCCTCCTCAAGGAACTCCTCCACTTGAAGGTTCTTGAACTCGGACCCATTGTCGCTCCTTATCTTCTTCACCTTGAGCTCAAACTCATTTTGAGCTCTCCTGATGAAGCGCTTGAGGGTCCCTTGGGTTTCAGACTTATCCTGCAAAAAGAATACCCAAGTGAAGCGGGAAAAGTCATCAACAATAACTAAACCATACTTACTCCCTCCTATGCTCAGATAGGCGACAGGACCGAAGAGGTCCATATGCAGCAGCTCCAGGGGTCTTGAAGTGGTCATCACATTCTTGCCGTGATGCGCTCCTCCCACTTGTTTACCTGCTTGACAAGCTGCACAAGGTCTATCTTTTTCGAATTGCACGTTAGTCAAACCTATCACGTGTTCTCCCTTTAGAAGCTTGTGAAGGTTCTTCATTCCCACATGTGCTAAGCGGCGATGCCACAGCCAGCCCATGCTAGTCTTAGCTATTAAGCATGTATCTAGACCGGCCTCTTCTTTTGCAAAATCAACTAAGTAAAGTTTGCCGTCTAATACACCCTTAAAAGCTAGTGAACCATCACTTCTTCTAAAGACAGACACATCTATATTTGTAAATAGACAGTTGTACCCCATGTTGCATAACTGACTAACAGATAGCAAATTATAACCTAGAGACTCTACTAAAAACACATTAGAGATAGAGTGCTCATTAGAAATTGCAATTTTACCTAACCCTTTTACCTTGCCTTGATTCCCATCACCGAATATGATTGAATCTTGGGAATCCTTATTCTTGACGTAGGAGGTGAACATCTTCTTCTCCCCCGTCATATGGTTTGTGCATCCGCTATCAATAATCCAGCTTGAACCTTCGGATGCATAAACCTGCAAGGCAAATTTAGGCTTGGGACTTAGGTACCCAACTCATGTTGGGTCCTACAAGGTTAGCACAAATATTCTTAGGGACCCAAATGCAAGTTTTATCTCCCTTGCATCTTGCCCCTAACTTCCTAGCAACAATTTTCTTATCCTTTCTACAAATAGCAAAGGAAGCATTTAGAGCATAATAAATTTCGGAAGGTTCATTCACTACTTTCCTAGGAGCATTATGAACTACATTTCTCCTAGGCATTTGGTGAACAACATTTCTTCTAAACACATTTCTACCATGCATAACATGAGAACTAGAAGCAGTCATAGCATAAGAGTCATAAGCATGTGAATCAAAAACATCATTACTTCTAAAAGCATTTCTAGAGTATCTCCTATCATAGTACATGAAAGCATGATTCTTCTTAACACTATTAGCCATAGGAGCCTTCCCTTTCTCCTTGGTGGAGATAGGAGTCTTATGGCTTGTTAAGTTCTTGGCTTCCCTCTTGAAGCCAAGCCCATCCTTAATTGAGGGGTGTCTACCAATAGTGTAGGCATCCCTTGCAAATTTTAGTTTTTCAAATTCACTCTTGCTAGTCTTAAGTTGGGCATTAAGACTAGCTAATTCATCATTCAGTTTTGAAATGGAAACTAAGTGTTCACTACAAGCATTAATATCAACATCCTTACACCTAGTGCAAATTTCAACATGTTCAACACAAGAGTTGGATTTTTGTGCTTCTACTAGTTTAGCATTTAAGTCATCATTAATGCTCTTTAATTTAGAAATTGAATCATGGCATGTAGACAATTCACAAGCAAGCATTTCATTTCTCTTGATTTCTAATGCAAGGGATTTTTGAGCCTCTACAAACTTATCATGTTCTTCGTACAAGAGATCCTCTTGCTTTTCTAGTAGCCTATTCTTATCATTTAAAGCATCAATCAATTCATTAATTTTGTCAATCTTAGATCTATCTAAGCCTTTAAATAAGCATGAATAGTCTATTTCATCATCACTAGACTCATCCTCACTAGAAGAAGCATAAGTAGAGTTTCGAGTACTTACTTTCTTCTCCTTAGCCATGAGGCACGTGTGATGCTCGTTGGGGAAGAGGGATGACTTGTTGAAGGCGGTGGCGGCGAGTCCTTCGTTGTCGGAGTCGGACGAGGAGCAATCTGAATCCCACTCCTTTCCAATATGAGCCTCGCCCTTTGCCTTCTTGTAATTCTTCTTCTTTTCCCATTTTCCACTCTTCTTTTCCTGGTCACTATCATTATCGGGACAATTAGCGATAAAGTGACCAATCTTACCACACTTGAAGCATGAGCGCTTCCCCTTCGTCTTGGTCTTGTTGGGATGCTCCTTGCGACCCCTTAACGTCGTCTTGAAGCGCTTAATGATGAGAGCCATTTCTTCATCATTAAGCCCGGCCGCCTCAATTTGCGCCACCTTGCTTGGTAGTGCCTCCTTGCTTCTCGATGCCTTGAGAGCAATGGGTTGAGGCTCGTGGATTGGACCGTTCAACGCGTCATCGACGTACCTCGCCTCCTTAATCATCATCCGCCCGCTTACAAATTTTCCAAGAATTTCTTCGGGCGACATTTTGGTGTACCTGGGATTCTCACGAATATTATTCACCAAATGAGGATCAAGAACGGTAAAGGACCTTAGCATTAGGCGGACGACGTCATGGTCCGTCCATCGCGTGCTTCCATAGCTCCTTATCTTGTTGACAAGGGTCTTGAGCCGGTTGTATGTTTGGGTTGGCTCCTCTCCCCTTATCATAGCGAATCTCCCAAGTTCGCCTTCCACCAACTCCATCTTGGTGAGCATGGTGACGTCGTTGCCCCCGTGAGAGATTTTGAGGGTGTCCCATATCTGCTTGGCATTGTCCAAGCCGCTCACCTTATTGTATTCTTCCCTGCACAAAGATGCTAAGAGAACAGTAGTAGCTTGTGCATTTCTATGGATTTGTTCATTTATAAGCATAGGGCTATCCGAGCTATCAAATTTCATTCCATTCTCTACAATCTCCCATATGCTTGGATGGAGAGAGAATAAGTGACTATGCATTTTGTGACTCCAAAATCCGTAGTCCTCCCCATCGAAGTGTGGAGGTTTGCCGAGAGGAATGGAAAGCAAATGCGAATTCGAACTATGTGGAATACGAGTATAATCAAATGAAAAGTTCGAATTGACCGTCTTCCTGTAGTCGTTGTCATCGTCCTGTTGGGAAGAAGAGGATTCGTCGCTGTCGTAGTAGACGATCTCCTTGATGCGCCTTGTCTTCTTCTTCTTCCCATCTTTGCGCTTGTGGCCCGAGCCAGAGTCGTTGGATTTGTCATCTTTTGGCTCGTTGATGAAGGACTCCTTTTCCTTGTCGTTTATCACGATTCCCTTCCCCTTAGGATCCATCTCTTCGGGCGATTAGTCCCTTTCTTGAAGAGAACGGCTCTGATACCAATTGAGAGCACCTAGAGGGGGGGGTGAATAGGTGATCCTGTAAAACTTCAAAACTTAAGCCACAAAAACTTGTTAAGTGTTAGCACAAGTATGCCCAAGTGGCTAGAGAGGAGTCAAAACACAATAACCACAAGAAATCAATCACAGAGATGACACGGTGGTTATCCCGTGGTTCGGCCAAGTACAAAAACTTGCCTACTCCACGTTGTGGCGTCCCAATGGACGAGAGTTGCACTCAACTCCTCTCAAGTGATCCAATGATCAACTTGAATACCACGGTGTTCTTGCTTTTCTTATCTTTATCCCACTCGCGAGGAATCTCCACAAATTGGAGTCTCTCGCCCTTACACTTAAGATTCACAAAGAAGCACGGAGTAAGGAAGGGATTAGCAACTCACACACAACACAAAGATCACAGCGAATACACACACACAAGACCCAGACTTGAGCTCAAGAGACTAGCACACTAGAACGGAGCTCAAATCACTAGAATATCGAACAAGTGTGCAAGATTTATGTGTGAGTGATCAAGAGTGCTCAAGGAATGCTTGGGTATCTCCTCCATGCGCCTAGGGGTCCCTTTTATAGCCCCAAGGCAGCTAGGAGCCGTTGAGAGCAAATCTGGAAGGCCATCCTTGCCTTCTGCCGTCGGGTGCACCGGACAGTCCGGTGCACACCGGACACTGTCCGGTGCCCGATTTCTTTCCTAAACAGTCGCAGCCGACTGTTGCCGACCGTTGCAGATCTGGCGCACCGGACAGTCCGGTGCCTCCTTCCGACCGTTGGCCAGACCACGTGTCGCGCGCAGATTCCGCGGCCGACCGTTGGCTCGGCCGACCGTTGGCTCACCGGACAGTCCGGTGCACACCGGACAGTCCGATGAATTTTAGCCGTACGCCGTCGGCGAATTCCCGAGAGCGGCTACTTCGGCCGAGGCAGCCTGGCGCACCGGACACTGTCCGGTGCACCACCGGACAGTCCGGTGCCCCAGACCGAAACAGCCTGTTGGCTGTACACAGCCAACATTCTCCTTTTCTTCTTCTCTCTGTTTCTAACACTTAGACAAATATATTAGTACACAAAACCAATGTACTAAGGCTTAGAAACATACCTTTACTTGTGATTTGCACTTTGTTCATCCATGGGCATATATTCACATTTAAGCACATGTGTTGACACTTAATCACCAAAATACTTAGAAATGGCCCAAGAAAGGGCACATTTCCCTTTCAGTTTTCGGTGTTCGCCAGGGCAAGATATTGGGCTACCTGGTATCACATCGCGGCATTGAGGCCAACCCAACCAAGATCCAGGCCATCATAAACATGACGCCCCCGCAGTCCGCCAGGGACATCCAGCGTCTGACAGGCAGATTGGCCGCTCTCAACAGGTTCATCTCCAGGTCCGCCGAGCGAAGTCTCCCCTTCCTCAAAACACTCCGCGGTGCAAAAGACTTCGCCTGGGGACCGGAGCAGGCAGCGGCCTTCGCCTCACTGAAACAGTATCTGTCGGAGCTGGCAATCCTCACGAGCCCCAACTCCTCGCTCCCCCTATTGCTCTATGTCGCGGCTTCGCCGCACGCGGTCAGCGCGGCACTAGTGCAAGAGCAGACGGTTGAGGGTGCGGTCAGACAGTGCCCTGTTTACTATGTCTCCGAAGTACTGACACCGTCCAAGTGCAACATGACAGAGCTGGAAAAGATCGCCTACGCAGTCGTTATGTCTTCGCGCAAGCTGCGCCATTACTTTGAAGCATTCAAGGTCCGAGTCACCTCAGACAGGGGACTCGGCGAACTATTCAGAAACCCGGAGGCATCGGTGAGGATTGCCAAGTGGGCAGCCGAACTATCCGGCTACCACATCAGCTTCGAGCCCAGGACAGCCATCAAGTCACAGGTCCTGGCAGACTTCGTCGTCGACTGGACTGGGCCAATAACGCAGCCAGACCCGTCCACAGAGAAGGTTTGGACTATCCATTGCGATGGCGCATGGTGCCATGCGGGGGCAGGCGTCGCTGCAGTCGTCACCTCACCAGCCGGAGTCAAACACAGATATGCAGCACGCCTCAGCTTCGCTCTGGAATCCGACAGATGCACAAACAATATAGCAGAGTATGAAGCGGTTATCCTCGGCCTCCGCAAGTTAAGGGCCCTCGGAGTCACCACATGTATCATCAAAACAGACTCCAAGATAGTTGCCGGCCAGGTCGAGAAAGACTATGCAGCAAAAGACCCCGCGCTCATGCAATACCTCGCGGCCATCCGAAGTCTCGAGAGACAGTTCAAGGGATTCACCTTGCAGCATGTGGATAGGGCCAAGAACGAGGAGGCTGATGCATTGGCCAAGGCTGCCGCCAGGGGCGAGCCCTTGCCCTCCGACGTGTTCTTTCACACCATCGGCACGCCAGCCGTCCGGAGCCCCGAAGGGCTCCAAATAACTAATGATAGCGAGGGCCACCGCATAGTCAACCTAATCATAACCGAAGACTGGCGGGCACCAATAACCCTGTTCCTACAGGGGTACTATCATTCAACCGACGTTAGTGAGGCCAAGCGCCTCAGACATCGAAGCCGGGACTTCGCACTGATTGAAGGCCAACTCTACAAGAAAGGGATCAGTCAGCCAATGCTTAAGTGCGTCACCGAAACCGAAGGCATGCAGATCCTACGTGAAGTCCACAGTGGCACGTGCGGCTCGCACGCAGGGCCAAGGGCCCTAGCTGCCAAGGTGATCCGCCAAGGGTTTTACTGGCCCGCAATGATCTGCGCCGCAAATCGGGTCGCAAGGTCCTGCGCAGCCTGCCAGAAGTTTTCTCCTCGGTCAGGCAGCCCCTCGCAGTATACAAAGCTGATTGCCCATACATGGCCTCTCCAGCGCTAGGGCCTGGACATTGTCGGGCCCCTGCCCACCGCTCAGGGGAACCTCAAGTTCGCCTTCGTAGCCGTCAAATACTTCACCAAATGGATCGAAGCGAGGGCTGTTTCTACAATAACATCAAAGACTACCCAAAAATTCTTCTGGCAAAACATCGTTTGCCGCTTCGGAGTACCGTCCGAGCTAACAGTTGACAACGGCAAGCAGTTTGACAGCCAAGATTTCAAGGATTTTGGTTTTTCCATCGGCACCAAGCTTGCCTTCGCTTCAGTCTATCACCCGCAGTCCAACGGGGTCGTAGAGCGCGCCAATGGGAAAAATCTTCACAGCTGTCAAGAAAATGCTCCTCGATGAAAAAAGGCAGATGGACCGATTTGTTACCGGAGGCAGTCTGGGCGCTAAACACAACCGAGTGCAGGGCGACTGGGTTCACTCCTTTCCGCCTTCTATACGGATCGGAGGCCATGACCCCGCAAGAAATAAAGCATGGGTCCCGCGTACAGTTCCGTCAGCCGTCCCCGACGTGGACGAGCCAACTTCAAAAGATCTCATTGACGGAGACCGGGTCTTCGCCCTACAGGCCCTAAACAAATACCAAGCCCAGACCAAAGCATGGCGCGACCACGCAGTCATCCCGAGGGAGTTCAGCGAAGGGGACCTCGTACTCGTCCGAACAGCTCGGACGGAGTCCAGGGGCAAGCTGGAGCCCAAGTGGGAGGGCCCCTTTATAGTCAAGGCAAAAGCTTCCCCCAGCGCCTACAGGCTCACAACGCCGAACGTCGAGGACCTGGAGCACTCCTGGAACATCGACAACCTTCGCAAATTTTTTATTTGACTCATCGGGGCTGATTCTGCCCTTGTAATTCGTCAAAAACAATCTTGTACCGGCCCACACTCTTTTCCTCCCGGGGGGTGAGGTTTTTAACGAGGCGGAGCCATGTAATATATGTGTGAAAAATCCCCCGCAAAAACATGCGTCGAAAAAAGACCGCGACGACGGTCTTCGACATTCGACCAATTCGAGGTCACCGCGAGGCTAAGCGCTAGCCACCCTCGCGTGCGACAAATCCGCGCAGAAGTCGCCTAAGGGTGCAGCCGGACTAGCACAACAAGTGCGAAAAAACATGAAGTCTATCGCGAAGACTATCCGCGCAGAAGTCGCCTAAGGGTGCAGCCGGACTAGCACAACAAGTGCGAACAAACACGAAGTCTATCGCGAAGACTATCCGCGCAGAAGTCGCCTAAGGGTGCAGCCGGACTAGCACAACAAGTGCGAACAAACACGAAGTCTATCGCGAAGACTATCCGCGCAGAAGTCGCCTAAGGGTGCAGCCGGACTAGCACAACAAGTGCGAAAAACACGAAGTCTATCGCGAAGACTATCCGTGCAGAAGTCGCCTAAGGGTGCAGCCGGACTAGCACAACAAGTGCGAACAAACACGAAGTCTATCGCGAAGACTATCCGCGCAGAAGTCGCCTAAGGGTGCAGCCGGACTAGCACAACAAGTGCGAACAAACACGAAGTCTATCGCGAAGACTATCCGCGCAGAAGTCGCCTAAGGGTGCAGCCGGACTAGCACAACAAGTGCGAACAAACACGAAGTCTATCGCGAAGACTATCCGCGCAGAAGTCGCCTAAGGGTGCAGCCGGACTAGCACAACAAGTGCGAACAAACACGAAGTCTATCGCGAAGACTATCCGCGCAGAAGTCGCCTAAGGGTGCAGCCGGACTAGCACAACAAGTGCGAAAAAACCCGAAGTCTACCACGAAGACTATCCACGCAGAAGCCGCTTAAAGGCGCAGCCGAACTAGTACAACAAAAGCAGAAACGACAGCATCAAACCGTCCGCGCTAAGACCGACTATAATCACACCAGCACAGCATAACAAAACAGACAAAGTACACAACGCCTCCGCAGGCACAGGCAAGCGAGGGCACACAACTTCATCGTACAAGCCTTTACACATCGTACCCACGAGGGCGCCACACTCTACATCGGCTCAACCTTAGGAATAATTCCCATCTCCCTATAATTAAATAACATTATCCTAAGCTCCTCACCCGCAAACAGACTTCGCAATTCCCCTTCCCCTGTACTCGCGGCGGCCGGCAAAGACAACAGTTCCTGCCGACCAGCCCTACTCACACGAAGCCGAGACCTTTCCTCTGTGCTAACTCTACGCTTTGCAACCGCCCTTCGCCGTCGGCGCCCGGTGCTAGGACCTGGCACATCTTGCGCGTCCGCAGCGTGCGGCGAGGTCTCCGCCGCAGCCGCATCCAGAGCCGCGAAATAGTCCAAATCCTCCTCCGACGACTCCTCAGTCCACTCAACCGAGCTCCCAAATCAGCGACATAAAAAAACTCAGAAAATTCAGATCCAGATCCACCACATTCATTACCACCTTCCGCGGTCGAAACCGCCAAAAATTTAGCAGTAGCGGTTGCGTGCGCAGGCCCAAAATCTTGAACCTACGCAGCAACCAAAATTCAGTAACATATCCAAAATTCCCCAACCCTATTACACCCACTACGCCACCTGCGAAGGCCCTGGCGCCGCGGAAGCCTCCGCCTTTGGCTCCGCCGCTGCTTCCGCTGTCGTTTCCGCCGCCACCGCCGCGGGATCTTCAGTACTCGGCGCAGCCGCCGCGGGGGCATCCGGTGCGACTTCGGCCACCTTCGGGGGCAGGTCTTCGCCGGCCGCTGCGGATGTGGGGGCATCCGGTGCGTCTTCCGCAGTCTCCGGGGTTGGCTCCCGGGCGACCCCGGACTCCGCAGGGGTCGGCTCCGGGCCAGGCAGCGCGCTGTTCAACGCCCCGAAGTCGTCCACCCGCTCGCCACGCAACGCCTAAGCCAAAACACGCAAAATTCAGCAAACACACGCGCCCCCACATCCAACAAACGCCAAACAAACAAAAATGTTACCTGAGCCAACGCCGTCTCCGCCCGCTCCCTGACCACCTCGCGACCGTGCAGACCCCACATCCGGTCGTAGAGGGCCCCAGCAGAATCCTTCACCACGAGGTCTTCCACCTTATAGATATCTCGATCAAAATCTTCATCCGCCTGGTCGAAGACCTCGAAATGCCGGCACCCTTCGCGGGAGAGCGCGTTCATCGCCCCCTCGCAGGTGACCAGGGAGGCGTACGACATAAGCCCCCCCACGACGGCGGGGAGTTCCAGCAGCTCCTCCTGCACCCATTGCAGACAACGAAGCCCGGGCTCTCGGTCCGGCACCTCGAAGTCACAGGTCCGCGCACCCAGCTCACGATATGTATCCATAAGCTGCGTGCGCGTCCGTTCGGCCTCCGCACGCATCGCGGCCTCGGCCCCCTTCGCGCGGCTCTCCACGGCGGTGAGCCGCTCTTGCAGATCTCCGGCGAGCTCCTTGGCAAGATTGCCCTCCGCCCGCGCCAGCTTGGCCTCCGCCTGCGCAGCCTGCTCCTTGGCGATTGCCTCGTTGGCCTCCCTCCTCTCCACCG
Source organism: Zea mays (assembly GCF_902167145.1). Classification (NCBI taxonomy): domain Eukaryota; kingdom Viridiplantae; phylum Streptophyta; class Magnoliopsida; order Poales; family Poaceae; genus Zea; species Zea mays. Next base: position 133,710,114 of record NC_050105.1, on the reverse strand, counting down.
CCAGTTGGCGCCGGAGGTCAGCCTTCTCCCTCTCCAGTGCGGCCACCTTGTCCGTCAGTTTACGGCACTTGCTGTCGGAGGCTGATTTCTCACGGACAGCGTCAGCATGTTGCGTCCGAAGTCTCTCGACTTCGGCAGACACAGCTACCGTAAGGGCCCCCGACGCAGTACGGCTGGCGAAGTCAGCCACCTGCAGAGCACACGTAAGGCTGTTGCCCCAAAAGAAAGGGGGGAGAGAGTATAGCTCAGCGGACCTGACTCAGCGCCTCCGTCACCTCCTTCAGCCGGCGGGTCGCTGCGTCCGCCTCGTCCCTGACGACCGCGAGGGCCGACACCTCGCCTCCAGTGCCAAGAGCCTTGCCCCTCGCCTTCGGCACTATGGCTGCCATCGCGATCGCCGCGGCAGGCGCAACTGTAGCGAGCTGGCCCTCGTCCGACCCTGCAACGCACCAACAAAATTAAAAAAAAGAAGCCAGCGACTTACCACCAAGATAGTCCTCCACACAAATGTCGGTGGCGAAGTCGGCGACACGCTTGCCTGCCGACGGCAACGCTCGGGCCGCCTTCGCGGCCTCCGCCACCCTGCTGAGCGGCGGCACAGCCTTCGCCGGTTTGGAGCCTCCGGCGCCCGCCGCTGCCTCCAGCGCGTTGCTAGACGCAGGGACGCCTGACTTCGCCGCCAGCGGCGGCTTGCCTCCGCCGGGGGCCGCAGCCTTCGCCGACTCCCGCTTTTGCCTCTTTGGCCTGGCTTCAACAATCCTGATAGCCGCCTGCCGCTTTTGTGCAGCCCCCTGGCGATCCTTGTCCATCACTGCCGACACAACAGCAGCAATATTTCGCCCGTAAGGAAAAACTCTCCATTTTCGAACCATGCGAGATGTAAAAACGTCCCCGCTGGCCGCGCGGGGGATAGGAACATTCCTAGGCCAGCAACCCCCGGTAACCTTCAGCATCCGAGCCGAAGACTCCCGGAGCTCGGGCGAAGACATCCTTTCCCCCGGGGCCGCGCATGTCCTCATCAACTCTCTAGCAAACCCATCGGAAACCCCAAGTCCTCCCATGACAGTACCTAGTTTCCTCTTCTTAGAGGATGGGGCGGCCGCCGGCGCAGGGTCGTCTTTAGTCTCCACCACCGGTTTCTTCCCCCGGCGGTCCGCGTCGTCTTGACCAGGATAGCCGTCATATGGCAGTTGGTTCAATTCGAAGACCCTATTCAAACGGTCATTCGACCCGCGGATCTCCCAGCTGCGCTGGCCCTCGGTCCTCGGCACATAACGCCCAACAAGCCGCACCGCCTCATCCTCAGCTTCACGCACAAAGGCGGCCGGATCACGGTTTCGCAGATTTAGCGCGAAGGCGGGACTCCGCACCATCTCTCCACCACGGAAAGGCATCTGGCGAGGGCATACTTCGCCCAACGCCCAACCATGCGCCATGGGCCATACCCCGTACGCCACAAACTCTTCAACCAAGTCGCGCCCACTGCTCTGGTCGGCAGCACACCGAAGGGCCCCTTCGTCCACATCATCCTCCGCCACTTCAAAGGGCGGGTACACCGAGTAAAAATGAGAGCACATCTCGGACACGGGAAGTCCCTCGTGGCCTTCGACGGTACCCTCAGCAACGTAAAACCAAAATTCATTCCAGTTGCCCCACTTGTTGCGGGCGCAAGGGACCAACTCGACTACTGGCATCATGGTCTTCCCGGTCTTCGGCGTGAATGTGCAGGACCCAAACTGAGCAACTTCGTCCCCAATCATCCTCTTCTGCCAGTGTAAACAATAATGCTTCGCAAAAACTTCGACCGATGGCTGTCCGTCGTACGAAGTCGTCGCCCAGACATACTTCGACAGGGCCACCACGGCATTCGGCGTCAGCTGATGTATTTGCACGTTGAACCTGCGCAGGACTTCGCCAACAAACCGATGCGCAGGCAAGCAAAGGCCGGCGGCGAAAAACGCCTCGAAAACAACCAACTCGCCCTCCGGCTCGGGGACTTTCTCCGTCCCCGGGGCACGGGCAACTCCGCCGCCAAAGTAGCCCAACCGCTGCATATCCTCCACGCGGGCCGATGACATTCGCGACACACCGAAATCAACAGAATCGCCGGCGCGCAACTCCTCCGGCATCAAACTGCTCAGCGTCTCCTCCGACGAGGCGGCGGCCGGCGGCGAGGAACCGGCCGGCGGCGTAGCAGCAACGGAAGAAGAGGAAGACGGCATCGCTACGTACCGTCGGCGGCGGCGGGCAGTCTGCTTCACTCGCGCCAGATCTCCGGCGAACAAGAGCACGGCGGGCAGACGAGCAGCAAGACGGCGGGCGGCTAGGGTTTTCGCGGAGCGCGGAAAGTAAACTTCAAAAAGCGCTGGCCCCCGCCCCCTTTTATAGGCAGGGCGCGGCTCTTCGGGAAACCCGCAATCCAACAGAGCGCGGCGCTTCGGGAAACCCGCAATCCAACAGTACGCGGTCAATCAACGGTCACATAAAAAACCCCCGCGGAACCACTTCGAGCGAGGGCAGCGTCTCCGCCATCTAGCGATGTCTTCGGCACTAGGTGACTTTGTCGAACTGGTCCCTCGGAGGGCAGATGTTGGAGCGAAGGCAGAAACGCCACCCTTCGCTCGAAGTCTCCGCTGCTTAGCCGCTGCTTTGACAGAGACAAAGCAGGCAGGGACACCCTTCGCTTCGATCGGCACCAGACGAAGACCAACGACGAAGGCATCCCACAGTGCGGCCTCGTCCAGCACAGAGGCCCACGTGCGATCCGGCCCATTGTAACGGGCCCTGCGTGGCCGCCGCGTGTTACGGGCCTAATTTGTAAAGGCATCCCTGTAATTACAGTCTGTAACCCTGCTTTATGGGAATATTCTGGGATAACCTAGGTAGCTGAGGGCACATGCGTCCTTAACACAGGGCGCTGGGCGTTCAGGTACCTATAAATACCCCCGCACAGTGCCCGTGAGAGGCCGGGTTAATAGAGCTATTTGCCATCACACGCGTAACCCTACTGTCCACACTGTTCACCCCTATTGGCTTTCTTGAGGCTGATAGCAAGTTCCAACAAAGCTAAAAACCGTTTGGTCGAAACCACTAAAAATCGTTAAAAGTTATTCGATATACGTTTCCACAGTTCCATCTAAAAGTCACTAAAAGCAGGTCCAGGGGTGCTTTCATTTTTGCTCTGCGAGAAAGTTGGCTTATAGAAAAAGTTACTTCCTTGATCTAGCCCTTTGGTTTGGCTTTTGGCTTATATGAGACAAAAGCCAAAGCCAAAAGTCAAACCAAACACACCCTTAGTGTAATCAAGTGGCTATGAAACACGCTCGTGCGAACAAAGCAATCACAAGGAGCAACACACGAGGCACGTGATTTCTATCCCGTGGTTCGGCCAAGTAACACTTGCCTACTTCCACGTTGTGGCGTCCCAATGGACGAGGGTCGCACTCAACCCCTTTCAAGTGATCCAATGATCAACTTGAATATCACGACTTTCTTCCTTATAGTATTTCTCTCGTTTGCGAGGAATCTCCACAAAATGGAGTCTCTCGCCCTTACAGTGATGATCACAAAAGAAACACAGAAGTAAGGGAGGGAAAAGCAACACACACAAGATTCAATCTGCAGCACACACACGCACATAAGTGAAGACTTGAGCTCAAATGACAACACGGGGAGTTCACAACTCGAATGGAGCTCAAATCACTAACACGACGAATCAAATGCGTGGGAGCGGAGTCTGGATGTCTTAGTATGCTTAGAGAATGCTTGAGTGTCTCCTCCATGCGCCTAGGGGTCCCTTTTATAGTCCCAAGGCAGCTAGGAGCCGTTGGAGATCAACATGGAAGGCTATCCTTGCCTTCTGTCGAGTGGCGCACCGGACAATCCGGTGCGCCACCAGATAGCCACTGTAGCTTGTCCGGTGCACGATTTCCTTCCAAATCAGGCAAAGTCGACCGTTGCTCCTGTGGGTCAGATGGCGCACTGGACACTGTCTGGTGCACACCGGACAGTCCGGTGCTCCCAGCCAACCGTTGGAGCAGCCATGTGTCGCGTGTTGATCGCGCGGACGACCATTGGCGTGGGCGCCGTTGGTTCACCGGACAGTCCGGTGCACCACCGGACAGTCTGGTGAATTATAGCCATGTCGCCCTGTTCCTTTTCTCAAGAGCAACGAGTTCGTCACGGATGACTCACCAGACAGTCTGTTGCACCAACGGACAGTCCGATGAATTATAGCTGTATGACTCTGTCGATTCCCAAGAGTAGCTAGTTCACCGGAGACCAACCTGGGGCACCGTCCACTGTCCGGTGCACCACCGGACAGTTCGGTGTGCCAGGCCCGAGTAGATACTTGGTTGTTTACAGCCAAGTCTTTTCCAATGCTTTTTCTTCTTTTGTTGGCCCTGTTTCTAGCACTTAGACAAAAACATTAGTACACAAAATAATAAACTAAGTCTAGAAACATACCTTACACTTTGATTTGCACTCTCCACACATTTTGCACATAGGTACTCAAATAATGTGTTGGGCATCTAATCACCAAAATACTTATAGAAATTGCCCAATGGCACATTTCCCTTTCACCATCAACCTCCGGTTCCGACACGCCGTCCATCACTTCTAAGCGCCATGAGCGCAAGAAGTTTAGTAAGATCCCCCTACGCTATCCTCGCATTTCTAAACGCACTCCTTTACTTTCCGTCCCATTAGGCAAACCACTAGTTTTTGACGGTGAAGATTATTGTATGTGGAGTGATAAAATGAGGCATCATCTAACCTCACTCTACGCTAGCATTTAGGACATTGTTGAGTTTGGAGCGCAGGTACCATCCATGGGGGATGAAGGATATGATTCAGACGAAGTTGCACAAATCTGGCACTTCAACTCTCAAGCCACTACTATACTCCTCGCCTCTCTATGTTGAGAAAAGTATAATAAGGTGTAAGGGTTGAAGAGTGCCAAGGAGATTTGGGACGTGCTAAAGACCACGCACGAAGGGGATGAGGTGACCAAGATCACCAAGCGGGAGACGATCGAGGGGGAGCTCGGTTGATTCGTCCTCAACCAAGGAGAGGAGCCACAAGCTATGTACAACCGGCTCAAGACCTTGGTGAATCAAGTGCGCAACCTCGGGAGCACAAAATGGGATGACCATGAAATGGTCAAGGTTATTCTTAGATCACTCATATTTTGTAATCCTACTCAAGTTCAATTAATACGTGGTGATCCTAGATATAAGCTAATGTCTCCCGAGGAAGTGATAGGAATGTTTGTGAGCTTTGAGTTGATGATCAAAGGCTCCAAACAAATAGTTGAGCAAGGTGCCACCTCGAAACCTGAGGTGCAACCCATCGCATTCAAAGCGACAGAGGAGAAGAAAGAAGAGTCTACATCAAGTAGGCTCCGCATCGACGCCTCCAAGTTCGACAACAAGGAAATGGCGCTCATCATCAAGAGCTTTTGCCAAATCCTCAAGCAAATGAGGGGGAAGGACTACAAACCCCGCTCCAAAAGGGTGTGCTACAAGTGTGGTAAGCCCGGTCATTTTATTGCAAAATGTCCTATGTCTAGTGATAGTGACAGGGGCGACGACAAGAGGGGAAATAAGGAGAAGAAGAGGTACTACAAGAAGAAGGGCGGTGATGCCCACGTTTGTCGGGAATGGGACTCGGATGAGAGCTCCACCGACTCCTCCTCCGACGAGGATGCCGCCAACATTGCCGTCAACAAGGGTCTTCTCTTCCCCAACGTCAGCCACAAGTGCCTCATGGCCAAGGACGGCAAAAGGAAGAAGGTAAAATCTAGAGCCTCCACTAAATATACAACATCTAGTGATGAGGGTAGCTCTAGTGAAGATGAGGATGATTTACTTACCCTTTTTGCCAACCTTAACATGCATCAAAAAGAAAAATTGAATGAATTAATAGGTGCTATTCATGAGAAGGATGAACTCTTGGATAGCCAAGAGGAATTCCTTATTAACAAAAATAAAAGCATGTTAAGGTGAAGAATGCTTATGGTCAGGAAGTAGAGAAAAATGAAAATTTGACTAAGGAGCTTAGCACTTGCCATGATAACATTTTCAACCTTAGAACTGAGAACGCTAATTTATTTGCTAAGGTTGAGAAGTTAAATGTTTGTGATGATTCAATTACCAATCTTAAAAATGATAATGCTAGTTTAATTGCTAAGATTGATAAATTGAATGAATCAATTGCTAGCCTTAAAACTGAGAATGATAAGTTAATTTCTAAGGCTAAAGATTTAAATGTTTGCAATAAATCTATTTCCTATCTTAGATATGAAAATGTCATGCTAAAATCTAAGATTGATGAATTAAATGTTTGCAAACCTTCTACATCTAGTGTTGATCATGTTACTATTTGTACTAAATGTAGAGACATTAATGTTGATGCTATTCATGATCACCTAGCCTTAATTAAACAACAAAATGATCACATAGCTCAACTAACTGCTAAAATTAATGAGCATGAGATAGAAAATGAAAAATTTGAATTTGCTAGAAGCATGCTCTATAGTGGGAGACGCCCTGGCATCAAGGATGGCATTGGTTTCCAACAGGGAAGCAATATCAAACTTGATGCCCCCAAAAGATTGTCTAATTTTGTTAAGGGAAAAGCTCCCATGGCTCAGGATAACGAGGGTTACATTTATATCCTGCTGGTTATCCTGAGCATAAGATTAGGAGAATTCATGCTAGGAAGTCTCATTCTATTTCCCATCATGCTTTTATGTACAAGAATGAGGCTTCTAGCTCTAGGCATCCTACCCATGTTAAAATGCCTAAAAAGAAAACTCCTACTGCATCAAATGAACCAAATGTTTCATTTAAGACTTTTGATGCTTCTTATGTGCTCACTAACAAATCAGGCAAAGTAGTTGCCAAATATGTTGGGGCCAAATACAAGGGCTCAAAGACTTATGTTTGGGTACTCAAGGTGCTTGTTTCTAATGTGAAAGGACCCAAGACCGTTTGGGTACCTAAGAACAAGGCCTAAACTTGTTTTGTAGGTTTATGCATCCGAGGGCTCAAGTTGGATCATTGATAGCGGATGCACAAACCACATGACTGAGGAGAAAAGAATGTTCTCCTCCTACGAGAAAAACCAAGATCCCTAAAGAGATATCACATTCGGGGATGGAAATCAAGGTTTGGTCAAAGGACTTGGTAAAATTGCTATATCACCTGATCATTCCATTTCCAATGTTTTTCTTGTAGATTCATTAGATTACAATTTGCTTTCTGTTTCTCAATTATGCAATATGGGCTACAACTATCTGTTTACAGATGTAAGTGTTACTATCTTTAGAAGAAGTGATGATTCAGTAGCATTTAAGGGAGTGTTAGAGGGTTAGCTATACTTAGTTGATTTCAATAGAGCTGAACTCGACACTTGCTTAATTGCTAAGACTAATATGGGCTGGCTCTGGCATCGCCGACTAGCCCATGTTGGGATGAAGAATCTCCACAAGCTTCTAAAGGGAGAACACATTTTGGGACTAACAAATGTTCATTTTGAGAAAGACCGGGTTTGTAGCGCATGTCAAGCAGGAAAGCAAGTTGGCTCCCATCATCCACACAAGAACATCATGACGACCGATAGGCCGCTTGAGCTACTCCACATGGATCTATTCGGTCCTATAGCTTACATAAGCATCGGCGGGAGTAAGTACTGTCTAGTTATTGCGGATGATTATTCCTCCTTCACTTGGGTATTCTTTTTGCAGGAAAAATCACAAACCCAAGAGACCTTAAAGGATTCTTAAGATGGGCTCAAAATGAGTTCGGATTAAGGATCAAGAAAATAAGAAGCGACAACGGAACGGAGTTCAAGAACTCTCAAATTAAAGGCTTTCTTGAGGATGAGGGCATCAAGCATGAGTTCTCTTCTCCCTACACACCTCAACAAAATGGTGTAGTGGAGAGGAAGAATAGAACTCTACTTGACATGGCGAGGACCATGCTTGATGAGTACAAGACTCTGGATCAGTTTTGGGCTGAGGCGATTAACACCGCATGCTACTCCATCAACCGGCTCTACCTTCACCGAATTCTCAAGAAGACATCATATGAACTCCTCACCGATAAAAAGCCCAATGTTTCATATTTTAGATTCTTTGGTAGCAAATGCTTTATTCTTGTTAAAAGAGGTAGAAAATCCAAATTTGCTTCTAAGGCTATAGAAGGCTTTTTACTTGGTTATGACTCAAACACAAGGGCATATAGAGTCTTCAACAAATCCACTGGATTAGTTGAGGTTTCTTGTGACATTGTGTTTGATGAGACTAATGGCTCCCAAGTGGAGCAAGTTGATCTTGATGAACTAGATGATGAAGAGGCTCTGTGCGTCGCGCTAAGGAACATGTCCATTGGAGATGTATGTCCTAAGGCATCCGAAGAGCCTATACAAGCACAAGATCAACCGTCATCTTCCATGCAAGCATTTCCACCAACTCAAGATGAGGATCAGGCTCAAGACAATGAAGATGAAGATCAAGAGGATGAGCCACCTCAGGAGGAGGACAATAATCAAGGGGGAGATGACAATGATAAAGACAAGGAAGATGAGCAAGAAGTTTAGGATCAAAGACCGCCACACCCCAGAGTCCATCAAGCGATTCAAAGAGATAACCCCGTGAACTCCATCCTCGGTGATATTTATAAGGGGGTAACAACTCGATGTCGAGTCGCTCATTTTTGTAAACATTACTCTTTTGTTTCCTCTATTGAGCCATACAGGGTAGAGGATGCACTAAGAGACTCGGATTGGGTGCTGGCAATGCAAGAGGAGCTCAACAACTTCACGAGGAATGAGGTACGGCATTTAGTTCCACATCCTAATCAAAATGTTGTAGGAACCAAGTGGGTATTCCACAACAAGCAAGATGAGCATGGTGTGGTGACAAGGAACAAAGCCCAACTTGTAGCCAAGGGATATTCACAAGTCGAAGGTTTGGATTTCGGTGAAACATATGCACCCGTAGCTAGGCTTGAGTCAATTCGCATATTACTTCCCTATGCCACTTACCATGGCTTTAAGCTTTACCAAATGGACGTGAAGAGTGCCTTCCTCAATGGACCAATCAAGGAAGAGGTCTATGTTGAACAACCTCTCGGCTTTGAAGATAGTGAGTACCCTAACCATGTTTATAAACTCTCAAAGGCGCTTTACGGGCTCAAACAAGCCCCAAGAGCATGGTATGAATGCCTAAGAGATTTTCTTATCACTAATGGCTTCAAAGTCGGAAAAGCCGATCCTACACTCTTTACTAAAACTATTGCAAAAGATTTGTTTGTATACCAAATTTATGTTGATGATATCATATTTGGATCTACTAACAAATCAACTTGTGAAGAGTTTAGTAGGATCACGACTCAAAAATTCGAAATGTCTATGATGGGGGAGTTGAAGTATTTTCTAGGATTTCAAGTCAAGCAACTCCAAGAAGGCACCTTCATCAGTCAAACATAGTATATTCAAGACATACTCAACAAGTTTGGAATGAAGGATGCCAAGCCCATCAAGACACCCATGGGAACCAATGGGCATCTCGACCTCGACACAGGAGGAAAATCCATAGATCAAAAGGTATACCGGTCGATGATAGGATCTTTACTCTATTTATGTGCATCTCGATCGGATATTATGCTTTCCGTATGCATGTGTGCAAGGTTCCAAGCCGATCCTAAGGAAGTTCACCTTAGGGCCGTGAAAAGAATCATGAGATATTTAGTTTATACTCCTAAGTTTGGACTTTGGTACCCCAAGGGATCCACTTTTGATTTAATAGGTTATTCAGATGCTGATTGGTCAGGGTGAAAGATTGATAGGTAGAGCACATCAGGGACTTGTCAGTTTCTGGGGAGATCCCTAGTGTCTTGGGCTTCAAAGAAACAAAACTCAGTAGCTCTTTCCATCACCGAAGCTGAGTACATTGCCGCAGGCCATTGCTGTGCACAATTACTTTGGATGAGGCAAACCCTCAGGGACTATGGCTACAAATTGAGCAAAGTCCCTCTCCTATGTGACAATGAGAGTGCAATCCGCATGGCGGATAATCCCGTTGAACACAGCCGCACTAAACACATAGACATTCGGTATCACTTTTTGAGGGATCACCAACAAAGGGGGGATATCGAGATAGCTTATGTTAGCACCAAAGAACAATTAGCCGATATATTTACAAAACCATTAGATGAGAAAACCTTTACCAAACTTAGGAATGAGCTAAATATACTTGATTCTCGGAACTTCGATTAAAACTTTACACACATAGCTCATTTATATACTTTTGATCATATCTCTTTTATGTCTACGACTAATGTGTTTTCAAGTGTATTTCTATGCTAAGTCGTAGATTGAAAGGTAAATGGAGTCTTCGGCGAAGACAAGGCTTCCACTCCGCTCTACCAGTATCTTTTACCCTCGCCGTCACTCTACATCACTCTCACATTGGTATAATCTTCACTCATATTTCATTTACCAATGAGGGAGAAAGTAATAAGGGCTCTCAAATGTCTCCATTTTTGGCGATTAATGCCAAAGGGGGAGAAATATTAAGCCCAAAGCAAAAGGACCGCATCACCAACTTCAAAAATTTTCAAAATGATGATTTATGTTTGTCTTTTCGATTGGTATCTTATGATAGAAATTTCTTCAATTGATATGATATTTTCAATTGGTATATTTAAAGATGGAATTTCAAAACTAGTATCTAAGTATAAGTTCCAATTGATATCTATTAAAACCCTCATGAAAGCTAAGAGGAGAATTTCATTCAGGGGGAGTTTTGTTTAGTCAAAGGAAAAACATTTGAAACAGGGGGAGAAATTTCAAATCTTGAAAATGCTTCTCACAATCTCATTCATATATCTTTGACTATTTGCAAAAGACTTTGAAAAAGAATTTCCAAACCGATTTGCAAAAACAGAACAAGTGGTGCAAGCGTGGTCCAAAATGCTAAATAAAAAGAAAGCAATCCATACATATCTAGTGAAACTATAAATTAGTTTAAATCTAAGCAACCTTTGCACTTACCTTATGCAAACTAGTTCAATTCTGCACTTATATATTTGCTTTGGTTTGTGTTGGCACCAATCACCAAAAAGGGGGAGATTGAAAGGGAAATAGGGTTTAACCTTTTCCTATACATGATTTTGGTGGTTGAATGCCCAACACAAATAATTGGACTAACTAGTTTGCTCTAGTTTATATATTCCACAGGTGCTAAAGGTTCAACAAAACCAATAAAAAGATCAAGTTAGGGTTCAAAAGAAAGGAGCAAAAAGAAATCGAAGAGAACCCTGGTCTGGCGCACCAGACTGTCCGGTGCACCACCGGACAGTGTCCGGTGCACAGGGTCGATCGACTTCAAACTCTTCAGCTTCGGGTTTCTCAGATGCCGCTCCGCTATAATTCACCAGACTGTCCAGTGCACCAAGCGGAGCAACGGCTAATAGCGCAACGGTCATCTGCAAAAGTGTGAACAGTGCATGAACAGTGCACGCAGAAGTCAGAGCAAGCGTTAGAGGTGCACCGGACAGTGTATAGTACCTGTCCGGTGCAGCACCGGACTGTCCAGTGCGACATGAAGTCAGCGCTCCAACAATCGAAACCGTCAGAACCCTAACGGTTGGGTGGCGTGGCTGGCGCACCGGACAGTCCGGTGCGCCCATCGACAGACAGCCTCCCCAACGGCTATGTGGTGGTTGAGGGCTATAAATATCCCCCAACCACCACCACTCCAAGCATCCAAGTTTTTCAGACATCTCATTCAATACAAGAGCTAGTGCAATCAATACAAGACACAATTCAAAAGAATCAAGCCTCTTCAAGTCCCAAATTCACTCCAAACTCCTAGCGACTAGAGAGAGAGTTTTGCTTGTGTTCTTTGAGCTCTTGTTCTTGGATCGCTTTCTTCTTCCTCATTATTGTTCTCTAAGTGGCTTGTAATCAAAGCAAGAGATACCAATTGTGTGGTGGTCCTTGTGGGGTCTAAGTGACCCATTTGATTAAGGAGAAAGCTCACTCAGTCTAAGCGACCGTTTGAGAGAGGGAAAGGGTTGAAAGAGACCCGGTCTTTGTGACCACCTCAACGGGGACTAGGTTCTCAAGAACCGAACCTCGGTAAAACAAATCACCGTGTCATCTGCCTTATTTCTTGGTTGATTTGTTTTTGCCCTCTCTTTCGGACTCGGTTTTAATTCTAACTGAAAGTCGCCTAGAGGGGGTGAATAGGCGGAATCTGAAAATTATAAACTTAAGCACAACTACAAGCCAGGGTTAGCGTTAGAAATATAAACGAGTCCGAAAGAGAGGGTGCAAAACAAATCAAACCAAGGAAATAAAGCGGATGACATAGTGATTTGTTTTACCGAGGTTCGGTTCTTGCAAACCTACTCCCCGTTGAGGAGGTCACAAAGACCGGGTCTCTTTCAACCCTTTCCCTCTCTCAAACGGTCACTTAGACCGAGTGAGCTTCTCTTCTCAATCAAATGGGACACTAAGTCCACTACAAGGACCACCACACAATTGGTGTCTCTTGTTTTGATTACAAGTGTTGTGAAAAACAAGAATGAGGAAGAAGAAAAGCAATCCAAGCGCAAGAGCTCAAAAGAACACAAATGTCTCTCTCTCTAGTCACTAATTTGTTTGGAGTGAATTCGGACTTGGGAGAGGATTTGATCTCTTTGTTTGTGTCTTGTATTGAATGCTATAGCTCTTGTATGAGGTGTGAAGGCTGAAAACTTGGATGCCATGAATGTGGGGTGGTTGGGGGTATTTATAGCCCCAACCACCAAAATGGCCGTTGGTGATGGCTTCTGTCGATGGGCGCACCGGACAGTCCGGTGCGCCAGCCACGTTACCCAGCCGTTAGGGTTTGACCGTTGGAGCTCTGACTTGTGGGGCCACCGGACAGTCCGGTGGTGCACCGGACAGGTCCTGTAGACTGTCTGGTGCGCCTTCTAGCGCTGCTCTGACCTCTGCGTGCGCAGGCGCGCACTATAGCGCATTTAATGCCTTATGCAGACGACCGTTGGCGTGAAGTAGTCGTTGCTCCGCTGGCACACCGGACAGTCCGGTGTTACACCGGACAGTCCGGTGAATTATAGCGGAGCGGCCTCCCAAATTCCCGAAGCTGGCAAGTTCAGCGTCGATCTCCCTGGTGCACCGGACACTGTCCGGTGGCACACCGGACAGTCCGGTGCGCCAGACCGGGGCTGCCTTCGGTATAATTTGCTCCTTAGTTTTGAACCCTTTCTTTTACCTTTGTATTGGTTTGTTGTGAACCTTTGGCACCTGTAGAACATATTTTCTAGAGCAAACTAGTTAGTCCAATAATTTGTGTTGGGCAATTCAACCACCAAAATTCATATTGGAAAAGGTTTGACCCTATTTCCCTTTCAATCTCCCCCTTTTTGGTGATTGATGCCAACACAAATCAAAGCAAATATAAAAGTGCAGAATTGAACTAGTTTGCATAATTGTAAGTGCAAAGGTTGCTTGGAATTGAAACCAATATACTTTTTCAATAGATGTGCATGGATGGTTTTTCTTCTTATTTAAAATTTTGGACCACATTTGCACCATGAGTTTTGTTTTTGCAAATTCTTTGTAAAATTCTTTTCAAAAACATTTTGCAAATAGTCAAAGGTACATGAATGAGATTGAAAGAAGCATTTTCAAGATTTGAAATTTTCTTCCCCTGTTTCAAATGCTTTTCCTTTGACTTAAACAAAACTCCCCCTCAATAAAATTCTCCTTTTAGTGTTCAAGAGGGTTTTGCTAGTTTTGAAGATACTACTTTCTCCCCTTTTGAACACAATAAGATATCAATTTGAAAACTTCATTTAAAATTGGTGGTGGTGCGGTCCTTTTGCTTTGGGCTCATACTTTCTCCCCCTTTGGCATGAATCGCCAAAAACGGATACTTGTGAGTGGAATATAAGCCCTTTTTATCAAACTTTCTCCCCCTTTGGCAAACACATAAATAAAAGTGAAGATTATACCAAAGTGGAGAATGATGCGGAGTACCGGTAAATGTTGATGGAGTTGAGTGGAAGCGCCTTCTTTGCCGAATACTCCATTTCCCTTTTAATATCTGTGACTAAGCATAATAATACACTTGAAAACACATTAGTCATAGACATAAAAGAGATATGATCAAAGGTATATAAATGAGCAATGTGTGCAAAGAATCAATCAAAATTCCTAGAATCAAAAATGTTTAGCTCATGCCTAAGTTTGGTAAAAGTTTGCTCATCTAGTAAAAGTTTGCTAATTGTTCTTTGGTGTTTATATAGGCTATCTCGATATCCCCCTTTTGTTGGTGAAAGTCGCCTAGAGGGGGGGGTGAATAGGCGAAACCTGAAAATTAAAACTTTATCCCCCAGCTAGATCCCTTGATTAGTGGTTAGAACAAGATATACAAATATAGGAGTATACAAACTAAGTTCTTGCTTGAAAAGAATATTGCTAAATAATGCGGGAGTGATGAATCAAATAAGTTATAGAATAACAAAGCAAGAAGCCTTAGATGAGAAGAGCACTAGGACAAGTTCTTTCTTGCAACGTGTTGCTTCACTAAATGGAAATTTAACTTGAAGCAACACCAAATGATATTGGCAAAGGATGGAGCAAGAAAAACTTAGAATACGAGAAAACAAACAAATCACAAGCAATAAACACAATGGACACGGGTGATTTGTTTTACCGAGGTTCGGCCCTCGAAGGCCTAGTCCCCGTTGAGGAGTCCACTTAAGGACGGGTCTTTTTCAACCCTTTCCCTCTCTCTCCCGATCACACAAGGATCGGCGAGCTCTTCTTCTTCTCAAGGATCACTCTCGATCCCGCAAGGACCACCACACACTTTGGTGTCTCTTGCTAGCTTTTACAAGCCTCCAAAACTTTGGAGGAAGTTCAATGGGAGTCAAAACTCCACGCGCAAATGAACACAAAGATGAAGCACACACTATCTCTTGATGAATCTCACAAGGCACTAGTGCTAAACTCAAATGAGTAGCTCTCTTTTGCTTGCTCTCTCTTTTGTGGCACTTGTGTTGGTTGTAGTGGTCTAAATCTTGTGTATAGGATGGATCAATGAATATATGTGGTTGGGAGGGCTTGAGTATGTCAACTAGATGACTTGGAATGTTGCTTGGGCTCCCTCACCTTGAAGTGGCCGGTTGGGGTGGTATTTATAGCCACCAACCAAAATCTAGCCGTTGGTGAAAGCTGTCTGTCGTATGGTGCACCGGACAGTCCGGTGCACACCGGACATGTCCGGTGCGACAGCCACGTCACCCGGCCGTCAGGGTTTCGACCGTTGGAGCTCTGACGCTGGGCCCGCCTGGATGTCCGGTGGCGCACCGGACATGTACTGTAGAGTGTCCGGTGCGCCACTACGCGCGTGCCTGCCTTCTGCGCGCTCTGGCGCGCATTAATTGCTGTTGCAGGTGACCGTTGGCGCGAAGTAGCCATTGCCCCGCAGTTACACCGGACAGTCCGGTGTACACCGGACATGTCCGGTGAATTATAGCGGAGCAGGCGTTCTGAAATTCCGAGACTGGCGAGTTCCGGAGGCCACCCTTCCTTGGAGCACCGGACATGTCCGGTGTACACCGGACAGTCCGGTGAATTATAGTGGAGTTGCCTCTGGAATTTCCCGAAGGTGACGAGTTTGGAGTTGGAGTCCTCTGGTGCATCGGACATGTCCGGTGGCACACCGGACAGTCCGGTGCGCCAGACCAGAGGTGCCTTCAGTTGTCCCTTTGCTCTTTTGTTGAACCCAACACTTGGTATTTTTATTGGCTAAGTGTGAACCTTTGGCACCTGTATAACTTATACACTAGAGCAAACTAGTTAGTCCAATTATTTGTGTTGGGCAATTCAACCACCAAAATTAATTAGGGACTAGGTGTAAGCCTAATTCCCTTTCAATCTCCCCCTTTTTGGTGATTGATGCCAACACAAACCAAAGCAAATATAAAAGTGCATAATTGAACTAGTTTGCATAATGTAAGTGCAAAGGTTGCTTGGATTTGAGCCAATATAAATACTTACAAGATATGCATGGATTGTTTCTTTATAATTAACATTTTGGACCACGCTTGCACCACAAGTTTTGTTTTTGCAATTTTTTTTGTAAATTCTTTTCAAAGGCTTTTTGCAAGATAGTCAAAGGTAAATGAGTAAGATTTTTGCGAAGCATTATCAAGTTTGAAATTTTCTCCCTTTGTTTCAAATGCTTTTCCTTTGACTAAACAAAACTCCCCCTCAAATAAATTCTCCTCTTAGTGTTCAAGAGGGTTTTAAGATAACAATTTTGAAAATACTACTTGCTCCCCCTTTAGAACATAAAGATATACCAATTTGAAATTTACCAATTGAAAATCATTAATTTTTAAAATTAGGGTTGGTGGTGCGGTCCTTTTGCTTTGGGCCAATACTTTCTCCCCCTTTGGCATGAATCGCCAAAAACGGATACTTGGAATGAAATATAGGCCCTTTTAGCTACTTTCTCCCCTTTGGCAAATAAAACATATGAGTGAAGATTATACCAAAGATGGAGAGAGAAGCGGAGCGACGGCGAAGGATGAGTAGTAGAGTGGAGTGGAAGCCTTTGTTTTCGCCGAAGACTCCAATTCCCTTTCAATATACTTATGACTTGGTTTGAAATACACTTGAGAACACATTAGTCATAGACATAAAAGAGATATGATCAAAAAGGATATATCAAATTAAGCATGATCATAGTTCTATACAATATAGATTGCTCCCCCTAAGTATGTGCATGGAGAGGAACACATATTTTGGTCTTAAATGCCAATTGCACATAATTAGGTTAATGAGAACATATCTATATCATACAGATTGTGAAGTGCATTGTGTCATAGTATAAGTGTGATGCTCATGACAATTTATGCACTTATGAAAGCATGTTGTAAACAATTTAAGAATTTTCCCTTAAGGATTTCAAAGAGACTTAAGGACCATCCACCTTTGAAACAAAGGCAGCTTATCCTCGTTACAAGGCTAAGCTTTAAGCTCTTTGACAATAAAAGTACTTCATCTAGTTTTACCAGAGATGCACTAAAGCAGGAATGAATTTTGGGAAATTAAACTAGGTATGAAGCAGGGATAATACATGGACATGCTTTCTCTTCCTTTTATACAAGATATGTAAAGAATGTATAGAAAAGGAAGATTTAGGTACAAGTTTTAAATGAAAGGAGATAGTTTTACCCTTTTGTACCTTCACATAGAGATGCTCTTCTTCATTGTGCTTTGTCCATAGTCTTTAGATGCTTAAGACCTATATTCAATGACAATATATGGAAATATTTTGCACAAGAGAGAGTTTTACAACTAGTGATCCTTTTCCAAGTTATTGTAAGCATATATCAAATGGATCACCAATTGTATAAATGAATCATGAATTCTCCTTTTAACTTAGTGCATATCAAGAGAGATATTGATTGAAAGAGTATGAAGCACTAAGAGGCATGGTTGTTAATGAAAGTCATTCATTGATCAAACAAATAACACATGTGATCAAAAGAACAACATACGCATTAGATTATCAATTAAGCTTAGGATAGGAGAATCCAGCAAATACTTCATGAGAAACTCATTCTCATGCAAGAGACTATATGAAATTTCTAAGATAAAGTAATAGTCTCAACATAATCAAGATATAAAAAGAGGCTCCCCCTAAAGGTATGCATCAAGTATTTGAATGAATTGAATGGATGCATTTACTTTAAAGACAAATAGAGAGAAGCATTATAAATCTTGATCAAGGCTTATTAACTTTGTAATAAACAACTTGAGCCTAGTATTCTCAATATGAAAGGGTTTAGAATACTCACAACCACACCATTGATTGTTTCGTAGAAGTAGGTGGTGTTGTTCTTGATGTCCTCTTCTTTCATTTGAGAATCCTCCCTTTGCAGTGGCTTCTTTTTCCTTTCAAACTTATTGAAAATACTCAAGAAGGATGTTAGTAACACAAGGGAGTATCTAATGAAGGATGATTTCTTTTAGATAGGAAATAAGCACAATTCATCATCCATAAGTCACACAGACATGAAGTAAAATCCTTGACATTAGTGCACTTTTATTTGAAAGGAGGAACATGCACTATTTGACAATTTAATCAATCATAGGAATTTACTTCTTCATATTGAACTTTATTAATTATTACATGGAGGTAAATCAACATGAGAATATGTATAGCAAAGGCATGAAATAGATTTTAATGGACTAGTGCATTTATGAGAATGAGATTGAATGCACCCCTAGCAAAAATTAAGTCCAATAAAGAATCTATTCTTCACATGGATAGAATATCATAATATACAACTAATGATGGGAAAGAGAGTTCCCATACCTTTGCTTTTACCTTTCTTCCCTTGGGTGAAAAGCAACCCATGAGGCTTGTGCACATTCTCTTTTGTAAATATTCATAAGTAAGCTCAAGAGATACGTTGTTAGTAACACAAGCAATAGTTTCCATTTTTGTAATCATTTTGATGAGAAACGAAAAAACTAGATTAAAACATGGAAACTTCATAGCATGAACTAGATTATCCTGTAGATGATGTTATGCTCAATTTTAACTCATAAATTAAGCATAAATAATCCTTTTTAAGATTACGGGAATCTAATTCATGATATGGAAAGCGATAAATGTGAAAGAATCATATCCAATTTAAGCAAGTAGAAATACAACATAAATCATTGGATTGATTTTTCTTTTGTTAGATTACACGCTTTCAAAGAGAAACTTATTCTCTACAAGTGAGACTATTTGGGTTACTTAGATAAAATCATTAGTTTCACTATTCTAGTTATAGAGAGAGTTTTCCTTTTATAAGTGTCCTAAGGATATGAATTCCTTTCATGACACCTAATTCTTTTAAGAACATGAAATATCTCTCTATATCTAGAATCATGGCAATAACAAGATAATTAGTGAAAAACATGCCATGAGGTACTTCAACAATTTAAAGCATGTAGATTGCCATAGGATGGAAATGATGGGTATGCAATCTACCATATGAGAGGAAATTCTTCAAAGAATGGTAATATAAATTTTAAAGACATTTGAAGTTCTTCAATTTTTCTATGTGACCACACACGACACATAAGAAATGATATTCTAAAATACTTGCACTTAAAAGATAAGTGTTACCATCCTTTGGCTTTCCTCTATGTTGTAGGCCTTGATTTTTCGCACATGATATCTCTTCACTTCCTACAACATATAATATCTTCCTCGAGATGATATGAGTTAAAGACATAGCAATTTGAAAAATAACCTTGGGTCAATCATGTATATAGATCATTGAAGATTGATAGCTTGAGTTGATAAGAATCGAATGGGCTCTCTCAAGCTCCCCAAGGCTTCATATCATCTCCTTTTCCTGCAAAGCTTGTCAAGCATATTTTGGTACCCACCGCTTGATGGGTCCATCATGGTTAGTCAACAAAGATCTAGGAACCCAAAAGTCCTTTGTGTTAGCACTAGGTAAACTCACTACCTTTCTAGCACAAGTTGCAATTTTGGGTTGCCTAGTTACATGAAAATCAATTGACAAGTTAGGAGTGGAATTGTTACCAATGGGACAATCCTTGCATTGATGTCCCTTCTTCCGGCAAGTGTAGCAAAGGCGCTTTTCAAGTTTTGAAACTTTCTTCTTTCCGTGTTTGTTGCTTGCTACATGGTTAGTAAAAACTTTCTTTTCTAACCCTATGCCTCTTTGTTTTAAATGGGGA
Source organism: Zea mays (assembly GCF_902167145.1). Taxonomy (NCBI): domain Eukaryota; kingdom Viridiplantae; phylum Streptophyta; class Magnoliopsida; order Poales; family Poaceae; genus Zea; species Zea mays. The sequence continues at coordinate 133,690,311 of NC_050105.1, read as the reverse complement.
CAAGATCTAAGTAAGTGTCCCTTCTTGGAGCATTTAAAACAAAGTCTATCATCCTTGTTAATAATCAAGCCTTTTTTAATGTAGGGACATGACCTAATCAAGTGCCCCTTTTCAAAGCATTCACTACACCTCTTAATGTGAAGTGTGGCTTGATCATTACCTTGGATGTTACCTTTTGTGGAGGCGTGGTTGAGGCTTTTGTAGGAGGTGTTGAAATTCATCTTTTGTTTCTTCCTCTTGGCAATCCTCAATTCCTCGACATTTTCTTCAAGGGATGTAGTGCATGCCACGGTTGTTCCCGTCTCAAGCTTCTTCACCATGTGATCACGGTTATCTTGAGAAGGTTGAGCAATGCACTTCCCTTTTAGTTGTGTCAAGCTCATTTTTAGCCTCTCATTTTCTTCTTTGAGCTTTTGATATGAATCATCATTTGTTCCTGCAACTTCTAGCTCAAAGGAAGATTTGCTTGTTGACGGACAACAAGCATTAGCACATGATAATATAGTATCAATTTGAATACATGTGCATGAGTGAGGTTGTTGGGTGTTTAAGTTTTCTATCACAACCTCATGAGCAATGTTTAATATGATATGATCATCTCTAAGATTTTCATGAGAGCATAGGAGCATATCATATTTATCTTGAAAAGCTAGATTTTCAATTTTTAGCTTTTCTACTTGGTCCTTAAGCAAGGTATTCCTATTTACTAATTGAGCGATACAATGTAAAGCGTTATCTTGCTCAATTGAAATAGTTTCATACCTTTGGACGAAATCAACATGAGAGCACTTTAGCTCCTCATGTTCTTTAGTCAACTCGTCAAAGTGTTGCATCTTCATGGAGAGAATACTTTCTAGCCTTTGACGAGCTTCGCCTTGCTCTCTTGCTCTTTCTACAAGTTTGAGCATGACCGCCTTATCTTCTTGGCTTAGGCGAGCGTAGAGTTGCACAAAGCTTCTTTCTTCCTCCTCATCCTCATTTGTGCTTCCGCTATCATTCGTATTAGCCACACAACACATGTGGGAATTGAAATGGGAAGACAAACCTTTTGGAGAGGTGGATTCATCGTTTGGTCTCCATCGATCATTTTCCTCTTCTTCCTTGCAAGGGTTAGTATCACAAAGACCAAAGGAAGTAGAAGCACAAAAAGAACTACCATGTTTGGACTTATTAAATTTGCTTTTAATTCTAGTCCAAATATCATGCACATCACAAATGGGTTTGCCATATTTTATTATGAAGGCATGATAATCTTCTTTGCTAAGGGATTTACTTAAGATGTCATAAGCTAGATAATTTAACCGTATACATCTTAAATCTTCTTTGGAGGCATTTTCCCTAGCATAGTTAGGAGGAATAATACTCTTGACTAAAATTTGTTCTAATTGAGGATCTACCGCTCTAAAAGCATTTATCACTCTAGTAGACCATGAATCATAATTAGAACAATCGGAAAGTAATATCTCAAGAGTTACCTCCTTGTTCTCTTGGGTCTTCTTGTTCTTTTGGGATCTTCTACGAGCCATCACTTCGAGTTGTTAGACTCAAGATGAAGTGCCTAGCTCTGATACCAATTGAAAGTCGCCTAGAGGGGGGGGTGAATAGGCGAAACCTGAAAATTAAAACTTTATCCCCCAGCTAGATCCCTTGATAAGTGGTTAGAACAAGATATACAAATATAGGAGTATACAAACTAAGTTCTTGCTTGAAAAGAATATTGCTAAATAATGCGGGAGTGATGAATCAAATAAGTTATAGAATAACAAAGCAAGAAGCCTTAGATGAGAAGAGCACTAGGACAAGTTCTTTCTTGCAACGTGTTGCTTCACTAAATGGAAATTTAACTTGAAGCAACACCAAATGATATTGGCAAAGGATGCAGCAAGAAAAACTTAGAATACGAGAAAACAAACAAATCACAAGCAATAAACACAATGGACACGGGTGATTTGTTTTACCGAGGTTCGGCCCTCGAAGGCCTAGTCCCCGTTGAGGAGTCCACTTAAGGACGGGTCTTTTTCAACCCTTTCCCTCTCTCTCCCGATCACACAAGGATCGGCGAGCTCTTCTTCTTCTCAAGGATCACTCTCGATCCCGCAAGGACCACCACACACTTTGGTGTCTCTTGCTAGCTTTTACAAGCCTCCAAAACTTTGGAGGAAGTTCAATGGGAGTCAGAACTCCACGCGCAAATGAACACAAAGATGAAGCACACACTATCTCTTGATGAATCTCACAAGGCACTAGTGCTAAACTCAAATGAGTAGCTCTCTTTTGCTTGCTCTCTCTTTTGTGGCACTTGTGTTGGTTGTAGTGGTCTAAATCTTGTGTATAGGATGGATCAATGAATATATGTGGTTGGGAGGGCTTGAGTATGTCAACTAGATGACTTGGAATGTTGCTTGGGCTCCCTCACCTTGAAGTGGCCGGTTGGGGTGGTATTTATAGCCACCAACCAAAATCTAGCCGTTGGTGAAAGCTGTCTGTCGTATGGTGCACCGGACAGTCCGGTGCACACCGGACATGTCCGGTGCGACAGCCACGTCACCCGGCCGTCAGGGTTTCGACCGTTGGAGCTCTGACGCTGGGCCCGCCTGGATGTCCGGTGGCGCACCGGACATGTACTGTAGAGTGTCCGGTGCGCCACTACGCGCGTGCCTGCCTTCTGCGCGCTCTGGCGCGCATTAATTGCTGTTGCAGGTGACCGTTGGCGCGAAGTAGCCGTTGCCTCGCAGTTACACCGGACAGTCTGGTGTACACCGGACATGTCCGGTGAATTATAGCGGAGCAGGCGTTCTGAAATTCCGAGACTGGCGAGTTCCGGAGGCCACCCTTCCTTGGAGCACCGGACATGTCCGGTGTACACCAGACAGTCCGGTGAATTATAGTGGAGTTGCCTCTGGAATTTCCCGAAGGTGACGAGTTTGGAGTTGGAGTCCTCTGGTGCATCGGACATGTCCGGTGGCACACCGGACAGTCCGGTGCGCCAGACCAGAGGTGCCTTCGGTTATCCCTTTGCTCTTTTGTTGAACCCAACACTTGGTCTTTTTATTGGCTAAGTGTGAACCTTTGGCACCTGTATAACTTATACACTAGAGCAAACTAGTTAGTCCAATTATTTGTGTTGGGCAATTCAACCACCAAAATTAATTAGGGACTAGGTGTAAGCCTAATTCCCTTTCAGTTGGTGATCCCTCAAAAAGTGATACCGAATGGCTATGTGTTTAGTGCGGCTATGCTCAACGGGAATGTCCGCCATGCGGATTGCACTCTCATTATCACATAGGAGAGGGACTTTGCTAAATTTGTAGCCATAGTCCCTAAGGGTTTGCCTCATCCAAAGCAATTGCGCGCAACAATGGCCTGCGGCAATGTACTCGGCTTCGACGGTAGAAAGAGCTACAAAATTTTGCTTCTTTGAAGCCCAAGACACCAGAGATCTTCCCAAGAACTGACAAGTCCATGATGTGCTCTTCCTATCAAGTTTACACCCTGCCCAATCAGCATCGGAATAACCAATTAAATCAAATGTGGATCCCTTGGGATACCAAAGACCAAACTTAGGTGTATAAACTAAATATCTCATGATTCGCTTTACGGCCCTAAGGTGAACTTCCTTAGGGTCGGCTTGGAACCTTGCACACATGCATATAGAAAGCATAATGTCCGGTCGAGATGCACATAAATAGAGTAGAGATCCTATCAACGACCGGTATACCTTTTGATCTACGGATTTACCTCCCATGTCGAGGTCGACATGCCCATTGGTTCCCATGGGTGTCTTGATGGGCTTGGCATCCTTCATTCCAAACTTGGTGAGAATATCTTGAATGTACTTTGTTTGGCTAATGAAGGTGCCCTCTTGGAGTTGCTTCACTTGAAATCCTAGAAAATACTTCAACTCCCCCATCATAGACATCTCGAATTTTTGAATCATAATCCTACTAAACTCTTCACAAATAGATTTGTTAGTAGACCCAAATATAATATCATCAACATAAATTTGGCATACAAACAAATCATTCTCAATTGTCTTAGTAAAGAGAGTAGGATCGGTCTTGCAGACTTTGAAGCCATTAGTGATAAGAAAATCTCGAAGGCATTCATACCATGCTCTTGGGGCTTGCTTGAGCCCATAAAGCGCCTTTGAGAGTTTATATACATGGTTAGGATACTCACTATCTTCAAAGCCAGGAGGTTGCTCAACATAGACCTCTTCCTTGATTGGTCCATTGAGGAAGGCACTCTTCACGTCCATTTGGTAAAGCTTAAAGCCATGGTGAGTAGCATAGGCAAGTAATATTCGAATTGACTCAAGCCTAGCTACGGGTGCATAGGTTTCACCAAAATCCAAACCTTCGACTTGTGAATACCCCTTGGCCACAAGTCATGCCTTGTTCCTAGTCACCACACCATGCTCATCTTGTTTATTGCGGAAGACCCACTTGGTTCCTACAACATTTTGGTTAGGACGTGGAACTAAATGCCATACCTTATTCCTTGTGAAATTGTTGAGCTCCTCTTGCATCGCCAGCACCCAATCCGAATCTTGAAGTGCTTCCTCTACCCTGTGTGGCTCAATAGAGGAAACAAACGAGTAATGTTCACAAAAATGAGCAACACGAGATCGAGTAGTTACCCCTTATGAATATCTCCTAGGATGGTGTTCACGGGGTGATCTCGTTGGATTTCTTGGTGGACTCTTGGGTGTGGCGGTCTTGGATTTTGTTCATCCTCCTTGTCTTGATCATTTGCATCTCCCTCTTGATCATTGTCGTCTTCTTGAGGTGGCTCATCTTCTTGATCTTCTTCTTCATCATCTTGAGCCTCATCCTCATCTTGAGTTGGTGGAGATGCTTGCATGGAGGAAGATGGTTGATCTTGTGCTTGAATGGGCTCTTCGGATTCCTTAGGACACACATCCCCAATGGACATGTTCCTTAGCGCGACACATGGAGCCTCTTCATCATCTAATTCATCAAGATCAACTTGCTCTACTTGAGAGCCGTTAGTCTCATCAAACACAATGTCACAAGAAACTTCAACTAGTCTAGTGGACTTGTTAAAGACTCTATATGCCCTTGTGTTTGAATCATATCCTAGTAAAAAGCCTTCTACAGTCTTAGGAGCAAATTTTGATTTTCTACCTCTTTTAACAAGAATAAAGCATTTGCTACCAAAGACTCTAAAATATGAAACATTTGGCTTTTTACCGGTGAGGAGTTCGTATGATGTCTTCTTGAAGATTCGGTGTAGATATAACCGGTTGATAGCGTAGCAAGCGGTGTTGACCGCCTCGGCCCAAAACCGATCCGAAGTCTTGTATTCATCAAGCATGGTCCTTGCCATGTCCAATAGAGTCCTATTCTTCCTCTCCACTACACCATTTTGTTGTGGCGTTGTTGGGGGCCTTCGGCTTCCGAAGGTCCTCAAAAACATGATTTAACAATGTTTTCCAAGTGGAATATGTGAACAGGTATCTTCGGAATCGGGTCATGAGTATACAAGAGTAGGGTCAGTACGAAGCCTGAGCGAGACGGAAAGCGATTATGACGAAGGATGAAAATGACCACGAAGCTGTGCGCAGAAAAGCTTCGGCATGATAGCAGAGAAAGGGAACCGACCTAAAGATGAAAAGGCAAATTAGACCCCGAAGAATTACTATAGATTTATTGATAAATGTAAAGGGCACAAATGTAATTCTACACGGACTGCGTCCCTTGCCTGTAAATAGATGAACAGTACTCCCGTACTGTTCACGCTGACTCAGCATTTGCCTTTTTCGCATCACGCTTGTACCTTTACTTTCAGTCAATCCGAAGGTATATTCATAATTTGTTATTTTGGAGATGATAATGCAAATAAATATAAGTTGATAATAATATTTAAATTATTCTTCGTATTTGATATATGAATTCTTCTTTATTGTATACCTAACTTGCGAAGGTTCTTTCCCTCATAACCTTCGTCCGGATTTCATTATGTCCGAAGGGATATAATGTCTTGAAGGACGAAGGATTTTAATATTTAACACTTTTTATGTTGCCTTGTTCTTAATTCTTAGCATTTGAGAACAAGTCCCCAACATTGGCGCCCACCTCCGGTGAACTCACTTCCATTTTTTGAGTTTTGAACACCTTCGGCAAGCATCACCTTCGTCATGCCGCCAAAGAAACCTTTAGCAACAGGGGTTGCCGCTCTGCAGCCACTAGATCCCAATCAGGATGTCCTTTCTCTTAGGGAGGCCCGAAGCCAGAAGAGGAAGGCCACCAGTCTGACGCCTCCGGAGGACGAATTGGATCAAGAAATCCAAAACTTGGAGATGCTCCATCAACAGGTCCAACGCAAAAAGGAAAAGATGGCTCGTCTAGCTGATCTACAAAGGCAGATAGACGAAGCCTCTGAAGAAGTTTGTCATCTTGTTCAAGATGACCAGAACCGAAGGCCTCCACGCAGAGAGCTTCATCAGGAGGGCTTCTACAACGAGGACGATTGGTATGAAGATTTCCATCATGGAAATTTTGCTTTTGATGAGACTTCTCCTCTATCAACAGAACTGCAGGCTACACCATGGCCCCAGTCCTACAAGCCACCCCAACTCCCCATGTACGACGGTCATTCAGACCCGTAGCAATTCTTGATGAGGTATGAAGCAACCATATCTTTGTATGGTGTAAATACTGCAGTCATGGCAAAGTCTTTCATCATGGCTGTCAGGAGTGTTGCACAAACCTGGTACTCCTCTCTTCGGCCAGGAACAATCACCTCATGGCAAAAGCTGAAGAATATGCTGATAACCAGCTTCCAAGGGTTTCAAACGAAGTCGGTCACTGCTCAAGCCTTATTCCAGTGCACCCAGGACCACAAAGAATACCTTCAGGCGTATGTCCGAAGGTTCCTGCGTCTAAGGGCACAAGCACCAACAGTGCCCAATGAAATTGTCATTGAGGCCATGATTAAGGGGCTTCGGCCAGGACCTTCAGCTCAATACTTTGCCAGGAAGCCTCCTCAAACTTTGGAGAAGCTGCTCCAGAAGATGGATGAGTATATTCGAGCTGACAATGACTTCCGCCAAAGAAGGGAGGAAGCATACAGGTTCTCCGAAATGACCAGGGGCTTTGGAGGAAGACTTCATCCAAGGCACGTCAGGTCAATTCATAACTCTGCTCATAGTGATGATAGAGGGAGTCAACAGCAAAGACCGCAGTACTCCTCACAAGCTTCGGGGCAGCAGCAAAGCTCTTTTCGGCCACCAGCTCCAAGGGGCAGAGGCGCCAGGGGCTTCGGAGGAAGATTTGGGGATCAGCCAAGGAAATTTTATTGTCTATTCTGTGGTGAGGACAAGGGCCATACCACCAGGATGTGCCATGTTACCATCCAGAAGCAAAAGGAGATAGCAGAAGCTGCAGCACAACAGAGTCAGCCGAAGCAAGTCATGCATACTGCTTCATACCATTCGCCTTACATTCCAGAATATGTAGGCAACCACCCTGCAGCTTCTGTTGCTTCGGCAAGCCAACCCCAAGCATCTTGGCAACAGCCTCCACCTCCACCACCAATGCAACACGACCAACAACCAGAAGGGAGCCATCACGCTCACCTTCAGCGTGACTTCAGAGAAGGGTCCGAAGCTCGCACAGTCAATAGCACTGTGCCAGAGTCGAAGCATATTTACTGACAAATATCCTACCCCGACAGCAGTTTTTCGCATTCAGTATTATTTTCTTTTTTAAGAAACACTTATGGGAGGTTTAAGTGCTTTTTTGTTGTTTTTAATCCCTTGTAACAGTTTCGCTTTTTACCATAATGAAAATATATCTTCTCCACAGGCTTAAGTTGCCGAAGCATAAGAATTTATGGTGATAAGGAGGACCTTCGAATTGTCAAAAAAATTGTTCTAAGGAACACATCGTAATTTAGTCGAAGCAGCAAAAAGTCATTCCTAAGGGAACGCAGAGTAAGTTTTTTGCTCAAAAGTCGTTCCGAAGGGAATGCAGAGCTTACAGCGAAAAGTAAACGCTGATTCCGCTGAAAGTAAAAGGCAAAGAAGCTCCTAAGGGAGGCTTACAACGAAAAGTAAACGCTGATTCTGCTAAAAGTAAAAGGCGAAGAAGCTCCTAAGGGAGGCTTACAGCGAAAAATAAACACTGATTCCGCTGAAAGTAAAAGGCGAAGAAGCTCCTAAGGGAGGCTTACAGCGAAAAATAAACGCTGAATCCGCTGAAAGTAAAAGGCGAAGAAGCTCCTAAGGGAGGCTTACAGCGAAAAATAAACGCTGATTCTGCTGAAAGTAAAACGTCGACCTTCGGCAAATATCACTTTGCATAACATCACATCATTACATCATTCGCATAGCATAACATCATACATCATATTGCATCAACAATGCAAAGAAGGGGATCCCAGTATCGATATTCGAAAATTGTTTCAAAGGAAAAGTGTCAAGGCACAAAAAATAGCTATTGAAGAGTTATACTTTCGTCAAATGGAAACATTTATTGGTTATTAATTTTACGAGGATTGGTTGCTAATCATATGAGAACACGGATATTATTTACGAAGCATGAAAAGAAGGGAAGGTGTTTTTTTCGCCGAAGGCTCAAAAACGGTATGTATATGAAGTTTCATGCATCGTAAAGAAAAGAACCATAAATAGTTTATATATTACATTCAGAGTTACAAAATATTACACATTATATTCTAAATGTTTTTACAGCAGCATCTAATCTTCCCTTAGAACTACTTCTGCAGCTTCGTTTAGTAGCTGATCAACAACTTTATCCATGATGGCTTCGGCCATTTTCCTAATTTCGTCATCCCATTTTGCGTGGGAGCCCGCAGATGGTTCAGCAGGTTCTGAGGGAGGAGAAGATACGGCTATATTACTATTACAAACCGTGAACAAGTTCGAAATCAAAAAATTACAGCAAAGAGTCAAAAACCACTATTCAATACCTATTTGCCCTTCGGGCTCTGCACTTCTCTCAGCGGCCCCTGCTAATTTTCTAGCGTCATGAATGCCTTTTTCGCTTTTTCGTATAATCTCTTGGGCCATTTTCCGGCCACCATTGTCCCAGATGTCGGTGAAAAATTTTCCACCGACCAGGCTTGCTTCGGCCGAGGGGTCTTTTATATCTTCGGAGGATAAAGCGGCTTCGGATTGTGCCAAAAGCTTCACATGCTCACAGCCTTTCCTCTCCAAAATGGTAGCAATCTCCCTAGCACCCGAAAAGGCACATATGTCTCCACGGCTATTCAAAATTTCTTCAAAGGCCTCAGCTTCGTGACTGATCCATTCGTTTGGGCCCTCGGGGTCACCCTTTATGAAGTTTTCTTCACTTGAAAAAGCGCCAACGTTGGCGAAGCTGGTCTTTACTTTTTTAACACATTCTATAGATTTTTCATAGCATTTTTTCTTAGATGCACGAAGCTCTTCAACGCTTTTTTCCAAATGGTTTGCCCATTGTTCACTGAGTTCTCGTTTCGTTTCTTCAAGAGTGCGTTCCTCTTTAGCTCTGGCCAGTTGTTTTCGGAGATCTTCAATTTCACGCCTCTGAGCCTCAGCTTGAACTTTAAAAGTAGCTTTGTCTTCTTTTATTCTATCTATCAATGAATGCAATATTTTATCTTTTTCGAGACCTTCGTTCCTTAGTTCAATTACTTTGGAACGAAATTTGCTCAGGGCCATAACACACCCTTCGTCTTCGGCATCTTTTTGGGCCCTGAGGGCATTGCTAAGTATAAGGCCCTGCAAAAAGAAAAATGTGAGTGTAACCATAAATTTAAGCGAACGAAAAATTTTGGTTTCAAGAAAAATACGAAAACCTCATTCTTTGTACCTTTAAGCTATTATATGCCAGGCTGTCAGCTAGCTCGTTTTTTGACAGCACCGAGAGCCCGTCTTCCAGTGTTGGGAATCCGAAGCTCTTGCTCATCTCCCGACAGACAGAAATCTCCTTGCTGTCAGGGAGACAATACAAAAAGTCTTCTTCCCCATTGCTGTTGAATATCAACGCCCCCTTTGGATATTTCAATTTGTGGGCATAGTACTAGGCCTCTTGCTGTTCTTTTTTAGTCAGCTTTTTCCCCGAAGCATGACGAAGGATATAATCGAAGGTTTCGGAAGATGCTTCAGGGGCGGCAGTAACAGTTTCTTCAGCTGAAATTTGTTCTGCTGTTTCTGTCTCTTCGACTTCCAAAGATTTCACCTTGGTGGGCTCCGAAGGCCCAGCTTTAGTCTCAGACTGATGTTTTGAGATTTCGGCATCAAATGCTTCAGTATGTGCTTCGAAAGATTCAACAGTTTTCTTCGGAGTTGTGCTTGAAGACTTAATTGTCTCCAAAACATCCAGCACATTAACCATCCTTTTTCTTTTTGGGGTCACTGCTGGCCCCTTTTGGCTTTTTGTTGTCTCAATTTTTGCTGAAGGACTTAGAATTTTTGTTGTCTTCGTTACATCAGCCCTCGGTTCTTCTATTTTTTCCGTCACTGGCACTTCGGCCAGCCCTACAATATTTGGCAGGGGAGTCGGTTCTTTAGCTTCGGTGGCCGAAGAGGTCTTACCGGCAAACTCAGACACTGTGGCCGGTTCAATATAACGTGGCTGGTGTGTGAGAACCTTTACCCTCTTCCTCTTCGGCGCCGACTCGCTAGGAGCGGCTGAGGCAACTTCCTTTGCAGAAGATGTGTTCTTTCTTTTTTGACCCCGCGTGGGATAACGGTAGTCGGGGTAGACAAACCCAATTGCATCAAATACTCGGTTGAGTCTCTTTTTCTTTCGACCTCCGAAGGCCGCTGACAGTGCAGTGTCTTCGGCCTTCGAGTATCATCCAAGCAATTCATCACTTACGGTCTCAATACTTTTTAGCCAGTCATCATCTGGCTCGACGAATTTATCTCCATATTGGAATGTGTATTTTAGCCTAACTAATCCACCTTCGTCAGTTTCTCTAACAGTCTCCTTCGGCATTTCCCACTTTTCTACAAGTGGCCATATTCTGAAGGCAATGTGTTCTTGGACCAAATCCCTTGTCCCAATAAAAGAGCAAACCATGCCGAAGGCTCTCTGGCATTCTTCGACTGCTTCATTCATTTCTACCTTCGGCCTCCGAAGGCCGAAGCGTTGCCAGATAGGGCGCATAATGATACCTTTAATATCTTCCCGTGCTTCCAAGTCATTTTTCACATAAAACCATTCCGTCATCCAGTCGCCGGGCCACCTCTTTCGAAAGGTTGGCACGGGACAGCTTGACCCAGACCGGGCGCCGAAGCTGTAGCAGCCAAAATTGTTGTGATACTGCTCTTTACCCCAGGGTTTTGTCTCATACAATAGCTCATGTATGTTGCAGAAACTTTTTGCATTTGGTTCTAAACCTTGGCTCCTCACGGCCCAGACGAAGATGCCCATTCTTATGATTGCTTCAGGAGTAAGTTGATGAAGGTAAATTTCAAATATCTTCATTACTTCTACGACAAAACCGCTCAAAGGAAACCGCAGTCCGGCCTTTAAAAAGCTTCGGAAGATTACGACTTCATTCTCTTCGGGAGTAGGCACAGTTTTCTCCCCTTCATCTGCCCTCACAGTAGACATGTCTCGAAAGTATCTTCCCCTCATGTTGTCAAGATGACTCTGTTTAATACCCGATTTTCCGAAGACTGTGTGACTTGGTCGCCACGGTCGATCTTCGGAGTCTTCACCTCCACTTTCCACATCATAGCTGTCACTGTCTCCAGTATCTTCAGATAAACCCTCCAAAATCTCCCTAGTGATCTTCTCTGTGTTGGTCTTTGCTATTGACTGAATAAACCCGAGATGCATCTCTTCAGAAAGGCTCAGCTTCGATTCAGCAACGGCTTTCTTATCTTCAGACATCTTTGTGAACGCCGAGAAAGTGCTCTCAAATCCGAAGCTTAAAAATTTAAAAAAGCCAAGCAAGCGTTGTTGCGCACAGGCAAAAAGACGAGTGAGCAAGAGCAGATAGCAAGAAAGTGTGCCAAATAACTCGTGGCAAGCTCTTATTTATACACCTAGTGCGTTGAAAACTGGAGGGTCCCGCTTGTCAATGACTGTTGCTATTCTAGCAAAGGGGAGGTGTTTTTTCGGACCTTCGGCTTAAGGCCTTCGTCCATGTCGCAATATGAATTTATCATTCTAGCAAATTAATATTGCGAGGGGCTACTGTTGGGGGCCTTCGGCTTCCGAAGGTCCTCAAAAACATGATTTAACAATGTTTTCCAAGTGGAATATGTGAACAGGTATCTTCGGAATCGGGTCATGAGTATACAAGAGTAGGATCAGTACGAAGCCTGAGCGAGACGGAAAGCGATTATGACGAAGGATGAAAATGACCACGAAGCTGTACGCAGAAAAGCTTCGGCATGATAGCAGAGAAAGGGAACCGACCTAAAGATGAAAAGGCAAATTAGACCCCGAAGAATTACTATAGATTTATTGATAAATGTAAAGGGCACAAATGTAATTCTACACGGACTGTGTCCCTTGCCTGTAAATAGATGAACAGTACTCACGCTGACTCAGCATTCGCCTTTTTCGCATCACGCTTGTACCTTTACTTTCAGTCAATCCGAAGGTATATTCATAATTTGTTATTTTGGAGATGATAATGCAAATAAATATAAGTTGATAATAATATTTTAATTATTCTTCGTATTTGATATATGAATTCTTCTTTATTGTATACCTAACTTGCAAAGGTTCTTTCCCTCATAACCTTCGTCCGGATTTCATTATGTCCGAAGGGATATAATGTCTTGAAGGACGAAGGATTTTAATATTTAACACTTTTTATGTTGCCTTGTTCTTAATTCTTAGCATTTGAGAACAAGTCCCCAACAGGCGTGTAGGGAGAAGAGAACTCATGCTTGATGCCCTCCTCCTCAAGAAAGCCTTCTATTTGTGAGTTTTTGAACTCCGTCCCATTGTCGCTTCTAATTTTCTTGATCCTCAAGCCGAACTCATTTTGAGCCCATCTCAAGAATCTCTTGGGTTTGAGATTTTTCCTGTAGAAAGAATACCCAAGTGAAGCGAGAATAATCATCCACAATAACTAGACAGTACTTACTTCCGCCGATACTTATGTAAGCTATCGGGCCGAATAGGTCCATGTGGAGGAGCTCGAGTGGCCTGTCGGTTGTCATGATGTTCTTGTGTGGATGATGAACACCAACTTGCTTCCCTGCTTGGCATGCGCTACAAATCCTGTCTTTCTCAAAATGCACATTTGTTAGTCCCAAAATGTGCTCTCCCTTTAGAAGCTTGTGAAGATTCTTCATCCCAACATGGGCTAGTCGGCGGTGCCAGAGCCAACTCATGTTAGTATTAGCAATTAAGCAAGTATCGAGTTCAGCTCTATTGAAATCAACTAAGTATAGTTGACCCTCTAATACTCCCTTAAAAGCTATTGAATCATCACTTCTTCTAAAGACAGTAACACCTGTATCCGTGAAAAGACAGTTGTAACCCATTTTGCATAATTGAGAAACAGAAAGCAAGTTGTAATCTAATGAATCTACTAGAAAAACATTGGAAATGGAGTGGTCAGGTGATATAGCAATTTTACCCAATCCTTTGACCAAACCTTGATTTCCATCCCCGAATGTGATCGCTCTTTGGGGATCTTGGTTTTTCTCATAGGAGGAGAACATCCTTTTCTCCCCGGTCATATGGTTTGTGCACCCGCTATCGATGATCCAACTTGAGCCCCCGAATGCATAAACCTACAAAACAAATTTAGTTCTTGATTTTAGGTACCCAAATAGTTTTGGGTCCTTTGACATTAGATACAAGAACTTTGGGTACCCAAACACAAGTCTTTGACCCCTTGTGTTTGCCCCCAACATATTTGGCAACTACCTTGCCGGATTTGTTAGTAAGCACATAAGAAGCATCAAAAGTTTTGAATGAAACATTATGATCATTTGATGTTTTAGGAGTTTTCTTCTTAGGCAATTTAGCATGGGTTGATTGCCTAGAACTAGATGCCTCACTCTTACACATAAAAGCATGGTTAGGGCCAGAGTGAGACTTCCTAGAGTGAATTCTCCTAATTTTGTGTTCGGGATAACCGACAGGGTATAAAATGTAACCCTCGTTATCCTGAACCATGGGAGCCTTGCCCTTAACAAAATTAGACAATCTTTTAGGTGGGGCATTAAGCTTGACATTGTCTCCCTGTTGGAAGCCAATGCCATCCTTAATACCAGGGCGTCTCCCACTATAGAGCATGCTTCTAGCAAATTTAAATTTCTCATTTTCTAAGTCATGCTCATTGATTTTGGCACTAAGTTGAGCTATGTGATCATTTTGTTGTTTAATTAAAGCTAGGTGATCATGAATATCATCAACATGAATATCTCTACATCTAGTGCAAATAGTAAGATGCTCAACGGAAGATGTAGAGGATTTGCAAGTATTTAATTCAACAATCTTAGCATGCAAAATATCATTCTCATCTCTAAGATTGGAAATAGAAGCATTGCAAACATCTAAATCCTTAGCCTTAGCAATTAATTTTTCATTTTCAATTTTAAGGCTAGAAAGAGAAGCATTCAAATTGTCAATCTTAGCAATTAAATTGGCATTATCATTTCTAAGACTAACAATTGAATCATCACAAACATCAAACTTTTCAACCTTAGCAATTAGTTTTGCATTCTCTTTTCTAAGGTTGGAAACAATGTCATGGCAAGTGCTTAGCTCACTAGTTAATTTTTCATTTTTCTCTACCTTCTGAGCATAAGCATTTTTAACTTTAACATGATTCTTGTTTTCTTTAATTAGGAAATCCTCTTGGCTATCCAAGAGTTCATCCTTATCATGAATAGTGCTAATCAATTCATTTAATTTTTCCTTTTGTTGCATGTTTAAGTTGGTAAAAAGAGTAAACAAGTCATCCTCATCATCACTAGAATTAGCCTCATCGCTAGATGTTGCATATTTAGTTGAGGATCTTGATTTTACCTTCTTCTTCTTGCCATCCTTTGCCATGAGGCATTTGTGGCCGACGTTGGGGAAGAGGAGCCCTTTGTTGACGGCGATGTTGGCGGCGTCCTCATCGGAGGAGGAGTCGGTGGAGCTCTCGTTGGAGTCCCACTCCCGGCAAACATGGGCATATCGCCGCCCTTCTTCTTGTAGTACCTCTTCTTTTCTCTCCTCTTTCCCTTCTTGTCATCGCCCCTGTCACTATCACTAGATAATGGACATTTTGCAATAAAATGACCGGGCTTACCACACTTGTAGCACACCTTCTTGGAACGGGGCTTGTAATCTTTCCCCTTCCTTTGTTTGAGGATTTGACAGAAGCTCTTGATGATGAGCGCCATCTCCTCATTATTGAGCTTGGAGGCGTCGATGGGGATTCTACTTGGAGTAGAATCTTCTTTCTTCTCCTCCGTTGCTTTGAATGCAACGGGTTGTGCTTCGGGTACGGAGGAGGATGCGCCTTGCTCGATGATCTTTTTGGAGCCTTTGATCATTAGTTCAAAGCTCACAAATTTACCTATCACTTCCTCGGGAGACATTAGTTTATATCTTAGATCACCATGAATTAATTGAACTTAAGTGGGATTAAGAAATACGAGTGATCTAAGAATAACCTTGACCATTTCATGGTCATCCCACTTGGTACTCCCGAGGTTGCGCACTTGGTTTACCAAGGTTTTTAGCCGGTTGTACATGGCTTGAGGGTCTTCTCCTTGGTTGAGCATGAAGCGACCGAGCTCCCCCTCGATCGTTTCCCTCTTGGTGATCTTGGTCACCTCGTCTCCTTCGTGCGCCGTTTTGAGCATGTCCCAAATCTCTTTGGCACTCTTCAATCCTTGCACCTTGTTATACTCCTCTCGACTTAGAGAGGCGAGGAGTATTGTTGTGGCTTGTGAGTTGAAGTGCCGGATTTGGGCAACTTCGTCCGAATCATAGTCCTCATCCCCTACGGATGGTACCTGTACACCAAACTCAACAACATTCCAAATACTAGTGTGGAGTGAGGTTAGGTGATGCCTCATTTTATCACTCCACATGTTATAATCTTCACCGTCAAAAACCGGTGGCTTGCCTAATGGAACGGAAAGTAATGGAGTACGTTTAGAAATGCGAGGGTAGTGTAGAGGAATCTTACTAAACTTCTTGCGCTCATGGCGCTTAGAAGTTACGGACGGCGCGTCGAAGCCGGAGGTGGATGGCGATGAAGAGTCGGTCTCATAGTAGACCACCTTCCTCATTTTGTTTTTCTTTTCGCCACTCCGATGCGACTTGTGTGAAGGGGATTCCTTCCCCTTGTTGCGGGACTCTCCCGATGGAGCCTTCCCGTGGCTTGTAATGGACTTGTCGCCGGTCACCATCTCCTTATTGGCGTGTTCTCCCGACATCACTTCGAGCGGTTAGGCTCTAATGAAGCACCAAGCTCCGATACCAATTGAAAGTCGCCTAGAGGGGGGTGAATAGGCGGAATCTGAAAATTATAAACTTAAGCACAACTACAAGCCGGGGTTAGCGTTAGAAATATAAACGAGTCCGAAAGAGAGGGCGCAAAACAAATCAAACCAAGGAAATAAAGCGGATGACACAGTGATTTGTTTTGCTGAGGTTCGGTTCTTGCAAACCTACTACCCATTGAGGTGGTCACAAAGACCGGGTCTCTTTCAACCCTTTCACTCTCTCAAACGGTCACTTAGACCGAGTGAGCTTCTCTTCTCAATCAAATGGGACACTAAGTCCACTACAAAGACCACCACACAATTGGTGTCTCTTGTTTTCATTACAAGTGTTGTGAAAAACAAGAATGAGGAAGAAGAAAAGCAATCCAAGCGCAAGAGCTCAAAAGAACACAAATGTCTCTCTCTCTCTCTAGTCACTAATTTGTTTGGAGTGATTCAGGACTTGGGAGAGGATTTGATCTCTTTGTTTGTGTCTTGTATTGAATGCTATAGCTCTTGTATGAGGTGTGAAGGCTGAAAACTTGTATGCCATGAATGTGGGGTGGTTGGGGGTATTTATAGCCCCAACCACGAAAATGGTCGTTGGTGATGGCTTCTGTCGATGGGCGCACCGGACAGTCCGGTGCGCCACCGGACACTGTCCGGTGTGCCAGGCACGTCACCCAACCGTTAGGGTTCGACCGTTGGAGCTCTGACTTGTGGGGCCACCGGATAGTCCGGTGGTGCACCGGACAGGTCCTGTAGACTGTCTGGTGCGCCTTCTGGCGCTGCTCTGACCTCTGCGCGCGCAGGCGCACACTGTAACGCATTTAATGCCTTCTGGAGACGACTGTTGGTGCGAAGTAGTCGTTGCTCCGATGGCACACCAGACAGTCCGGTGTTACACCGGACAGTTCGGTGAATTATAGCGGAGCGGCCTCCCAAATTCCCGAAAGCTGGCAAGTTCAGCGTCGATCTCCCTGGTGCACCGGACACTGTCCGGTGGCACACCGGACAGTCCGGTGCGCCAGACCAGGGCTGCCTTCGGTATAATTTGCTCCTTAGTTTTGAAACCTTTCTTTTATCTTTGTATTGGTTTGTTGTGAACCTTTGGCACCTGTAGAACATATTTTCTAGAGCAAACTAGTTAGTCCAATAATTTTTGTTGGGCAATTCAACCACCAAAATTCATATTGGAAAAGGTTTGACCCTATTTCCCTTTCACTAACGCTAACCCCAGCTTGTAGTTTGTCTTTTGAGTTATAAATTTCAGATTTTGCCTATTCACCCCCCTCTAGGCGACTTTCAATATACACTAACCAATTTATAATATAATATAATTTAATATTTAAACCACATAGATCTACCATAAATCATAATTCTTTAACCGTAACTCTGATTTTAGTGGTTCGCGAACCCACGATCTCGTAGCGACGTGTAGATTACTATTATGCATTTGTTCTTATGTTTGGTGTGATGTTAATTATACCTATACCATGTTTGTTTGTATTGCTACGACTAGCAGTGAGGTCACGATAATCTGAAGATCATCCTAGTATCTGGAATCTCAAGTCTCAGGCAATTTGTGCCCTTGGCCACTTTTATTACCCAATAATATTCTTTATTATCACTTATTCATGCATAGGATTAATTTTGATGGGACTCAATAGGTCACCCTAGACTGATTATCTTGTTACCTTGTTTACCCCTGAACTATTTGGGTAGTTTTGCTATTGCTCTATATGGTTTTGGGTTTAATATTACATTATCTTCATGTTACAATTATACTGTTATTTTATTTATTGTTCATGACAAGATCATTATATTAATTGGAACATGGAGCTTAACTTGAGAAACACGTGCCACCACAAGGGTGGAATGGGACGCCCTTGGCTGACTAACTAGGAAAGCTAGTGGAGGACTACCTTACCCGACAGGGGCAAGGGCAGTAGGGGAGTAGGCGTGTAGGGAGGTTCCCGAGTTGATTTTGTTGCGATGGCGGTCAGACGGGGGATTCCTGCATTGCTCTTCCTAGAAACTGTAGTGGGTTTTCTGAAGCTAGTGGAACTTTGTAAAGGCCTCGTAGTGGATCCCTAGCCATTCACCTTGGTAGTGTCTAAGGGTCTAGCTAACCCTGGCGACATGGGATACACGACTTGTGGGTATAGGTTACAACCTCTGCAGAGTGTAAAACTGGTATACTAGCCATGCTCGCGGTCATGAGCAGCTCAGGACTCTCGCATGATTAAATTATGAAACTAAATTCAATTTTCCATTTGCATTGCATATGATTTATTATTAATTTTGTTCTATTATTATTATGGTTTGATATTTACTTACATTTAGTAATTGCTAATAAAATTTGACTAACTTATTAAAAGCAATGCTCAACTTTAACCCCTATTATTGATCAGCCTTACACATCACATGAACTCCCACCTTTGGTGAGTTCATGCACATTATTCCCCACAACTTGTTGAGCGATGAACAAATGTGAGCTCACCCTTGCTGTCTCACAACCCCCATAGGTCAAGAACAGGTACCACAGGATGAGGCACATGGAGGATGCTGCGATGTGTTCGTGAGAGGTCTAGGTCGTCGTCTCCCAGTCAACTTTGGGTTGCTAGATCGTTGTCTCCTTATGATGTAATTATTTATTTATTTTGTATAGAACTCCTATTATATAGTAAAGTTGTAACATTCGTTTATGTACCGTGATTCATCGTATGTGTGAGACTTGGTCCCAGCACCACCTGGTGATTATGTTCGCGCCCGGGTCCCTAAAACCTGGGTGTGACAGGTGAATAGACAAAACCTAAAATTTTACAACTTACAAATGCAACTTGATCCCAATTAGTGGTTAGAACAAGATATATATCAATCGGAGTAAAGGGACTAGTTCAATCTTGCAATAAGTTGCTTTATGAATGTTTAGAATGAATTTTGAAAAAAAACACTAAGAGATTTGAGTGAAGATCAATGCAAGAGAACTTAGGGAGGAAGGATGAAAACAAATTACAAACAATCAAACATAAAGACATAGTAATTTGTTTTTTGGAGTTTAGTTTCCCAATGAAACATACGTTTCTGTTGAGACGTCCCAAAGGACCTGGTCTCTTTTAACACTCTCAAGTGATTCCAACAATCAAACAAGACTCCTCTCCCTTTTCTCAGACCAAAGTCTTCGCAAGGCGTTTCACACATTTTAAGGCTCTTGCTAGCTTTTAGAATGAATGGGTGCTTTGCACCAATTCATAGGAGCACAACACACACTCTTCTCTTTTGCACTCTCTCAAGGCTCTATCACAAATCACACATGAATTGCTATCTCTTTGCTCAATTCACTATTTTGTGGCACTTGGGAAGCTTTGATCACACTTGGGAATGTTGCTATAGCATATTGGAGTTGTTGCCCAACTCTTGTGTTTTGAATGGGCTGGTTCAAGGTGTATTTATAGCCCAACCACCCAAATAGTTGTTGGGATCATCAATTCCCAAAAACCTATTCTAAACTCGGATGCACTGTACCTACTATAGTGTCTCGTCCGGTGCATAGTGGACCTCTATCAGACTGCCTATTCAGTGTTTGTTTTGAACACAATGTCAGGTGGCATCGGACCGGTTCGGTGCACCATCGGACCCTACCACTGACAGCCGGACCGTCAAACTCTGAAGTCAGTTGTTAGACTCTTATAGGTCTGGTGCTCATCGGACCTCGGACAGGTGCGCTAGCTGCTTTGAGTTGATTTACGTCGTCTCTGCGCAATCAGTCCGATGCGTGGTCTATTGGCACACCGGACAGGTCCGGTGCGCCAGGTATCAGATGTCCGAACAACATAATCTCTATGCACTCGGGATGTGGCTCATTTGTTGCACACTAGACTAGTGTGGTGCCCCAACATTTAGTTTCAACGTATATAGCTCTTCAATCTTAAGTTCTTTTTGGGTTATTCTTTTTTGTCTCGATTTGGCTGTCTTCTTGAGTACCTCCATGACTTAGACAAACATATCAAGAGTCCATTCAACAATTCTAAGCCATAGGTTCTCATCTTTTTCCAACACTTCAACTTATATTTCTCATTTTGTCTCAAACTTAGCTCTAGAACACCGCTTATATATATATATATATATATATATATATATATATATATATATATATATATATATATATATATATATATATATATATATAAATGGCTTAGAGACTCCTTCCCTTTCAGTCTCGAATAAGTTTCTCATCGACTACCAGTTCAAAGACCGACGTTGAGGGCGACGACCATGAGGTTGTCTCTATTGTTCTCTTTTTTACTTGATTTCAGAAAAGGTGGCTATGTTACCATGAAAGATTTGCTCGAAGTGTTGTGCTCTTTGTTGTGGCCAACTAACAGTGTATATTCTTATGTGTGGCATGTATAAAGTTTGATCAAATTACAATCAAATTAACTATCATAGATATAAACTATAATATCTAGACTTAAAGTCCTAGTTGGTCATAAGGCCTTTTGTTTGTAACAAGATACACTTGAAGCAGGTGCAATTATAGATGGTCATTTGGCACTAACACGATGGGCCAGCTCAGACACGATACGAAAAAGCCACGATGGGCCAGCTCAGACACGATACGAAAAAGCACGGCCCATTTGGTATGCGCTATATATTTTCTAGTTTTTGTACATTAATTCCGTGTCTAATATATAGTTAACTAAAACGTACTAATTATTTTAGTGACTGATATAACGACTACTTCGCCGGGCAGGGACGAGAGCTTGAGAAAATGGTCCGACTTACACGCAAACCATATTTCTGTTCATGAACTATATATATATATATATATATATATATATATATATATATATATATATATATATATATATATATATATATATATATATATATAGACACACACGCATACATACATTTCCATATGATGTAACGTGCAGGTCGGTTTAATTGGGAGGAAAAAATCGTTCGCGGCGAGGATGATGGGCCCGTTTGCCTGCCGGGCGTGACATGATGATGAATGTGTTTGGTGGCCTGTAATTATGTCAGCGTGGATGGGACGGGAGAGAAGGCGACACATGAGGCTGTGTGCAGCGCATGCGACCAGCCCCTCCCTCCCTCTCCTAACACTGTATACGTTTCACATAGTGTAACGAGAGGGGTGCAGCGGCCACCCCTAAAGCCTCAACAGTGTTAGCACTGAGAATAGTGCTTCGCTAGATGTGGAGGGCGGTGGCGATGCCTCCAAACACTATACTTGTACTGTTTAATTAAATGTTCGTTAAAGAAAAATTGATAATAGATAAAAGTAGGTGTAGTAAATGTTATTTTATGGTTATAGTGGGGTATAGAAGAAGTATTTAAGAGAACCGCTACGGGAGATGAAAAAGCAAGGGATAAAATATTAATGATATAATTCAACAAAGTGATATAGGAATAGAAATTTAGGGAAAACCGATGCGGGTGGAGACGATCGAGGCACGGTCTACCTTGCGCTGGTTTGTTTTAGCTTGTTTTTTTCCTCGACGAGCTTTTCTTTTCTGAAAATCTAACTGTGGTAAAAATTTAAAGTACCTTAGGATTACACATAGAGAAAGATAAATGGTGTCTATAGAGTTTATGATATAGAAAATAATAAATTCCTACTATCACGACGAATTGATCGATTATGCATTTACGTTAATTTTGAACAGTTTTCATCAAAGACGACGACTCGGGGCAATAGATTTATATGTCATTAGGGTGAGTGGGGATGCACATGCCACGTGCTATCCAGCCGCTGTCATTTGGCGCGGTCTCCGGATCCGTGTCTGGTTATACTCTAAAGCAGCAGCAGCTTGGATGTTCGTCGACGTCCTTGCGCAGCTATGGAGCGATTGGGGGCTCCGGTTCTCTGTAATTTCCAGCTTGGTGACAATCGTCGTCCTCAGCCTCTTGTCCTGGACACGCCGGCGCTCGACGTCCGGCCGCTGGCGGTCGATCCTGCTGTGGTTCGTGACGCGCGTTGTCTGGTTGGCATACCAGGGCGCCGAGATAGCCGCGACGGGCGCCCTCGGAAGCCTGTCCCTCTCCGGCTCCGATGGGTCAGCGGAGGAGCAGCAGGTGATAGCGTTCTGGGCGCCGTTCCTGCTGCTGCACCTGGGCGGCCCGGACACCATGGCCGCCTACGCGCTGGAGGACAGCGCCTTGTCCGTGCGCAAGTTCCTCGAGATGGTCTTCCAGGTCGGGGGCGCCTTCTACGCTCAGTACAAGTACATATATCGCGCGCGCACCTGGACGCCGCTGGCGACGGCGTCGGCCATCATGTTGCCCATAGGCATTGTCAGGTATGTGGAGAAGTGGTACGCGCTATGGAAATCCAAAAGCATGATGGAGGAGGAGGAGGGGGAGGAGGAAGAGGAGGAGAAGAAGAAGGTCGCGGGCGCGGGACCGGGACCGGGACGATTCACATCCGCAACAAGCAGCAACGACGCGCTGTGCCTTGCTCAGGATCTGTTCCATGTCTGCCGTCGTGCCTTGTCCGATTCTTCGGTGCTCCCGGGCACGGAGAAGCAGCGTGCCAGCGAGGAGATCTTCCTGCTGGGATGGGAGCGCATGTGCAAGGTGGTGGAGATGGAGCTCTCGCTCATGTACGAGGCCCTGTACACCAAGGCCATCGTGCTGCACACCTGCCCGGTTGCAGGCTACCTCAACCGTCTAGTGTCGCCCCTCGCCACCGCTGCCGCAGTGTTGCTCTTCAACCAGTATATCGGCAGCCGCAGCCGCCGGGCCATCATCATCAGGAGATCTTTCGTCGACATCACCTACCTCTTGCTGGTTGTTGCCTTCGCCATGGACCTGATGTGGCTGCTCAGAGCCCTTGGTTCTACCTGGACGTACGCCGCCCTCAGAGAGGCGCGGCCATGGGCATGGTGGCTTCGCCACCACTTGCTGTGCAGCGGGAGATGGCGCCGGATCCACCGCGCCGTCGACGCCCTGCATCCGTTGTCGTGGTTATTCGGCAGCGATCCAGTTAGCTACTACAGGACGTGGTCGGGCACCATCGGGAGGTACAACCTGCTGCAGGCGTGCAGCGTTGCTGCTGCTCACCGTGGTGCCCGCCGTCCATGGTGGACGCGGTTCGGGAGCTGGCTGGAAAAAAAATTGGAGCTGGAGGAGACAGAGTATCTGCGTGAGCTTCCTCAGGACGTCAAGGAATCGCTGATCCAGCGAGTGCAGCGAATACTGGTGTCGACCAAAAATAATAATGCTGATAAGAAGACGGATGAGAATGGAATTGGATGCCGCTACACCCTGGTAGACATCAGGACACTCTGGGGTCAGCAGGCCCTGGAGGACGCCAAGACGAACCTGTTCGGTCGCGGCCGTAAAAATGGTAGGAAAACAAGTAACAAGAAACCGAAATTGCCCAGCTTCGGCCGTGAATTCGAGGAGGACGTCCTCATGTGGCATATGGCCACCTGCATTCTCTTCTCGTCATCAAGCGGCAAGGAGAGCATAGTCAGCATACCAGGGGGATCCTCGGCCGACGCCGCCGATGCCCATGTGACGGCGATCAAGGTGATGTCAGAATACCTCATGTTCTTCGTCGCTGTACGTCGACACATGCTGCCTGGCCTTGTGCTCCACAGCCTGCTCGAGAAAATCCGCCAAACTTTGCACGAGATATGGGACGACGGCAAGAAGAAAACTACTGGTGGTTCGTCGTCGTCGTCGTCTACAGCAGCCAAAGATACTCCGCCTCCTCAAGACAAGCTTGCCGAAATGCTGCTAGAGAGACTGAAAGCAGGTCGGAGATGGTTTGACCGAAACGAAGGCAGGCTCGTTGTTGGTAATGCAGCTGCGCTTGCTAATACACTAATAGAGGCTGGCATCAGTGTGCAGAAGCGACAGCAAGTGCCGCAGCTGCTGGAGTTCATCTTCAACGTGTGGGTGGACAAGCTGCTCTATGCGGCCGCCAGATGCAGCGTGGAGAGCCATGCCAAGCAGCTCAGCCGCGGCGGCGACCTCACCACCATACTGTGGCTTATTGTCCAACATGCTGCCCTATTTCGCATCGGAGAATTAAAACCGAAGGAAGAGCCTCAGGAGGAGGAGGAGAAGAAGAAGGAGGAGGAGGAGGAGAAGAAGAAGAAGGAGGAGGAGGAATTGAAGCCTTTCTGGCCACAGTATCCAATGCCAGCGCCACCGTCGAAGCCAGCATATGCATATCCAGTTCATTACATTGCAGATGAAGAAGAATCTGACGATGCCGAAGAATCTGACGATGCCGAAGAAGATGATGACATGACGAGGCATGCTATACTGTACTAGTTTATATTCGTGCGTTGTAACGAGACCAAATATAGTCTCATTAAATTAAGTTTACATGTCTCTACTGTATCATTAAAACAATATGGTGTTTAAATGTGATTTTTGTATCATCATGTTTTGTCACACCCGGGTTTTAGGGGCACCAAGACCCGGGCGCGAACATAATCACCAGGTGTGCTGGGACCAAGTCTCACACATATGATGAATCATGGCACATGATCGAATGTCACATCTTTACTATATAACAGGAGTTTTATACAAAATAAATAAATAATTACATTATAAGGAGACAACGGTCCAGCAACCCAAAGTTGACTGGGAGACGACGACCTAGACCTCTCACGAACACATCGCAGCATCCTCCAAGCGCCTCATCCTGCGGTACCTGTTCTTGACCTGTGGGGGGTGTGAGACAGCAAGAGTGAGCTCACATACGTTCATCGCTCAACAAGTTGTGGGGAATAATGTGCACGAACTCGCCAAAGGTGGGAGCTCACGTGAAGTGTTAGGCTTACCAAAGAGGATGGTTAGAGCTGAGTATTGCTTTTAAAGTTGGTCAAAATTTTATTAGCAGTTACTAAGTACAAGTAAATACCAACCCAATTAAGTAGTAGAACAAAAGGAGTAACAACATCACCTGCGATGCAATGCATATGACAAATTGAATTTAGTTCCATAAATTAATCATGTGAGGGTCCGAGCTGCTCATGACCGTGAGCACGGCTAGTATACCAGTTTTACACTCTGCAGAGGTTGCGCATCTTTACCCACAAGTCATGTTACCCATCTGCCAAGGGATCGTGACTTCCCATACACCTCTACCGAGGAGGCGAGGCAGGGTAACACTACGAGGCCTTTACAAAGTTCCACTAGCTTCAGAAAACCCGCTACAGTTTATAGGAAGCTCCAATGCAGGGTTCTTGCCTGACCGCCATCGCAGCAAAATCAACCAAGGACCTCCCTACACTGACCACTCCCCTACTGCCCTTGCCCCTTTTGGCTAAGGTAGTCCTCCACTAGCTTTCCTAATTAATCAGCCAAGGGCGTCCATAAACCCTTGTGGTAGCACTGTTTTCCCGGGTGGTCGCTCCATGTTCCAATTAACATAATGATCTTATCATGAACAGTAATAATAAACAGATAATAAAAGTGTGATCATGAATAATGTATCTTCATACCCAAAACCACATAAAGCACTAGCAAGTACTACCCAAAAAATTCAGTGGTAAACAAGGTATAAAGATAATCAAACTAGGGTAACCTATTGGGTCCCATCAAAATTAACCTATGCAGATCATTATGATTAATTAGAACATGAGTGGGTAAAAAGAAGTGATCAAGGGCACAACTTGCCTGGGATTTGAGATTCCAGGTACCAGGATGATCTTCGGATGACTCGTAACCTCACCGCTATTCGTAGCAATACAGACAAACATGTATAGGCAAAATTAACATTACACCAAACATAATCATAAATTGCATAATAATATTCTATGTTGCGTAACGAGATCGTGGGTTCGAGAACGACTAAATTTGGAGTTACTGTTGGAAAGATATGGGTTTCGGGAGACCTACTCGATTAACCAATTAGATCTAGATCTTTATGTTGATTATATAAATCATGCAATAAAGATATTAAATAAATAAATCTAGTCTACATTATACTTTGAGTAGAGATCCTATTTTAGTTAGATCATAATCATAGATAAACCATCTTTGATTAAGGAGATTAATCTATTAAACATAGGTTTGAACAATATCTAATTATAAAAGTAAGTGATATGGTACCAATGATAATATTACTATGCAGTTAATATTATTATGAAGCTAACGCAACTGGAATGGGTTGAAACGGACTTAAAATGAGCAAGTTATGGATTTTCAAAGTTCTAGGAATTATTTTTATTCCAAAAATCAGTTTCCAGGGTTTTATTCATTTATTATGAATTAAAATGGACTGCGAGTATAATTAGTAAAGAAAACAGGGTCTCAAGTGAAAGATTACAGGACCCGCTTGTTATGAATCTTAAAGGTGGAAGGGTCGCGTGTATATTTATAAAGGTTCTAGGGGTTCTTTTAGAAAATGGCCGCGGCGAAGGGGTATGGGCTGATTTCGGCCCTTGGATTAGATCTGGATGACTCATATTATATCGCGCGAAGAGTTAGGCTTGCTCGGATCTGCGCCACCCGATCCGCAATGCACGGCCCGGATTTAAAACTTTAGAATCACTTCGTGGCCACCCATCATCCGATCGACGGCACAGAACCAATTGCCTAAAGCGGTACGCTTAAACTAATATGGGTCGTCCATCATGCATCAACGGTCAGAACATTGTCTTCTTCCCACCCGCGCCCAGACGGCGGTGCATAAGCGCCCGCGGCGGATGCTAGACGGCGGCAGCGCCATTGCTGGCAATTCCCTTCCCCACGATCTCCCTTGGTGATTCTCCAACCACGCTCAGTTCTACGTGCAGAGTCGAGCAAGGCAAACGCGACGGTGTAGGATTTACCGGTGATTGGTGTCGTCCTCGACAAGCGCGGCGTGGGGCGGAATCGCGGTGTGCTTCCAAGCCCTGATGACAAATCCCACGAGCTCCACCTAGCTTCAAGAACGCGCGACGCGCACCTGTGAACCCCGGTCACCCGACGAAGTTCGCACCACGGGCACCCCGGCTGCAGGGGCCGTCCTCTCCTCCCTCCTCGGTTCGCTCGGTTTCACCATGGCTACGACCCTGTTTGGAGGTCGAGGACCACCGCACGGTAGCAGCGAAGCAACAGAACCTAGTTTTATAGTCTGGACTCCGAATCCTACCCAACGCGAGAAGATCTCAACCCCCCGCCGATTCCGCCAGGTGAGCGCTGCAACAGATTTGGGGAGCAAGAAGCTGCCTGACGGCGCGGGCCCATTCGTCAGTCACAAGGCGGTTTCACAGAGACTGACGGGTTGGTCCCACCCGCCGGCGCACTCCACAGATCGGGCCAGGCTATGGTAACCGGTGGGATGGATTGGTGGGCTGAAATCGGGATAGGCCCAGTCGGAGTTCTCTTCTTTTTTTTCTTTTCCATTTTCTTTTCAATTGTTCAAACTAAATTCAAATTCTTGTTTTGATATCTAGGTTTCAATTATCAAAAAGTCTACATGAAGTATACTTCCATTGTATGAAATAATATTATTTATTATTGTTATCTTATAATTTGTATTATTTTCTTTTCCTCTTTTATTTCCAAATTCTAAATTTTCAAACTTAGACTTGTCTCACAAATTTAAATATAAATGAAAACATACAAGAATACAACATGGAATGCACATTATGTATTTATTTATTTGTTATTTGACTGTTTTATTTCTCTTAAGTGAGTATGCACAAAGAAAAGGGAAAACACTTAATTCCCAAAACGCTTTTATGTAAATCCATGTATTTTTTGCCTTATATAAATTTTAGGGCTTTACAAATCCTACCCCCTTAACAAAAATCTCGTCCTCGAGATTTGTAAGAAAAAGGGATACAGAAGGATTGGTTTGTGATTCGTTTTTTAGTCTATAATAGGTTTAAGATCTGGAGTTTCATATATTTTTTTATAGACAATAGTGGGTGATTAGGCAGGCCTGGGTATATATGGGTATAGCCACTTTATTATGCAGGACGAATGATATTTTTAAAGCATATACATTTTTGGGTAAGAAGGAGTGGGGTAAGAAAAGACTCCATCCAAGATTGTGGATCTTGACTCATCTTGGTGACCTCACTTGATCCTTGAAGACTTGAGTTGGTGCTCATCCTTTCTTGATGAAGTTGATCATCTTCTTCGGTCTTGTCTCATTGATTAGGAGTTTAGTGTATATTATTGGGCTGGGGAATATGGTTAAGATAGGTATGGATGAGATAGACTACATGATGTAGGTCAAAAGTTTGTTTGATGTTAGGTGGGGATAGGTAGATCATGCAATCCATCAAGACTCTATTGGTTGGGTTGGTCTCTCATTCTTTATTTAGTGTAGGGTGAACTAAGTTAAAACATGTGGAGAGGGTCTAATCTATTTCACAAGTATTAACTGGTCCATTAAGTAACTCACTTTAGATTAGATCATATTAGGTTAGATGGGATCTAGAGTAGATTGGTATGACTAGCTTGACTAGATAAGATCTAATTAATTTGCATTAGATCATGGTTGTTAAACTAGGGTGGATAAGTATGCTTATTAGGATAAGATGGATCCATAAAGATAAGATGGAATCTTTTGAGGTTAGTAAGATCTATTAGGATATGATAGAATCTTTTCAGGATAAGATGGATCTATTAAGATGAGATAGATCTTTAATGAAGGATAATCTAGATTTATTTAGTTATCTTATGAATTATATTTATGCCTATATGTATATGCAGATGTAATTGTGGACATTACTCCACAACTCATCACACTCAATCAAAGATCCAAATCAGACAAGTATCATAAGAACAAACACTCAAGTATACAAATATTTACAAAAATAGTTTTGATTTTTTTCCTAAGAGTAGGTCTCCTATTTCTAAAGGTCACTTTAGATATGGGATTTCAAAGTGTGAAATCCACATTTGTCTTTAGACTGAAAAGGTAAGAATAATCAGAGTAAGCGGAAATAGATGAGAAAAGATTAAGAAAAGTTTAGAAAGGATCAGAGTAGCAAAGGTAAGTAGATAATGGTTGTCCAGTTCTATCTAGGTTTCGTCCTACAGTCAACATTGCTCTGATACCACTTCTGTCACACCCGGGTTTTAGGGGCACCAAGACCCGGGCGCGAACATAATCACCAGGTGTGCTGGGACCAAGTCTCACACATATGATGAATCATGGCACATGATCGAATGTCACATCTTTACTATATAACAGGAGTTTTATACAAAATAAAAAAATAAATACATTATAAGGAGACAACGGTCCAGCAACCCAAAGTTGACTGGGAGACGACGACCTAGACCTCTCACGAACACATCGCAGCATCCTCCAAGCGTCTCATCCTGCGGTACCTGTTCTTGACCTGTGGGGGGGTGTGAGACAGCAAGAGTGAGCTCACATACGTTCATCGCTCAACAACTCACCAAAGGTGGGAGCTCACGTGAAGTGTAAGGCTTACCAAAGAGGATGGTTAGAGCTGAGCATTGCTTTTAAAGTTGGTCAAAATTTTATTAGCAGTTACTAAGTATAAGTAAATACCAACCCAATTAAGTAGTAGAACAAAAGGAGTAACAACATCACCTGTGATGCAATGCATATGACAAATTGAATTTAGTTCCATAAATTAATCATGTGAGGGTCTGAGCTGCTCATGACCGTGAGCACGGCTAGTATACCAGTTTTACACTCTGCAGAGGTTGCGCATCTTTACCCACAAGTCATGTTACCCATCTGCCAAGGGATCGCGACTTCCCATACACCTCTACCGAGGAGGCGAGGCAGGGTAATACTACGAGGCCTTTACAAAGTTCCACTAGCTTCAGAAAACCCGCTACAGTTTATAGGAAGCTCCAATGCAGGGTTCTTGCCTGACCGCCATCGCAGCAAAATCAACCAAGGACCTCCCTACACTGACCACTCCCCTACTGCCCTTGCCCCTTTCGGGTAAGGTAGTCCTCCACTAGCTTTCCTAATTAATCAGCCAAGGGCGTCCATAAACCCTTGTGGTAGCACTGTTTTCCCGGGTGGTTGCTCCATGTTCCAATTAACATAATGATCTTATCATGAACATTAATAATAAACAGATAATAAAAGTGTGATCATGAATAATGTATCTTCATACCCAAAACCACATAAAGCACTAGCAAGTACTACCCAAAAAGTTCAGTGGTAAACAAGGTATAAAGATAATCAAACTAGGGTAACCTATTGGGTCCCATCAAAATTAACCTATGCAGATCATTATGATTAATTAGAACATGAGTGGGTAAAAAGAAGTGATCAAGGGCACAACTTGTCTGGGATTTGAGATTCCAGGTACCAGGATGATCTTCGGATGACTCGTAACCTAACCGCTATTCGTAGCAATACAGACAAACATGTATAGGCAAAATTAACATTACACCAAACATAATCATAAATTGCATAATAATATTCTATGTTGCGTAACGAGATCGTGGGTTCGAGAACGACTAAATTTGGAGTTACTGTTGGAAAGATATGGGTTTCGGGAGACCTACTCGATTAACCAATTAGATCTAGATCTTTATGTTGATTATATAAATCATGCAATAAAGATATTAAATAAATAAATCTAGTCTACATTATACTTTGAGTAGAGATCCTATTTTAGTTAGATCATAATCATAGATAAACCATCTTTGATTAAGGAGATTAATCTATTAAACATAGGTTTGAACAATATCTAATTATAAAAGTAAGTGATATGGTACCAATGATAATATTACTATGCAGTTAATATTATTATGAAGCTAACGCAACTGGAATGGGTTGAAACGGACTTAAAATGAGCAAGTTATGGATTTTCAAAGTTCTAGGAATTATTTTTATTCCAAAAATCAGTTTCCAGGGTTTTATTCATTTATTATGAATTAAAATGGACTACGGGTATAATTAGTAAAGAAAACAGGGCCTGAAGTGAAAGATTACAGGACCCGCTTGTTATGAATCTTAAAGGTGGAAGGGTCGCGGGTATATTTATAAAGGTTCTAGGGGTTCTTTTAGAAAATGGCCGCGACGAAGGGGTATGGGCTGATTTCGGCCCTTGGATTAGATCTGGATGACTCAGATTATATCGCGTGAAGAGTTAGGCTTGCTCGGATCCGCGCCACCCGATCCGCAATGCACGGCCCGGATTTAAAACTTTAGAATCACTTCGTGGCCACCCATCATCCGATCGACGGCACAGAACCAATTGCCTAAAGCGGTACGCTTAAACTAATCTGGGTCGTCCATCATGCATCAACGGTCAGAACACTGTCTTCTTCCCACCCGCGCCCAGACGGCGGCGCATAAGCGCCCGCGGCGGATGCTAGACGGCGGCAGCGCCATTGCTGGCAATTCCCTTCCCCGCGATCTCCCTTGGTGATTCTCCAACCACGCTCAGTTCTACGTGCAGAGTCGAGCAAGGCAAACGCGACGGTGTAGGATTTACCGGTGATTGGTGTCGTCCTCGACAAGCGCGGCGTGGGGCGGAATCGCGGTGTGCTTCCAAGCCCTGATGACAAATCCCACGAGCTCCACCTAGCTTCAAGAACGCGCGACGCGCACCTGTGAACCCCGGTCACCCGACGAAGTTCGCACCACGGGCACCCCGGCTGCAGGGGCCGTCCTCTCCTCCCTCCTCGGTTCGCTCGGTTTCACCATGGCTACGACCCTGTTTGGAGGTCGAGGACCACCGCACGGTAGCAGCGAAGCAACGGAACCTAGTTTTATAGTCTGGACTCCGAATCCTACCCAACGCGAGAAGATCTCAACCCCCCGCCGATTCCGCCAGGTGAGCGCTGCAACAGATTTGGGGAGCAAGAAGCTGCCTGACGGCGCGGGCCCATTCGTCAGTCACAAGGCGGTTTCACAGAGACTGACGGGTTGGTCCCACCCGCCGGCGCACTCCACAGATCGGGCCAGGCTGTGGTAACCGGTGGGATGGCTTGGTGGGCTGAAATCGGGATAGGCCCAGTCGAAGTTCTCTTCTTTTTTTTCTTTTCCATTTTCTTTTCAATTGTTCAAACTAAATTCAAATTCTTGTTTTGATATCTAGGTTTCAATTATCAAAAAGTCTACATGAAGTATACTTCCATTGTATGAAATAATATTATTTATTATTGTTATCTTATAATTTGTATTATTTTCTTTTCCTCTTTTATTTCCAAATTCTAAATTTTCAAACTTAGACTTGTCTCACAAATTTAAATATAAATGAAAACATACAAGAATACAACACGGAATGCACATTTATGTATTTATTTATTTGTTATTTGACTGTTTTATTTCTCTTAAGTGAGTATGCACAAAGAAAAAGGAAAACACTTAATTCCCAAAACGCTTTTATGTAAATCCATGTATTTTTTTGCCTTATATAAATTTTAGGGCTTTACATGTTTATAGCCAGTCATCTATTTTTTAATATTAAGAGCTAGTTTGGGAACCTCAATTTTTTCAAAGGATTTCTATTTTTCTAAGAGAAATTAGTTTATTTTCCCATAAGAAAATAAAAATACCCTAGGAAATCGAGGTTTCCAAACTAGACCTAACACAACAAAATCAAAGCATGCCAATGTTCGGCATGCCAATGTTCACCAGGGTGACCTACAAAATACGAGATTAACCAAAAAGAGAGAGGGAGAGAAACATATATCATTGGATTTTGTTATTTAACAGTCTAAACTAACTGACAAGTCTATATAAAATATAATTCACACTTATTCTGAACCTAAGTTCTAATTATTTAGACTCATCCATCATAAATTGTAATGGAGGGGACACTAATAGGGAATGGGTCATCAATGCTAGTTGGCAACGAGTTACAGTACCGGATTCACAAACGGTTCTAGGCAACCTAGATTAAAGACGTCAATCTTTCCTCGGATGCATCTTCTTCCAATTCTTAGAAGTAGGAGTAATCTAGTCTTAGGTTTAAATCTAGTTTAATCTTCCACAACAATCTCTCTTCGACTATATGCCGATTAGAGAGAGATGCACCAGGCGGCCTGCCGACCCGTAGCAACGCCTTGGAACTCTTCCCCTTGACGGGATCTCTCTCGGGGCGAGTTCTAGGGTTCTTCGCGGAGAAGAAGACCCTCTATGCCACCACGGACAGTCCGAAAGCGTGCAGACGAGGATTCGCTCCTGCACCTAGGTCGCGGACCGTTCGACCTGTGCAGCGGGCCGTCCGCGTCTCCATAGAGAGCACCGTCAGGTGGTTTGTTCTAGTGTTTGGTGCCCAGATCGGCGCCAACGAGTAGTTAGAAATATTTTT
Source organism: Zea mays (assembly GCF_902167145.1). Lineage (NCBI taxonomy): Eukaryota > Viridiplantae > Streptophyta > Magnoliopsida > Poales > Poaceae > Zea > Zea mays. Next base: position 133,656,630 of record NC_050105.1, on the reverse strand, counting down.
TTCTTAATCAAATGAGAGGGTAAAAATATTTTCTTGTGTTTAGTCTATTAAGTCCGGGGGAGTCCTTAGGTTAGTTGTGTGTGTTGGGAGGACGATGCCATGTTCATTTGACTTTAATCCGTACCAGTTTCTACTGCTTATACAATTTTTTGTCTTTATAGATTGCAGGCGCAACAGTCCAAACAGCTTACTTTAGTCTAAGCAGCTGCAGCAATCCAAACGGTTGGCATTAAACTTGTAATGTTTTATGTAGCTTTTTTTCTAGGTTTTTTGAATAGGTGAAATCCACCTGACCTGTAAGCTGTAAACAGATGTTTTTTGTCTTTGCTAATGCTAATACAGGGACAATGCCCTAAAATTCTAAAAAAAATGCAGCACATGGTTAAATTTAATTCATTACAAATGCAAAAATTACCATGGAGACAACCGAGAAAAAGATTAGTGACCTTGCATCAGATCATGTTGTATCTAGGGGATATTATCCTGACAGACTGATTCACCAATAACTCAGAAAGCGATAGCAGATCCAGGTCCACTGTGGCGTAGAATCAAACTATGCTCTACTAAAAATGAACCATACATACATGATGCAGCTATCCAAGTCTAACACGTCCCAACGCACCAACATTATACTATTAGTAATATAAGACCAAACCTGAAGAAGGTATTACGACTATGGTCATACCTGAAGGGACAAGTGATGCATTAACCAAGAAAAAACATTTACAAATTGTAAGACTCGATCGATTACGAATGCGCAACAATATGAAGAAGTTCCCTAACAATTCTGGACAACAATTCTGGACAGATAGAAAGACGGACGCGCGCGCGCGCTATTCTTTTATTCATATATCAGAAGGGTAACAGTGTGATATTGATCTTATTGTCACCTGCTGCTGTGATGACATCACCGTATCTAATACAGTAGTTATTTGTAACTGACAAGTGCATATCCAGTCTGATAGGTACAAATAATGAACCTGAAATAACCCTTATAGTTAGAGGACTTCGATAATGTTGGTGAGCTCGGGAGCACCTTTACAATCCAGCACTCCGAGCCCTAGCTTACTTTTGGTCACTTTCAGTTCTAACTTGAGATCAAACTTTCAACTAGAGGATTATGCATTTTCAAGTGGAGATTGGTCCTTTCAAGTCGTGGTCGTAGATCAGTTAAGTCGGCGGTTAAACTCATCCACTTTGCTCCTTTTGTCCCGTGCAAAACGCAACATCGTCAGATTCAGATTAAGACACAATTGAACCTCAGGAGTGAGTTCAGACTTCAGAGGCAAGCTCGTTTTCTGAATAACTTGCGCCAGTGTTCACAAAACAGAACTAATGTATCTAACCCCCCCCCCCCCCCCCCCCCCCCCCCTCCCCCCCTTGAACATCCCGTATCGCTCTGTTTCTCTGTGCTTTAAACGGGGCTTTATCTATACCTAGCCAACCCTTCGCCTGTCACAGTTTAGAATTTGGTGATGCACTGATGCTACTATAAACTGTAATACGCACGAGTGCAGGAAGTGGATCGTTCGCTCTACTGTTCTGTTCCAGTTCGTATGTTCAGGTGTCTTAGCAGGTGATCTGTTCTGTTTTGTTTGGAGGATTCATACAGATTCGAGTCACCATTTACTAGTACTAGCCAGCTTCTGTTTGGTCGTGGACCAAAATTTGGCAGCTCTGCGCTAAACCAAAATTAGGCTCGAGTTTAAACGTTTGGTTTATGGCCAAAATCCAATATGGCCATGCCAAACTTCTGCAACCAATTTGCATGCGTTGACTTTGGCCAAAAAATAGTTGTGAGTTTGTATTGGCGTGGCCAAAATTTCATTGGCAAGACCAAAATTCGACCACCAACCAAAGGTAGGCCAAATTAGCTTGGCAAGACCAATATTTGGTCCGGCAACTTTGGCCTCCATCCAAACATTCGTCCCCAGGAAGCCTCTACGATCAGTTACACCGCTACTAGCATGTGGGGAACTGGGGATATTGTGACAGGTCGTTCAGACAGAAAGAAGAAAATTCGAGTAGTTGCAGCTGTTACAGTTCTAGAATGTTTGTTCTGATACAAGAGATTGTGTTTTCATATGTGGCGTTTTGCGGCATCTATTGTTACCTTATACGGAGTACTCCCTCCGTCCGTTCTCTTTTATTTATCGCGTTTTAATTTAAAAATAAACTGATATATAATAAATATTCGAGAATAGATGTAGTATATAACACTCTTATCCACTGGTTGAATATTTGACGACTCTAGGGTGTTAGTTTGCTATTGTGTTTGCTTGGCAGCTTTTGCATGATTGATGACATTTGGCTGATGGCTGGTGTAATAAATGGAGCATACTAAAAGGAGAGTAGCACAGGACACAATCAAGATGAGGATGGGCGCGGTAGTAAGCAAGATCATGAGGTGATTCTATTCTGATATATCTCAAGCGGAAATATGAAATTACTAGTTATGAATTTATACAGCAGCTCGTTTGTTTGCCTTATGTTCACGATGTTCTATTTATCCTAAAAACTTGATTGTCTGCAGCAGGCTCTTGTTGAAGAGTACAAAATGCTTATTGATCTTGCCAAGAGCAGCAGGCTCATTTTGAATAGGAGGGGGTTTAATCCCCTCTAATCCCACTCAATCCACCTCTAAGGGCTGATTTGGTGATCAATGAAATAAAAGAGACCTATGGGGAAGAATTCCTTTGGTATTCAATTTTAGAATAGAGATATTTCTCTCTTTATTTTCCTGGTCACCAAATGTGCTCTAACCGAACAAGCATTAGGGTCAGTTCGGATGCATCGGATCGAAGGGGATTGGAGGAGATAAAATCCCTCCATAGTCAAAATTAAATATAAGAAGATTTAATCCTCTTCAATCCCTCTCGTTAAATTTCGATCCAGACGAACAAGTCCTTAGGGCATGTTCGATTTCATCCAAAGCGGAGGAGATTGAGGGGGATTAAATCCCTTTCTATTCAATTTTGACTAGGAAGAGATTTAACTCCCTCCAATCCTCCTCAATCTACTCCTAACCGAACAAGCCTTTAGGGCATGTTCGGTTACACTAATCCAGAGGGGATTAAATCCTCTCCTAGTCAAAAATGACTAGGCGGGGATTTAAACCTCTCCAATCCCTCTCTAGATTGGTGTAGCCGAACAAGCCCTTAGACGGTCAGATTACTCTTGTCAAGAGTAGCCTTTAGATCAATAAGCATTTTGTACTCTTCAACATGAGCCTACTGCAGACAATCGGGTATAATCCCCTCCTCCAATCCACCTCTACCGTAGACCGCAGCTATGGAAGAAGGTGAGCTGATGCCACTGCGACTGCGCTCATGGTTTTTTTTTTTTTTTTGTTGTTGTCCCAGGAAACAGGCAAACAGCCATCTCAGAATGGTTCCAAGAATGTATTTAGGTCATCTCCAGCGGCGGAGCGGAGCATGCATGTGGTGGTGCATATGCGCAAAACACTGGTGCCCTGGCTACGCTTTCAACCCTCCATGATTATTCTTTTCCCTGTATACCGCAATCCGTGTGTGTCTGCCATGAGGTGGATGGAGCCATGGATGTCCTTTGCACCTGCAGACGTACAGGGAAGGGATCTCGACGCGCGTCCATGATTGCGGCGGCTCGGAATCCACCGCGCTCAGTGGCCAGCTCTGTTGCGGACGAAAGCCGGCCGCCCATGGTTGCGGGAGCACCAGCGCACGAATAATAGGCCTCTGGAATCTGTATGCCCGAAGTGGATTCTGTCAGGGTGGCATGTTGGAACCGGACCGCCGACACATGGCGTGTCCGTCGGGGCCGCCCGCACACACGGCGCGCCTACCCAGGCTGTCGGGCCGCGACACACGCGCCCGCACGTATAGCAGCGGGCTTTAGGTCTCTTGGGCCAACACTCCCCCCAAAAAGCTAGCCTTATAGGGGTTGCACCCTCAACCATATAAACCATGCTTTTCCATTCTCACCAGACAATGTGGGACTATTCCCAACAATCTCCCCCTCACACATTGTGAGCCAAGATTTGTCTGAGAATCCACTGGGCCAACCTGGCTCCGATACCAATTGTTGGAACCGGACCGCCGACACACGGCGTGTCCGTCGGGGCCGCCCGCACACACGGCGCGCCTACCCAGGCTGTCGGGCCGCGACACACGCGCCCGCACGTATAGCAGCGGGCTTTAGGTCTCTTGGGCCAACACTCCCCCCAAAAAGCTAGCCTTATAGGGGTTGCACCCTCAACCATATAAACCATGCTTTTCCATTCTCACCAGACAATGTGGGACTATTCCCAACATGGCACGCTCCCGCGGAGGCCCCTGGCTTTTGGGTGGTTTTGAACCTTTTGATGGACTTCCGGAGGATCCGAAAGAAAAAGGATGAAGGAACGACAGGCGTTACTAGCTCCGACAAGGAGCTCTAAAGGATTCTGTACTCTAAATTTAGATGACGAGGACGTCCTCTACTCCCTCCCGCAACATCTTCTAAACGGTTCTCTAAATTTAGAGGACGCTGCTGGATCCTCTATATATAGAGTTTCTCTAAATAGTTCTCTATCTATTTGAATACTTTAAACAACCGATTTAGTAAAACTAAATACGTACAATACATTTGAGAGTATGACAAATATGTATGTACAAAAAATAAAAAATAAAAAAATGTCTTTAATATAGGTATTTACATATAGAGGACGTGATTTAGAGTACGTTATTGGAGAGAAAGTAGATATAGGAGATAAAATATTTTAGAGAAGACTGTAAAGAACGGATACAGAAGATTTATATAGAGGACGTTGTTATAGACAGTCTTAACTTCTGCGCCAAGTTGGTTGCTCTGCATCTTTTTGGCGGTGGGCCGCCGGACCGAATAAAGCGACCCCACCCGATTCTGGCCGGCTTTATTATTAGGCGTCGGATCGTGGTTCCTGCTCCCTCTTTTTCCGGTCCTTCTTCCTCATCCTAGTTGGATAAAGCCAGCGCGGGTCCAAGTAAGGGGGTGTTTGGTTGCTCCTGCTAAAGTTTAGCCCGGGTCACATCAAGCGTTTGACTTTTAAATAGGAGTATGAAATATAGACCCAACCAACTGGACTAAATTCGTCTCGTCTTTTAATCTTCGGCTGACAAATTAGTTTTATAATCCGACTATATTTAATACCCGGAACGGAGGTTCAAACATTCGATAGGACAGGGGCTAAATTTTAGCGGGGTGTAACCAAACACCCCCTAAATATCCGCGCCCATCGCTTCAGACCTTTCGCCGGCGACTTCGCTTCGCATGTGGTTGGTTCGCTCGGTTCGGTGGATCGACCGGTCGCCGTCCTACTCGGCTTGGCGCCACAGGGTGGCGAGTGGTGGCGCCGGCCGGCTACAGGCTACAGCGTCCTTGTGCAGGCACGCGCGGATGCAAATCAAAACCAAGGTAAAAACTGTTAAGTAACCCTGGTTAGGGTTATGTGGACAAATACCTGCTTTGTCCCTGAGGGGTCTCACATCTCTATATAAGGAACATGTACACCCCTCATAATACAGAGATCAGAAAGAGGCCAGAGGCCCAACCCTATATCCAGTGTCTCGTGTGTTTCCTCTGTCGTGCTTATGGGAAGGGAGACGGGTTCTTTACATCTTCTTGCGCCTCTACTGCTGACGGGAGGGAAGGGAGCGAATCTGGTGATCCGTGGTAACGTAGTTCTCAACACGTTATCAGCACGCTCTACCTCGACGTTGCTGCGAGATCAGATCTGCGTCAACTCTTCGTCACACCGGCAGATCTTTGGCATTGCCGAACTGTCCTACGCGACAGGCTTCGTTTCCATTCGCAGAATCAAGAAACATGGTATGAAATATATAGATCTACTGTTCGTCTTAAAAAAACAGTACGCCGGCGGCGGCTCTGCTGGCCACATCACGCGTACCGACCTGATATATAGATCTATTGTTCCTATTTTCGTGTGCCAAACTGCCAACCAATAACTCCGTAGCGCTGGTTGAGCGGGTCCTGCATGTCCGCATGCAACACAAACTAACGCAAACTACCGCGTTCCTAACTCCACATGTGCGAGGTGATTGACGTGTATGTGGCCGCACCCCCGCATGATTTGACTAGGCGAGAGATGCTCGTTGGATGCCCAGCCCAGCAGGCTGTGAGCGTCATATTTTTATTTCTATTTTAGTTTTTTTTATTGCCGTATATTCCTTTTGCATGCTTTCTAACTGTCTACCCTCCATACATAACATGAGCTGTTGAAAAAAAAAACTGAGATGAGAGTGGCTCGTGCCAGTATGATTACAACTAAATATTTGAGACAATGCATACTTAAATATGGAAAATTGTGTTTTACACATGATGTGTTATGCTCATGTATTAATTCTAGTATTATCTTCCTGCTCTATTCTCGGTGGTAAATATATAGTAGAAATATTAGAATGCATGTGAAGGCAATATTGTACTGTCTGTGCATACTTAAATCGCTCTAAATATTTATGATATGTTGAGTTTTTGGACTCACGTCGAGCGATTAAATTGTATAGTGGGTATTCAGACACGTCGATCAGACTACGTTATTAATCGACCGAGTTATGGCATTGGCTGAGCACTGGCTGCGCCCTGGCTGCGCCCTGGCAACACGACGCAGTATTTGTGCCGTTCGAACTTGGCTGCGTCATGTGATTGCTATGTCGCGCTCTCCATTAATCGGATTGCTCCCGTTGAGTCAGACCGTCATCGCTGTATCGCGTATTTTTTGCATGCCCTGTAGGCACTGTCTGTCTGACGCGAGCCAAAATTGCGCCTGTTGCGCACGTTGTGTGGATTTATCGTGTACCCCAATTACCGAGCCATAATTGTGCCTGTTGCGCTTATTACGAAGGCTTGCTATACTGTCGTACCCTGATGGCTGCAACCGTGTTGCCGCCAGATACGCTGGGGCTTGTACTCGTGGAATGTGGTGGGTTATCCGAGCCCCTGAAGTCACAGCATAGCGCATCCTTCGTAAATAATTTCGTTTGGCTCTATATTTTGTTTGTTTGACATGTGTTGTGTGGCTTAATATATTTATATATATTGCCAAGTAGCCATAACAACTATATCAAGCTCTATAGTGCTTGAATAATCTAGGAAATTAAATTGAAATACAACAGAACATTGATAAGTTAATTCTCTGCTCTCTCCTCATGCATAAAGTTTTACCCGAAGGTATATAATATAATGCATGAAAGCCTTTTTGGCACAAAAAAACATCACAAATTGGGATTTTATTAGTAAGCAATAAGACCTTATCAGATGAATAAATGCTAGAATCTCAGCATATATTGCTCAACCAGATGTTAGCACATTGCTCTCTTTGTCGCTAAATGACATGAAGCGAACTTTGAAATAAATGGCTAGTACCTCAGCAACACGAAGTTGCGAGTATACCAAGAGGTTATTCTGAGAATTTTTTTCACTATGTTGATGTGAAAACCATAGTGTGTTCCCGTCGAACCACTTTACTCGTTCTATCTAGAACCTCTATGCTTGTGTCGCATAGATCTCTCGGAATTGTAAATACTTATAGTCACTGAATTGACTCGGGATAGTCCTTTGACAAGTTTGGTATACACTGTAAACTAAATGGTAAAGGTCGGTCCTGAATGGACACATACCTGGGGTTTATGTAGCCGAACTACACTAAATTCTACCCTTTGGCATGCTTACCATTATCTACCTCCAATCTATCAGAAGTGAGAAGAGTAAACAAATAACTATGAAATCCCACATCACCACAAAGCTTGTAGCTAAATTAGACATTAACATATTCTTGGTCCTTGGAGCCAGAAGAGCCATATGTCTTGACCACTAGACTACTAGTGATGATAATTTGTGATAGAAATATAAAGATCTTATGGAGACATGTTGTATTCTCCCTAGTCCTGATGACTCCTTCGTATGAGAGTAGTACTATCTGTTGTTGAAGACGGATCGTAGGCGGATACTAGTCTTGTTTTGTTCTTGACAAGCAGTTATCATCATTTGTTTCATGAAAAGCTAGTTATATGGTGATTTTCCCAGATAAAAAGTGAATTCTTGGCCTTGTCTGTTCTATTCCAAAGCTTCTCTTTTTGTTGAACAATGAAGAGATCGAAATAATGCTTTATAGAACAAGTTGGTATATAATATGAGGAGAAATATTTGCCCTGCTGGCAACACCATAAATATTTGACTATTGTTATAAGTTCTCTCCCAAAATTATAATACCTAAAAAAATGTTGCATAACTTGAAACCTGATTTCAGACCGGTATGAGTAATTGGGTAAACAATGGGCAATGGTAAAACGAGTTGGACTATACATCTCTGCATAACAAAAATATCTGCTTGGCAGCATTGGCCTGGCGCCGTGCACTTTACTACCAATATAAACACACACATTTTTCCTATGTGCATCAAAGCACAATACAACCAGTGAATGTCCTTGTGAGCGCTAGACCCTGATGGTCATTTTACTTGTTGATCTGAAGTCAACTAATGGCTCCAAACGGCGTATGGTATTCATGAGCCCCTGAAGGACCCTTATGGATAAAATAGTGTTGCGCATGTTAGTCTAAATCTTAATGCTTGACTATGCATTTGGTAGTAATAACAATAAGTTTGCAGAATTGTAACCATGAAGCAACTTGTTGTTGCATGTCTCGCTGGATGTTGAGACTAACCCTTCATGTTGAAGGACAAATATGTAGTATTCATGCCACTACATTAATCTAAGTCCAAAGCTCACTGCATAAAACCCCTATCTGTAATGTGTGTAAGATTTCCCAAATAAATCACCACAATAGTGTCGGGGACCATAATTAGGGGTACCCTCAAGACGCCTAATTCTCAGCTGGTAACCCCCATCAGCATAAAGCTGCAGAGGCCTGATGGGTGCGATTAAGTCAGGGATCAGTCCATACGAGTGACTCGATCACGCTTCGCCCGAGCCTAGCCTCGGCCAAGGGCAGCCGACCTCGAGGGACTTCTGTCTCGCCCGAGGCCCCCCTTTTAACGGCGGACGCATCTCCGGCTCGCCCGAGGCCTTGGCTTCGCTGAGAAGCAACCCTGACCAAATCGCCGCACCGACTGACCGAGTTGCAGGAGCATTTAACGCAAAGGTGGCCTGACACCTTTATCCTGACGCGCGCCCCCCGGCAGAGCCAAAGTGACCGCCGTCACTCCGCCGCACCACTGACCGGTCTGACAGAAGGACAGCGCCGCCTGCGCCACTCCGACTGCAGTGCCACTCAACAGAGTGAGTCTGACAGGCAATCAGGCCTTGCCAAAGGCGCCATAGGAAGCTCCGCTCCGCCCGACCCAGGGCTCGGACTCGGGCTTAGACCCGGAAGATGACGAACTCCGCTCCGCCCGACCCCAGGGCTCGGACTCGGGCTAAGACCCGGAAGACGACGAACTCCGCTTCGCCCGACCCCAGGGCTCGGACTCGGGCTCAGACCCGGAAGACGACGAACTCCGCTCCGCCCGACCCCAGGGCTCGGACTCGGGCTAAGACCCGGAAGACGGCGAACTCCGCTCCGCCCGACCCTAGGGCTCGGACTCGGGCTAAGACCCGGAAGACGACGAACTCCGCTTCGCCCGACCCCAGGGCTCGGACTCCGCCCAGGCCTCTACCGAACGATCTCCGCCTCGCCCGACCCGGGGGCTCGGCCTCGGCCACGGAAGACAGACTCGACCCCGGCTTCGGAGGAGCCCCCACGTCGCCCGACCTAGGGCACAGGCCCGCCACGTCAACAGGAAGCGCCATCATCATCCTACCCCGAGCCGACTCGGGTCATGGAGAACAAGACCGGTGTCCCATCTGGCTAGCTCCGCCAGATGGGCAATGATAGCGCCCCACAAGCTCTGTGACGACGGCGGCTCTCAGCTCTCTTACGGAAGCAGGTGGACGTCAGCAAGGACTCGACCGCTCCGACAGCTGTCCCTCCGCCAGGCTCCGTTGCTCCTCCGACAGCCACGACATCACGCCAGCAGGGTGCCAAGATCTCTCCGGCTGCCACATTGGCATGTACTTAGGGCGCTAGCTCTCCCTCCGCTAGACACGTAGCACTCTGCTACACCCCCATTGTACACCTGGATCCTCTCCTTACGCCTATAAAAGGAAGGACCAGGGCCTTCTTAGAGAAGGTTGGCCGCGCGGGACGAGGACGGGACAGGCGCTCTCTTAGGGCCGCTCGCTTCCCTCACCCGCGTGGACGCTTGTAACCCCCCTACTGCAAGCGCACCCGACCTGGGCGCGGGACGAACACGAAGGCCGCGGGATCTCCACCTCTCTCACGCCCGTCTCCGGCCACCTCGCTTCTCCCCCCTTCGCGCTCGCCCACGCGCTCGACCCATCTGGGCTGGGGCACGCGGCACACTCACTCGTCGGCTCGGGGACCCCCCGGTCTCGAAACGCCGACAGTTGGCACGCCAGGTAGGGGCCTGCTGCGTGCTGACGAACAGCTTCCCGTCAAGCTCCAGATGGGCAGTCTCCAGCAACCTCTCCGGCCCGGGACGGTGCTCCGTTTCGGGAGTCTCGAGTTCATGTCGTTTGACGGCAGCTACGACATGATACTCCTTCCACCGCCGCGCGACAACGACAATGGCGGCCGACAACCCGCCCACCGGCGGCGGAACCGACGACATCTTCCCCGCGTGGTGGAAGAACAACGTTCGAGCTCGCCCCGTCCTCTCCCCCGCCAACGGAGGAGGAGGCGGGGCAACCAAGGCCAAGCGGGAGGCCGCGCTTCGTCGGCCGTCGAGCGAATCGACGTTCCCAGCGCCCCAACGGAGGGCACGCCGGGCGTCGACCTCGCGTTCGAGACAAAGGCAGGCGCCGTCCCCCCGCGACACGCTGATCCCGAGCAAGAAGACGACGCCGGCGCACTCGCGGAGAGCTTGCAGGACGTCGCCCTCGTACCTGAGACGATGGTGCAACCAGTCCCCGATGTGACTACGTCGCTCCTCGTCGACCAAAAGGTACTGACTAACTCCCATCTTACGTCATTTCGACTCGGCCTCAACCCGCCAAGCGACCTCGCTTTGGCGGGCGCTCTCATTGAGGCGAGTGCAACCCCACTGGGGTTTCGTATGCGGTCGCCTTGGGACCGATTGACAGACGTCTCGACCTACGGGCCCTCTGGGTCCGAGGAAGATGACAATCCCAGCATCTGTTGGGATTTCTCTGGATTTGGCAACCCCAGTGCCATGCGGGACTTCATGACCGCATGTGACTACTGCCTCTCCGACTGTTCCGACGGAAGCCGCAGCCTTGACGACGAGGACTGCGGCCCAAGCCGCGAATGTTTCCACGTCGAGCTAGGGGATCCCTCCGAAGGCAACCATCTTGGCATGCCGGAGGACGGTGATTTTCCTAGGCCGGCGCCTCGCGCCGACATCCCGCGGGAGCTAGCTGTGGTCCCCGTTCCGGCGGGGGGTCACGACCCACAGCTCAAGCAAGTCCGCGGGGCGCAGGCCAGGCTCGACGAGGGAACAGGGGCGCTTGAGACGATCCGCCGGGACGTCGGGCAGGTATGGGCGGGCCAACCCCCGGCCGGAGAAATACGTCACCTGCCCCAAGGTCTCCAGCACCGCGTCGCCAACGATGTCAGGCTCAGGTCGCCGCCCGCATCCAGCGGGGTTGGTCAGAACCTGGCAGCCGCAGCGATGCTCCTCCGCACGATGCCGGAGCCATCAACCACCGAGGGTCGGCGAATCCAGGGAGAGCTCAAGAATCTCCTGGAAGGCGCTGCGGCCCGACGGGCCGAGAGCACTGCCTCCCGAAGGCAGGGATACCCCTCGGAGCCTCACGCCGCGACTTCCCGATTTATGCGGGAAGCCTCGGTCTACACCGGGCGCACGCGCAACACCGCACCTACGGCCCCGGGCCACCTCGGCAACGAGCACCATCGACGCGATCGTCGGGCCCACCTCGACGAAAGGGTGCGCCGAGGCTACCACCCCAGGCGTGGGGGCGCTACGACAGCGGGGAGGATCGGAGTCCCTCGCCCGAACCACCCGGTCCGCAGGCCTTCAGTCGGGCCATCCGACGGGCGCCGTTCCCGACCCGGTTCCGACCCCCGACTACTATCACAAAGTACTCGGGGGAAACGAGGCCGGAACTGTGGCTCGCAGACTACCGCCTGGCCTGCCAACTGGGTGGAACGGACGACGACAACCTCATCATCCGCAACCTTCCCCTGTTCCTCTCCGACACTGCTCGCGCCTGGTTGGAGCACCTGCCTCCGGGGCAGATCTCCAACTAGGACGACTTGGTCCAAGCCTTCGCCGGCAAATTCCAGGGCACGTAGGTGCGCCCCGGAAATTCCTGGGACCTTCGGAGCTGCCGGCAACAGCCGGGAGAGTCGCTCCGGGACTACATCCGGCGATTCTCGAAGCAGCGCACCGAGCTGCCCAACATCACCGACTCGGATGTCATCGGCGCGTTCCTTGCCGTCACCACCTGCCGCGACCTGGTGAGTAAGTTGGGTCGCAAGACCCCCACCAGGGCGAGCGAGCTGATGGACATCGCCACCAAGTTCGCCTCTGGCCAGGAGGCGGTTGAGGCTATCTTCCGAAAGGACAAGCAGCCCCAGGGCCGCCCATCGGAAGAGGCTCCCGAGGCGTCTACTCCACGCGGCGCCAAGAAGAAGGGCAAGAAGAAGTCGCAATCGAAACGTGACGCCGCTAACGCGAACCTTGTCGCCGCCGCCGAGTACAAGAACCCTTGGAAGCCCCCCGGAGGTGCTAACCTCTTCGACAAGATGCTCAAGGAGCCGTGCCCCTACCATCAGGGGCCCGTTAAGCACACTCTCGAGGAGTGCGTCATGCTTCGGTGCCACTTCCACAGGGTCGGGCCACCCGCGGAGGGTGGCAGGGCCCACGACGACGACAAGAAAGAAGATCACCAAGCAGGAGAGTTCCCCGAGGTCCGCGACTGCTTCATGATCTACGGTGGGCATGCGGCGAATACCTTGGCTCGGCATCGCAAGCAAGAGCGCCGGGAGGTCTGCTCGGTGAAGGTGGCGGCGCCAGTCTACCTAGACTGGTCCGACAAGCCCATCACCTTCGACCAGGCTGACCACCCCGACCATGTGCCGAGCCCGGGGAAATACCCGCTCGTCGTCGACCCCATCGTCGGCAACGTCAGGCTCACCAAGGTCCTGATGGATGGGGGCAGCTGCCTCAACATCATCTACGCCGAGACCCTCAAGCTCCTGCGCGTCGATCTGTCCTCCGTCCGAGCAGGCGCTGCGCCCTTCCACGGGATCATCCCTGGGAAGCGCGTCCAGCCCCTCGGACGACTCGACCTCCCCGTCTGCTTCGGAACGCCCTCCAACTTCCGAAGGGAGACCTTGACGTTCGAAGTGGTCGAGTTCCGAGGAACCTACCACGCGGTACTGGGAAGGCCATGCTACGCGAAGTTCATGGCCGTCCCCAACTACACCTACCTGAAGCTCAAGATGCCGGGCCCCAACGGGGTCATCACCGTCGGCCCCACGTACAAACACGCGTTCGAATGCGACGTGGAGTGCATGGAGTACGCCGAGGCCCTCGCCGAGTCTGAGGCCCTCATCGCCGACCTGGAGAACCTCTCCAAAGAGGTGCCAGACGTGAAGCGTCATGTCGGCAACTTCGAACCAGCGGAGACGGTTAAGGCCGTCCCACTCGACCCCAGTGGCGACACCTCCAAGCAGATCCGGATTGGTTCCGGGCTCGACCCCAAATAGGAAGCAGTGCTCGTCGACTTTCTCCGCGCAAACGCTGACGTCTTTGCGTGGAGTCCCTCGGACATGCCCGGCATACCGAGGGATGTCGCCGAGCACTCGCTGGATATTCGGGCCGGAGCCCGACCCGTCAGGCAGCCTCTGCGCCGATTCGACGAGGAGAAGCGCAGAGCGCTAGGCGAGGAGATCCACAAGCTAATGGCAGCGGGGTTCATCAAAGAGGTATTCCATCCCGAATGGCTTGCCAACCCTGTGCTTGTGAGGAAAAAAGGGGGGAAATGGCGGATGTGTGTAGACTACACTGGTCTCAACAAAGCATGTCCGAAGGTTCCCTACCCTCTGCCTCGCATCGATCAAATCGTGGATTCCACTGCTGGGTGCGAAACCCTGTCCTTCCTCGATGCCTACTCAGGGTATCACCAGATCCGGATGAAAGAGTCCGACCAACTCGCGACTTCTTTCATCACGCCGTTCGGCATGTACTGCTATGTCACCATGCCGTTCGGTCTGAGGAATGCGGGCGCGACGTACCAGCGGTGCATGAACCATGTGTTCGGCGAACACATCGGTCGCACAGTCGAGGCCTACGTCGATGACATCGTAGTCAAGACAAGGAAGGCTTCCGACCTCCTCTCCGACCTTGGAGTGACATTCCGATGTCTCAAGGCGAAAGGAGTCAAGTTCAATCCTGAGAAGTGTGTCTTCGGGGTGCCCCGGGGCATGCTCCTGGGGTTCATCGTCTCCGAGCGAGGCATCGAAGCCAACCCGGAGAAGATCGCAGCTATCACCAACATGGGACCCATCAAGGACTTAAAAGGCGTACAAAGGGTCATGGGATGCCTCGCGGCCTTGAGCCGCTTCATCTCACGCCTCGGTGAAAGAGGTCTGCCTCTGTACCGCCTCTTAAGGAAGGCCGAGAGTTTCGCTTAGACCCCTGAGGCCGAGGAAGCCCTCGGGAACCTGAAGGCGCTCCTTACAAAGGCGCCTGTCTTGGTGCCCCCAGCTGATGGAGAAGCCCTCTTGGTCTACGTCGCCGCTACCACTCAGGTGGTTAGCGCCGCGATTGTAGTCGAGAGGCAAGAAGAAGGGCATGCATTGCCCGTTCAGAGGCCAGTCTACTTCGTCAGCGAAGTATTGTCCGAGACCAAGATCCGCTACCCGCAAGTTCAGAAGCTGCTGTATGTTGTGATCCTGACAAGGCGGAAGTTACGACACTACTTCGAGTCTCGTCCGGTAACTGTGGTGTCATCCTTCCCCGTGGGGGAGATCATCCAGTGCCGAGAGGCCTCGGGCAGGATCGCAAAGTGGGCAGTGGAAATCATGGGCAAAACGATCTCGTTCGCCCCTCGGAAAGCCATCAAGTCCCAGGTGTTGGTGGACTTCGTAGCTGAATGGGTCGACACCCAGCTGCCGACGGCTCCGATCCAACCGGAGCTCTGGACCATGTTTTTGGACGGGTCGCTGATGAAGACGGGAGCCGGCGCGGGCCTGCTCTTCATCTCACCCCTCGGGAAGCACCTACGCTACGTGCTACGCCTCCATTTCCCGGCGTCCAACAATGTGGCCGAGTACGAAGCTCTGGTCAACGGGTTGCGGATCGCCATCGAGCCAGGGGTCAGACGCCTCGACGCCCGCGGTGACTCGCAGCTCGTCATCGACCAAGTCATGAAGAACTCCCACTGCCGCGACCCGAAGATGGAGGCCTACTGCGATGAGGTTCGGCGCCTGGAAGACAAGTTCTTCGGGCTCGAGCTCAACCACATCGCTCGGCGCTACAACGAGACTGCAGACGAGCTGGCTAAAATAGCCTCGGGGCGAACGACGGTCCCCCCGGACGTCTTCTCCCGGGATCTGCACCAACCCTCCGTCAAGGTCGACGACTCGCCCGAGCCCGAGGCACCCTCGGCTCAGCCCGAGGCGCCCTCGGTTCGGCCCAAGGTACCCTCGGCCCCGGGGGCCGAGGCGCTGCACGTCGAGGAGGAGCAGAGCAGGGCCACGCCTGATCGAAATTGGCAGGCCCCGTACCTGCGATATCTCCGCCAGGGAGAGCTACCCCTCGACCAAGCCGAGGCTCGGCGGGTAGCTCGACGCGCCAAGTCGTTCGTCTTGCTGGGCGATGAGGAGGAGCTCTACCACCGGAGCCCCTCGGGCATCCTCCAGCGATGCATCTCCATCGCCGAAGGTCAGGAATTCCTGCAAGAAATACACTCGGGGGCTTACGGCCATCATGCAGCGCCTCGAGCCCTTGTCGGGAATGCCTTCCAGCAAGGCTTCTACTGGCCAACGGCGGTGGCTGACGCCACTAGAATTGTCCGCACCCGCGAAGGGTGCCAATTCTATGCGAAGCAGACCCACCTGCCCGCTCAGGCTCTGCAGACGATACCCATCACCTGACCCTTCGCTGTATGGGGTCTAGACCTCGTCGGTCCCTTGCAGAAGGAGCCCGGGGGCTACACGCACCTGCTGGTCGCCATCGACAAATTCTCCAAGTGGATCGAGGTCCGACCCCTGAACAGCATCAGGTCCGAGCAGGCGGTGGCGTTCTTCACCAACATCATCCATCGCTTCGGGGTCCCAAACTCCATCATCACCGACAACGGTACCCAGTTCACCGGCAGAAAATTCTTGGATTTTTGCGAGGATCTCCACATCCGGGTGGGCTGGGCTGTCGTGGCTCATCCCATGTCGAATGGGCAAGTAGAGCGTGCCAACAGCATGATTCTACAAGGGCTCAAGCCTCGGATTTACAACGGCCTCAACAAGTTCGGCAAGCGATGGATGAAGGAACTCCCCTCGGTGGTCTGGAGCCTGAGGACGACGCCGAGCCGAGCCACGGGTTTCACGCCGTTCTTCCTGGTCTACGGGGCCGAGGCCATCTTACCCACTGACCTGGAATACGGCTCCCCGAGGACGAGGGCCTACAACGATCAAAGCAACCAAGCTAGCCGAGAAGAATCGCTGGACCAGCTGGAAGAGGCTCGAGACAAGGCCTTACTACACTCGGCGCGGTACCAGCAGTCCCTGCGACGCTACCACGCCCGAGGGGTCCGGTCCCGAGACCTCCAGGTGGGCGATCTGGTGCTTCGGCTGCGGCAAGACGCCCGAGGGAGGCACAAGCTCACGCCCCCCTGGGAGGGGCCATTCGTCATCGCCAAAGTCCTGAAGCCCGGAACATACAAGCTGGCCAACAATCAAGGCGAGATCTACGGCAACGCTTGGAACATCAAACAGCTACGTCGCTTCTACCCTTAAGATGTTTTCAAGTTGTTCATATACCTCGCACCCACACAAAGTTTAGTCATCAAGGAAGGGTCGGCCTCGCCTCGGCAAAGCCCGACCCTCCCTCGGGGGCTAAAAGTGGGGAGACCCCCTCCGCGTCGAAATTTTCCTCGAAAAAGGATCTCTTTTTAGCAGAATTTCTTTCGTGCTTTTTGACTACTTCGAAAAGCGGATCCTGGAAACGACGGAGTACACATAAGCAGCCAAGGCTGACCGAGCCGAGGGACTCCTACGCCTCCGGGATACGGATACCTCACTCATCACCTTCTGCGATAAGTAACTCGCGTTCGGATAAAGTGATTCCGCGGACCGAACAAGTCTTCACGTTCGGAAGCTCTTCTGCCGAGGCGGTCCTTCAAGCCTTCTCGACTGAATCGGTGGCAGGGCCTCGTGGACGGGCGAAAGTACGCGTAAGCGGCAAGGCCGACCGAGCCGAGGGACTCCCACGCCTCTGGGATACGGATACCTCACTCATCACCTTCCGCGAGAAGCAACTCTCGCCCACACAAACATCCCTGTTACCGACGGAAAGTCCAGATGCTCGGAATAAGAGGAAAAGAGACGCGGCTTTACAACGCAGCGAGGGTGTGTTTTCTGGCCTCGGCGGCCGCAGAAGGCACACGCTACAAGATAATCTGATCCTGCAGGCTCGGATCTTCACGCTGGAAGGGGGCTATAGCACCCTCGGCATCGACGACGCCTTCAGCGAGATCCGACCCAGCCTCGGACGGCGACGCGGTCCGGGGACTTCTCCGGGAATCCGGCCTGAGCAGGCGGCTCAGCCGGTTACCCCTGGGGCCTCGGCCAACCATCTTCCAAGGGCGCCAGCCCGACCCGAGGCCTCGGCTGATCAACTCCGGCGTCAGCCCCGCTGACGGGCAACCCGGCTAGGCTCCGGCCAACCAGGTTCCGAAGCTGGGAGTAGGCATGAGGGTCCGGCTTCCCCATCGCAGCCGACACTCGCCATTGGAGGGCGTCGAAGGGAAGAGGATCAGGGGACATCCGCGAGCCCTCCCAGTCAGCCTCCGGAGTCATCTCCCAGAGCGGCAGCCGCCGCTCCGCCAAAGGAAGCACCCTCCGACGGTGGATGGCGGCGACCACTCCCGCAGCGATGAGTCCCCCCTCCCGCAACTCCTTCAGGGCCTGGAGAAGGGGTTCGAGATTCTTCTGTCTCTCGTGCGGGGTCCCATGGCGCCAGGCGTCGGTGGCGGCGGTGACTACCCACTGGGAGAATGGTGGGAGCAACTCACCGTCATTCCGGAGGTAGAACCACCGGCGCTGCCACCCCTTGTTCGAGGACGCGAGGATGGCAGGAATGTACTGCGACGCCCGCGACTGCCTCAGCAAAAGAGTGCAGCCTCCGGCCCGCACCGCTGCACGGATCCTCCTCTCCCCCATCGACAAGGCGAAAGGCTCGGCGAGGAAGAGATGAGTCCACAAATCCCAATGGGGAGCGATCCCCAAGTACCCTTCGCACACCGCTACGAAGATAGTGGCCTGCGAGATGGAGTTGGGGGTGAGGTTATGCAACTCCACCCCATAGTGGAACAGGATTGCCCGCATAAAGCGGCCCGTCGGCACACCGAATCCCCGCTCGTGGAAGGAGACGAAGCTCACGACGTACCCCGGCGGTGGGGACGGAGCGGCTCCGCCCACGGGAGGAATCCATTCTGGTCGCTGCTTATCGGTGAGGGGGCGAAGCAAACCCTCGCCGACCAGCTCCTCCAGGTCGCTCGCCGTCACCGTGGAAAAGGGCCACGGATCGCGTGGGGGAATTATGGTCACCCGATCAGCCATCACCAAGATGGAAGGGATGGCGGCGCAAAGGGCAGGAAGGGTGATTTTTCTCTTCTCCGACTAAAGTTCCTTGGGTTGCAAAGACCTAAAGGAAGAAGCGGGGAGCAGAGCGAAGAGCCGTCACCGGACCCCCTCTCGAGGATATAAAGGCCAGGGCGGAACCGTTTCCAGCGCTCCGCTCGGACCGGACGCGGGATTCAAAAAACGCGAAGCGAAACAGCCGTCCCTCGAACGGCTCGCGCACGCGCAACGGCCGCCCCGCCAACCACTCGCCCCGTCGCATTAACTCCGCGGCGGGACAGGTGGCGCCTCTGGCAGGAGCGGCGGGCGACGCTTCGCCTTCGCCGTAATTACCGCGCCAAAAAAGGTACGCCACGTCGTTCGATTTCGTATCCTTTTCCTTTTTTCCTCTTTCTCTATCTCTTGCAACAGGGACCGGGAAAGGGGGATACCCCGAAAAGGATCCTTCTCTGCGAAGGAACCGGGCTCCGAGCCCCCCTACTGATCAGAGGTTCGAAGGCTGGCCCTCCGAAGGGTTCAACGGTCGCCTCAGATCGCGTGGGCCCGACACCCACTACTGGTCAGGGGTTCGAAGGCCGGCCCCCCGAAGGGCTCCATGGCCGCCTCAGGCTACTCGGGCTCCGCGCCCATTACTGATCAGGGGTTCAAAGGCTGGCCCCCGAAGGGTTCACAGTCGCCTCAGACACCGAGCGAGGGATGACTAGGGGTACGTTCGATACATAACCGAGGCTCGGGCTGCGCTCCCGAGGTACCCTAGGACATTTCCGAGACCAGCGGGAACAATCTTGTAACGGAATCCCATCGGAGGGAGGCATCGAGCCCTCGGACCCCGTCGCCAGGGGACCGGGTCCGGCAGATCACCCGCAGGTACTTTTGGGCGTGCCTCTGGGCCCCTAGCCGACCCCCAACGAACGGGGCACGGACGTCCACTCGGATCACCCGCTTGCAGCTCACCGGAGACACCATGTTCGGTGCCCATCGAGGGTAACATGGCGCTCTCCCCCCCTCCTCCTTGCGGAAAGGCGACGCAGGGGCGTATGTAAAAAAGCCGAGTCTGTCCCTGATCGTCCTCTCGCCCTGTGCGGAGGCTCGGGGGCTGCTCTCGCAAACCCGGCTCCGGCCAGACCGTTGACAGCGTCAACATACCAGCCCGAGAGCTTGGGCCCCGACCGTGCACCCGGGCTACGGCCAGTTCGCATGAGGGAACAACCAGACCAGCCGAAGCATTACGCAAGGCATTAAGACCTCGAAGGAGTGAAACCACTCCTCCGAGGCCTCAGGGGCTACACCCGGCGGGTGCGCTCGCGCGCACCCACCGGAACAAAATGCAACCGAGAAAGGCTGGTCCCCTTGCAAAAAAGTGCGACGAAAGCCTCCAAGCGAGTGCTAACACTCCCTTCGAGGCTCGGGGGCTACTGTCGGGGACCATAATTAGGGGTACCCTCAAGACGCCTAATTCTCAGCTGGTAACCCCCATCAGCATAAAGCTGCAGAGGCCTGATGGGTGCGATTAAGTCAGGGATCAGTCCATACGAATGACTCGATCACGCTTCGCCCGAGCCTAGCCTCGGCCAAGGGCAGCCGACCTCGAGGGACTTCCGTCTCGCCCGAGGCCCCCCTTTTAACTGCGGACGCATCTCCGGCTCGCCCGAGGCCTTGGCTTCGCTGAGAAGCAACCCTGACCAAATCGCCGCACCGACTGACCGAGTTGCAGGAGCATTTAACGCAAAGGTGGCCTGACACCTTTATCCTGACGCGCGCCCCCCGGCAGAGCCGAAGTGACCGCCGTCACTCCGCCGCACCACTGACCGGTCTGACAGAAGGACAGCGCCGCCTGCGCCACTCCGACTGCAGTGCCACTCAACAGAGTGAGTCTGACAGGCAGTCAGGCCTTGCCAAAGGCGCCATAGGAAGCTCCGCTCCGCCCGACCCAGGGCTCGGACTCGGGCTCAGACCCGGAAGACGACGAACTCCGCTCCGCCCGACCCCAGGGCTCGGACTCGGGCTAAGACCCGGAAGACGACGAACTCCGCTTCGCCCGACCCCAGGGCTCGGACTCGGGCTCAGACCCGGAAGACGACGAACTCCGCTCCGCCCGACCCCAGGGCTCGGACTCGGGCTAAGACCCGGAAGACGGCGAACTCCGCTCCGCCCGACCCCAGGGCTCGGACTCGGGCTAAGACCCGGAAGACGACGAACTCCGCTTCGCCCGACCCCAGGGCTCGGACTCCGCCCGGGCCTCTGCCGAACGATCTCCGCCTCGCCCGACCCGGGGGCTCGGGCTCGGCCTCGGCCACGGAAGACAGACTCGACCCCGGCTTCGGAGGAGCCCCCACGTCGCCCGACCTAGGGCACAGGCCCGCCACGTCAACAGGAAGCGCCATCATCATCCTACCCCGAGCCGACTCGGGTCATGGAGAACAAGACCGGTGTCCCATCTGGCTAGCTCCGCCAGATGGGCAATGATGGCGCCCCACAAGCTCTGTGACGACGGCGGCTCTCAGCTCTCTTACGGAAGCAGGTGGACGTCAGCAAGGACTCGACCGCTCCGACAGCTGTCCCTCCGCCAGGCTCCGTTGCTCCTCCGACAGCCACGACATCACGCCAGCAGGGTGCCAAGATCTCTCCGGCTGCCACATTGGCATGTACTTAGGGCGCTAGCTCTCCCTCCGCTAGACACATAGCACTCTGCTACACCCCCATTGTACACCTGGATCCTCTCCTTACGCCTATAAAAGGAAGGACCAGGGCCTTCTTAGAGAAGGTTGGCCGCGCGGGACGAGGACGGGACAGGCGCTCTCTTAGGGCCGCTCGCTTCCCTCACCCGCGTGGACGCTTGTAACCCCCCTACTGCAAGCGCACCCGACCTGGGCGCGGGACGAACACGAAGGCCGCGGGATCTCCACCTCTCTCACGCCCGTCTCCGGCCACCTCGCTTCTCCCCCCTTCGCGCTCGCCCACGCGCTCGACCCATCTGGGCTGGGGCACGCGGCACACTCACTCGTCGGCTCGGGGACCCCCCGGTCTCGAAACGCCGACAAATAGCATACATTGGCCACAACTGGATGATTGTGGTTGGGGATTTTATATGTATGCTTTTAGAACATCTCGACATTAGGGGGAGGAATGCCCATATAATGTAATGCCTCAATATTCTATTAAACACACAAAAGTCAAACTAAATATGTCGTTCGGTGTGTACTCCTGTGTATATGGAGTTCGCCAGAAATCGTTGAGGAGTAACCATATTGGTATGAATGCTTCTACCTGATGTAGATGTGGATATACCCAGGATTAATTTCATATCCACATTTGACTTATTGGCATTTGATCTATTCTCGGGGACGCCTGCGAATATGATCCATCAGCCTTAGTCAAAGCATATGTTTCTGATTGCAGATTCACGTGGTCTGTGATAACTCTCCTCCGATTCATTCACCCTGATGGTGATTTGCCTCACGAAGAGGTTCATCTTGATGATGAAATTCCTAGCAATGCGCGCAATATCATTATGCTGGGAATACAGAACAATGAATCTTTCGTTTTGGGAAATAACGGAGATCATTATTAAATGTGGGAAACAAATATGTCGACACCTATCTTGCCCCTCTAGATTGCAAATGGATCAAAACAAAGTCCTAGGCATGAGTGCTTTAAGCTCTCTTATCGGGTCATTGATAAATGCAATCGAGGCTGAACCAATAATCGCAAAATGAAAGTCGCGAGCTTGAAGTTCGGACATTTATGGGCACTATTGAAATAATGTATGGTGAATGCGATGGTTCAAGTGGTCTTGTGAGAGATCCATCCCACGTATGTGTTGAATAAACACTGTTCTGCTATGTAATATATCTGGCAAATGGCATGAATTAAAATATGCAGTTAATAGGATTCTGAAGATCCGTCATGAGATCCTAAGAGGACTCATATATTTGAATTATAAATTTGCAACATATAAATCTCATACCGAATAATACATTCCTGATGAATGATCACTCTCCTATGTAGGGAGAATATCTCGTAGTTGAGACTATCGTTCCCAGATGGAACCTATCCAGAAGAAACAAAGTCTGTATTGAACACCAAAGTTTGATAATCCCTATAAAGGGATAAAGACCCATACAGACCCGAAAAGGAATAAGATGAGGTACCAAAGAACTTGAAGTTCACCGAATAAGCACATGTACATTCCATGAGTTTTACTCATGGTAATTTCCACTAGATGTGGAATTACGGTATCCTCTAAAGCCCTAATGGCAGAAACCTATAAGGTTTAGGTGTTACTGGCAAAATATCCCCATTGTGCCAGAATGACAGACTATAACGATGTATCTGATCGATGAAAAATCCCTGATGGATTACGATCTTAGATGGACTTTTGTTACACCATCATAGATGTTGCAATGGATGAACGCCTCGAGCGATGTGTCATATTTAGAATATATACTATTGCAACTATATTATCCCCTAAGTCCTATATAAGGACATGTTACTTGTTTTGCACAACTATGTATAAATTGTGGTGTAAGATAGAAAATGATAGCACCCCAACCTCGTCCATTCTCGTTATTCCAGATGAACAATGAGACATATATCTTGAAGAATATGCTTGAGTTATGAGGGATAACGACTTTGACATATGTCATCATCAGGGGGAGCGAATGCTTATATTGATCACAATCGTGAGACAATAAATGTCATATTCTATGCCCTGAAGGCGTGAGCTTGATGATCAATATGTGAACCTTTATGGAACTTTCTATCAAATATATATATCCAGTCGATCGAACACCATCAGTCAAAGTGGCTTATTTATATTGATACGTGCACTTACCTCGTATATCCTAGAAGTGAGTAGAGGTAAAGTTCCTGAAATAGTCCTTGGAAAGATATGCAATCCGTTTGCTAAATCTTTATGTGCATATACTTCCAGAAGAAGATGTTTTGCCTTATTGATACAGTTTTTCAAGGATCAGGAGGAGCACATTTCTAAAGTTAGCCCTTGTAGAAGATTCTATAGAATCTAGATCCCAAAGGATCGAAATCTGTCCCGATGACAGTTGTTGTACTCTTTTACCTTGGTGAGTTTTCTTGAAGTTTCTCACATGAGGTTTTTAACGAGGCAACAAAGTGCAAATGCAATTTGTATCGCCATGCACTCTTTCTCCATATTTTTCCCACTGGGTTTTCGGAGTTTTAACGAGGCATGTGTTGGTCACGGTATTCGCCCAAGGGGGAGTGTTAAGTAACCCTAGTTAGGGTTATGTGGGCAAATACCTGCTTTGCCCTTAGGAGTCTCACATCTCTATATAAGGAACATGTACACCCCTCATAATACAGAGATCAGAAAGAGGCCAGAGGCCCAACCCTATATCCAGTGTCTCGTGTGTTTCCTCTGTCGTGCTTATGGGAAGGGAGACGGGTTCTTTACATCTTCTTGCGCCTCTACTGCTGATGGGAGGGAAGGGAGCGGATCTGCTGATCCGTCAACAAACGTCGTCGCCGACCCGTGTTCTCCGGTCGATGCGTGGGGCCGAAACTAGTACGGCTACGAAGCGTGCATGGTGCTGGTGGTGCGGTGGGCTGGTGGGCCGCATCACGGTTTTTTTGGTGGGTCCAGGCTCCCACCTCGGAGGAGGAGTGGGGGAGGGAAGGCCGGAAGGCCGCCGAAACGAGGTATGCTGGGCCACTACTTGCTAGTCTACAGCTGCTAGGACTAGTGACCACCAGCGCTTGCATTGCAATTCCGTCGAGCTGGCTGTTGACGGACCGGTGGTGGAGACTGATCGTAGCTCCGGCAGCGACGGCGAGCCTTGTTTTCGTAACGTAACAGTTGATATCGATATAGGTAAGCGTAAATTAAACGGTGGTGAACACGTCGCAGGAACCGAACTATGCGTAGACTCTGTGAAGCAACGGCGGACGCATGACAAGAATTTATGCGGGAGCAAAAAACCCACATGAGAGGGATAGACGAGATCTAGCTTATCGGACGGATCGACGTCATAATGAAAACGGAGCGAGGGACAGAGGTGCCAGGAAGGGGCGGAGTCGGACGGCATCGCATTGGGAATGAGCCAGCGGCGAAAACGGGGCATCGAACAAACTGGTTTAGGTGGTGTCAGGAAAATTAGGCTCAGACTCGTAGATGCAAGGACTGGTCCTAGAGGATCCGACAAGAAGGCTCGTGACATGGTTGCTTTAGGACATGTTCCAAACCTTTAGACCTAACTCTTAGTTGATTTTAGCTGGGTTGGGGCATCTAATAACTAATACTTATTTGATGGGTATAGATAATAATTAGTTGATCCATTCTAAACCACTTAGCTAATTTTAGTCACTAGCTATTAATTTTAGAGGTTTAGAATAAGATTTTATACTTTCTGAAACTTTATTTTTTTTCTACACATAACACTAAATAATCAAGGCATAAAGGAGTGTACAAAATTGAGGGGGCATGGCCCACTTTGTCCCCCTATGTATCCGCCTCTGCTGTGGAGCCACTCATCTTAGTCTAGGTCTAACCTGATACGTGTCCAAGGATGTGAACCTGATCTTAAAAGACTAGTTTGACAACTTTATTTTTTTAAAAAAATTCTCATTTCTCGAAGAAAAATTGAGAAAATGAGGTTGACAAATTAGCCCTAAAGTAAAAAAAAAAACCTTCGAGCGAGGCTGATTCATGTTTGCCTACAAATATTCTGGAGTACTGACCAATAATTAACACCGGCCACTTACTCTGATGCACTCGATTGCTCCACCGAACTGATTCCCTACACGGTCACATGGCTACTTTACTTTGCGTGACATGACATGGCTAAACTTTTGGTTAGACAAAAAGCCATTTTGTCTCAACTTGCAGATGACGAGAGATGACCCTGCCCGTGAGATCTTTTTTTTTGGTGGGGGTGGCTACCTCCACCAGTTTTCATAGTTCCATAAAAAAGATGGTCGTATAGCTAATGCAGTCGATTTATGCAAGAAAGAGGATTCTATATTTTTTATGCAGTCGAGTTAGATCAGAAAGATGATCGTATAGCTAATTTCTTCTGGGCAAATGGTCAATTTATTCTGGATTATATACATGCTTCGGTGATGTGGTGTAATTTGAAACGACATTTAAGTCTGATATGTTTGAAATGCCTTTTGCACTGCTCCTTGGAACCAACCATCATAAACAAACAATATTTTTGGGGCAGCACTGCTATTTAATGAAACTATCGAATCATGTGTTTGGCTATCTGAAACCTTTCGGACAACAATGTCGGGCAATCATCCAAGCACAATTTTTACTGATCAAGATGCTGCCATGCTTTACTGATCAAGATGCTGCCATGCCAGGAGCAGTTGCTTATGTATTCCCAAATACTAATCATCGACTTTGTATTTAGCACATTTATCTTAATGTTGCTAAACATCTTGGACATGTGATTCATAAGTTTCCTGAGGAGTTTCTTCCTGAATTTAAGAGGTGTGTCTATCAAGATAGATTAGAGAAATATTTTAAAAAGAAATGGAATAAATTGTTGGCTAAATACGGCCTCGAGGACAACATGTGGATGCAAAATCTACATAAATTGAGGGAAAGTGGGTTGCTGTCTATCGTGAGTCTTTTACAGCTGATATAGCATCGACTCAGAGGAGCGAAGGTATGAATAATGCCTTCAAGAATAGGTCTCATAGGAAGCTTGGTATTTCTGAACTACTTGCCGAATGTGATAAGGTTGCAACTAACCTACATGAAAATGAATTGAATGAAGATTTAAAATCATGTATAAAGAGTCCGACTATTTATGCCCAAAATCTACCTTTGTTGAAGATTGCAGATGAATCATATACACGGAGGATGTATAAAGAGTTTGAAGAAGAATTTAAAAAGCAATTTTTTATTCATGTAAATTGTTAAAGGCTGAGAGGTCGATATCAACATTCATGGTTACACATATGTATTCTAATTATGGAGCCACAGTTTGTATTCGACAATGCACATATGACCATTACATGTTCTTGCAGAATGTATGAATCCATAAGTATGTATATAAAGTTTAAATTCAATACATGCATGCAAACTATATTATAGGTATCTACTATTAAATGTTGAAAACTGGGTTTTTCATCTTACAGGGTTATTGTGCAAGCACACCTTCAATGTATTTGATAGGAATGAGGTTTTCATTTTTCTATCACAATATATAATGAAGAGATGGACAAGATATGCAAAAAGAGAATACTATATTGAAAAAAGGGAACTAAGAATGAGAACTTAAGAGCATATGCAGCACGTCCGTCTCGAAGAGCAACATCCCTTACATTGAAGTGTTCGGTGTCAAAATCACTTCTGGATGATTTAGAGAAAGCATTTGATAAGTTGGAGATGGACACAGATGATTCTCTAAGCAAGATGCAAGAAAATAAGATTCATGTGGTTGAAAAAATAGTGGTACATACAAAGTAAATGGTTCGATATCATTTAGAGTTCTTCATATTGTGAAAGGCGCAAAGATTAAACGAGCAAAGGGTGTAGTTAAAAAGAATACATGGAAGAAAAAGAAATACTCTCAAACCAAAGGTACTGATACTGTCCATTATATCATGTCAAATGTGATATCCTGGCCCTAGTGGATGGTGATATCCTAGCCCAACGATTAATAGAATTAATAGAGTAATCATACCAACAAGGTGCATCTTCTTTTTCGGAAGCCTGTCTCGAAAGAACCTCCAAATTAAGTGTGCTTGGCCTGGAGCAATCTTAGGATGGGTGACCGATCGGATTGTCTTCTCGGGGTGTATGGGTGAGGATAAAGTACACACAAAAGACTCGTGTTGGGTCTATGTGGATGGTCTATGATTCTATAGGGCTGCCAGGAGTAAGTATCGTTGGTCCGAGAGTGGACAGGTTGTTACAAATGGTATCGGAACCGACCCTCACAATTTTACGATCGTGTGTGGACTAGTGGTTCGGGCATATGGCACATAGCGCATGTGGGCCCGGAGTGATCACATGGCATGGTATATGGCGACATTAGACACACAGATGTTGCCAAGAGGGGAGTTTCCTGGCTTGGGGTTGACCGACGAGGACGTCGGTCCTATAAGAGGGTTGGATTGTGATATCCTGGCCCTATTGGATAGTGATATCATGTACAAGGCTTAATAGAATTAATAGAGTACTCATAACAATAAGGTGCATTTTTTAAAGCATGTCTTGAAAAAACCTCCGAGTTAAGCGTGCTTGACCTAGAGCAATCTTGGGATGAGTGACCGACCGGGAAGTCGTCTCGGTTGTGCATGAGTGAGGACAAAATGCGCACAAAAAACTCATGTTGGTTTGTGTGAATGGTCTATGATCTTAGAGGGTTGGCAGGAGTAAGTACCACCGGTTTGGGGTGAACCGGGTGTTACATCAAATTTTCCATTGAAGTTGCTTATATTATTATTTTTTATCTAATTATAGGAGTTCAAATTAATAATACGGTACAACATGATGAGGAGGATGTTCAGCCAAATCAATTGACATTAAGGGGGTGTTTGAATGCACTCGAGTTAATAGTTAGTTGACTAAAAAATTACTAGTAAAAATCAGCTAGCTAATAAATAACTAGTTAACTATTAACTAATCTATACTACCTATTAAGGCTGCAAGGGGTAGGCTGCCTCCCCTGGTTCTGCCTTCGGTGAATCTACACCGTCCAATCGCTTCTGTAAATCTACACCGTCCGCCCCTGCTTACGCCCACGTTCGTCCTCGTCTCCACGCCCACGTTCGTCCCCCGCCTCCCCCTCTCCCACCCCGTGTGAGCCGCCGCCCCTGCTCCCCCTGTTCGCACCCGCCGCCCCTGCTCCCCATGTCCCGCGCCGCGGTGACAGGATCCGAGAACACCCATGCGGACGCGTCCAGGATTCAAGGCCTCCCCCTCCCTTCCCCTGCCCTCACCCCCCTCGGCGATGCCCGGATTCATGGTGGCGCAGGCGCTGGAGGCGTCCACAGGGGGCGACACCGTGACCCTGCGCCCGTTCGACATCAGCGCTCCTCCCCCCCCCCCCCCCCGACCACCGTCGATTTGTAGAAGCTCCTCGCCCGTGCTTAAGGACGCAGTGAGGGCGTCCACACCACCGTGCCCCCGCCTGCCAAGATGTCGTGCGCGTCTTCCTTCCCCGGCTGCCGAGATGCCGCGCACGACCCCCCACCAACGGCGCCCTTCCTCCCCAAATGCTGCCGAGTCCCCACCAACAGCGCCCTTCCTTCCCCGGCTGTCGAGATGTCACGCGGCCTTCAACGCCGGATCTCGCCCCATGGCCACCAACGACGCCCTTCCTTCCCCGGCTGCAAGGATGCGACTACCCCACCAACGGCAACGACGCCCTTCCTCCCCCACATGCTGCGCGCGGCCGAGATCCCGCGCGGCTCCCCCACCAACGGTGCCCTTCCTTCCCCCGGCTGCCGAGGTGCCGCGCGGCCTTCAACGCCGGATCTCGCCCCATGGCCTCCAACGACGCCCTTCCTTCCCCGACTGCCGAGATGCGACCACTGCCGCTCCCCGAGGAGGTGGTGCCGATGTACCTACGACCTGCTCCTTCCACCTCCTCGCCTTTCTATGAGAACGCCGCCAACCTGCTCAACTTGGCACCGCCGCCTCCATATCAGCCATCTCCCGCATGGTGTCTCGACGTCGTCCCTCGCTGAGCACCCCCTCGTGCTTGGCCATGAGCGGCAGCGTGCTGAACTCCCGTTCGTTTGGTTCATCGCTCGGTGGAAGCGCTGTGGCGGAGCTCGGCAGTAGACCTCACCGTGGACTCAGGAGGCCGACATCCCCAATCATAGCGAGAGGGACGACCAGCAGGACACAGTCCAAGCGGCAAGGCTTCCCCATGGTAGATACGAGACGATTTCTAGAGTTCAGTTATCCTGAGGTATGGATCTTGCTCCATTCATCCTCGATTTGGAAATCAACATGGTTATCCAACTAGAATCAAAGCCTTCAACCCTAATTGTGTTGGCTCGATTAGTCCTCTATGCATTTAGGGTTAGCTTGATACATATTAGATTTAAGTTTTGGAAATGTTTTTGGAAAAGTAAGAATACAAAATGCATGACCATATTGTTAATCTGTTTTTGTGATTTTGCAAGAAGCATATGTTGTCGATTTAATTTAAAATTAACACGACCGAATAATATAGACAACAAAGGTGATAAATGTGCTGCTGCAGAGCATGTCATCATACCTGAAACAATATCAAACCAGATTCAACAAAACGTCTTCCAATTCGTCCTGTCAAGAACAAAGAGGATGGTTCTGGTGAACGTTATAAAAAGCAATCTAGAACAAATGATATGGTGACACGTGCTATTAAGAGTATCAAGTATAGATTTTAATTTTATTTTTCGTTATTTGGCCTTGACGACCAAGCACTACTATTTATCACATGAAAGGCCCCAGTTAAGCATTCCTTTATTTGACCAGAAATTGATATAAGTAATTTCGATTGTATTATGAATTCAAACAGTTTTTAGAGTTAAAACATTAGTACCTTTAGATATTGTAATTCTTTTGGAGCTTACTCTCCCAGTCTAAAGTGAATTTTGAAGATTTAATCATTACAAGTCTTGTGGAAATGTGGAATACCATTGTGGGTTGCACCTTCTCACATAGACCTATTACGTGTTCTCCCTTTAGAAGCTTGTGAAGGTTCTTCATCCCCACATGTGCTAAACGGCGATGCCACAGCCAGCCCATGCTAGTCTTAGCAATTAAGCATGCATCTAGACCGGCCTCCTCTTTTGCAAAATCAACTAAATAAAGTTTGTCGTCTAGTACACCCTTAAAAGCTAATGAACCATCACTTCTTCTAAAGATAGACACATCTACATTTGTGAATAAACAGTTATATCCCATATTACAAAGTTGACTCACATACAACAAGTTATATCCAAGCGACTCAACTAAGAACACATTACAAATAGAGTGCTCGAATGAAATAGCAATTTTTCCTAACCCTTTCACCTTGCCTTGGTTCCCATCACCGAATATGATTGAATCTTGGGGATCCTTGTTCTTGACGTAGGAAGAGAACATCCTCTTTTCCCCCGTCATGTGGTTTGTGCATCCACTGTCGATAATCCAGCTTGAGCCCCCGGATGCATAAACCTGCAAGGCAAATTTAGGCTTGGGTCTTAGGTACCCAACTCATGTTGGGTCCTACAAGGTTAGTTACAATAGTCTTAGGGACCCAAATGCAAGTCTTGTCTCCCTTACATTTGGCCCCTAATTTCCTAGCAATTACCTTCTTATCCTTTCTACAAATAGCAAAGGAAGCATTGCAAGCATCATAAATTGTAGAAGGTTCATTTATTACTTTCCTAGGAGCATGAACAATATTTCTTCTAGGCATATGATGAACAACATTTTTCCTAGTCAAATTTCTATCATGCATAATAGAAGAACTGGAAGCAATCATGGCATGAGAGTTAAAAGCATCATAACTTCTATAAACATTCCTAGAATGTCTCCTATCATGATACATGAAAGCATGGTTCTTTTTAGTCCTACTAGCCATAGGGGCCTTCCCTTTCTCCTTGGCGGAGATGGAAGCCTTATGGCTTGTTAAGTTCTTGACTTCCCTTTTGAAGCCAAGACCATCCTTATTTGAGGGGTGTCTACCAATCGTGTAGGCATCCCTTGCAAATTTTAGCTTGTCAAATTCACTTTTGCTAGTCTTGAGTTGGGCATTAAGACTAGCCACTTCATCATTCAATTTAGAAATTGAAACTAGGTGTTCACTACAAGCATCAACATTAAGATCTTTACACCTATTGCAAATTTCAACATGTTCTACACAAGATGTTGATTTATTAGCTATTTCTAACTTAGCATTCAAATCAACATTTATGCTCTTTAAGCTAGAAATAGAGTCATGGCATGTAGACAGTTCACAAGAAAGCATTTCATTCCTTTTAATTTCTAATGCAAGAGAATTTTGTTGCCTCTACAAATTTATCATGCTCTTCATACAAAAGATCCTCTTGCTTTTCTAACAACCTATTCTTATCATTCAAGGCATCAATTAATTCATTAATCTTATCAACCTTAGTTCTATCTAGGCCCTTGAATAAACATGAATAGTCTATTTCATCATCATCACTAGACTCATCCTCACTTGAAGAAGCATAAGTAGTATTGTTTCGAGTACATACCTTCTTCTCCTTTGCCATGAGGCATGTGTGATGCTCGTTTGGGAAGAGGAATGATTTGTTGAAGGCGATGGCGGCGAGTCCTTCGTTGTCGGAGTCGGACGAGGAGCAATCTGAATCCCACTCCTTTCCAAGATGTGCCTCGCCCTTTGCCTTCTTATAGTTCTTCTTCTTTTCCCACTTTCCACTCTTCTTTTCCTGGTCACTATCATTATCGGGGCAATTAGCGATAAAATGGCCAATCTTACCACATTTGAAGCAGGAGTGCTTCCCCTTCGTCTTGTTCTTGTTGGGGTGCTCCTTGCGACCCTTTAGCGCCGTCTTGAACCGCTTGATAATGAGGGCCATTTCTTCCTCATTAAGCCCGGCCGCCTCAACTTGCGCCACCTTGCTAGGTAGCGCCTCCTTGCTCCTTGTTGCTTTGAGAGCAACGGTTTGAGGCTCGTGGATTGGGCCATTCAACGCATCATCCACGTATCTCGCCTCCTTGATCATCATCCGCCCGCTTACAAATTTCCCAAGAATTTCTTCGGGCGACATCTTGGTGTACCTAGGATTCTCACGAATATTGTTTACAAGATGTGGATCAAGGACAGTAAAGGACCTTAGCATTAGGCGGACGACGTCGTAGTCCGTCCATCGCGTGCTTCCATAGCTCCTTATCTTATTGACGAGGGTCTTGAGCCTGTTGTACGTTTGGGTTGGCTCCTCCCCCCTGATCATCGCGAATCTTCCGAGTTTGCCCTCCACCAACTCCATCTTGGTGAGCATGGTAACGTCGTTCCCCTCATGTGAGATCTTGAGCGTGTCCCAAATTTGCTTGGCGTTATCCAAGCCGCTCACCTTATGGTATTCATCCCTGCACAATGATGCTAGAAGAATAGTAGTAGCTTGTGCATTTTTGTGAATTTGCTCATTAATAAATATAGGACTATCAGTACTATCAAATTGCATTCCACTCTCGACTATCTCCCATATGCTTGGATGGAGAGAGAACAAGTGACTACGCATTTTGTGACTCCAAAATCTGTAGTCCTCTCCATCAAAATGAGGAGGTTTACCAAGTGGAATGGAGAGTAAATGAGCATTGGTACTTTGAGGAATACGAGAGTAATCAAAAGAGAAGTTAGAATTAATCGTCTTCTTTTTCTCGTAGTCGTTGTCGTCATCCTTTTGGGAGGAGGAAGATTCATCGCTGTCGTAGTAGACTATCTCCTTGATGCGCCTTGTTTTCTTCTTCCTCCCGTCTTTTCTTTTGTGGCCCGAGCCTGAGTCAGTAGGCTTGTCATCCTTTGGATCATTGATGAAGGACTCCTTCTCCTTATCATTGACCACCATCCCCTTGCCCTTAGGATCCATCTCTTCGGGCGATTAGTCCCTTTCTTGAAGAGAACGCCTCTGATACCAATTGAGAGCACCTAGAGGGGGGTGAATAGGTGATCCTGTAAAAACTTGAAACTTAGTCCACAAAACTTGATTAGGAGTTAGCACAATTAAGCCAAGTGGCTAGAGAGGAGAGCTTGCACAACACGATAACCACAGAGAGATCAACACAGAGATGGCACAGTGGTTTATCCCGTGGTTCGGCCAAGTCCAACACTTGCCTACTCCACGTTGTGGCGTCCCAACGGACGAGGGTTGCAATCAACCCCTTTCAAGCGGTCCAAAGACCCACTTGAATACCATGGTGTTTTGCTTTCACTTTACTATATCCCACTTGCGAGGAATCTCCACAACTTGGAGCCTCTCGCCCTTACACTTTGATGTTCACAAAGAAGCACGGAGTAAGGGAGGGATGAGCAACGCACACAAGACACGAAATCAGAGTACCAACACGCACACAAGTCACAACAAGAGCTCACAACACAACTCGACGAGTTCACAACTCAAATGGAGCTCTAGTTGCTATCACAAAGAATCAAATGCGCGGAATCGAAGTCTTGGTGCTTAGGAATGCTTAGAGAATGCTTGGTGTACTCCTCCATGCGCCTAGGGGTCCCTTTTATAGCCCCAAGGCAGCTAGGAGCCGTTGAGAGCATTCCAGGAAGGCAATTCTTGCCTTCTGTCGCCTGGCGCACCGGACAGTCCGGTGCACCACCGGACACTGTCCGGTGCGGATCTCTTGCCTTATATGGCGAAACCGACTGTTGGCGCTTTGGAGCCGTTGGCGCACCGGACAGTCCGGTGCCCCCTTCTAGCCGTTGGCTCGGCCACGCATCGCGCACGGATTACGCGGCCGACCGTTGGCCCGACCGACCGTTGGCTCACCGGACAGTCCGGTGCACACCGGACAGTCCGGTGAATTATAGCTGTACGTCGCCGACGATTTCCTGAGAGCAGCAAGTTCGCCTGAGTCAGCCTGGCGCACCGGACACTGTCCGATGCACCACCGGACAGTCCGGTGCACCCAGACTGAGCTGACTTCGGCTAAACAAAGCCATCTTAAATTCCAACTTGATTTTTCCTGTTTCCAGCACTTAGACATAATACATTAGTCTCCAAAACAATATACTAAGTATTAGAAACATACCTTTATACTTGATTTGTACTTTGTCCACCATTTAACACTTGGGCACTTGTGTTGGACACTAAATCACCAAAATACTTAGAAATGGCCCAAGGCCACATTTCCCTTTCAAATACCCACTTGGTTCCCACAACGTTTTGCTTTGGACGTGGCACCAGTGTCCAAACTTCATTTCTCTTGAAGTTATTGAGCTCTTCCTGCATGGCCAACACCCAGTCCGGATCTAGCAAGGCCTCTTCTATCCTGAAAGGCTCAATAGAAGAGACAAAAGAGTAATGCTCACAAAAATTAACTAATCTAGAGCGAGTAGTTACTCCGTTACTTAGATCACCCAAAATCTGATAGATGAGATGATTCCTTTGAATCGTTGCTCGGACTTGAGTTGGAGGGGCTTGAGGTGCTTCTTCCTCCATAACATCATTATCTTGTGCTCCCCCTTGATCACATGCCTCCTCTTGATGAACCTATTCATCAGTTTGAGTTGGGGAATGCACCATTGTTGAGGAAGAAGGTTGATCTTGCTCCTTTTGTTCCTGTGGTCGCACATCTCCAATCGCCATGGTGCGTATTTCGGCCGTTGGAACATCTTCTTCATCTACATCATCAATATCAACTTGCTCTCTTGGAAAACCATTAGTCTCATCAAAGACAACGTCGCTAGAGACTTCAACCAAACCCGATGATTTGTTGAAGACTCTATATGCCTTTGTATTTGAGTCATAACCTAACAAAAACCCTTCTACAACTTTGGGAGCAAATTTAGAATTTCTACCTTTCTTCACTAGAATATAGCATTTACTCCCAAATACACGAAAATATGAAACGTTGGGTTTGTTATCGGTTAGAAGCTCATACGAAGTCTTCTTGAGGAGGCGATGAAGGTAGACCCGGTTTATGGCCTGGCAAGCCGTGTTCACGGCTTCAGACCAAAACCGCTCGGGCGTCTTGAACTCTCCAAGCATCGTCCTTGCCATGTCTATGAGCGTCCTGTTCTTCCTCTCTATCACACCATTTTGCTATGGTGTGTAGGGAGCGGAGAACTCGTGCTTGATTCCTTCCTCCTCAAGGTACTCCTCCACTTGAAGGTTCTTGAACTCGGACCCGTTGTCGCTCCTTATCTTCTTCACCTTGAGCTCAAATTAATTTTGAGCTCTCCTTAGAAAGCGTTTAAGGGTCCCTTGGGTTTCTGTTTTATCCTGCAAGAAGAATACCCAAGTGAAGTGGGAAAAATCATCAACTATAACAAGACCATACTTACTTCCCCCAATGCTGAGGTAGGCGACGGGTCCGAAGAGGTCCATATGCAGCAGCTCCAGGGGTCTTGATGTGGTCATTACGTTCTTGTGTGATGAGCATTTCCCACTTGTTTACCTGCTTGACAAGCTGCACAAGGTCTATCTTTTTCGAAAGTTACATTTGTTAGACCTAACACATGTTCTCCCTTTAGAAGTTTGTGAAGGTTCTTCATCCCAACATGTGCTAGACGGCGATGCCACAACCAACCCATGCTAGTCTTAGCAATTAAGCATGCATCTAGATCGGCCTCCTCTTTTGCAAAATCAACTAAATAGAGTTTGCCGTCTAGTACACCCTTAAAAGCTAATGAACCATCACTTCTTCTAAAGACAGACACATCTACATTTGTAAATAAGCAATAGTAGCCCATATTACATAATTGACTGACGGACAACAAGTTATACCCGAGCGATTCAACTAAAAATACCTTAGAGATGGAATGCTCGGATGAAATAGCTATTTTTCCTAGTCCTTTAACCTTGCCTTGATTCCCGTCACCGAATATGATTGAATCTTGGGAATCTTTATTCTTGACGTAGGAGGTGAACATCTTCTTCTTCCCGTCATGTGGTTTGTGCATCCGCTGTCGATAATCCAGCTTGAGCCCCTGGATGCATAAACCTGCAAGGCAAATTAGGCTTGGGTTTTAGGTACACAACTCTTGTTGGGTCCTACAAGGTTAGTAATAATAGCCTTAGGAACCCAAATGCAAGTTTTGTCTCCCTTGCATTTTGCCCCTAATTTCCTAGCAACCGCTTTCTTATTTTTACATGTGAGTACAAAATCAGTGTTTCAGGCATGTATAACAATATCACTTTCATTATGCATTTTCCTAGGCACATGAAGAACATTTCTTCTAGGCATATGATGAATAATATTTTTCCTTGGCAAATCTCTACCATGCACAAAGGAAGAACTTGAAGCAATCATGGCATGTGAATCATAAGCATCACAACTCCTATTATGATAAGCATTTCTAGAAAATTTTCTATCATAAATAAATGCATGATTCTTTTGACTACTATTAGCCATAGGAGCCTTCCC
Organism: Zea mays; assembly: GCF_902167145.1. Taxonomy (NCBI): domain Eukaryota; kingdom Viridiplantae; phylum Streptophyta; class Magnoliopsida; order Poales; family Poaceae; genus Zea; species Zea mays. Next base: position 133,619,753 of record NC_050105.1, on the reverse strand, counting down.
CTTTTCCTTGTTGAACATGGGAACTCTTTGGCTTGTTAAGTTCTTGGCTTCTCTCTTGAAGCCAAGCCCATCCTTAATTGAGGGGTGTCTACCAATGGTGCAGGCATCCCTTGCAAATTTTAGTTTATCAAAATCATTCTTGCTAGTCTTAAGTTGGGCATTAAGACTAGCCACTTCACCATTTAATTTTGCAATAGAAGTAAGGTGCTCAACACATGCATCAATATTAAAATCCTTACACCTATTGCAAATTACTACATGTTCAATACATGAACTAGATTTATTAGCTATCTCTAACTTAGTATTTAAATCATCATTAATACTCTTTAAGCTAGAAATAGATTCATGGCATGTAGATAATTCACATGAAAGCATTTTATTTCTTTTAACTTCTAAAGCAAGAGAATTTTGCGTACTAACAAATTTATCATGCTCTTCATATAAAAGATCCTCTTGCTTTTCTAACAATCTATCCTTCTCATTCAAGGCATCAATCAATTCATTGATCTTATCAATTTTAGTTCTATCTAAACCTTTGAATAAACTTGCATAGTCTACTTCATCATCACTAGATTCATCATCACTTGAAGAAGCATATGTAATAGTATTTTGAGTGCTTACCTTCTTCTCCTTTGCCATGAGGCAGGTGTGATGCTCGTTGGGAAAGAGAGACGATTTGTTGAAGGCTGTGGCGACGAGTCCTTCGTCGTCAGAGTCGAACGAAGAACAATCCGAGTTCCACTCTTTTCCAAGGTGTGCCTCGCCCTTAGCCTTCTTGTAAACCTTCTTGTTCTCTCTCTTCCCATTCTTGCTTGTTCCTGGTCACTATCATTGTCGGGACAGTTAGCAATAAAGTGACCAATCTTACCACACTTGAAGCAGGAGCGCTTTCCCTTCGTCTTGCTCTTGTTGGGATGCTCCTTGCGACCTTTGAGTGCCGTCTTGAAGCGCTTGATGATGAGGACCATTTCATTCTCATTTAGCCCGGCCGCCTCAACTTGTGCCTCCTTGCTAGGTAGCGTCTCCCTGCTACTTGTTGCTTTGAGAGCAACGGTTTGAGGCTCGTGGATCGGCATTGGGCCATTCAACGCCTCATCAACATGTCTTGCCTCCTTGATCATCATTCGCCCGCTTACGAACTTTCCGAGTATTTCCTCGGGCGTCATCTTGATGTACCTAGGATTCTCACGAATAGAGTTTACAAGATGAGGATCAAAGACAGTGAAGGACCTTAGCATAAGTCGGACGACATCGTGGTCCGTCCATCTCGTGCTCCCATAGCTCCTTATCTTGTTGACCAGGGTCTTGAGCCTATTGTACGTTTGAGTTGGCTCCTCTCCCCTGATCATCGCGAACCTTCCTAGTTCGCCTTCCACCAACTCCATCTTGGTGAGCATGGTGGTGTCGTTCCCCTCATGGGAGATCTTGAGGGTGTCCCAGATCTGCTTGGCGTTATCCAAGCCGCTCACCTTATGGTATTCTTCCCTGCACAAGGATGCTAAAAGAACAGTAGTAGCTTGTGCATTTTTATGGATTTGTTCATTGATAAACATAGAATTATCCGAACTATCGAATTGCATTCCATTTTCTACTATCTCCCATATACTTGGATGAAGAGAGAACAAATGGCTACACATTTTGTGACTCCAAAATCCGTAGTCCTCTCCATCAAAGTGTGGGGGTTTACCAAGAGGAATGGAAAGCAAATGAGCATTGGAATTTTGCGGAATACGAGAATAATCGAAAGAAAAGTTCGAGTTAACCGTTTTCTTTTTCTCCTCGTATTCGTCATCCTTTTGAGAAGAGGAAGATTCGTCGCTGTCGTAGTAGACAATCTTCTTGATGCGCCTCTTCTTCTTTCCATCCTTCTTCTTATGACTTGAGCCTGAGTCAGTGGGCTTGTCGTCTTTTGGCTCATTGATGAAGGACTCCTTCTCCTTGTCGTTGATCACCATCCCCTTTCCCTTAGGATCCATCTCTTCGGGCGATTAGTCCCTTTCGTGAAGAGAACGGCTCCGATACCAATTGAGAGCACCTAGAGGGGGTGAATAGGTGATCCTGTAAAAACTTAAAACTTATAACCACAAAACTTGGTTAAGTATTAGTACAATGGAATCAAGTGGCTAAGGACTGAGCTCTTGCGAAACACAATAGTTGCAGTGAGAACAAGCACAAGAGACACGATGATTTATCTCGTGGTTCGGCCAAGTATAACACTTGCCTACTCCACGTTGTGGCGTCCCAACGGACGAGAGTTGCACTCAACTCCTCTCAAGTGATCCAATGATCAACTTGAATACCACGGTTTTCTTCTTTCTTTACTCTTTCCCATTTGCGAGGAATCTCCACAACTTGGAGTCTCTCGCCCTTACAATAAGGATCAAAGTAAAAGCACTAGAGTAAGGGAGGGAAGCAACACACACAAATCCACAGCAATACGCAAACACACAGCCAAGACTTGAGCTCAAATGACTAGCACAAAGTTCACCACTAGAACGGAGCTCAAATCACTAAGAATGTCAATCGAGTGTGCAAAGACGGAGTGTGAATGATTAAGAATGCTCAAAGTATGTTTTGTGTACTCCTCCATGCGCCTAGGGTTTCCTTTTATAGCCCCAAGGCAGTTAGGAGCCGTTGAGAGCAATCTAGGAAGGCAATTCTTGCCTTCTGTCGGGTGGCGCACCGGACAGTCCGGTGTGCCACCGGATAGACACTGTTCACTATCCGGTGCAGATTGCTTTCCTAATTTGGCGCAGCCGACCGTTGAAGATTTGGAGCCGTTAGCGCACCGAACATTGTCCGGTGCACACCGGACAGTCCGGTGCCCCCATCAGACCGTTGGCTCGGCCACGCGTCACGCGCGGATTGCGCGGCCGACCGTTGGCTGACCGGACAGTCCGGTGATTTTTAGCCGTACGCCGCCGACGAAATCCCGAGAGCGGCCATTTTGACCAAAGCCAGCCTGGCGCACCGGACACTGTCCGGTGCACCCAGACTGCGTAGAGTCTTGGCTGCACAGCCAAGTCCTTTTTCCTTTTGTCTTTTCTCTGATTCTAGCACTTAGACAAATATGTTAGTACACAAAAAACAATGTACTAAGTCTAGAATCATACCTTTGTGTTGATTTGCACTTCATTCACCATTTGACACAGTTTAACACTTAGACCATTTGTGTTGGCACTTAATCACCAAAATACTTAGAAATGGCCCAAGGGCACATTTCCCTTTCAGTTGTACTATTACCATGTTTGGCACAAATGATATTGCTTCTTAAAAATGTAGCTTATCTAAAAAAGTAGTGAAAATAGCTTCTATTTGTTATATATTATTAGTTCATTTTATGAAGCGGTTAAATTGATAAGTTATTGCATAAACATCCTATTTGATAGAGTTTATGCTTAAAACTACGAAGAAGTTGTGTCAAAAAGGATCTACACTTGCCAGCCTAGGTCAGGCTTAGGGATGAAAACGATCGAAAACGAAATCGTCTATACGAAAATGGTGTCCATCAATCACGAAAATTTATCCGGTTTTATAATTAATCTACTTATTAACGACTGCAAAATTTATCTGGTTTTATAATTAATCTATGCAAAATTTATCCGGTTTTATAATTAATCTACTTATTAACGACTGCAATACGATATTGATAGATATTTAAAATTAAAACTTTAAATGCGATAATTTTCGAAAACGATACAGTTACAATGTCTCAATTACGAGATTTTCGATTACGGACCTCATTTACGGAATTTTTTTATAATGGTTACGAGGCCGAGATTTTCGATTACGGAAACAATACTATGCTGATAGATACTCAGTCTTACATCGGTAGGCGAGATGGGACCAGGGCCGACCCTGAGGGGGTGCGGTGGGTGCGGCCGCATCGGGCCCCCTAGCCACTGAACGTTAGCATTTTTTTATTAAACCTATCTATTCTAGACACAAATATGCAAAAAAAAATGATACGCTACCGAGTTATTGACTAGTCTCGTTTATATTATTAAACTAATGTCTCAATTACTTATCGAATACTCCATCCGTTTTAAAATAGTATTTGGTTTAGCTCTTAATTTTTATGTTTATATTGATGATGATAAATCCACTAAAGAAGCAGAACAAATTTTATTTTGATATAGAGAGAGTATATTATAAACTATACATATGATGGTTGCTTCGGTAGAGAGAAGCTTTTTAAAATTAAATTTTTTTTATGAACTATTTATGGTCAACAATAACTCAAGAGAGGTTAAATAGCTTGACGATTCTATATATCGAAAAAAAAAGTTGTTGGATGAGCTTGATCTCGATGATATAAGCGATGACTTAGTATCACAAAATGTTAGAAGATATTTTTAATAATATCATATAACAAGTGTTTTTTGCTATATTTTATATATGTTATCTTATAAACTTTAAAATAGTGCATAGTAATTTTTATACGTCAAATATTCGGTAATATATGTATAGTTATATATATTTGTGTGTGGACGGAATCTCTATATCGAATTTCGCACTGGATCCCTGAAAAGTCAGGAACGGGCGAACGGCCCTGGATGGGACAGTCACTACACGTTGCTTTCACGGGACGCATCTAATGCGATCGTGTTCCCGTTCTACAGTCACGTTTACGTGGTGTTATGGCGCTTCGTCGACACCGGAACTACATCTTAGATCTGCGCATCAAAGCTCACGTCCTAGATCTGCCTGTGTAGTGTAGATCACTGCATGCAGCATTACAGGACCCCGAGCGAGAGCGGCAGAGCATCGGCGCGCACGCGAAACGCAAAGGAGCGAGCAAGACGGCAACAGAAATTTGAGACATGTATACACAGCCACACAGGTGAAGATGATCGCACACAGCATTTCTGCCGCGCTGGCTCATCATCCTTCCCGCCTCACCGTACTGTCTTGTCTGTCTATATCCTAATCCTATCCTATAATAAGATGTGCTGGGGTGGGGGACGCATCTGTGATCTCATCTGGATTTCTCTATTCCTCCGCTTCGTGCAGGCCGCCCAGCTACAGGGACGGCCCGAGGACGGCGACCACCTCGCGGAGCGCGTCGGCGGTGTCGCCGTAGCGCACCTGCGTCAGCGGGAGGCTTCTGCTCTCCACTGCGTCGCCAAGCTGCCATTCGTGCAAGCGCGTCTTGTTATTAATCAGAAAAAAGGCATCAAGCAGTATCAACAAACTAATTGCCTACGTGTCGCAGTCATAAAGATTACTATGCATGTGTAGAGGTCTCATCAAACGTTGATTTTAATATATAAGTTTACTACGCATGTAAAAACAAAAACTAATTTTGACGTGGAGTGGCAGTACGTAGCTGCGTTCCAAAAGAGGACTTGATGCACATTCTAAAAAAAACAAAAACAAAAAAGACTTGATGCAATGGGCCAAGACATGCTGTGCGAAAAAAAAAGAGGTGGAAGGGCGTGTGGAGGATTCCTCACTCACCTCATCCATGGAGTAGAAGAACTTGTTGGCGACGACAGTGAGCGCCTTCTTGTGCTCTTCGCCCTGGCAGAAGGCGATCAAGCGGCTGAGGTCGATGCACAGGAAGGTGGCCTTGAGCCGGAGGTCCCTCCCAACGAGGTCCCACGACTCCTCGTCGTCCGTCTCCAGGTCCTCCTCCATCGACAAGAGTTCAATGGCGCAGTTCTTGATCCGGCAGAGGCACCCCTTCTGCTCCATCTCGTGGTCGTGCTGGTCCATCGCCCCGCTTTGTTGTGTGTGGGGCCGGGAAGATCGAGACCTGTGCGACACGTAATTATAGGGTGAGGCAACAGCCAAGGAAGCAGAGTGAAAGAAAATCGATTCTAATTGGACCGTGTTTAGACGCGACAGGTATCGTCACCAAGTGGTAGCTCGAGGCAAAAAAGAAGAAGAAGCCACGTATGAAGGGAAGGGGTCGAGTGGTCAATGAGAAGGCAGCAGATTGGCACTCGGATGAACAGAAGGAGACGTTTGGGTAACGGCTTCGTTGTTGCCTGGGCTTGTAGGTCAGGAAAGAAGGCAATCGCTTAAACCCTAAGAAACTGCTCAGTGCCTAGCGAAAAAAAAAGGAAGAAGGAAACTGCTCAGACGTGGAAAGAAGGCAATCCACATACTAGAACTTTGCAACCATAAGAATCCAGACTTTCAGAAAGGCCATGAACTTAGTAGGGAAGAAAGGAGTCATCTCACAAACCCATAAACTACAACAGAGATATCAGCATCCAAGCCTTCGCATTATAGAGAACCCTCTTCGAAAGCATTATCCAGCGGATTTCAACTGCACCGCTTCCTTTTGCCAACAAAATAAAGAATAATACTTAAAACTCGCTGTCCTGATTAAGTTAAACTCGCAAATGTCACGCCATACTTAGATGCTTCTGGGATAAATTCCAGCGTGAAGCTAACTAACTAAACAACCAGACGGGTAGTTCTGTTTGCAGCTGTGCTACGACGCACATGGAGAAACAAACAATGCCTTGACACTAGATAGATATCCCATGTCGCAGATAGGACCTGTTTTCTCAAGAGAAAGTTGTCAAAGATTTCGGCTTTTTTTAGTGTAAAATTGTCTTCTTGAACCCGAGAAACCTAGTTATGTATGCCTCTGTTTTGACCTCAAATTTGGCTCAACGGCATATAAATGATCAAGTCAACCAGTCAAGCTTTGTTTTCCTCTCCTGTCCGCCTCCAAGTGCCTTCCAAGAAAATTCTAGATCGATGCATGCCCATTGGTGTGGCCGTGTGGGGGGGCCCTACTTTGCATTTTAATTCCATTTTCCTGGGCTGCTCTCCTGTTCCAGTTTGGAAAGAAGTGGGGGCACACATAGTACATTGTGACAACAGCTGACTGAAACAGCTTCCGGAACAGCTCATAGAGTTTTCAGATGGACATGGACTTCTCAGATGGATTTCACAAATCACACCTATGAAGACTTGACTGAACTGAAGGGTGATTGGGTTAGGAATGGGGGCACATGAGGAACCGGACCGGACAAGGGAAAGAGGGGAGGGACAGGTGTCTCTCCTCTCATCCATCAACTTGCAGAGGCAAAACGAAACCCGTTAGTTGATCCGAGGAGGAAACTAATAAGAGCAGGTGTACTTCTCTGTCCGGGATATATTTATTTATTTATTTCTAGAGCGAAGGCATCCGTCTGGGGCCCTCCGTTTCAACCCAAGAAGTGAAGGGAGCTTTGGGGTTTCTTCCGAACAGGAAAGCAAACCCGAAGAAGGTGCAGCATTCCGTCGCCTAGGGAATAAACCAACAGGCAACCGGAGCAGGACGAGAGGAACGGCGGAAGGCAAAATAAAGTTCTCAAAGGTCATGCCGATCAACACCAGAGGCGCATGCGATCCGAACGAACCGCTCCCAGCAGAAGACGGAGCGATACCAGATCCCCTGCATTACCAATCCCAATCCCAGTGAGCTCCGACTCAACTCAAATCCGACGATCCCTCGTCTCACCCCCCAGACAAGAAAACACTGTAGATGTGAAGGGAATTTAGCCAACGACGGCGATAAGATGAGATAACCACCCTTGTGTCTTCACAGCGGCGAGAAGCTCGAACCCCCAGACTGAAAGGGAGAAAAAAGTCGCTTCTTTCTCCAATTTACTCGAAACCCCGGCCGATGCATCCGAAGCAGCAGCTCGATAGTTTAACATCCCCTCCAGAAAACAAACAGTGCCTTGCTCTACTCCTCCTACCCTGCCTTTACTTTACTGTTACGGTTACGGGCGGTGGCCCTTATTATTACCCTAACGATTTCCCATCATGCGGGCTCCGCTCAAGTTTCAACCCTTTTAATCCATACAGCAGCAGTTCACCGACGAGTCCGCCGTTAGATTAGATGATGATTGTGTACAGACACATGGCATGAGTATATATATGGATACGTAATGGGTGCCCGCGTTTATCACCCAATTTTATTTTCCCCCGCAGCTGTGATTGCCGCCGCAATTTTATTACCGAAAGATCCAAACTGAAGCAAAGGCTAGTACTGCCGCGCTAAGCTAAGCCAGAGAGAGAGAGAGGGGGACAAGAAAATAAAGCAAGACTGCAAGAGGAACGGAACAGGGCAGGGCCCGGGTGTCTGTGTACCTCTCGCCTCGCCACCAGTTCACCGCCTCCTGCGATGCGCCGCTTGCGGGACAGCGCCTGTAGAAAGGGAAGGGGAGAGGGCAGATTCTTTTGCTCGCTCAATCGCCTACGGATTTTACAGACCCCCCGTGGCCGTGGGTTCGCTCTGCGTGCGTAGCCGTCCATGTCCGCTGGTGTCCCTTATATAGGCGTGGGCGGGCCAAGGATCGAGTTCGGACTCTATGCTGCTGCAGGTGGGCCCTGCCTATGTTCGACTTGTTAAAGCGGACTCGTCATAGCGAGATCTTCTTTGAGCCCCCTGGTTTAACGGTGCCTTCGGTTGACTCCTTGTTAAAGCGGACTCGTCATTATTAGACAAAAAAACATATATTGGCACCAAAAACTGTGCGTGTTCCTATTTGGATGAAAAGAATAAAATATACGGGTGAAGCCTATAACTGAGAGTGAGAGTGATATAAAAGTAGCGGACTAAAACTAAAGTGTCATTTGTTTCAGGAACTGTAACGTAAATGACAATGATAACGATTCGCACTCAAGTGACAGTGATAACAAGTTTGAATAGTCAAGTATCTATTTTTAGTGTAGTATCTAATTACGTTGGACTTAAACAAACATGTTTTAACGTTATCTATTATCCATCATGTTACAATTATGTGAATCAAACAGCTTCTAAGGTGTTGTTTGGTTCATATATCTGTAACGTGATGTTTAACTGATAATGTTAAATCATGTTTGTTTAAGTCTAACTGTAGTTATATACCACACTAGAAATTGATATCGGCTTATTCAAACTTATTACTGCTGGTACTAAAGTGTGAATCATTGTCGCTGCCATTTAGGTTAAATTTCGTGAACCAAACAACACCTAAGAGCATCACCAACACCTAATAATCTATACCCATTATCCAATGTCTAATGTCTATATATTGGGCTCATCCCAAAAGTCTAAATGCCCCCAAAAAACATATCCAACTCCAACAGCTCCTTAAAAATGTCCCAATACAAAATCAATCATAGGGTTGGCGCTGGCTCGACTCTAAATCTGTACCACGAGGCTCTGGTTTTGAGGCACCGAATAAATTTAGAGCACATATTAGGAGTTGTTGGACTGTGCTTTTTACCTTTGCCTCTAAATTATTGTTTTGAGAGTGTCCATTGAGAACCGTTGGAGATGCTCTAAGGTGTTGTTTCGATTCACGTGTTGTTACCGAAATGGTAACGGGATCCCTTGCCGGCGGTAATGGTTACTTGATGTAATTAGATTGCATAGTAGTACCTGGTACTACTGGAAAGAGGTCAACCAAACAATAGTATCGGTCTCATTACCCTTGTAATCCGTTTGTGTTACATTTCGGTGAACCAAACACCACCTAAGTGTAATGCATTGAACCAAACACCATCTAAGAGTAATGCATATGTTTCTTAATAAGGTATTTTGGTTTGTTAATAAACTAGTTAGTTATATGAGGAACTTCCTCCATTTCAATTCATAATTTGTTTGATTTTTAATCTAAAGTTTGTTTGAACATCTCAGTTTTTAAAAATAATAATTATTATTATTAACTTTTACTATAATATCGTTTATCATATAATATACTTTTAAATATGGCATTGATTTTTCTTCATTTTTCAAAAAAAATGAATAAGATAGGAGATTTGCACTTTAGGAGAGGACAAATATGTTTTTTTAGAAAATGCTCTTTGCATAACTACTCCTGACTTTCACGACGAGACATCTTCTATCAAAGGTGGACCGTGTAAAATAGAAGATGTGTATTATAGATGACACTGTTTACAGAGTGAAGTTTGAAATAGAGGATGTCATAGAGGAGTTGATGGGATAGCCTTACGTCTCAACATATTTATCGTTAGGTGCTCTGACCTAGGGATAGCGTTACGTCTCCACATATCTATCGTTAGCTGCTCTGACCTCTATTGCTCGTCCATGAGTTCGTGCCACTGCTAGCAATAACGTCTTCCTCTGCAAAACAAAGATACACACCATATGATCCAATCTAATAGTACATCCGTCATGTCATTGTTCATATCGTTTAATCTAAATAGTATGTGAGTCCTGCTCATACTAATATTTTTATTGTTATTTTTTCATCTAACTATTATATGAACATTGTTCATACTAGTATCTAAGATCGTCATCATCTTTGTTTTAGTTTAAATTTAAACATTGTTTATTTACTCAGCATAGACCAAGCGAACAAGCACATCGGGAATGCTAGCATGATTTGCCGTAGTAAAAATATAGTGAAAAAGTTATTGGTCAAAATTTATTAAAAAACGATGTTATTAATTCAGCGGTACACAAACGTTCTCAATATCGAAATCCGACCTGCTGATGAAGTAGGTACGAGGATGAGTGAGTTCATGTTGTCTGCTTTTCTAAATTCTCTATTTTAAAATATAAGGTGTTTTATCTTTTCTAGATATATAAATTTTATTATATATTTGAATATGTATTATATTTTGTTGGGGGCCTTCGTCTGTCGAAGGTCATCAAAAACACGTTTAATTATTGATTATCAACATGTTGCCAAGTATTGCAAGAGCTTCGGCAACAGAACACCTTTGATGCAGAATGAGAAATGAGTGAAGAAGCTAGTTTCGTTATGACAACACAAGGAGACGGCGAAAGGAGAATGTGTCGTCGAGAGCAAAAGACATTGTTGCCCTTGTATTATTTATAAATCCTATGCACAATTCTTGTGGATATAAATGTAATTTCATACGAAGTTGTATGGTACCCTATAAATAGATGAACAGTGCCCTGCATAAAGAACCTTTTGGTGTGCTGGATAATTACCATGTGTAATTTTTTCCCTTGAACACATTCGTTCTTACTCTGTAAAGCTGAAGGTACGATTATAAATTTATCATATGAGAGGAAAGAAACATGGTATTGAAATATCTGAGATGGATTATTATGTTTAACTTCTTCACATTCTTTTACATACTTATTTACATAGTTAAGTCATGATTTACTCGGTTAAGTCTCAACCTTCGTCTTCGAAAGAATTATTCCGAAAGGATAACTATTTGAGGACGAATGCTGATCATCTCTTTAATACCGTGTTACCTTGTTTTTGACTGTATATAGCAATTGAAAACAAATGACCAATATATTTTAATTATAATAAAAATTATGTTTTTTTTTATAAATAAGTGTATCTATACGTGAACCGCCTCTACCCTCTCCTACATGACTGCCTCCTCGTTCCATGTCCCCAGTGTTCAATTCATTTCTTCGTCCCCAAGATTATAGAGTCTGTTTAGTGCATAATATAAGTTTTTATAGCTAAAATAAGTTGAAACTAAAAGCTAAATAATCCATTTTCGACACCTTTTTACGGCTGTCCTTCTCTTCATAGCCTATTTTTATTAAAATGCAAAAAAAAGTTAAACTAGCTTATCCATGACAAATTTTCTCTCTATCTATATAGCTTTCCAGGGAAATACTTTTCAGAGAAGCCGTATAAAACGTGTCATTCGCGCAGAAAGCTGGTGGAGTGGTGGTGGCGTGACATGTTCAGAACCATGGAAAAGAAAGACATGGGCCTTGAATCAGCTCGCTTTCTGACAAAATTGAGCCCGTTCTTCCTCCTATAAGGAACTGTGATTTAGCACACGAAACACTACTGAACCCGGCCCAACTATAAATCATGATATAGTATATTCTTCTGAGTTGTGACATGAGAGACGTCCATCTCTGTGAGACTCAGAACATTTACCTAGTGATAAAAGTGAGTATCTAAATTGTTATTATGACAAATTTAATATTTTAAAATAGATATAGATAAAATTTGATTTGATTTTTTTTCTTAGTTATCGAACGTATTATTACAAATAAGAATAAAAATTTGTATAGATTATTTTATACATTATTTGCTTCCTACAACAAAAAAAGATGCACAAATATAGAGATATAGAGTATGAATATAGAGAGCTGAGCAGCTATGGCCGAAAGTAAGGTAGGTGCATATACTTCGAGATTGCATTTTTTATTTCTTTTTTATATTTTATAATTAAAAGATATAATCACGGAACCGATTTTATATTTGTGTTTCTGATATTTGTACGAACAAAACTAGACCACACATGTTATATAATATTTGAAGATTTATTTGTGCACTCTTCTCTAAGTACACGTTGTAATACATATAACCAAATACGAGTTGTATCTGATCTGAATGTACTAATATAAACAACCAAATAAAAGGCTATGTACAGATCTAGCATGTGCACTGCTCATGTATGATCCAGGCTACCGGTGTACAGCAACTAAACAGAAGGATTGTGTAAGAAAGAAGTTTGTTTGGCTGGATGTAGAGGGGACGCAGCCTGAATAATAAGCAGATGCAAAAAAAAAAAAAAATGCACCATGCAGATCGGTTTATTCGTGGTCGTCTGCAGTAGTTATTCCCTGACATTTACTCTCTGTGCATTGACCCATCCACAACCAGCTGATGTTTTCGAAGGGTTATTGCATTCCACAATCAACCAACCAGTATTCCGGCCTTTTTGACTAATACATCCACTCAACTGCGTGACGAAAGTAACAACCACAATGTACGTAAGCACCCAGTACGCAACTGCGTGAAGACGGGGCCTTATTATTTATTATTCGAGATTAGCTAAAACACATCAGAAACTGTAAAACCACAGCACGTGAAGCCGGTTCATCAATGCAACGAGACACACGCTCGCACCCACGCACGTCTGCTATGACTAATTGAGAGTAACTGAAAAGACACACGCACACGCACGTACGCAAGACTGCGCGCCACAGCAAGGCCCAAAGGACAAGAAACAAACGCAAACGGACCAGCAGCAGGTAGGTCGGTCGTCGTGCATGCATGCGCTGGCCAGCCGGCTAGTTAATTACTAGCAGATCCGCTTGCAGTGGCACTTGCGCTCTATGCCGTGCCACCTGCACTCGCCCCACGGGAAGCCCTCCGTCCTGCAGACGTTCTCGCAGTTGCTCTTGCTCATGCAGGCGCCGACGAACCGGTGGCTCTGCGACGTGCAGTGCCTCGCCTCCGCCACCCTCGTCGTCCCCATCTCTGCATGCATGCAAAGCAACGGCCGCGCTCCGTGTCAGAAAAAAACAAGATGCCGGCCGTCGATCGAGCTAGCTAGGTCGTAGTAATTAAGGACACACGCACGCACCTGAGGCGGCGAGCAGCATCAGCAGGAAGACGAGCGCGGACGCGACCATGCGGCGGGAGGTCCACGCCATCCTTGGACGACGCTCAACTACACTCTACGTACTCTGGCGAGTATACTTGGCCACTTGGGAGCTAGAGTAGTGCCTAGCTAGACTAGAGACTAGACACACCTGGAATGACCGGCGCGACGACGGGGGGCGAGAGTGGTTGCTTTATATAGTAGTGCTTTAGGCCTAGCTAGCAAGGGCTTGTTTGTTCGAAATCCAAGTCCGGCCGGTAGTATTTGCTTAATTTTCGCCGATACAAATGGATCGAATCGAAAAGCTGAGTCAGCATGCACATTTTTTTACTGCAAGGCTGGAGATTTTGCTCGACGTGTCCCTGTCCCTGTCCTTGTCCTTGTCCCGACAGTCTCGTCTCGGGCCTCTCGGCACGAGTACAACAATTGAACTGCACAGAGTACGGTTGCACAAAAGAAAAATGGTATTATGCGGCCCATGCAGAGGTGGCGCATCGTGCACGCCTCGATGGATGTCTGTGCAGTACGTGGCATATATGCTACGGATCCAGAGCACGGGCGGCTGTACTGCTCCACCGACCTGACAATGCCACTGTTTGTGATTACTGCTGGGACGGCACAATCCACATGATCAGCGATTTGAGTCGTTGATTGCTTGTATTTGTATCCACTATCCACCTTAATAAAGCTAGGTTTAAAGATGAAAACGGACACGGAAAACCCCCTCTCCATTTCCGTATCCACATTTTATCATCGAAAACAGGATCTGATCTGGATTAGTCGGAAACGGAAACAGAAGCGGGATAAACGGAATTACGAAAACGAACGAAAACGGAAATACTAACGGAAACTCATAATTTAATACAAACAGAGATATTATTGATGTTTAACTAGTGATTGATTGGTAGGACAATAACATAAAATAAATAGATAAAGAGAGACAATATTTTATTGTTCTGTGGTTGCGCTATTGGTGTACATTTAGCTATATTCGATGTTGTTTAAGACTTTAGACCACTTGCCATTGAAAAGAACCGATGGTTACAATGACCACTTGTGCTATAATTTGTCATCTAAAAACACGAGACTTTAGTTTATATAGTAATGCATATTAGGCTCGTTCCGTATTTATCAAATACGGAATAAATACGGGTTCAATCCGGATAAATTTAAAAACAGGATCACACAAAAACGGACGGAATAAATTATCTCATGTTTTCGTCCTGTTTCCATATCTTCCGTAAATACAAAAATGTTCAGATCAAATATAGAAAACGGTACGGGTTGGGACGAGATTTTATCCTTCCGTTTTCAACCCTAGCTAGGTTCCTTTTTTTAACACAATTCAGTAGTAAATAAAAATAGACCCCAAATCCGCCTACGTGTATATATAACAACCATATAAATAAAGATCAATATACAACAAAGAGACTTAAAATAAACAAGATATGCATGTATTATGTTCATCACCAACATATAACATACTTCCATCAGGCTCACGGGCTACCAATGGGAATATACCGTGCCCCAGTGGAGCATTTGCCAAACCTCAATTTCAGAAATCAGAAGACGATGAAGGAAACGTATCAACAAGCTACCCGCGAATGATTTTTTTTGCTGTACATTATTGTGCAAAACCAATTGAAATTATAACGATATAAATTGTCGAGCAAGCAGCCGTCAGTCTACTCATACAAGTACGTATTATACTACTACCAAAAAGAAAGCAGTACAGGCGTACAGCTGAACAGACAGCAAGGATGATTCACTCCCAATTCCTATCTGTCTCGCTCCGGGCTAATCTTTGACTGCCTGCATATATGTGAAGGGCACCAAAACGTGCTCCCGCGCTGTTGTGATATGGGGGGCTGGTAATTAATCCCATCCCTGAAATTCACCGGCCGGAGCAAATTAGCATCAGTAGGAAATGCTACTCAAATGAAATAACAGGCAAGTGTTACTTGCTGCCCTAGGAAATGGATATGTATTAGCATATCTTCTCTGCAAATAACACTTCCCAGACCGCCAGTAATCGTGCTAGACAGCTAGAGGAACATGTAGAAACAATAATGTTATCTATCGGTTAACAGATGAGCTCAAAAAACATGAAAGGTTCATATGGCGACAGCATCTCTGAGAACTTTGGAGTATTCTGTAATGTAGCATGCTCGATCGATAGGTCGCTGACACACAAGCATGGGGAAATTTTGGACAAAGAAATGTTGATGGCAGCACGAATCCACGAACATTAGCCAGAGCATATGCCCATGCTGTGCTTTTTATGCCGCCAATGTTTTGCTATGATCGCCGAAGACTTCTCTGTAAGCACAATAATTTATTATCTCTATTTGGATTATGTTACATGCTTAGAGTTTAGGGTTTACAGTACGGTTTAAGCATCACCTGGACCAAACGCCTTTGTGTCGGTGAGAAACAGCAATCACACAGGTTATTCTGAATACACGCCCGAAAATGCCTACACAACGGATTTCCAAAAAATTAAGGATCTTTTTCCGTTCATCAACGACATCAATGGGCCGCATGAAGATTAATAGAAAACCATATGCACAAAGCTGACCGAAACTATCTGAACTATTTGACTGCAATTCATTATCCCACAGATTATCTGGTTATCCTGTTCTTATGAATTCTAAGGCTCCGTGAAGGCGCTTCTTAGCGGGCAGTTGGGTGATCCTCCTCAATCCTCATCGCTGCAAGCTGATACGTTAGTCAATAAAAAGGCAAGGTTAGAACCAGTCACATGTACCATTGGCACGGGGAACAAAAGGCATTTGACACCTACGAGTATTCTTACAGAGAGAGCACATGTTGATACAGAAAACAGGAAGTGTCTAAGTTCTTATTACTCGCGCGAAAAAAGTAAACTGCAAGCTGAGTGACACCATCGATTAGCAGTAGTTATCTACTTGTGTTACAAATGAAGAACATAAAATTATTTTAAGGCCTAATCATAAATTTAGTACTTCCTTGTATGCCAGAAGGGTAGGTTAGCCTTGAAGTGGAAGCATTTTTTACTTTACACTTATCATCCTCCATCACCAGCATCAGGCACCACTACCTCTCTTTTAAAACTCAACCCGTGGGAGCTAAGACAGCCCCCCGAATATTGTATTTAGAAGAAGACCTTCTCACATAGGTCGACAAAACTCCTGAATCCCTACAACACCCATACATACCGACATCGTGGCCCATGTGACCGTGATCGCCGACCGGGGCCGAGCCTTAGACCTGTGCTTTGGCGTGAGACAAAAGAGAGGACCTGAAGAGTGCTACTTAGACCAGCTAACCAACCCAGCTAGAGTCCCTTTCTTTTTTTGAAAGGGAAAGGTAAAAGATTTGTCATTCCAATATATTAGAAGAGATAAAAAAAACTTTACCAACTGACACGATCCAAACAACTTAACAAACTTGACCTAGTTAGAACACTGACGTTTAGAGATAAAGACCCAAACTCCCCTGACCATGCCCCCAACCGCTACAGACAAGCTAAACCTCCACCAACGAGCTCTTTCACCAGCTGCGCCACTTGCTCTGTCGTTCTCTGCTGGCCCTTAAAGATTCAGTTGTTTCTTTCCAACCATAAGCTCCACCAGACATAAATTAGGAGGCCATCGAAACTTTTTCTTGATTGCTTACTACAAAGCATCCTCAGTCTAAACCACCACGTGTGCAGAGATCCAGTCTTAGAAATACCGTCCAGGAATCGCAAATCAGCCCAAGTCAGGATCATGTTCCACACTTCCTTTGCGAAGGGACAATCCTTACATAGGTGTACCGCTGTCTCCGGAGATACATTACAAAAAGAACAATTTTGATTGCAAGGCCATCCCCGTTTTTGCAGATTGTCTGAAGTTAATATTTTGTTGTGCAACAATGTCCAAACAAAGAAACGACATTTTGGTTCAGTTTTTGCTTTCCAAATGAGATTGATGTGAATTTTACAGAAGTTCGTTGTGAACTAAATTTTGTATGCGCTACTTGAACTGTATTCCCCATCTGCCGACCATCTCCAAGAAATGGTGTCTTCAAGATCATTGAGGCCTTGTGTGCTGCTGATTGATAACCAAAGTAAGACAAATTCTCTAACTTCCTCCTCCTGAGTGAAAGGCGCACAGAACTGCATCCAGTAATTGTTTCGAAGAGCCTTGAAAACCGAGATGTTCTTTCTTCTTGCTTTCTTGTATAGCTTAGGTGCAATATTCTTTGGTGTCTGTCCTTCAATCCAACTAGATCCTCAGAAATCCGCCATCTTCCCGTTACCGATAGTCACAATTGTTGATGCGTTAAAGAGATCTACATCCGCCTTGTCACATGGTAAATGCATGCCAACCCATGCTTTTTCTTTAACCTTCCACCTTAGCCACATCCATCTTAGCCTTAGCGCTCTTGCAAAACGCTCCAGGTCTAGAACTCCCAGACCCCCCCTATTCTTTGGTAGGCAAGTTGTGGACCAGTTAATCAAGCAATGACCCCCATTGCAAAATTTTGGAGTATTCCCTTTCCAAAGAAAGCTTCTTCTTAACTTGTCAATTCTTTTAAGTAACCATTTCTGCGCTGGAAAGACCGTCGATGATAGATAGGCCGAGCAGACAACACCACTTTAACCAAGGTTTCCCTACCTGCCTTTGAGAGTAGCCTGCCTTCCATCCTGCTAGCCTTTTATTGATTTTATCAATTAGTGGTTGGACATCAATTCTCCTAACGTTCCTGAAATGTAGAGGTAGACCAAGATACTTCCCCGGAAAGCTAGAGTCCCTTTCACCACTACCTCTCTTTTAATCATTCTACCACTTTGTATTGGACATAAACCTTGGCATATACAAAGATAGAACATATTTATGCTAGCTCTAGCCATTAAGAGCTCCTTCAGTTTCTTACTTTCAGGTTTGAGAGCACCTAGAGGGGGGGGTGAATAGGTGATCCTGGGAAACTTAAACTTATAGCCACAAAAACTTGTTAAGTGTTAGCACAATAATCGCCAAGTGGTTAGAGAGGAGTCTCAACAAAACACAATACCACAAGAGATCAAACACAAAGGTGACACAGTGGTTTATCCCGTGGTTCGGCCAAGACCAACGCTTGCCTACTCCACGTTGTGGCGTCCCAACGGACGAGGGTTGCAATCAACCCCTCTCAAGCGGTCCAAAGACCAACTTGAATACCACAGTGTTTTGCTTTTCCTTTCAATATCCCGTTTGCGAGGAATCTCCACAACTTGGAGTCTCTCGCCCTTACACTTGAGATTCACAAAGAAATACAGAGTAAGGGAGGGAAGCAACACACACAAATCCACAGCAAAATGCGCACACACACGGCCAAGAATCGAGCTCAAAAGACTATCTCAAAGTTCTCACTAGAACGGAGCTCGAATCACTGAGAATGACAAACGAATGCGCAAAGACTGAGTGTGGATGATCAAGAATGCTCTAAGGTTGTTTGGTGTTCTCCTCCATGCGCCTAGGGGCCCCTTTTATAGCCCCAATGCAGCTGAGAGCCGTTGAGAGCAAATCTGGAAGGCCTTTCTTGCCTTCTGTCGTCGGGTGCACCGGACAGTCCGGTGCACACCGGACACTGTCCGGTGCCCGATTTCCTTCCTTAAATAGCGAAGCCGACCGTTGGCAGACTTGGAGCCGTTGGCGCACCGGACATGTCCGGTGCACACCGGACAGTCCGGTGCCCCCTTCTAGCCGTTGGCTCGGCCACGTGTCCCGCGCAGATCGCGCGGCCGACCGTTGGCCCGGCCGACCGTTGGCTCACCGGACAGTCCGGTGCACACCGGACAGTCCGGTGAATTATAGCCGTACGCCGTCGGCGAATTCCCGAGAGCGGCCACTTCGCTCGAGGCAGCCTGGCGCACCGGACACTGTCCGGTGCACCACCGGACAGTCCGGTGCCCCAGACCGAAACAGCCTTTTGGCTGTACACAGCCAACTCTTCTCTTTTCTTCTTCTTTCTGTTTCTAATACTTAGACAAGTATATTAGTACACAAAACCAATGTACTAAGACTTAGAAACATACCTTTGCTCTTGTTTTGCACTTTGTCCATCCATAAGCATGAATTCACATTTAAGCACTTGTGTTGGCACTCAATCACCAAAATACTTAGAAATGGCCCAAGGGCACATTTCCCTTTCAATCTCCCCCTTTTTGGTGATTTATGCCAACACAACATAAAGCAAATAGAATAAGTGCAAAATCACTTCGAATAAAACTCAAATTTATTTTGATTCATTTTTGGCATATATGGATCATCCTTTGCCACCACTTGGTTTGTTTTTGCAAATCAAACTCAAATCTCTATCTCTAAGTCAAACACACATGTTGAAGCATAAAGAGAGTCATTCCAAAAGAGATTGATCAAATATTTCAAAAACTCCCCCTATTTCCCATAATCAACACTTCTCCCCACAAGAGGCCAACTTTTGACAAAAGAGACAATGCAAAAGCTCTATTCTGACAAAAGAGACAATGCAAGAGTTTTGACAAACTAAAAGCTCTATTCTACTATTTTCAAAATTTCTCAAGTGGTAGCTGATCCATCTATTGCTTTGGCCTTTATTTTCTCCCCCTTTGGCATCAAGCACCAAAACGGGATCAATCTTGGCCCGATAACCCCATTGCCTCACCAAAATCTTCAATTAAGAGCAAATGGCAATAAGAGTTCATGAGATGAACTTGGAATAAGTTACCCTCTCATCGGAGTGCAGTGGAAGTCTTTCATGGTCCAAGTCCACCTTTTCCCTTTTAATTCTCCTTTGAGACTAAAACAAGCAAACTTAAACATATGGTTAGTCTCAAAGGATCAAGTTGTAACACATCTCCACCTAAAACTGTGCATCACTTTGCAACGGACTTGTGAGGTCCAGGGAGTGTTTGTACAACTTGAGCACCACAATAAGCAACAAAATGCAGAATGAACATGATCAAAGGCATAAACATATGTATGCTACAATTCAATCCAAGTTCCACGAATCTAAGACATTTAGCTCACTACGCAGCCTGCAAAAGGTCTTCTCATCTAGAGGCTTGGTAAAGATATCGGCTAGCTAGTTCTCGGTGCTAACATGAAACACTTCGATATCTCCCTTTTGCTGGTGGTCTCTCAAAAAGTGATGCCGGATGTCTATGTGCTTTGTGCGGCTGTGTTCAACAGGATTTTCCGCCATGCGGATAGCACTCTCATTATCACATAGGAGTGGGACTTTGCTCAGATTGTAGCCAAAGTCCCGGAGGGTTTGCCTCATCCAAAGTAGTTGCGCGCAACACTGTCCTGCGGCAACATACTCGGCCTCAGCGGTAGATAGGGCAACGGAGGTTTGTTTCTTAGAGTTCCACGACACCAGGGACCTTCCTAAGAATTGGCACGTCCCTGATGTACTCTTCCTATCGACCTTACATCCAGCATAGTCGGAATCTGAGTATCCAACCAAGTCAAAGGTAGACCCTTTTGGGTACCAGAGCCCGAAGCAAGGCGTAGCAACCAAATATCTTAGAATTCGCTTCACCGCCACTAAGTGACACTCCTTAGGATCGGATTGAAATCTAGCACACATGCATACGCTAAGCATAATATCCGGTCTACTAGCACATAAATAAAGTAAAGACCCTATCATTGACCGGTATGCTTTTTGATCAACGGACTTACCTCCTTTGTTGAGGTCGGTGTGTCCGTCGGTTCCCATCGGAGTCTTTGCGGGCTTGGCGTCCTTCATCCCAAACCGATTTAGCAGATCTTGCGTGTACTTTGTTTGGGAGATGAAGGTGCCGTCCTTGAGTTGCTTCACTTGGAACCCAAGGAAGTAGTTCAACTCGCCCATCATCGACATCTCGAACTTCTGCGTCATTACCCTGCTAAACTCTTCACAAGACTTTTGGTTAGTAGAACCAAAGATTATGTCATCGACATAAATTTGGCACACAAACAAATCACCATCACATGTCTTAGTAAAGAGTGTTGGATCGGCTTTCCCAACCTTAAAAGCATTAACAATTAGAAAGTCTCTAAGGCATTCATATCATGCTCTTGGGGCTTGCTTAAGTCCATAGAGCGCCTTAGAGAGCTTACACACGTGGTCGGGGTACCGTTCATCCTCAAAGCCAAGGGGTTGCTCCACGTACACCTCCTCCTTGATCGGCCCGTTGAGGAAAGCGCTCTTCACATCCATTTGGTACAACCTGAAAGAATGGTGAGCGGCATATGCTAGCAAGATACGAATTGATTCTAGCCTCGCCACAGGAGCAAAAGTCTCCTCAAAGTCCAAACCTGCGACTTGGGCATAACCTTTTGCCACAAGTCGAGCCTTGTTCCTCGTCACCACCCCGTGCTCGTCCTGTTTGTTACGGAACACCCACTTGGTTCCCACAACATTTTGCTTGGGACGAGGCACCAGTGTCCAAACTTCATTGCGCTTGAAGTTGTTGAGTTCCTCCTGCATGGCCAATACCCAATCCGGATCTAGCAAGGCCTCCTCTACCCTGAAAGGCTCAATAGAAGAGACAAAGGAGTAATGCTCACAAAAATTAACTAATCGAGATCGAGTAGTTACTCCCTTACTAATGTCACCCAAAATTTGGTCGACGGGATGATCCCTTTGAATCACCGCTCGAACTTGGGTTGGAGGTGCCGGTTGCGCTTCTTCCTCCATCACATGATCATCTTGTGCTCCCCCTTGATCACACGCCTCCTGTTGATGAACCTGTTCATCGTCTTGAGTTGGGGGAAGCACCATCGTTGAGGAAGACGATTGATCTCGTTCATCTTGTTCCTGTGGCCGCACCTCTCCAATCGCCATGGTTCGTATAGCGGCCGTCGGAACATCTTCTTCATCTACATCATCACAATCAACAACTTGCTCTCTTGGAGAGCCATTAGTCTCATCAAATACAACGTCGCTAGAGACTTCAACTAAACCCGATGATTTGTTGAAGACCCTATACGCCTTTGTATTTGAATCATAACCTAACAAAAAACCTTCTACAGCTTTGGGAGCAAACTTAGAATTTCTACCCTTCTTCACTAGAATGTAGCACTTGCTCCCAAATACACGAAAGTAAGATACATTGGGTTTGTTACCGGTTAGTAGCTCATACGAAGTCTTCTTGAGGAGGCGATGAAGGTAGACCCTGTTGATAGCGTGGCAAGCCGTGTTCACGACTTCCGACCAAAAACACTCGGGGGTCTTGAACTCTCCTAGCATCGTCCTTGCCATATCGATGAGCGTCCTGTTCTTCCTCTCTACCACACCATTTTGCTGAGGTGTGTAGGGAGCGGAGAACTCATGCTTGATCCCCTCCTCCTCAAGAAACTCCTCCACTTGAAGGTTCTTGAATTCGGACCCGTTGTCGCTCCTTATCTTCTTCACCTTGAGCTCAAACTCATTTTGAGCTCTCCTGAGGAAGCGCTTGAGGGTTCCTTGGGTTTCAGACTTATCCTGCAAAAAGAACACCCAAGTGAAGCGGGAAAAGTCATCAACAATAACTAGACCATACTTACTTCCTCCTATGCTCAGATAGGCGACGGGTCCGAAGAGGTCCATATGTAGCAGCTCCAGGGGTCTTGATGTGGTCATCACATTCTTGCTGTGATGCGCTCCTCCCACCTGTTTACCTGCCTGACAAGCTGCACAAGTGAAAGTCGCCTAGAGGGGGGGTGAATAGGGCGAAACTGAAATTTACAAATATAATCACAACTACAAGCCGGGTTAGCGTTAGAAATATAAATGAGTCCGCGAGAGAGGGCGCAAAACAAATCGCAAGCAAATGAAGAGTGTGACACGCGGATTTGTTTTACCGAGGTTCGGTTCTCGCAAACCTACTCCCCGTTGAGGAGGCCACAAAGGCCGGGTCTCTTTCAACCCTTTCCTCTCTCAAACGGTCCCTCGGACCGAGTGAGCTTCTCTTCTCAAATCACTTGGGAATCAAACTTCCCGCAAGGGCCACCACACAATTGGTGCCTCTTGCCTCAATTACAAGTGAGTGTTTGATCACAAGAAAGAATCAAGAAAGAAGGAAGCAATCCAAGCGCAAGAGCTCGAAAGAACACAAGCAAATCACTCTCTCTAATCACTAGGGCGTTGTGTGGAATTTGGAGAGGATTTGATCTCTTTGGTGTGTCTAGAATTGAATGCTAGAGCTCTTGTAGTAGTTGGGAAGTTGAGAACTTGGATGCAATGAATGGTGGGGTGGTTGGGGTATTTATAGCCCCAACCACCAACTTGACCGTTGGTGGAGGCCGTCTGTTCGATGGCGCACCGGACAGTCCGGTGCACACCGGACATGTCTGGTGCCCCAGCCACGTCACCAGTTCCGTTGGATTCCGACCGTTGGAGCTCCTGACTTGTGGACCCGCCTGGATGTCCGGTGCACACCGGACATGTACTGTTCCTTGTCCGGTGCGCCAGAATGGGCGCGCCTGCCCTCTACGCGCGCAGAGCGCGCATTAAATGCGCTGCAGGTAGCCGTTGGTGCCGAAGTAGCCGTTGCTCCGTGGTTCACCGGACAGTCCGGTGCACACCGGACATGTCCGGTGAATTATAGCGGAGCGGCCGCGATGCGTTCCCGAGGCTGGCGAGTTCCGAAGGCCGCGCTTCCTTGGAGCACCGGACACTGTCCGGTGTACACCGGACAGTCCGGTGAATTATAGCGCGCGGGCCTGCAGAATTCCCGAAGGTGGCGAGTTCAAGTTGGAGTCCTCTGGTGCACCGGACACTGTCCGGTGTACACCGGACAGTCCGGTGCCTCCAGACCAGAGGTGCCTTCGGATGCCTCTTTGCTCCTTTGTTGAATCCAAAACTTGATCTTTTTATTGGCTGAGTGTGAACCTTTTACACTGTATAATCTATACACTTGAGCAAACTAGTTAGTCCAATTATTTGTGTTGGGCAATTCAACCACCAAAATTATTTAGGAACTAGGTGTAAGCCTAATTCCCTTTCAATCTCCCCCTTTTTGGTGATTGATGCCAACACAAACCAAGGCAAAATATAGAAGTGCATAATTGAACTAGTTTGCATAATGTAAGTGTAAAGGTTGCTTGGAATTGAGCCAATATAAATACTTACAAGATATGCATGGATTGTTTCTTCATTTTTAACATTTTGGACCACGCTTGCACCACATGTTTTGTTTTTGCAAACTTTTTTGTAAATCACTTTCAAGGTTCTTTTGCAAATAGTCAAGGGTAAATGAGTAAGATTTTGCAAAGCATTTTCAAGATTTGAAATTTTCTCCCCCTGTTTCGAATGCTTTTCCTTTGACTAAACATAACTCCCCCTAAAGGAGATCCTCCTCTTAGTGTTCAAGAGGGTTTTGATATATCATTTTTGAAATACTACTTTCTCCCTCTTTTGAACATAATAGGATATCAATTGATAAATACTCTTGGAGAAACATTAAGTTTTTCAAATTGATGGTGGTGCTGCGGTCCTTTTGCTTTGGGCTCATACTCTCTCCCCCTTTGGCATGAATCGCCAAAAACGGAATCATTAGAGCCCTCGAAGTAATTTCTTCCCCTTTGGTCATAAACAAATGAGTTAAGATTATACCAAAGATGAAGTCCTTTTGCTTTGGGCTGACTCTCTCCCCCAAAGACGACGTCCTTTTGCTTTGAATTCTCCCCCTAGAGATGGAGAGAAGCTTGGAGCGACGGCGGAGAATGAGTTACGGAGTGGAAGCCTTTGTCGTTGCCGAAGACTCCAATTCCCTTTCAATATACCTATGACTTGGTTTGAAATGGACTTGAAAACACATTAGTCATGGCATATAAAAGAAATATGATCAAAGGTATATAGATGAGCTATGTGTGCAATCTAACAAAAGAAGTTGCGGGAATCAAGAATATTGAGCTCATGCCTAAGTTTGGTAAAAGTTTGTTCATCAAGAGGTTTGGTAAAGATATCGGCTAATTGATCTTTAGTGTTAATGTAAGAAATCTCGATATCCCCCTTTTGTTGGTGATCCCTAAGAAAATGATACCGGATGGCTATGTGCTTAGTGCGGCTATGCTCGACGGGATTGTCGGCCATCTTGATTGCACTCTCATTATCACATAGCAAAGGGACTTTGGTTAATTTGTAACCGTAGTCCCGCAGGGTTTGCCTCATCCAGAGCAATTGCGCGCAACAATGGCCTGCGGCAATGTACTCGGCTTCGGCGGTGGAAAGAGCAACCGAATTTTGCTTCTTTGAAGCCCAAGACACCAAGGATCTTCCCAAGAACTGGCAAGTCCCCGATGTGCTCTTTCTATTGATTTTGCACCCCGCCCAATCGGCATCCGAATAACCAATCAAATCAAATGTGGATCCCCGAGGGTACCAAAGGCCAAACTTAGGAGTATAAGCCAAATATCTCAAGATTCGTTTTACGGCCGTAAGGTGGGATTCCTTAGGGTCGGATTGGAATCTTGCACACATGCAAACGGAAAGCATAATATCCGGTCGAGATGCACATAAATAGAGTAAAGAACCTATCATCGATCGGTATACCTTTTGATCCACGGACTTACCTCCCGTGTCGAGGTCGAGATGCCCATTGGTTCCCATGGGTGTCTTGATGGGCTTGGCATCCTTCATTCCAAACTTGGTTAGAATGTTTTGAGTATACTTTGTTTGGCTGATGAAGGTGCCTTCTTGGAGTTGCTTGACTTGGAATCCTAGAAAATACTTCAACTCCCCCATCATTGACATCTCGAACTTTTGTGTCATGATCCTACTAAATTCCTCACATGTAGATTCGTTAGTAGACCCAAATATAATATCATCAACATAAATTTGGCATACAAACAAATTGAAAGGGAATTAGGCTTACACCTAGTTCCTAAATAATTTTGGTGGTTGAATTGCCCAACACAAATAATTGGACTAACTAGTTTGCCCAAGTGTGTAGATTATACAGGTGTAAAAGGTTTATCCTCAGCCAATAAAAAGACCAAGTTTTGGATTCAATAAAGGAGCAAAGGGGCAACCGAAGGCACTCCTGGTCTGGCGCACCGGACTGTCCGGTGTGCCACCGGACAGTGAACAGTACCTGTCCGGTGCACCAGGGGACTAAGACTCAAACTCGCCACCTTCGGGAATTTCCAGGGCGACTCGGCTATAATTCACCGGACTGTCCGGTGTACACCGGACAGTGTCCGGTGCGCCAAGGGAGGTCGGCCTCAGGAACTCGCCAGCTTCGGGAAACGCCAACGGCTAGTCCGCTAAAAATCACCGGACTGTCCGGTGTGCACTTCAAGATTCGGATTGGGTGGTGGCGATGCAAGAGGAGCTCAACAACTTCACTAGAAATGAGGTATGGCATTTAGTTCCACGTCCTAACCAAAATGTTGTAGGAACCAAATGGGTCTTCCGCAACAAGCAAGATGAGCATGGTGTGGTGACAAGGAACAAAGCTCGACTCGTGGCCAAAGGGTATTCACAAGTCGAAGGTTTGGATTTCGGTGAAACCTATGCACCCGTAGCTAGGCTTGAGTCAATTCGAATATTATTAGCCTATGCTACTTACCATGGCTTTAAGCTTTATCAAATGGACGTGAAAAGTGCCTTCCTCAACGGACCAATCAAGGAAGAGGTCTATGATGAGCAACCTCCCGGCTTTGAAGACAGTGAGTATCCTAACCATGTTTATAGGCTCTCTAAGGCGCTTTATGGGCTCAAGCAAGCCCCAAGAGCATGGTATGAATGCCTAAGAGATTTCCTTATTGCTAATGGCTTCAAAGTCGGCAAGGCCGATCCTACACTCTTTACTAAAACTCTTGAAAATGACTTGTTTGTATGCCAAATTTATGTTGATGATATTATATTTGGGTCTACTAACGAGTCTACATGTGAAGAGTTTAGTAGGATCATGACACAGAAATTCGAGATGTCGATGATGGGGGAGTTGAAGTATTTTCTAGGATTCCAAGTCAAGCAACTCCAAGAGGGCACCTTCATTAGCCAAACGAAGTACACTCAAGACATTCTAACCAAGTTTGGGATGAAGGATGCCAAACCCATCAAGACACCCATGGGAACTAATGGGCATCTCGACCTCGACACGGGAGGTAAGTCCGTGGATCAAAAGGTATACCGGTCGATGATTGGTTCATTGCTTTATTTATGTGCATCTCGACCGGACATTATGCTTTCCGTTTGCATGTGTGCAAGATTCCAATCCGACCCTAAGGAATCCCACCTTACGGCCGTAAAACGAATCTTGAGATATTTGGCTTACACACCTAAGTTTGGGCTTTGGTACCCTCGGGGATCCACGTTTGATTTGATTGGTTATTCGGATGCCGATTGGGCGGGGTGTAAAATCAATAGGAAGAGCACATTGGGGACTTGCCAGTTCTTGGGAAGATCCTTGGTGTCTTGGGCTTCAAAGAAGCAAAATTCGGTCGCTCTTTCCACCGCCGAAGCCGAGTACATTGCCGCAGGTCATTGTTGCGCGCAATTGCTTTGGATGAGGCAAACCCTGCGGGACTACGGTTACAAATTAACCAAAGTCCCTTTGCTATGTGATAATGAGAGTGCAATCAAAATGGCTGACAATCCCGTCGAGCATAGCCGCACTAAGCACATAGCCATTCTGTATCATTTTCTTAGGGATCACCAACAAAAGGGGGATATCGAGATTTCTTACATTAATACTAAAGATCAATTAGCCGATATCTTTACCAAGCCACTTGATGAACAATCTTTTACCAGACTTAGGCATGAGCTCAATATTCTTGATTCTAGAAATTTCTTTTGCTAGCTTGCACACATAGCTCATTTGAATACCTTTGATCATATCTCTTTTATATGCTATGACTAATGTGTTTTCAAGTCTATTTCAAACCAAGTCACAGGTATATTGAAAGGGAATTGGAGTCTTCGGCGAAGACAAAGGCTTCCACTCCGTAACTCATCCTTCGCCATCGCTCCAAGAAAAGGACCTTGTCTTTGGGGGAGAAAGTAAAAGCCCAAAGCAAAAGGACCGGATTTCGTCTTTGGTATAATCTTAACTCATTTACTTATGACCAAAGGGGAAGAAATTACTTCGTGGGCTCTAATGATTCCGTTTTTGGCGATTCATGCCAAAGGGGGAGAAAGTATGCGCCCAAAGCAAAAGGACCGCACCACCACCAATTTCAAAACTTAGTGTTTTCCAAGAAGTATTTATCAATTGAGATCCTGTTGTGTTCAAAAGGGGGAGAAAGTAGTATTTCAAAATGGTATATCAAAACCCTCTTGAACACTAAGAGGAGGATTCAATTTTAGGGGGAGTTTTGCTTAGTCAAAGGAAAAGCATTTGAAACAGGGGGAGAAAATTTCAAATCTTGAAAATGCTTTGCAAACTCTTATTCATTTACCTTTGACTATTTGCAAAAGATCTTTGAAATGAATTTACAAAAATTTTGCAAAAACAAAACATGTGGTGCAAGCGTGGTCCAAAATACTAAATAAAAAAAAGAAACATTCCATGCATATCTTGTAAGTAGTTATATTGGCTCAATTCCAAGCAACCTTTACACTTACATTATGCAAACTAGTTCAATTATGCACATCTCTGTTTGCTTTGGTTTGTGTTGGCATCAATCACCAAAAAGGGGGAGATTGAAAGGGAATTAGGCTTACACCTAGTTCCTAAATAATTTTGGTGGTTGAATTGCCCAACACAAATAATTGGACTAACTAGTTTGCCCAAGTGTGTAGATTATACAGGTGTAAAAGGTTTATCCTCAGCCAATAAAAAGACCAAGTTTTGGATTCAATAAAGGAGCAAAGGGGCAACCGAAGGCACTCCTGGTCTGGCGCACCGGACTGTCCGGTGTGCCACCGGACAGTGAACAGTACCTGTCCGGTGCACCAGGGGACTAAGACTCAAACTCGCCACCTTCGGGAATTTCCAGGGCGACTCGGCTATAATTCACCGGACTGTCCGGTGTACACCGGACAGTGTCCGGTGCGCCAAGGGAGGTCGGCCTCAGGAACTCGCCAGCTTCTGGAAACGCCAACGGCTAGTCCGCTAAAAATCACCGGACTGTCCGGTGTGCACCGGACTGTCCGGTGCGCCTTCGGAGCAACGGTCTTCTCCGCGCCAACGGCTCTCTGCCGCGCATTTAATGCGCGCTCTACGCGCGCAGATGGCAGGCTCGCCCATGCTGGCACACCGGACATTAAACAGTACCTGTCCGGTGTGCACCGGACACCCAGGCGGGCCCACAAGTCAGAAGCTCCAACGGTCAGAATCCAATGGCAGTGATGACGTGGCAGGGGGCACCGGACTGTCCGGTGTGCACCGGACTGTCCGGTGCGACATCGAACAGGCAGCCTTCCAACGGCCACTTTTGGTGGTTGGGGCTATAAATACCCCAACCACCCCACCATTCATTGTATCCAAGTTTTCTACTTCTCAACTACTACAAGAGCTCTAGCATTCAATTCTAGACACACTAAAGAGATCAAATCCTCTCCAATTCCACACTAAGCCCTAGTGACTAGTGAGAGTGATTTGCCGTGTTCATTTGAGCTCTTGCGCTTGGATTGCTTCTTTTCTTTCTCACTTGTTCTTGAGATCACAACTCCATTGTAATCAAGGCAAGAGGCACCAATTGTGTGGTGGCCCTTGCGGGGAAGTTTTGTTCCCGGCTTTGATTTGAGAAGAGAAGCTCACTCGGTCCGAGGGACCGTTTGAGAGAGGGAAGGGTTGAAAGAGACCCGGCCTTTGTGGCCTCTGAAAGGGAATTAGGCTTACACCTAGTTCCTAAATAATTTTGGTGGTTGAATTGCCCAACACAAATCTTTGGACTAACTAGTTTGCCCAAGTGTATAGATTATACAGGTGTAAAAGGTTCACACTCAGCCAATAAAAAGACCAAGTTTTGGATTCAATAAAGGAGCAAAGGGGCAACCGAGGGCACCCCTGGTCTGGCGCACCGGACTGTCCGGTGTGCCACCGGACAGTGAACAGTACCTGTCCGGTGCACCAGGGGACTCAGACTCAAACTCTTCGCCCTCGGGAATTCTCGGAAGCCGGCGCGCTATAATTCACCGGACTGTCCGGTGTGCACCGGACATGTCCGGTGCTCCAAGGAAGCTCGGCCTCCTGAACTCGCCAGCCTCGGGTTCGCGCAGCAGCCACTCCGCTAAAATTCACCGGACTGTCCGGTGTGCACCGGACTGTCCGGTGTGCCAGCGGAGCAACGGCTCTTTTCGGCGCCAACGGCTCCCTGCGGAACATTTAATGCGCGCACAGCGCGCGCAGAAGTCAGAATCGCCCATACCGGTGCACCGGACATCAAACAGTACATGTCCGGTGTGCACCGGACACCCAGGCGGGCCCACAAGTCAGAAGCTCCAACGGTCAGAATCCAACGGCAGTGATGATGTGGCAGGGGCACCGGACTGTCCGGTGTGCACCGGACTGTCCGGTGCGCCATCGAGCAGACGCCTCCAGCCAACGGTCAAGTTTGGTGGTTGGGACTATAAATACCCCAACCACCCCACCATTCATTGCATCCAAGTTTTCCACTTCTCAACTACTACAAGAGCTCTAGCATTCAATTCTAGACACACTAAAGAGATCAAATCCTCTCCAATTCTACACAAAGCCCTAGTGACTAGTGAGAGTGATTTGCCGTGTTCATTTGAGCTCTTGCGCTTGGATTGCTTCTTTTCTTTCTCACTTGTTCATGAGATCACAACTCCATTGTAATCAAGGCAAGAGGCACCAATCGTGTGGTGGCCCTTGCGGGGAAGTTTTTGTTCCCGGCTTTGATTAGAGAAGAGAAGCTCACTCGGTCCGAGGGACCGTTTGAGAGAGGGAAGGGTTGAAAGAGACCCGGCCTTTGTGGCCTCCTCAACGGGGAGTAGGTTTGCAAAAACAGAACCTCGGTAAAACAAATCTCCGTGTCTCACCTGCTTATTCGCTTGGGATTTGTTTTTGCGCCCTCTCTCTCGGACTCGTTTATATTTCTAACGCTAACCCGGCTTGTAGTTGTGTTTATATTTGTAAATTTCAGTTTCGCCCTATTCACCCCCCCTCTAGGCGACTATCAATTGGTATCGGAGCCCGGTGCTTCATTAGAGCCTAACCGCTCGAAGTGATGTCGGGAGATCACGCCAAGAAGGAGATGGAGACCGGCGAAAAGCCCACTACAAGCCACGGGAGCACTTCATCGGAAGAGTCCCGCACCAAAAGGAGGGAGAAGAAGAAAAGCTCCTCCAACAAAGGGAAGGAGAAGAAATCTTCTTCTCACCACAAAGAGAAGAAGGAAAAATCTTCTTCCCACAAGCCGCATCGGAAAGGCGACAAGCACAAGAGGATGAGGAAGGTGGTCTACTACGAGACCGACACTTCATCAACATCGACCTCCGACTCCGATGCGCCCTCCGTCACTTCTAAGCGCCAAGAGCGTAAGAAGTATAGTAAGATCCCCCTACGCTACCCTCGCATTTCCAAACATACACCTTTACTTTCCGTCCCACTAGGCAAACCACCAACTTTTGATGGTGAAGATTACGCTAGGTGGAGCGATTTAATGCGATTTCATCTAATCTCGCTCCACAAAAGCATATGGGATGTTGTTGAGTTTGGTGCGCAGGTACCATCCGTAGGGGATGAGAACTATGATGAGGATGAGGTAGCCCAAATCGAGCACTTCAACTCACAAGCCACAACAATTCTCCTCGCCTCACTAAGTAAAGAGGAATATAACAAAGTACAAGGGTTGAAGAACACCAAGGAGGTTTGGGATGTACTCAAAACCGCGCACGAGGGAGATGAGCTCACCAAGATCACCAAGCGGGAAACGATCGAGGGGGAGCTCGGTCGGTTCCGGCTTCACAAAGGGGAGGAGCCACAACACATGTACAACCGGCTCAAGACTTTGGTGAACCAAGTGCGCAACCTCGGGAGCAAGAAGTGGGACGACCACGAAGTGGTAAATGTTATTTTAAGATCTCTCATTTTTCTTAATCCCACTCAAGTTCAATTGATTCGTGGAAATCCTAGATATACTAAAATGACCCCCGAGGAAGTTATCGGGCATTTTGTAAGTTTTGAGTGCATGATAGAAGGCTCGAGGAAAATCAACGAGCTTGGCGACCCATCCGAAGCCCAACCCGTTGCATTCAAGGCAACGGAGGAAAAGAAGGAGGAGGCTACTCCAAGTCGACAACCAATAGACGCCTCCAAGCTTGACAATGAGGAGATGGCGCTCGTTATCAAGAGCTTCCGCCAAATCCTCAAACAAAGGAGGGGGAAAGACCACAAGTCCCGCTCCAAGAAGGTTTGCTACAAATGTGGTAAGCCCGGTCATTTTATTGCTAAATGTCCTATGTCTAGTGACAG
Source organism: Zea mays (assembly GCF_902167145.1). Lineage (NCBI taxonomy): Eukaryota > Viridiplantae > Streptophyta > Magnoliopsida > Poales > Poaceae > Zea > Zea mays. The sequence continues at coordinate 133,587,115 of NC_050105.1, read as the reverse complement.
TGACCGAGGCGATGACAAGAAGGGGAGAAGAAAGGAGAAGAAGAGGTACTACAGGAAGAAGGGCGGCGATGCCCATGTTTGTCGCGAGTGGGACTCCGACGAGAGCTCAAGCGACTCCTCCGACGACGAGGACGCCGCCAACATCGCCGTCACCAAGGGACTTCTCTTCCCCAACGTCGGCCACAAGTGCCTCATGGCAAAGGACGGCAAAAAGAAGAAGGTTAAATCCAACTCCTCCACTAAATATGAATCGTCTAGTGATGATAATGCTAGTGATGAGGAGGATAATTTGCGTATTCTCTTTGCCAACCTTAACGTAGCTCAAAAGGAAAAATTGAATGAATTGGTTAGTGCTATTCATGAAAAGGATGACCTTTTGGATTCCCAAGAGGATTGTCTAATTAAAGAAAACAAAAAACATGTTAAGGTTAAGAAGGCTTATGCTCTTGAAATTGAGAAATGTGAAAAATTATCTAGTGAGCTAAGCACTTGTCGTGAGATGATTGACAACCTTAGAAATGAAAATGCTATTTTAAGCGCTAAGGTTGATTCTCATGTTTGTAATGTTTCAATTCCCAATCCTAGAGATAATAATGATGATTTGCTTGCTAGGATTGAAGAATTAAATATTTCTCTTGCTAGCCTTAGATTAGAGAATGAAAATTTGATTGCTAAGGCTAAAGATTTTGATGTTTGCAAAATTACAATTGCCGATCTTAGAGATAAGAATGATATACTTCGTGCTAAGATTGTTGAACTTAATTCTTGCAAACCATCTACATCTACCATTGAGCATGTCACTATTTGTACTAGATGTAGAAATGTTGATATTGATGCTATTCATGATCATATGGCTTTAATTAAACAACAAAATGATCATATAGCAAAACTAGATGCTAAAATTGCCGAGCATAACTTAGAAAATGAAAAATTTAAATTTGCTAGAAGTATGCTCTATAATGGGAGACGCCCTGGCATCAAGGATGGCATTGGCTTCCAAAGGGGAGACAATGTCAAACTTAATGCCCCTCCTAAAAATTTGTCTAACTTTGTTAAGGGCAAGGCTCCCATGCCTCAGGATAACGAGAGCTACATTTTGTACCCTGCCGGCTATCCTGAGAGCAAAATTAGGAGAATTCATTCTAGGAAGTCTCACTCTGGCCCTAATCATGCTTTTATGTATAAGGGTGAGACATCTAGCTCTAGGCAACCAACCCGTGCCAAGTTGCCTAGAAAGAAAACTTCTAATGCATCAAATGATCATGCCATTTCATTTAAAACTTTTGATGCTTCTTATGTGCTTACTAACAAATCCGGCAAGGTAGTTGCCAAGTTTGTTGGGGGCAAACACAAGGGTTCCAAGACTTGTGTTTGGGTACCCAAAGTTCTTGTATCTAATGCCAAAGGACCCAAAACAGTTTGGGTACCTAAAGTCAAGAACTAAATTTGTTTTGTAGGTTTATGCATCCGGGGGCTCAAGTTGGATACTCGATAGCGGGTGCACAAACCACATGACAGGGGAGAAAAGGATGTTCTCCTCATATGAGAAAAACCAAGATCCCCAACGAGCTATCACATTCGGGGATGGAAATCAAGGTTTGGTCAAAGGACTTGGTAAAATTGCTATATCTCCTGACCATTCTATTTCCAATGTTTTTCTTGTTGATTCTTTAGATTACAACTTGCTTTCTGTTTCCCAATTATGTCAAATGGGCTACAACTGTCTTTTTACTGATATAGGTGTCACTGTCTTTAGAAGAAGTGATGATTCAATAGCTTTTAAGGGAGTGTTAGAGGGTCAGCTATACTTGGTAGATTTTGATAGAGCTGAACTCGACACTTGCTTAATTGCTAAGACTAACATGGGTTGGCTCTGGCACCGCCGACTAGCCCATGTTGGGATGAAGAATCTTCACAAGCTTCTAAAGGGAGAACACATTTTAGGATTAACAAATGTTCATTTTGAGAAAGACAGGATTTGTAGCGCATGCCAGGCAGGGAAGCAAGTTGGAGTCCATCATCCACACAAGAACATCATGACGACCGACAGGCCGCTTGAGCTACTCCACATGGATCTATTCGGCCCGATTGCTTACATAAGCATCGGCGGGAGTAAGTATTGTCTTGTAATAGTGGATGATTATTCTCGCTTCACTTGGGTATTCTTTTTACAGGAAAAATCTCAAACCCAAGAGACCTTAAAGGGATTCTTGAGACGAGCTCAAAATGAGTTCGCCTTAAGGATCAAGAAAATAAGAAGCGACAACGGGACGGAGTTCAAGAACTCTCAAATTGAAAGCTTCCTTGAGGAGGAGGGCATCAAGCATGAGTACTCTTCTCCCTACACACCACAACAAAATGGTGTAGTGGAGAGGAAGAATCGAACTCTATTGGACATGGCAAGAACCATGCTTGATGAGTACAAGACACCGGACCGGTTTTGGGCCGAAGCGGTCAACACCGCCTGCTACGCCATCAATCGGTTATATCTTCACCGAATCCTCAAGAAGACATCATATGAACTCCTAACCGGTAAAAAGCCCAACATTTCATACTTTAGAGTTTTTGGTAGCAAATTCTTTATTCTTGTTAAAAGAGGTAGAAAATCTAAATTTGCTCCTAAAACTGTAGAAGGCTTTTTACTTGGTTATGACTCAAACACAAGGGCATATAGGGTCTTTAACAAGTCCACTGGACTAGTTGAAGTCTCATGTAACGTTGTGTTTGATGAAACTAACGGCTCTCAAGTAGAGCAAGTTGATCGTGATGAGATAGGTGAAGAACAGGCTCCATGCATAGCGCTAAGGAACATGTCCATTGGGGATGTGTGTCCTCGGGAATCCGAAGAGCCTCCAAATGCACAAGATCAACCGTCCTCCTCCATGCAAGCGTCTCCACCAACTCAAAATGAGGATGAGGCTCAAGTTGATGAAGGGCAAAATCAAGAAGATGAGCCACCTCAAGATAATGGCAATGATCAAGGGGGAGATGCAAATGATCAAGAAAAGGAGGATGAGGAAGAACCAAGGCCGCCACACCCAAGAGTCCACCAAGCAATCCAACGAGATCACCCCGTCGACACCATCCTTGGCGACATTCATAAGGGGGTAACCACTCGATCTCGTGTTGCACATTTTTGTGAACATTACTCTTTTGTTTCCTCTATTGAGCCACACAGGATAGAGGAAGCACTTCAAGATTCGGATTGGGTGGTGGCGATGCAAGAGGAGCTCAACAATTTCACGAGGAATGAGGTATGGCATTTAGTTCCACGTCCTAACCAAAATGTTGTAGGAACCAAATGGGTCTTCCGCAACAAGCAAGATGAGCATGGTGTGGTGACAAGGAACAAAGCTCGACTCGTGGCCAAAGGGTATTCACAAGTCGAAGGTTTGGATTTCGGTGAAACCTATGCACTCGTAGCCAGGCTTGAGTCAATTCGCATATTATTGGCCTATGCTACTTACCATGGCTTTAAGCTTTATCAAATGGACGTGAAAAGTGCCTTCCTTAACGGACCAATCAAGGAAGAGGTCTATGTTGAGCAACCTCCCGGCTTTGAAGACAGTGAGTATCCTAACCATGTCTATAGGCTCTCTAAGGCGCTTTATGGGCTCAAGCAAGCCCCAAGAGCATGGTATGAATGCCTAAGAGATTTCCTTATTGCTAATGGCTTCAAAGTTGGCAAGGCCGATCCTACACTCTTTACTAAAACTCTTGAAAATGACTTGTTTGTATGCCAAATTTATGTTGATGATATTATATTTGGGTCTACTAACGAGTCTACATGTGAAGAGTTTAGTAGGATCATGACACAGAAATTCGAGATGTCGATGATGGGGGAGTTGAAGTATTTTCTAGGATTCCAAGTCAAGCAACTCCAAGAGGGCACCTTCATTAGCCAAACGAAGTACACTCAAGACATTCTAACCAAGTTTGGGATGAAGGATGCCAAACCCATCAAGACACCCATGGGAACTAATGGGCATCTCGACCTCGACACGGGAGGTAAATCCGTGGATCAAAAGGTATACCGGTCGATGATTGGTTCTTTGCTTTATTTATGTGCATCTCGACCGGACATTATGCTTTCCGTGTGCATGTGTGCAAGATTCCAATCCGACCCTAAGGAATCCCACCTTACGGCCGTAAAACGAATCTTGAGATATTTGGCTTACACACCTAAGTTTGGGCTTTGGTACCCTCGGGGATCCACATTTGATTTGATTGGTTATTCGGATGCCGATTGGGCGGGGTGCAAAATTAATAGGAAGAGCACATCGGGGACTTGCCAGTTCTTGGGAAGATCCTTGGTGTCTTGGGCTTCAAAGAAGCAAAATTCGGTCGCTCTTTCCACCGCCGAAGCCGAGTACATTGCCGCAGGACATTGTTGCGCGCAATTGCTTTGGATGAGGCAAACCCTGCGGGACTACGGTTACAAATTAACCAAAGTCCCTTTGCTATGTGATAATGAGAGTGCAATCAAAATGGCCGACAATCCCGTCGAGCATAGCCGCACTAAGCACATAGCCATTCGGTATCATTTTCTTAGGGATCACCAACAAAAGGGAGATATCGAGATTTCTTACATTAACACTAAAGATCAATTAGCCGATATCTTTACCAAGCCACTTGATGAACAATCTTTTACCAGACTTAGGCATGAGCTCAATATTCTTGATTCTAGAAATTTCTTTTGCTAGCTTGCACACATAGCTCATTTGAATACCTTTGATCATATCTCTTTTATATGCTATGACTAATGTGTTTTCAAGTCTATTTCAAACCAAGTCATAGGTATATTGAAAGGAAATTGGAGTCTTCGGCGAAGACAAAGGCTTCCACTCCGTAACTCATGCTTCGCCATCACTCCGAGCAACTCTCTATTCCTTGGGGAGAAATGAGCATCAAAGAAAAGGACTTCATCCTTGGGGGAGAGAGTAAAAGCTCAAAAGCAAAAGGACCGGACTTCGTCTTTGGTATAATCTTAACTCATTCATTTATGACCAAAGAGGAAGAAATTACAAAAAGGGCTCTAATGATTCCGTTTTTGGCGATTCATGCCAAAAAGGGGGAGAAAGGAGCCCAAAGCAAAAGGACCGCACCACCACCACCAATTTCAAAAACTTAGCGTTTTCCAAAAGTATTTATCAATTGTTATCCTATTATGTTCAAAAGGGGGATTTCAAAAATCTTACTTCAAAACCCTCTTGAACACTAAGAGGAGGATTTAATTTAGGGGGAGTTTTGTTTAGTCAAAGGAAAAGCATTTGAAACAGAGGGGGAAAATTTCAAATCTTGAAAATGCTTTGCAAACTCTTATTCATTTACCTTTGACTATTTGCAAAAGATCTTTGAAATGAATTTACAAAAATTTGCAAAAACAAAACATGTGGTGCAATCGTGGTCCAAAATACTAAATAGAAAGAAACATTCCATGCATATCTTGTAAGTAGTAATATTGGCTCAATTCCAAGCAACCTTTACACTTACATTATGCAAACTAGTTCAATTATGCACATCTCTATTTGCTTTGGTTTGTGTTGGCATCAATCACCAAAAAGGGGGAGATTGAAAGGGAATTAGGCTTACACCTAGTTCCTAAATAATTTTGGTGGTTGAATTGCCCAACACAAATCTTTGGACTAACTAGTTTGCCCAAGTGTATAGATTATACAGGTGTAAAAGGTTCACACTCAGCCAATAAAAAGACCAAGTTTTGGATTCAATAAAGGAGCAAAGGGGCAACCGAGGGCACCCCTGGTCTGGCGCACCGGACTGTCCGGTGTGCCACCGGACAGTGAACAGTACCTGTCCGGTGCACCAGGGGACTCAGACTCAAACTCTTCGCCCTCGGGAATTCTCGGAAGCCGGCGCGCTATAATTCACCGGACTGTCCGGTGTGCACCGGACATGTCCGGTGCTCCAAGGAAGCTCGGCCTCCTGAACTCGCCAGCCTCGGGTTCGCGCAGCAGCCACTCCGCTAAAATTCACCGGACTGTCCGGTGTGCACCGGACTGTCCGGTGTGCCAGCGGAGCAACGGCTCTTTTCGGCGCCAACGGCTCCCTGCGGAACATTTAATGCGCGCACAGCGCGCGCAGAAGTCAGAATCGCCCATACCGGTGCACCGGACATCAAACAGTACATGTCCTGTGTGCACCGGACACCCAGGCGGGCCCACAAGTCAGAAGCTCCAACGGTCAGAATCCAACGGCAGTGATGACATGGCAGGGGCACCGGACTGTCCGGTGTGCACCGGACTGTCCGGTGCGCCATCGAGCAGACGCCTCCAGCCTACGGTCAAGTTTGGTGGTTGGGACTATAAATACCCCAACCACCCCACCATTCATTGCATCCAAGTTTTCCACTTCTCAACTACTACAAGAGCTCTAGCATTCAATTCTAGACACACTAAAGAGATCAAATCCTCTCCAATTCCACACAAAGCCCTAGTGACTAGTGAGAGTGATTTGTCGTGTTCATTTGAGCTCTTGCGCTTGGATTGCTTCTTTTCTTTCTCACTTGTTCTTGAGATCACAACTCCATTGTAATCAAGGCAAGAGGCACCAATCGTGTGGTGGCCCTTGCGGGGAAGTTTTTGTTCCCGGCTTTGATTAGAGAAGAGAAGCTCACTCGGTCCGAGGGACCGTTTGAGAGAGGGAAGGGTTGAAAGAGACCCGGCCTTTGTGGCCTCCTCAACGGGGAGTAGGTTTGCAAAAACCGAACCTCGGTAAAACAAATCTCCGTGTCTCACCTGCTTATTCGCTTGGGATTTGTTTTTGCGCCCTCTCTCTCGGACTCGTTTATATTTCTAACGCTAACCCGGCTTGTAGTTGTGTTTATATTTGTAAATTTCAGTTTCGCCCTATTCACCCCCCCTCTAGGCGACTATCAGCCTCCTCAACGGGGAGTAGGTTTGCAAGAACCGAACCTCGGTAAAACAAATCTCCGTGTCTCACTTGCTTATTCGCTTGGGATTTGTTTTGCACCCTCTCTCTCGGACTCGTTTATATTTCTAACGCTAACCCGGCTTGTAGTTGTGTTTATATTTGTAAATTTCAGCTTCGCCCTATTCACCCCCCTCTAGGCGACTATCACAAATCATTTGCAAGAGTTTTAGTGAATAAAGTAGGATCGGCCTTGCCAACTTTGAAGCCATTAGCAATAAGAAAATCCCTAAGGCATTCATACCATGCTCTTGTGGCTTGCTTGAGCCCATAAAGCGCCTTAGAGAGCTTATAGACATGGTTAGGATACTCACTGTCTTCAAAGCCGGGAGGTTGCTCAACATAGACCTCTTCCTTGATTGGTCCGTTGAGGAAGGCACTTTTCACGTCCATTTGATAAAGCTTAAAGCCATGGTAAGTAGCATAGGCCAATAATATGCGAATTGACTCAAGCCTAGCTACGGGTGCATAGGTTTCACCGAAATCCAATCCTTCGACTTGGGAGTATCCCTTGGCCACAAGTCGTGCTTTGTTCCTTGTCACCACACCATGCTCATCTTGCTTGTTGCGGAAAACCCATTTGGTTCCTACAACATTTTGGTTAGGACGTGGAACTAAATGCCATACCTCATTCCTAGTGAAGTTGTTGAGCTCCTCTTGCATCGCCACCACCCAATCCGAATCTTGAAGTGCTTCCTCTACCCTGTGTGGCTCAATAGAGGAAACAAAAGAGTAATGTTCACAAAAATGTGCAACGCGAGATCGAGTAGTTACCCCCTTTTGAATGTCGCCGAGGATGGTGTCGACGGGGTGATCTCGTTGTATTGCTTGGTGGACTCTTGGGTGTGGCGGCCTTGGTTCTTGCTCATCCTCCTTTTCTTGATCATTTGCATCTCCCCCTTGATCATTGCCATCATCTTGAGGTGGCTCATCTTCTTGATCTTGCCCTTCATCAACTTGAGCCTCATCCTCATTTTGAGTTGGTGGAGATGCTTGCGTGGAGGAGGATGGTTGATCTTGCGCATTTGGAGGCTCTTCGGATTCCTTAGGACACACATCCCCAATGGACATGTTTCTTAGCGCGATGCACGGAGCCTCTTCAATTCCTATCTCATCAAGATCAACTTGCTCTACTTGAGAGCCGTTAGTTTCATCAAACACAACGTCACATGAGACTTCAACTAGTCCAGTGGACTTGTTAAAGACCCTATACGCCCTTGTGTTTGAGTGATAACCTAGTAAAAAGCCTTCCACAGTCTTAGGAGCAAATTTAGATTTTCTACCTCTTTTAACAAGAATAAAACATTTGCTACCAAAGACTCTAAAGTATGAAATGTTGGGCTTTTTACCGGTTAGGAGTTCATATGATGTCTTCTTGAGGATTCGGTGAAGATATAACCGGTTGATGGCGTAGCAGGCGGTGTTGACTGCCTCGGCCCAAAACCGATCCGAAGTCTTGTACTCATCAAGCATGGTCCTTGCCATGTCCAATAGAGTTCGATTCTTCCTCTCCACTACACCATTTTGTTGTGGGGTGTAGGGAGAAGAGAACTCATGCTTGATGCCCTCCTCCTCAAGAAAGCCTTCGATTTGAGAGTTCTTGAACTCCGTCCCGTTGTCGCTTCTTATTTTCTTTATTTCTAAGCCGAACTCATTTTGAGCCCGTCTCAAGAATCCCTTTAAGGTCTCTTGGGTTTGAGATTTTTCCTGCAGAAAGAATACCCAAGTGAAGCGAGAATAATCATCCACAATAACTAGACAGTACTTACTCCCGCCGATGCTTATGTAAGCGATCGGGCCGAATAGATCCATGTGTAGGAGCTCCAGTGGTCTGTCGGTCGTCATGATGTTCTTGTGTGGATGATGGGCTCCAATTTGCTTCCCTGCCTGGCATGCGCTACAAATCCTGTCTTTCTCAAAATGAACATTTGTTAATCCTAAAATGTGTTCTCCCTTTAGAAGCTTATGAAGATTCTTCATTCCAACATGGGCTAGTCGGCGGTGCCAGAGCCAACCCAAGTTAGTCTTAGCAATTAAGCAAGTGTCGAGTTCAGCTCTATCAAAATCTACCAAGTATAGCTGACCCTCTAACACTCCCTTAAATGCTATTGAATCATCACTTCTTCTAAAGACAGTGACACCTACATCAGTGAATAGACAGTTGTAGCCCATTTGACATAATTGTGAAACGGAAAGCAAATTGTAATCTAAAGAATCTACAAGAAAAACGTTGGAAATAGAATGGTCAGGAGATATAGCAATTTTACCCAATCCTTTGACCAAACCTTGATTTCCATCCCCGAATGTGATAGCTCGTTGGGGATCTTGGTTTTTCTCATATGAGGAGAACATCTTCTTCTCCCCTGTCATGTGGTTTGTGCACCCGCTGTCGAGTATCCAACTTGAGCCCCCGGATGCATAAACCTACAAAACAAGTTTAGTTCTTGACTTTAGGTACCCAAATGGTTTTGGGTCCTTTGGCATTAGACACAAGAACTTTGGGTACCCAAACACAAGTCTTTGACCCCTTGTGCTTGCCCCCAGCATATTTGGCAACTACCTTGCCGGATTTGTTAGTAAGCACATAAGATGCATCAAAAGTCTTAAATGAAATGGCATGTTCATTTGATGCATTAGGAACTTTCTTCTTAGGCAACTTAGCACGGGTTGGTTGCCTAGAGCTAGATGTCTCACTCTTATACATGAAAGCATGGTTAGAACCAGAGTGAGACTTCCTAGAATGAATTTTCCTAATTTTGTCCTCGGGATAACCGGCAGGGTATAAAATGTAACCCTCGTTATCCTGAGGCATGGGAGCCTTGCCCTTAACAAAATTTGACAATCTTTTAGGAGGGGCACTAATTTTGACATTGTCTCCCCTTTGGAAGCCAATGCCATCCTTAATGCCAGGGCGTCTCCCATTATAGAGCATACTTCTAGCAAATTTAAATTTTTCATTCTCTAAGTTATGCTCGGCAATTTTAGCATCTAATTTTGCTATATGATCATTTTGTTGTTTAATTAAAGTCATGTGATCATGAATAGCATCAACATTAATATCTCTACATCTAGTGCAAATAGTGACATGCTCAATGGTAGATGTAGATGGTTTGCAAGAATTAAGTTCAACAATCTTAGCATGAAGAATATCATTTTTATCTCTAAGATCGGAAATTGTAACTTTGCAAACATCAGAATCTTTAGCCTTAGCAATCAAATTTTCATTTTCTAATCTAAGACTAGCAAGAGAAATGTTCAATTCTTCAATCCTAGCAGGCAAATCATCATTATTATTTCTAGGGTTGGGAATTGAAACATTGCAAACATGAGAATAAACCTTGGCTAACAAATTAGCATTTTCATTTCTAAGGTTGTCTATTGTTTCATGGCAAGTGCTTAGCTCACTAGATAATTTTTGACATTTCTCAATTTCTAGAGCATAAGCATTTTTAACCTTAACATGCTTTTTATTTTCCTTGATTAGGAAGTCCTCTTGGGAGTCCAAGAGATCATCCTTTTCATGGATGGCACTAATTAGCTCATTTAATTTTTCCTTCTGTTCCATATTAAGGTTGGCAAAAAGGATACGCAAATTATCTTCCTCACCACTAGCATTATCATCACTAGAAGATTCATATTTAGTGGAGGAGTTAGATTTAACCTTCTTCCTTTTGCCGTCCTTTGCCATGAGGCACTTGTGGCCGACGTTGGGGAAGAGAAGTCCCTTGGTGACGGCGATGTTGGTGGCGTCCTCATCGTCGGAGGAGTCGCTTGAGCTTTCGTCGGAGTCCCATTCCCGACAAACATGGGCATCGCCACCCTTCCTTTTGTAGTACCTTTTCTTCTCCTTTCTTCTCCCCTTCTTGTCGTCGCCCCTGTCACTGTCACTTGATAATGGACATTTAGCTATAAAGTGACCGGGCTTACCACATTTGTAGCAAACCTTCTTGGAGCGGGACTTGTAGTCTTTCCCTCTCCTTTGCTTGAGGATTTGGCGGAAGCTCTTGATGACGAGCGCCATTTCCTCATTGTCGAGCTTGGAGGCGTCTATTGGTTGTCGACTTGGTGTAGACTCCTCCTTCTTTTCCTCCGTCGCCTTGAATGCGACGGGTTGAGCTTCGGATGTGGAGGGATCATCAAGCTCGTTGATCTTCCTCGAGCCTTCGATCATGCACTCAAAACTTACAAAATTCCCGATAACTTCCTTGGGGGTCATTTTAGTATATCTAGGATTACCACGAATTAATTGAACTTGAGTAGGGTTAAGGAAAATGAGAGATCTTAGAATAACCTTAACCATCTCGTGGTCATCCCACTTTACGCTCCCGAGGTTGCGCACTTGATTCACCAAGGTCTTGAGCCGGTTGTACATGTGTTGTGGCTCCTCCCCTTTGCGAAGCCGGAATCGACCGAGCTCCCCCTCGATCGTTTCCCGCTTGGTGATCTTTGTGAGCTCATCTCCCTCATGCGCGGTTTTGAGCACATCCCAAACCTCCTTGGCACTTTTCAACCCTTGTACTTTGTTATACTCCTCTCTACTTAAAGAGGCGAGGAGTATTGTTGTCGCTTGAGAGTTGAAGTGCTCGATTTGGGCCACCTCATCCTCATCATAGTCTTTATCCCCTACGGATGGTACCTGTGCACCAAACTCAACAACATCCCATATACTTTTGTGGAGTGAGGTTAGATGAAATCGCATTAAATCACTCCACCTAGCATAATCTTCACCATCAAAAGTTGGTGGTTTGCCTAATGGGACGGAAAGTAAAGGTGCATGTTTAGAATTGCGAGGGTAATGTAGGGGGATCTTACTATACTTCTTGCGCTCTTGGCGCTTAGAAGTGACGGATGCCGCGTCGGAGCCGGAGGTCGATGTTGATGAAGTGTCGGTCTCGTAGTAGACCACTTTCCTCATCCTTTTATGCTTGTCCCCTCTCCGATGTGGCTTGTGAGAAGAAGATTTCTCCTTCTTCTCTTTGTGGTGAGAAGAAGATTTCTTCTCCTTCCCTTTGTTGGAGGAGCTCTTCTTCTTCTCCTTCCTCTTGGTGCGGGACTCTTCCGATGAAGTGCTCCCGTGGCTTGTAGTGGGCTTTTCGCCGGTCTCCATCTCCTTCTTGGCATGATCTCCCGACATCACTTCGAGCGGTTAGGCTCTAATGAAGCACCGGGCTCTGATACCAATTGAAAGTCGCCTAGAGGGGGGGTGAATAGGGCGAAACTGAAATTTACAAATATAATCACAACTACAAGCCGGGTTAGCGTTAGAAATATAAATGAGTCCGCGAGAGAGGGCGCAAAACAAATCGCAAGCAAATGAAGAGTGTGACACGCGGATTTGTTTTACCGAGGTTCGGTTCTCGCAAACCTACTCCCCGTTGAGGAGGCCACAAAGGCCGGGTCTCTTTCAACCCTTCCCTCTCTCAAACGGTCCCTCGGACCGAGTGAGCTTCTCTTCTCAAATCACTTAGGAATCAAACTTCCCGCAAGGGCCACCACACAATTGGTGCCTCTTGCCTCAATTACAAGTGAGTGTTTGATCACAAGAAAGAAGGAAGCAATCCAAGCGCAAGAGCTCGAAAGAACACAAGCAAATCACTCTCTCTAATCACTAGGGCGTTGTGTGGAATTTGGAGATGATTTGATCTCTTTGGTGTGTCTAGAATTGAATGCTAGAGCTCTTGTAGTAGTTGGGAAGTTGAGAACTTGGATGCAATGAATGGTGGGGTGGTTGGGGTATTTATAGCCCCAACCACCAACTTGACCGTTGGTGGAGGCCGTCTGTTCGATGGCGCACCGGACAGTCCGGTGCACACCGGACATGTCCGGTGCCCCAGCCACGTCACCAGTTCCGTTGGATTCCGACCGTTGGAGCTCCTGACTTGTGGACCCGCCTGGATGTCCGGTGCACACCGGACATGTACTGTTCCTTGTCCGGTGCGCCAGAATGGGCGCGCCTGCCCTCTGCGCGCGTAGAGCGCGCATTAAATGCGCTGCAGGTAGCTGTTGGCGCCGAAGTAGCCGTTGCTCCGTGGTTCACCGGACAGTCCGGTGCACACTGGACATGTCCGGTGAATTATAGCGGAGCGGCCGCGATGCGTTCCCGAGGCTGGCGAGTTCCGAAGGCCGCGCTTCCTTGGAGCACCGGACACTGTCCGGTGTACACCGGACAGTCCGGTGAATTATAGCGCGCGGGCCTGCAGAATTCCCGAAGGTGGCGAGTTCAAGTTGGAGTCCTCTGGTGCACCGGACACTGTCCGGTGGCGCACCGGACACTGTCCGGTGTACACCGGACAGTCCGGTGCCTCCAGACCAGAGGTGCCTTCGGATGCCTCTTTGCTCCTTTGTTGAATCCAAAACTTGATCTTTTTATTGGCTGAGTGTGAACCTTTTACACTGTATAATCTATACACTTGAGCAAACTAGTTAGTCCAATTATTTGTGTTGGGCAATTCAACCACCAAAATTATTTAGGAACTAGGTGTAAGCCTAATTCCCTTTCAACAAGGTCTATCCTTTTCGAATTGTACGTTAGTCAAACCTATCACATGTTCTCCCTTTAGAAGCTTGTGAAGGTTCTTCATCCCCACATGTGCCAAGCGGCGATGCCACAGCCAGCCCATGCTAGTCTTAGCAATTAAGCATGCATCTAGACCGGCCTCCTCTTTTGCAAAATCAACTAAATGAAGTTTGCCGTCTAGTACACCCTTAAATGCTAGTGAACCATCACTTCTTCTAAAGACAGACACATCTACATTTGTAAATAGACAGTTATATCCCATATTGCATAATTGACTAACAGATAGCAAATTATATCCAAGAGACTCAACTAAAAACACATTAGAGATAGAGTGCTCATTTGAAATAGCAATTTTACCTAATCCTTTTACCTTGCCTTGATTCCCATCACCGAATATTATTGAATCTTGGGAATCCTTGTTTTTGACGTAGGAGGTGAACATTTTCTTCTCCCCCGTCATATGGTTTGTGCATCCGCTGTCGATAATCCAGCTTGAACCCCCGGATGCATAAACCTGCAAGGCAAATTTAGGCTTGGGACTTAGGTACCCAACTCTTGTTGGGTCCTACAAGGTTAGCACAAATATCCTTAGGGACCCAAATGCAAGTTTTGTCTCCCTTACATCTTGCCCCTAATTTTCTAGCAACTATTTTCCTATCCTTTCTACAAATAGCAAAGGAAGCATTTAAGGCACGATAAATTGTAGAGGGACCATTCATAACTTTTCTAGGAACATTGACAACATTTTTCCTAGGCATATTATGAACAACATTTCTTCTACCAATATTTCTATCATGCACATAGGAAGAACTAGAAGCAAGCATAGCATGAGAATCAAAATCATCATAAGCATTATAACTCCTATAAGCATTTCTAGTTTGTCTCCTATCATGGTACATAAAAGCATGGTTCTTTTGCACACTACTAGCCATAGGGGCCTTCCCTTTCTCCTTGGCGGATATGGGAGCCTTGTGGCTTGTCAAGTTCTTGGCTTCCTTCTTGTAGCCAAGTCCATCCTTAATTGAGGGGTGTCTACCAATTGTGTAGGCATCCCTTGCAAATTTTAGCTTATCAAAATTACTCTTGCTAGTCTTAAGTTGATCATTAAGACTAGCCAATTCATCATTAAGTTTGGAAATTGAAACTAGGTGTTCACTACAAGCATCAATGTCAAAATCTTTACACCTATTGCAAGTTTCAACAATTTCTACACAAGATGTTGATTTACTAGCTATTTCTAACTTAGCATTCAAATCATCATTAACACTTTTTTAATTTAGAGATGGATTCATGACAAGTGGATAATTCACTAGAGAGCATTTCATTCCTTTTAATTTCTAGAGCAAGAGAATTTTGTGCACTAACAAATTTATCATGTTCCTCATATAAAAGATCCTCTTGTTTTTCTAGTAATCTATTCTTGTCATTCAAAGCATCAATCAACTCATTAATCTTATTAATTTTAGATCTATCTAATCCCTTGAATACGCATGAGTAATCTATCTCATCATCATCACTAGACTCATCCTCACTTGAAGAAGCATAAGTACCAGTATCATGAGTGCTTACTTTCTTCTCCCTTGCCATGAGGCAAGTGTGACGCTCGTTGGGGAAGAGGGATGACTTGTTGAAGGCGGTGGCGGCGAGTCCTTCATTGTCGGAGTCGGAGGAGGAGCAATCCGAATCCCACTCCTTTCCGATATGTGCCTCGCCCTTGGCCTTCTTGTAATGCTTCTTCTTCTCCCTTTTGTTCCCCTTTTCCTGGTCACTTTCATTATCGGGACAGTTAGCAATGAAATGACCAATCTTACCACATTTGAAGCACGAGCGCTTCTCCTTTGTCTTGGTCTTGCTTGGCTGTCCCTTGCGACCTTTAAGCGCCGTCTTAAAGCGCTTAATGATGAGGGCCATCTCCTCATTATTTAGCCCGACCGCCTCAACTTGCGCCACCTTGCTTGGTAGCGCCTCCTTGCTCCTTGTTGCCTTGAGAGCAATGGGTTGAGGCTCATGAGTAGGACCGTTCAACGCGTCGTCCACGTATCTCGCCTCCTTGATCATCATTCGCCCGCTTACGAATTTTCCAAGAATTTCTTCGGGCGACATCTTTGTGTACCTAGGATTTTCACGAATATTGTTCACCAAATGAGGATCAAGAATGGTAAAGGACCTTAGCATTAGGCGGACGACGTCGTGGTCCGTCCATCGCGTGCTTCCGTAGCTCCTTATTTTGTTGATAAGGGTCTTGAGCCTGTTGTATGTTTGGGTTGGCTCCTCGCCCCTTATCATCGCGAATCGTCCAAGCTCGCCCTCCACCAACTCCATCTTGGTGAGCAAGGTGACATCATTCCCCTCATGAGAGATCTTGAGGGTGTCCCAGATCTGCTTGGCATTGTCCAAGCCGCTCACCTTATGGTACTCGTCCCTGCACAAAGAGGCTAGCAACACAGTAGTAGCTTGTGCATTTTTATGAATCTGTTCATTAATAAACATGGGACTATCCATACTATCAAAGTTCATTCCACTCTCTACAATCTCCCATATGCTAGGATGGAGAGAGAACAAGTGACTACGCATTTTGTGACTCCAAAATCCGTAGTCCTCTCCATCAAAATGAGGAGGTTTACCAAGTGGAATGGATAATAAATGAGCATTAGTACTTTGAGGAATACGAGAATAATCAAAAGAAAAGTTCGAATTGACCGTTTTCTTTTTCTCGTAGTCGTCGTCCTTTTGGGAGGAAGTAGACTCATCGCTGTCGTAGTAGACGATCTCCTTGATGCGTCTTGTCTTCTTCTTCTTCCCATCTTTGCGTCTGTGGCCCGAGCCTGAGTCGTTGGACTTATCATCCCTTGGCTCGTTGACGAAGGACTCCTTCTCCTTGTCGTTGATCACGATTCCCTTCCCCTTAGGATCCATCTCTTCGGGCGGTTAGTCCCTTCTTTGAAGAGAACGGCTCTGATACCAATTGAGAGCACCTAGAGGGGGGGTGAATAGGTGATCCTGGGAAACTTAAACTTATAGCCACAAAAACTTGTTAAGTGTTAGCACAATAATCGCCAAGTGGCTAGAGAGGAGTCTCAACAAAACACAATACCACAAGAGATCAAACACAAAGGTGACATAGTGGTTTATCCCGTGGTTCGGCCAAGACCAACGCTTGCCTATTCCACGTTGTGGCGTCCCAACGGACGAGGGTTGCAATCAACCCCTCTCAAGCGGTCCAAAGACCAACTTGAATACCACAGTGTTTTGCTTTTCCTTTCAATATCCCGTTTGCGAGGAATCTCCACAACTTGGAGTCTCTCGCCCTTACACTTGAGATTCACAAAGAAATACGGAGTAAGGGAGGGAAGCAACACACACAAATCCACAGCAAAATGCGCACACACACGGCCAAGAATCGAGCTCAAAAGACTATCTCAAAGTTCTCACTAGAACGGAGCTCGAATCACTGAGAATGACAAACGAATGCGCAAAGACTGAGTGTGGATGATCAAGAATGCTCTAAGGTTGCTTGGTGTTCTCCTCCATGCGCCTAGGGGCCCCTTTTATAGCCCCAATGCAGCTGAGAGCCGCTGAGAGCAAATCTGGAAGGCCTTTCTTGCCTTCTGTCGTCGGGTGCACCGGACAGTCCGGTGCACACCGGACACTGTCCGGTGCACACCGAACACTGTCCGGTGCCCGATTTCCTTCCTTAAATAGCGAAGCCGACCGTTGGCAGACTTGGAGCCGTTGGCGCACCGGACAGTCCGGTGCCCCCTTCTAGCCGTTGGCTCGGCCACGTGTCCCGCGCAGATCGCGCGGCCGACCGTTGGCCCGGCCGACCGTTGGCTCACCGGACAGTCCGGTGCACACCGGACAGTCCGGTGAATTATAGCCGTACGCCGTCGGCGAATTCCCGAGAGCGGCCACTTCGCTCGAGGCAGCCTGGCGCACCGGACACTGTCCGGTGCACCACCGGACAGTCCGGTGCCCCAGACCGAAACAGCCTTTTGGCTGTACACAGCCAACTCTTCTCTTTTCTTCTTCTTTCTGTTTCTAATACTTAGACAAG
Source organism: Zea mays (assembly GCF_902167145.1). Taxonomy (NCBI): domain Eukaryota; kingdom Viridiplantae; phylum Streptophyta; class Magnoliopsida; order Poales; family Poaceae; genus Zea; species Zea mays. Next base: position 133,569,596 of record NC_050105.1, on the reverse strand, counting down.
TATATTAGTACACAAAACCAATGTACTAAGACTTAGAAACATATCTTTGCTCTTGTTTTGCACTTTGTCCATCCATAAGCATGAATTCACATTTAAGCACTTGTGTTGGCACTCAATCACCAAAATACTTAGAAATGGCCCAAGGGCACATTTCCCTTTCAAGGTTATATACTGCCACAATCTTTTCCACTGGATCCACATCAAGGTACACCTTTTTCAGAAATCTGAGGGACAGTATCTACAGGCATAGTTGCATAGAGAAGACTAGGGGGCTGTTTGGTTCGTGTCTAAATGTGCCACACTTTGTCTAAGGTTAGTCGTTCGAATTGAAGAACTAACCTTAGACAGAAAAGTTAGGCAAAGTATGGCAAGTTAGGCATCAAACCAAACAGACCCTAGATACTTCATCACAGGACAGGGTTTTGAGAAGCTAAATTTATTTTTTTCTTACAGAGGCTACATGGATTCTTTACACCCAGAGGAACAAACAATCAAGATATACTATGTTCAGTTTAGCTGGCCGATTCAATTATCTAGAAGTAATTTGACCAATGCTTTCCCTAAGAGAAGTTTGCAACAGCCAATGAGTCAAAATAACCTAACCAAATCATGAAGTTAGTAAACCCTGAATTTCAATTCTAAAATTTTCCATTCAGAAAGTTCATTTTTCAAATATTAATTTGGAAAAGAAATGTCCTCAAATAGGCTAACCCAAACGAACATATTAACCGAGGGCCATAAAACTGGAAAGAAACAACCGAATCTGGAAAGAGCTTGCTTCCTGGATAACAACTCAGGGACTTGATCCGACGAGTTGGGACATTTATGACAACTTACACCAATGGTTGACAAACATGGATGACATCTCATCAATCTCAAAAAGGGTCTCCAGTCGCTTGTTACTATAGTGTGCTGAGAGAGAGAAACAACTGAATCTTTAATCAAATCGAGGCACCTAATGGCATAGTTTTTCAGAAAATCAAAGATGATATCCATCTATAGGCTGCTGCAGGAGCATCAGGGCTAGCAGCCCTTCGCTGTTAAGTAGTCACTTACCTTTGGATTGTTTCTTCATTGGGCCATAATTTTGTAAATATCTTGTAATTTCAACCCCATCGGGGTCTTCCCTTTTTATTAATATAACAGGCAGTGCCGTTTCGTTTCAAAAAAAAATGGAAAGGAATTCTTGAGTTTCAACTAGCAAACCATTCCGTCAGCCAAAAATCGGATACAATGTTGAATATTGTTTGTTAAAATACTGCGCTTCTAGTGTGAATTCGTTCCAAAAGGATTCATGAGTACCAGTAGTTAGCAAGACTTGCAAGAACTCTAGTGAATTGAACAAGCACATTTAAGTAAGAGAATAATCTACAAGCTGCAACGGAAGCAAAAGCCACTAATAGGGAGCTCTATTTTTGGCTTTCTCCAATAGCTAGCTTTCTATTGCCTTGTTAAATTGCGTCTAGATTGAAAGAGATTGAGAAGGATTAAATCATGTTCTATTCAACTTTGACTATAGAGAGATTTAATCTCCTTCAATTCTCTTCGATCCAACCTAAAACCCCTTGCTCGGTTTTCCAAGTAGAAGAGACATCAGTTGTATCATCTCTCTCTTATGTCCTCGATTCAATGAAAACAATCTTAGTAATGGAACTGTTTTCAGAGGATTCGAAGTTCTGTTAAAGGGGGCCGGGTCTACATTGCTAAGATTGTTTCCATTGAAATCGCCTTCAACATGCTTTGAACAGTAGGACTGGGACTGAAGCAGCCACTTGTTTGGAAACGTACAGATTGTATTCGTGGAAATGTGGTATCGTGGTAGATCAGGTACGAAGGTGGCAAAACCTATCACCTTTTTTTTTAAAAAAAAAGTGGTTTGGCATTTCTGTCTGGATGACTTACGCGTCTAGTTTAGTACTCCCTCCGTTTCTTTTTATTTATCGCCGCATAGTGCAAAATTGCACTATCCAGCGATAAATAAAAAGAAACGGAGGGGTATACATTTAGATTAGATTAGAGGCGATAGATTTCCTTTTTTATATATAAAGAAACAAAGATCACAAGTGACAAAACCAATGTGCATTGTCCGGTGGGAGGTCAGCATAGGAAAAAAATTTGGTGCAGCACTGCTGCAAACCAGAGTGGTTTGCAGCCCCTCACAAAAAGGAGAATAGACCCCACCTGCAGGTCATCTGCGCGAGAACTGTTGGTACCACAAGGTTAACGCATCTAGTACGTGGATCGTTCGTGAGCCGTGACGAGGCGAAACCGGCGTTATCCATCGTTGGCGTGGCCATCCCTCAGGGACAGGAAAGGAAAGGAGTCCCACACGATGCCATCCCACTCCCAAGGCCGCACGCACGGGCGCCCAGCCGCCCACCGTCCGCCGAGCGAACGCACATTGAACCCGTGGCCATGGCCCATGGCTCGCCAAAGTCGGTCGAAACCAGCGGAGGGCAGTGCCGTCCTTCCGGAAACAGCCTTATCCGCTTCCGGTCCCCCAACAAACAAACCCATCCAGTGCACACCCACTGCTTTCAGGTTTCCACTCCACCCGACGCCACGCTATAAAATCCAGCCAGAGCCCCGTGCAAGTTCCAACGACACCATAGCCCTCCTAGTCCCGCTCCCGCACTCCTCGTACGTAGCGTCACGGCCGTACGTAGAGGCGCTAGCACGTCAGAGAGCGCCACTGGTTCTGTTCTGACCGATCGGCATGGCCGGGAGCGCGAGGTCGGCGGCCGCGAAGCACGCGTACCGGATGTTCGCGCCGCCGTCCATGGGCGCCAGCGCCGGCGCCGGCGCGGGCGTTGGCGGCGCGGAGGAGCTCGACGAGGCGGACGTCTGGGGCTCGTTCGGCGCGGCCTGCCACTCCAGCGCCGTGTCGTCCGACGACCTGGCCGGCGCCGCCGGCTGGGCGCGCCCGGTCCACGGCCCCCGCGCGGGGCGGAAGAAGCCCGTGGACGGCGGCGGCGGCGCGGTGGGGTCGCTGCCGATGAACATACCGGACTGGCAGAAGATCCTCGGGGTCGAGTACCGCGACCACCAGCACGCGGGCGAGTGGGAGGCCGACGCGGACGACGGCGGCGGCGGCGGCGGCAGCTACGGCGGGGCGGAGATGGTGCCGCCGCACGAGCTGGCGTGGCGCAGCCGCGCGGCGTCGCTGTCCGTGCACGAGGGGGTCGGGCGGACGCTCAAGGGGCGCGACCTCAGCCGGGTAAGGGACGCCGTCTGGAAGAGGACCGGCTTCGAGGACTGAGCCGATGCTGATCCCCCGCCGCGCAGGCCGCCGGTATGTGTAGTGTAGGGGCCAGGGTAGTAGTAAGCTCTTTTTTTTTGTTTCGTTCATGTTGATGTGAGCCAACAGTGCGGGGGTGTGTCATTCATATGGTGTGATGATTTTAAGGACACCTTGAGAAAAAAGCCGAATTCTGTACAGCCGATGAAACGTTCGATGCAGCGCATGCTTCGAGTCTCGGCGCCAGAGGCTAGAGAGCTTCAATGATCGATCCGTCGAATTACTATAATGGCGTGGCGCGGTGTCGTAATGTCGTTTTCCCGTCGCTGCAGAGCAGTGCAGAGCATCGATGGCAGCCAGCCAGTACTCCTTGCGCTGCGGATCCAAGTGCTGTTTCCGCGGGGGCGTGCATGTCACCTGCCGGATAAATAGATCAAAGGCAAGCGCGGCGCGGACGGGACCGGCTAGCTAGTTCCTGTGGGCGGTGCGCGCCCAGGAGCGAACGACCACGAGCGAGTCAGTGGGCGTGGTTGGCGTCAGGTTAGGATCGTCTGTTCGGAATTTGGGGGGGGGGGGGGGGGGGGGGGGTGCGTGTTGCGGTTGCGGCGAGCTTATTGGAACCAAGATATTACCAACACAGGGCTTCTAAAAATTGGTATCCCGAACGTCGGTATTAGAAATTTTAGTATCATAATCCTTTCAAATTCGGAATTTTGCTATCGGGGTGTGATTTAGCCGATCCGCAGTCGTTGTTACGGCAGTTCATGTCACTGCCCCGTAGCTTAGAACGGATCTTTGCTCCAGCTTGAGTTCGTCTTCTCCCCGAGGAGCTCTAGCTTGAGTTCGTCTTCTCCCCGAGGAGCTCTACCTTGAGTTCGTCTTCTCCCCGAGGAGCTCCTCTCCGAGCGGTCCTCTTCTTGGGCGCTCCTCTGCTCTCCTCTAGCGCTCCTCCTCTCCTCGACGTTCAGGATACCAATTTTTAAAAGTCCTGTGTTGATGATATCTTGGTTCGAATAAGCTCGGTTTCCAATAAGCTCGGTTGCGGCAGTCCGTAGCTCTCGCCCGGCCCGGCCCCCATGGGCATTTTCTACAGGTTTCTTGGATCTGCCGAAACGGTGGTGTCCGGGCCTGAAACGGCAACCGCTTCCTGCCGTCGACACGAGTACACGACCGGTACCCACCACCAGTTGCCTCCTCTGGCCTGCATGCCGCCTGCATGCACGCTATCCATGCCAAAGACAAAAAAAAAGCTCTGCATGAACATTTGCAAGTGTTTGTTTTACAACACAAGTGTTGCTTGACATACTAGTAGGATGGAATAGGATAGCTGCAGTCTAAAACACTCGCAGAGCTGCCGGGCACAGTATTGGAATAGTGTTTCTATGTAATTTGGACCGACTTTCTTTTGGAGAAAAAAAGATGTGGAAATTAGAATAAAGTTATATATTCTATCTCTAGTCAGGTAGCATTCGTCTTCGCCATCCTTCTCCAACGCCGGGCCGGCCGCGCGCTCGCTCCCTTTTGCTTTGTTCCGGGCGGTCGCTTGCTGCCTGCTGTGGATGGATCAGAGTAGCTGCAGAGGCGAGTGTGCAGTGCGGGTTGATGCGTCGCGACGTTTCGCGGGCAGTCGTCCTTTTGGTGTGCCAAACCGATCACGTGACCTGCCATTATGCGCTCCAGTCGTTGTCACGACCCTCCTGATTAGTGATTAGATAGGTATAGAATAGATAGAAACATCCATTCTGCTGCTAATCCCTGTCGCGCTCTGCATCCTCTTGGCTCTCCCCGCCCGCTCGTCGCCGCGTGTTGCCATCGGCGACAGCGACGCGGTCAACAACACCGGGAGTACCGACCAAGCAAGGCCGGGGGAGGTGGGGGGGACCAAAACCAAGTGATGGAATGGAACGGAACGGAACGGAACGGATCCGTATTTGTCTCAACGGTCAAAGTGTGCTGCTGTGTTCTGCACCAACACTTGTCTTCTTGTGCTAGTACCAGTGGTTTCTGACAATCATTGGCTGGTCAGCAATGGAAATTCCAAGAGCTTCGTAGACACGAACAACACGAGTAAATGTGAAGTAGTACGGCCAAAGCCCGATACGTAACAAGCGAACAAAATGGAATGCCGGGAGCTAGCTGTCCCAACTCGGCAACTCCCAAGCATAAGAAATTAGCCCTAGAAGACAGAAATTTCATGAGATCTCATAGGACAAAATTTATAGGAATCGTCTGCAGGAACATAAAACCGTAGAGAACATAAGAAAGAAATAAAAAAAACCCAGCAATCCAAAGTGGCCTTAAAAACACAGCGTAATAACTGAATTGAATAACCGCATCAGCTTAAGCTGTAAACTCTCTAAGACTGATCCAGGAAGAGACCTCAAACGTACGTGGCCGCAAGCTCGGTGGTGCATTCGGCTGTATCGCTATCGCATCCTATGAATATAGCGCTCTACAATATCGCAGTCGCAGCCGATATCTGCTGGTCGATCATCGGTTCTCGGCGTGTGGTCGCTGCCTGCCAGCGTCATTCGTTCGGTACCTCGATCGATCCTCCCCGGTTATTTCACATACGCACTGCAAACAAGCGAAGAGACTGTTTTTTTATTTCCAGTTTAATTAGCAGGAAATGCAATCAAGTCGCTGATGTGCTCACCTCAAAGTCTCGTCGCCGACGTGCTCCTCTAAGCTACACTGCGGCTGCAGCGCTAGCTAGCTGATCCGACGAAGGCGACCGACTCCACCAACACTCTTCACTGCCCGGGCTCCAGCCCGAACTCGGGCGCTCCAGAGCGACCAGAGGTGTTGTTGGTCGCTTTCCCATCGTGGCTGCCTTTCATCTGCTCCTCGGTCAGTATCTCCTGCCCGAAGAGCCTTATCCCCGGCGGCTTGACTCCGTCGCGCTTCTTGGTCGCATGTGATGGAGAGCGGGGCGTTTCGCTGCCAGTCTTCACGTCGTCGGTGGGGATGGGGATCCGTGGCGCGGGAGCGGCATGGTGATCGCCTGGGTACTGGCGGATGCCACCCAACACCAGGCTTCGCCGCAGGTTGCTGAGGAGGTGATCCGAAAATAAGAACTGAGCGAAGTTCGCATGCCTGGCTCCCTGTATGCCTGCGGCAGCAGCAGGAGCGATGCTGTCCGGGAAGGGGAAGGAGGAACAATGGACGAAACCGTGGCAGTTCCAGTCGTGGGTTGGTGCAGGGTGGTGGTGTGGGTGTGGCAGTGGGAGTGGGTTGTTGAGCGGGAAAACGGGATCGAAAAGTTGCCGGCCCTGCGATTGGTACTCCTTGTACGTCGGCATGCGCGGCTTCTTGCGCGGCGGCGTCGGCGTAGGCGGCGCCGCGAAGTGCGGCAGGTTGGGCATGGTCGCCACCAGCTCGACCTGCCACGGGCTCAGGCGGTTCATGTTCCGCACGAGCTCAGGCTCGTCCCAGGTCACCTACGGAAACGGAAATGGGACGGTAGAAGGAAAGGAACCACCATGATGGCCACCTACGGAAAGAACATGGAACGATATGATGGCGTGCGTGCGCCTTATTTTTGATGTACCTGAAGGAATCGCCAGGGCGACAGCGGCCACCGGGCGGGATCGGCCGGCCCGACACCGGCGACGGTGCCCATGAACCAGCTGATCCGGGACAGGTCCTTTGCCTCGAACGCCATCTTGAACCGCAAGCCGGGGCACCAGGAGACCTGCAAGGCCTCAATGACCGTGGCCACGCGCACGCAGAACGCCGGCGCTGTGGCCCGCGGGTAGTGCACCACCTCGAACGGGTTCCCGGCGGCGGCCAGCGTCACCGCCGCCGCGACCACGTCCTCCGCTCGGAGGACGCCGTCCGCGGCGGCGCCCGTGCCGCTCGCGTTGCCCCGCACCAGCTGGCGCCCGTAGGCGTTCCGCCGGGACGCGCGCTCGGCGCGCCGCAGGCCGATGTGGATGGTGCCGTCCTCTTCGCGCAGGAACACGACGGAATCGCCGATGACGATCTTCTTGCTGTTGACGAAGTCGCTCCACCCTGTGGTGAGCAGGTTCCGCTCCGGGGTGCCCCGGTAGACGTGGCGGAACGTCCACTCGACGCCGTGCACGTCCCTGGCGGAGACCAACTGCTGGGGCCGTTTGATGCTCTTGTCCAGCTTGGGGAAGATGGTTTCCGCGCAGGTGCGCCGCACGGAGAGGCTGCCGCCGCTGTAGGAGTCGGACTTGGTCAGCGTCTTGGCGGAAGAAATCACCGGCCTGGTGGGCTGCCGCTGGCCGGCCTCGTCGTTCACCACCTGGGCCTCGCCCACGTCCGTCAGCGGCTCCCCGGAGCGGAGCGGGTCGAGGCGTATTTTGACGAAGATTTCGTCGGTGTCGAGCTCAGCCATGAACCTGACGCCCGCGACGCGGCACGGCACGAAAGGCGGGGCGTGCAGGTTGGCGTCGGCGGCGGCGCCGGCATGCTCGGCGTGGCCCTGAGGGAAGTAGTACACCGCGGTGCCGACGGGCGGCACGGTGCACGTGGGGCCCGCGCACGCGTACCACAGTTGCGGGTGCACGGATCCCTTGGTCTCGGGCTCGGCGCCGGCACCGGCACCGGCCTGCGATGCGGGCATCCGCGGCGCGAGCGTGAGCTCGCAGGCTTCGGGAGACATGACTGGGCTCTCTAGTCTCTAGTCCACGGGGGGAGTGGCTTCCGGTGAAGGACGTGGTCCACGTGGACTCTTTTACTAGCAGGCGCTGCACTGCTGCTGTCTACTGCTCGCTCCGTTTTATATCTAGTGGAGTGGTGGGCGGAAAGTCTGGGTGCCACACGTACAGCAGGAACGAGTCCTCCGCTCCGCTGTGTACACTAGGCATTTTGAAACGATGACTGTGATTACTAGAACCACCCCCTCTTCTTCAGCAGCGGCGAACTGGCGATCGCGCGAGAGTTGGAGTGGAACTGTTCGGCGCTTCGGCCGCGTCTGCCGGCCCTGGCCAAGCGGGGTTTCTGCGTGCATGCATGCATGCATGTACACTACTACAGCCTATTACTTGAGACTCAGATGTCAGATCCCCTCGTAGCGCAGAAAAAAAAACATTTGCATGTGAGTCAGGAGTAGACCTGGCTTCATACGCAACTTATTTTTCTTTTTGACAATAGCTAGGTTATTATGAACCTTCTATGTGTTTCAAATCATATGTATGTGCCTTGAATGATTAAGTTTGTTGATCTCTTATTATTGTCTATGTAGATTGATTTTTCCCTGAATGATGAGGATGAGACAGATGACATAGTTGAGGTGGCTCTTGCTGAACTTGAGATGATGGAACAATATGGTGCCTTTCATGTCTACATTTGTTATGTACTATGATGCTACCTTCTTTAATAAAAGAAGTCGTAGAGAACCTCAAGTCACTGGATATGATTGGGTAGTGAGGACACTTAATGAGCCTAGAGAGTGCTTTAATATGTTTAGAATGAGTGTAAGCATATATTTGAAAGTCTTAGATGTGCTTGCATCAACATATGGATTGCGGTCAACATGTCAGATGAGTTCCATGGAAGCTTTAGCCATGTTTTTGTGGATCATTGGTGCTCCACAATCAATTAGACAAGTTGCCAATCGTTTTGAGAGGTCAAAAGAGACGATTAGTAGAAAATTTGAAGAAGTGTTACATTGTGTTTATAAGATGTCTGCTCATACCATTAAACCAAAAGATCCAGAACTTTCTACTGTGCACCCAAGAGTACAAGCTCCTCGATTTTCACCGCATTTTGATAAATGTATTGGAGCTTTAGATGGGACACATGTGCGTGTTGTTGTCCCATCATCGAAGGTGCTGCAACATACAAGGCGTCATGGGTATACAACTCAGAATGTATTGGCCATATGTGGCTTCGATATGAGGTTTACCTTTGTGGTCGCCGGATGGCCAGGGTCAATTCATGATATGAGAGTGTTTAATGATGCTCTGCGCAAATATGGCAACAAAATTCCTCATCCTCCTCCTAGTAAATATATATATATATATATATATATATATACTACAAAGTTATTTTATGGTCATGGCTTTCTCATTTTCTAATGGTCTAACTTTTTGTAGGAAAATTTTATCTTGTTGACTCGGGGTATCCTAACCGCGATGTCTACCTAGCTCCTTACAAGGGAACTAAGTATCATGTACCAGAGTTTCGACAATGCCCTAGACCAAGTGGGAAGAAGGAGCTATTCAATTTTTGTCACTCATCTCTTTGCAACGTCATCGAGCGTTCGTTTGGTGTGTTGAAGATGAAATGGAAGATCTTGTTACACTTACCATCGTATCCAATGGTAAAGCAAACAAAAATTATACTTGCGTGCATGACCCTTCCTAACTTCATTAGAGAAAGTGCTATGGCGGACGTGGATTTTGAAATGTGTGACAATGATGAGAACCATATATCGATCCAGAGCAACGATTTGTTTGAAGAAGATGGTGATGAAGAACAAGGCATATGAACGCTTTCCGTGACAACATTGCAAATGTGTTGTTCATCATGAGGAGGGTGACAAGTTGAAGATACTATTTGTGTTGACAAAGTAGTTCATTTTGTATCGCTATGAGACAATTTTCTCTACATTTTTATAAACAGATGTACATTTTCAGATTGATTGTTTTTTTGTTTGAAAAAAAAGTGAGGTTCAAATGGGCAGCTGAAACGAACGGTTGTAAAGCTGAAATTGAATATTGATTAGATAAAAAATGGTTGAAATCTGTTGAACGGACGTACAGCTGCAACGAAGGACTGCTTTGGCTAACCTGAAACCTTTTAGCTACAATCTAAATAGCACCAAACTAATAGTTAACAGCTAATAATTAGCCAACTATTTTTGTTAGTAACTTATTAGCTAGCTAACCATTAGCTCTAGTGCATTCAAACACCCCCTTAATTTCTCCACCATAATACGGCTCCTACTATCATCGTGCGTGCTCGTCAAACAAATTAGATGACCTGTTCGTGGTAGCTAATCATGCGATTGGTTTGCTGCAGATCTCATTTGTCTGGTAAAATTAAAGCAACCAAACACAGATCGATGCTCGGTCAATGCACCTGCAAAACCTGTTTCCGCTCCAGCTGGCAACCAAACACATGGTAAGTGTTTACTGTTTAGGCAGCAGCATCGATCCAGAGTTGGGCCCTGCGTTTTCTCTCTATCTCCTCCTTTTTGCATGCAACTAGCGCCGGTTACCTTCACCAACTGCCTGCCGCGCATGCTGCAGGAGGCATGGCTGGGCTGTCTCTACTCCACGGGGAGCGAGCTGGTTCCGGCGAAGGACGTGGGACCCTTAATATAGCGCTGCACTGCTGCTGTCTACTGTTCGCTCCGATCCGTTCAAAATTTGTATAGTGGGCGGAAAGTGCGGTTGGTTGCAGTCTTGGAAGCCAGGTTAAACGGTGCCGCACTGCTGCCACGTGTTGTGCGGTTCGGAGGACCAGGAACAAGTCTCCCGCTGTGTACACTAGGCAGTACAGTACGTCTCAAAACGATATATGTGATTACTAGAAACCGCTTCTTCTTTTGAACGAGGGAGCATGCAGAATAGTTCCCCACGATGGCAGGCAAGTGGTTTTACAAAATATATTGTTGGGAGGAACAAACAGCTCCCCAAATAATTTTTTGTTTAAGAACTGTTGGAGCATTTTTTTTTGTTTAGTGCATATATAAAACACAAAACACAATCTTGTTCGCATATAATTGGTCATACACGCATACATGTCCACTCTTAAATTTTAACACACAACACATAAGTCTTAAAACATGATTGTTCATTCGCATCCACATACAAGTCTCAACCACACAAATACGTAATACATATTCATGACCACGCATAAATGATCATACATGTTCACTGAAGGTTTAACCACATAGTATATAAGTATTAAACATACGTCTATATAAATTAGAAATCATGTGGCATGTTATCTAGATCACTTGATATATCTTCTATGACATCTGAAACCCTAAACCCTAACGGGCTTGCCTCCTTGGTTGTTTTGTGGACCAGGAAAATACGGTTAAAATACGGGAAATCATTTGCATGCCAAGAACATGTTCACGGTTAGCTATTGCTCCTGTTTACGTGTGCCGCAGCTTGCAGCAACATCTAGACTTGGGGCCACGCGTCATAGGGCCATGTCCCTCCCACGTCACTAGGTACTGCCCTATCAACTCCAGCGACGCGCGCATGTCACATGGCGTCCGTCCACCGCCAGTCCACCACCACCAGCCTAGTCGTAGCTACTCCGTCCTACCTCAGATCCCCTCATAACGGAGAGAAGTCATTTGCATGTCAAGGACCCGTTCGCGATTAGCTATTGCTCCTGTTTACACGCGCCGCAGCTTACAACAACATCCAGAGTTGGGCCCACACGTCCTAGGGCTGTGTCCCTCCCACGTCACCAGCTACTGCCCTATCGAATCTAGCGGCGCGCGCATGTCGCATGGCGTCCGTCCACCACCAGTCCACCACCACCAGCCTAGTCGTAGCTACTCCGTCCTACCTCAGATCCCCTCGTAACAAAGAGAAATCATTTGCATGTCAAGGACCCGTTCGCGGTTAGCTATTGCTCCTGTTTACGCGCGCCACAGTTTGCAGCAACATCCAGAGTTGGGGCCACGCGTCCTAGGGCCATGTCCCTCCCATGTCACTGGGTACTGCCCTATCAACTCCAGCGACGCGCGCATGTCACATGGCGTGCGTCCACCGCCAGTCCACCACCACCATCCTAGTCATAGCTACTCCGTCCTACCTCAGATCCCCTCATAACGGAGAGAAATCATTTGCATGTCAAGGACCTGTTCACGGTTAGCTATTGCTCCTGTTTACGCGCGCAGCAGCTTGCAGCAACATCCAGAGTTTAGCCCACGTGTCCTAGGGCCGTGTCCCTCCGACGTCACCAGCTACTGCCCTATCGGATCCAGCGGCGCGCGCATGTCGCATGGCGTCCGTCCACCACCAGTCCACCACCACCAGCCTAGTCGTAGCTACTCCGTCCTACCTCAGATCCCCTCGTAACAAAGAGAAATCATTTGCATGTCAAGGACCCGTTCGCGGTTAGCTATTGCTCCTGTTTACGCGCGCCGCAGTTTGCAGCAACATCCAGAGTTGGGGCCACGCGTCCTAGGGCCATGTCCCTCCCACGTCACTGGGTACTGCCCTATCAACTCCAGCGACGCGCGCATGTCACATGACGTGTGTCCACCGCCAGTCCACCACGTACCACCAGCCTAGTCATAGCTACTCCGTCCTACCTCAGATCCCCTCATAACGGAGAGAAATCATTTGCATGTCAAGGATCCGTTCGCGGTTAGCTATTTCTCCTGTTTACGCGCGCAGCAGCTTGCAGCAACATCCAGAGTTTGGCCCACGCATCCTAGGGCCGTGTCCCTCCGACGTCACCGGCTACTGCCCTATCAACTCCAGCGGCGCGCGCATGTCGCATGGCGTCCGTCCACCGCCAGTCCACCACCACTAGCCTAGTCATAGCTACTCCGTCCTACCTCAGATCCCCTCGTAACAAAGAGAAATCATTTGCATGTCAAGGACTCGTTCGTGGTTAGCTATTACTCCTGTTTATGCGCGCAACAGCTTTTAGCAACATCCATAGTTGGGCCCACATGTCCTAGGGACGTGTCCCTCCCACGTCACCGGCTACTGCCCTATCAACTCCAGCGGCGCGCACATGTCGCATGGCGTCCGTCCACCGCAAGTCCACCACCACCAGCCTAGTCGTAGCTACTCCGTCCTACCTCAGATCCCCTCGCAACAGAGAGAAATCATATGCATGTCAAGGACCCATTCGCGGTTAGCTATTGCTCCTGTTTACGCGCGCAGCAGCTTGCAGCAACATCCAGAGTTTGGCCCACGCATCCTAGGGCCATGTCCCTCCGACGTCACCGACTACTGCCCTATCAACTCCAGCGGCGCGTGCATGTCGCATGGCGTTCGTCCACCGCCAGTCCACCACCACTAGCCTAGTCATAGCTACTCAGTCCTACCTCAGATCCCCTCGTAACAAAGAGAAATCATTTGCATGTCAAGGACCCGTTGGCGGTTAGCTATTGCTCCTGTTTACGCGCGCCGCAGTTTGAAGCAACATCCAGAGTTGGGGCCACGCGTCCTAGGGCCATGTCCCTCCCACGTCACTGGGTACTGCCCTATCAACTCCAGCGACACGCGCATGTCACATGGCGTTCGTCCACCGCCAGTCCACCACCAGCAGCCTAGTCATAGCTACTCCGTCCTACCTCAGATCCCCTCATAACGGAGAGAAATCATTTGCATGTCAAGGACCCATTCGCGGTTAGCTATTGCTCCTGTTTACGCGCGCAGCAGCTTGCAGCAACATCCAGAGTTTGGCCCACGCGTCCTAGGGACGTGTCCCTCCGACTTCACCGGCTACTACCCTATTGTCGGGGACCATAATTAGGGGTACCCTCAAGACTCCTAATCTCAGCTGGTAACCCCCATCAGCACAAAGCTGCAAAGGCCTGATGGGTGCGGTTAAGTCAAGGATCGGTCCAGTCAAGGGACACGATCTCGCCTCGCCCGAGCCCAGCCTCGAGCAAGGGCAGCCGACCCCGGAGGATTTACGTCTCGCCCGAGGACCCCCTCCAGCAACGGACACACCTTCGGCTCGCCCGAGGCCCAGTCTTCACCAAGAAGCAACCTTGGCCAAGTCACCACGCCGACCGACCGTATCGCTGGAGCATTTAATGCAAAGGTGGCCTGACACCTTATCCTGACGCGTGCCCTTCAGTCGATAGAGCCGAAGTGACCGTAGTCACTTCGCCGCTCCACTGACCGGCCTGACAAGAGGACAGCGCCGCCTGCGCCGCTCCGACTGCTGTGCCACTCGACAGAGTGAGGCTGACAGCAGCCAAGTCCGGCCTCAGGCGCCATAGGAAACTCCGCTTCGCCCGACCCCAGGGCTCGGACTCGGGCTCAGCCCCGGAAGAAGACGTACTCCGCATCGCCCGACCTCAGGGCTCGGACTCGGGCTCAGCCCCGGAAGACGACGAACTCCGCTTCGCCCGACCCCAGGGCTCGGACTCGGGCTCGGCCCCGGAAGACGACGAACTCCGCATCGCCCGACCCCAGGGCTCGGACTCGGGCTTCGCCCCGGAAGACGACGAACTCCGCTTCGCCCGACCCCAGGGCTCGGACTCGGGCTCAGCCCTGGAAGACGACGAACTCTGCTTCGCCCGACCCCAGGGCTCAGACTCGGGCTCAGCCCCGGAAGACGACGAACTCCGCATCGCCCGACCCCAGGGCTCCGACTCGGGCTCAGCCCCGGAAGACGACGAACTCCGCTTCGCCCGACCCCAGGGCTCGGACTCAGCCCTGGCCTCAGCCGACGGTCTCCGCCTCGCCCGACCCAGGAGCTCGGACTCGACCTCGGCCTTGGAAGACAGACTCGACCTCGACCTCGGAGGAGCCTCCACCTCGCCCAACCCAGGGCTCGGACCGACCACGTCACAAGAAGCGCCATCATTACCCTACCCCAAGCTAACTCAGGCTACGGGGAACAAGACCAGCGTCCCATCTAGCTCGCCCCGATAAACAAGTAATGATGGCGCCCCGCATGCTCTATGACGACGGCGGCTCTCAGCCCCCTTACGGAAGCAAGGGGACGTCAGCAAGGACTCGACAGCCCCGACAGCTGTCCTTCCGCCAGGCTCCAGCGCTCCTCCGACGGCCACGACACCACCCGAACCGGGTGCCAAAACCTCTCTGGCTGCCACGATGGCATGTACTTAGGACACTAGCTCTCCTCCGCTAGACACGTTAGCACACTGCTACACCCCCCATTGTACACCTGGATCCTTTCCTTACGCCTATAAAAGGAAGGTCCAGGGCCCTCTTACAGAGGGTTGGCCACGCGCGGAAGGACGGGACGGCGCTCGCGTAAGGCCGCTCGCTCCCTCCCGCGTGGACGCTTGTAACCCCCTACTGCAAGCGCACCCGACCTGGGCGCGGGACAAACACGAAGGCCGCGGGTTTCCTCTTTTACGCCGGTCTCCCTCCGGCTTCTTCCCCCCTTCGCGCTCTGTCTCGCGCCGACCCATCTGGGCTGGGGCACGCGGCGACAATTTACTCGTCGGTCCAGGGACCCCCCGGGTTCGAAACGCCGACAGTGCCACCTGGGTGGAATGGACGAAGACAACCTCATCATCCACAACCTCCCCCTGTTCCTCTCCGACACCGCTCGAGCCTGGCTGGAGCACATGCCTCCGGGGCAGATCTCCAACTGGGACGACCTGGTCCAAGCCTTCGCCGACAATTTCCAGGGCACGTACGTGCGCCCAGGGAACTCCTGGGATCTCCGAAGCTGCCGCCAGCAGCCAGGGGAGTCTCTCCGGGACTACATCCGGCGATTCTCGAAGCAGCGCACCGAGCTGCCCAACGTCACCGATTCGGATGTCATCGGCGCGTTCCTCGCCGGCACCACCTGCCGCGACCTGGTGAGCAAGCTGGGTCGCAAGACCCCCACCAGGGCGAGCGAGCTGATGGACATCGCCACCAAGTTCGCCTCTGGCCAGGAGGCAGTTGAGGCCATCTTCCGGAAGGACAAGCAGCCCCAGGGTCGCCTACCGGAAGATGTCCCCGAGGCGTCAACTCAGCGTGGCACCAAGAAGAAAGGCAAGAAGAAGTCGCAAGCGAAACGCGACGCCGCCGACGCGGACCTTGTCGCCGCCGCCGAGTACAAGAATCCTCGGAAACCTCCCGGAGGTGCCAATCTCTTCGACAAGATGCTCAAGGAGTCGTGCCCCTATCATCAGGGGCCCGTCAAGCACACCCTTGAGGAGTGTGCCATGCTTCGGCGCCACTTTCACAAGGTCGGGCCACCTGCGGAAGGTGGCAGGGCCCGCGACGACGATAAGAAGGAGGATCACAAGGCAAGAGAATTCCCCGAGGTCCACGACTGCTTCATGATCTACGGTGGGCGAGTGGCGAACGCCTCGGCTCGGCACCGCAAGCAAGAGCGTCGGGAGGTCTGCTCGGTAAAGGTGGCGGCGCCAGTCTACCTAGACTGGTCCGACAAGCCCATCACCTTCGACCAGGGTGACCATCCCGACCGCGTGCCGAGCCCGAGGAAATATCCGCTCGTTGTCGACCCCGTCATCGGCAATGTCAGGCTCACCAAGGTCCTCATGGACGGAGGCAGCAGCCTCAACATCATCTACGCCGAGACCCTCGGGCTCCTGCGGATCGATCTATCCTCGGTCCGGGCAGGCGCTGCGCCTTTTCACAGGATCATCCCCGGGAAGCGCGTCCAACCCCTTCGGACAACTCGATCTACCCGTTTGCTTTGGGACACCCTCCAACTTCCGAAGGGAGACCCTCACGTTCGAAGTGGTCGGGTTTCGAGGAACCTACCACGCAGTGCTGGGGAGGCCATGCTACGCCAAGTTCATGGCCGTCCCCAACTACACCTACCTCAAGCTCAAGATGCCGGGCCCCAACGGGGTCATCACCGTCGGCCTCACGTACCGACACGCGTATGAATGTGACGTGGAGTGCGTGGAGTACGCCGAGGCCCTCGCCGAATCCGAGGCCCTCATCGCCGACCTGGAGAGCCTCTCTAAGGAGGCGCTAGACGTGAAGCGCCATGCCGGCAACTCCGAGCCAGCGGAGACGGTTAAATCCGTCCCTCTCGACCCCAGCAACGACGCCTCCAAGCAGATCCGGATCGGCTCTAAGCTCGATCCCAAATAGGAAGCAGTGCTCGTCGACTTTCTTCGCACAAACACCGACGTCTTCGCGTGGAGTCCCTCGAACATGCCCGACATACCGAGGGATGTCGCCGAGCACTCGCTGGATATCCGAGCTGGAGCCCGACCCGTGAAGCAGCCTCTGCACTGATTCGACGAAGAAAAGCGCAGAGCCATAGGCGAGGAGATCCACAAGCTAATGGCGGCAGGGTTCATCAAAGAGGTATTCCATCCCGAATGGCTTGCCAACCCTGTGCTTGTGAGAAAGAAAGGAGGGAAATGGTGGATGTGTGTAGACTACACTGGTCTAAACAAAGCATGTCCGAAAGTTCCCTACCCTCTGCCTCGCATCGATCAAATCGTGGATTCCACTGCTGGGTGCGAAACCCTGTCTTTCCTCGATGCCTACTCAAGGTATCACCAAATCAGGATGAAAGAGTCCGACCAGCTCGCAACTTCTTTCATCACACCTTTCGGCATGTACTGCTATGTTACCATGTCGTTCGGTTTGAGGAACGCGGGTGCGACATACCAAAGGTGCATGAACCACGTGTTCGGCGAACACATTGGCTGAACGGTCGAGGCCTACGTCGATGACATCGTAGTCAAGACGAGGAAAGCCTCCGACCTCCTTTCCAACCTTGGAGCGACATTCCGATGTCTCAAGGCGAAAGGCGTAAAGCTCAATCCCGAGAAGTGTGTCTTCGAGGTCCCCCGAGGCATGCTCTTAGGGTTCATCGTCTCCGAGCGGGGCATCGAGGCCAACCCGGAGAAGATCGCGGCCATCACCAGCATGGGGCCCATCAAGGACTTGAAAGGCGTACAGAGGGTCACGGGGTGCCTTGCGGCTCTGAGCCGTTTCATCTCGCGCCTCGGCGAAAGAGGCCTGCCTCTGTACCGCCTCTTAAGGAAGGCCGAGTGCTTCACTTGGACCCCTAAGGCCGAGGAAGCCCTCGGGAACCTGAAGGCGCTCCTCACGAACGCGCCCATCTTGGTGCCCCCCACTGCCGGAGAAGCCCTCTTGATCTACGTCGCCGCTACCACTCAGGTGGTTAGCGCCGCGATTGTGGTTGAGAGACGAGAAGAGGGGCATGCATTGCCCGTCTAGAGGCCAGTCTACTTCATCAGTGAGGTACTGTCTGAGACCAAGATCTGCTACCCACAAATTCAGAAGCTGTTGTACGCAGTGATCCTGACGCGGCGGAAGTTGCGACACTACTTCGAGTCTCATCCGGTAACTGTGGTGTCATCCTTCCCCCTGGGGGAGATCATCCAGTGCCGAGAGGCCTCAGGTAGAATTGCAAAGTGGGTGGTGGAAATCATGGGCGAAACGATCTCGTTCGCCCCTCGGAAGGCCATCAAGTACCAGGTCTTGGCGGACTTTGTGGCTGAATGGGTCGACACCTAGCTCCCAACAGCTCCGATGCAACCGGAACTCTGGACCATGTTTTTCGATGGGTCACTGATGAAGACAGGAGCAGGCGCAGGCCTGCTCTTCATCTCGCCCCTCGGGAAGCACCTATGCTACGTGCTACGCCTCCATTTCCCGGCGTCCAACAATGTGGCCGAGTACGAGGCTCTGGTCAACGGGTTGCGCATTGCCATCGAGCTAGGGGTTCGACGCCTCGACGCTCGCGATGACTCGCAGCTCGTCATCGACCAAGTCATGAAGAACTCCCACTGCCGCGACCCGAAGATGGAAGCCTACTGCGATGAGGTTCGGCGCCTGGAAGACAACTTCTACGGGCTCGAGCTCAACCACATCGCCCGACGCTACAACGAGACTGCGGACGAGCTGGCTAAAATAGCCTCGGGGCGAACAACGGTTCCCCCAGACGTCTTCTCCCGAGACCTGCATCAACCCTCCGTCAAGACTGACGACACACCCGAGCTCGAGAAGGCCTCGGCCCAGCCCAAGGCACCCTCGGCTCAGTCCGAGGCACCCTCGGCTCGACCCGAGGCACCCTCGTCCCCCGAGGGTGAGGCACTGCGCGTCAAGGAGGAGCGGAGCGAGGCCACGCCTAATCGAAACTGGCAGACCCCGTACCTGCAATATCTCCACCGAGGAGAGCTACCCCTCGACCGAGCCGAAGCTCGGCGGTTGGCGCGGCGCGCCAAGTTGTTCGTCTTGCTGGGAGACGGGAAGGAGCTCTACCATCGCAGCCCCTCAGGCATCCTCCTGCGATGCATGTCCATCGCCGAAGGCCAGGAGCTCTTACAAGAGATACACTCGGGGGCTTGCGGCCATCACGCAGCACCTCGAGCCCTTGTTGGAAACGCCTTCCGACAAGGCTTCTACTGGCCGACCGCGGTGGCCGACGCCACTAGAATTGTCCGCACCTGCCAAGGGTGTCAATTCTATGCAAGGCAGACCCACCTGCCCGCTCAGGCTCTGCAGACCATACCCATCACCTGGTGGTTTGCTGTGTGGGGTCTGGACCTCGTCGGCCCCTTGCAGAAGGCACCTGGGGCTACACGCACCTGTTGGTCGCCATCGACAAATTCTCCAAGTGGATCGAGGTCCGACCCCTAAACAGCATCAGGTCCGAACAGGCGGTGGCGTTCTTCACCAACATCATCCATCGCTTTGGGGTCCCAAACTCCATCATCACCGACAACGGCACCCAGTTCACCGGCAGAAAGTTCCTGGACTTCTGCGAGGATCACCACATCCGGGTGGACTGGGCCGCCGTGGCTCACCCCATGACGAATGGGCAAGTAGAGCGTGCCAACGACATGATCCTGCAAGGGCTCAAGCCGCGGATCTACGACGACCTCAACAAGTTTGGCAAGCGATGGATGAAGGAGCTCCCCTCGATGGTCTGGAGTCTGAGGACAACGCCGAGCCGAGCCACGGGCTTCACACCGTTCTTTCTAGTCCATGGGGCCGAGGCCATCTTGCCCACAGACTTAGAATACGGTTCCCCGAGGACGAGGGCCTACGCCGACCAAAGCAATCGATCTAATCGAGAAGACTCACTGGACCAGTTGGAAGAGGCTTGGGACATGGCCTTACTACACTCGGCGCGGTACCAGCAGTCCCTGCGACGCTACCACGCCCGAGGGGTTCGGTCCCGAGACCTCCAGGTGGGCGACCTGGTGCTTCGGCTGTGACAAGACGCCCGAGGGCGGCACAAGCTCACGCCTCCCTGGGAAGGGCCGTTCGTCGTCGCCAAGGTTCTGAAGCCTGGAACGTACAAGCTGGCCAACAGTCAAGGCGAGGTCTACAGCAACGCTTGGAACATCCGACAGCTACGTCGCTTCTACCCTTAAGATGCTTTCAAGTCGTTCATACACCTCGCTCACGCACAAAGTTTAGTCATCAAGGAAGGGTCAGCCTTGCCTCGACAAAGCTCGACCCTCCCTCGGGGGCTAAAAGGGGGGAACCCCCTCTGCGTCAAAATTTTCCTCGGAAAAAGATCTTTTCTGCCAGAAAGTCTTTCGTGCTTTTCGACTACTTCGAAAGTGGATCCTGAAAATGATGGAGTACACGTAAGCAGCCAAGGCTGACAGAACCGAGGGACTCCTACGCCTCCGGGATACGGATACCTCACTCATCACCTTCTGCGATAAGTAACTCACGCTCGGATAAGTGATTCCGCAGACCGAACAAGTCTTCACGCTCGAAAACTCCTCTGCCGAAACGATTTTTCGGGCCTTCTCGACTATGTCGGTGACAGAACCCTATGGACGAGTAAGAGTGCACGTAAGCGGCAAGGCCGACCGAGCCGAGGGATTCCTACGCCTCCGGGATACGGATACCTCACTCATCACCTTCCGTGAAAAGTAACTCTCGCTTGGACAAGCAATTCTGTTACCGACAAATAAGTCCAGATACTCGAAACAACAGGAAAAGGAACACAGCTTTACAACACGACGACAGTATGTTTGGGCCTCGGCGGCCGCAGAAAACATACGCACACTACAAGATAACCCGATCCTGCAGGCTCGGATCTTGACAGTTGAAGGGAGCAGCAGCACCCTCAGTGTCAACTACACGTTCAGCGAGGTCCGGCCTAGCGTCGGATGGCGACACGGTCTTAGGATCTCCACTCCGAAGGACGACATCAGCACCACGCCCGGGCCATCGCCGCCAGGGCCTTCTCCAGGAATCCGGCTCGAGCAAACGGCTCGGCCGGCCACCCCGAAGCCTCAGCCAGCTATCCCCCGAGGACATCAGCCCGGCTCATGGCATCGGCGACACAACTCCGGCGTCGGTCCCACCAGTGGACGACCCGGCCAGGCTCCGGCCGACCAAGTCTTCTTCTCGAGCCAACTCCGCCTCTGTCCGTGCTGACACCGCTACCCCCGGCTTCGGCTCATCGAAGGGCGACCGAGGGGTTCCTTTAACTAAGCAAGAGAAGCCTCGCACGGCAAGGCCGACCGAGCCGAGGGATTCCTACGCCTCCGGGATACGGATACCTCACTCATCACCTTCGCACGAGGCAACTCACACTTGGTTAAGCGGTTTAGTTAGCCGACAGGCGAGTCCTAGTGCTCGAAATGAGGAAAAAACACGGCTCCTGCCAAAAATACATACACGTTCAGGCCTCGACAGCCACAATGAACAGACACCGGCACTCAAGGTGCCATTACAAACAGAACTCCGGTTCTGCCTCTGCAGGTACGAACAACCCCACACGATTGGGGGGCCTGCGGAGCAACAGAAGGCCGACGGATGGCTCGCCATCGCCCGCTCCAGCAGCAGCGACAATGACCTCCGCTCTGGGTGGCCAAACTGCAGCAGCGATGACCTCATGGCGGACACCGCTGCAACAATGCCCTCGCCCACGTCTACGCTCGAGGGGTGAGGACAAGTACAAAGAGCCGGAGGCCCGGAGCGCGGATGGTGGCGGTGATCCCGTCAGCGACGAGGACTTCTCCAACCGCCGCCACCTCAGCACCGACGACAGGAGCCGTCTCCCCACCGGCAGATCCCCACTCGGATCGTCCCGGACGAGCGGAGCACCGACCTCCGCACAGAGGCGTCGTACCGGGGCAAAGGCAGGACAGCCCCAGAACACGAACGCCGCCCTAGCAGCGCGCGACATCTTGGGCGGTCCTCCGGTGCGCGCGGCGCGACAACTGCCCTCGCGGCGAGAGGGGGCACCGGGAGCCGAGCCAGAGCCAGCTGAGCCAGCGAGCCCAACGCGCTGAAGCTGACGACGCCCGCCGCCGATCGGCCCCGCGTTGTCGGAGTCCGACCCTCCTGCTAGGCCGGTGAGCGCCCTCTCCCTTGAATGCTGAGGGAGAGGCTGACCCACGAACCCGCGCGGGAGGTAGAGCTCCGGCTCAGCTCGGCCTCCGCCCCAGCAAGGATGATGAAGATCCTTGAAGCTGAGGGCGGGACCAAGATCGCAACCCGGCTTGCTTCTCCCCACCCAGGAGCTGGTGGTCACCGTCTTGGGTGACCACCAGCGAGGGGATGCGGCCGGGCTGCCTGATGAAAATCCTTGAAGCCGAACGATGGCTGAAAGGTGCCAACTTCCGCGAAGTTGCGTTCCTCCAACGACAAGGCGGAAGGATCGCGGGTGTTCCCCATCCGGGGGCTCCGAAGGTGGAAAGACGCGATGCATAAGGGAGCGCGAAGACATGGTTGCCTTTCAAGGGGGTCACCCTCCTTTTAAAGGCGACTCTCCCCACTTGCGTCCTCAGCCATCGCGGACTGAGTCTTCTCCAACACGCTCCAAGGTCCTCCCCCTACAACCCGGGGGCTGGGTCCCACGCATCATGCAAGCTGGCCCAGGGCAGAAGAAGCCAAACCACCGTGCGCGGTGCATGCAACTGCCCAGCGGTTACAAGCATTCCTCCACTTTCGCCCAGGCCAGCGGGTGAAAGGGCGGATAGCCATGCAGTCGGCATGCAACCGCGCCAAGTGGGCGCACCCCTTCGACTCCAACGCGCCCAGCATGGAGGCCCAGGCCCACACGTCATGCAACCGGCGCGCCGGTTGCTACGTGCGAGCGACTGCACCGCCCCTCACGCCACTACCGCGCCTCCTCGACTGCGAAACCAGTACCGCGACTCGAGGCAACCCTGCGTATGACCCAACAGTGCCAGCCAGGCGCATCGGTCACGGGCCAGTCAGCCGCGGGAGAAGGCGCGACGGTCGATGCGGCCAAAAATGGGCCGGCAGTAATGGCGGTGGCAGGCGGGCGGAAGCAGCGGTCACGTCGTCAGTCAAGCTCACGTCCCCTCATGGGACGGCGAGAGAACCCTCTCCCACGGCGAGAAGACGACGCGTCCGTGTTCCATCCCTCGAACGGCTCGCGCACGCGCAACGGCTGCCCCGCGAACCACTCGTCCCATCGCATTAACTCTGCGGCGGGACAGGCGGCACCTTTGGCAGGAGAAGCGGGCGACGCTTCGCCTTCGCCGTAACGACCGCGTCAAAAAAGGTGTGCCACGTCGTTTCGATTTCGTATCCTTTTTCCTTTTCCTCTTTCTCTCTCTTATAACAGGGACCGAGAAAGGGGATACCTCGAAAGGGATCCTTCTCCGCGAAGGAAACGGGCCCCGAGCCCCTCTACTGATCAGAGGTTCGAAGGCCGGCCCCTCGGAGGGGTTCAACAGCCGCCTCAGAGCGCTCGGGCTCCGCGCCCACTACTGGTCAGAGGTTTGAAGGCCGGCCCCCCCGAAAGGGTTCAACGGCCGCCTCAGGCCACTCGGGCTCCGCGCCCACTACTGATCAGGGGTTCGTAGGCTGGCCCTCGAAGGGTTCACAGCCGCCTCAGACACAGAGCGAGGGATGACCCTAGGTACGTTCGATACATAACCAAGGCTCGGGCTACGCTCCCGAGGTACCCTAGGACATTTCCGAGACCAGCGGGAACGATCTTGTAACGGAATCCCATCAGAGGGAGGCATCGAGCCCTCGGACCCCGTCAAAAGGGGACCGGGTCCGGCAGATCACCCGCATGTACTTTTGGAGCGCGCCTCCGGGCCTCTAGCCGACCCCTAACAAATGGGGCACGGGCGTCCACTCGGATTACTCGTTAGCAGCTCACTGGAGACACCATGTTTGGCGCCCTCCAAGGGCAACATGGCGCTTTTCCCCCTCCTCCTTGTGGAAAGGCGACGCAGGGGCGTATGTAAAAAAGTCGAGTCGGTCCTTGACCGTCCTCTCGCCCTGTGCGAAGGCTCGGGGGCTGCTCTCGCAAACTCGGCTCCGGCCAAACCGTTGACAGCGTCAACATACCAGCCCGAGAACTTGGGACCCGACCGTGCACCCGGGCTACGGCCAGCTCGCATGAGGGAACAACCAGACCGGCCGAAGCATTGCGAAACGCATTAAGACCTCGAAGGAGTCAAACCACTCCTCCGAGGCCTCGGGGGCTACACCCGGCGGGTGCGCTCGCGCGCACCCACCGGAACAAAACGCAACCGAGAAAGGCTGGTCCCCTTGCAAAAAAGTGCGACAAAAGCCTCCAAGCGAGTATTAACACTCCCTTCGAGGCTCGGGGGCTACTGTCGGGGACCATAATTAGGGGTACCCTCAAGACTCCTAATCTCAGCTGGTAACCCCCATCAGCACAAAGCTGCAAAGGCCTGATGGGTGCGATTAAGTCAAGGATCGGTCCACTCAAGGGACACGATCTCGCCTCGCCCGAGCCCAGCCTCGGGCAAGGGCAGCCGACCCCGGAGGATTTACGTCTTGCCCGAGGACCCCCTCCAGCAACGGACACACCTTCGGCTCGCCCGAGGCCCAGTCTTCACCAAGAAGCAACCTTGGCCAAGTCGCCACGCCGACCGACCGTATCGCAGGAGCATTTAATGCAAAGGTGGCCTGACACCTTATCCTGACGCGCGCCCTTCAGTCGACAGAGCCGAAGCGACCGTAGTCACTTCGCCGCTCCACTAACCGGCCTGACAAGAGGACAGCGTCGCCTGCGCCGCTCCGACTGCTGTGCCACTCGACAGAGTGAGGCTGACAGCAGCCAAGTTCGGCCTCAGGCGCCATAGGAAACTCCGCTTCGCCCGACCCCAGGGCTCGGACTCGAGCTCAGCCCCGGAAGACGACGAACTCCGCATCGCCCGACCCTAGGGCTTGGACTCGGGATCAGCCCCGGAAGACGACGAACTCCGCTTCGCCCGACCCTAGGGCTCAGACTCGGGCTCAGCCCCGGAAGACGACGAACTCCGCTTTGCCCGACCCCAGGGCTCGGACTCGGGCTCAGCCCCGGAAGACGACGAACTCCGCTTCGCACGACCCCAGGGCTTGGACTCGGGCTCAGCCCCGGAAGACGACGAACTCCGCATCGCCCGACCCCAGGGCTCGGACTCGGGCTCAGCCCTGGAAGACAACGAACTCCGCTTCGCCCGACCCCAGGGCTCGGACTCAGCCCTGGCCTCAGCCGACGGTCTCCGCCTCGCCCGACCCAGGGGCTCGGACTCGACCTCGGCCTTGGAAGACAGACTCGACCTCGACCTTGGAGGAGCCTCCACCTCACCCAACCCAGGGCTCGGACCGACCACGTCACAAGAAGCGCCATCATTACCCTACCCCAAGCTAACTCAGGCTACGGGGAACAAGGCCGGCGTCCCATCTAGCTCGCCCCGATAAACAAGTAATGATGGCGCCCCGCATGCTCTATGACGACGGCGGCTCTCAGCCCCCTTACGGAAGCAAGGGGACGTCAGCAAGGACTCGACAGCCCCGACAGCTGTCCTTCTGCCAGGCTCCAGCGCTCATCCGTCGGCCACGACACGACACGAACCGGGTGCCAAAACCTCTCCGGCTACCACGATGGCATGTACTTAGGGCACTAGCTCTCCTCCGCTAGACACGTTAGCACACTGCTACACCCCCCATTGTACACCTGGATCCTTTCCTTACGCCTATAAAAGGAAGGTCCAGGGCCCTCTTACAGAGGGTTGGCCGCGCGGGGAAGGATGGGACGGCGCTCGCTCCCTCCCGCGTGGACGCTTGTAACCCCCTACTGCAAGCGCACCCGACCTGGCGCGAGACAAACACGAAGGCCGCAGGTTTCCCCTTTTACGCCGGTCTCCCTCCGGCTTCTTCCCCCCTTCGCGCTCCGTCTCGCGCCGACCCATCTGGGCTGGGGCACGCGGCGACAATTTACTCGTCGGTCCAGGGACCCCCCGGGTTCGAAACGCCGACAGTTGGCGCGCCAGGTAGGGGCCTGCTGCGTGTTGACGAATAGCTTCCCGTCAAGCTCCAGATGGGCAGTCTCTAGCAACCTTTCCAGCCCAGGATGGTGCTCCATTTCGGGAGTCTTGAGTTCATGTCCCTCGACGGCAGCCACGACATGATACTCCTTCCCTCGCCGCGTGACAGCGACAATGGCGGCCGACAACCTGCCCGCCGGCGGCAGAATCGACGACGTCTTCCCCACGTGGTGGAAGAACAACATTCGGGCTTGTCCCGTCCCCTCCCCCGTCGACGGAGGAGGAGGCGGGGCAACCAAGGCCAAGCAGGAGGCAGCACCTCGTCGGCTGTCGAGCGAGTCGACGGCGTCGGTGCCCCAACGGGGGGCACGTCGGGCATCGACCTCGCGTCTGAGACGAAGACGAGCGTCGTCTCCCCGCAACACGCCAACCCCAAGCAAACGGACGACGCCAGCACGCTCGCAAAGGACTTGCTGGGCGTCACCCTCGTACCTGAGACGACGGTGCAGTCTGCCCCTGACGTGACTTCGTCACCACCCGTCGACCAAGAGGTACCGACCGACTCCCATCTCGTGCCTTTCGGATTCAGCCTCGACCCACCAACCGACTTCGCTTCGGTGGACGCTCTCGTAGAGGCGAGTCCAACCCTCTGGCGTATCGTATGCGGTCACCCTAGGACCGGCTGACGACCGTCTCGACCTACGGGCCCTCGGGTTCCGAGGAAGATGACGAGCCCGACTTTAGTTGGGATTTCTCCAGACTTGGTAACCCCAGTGCCATGCGGAACTTTATGACCGCATGCGACTACTGCCTTTCCGACTGTTCCGACGGTAGCCACAGCCTCGACGACGAGGACTGCGACCCAAGTCGTGAATGTTTCCACGTCGATCTAGGGGGTCCCGATGAAGGCAACCATCTTGGTATGCCGGAGAACGGTGATCCCCCTAGGCCTGTGCCTCGCGTTGACATCCTTCGGGAGCTAGCTGTGGTCCCCGTCCCGGCGGGGGGTCATGACCCACAGCTCGAGCAAATCCGCGAGATGCAGGCCAGGCTCGACGAGGGAGCAGGAACACTTGAGCCGTTCCGCCGGGACATCGGGCAGGAAGGGGCGAGCCAACCTCCGGCCGGAGAAGTGCGTCACCTACCCCATGGCATCCAGCACCGCATCGCCGACGATGTCAGGGTAAGGCCGCCACCGGTTTCCAGTGCGGTCGGCCAGTACCTGGCTGCAGAGGCAATGCTTCGCCTCGCGATGCCGGAGCCATCAACCACCAAGGGGCGGCGTATCCAGGGAGAGCTCAAGAATCTCCTAGAGGATGCCGCGGTCCGATGGGCCGAAAGCTCTGCCTCCCGAAGGCAGGGGTACCCCTCGGAACATCGCGCCGCGACTTCCTGATTCATGCAGGAAGCCTCGGTCCACACCGGGCGCACGCGCAACACAGCGCCTGCGGCCCCAGGTTGCCTCGGAAACGAACACCCTCACCGCAACCGTCGAACCCACCTCGACGAGAGGGTGCGTCGAGGCTACCACCCCAGGCGTGGGGGACGCTACGACAGCGGGGAGGATCAGAGTCCCTCGCCCGAACCACCCGGTCCGCAGGCTTTCAGCCACGCCATACGACAGGCGTTGTTCCCGACCCGTTTCCGAACCCCGACTACTATCACAAAGTACTCGGGGGAGCCGAGACCGGAACTGTGGCTCGCGGACTACCGGCTAGCCTGCCACCTGGGTGGAACGGACGATGACAACCTCATCATCCGCAACCTCCCCCTGTTCCTCTCCGACACCGCTCGAGCCTAGCTGGAGCACCTGCCTCCGGGGCAGATCTCCAACTGGGACGACCTGGTCCAAGCCTTCGCCGGCAATTTCCAGGGCACGTACGTGCGCTGAGGGAACTCGTGGGATCTCCGAAGCTGCCGCCAGCAGCCAGGGGAGTCTCTCCGGGACTACATCCGGCGATTCTCGAAGCAGCGCACCGAGCTGCCCAACGTCACCGATTCGGATGTCATCAGCGTGTTCCTCGCCGACACCACCTGCCGCGACCTGGTGAGCAAGCTGGGTCGCAAGACCCCCACTAGGGCGAGCGAGCTGATGGACATCGCCACCAACTTCGCCTCTGGCCAGGAGGCAGTTGAGGCCATCTTCCGGAAGGACAAGCAGCCCCAGGGCCGCCTACCGGAAGATGTCCCCGTGGCGTCAACTCAGCGCGGCACCAAGAAGAAAAGCAAGAAGAAGTCGCAAGCGAAACACGACGCCGCCGACGTGGACCTTGTCGTCGCCGCCGAGTACAAGAACCCTCGGAAACCTCCCGGAGGTGCCAATCTCTTCGACAAGATGCTCAAGGAGCCGTGCCCCTATCATCAGGGGCCCGTCAAGCACACCCTTGAGGAGTGCGCCATGCTTCGGCGCCACTTTCACAAGGCCGGGCCACCTGCGGAAGGTGGCAGGGCCCGCGACGACGATAAGAAGTAGGATCACAAGGCAGGAGAGTTCCCCGAGGTCCACGACTGCTTCATGATCTACGGTGGGCGAGTGACGAACGCCTCGGCTCGGCACCGCAAGCAAGAGTGTCGGGAGGTCTGCTCGGTAAAGGTGGCAGCGCCAGTCTACCTAGACTGGTCCGACAAGCCCATCACCTTCGACCAGGGCGACCATCCCGACCGCGTGCCGAGCCCGGGGAAATATCCGCTCATTGTCGACCCCATCATCGGCAACGTCAGGCTCACCAAGGTCCTCATGGACGGAGGCAGCAGCCTCAACATCATCTACGCCGAGACCCTCGGGCTCCTGCGGATCGATCTGTCCTCGGTCCGGGCAGGCGCTACGCCTTTTCACGGGATCATCCCCGGGAAGCGCGTCCAACCCCTTCGGACAACTCAATCTACCCGTCTGCTTTGGGACACCCTCCAACTTCCGAAGGGAGACCCTCACGTTCGAAGTGGTCGGGTTTCGAGGAACCTACCACGCAGTGCTAGGGAGGCCATGCTACGCCAAGTTCATGGCCGTCCCCAACTACACCTACCTCAAGCTCAAGATGTCGGGCCCCAACAGGGTCATCACCATCGGCCCCACGTACCGACACGCGTACGAATGCGACGTGGAGTGCGTGGAGTACGCCGAGGCCCTCGCCGAATCCGAGGCCCTCATCGCCGACCTAGAGAGCCTCTCTAAGGAGGCGCCAGACGTGAAGCGCCACGCCGGCAACTTCGAGCCAGCGGAGATGGTTAAATCCGTCCCTCTCGACCCCAGCAACGACGCCTCCAAGCAGATCCGGATCGGCTCTAAGCTCGATCCCAAAGAGGAAGCAGTGCTCGTCGACTTTCTCCGCGCAAACGCCGACGTCTTCGCGTGGAGTCCCTCGGACATGCCCGGCATACCGAGGCATGTCGCCGAGCACTCGTTGGATATCCGAGCTGAAGCCCGACTCGTGAAGCAGCCTCTGCGCTGATTCGACGAAGAAAAGCGCAGAGCCCTAGGCGAGGAGATCCACAAGCTAATGGCGGCAGGGTTCATCAAATAGGTATTCCATCCCGAATGGCATGCCAACCCTGTGCTTGTGAGAAAGAAAGGAGGGAAATGGCGGATGTGTGTAGACTACACTGGTCTAAACAAAGCATGTCCGAAAGTTCCCTACCCTCTGCCTCGCATTTATCAAATCGTGGATTCCACTGCTGGGTGCGAAACCCTGTCTTTCCTCGATGCCTACTCAGGGTATCACCAAATCAGGATGAAAGAGTCCGACCAGCTCGCGACTTCTTTCATCACACCTTTCAGCATGTACTGCTATGTTACCATGTCGTTCGGTTTGAGGAATGCGGGTGCGACATACCAAAGGTGCATGAACCACGTGTTCGGCGAACACATTGGCCGAACGGTCGAGGCCTACGTCGATGACATCGTAGTCAAGACGAGGAAAGCCTCCGACCTCCTTTCCGACCTTGGTGTGACATTCCGATGTCTCAAGGCGAAAGGCGTAAAGCTCAATCCCGAGAAGTGTATCTTCGGGGTCCCCCGAGGCATGCTCTTGGGGTTCATCGTCTCCGAGCGGGGCATCGAGGCCAACCCGGAGAAGATCGCGGCCATCACCAGCATGGGGCCCATCAAGGACTTGAAAGGCGTATAGAGGGTCACGGGGTGCCTTGCGGCTCTAAGACGTTTCATCTCGCGCCTCGGCGAAAGAGGCCTGCCTCTGTACCGCCTCTTAAGGAAGGTCGAGTGCTTCACTTGGACCCCTGATGCCGAGGAAGCCCTCGGGAACCTGAAGGCGCTCCTCACGAACGCGCCCATCTTGGTGCCCCCCGCTGCTGGAGAAGCCCTCTTGATCTACGTCGCCGCTACCACTCATGTGGTTAGCGCCGCGATTGTGGTTGAGAGACGAGAAGAGGGGCATGCATTGCCCGTCCAGAGGCCAGTCTACTTCATCAGTGAGGTACTGTCCGAGACCAAGATCCGCTACCCACAAATTCAGAAGCTGCTGTACGCGGTGATCCTGACGCGGCGGAAGTTGCGACACTACTTCGAGTCTCATCCGGTAACTGTGGTGTCATCCTTCCCCCTTGGGGAGATCATCCAGTGCCGAGAGGCCTCGGGTAGAATTGCAAAGTGGGTGGTGGAAATCATGGGAGAAACGATCTCGTTCGCCCCTCGGAAGGCCATCAAGTCCCAGGTCTTGGCGAACTTTGTGGCTGAATGGGTCGACACCCAGCTCCCAACAGCTCCGATCCAACCGGAACTCTGGACCATGTTTTTCGACGGGTCGCTGATGAAGACAGGAGCAGGCGCAGGCCTGCTCTTCATCTCGCCCCTCGGGAAGCACCTACGCTATGTGCTACGCCTCCATTTCCCGGCGTCCAACAATGTGGCCGAGTACGAGGCTCTGGTCAACGGGTTGCGCATCGCCATCGAGCTAGGGGTCCGACGCCTCGACGCTCGCGGTGACTTGCAGCTCATCATCGACCAAGTCATGAAGAACTCCCACTGCCGCGACCCGAAGATGGAAGCCTACTGCGATGAGGTTCGGCGCCTGGAAGACAAGTTCTACGGGCTCGAGCTCAACCACATCGCCCGACGCTACAACGAGACTGCGGACGAGCTGGCTAAAATAGCCTCGGGGCGAACAACGGTTCCCCCGGACGTCTTCTCCCGAGACCTGCAACAACCCTCCGTCAAGACCGACGACACACCCGAGCCCGAGAAGGCCTCGGCCCAGCCCGAGGCACCCTCGGCTCGGCCCGAGGCACCCTCGGCCCCCGAGGGTGAGGCACTGCGCATCGAGGAGGAGCGGAGCGGGGCCACGCCTAATCGAAACTGGCAGACCCCGTACCTGCAATATCTCCACCGAGGAGAGCTACCCCTTGACCGAGCCGAAGCTCGGCGATTGGCGCGGCGCGCCAAGTCGTTCGTCTTGTTGGGAGACGAGAAGGAGCTCTACCACCGCAGCCCCTCAGGAATCCTCCAGCGATGCATTTCCATCGCCGAAGGCCAGGAGCTCTTACAAGAGATACACTCGGGGGCTTGCGGCCATCATGCAGCACCTCGAGCCCTTGTTGGAAACGCCTTCCGACAAGGCTTCTACTGGCCAACCGCTGTGGCCGACGCCACTAGAATTGTCCGCACCTTCCAAGGGTGTCAATTCTATGCAAGGCAGACCCACCTGCCCGCTCAGGCTCTGCAGACCATACCCATCACCTGGTCGTTTGCTGTGTGGGGTCTGGACCTTGTCGGCCCCTTGCAGAAGGCACCCGGGGGCTACACGCACCTGTTGGTCGCCATCGACAAATTCTCCAAGTGGATCGAGGTCCGACCCCCTAAACAGCATTAGGTCCAAACAGGCGGTGGCGTTCTTCACCAACATCATCCATCGCTTTGGGGTCTCGAACTCCATCATCACCGACAACGGCACCCAGTTCACCGGCAGAAAGTTCCTGGACTTCTGCGAGGATCACCACATCCGGGTGGACTGGGCCGTCGTGGCTCACCCCATGACGAATGGGCAAGTAGAGCGTGCCAACGACATGATCCTGCAAGGGCTCAAGCCGCGGATCTACGACGAACTCAACAAGTTCGGCAAGCGATGGATGAAGGAGCTCCCCTCGGTGGTCTGGAGTCTGAGGACAACGCCGAGCCGAGCCACGGGCTTCACACCATTCTTTCTAGTCCATGGGACCGAGGCCATCTTACCCACAGACTTCTAATACGGTTCCCCGAGGACGAGGGCCTACACCGACCAAAGCAATCGATCTAATCGAGAAGACTCACTGGACCAGCTGGAAGAGGCTCGGGACATGGCCTTACTACACTCGGCGCGGTACCAGCAGTCCCTACGACGCTACCACGCCCGAGGGGTTCGGTCCTGAGACCTCCAGGTGGGCGACCTGGTGCTTCGGCTGCGACAAGACGCCCGAGGGCGGCACAAGCTCATGCCTCCCTGGGAAGGGCCGTTCGTCCTCACCAAGGTTCTGAAGCCTGGAACGTACAAGCTGGCCAACAGTCAAGGCGAGGTCTACAGCAACGCTTGGAACATCCGACAGCTACGTCGCTTCTACCCTTAAGATGCTTTCAAGTCGTTCATACACCTCGCTCACGCACAAAGTTTAGTCATCAAGGAAGGGTCAGCCTTGCCTCGGCAAAGCCCGACCCTCCCTCGGGGGCTAAAAGGGGGGAACCCCCTCTGCGTCAAAATTTTCCTCGGAAAAAGATCTTTTCTGCCAGAAAGTCTTTCGTGCTTTTTGACTACTTCGAAAGTGGATCCTGAAAACGACGGAGTACAGGTAAGCAGCCAAGGCTGACCGAGCCGAGGGACTCCTATGCCTCCGGGATACGGATACCTCACTCATCACCTTCTGCGATAAGTAACTCACGCTCGGATAAGTGATTCCGCGGACTGAACAAGTCTTCACGGTCGAAAACTCCTCTGCTGAAACGATTTTTCGGGCCTTCTCGACTACGTCGGTGACAGAACCCTATGGACGAGTAAGAGTGCACGTAAGCGGCAAGGCCGACCGAGCCGAGGGATTCCTATGCCTCCGGGATACGGATACCTCACTCATCACCTTCCGTGAAAAGTAACTCTCGCTCGGACAAGCAATTCTGTTACCGATAAATAAGTCCAGATACTCGAAACAACAGGAAAAGGAACGCAGCTTTACAACACGACGACAATATGTTTGGGCCTCGGCGGCCGCAGAAAACATACGCACACTACAAGATAACCCGATCCTGCAGGCTCGGATCTTGACAGTTGAAGGGAGCAGCAGCACCCTCGGCGTCAACTACACCTTCGGCGAGGTCCGGCCTAGCCTCGGACGGCGACGCGGTCGGAGGATCTCCACTCCGAAGGACGACATCAGCACCACGCCCGGGCCATCGCCGCCAGGGCCTTCTCCAGGAATCCGGCTCGAGCAAACGGCTCGGCCGGCCACCCCGAAGCCTCAGCCAGCTGTCCCCCGAGGACATCAGCCCGGCTCGTGGCATCGGCGACTCAACTCCGGCGTCGGTCCCGCCAGTGGACGACCCGGCCAGGCTCCGGCCGACCAAGTCTTCTTCTCGAGCCATCTCCGCCTCTGTCCGTGCTGACACCGCTACCCCCGGCTTCGGCTCATCGAAGGGCGGCTGAGGGGTTCCTTTAACTAAGCAAGAGAAGCCTCGTGCGGCAAGGCCGACCGAGCCGAGGGATTCCTACGCCTCTGGGATACGGATACCTCACTCGTCACCTTCGCACGAGGCAACTCACACTTGGTTAAGCGGTTCAGTTAGCCGACAGGCGAGTCCTAGTGCTCGAAATGAGGAAAAAACACGGCTCCATGCCAAAAATACATACACGTTCAGGCCTCGACAGCCACATTGAACAGACACCAGCACTCAAGGTGCCATTACAAACGGAACTCCGGTTCTGCCTCCGCAGGTATGAACAACCCCACACGATTGGGGGGCCTTCGGAGCAACAGAAGGCCGACGGATGGCTAGCCATCGCCCGCTCCAGCAGCAGCGACAACGACCTCCGCTCCGGGTGGCCGAACTGCAGCAGTGATGGCCTCAGGGCGGACGCCGCTGCAACAATGCCCTCGCCCACGTCTACACTCGAGGGGCGAGGACAAGTACAAAGAGTCGGAGGCCCAGAGCGCGGATGGTGGCGGTGATCCCGTCGGCGACAAGGACTTCTCCAGCCGCCGCCACCTCAGCACCGACGACAGGAGCCGTCTGCCCACCGGTAGATCCCCACTCGGATCCTCCCGGACGAGCGGAGCACCGACCTCCGCGCAGAGGCGCCGTACCGGGGCAAAGACAGGACAGCCCTAGAACACGAACGCCGCCCTAGCAGCGCGCGACGTCTTGGGCGGTCCTCCGGTGCGCGCGGCGCGACAACCGCCCTCGCGGCGAGAGGGGGCACCGGGAGCCGAGCCAGAGCCAGCTGAGCCAGCGAGCCCAACGCGCTGAAGCTGACGACGCTCGCCGCCGATCGGCCCCGCGTTGTCGGAGTCCGACCCTCCCGCTAGGCCGGTGAGCGCCCTCTCCCTTGAATGTTGTGGGAGAGGCTGACCCACGAACCTGCACGAGAGGTAGAGCTCCGGCTCAGCCCGGCCTCCGCCCCAGCAAGGATGATGAAGATCCTTGAAGCTGAGGGCGGGACCAAGATCGCAGTCCGGCTTGCTTCTCCCCACCCAGGAGCTGGTGGTCACCGTCTTGGGTGACCACCGGCGAGGGGATGCGGCCGGGCTGCCTGATGAAAATCCTTGAAGCCGAACGATGGCTGAAAGGTACCAACTTCCGCGAAGTTGTGTTCCTCCAATGACAAGGCAGAAGGATCGCGGGTGTTCCCCATCCGGGGGCTCGGAAGGTGGAAAGACGCGATGCATAAGAAAGCGCGAAGACATGGTTGCCTTTCAAGGGGGTCACCCTCCTTTTAAAGGCGACTCTCCCCACTTGCGTCCTCAGCCATCGTGGGTTGAGTCTTCTCCAACACGCTCCAAGGTCCTCCCCCTACAACCCGGGGGCTGGGTCCCACGCGTCATGCAAGCTGGCCCAGGGCAGAAGAAGCCAAACCACCGCACGCGGTGCATGCAACTGCCCAGCGGTTACAAGCATTCCTCCACTTTCGCCCAGGCCAGCGGGTGAAAGGCGGACAGCCATGCAGTCGACATGCAACCGCGCCAAGTGGGCGCACCCCTTCGACTCCAACGAGCCCAACATGGAGGCCCAGGCCCACACGTCATGCAACCGGCGCGCCGGTTGCTACGTGCGAGCGACTGCACCACCCCTCGCGCCACTACCGCGCCTCCTCGACTGCGGAACCAGTACCGCGACTCGAGGCAACCCTGCGTATGACCCAACAGTGCCATCCAGGGGAATCGGTCATGGGCCAGTCAGCCGCGGGAGAAGGCGCGACGGTCGATGCGGCCAAAAATGGGCTGGCAGTAATGGCGGTGGCAGGCGGGCGGAAGCAGCGGTCACGTCGTCAGTCAAGCTCACGTCCCCTCATGGGACGGCGAGAGAACACTATCCCACGGCGTGAAGATGGCGCGCCCGTGTTCCGTCCCTCGAATGGCTCGCGCACGCGCAACGGCTGCCCCACGAACCACTCGTCCCGTCGCATTAACTCTGCGGCGGGACATGCGGCACCTTTGGCAGGAGAAGCGGACGACGCTTTGCCTTCGCCGTAATGACCGCGTCAAAAAAGGTGCGCCACGTCGTTTCAATTTCGTATCCTTTTTCCTTTTCCTCTTTCTCTCTCTCTTACAACAGGGACCGGGAAAGGGGATACCCCGAAAGGGATCCTTCTCCGTGAAGGAAACGGGCCCTGAGCCCCTCTACTGATCAGAGGTTCGAAGGCTGGCCCCTCGGAGGGGTTCAACAGCCGCCTCAGAGCGCTCGGGCTCCGCGGCCACTACTGGTCAGAGGTTCGAAGGCCGGCCCCCCGGAAGGGTTCAACGGCCGCCTCAGGCCACTTGGGCTCCGCGCCCACTACTGATCAGGGGTTCGTAGGCTGGCCCTCGAAGGGTTCACAGCCGCCTCAGACACAGCGAGGGATGACCCTGGGTACGTTCGATACATAACCAAGGCTCGGGCTACGCTCCCGAGGTACCCTAGGACATTTCCGAGACCAGCGGGAACGATCTTGTAACGGAATCCCATCAGAGGGAGGCATCGAGCCCTCGGACCCCGTCAAAAGGGGACCGGTCCGGCAGATTACCCGCAGGTACTTTTGGAGCGCGCCTCCAGGCCTCTAGCTGACCCCTAACAAATGGGGCACGGGCGTCCACTCGGATTACCCGTTAGCAGCTCACTGGAGACACCATGTTTGGCGCCCTCCAAGGGCAACATGGCGCTTTTCCCCCCCTCCTCCTTGCGGAAAGGCGACACAGGGGCGTATGTAAAAAAGTCGAGTCTGTCCTTGACCGTCCTCTCGCCCTGTGCGAAGGCTCGGGGGCTGCTCTCGCAAACCCGGCTCCGGCCAAACCGTTGACAGCGTCAACATACCAGCCCGAGAACTTGGGACCCGACCGTGCACCCGAGCTACGGCCAGCTCGCATGAGGGAACAACCAGACCGGCCGAAGCATTGTGAAACGCATTAAGACCTCGAAGGAGTCAAACAACTCCTCCGAGGCCTCGGGGGCCACACCCGGCGGGTGCGCTCGCGCGCACCCACCGGAACAAAACACAACCGAGAAAGGCTGGTCCCCATGCAAAAAAGTGCGACAAAAGCCTCCAAGCGAGTATTAACACTCCCTTCGAGGCTCAGGGGCTACTGTCGGGGACCATAATTAGGGGTACCCTCAAGACTCCTAATCTCAGCTGGTAACCCCCATCAGCACAAAGCTGCAAAGGCCTGATGGGTGCGATTAAGTCAAGGATCGGTCCACTCAAGGGACACAATCTCGCCTCGCCTGAGCCCAGCCTCGGGCAAGGGCAGCCGACCCCGGAGGATTTACGTCTCGCCCGAGGACCCCCTCCAGCAACGGACACACCTTCGGCTCGCCCGAGGCCCAGTCTTCACAAAGAAGCAACCTTGGCCAAGTCGCCACGCCGACCGACCGTATCGCAGGAGCATTTAATGCAAAGGTGGCCTGACACCTTATCCTGACGCGCGCCCTTCAGTCGACAGAGCTGAAGTGACCGTAGTCACTTCGCCGCTCCACTGACCGGCCTGACAAGAGGACAGCGCCGCCTGCGCCGCTCCGACTGCTGTGCCACTCGACAGAGTGAGGCTGACACCAGCCAAGTCCGGCCTCAGGCGCCATAGGAAACTCCGCTTCGCCTGACCCCAGGGCTCAGACTCGGGCTCAGCCCCGGAAGACGACGTACTTCGCATCGCCCGACCCCAGGGCTCGGACTCGGGCTCAGCCCCGAAAGACGACGAACTCCGCTTCGCCCGACCCTAGGGCTCGGACTCGGGCTCAGCCCCGGAAGACGACGAACTCCGCATCGCCCGACCCCAGGGCTCGGACTCGGGCTCAGCCCCGGGAGACGACAAACTCCGCTTCGCCCGACCCCAGGGCTCGGACTCGGGCTCAGCCCCGAAAGACGACGAACTCCGCTTCGCCCGACCCCAGGGCTCGGACTCGAGCTCAGCCCCGGAAGACGACGAACTCCGCATCGCCCGACCCCAGGGCTCGGACTCGGGCTCAGCCCCGGAAGACGACGAACTCCGCTTCGCCCGACCCCAGGGCTAGGACTTAGCCCTGGCCTCAGCCGACGGTCTCCGCCTCGCCCGACCCAGGGGCTCGGACTCGACCTCGGCCTTGGAAGATAGACTCGACCTCGACCTCGGAGGAGCCTCCACCTCGCCCAACCCAGGGCTCAGACCGACCACGTCACAAGAAGCGCCATCATTACCCTACCCCAAGCTAACTCAGGCTACGGGGAACAAGACCGACGTCCCATCTAGCTCGCCCCGATAAACAAGTAATGATGGCGCCCCGCATGCTCTATGACGACGGCGGCTCTCAGCCCCCTTACGGAAGCAAGGGGACGTCAGCAAGGACTCGACAACCCCGACAGTTGTCCTTCCGCCAGGGTCCAGCGCTCCTCCGACGGCCACGACACGACACGAACCAGGTGCCAAAACCTCTCCGGCTGCCACGATGGCATGTACTTAGGGCACTAGCTCTCCTCCGCTAGACACGTTAGCACACTGCTACACCCCCCATTGTGCACCTGGATCCTTTCCTTACGCCTATAAAAGGAAGGTCCAGGGCCCTCTTACAGAGGGTTGGTCGCACAGGGAAGGATGGGACGACGCTCGCGTAAGGCCGCTCGCTCCCTCCCGCGTGGACGCTTGTAACCCCCTACTGCAAGCGCACCCGACCTGGCGCGAGACAAACACGAAGGCCGCAGGTTTCCCCTTTTACACCGGTCTCCCTCCGGCTTCTTCCCCCCTTCGCGCTCCGTCTCGCGCCGACCCATCTGGGTTGGGGCACGCGGCGACAATTTACTCGTCGGTCCAGGGACCCCCCGGGTTCAAAACGCCGACACTTATCAACTCCAGCGGCGCACGCATGTCGCATGGCGTCCGTCCACCGCCAGTCCACCACCACTAGCCTAGTCATAGCTACTCCGTCCTACCTCAGATCCCCTCGTAACAAAGAGAAATCATTTGCATGTCAAGGACCCGTTCGCGGTTAGCTATTACTCCTGTTTACGCGCGCAGCAGCTTTTAGCAACATCCAGAGTTGGGCCCACACGTCCTAGGGACGTGTCCCTCCCACGTCACCGGCTACTGCCCTATCAACTCCAGCGGCGCGCACATGTCGCATGGCGTCCGTCCACCGCAAGTCCACCACCACCAGCCTAGTCGTAGCTACTCTGTCCTACCTCAGATCCCCTCGTAACAGAGAGAAATCATTTGCATGTCAAGGACCATTCGCGGTTAGCTATTGCTCCTGTTTCCGAGCGCAGTAGCTTGCAGCAGCATCCAGAGTTGGGCCCACGCGTTCTAGGATCGTGTCCCTCCCTCGTCACCGGC
This sequence comes from Zea mays, assembly GCF_902167145.1. NCBI lineage: Eukaryota > Viridiplantae > Streptophyta > Magnoliopsida > Poales > Poaceae > Zea > Zea mays. The sequence goes on along the minus strand of NC_050105.1, from coordinate 133,530,546 downwards.
TACTGCCCTATCAACTCGCGCTGCGCACGCATGTCACATGGCTTCCGTCCACAGCCAGTCCACCACCACTAGCCTAGTCGTAGCTACTCCGTCCTACCTCAGGTCCCCTCATAACGGAGAGAAATCATTTGCATGTTGAAAGGGAAATGGCTTAATCATTTTCTATAATCGATTTTGGTGTTTGACGCCCATCACAAACTATGTGGACTAACTAGTTTGCTTAGATGCCATTTATCTCAGGTGCATAAGGTTCAACATAAACCAAGAAAGAAATTAAGTTGGGGACTCAAATAAATTTGGAGCAAGACTTGGAATGGTGCTACCAGTGGCGCACCGGACAGTGTCCGGTGTGCATCGGACACTGTCCGGTGCCCCAGGCTGAGCACCACCCAAAGAGCCTGCTCTCGGGGTTTCACTAGAGTCGCTCCGCTATAATTCACCGGACTGTCCGGTGTGCACCGGACATGTTCGGTGAGCCAACGAAGCAACAGTCAGATGCGCCAACGGTTGACTGCGGTAAGCAGTAAAAGCGCACAGTGCAGAAGTCAGATGTCAGGCTGCGAAGTCATAACGCACCAGACATGTCCTCTGACCTATTATGTCCTACTTACTTTATAATTCATTGTCCCACATTACTTAATTGAAACCTAAGGATTGACTAGCTCTATATTTACCTTATCCTTGTTTACCTTTTGGGTTATCATGGTTAGCTTTATGCTATTGCTTTACCTTAATCAATGAACATGATGTGAATACTTATGATACGATGATGTTATCCCGATGATGATCTTGTGATAATTTAGGGGACTCAGGCTGTTTTCCTGAGTACCTCTCCGTAAGGACCTGTTCGTTGAGTGACCACCCGGGATAACAGTGCACCATGAGGGTGGAATGAGACGCCCTTAGCTGATTAATTAGAGGAACCTGAGTTGTAGTTGGCTTCGCCGTAGGGCCGTCAATGGGGTTCGGGCATAGTCTTGCTCTACCGAGGCTGGTTGCAGAGGTTCTTTCATTTGGTTTTGTTAGTCACCCTTCCTTTGGAGAGAGGTACTGTGTTTATCAAACCGGAGAAACCTAACGGGCGACTATGACCTCTGGGAAATATTTGTAAAGGCTACGTAGTGAGACCCTGCTAGGTCACCTTGGTAGTGATCAATGGAGAGTCATGATCTCCAGGCAGAATGAGAATCACGACTTATGGGTAAAGTGTGCAACCTCTGCAGATTGTTAGAAACTGGTATATCAGTCGTGCTCACGGTTAAGAGCGGCCTTGGGATCCTCTTTGATTAGAAGAACTTTGGATACTTTTATGATGATGATTAATAATGATGGTTATAATTATGATCTCTGGTATTTCCTCTTGGAGGAAGTACATTTGAGTAATTACTGGGTTTATTACTAAAACTTGGCTCTACTATTAATAATAAATACTTGACCAACTAAAAGCAACTGCTTAACCTTAAGTCCACATACAACTAGTCCACTTTAGCCAAACCGGACATTTGCTGAGTACATTGATGTATACTCACCCTTGCTTTAAAAACCACCCCACCCCAGGTTGTCCCCACTGTACTCAGTACTCAATGCTCAGGAGGAGATGCTGGCAACATGGAGGACTTTGAGGAGTTTCAGGACTACGACGAGTTCTAGTTATCTTAGTGACAAACCCCCTAGTCAGGTGCCTATGAAGGCCTTATCTTCTACGTTTTGTATTCCGCATTTTGATAATATTAATGACTATGTTATAGACTTTGTGGATGTCTTGGACATCTTGATGTAATAAAGTATATTTCCGCTACTAACTTTGAGCAATGTGTGATGATGTTCAATTATGTAATCGCTGTGTACGTGAGTTTCTGATCCTGACACGTACATGATTCACATTTGATTTACCTTATAATACCGGGTGTGACACACCCCGACAAGAGACTTGAGAGCCTCTTCTCCCTCTCTCGCCCGTTTGTAACCCCTCTACAAGCTTTGATCATCAATGATGCGGGTAGAGCAAGCCGCTGATGACTGGAAGTAAGGACGTTCTGACCAAACCAATTTAAATCTTGCGTCCACCGCTCACACCGTCTGGAGCCCGGAACGCGTACAATAAATTTACTTGTCGGAACGAGGTTCAAAACACCGACCCTGTGTATCATCATATGTTTGAATGTCAATAACGAGTATTAAATATAGTATGAATATAAAAACTAATTACATAGATAAAGGCTAAACGATGACATAAATTTATAAACCAAATCAATCCAGAATCAACAAATATTTATTGTACCATCACATGATCGAATCATGGACTAATTATACTTAATAGATTCGTCTTAGCGTTTAGTTCTAATCTGTATAATTAGTTTTAGATCGTGTTCAATAGTTTACCTATGTGGTTACCAAAACACTGCTGCTACATTTATATAGTGGAGTTTGAATGTAGAGATATAGATTGGTAAGCTGTTAATAGTCTTATTACCAGACTAGATTTAATACCTCTAGGGAGTAGTTTGAGAACCATATTTTTCCGAGGAATTTCTATTTTCACAATAAAAATTATTTTTCTAAAAAAAATTAAGAATCTTTAGACCAACTCCAGCAATGCCCCGTATACGGGCACGCTTCCGTAAAATACGCGGTCGAGGCCACTGTTCACGCGGCCAGGGGACTCCGTATCCGGGCGCGGAGAACACGCGGCGCCGGTGCTCGCTCCCTTTTCTCGCGTCCTCTCTCTCTTCCCCGTACTTCAACCGTCGCTTTTGCAAACGAGCTGGAGCGGAGAGGGAAGCGACAGCGGTCGACGTCTCCGGGTAGTGCTTGCTCCTCGTCGGCGATTGGCCCTTCGAGCCCTCGGTACGCCGTCCAGATCCGAACTCCGTTGTGGTTTCTATTAGGTTTTAGTTGCTTCATTTGTTCGATCTGTGTGGTTCTATGATTTGTGGTCTGCGAATATTGGGCATAGAACCTGAACGACGGTTTCGATCTATGTGGTTCTAGGGTTATGTTGCACGAATATTGGTTCTAGGGTATGTAGATGCTAGCGGTTCTAATTTGTGGCAGGTATGGTCATGTTGTGCTTTTCGTTGTTCAATTGATTTGTCCATGTACCCAAATTTTTGGCCGCATTTTGCACAAACAAGGTTATATGAGTTGTAGTGACCCCACTCAATATCCTAGAGTATCATGCATATTGTCGGGTACCATAATTAGGGGTACCCCCAGTACTCCTAAACATGGCTGAAGAACGTCTTTAAAACAAACCACAAAGGCTGGTAAGCACGGTTCAAAGTCAAGGTGTAACACCCTGAATTTGGGGGTATAAAATTTCTTTGCTCATATTCACAAATTCAGGTGTTACTTCCCTTTTCTCATCCTTCCCCAATCTTCTTTTTCTCATTTCTATAGGAGAAAAGTGGTTATTTTATTTGTAATTATAACTTAGTAGGTTAAACTACAAGGGAGTATGAATTGTGCATCATGTTGAACCCTAGATTTCACTTTTGTTTGGTGCATAATTCTTAGAAAGTATAATTTGAATTTGTGGCTTATTTGGATTTGAATCAAATAGAGAAAATAAAAAGAAAAGGGAAAACAAATTCCAGAATAAAAGAAAAAGGAAAGAAGCCCAACCCTGCCGCCCCCTCGGCCTTTCGGCCCACTAAGCCCATCCCCCGCGCGCGCCTCTTTCCCCCCCCCGCTCTCTCTGCCCTGGCGGGCCCGCCCATCAGCGCGGCCGCCTTCCGCGCGCCCGCCCCCGCTTTCCCCTCTCTCTCTGCTCGCGGGCCCGGCTTGTCAGCCCCGTCGTCCTCGCGTAACTGCCGCCCGAGCTGCGCGCGGCCGCCTTCTCCGCGCCCACGTCGCGCGTGGAGCTCGCAACCGCCCCGCCCCTGGCCACTTGATCCCAGAGCCCCACTCGCCCTCTCCCCCTCCCTCATTTGCGCACCAGCAGACCCCTCTTCCACCTCCCCCACGCTGCGCGCACGCCAGAGCGCCGCAGCCATTAAACCGCCGCCGTCTCGAGCTCGTTTCCCCGTCGCCGTTGGAGCTCCGCCGTGCCCTCTGCCACGGTGAGCTCCGCCCCGACGTCCGCAACCCGGGACACGCTCCAATTTCCCCTCCCCCTCCCCGAATCACTCTTCCCGCGCTCACCGCCGTTCTCTGCGCAGCCGCTGAGGTCCGCCACCGTTGATCGGAGCCGTCGCCGCGCCTTCGCCGCCACCGAGGAGTCGCCGGAGCCCGCCTTGAGGTAAGGAACCTCTCCCGCCCCCTCCTGACCTTTGTATTGCTCCCTGCTGCGCTTAATTGCTCGCCGGAGTCCCTTAGCGCCGCCGCCGAGCCGCTTCGCCGTGGACCGCCCCCTCCGGTGCCCCTGCCCCGACCTAGCCCCCACCAGAAGACTCCTCGCGCCCTCCCCAACCTCCCCGGCCGTCCAGGTCGCCCCAAAGACCCGCAGGGCCCCCGCGCCCCTCGTCTCCGGCGAGTTCTCAGCCGCGGGGACGAGCGCCGCCGCCTCTGCTAGCCGTAGGAGAGGCCAAGGCCGGCCACCCGATCCCCACCGTCCATCCCAGATCGGGCGGCCCTGTTTCAATTAACCCGGGCCCGATCCTGGCCGTCCGCCTGGAATCCGACGGCCCAGGGCCGCTTCCCCCCCACACCCCGCTTCCCTGCCGTTTGGGCCCCGCCTGTCAGCCGCCCGCGTCCGCTCTGCCCGCCTGGCCCCGCCTGTCAGCCGCTCGCGCTCGCTCTGCCCGCCCGGCCCCGCCTGTCAGCCCGCCGCCCCGCGCTGCCCGCCTGGCCCCGCCTGTCAGCCGCTCAGGCCGCCGCGCGCTCGCGCGCCCGCCCGCAGATCTAATCCTGGCCGTCCGCTTGAGATCCAACGGCCGTAGGAGCCCGATACCCCTTCGCCCGCGCGTTTTCTTAAAGAGACCCCCGGTTTTCTGGAATTTAAACCTGCCGTCCCTGGTTTCTCTCAGTTAGGTCCTCGGGCCTTTTATTTAATTCAAAATAGGTATTTAGGGTATATTTTTAACCCCTAAACTTGTAAAATTCATAACTTTGTCATATGAACTCCAAATTAGGTGCTTCAAATTGCAAAATGCTCATGGTATTTTTGTCTATCTATTTAAACCATGTTTCCCTGTTGTTTCCATGTACCAATTAATGGTTAATCATTAGGATAGGATTAAGGTTATTGGAACCCTATTTGAGATAATTAGAAGTTGGTAGACTTTAATAAAAGTGGGAGCACTTAAGTTGATGGACTTAAACACCTAAGTTTAGGAACTTAAAACCATGTAGTGATTTAATCCCACCACTGACTTAAACCTGATTAGTGGATAATGAATCACTTTGTATAGTCCTCTACCCCAGACCTAGGGAACACCAGAGTGCCTATCCCTTTTCTACTATGAACTTGTGATCTCTTTGCTGCATATGTTTGGTATGTTGCTTTTGTTTGTTATCCTCCCAAGTGCATAGTGTGAATGATTACTTTACGTAGACAACGAGCAGTCTGTGTTTCCCGAGGAGGTTGCAGAGGAAGTCCCTGATCAGCAGTTTGGTGAAGGCAAGTGTCCTCTGTCCCATTATGTCCTATACATTTATAACTTACTACCCCGCATTACTTACTTGAAACCTAAGGATTGACTAGCTTTACACTTTACTTTATCCTTGATGACCTTATGGGCTGTTATGGTTAGCACTCTGCTATTGCCTTAACTTAATCAATGAACATGATGTGACTATTTATGATACTGTTATCCCGATGATGTTGATGATCTTGTGATACTCTAGGGGGCTCAGGCTGTTTCCTGAGTACCTCTCCGTAAGGACTTGTTCGTTGAGAGACCACCCGGGATAACAGTGCAACCATGAGGGTGAAATGGGATGCCCTTAGCTGATTAATTGGATGAACTAGAGGTGTAGTTGCCTAGCCGTCGTGCCGTCAATGGGGTCCAGGCACAGTGCTTGCTCTGCCGAGGCTGAGTGCCGAGGTTCTTTCGTTTTGCTCTTTGTTAGTCACTCTCCTGCGGGGAGGGGTACTGTGTTTATCAAACTGGAGAAACCTAACGGGCAGCTATGATCTCTAGGGAATCTTTGTAAAAGCTACGTAGTGATGCCCTGCCGGACCACCTAGGTAGCGGTCAATGGGGATTAGCTCTCCCCGGGTAGAAAGGGAATCATGACTCATGGGTAAAGTGTGCAACCTCTGCAGAGGGTAGTGAAACTGATATATCAGCCGTGCTCACGGTTAAGAGCAGCCTTGGGATCCTCTTTGATTAGAGATACAGATGGTTCGAGATACAAGGATTATGTTATAGTTTTGGTTTGACTATGATGATGTTGTTCCTCGATGAGGAAATGGTTTACGGGTTGTTAAATGCTAAAACTTGGCTTCTACTAATGATAAATACTTGACCAACTAAAAGCAACTGCTGGAGCCTAACCCCACATAAAGCTAGTCCACTTCAGCCAAACGGGACATTTGCTGAGTACGTTGATGTGTACTCATCCTTGCTTTACCACAAAACACCAGGTTGTCCGCATTGTAACCACTGCTCAGGAGAAGGAGAAGCCGTGGAAGGAGACTTCCAGGAGTTCCAAGACTACGACGAATTCTAGGTGTGGGTTGGCGGCAACCCCCAGTCAGTTGCCTGTGAAGGCCTTATCTTTACTGCGTTTCGCTAGCACTTTGATCTATCTGTTAAGACGATGACTTTGTGGATGTCTATGACTCTATGATGTAATAAGTTAATACTCTTTTATGTTATTATTCGAGTATTGTGCGATGATGTTCATTTATGTAATCGCTGTGTACGTGAGTTCTGATCCTGGCACGTACATAGTTCGCATTCGGTTTGCCTTCCAAAACCGGGTGTGACATAAGTGGTATCAAAGCCGTGCTGACTGTAGGACCGCTGACCTAGAGTAGCACTGGTCGTACTAAGGACTATTGACCTTCCCTCTCACCTTGACCTCTGATGTTACTTCAAAAGTCGGTCACCTCGACCAACCCTATGTTTTACTACATATATATACTATATTATACCTTGTTAAAAAATTTTTATCTTATTCTGTCTATGGTTTATTCACTTGTCATATTAGTTCTGCTCTTACTCTTATGCTTACGGTGTCTTTTGTAGATGGCTCGTCTTAGACACACTGCACGTAAGTCGGTGATTCCTTTCCTGCCGTCTCGACTTGCGGAGCGTCCTCTGCACCGCACCGTGTCCGGTCAGTCGAGTCACCTGGAGAGGCTGCACCACCGCCTGCGTGAGGAGCAGGAACGCCGGCGCCAGCACAGAGAGCAGCAGGGCTCTTCCTCCCCACCCCAGCAAGAGGTGGAGTCTGTGAGGCCCCGTTCCTCTATGGCCCAGCTGGAGGCGCCCCCTGCACCACCGCGGGACGCCCCGGCTGTTGGAGGAGCTACTGGAGGAGATCCTGGAAGAGACCCCGACGACGACGACTCACACCACAGCACGGAGTCTTCTGAGCCGCAGGAGGCGGAAGGATGGGTCGCCCGACCCATCACCCGTGACGCCGCTCGCGGTTGTCACTTCCACGACGCACTCGACACCTTGCTGCGCCAGGCTTTCGACCGGCACACCTGGTCGATCGAGTATCGTTGTGTAGTCTACCAGCACAGTCGCGGGAGGTACCCGGACCGCTGGGAGGCTACCTGCCTAGTTCGCCGTCTGGAGGATGACCTCTGGGGTGCGGAGGCCGTTTCGGAGCACTATTCCATCTCCGAGAGGGACACTGCAGAGGCGGCTATGCAGGATGCAGCACGGCGTGCACTCTCCCAGTACTGTTCTTTGTTCGGTGGGGTGGCCGACGGTCTTAACCTTCGGTACTACCCCCGCCGCCCTACTGGCAGCACCGAGAGTGTGGTTGTCTCACCTGTTGGTGAGGCTAACCCTAGGTTGAGCAGCACAGTCAACCTAGTCACGGTGCTTAACACTGAGCTGGATCACTCTCTGGACGAGCTAAGCAGGGCTCGAACGGAGATTGCGGAGTTGCGTGCTGAGCTGGCAGAGCGCCATCACCAGGAGGGTGGTTCCCCCGCTCCTGTTGGGACTCAGCACCCATACCGCTCGCCGCCACGTGGTCACCACACTTATGGTTCCCCTGCCTGTAAGACCAGGATAGATCTGGATCCTTAGATCGTTAGCGTCGAAGTTTGTAATAATTCTTAAGTCAGATGTCTCAGTCTTAGATAGTCAGTTTAGTTCGCTTATCAGTTGCTTCCATTTAGTTTAGTTTGCTTATCAGTTGCTTTCATGCTTGTTATGATGAACTTGTGCTAGATTTGAATCTTTGTAATGACTGTTGCCAACCTGTGGGTTTCCCCTGCAGTTTGGCTTAGCTAGTAATGATAATGAAGTCAGATGCTTAGTTGGGAAACCATTTACTTCTACTTTCCTTCTTATCTGAGAAGCTGTGTTGAATCATAATGAGGATCAATGAAGCTCTTTGTTCACTCAGTGTCATGAAGAATTCTGTATTCTCTTTTCTTATGCTGAAGGGTTGTAAGATCAATGCTGATGTATGAATGTCTTACACAGATGTCTGACAACAGGCGCCGATGCAACAGGTGTGTTCAGCAAGAGCAGCACGACCAGCAGGAGGAACATCAGAGGCAGCCTCCCCCACCACCCCCGATGTCAGTGGAGCAGATGTTCTTGATGCAGACCCAGGCAGTGCAGGCCATTGGGCAGACTCTGGCAGCCATGCAGCAGGCTCAACAGCAACCCCAACCCCAATTGCAAGTGCGGATGCCCCAGATGCCACGAGATAAGCGTGGTGAGTTCATGAGAGGGCACCCTCCTACCTTCGCCCATTCTGCTGACCCCATGGATGCAGAAGACTGGCTGCGCGCAGTGGAAAGGGAACTGCGCACCGCCCAATGTGACGACAGGGAGAAGGTCCTGTATGGTCCCCGCCAGCTAAGGGGAGCAGCCCAGTCCTGGTGGGAGTCCTACCTCGCCACACATGCTGATCCCGAAGCCATCACCTGGGAAGAATTCAGCGAGAGTTTCCGCAGGTACCATGTGCCAGAGGGACTGATGATCGTGAAGAAGGAGGAGTTTCTGGCTCTGAAGCAGGGACCCCTGTCTGTTAGTGAATACAGAGACAAGTTTCTGCAGCTGTCCCGCTATGCACCCGAGGATGTCAACACTGATGCTAAAAGGCAGTACAGGTTCATGAGGGGTTTGGTGGATCCCCTGCATTACCAGCTGATGAATCACACCTTCCCCACCTTCCAGCACCTGATCGATAGGGCAGTTATGACTGAGAAGAAGCGTAAGGATATGGAAGATCGGAAGCGCAAGATGAGTGGACCCCAGACCGGAGACATCAGCCGTCCACGTTTCTCAGGCAGTTCATCTCAGCAAGGCAGGCCTGGTCACCGACAGGGATATCAGAATCAGAATCAGCGTCCGCATCAGCAGCAGTTTCAGAGGCAGTACCCACAGCAGCATCAGCAGTATCGTCAGCACAGCCAGCAGGGAGGTAATCAGTATCAGAAGCAGAACAACCAGGCACCTCGCCTTCCTGCCCCAGCAGCAAATCAGAGCAACCAAGCAGCCCCAGCCCAAGGAGGAGGCAGAGGATGTTTTCACTATGGAGATCAAGGTCACTGGGCGATGCAGTGCCCGAAGAAGATGGCGCAGCAGCAGACCAACCCCAATGCTCCAACAAGGCAAGGTGTACTGCAGCCGGCAGCAGGCAATCGTAGCCAAGCGTACAACCGTGGAAAGGTGAACCACTTGGAGGCCGAAGCAATCCAGGATGCACCAGATGTGGCAGTAGGTATGTTCTCAGTCGAATCTCATCCCGCAAAAGTGCTATTTGATACTGGTGCAACTCATTCATTTGTCACTGCAACATGGGTAGAATTGCATAACATCTCAGTAGAGGCAATGATGCCGCCCATGAGGATTAATTCGGTTGGTGGCAAGGTGCAAACAGATAAAATATGCTCAAATATAATGGTGGAAATAAGGGGGATAGGATTCCCCAGTGACTTAATAGTAATAGACACCCCTGGGATAGATGTTATTCTAGGGATGAATTGGTTAATGAAGTATGAAGCAAATGTTAGTTGTGACAAGAGGACCGTAACATTGAAGTCCCCGTCAGGAGAAGAGGTAGTGGCCGAGCTAAGGATGCCTAAATCAGCGGAGGGAGTCTGTCACCAGATTTCAGTTGATAGTAAGGAGCCCAACCCACTTGAGGCTATCAAGGTTGTGTCAGACTTTCCGGATGTGTTTCCCGAGGAGCTAACGGGCATGCCACCCGAGAGAAAAGTCGAATTTGCCATAGAGCTTATCCCTGGTACCGCCCCCATTTCCAAAAGAGCCTATCGAGTGTCTGGACCAGAATTGGTGGAACTCAAGAAGCAGATAGATGAGATGTTAGAGAAGGGTTACATCAGGCCAAGCACCTCGCCTTTGGGCCGCTCCAGTGTTGTTTGTAGAGAAGAAAGATGGTACCAAAAGGATGTGCATAGACTACAGAGCCTTGAATGAAGTCACTGTCAAGAACAAGTACCCCCTGCCAAGGATAGAAGATTTGTTCGACCAGCTCAGAGGTGCCAGCGTATTCTCGAAGATAGATCTGAGGTCAGGCTACCATCAACTTAGAATCCGACCCTCGGATATACCGAAGACAGCGTTCATCACCAAGTATGGGTTATATGAGTTCACAGTTATGTCCTTTGGTTTGACAAATGCGCCAGCCTTCTTTATGTACCTGATGAACAGTGTGTTCATGGATTACCTGGACAAGTTTGTGGTAGTGTTCATCGATGATATCCTCATATACTCTCAAAGTGAGGAAGATCATGTGGAGCATTTGAAGATGGTATTGCAAAGACTTCGAGAGCATTAGTTGTATGCCAAGCTGGGCAAATGCGAGTTCTGGATTCATGAAGTCTTATTTCTGGGTCACATCATAAATCAAGATGGGTTGGCAGTGGATCCAAAGAAAGTAGCAGATATCCTGAACTGGAAAGCAGCGAAGGATGTTCGTGGGATCAAGAGCTTCATTGGAATGGCTGGATACTATAGGCGTTTCATCGAAGGCTTCTCAAAGATTGCTAGACCAATGACAGCGTTACTAGCAAAGAAAGTTGAGTTTAAGTGGACCCAAAAGTGTCAGGAAGCATTTGAAGAACTGAAAAATAGATTGACTACAGCTCCCGTGTTAGTTCTGCCTGATGTTCAAAAGTCATTCTCAGTGTATTGCGACGCTTCGTACACCGGATTGGGATGTGTGCTAATGCAAGAAGGAAGAGTGGTAGCATACTCATCTCGACAGCTGAAGATCCATGAGAAAAATTACCCCACACATGACCTGGAGTTGGCAGCAGTGGTTCATGCCTTAAAGACCTGGAGACATTACCTGTATGGGCAGAAGTGCGACATCTACACAGATCATAAAAGTCTGAAGTACATATTCACCCAGTCAGAGTTAAACATGATGCAGCGAAGATAGTTGGAATTGATCAAGGACTATGAGTTAGAGATACATTACCATCCAGGCAAAGCCAATGTTGTTGCAGATGCTCTGAGTAGGAAGAGTCAAGTCAATATGTTGGCCTCGTACCCGATGCCGTATGAGTTAGCCAAAGAGTTCGACAGACTGAGCCTCGGTTTCCTGAACAGTACGCAAGGAGTAACAGTGGAATTAGAGCCCACCCTAGAGCGGGAGATCAAAGAAGAGCAGAAGGACGATGAAAGCATCAACAAGATCCGGCAGCTGATCTTAGAAGGAAGAGGCAAAGACTTTCGAGAGGATGAAGAGGGGGTAATATGGTTCAAGGACCGATTGTGTGTTCTCGACCTCAAACCCATTCGGGAACTGATCCTCAAGGAAGCTCATGAGACAGCCTACTCCATACACCTAGGGAGCGAGAAGATGTACCAGGACTTAAAAAGAAGGTTTTGGTGGTATGGAATGAAAAGAGAGATCGCAGAATATGTCGCCATCTGTGATAGCTGTCAAAGAACCAAAGCAGAGCATCAGAGACCCGCCGGATTGTTGCAGCCGTTGCGGATTCCTCAATGGAAGTGGGATGAGATCGGGATGGATTTTATAGTTGGCCTACCTCGTACCCGGGCCGGTTATGATTCCATCTGGGTGGTTGTGGACCGCTTAACAAAGGTGGCCCATTTCATACCCGTGAAGACAAGATACACCGGAGGAACGTTAGCAGAGTTATACATGTCACGGATAGTCTGCCTTGATGGTGTGCCGAAGAAGATAGTGTCAGATCGAGGAACGCAGTTCACCTCTCATTTTTGGCAGCAGCTACAAGAAGCTTTGGGCACCCATTTGAACTTCAGCTCGGCTTATCACCCGCAGACAGACGGTCAGACTGAAAGAACTAATCAGATCCTAGAAGATATGCTGAGAGCCTGTGTGTTGCAAGACAAGTCAGGATGGGACAAAAGGTTACCTTATGCAGAATTCTCCTACAACAATAGCTATCAGGCTAGCTTGAAGATGTCACCGTTTCAGGCACTCTATGGACGGAGTTGTAGGACTCCGCTGCATTGGGACCAGCCTGGAGAGAGACAGGTGTTTGGCCCCGACATTTTGCTTGAAGCCGAAGAGAATATCAAAATGGTTCGGGAGAAGCTGAAGATAGCACAATCAAGGCAGCGAAGCTACCCGGACAGAAGGAGAAGAGAACTGAGTTTTGAAGTGGGAGACTACGTCTATCTGAAGGTGTCACCTATCAGGGGAGTCAGAAGGTTCGGAGTTAAAGGCAAGCTAGCACCCCGGTACGTTGGACCATATCAGATTCAAGCAAAGCGTGGAGAAGTGGCCTACCAGCTCAACCTACCAGAGAGCTTGTCAGCAGTGCACAACGTGTTCCACGTGTCGCAATTGAAGAAGTGTCTGCGAGTACCAGAAGAACAGTTGCCAGTGGAGGGTTTGGAAGTCCAGGAGGATCTGACATACATAGAGAAGCCAACGCAGATTCTGGAGTTTGCAGACAGAGTCACCCGGAGGAACACCATCAGAATGTGCAAAGTCAGATGGGGCCACCACTCTGAGGAAGAAGCGACCTGGGAACGAGAAGATGATCTAAAAGCCAAATACCCCGGACTCTTTGCTGACCAACCTTGAATCTCGGGGCGAGATTCTTTTAAGGGGGATAGGTTTGTAACACCCTGAATTTGGGGGTATAAAATTTCTTTGCTCATATTCACAAATTCAGGTGTTACTTCCCTTTTCTCATCCTTCCCCAATCTTCTTTTTCTCATTTCTATAGGAGAAAAGTGGTTATTTTATTTGTAATTATAACTTAGTAGGTTAAACTACAAGGGAGTATGAATTGTGCATCATGTTGAACCCTAGATTTCACTTTTGTTTGGTGCATAATTCTTAGAAAGTATAATTTGAATTTGTGGCTTATTTGGATTTGAATCAAATAGAGAAAATAAAAAGAAAAGGGAAAACAAATTCCAGAATAAAAGAAAAAGGAAAGAAGCCCAACCCTGCCGCCCCCTCGGCCTTTCGGCCCACTAAGCCCATCCCCCGCGCGCGCCTCTTTCCCCCCCCCCGCTCTCTCTGCCCTGGCGGGCCCGCCCATCAGCGCGGCCGCCTTCCGCGCGCCCGCCCCCGCTTTCCCCTCTCTCTCTGCTCGCGGGCCCGGCTTGTCAGCCCCGTCGTCCTCGCGTAACTGCCGCCCGAGCTGCGCGCGGCCGCCTTCTCCGCGCCCACGTCGCGCGTGGAGCTCGCAACCGCCCCGCCCCTGGCCACTTGAGCCCAGAGCCCCACTCGCCCTCTCCCCCTCCCTCATTTGCGCACCAGCAGACCCCTCTTCCACCTCCCCCACGCTGCGCGCACGCCAGAGCGCCGCAGCCATTAAACCGCCGCCGTCCCGAGCTCGTTTCCCCGTCGCCGTTGGAGCTCCGCCGTGCCCTCTGCCACGGTGAGCTCCGCCCCGACGTCCGCAACCCGGGACGCGCTCCAATTTCCCCTCCCCCTCCCCGAATCACTCTTCCCGCGCTCACCGCCGTTCTCTGCGCAGCCGCTGAGGTCCGCCACCGTTGACCGGAGCCGTCGCCGCGCCTTCGCCGCCACCGAGGAGTCGCCGGAGCCCGCCTTGAGGTAAGGAACCTCTCCCACCCCCTCCCGACCTTTGTATTGCTCCCTGCTGCGCTTAATTGCTCGCCGGAGTCCCTTAGCGCCGCCGCCGAGCCGCTTCGCCGTGGACCGCCCCCCTCCGGTGCCCCTGCCCCGACCTAGCCCCCACCAGAAGACTCCCCGCGCCCTCCCCAACCTCCCCGGCCGTCCAGGTCGCCCCAAAGACCCGCAGGGCCCCCGCGCCCCTCGTCTCCGGCGAGTTCTCAGCCGCGGGGACGAGCGCCGCCGCCTCTGCTAGCCGTAGGAGAGGCCAAGGCCGGCCACCCGATCCCCACCGTCCATCCCAGATCGGGCGGCCCTGTTTCAATTAACCCGGGCCCGATCCTGGCCGTCCGCCTGGAATCCGACGGCCCAGGGCCGCTTCCCCCCCCACACCGCGCTTCCCTGCCGTTTGGGCCCCGCCTGTCAGCCGCCCGCGTCCGCTCTGCCCGCCTGGCCCCGCCTGTCAGCCGCTCGCGCTCGCTCTGCCCGCCTGGCCCCGCCTGTCAGCCCGCTGCCCCGCGCTGCCCGCCTGGCCCCGCCTGTCAGCCGCTCAGGCCGCCGCGTGCTCGCGCGCCCGCCCGCAGATCTAATCCTGGCCGTCCGCCTGAGATCCAACGGCCGTAGGAGCCCGATACCCCTTCGCCCGCGCGTTTTCTTAAAGAGACCCCCGGTTTTCTGGAATTTAAACCCGCCGTCCCTGGTTTCTCTCAGTTAGGTCCTCGGGCCTTTTATTTAATTCAAAATAGGTATTTAGGGTATATTTTTAACCCCTAAACTTGTAAAATTCATAACTTTGTCATATGAACTCCAAATTAGGTGCTTCAAATTGCAAAATGCTCATGGTATTTTTGTCTATCTATTTAAACCATGTTTCCCTGCTGTTTCCATGTACCAATTAATGGTTAATCATTAGGATAGGATTAAGGTTATTGGAACCCTATTTGAGATAATTAGAAGTTGGTAGACTTTAATAAAAGTGGGAGCACTTAAGTTGATGGACTTAAACACCTAAGTTTAGGAACTTAAAACCATGTAGTGATTTAATCCCACCACTGACTTAAACCTGATTAGTGGATAATGAATCACTTTGTATAGTCCTCTACCCCAGACCTAGGGAACACCAGAGTGCCTATCCCTTTTCTACTATGAACTTGTGATCTCTTTGCTGCATATGTTTGGTATGTTGCTTTTGTTTGTTATCCTCCCAAGTGCATAGTGTGAATGATTACTTTACGTAGACAACGAGCAGTCTGTGTTTCCCGAGGAGGTTGTAGAGGAAGTCCCTGATCAGCAGTTTGGTGAAGGCAAGTGTCCTCTGTCCCATTATGTCCTATACATTTATAACTTACTACCCCGCATTACTTACTTGAAACCTAAGGATTGACTAGCTTTACACTTTACTTTATCCTTGATGACCTTATGGGCTGTTATGGTTAGCACTCTGCTATTGCCTTAACTTAATCAATGAACATGATGTGACTATTTATGATACTGTTATCCCGATGATGTTGATGATCTTGTGATACTCTAGGGGGCTCAGGCTGTTTCCTGAGTACCTCTCCGTAAGGACTTGTTCGTTGAGAGACCACCCGGGATAACAGTGCAACCATGAGGGTGAAATGGGATGCCCTTAGCTGATTAATTGGATGAACTAGAGGTGTAGTTGCCTAGCCGTCGTGCCGTCAATGGGGTCCAGGCACAGTGCTTGCTCTGCCGAGGCTGAGTGCCGAGGTTCTTTCGTTTTGCTCTTTGTTAGTCACTCTCCTGCGGGGAGGGGTACTGTGTTTATCAAACTGGAGAAACCTAACGGGCAGCTATGATCTCTAGGGAATCTTTGTAAAAGCTACGTAGTGATGCCCTGCCGGACCACCTAGGTATTGGTCAATGGGGATTAGCTCTCCCCGGGTAGAAAGGGAATCATGACTCATGGGTAAAGTGTGCAACCTCTGCAGAGGGTAGTGAAACTGATATATCAGCCGTGCTCACGGTTAAGAGCAGCCTTGGGATCCTCTTTGATTAGAGATACAGATGGTTCGAGATACAAGGATTATGTTATGGTTTTGGTTCGACTATGATGATGTTGTTCCTCGATGAGGAAATGGTTTACGGGTTGTTAAATGCTAAAATCTGGCTTCTACTAATGATAAATACTTGACCAACTAAAAGCAACTGCTGAAGCCTAACCCCACATAAAGCTAGTCCACTTCAGCCAAACGGGACATTTGCTGAGTACGTTGATGTGTACTCATCCTTGCTTTACCACAAAACACCAGGTTGTCCGCATTGTAACCACTGCTCAGGAGAAGGCGAAGCCGTGGAAGGAGACTTCCAGGAGTTCCAAGACTACGACGAATTCTAGGTGTGGGTTGGCGGCAACCCCAGTCAGCTGCCTGTGAAGGCCTTATCTTTACTGCGTTTCGCTAGCACTTTGATCTATCTGTTAAGACGATGACTTTGTGGATGTCTATGACTCTATGATGTAATAAGTTAATACTCTTTTATGTTATTATTCGAGTATTGTGCGATGATGTTCATTTATGTAATCGCTGTGTACGTGAGTTCTGATCCTGGCACGTACATAGTTCGCATTCGGTTTGCCTTCCAAAACCGGGTGTGACACAAGGCCTCGTCTACCAAGGGACGCGGTCCCATCTCACCCGAGCCCAGCCTCGGGCAAGAACAGCAGTCCCGTACGGATTCACGGCTCGCCCGAGGGTCCCCTTAGGCAGTGGGCGCACCCTTGGCTCACCCGAGGCAAAGCTCGGGATAACCAGCAGGGTATAAAATGTAACCCTCGTTATCCTGAGGCATGGGAGCCTTGCCCTTAACAAAATTAGATAATTTTTTAGGAGGGGCATTAAGCTTGACATTGTTTCCCTGTTGGAAGCCGATGACATCCTTAATGCCAGGGCGTCTCCCACTATAGAGCATGCTTCTAGCAAATTTAAATTTTTCATTTTCTAAGTCATGCTCATTGATTTTAGCAGTTAATGTAGATATATGATCATTTTGTTGTTTGATTAAAGCAAGGTGATCATGAATAGCATCTACATTAATATCTCTACATCTAGTGCAAATAGGAACATGCTCAACGGTATATGTAGAGGGTTTGCAATCTTTTAGTTCAACAATCTTAGCATGTAAAATAGCTTTCTCATCTCTAAGATTGGAAACAACATCATTGCAAACATTTAAATCATTAGCCTTAGCAATTAATTTTTCATTTTCAATCTTAAGGCTAGAAAGAGATACATTCAATTTGTCAATCTTAGCAATTAAACTAGCATTATCATTTCTAAGATTAACAATTGAATCATCACAAACATTTGATTTCTCAACCTTAGCAATTAATTTGGCATTTTCATTTCTAAGGCTAGAAGTAGTGTCATGGCAAGTGCTTAGCTCACTAGTTAATTTTTCACATTTTTCTACCTCTAGAGCATAAGCATTTTTAACCTTAATATGCTTTTTGTTTTCCTTAATAAGGAAGTCCTCTTGGCTATCCAAGAGTTCATCCTTCTCATGAATAGCACTAATCAATTCATTCAATTTTCTCTTTTTGTTGCATGTTAAGATTGGCAAAAAGAGTAAACAAATCATCCTCATCATCACTAGAATTAGCCTCATCGCTAGATGTTGCATACTTAGTGGAGGATCTAGATTTTACCTTCTTCTTCTTGCCATCCTTTGCCATGAGGCACTTGTGGCCAACGTTGGGGAAGAGAAGTCCCATGTTGACGGCGATGTTGGCGGCGTCCTCGTCGGGGGAGGAGTCAGTGGAGCTCTCGTCGGAGTCCCACACGCGGCATACATGGGCATCGCCGCCCTTCTTCTTGTAGTACCTCTTCTTTTCTCTTCTCTTTCCCTTCTTGTCGTCGCCCCAGTCACTATCACTTGATAATGGACATTTTGCAATAAAATGACCGGGCTTACCACACTTGTAGCAAACTTTATTGGAGCGGGGCTTGTAGTCCTCCCCCCTCCTTTGCTTGAGGATTTGGTGAAAGTCCTTGATGATGAGCGCCATCTCCTCGTTGTCGAGCTTGGAGGCGTCGATGGGGAGTCTACTTGATGTAAACTCTTCTTTCTTCTCCTCCGTCGCCTTGAATGCGACGGGTTGCACCTCGGATGTAGAGGTGGCGCCTTGCTCGATGATTTTCTTGGAGCCTTTGGTCATCAATTTTCAAAGCTCACAAATTTTCCTATAACTTCCTCGGGAGACATTAGTTTATATCTTGGATCACCACAAATTAATTGAACTTGAGTAGGGTTAAGAAATACGAGTGATCTAAGAATAACCTTGACCATCTCATGGTCATCCCATTTGGTGCTCCCGAGGTTGCGCACTTGGTTCACCAATGTCTTGAGCCGGTTGTAAATTTCTTGTGGCTCCTCCCCTTGGTGAAGCATGAAGCGACCGAGCTCCCCCTCGATCGTTTCCCTCTTGGTGATCTTGGTCACCTCGTCTCCTTCGTGCGCGGTCTTGAGTACGTCCCAAATCTCTTTGGCGCTCTTCAACCCTTGCACCTTATTATACTCCTCTCGACTTAGAGAGGCGAGGAGTATAGTGGTGGCTTGGGAGTTGAAGTGCCGGATTTGAGCAACTTCGTCCGAGTCATAGTCTTCATCCCCCGACGATGGTACCTGTACTCCAATCTCAACAACATCCCAAATACTAGTGTGGAGTGAGGTTAGATGGTGCCTCATTTTGTCACTCCACATATTATAATCTTCACCATCAAACATGGGTGGTTTGCCTAATGGGACGGAAAGTAAAGGAGTACGTTCGGAAATGCGAGGATAGCGTAGGGGAATCTTACTAAACTTCTTGCGCTCATGGCGCTTAGAAGTGACGGACGGCGTGTCGGAGCCTGAGGTGGATGGCGATGAAGAGTCGGTCTCATAGTAGACCACTTTCTTCATCTTCTTTTTCTTCTCGCCGCTCCGACGCGACTTGTCGTGTGAAGGGGATCCCTTCACCTTGTTGCCGGACTCCCCAGATGGAGCCTTCCCATGGCTTGTGCCGGGCTTCTCGCCGGTCACCATCTCCTTCTTGGTGTGATCTCCCAACATCACTTCGAGCGGTTAGGATCTAATGAAGTACCGGGCTCTGATACCAATTGAAAGTCGCCTAGAGGGGGTGAATAGGGAAATCTGAAATTTATAAACTTAAGCACACACTACAAGCCGGTGTTAGCGTTAGAAATAAAAGCGAGTCCGAAAGAGAGGGCGAAAACAAATCACAAGCGAATAAGGTGGATGACACTGTGATTTGTTTTACCAAGGTTCGGTTCTTGCAAACCTACTCCCCGTTGAGGTGGTCACAAAGACCGGGTCTCTTTCAACCCTTTCCCTCTCTCAAATGGTCACTTAGACCGAGTGAGCTTCTCTTCTCAATCAAACGGGACACTAAGTCCCCACAAGGACCACCACACAATTGGTGTCTCTTGCCTTGGTTACAATTGAGTTGGAGTCAAGAAATAAGGAAGAAGAAAAGCAATCCAAGCGCAAGAGCTCAAATGAACACAAATGTCTCTCTCTCTAGTCACTAATTTGGTTGGAGTGATTCCGAACTTGGGAGAGGATTTGATCTCTTTGTATGTGTCTTGTATTGAATGTTATAGCTCTTGTATGAGGTTTGAAGGCTGAAAACTTGGATGCAATGAATGGTGGGTGGTTGGGGGTATTTATAACCCCAACCACCAAAGGAGCCGTTGGTGGAGGCTGTTGTCGCATGGCGCACCGGACAGTCCGGTGCGCCAGCCACGTCACCCGGCCGTTGGATTCTGACCGTTGGAGCTTCTAACATCTGGCCACCGGACAGTCCGGTGGTGCACTGGACAGGTTCTGTAGAGTGTCCGGTGCGCCTTCTGGCGCCTACTCTGACTTCTGCGCGCGCAGCCACGCACTGTAGCGCATTTAATGTTTTCTGTAGACGACCGTTGGCGCGAAGTAGCCGTTGCTCCGCTGGCGCACCGGACAGCCCGGTGAATTATAGCGGAGCGGCTCCCAGAATTCCTGAAGGTGAGCAGTTCGGAGTTGGATTCCCTGGTGCACCGGACACTGTCCGGTGCGCCAGACCAAGGCACTCTTCGGTTGCCTTTTGCTCTCTATGTTTGAACCCTTTCTTGATCTTTTTATTGGTTTATTGTGAACCTTTGGCACCTGTAAAACTTATAATCTAGAGCAAACTAGTTAGTCTAATTATTTGTGTTGGGCAATTTAACCACCTAAATTCATATAGGAAAAGGTGTAAGCCTATTTCCCTTTCAATCTCCCCCTTTTTGGTGATTTATGCCAACACAAACCAAAGCAAATATAAAAGTGCAGAATTGAACTAGTTTGCATAAGGTAAGTGCAAAGGTTGCTTGAAATGAAACCAATAATTATTTCTACTAGATATGCATGGATGGCTTTCTTCTTATTTAAAATTTTGGACCACTCTTGCACCACTTGTTTTGTTTTGCAAAGTTTTGGAAATTCTTTTCAAAGTCTTTTTGCAAATAGTCAAAGGTATATGAATAGGATTTTGAGAAGCATTTTCAAGATTTGAAATTTTCTCCCCCTATTTCAAATGCTTTTCCTTTGACTAAACAAAACTCCCCCTTAATGAAATCCTCCTCTTAGTGTTCAAGAGGGTATACCAACTTGAAATTATATCAAAAATAAGATACCAATAGAAAAAATCTTTTCTCTTAACACAAATTGAAAGACTACTTTTGAAATTGGTGGTGGTGCGGTCCTTTTGCTTTGGGCTATACTTTCTCCCCCTTTGGCATGAATCTCCAAAAACGGATACTTGTGATTGAAATATAAGCCCTTTTAAACTACTTTCTCCCTCTATGGTAAAGAACATATGGGTGAAGATTATACCATAGTTGGAGAGCGGTGTGGAGCGACGGCGAAAGGTGAATAATTCGATGGAGTGGAGTGGAAGCCTTGTCTTCGCCGAAGACTCCTGTCGGGGACCATAATTAGGGGTACCCCCAAGACTCCTAATCTCAGTTGGTAACCCCCATCAGCACAAAGCTGCAAAGGCCTGATGGGCGCGATTAAGGTCAAGGCTCAGTCCACTCAAGGGACACGATCTCGCCTCGCCCGAGCCCAGCCTCGGGCAAGGGCAGCCGACCCCGGAGGATTCACGTCTCGCCCGAGGGCCCCCTCAAGTAACAGACACACCTTCGGCTCGCCCGAGGCCCAGTCTTCGCCGAGAAGCAACCTTGGCCAGATCGCCACGCCAACCGACCATATCGCAGGAGCATTTAATGCAAGGATGGCCTGACACCTTATCCTGACGCACGCTCTTCAGTCGACAGAGGCGAAGTGACCGCAGTCACTTCGCCGCTCCACTGACCGACCTGACAAGAAAACAGCGTCGCCTGCGTTGCTCCGACTGTTGTGCCACTCGACAGAGTGAGGCTGACAGCAGCCAAGTCCGGCCTCGTGCGCCATAGGAAGCTCCGCCTCGCCCGACCCCAGGGCTCGGCCCTTGTCTCGGCCTCGGAAGATGGACTCCGCCTCGCCCGACCCCAGGGCTTGGACTCAGCCTCGGCTTCGGAAGACGACGAACTCCGCCTCGCCCGACCCCAAGGCTCGGACTCAGCCTTGGCTCCGGAAGACGACGAACTCCGCCTTGCCCGACCCCAGGGCTCAGACTCAGCCTCGGCTACGGAAGACGACGAACTCTGCCTCGCCCGACCCCAGGGCTCGGACCCAGCATCGGCCTCAGAAGACGGTCTCCGCCTCGCCCAACCCGGGGCTCGGACTCGACCTCGACCTCGGAAGACAGACTCAACCTCGACCTCGGAGGAGCCTCCGCCTCGCTCGACCTAGGGCTCGGACCGACCACGTCATAGGGGAGGCCATCATTACCCTACCCCTAGCTAGCTCAGGCTACGGGGAACAAGACGGGTGTCCCATCTGTCTCGCCCCGGTAAACAAATAATGATGGCGCCCCGTGTGCTCCATGACGACGGCGACTCTCAGCCCCTTACGGAAGCAAGGAGACGTCAGCAAGGACTCGACAGCCCCGACAGCTGTCCTTCCGCAAGGCTCCAGCGCTCCTCTGACGGCCACGACATCACATGAACAGGGTGCCAAAACCCCTCCGACTGCCACGACGGCGTGTACTTAGGGGCTCTAGCTCCTCTCTGCTAGACACGTTAGCACACTGCTACTCCCCCATTGTACACCTGGACCCTCTCCTTACGCCTATAAAAGGAAGGTCCAGGGCTCTCGTACGAGGAGGTTGGTCGCACGGGAGAACGGGACGACGCGTAAAGTCTCTCGCCCTCTCCCACGCGGACGCTTGTAACCCCCTACTGCAAGCGCACCCGACCTGGGCGCAGGACAACACGAAGGCCGCGGGTTTCCCCTTTTTGCCTGTCTCCTTTCCCCCCTTCGTGCTCTGTCTCGTGCCGACCCATCTGGGCTGGGACACGCGGCGACAATTTACTCGTCGGTCCAGGGACCCCCCAGGGTCGAAACGCCGACAGTTGGCGCGCCAGGTAGGGGCCTGCTGCGTGTTGACGAACAGCTTCCCGTCAAGTTCCAGATGGGTAGTCTCCAGCAACCTTTCCAGCCAAGGACGGTGCTCCGTTTCGGGAGTCTTGAGTTCATGTCCCTCAACGGCAGCTACGACATGATACTCCTTCCTCCGCCGCGCGACAGCGACAATGGCGACCCATAGCCTGCCCACCGGCGGCGGAATCAACGACGTCTTCCCCACGTGGTGGAAGAACAACATTCGGGTTTGTCCCATCACCTCCCCCGCCGACGGAGGAGGAGGCGGGGCAACCATGGCCAAGCAGGAGGCGGCACCTCGTCGGCTGTCGAGCGAGTCGACGGCGTCGGCGCCCCAGCGGGGGACACGTCGGGCGTCGACCTCGCATCTGAGACGAAGACGAGTGCCGTTTCCCCGCAACACGCCAACTCCAAGCGGACGTACGACGCCAGCACGCTCGCAAGGGACTTGCTGGGCATCACCCTCGTACCTGAGACGACGGTGCAGTCCGCCCCTGACGCGACTTCGTCACCGCCCGTTGACCAAGAGGTACCGACCGATTCCCATCTCGAGCCTTTTGGATTCAGCCTCGATCCACCAAGCGACTTCGCTTCGGTGGAAGCCTTCATAGAGGCATGTCCAAACCCTCCGGGGTACCGTATGCGGTCGCCCTGGGATAGACTGACGACCGTCTCGACCTACGGACCCTCGGGTTCCGAGGAAGATGACGAGCCCGACTTTTGTTGGGACTTCTCCGGGCTCGGTAACCCCAGTGCCATGCAGGACTTCATGACCGCATGCGACTACTGCCTTTCCGATTGTTCCGACGGTAGCCGCAGCTTCGGCGACGAGGACTGCAGCCCAAGTCGTGAATGTTTCCACGTCGATCTAGGGGGTCCCGGCGAAGGCAACCATCTTGGTATACCGGAAAACAGTGATCCTCCTAGGCCTGCGCCTCGCGTTGACATCCTTCGGGAGCTAGTTGTGGTCCCAGTCCCTGCGGGGGTCAGGACGCACAGCTCGAGCAAATCTGCGAGATGCAGGCCAGGCTCGACGAGGGAGCAGGAACACTTGAGTCGTTCCGGCGGAACATCGGGCAGGAATGGGCAGACCAAGCTCCGATCGGAGAAGCGCGTCATCTACCACAGGGCATCCAGCACCGCATTGCCGACGACGTCAGGGCAAGGCCGCCACCAGCTTCTAGTGGGGTCGGCCAGAACCTGGCTGCAGCAGCAATACTACTCCGTGCGATGCCGGAGCCATCGACCACCGAAGGGCGGCGTATCCAGGGAAAGCTCAAGAATCTCCTGGAGGATGCTGCGGTCCGACGGGCCGAAAGCTCTGCCTCCTGAAGGCAGGGGTACCCCTCGGAGCATCGCGCCACGACTTCCCGATTTATGCGGGAAGCCTCGGTCCACACCGGGCGCACGCGCAACACGGCGCCTGCGGCCCTGGGTCGCCTCTGCAACGAGCACCACCACCGCAACCGTCGAACCCACCTCGACGAGAGGGTGCGCCGAGGCTACCACCCCAGGCGTGGGGGATGCTACGACAGCGGGGAGGATCGGAGTCCCTCGCCCAAACCACCCGGTCCGCAGGCTTTCAGCCGAGCCATACGACGGGCGCCGTTCCCGACCCGGTTCCGAACCCCAACTACTATCACAAAGTACTCGGGGGAGACGAGGCTGGAACTGTGGCTCACGGACTACCGGCTGGCCTGCCAACTGGGTGGAACGGACGATGACAACCTCATCATCCGCAACCTCCCCCTGTTCCTCTCCAACACCGCTCGAGCCTGGCTGGAACATCTGCCTCCGGGGCAGATCTCCAACTGGGACGACCTGGTCCAAGCTTTCGCCGGCAACTTCCAGGGCACATACGTGCGCCCTGGGAACTCCTGGGATCTCCGAAGCTGCCGCCAGCAGCCGGGAGAGTCTCTCCGGGACTACATCCGGCGATTCTCGAAGCAGCGCACCGAGCTGCCCAACGTCACCGACTCCAATGTCATCGACGCATTCCTCGCCGGCACCACCTGCCGCGACCTGGTGAGCAAGCTGGGTCGCAAAAACCCCACCAGGGCGAGCGAGCTGATGGACATTGCCACCAAGTTCGCCTTTGGCCAAGAGGCGGTTGAGGCCATCTTCCGGAAGGACAAGTAGTCCCAGGGCCGCCAGCCGGAAGATGTCCCCGAGGCGTCCACTCAGCGTGGCACCAAGAAGAAGGGCAAGAAGAAGTCGCAAGCGAAACGCGACGCCGCCGACGCGGACCTTGTCGCCGCCGCTGAGTACAAGAACCCTTGGAAACCTCCCGGAGGTGCCAATCTCTTCGACAAGATGCTCAAGGAGTCGTGCCCCTATCATCAGGGGCCCGTCAAGCACACCCTTGAGGAGTGCGTCATGCTTCGGCGCCACTTTCACAAGGCCGGGCCACCTGTGGAAAGTGGCAGGGCCCACAACAATGACAAGAAGGAGGATCACAAGGCAGAGGAGTTCCCCGAGGTCCACGACTGCTTCATGATCTACGGTGGGCCAGTGGCGAACGCCTCGGCTCAGCACCACAAGCAAGAGTGTCGGGAGGTCTGCTCGGTAAAGGTGGCGGCGCCAGTCTACCTAGACTGGTCCGACAAGCCCATCACCTTCGACCAGGGCGACCACCCTGACCGCGTGCCGAGCCCGGGGAAATATCCGCTCGTTGTCGACCCCGTCATCGGCAACGTCAGGCTCACCAAGGTCCTCATGGTCGGAGGCAGCAGCCTCAACATCATCTACGCCGAGACCCTCGGGCTCCTGCGGATCGATCTGTCCTCGGTTCGGGCAGGCGCGATGCCTTTTCACAGGATCATCCCCAGGAAACGCGCCCAGCCCCTCGGACAAACTCGATCTGCCCATCTGCTTCGGGACTCCCTCCAACTTCCGAAGGGAAACCCTCACGTTCGAGGTGGTCGGGTTCCGAGGAACCTACCACGCGGTGCTAGGGAGGTCGTGCTACGCCAAGTTCATGGCCGTCCCCAACTACACCTACCTCAAGCTCAAGATGTCGGGCCCCAACGGGGTCATCACCGTCGGCCCCACGTACCGACACGCGTACGAATGCGACGTGGAGTGCGTGGAGTACGCCAAGGCCCTCGCCGAATCCGAGGCCCTCATCGTCGACCTGGAGAGCCTCTCCAAGGAGGCGCCAGACGTGAAGCGCCATGCCAGCAACTTCGAGCTAGCGGAGACGGTTAAGTCCGTCCCTCTCGACCCCAGCAACGACGCCTTCAAGCCGATCCGGATCGGCTTCGAGCTCGACCCCAAATAGGAAGCAGTGCTCGTCGACTTTCTCCGCACAAACGCCGAAGTCTTTGCGAGGAGTCCCTCGGACATGGCTGGCATACCGAGGGATGTCACCGAGCACTCGCTGGATATCCGAGCTGGAGCCCGACCCGTGAAGCAGCCTCTGCGTCGGTTCGACAAAGAAAAGCGCAGAGCCATAGGCGAGGAGATCCACAAGCTGATGGCCGCAGGGTTCATCAAAGAGGTATTCCATCCCGAATGGCTTGCCAACCCTGTGCATGTGAGAAAGAAAGGAGGGAAATGGTGGATGTGTGTAGACTACACTGGTCTAAACAAAGCATGTCCGAAGGTTCCCTACCCTCTGCCTCGCATCGATCAAATCGTGGATTCCACTGCTGGGTGCGAAACCCTGTCTTTCCTCGATGCCTACTCAGGGTATCACCAAATCAGGATGAAAGAGTCCGACCAGCTCGTGACTTCTTTCATCACACCTTTTGGCATATACTGCTACGTTACTATGCCATTTGGTTTGAGGAATGCGGGTGCGACATACCAAAGGTGCATGAACCACGTGTTCGGTGAACACATTGGTCGAACGGTTGAGGCTTACGTCGATGATATCGTAGTCAAGACGAAGGAAGCCTCCGACCTCCTTCCGACCTTGAAACGACATTCCGGTGTGTCAAGGCGAAAGGCGTAAAACTCAATCCCGAGAAGTGCGTCTTCGGAGTCCCCCGAGGCATGCTCTTGGGGTTCATCGTCTCCGAGCGGGGCATCGAGGCCAACCCAGAGAAAATCGCGGCCATCACTAACATGGGGCCCATCAAGGACTTGAAAGGCGTACATAGGGTCATGGGATGCCTTGCGGCTCTGAGCCGCTTCATCTCGCGCATCGGCGAAAGAGGCCTACCTCTGTACCGCGTCTTGAGAAAGGCCGAGTGCTTCACTTGGACCCCTGAGGCCGAGGAAGCCCTCGGGAACCTTAAGGCGCTCCTCACGAACGCTCCCATCTTGGTGCCCCCCGCTGCCGGAGAAGCCCTCTTGATCTACGTCGCCGCTACCACTCAGGTGGTCAGCACCGCGATCGTGGTTGAGAGACGAGAAGAAGGACATGCATTGCCCGTCCAGAGGCCGGTCTACTTTATCAGTGAGGTACTGTCCGAGACCAAGATCCGCTACCCACAAATTCAGAAGTTGTTGTACGCAGTGATTCTGACGCGGCGGAAGTTGCGACACTACTTCGAGTCTCATCCGGTGACTGTGGTGTCATCCTTCCACCTGGGGGAGATCATCCAGTGCCGAGAGGCCTCGGGTAGGATTGCAAAGTGGGCGGTGGAAATCATGGGCGAGACAATCTCGTTCACCCCTCGGAAGGCCATCAAGTCCCAAGTCTTGGCGGACTTTGTGGCTGAATGGGTCGACACCCAGCTTCCAGCAGCTCCGATCCAACCGGAACTCTGGACCATGTTTTTCGATGGGTCGCTAATGAAAACAGGGGCAGGCGTGGGCCTGCTCTTCATCTCGCCCCTCGGGAAGCACCTCTGCTACGTGTTGCGCCTCCATTTCCCGGCGTCCAACAACGTGGCTGAGTACGAGGCTCTGGTCAACGGGTTGCGCATCGCCATCGAGCTAGGGGTCCGACGCCTCGACGCTCGCGGTGACTCGCAGCTTGTCATCGACCAAGTCATGAAGAACTCCCACTGCCGCGACCCAAAGATGGAAGCCTACTGCGATGAGGTCTGGCGCCTGGAAGACAAGTTCTACAGGCTTGAGCTCAACCACGTCGCCCGACGATACAACGAGACTACGGACGAGCTGGCTAAGATAGCCTCGGGGCGAACAACGGTTCCCCCGGATGTCTTCTCCCGAGACCTACATCAACCCTCAGTCAAGACCGACGACACGCCCGAGCCCGAGAAGGCCTCGGCTCAGTCCGAGGCACCCTCGGCCCTGCCCGAGGCCCCCTCGGCTCAGCCCGAGGCACCCTCGGCCTCCGAGGGTGAAGCATTGCGCGTCGAGGAAGAGCAGAGCGGGGTCACGCCTAATCGAAACTGGCAGACCCCGTACCTGCAATATCTCCACCGAGGAGAGCTGCCCCTCGACCGAGCCGAAGCTCGGCGACTGGCGCGGCGCGCCAAGTCGTTCGTCTTGCTGGGGGACGGGAAGGAGCTCTACCACCACAGCCCCTCAAGCATCCTCCAGCGGTGCATATCCATCGCCGAAGGCCAGGAGTTATTACAAGAAATACACTCGGGGGCTTGCGGTCATCACACAGCGCCTCGAGCCCTTGTTGGAAACGCTTTCCGACAAGGTTTCTACTGGCCGACCGCGGTGGCCGACGCCACTAGAATTGTCCGCACCTGCCAAGGGTGTCAATTCTTGGCAAGGCAAACCCACCTGCCCGCTCAGGCTCTGTAGACAATACCCATCACCTGGTCGTTTGCTGTGTGGGGTCTGGACCTCGTTGGCCCCTTGCAGAAGGCACCCGGGGGCTATACGCACCTGCTGGTCGCCATCGACAAATTCTCCAAGTGGATCGAGGTCCGACCCCTAAACAGCATAAGGTCCGAACAGGCGGTGGCGTTCTTCACCAACATCATCCATCGCTTTGGGGTCCCGAACTCCATCATCACCGACAACGGCACCCAGTTCACCAGCAAAAAGTTCCTGGACTTCTGCGAGGATCACCACATCCGGGTGGACTGGGCCGCCGTGGCTCACCCCATGACGAATGGGCAAGTAGAGCGTGCCAACGACATGATTCTGCAAGGACTCAAGCCACGGATCTACAACGACCTCAACAAGTTCGGCAAGCGATGGATGAAGGAGCTCCCCTCGGTGGTCTGGAGTCTGAGGACAACACCGAGCCGAGCCACAGGCTTCACACTGTTCTTTCTAGTCTATGAGGCTGAGGCCATCCTGCCCACGGACTTAGAATACGGTTCCCGAGGACGAGGGCGTACGACGACCAAGGCAATCAAACCAACCGAGAAGACTCACTGGACCAGCTGGAAGAGGCTCGGGACATGGCCTTACTACACTCGGCGCGATATCAGCAGTCCCTGCGACGCTACCACGCCCGAGGGGTTCGGTCTCGAGATCTCCAGGTGGGCGACTTGGTGCTTCGGCTGCGACAAGACGCCCGAGGGCGGCACAAGCTCACGCCTCCCTGGGAAGGGCCGTTCGTCATCGCCAAGGTTCTGAAGCCCGGGACATACAACCTGGCCAACAGTCAAGGCGAGGTCTACAGCAACGCTTGGAACATCCGACACCTACGTCGCTTCTACCCTTAAGATGCTTTCAAGTCGTTCGTACACCTCGTTCACATACAAAGTCTAACCATCAAGGAAGGGTCAGCCTTGCCTCGGCAAAGCCCGACCCTCCCTCGGGGGCTAGAAGGGGGGCACCCCCTCTGCGTCAAAATTTTCCTCGGAAAAGGTCTTTCTCCCAAAACGTCTTTCGTGCTTTTTGACTATTTCGAAAGTGGGATCCTGAAAACGACGGAGTACACGTAAGCAGCCAAGGCTGACCGAGCCGAGGGACTCCTACGCCTCCGGGATACGGATACCTCACTCATCACCTTCTGCGATAAGTAACTCACGCTCAGATAAGCGATTCCGCGGACCGAACAAGTCTTAACGCTCGAAAACTCTTCTGCCGAAACGATTTTTTGTGCCTTCTTGACTATATCGATAGCAGAATCCTACGGACGAGTAAGAGTACACGTAAGCGGCAAGGCCGACCAAGCCGAGGGACTCCTATGCCTCCGGGATACGGATACCTCACTCATCACCTTTCATGAAAAGTAACTCTCGCTCGGACAAACAATTCTGTTACCGACAAATAAGTCCAGATACTCGATACAAGAGGAAAAGAAACACAACTTTACAACGCGACGACAGTATGTTTGGGCCTCGGCGGCCGCAAAAAACATATGCATACTACAGGCGAACCGATCCTGCAGGCTCAGACGTCGATGGAGGGGGAGCAGCAGCACCCTCGGCGTCAATTCCACCTTCGGCGAAGTCCGACCGAGCCTCGGACGGCAACACGGTCGAAGGATCTCTGCTCCGAAGGACGACATCAGCGCCACGCCCGGGCCATCACCGCCAGGATCTCCTCCAGGGACCCGGCCCGAGCAGACGGCTCGGCCGGCCGCCCCGAAGCCTCAGCCAGCTGTCCTCCGAGGACACCAGCCCGGCTCATGGCCTCGGCAACCCGACTCCGGCGCTGGTCCCGCCAGTGGACAGCCCAGCCAGGCTCCGGCCGACAAAGTCTTCTTTTTGAGCCAACTCTGCCTCTGTCCATGCTGACACCGCTGCCCTCGGCCCCGGCTCATCGCAGAGCGGCCGAGGGTTCCTTTAACTAAGCAAGAGAAGCCTCGGGCGGCAATGCCGACCGAGCCGAGGGACTCCTACGCCTCCGGGATACGGATACCTCACTCGTCACCTTCGCACGAGGCAACTCACACTTGGTTAAGCGGTTCAGTTAGCCGACAGGCGAGTCCTAGTGCTCGAAATGAGGAAAAAACACGGCTCCGTGCCAAAAATACATACATGTTAAGGCCCCGACAGCCACAATGAACAAGACACCGGCACTCAAGGTGCCATTACAAACGGAACTCTGGTTCCACCCCCGCAAGTACGAACAACCCCCCACATTGGAGGGCCTGCGGGGCGACGAAACCCCTGGTGGCTCGCCGACGCCCGCTCCGGCAGCAGCAACAACGACCTCCGCTCCAGGTGGCCAAACAGCAGCAGCAATGGCCTCAAGGCGGACGCTGCTGCAACAAGGCCCTCACCCACGTCCCCACTCGATGGGCGAGGACAAGCTATCAAAGCCAAAGAGCCGGAGGCCCGGAGCACGGATGGTGGCGGTGATCCCGTCGGCGACGAGGACTTCTTCAGCCGCCACCACCTCAGCGCCGACGACGGAAGCCATCTGCCCACCGGCAGATCCCCACTCGGATCCTCCCGGATGGGCGAACACCGACCTCCGCGCAGAGGCGCCGTACCGGGGCAAAGGTAGGACAACCCAAGAACACGAACGCCGCCCTAGCAGCGCGTGACGTCCTGGGTGGTCCTCCGGTGCGCGCGGCGCGACGACCGCTCTCACGGCGGGAGGGGGCACCGGGAGCCGAGCCAGAGCCAGCTGAGCCAGCGAGCTCAACACGCTGAAGCTGACGACGCTCGCCGCCGACCAGTCCCGCATTGTCGAAGTCCGACCCTCCCGCTAGGCCGGTGAGCGCCCTCTCCCCTGAATGCTGAGGGAGAAGGTGACCCACGAACCCGCGCGGGAGGTAGAGCTCCGGCTCAGTACGGCCTCCGCCCCAGCCAGGATGATGAAGATCCTTGAAGCTGAGGGCGGGGCACAGGCCGCAGCCCGACTCGCTTCTCCCCACCATCGAACTGGTGGTCACCGTCTTGGGTGACCACCGGCGAGGGGATGCAGCCGGGCCGCCTGATGAAAATCCTTGAAGCCGAACGTTGGCTGAAAGGTACAAACTTCCACGAAGTTGCGTTCCTCCAACGACGACAAGGCGGAAGAACCGCGGGTGCCCCCCATCCGGGGGCTCGAAAGGTGGAAAGACGCGATGCATGAGGGGAGTGCAAAGACATGGTTGCCTTCCAAGGGGGTCACCCTCCTTTTAAAGGCAACTCTCCCCACTTGCGTCCTTAGCCGGCGCGACCTGAGTCTTCTCCAACACGCTCCAAGGTCCTCCCCCTACGACATGGGGGCTGGGCCCCACGCGTCATGCAAGCTGGCCCAAGGCGGAAGAAGCCAACCACCGCGCGTGGTGCGCGCAACTGCCCAGCGGTTACGAGCATTCCTCCACTTTCGCCCAGACCAGCGGGTGAAAGGGCGGACCGCCATGCAGACGGCATGCAACCGCACCAAGGGGGCGCACCCTTTCGACTTCGACGCGTCCAGCATGGAGGCCTAGACCCACACATCATGTAACCGGCGCACTGGTTACTATGTGCGAGAAACTGCACCGCCACTCGTGCCACTACCGCGCCTCCTCGACTGCGGAACCGGTGCCACGACTCGAGGCAACCCTGCACATGACCCAACAGTGCCAACCGAGCACATCGGTCACGGGTCAGTCAGCCGCGGGAGAAGGCACGACGGTCGATACGGCCAGAAATGGGCCGGCAGTAATGGCGGTGGCAGGCGGGCGGAAGCAGCAGTCAAGTCGTCAGCAAGCTCACGTCCCCTCCTAGGACAGCAAGAGAGCCCACTCCCACGGAGTGAAGACGACGCGCCCGTGTTCCGTTCCTCGAACGGCTCGCACACGCACAACAGCCGCCCCGCGAGCCACTCGTCCCGTCGCATTAACTCTGCGGCAGGACATGCGGCACCTTTGGCAGGCGACGCTTCACCTCCGCCATAATGACCGCGTCAAAAAAGGTGTGCCACATCATTCGATTTTATATCCTTTTCCACTTCCTCTTTCTCTCTCTTTCCACAGGGACCGGGAAAGGGGATACTCCGAAAGGGATCCTTCTCCGCGAAGGAAGCGGGCCCCGAGCCCCCCTACTGATCAGAGGTTCGAAGGCTGGCCCCTCGGAAGGGTTCAACAGCCGCCTCAGAGCACTTGGGCTCCGCGCCTACTACTGGTCAGAGGTTCGAAGGCTGGCCCCTCGGAAGGGTTCAACGGCTGCCTCAGGCCACTCAGGCTCCGTGCCCACTACTGATCAGGGGTTCGTAGGCTGGCCCCCGAAGGGTTCGACAGCCACCCCAGACGCAGAGCGAGGGATGACCCTGGGTACGTTCGATACATAACCAAGGCTCAGGCTACGCTCCCGAGGTACCCTAGGACATTTCCGAGACCAACGGGA
This sequence comes from Zea mays, assembly GCF_902167145.1. Lineage (NCBI taxonomy): Eukaryota > Viridiplantae > Streptophyta > Magnoliopsida > Poales > Poaceae > Zea > Zea mays. The sequence continues at coordinate 133,497,787 of NC_050105.1, read as the reverse complement.
ATGATTTTGTAACGGAATCCCACCAGAGGGAGGCATCGAGCCCTCGGACCCCGTCAAAAGGGGACCGGGTCCGGCAAATCACCCGCAGGTACTTTTGGAGCGCGCCTCCGGATCACTAGCCGACCCCTAACGAATGGGGCACGGGCGTCCACTCGGATTACCCGTTAGCAACTCACTGGAGACACCATGTTCGACGCCCTCCGAGGGCAACATGGCGCTTTCCCCCCTCCTCCTTGCGGAAAGGCGACACAGGGGCGTATGTAAAAAGCCGAGTCTGTCCTTGACCGTCCTCTCGCTCTGTGCGGAGGCTCGGGGGCTGCTCTCGCAAACCCGGCTCTGGCCGAACCGTTGACAGCGTCAACATACCAGCCCGAGAACTTGGGAACCGACTGTGCACCCGGGCTACGACCAGTTCGCATGAGGGAACAACCAGACCGGTCGAGGCATCACGAAACGCGCTAAGACCTCGAAGAAGTCAAACCACTCCTCCGAGGCCTCGGGGGCTACACCCGGTGGGTGCGCACGCGCGCACCCATTGGAACGAAACGCAACCGAGAAAGGCCGGTCCCCTTGCAAAAAAGTGCGACAAAAGCCTCCAAGCGAGTATCAACACTCCCTTCGAGGCTCGGGGGCTACTGTCGGGGACCATAATTAGGGGTACCCCCAAGACTCCTAATCTCAGCTGGTAACCCCCATCAGCACAAAGCTGCAAAGGCCTGATGGGCGCGATTAAGGTCAAGGCTCAGTCCACTCAAGGGACACGATCTCGCCTCGCCCGAGCCCAGCCTCGGGCAAGGGCAGCCGACCCCGGAGGATTCACGTCTCGCCCGAGGGCCCCCTCAAGCAACGGACACACCTTCGGCTCGCCCGAGGCTCAGTCTTCGCCGAGAAGCAACCTTGGCCAGATCGCCACGCCAACCGACCATATCGCAGGAGCATTTAATGCAAGGATGGCCTGACACCTTATCCTGACGCGCGCTCTTCAGTCGACAGAGCCGAAGTGACCGCAGTCACTTCGCCGCTCCACTGACCGACCTGACAAGAAAACAGCGCCGCCTGCGTTGCTCCGACTGCTGTGCCACTCGACAGAGTGAGGCTGACAGCAGCCAAGTCCGGCCTCGGGCGCCATAGGAAGCTCCGCCTCGCCCGCCCCCAGGGCTCGGCCCTCGTCTTGGCCTCGGAAGATGGACTCCGCCTCGCCCGACCCCAGGGCTCGGACTCAGCCTCGGCCCCGGAAGACGACGAACTCCACCTCGCCCGACCCCAGGGCTCGGACTCAGCCTTGGCTCCAGAAGACGACGAACTCCGCCTCGCCTGACCCCAGGGCTCGGACTCAGCCTCGGCTCTGGAAGACGACGAACTCCGCCTTGCCCGACCCCAGGGCTTGGACTCAGCCTCGGCTCCGGAAGACGACGAACTCCGCCTCGCCCGACCCCAGGGCTCGGACCCAGCCTCGGCCTCGGAAGACGGTCTCCGCCTCGCCCGACCCGGGGCTCGGACTCGACCTCGACCTCGGAAGATAGACTCGACCTCGACCTCGGAGGAGCCTCCGCCTCGCCCGACCTAGGGCTCGGACCGACCATGTCACAGGGGAGGCCATCATTACCCTACCCCTAGCTAGCTCAGGCTACGGGGAACAAGACCGGCGTCCCATCTGGCTCGCCCCGGTAAACAAATAATGATGGCGCCCCGCGTGCTCCATGACGACGATGGCTCTCAGCCCCTTACAGAAGCAAGGAGATGTCAGCAAGGACTCGATAGCCCCGACAGCTGTCCTTCCGCAAGGCTCCAGTGCTCCTTCGACGACCACGACATCACATGAACAGGGTGCCAAAACCCCTCCGACTGCCATGACGGCGTGTACTTAGGGGCTCTAGCTCCTCTCTGCTAGACACGTTAGCACACTGCTACTCCCCCATTGTACACCTGAACCCTCTCCTTACGCCTGTAAAAGGAAGGTCCAGGGCTCTCGTACGATGAGGTTGGCCGCGCGGGAGAACGGGACGACACGTAAAGTCTCTCGCCCTCTCCCACGTGGACGCTTGTAACCCCCTACTGCAAGCGCACCCGACCTGGGCGCAGGACAACACGAAGGCCGCGGGTTTCCCCTTTTTGCCTGTCTCCTTTCCCCCCTTCGTGCTCCGTCTCGCGCCGACCCATCTGGGCTGGGACACACGGCGACAATTTACTCGTCGGTCCAGGGACCCCCCGAGGTCGAAACGCCGACAAGTCCAATTCCCTTTCAATCTATGACTTAGCATGAAATGCACTTGAAACCACATTAGTCATAGCACATGAAAGAGACATGATCAAAGGTATATAAATGAGCCATATGTGCAAAATATCAATCAAAATTCCTAGAATCAAGAATATTTAGCTCATGCCTAAGTTTGGTAAATGTTTGCTCATCTAGTGGCTTGGTAAAGATATCGACTAATTGTTCTTTGGTGTTAACATAAGCAATCTCGATATCCCCCTTTTGTTGGTGATCCCTTAAAAAGTAATACCGAATGACTATGTGTTTAGTGCGGCTATGCTCAACAGGATTATCCGCCATGCGAATTGCACTCTCATTATCACATAGAAGAGGAACTTTGGTTAATTTGTAACCATAGTCCCTGAGGGTTTGCCTCATCCAAAGCAATTGCGCGCAACAATGGCCTGCGGCAACATACTCGGCTTCGGCAGTAGAAAGAGCGACAGAATTTTGCTTCTTTGAAGCCCAAGACACTAGAGATCTTCCCAAGAGCTGGCAAGTCCCTGATGTGCTCTTTCTATTAATTTTACACCCTGCCCAATCAGCATCTGAATATCCAATTAAATCAAATGTGGATCCCCTGGGGTACCAAAGGCCAAACTTAGGAGTATAAACTAAGTATCTCAAGATTCGTTTTACGGCCCTAAGGTGAACTTCCTTAGGATCGGCTTGGAATCTTGCACACATGCATACGGAAAGCATAATATCCGGTCGAGATGCACATAAGTAGAGTAAAGAACCTATCATCGACCAGTATACCTTTTGATCTACGGATTTACCTCCCGTGTCGAGGTCGAGGTGCCCATTTGTTCCCATGGGTGTCTTGATGGGCTTGGCATCCTTCATCCCAAACTTGGTGAGTATGTCTTGAATGTACTTCATTTGGCTAATGAAGGTACCCTCTTGGAGTTGCTTTACTTGAAATCCTAAGAAATACTTCAACTCTCCCATCATAGACATCTCGAATTTTGGAGTCATGATCCTACTAAACTCTTCACATGTAGATTCGTTAGTAGACCTAAATATGATATCATCAACATAAATTTGGCATACAAACAAATCATTTGCAAGTGTTTTAGTAAAGAGAGTAGGATCGACTTTTCCGACTTTGAAGCCATTAGCTATAAGAAAATCTCTTAGGCATTCATACCATGCTCTTGGGGCTTGCTTGAGCCCATAAAGCGCCTTAGAGAGTTTATAAACATGGTTAGGTTACTCACTATCTTCAAAGCCGGGAGGTTGCTCAACATAGACCTCCTCCTTGATTGGTCCATTGAGGAAGGCACTTTTCACGTCCATTTGATAAAGCTTAAAGCCATGGTAAGTAGCATAGGCAAGTAATATACGAATTGACTCAAGCCTAGCTACGGGTGCATAGGTTTCACCGAAATCCAAACCTTCGACTTGTGAATATCCCTTGGCCACAAGTCGGGCTTTGTTCCTTGTCACCACACCATGCTCATCTTGTTTGTTGCGGAAGACCCACTTGGTTCCTACAACATTTTGGTTAGGACGTGGAACTAAATGTCATACCTCATTCCTCGTGAAGTTGTTGAGCTCCTCTTGCATCGCCACCGCCCAATCTGAATCCCTTAATGCATCTTCTACCCTGTATGGCTCAATAGAAGATACAAAGGAGTAATGTTCACAAAAATGAGCAACACGAGATCGAGTAATCTTGTATTGCTTGGTGGACTCTTGGGTGTGGCGGTCTTGGACCCTCATTATCTTCCTTGTCTTGATCATGGGCATCTCCCCCTTGATCATTGCTCTCCTCTTGAGGTGGCTCATCTTCTTGATCTTCTCCTTCATCATCTCGAGCCTCATCCTCATCTTGGGTTGGTAGAGATGCTTGCATGGAGGAAGATGGTTGATCCTGTGCATGTGGAGGCTCTTTGGATTCCTTAGGACACACATCCCCAATGGACATGTTCCTTAGTGCGACACATGGAGCCTCTTCATCATCTAGCTCATCAAGATCAACTTGCTCTACTTGAGAGCCGTTGGTCTCATCAAACACAATGTCACAAGAAACTTCAACTAGTCCAGTGGACTTGTTAAAGACTCTATATGCCCTTGTGTTTGAATCATATCCTAGTAAAAAGCCTTCTACAGCCTTAGGAGCAAATTTAGATTTTCTACCTCTTTTAACAAGAATAAAGCATTTGCTACCAAAGACTCTAAAATATGAAACATTGGGCTTTTTACCGGTTAGGAGTTCATAATATGTCTTCTTGAGGATTTGGTGAAGATATAACCGGTTGATGGCGTAGCAGGCGGTGTTGACTGCCTCGGCCCAAAATCGATCTGAAGTCTTGTATTCATCAAGCATGGTCCTTGCCATGTCTAATAGAGTTCTATTCTTCCTCTCCACTACACCATTTTGTTGTGGCGTGTAGGGAGAAGAGAACTCATGCTTGATGCCCTCCTCCTCAAGAAAGCCTTCAATTTGAGAGTTCTTGAACTCCGTCCCGTTGTCGCTTCTAATCTTCTTGATCCTTAAGCCAAACTCATTTTGAGCCCGTCTCAAGAATCCCTTTAAGGTCTCTTGGGTTTGTGATTTTTCCTGCAAAAAGAATACCCATGTGAAGCGAGAATAATCATCCACAATGACAAGACAATACTTACTCCCGCCGATGCTTATGTAAGCGATCGGGCCGAAAAGGTCCATGTGGAGTAGCTCAAGCGGCCTGTCGGTCGTCATGATGTTCTTGTGTGGATGATGAACACCAACTTGCTTTCCTGCTTGACATGCGCTACAAACCTTGTCTTTCTCAAAATGAACATTGGTTAGTCCCAAAATGTGCTCTCCCTTTAGAAGCTTATGAAGATTCTTCATCCCAACATGGGCCAGTCGGCGGTGCCAGAGCCAACCCATGTTAGTCTTAGCAATTAAGCAAGTGTCGAATTCAGCTCTATCAAAGTCTACTAAGTATAGCTGACCTTCTAACACTCTCTTAAATGCTACTGAATCATCACTTCTTCTAAATACAGTAACACCTACATCTGTAAAAAGACAGTTGTAGCCCATTTTGCATAATTGAGAAACAGAAAGCAAATTGTAATCTAAAGAATCTACAAGAAAAACATTGGAAATAGAATGGTCAGGAGATATTGCAATTTTACCAAGTCCTTTGACCAAACCTTGATTTCCATCCCCGAATGTGATAGCTCGTTGGGGATCATGGTTTTTCTCGTAGGAGGAGAACATCTTCTTCTCCCCTGTCATGTGGTTTGTGCACCTGCTATCGATGATCCAACTTGAGCCCCCGGGTGCATAAACCTACAAAACAATTTTAGACCTTGTTCTTAGGTACCCAAACGGTCTTGGGTCCTTTGACATTAGAAACAAGCACCTTGGGTACCCAAACACAAGTCTTTGACCCCTTGTGTTTGCCCCCAACATATTTGGCAACTACTTTGCCTGATTTGTTAGTTAGCACATAAGAAGCATCAAAAGTCTTAAATAAAATGTTATGTTCATTTGATGCAATAGGAGTTTTCTTCTTAGGCAATTTAGCACGGGTTGATTGCCTAGAACTAGATGCCTCACTCTTATAAATAAAAGCATGATGAGAGCCAGAGTGAGAATTCCTAGAGTGAATTCTCCTAATTTTGTGCTCGGGATAACCGGCAGGGTATAAAATGTAACCCTCATTATCCTGAGGCATGGGAGCCTTGCCCTTAACAAAATTAGATAATCTTTTAGGAGGGGCATTAAGCTTGACATTGTTTCCCTGTTGGAAGCCGATGCCATCCTTAATGACAGGGTGTCTCCCACTATAGAGCATACTTCTAGCAAATTTAAAATTTTCATTTTGTAAGTCATGCTCATTGATTTTAGCAGTTAATGTAGCTATATTATCATTTTGTTGTTTGATTAAAGCAAGGTGATCATGAATAGCATCTACATTAACATCTCTACATCTAGTGCAAATAGGAACATGCTCAACGGTAGATGTAGAGGGTTTGCGATCTTTTAGTTCAACAATCTTAGCATGTAAAATAGCTTTCTCATCTCTAAGATTGGAAACAACATCATTGCAAACATTTAAATCCTTAGCCTTAGCAATTAATTTTTCATTTTCAATCTTAAGGCTAGAAAGAGATACATTCAATTTGTCAATCTTAGCAATTAAACTAGCATTATCATTTCTAAGATTAACAATTGAATCATCACAAACATTTGATTTCTCAACCTTAGCAATTAATTTGGCATTTTCATTTCTAAGGCTAGAAGTAGTGTCATGGCAAGTGCTTAGCTCACTAGTTAATTTTTCACATTTTTCTACCTCTAGAGCATAAGCATTTTTAACCTTAACATGCTTTTTGTTTTTCTTAATAAGGAAGTCCTCTTGGCTATCCAAGAGTTCATCCTTCTCATGAATAGCACTAATCAATTCATTCAATTTCTCTTTTTGTTGCATGTTAAGATTGGCAAAAAGAGTAAACAAATCATCCTCATCATCACTAGAATTAGCCTCATCGCTAGATGTTGCATACTTAGTGGAGGATCTATATTTTACCTTCTTCTTGTCGTCCTTTGCCATGAGGCACTTGTGGCCGATGTTGGGGAAGAGAAGTCCCTTGTTGACGGCGATGTTGGCGGCGTCCTCGTCGGAGGAGTCGGTGGAGCTCTCATCGGAGTCCCACACGCGGCATACATGGGCATCGCCGCCCTTCTTCTTGTAGTACCTCTTCTTTTCTCTTCTCTTTCCCTTCTTGTCGTCGCCCCTGTCACTATCACTTGATAATGGACATTTTGCAATAAAATGACCGGGCTTACCACACTTGTAGCAAACTTTCTTGGAGCGGGGCTTGTAGTCCTTCCCCCTCCTTTGCTTGAGGATTTGGCGAAAGCTCTTGATGATGAGCGCCATCTCCTCGTTGTCGAGCTTGGAGGCGTCGATGGGGAGTCTACTTGATGTAGACTCTTCTTTCTTCTCCTCCGTCGCCTTGAATGCGACGGGTTGCACCTCGGATGTAGAGGTGGCGCCTTGCTCGATGATTTTCTTGGAGCCTTTGATCATCAATTCAAAGCTCACAAATTTTCCTATAACTTCCTCGGGAGACATTAGTTTATATCTTGGATCACCACGAATTAATTAAACTTGAGTAGGGTTAAGAAATACGAGTGATCTAAGAATAACCTTGACCATCTCATGGTCATCCCATTTGGTGCTCCCGAGGTTGCGCACTTGGTTCACCAATGTCTTGAGCCGGTTGTACATTGCTTGTGGCTCCTCCCCTTGGTGAAGCATGAAGCGACCGAGCTCCCCCTCGATCATTTCCCTCTTGGTGATCTTGGTCACCTCGTCTGCTTCGTGCGCGGTCTTGAGTATGTCCCAAACCGACACGACTTTCTTCATCTTCTTTTTCTTCTCGCCGCTCCGACACGACTTGTCGTGTGAAGGGGATCCCTTCACCTTGTTGCCGGACTCCCCGGATGGAGCCTTCCCATGTCTTGTGGCGGGCTTCTCGTCGGTCACCATCTCCTTCTTGGCGTGATCTCCCGACATCACTTCGAGTGGTTAGGCTCTAATGAAGTACCGGGCTCTAATACCAATTGAAAGTCGCCTAGAGGGGGGTGAATAGGGAAATCTGAAATTTATAAACTTAAGCACACAATACAAGCCGGTGTTAGCGTTAGAAATAAAAGCGAGTCCGAAAGAGAGGGCGAAAACAAATCACAAGCGAATAAGGCAGATGACACTGTGATTTGTTTTACTGAGGTTTGGTTCTTGCAAACCTACTCCCTGCTGAGGTGGTCACAAAGACCGGGTCTCTTTCAACCCTTTCCCTCTCTCAAACGGCCACTTAGACCGAGTGAGCTTCTCTTCTCAATCAAACGGGACACTAAGTCCCCATAAGGACCACCACACAATTGGTGTCTCTTGCCTTGGTTACAATTGAGTTGGAATCAAGAAAGAAGGAAGAAGAAAAGCAATCCAAGCGCAAGAGCTCAAATGAACACAAATGTCTCTCTCTCTAGTCACTAATTTGGTTGGAGTGATTTCGGACTTAGGAGAGGATTTGATCTCTTTGTTTGTGTCTTGTATTGAATGCTATAGCTCTTGTATGAGGTTTGAAGGCTGAAAACATGGATGCAATGAATGGTGGGTGGTTGGGGGTATTTATAACCCCAACCACCAAAGGAGCCGTTGGTGGAGGCTGCTGTCGCATGGCGCACCGGACAGTCCGGTGCGCCACCGAACACGATCCGGTGCGCCAGCCATGTCACCCGGCCGTTGGATTCTGACCGTTGGAGCTTCTGACATCTGGGACACCGGACAGTCTGGTGGTGCACCGGACAGGTTCTGTAGAGTGTCCGGTGCACCTTTTGGCGCCTGCTCTGACTTCTGCGCGCGCAGCCGCGCACTGTAGCGCATTTAATGTTTTCTGTAGACGACCGTTGGCGCGAAGTAGCCGTTGCTCCGCTGGCGCTCTGGATAGTCTGGTGCTACACCGGACAGTCCGGTGAATTATAGCGAAGCGGCTCCCAGAATTCCCGAAGGTGAGCAGTTTGGAGTTGGATTCCCTGGTGCACCGGACACTATCCGGTGGTGCATCGGACAGTCCGGTGCGCCAGACCAGGGCACACTTCGGTTGCCTTTTGCTCTCTTTGTTTGAACCCTTTCTTGATCTTTTTATTGGTTTATTGTGAACCTTTGGCACCTGTAAAACTTATAATCTAGAGCAAACTAGTTAGTCTAATTATTTGTGTTGGGCAATTCAACCACCTAAATTCATATAGGAAAAGGTGTAAGCCTATTTCCCTTTCAGCTGCGGTCGTAGTCGAGAGACGAGAAGAAGGGCATACGCTGCCCATCCAGAGGCCAGTCTACTTCATCAGTGAGGTGCTATCCGAGACCAAAATCCGCTACCCGCAAATCTAGAAGCTACTGTACGCAGTGATTCTAACACGGCGGAAGCTGCGACACTACTTCGAGTCTCACCCGGTGACTGTGGTGTCATCCTTCCCCCTGGGGGAGATCATTCAGTGCCGAGAGGCCTCGGGTAGGATAGCAAAATGGGCAGTGGAACTCATGGGGGAAACACTTTCATTTGCCCCTCGGAAGGCCATAAAATCCCAAGTGTTGGCTGACTTCCTGGTTGAATGGACCGACACCCAATTACCGACAGCTCCAATCCAGGCTGAACTTTGGACCATGTACTTCGATGGGTCGCTTATGAAAACTGGAGCAGGCGTTGGCTTGCTCTTCGTCTCACCCCTCGGAGAACATGTGCGTTATGTAATATGCCTCCATTTTCCGGCGTCAAACAACGTGGCCGAATACGAGGCCTTAGTGAATGGGTTGCGCATCGCCATCGAACTAGGGGTTCGGCGCCTCGACGCTCGTGGCGACTCGCAGCTCGTTATTGACCAAGTCATGAAGAACTCTCACTGCCGCGACCAAAAAATGGAGGCCTACTGTGATGAAGTTTGGCGCTTGGAAGAAAAGTTCTATGGGTTGGAACTCAACCATGTTGCTCGACGGTACAACGAGACTGCGGATGAGCTGGCTAAGATAGCCTCGGGACGGACAACGGTTCCCCCAAATGTCTTCTCTAGAGACATATATCAACCATCCATAAAACTCAACGACGCACCCGAACCCAAAGGAACCTCGGCCCAGCTCGAGGTACCTTCGGCCGCCGAGGGTGAGGCCCTGCACGTCGAGGTAGAGCGGAATGGGGTCACACCAATCCTAAACCGACAGACCCCGTACCTGGAATATCTCCTCCGAGGAGAGCTGCCCCTCGACAAGGCCGAAGCCCGGCGACTGGCTTGGCACGCCAAATCGTTCATTTTACTATGTGATGAAAAAGAGTTGTACCACCGCAGCCCCTTAGGCGTTCTCCAACGATGCATATCCATCACCCAAGGACAAGAGCTGTTACGTGAAATACACTCGGGGGCTTGCGGTCACCATGCAGCACCTCGGACCCTCGTAGGAAATGCTTTCCGTCAAGGCTTCTACTGGCCGACGCCACTAGGATTGTACGCTCATGCCGAGGGTGTCAATTCTACGCGAGACGGACACACCTGCCTGCTTAGGCTCTACAGACGATACCTATCACTTGGCTATTTGTTGTGTGGGGTCTGGACCTCGTCGGTCCCTTGCAGAAGGCACCCGGGGGCTTCACGCGCCTGCTGGTCGCCATCGACAAATTCTCCAAGTGGATCGAAGTCTGACCCTTAACCAGCATCAGGTCCGAGATGGCGGTGGCGTTCTTTACAAATATCATCCACCACTTCGGGATCCCAAACTCCATCATCACCGACAACGGAACACAATTCACTGGGAAAAGTTCCTAGACTTCTACGCGGACCACCACATCCGTGTGGACTGGGTCGCCGTAGCTCACCCAATGACAAATGGATAGGTGGAGCGCGCCAATGGCATGGTTTTGCAGGGACTAAAACCAAGGATCTACAATGACCTCAACAAGTTTGGCAAGCGGTGGATAAAAGAGCTACCCTCGGTGGTTTGGAGTCTGAGGACAACACCAAACCGAGCCACAGGTTTCTCGCTGTTTTTCCTAGTCTATGGGGCCGAGGCCATCTTACCCACAGACGTAGAATATGGTTCCCCGAGGGCAAAGGCATACGATGACCAAAACAACCAAACCAGCCGAGAGGATTCATCGGACCAGCTAGAAGAGGCTCAGGACGTAGCCTTACTACACTCAGCGCGGTATCAGCAGTCTCTGTGACGCTATCACGCCCGAAGGATTCGTCCCTGAGGCTTCCAAGATTGGAGACTTGGTGCTTCGGCTACGACAAGATACCCGAGGGCGCCACAAGCTTACTCCTCCCTAGGAAGGGTCGTTTATCATCACCAAAGTATTGAAGCCCGGGACATACAAGCTGGCCAACGATCAAGGCGAGGTCTACAACAACGCTTGGAACATCGAACAACTACGTCGCTTTTACCCTTAAATGTTTCAAGCCGTTCATGTATCTCGATTCCTTTACATGTATAAATAAAGTCTAACCGTCAAGGAAGGATCGGCCTTGCCTCAGCAAAGACCGACCCTCCCTCGGGGGCTAGAAGGGGGGAACCCCCTCTGCGTCAAAATTTTCCTCGGAAAAGTTTTCTACCAAAACGACTTTCATGCCTTTCGACTATATCGATAACGGAATCCTAAAAACAAATGAGAGAGACCTCGAACGGCAAGGCCGACTGAGCCAAGGGACTCCTACGCCTCCGGGATACGGATACCTCACTCATCACCTTCCGCGAAAGGTAACTCACGCTCGGATAAGTGATTCTGCTACCGAACAAGTCCTAATGCTCGAAACAAGAGGAAAGAAACGCAAGGAAAAAACGACTCAAGAGCAACGCAGCTTTAGACTCAAACATCCAAATGTTCAGGCCTCAGCAGCCGCAGAAAACATACACATACTTAAAATACCCATTCTATACAGGCTCAGGCGTCGGCAGGGGGAAGAGCATCACCCTCGGCGTTGTTTCCGCCTACGGCAGACGAAGCAGCCTCGCTGGCAGGGGTGGCAGAATGTGGCCCAGCCTCGGACGGCGACACGGGCGGAAGGATCTTCACCTCAAAAAAGGAAGCCAGCGCCGCGCCTGGACCCTTGGCAACCGCATTAAGCCTTTGGGCCTCGGCCAAGGCGGCATCCTCATCATCGGGTAGGCAGTATCCCTCGCTGACCCACTCCAAATCCACGTCGTAGTGGGAAGCGAGGATGGCGAAGGCCCGCCTAACACCGTGATGCAGCGCCCCGCGGAGTCTGCTGCGCACGTGGCCGCCCAAGGGCCGCAGGCGACTCTGGGGGGAGCTGCCCGAGGGGACGTCGTCAAGGCCAAAGGTCCGGCAAAAGGCCGAAATGGCCTCGGACATGGCCATGCGGTCTGCCTCCTTCTGCTCGACCGCCTGGGCAAGCGCCTTGCAGTTCTTAACGGACTCGTTAAGAGCCGTCTCGAACCCTGAAGACAACCAGACAATATTCAGACGCGAGGAGAAGAGTTAAGTGAAAGCAAAATCACAAAGCAGGCAAAACATACCTTTGCCCCGGGCACGCTGCTATGAAGCCATGGCTTGGGCGGACCAGGCCGACCCGACGGCTACGGCCAGGCCCTCCGAAAGGATCCCGGCCCGAGCAGTCGCCTCGGCTAGCCGCTCTGTGACCTCAGCCAGCTGTCCCTTAAGGGTCTCGGCCCAGCTCACGGCCTCAGCAGCTTGGCCCCGGAATTGGTCCCGCTCGCTGGTGACCTGGCCAAGCTCCAGCTACCGCTGCTGCATCTCCTCGGCCTGGGAAGCCACCTGCTCCCGAGCCGACGAAGCCTCCGTCCGTGCCGACGCCGCTGCCTCCGACTTTAGCTCCTCACAGAGCAGCCGAAGGTCCACCGCCTCGGCGCTCTGTTGGGCGAGGCACTCGTTGGCCTCGGTAAGCGCGACCCCCCTGGAGCCGCAACGATTCCCAAATGCTGCTCTCACGGCGGAGGAACAACGACTTAGCGGTGCTCATGTCCGTGAGCTCCTGAAAAGAAAAATAGAATATCACAAAGAATGCTCTGAGCACACGAGGCATGCATCTAAATCCTTACCTGGAAGACCCTGGGAATGTCCTGGGAAAGGACTTCCGTGGCCGTCTTAAGTGACCTCATCACCACATCTCTATAGTCACGGAAAACTTTCTGCAACTTTTCCTCTCCCTCATCATTAAGGGCAAGGAGAGGCTCTAAGGTATCGCGGCCCCAGAACACGAGCGGCTGCGCTCTCCACTCATTGGGATTGAGCTGCGTGGGGATGAGGCCGCTGCTTCCCACGACGGGCCAAGGATCTACGCGCCCCGCGACCGACGCTTCGGGTCCCTCTGCAGCCGACGCATCGGGCCTCTCCTCGATCAAGGCGACAGGCCTCTGCTCACCAACCTCGGCAACAACGGCCGCCCCCTCCCCATGGTCGAAAACGGGGGAATCAGGGATGACCAGAACCGAAGGAGCCGGGGGGCGGAGGCACCTCAACCATCTCGACATCGGCGGCGGCGGGCGGCTCCGCGGGCGCACCAACGGTGGCCCCGGCAGGAACCGACGTCGGCGTCAGCGACGAGGAAGGCGGGCTCGAGGTCGCAGCCGCGTCAACAGCCTCCCCTGGCACGATAGCCACTCCAACAGGGGGTCGACCTCGGAGGCTTGCCCCATGACAGCCCGTGCCTCCTGGGCCCCCCGCCGGAGGGCGCCTTGCGCGGAGGCCAACCAACCAGCATGGCGCACCGCAGCTCCGGCTGAAGAGACCGGCCCCGTCTTAAGGGCCTTCGTGGGGGCTAGACCAGCCGAGCCCTGCCTCCGCTTGTTGAAAGGAAGAAAAAACAAAATCAAGATACACAGAAAAATGGCTGAAACAAGGGTGCTCTCAGATACTTACCCACTCCGGGGCAAGGCCAATCGTGCCTGCAGGGAGATCTCTCGGACCCCGGTTTCCGCAGACGCTGCCGAGGGTTGGCCAACGGCCGGCTTCGACGCTGCCTCCGCCTCGGACACCCGAGGCACCGATGGGGCGGCCTGCACGAACGACGTCACGGCAGCCGTGGGAACAACTTCCCGCACGGCTGGCACGGGCACTTGCTCTCGAGGGACATGCGGGTCGGCATGGCCCCCCAGAGTCACACCAATTATCTCGGCCAAGGGGTCAAGTACCCCCTCGGCCCGCCTCCGCTCCTCGGACTGGGACCCTGGCGTCCTGGCCCCAAACACTGGTGGTGCCAGCCCACCTCGAGGCTGGCTTGACGACCCCTGGCCCAGCCTCGGATCCGGACTAAGGCCAAGTCGGGTCGCCATGTCGTCGTCCTCATCGTCATCATCATCGACGTCGTCGTCGGGCGTGTCCGGCGACGGCTCCAACGGGAGCCCGTCCCTTTCTTGCCTCCGACGACGCTTCTCCAAGGCATCCCGAGCCCGCATCCTCTCGCGAGCTCGGGCCTTTTCTGCGTCCTTTTTCTGCTTATCCTTCTCCGCGGCGAGCCTACGCGTGGTTCGTCCTGCCTCGTCCTCCGGGACCAGTGGCCGGGAGGTTTTAAAGTTCCTCAACCCCTAGAGACGAACAAAAATCCCAAGGGTAAGGGCTAAAAACATAAGAAGCACAACACAAAGCAGAAGAAGGATCAGACAATTACCAGGGACACATACCCGTGGTTGGGACGCATCGGGGGCTGGTTAAGGACGCCAGCGTCCAGCCTCCCTACCGTGCCCACTACCCGTATGAGGAGGTCGTCGGTGGAGAGGGGGTCGAGGACATACGTGAACCCTCCAAATCGACCCCCGGTTTCATTTCCAAAAGCCGCAACCGCCGCTCTGCCAATGGGAGCACCCTCCGGCAGTGGATAGCGGCGAAGACCTCCGCGGCGGTAAGGCCTTCGGCTTGGATCTTCTACAGGGCACGGAGAATGGGCTGGAGCTTCTCCTGGTTCTCGCGTGTGGCCCCCCAGCGCCAGTTATCGCCGGCGGCAGTCACCACTCGTTGAGAAAAAGGCGGTAGCACCCCGTCGTCATTCCGGAGATAAAACCACCGGTTCTGCCACCCCTTGTTCGAAGACACAAGGGAGGCAGGGATGTACTGCTGTGCGCGCCCCGACCTCAGCTGGAGGGTGCAGCCGCCAGCCCGCACCGCCATACGGACCCTCTTCACGTCCGTCGACGCGGCGAAGAACTCTGTTGAGAAGAGATTGGTCCACAGGTCCCAGTGGGGGTCAATCCCCAAAAAACCCTCACAAACCGCCACAAAAATGGCCGCCTGCGCGATGGAGTTGGGGTTGAAGTTGTGAAGCTCCACCCCATAGTAGTGCGGGAGCGCCCGCATGAAGCGGCTCGCCGGCATCCCAAACCCTCGCTCATGAAAGGGGGTGAAGCTGACCACGTACCCCGGCGGCGGAGTCGGGTCGGCCTCGCTCCCAGGGGCCAACCACTCAGGCTGCGTCCCGCTGGAGAGAGGGCGGAGCAGACCCTCGGCAATGAGGGCCTGCAGGTCTTCCCCAGTGACGGTGGAGAAGGGCCACAGGTCGCGTGGCGGAATGACGGTCGTCATGTCAGCCATTGCCGAGCCGAAGCGGTGGAAGCGGAGGGGACGAGGTGCGCGGTTTTCTCTTCTCTCTGTCTACTCTCTCAAGTTGCGAAAGCAAAGGCAGAAGGCAAGGACAGAAGCGCAAATGGCAAGGTAAAGAACCGATGTCGGTCCCTCTCCTAGGTATATAAAGGCCCGGGCAAAATCCACCCAAAAACTTCACCCGAGCCCCTCGTGAATTTTAAATTCGAAATCAAAACGGTTTTTTCCGTTCCTCGAATGGCTCGCGCACGCACGACGGACACCTCGCGAGTCGCTCGTCCCTTCGCATTAACTCTCTGGTAGGACACGCGTCACCCCTGGCAGGCGAGCGGGCGCCGTTCTGCCTCCGTCACGATGACTGCCTCAAAAAGGTGTGCCACACTGTTTTAGTTTATTTCCTTTCTTTATTTCCTCTCTCTCTCTCTCCGCAGGGATCGGGAAAGGAGATATTTCGAAAGTGTCCTTCTCAGCAAAGGAAACGGGCCCCGAGCCCTCCTACTGATCAAGGGTTCGAAGGTTGCGCCCTGCGGGTTCGGCAACCGCCCCAGAGCACTCGGGCTCCGAGCCCTCTACTGGTCAGGGGTTCGAAGGCTGGCTCCTCGGAAAGGTTCGACAGCCGCCCCAGAGCATGCAGAGTCAGAGATGACACTGGGTACGTCCGTTACATGGCCAAGGCTCGGGCTACGCTCCCAAGGTACCCTAGGACATTTCCGAGACCAACGGGAACGATTTGTAATGGAATCCCATCGGAGGGAGGCACTGAGCCCTCGGACCATATCAAATGGGTCCAAGTACAGCAGATCACCTGCATGTACTTTTGGAGCGCGCCTCTGGGCCACTAGCCGACCCTTATCGAACGGGGCTCGGGCGTCCACTCGGATTACCCGTTAGCAACTCACTGGAAACACCGTGTTCGGTACCCACCGAGGGTAACATGGCACGTTCCCCCCCTTCCTCCTTGCGGAAAGGTGACGAAGGGGCATACTATAAAAAGCCGAGACAATCCTTGATCGTCCTCTCGCTCCGTGCAGAGGCTCGGGGGCTGCTCTCGCACCAGGCTACGGCTAAATTGTTGACCGCGTCGACAAACTAACTTAAAAACTTGGAGCCTGACTATGCACTCGGGCTGCGACCAGGCCGCATGAGAGAACAACAAGGCCTACCAAGGAATAACAAAGAAGAGCGTTAAGACCTTAGAGGAGTCAAACCACTCCTCCGAGGCCTCGGGGGCTACACCCGACGGGTGCGCTCGCGCGCACCCATCGTAACAAAAATACTGCTAAAAAAGACCAGTCACCTTGCAAAAATCCGGTAGAACCTCAAAGCGAGTGCTTACACTCCCTTTGAGGCTCGGGGGCTACTGTCGGGTACCATAATTAGGTGTACCCCCAGTACTCCTAAATATGGCTGAAGAACGTCTTTAAAACAAACCACAAAGACTCGTAAGCACGATTCAAAGTCAAGGCCTCGTCTACCAAGGGACGCGGTCCCATCTCACCCGAGCCCAGCCTCGGGCAAGAACAGCAGTCCCGTACGGATTCACGGCTCGCCCGAGGGTCCCCTCAGGCAGTGGGCGCACCCCCGGCTCGACCGAGGCAAAGCTCGGGTAAACCTTGTCGTATAGCGGCCTCGGCCAAAACCGCCTTGCCACCGACCGTATCACGTGCACATTTAATGCAGGGATCACCTGACACCTTATCCCGACACGTGCACCACAGTTGGCAATATCAAAATGACCGCAGTCACTTCACCCTTTACTGATCGTTCTGATAGGATAACGACACTATTCACCCTGTTCCAACTACTGTGCCAACCACCGGGGTAAGATTAACAACAGTAAGTTACCGCCTCTCCCGAGCTCAGCCTCGGGCGCAGCAGGGAGTTCAGCCTCGCCCGACCCCAGCCTCGGCCTCGGAAGGAATCGTCGCCACGCCCGACCCAGGCCTCGGCCTCAGCCTCAGCCTCGGGAGGAGGTCTTCACCTCGCCCGACCTAGGTTGGGAGGAGATCTTCGCCTCGCCCGACCTAGGCCTCGGCTTCGGGAGAAATCACCGCCTCGCCTGAGACGGCCTCGGACCAACTACGCGAACAGGGAATACAACAATATCCTTCCCCTAGCTAGCCACCTTAGGCTACGAAGGAACAAGACTGGTGTCACATCAAATTACTCCAGTAACAGGTAATGATGATTCCTGGCATGCGCCCATGACGTCGAATGTCCTCAGCTCTCTACAAAGTCAGGATCTGGGGCCGCACCGCCAGCCACGCTTCTACAGGGCTCAAGCACTTCTCCATCGTCCACGTTAGCGCATAGCTACACCCCCATATGTACAGCTGGGTCACCTCCTTGTACCTATAAAAGGAGATGCCCAAGGCCTTCCTAAAGGGAGCTTTGAGAGCACACTCAGACGACTCACCCAACTTCAACCTCCTCTCCACAACATTAGACCTCTCAAGAGACCTGGGATCCGTTCCCTCTCTCGCAAAGCTTGTATCCCCTACTACAAGCACCCCGGTGCAAGATAATATAAGCCTCATCCTCCCTCTGCTGGAAGAAGGGCCTTCTTAGCCCGAACCAGGATAAACCTTGTGTTTCATCTTGCATCAATTCATCCGGGCAGGGACACGCAGCATAAAATTTACTAGTCGGTTGAGGGTCCCCCGGGTACAAAACACCGACACATATTTTGTTCATGGACGTGTAGTCAATATCCTAGGTTGTCAATACTTCCATCGTCGAAGAGAAACTAACCATATCTCCTTGGTCATTTTCAGTTTCAGAGATGGAAAAAGAGCCACTTGACATGGTTGAGAGCTCAGTTCGAGTCATCGAGACACATGTCGACATCATTCGCAGTCTAGTGACTGATGGGGTTGTGGATACTAGTGAACCGGAATCAGTGTACACACTTAAGACCACTTTGTTTCAAATTGGATATGTATGCGACATGCTTGAGAAGTGTGCTCTGTCCATCAAAAAGTATGCTGACTCCAAGAGGGCTAAAATTATTCAAGATGAAGCCCTGCAATATGCTGAAGATGATGAAGCTGCAGATGATTTGGAGGAACTCCCAAGCCCAGATCTCCTTACTCAAGCCGACATATTGGAAAAATATTTTGGAATTAAGTATGATAGCGACCAGTCAAGGGGTTGTTGATGTTTAGTCCTAAACAACACGATATGAGTATCGTAGGTTTCACTATAGGGTTGTAGTACTGGTATGCACAAGTTTCATGTGTGTTGTTCAGACTATGTGTTTTAATGGTTCATCTGGTATTGTAAAACTGTTTCATGTGTGTTGTTCAGACTATGTGTTATAATGTATCCAATCATTTGGTATTATATTTATTTCGTCTTGCTTCCTTCAATTACAATTCTTCTATAAATTGCCATGACAACCGAAGAATGGAGAACTACAACTACGACCAACCTTCACAAGCCCCTGGAGACTATGTGCCATGCACATACACAGAAGGCATAGATTTAACAGAAATCGATGATGAAGGCAACATGAACTTTGCCTTTACTAAGAGCATGAACATGGAAGACAGCCAGCATTCAACTCCAACTACAACTGACCCTAAGCTCAAGAAAGTAACAACTCAGAGGCTTGGAAACTACACTCAGACCGAGGATGAGATACTGGTATCTGCCTACATGAACGTGTCCAAAGATCCTGCAATTGGAACGAATCAGTTAGGAAAGGCTTATTGGCGTCGCATCAGCGACTACTACAATGAACACAAGAAGACAACTAATGCTAGGACACAAACTCCTTGGAGCACAGGTGGAGCGACATTCAAAGGGACACTACGAAGTTTTGTGCTGCGTACAACAAAGTGATAAGGTTGAAGCAAAGTGGCAAAAGCGAAGACGACCAGGTATACGAATTCGTATCCTTTTCAAACATGTTAGTTACCATGTAAACAACGGTGGGTTTAATCAATCTAAACTTACAGGTAAAAGATGCACTACAGATGTTTGAAGGCATGCATAAGAAACAATTTAGGTTTATGCACTGTTGGTACATGCTTCACCGAGAGGTCAAATGGACGACCTGGCTCTCAAGTTGTGAAACTCCACATAATAATACTGGGAATGTCAACGTCAACGAAACCGGGTCCCAGGCGAAGCAGGGGGAAGACGAATTTGGTTCACCGTCTGATACCTTTGTGCGACCAATGGGTAGGGACCGTGCAAAGAAGGCTCGTAGTACCAGCACTTCGAGCAATTCAACTGCCTGCATGGAATCTATGCTCCCTAACATTCCCGAAAACCCCCTCCTTTGGGCAACGTCAAGCAAAGATGTTATGTCATGTGCGTTTGGTTTCCTAAGGAATTCTGGTCCAAATAAGTGTACTATAGACCTTGTGAACTGGGCAACAGTTTCTAGGATAGTACTCTCCCCCATCCGTAAGTACTCATCGAGGCTATCTGCTGGTCCACCATAAGCTAACATACGAATGGCAGCAGTTACCTTTTGTATGGGGTGAAATCCGGGTTGATGTGCTGCATTGTATGATTGCCTGAAGTAGGGGTTCACCACTTGTAGAGCTTCTGTTATGTGTTCGAACATGGATTTCGTCATCCGGAATCTGAAAAAGAACACTTCATTACATATCATATTGCCACGAAAATGAAACAATGGTAACCAGGATACTACCGTCGTCTGAAAATGTCGTCATTGTACACAGGGATGTCTGCAAAGTAGTCTTCCACAAGCCTAGCATAACCTGAAGACCTATCCCGATGAATAATACGTCTACCTGGAACCGATCCTCTATGCACATGTGGCTTTTCTTCCCCGTCTGCAACGGTAGATGCATGAAGCATGTGTAGCACTTGTTCATCCTCGTACATGCGTTTCAAACGTCGGTGCCACGGATTAGATGAAGAAGCCATCTTGTCAGTAGGATAGCTGCAACCTAAAAACCTCACCTCTGCAAACCGCTTGTGTTCAATTACCAAATCCGCGAAATTTCTTGTCCACGATTGTTGGAAGAGTTGACCCACAAATCGAAGCTAGTTGGGCAACCCTGCATTTGGACTTGGGATCAATTTGATTAAAGTGTAGTTGCAAATAGGGGTGAAAACGGTCGGAAACGATCGGTAAACACTAAAATCATTTTCGTTTTCATATTTTTCCTTGGAAACGAGATCGGAAACGGTAACTCCGGAAACGAAAACGACATCGGTAATTCGTAAACATCGGAAACGAAAGTTCGGTACGAAAATTACACCGGTTACGATCGGAATCTAAAATTCAATCGGTAAAAACTTTAACATGTACCCTCAATTTACTTCAAAAAATCACGCAAGTCATACATTCATATAAAATTAGTAATAATATATAAGGTAGGAGGTCACAATAAATATATAAGGTAAGAAGTATACAATAATAAAATCATTATTATGCATTTAAATAAAGTAGAATCAAGATATGTATAATGATATGACATTGACATTCTATTTGTACCTCTACTACTTGGCATAGTCAATATAATTAGTGTCCTCTTAGTCCTTCTTAAGTTCTCGTGCAAATTATGAATATATCTATCAAGAGTAATAATAGATAAGAAAACATAAATAAGATTTATAAAAGTTTCAAACGATTCTAAACTATATATCATTAGATAGATCTTGATTTTAGAAAAATAATAAAATTAGTTTCACATTTTTCTAAGCTAAGATGAATTTATTATGAATTTATAAAGGTCACCTCAGATTTAATATTTTTTTCTGAAAAATACCGAATTTATTACCGACGGTAAAATACCGGATGAAAACGGTAATTTCCGGAAACGGTCGGAAAAAGCCTAAACCGTTTCCGTTTCCGATTTTTTCTACCGATTTCGTTTCCGTATTTTCGGTAACCGTTTCCGTTTCCGTTTAGATCTAAATTTCGGTAAAATTTCGAAAACGATTCCCGGTATCCGAAAATTACTGTTTCCGTTTTCATCCCTAGTTGCAAACAGTAATTTGTGGGAGACCAAACAGCGGCCAGCGCCTGATCCGGCCAGCGCCACTTGTTCCGTACCTCGACGACGACGATAGAGAAGACAGGGAGCACGCCGGAGCTCGGCCGAACATGGACAGTACCACCGCGTCGAGGAAGCGAGCTTCACCGCCGTCGCCTTCGGACGAGATCCGTTTTCGGACCTTTAGCGGCAACAGAACGACGATGATGGAGAAGACGGGGAGCACGCCGGAGCTCGGCCGAACATGGACAGTAACAGTACCACCGCGTCGAGGAAGCGAGCTTCACCGCCGTCGCCTTCGGCCGAGATCCGTTTTCCGACCTTTGGCGGCAACGGAAACGACCGCCCTTCCCTCCTCCGAGTATGGCGCCGTATACGGTCCCTGCTGGAAACGCCTCCACGCTCTGCCTACGTAAACGCGGAGGACGCTCCCTAGGATATGGATACAGAGAGCACCATTGCTGCAGTTGGTGTTAGAAAAATTAAGTTCTCAAACTAGTCCTACATATTCCACCGTTCGATGCGACGGGTTAAAATTTAGCTCTCCCCATCCAAACACCTGTTCTGAGGTTCTGTTCCCGCCGCGGCGTCCATCACCGCCAGGCGCCAGCAGCTCCGACTGCTAACGGCCGCCGGCCGCCGGCCGCCGCAGATGCAGAATCCAAGCGGCACCATCCTTCAGTTCTACCACTCGGGACGGCTTTCCGCCGCGCTCCGGGCCTTTGAGTCGCTCCCCTTCTCCCCCGCATCCGCCCCCGACCCTCTCTCCGCCGCTGCCTATGCCGCGCTCGTCGCGGCCTGCTCCCGCCTCCGCTCCTTCCCGCAGGGGCGCCTCGTCCATCGTCACCTCCTTGCCTCCTCTGCTGGCGCCGCATACCTCGCTCGCAACACCATTCTCAGCAACCACCTCATCACCATGTACGGCCGCTGCGCCGCCCCAGATTCCGCACGCATGGTGTTCGACGGGATGCTCGACAGGAACCCCGTCTCCTGGGCCGCCGTTATCGCGGCGCATGCGCAGAACAGCCGTTGTGCCGATGCCATGGGTCTCTTCTCCTCCATGTTGCGGTTGGGGACCGCGCCGGACGAGTTTGCGCTCGGCAGCGCCGTGCGCGCCTGCGCGGAGCTTGGGGACTTGGGCCTAGGGAGGCAGGTGCATGCGCAGGCCATAAAATCGGATAACGGAGGTCATCTGATCGTGCAGAACGCACTCGTCACCATGTACTCCAAGAG
This sequence comes from Zea mays, assembly GCF_902167145.1. Classification (NCBI taxonomy): domain Eukaryota; kingdom Viridiplantae; phylum Streptophyta; class Magnoliopsida; order Poales; family Poaceae; genus Zea; species Zea mays. Next base: position 133,475,251 of record NC_050105.1, on the reverse strand, counting down.
CGGTTCAGTTGGGGATGGATTTGCGCTCTTTGAGAGGATTAGGGACAAAGATTTATTTTCATGGGGGTCAATTATCGCCGGGCTTGCACAGCAAGGTCGTGAAATGGACGCACTTCACATTTTCAGGGAGATGATTGCTGAGGGCATGCACCACCCCAATGAGTTCCATTTTGGGAGTGTCTTTAGGGCCTGCTCAGTTGTTATTAACAGTTTGGAGTACGGGGAGCAGATTCACGGTTTATGTGTCAAGTATAAGCTGGACCGCAATTCATACGCAGGTTGCTCGCTGGGTGACATGTATGCCCGTTGCAATAAGCTTGACTCAGCAATGAAGGTGTTTTACAGAATTGAGTCACCTGATTTGGTTTCTTGGAATTCCTTAATAAATGCTTTCTCTGCTGATGGGCTCCTTAGTGAGGCTATGGTTCTGTTCTCTGAGATGAGATATTCTAGTCTGAAGCCTGATGGTATCACGGTTATGGCTTTGTTATGTGCGTGTGTTGGCTGTGATGCTTTGCGTCAAGGTAGATCCATCCACTCGTACTTGGTCAAATTAGGTTTAGGCGGGGATGTTATGGTATGCAATTCTTTAATCAGCATGTATACAAGGTGTTTGGATTTCCCCTCTGCAATGGATGTCTTTCACGAGACAAATGATCGTGATGTTGTCACCTGGAACAGCATTCTCACTGCTTGTGTGCAGCACCGGCATATGGAAGATGTATTTAAGTTATTCAGACTCTTGCACAGTTCAATGCCAAGTCTGGATAGGATCAGTCTAAACAATGTTTTGAGTGCTTCTGCTGAGCTGGGTTACTTTGAAATGGCGAAACAGGTTCATGCATATGCCTTCAAGGTTGGACTGGTGAGTGATGCAATTCTGAGTAATGCTCTGATTGACACTTATGCTAAATGTGGAAGTTTAGATGATGCCAACAAGCTCTTTGAAATAATGGGCACCGGCCGCGATGTGTTCTCTTGGAGCAGCTTGATTGTTGGCTATGCCCAATTTGGTTATGCAAAGGAAGCACTTGATTTATTTGCCAGGATGAGAAACCTTGGAGTCAAGCCAAATCATGTAACCTTTGTCGGTGTCCTCATAGCATGCAGTCGTGTAGGACTTGTTGATGAAGGCTGCTATTACTACAGTATTATGGAACCTGAATATGGCATTGTCCCAACGAAAGAGCATTGCTCATGTGTCATTGATTTGTTGGCACGTGCTGGGAGACTAAGTGAGGCAGCAAAATTTGTTGACCAAATGCCATTTGAACCTGATATTATAATGTGGAATACTCTGCTAGCCGCTAGCAGAACACATAATGATGTTGAGATGGGGAAGAGGGCAGCAGAAGGTGTTTTAAATATTGATCCTTCTCATTCAGCAGCCTATGTCCTTTTGTGCAACATATATGCCTCATCTGGCAATTGGAATGAGTTTGCAAGATTGAAGAAGGATATGAGAAGCAGCGGAGTCCAGAAATCACCTGGGAAGAGTTGGATTAAACTCAAGGGCGAGCTGAAAGTCTTTATTGTAGAGGACAGATCGCACCCAGAGTCTGATGAAATGTACACAATGCTGGATCTGATTGGATTTGAAATGGTAAAAGCGGGTTATATTCCAGAACTTTCATGTTACTCACGTAAATATATTAGTTCTGACCACACATATTATGATTTGCTGAGTGAAGAAATGTTGGCTGAATATGGAGTCAGTTCTCAATAGTCATTGCTGACTTCCTATCTTTTACCATGTCACAAGATTTTTTGCCAATTGTCAAAGGAAATCAAGGTTCACTATCTCGATAAGGTACTTGAAGCTAACATTTATGCTGTATTTTGATGATTCAGTAACGGCAGGTTGTGGATTTCCCTTTCCTAAATGAATGGAAGAAAAGGTATGGTCTGTGACTAGAAGTTAACCTGTTTCTTTGGTTCCAGACTCTGGTTTCTAGTTGAACTATTTTACAACAACAAAACCTTTTAATCTCAAGCAAGTTGGGGTAGACTAGAGTTGAAACCCAACAGAAACCATAAGTCATGGTTCAGTCACGACTCACGAGTTGAACTATTCTACATGAGATAAATGTCTTTATGTTGCGGTTGGACTGAATACATAGTAGGAAGCTACTGAAGTTGACTCTGCTGTTTCATAGCTGATGGCAGGTTCTTCTGCTGCCCCTCAAACTCTGTAATGATTTCTGTTGTAATCTAGTTTTGAAAACAACAGCTGATGGCAGGTTACACCTGTTTGAAGTGCCACATATTCGTGTCTAGCTGGTTTCAAGCTAGTGGACAAGACACATGAAGTATCTGAACTATTACAGGTAGCAGCTTGCTAGTAGGCTGCCTGAAATATGTTCATATCAACACATTTCATGCAATCAGTTGAGATGATACATGGTGACGTTGACCAATTCTGCATAAATGAATCCACTTGGAGCAACCGAGGCATAATAGTTTATCCTCCATTTCTTTCACCTTGGAATTGGGACTGATTCCGAGCTGATGGTAGACTGCTGGTTTTATTGTGTACTTAGAGTAGCTGTTTAGAAGTGATCTATGTGTTAGAGTGGACGCAATAACCAGTTCAACCCAAAAACTTAAACTGATGGGAGAAGGTAGTCAATCCACTATTCCACTTATACACTTCAACACCCTCACTCACGTGCAGCCAGAGAGAAAGGCGTAAATATGGAAATAAATAGGTGGAGACACAAATAAAGTCTCTGCCAGGATTCAAACTCGAGACCTCTGGCGGCTTTGTAACTATGTTAGAGTAGACGCACTAACCAGTTGAACCAAAAGCTTAAACTGATGGGAGAAACTAGTCAATCCACTTATACACTTTAACACTTTGGAATGTCCTCAAGATTTATTGTTTGGTTTTGTTAGATTAGCTTGGTAGAGAACTACATCTGCTAAAGTATAGTTTGAGATCTGCACTAATAAAACTTCAGCTGGAACTGCTGTGTGTAGAATATAATCAAACAATAACTTTAACGTCAAAATACACATTCTCTACAAATTTTAAAATCTTCCTTTCCTAAAAAGGAAATCAAGAATGAAAAGAATGGCTTTCCAAGTCCATTAAATTCTAAGGGCAGTTCATACTAGACCTAAACTACAAGAAAAGCCCTAGCAGTCGTGAGATAAACCATTTGCTTTCTCGGTGTCATTGCTGTCTTTAGTTGCCAAAAGCGGTTCAACCTCCTTATCTGGCATCTACATATACATCATCAGAAACATCAAAAGGGTGAACTGGAAAAGGTTGTACATATTAATTGTACTTCAAGGACGATTTGACATTTTTTTGTATATTTCATAATGTAAATTATGTTGCAGTTGTGTTGAGAATATTTGATATCCCATCCAGAAGCTAAAATAATTCACGACATATGGCACAATTCACGATATATGGCGCGTGTAGCCCACATCATTCTCTAAACATTACAAGATCCAATCTGGTTCACAGTATTGGAGGCACCATAACTTTTGTCTATCTGTACTATACTAATGCTTAATACTGATTCTTGTTATTGTGTAAATTATATTCAAATCTAAAGTAATTTCAATTTTATTTCCCAAATTTGAATGTTTATTTCATCGTGATTATATCAAATTAGAAGATTCAACCACTACTGTATTTAATTTGATGAAAGTGGACTCTTAATTCTTGTTGCTGACTTAGTATAGGAATAGGAATCAGGATAGTCATTGGCATAATGGCATGGCTGTTCTATGCTTATCACCTATCAGTTCATTTCCTTTTGCTTCATGAAAACTATGTCTATGGTAAATATGATTTTAAAAAAAGATAAATATGAATCATAATGCATGTTATTCAAGGAATGAAGAAAAAAACCTGTGAAACTGGCAGGGCATCATTTGCTGACTTCTTCTTGCCCTCTCTTACAGAGAAATAGGAGTATAGTGCCATCCCAAATATGGCAATTAGAATGCCCAATATGTTCCTTAGAGTGAAAGGATCATGTAATAGAGTGTAGCCAAATGATAGAACCAGACATGTCTTAAGGTGACCAAGCACCTGGTACGTCACTGGGGATGTTGTTCCAATCACAAGAAATGTACTGAAGTTCACAGACACCGCAATCAAGCAAGAGAGGACAATGAAACCCTACATACAATTCATATAGAGAGGATCATTTTTCATTTCATTGTAGAATTTGAGGTATACATGAGATTCTTTTCCAATAGGCAAGAATATGACGAGAGTAATACTGTTTTGAAAATACTGTTATACTGTAGCAATAACTGCTGAAGCCATTGTATGCTTGATTTCATTTTTATTTCTGTAGGTATCACTGAACTACTCCCTCCATTTTTTTATTTGACGTTTTGCAGTTCATTTTTACACTATTTGACGTCAAATAAAAAAGGATGGAGGTAGTATTTTACAGTACATAAAACATGTTTACACTTAAAGCGCTTTCACATGATTAAAGATCTACATATACAGCAACTACCAATTAGTTTGTTAGCAATCTTGCAGGTCTCTGAATCTTAATATTCTGCAAATTATGGAATTGGCTGGTTGTGTGTCTTAAATCAATTGAGTTCCCTAAATAATTGTAAGAACATTATTTCATGTATTTAGGTAAATTAAGACCATACCAGAACTGTAGCAGAGTATTTGTGTGCAAAGACACTCCGGTTAGTAAGGAGTTGATCTACAAAAGGCCCAGATGCAAACAGAATTGCCGCCTGGTAAGGCGCAGATTGGTACAGAAGCTGCGTTGAGGAGACCTTCAACCTCTTCTGTATTGTATTTGTGAGCTTCGTCCAAACAAAAATTTGGTCAAGGATTAGCATGTAGCACTGGTATACGAAGCGTGTGGCAGATTCATGCCAAGTGATTCATAAAGTGGCTCAAACTAGAAGATTTTTAGTACTGGGTCCTTGTATGTTTTTTTAATAATGAACTACTTTATCAATGTACATTGCAACGAGAAGTGGGTTGGAAAGAACTAAAATATATTTGTTTGATTTGCTTTCACCTGACAGTTTTGAGACTATTGATAATTGTATTACTATTAAATTTAATGTAGGATACAATTTGGCCAACACAGGTGGTGGCAATGGCGAGGCCAGAAAGGATGGACCCAAGCAGATTTAGCTTGAGATCAGTAACTGAAGCAATTCCTACTCCAAGAAGTAAGACCAGAAGAGAAAGCTTGATACTCTCGCTGCACATCATTGAATTGGTATTAGCTCAGTGGAAATAGCAGTTAATATCACAGGGACCATTTAGGCCCAGAAAGTCATACACACATTTAATCAATCAGTTGATCCAAGAGTTTATTTGGAAATATCTGAAACTTGATTGTTCTCCTGAATCAAAAGAACAAAATGGATCCAGAAGAATTTAGTGTTTACTTAAGTTATTTTCTATCATTCCTTTGACCATAAATGAGGTTCAATATTGTGAGAAAACTGCTCTCAAACCTGAATCTTTTCTTCAAGAAGATAGTCTCCAATAGCACAGTGAAAGGTATGATCGCCAATTTTGTCATCTGTAGAGCTTAGTTTAATGTATCTGCTCATGTTTTATATAAAAATGGTACCTAGACGAACTTACCTGGTAGAATCCAATGGAGTTGAATCCTAAACTCAGATTGAGAAGACCAATTGACGTGCCATTCAGCAACCCAAAGAGTATGACTGTCTGTCCATCAATTGCCTTGGGCTCGAAGAAACGTAAGCGCTGTGCCACATGGAGGGTGCAGAAGGTCACCATCAGATGCCAGCTTGTTAATGTTGTAGCTGCATTGGTTCGTAAACAAGGCAAGTCGACATCACACTCTGGTAGTATGCAAATTTGGTGCATCCATGATGTTTTGTTATTCCATCGATGCATGGAAAAACAAAGTATGTTGTACTAACCGAATGGAAAACCAAGTGTGCTGATGAGAGCTTTGTTGCAGAGGACAATGGAAACTGAAGATGCAACAGAGAGTGCAAGTGACCCGATCACACCGATCTGGAAACCAGCTGCCATCTTAACCAACTGGTGTTTGTCTACTTGTCTGAATCCAAACCTGTAAAGAGTAGTCTAAGGTATGCATACTAAACTTGAGAAAATAAAAGCATATCGAGTTCGTTCCCTGTGTATGTTTGGCCTGAACTTATTGCTGTTGTACTACCATAGTCTTTTGTTAAAGTAATGCTGTCCATTTGTTGTTATGAATTAGTAGTATTGAACCATTGGTGCCCTAACTCACTTGAGCACAGAACGGGCTGGGTGGTAGTTAGCATTTGTTTGACTATAGCATCCTTGTTGCCAGAACCCATGATTTTATTTGTAGAATGCAAGGGGTGGCCATAATCTTAGCTGGCCCAAGCCCAATTCATGGACAAGAACACTTCGTAGATGGTATCCTTGAATCTCCTTTATTGCTGGTTATAGGAAGAAGAGATTCCATTTGTTCAATCTGGTGGATATGCGTCACATAGACATCACAAAAAACGTAAGCCTGGCACTTGTTGGCTTGCCACATATAATATGCTCACACCAATCAAGGCTAATCATGACACATGTCGGTCATCACAAACGAATCACATAAAGCAACTAAGGCTAGTAAGTAGTAACCCAACATGCCTATTATTGATTAGGGTGTGTTTGGCAGCTGGAATCAGTTCCGTTTCTCACCTGAATCAGTATAATCTGTTCCAAACGCATACTGGGCAAAGTGATACCTGGTGCTATTCTACCTACTATTGCAATAGGCATACTCTAGTGTCCTATGAACAAGAGGAGAGGGAGCAGTCACTATGGGTGCTGCCCGCTGCCACAAACAGGTGAGAGCAGCAGATTATTTATCACAATCCACCGCACGCTTCATGTGTTTGGTGGTTATAACATGTTGCTTAAGAAGTAGCTTTGCATGGTTGGTAAGACCCAAGTGGTTGAGAAGGAAATTTGTTGAAACTGACATTTTGCTGTGGTGGAAATGGATGGAAAATCCTAATGCAACAATCTCCATGACATAAGACTATGCTCTCTTTAGATTGGTTCTTATTTCATTCTGTTGCCAACTAAATTGATGGGGACTCGCAACCCAGATCAATTTATGTTTTTTAATATTTTTTTTAAAAAAAACCTATCGATACGCGAAAGCTTAAAAGCAGCCAGAAGGGAGGTCATGCACACATGCTGCAGATGTACGTGCTGAAAGGCTAGTTGCATCCAACATAGCTTCGGATTGCCGTAAAGGCAGCTCTACTCAACTATTTCATGGACATCATCAGACGCGGTATAAGGTTTAATTTGCAGCCGAAATAATAGCCAACCGTTAAACGACGACCAGAATCGTTAATGCTCATCTGCGCTAACCCGATGCTCTGGGATTCCTGACTTGTAGCTTTCGTGTGCATCTTGTTCACGTAGGCAGTTTGGCCCATAGCATATGGGATGAAGGAAGGTACATGCTAATAGCCTACCGGGCCAGGTAACTTTCAAATGTCTATTGTGTTAATTGACAGAACTTTCAAACTCCTACCGTGCTAATAGCAGTATAAGCAAGACCGTGAAAATAAATCTTATATATAGAGAGATAGAGAGAGAGAGAGAGAGAGAGAGAGAGCATAACGAATCAGGGGGAAATGGGAAGGATGTACTATGCTGTTCGGGTGGCTTCAGATTATGACGATGCAAAACAGTTAACACACACATTTCACTGTTCGTATGAGTAGCTCCTGTAATCATAATAATCGCTTCTCTGAATCTATCCGGACAAGAAGTATATTTTGATATTGTGCAGGCTTGTCAACAGTTATGTTTATGAGCTACACTGTCATAATTGAAAAGAGCATATAATGAAGAAACGAACACAACAGTTCGAAGCCAGATACAGCCTCTAGAGCCGACTAGACATGGGAAGTGGGAAGCAAACAGCATTGATAGATAAAAAAAAGATCAGATCAGACGACAGTCCGAATGAATTGGCGCTTACTTGAGACCTGAGCTGTGGCAGCAACCTCTTCCCCCGTTCCCTGATCCTTCCTCTTCTCCAGGCTCCAAGAAGAGATAGACGGGGGAGAGAGGCGGTGGTTGTTCTCCTTGGAAGAGGAAGAAAGGGCAGGGCGACGCACTTTTATGTTGAGAGTTTTACAGGGTGGGGAGGTGCAGGCTGCAGAGGTGGATGCTTCGGTCCTTGGCAAGCATAGAAAACGACGCTAGGATGAACAGTGAGAGAAAGAGAGAGAGTTGGTGCCGGAAAGACGAACGGACCGCGACGTTAATTAGCAAGCATACTCTACTACGGAGGGGGTAGGCTACCTTCGAACAGGTCGCTGGTGTGCGTGTGTGACTGGCATACTCACCGCTAGTCACTGGCTGTACGTGTCTTGTTGTGGATAGTCAAATAGTATCTCTAATTACCAGCCGCCTGTTGTTACCCCGTGATGTGCGGGCCGATGAACCTTAGAGCTAAGAAGACTTACGTTGGATGGCTTAACATACCGACACATCGTCGTCAGTCAGACCGATAATTATGCGTGCCATGTTTCAGTTTTTTTCTTCTTCTTCCGAATTCCCTTGCAAAAGGATCAAGGAATTCATGGGGATGTCTCCACCTCCTGTGACCTTTTGCGGTCCAAATTTTTTTTTTAATCTTGCCCTGATCTGACACTTGTTTCTGGTCACCTCTTGCCACCGCTCTTGGTTCCTTGTGCTGGAACAGAACCACCGCAGCATATTTCTTTCCGATCACTTTGCCGGAACAGAGCCTTGACGGACTTGACACGAGTTGGGGCCATCAGTTCTGGGTCACCTGGTAGTTTCCAGACCACAGGGACAGACATCCCACCATATCCAGACACATGGGTTTTCAGCAGCAACCCATGCATTTTCAGCTGAACCGGGCAACAGTCAACCCAGCCAGACTGCATCACGAGAGAACCATCGCGACCTAAAGCCACTCCGAATACAAATAAGCCACGCTAAAAAAAAAAGAAAAGTGTTCGTTCATCTGTAGGCTCCAATAATTGGCAAACAAAACACAAGGAGGAGGTTTTCGGCCCCTCGTTTTTTCTGCTCACTTGGAGCACAAGGTTAGTTGGGAGGTGGTTGTGGTTGTGAATAAAGCGAGGGGGAGTTCCTGGGGATGCAAGCGAAGGCAATGGCTCGCCAACAGCTATCCCCGCCACGGTTCGGTGAGCCTTCGGTCTCACTCTTTTCTTGTGCGTGCCTGTACCGACGATCCCACAGCTGAAATGGGCCGGGCCGGGCCGAAACATTTTGCTTCTGAAAACTTTCTGATCTGCCTCAGGAGTCAGCGCTGCACGCGGTTATCGACTGCCAGCCCGCTCAGTGCACACACTAATGATAGTCCAGTAACACCTCCTCATTTGCATCTGCTACTAGAAACTCGAATTGCATAACGCACATAAAAATCTCATCTCCTAGAATAAATACAGCTGATACATAGCCAATACCAGATTACATTGACCAGTCGATATCCCGACATTAGGCGCGTGCTACTGGCACTAATTCAGAGCATGGTTCCTAGCTCTCTGCGCCTGGACGATCGGCTTCCCATCTTTGAGCTTGAGCCCCGGCGGGACCTCGCAGCTCTTGCAGTTGCTCATCAGCTGCTCCGTCTCCCACCTCGTCTTCGGCACGACCTAGCTTCTCGTGCCGCGGGGAATACTCCTGCGGATCCAGGAAACCAGACGTCAGCTTCCAGTGCCACTCGTCACACACTCACAGATCGAGTTTCCTTTCCTCGCTGCACACGTTTTTTGTCAGCAGATGAGACTACCTCTAGCTTGTCAAGCAGTTCCTTTGGCGTCGGTGCCAGGACGACGATGTGGCGAGCAGTCGGGCTGATGAACTCTTCCTCTACGGCCTTGTCGATGAAGGACAGCAGGGAGTTGTAGTATCCGTTCACGTTTAGCAGGCCAACCTGTTGCACACCCAATACGAGATGAATATTCAGTAAAATGAGTTGCAGGCCATGAAGAACCAGTACGTACGTACCGGCTTGTCGTGAATGCCAAGCTGCGCCCAGGTGATCACTTCCAGCAGCTCCTCAAGGGTTCCATACCCTCCTGTGTCATCGAAGGAACAGTTTACTTTCTGTGACAGAAATAATAAGGCCTTCGCTGAGCAAATTGAGCTAGACGAAAGGGTCCTGAGGATTTTCAAAAGATGAGAGAAACCTCATGGCACCAACCAACCAACCAACCGGACAAACCAATTTGGGAGGTTTACAACTTTCCACCCATGTTGCCACTACGCATGGATCCAGTATATATATGTGACATGGCCAGGTTCGTTAGCGAAAGCGACAGTAAAAAGTGAACCACATCTACAAACATGTCGGCTCAATCAGCATGGTAGTAAAAAGAAGTCACTACCAGGAAGTGCTATGAAGGCGTCAGATTGCCTGGCCATCTCAGCTTTCCTCTGATGCATACCTGCCACAGCCTTCACCTCCCCAACCGTCTCACCTGTTATCTGCACACACAAGCAAACACGGATGCTGCATGCCTGTAATGTAATCAACACACTCCATAGCCTAAGGGTGGGTGGCTGTACTGAGAGTATTTTATTTTACCCTAGGTGTGCATGCATTGTTCAGGAGAAGTAATCATGGTGTTGTTGTGGGGGACAAAAAGGGAAATGTGAGGGACATCTATTTTTGTTAACAAAAGTCATTATCTGCTTAAAGGACGAAGGGGCAGACACTAGAAGCAGGCAAGCAGCAGTCAGGATCAGCAAGATGCCACAAGATCTCATCTATCACCAGGGGAAAAGGAAACCCGGATTTTCACTGAACATTCAGCGTGGTCTTTCAGTCCAGAGAAGATAATTAAGCCTGCATCCTTATTTTCATTTCAGAGAAAGAAAGAAAATCTATTTTCACATGTAAATATAAAAAAAAACTACTTGCATTGTAAAACTAAACATAACATACAAGTACTAGGAAAAAAACAAATTAAAGAATCTGATCTACCATGCTTTGTCGAATTCATGGGAATCATTGCATGCGATTAAACAATGACAGGGGTTTTAGGGAGGCGTGAGAGCGTGGTTACATACAGTACCTCTCTCGGCATGAGGGTCTTGGGAATCACCCTGCACATATATACAAGGGATCGACAATGAGATATGGTGGGAAATTGTATAGCAATTTAGCACCTGATGAGGATGCGACCAACCCAACTCTCTTTTTTTTTGTCATGATTTTGCAGAGTTTCTCGGGCTATTCTTTTCATGTGTGTGACTGCTGCTAGCTAGTGCTGAAGAGTGGCCATCATTGCTGTTTACATACCCCATGACGTGCCTCCCTCCATTGTAGACCGCTCGAGAGACCAGGCCCATTAGCCCGACACTTCCCCCACCGTAGACCAGATCGATGTTCCTCGAGACCTATACAATATAATGGCAACTCTAGTGATAAATAAATCTAATGGAACTAGCTAGTTAGCATGATCGATGGGGGTATATATGTCTAGTAGTTAATTATTTGTATAGTGGCTAGCTACAATGTTGTGTGATCTAGCTTACATATCGTATTTTATCTGCAGCCATAATAACATTGTTGCCATGAGGTGGAGGTAACTGAAACTGAGGATTTGCGAAGAACAGGAAATTCTTCAAAAATTAATCCAATGAATTCGTGCATGCGCGGATGAGCTTGCTGGCGGTCAGCGAGATCTTTTTCATTGGTCCGGAAAAGTTCAGCAAATGCAAATTCAAACTCATCATTTCTGGAAAAAAAAGAGGTCAAGCACGCAGTAGTTTCAGTGGTCATATATTTATGCCATCTTTGCAGCAGTGAGTGCGGTATGTCGCGCTCTCGGCTGTATATATATAATATATAAGTATCCATGGAAATTGGGTTTGCTGGAATTCAGCTCTACAGTTCGACCTATATACGCGTTTAATGCGCGTATATGATTGTACGTATCCGTATGTTGTACTATCTTCTTTTAAGTTTTAAGGCAGGCATATATAGCATGGAACTGTTGCCGCGGAAATTGCAATTAAGCTAAAAAGATGACAAGATAAGCGTTCATGAGCATGCCGTGGTCGTGCTGAAGAAAAACTTGGCGCATGCAGGATTGTAGGTTAGGTCCTGTTTGGAACATTTAAAACTAATACAAACACCGTCAGCTAATACCGTAGCTAATTGTTAACTACAGCTAACATTTAGTTTATTAACGGGCTCAATCCAGCTAACAATTTATTTGCTGGATAACTATTAGGGGTTCTAAACAGGGCCTTACTAGACTAGGAAACCATGTTACCGTTGATCAGAACAAAACAAACAGCCATTTTCAGCAGTAACAGACAGACACACGCTGTAAGTTGGTGCGTGCAACTACCTATACCGAGGAGAGGAAGAAGACGCACCAGCTCCTCGCCGAGCTCGACGGCAGCGTCCTGGTAGCTCTTCTTCTTCCCCTGGCTGCTTCCGCAGAAGACGCAGATCCTCCCGAACCGAGAGTGCGCCGTCGTCGTCTCCATCACCTGCGCTGCTTCCTCCTCCTTGGTCTCCTCCACGTGATGTTCTGCTGCGTCCATCTACCACTAGCGCTCCCTGTTTGTGTTCACCTTCTCTGCAGCAGCAATGGTGGCATGCACAGAGCACAGCACAGTAGAACGGAGAGAGATCCCACTACAGCGTCGCAAGCTTTACTGCACTCGGTTTGCACCACCACTTCGCGGTTATATATACACTAGTCAGGGCCGGCGGTGGTGGGACCCGCCGTAGGAGCTTAATAGCTTATTATATCTGCTGGAACATTTATCCGAGGAGCTGGTGTGCGATTCTTCTACTGAACTGGTGGCATTTAGTGTATGCTAGATTGAGTTAGTGTATGTTTTTCTCCTTTTTTGTTTTTTCTTTTACTCCGTCTTCTGGAGACTGTTATCTATTTCTCTTCTAATATATTGAAGAGTCAAGTCTTTTGCCGATTCCTTTTAAAAAAAGAAAATTAGAAAGTTGATGGATGCGGCGTTTAGAAGGGCCTGATCAAGGGCTAATTACTAAGCACGGCTGGTTCTGAAAGGAAGAATCGAACTTTGTTTACTGCATGCATCTCACTGAGCTCAGTCGTCGGGTGAGAGTGTTTGCCTAGCGGTAGCCGGCAGACAGTCGACAGTTGTACGCCATCCCTACTAAACTGAATGTTAATCAGACTGCGGTTAGCCAACTTTTATATATGTCGGCTACGAGCCTACGACCACCCGGCTTGAGAGCAGAGTTCGTCAAGAAGAAAGACAGACACAGACGTGCTTGCTTGCTTGCTTGCAATGTAAGAGAAGTAGAAGAAACAGAAGCATCAGAGCACGCATGGCTTGCATGTGCAGGGGAATCGTGCCTAAATATGTCTGATGCTGCAGTGGAAGAAGTAGATAGATATGCAGGCCTACTCATTACAGGTCCAGGCTCCTGCAGGGGCGGCGATGTTGGGATCCAATGACCCATCACGCATTGGTCGCATTTTTTTTTTTTTTTTTGCGCAAGGTAAACCGCTCTTCCGGAGACTAGAAGAACCCGTTGGAGAGCTAGCACTACCTATGATGATCAGCCACAGTAAATAAACGAGATTACTACCCAGCGCTGCTAGAATGTGGTTTTACTCTGCTAAACAACAACAACTACAAACAGTGGCCTCAATGCACGTCTGAACAACACATGCATGCAGCCGTTGCAAGAACGTGGGCCTGAGCAGTAGTAGCGGCCGGCCCATCTAATCCAACGGCAATGTCTCGACGGAACAGTTTCAGTTTCAGCTGCGTCTATCGCAGGCAATCAGGTACGTCCGTTGAATCAGTCAAAATGCCAGCCAGCTAGCAGCGCACACGTACCTGCAGATTCAGAGTTTACGCAGCCGTTGAAACTTGGCCGAGAGCTGCAGCTGGCTGGACCTGTAGTATATAGGGGTTATCTGTGTACTAGGAATCCAGCTAGGATGCTGTGCTTGACGTGGATGTGCACATGCAGAATTGCAGGTACTACTACTACATCAAGGCAACACAGTGGAGGATCAGAACGTCTTCATTGGCGGGCAGTAGTTTTTTTTTTGTGTGCAGTTCAGATTAAACTCGTTGTTGGAACGAACAGTCGGAGGATGACTATTAATATGTTTGGTGTGAGGAATGAACCAGTTTCATCATCATTCCATTTGTCATAGGCTAATAATTAGTAATACTACGAGGAATGGGTTTATTCCATCTAATTTGTGAAACGGGGGTCATGCATACACCACATCATTTAGAATTATTTGATTCTTTAAATCAAACATCCCCTATATTTAAATTTATAGCTGGCTGCTGGACTCATTCAGTATAGTTGCTGTGTGTTCTGCATGCCCCCAGTTCACAGCGAAACAAATTGACATCAAGAAAAAAAAAAGGATCACTCATGTGCACACGGACTCGACAAGCAAGCGGACGACATCCCTAGCAAAGATGCGGCCGGGGAGTGTTAGGCACTTGCAGGTATGCGCACCAACGCTGTGCGTTTCGTGTTATTTCTGGTTCAGGCTATTGTGTTTTCCAGGTTCCAGAGTTGCTTACTCGGTTACACGGGTACTTATAGACCCTTCCTTTTCCCTCTTACAAGAAGGTGTTTAACCACTTCTACTTAATCCACTCGGCACCGCTAATCCTCACATTTGGCCTAATCACACGCTGGCTGCGTCTTGTGGGTCCAGCGACCATCAGCTTTGCCTTCCTTCCTTCCTGTCCGCCAACCAGGCCATCTGCGATGCTAACATCCCCTCCTTCTTCAGTAACAGCTTGTCCCCAAGCTGGTGCCATCGGAAACTGCTGCTTCAGAGCTTGCTCATCTTCCCATGTAGCCAACGAATCAGGCCACCCCGACCACCTGATCAGCACCTGAGAAACTGTCGTATTTCCTTTACGAGACAGTCGAGAATCAAGCACTGCTTCCGGCACCTGCAACCCTGTGAATAAGTCTGGGACCAAGTCATGTACTGGTGTACGAATACCCACTGCAGATTTTAGTTGGGAAACATGAAATACAGGATGGATGGAGCTTCCAGACGGTAATGCTAGTTCATAGGCAACAGCATTCACTTGCTTGATGACTTCAAATGGCCCAAAAAATCTGAATGCGAGCTTCTGATTCATACGTTCTCCGACTGACTTTTGGCAGAACGGCTGTAATTTCACAAAAACTTTGTCTCCGACCGCAAAGGTCCTTTCCACTCTTCCCTTATCAGCTTGTCTCTTCATTCTGTCTTGAGCACGTTGCAGATGAAGTTTTACTTGCTGAAGCATAAGTTGTCTGGTATGCAACCAAGTAGACAGGTCAGGCACCGAACATTGTTCCACTGACTCCAACCCCAACTAAGAGGGAGTATGACCATATAACACCTCAAATGGAGACTTGCCAATAGACGTGTGGTAACAGGTGTTGTACCAGAATTCGGCGAGAGATAGCCAGGCATACCACTGACGAGGACAGGAATGCACAAAGCACCTGAGATAAGCTTCCACACACTGATTCACCCGCTCTGTCTGGCCATCAGACTGGGGATGGTAAGAACTGCTCATACACAGCTGTGTTCCAGCCAATCTGAAGAGTTCTTGCCAAAGCTTGCTGGTAAAAATAGGGTCCCTATCAGACACAATGGATAACGGTAGCCCATGAAGTTTATACACCTCAGAGAAATAGAGTTTGGCTACGGTTAGAGCCGAAAAGGGATGAGCCAGCGCCAAGAAGTGAGCATACTTGGAGAATTTGTCCACCACGACCATAATGCAATTGTATTTGTGAGATATCGGTAACCCAGAAATGAAGTCCATGGTTACCACTTGCCAAGCATGCTCTGGTATGGGTAGAGGGAGCAGAAGCCCGGGATATCTGCTTCTATCTGGCTTTGCTTGTTGGCAAATAGAACAGGTCTCTACAAACTCTTTGATCTTACTCTTCATGCCAGGCCAACTGAAAACAGATTTAATGCGCCTATAGGTAACAGGAAAACCGGAATGACCTCCAATAGCACTGTCGTGAAGGGCTGCGATCACCTTAGACTGTAGTTCCGGATCGTGTCCCAACCACACTCTGTCTTTGTGTTTGATGATGCCAGCCACCAGGGTGAAATGTTCCACAGAGTGCCCAGTAGACAGCGCAGTCAACAATTTCTTGGTCTGTTCATTTGTCTCATAACCCCTTGTAACATCTATCAACCAACTTGGCACAATTGCAGAGCTGGCAAGCACATTTAACTGAACAGTTGTGTCATCACATTTCAGATTTGGTCTCCTGGATAGGGCATCGGCCACCTGATTCTCAACCCCTTTCTTGTAAATAAGTTTGAAATTCAACCCCATTAGCTTGGTCAGGGCCTTTTGTTGCCAAGGTGTAGTTAATCTTTGGTCGTCCATATGAGTCAGACTCTGCTGGTCCGTTCTGATGACAAATTCATCATGCTGTAAATATGCTCTCCAATGCTCCACGGCAAACAAAATGGCCAAACATTCCTTCTCGTATGTCGATAGGCCTAAATTCTTTGGACCCAAAGCCTTACTAATGAAAGCAATTGGATGTCCCTCCTGTTGCAATACGGCTCCTATGCCCACTCCACTGGCATCCGTCTCAATGACAAACTGTTTGGTGAAATCAGGTATAGCTAACACCGGAGCTTGTACTAAAGCTGCCTTCAAGGTATCAAAAGCTTGTTGGGTATCAGAGGTCCACACAAATATGTGATCCTTTTTCAACAGATTTGTCAAAGGTTTACAAATGAGACCATAACCAGCCACAAATCGCCTGTAATATCCAGCAATACCCAAGAAACTTCGCACGTCTTTAACACAGGAAGGAGTAGGCCAATTCCTGATCACCTCCACCTTAGTCGGATCAGTCGCTATGCCCTTGGCACTGATCACATGTCCCAAAAATTCCAACTTATCCTGAGCAAATCGACACTTAGACTGTTTGAGTTTCAACTGGTTTTGCATCAGTATTTTGAACACCTGTTCCAGATGATTGACATGGTGCTCCAAAGTATCACTGTACACCAGGATATCATCTAAGAAAACCACCACACATTTCCTCAAGTGTGGACTCAAAATATGATTCATGAAGTCCTGAAAGGTAGCAGGAGCCCCTGTGAGCCCAAAGGGCATCACCTTGTATTCATAATGCCCATTATGGGTCTGAAAGGCAGTCTTAAACTCTTCCCCTTCCTGAATTCTGATCTGGTGGTACCCAGCTCGATGGTCAAGTTTGGAAAAAATAGTAGCCCCACTTAATTCATCAGCTATTTCATCAAACACCGGCATAGGAAATTTGTTCTTTACTGTGTAGGCATTCAATTTCCTATAATCGACACAAAGCCTCCATTCTCCATCCTTCTTTTTAACTAACAAAACCGGGGAAGCAAAGGGGCTAGAGCTTTCTTGTATAATTCCATTACTTAACATGTCCCGTATTTGTCTCTCAATCTCATCCTTCTGTTGTGGGGTGTACCGATAGGGTCTGAGTCTGAACGAAGTGGCTCCCGGCAAAAGGGGAATAGAATGGTCAAACATCCTTTTGGGCGGCAGACCCTGCGGGGTTGAAAATAACTCTTGATATTGTTCTAGTAGATTAGAAATCGGTGCTGGAACGACACAACTATCAAGCTCTGTCAGTGGTCTGAGTTCCAGCATGTGCTCCACTGCTTCTTTACTGAGCAGACCTCTCAATTGTTTGTCAGTTAGAGGGATACATGATGTCAGTTTTGGTCGAACCCCTTGCAACTGAACAGTCTTCCCCTTATAACTGAATTCCAACCATTTCTCTGCCCAATGTACAGCCATAGGACTGTGGCTTTCCAACCAATCCATACCTAAAATAATATCATATCCATCCAAAGGCAGGAACTTAAAGTCGGTATGGAAAGTAACTCCCCCACAAAGCCATGGACAGTTAGGTACCCAACAATCACTCCACAAGTAATTTCCATCAGCCACTTTAACTTTTAAAGGTTTTGACATTTGTTGCACCCCCTTCACAGCTTCCATTAAATGAGTACTCATGAAACTAGCTGAACTTCCGGAATCAACCAACACCAACATCTGTTTGTGATGTATTGAAGCCCATAGTCGAATGGTCTTGTTGTTTTCACCACCTATTACAGCCGCCACCGACACTGCCAACACCATCTCCTCATCATCCTGTTCAGGCTGAGTTTCCTCTCCTTCCAGTCTAGCCTCTGCTGTCCCTTGAGAAGTGAGAGCCCACATCTCTTCCACCACATGTAACGGAACACTATTAGAGCATGTATGGTTTGGATTCCATCTTTCACCACATTTGAAACACAAACCCTTCGCTCTCCGGTAAGCCTTCAGAGCAGACAGCTTACTATCGTCGCCCTTAACACTGGCAGCACTCCACTTGCGGCGGTCCTCGCTCTGAATTTGGCCTCGACTAATCACAACTGGTACAGTCCCACCAACCGCCATGGAATTCTTTACAGGAATCTTGGAAAATCCCGTGTGATCTGTTCTCCTTCCCTCCCTCTTGTTTGAGCTCAACCATACATCTTCATGCAGCAAAGCAAGGGAACAGGCCGTGTCCAAGTTTGCTGGTCTTTGCATAGCCACCACCGTCCTCACTTCATCCCTCAGCCCATCCACAAATCTAGCGGTGATCATTGCTGAGGTAAGGTGTCTCTCATGAGCTAGCAATTGATGCAGAAGAACATCAAATTGCTCCACATATTCGGTCACCGACCCAGTCTGATGAATATGATAAAACTGTCGAATCAACAGTCCATGCTGATCCCTTCTGAAGCGATTGATCAGACTAGTGCAAAAATCTTCCCAGCTCATGTGTCTCAGGTAGTGTTCCATTGCCTGTAACCAAAACAGTGCAGACCCTTCAAAATGCATTACCGCCATCCTAATCCACATCTCCCTGGCCACCATATAGAATTCAAAATAAGTCTCACAGCGAGTCCTCCACAATTTGGGATTGCTTCCATCAAACATTGGGAAATCCATGTTGGGAACCAAAGCCCCAGAGCACTGTGACCCACCTCCTTGTGAATTTCGATCTCCCGAATCAAAACGAAAAGGGGTCTGGGACCAGTGTTGGTTCATACCTCCGTGTGCAGAGAAGGTCCGCCCTCCATCCAGATTTGGCCGTCGGGGTGGATCAGTTTGCCGAAATTGATTCATGCCTGCCGTGAAGTCCATCAGCGGCGGCTCATGAAGAGGAGACTCTGACTTGCCCCCACCACTAGTTTCACCAAATCCCGTCTGCAACTGCATCGGCTTCTTCTCAAACTTCTCCACCTGGATCTGGATCCCGCGCATGGTGTCCGCGATTTCCTTCATCCTCGTCTCCACCTCCGGTCTCCATTTCTGCAGATCCCCTTGCTCAGACATCACTCCTTTCACCGCCGTCTCCATGTTGCCCAGAGCGCCTTGCATCAACTCCATACGCCTGTGGGTCTCCCTATTTCCCTCCTCGATCTTCGCCAGTAACTGCGCCAAAGGTTCCTCCGCTTTCGCCGGCGCCATCCCGCTGGTCTTCGCCTTCGACCTCGTCCAGTAATCGCGATAGGGTTCCAGAGTTGGCTCTGATACCAAATGTTAGGCACTTGCAGGTATGCGCACCAACGCTGTGCGTTTCGTGTTATTTCTGGTTCAGGCTATTGTGTTTTCCAGGTTCCAGAGTTGCTTACTCGGTTACACGGGTACTTATAGACCCTTCCTTTCCCCTCTTACAAGAAGGTGTTTAACCACTTCTACTTAATCCACTCGGCACCGCTAATCCTCACATTTGGCCTAATCACACGCTGGCTGCGTCTTGTGGGTCCAGCGACCATCAGCTTTGCCTTCCTTCCTTCCTGTCCGCCAACCAGGCCATCTGCGATGCTAACAGGGAGCTATCTAGCTAGTTAATGGATTTTGAGCCCACTGAACTGAACCGAAGCTGGAAATAAAGCTTTTAGCCTGACATGGCTAGATACATAGGTTGGGCACGGGGCAAGAGCAGGAGAAGGCAATGCGATCGGGCCACAAATTCACAGTACGATGACAACCGAGAATCAGCGGCACGGCAGGGCCATGAATGGGAGCAGTACGAAATTCAAGGCTGGATCCGTAGATCAGTCTAAACACACGGACCACCATGTCAGTGGCAAGTGATCAGGCACACGTGCCTGGACTGGACCATCAGCCCCACCACTGCACGGTCTCGTACGAGACATTTGCGTTTATGACACTCCCAATAAGCTGCTTCGCTGGAATGGCACTCTAAAGCACCTTCTCGCCAAAATGAGACTGCCACCGTGTGTTGCTTGATGTTTTGGACCTGTCGGCGTTTATAGTCCATTGAATCACTGATTGTGGACAGTATTGCGGCCGTGCTTGTCGGAGAGGCGGGGCGCAAGGTGAAGCCGGCGCCGGCGACGCAGGAAGCGCTCCGTTGCGTCCGCGTGCGGAACTGGCAGGTGCTTGACGGAGACAGAACAGGAGTGCGTGGATAGACGGATCTTGTCCAGCAGCAGCAGCAGGAGGAGGTGCGGGAAGGCGGGATGCCCTGCAACCTGACGTCAAGGCTTGTTCGGTTAGCTCTCAATCCATATGGATTGATTGAGATTTGGTGGGTTTAAATCCCAAACAAGTCAAATTTCTTTACAATTTTTTCCAATCCCGTCTAATCCATAGGTAACGGGATTAACCGAACAAGACCTAACCAGTACCGTTCCCTGATGGGTTCAGAGCATAGGAACCTTTTCTTACAACTGCATTCTAATTCAAATTTCTTACAAATTTGATGGGTTCAAAAACTTGAGACGAACGCAATAGACATCAGATATCACAGGTTACTGATTCGTACTTCAGTGATCAACTCAACAGATGGTACAAGTAAAGTCCGCAGGCCAGCAAAGCAAGGAAACAACTAACCAAAAAAAAAAATTAATCAAAACTTGCACAACGTATTTTTTTTATTCCATTGAAATTAACACTAGAGACTATTGGCTTCCAGGGAAGATACAGACGATGGCTACACTGTAACACTTGCTTAAATTACTTCTTCTCAGCTCCTCAGTTAAGTAGTTAACAACTAATTAAACACATGGAATTACATGGGGCAAATGATCATAAGCAGATCTTGTTTGACAATGGTTATGTACTGCCTTGCCCAAGGTAGTTCCCCTCTTGGAAAAGAGTCTTCACATTACTGCGATGCATAGAAAAAACAACCAGGCGGGTATTACATTAACATTCCAGTGGAGAGGAGATTCTATTTTTTTTTAACAAAGAGGGAAAACAAGAAATATGAGACATACTACACCATAAAAGAGGCAGTGATGAAACTATGAATTATTTACAGATCCCTAATACAAGTGTTAAGTGATCGCGTTGCCTGCTTGGATTTGCTACTGTATCTACTCCACTACATTCATGAACTTGCATCTTCACAGAAGATGTAACATAAAGAAATAATCTGCTCGTGTAGCCAGTTGTGTAATTGACTTTTATTACAAAAACTGAATTCAGGGGACTATGTGGCAGCTGGAAACAATGTTACTCCGTAGCAGGTAGTGCTGAGTCTGAATGTAAGAAGTTTGTACCTTTGGAAGAACCCAAGGAGATAGCGGAGAATGTACCAGAAGAGGCAAACCATCAAAATATCTAACATATAGTCAAGGGATAACATGTTACTTTATTGAAAAACCTTTAGAGCTTATGATATTCTTCAGCCCAATCATAAGAGCACCCAAACTTCCAAGAACCTACTAGAGATCATCAACAGGCTCTGTACATGTATTAAACAAACCTTTTTTCCATTGATAGATATAAAAAAGGACAGATGAAAATAATTAACTTACTAAATAGAAGGCTGTAAAATTTCTTGAACAGTTTTAGGGTCGAGGAAGTAGGGGCACTGTAATGACATTGTCTTGTTTGCCGAAATTGTCTGTACTGTGGAGGTAAAGTTGCAAATGATGGGACATGAATGCAAGCATTTGAATTTTGAAGAACTTGGCATTGCAGGTTCAAAGTGACCAGGAAGAACATGCAGCATGGCACCCTTAACTGAAGGATAACCACAGTTGCAGATTGAGCACAATCATCAAGACAGGGTTAGTGTGACAGACTCAGGGACACCAGGAATAATTTGTTTTAAACAAGGTTCATGTCCCCAACATTGCAGTGTTGTGCTATGATATTTTTGCATTCTTATGTTTTTCTCTGCAATTCCCAAAATACTTAGGGGGTGTTTGAATGCACTAGAGTTAATAGTTACTCCCTCCGTTTCTTTTTATTAGTCGCTGGATAGTGCAAAATTGCACTATTCAGCGACTAATAAAAAGAAACGGAGGGAGTAGTTGGCTAAAAAATTGCTAGTGAAATTAGCTAGCTAACAAATATCTAGCTAACTATTAACTAATTTACTAAAAATAGCTCATAGTTGAACTATTAGCTAGGGTGTTTGGATGTCTCTAACTAATTTTAGCCACTAACTATTAGCTCTAGTGCATTCAACACCCCCTTACTAACATTGAGCTTCAAGTCTGGATCACTTCAAGGCTAGGACGAAGCTCTGCTAATGATTGGCAGACAAACGTCTGCAGGGCAATCTTAATTTCCTGAACTTCCTAGGTAATATAAAAATTGCTAGGAAATTCATAATATCTGAATGTTTTAGTGCTACGAAAACGAAACTATAATCTTATTACTAAAAATTCCTCAAAGGAGGCTCTAGTATTCTGGTTGCCAACTATAAAAACTGAAGATGAGACATTGCCGCGGTTGAAAGGGTGTAAACGGAATGCGCACGGACAGTGACAGATATCTAAATTCGACACATCGCAGGATATATCCTCACACCTTTCTCAGATCTAGCAAAGCAAAACCAGGAGAAGACAACTAGACTGAGCTGGGTGCTAAATGAATCAACTGGTTTCAGGAGGGGAGGGAGCGAGAGAAGCAATCGGAAGAAGGATACTGAAGAGGTAGCGCTCCCACCAATCGAGCATGTAGAGGCCGATGGTGACATTGTAGAGGTGGATCTTGCGCCCGATCCAGTTCATCCTCTTCCCCGCGACGTCCGGCGCCGCAGCTCACCTCGCCCAGATCCGAAAGGAGCGGCGCCTCTGATGCTCTATGACTACGAGGGTTGAGGACGACGAAGGCAGACTTGTCTTGTGGGTCATAGCTAATCTGAACCGTTAATTTGTCATTGGACGCTGCAGATCAAAACCCATGGGTCCCGCTGATGCAGGAACTGTCGGATATGTTGACTGTTGTGACCTGTCGAGATCAAAATCACACCACTAAACACTCACACAGGTGTGGGCGTCCATAACTCACACAGAAAATTGATTGAAAGGCATACCGCTGATCGTGCACGGTGCACGCAGGTGTTAGCATTTTTAATCAAAATCTCGTCGGACCGTTCGCTCCGCTACACAGAGGTATTAACATTTTTAATCAAAATCTCACGTTTACAGCTATGACACAAATGTCATGTGTTGAACTCGTGTGTTTTGTTGTGAACTATGATGCACTCGCAAAATAATCCCGGTACTCAGCCCTCTCGTAGGAAGCTCTAGGAGTAAACCACTTATATTCTTCTCCCCTCTTTTACTAACACTCTGTCCCTCCTCATAACTTATTGAAAGGGAATTAGGCTTACACCTAGTTTCTAGATAATTTTTGTGGTTGAATTGCCCAACACAAATAATTGGACTAACTAGTTTGCTCTAGTGTATAAGTTATACAGGTGCCAAGGTTCACACTTAGCCAATAAAAAGACCAAGTATGGAGTTCAACAAAGAGAGCAAGGGACAACCGAAGGCACCTCTGGTCTGGAGCATCGGACTGTCCGGTGTACACCAGACAGTGTCCGGTGCACCACCGGATAGTGTCCGGTGCACCAGAGGACTCCAACTCAAACTCGTCACCTTCGGGAATTTCCTGAGGCGCTCCGCTATAATTCATCGGACTGTCCGGTGTACACCAGACAGTGTCCGGTGCTCCAAGGAACGGCGCCTCAGTAACTCGCCAGCTTCGGGAAACTGCGACGGCTGCTCCGCTATAATTCACCGGACATGTCCGGTGTACACCGGACTGTCCGGTGAACCAGCAGAGCAACAGCTACTTCGCGCCAACGGTCACCTACAGGCGCATTTAATGCGCGCCAGAAGCGCGCAGAAGTCAGGCACGCGCGCGACGGTGCACCGGACAATCTACAGTACGTGTCTGGTGTGCACCGGACAGCCAGGCGGGCCCAGAAGTCAGAAGCTCCAACGGTCGAATCCCAACGGCCTGATGACGTGGCTGGCGCACCGGACATGGTCCGGTGCACCATACGACAGTCAGCCCCACCAAACGCCTACTTTGGTGGTTGGGGCTATAAATACCCCCAACCACCCACCATTCATTGCATCCAAGTTTTCCACTTCTCAACCACTTACAAGAGCTAGGCATTCAATTCTAGACACACCCAAGTGATCAAATCCTCTCCAATTCCACTCAAGGCTTTAGTGATTAGCGAGAGAGATTTGCCGTGTTCTTTTGAGCTCTTGCGCTTGGATTGCTTCTTTTCTTTCTCACTTGTTCTTGTGATCGAAACTCCATTGTAATCAAGGCAAGAGGCACCAATTGTGTGGTGGCCCTTGCGGGGAAGTTTTGTTCCCGGTTTTGATTTGAGAAGAGAAGCTCACTCGGTCGGAAGGACCGTTTGAGAGAGGGAAAGGGTTGAAAGAGACCCGGTCTTTGTGACCACCTCAACGGGGAGTAGGTTTGCGAGAACCGAACCTCGGTAAAATAAATCCTTGTGTCACACTCCTTATTTGCTTGAGATTTGTTTTGCACCCTCTCTCGCGGACTCGTTTTTATTACTAACGCTAACTCGGCTTGTAGTTGTGTTTATATTTGTAAATTTCAGTTTCGCCCTATTCACCCCCCCTCTAGGCGACTATCAATTGGTATCAGAGCTCGGTGCTTCATTAGAGCCTAACCGCTTGAAGTGATGTCAGGAGATCATGCCAAGAAGGAGATGGAGACCGGCGAAAAGCCCACTACAAGCCATGGGAGCACTTCATCGGAAGAGTCCCGCACCAAGAGGAAGGAGAAGAAGAAGGACTCCTCCAAAGGGAAGGAGAAGAAATCTTCTTAACACCACAAAGAGAAGAAGGAGAAATCCTCTTCCCACAAGCCGCATCGGAGTGGGGACAATAAAAAGAGGATGAGGAAGGTGGTCTACTACGAGACTGATTCTTCATCGGCATCCACCTCCGGCTCCGACGCGACGTCTGTCACTTCTAAGCGCCAAGAGCGTAAGAAGTATAGTAAGATTCCCCTACGCTACCCTCGCATTTCTAAACATACACCTTTACTTTCCGTCCCATTAGGCAAACCACCAACTTTTGATGGTGAAGATTACGCTAGGTGGAGTGATTTAATGCGATTTCATCTAACCTCACTGAAAGGGAATTAGGCTTACACCTAGTTCGTAAATAATTTTGGTGGTTGAATTGCCCAACACAAATAATTGGACTAACTAGTTTGCTCTAGTGTATAAGTTATACAGGTGTAAAAGGTTCACACTTAGCCAATAAAAAGATCAAATATTGGATTCAACAAAGGGGCAAAGGGCCAACCGAAGGCACCTCTGGTCTGGGGCACCGGACTGTCCGGTGCACCAGAGGACTCCAACTCAAACTTGCCACCTTCGGGAATTTCCAGAGGCACTCGCGCTATAATTCACCGGACTGTCCGGTGTACACCGGACATGTCCGGTGCTCCAAGGATGGATGGCCTCAGGAACTCGCCAGCCTCGGGAATTCACTTGAGCTGCTCCGCTATAATTCACCGGACTGTCCGGTGTAACAGCGGAGCAACGGCTATATCGGCGCCAACGGCTACCTGCGACGCATTTAATGCGCGCGCTGCGGGCGCAGACGTCAGGCGCGCCCATACTGGCGCACCGGACAATGAACAGGACATGTCCGGTGTGCACTGGACATCCAGGCGGGCCCAGATGTCAGAAGCTCCAACGGTCAGAATCCAACGGCATTGGTGACGTGGCTGGGGCACCGGACATGCCCGGTGTGCACCGGACTGTCCGGTGCGCCATCGAACAGACAGCCTCCACCAACGGTCAAGTTTGGTGGTTGGGGCTATAAATACCCCAACCAACCCCACATTCATGGCATCCAAGTTTTCCACTTCTCAACCACTTACAAGAGCTAGGCATTCAATTCTAGACACACCAAAGAGATCAAATTCTCTCCAATTCGACACAAGGCTTTAGTGATTAGCGAGAGAGATTTGCCGTGTTCTTTTGAGCTCTTGCGCTTGGATTGCTTCTTTTCTTTCTCACTTGTTCTTGTGATCAAAACTCCATTGTAATCAAGGCAAGAGGCACCAATTGTGTGGTGGCCCTTGCGGGGAAGTTTTGTTCCCGACTTTGATTTGAGAAGAGAAGCTCACTCGGTCCGAGGGACCGTTTGAGAGAGGGAAGGGTTGAAAGAGACCCGGCCTTTGTGGCCTCCTCAACGGGGAGTAGGTTTGCGAGAACCGAACCTCGGTAAAACAAATCCACGTGTCACACTCTTCATTTGCTTGCGATTTGTTTTGCGCCCTCTCTTGCGGACTCGATTATATTTCTAACACTAACCCGGCTTGTAGTTGTGATTAGGTTTGAGAATTTCAGTTTCGCCTTATTCACCCCCCCTCTAGGCGACTATCACTCACTCCACAAAAGTATATGGGATGTTATTGAGTTTGGTGCACAGGTACCATCCGTAGGGGATGAAGACTATGATGAGGATGAGGTGGCCCAAATCGAGCACTTCAACTCCCAAGCCACAACCATACTCCTTGCCTCTCTAAGTAGAGAGGAATATAACAAGGTGCAAGGGTTGAAGAGTGCGAAGGAGATTTGGGACTTACTCAAGACCGCGCACGAGGGTGATGAACTCACCAAGATCACCAAGCGGGAAACGATCGAGGGGGAGCTCGGTCGCTTCCGTCTTCGCCAAGGGGAGGAGCCACAAGACATGTACAACCGGCTCAAAACCTTGGTTAACCAAGTGCGCAACCTCGGGAGCAAAAAGTGGGATGACCACGAGGTGGTTAAGGTTATTCTAAGATCTCTTATTTTCCTTAACCCTACTCAAGTTCAATTAATTCGTGGCAACCCAAGATATACACTAATGACTCCCGAGGAAGTTATCGGGAATTTTGTGAGCTTTGAGTATATGATCAAGGGCTCGAAGAAGATCAACGAGCTAGATGATCCCTCCACATCCGCGGCACAACCGGTCGCATTTAAGGCGACGGAGGAGAAGAAGGAGGAGTCTACACTGAGTAGACAACCAATCGACGCCTCAAAGCTCGACAACGAGGAGATGGCACTTGTCATCAAAAGCTTTCGGCAAATCCTCAAGCAAAGGAGGGGGAAAGATTACAAGCCCCACTCCAAGAAGGTTTGCTACAAGTGTGGTAAGCCCGGTCACTTTATAGCTAAATGTCCAATTTCTAGTGACAGTGACAGGGGTGATGACAAGAAGGGGAGAAGAAAGGAGAGGAAGAGGTACTACAAGAAGAAGGGCAGCGATGCCCATGTTTGTCGGGAGTGGGACTCCGACGAAAGCTCTAGCGACTCCTCCTCCGACGAGGACGCCGCCAACATCGCCGTCACCAAGGGCCTTCTCTTCCCCAACATCGGCCACAAGTGCCTCATGGCAAAGGACGACAAAAAGAAGAAGGTTAAATCTAAACCCTCTACTAGATATGAGTCTTCTAGTGACGATAATGCTAGTGATGAGGAAGATAATTTGCGTACCCTTTTTGCCAACCTTAACATGGAACAAAAAGAAAAACTAAATGAGCTAATTAGTGCCATCCATGAGAAGGATGATCTCTTGGACTCCCAAGAGGACTTCCTAATCAAGGAAAATAAAAAACATGTTAAGGTTAAGAATGCTTATGCGCTAGAAGTAGAAAGATGTGAGAAATTAACTAGTGAGCTAAGCACATGCCATGACACTGTTGCCAACCTTAGAAATGAAAATGCCAATTTATTAGCTAAGGTTGATTCTCATGTTTGTAATGTTTCAACTTCCAATCCTAGAGATGATAATGATGATTTGCTTGCTAGGATTGAAGAATTAAACATTTCTCTTGCTAGCCTTAGAAATGAAAATAAAAAATTGCTTGCTAAGGCTAAAGATTTTGATGTTTGCAATGTTACTATTTCTAACCTTAGAAGTGAAAACGACATATTACATGCTAAGGTTGTAAAATTAAAATCTTGCAAACCCCCTACATCTATCGTTGAGCATGTATCTATTTGTACTAGATGTAGAGATGTTGATATTAATTCTATTCATGATCACATGTCACACCCGGTTTTAGAAGGCAAACCGAATGCGAACCATGTACGTGCCAGGATCAGTTATTCACGTACACAGCAGTTACATAACATGGACATCATCACACAGTGCTCAAAATAGTATTAAAAGGGAAATAATAGTCGATTACATCATACGTCTGAGACGTCCATATAGTCCTTACAATAAATCAAAGTGCGGAAAAGAAACGTAGATAACTGCGGCCTTCACAGGCAGCCGACTGGGGGTTGCCGCTAACCCACGCCTAGAACTCGTCGTAGTCTTGGAACTCCTGGAAGTCTCCTTCCACAGCTTCATCTTCGCCTGAGCAGTGGTTGCAATGCTGACAACCTGGGGATGGGGGGGGGGTTTGGTGTGTAGAGCAAGGGTGAGTACACATCAACATACTCAACAAGTATCATGTTTGGCTGTAGTGGACTAGCTTTATGTGGGGGTAAGTCAAGCAGTTGCTTTTAGTTGGTCAGATTATTATTTACTAATAGAAAGCCAGGTTTTAGCTTTAACCCAAGTTATTAGCTCGATGTACCCTTTCCAAACGGAAAGAATACCACTTACCAGCACCATAGTCATAACCAAAACCATCGATCTCATAGCCATCTGTACCAAAGTATCTCTGATCAAGTACCACTAATCACTAGAGCTCCCTTGGCCGCTCATAATCGCGAGCACGGCTGATATATCAGTTTTCAAACACTCTGCAGAGGTTGTGCACTTTACCCACAAGCCGTGATTCCCATTCTGCCCGGAGATCATGACTCTCCATTGATCACTACCAAGGTGACCCAGCAGGGCATCACTACGTAGCCTTTACAAAGATTCCCCGGGGCTGTAGCCACCCGTTAGGTTTCCTAAATGCACCGCACTCCTCCCCAAGGGGCGAACCCAAACTTGGCAGAGCGAGCCGCATACACCGAGCCCCATTGACGGCACGACGGCTAAGTGAACTACACCCCGGATCCTCTAATTATTCAGCTAAGGGCATCCCATTCCACCCTCATGGTTGCACTGTTTTCCCGAGCGGTCATCCATAGAACAGGTCCTTACGGAGAGGCACTCGAGAAACCGCTCGAGCCCCCTTGATGACCACAAGTACAACATCATAATAAGAGAAGGGGAAACAGCGTATCATAGATAATCTCATCATGTTCATTGATTAGAGTTTGAGCAATAGCATAAAGCTAAACAATAATAATCCAACCCAGATAGGTAAACAAGGATATGGATAACAAAAGCTAGTAAATCCTTAGGCATAAATGTGTAAAGCGGGAGGTGAATTAAATAATGAATAGGACAGAGATAGGTCAAGGGACACTTGCCTCCACCAACCGACTGCTGCTCAGGGGCTTCTCCTGCGAGTTCCTCGGGCTCTTCGACCGGATCGTTCTCTATGCGATTGCAAGCATACATACATTCATCCATTCAAATTGGGAAACAAACAGTACATCATACAAGGGAACAAATAAAGTGAATATGCATCTAGTATGACATTCGATATCGCATTCATTATGGTTAGAAAGAAACGGGAAAAGGTCTCGCGGGGGGGTTAAAGCCTATGCACTAATGATTAGTTACAATTGGTTCTAACAAAAGAATTTAGTTATATGCACTAATGGAAACCTAGTCATTTTTAGTTGATCAACATTGAACTGGATAAACAATTGATTATATGAATTAATAGCGTAACGGAATTCTAAATTAAGTTTCCTATTTCAATAACATGAACAATGATTAGCCTGCCTAAAATAAAATAAATAACAATAATAAAAAAACATAAAATAAAATAAAATAAACAATAAATAAATAAAAAAGGGGGGGGCGGTTGAACCGGCCGGGGGGCGGTTGAACCGGCCAGGGGCAGGGGCGGGGGCGGCCAAGCTGGCGGCGGGCGGCCGAGCTAGGGCAGGGGGGCGGCCGAGCTGGGCGCGCAGGGGCGGCCGGGCTGGGCGCGCAGGGGCGGCCGGGCAGGGGCGGCCGAACCGGCGGGGGGGGGCTGGGCCGGCCAAGGCGGCGGCCGAGCCAGCAGCCGAGCCGGCGGCCGAGCTGGGGCGGGCGGGCGGCCGGACTGGGGCGCGGGGGCGGCCGAGCGGCGGGGCCGAGCCGGGGCAGGCGGGCGGCCGAGCGGCGGGGGCCGAGCCGGGTAGGGGGAAGGGGAGGGGAGATGGGGGAGGGAGGAGAGGGGGACCTCACCGGGGACGGGGACGGGCGGCCGAACCGGCGGCGAGCAGGGGCGGCGGCTAGGGCAGGGGCGGCGGCTAGGGCAGGGGCGGCGGCTAGGGTGGGGAAGAGAGAGAATGGGAGGGAGAGAGAGGGATTTGGGGGAAAGGGGAGGGGCGGTTGGGCCAGCTGGGCCCAAAGGGGCGCGCGGGGGGCGGCTGGGCCGGCCAGGGGCGGCCCACGGCGCGGGAGAGAGAAAAAGGGAGGAGAGAGAGAAGGAAAAAAGAAAGAAAAGAAAAGAAAAAGAAAAAAAAGGTTTTCTCCTTTTCGAAATCCGTTTTTTCCTGGATGAATGCACTTACATTTTTAAGCAATCGAAAGAATGCATGGTTCAGCATGGTGCATCAAACAACATAAAGTATTTTAAGGTTTTTCTTAACACGGGAATTCCAAGCCGAACCCCGCTAAAACTTTGGAAAAGGTCAAGGTTTAGCGAGAGAATGAGAAAAGAAAAGAGTAACACCTCAATTTGGTGAGAGAAAAGAAGAAAAAATTCTACCCCCAAATTCAGGGCGTTACAAACCTATCCCCCTTAAAAGAATCTCGCCCTCGAGATTCAGGGTTGGCTAGCAAAGAGCTCAGGGTACTTGGCCATCAGATCATCTTCACGCTCCCAAGTTGCTTCTTCCTCAGAGTGATGATTCCATTTGACCTTGCACATTCTGATGGTCTTCCTTCGGGTGACTCTGTCTGCAACCTCAAGGATCTGCACTGGCTTCTCAACGTAGGTCAAGTCCTCCTGGACCTCAAGACCTTCCGCTGGCAACTGCTCTTCTGGCACACGCAAGCACTTCTTCAACTGAGACACATGAAAGACATCATGCACAGCAGACAAATTCTCTGGCAAACTGAGCTGATAGGCCACTTCTCCACGTCTTGCAAGAATCTGATACGGACCAATGTAGCGGGGTGCTAGCTTGCCTTTGACTCCGAATCTTTTGACTCCTCTGATCGGTGACACTTTCAGATAGACAAAGTCTCCGACTTCAAAACTCAGCTCTCTTCTTCTTGTGTCTACATAGCTTCGCTGTCTTGATTGCGCTATCTTCAGATTCTCTCGGACCATCTTGATGTTTTCTTCAGCTTCAAGCAAAATGTCTGGCCCAAACACTTGCTTTTCTCCAGGCTGATCCCATTGCAACGGAGTTCTACAACTCCTTCCATAGAGCGCCTGAAACAGTGACATCTTCAAACTGGCCTGTTAACTGTTGTTATAGGAAAACTCTGCATAAGGCAATCTCTTATCCCATCCGGACTGATCTTGCAACGCACATGCTCTCAACATGTCTTCAAGAATTTGGTTGGTCCTTTCGGTCTGGCCATCTGTCTGCGGATGATAAGCTGAACTGAAATTTAGATGCGTGCCCAAAGCTTCATGCAACTGCTGCCAGAAATGAGAGGTGAACTGCGTTCCTCTGTCTGACACTATCTTCTTTGGCACACCATGAAGACAAACGATCCGAGACATATACAATTCTGCCAATACGGCACTGCTATAGTTGGTCTTGACAGGTATGAAGTGGGCTGACTTGGTCAAGCGGTCCATCACTACCCAAATGGAATCGTAGCCGGCTCGAGTGCGAGGCAATCCGACTATGAAATCCATACCAATTTCATCCCATTTCCACTGAGGGATCTGCAACGGTTGCAACAATCCAGCAGGTCTCTGGTGCTCTGCCTTAATTCTTCGGCAACTATCGCACATAGCCACATGCTCTGCGATTTCCCTCTTCATTCCGTACCACCAGAATTTCTTCTTCAGATCCTGATACATCTTCTCACTGCCAGGGTGAATCGAATAGGCTGTCTCATGAGCTTCCTTGAGAATCAACTCCCGAATGGACTGGACATTGGGAACACACAAGCGGTCTTTGAACCATATCACGCCTTCTGCATCTTCTCGAAAATCTTTGCCTCTGCCATCTAGAATCAGTCGCCGGATCTCACTGATTTTCTCATCATTCTTCTGCGCTTCTTTGATTTCGCGCTCTAAGGTAGGTTCCAACTCAACTGTGACTCCTCGCGAATTGTTCAGAAATTCGAGACTCAACCTGTCGAACTCTTTGGCCAACTCATAAGGCATCGGACGAGCGACCATCAGATTGACTTGACTCTTTCTGCTCAAAGCATCTGCCACTACGTTTGCTTTGCCTGGATGGTAATGAATCTCCAACTCATAATCTTTGATCAACTCTAACCATCTTCGTTGCCTCATGTTCAACTCTGACTGAGTGAATATGTACTTCAGACTCTTGTGGTCTGTGTAAACATCACGTTTCTGTCCATACAGGTAGTGCCTCCATGTCTTCAGTGCGTGAACCACTGCTGCCAACTCTAGATCATGGATTGGGTAGTTCTTCTCATGAACCTTCAGCTGTCGGGACGAGTAAGCCACAACTCTTCCCTCTTGCATCAACACACATCCCAAACCTGTGTAACAAGCATCACAATACACCGAGAAGGGCTTGTGCACATCAGGCAAGACTAGGACAGGCGCTGTAGTCAACTTCTCTTTCAGCGCTTCAAAGGCCTCTTGGCATTTCTGGGTCCACTTGAACTCAACTTTGTTGCCTAGCAACGCTGTCATTGGCTTCGCAATCTTCGAAAACCCTTCAATGAATCGCCGATAATATCCGGCCATTCCAATGAAACTCTTGATCCCTCGAGCATCTGTTGGCGCTTTCCAGTTCAGAATGTCTGCCACTTTCTTCGGATCCACAGCCAATCCTTCTTTGTTGATTATGTGACCCAAGAACAGGACTTCACTGATCCAGAACTCACACTTGCTCAACTTTGCATACAACTGGTGCTCTCGCAATCTCTGCAATACCACCCTCAAATGACTTGCATGCTCTTCTTCGCTTTGAGAATAAACCAGAATGTCATCAATGAATACCACCACAAACTTATCAAGGTAATCCATGAATACACTGTTCATCAAGTTCATGAAGAACGCTAGCGCATTGGTCAAACCAAAAGACATCACCGTGAACTCATACAAACCATACTTGGTAATGAATGTCGTCTTCGGAATGTCCGAAGGTCGGATCCTGAGCTGATGATAACCTGACCTCAGATCAATCTTGGAGAACACACTGGCTCCTCTCAACTGGTCGAACAGATCTTCAATTCTGGGCAAAGGGATACTTGTTCTTGATGGTGACTTCATTCAAAGCTCGATAATCGATACACATCCTTTTGGTGCCATCTTTCTTCTCCACAAATAGGACAGGGGCGGCCCAAGGCGAGGTGCTTGGCCGGATGTAACCTTTCTCTGACAGCTCATCAATCTGCTTCTTAAGCTCAACCAACTCTGGTCCAGATATTCGATAAGCTCTCTTAAAGATAGGGGCGGTTCCAGGAAGAAGTTCTATGGCAAACTCAACTTTTCGCTCTGGTGGCATACCCGGTAAGTCCTTTGGAAACACATCTGGGAACTCGGACACAACCTTGATACTCTCAATTGGGTCTGCTTCACTGCTATCGACAGCTATCTGATAACAACTTCCTTTCTTTGGCTCAGGCGGGACTAACTCGGTCACCACTTCCTCTCCTAGTGGGGACACCAACTTGATTGTCCTTTTATCACAACTGATAACTGCCTGATACTTATCTAGCCAATTCATCCCTAGGATGACATCTATTCCCTGAGTACCCATTACTATAAGGTTGGCGGGAAACGCTATCCCCCTTATTTCCACACATACATTCAAACAAATGCTATCGGCTCGAATTCTACCACCGGCTGAGTCAATTTGAATGGGGGTTGACATGGTAGTAATTGGAAGATTATGTGCTTCTACCCATGATGCAGTAATGAAATAACGTGTTGCTCCAGTATCAAATAACACTTCTGCAATATGGGAGTCGACTGGGAACATACCTACTATCATGCCGGGGGTCTCCTGAACTGCTTCAGCCTCCAAGTGATTCAGTCTCCCATGATTGTAACGTGGCTGAGAGCGGTTGCCTGCTCCAGGCTGAGACACGTTCTACTTTGCTGGGGCATTGGGGCCTGACTGCTGCTGGGCTGCCTTCTTCGGATATTGCATCACCCAATGGCCTTGCTCTCCACAGTGGAAACATGCTCTGTTTCCAACCTGAGCTGGTGCTGCCTGATTGTTCTACTGGGTTGCTGGGGCAGGAAGGCGAGGTGCTTGCTGATTCTACCTCTGAAACTGACCTCCTGACTGATTGCTCTGACGGTTCTGGTACTGGTGCTGAGGATACTGCCTTTGGAACTGCTGATGCTGCTGAGGTGGACGTTGGTTCTGCCTGAACTGCTGAGGTTGATTGCCTGAGAAACGAGGACGATTGCTGCTTCCAGGCTGGGGTCCACTGATCTTACGCTTATGATCCTCCATCTCCTTACGCTTCCTCTCTGTCATGATTGCTCTGTCAATCAGGTGCTGGAATGTCGGGAAGGTGTGATTCATCAGTTGGTACTGAAGAGGGTCAACCAAGTCTCTCAGGAAACGGTACTGTCGCTTGGCATCGGTGTTGACATCTTCAGGAGCATAGCGGGTCAACTGTAGAAACCTGTCTCGGTACTCACTGACAGACGATGACCCTTGCTTGAGGGCCAGGAACTCCTCCTTCTTCACTGTCATCAGACCTGCAGGGACATGGTACTGACGAAAGCTTCCTCTGAACTCTTCCCAGGTGATGGCGTCAGGGTGGGCATGGGTGGCGAGGTAAGACTCCCACCATGACTGGGCTGCTCCTCTCAACAGACGGGGACCATACAGGACTTTCTCCCTGTCATCGCACTGAGCGGTATGCAACTCCCGCTCCACAGTGCGCAGCCAGTCTTCAGCATCCATGGGGTCAGAAGAATGAGCGAACGTTGGTGGATGACCTCTCATGAATTCAGCACGCTTGTCTCTGGGCATCTGAGGCTGAGGTGGGGCCTGCTGCTGCTGCTGCTGAATGGCGGCCAAAGTCTGACCGATGGCTTGAACTGCCTGAGTCTGCATCAGAAACATCTGCTCGATGGACATCGGGGGCGGGGGCGGCAGGTGCTGCTGCTGGGGCACCTCCTCCTGTTGAGCGGCTCGCTCCTGCTGAGCACGCCTTCCTCCTCTGCGCCTGTTCTCTGACATCTGCAGAATGCAACCACACATCAGAACTGATCTGGCAAATCTTGCAGCATAAGAAAAGAGTATAGAATTCTTCAACAGCACTGAACAGATGAGCATCTTCACTGATCTCCAACACAGACCACACAGCTTCTCAGATAAAGAGGAAAGTGGAATAAAAGGTTTCCCAACTATATAACTAACTCCATTAACATAATAGGTAAACCAAAATGCAGGGGATACCCACACTCTGGTGACAGTCATTACAAAGATCCAAACCAAACATAGTTCATCATGACAAACATAGATGCACAGGATATAGCAAACTACCCTGTCTAACTAAGACTAGCTAAAAGCGAGACCAACGCTAAGACTGTAGCTTCTATGTATATATTTCGTATTAATTACAAGATCCAACTCTAACGAGCTATGGTTCTAGATTTATCTTGGTCTTGCAGTCGGGATTGCCATAAGACTGGTGTCCACACCGAGGTGAGCGGTACGGGTGCTGAGTCCCGACGGGAGCGGGGGAACCATCATCCAGGTGACGACGTTCCGCGCGCTCAGCCCGCAGCAGGGCGATCTCAGCACGAGCCCTACTCAGCTCGTCTAATGCATGGTCCAGTTCCGTGTTTAGCACGGCGGCTAGGTTGACTGTGCTGCTCAACCTAGGATTGCCCTCACCGACAGGTGAGACAATCACGCCTCCTGTGCTGCCAGATGGACGGCGGGGGTAATACTTCAGGTCAAGGCTGTCAGCTACTCCACCGAAAACCGAGCAGTAGTGCGAAAGCGCACGCCGTGCAGCATCTTGCATGGCTGCCTCAGCTGAGTCCCGCTCAGAGATAGAATAGTGCTCTGAGCAGGCCTCCGCACCCTGGAGACTGTTCTCCGGGCGGCGCACCAAGCAGGTTGCCTCCCAGCGGTCCGGGTAGACCCCGCGACTGTGCTGGTAGACCACACAGCGATACTCGATAGACCAAGTATGCCGGTTAAGTGCCCGACGTAGCAGGGTGTCGAGCGCATCGTGGAAGTGACACCCGCGAGCAGCGTCGCGAGTGATGGGTCGAGCAACCCATCCTTCCGGCTCATGGTTAGCAGAGAAGTCAGTGTCATGGCTCGAGCTGTCGTCGCCACCTCCGTCATCTGGGTCTCCTCCAGCAGCTACTCCAGAAGCTGGGGCGCCCAGTGGTGGTGCAGGGGGCGCCTCCAGAGGAAGCACAGGGGAGCAGCTCCTCACAGACTCTATCTCTTGGTGGAGCGAGAAAGAAGAGCTCTGCTGCTCCTGTCGTCGACGTTCCTGCTCCTCATGCAGGCGGTGGTGCAGTCTCTCCAAGTGGCTGGACTGTCCGGCCACGGGACGGCGAAGCGGACGCTCAGCAAGGCGGGAGGGTAAGAAGGGGATGACGGACTTTCGTGCAGTGTGTCTAAGTCGAGCCATCTACAAAAGACATCGCAAGCAAAAGGGTGAGGACAGAATTAATATGACCAGCAAGTAATGATCCATAAATAAATGAAGGATTGGAGTAAAACATAATTTTCAGTAAGGTATATTATATAGTAGAACATAGGTTTGGTCGGTATGACCAACTTTTGAAGGGATATCAAAGTCAAGGTAGGGACAGAGGTCTATAGTCCTTAGAACGACCATTCTACTCTAGGTTAGCGGTCCTACAGTCAGCACGGCTTTGATACCACTTATGTCACACCCGGTTTTAGAAGGCAAACCGAATGCGAACCATGTACGTGCCAGGATCAGTTATTCACGTACACAGCAGTTACATAACATGGACATCATCACACAGTGTTCAAAATAGTATTAAAAGGGAAATAATAGTCGATTACATCATACGTCTGAGACGTCCATATAGTCCTTACAATAAATCAAAGTGCGGAAAAGAAACGTAGATAACCGCGGCCTTCACAGGCAGCCGACTGGGGGTTGCCGCTAACCCACGCCTAGAACTCGTCGTAGTCTTGGAACTCCTGGAAGTCTCCTTCCACAGCTTCATCTTCGCCTGAGCAGTGGTTGCAATGCTGACAACCTGGGGATGGGGGGGGGGGTTTGGTGTGTAGAGCAAGGGTGAGTACACATCAACATGCTCAGCAAGTATCCTGTTTGGCTGTAGTGGACTAGCTTTATGTGGGGGTAAGTCAAGCAGTTGCTTTTAGTTGGTCAGATTATTATTTACTAATAGAAAGCCATGTTTTAGCTTTAACCCAAGTTATTAGCCCGATGTACCCTTTCCAAACGGAAAGAATACCACTTACCAGCACCATAGTCATAACCAAAACCATCGATCTCATAGCCATCTGTACCAAAGTATCTCTGATCAAGTACCACTAATCACTGGAGCTCCCTTGGCCGCTCATAACCGCGAGCACGGCTGATATATCAGTTTTCAAACACTCTGCAGAGGTTGTGCACTTTACCCACAAGCCGTGATTCCCATTCTGCCCGGAGATCATGACTCTCCATTGATCACTACCAAGGTGACCCAGCAGGGCATCACTACGTAGCCTTTACAAAGATTCCCCGGGGCTGTAGCCACCCGTTAGGTTTCCTAAATGCACCGTACTCCTCCCCAAGGGGCGAACCCAAACTTGGCAGAGCGAGCCGCATACACCGAGCCCCATTGACGGCACGACGGCTAAGTGAACTACACCTCGGATCCTCTAATTATTCAGCTAAGGGCATCCCATTCCACCCTCATGGTTGCACTGTTTTCCCGGGCGGTCATCCATAGAACAGGTCCTTACGGAGAGGCACTCGAGAAACCGCTCGAGCCCCCTTGATGACCACAAGTACAACATCATAATAAGAGAAGGGGAAACAGCGTATCATAGATAATCTCATCATGTTCATTGATTAGAGTTTGAGCAATAGCATAAAGCTAAACAATAATAATCCAACCCAGATAGGTAAACAAGGATATGGATAACAAAAGCTAGTAAATCCTTAGGCATAAATGTGTAAAGCGGGAGGTGAATTAAATAATGAATAGGACAGAGATAGGTCAAGGGACACTTGCCTCCACCAACCGACTGCTGCTCAGGGGCTTCTCCTGCGAGTTCCTCGGGCTCTTCGACCGGATCGTTCTCTATGCGATTGCAAGCATACATACATTCATCCATTCAAATTGGGAAACAAACAGTACATCATACAAGGGAACAAATAAAGTGAATATGCATCAAGTATGACATTCGATATCGCATTCATTATGGTTAGAAAGAAACGGGAAAAGGTCTCGCGGGGGGTTAAAGCTTATGCACTAATGATTAGTTACAATTGGTTCTAACAAAAGAATTTAGTTATATGCACTAATGGAAACCTAGTCATTTTTAGTTGATCAACATTGAACTGGATAAATAATTGATTATATGAATTAATAGCGTAACGGAATTCTAAATTAAGTTTCCTATTTCAATAACATGAACAATGATTAGCCTGCCTAAAATAAAATAAATAACAATAAGAAAAGAACATAAAATAAAATAAAATAAACAATAAATAAATAAAAAAGGGGGGCGGTTGAACCGGTCGGGGGGCGGTTGAACCGGCCAGGGGCAGGGGCGGGGGCGGGGGCGGCCAAGCCGGCGGCGGGCGGCCGAGCTAGGGCAGGGGGGCGGCCGGGCTGGGCGCACAGGGGCGGCCGGGCAGGGGCGGCCGAAACGGCGGGGGGGCTGGGTCGGCCAAGGCGGCGGCCGAGCCGGCAGCCGAGCCGGCGGCCGAGCTGGGGCGCGGGGGCGGCCGAGCGACGGGGCCGATCCGGGGCAGGCAGGCGGCCGAGCGGCGAGGGCCGAGCCGGGTAGGGGGAAGGGGAGGGGAGATGGGGGAGGGAGGAGAGGGGGAGGGGGACCTCACCGGGGACGGGGACGGGCGGCCGAACCGGCGGCGAGCAGGGGCGGCGGCTAGGGTAGGGGCGGCGCCTAGGGCAGGGGCGGCGGCTATTGTGGGGAAGAGAGAGAATGGGAGGGAGAGAGAGGGATTTGGGGGAAAGGGGAGGGGCGGCTGGGCCAGTTGGGCCCAAAGGGGCGCGCGGGGGGGCGGCTGGGCCGGCCAGGGGCGGCCCACAGCGTGGGAGAGAGAAAAAGGGAGGAGAGAGAGAAGGAAAAAAAGAAAGAAAAGAAAAGAAAAAGAAAAAAAGGTTTTCTCCTTTTCGAAATCCGTTTTTCCTGGATGAATGCACTTACATTTTTAAGCAATCGAAAGAATGCATGGTTCGGCATGGTGCATCAAACAACATAAAGTATTTTAAGGTTTTTCTTAACACGGGAATTCCAAGCCGAACCCCGCTAAAACTTTGGAAAAGGTCAAGGTTTAGCGAGAGAACGAGAAAAGAAAAGAGTAACGCCTGAATTTGGTGAGAGAAAAGAAGAAAAAATTCTACCCCCAAATTCAGGGCGTTACATCACATGTCTTTAATTAAACAACAAAATGATCATATAGCAAAATTAGATGCTAAAATTGCCGAGCATAACTTAGAAAATGAAAAATTTAAATTTGCTAGAAGTATGCTCTATAGTGGGAGACGCCCTGGCATTAAAGATGGCATTGGCTTTCAACAGGGAGGCAATGTCAAACTTAATGCCCCTCCTAAGAAATTGTCCAACTTTGTTAAAGGTAAGGCTCCCATGCCTCAGGATAACGAGGGTTACATTTTATACCCTGCCGATTATCCCGAGGACAAAATTAGGAGAATTCATTCTAGGAAGTCTCACTCTGGCCCTAACCATGCTTTTATGTATAAGGGTGAGACATCTAGCTCTAGGCAACCAACCCGTGCTAAGTTGCCTAAAAAGAAAACTCCTAGTGCATCAAATGAACATAGCTTTTCATTCAAAACCTTTGATGCATCATATGTTTTGACTAACAAATCCGGCAAGGTAGTTGCCAAATATGTTGGGGGCAAGCACAAGGGGTCAAAGACTTGTGTTTGGGTACCCAAAGTTCTTGTATCTAATGCCAAAGGACCCAAAACCATTTGGGTACCTAAAGTCAAGAACTAAACGTGTTTTGTAGGTTTATGCATCTGGGGCTCAAGTTGGATTATCGACAGCGGGTGCACAAACCATATGACAGGGGAGAAGGAGATGTTCTCCTCCTACGAGAAAAACCAGGATCCCCAACGAGCTATCACATTCGGGGATGGAAATCAAGGTTTGGTCAAAGGTTTGGGTAAAATAGCTATATCCCCTGACCATTCCATTTCCAATGTTTTTCTTGTTGATTCATTAGATTACAATTTGCTTTCTGTATCTCAATTATGCAAAATGGGCTACAACTGTCTCTTTACTGATGTAGGTGTCACTGTCTTTAGAAGAAGTGATGATTCAATAGCATTTAAGGGTGTGTTAGAGGGTCAGCTATACTTAGTAGATTTTGATAGAGCTGAACTCGACACATGCTTAATTGCTAAGACTAACATGGGCTGGCTCTGGCATCGCCGACTAGCACATGTTGGGATGAAGAATCTTCATAAGCTTCTAAAGGGAGAGCACATTTTAGGACTAACCAATGTTCATTTTGAGAAAGACAGGGTTTGTAGCGCATGCCAAGCAGGAAAGCAAGTTGGTGCCCATCATCCACACAAGAACATCATGACGGCCGACAGGCCGCTTGAGCTACTCCACATGGATCTATTCGGCCCGATTGCTTACATAAGCATCGGCGGGAGTAAGTATTGTCTTGTAATAGTGGATGATTATTCTTGCTTCACTTGGGTGTTCTTTTTGCAGGAAAAATCTCAAACCCAAGAATCCTTAAAGGGATTCTTGAGACGAGCTCAAAACGAGTTCGGCTTAAGGATCAAGAAAATTAGAAGCGACAACGGGACGAAGTTCAAGAACTCTCAAATCGAAGGCTTTCTTGAGGACGAGGGCATCAAGCATGAGTTCTCTTCTCCCTACACGCCACAACAAAATGGTGTAGTGGAGAGGAAGAATCGAACTCTATTGGACATGGCAAGAACCATGCTTGATGAGTGATAGTCGCCTAGAGGGGGGGTGAATAGGGCGAAACTGAAATTTACAAATATAAACACAACTACAAGCCGGGTTAACGTTAGAAATAAAAACGAGTCCGCGAGAGAGGGTGGAAAACAAATTGCAAGCAAATGAAGAGTGTGACACGCGGATTTGTTTTACCGAGGTTCGGTTCGTGCAAACCTACTCCCCATTGAGGAGGCCACAAAGGCCGGGTCTCTTTCAACCCTTCCCTCTCTCAAACGGTCCCTCGGACCGAGTGAGCTTCTCTTCTCAAATCACTTGGGAATCAAACTTCCCGCAAGTACCACCACAAAATTGGTGTCTCTTGCCTCAATTACAAGTGAGTGTTTGATCACAAGAAAGAATGCGAAAGAAAAGAAGCGATCCAAGCGCAAGAGCTCAAATGAACACTACAAATCACTCTCTCTAGTCACTAAAGCTTTGTGTGGAGTTGGGAGAGGATTTGATCTCTTTGGTGTGCTTTGCAATGAATGCTAGCTCTTGTATAGGGGTTGGAAGCTGGAAAACTTGGATGCAATGAATGGTGGGGTGGTTGGGGTATTTATAGCCCTAACCACCAAACATGACCGTTGGTGGAGGCTGTCTGTCGTATGGTGCACCGGACAGTCCGGTGCACACCGGACATGTCCGGTGCGCCAGCCACGTCACCAATGCCGTTGGAATTTGACCGTTGGAGTTCTGACTTCTGGGCCCGCCTAGATGTCCGGTGCACACCGGACATGTACTGTTCAATGTCCGGTGCGCCAGTATGGGCGTGCCTGACTTCTGCGCGCTTCTGGCGCGCATTGAATGCGCCTGCAGGTGACCGTTGGCGCGAAGTAGTCGTTGCTCCGCAGTCGCACTGGACAGTCCGGTGTACACC
This sequence comes from Zea mays, assembly GCF_902167145.1. Taxonomy (NCBI): domain Eukaryota; kingdom Viridiplantae; phylum Streptophyta; class Magnoliopsida; order Poales; family Poaceae; genus Zea; species Zea mays. Next base: position 133,432,714 of record NC_050105.1, on the reverse strand, counting down.
GGACATGTCCGGTGAATTATAGCGGAGCAGCCGTTCTGAATTCCCGAGGCTGCCGAGTTCCAGAGCCGCGACTTTTTGGAGCACCGGACACTGTCCGGTGTACACCGGACACTGTCCGGTGTACACCGGTTAGTCCGGTGAATTTTTGCGCGCCGGCTCCGAGAATTTCCCGAGGCTGAGGAGTTCTGGGCGAAGTCTCCTGGTGCACCGGACACTGTCCGGTGCGCCACCGGACAGTCCGGTGCGCCAGACCAGGGAGCCTTTCGGGATGTCTTTTGCTCTCAATTTTGAACCCAACGATGGTCTTTTTAATTGGCTTGTTGTGAACCTTTGGCACCTGTATAACTTATACACTAGAGCAAACTAGTTAGTCCAATTATTTGTGTTGAGCAATTCAACCACCAAAATTATTTAGGAACCAGGTGTAAGCCTAATTCCCTTTCAATCTCCCCCTTTTTGGTGATTGATGCCAACACAAACCAAAGCAAATATAGAAGTGCATGAAAGCATCTAGGCCCCTGGTTGGTTTTAGTGATTAATGACAACGTAATATTATATGTGACTAACGTGTGTTTTGCAGAGACAAATGGTAAGTTAGGTCGCATGACAGGTAGAAGTACTACAACGATCCCGGAGATAAGAACTCGAAGCGACGGCTAAAACGACGGAACAAAAGGTGAAGGTCTAAAGAGTCCGAGTGTCAGGAGATGTGGACACTCGCGATTTAGTTAGGTCTTTTATTCTCTTTTAGCCGTACTATAAAGAGGGGTTTTCGATGAGTAGTTTGACCAAGAGAGTTCTAGTGTAGTGTTGGTGCACAATCACACTCATATACAGTGCTAGGTGTCACTCTAGAACTCACACACAAGTTAGAACGAAAACCGATTTGAAAATCAGCTGGAAAACAAGACTTAGTGTTTCTGGCTTTGGGGCACCGGACTGTCCGGTGTGCACCGGACTGTCCGGTGCACCCTCTGCCGGGTGGGGCCAGCCTGGTCCTCAGCAGAGTGTTCCCAGTCGTAGAAACCCGAGAGCGCAGCCTTCGGAAATGAATTTTAGCGGCACACCGGACACCGCACCGGACTGTCCGGTGTGCACCGGACAGTGAACTGTTCACTGTCCGGTGCGCCATGAGTCCAACGGCTAGCTGTCAGAACTAGCCGTTGGAAGTGACCGTTGGCGCACCGTTGGCGCACCGGTGGCGCATCGGACTGTCCGGTGCGCCATCGCGCAGCAAGTTTCCTGTAACGGCTAGTTGGTGGGTGAGGGCTATTTATACCCCTTCCACCCACCATATTCAATGACTTGCACTCCACATTTATTCCAGCACCTTGGTAGAGTATTGCAAGCACCAAAAGCTTAGTGAGGAGATTAGTGAATCATAATCCGCGCTTGTTCCTCATTAGAGCTAGTGAGAGCCACCTAGAGCACACTCCACTTGCATTAGGCTTCTCTTGGTCAAGCGAAAGTCTATGGCTTGTTACTCTTGGTGATCGGCATCACCTAGACGGCTTGGTGGCGTTGGGAGCTCGGTGATCACCGTGAAGATCTTGTTGGTGACCCGACTCAAGTTTGTAAGCGGTCTCGAGGGATCCACCGCGCCGGAGTGGCAAAGGATCATCTCGTAGTGAGCACTTGGTTCTTGCGAGGACCAAGGGGGAGCGATACCCTTGCGCGGGTGCTCCAACGAGGACTAGTGGAGAGTGCCGACTCTTCGATACCTCGGGAAAAATTGGAGGAGTCTTCTAAACTTTGCTTTACATTCCGCACTTAATTCAAGCTCTTTACTTTGTGTATTTGTTTAGCAAGTATTTGAAGCATTATTTTAGCCTTGTTACATTTCTAGTATTATTTTCTTAGTGCTAGTTGTTGGGGTGAAGTTGGGCTCTTGTTTAGCTCTTGCTTAGGTTTTAATTAGTGTTGATTTTTAGAAAAGCCCAATTCACCCCCCCTCTTGGGCATCGTGATCCTTTCAATTGGTATCAGGGCCTTGTTGCTCATAGATTAGCTTAACCGCTAGAGTTACGATGTCCGGTGGGGATGGACCTCCTCCCGTTTTTGATGGTGACGATTTTCCTTATTGGAAAATTCGTATGGAAGCATACTTAGAGGCTATAGACATTGGTGTCTATAAAGCCGCCACACAAGGGTTTCCCCAACCTAGAGATCCCACAAATCTTGTAGGTGATGAGTTCAATTATGAGAAATGGAATGCGAAGGCCAAAAACACCCTTTTTAGAGGCCTTTGCAAAGATGTGTTCAATAGAGTTCGGAATCATAAAAATGCTCATGATTTGTGGATGGACATTTGTGCTCTACACGAAGGAACTAGAAGTGAACGTGAGGAGAGATATCACATAGCTATGCGAAAGTTAAATTCTTTTGAAATGCTTACTAATGAAAATGCAAACGCTATGTACTCACGACTTAATATTCTTGTAGAGGAAGTCAATGGATTGGGGCTTACTCAAATCTCACAACCGGATGTTGTGAGGAAGATTCTCAGTGTCCTCCCAATAGACAAATATGGACACATTGTCACTGTGCTACATCAAATGGATCTTTCAGTTACCACACCTACACAAATTTTGGGAAAGATCAATGCCCATGAAATGTACATGCACATCAACAAAGAAGAATCATCTTCCAAAAGAAAGGATTTGGCTCTCAAAGCAAATCTTGAAAGAAAAGGAAAAGCAAAAATACAAGTTGAGGAAGAATCCTCAAGTGATGATGACCTTGATGCAAACATTGCCTTGATGGTAAGGAAGACCACCAAGATGTTGAAGAAGCTAAATAGAGAAGGCATCAAATTTGATTCAAGAAAGAAGAAGTTCTTTTCCAACAAAAGAAAGCCCATTTCTGAGATGGACTGCTACAACTGTGGTGAGCTTGGTCATCTTGCTCATCAATGCAACAAGCCCAAGAAGAACAAGTTCAAGGGCAAGAAAGAAGATGACAGCGATGATGAAAAGAAAGAAAAGAAATTCTTCAAAAGAAGGGATGGGAAGCAAAAGAGGTTCCACAAAAAGAAGAATGGAAAGGCTTATATTGTTGGCGACTGGCTCACCGACGTCGAATCATCAAGTGGATCTTCTTCAAGTGAAGAAGAGGATGATGAAAAAGTTGCGGCCATCGCCGGGGACTTCTCTTCACCACCACCATCGCCATCATCCACTTCTCACCTGTGCCTTATGGCTAGGGGTGAACGAAAGGTACAAAATGATATTAATATTGATGATGCTAGTGATAGTGATAGTGATGAAGAATTTGCTTCACCTTCATATGATGAGTTAGCTGACTTACTTAAAGAATATACTCAAATCATTAGAAAGTCAAAAGCTAAATGTGATAGGTTGAAAAATGAAAATGAATCTTTAAATGCCAAGTATGACATAGTTATGAAGGCTAGTGATGAAATAAAAGAAGAAAATAAAACTATGTCATCAACTGTAAATGAGCTCACAAACTCCCTAAAAGATGCTAAGGAGAAATATGACAAATTAAATGAAGCTAATAGGGAGTTGCAAAATAGACTAGTTAAGATCAAGGAAGACTATACTCAAATTAAATTTGATCATGACAATCTTCTTGTTGAAAATGAACTTTTATCTTGCAAAACACATGAGGCTATTAACCCTGTTGTTAAGCTTGATGTAGCAACCTCATGTGATGATTTGATTCAAGAAGAGCAAACTAGTCTACATGCTGAATTGACTGAAAAAGTTGAAGTCCTGACTTTAGACAACCAAAAATTGAAGAATTATTTGACTGATGCAACCACTAGAGGAAAAGTTGCTATTGAGAACAATGATTTCAACAATGAGTTGGCAGTGGATAATCAAAGGCTTAAGAATGAGGTCAAGAAACTAAAAAGTGAAAATGAACATCTTGCAACAAGTGTGCAAAAGTTCAACAAGGGTCAATACCTCCAAAATGAGCTGCTTATGAACACTGTTATGAAAAATAACAAGAGTGGTATTGGATACAATGCTTTTGTGCAAAAGAAAGCTATCACTCAATACAAGCCAATGCAGACTCACAAGCCTATCAAATGCTTTGAGTGTGGAAATGAAGGTCATTTTGCCCACAACTGCAAAGCTAAACCACCAACTCCCTTGCCTAAGCACTCAAGACCATTTGCTTTCAATGCTCACTATGTTCTAAGAAAGGTTGCAAATGGAAAGATTAAGGTTACATTCCTAGGTCCACCAAATAAGAGTAGACCTAGACAAATCTGGGTGGCAAAGTCCTTAATTGAGAGAGTCACTGGTCCTATGCAATATAGGGCTCTCAAAACTCAAGCTTGAATTGTCTGTGAATGTAGGTGAACTACAAGACCGGTGGGAGCCATTGGGTTATTGACAGTGGATGCACACAACATATGACAGGCAACCCACGGATGTTCACCTCATTAGATGAGAATGTTGATGGTCAAGATAAAATCACATTTGGAGACAACTCAAAAGGAAAAGTACAAGGACTTGGCAAGGTGGCAATCTCAAATGATTTATCAATATCAAATGTTCTCTTAGTTGCACCTTTGAGCTTCAATTTATTATCAGTAGGACAACTCTGTGATCTTGGACTTCAATGCTTATTCACTCCATCAGAGGTTATTGTAACAAAAATGGATGATGAATCAATGGTATTCAAGGGTTTTAGATACAACAACCTCTACTTAGTGGATTTCACTTCAGAAGATGCAGACTTAAGAACTTGCCTCTTCACCAAAGCTTCTCTTGGATGGCTTTGGCATAGGAGGCTTGCACATGTTGGAATGAGCACACTCAAGAAGGTATTAAAGAAAGATATGGTTAGAGGATTAAAGGATGTGGTGTTTGAAAAAGACAAGCCATGCAGTGCATGTCAAGCTGGAAAGCAAGTTGCTAATACTCATCCTACTAAAGCTTTCATGTCAACATCAAGGCCACTGGAACTACTACATATGGATTTATTTGGACCTACAAATTATGTCAGTGCCGGTGGCAACCTCTACTGTCTAGTGATTGTTGATGATTTCTCAAGATACACCTGGGTGTTCTTTCTCCATGACAAATCTGAAGTTGCATCTATATTCAAGAAGTTTGCCAAGAAAGCTCAAAATGAATTTGATTGCAAGATTAAGAAGATTAGAAGTGACAATGGCAAAGAATTTGACAACACCAACATTCATGAGTACTGTGATGAAATTGGGATCAAGCATGAAGTATCTGCCACATATACACCTCAACAAAATGGAGTTGTTGAAAGGAAAAATAGGACCTTGATCACTCTTGCAAGAACAATGATTGATGAGTATAACACACCGGAGAGGTTTTGGGCTGAAGCTGTCAACACTGCTTGCTATGCATCAAACAGGCTATTTCCTCACCGGCTACTTGCGAAGACTCCTTATGAACTGCTAAATGGGAAAAAGCCAGACGTCTCTTTCTTCCGGGTGTTTGGGTGCAAATGCTACATCTACAAAAAACGCCATCATCTAGGGAAGTTTCAAAGACGTTGTGATATTGGTTTTCTTTTGGGTTATTCATTAAAGTCCAAAGCATATCGAGTATTCAACCATGCCACTGGCGTGGTAGAAGAAACATATGATGTGGAATTTGATGAGACTAATGGCTCCCAAGGAGCACTTGAAAATCTTGATGATGTAGGTGATGAGCCACTTAGGGAAGCAATGAAGAACATGCCTATTGGAGCTATCAAACCAAAAGAAGATGAAGAAGAGGTGCAAATCATTGACATGCCTTCTTCATCAAATGTATCACAAGATGATGAAAAAGATGAGAGGCATGCAAATGAAGATACATTTGTCTCTCATGAACAAGCAAGGGTACAAGCCGAAGATGTTGATGCTCCAAGATCTTCTTCCCAAGTGGTTGACAGGAGAAACTCATCACTACTTCAAGCTCATCCTCAAAACCAAATCATCGGGAGTCCTTCACAAGGGGTTATTACTCGATCACATAGACATGCTAATTTTATTGAACATCACTCTTTTGTTTCTTGTGTTGAGCCTACTTGTATAGATGAGGCGCTACAGGATCCGGACTGGGTGAATGCCATGCATGAAGAACTTAACAACTTCACCCGTAACGAAGTTTGGACCCTGGAGAAGCCCCCACAAGATGCAAGAATCATTGGAACAAAGTGGGTGTTCAGAAACAAACAAGATGATCAAGGTGTGATTGTAAGAAACAAGGCAAGACTTGTCGCAAAGGGATTTTCTCAAGTTGAAGGCTTAGATTTTGGAGAGACCTTTGCACCGGTTGCTCGACTGGAAGCCATCTGTATCCTACTTGCATATGCATCATGTTATGATATAAAACTTTATCAAATGGATGTAAAAAGTGCATTTTTAAATGGCTTCATAAATGAACTTGTATATGTTGAGCAACCGCCTGGATTTGAAGACCCTAGATATCCTAACCATGCTTACAGGTTGTCCAAGGCGCTTTATGGGCTAAAGCAAGCTCCAAGGGCTTGGTACGAGCGTCTTCGCGATTTCCTCATCGAAAAGGGCTTCAAAATCGGGACCGTCGACACAACTCTCTTCACAAAGAAACATAACGGTGATATTTTCATTTGTCAAGTATATGTTGATGATATAATCTTTGGCTCGACAAATGACTGTCATTGCAAGGAATTTGGTGAGTTGATGTCGAAGGAGTTCGAGATGTCAATGATTGGTGAGCTAACATACTTCCTCGGCTTTCAAGTCAAGCAAATGAAAGATGGTAACTTTCTCTCACAAGAGAAGTATACCAAAGACTTGTTGAAAAGATTCAACATGGAGAAGTGCAAACAAATCAAGACCCCCATGCCTACAAATGGACATCTCGACTTAGATGAGGGAGGTAACCCGGTTAATCAAACTCTCTACCGTTCTATGATTGGTAGTTTATTATACCTTACCGCATCTAGGCCCGATATCATGTTTAGTGTCTGCATGTGTGCTAGATTTCAATCTAATCCTAAGAAAGCTCATCTTCGCGCTGTTAAGAGAATTCTTAGGTATCTCAAGCACACCACAAGCGTTGGACTGTGGTATCCCAAAGGAGCTACTTTTGATTTAATTGGCTATTCCGATTCGGATTATGCCGGTTGCAAGATTGATAGGAAAAGTACTTCTGGGGGATGCCATCTGCTTGGTAGATCACTAGTTTCATGGACATCCAAAAAGCAAAATAGTGTTGCCTTGTCAACTGCCGAAGCGGAATACATTGCCGCAGGTGCTTGTTGCACACAGATTTTATATATGAAACAAACTCTTCTAGACTATGGCGTAGTTCTAGAAAAAGTACCTTTGTTGTGTGACAATGAGAGTGCTGTTAAAATTGCTAATAATCCTGTACAACACTCTCGCACCAAGCACATTGATATCCGTCATCACTTCCTTAGAGATCATGTTGCTAAAGGAGATATTGTTTTAGAAGGAGTGAGATCGGAAGATCAATTAGCAGATATTTTCACTAAGCCTCTTGATAAGACCCGCTTTTGCATGTTGAGAAATGAACTAAATATTCTTGATCTCAGAAATTTTATGTGAAATGTCAAATGGTGTTGTCACTTGCATTGCATATTTAATTTCTTGTATTGCATCTAGGGCTTGTCTAACCTAGTTGAGATAACCGCCAATAAAGCGAGTGAAAAAGCTTAACTCGGGTCAAACTTGACAAGTCTTAGTTTTAAGCTTTTAGCACTTAAATTCTTACTTTCATGCAATTATTGGTTCTTGAAATATGCATGAGGTACTGCACTTAGGGGGAGTATTCAAAACTCAAATCACTCTTGAAAACCCCTAGCGCAAGCCCAAATGCAAATTTCACCATTTGCCTATTTTCTCTAAAAATTATCTAGCCTATGGCAAAATATTTTGAAAAGTATATGAGGGTGCCAATACCTGTCCCAACAAGTGTTCTTTTGTGTGATTATAAGTTGGGATTTGGTTTGGTTAGGAGTTAGATAGAAAAATTCAAAATTTTCCAAACTCCCCTCTGTCTGGGCTCACCGGACAGTCCGGTGTGCACCGGACACTGCACTGTGCAATGTCCGGTGCACCGGCAGCCGCGCGCAAAATCTCTCTTTTCCTGTGCGCTGTCCAGTGGTTCACCGGACATCTACTATGCGCTGTCCGGTGTGCACCGGACAGGCACTGTAGACTGTCCGGTGTGCCCATCTCGCGTTTTAAAAAACAGCCTCCAGCCCGAGCCGAGCCAGAGGCTCTCTGGTTGTTCTTTTCTCCCAGCCGCCCAGTCTCTGTTCTTGGCGATTCCTGGCGCCCGCCGTCGCCTCTGCTCTCCGGCGGCCTCCATCTCCGGCGGCGTCCATCTCCGGCGACCTGCGCCCCCTTCTGCTCCCCCTCCGTGAGCAGCCCCCTGTCCTCTCTCTCTCTCTCTCTCTCTTTTCTCTGTAAGTGAGGCAGTAAACACCACCTTTTGAAAATCTTCAAATTCCTGTGAATCCAATTGTTGAAATGTGTTTATGTACCTCCATTGTGTATCCCTGCAAACCTTTAGCTCCTTCGGGAGGGCATTCCCACCTCAAATGACTATATTCCTAAAACCCTAAATCCCCGCCCACCAAGTGTTCGGTGAAATGCCCAAACCAGCCAAACTTGCTCCAATTGAACCCAAATTTTTCAGGCACTTTCACCACACTTCCAGTAACCTACTTGCCAAATTTCACGCCAATCCGAGATCCCAGGCTTTAATTTCACCAAAATTCCCGTTTTGCGCGATCGTTTCCGAGCCGAGTGCCCAAAACCCTTTTTCTTCGCCAAAATTCAAACCAAGCACTCACTTCACTCATATTGACCTATCTAAACCTATTCGTGAAGTATCGGCTCAATCCCATATCGTTTCGTGCCTCAATTCAAATTCCAATCATCCTATATCACTATTTGTCTGTCAACGTCGTTTTCACGTCGTTTGACTTTTGATCGTTCTGTCTCGTGCCATTTCTCTCTGTGTATGTATTTATTCACATTTCATATGCTTATGATTATGTGACTAATACGTGCTCACCTCTTCTGTCATTTCAGTGACCTTGTGTGACCGTGTGGTGTCTCCCGTCCTGCCTGGATCGTCACCTCTCGTGTGACCTTTCCAGGTAGACATCTCTCTCTTTGCTAAATCTATCAGTCACTATTTGCTCTGTGCTTAGTCTCTCTATCTCATTTGCAGACTTTAGTTCAGGATGCCGCGCACGAAGAATCCGTCGGCATCAGGGGGTGGCGATGACGAGGACCCTCGTCGCCCCTTCAGGCAGGTGAAGGGGAAGACTGTTTTTTTGGAGCAGCAGGAAGGCCGCAAGAAGCGGCGTTCGGACAGAGAGGCTCGTGCAGCAGCAGCAGCTGCAGCAGCCGCTGCACAGACAGCACTTGGAGATCAGCCGGATGTTCCCTCAGATCAGATTGCTTTCCGTGCTCGTCGTCTCGCCTCCCGGTCTCGCTCCTCCACTCACACCTCCGCTTCCACTCCGCCACCCACTCTGCCTGCTCCAGTCACTCCTATTGCTCCATCCACCTCCACTGCCATACCCCCTACCAGCACTACGCCAGCTTCCACTGCTTCCCCTGCCCCCGCTCCCGCTTCAGCTCCTCCTGTTCCTCCACCTCGCTTCCGGGAGCGTGATGAGACTGAGGTCCGTCCACTGGTTTCGGATCCTCGTCTTTTTGATCTTCAGCGTGCTACTGCAGCCCGGGTACGTCGGTTCAGGTACGTACCCGTGGAGTCTTGGCTGCCAGCTCAGAGAGACCCAGCAGCAGGAGTTCTTTTCAGCACTCGGATTCAGGAGTCTTTCTTCAGGGCTCAGATGTCTGCTCAGATTGCGCTACGAGTTCACCGCCTATTGGATCTTCCAGCCTTCTTGCTAGCAGCCGGTGCTGAGTCTGAAGCGCATCTCACCTATTTGCCAGGCCTTCTGTCATTTCTAACTATCAGCGGCAGATATGTTGAGGAGTGGGTCCGCGTCTTCTATGCCTCTGTTTGGATTGACCCGGATCATCATTGGATGAGGTTCCGCTTTGAGCGCGAGGATGTCACGATCACTGCCAGTCAGATCAGACAGCTTTTTGGATTCCCTGAGTCGACTACTCGCCTCCACAGTCTCTGCTACGGCACTTCAGATCCTCCACGTCGCCCTCACGGCGGTGTGGCTCCAGGGACAGCTCACGTCGCGGCTCTGTTCCGCCCACCTTTTTCAGATGGGTCGCGACGTTCTCCAGCCGACTTCACTACTGCAACGAAGTACTTGTATGAGCTCGTCAGACGGACACTCCTGCCTAGGATGGGATACAGGGAGGCTACTACTCATATTCAGCTTTGGCTCCTTGGTGCCCTGGTATCCCACTCTGAGTTTGATGTTGTGGACTTTCTGATCTGTGAGATTGAGGATACTGTTCTAGATGGGATTCGTGCTCGACGGCAGCTACCGTATGCTCACTACTTATGTCATATCTTTGCGCAGCTGGTTCAGCCACCTCGTTTTCAGAGTACCCTTGAGGCCTCACGCCTTGTGTTTGGATCTTACCGTCCTGCTCCAGAGATTCCAGTGCCAGCTTATGCTCCTGTGTTTGACACTCAGGCCGAGGATGCTGCACTTCGACAGTTTGACACCCAGGGTGCAGCAGCTGATGATGATGATGATGATGATGATTTTGGGATTCCTCCTCCGCCTCCGCCTCCTATGCCTCCACGCTCCCATGATCATGAGGCTGGGAGCTCTAGTGCTGCCCCTGCTACCCCTCAGGCTATGGACCCTGCTCTAGCTTCGATTCTTCAGACTCTCACTCAGCAGCAGGCTCAGCTGGCAGCCGAGCAGGCCCGTATGTCCGAGAGGATGCTCTCAATGTTTCAGACTATGCAGGACAGGCAGGATTCACTTCAGCAGCAGCTTATTCAGGATAGGGCAGAGAATAGGGCATTCATGGCCCTCATGCTTCAGCAGTCTGGTATCTCAGTACCTCCAGTTCAGTCTGCTCCGCCTTCTTCGCTTCACGCTCCAGTGGTGCCTTCGATCTTGTCTGCACCCCCTGCTGTCACTTCTCCGCTCCGGCCGGTCACCTTGGCGTTCACTTCTCCGGTTCTCAGCTCTATCTGCCCGCAGCCGCCAGTGCCACCAGCATCTGCTGTTACCACTACCGCTGTGGCAGTATCTGTGACCGCTTCTGTTCCGGTAGCTCCTGCAGCGCTGCCTGCGTCCGAGTCAGTACCAGCTCCAGCTTCTACCGCAGATCCTGGATCCGAGACTGACTCTGACCCTCCATCGGCGTTCGCTCTGCTACCTCGACCTCGACCGGATGCGCCCCCGCCGCCTCCTCCTGCATCAGATGTTTAGGTCCCTTTTGGTGTTTGACGCCAAAGGGGGAGAGATATGAGTTGTGAGAGCTAGGGGGAGTTAGAGAGTTAGTAGAGAGTCAGTGTCCTTTTGATGTAATATTTGTGCCTGCTACTCTCTGTACTAGCTTTATGTTTTTGGCTCACAAACTCGTCATATACTCTCGTTGCTTTTGGTTGACTGTGTGTATTACGTTTTCACCTTATATCATATCACCAGTCTTCTAGCTCTTGTTTCATTAATTTACTTTCTCTTTTATATGAACAAGAATCTTATGATGTGTATGCGCTCACTCTTTTCATTATGGTACACATTCTTTCTGTCAAAGATTACTGAGTATAACTAACCATTCTTTCTATTGACAGAATCTTCAAAACAAACTACTCTCACAAAACTTGTAGGGTTGTCATCAATCACCAAAAAGGGGGAGATTGAAAGCATCTAGGCCCCTGGTTGGTTTTAGTGATTAATGACAACGTAATATTATATGTGACTAACGTGTGTTTTGCAGAGACAAATGGTAAGTTAGGTCGCATGACAGGTAGAAGTACTACAACGATCCCGGAGATAAGAACTCGAAGCGACGGCTAAAACGACGGAACAAAAGGTGAAGGTCTAAAGAGTCCGAGTGTCAGGAGATGTGGACACTCGCGATTTAGTTAGGTCTTTTATTCTCTTTTAGCCGTACTATAAAGAGGGGTTTTCGATGAGTAGTTTGACCAAGAGAGTTCTAGTGTAGTGTTGGTGCACAATCACACTCATATACAGTGCTAGGTGTCACTCTAGAACTCACACACAAGTTAGAACGAAAACCGATTTGAAAATCAGCTGGAAAACAAGACTTAGTGTTTCTGGCTTTGGGGCACCGGACTGTCCGGTGTGCACCGGACTGTCCGGTGCACCCTCTGCCGGGTGGGGCCAGCCTGGTCCTCAGCAGAGTGTTCCCAGTCGTAGAAACCCGAGAGCGCAGCCTTCGGAAATGAATTTTAGCGGCACACCGGACACCGCACCGGACTGTCCGGTGTGCACCGGACAGTGAACTGTTCACTGTCCGGTGCGCCATGAGTCCAACGGCTAGCTGTCAGAACTAGCCGTTGGAAGTGACCGTTGGCGCACCGTTGGCGCACCGGTGGCGCACCGGACTGTCCGGTGCGCCATCGCGCAGCAAGTTTCCTGTAACGGCTAGTTGGTGGGTGAGGGCTATTTATACCCCTTCCACCCACCATATTCAATGACTTGCACTCCACATTTATTCCAGCACCTTGGTAGAGTATTGCAAGCACCAAAAGCTTAGTGAGGAGATTAGTGAATCATAATCCGCGCTTGTTCCTCATTAGAGCTAGTGAGAGCCACCTAGAGCACACTCCACTTGCATTAGGCTTCTCTTGGTCAAGCGAAAGTCTATGGCTTGTTACTCTTGGTGATCGGCATCACCTAGATGGCTTGGTGGCGTTGGGAGCTCGGTGATCACCGTGAAGATCTTGTTGGTGACCCGACTCAAGTTTGTAAGCGGTCTCGAGGGATCCACCGCGCCGGAGTGGCAAAGGATCATCTCGTAGTGAGCACTTGGTTCTTGCGAGGACCAAGGGGGAGCGATACCCTTGCGCGGGTGCTCCAACGAGGACTAGTGGAGAGTGCCGACTCTTCGATACCTCGGGAAAAATTGGAGGAGTCTTCTAAACTTTGCTTTACATTCCGCACTTAATTCAAGCTCTTTACTTTGTGTATTTGTTTAGCAAGTATTTGAAGCATTGTTTTAGCCTTGTTACATTTCTAGTATTATTTTCTTAGTGCTAGTTGTTGGGGTGAAGTTGGGCTCTTGTTTAGCTCTTGCTTAGGTTTTAATTAGTGTTGATTTTTAGAAAAGCCCAATTCACCCCCCTCTTGGGCATCGTGATCCTTTCAGTGCATATTTGAACTAGTTTGCATAATGTAAGTGCAAAGGTTGCTTGGAATTGAGCCAATCTAAACACTTACAAAATGTGCATGGATCGTTTCTTTCTTATTTAACATTTTGGACCACGCTTGCACCACATGTTTTGTTTTTGCAAAATCTTTTGTAAATCCTTTTCAAAGTTCTTTTGCAAGTAGTCAAAGGTAAATGAATAAGATTTTGCAAAGCATTTTCAAGATTGGAAATCTTCTCCCCCTGTTTCAAATGCTTTTCCTTTGACTAAACAAAACTCCCCCTGAATGAGATCCACCTCTTAGTGTTCAAGAGGGTTTTGATATATCATTTTTGAAATACTACTTTCTCCCCCTTTTGAACATAATAGGATACCAATTGAAAATACTCTTGAAAAACTAAGTTTTTGAAATTGGTGGTGGTGCGGTCCTTTTGCTTTGGGCTCATACTTTCTCCCCCTTTGGCATGAATCGCCAAAAACAGAATCATTAGAGCCCTCGAAGTACTTTATTCCCCTTGGGTCATAAATAAATGAGTTAAGATTGTACCAAAGACGAAGTTCTTTTTCTCTCTTCCCCAAAGATGGAGAGTGGCTTGGAGCGACAGCGAGGGATGAGTTACGGAGTGGAAGCCTTTGTCTTCGCCGAAGACTCCAATTTCCTTCCAATACACCTATGACTTGGTTTGAAATAGACTTGAAAACACATTAGTCATAGCATATGAAAGAGACATGATCAAAGGTATATAAATGAGCTATGTGTGCAAATCAACAAAAGAAGTTCCTAGAATCAAGAATATTTAGCTCATGCCTAAGTTTGTTAAAAGTTTGTTCATCAAGTGGCTTGGTAAAGATATCGGCTAATTGATCTTTAGTGTTAATGTAAGAAATCTCGATATCTCCCTTTTGTTGGTGATCCCTAAGAAAGTGATACCGAATGGCTATGTGTTTAGTGCGGCTATGCTCGACGGGGTTATCCGCCATCTTGATTGCACTCTCATTATCACATAGCAAAGGGACTTTGGTTAATTTGTAACCGTAGTCCCGCAGGGTTTGCCTCATCCAAAGCAATTGCGCGCAACAATGGCCTGCGGCAATGTACTCGGCTTCGGCGGTGGAAAGAGCGACCGAATTTTGCTTCTTTGAAGCCCAAGACACCAAGGATCTTCCCAAGAACTGGCAAGTCCCCGATGTGCGCTTCCTGTTGATTTTACACCCCGCCCAATCGGCATCCGAATAACCAATTAAATCAAATGTGGATCCCCTAGGATACCAAAGCCCAAACTTAGGAGTATAAGCCAAATATCTCAAGATTCGTTTTACGGCCGTAAGGTGAGCTTCCTTAGGGTCGGCTTGGAATCTTGCACACATGCATACGGAAAGCATAATATCCGGTCGAGATGCACATAAATAGAGTAAAGAACCTATCATCGACCGGTATACCTTTTGATCCACGGACTTACCTCCTGTGTCGAGGTCGAGATGCCCATTAGTTCCCATGGGTGTCTTGATGGGCTTGGCATCCTTCATTCCAAACTTGTTTAGAATGTCTTGAGTATACTTCGTTTGGCTAATGAAGGTGCCCTCTTGGAGTTGCTTCACTTGAAATCCCAAGAAGTACTTCAACTCCCCCATCATAGACATCTCGAATTTCTGTGTCATGATCCTACTAAATTCTTTACATGTAGACTCGTTAGTAGACCCAAATATAATATCATCAACATAAATTTGGCATACAAACAAGTCATTTTCAAGAGTTTTAGTGAATAGAGTAGGATCGGCCTTTCCGACTTTGAAGCCATTAGCGATAAGGAAATCTCTAAGGCATTCATACCATGCTCTTGGGGCTTGCTTGAGCCCATAAAGCGCCTTAGAGAGTTTGTAGACATGGTTAGGGTACTCACTATCTTCAAAGCCGGGAGGTTGCTCAACATAGACCTCTTCCTTGATTGGTCCATTGAGGAAAGCACTTTTCACGTCCATTTGGTAAAGCTTGAAGCCATGGTAAGTAGCATAGGCTAATAATATGCGAATTGACTCAAGCCTAGCTACGGGTGCATAGGTTTCACCGAAATCCAAACCTTCGACTTGGGAGTATCCTTTGGCCACAAGTCGAGCTTTGTTCCTTGTCACCACACCATGCTCATCTTGCTTGTTGCGGAAGACCCATTT
This sequence comes from Zea mays, assembly GCF_902167145.1. Classification (NCBI taxonomy): domain Eukaryota; kingdom Viridiplantae; phylum Streptophyta; class Magnoliopsida; order Poales; family Poaceae; genus Zea; species Zea mays. Next base: position 133,417,298 of record NC_050105.1, on the reverse strand, counting down.
GGTTCCTACAACATTTTGATTAGGACGTGGAACTAAATGCCATACCTCATTTCTAGTGAAGTTGTTGAGCTCCTCTTGCATCGCCACCACCCAATCCGAATCTTGGAGTGCTTCCTCTACCCTGTGTGGCTCAATAGAGGAAACAAAAGAGTAATGCTCACAAAAATGTGCAACACGAGATCTAGTAGTTACCCCCTTATGAATGTCGCCGAGGATGGTGTCGACGGGGTGATCTCGCTGGATTGCTTGGTGGACTCTTGGGTGTGGCGGCCTTTGCTCTTCATCCTCCTTGTCTTGATCATTTGCATCTCCCCCTTGATCATTGCCGTCATCTTGAGGTGGCTCATTTGCTTGACCTTCTTCTTCATCAACTTGAGCTTCATCCTCATTTTGAGTCGGTGGAGATGCTTGCGTGGAGGAGGATGGTTGATCTTGTGCATTTGGAGGCTCTTTGGATTCCTTAGGACACACATCCCCAATGGACATGTTCCTTAGCGCGATGCACGGAGCCTCTTCAATACCTATCTCATCAAGATCAACTTGCTCTACTTGAGAGCCGTTAGTCTCATCAAACACAACGTCACAAGAAACTTCAACTTGTCTAGTGGACTTGTTAAAGACTCTATATGCCCTTGTGTTTGAATCATATCCTAGTAAAAAGCCTTCTACAGTCTTAGGAGCAAATTTAGATTTTCTACCTCTTTTAACAAGAATAAAACATTTGCTACCAAAGACTCTAAAATATGAAATATTGGGCTTTTTACCGATTAGGAGTTCATATGATGTCTTCTTGAGGATTTGGTGTAGATATAACCGGTTGATGGCGTAGCACGCGGTGTTGACCGCCTCAGCCCAAAACCGATCCGAAGTCTTGTACTCATCAAGCATGGTTCTTGCCATGTCCAATAGAGTTCGATTCTTCCTATCCACTACACCATTTTGTTGTGGCGTGTAGGGAGAAGAGAACTCATGCTTGATGCCCTCCTCCTCAAGGAAGCCTTCAATTTGAGAGTTCTTGAACTCCGTCCCGTTGTCGCTTCTTATTTTCTTGATCCTTAAGCCGAACTCATTTTGAGCCCGTCTCAAGAATCCCTTTAAGGTTTCTTGGGTTTGAGATTTTTCCTGCAAAAAGAATACCCAAGTGAAGCGAGAATAATCATCCACTATTACAAGACAATACTTACTCCCGCCGATGCTTATGTAAGCAATCGGGCCGAATAGATCCATGTGGAGTAGCTCAAGCGGCCTGTCGGTCGTCATGATGTTCTTGTGTGGATGATGAGCTCCAACTTGCTTTCCTGCCTGACATGCGCTACAAATCCTGTCTTTCTCAAAATGAACATTTGTTAGTCCTAAAATGTGTTCTCCCTTTAGAAGCTTATGAAGATTCTTCATCCCAACATGGGCTAGTCGGCGGTGCCAGAGCCAACCCATGTTAGTCTTAGCAATTAAGCATGTGTCGAGTTCAGCTCTATCAAAATCTACTAAGTATAGTTGACCCTCTAACACACCCTTAAATGCTATTGAATCATCACTTCTTCTAAAGACAGTGACACCTACATAGTAAAGAGACAGTTGTAGCCCATTTTGCATAATTGAGATACGGAAAGCAAAGTGTAATCTAAAGAATCTACAAGAAAAACATTGGAAATAGAATGGTCAGGAGATATAGCTATTTTACCAAGACCTTTGACCAAACCTTGATTTCCATCCTCGAATGTGATAGCTCGTTGGGGATCTTGGTTTTTCACATATGAGGAGAACATCTTCTTCTCCCCTGTCATGTGGTTTGTGCACCCGCTGTCGATTATCCAACTTGAGCCCCCGGATGCATAAACCTACAAAACAATTTTAGTTCTTGACTTTAGGTACCCAAACGGTTTTGGGTCCTTTGGCATTAGAAACAAGAACTTTGGGTACCCAAACACAAGTCTTGGAGCCCTTGTGTTTGCCCCCAACAAATTTGGCAACTACTTTGCCGGATTTGTTAGTCAACACATAAGATGCATCAAAAGTTTTAAATGAAAGACTATGTTCATTTGATGCACTAGGAGTTTTCTTCTTAGGCAACTTAGCACGGGTTGGTTGCCTAGAGCTAGATGTCTCACCCTTATACATGAAGGCATGATTAGGGCCAGAGTGAGACTTCCTAGAATGAATTCTCCTAATTTTGTCCTCGGGATAACCGGCAGGGTATAAAATGTAACCCTCGTTATCCTGAGGCATGGGAGCCTTGCCCTTAACAAAGTTAGACAATCTTTTAGGAGGAGCATTAAGTTTGACATTGTCTCCCCTTTGGAAGCCAATGCCATCCTTGATGCCAGGACGTCTCCCATTATAGAGCATACTTCTAGCAAATTTAAATTTTTCATTTTCTAAGTTATGCTCGGCAATTTTAGCATCTAATTTTGCTATATGATCATTTTGTTGTTTAATTAAAGTCATGTGATCATGAATAGCATCAACATCAATATCTCTACATCTAGTACAAATAGATACATGCTCAACTATAGATGTAGGAGGTTTGCAAGATTTTAATTCTACAACCTTAGCATGTAATATGTCGTTTTCACTTCTAAGGTTAGAAATAGTAACATTGCAAACATCAAAATCTTTAGCCTTAGCAAGCAATTTTTCATTTTCATTTCTAAGGCTATCAAGTGAAATGTTCAAATCTTTAATCCTAGCAAGTAAATCATCATTATTATCTCTAGGATTGGAACTTGAAACATTACAAATATGAGAATCAACCTTAGCTAAAAATTAGCATTCTCATTTCTAAGGTTGTCTATAGTCTCATGGCAAGTGCTTAGCTCACTAGACAATTTTTCACATTTTTCTACTTCTAGAGCATAAGCATTTTTAACCTTAACATGCTTCTTATTTTCTTTAATAAGGAAGTCCTCTTGGGTGTCCAAGAGATCATCCTTTTCATGAATGGCACTAATCAATTCATTAAGTTTCTCTTTTTGTTGCATGTTGAGGTTGGCAAAAAGGGATCGCAAGTTATCTTCCTCATCACTAACATTTTCATCACTAGAGGATTCATATCTAGTGGAGGATTTAGATTTAACCTTCTTCTTTTGCCGTCCTTTGCCATGAGGCACTTGTGGCCGACGTTGGGGAAGAGGAGTCCCTTGGTGACGGCGATGTTGGCGGCGTCCTCGTCGGAGGAGGAGTCGGTGGAGCTCTCGTCGGAGTCCCATTCGCGGCACACGTGGGCATCGCCGCCCCTCTTCTTGTGGTACCTCTTCTTTTCTCTCCTCTTGCCCTTCTTGTCGTTATCCCTGTCACTATCACTTGATAATGGACATTTGGCAATAAAGTGACCGGGCTTACCACACTTGTAGCAAACCTTCTTGGAGCGGGACTTGTAGTCTTTCCCCCTCCTTTGTTTGAGGATTTGGCGGAAGCTCTTGATGACGAGCGCCATTTCCTCATTGTCGAGCTTGGAGGCGTCGATTGGTTGTCTACTTGGTGTAGACTCCTCCTTCTTTTCCTCCGTCGCCTTGAATGCGACGGGTTGAGCTTGAGAGCACCTAGAGGGGGGGTGAATAGGTGATCCTGTAAAACTTCAAAACTTAAGCCACAAAAAACTTGTTAAGTGTTAGCACAATTATGGCCAAGTGGCTAGAGAGGAGTCAAAACACAATAACCACAAGAAATCAATCACAGAGATGACACGGTGGTTATCCCGTGGTTCGGCCAAGTACAAAACTTGCCTACTCCACGTTGTGGCGTCCCAACGGACGAGAGTTGCACTCAACTCCTCTCAAGTGATCCAATGATCAACTTGAATACCACGGTGTTCTTGCTTTTCTTTTCTCAATCCCGTTTGCGAGGAATCTCCACAACTTGGAGCCTCTCGCCCTTACAAAAGATGTTCACAGAGAATCACAGAGCAAGGGAGGGATTAGCAACTCACACACGACACAAAGATCACAGCGAATACGCACACACAAGACCCAGACTTGAGCTCAAGAGACTAGCACACTAGAACGGAGCTCAAATCACTAGAATGTCGAACAAGTGCGCAAGATTGATGTGTGAGTGATCAAGAGTGCTCAAGGAATGCTTGGTTCTCTCCTCCATGCGCCTAGGGGTCCCTTTTATAGCCCCAAGGCAGCTAGGAGCCGTTGAGAACAAATCTGGAAGGCCATCATTGCCTTCTGTCGTCGGGCGCACCGGACAGTCCGGTGCACACCGGACACTGTCCGGTGCCCGATTTCTTTCCTTAACAGGCGCAGCCGACCGTTGCCGACTGTTGCAGATCTGGCGCACCGGACAGTCCGGTGCACACCGGACAGTCCGGTGCCTTCTTCCGACCGTTGGCCAGACCACGTGTCGCGCGCAGATTCCGCGGCCGACCGTTGGCTCGGCCGACCGTTGGCTCACCGGACAGTCCGGTGCACACCGGACAGTCCGGTGAATTTTAGCCGTACGCCGTCGGCAAATTCCCGAGAGCGGCGTCTTCAGGTCGAGGCAACCTGGCGCACCGGACACTGTCCGGTGCACCACCGGACAGTCCGGTGCCCCAGACCGAAACAGCCTGTTGGCTGTACACAGCCAACATTCTCCTTTTCTTCTTGTCTCTGTTTCTAACACTTAGACAAATATATTAGTACACAAAACCAATGTACTAAGGCTTAGAAACATACCTTTACTTGTGATTTGCACTTTGTTCATCCATGGGCATAGATTCACATTTAAGCACTTGTGTTGGCACTCAATCACCAAAATACTTAGAAATGGCCCAAGGGCACATTTCCCTTTCAATCTCCCCCTTTTTGGTGATTTATGCCAACACAACATAAAGCAACTAGAACAAGTGCAAAATCACTTCAAATAAAACTCAAATTCATTTTGATTCACTTTGGCATATATGGATCATCCTTTGCCACCACTTGGTTTGTTTTTGCAAATCAAACTCAAATCTCTATCTCTAAGTCAACCACACATGTTGAAGCATAAAGAGAGTCATTCCAAAAGAGATTGATCAAAGATTTCAAGAACTCCCCCTTTTCCCATAATCAACATTTCTCCCCACAAGAAACCAACTTTTGATAAAAGAGACAATACAAGAGTTTTGACAAACTAGACAAACCAAAAGCTCTATTTTACTATTTTCAAAATTTCTCAAGTGGTAGCTGATCCATTTATTGCTTTGGCCTTTATTTTCTCCCCCTTTGGCATCAAGCACCAAAACGGGATCAATCTTGGCCCTATAACCCCATTGCCTCACCAAAATCTTCAATAAGAGCAAATGGCAATAAGAGTACGTGAGATGAACTTGGAATAAGTTACCCTCTCATCGGAGTGCAGTGGAAGTCGTTCATGGTCCAAGTCCACCTTTTCCCTTTCAAATCTCCTTCGAGACTAAATCAAGCAAACTCAACTACATAGTTAGTCTCAAAGGGTCAAGTTGTAACACATCTCCCCCTAAACATGTGCATCACTTTGCAACGGACTTGTGAGATCCAGGGAGTGTTTGTACAACTTGAGCACCACAATAAGCAACAAAATGCAATATGAACATGATCAAAGGCATAAACACATGTATGCTACAATTCAATCCAAGTTCCGCGAATCTAAGACATTTAGTTCACTACGCAACCTGCAAAAGGTCTTCTCATCTAGAGGCTTGGTAAAGATATCGGCTAGCTGGTTCTCGGTGCTAACATGAAACACTTCGATATCCCCCTTTTGCTGGTGGTCTCTCAAAAAGTGATGCCGGATGTCTATGTGCTTTGTGCGACTGTGTTCAACAGGATTTTCCGTCATGCGGATAGCACTCTCATTGTCACATAGGAGTGGGACTTTGCTCAGATTGTAGCCAAAGTCCCGGAGGGTTTGCCTCATCCAAAGTAGTTGCGCGCAACACTGTCCTGCGACAACGTACTCGGCCTCAGCGGTGGATAGGGCAACGGAAGTTTGTTTCTTAGAGTTCCACGACACCAGGGACCTTCCTAAGAATTGGCACGTCCCCGATGTGCTCTTCCTATCGACCTTACATCCAGCATAGTCGGAGTCTGAGTATCCAACCAAGTCAAAGGTAGACCCCTTTGGATACCAGAGCCCGAAGCAAGGCGTAGCAACTAAATATCTAAGGATTCGCTTCACGGCCACTAAGTGACATTCCTTAGGATCGGATTGAAATCTAGCACACATGCATACACTAAGCATAATATCCGGTCTACTAGCACATAAATAAAGCAAAGAACCTATCATTGACCGGTATGCTTTTTGATCAACGGACTTACCTCCTTTGTTGAGGTCGGTGTGTCCGTCGGTTCCCATCGGAGTCTTTGCGGGCTTGGCATCCTTCATCCCAAACCGCTTTAGCAGATCTTGCGTGTACTTCGTTTGGGAGATGAAGGTGCCGTCCTTGAGTTGCTTCACTTGGAACCCAAGGAAGTAGTTCAACTCGCCCATCATCGACATCTCGAATTTCTGCGTCATCACCCTGCTAAACTCTTCACAAGACTTTTGATTAGTAGAACCAAATATTATGTCATCGACATAAATTTGGCACACAAACAAATCACCATCACATGTCTTTGTAAAAAGAGTTGGATCGACTTTCCCAACCTTGAAAGCATTAACAATTAGAAAGTCTCTAAGGCATTCATACCATGCTCTTGGGGCTTGCTTAAGTCCATAGAGCGCCTTAGAGAGCTTACACACATGGTCGGGGTACCGTTCATCCTCGAAGCCAGGGGGTTGCTCCACGTACACCTCCTCCTTGATTGGCCCGTTGAGGAAAGCGCTCTTTACATCCATTTGGTACAACCTGAAAGAATGATGAGCGGCATATGCTAGCAAGATTCGAATTGATTCTAGCCTAGCCACAGGAGCAAAAGTCTCCTCGAAATCCAAACCTACGACTTGGGCATAACCTTTTGCCACAAGTCGAGCCTTGTTTCTCATCACCACTCCGTGCTCGTCTTGTTTGTTGCGGAACACCCACTTGGTTCCCACAACATTTTGCTTAGGACGAGGCACCAGTGTCCAAACTTCATTCCTCTTGAAGTTGTTGAGCTCCTCCTGCATGGCCAACACCCAGTCCGGATCTAGCAAGGCCTCCTCTACCCTGAAAGGCTCAATAGAAGAGACAAAGGAGTAATGCTCACAAAAATTAACTAATCGAGACCGAGTAGTTACTCCCTTGCTAATGTCACCCAGAATTTGGTCGACGGGATGATCCCTTTGAATCATCGCTCGAACTTGGGTTGGAGGTGCCGGTTGCGCTTCTTCCTCCATTACATTATCAACTTGTGCTCCCCCTTGATCACACGCCTCCACTTGAGGTACCTGTTCGTCATCTTGTGTTGGGGGATGCACCATGGTTGAGGAAAAAGGTTGATCTTGCTCCAAGTGTTCCTGTGGTCGCACATCACCAATCGCCATGGTGCGCATAGCGGCCGTTGGAACATCTTCTTCATCTACATCATCAAGATCAACAACTTGCTCTCTTGGAGAGCCATTAGTCTCATCAAATACAACGTCGCTAGAGACTTCAACCAAACCCGATGATTTGTTGAAGACTCTATACGCCTTTGTATTTGAGTCATAACCTAATAAAAACCCTTCTACTGCTTTGGGAGCAAACTTAGAATTTCTACCTTTCTTCACTAGAATGTAGCACTTGCTCCCAAATACACGAAAGTAAGATACATTGGGTTTGTTACCGGTTAGTAGCTCATACGAAGTCTTCTTGAGGAGGCGGTGAAGGTAGACTCTGTTGATGGCGTGGCAAGCCGTGTTCACGGCTTCCGTCCAAAAGCACTCGGGGGTCTTGAACTCTCCTAGCATCGTCCTCGTCATATCGATGAGCGTCCTGTTCTTCCTCTCTACCACACCATTTTGCTGTGGTGTGTAGGGAGCGGAGAACTCGTGCTTGATCCCTCCCTCCTCAAGGAACTCCTCCACTTGAAGGTTCTTGAACTCGGACCCGTTGTCGCTCCTTATCTTTTTCACCTTGAGCTCAAACTCATTTTGGGCTCTCCTGAGGAAGCGCTTGAGGGTCCCTTGGGTTTCAGACTTATCCTGCAAAAAGAACACCCAAGTGAAGCGGGAAAAGTCATCAACAATAACTAGACCATACTTACTTCCTCCTATGCTCAGATAGGCGACGGGTCCGAAGAGGTCCATATGTAGCAGCTCCAGAGGCCTTGATGTGGTCATCACATTCTTGCTGTGATGCGCTCCTCCCACCTGTTTACCTGCCTGACAAGCTGCACAAGGTCTATCTTTCTCGAATTGAACGTTAGTCAAACCTATCACGTGTTCTCCCTTTAGAAGCTTGTGGAGGTTCTTCATCCCCACATGTGCTAAGCGGCGATGCCACAGCCAGCCCATGCTAGTCTTAGCTATTAAGCATGCATCTAGACCAGCCTCTTCTTTTGCAAAATCAACTAAGTAAAGTTTGCTGTCTAATACACCCTTAAAAGCTAGTGAACCATCACTTCTTCTAAAGACAGACACATCTACATTTGTAAATAGACAGTTATACCCCATGTTGCATAATTGACTAACAGATAGCAAATTATAACCAAGAGACTCTACTAAAAACACATTAGAGATAGAGTGCTCATTGGAAATTGCAATTTTACCTAACCCTTTTACCTTGCCTTGATTCCCATCACCGAAAATGATTGAATCTTGGGAATCCTTATTCTTGACGTAGGAGGTGAACATCTTCTTCTCCCCCGTCATATGGTTTGTGCATCCGCTGTCAATAATCCAGCTAGAACCCCCGGATGCATAAACCTGCAAGGCAAATTTAGGCTTGGGTTTTAGGTACCCAACTCATGTTGGGTCCTACAAGGTTAGCACAAATATTCTTAGGGACCCAAATGCAAGTTTTGTCTCCCTTGCATTTTGCCCCTAACTTCCTAGCAACTACTTTCCTATCCTTTCTATAAATAGCAAAGGAAGCATTTAAAGCATAATAAATTTTGGAAGGTTCATTCACTACTTTCCTAGGAGCATTATGAACTACATTTCTCCTAGGCATTTGGTGAACAACATTTCTTCTAAACGCATTTCTACCATGCATAACATGAGAACTAGAGGCAGTCATAGCATAAGAGTCATAAGCATGTGAATCAAAAACATCGTTACCTCTAAAAGCATTTCTAGAGTATCTCCTATCATAGTACATGAAAGCATGATTCTTCTTAACACTATTAGCCATAGGAGCCTTCCCTTTCTCCTTGGTGGAGATGGGAGTCTTATGGCTTGTTAAGTTCTTGGCTTCCCTCTTGAAGCCAAGCCCATCCTTAATTGAGGGGTGTCTACCAATAGTGTAGGCATCCCTTGCAAATTTTAGTTTTTCAAATTCACTCTTGCTAGTCTTAAGTTGGGCATTAAGACTAGCTAATTCATCATTCAATTTTGAAATGGAAACTAAGTGTTCACTACAAGCATTAATATCAACATCCTTACACCTAGTGCAAATTTCAACATGTTCAACACAAGAGTTGGATTTATTTGCTTCTACTAGTTTAGCATTTAAATCATCGTTTATGCTCTTTAAGTTAGAAATAGAATCATGGCATGTTGACACTTCACAAGCAAGCATTTCATTCCTCTTAATTTCTAATGCAAGGGATTTTTGAGCCTCTACAAACTTATCATGTTCTTCATACAACAAATCCTCTTGCTTTTCTAAAAGTATATTCTTTTCATTCAAGGCATCAATTAATTCATTAATTTTGTCTATCTTAGATCTATCTAAGCCCTTGAACAAACATGAATAATCTACTTCATCCTCATCACTAGATTCGTCCTCACTTGAAGAAGCATAGGTAGAGTTGCGAGTACATACCTTCTTCTCCCTTGCCATAAGGCATGTGTGACGCTCGTTTGGGAAGAGGGTTGATTTGTTGAAGGCGGTGGCGGCGAGTCCTTCATTGTCGGAGTCGGAAGAGGAGCAATCCGAGTCCCACTCCTTGCCTAGATGCGCCTCGCCCTTTGCCTTCTTGTAATGCTTCTTCTTTTCCCTCTTGTTTCCCTTTTCCTGGTCATTATCATTATCGGGGCAGTTAGCGATAAAATGACCAATCTTACCGCACTTGAAGCATGAGCGCTTCCCCTTCGTCTTGGTCTTGCTTGGCTGCCCCTTGTGACCCTTTAGCACCGTCTTGAAGCGTTTGATGATGAGAGCCATCTCTTCATCATTAAGTCCGACCGCCTCAATTTGTGCCACCTTGCTAGGTAGCGCCTCCTTGCTTCTTGTTGCTTTGAGAGCAAAAGGTTGTGGTTCGTTGATCGGTCCATTCAAGGCGTCGTCCACGTACCTTGCCTCCTTGATCATCATTCGCCCGCTGACGAATTTTCCTAAGACTTCTTCGGGCGACATTTTGGTGTACCTGGGATTCTCACGAATATTATTCACCAAATGAGGATCAAGAACGGTAAAGGACCTTAGCATTAGTCGGACAACGTCGTGGTCCGTCCATCGCGTGCTTCCGTAGCTCCTTATTTTGTTGATAAGGGTCTTGAGCCGGTTGTATGTTTGAGTTGGCTCCTCGCCCCTTATCATCGCGAACCGTCCAAGCTCGCCCTCCACCAACTCCATTTTGGTGAGCAAGGTAGCGTCATTTCCCTCATGAGAGATCTTGAGGGTATCCCAGATTTGCTTGGCGTTATCCAAGCCACTCACTTTGTTATATTCATCCCTGCACAATGAAGCTAGAAGAACAGTAGTAGCTTGTGCATTCTTATGGATTTGCTCATTAATGAATATAGGACTATCCGAACTATTAAAGTGCATTCCACTATCTACAATCTCCCATATACTAGGATGGAGAGAGAATAGGTGACTACGCATTTTGTGGCTCCAAAATCCGTAGTCCTCCCCATCAAAGTGTGGGGGCTTGCCGAGTGGAATGGAAAGCAAATGTGAATTTGAACTTTGCGGAATACGAGAGTAGTCAAAAGAAAAGTTAGAATTAACCGGTTTCCTTTGCTCGTAGTCGTTGTCCTTTTGGGAAGAGGAAGATTCGTCGCTGTCGTCGTAGTAGACGATCTCCTTGATGCGCCTTGTCTTCTTCTTCTTCCCTTCCTTCCGTCTATGGCCCGAGCCGGAGTCGGTAGGCTTGTCATCTTTGGGCTCGTTGACGAAGGACTCCTTCTCCTTGTCGTTGATCACGATTCCCTTCCCCTTAGGATCCATCTCTTCGGGCGGTTAGTCCCTTTCTTGAAGAGAATGGCTCCGATACCAATTGAGAGCACCTAGAGGGGGGGTGAATAGGTGATCCTGTAAAACTTGAAAACTTAAGCCACAAAAAACTTGTTAAGTGTTAGCACAATTATGGCCAAGTGGCTAGAGAGGAGTCAAAACACAATAACCACAAGAAATCAATCACAGAGATGACACGGTGGTTATCCCGTGGTTCGGCCAAGTACAAAACTTGCCTACTCCACGTTGTGGCGTCCCAACGGACGAGAGTTGCACTCAACTCCTCTCAAGTGATCCAATGATCAACTTGAATACCACGGTGTTCTTGCTTTTCTTTTCTCAATCCCGTTTGCGAGGAATCTCCACAACTTGGAGCCTCTCGCCCTTACAAAAGATGTTCACAGAGAATCACGGAGCAAGGGAGGGATTAGCAACTCACACACGACACAAAGATCACAGCGAATACGCACACACAAGACCCAGACTTGAGCTCAAGAGACTAGCACACTAGAACGGAGCTCAAATCACTAGAATGTCGAACAAGTGCGCAAGATTGATGTGTGAGTGATCAAGAGTGCTCAAGGAATGCTTGGTTCTCTCCTCCATGCGTCTAGGGGTCCCTTTTATAGCCCCAAGGCAGCTAGGAGCCGTTGAGAACAAATCTGGAAGGCCATCCTTGCCTTCTGTCGTCGGGCGCACCGGACAGTCCGGTGCACACCGGACACTGTCCGGTGCCCGATTTCTTTCCTTAACAGGCGCAGCCGACCGTTGCCGACTGTTGCAGATCTGGCGCACCGGACAGTCCGGTGCACACCGGACAGTCCGGTGCCTTCTTCCGACCGTTGGCCAGACCACGTGTCACGCGCAGATTCCACGGCCGACCGTTGGCTCGGCCGACCGTTGGCTCACCGGACAGTCCGGTGCACACCGGACAGTCCGGTGAATTTTAGCCGTACGCCGTCGGCAAATTCCCGAGAGCGGCGTCTTCAGGTCGAGGCAACCTGGCGCACCGGACACTGTCCGGTGCACCACCGGACAGTCCGGTGCCCCAGACCGAAACAGCCTGTTGGCTGTACACAGCCAACATTCTCCTTTTCTTCTTGTCTCTGTTTCTAACACTTAGACAAATATATTAGTACACAAAACCAATGTACTAAGGCTTAGAAACATACCTTTACTTGTGATTTGCACTTTGTTCATCCATGGGCATAGATTCACATTTAAGCACTTGTGTTGGCACTCAATCACCAAAATACTTAGAAATGGCCCAAGGGCACATTTCCCTTTCAGAGCTTCGGATGTGGATGGATCATCAAGCTCGTTGATCTTCCTCGAGCCTTCGATCATGCACTCAAAACTTACAAAATTCCCGATTACTTCCTCGGGGGTCATTAGTGTATATCTTGGGTTGCCACGAATTAATTGTACTTGAGTGGGGTTAAGGAAAATAAGAGATCTTAGAATAACCTTAACCATTTCGTGGTCATCCCATTTCTTGCTCCCGAGGTTGCGCACTTGATTCACCAAGGTCTTGAGCCGGTTGTACATGTTTTGTGGCTCCTCCCCTTTGCGAAGCCGGAACCGACCGAGCTCCCCCTCGATCGTCTCCCGCTTGGTGATCTTTGTGAGCTCATCTCCTTCGTGTGCGGTTTTGAGCACATCCCAAACCTCCTTGGCGCTCTTCAACCCTTGCACTTTGTTATACTCCTCTCTACTTAGAGAGGCGAGGAGTATTGTTGTTGCTTGAGAGTTGAAGTGCTCGATTTGGGCTACCTCATCCTCATCATAGTCTTCATCCCCTACGGATGGTACCTGTGCACCAAACTCAACAACATCCCATATACTTTTGTGGAGTGAGGTTAGATGAAATCGCATTAAATCACTCCACCTAGCATAATCTTCAACATCAAATGTTGGTGGTTTGCCCAATATGACGGAAAGTAAAGGTGTATGTTTAGAAATGCGAGGGTAGCGTAAGGGAATCTTACTATACTTCTTGCGCTCTTGGCGCTTAGAAGTGACGGACGCCGCGTCGGAGCCGGAGGTGGATGTTGATGAAGAGTCGGTCTCGTAGTAGACCACTTTCCTCATCTTCTTTTTCTTGTCCCCACTCCGACGAGGCTTGTGAGAAGAGGATTTTTCATTCTTCTCTTTGTGTGAAGAAGATTTCTTCTCCTTCCCTTTGGAGGAGTCTTTCTTCTTCTCCTTCCTCTTCCCCTTGTTGCGGGACTCTTCCGATGAAGCCTTCCCGTGACTTGTAGTGGGCTTTTTCGCCGGTCTCCATCTCCCTCTTGGCGAGTTCTCCCGACATCACTTCGAGCGGTTAGGCTCTAATGAAGCACCGTGTTCTGATACCAATTGATAGTCGCCTAGAGGGGGGGTGAATAGGGTGAAACTGAAATTTACAAATATAAACACAACTACAAGCCGGGTTAGCGTTAGAAATAAAAACGAGTCCGCGAGAGAGGGTGGAAAACAAATTGCAAGCACATGAAGAGTGTGACACGCGGATTTGTTTTACCGAGGTTCGGTTCGTGCAAACCTACTCCCCGTTGAGGATGCCACAAAGGTCGGGCCTCTTTCAACCCTTCCCTCTCTCAAACGGTCCCTCGGACCGAGTGAGCTTCTCTTCTCAAATCACTTGGGAATCAAACTTCCCGCAAGGACCACCACACAATTGGTGTCTCTTGCCTCAATTACAAGTGAGTGTTTGATCACAAGAAAGAATGCCAAAGAAAAGAAGCGATCCAAGCGCAAGAGCTCAAATGAACACTACAAATCACTCTCTCTAGTCACTAAAGCTTTGTGTGGAGTTGGGAGAGGATTTGATCTCTTTGGTGTGCTTTGCAATGAATGCTAGCTCTTGTATAGGGGTTGGAAGCTAGAAAACTTGGATGCAATGAATGGTGGGGTGGTTGGGGTATTTATAGCCCCAACCACCAAACATGACCGTTGGTGGAGGCTGTCTGTCGTATGGTGCACCGGACAGTCCGGTGCACACCGGACATGTCCGGTGCGCCAGCCACGTCACCAATGCCGTTGGAATTTGACCGTTGGAGTTCTGACTTCTGGGCCCGCCTGGATGTCCGGTGCACACCGGACATGTACTGTTCAATGTCCGGTGCGCCAGTATGGGCGTGCCTGACTTCTGCACGCTTCTGGCGCGCATTGAATGCGCCTGCAGGTGACCGTTGGCGCGAAGTAGCCGTTGCTCCGCAGTCGCACCGGACAGTCCGGTGTACACCGGACATGTCCGGTGAATTATAGCGGAGCAGCCGTTCTGAATTCCCGAGGCTGCCGAGTTCCAGAGCCACGACTTTTTGGAGCACCGGACACTGTCTGGTGTACACCGGACAATCCGGTGAATTTTAGCGCGCCGGCTCCGAGAATTTCCCGAGGCTGAGGAGTTCTGGGCGAAGTCTCCTGGTGCACCGGACACTGTCCGGTGCGCCACCGGACAGTCCGGTGCGCCAGACCAGGGAGCCTTTCGAGATGTCTTTTGCTCTCAATTTTGAACCCAACGATGGTCTTTTTAATTGGCTTGTTGTGAACCTTTGGCACCTGTATAACTTATAGACTAGAGCAAACTAGTTAGTCCAATTATTTGTGTTGGGCAATTCAACCACCAAAATTATTTAGGAACCAGGTGTAAGCCTAATTCCCTTTCAATGAGTACAAGACTTCGGATCGGTTTTGGGCCGAGGCGGTCAACACCGCCTGCTACGCCATCAACCGATTATATCTACACCGAATCCTCAAGAAGGCATCCTATGAACTCCTAACCGGTAAAAAGCCCAACATTTCATATTTTAGAGTCTTTGGTAGCAAATGCTTTATTCTTGTTAAAAGAGGTAGAAAATCTAAATTTGCTCCTAAGACTGTAGAAGGCTTTTTACTAGGATATGATTCAAACACAAGGGCATATAGAGTCTTTAACAAGTCCACTGGACAAGTTGAAGTTTCTTGTGACGTTGTGTTTGATGAGACTAACGGCTCTCAAGTAGAGCAAGTTGATCTTGATGAGATAGGTAATGAAGAGGCTCCATGCATCGCGCTAAGGAACATGTCCATTGGGGATGTGTGTCCTAAGGAATCCGAAGAGCCTCCAAATGCACAAGATCAACCGTCCTCCTCCACGCAAGCATCTCCACCGACTCAAAATGAGGTTGAAGCTCAAGTTGATGAAGTAGAAGATCAAGCAAATGAGCCACCTCAAGATGACGGCAATGATCAAGGGGGAGATGTAAATGATCAAGACAAGAAGGACGAAGAACAAAGACCGCCACACCCAAGAGTCCACCAAGCAATCCAAAGAGATCACCCCGTCGACACCATCCTCAGCGACATTCATAAGGGGGTAACTACTAGATCTCGTGTTGCACATTTTTGTGAGCATTACTCTTTTGTTTCCTCTATTGAGCCACACAGGGTAGAGGAAGCACTCCAAGATTCGGATTGGGTGGTGGCGATGCAAGAGGAGCTCAACAACTTCACTAGGAAAGAGGTATGGCATTTAGTTCCACGTCCTAACCAAAATGTTGTAGGAACCAAATGGGTCTTCCGCAACAAACAAGATGAGCATGGTGTGGTGACAAGGAACAAAGCTCGACTTATGGCCAAGGGATACTGCCAAGTCGAAGGTTTGGATTTCGGTGAAACCTATGCACCCGTAGCTAGGCTTGTGTCAATTCGTATATTATTGGCCTATGCTACTTACCATGGCTTTAAGCTTTATCAAATGGACGTGAAAAGTGCCTTCCTCAATGGACCAATCAAGGAAGAGGTCTATGTTGAGCAACCTCCCGGCTTTGAAGATAGTGAGTACCCTAACCATGTTTACAAACTCCCTAAGGCGCTTTATGGGCTCAAGCAAGCCCCAAGAGCATGGTATGAATGCCTTAGGGATTTTCTTTTCACTAATGGATTCAAAGTCGGAAAGGCCGATCCTACTTTATTCACTAAAACTCTTGAAAATGACTTGTTTGTATGCCAAATTTATGTTGATGATATTATATTTGGGTCTACTAACGAGTCTACATGTGAAGAATTTAGTAGGATCATGACACAAAAATTCGAGATGTCAATGATGGGGGAGTTGAAGTACTTCTTGGGATTTCAAGTGAAGCAACTCCAAGAGGGCACCTTCATTAGCCAAACAAAGTATACTCAAGACATTCTAAACAAGTTTGGGATGAAGGATGCCAAGCCCATCAAGACACCCATGGGAACTAATGGGCACCTCGACCTCGACACGGGAGGTAAGTCTGTGGATCAAAAGGTAATACCGGTCGATGATAGGTTCTTTACTCTATTTATGTGCATCTCGACCGGATATTATGCTTTTCGTATGCATGTGTGCAAGATTCCAAGCCGACCCTAAGGAAGCTCACCTTACGGCCGTAAAACGAATCTTGAGATATTCAGTTTATACTCCTAAGTTTGGGCTTTGGTATCCTAGGGGATCAACTTTTGATTTGATTGGTTATTCGGATGCTGATTGGGCAGGGTGTAAAATCAATAGGAAGAGCACATCGGGGACTTGCCAGTTCTTGGGAAGATCTTTGGTGTCTTGGGCTTCAAAGAAGCAAAATTCGGTCACTCTTTCCACCGCCGAAGCCGAGTACATTGCCGCAGGCCATTGTTGCGCGCAATTGCTTTGGATGAGGCAAACCCTGCGGGACTACGGTTACAAATTAACCAAAGTCCCTTTGCTATGTGATAATGAGAGTGCAATCTAGATGGCGGATAATCCCGTCGAGCATGGCCGCACTAAGCACATAGCCATTCGGTATCACTTTTTAAGGGATCACCAACAAAAGGGAGATATCAAGATTTCTTACATTAATATTAAAGATCAATTAGCCGATATCTTTACAAAACCTCTTGATGAACAAACTTTTAACAAACTTAGGCATGAGCTAAATATTCTTGATTCTAGGAACTTCTTTTGCTAAAATACACACATAGCTCATTTATATACCTTTGATCATGTCTCTTTCATGTGCTATGACTAATGTGTTTTCAAGTCTATTTCAAACCAAGTCATAGGTATATTGAAAGGAAATTGGAGTCTTCGGCGAAGACAAAGGCTTCCACTCCGTAACTCATCCTTCGCCGTCGCTCCGTGCATCTCTCCATCTTTGGTGGAAAGAGCAAAAGGACTTCGTCTTTGGTATAATCTTCACTCATTTACTTATGACCAAAGGGGGAGAGAGTAATAAAAGGGCTCTAATGATTCCGTTTTTGGCGATTCATGCCAAAGGGGGAGAAATTATGAGCCCAAAGCAAAAGGACCGCACCACCACCTAATTTTAAAATTGGAGATTTTCAAATTGGTATCTTATTGTGTTCAAAAGAGAAAGTTGTATTTCAAAAATGATATATCAAAACCCTCTTGAACACTAAGAGGAGGATCTCATTTAGGGGGAGTTTTGTTTAGTCAAAGGAAAAGCATTTAGAACAAGGGGAGAAAATTTCAAATCTTGAAAATGCTTTACAAAATCTTATTCATTTACCTTTGACTATTTGCAAAAGAATCTTGAAAAGGATTTACAAAAGAATTTGCAAAAACAAAACATGTGGTGCAAGCGTGGTCCAAAATGGTAAAAATGAAGAAACAATCCATGCATATCTTGTAAGTATTTATATTGGCTCTATTCCAAGCAACCTTTGCACTTACATTATGCAAACTAGTTCAATTATGCACTTCTATATTTGCTTTGGTTTGTGTTGGCATCAATCACCAAAAAGGGGGAGATTGAAAGGGAATTAGGCTTACACCTAGTTCCTAGATAATTTTGGTGGTTGAATTGCCCAACACAAATAATTGGACTAACTAGTTTGCTCTAGTGTATAAGTTATACAGGTGCCAAGGTTCACACTTAGCCAATAAAAAGACCAAGTATGGGGTTCAACAAAGAGAGCAAGGGACAACCGAAGGCACCTCTGGTCTGGAGCACCGGACAGTGTCCGGTGCACCACCGGACAGTGTCCGGTGCACCAGAGGACTCCAACTCAAACTCGCCACCTTCGGGAATTTCCTGAGGCGCTCCGCTATAATTCACCGGACTGTCCGGTGTACACCGGACAGTGTCCGGTGCTCCAAGGAACGGCGCCTCAGGAACTCGCCAGCTTCGGGAAACTGCGACGGCTGCTCCGCTATAATTCACCGGACTGTCCGGTGAACCAGCAGAGCAACGACTACTTCGCGCCAACGGTCACGTGCAGGCGCATTTAATGCGCGCCAGAAGCGCGCAGAAGTCAGGCACGCGCGCGACGGTGCACCGAACAATCTACAGTACGTGCCTGGTGTGCAACGGACAGCCAGGCGGGCCCAGAAGTCAGAAGCTCCAACGGTCGAATCCCAACGGCCTGGTGACGTGGCTGGCGCACCGGACATGTCCGGTGTGCACCGGACTGTCCGATGCACCATACGACAGTCAGCCCCACCAAACGGCTAGTTTGGTTGTTGGGGCTATAAATACCCCAACCACCCACCATTCATTGCATCCAAGTTTTCCACTTCTCAACCACTTACATGAGCTAGGCATTCAATTCTAGACACACCCAAGTGATCAAATCCTCTCCAATTCCACTCAAGGCTTTAGTGATTAGCGAGAGAGATTTGTCGTGTTCTTTTGAGCTCTTGCGCTTGGATTGCTTCTTTCTTTCTCACTTGTTCTTGTGATCAAAACTCCATTGTAATCAAGGCAAGAGGCACCAATTGTGTGGTGGCCCTTGCAGGGAATTTATGTTCCCGGTTTTGATTTGAGAAGAGAAGCTCACTCAGTCGGAAGGACCGTTTGAGAGAGGGAAAGGGTTGAAAGAGACCCGGTCTTTGTGACCACCTCAACGGGGAGTAGGTTTGCGAGAACCGAACCTCGGTAAAACAAATCCTTGTGTCACACTCCTTATTTGCTTGAGATTTGTTTTGCACCCTCTCTCGCGGACTCGTTTTTATTACTAACGCTAACCCGGCTTGTAGTTGTGTTTATATTTGTAAATTTCAGTTTCGCCCTATTCACCCCCCCTCTAGGCGACTATCACTTATATACAGAGATAACCTTAACTTAATAGCTAAGTGTCGGGTACCATAATTAGGGGTACCCCCAACACTCCTAAACTCGGCTGGTAATCGCCATTAGCGCAAACTGCAGAGACTAATGGGCGCAATTTAGGTCAAGGCTTCGTCTACTCAAGAGACGCAATCTCGCCTCGCCCGAGCCCAGCCTCGGGCGAGAACAGTTGTCGGCGTTTCGAGACCGGGGGGTCCCCGAGCCGACGAGTGAGTATGCTGCGTGCCCCAGCCCAGATGGGTCGAGCGCGTGGGCGAGCGCGAAGGGGGGAGAGGCGAGGTGGCCGGAGACGGGCGTGAGAGAGGTGGAGATCCCGCGGCCTTCGTGTTCGTCCCGCGCCCAGGTCGGGTGCGCTTGCAGTAGGGGGGTTACAAGCGTCCACGCGGGTGAGGGAAGCGAGCGGCCCCAAGAGAGCGCCTGTCTCGTCCTCGTCCCCGCGTGGCCAACCTTCTCTAAGAAGGCCCTGGTCCTTCCTTTTATAGTCGTAAGGAGAGGATCCAGGTGTACAATGGGGGGGTGTAGCAGAGTGCTACGTGTCTAGCGGAGAGAGAGCTAGCGCCCTAGGTACATGCCAATGTGGCAGCCGGAGAGGTCTTGGCACCTTGCTGGCGTGATGTCGTGGCTGTCGGAGGAGCAACGGAGCCTGGCGGAGGGACAGCTGTTGGAGCGGTCGAGTCCTCACTGACGTCGCCCTGCTTCCGTAAGAGAGCTGAGAGCCGCCGTCGTCACAGAGCTTGTGGGGCGCCATCATTGTCCATCTGGCGGAGCTAGCCAGATGGGACGCCGGTCTTGTTCTCCGTGACCCGAGTCGGCTCGGGGTAGGATGATGATGGCGCTCCTTGTTGACGTGGCGGGCCTGCGCCCTAGGTCGGGCGACGTGGGGGCTCCTCCGAAGCCGAGGTTGAGTCTGTCTTTTGTTGCCGAGGCCGAGTCCGAGCCATCGGGTCGGGCGAGGCGGAGGTCGTTCGGCCGAGGCCAGGGCGGAGTCCGAGCCCTGGGTCGGGCGAGGCGGAGTTTCATCGTCTTCTGGGGCTGAGCCCGAGTCCGAGCCCTGGGTCGGGCGGAGCGGAGTTCGCCGTCTTCCGGGTCTTAGCCTGAGTCCGAGCCCTGGGTCGGGCGGAGCGGAGTTCGCCGTCTTCCGGGTCTTAGCCCGAGTCCGAGCCCTGGGGTCGGGCGGAGCGGAGTTCGCCGTCTTCCAGGTCTTAGCCCGAGTCCGAGCCCTGGGGTCGGGCGGAGCGGAGTTCGCCGTCTTCCGGGTCTTAGCCCGAGTCCGAGCCCTGGGGTCGGGCGGAGCGGAGTTCGCCGTCTTCCGGGTCTTAGCCCGAGTCCGAGCCCTGGGGTCGGGCGGAGCGGAGTTCGCCGTCTTCCGGGTCTTGGCCCGAGTCCGAGCCCTGGGGTCGGGCGGAGCGGAGTTCCCTATGGCGCCTTTGGCAAGGCCTGACTGCCTGTCAGACTCACTCTGTCGAGTGGCACTGCAGTCGGAGTGGCGCAGGCGGCGCTGTCCTTCTGTCAGACTGGTCAGTAGAGCGGTGGAGTGACGACGGTCACTTCGGCTCTGCCGGGGGGCGCATGTCAGGATAAAGGTGTCAGGCCACCTTTGCGTTAAATGCTCCTGCAACCTGGTCAGTCGGCACGGCGATTTAGTCAGGGTTGCTTCTAAGCGAAGCCAGGGCCTCGGGCGAGCCGGAGGTGTGTCCGCCGTTAAAAGGGGGGCCTCGGGCGAGACGGAAGTCTCTCGAGGTCGGCTGCCCTTGGCCGAGGCTAGGCTCGGGCGAAGCGTGATCGAGTCACTCGTGTGGACTGATCCCTGACTTAATCGTACCCATCAGGCCTTTGCAGCTTTATGCTGATGGGGGTTACCAGCTGAGAATTAGGCGTCTTGAGGGTACCCCTAATTATGGTCCCCGACAGTAGCCCCCGAGCCTCGAAGGGAGTGTTAGCACTCGCTTGGAGGCTTTCGTCGCACTTTTTTGCAAGGGGACCAGCCTTTCTCGGTTGCATTTTGTTCCGGTGGGTGCGCGCGAGCGCACCCGCCGGGTGTAGCCCCCGAGGCCTCGGAGGAGTGGTTACACTCCTTCGAGGTCTTAATGCCTTGCGTAATGCTTCGGCTGGTCTGGTTGTTCCCTCATGCGAACTGGCCGTAGCCCGGGTGCACGGTCGGGGCCCAAGCTCTCGGGCTGGTATGTTGACGCTGTCAACGGTTTGGCCGGAGCCGGGTTTGCGAGAGCAGCCCCCGAGCCTCTGCATAGGGCGAGAGGACGATCAGGGACAGACTCGGCTTTTTTACATACGCCCCTACGTCGCCTTTCCGCAAGGAGGAGGGGGGGAGAGCGCCATGTTACCCTCGATGGGCACCGAACATGGTGTCTCCGGTGAGCTGCAAGCGGGTAATCCGAGTGGACGTCCGTGTCCCGTTCGTTGGGGGTCGGCTAGGGGCCCAGAGGCACGCCCAAAAGTACCTGCGGGTGATTTGCCGGACCCGGTCCCCTGGCGACGGGGTCCGAGGGCTCGATGCCTCCCTCCGATGGGATTCTGTTACAAGATCGTTCCCGCTGGTCTCGGAAATGTCCTAGGGTACCTCAGGAGCGCAGCCCGAGCCTCGGTTATGTATCGAACGTACCCCTGATCATCCCTCGCTCGGCGTCTGAGGCGACTGTGAACCCTTCGGGGGCCAGCCTTCGAACCCCTGGTCAGTAATGGGCGCGGAGCCCGAGTAGCCTGAGGCGGCCATGGAGCCCTTCGGGGGGCCGGCCTTCGAACCCCTGACCAGTAGTGGGTGTCAGGCCCACGCGATCTGAGGCGACTGTTGAACCCCTCGGAGGGCCAGCCTTCGAACCTCTGATCAGTAAGGGGGGCTCGGAGCCCGGTTCCTTCACAGAGAAGGATCCTTTTCGGGGTATCCCCCTTTCCCGGTCCCTGTTGCAAGAGATAGAGAAAGAGGAAAAAAGGATACGAAATCGAACGACGTGGCGTACCTTTTTTGACGCGGTTATTACGGCGAAGGCGAAGCGTCGTCCGCTTCTCCTGCCAGAGGCGCCGCCTGTCCCGCCGCGGAGTTAATGCGACGGGGCGAGTAGTTGGCGGGGCGGCCGTTGCGCGTGCGCGAGCCGTTCGAGGAACGGATCACGGGTGCACCGTCTTCACGCCGTGGGAGGAGGCTCTCTTGCTGTCCCAGGATGGGACGTGAGCCTGGCTGACGACATGACTGCTGCGCCCGCCCGCCTGCCACCGCCATTACTGCCGGTCCACTTTCGGCCGCTTTGACCATCGCGCCAGGCTGGCGCTTCTGGGTCGTGCGCTGGGTCGCCTCGAGTCGCGGCATAGGCTCCGCAACCGAAGAGGTGCGACGGTGGCACAAGTGGCGGTGCGGTTGCTTGCATGCAGCAACTGGCGCGCTGGTTGCGCGACGCGTGGGCCTGGGCCTCCAAGCCGGCGCGTCAGAAGTCGGAGAAGCGCGTCCACCTGGCGCGGTTGCATGCCGCCTGCATGGCTGCCCGCCCCTCCCGCCCGTTGGTCTGGGCGAAAGTGGGGAATCGCTTGTAACCGCTGGGCGGTTGTGTGCACCGCGCGCGGCGGTTTGGCTTCTTCTGCTTCTGAGTCGGTTTGCATGACATGCGGGACCCAGCCCCCGCGCCGCAGGGGAGGGCCTTGGAGCGTGTTGGAGAAGACTCGGCCCGTGGCGTTTGGGGGCGCACGTAGGGAGAGTCGCCTTTAAAAGGAGGGCGACCCCTTTTCGGAAGGCAACCATGTCTTCTCCCTCCCTTATGCGTCGCGTCTTTCCATCTTCCAAGCCCCCGGATGGGGGGTACCCGCCGTCTTTCCGCCTCCTCGTCGGAGGAACGCAACTCCGTGGGAGTTGGTACCTTTCAGCCATCGTTCGGCTTCAAGGATTTTCATCACGCAGCCCGGCTGCATCCCCCCACCGGCGGTCACCCAAGATGGTGACCTCCAGTCTGGCGGTGGGGGAAAGCGAGCCAAGCTGCGGCCTTTACCCCTCCCTTGGCCTCAAGGATTTTCGTCATCCAGGCCAAGATGGAGGATGAGGCGAGTCGGGGGGCTGTCCCCGCATGGGTCGGCTGCCCTTTTCTTCCCCCGGCGCTTGGGAGAGAATGGTATCCTCCAGTCCTACGGTGACTTCCTCCAGCCATGCCGGGATAGGTAGGCCGCCGTTACTCGGCTAGGGCGCCGGTAGCCCTGGGTCTCCGTCTCCCGGCCTGAATGGCTGGTTCTCGTCCTCCGCGGGCGAGAGCCCCCCTGTCGTGACATCTGCCTCGAAGCTGCTGCCGAAGCCGCTTCGCCGCCTGGGGCGGGGGTGGTTGTCGTCGTAGTCGGAGCGGGCGGCGGCGAGCCGCTCGTCAGTCTTCTGTCGCTCCGCAGGCCTTCCCCATGAAGTGGGGTCGTTCGTACCTGCGGAGGGGGAACCGGAGTTCCGTTTGTAATGGCACTTCGAATGCCAGTGTTTTTGTTCATTGTGGCTGTTGAGGCCCGAACATGTATGTAATTTCGGCACGGAGCCGTGTTTTTTCCTCATTTTCGAGCACTAAGTCTCGCCTGTTGATTATCCGAACCGCTTCACCAAGCATGAGTCGCCCCGTGTCAAGGTGACGAGTGAGGTATCCGTATCCCGGAGGCGTAGGAATCCCTCGGCTCGATCGGCCTTGTTGTCTGAGGCTCCTCTAGCTTAGTTAAAGGGACCCCTTGGCCGCTCTTCGATGAGCCGAGGCCAGGGGTAGCGATATCAGTACGAACAGAGGCGGAGTTGGCTCGAAAATGGGAACCTGGTTGGCCGGAGCCTAGCCGGGTTGCCCGTCAGCGGGGGTCGACGCCGGAGTCGATCACCCGAGGCCTCGGGTCGGGCTGGCGCCCTTGGAAGATGCTTGGCCGAGGCCCCAGGGGTAACCGGCCGAGCCGCCTGCTCGGGCCGGATTCCCGGAGAAGTCCCCGGACCGCGTCGCCGTCCAAGGCTGGGTCGGACCTTGCTGAAGGCGTCGTCGATGCCGAGGGTGGTACGGCCCCCTTCGGCGTGAAGACCCGAGCCTGCAGGATCAGATTGTCTTGTAGCGTGTGCCTTCTGCGGCCGCCGAGGCCAGAAAACACACCCTCGCTTCGTTGTAAAGCCGCGTCTCCTTTTCCTCTTATTTCGAGCATCTGGACTTTCCGTCGGTAACAGGGATGTTTGTGTGGGCGAGAGTTGCTTCTCGCGGAAGGTGATGAGTGAGGTATCCGTATCCCAGAGGCGTGGGAGTCCCTCGGCTCGGTCGGCCTTGCCGCTTACGCGTACTTTCGCCCGTCCATGAGGCCCTGTCACCGATTCAGTCGAGAAGGCTTGAAGGACCGTCTCGGCAGAAGAGCTTCCGAACGTGAAGACTTGTTCGGTCTGCGGAATCACTTTATCCGAACGCGAGTTACTTATCGCAGAAGGTGATGAGTGAGGTATCCGTATCCCGGAGGCGTAGGAGTCCCTCGGCTCGGTCGGCCTTGGCTGCTTACGTGTACTCCATCGTTTCCAGGATCCGCTTTTCGAAGCAGTCAAAAAGCACGAAAGAAATTCTGCTAAAAAGAGATCCTTTTTCGAGGAAAATTTCGACGCAGAGGGGGTCTCCCCCCTTTTAGCCCCCGAGGGAGGGTCGGGCTTTGCCGAGGCTAGGCCGACCCTTCCTTGATGACTAAACTTTGCGTGGGTGCGAGGTATATGAACAACTTGAAAACATCTTAAGGGTAGAAGCGACGTAGCTGTTTGATGTTCCAAGCGTTGTCGTAGATCTCGCCTTGGTTGTTGGCCAGCTTGTATGTTCCGGGCTTCAGAACTTTGGCGATGACGAATGGCCCCTCCCAGGGGGGCATGAGTTTGTGCCTTCCCCGGGCGTCTTGCCGTAGCCGAAGCACCAGGTCGCCCACCTGGAAGTCTCGGGGTTGGACCCCTCGGGCGTGGTAGCGTCGCAGGGACTGCTGGTACCGCGCCGAGTGTAGTAAGGCCCTGTCCCGAGCCTCCTCCAGCTGGTCCAGCGATTCTTCTCGTCTAGCTTGGTTGCTTTGATCGGTGTAGGCCCTCGTCCTCGGGGAGCCGTATTCCAGGTCAGTGGGCAAGATAGCTTCGGCCCCGTAGACCAGAAAAAACGGCGTGAAACCCGTGGCACGACTCGGCGTCGTCCTTAGGCTCCAGACCACCGAGGGGAGTTCCTTCATCCATCGCTTGCCGAACTTGTTGAGGCCGTTGTAGATCCGAGGCTTGAGCCCTTGTAGAATCATGCCGTTGGCACGCTCTACTTGCCCATTCGACATGGGATGAGCCACGGCGGCCCAGTCCACCCGGATGTGGTGATCCTCGCAAAAATCCAAGAATTTTTTGCCGGTGAACTGGGTACCGTTGTCGGTGATGATGGAGTTTGGGACCCTGAAGCGATGGATGATGTTGGTGAAGAACGCCACCGCCTGCTCGGACCTGATGCTGTTCAGGGGTCAGACCTCGATCCACTTGGAGAATTTGTCGATGGCGACCAGCAGGTGCGTGTAGCCCCCGGGCGCCTTCTGCAAGGGACCGACGAGGTCCAGACCCCATACAGCGAAGGGCCAGGTGATGGGTATCGTCTGCAGAGCCTGAGCGGGCAGGTGGGTCTGCTTCGCATAGAATTGGCACCCTTCGCAGGTGCGGACAATTCTAGTGGCGTCAGCCACCGCCGTTGGCCAATAGAAGCCTTGCTGGAAAGCATTCCCGACAAGGGCTCGAGGCGCTGCATGATGGCCGCAAGCCCCCGAGTGTATTTCTCGCAGGAGTTCCTGACCTTCGGCGATGGAGATGCATCGTTGGAGGATGCCCGAGGGGCTCCGGTGGTAGAGCTACCCGCCGAGCCTCGGCTTGGTCGAGGGGTAGCTCTCCCTGGCGGAGATATCGCAGGTACGGGGCCTGCCAGTTTCGATCAGGCGCGGCCCCGCTCTGCTCCTCCTCGACGTTCAGTACCTCGGCCTCGGGGGCCGAGGGTACCTCGGGCTGAGCCGAGGGTGCCTCGGGCCGAGCCGAGGGCGCCTCGGCCTGAGCCGAGGGTGCCTCGGGCTCGGGCGCGTCGTCGATCTTGACGGAGGGTCGATGCAGATCCCGGGAGAAGACGTCCGGGGGGACCGTCGTTCGCCCCGAGGCTATTTTAGCCAGCTCGTCTGCAGTTTCGTTGTAGCGCCGAGCGATGTGGTTGAGCTCGAGCCCGAAGAACTTGTCTTCCAGGCGCCGAACCTCATCGCAGTAGGCCTCCATCTTCGGGTCGCGGCAGTGGGAGTTCTTCATGACTTGGTCGATGACGAGCTGCGAATCACCGCGGGCGTCGAGGCGTCTGACCCCTAGCTCGATGGTGATCCGCAACCCGTTGACCAGAGCTTCGTACTCGGCCACATTGTTGGACGCCGGGAAATGGAGGCGCAGCACGTAGCGCAGGTGCTTTCCGAGGGGCGAGATGAAGAGCAGGCCCGCGCCGGCTCCCGTCTTCATTAGCGACCCATCGAAAAACATGGTCCAGAGCTCCGGTTGGATCGGAGCCGTCGGCAGCTGGGTGTCGACCCATTCGGTCACGAAGTCCGCCAACACCTGGGACTTGATGGCCTTCCGAGGGGCGAACGAGATTGTTTCGCCCATGATTTCCACCGCCCACTTTGCGATTCTGCCCGAGGCCTCTCGGCACTGGATGATCTCCCCCAGGGGGAAGGATGACACCACAGTTACCGGATGAGACTCGAAGTAGTGTCGTAACTTCCGCCTCGTCAGGATCACAGCATACAGCAGCTTCTGAACTTGTGGGTAGCGGATCTTGGTTTCGGACAGTACCTCGCTTACGAAGTAGACTGGCCTCTGAACGGGCAGTGCATGCCCTTCCTCTTGCCTCTCGACCACAATCGCGGCGCTAACCACCTGAGTGGTGGCGGCGACGTAGACCAAGAGGGCTTCTCCATCAGCTGGGGGCACCAAGACAGGCGCCTTTGTAAGGAGCGCCTTCAGGTTCTTGAGGGCTTCCTCGGCTTCAGGGGTCCAAGCGAAACACTCGGTCTTCCTTAAGAGGCGGTACAGAGGCAGACCTCTTTCGCCGAGGCGTGAGATGAAGCGGCTCAGGGCCGCGAGGCATCCCATGACCCTCTGTACGCCTTTTAAGTCCTTGATGGGTCCCATGCTGGTGATGGCTACGATCTTCTCCGGGTTGGCTTCGATGCCTCGCTCGGAGACGATGAACCCCAGGAGCATGCCCCGGGGCACCCCGAAGACACACTTCTCAGGATTGAGCTTGACTCCTTTCGCCTTGAGACATCGGAATGTCACTTCAAGGTCGGAGAGGAGGTCGGAAGCCTTCCTTGTCTTGACTACGATGTCATCGACGTAGGCCTCGACTGTGCGACCGATGTGTTCGCCGAACACATGGTTCATGCACCGCTGGTACGTCGCGCCCGCATTCCTCAAACCGAACGGCATGGTGACATAGCAGTACATGCCGAACGGCGTGATGAAAGAAGTCACGAGCTGGTCGGACTCTTTCATCCGGATCTGGTGATACCCTGAGTAGGCATCGAGGAAGGACAGGGTTTCGCACCCAGCGGTGGAATCCACGATTTGATCGATGCGAGGCAGAGGGTAGGGAACCTTCGGACATGCTTTGTTGAGACCAGTGTAGTCTACACACATCCGCCATTTCCCCCCTTTCTTCCTCACAAGCACAGGGTTGGCAAGCCATTCGGGATGGAATACCTCTTTGATGAACCCTGCTGCCATTAGGTTGTGGATCTCCTCGCCTATCACCCTGCGCTTCTCCTCGTCGAATCGGCGCAGAGGCTGCCTGACGGGTCGGGCTCCGGCCCGAATATCCAGCGAGTGCTCGGCGACATCCCTCGGTATGCCGGGCATGTCCGAGGGACTCCACGCAAAGACGTCGGCGTTTGCGCGGAGAAAGTCGACGAGCACTGCTTCCTATTTGGGGTCGAGCCCGGACCCAATCCGGATCTACTTGGAGGTGTCGCCACTGGGGTCGAGAGGGACGGCTTTAACCGTCTCCGCTGGCTCGAAGTTGTCGGCGTGACGCTTCACGTCTGGCACCTCCTTGGAGAGGTTCTCCAGGTCGGCGATGAGGGCCTCGGACTCGGCGAGGGCCTCGGCGTACTCCACGCACTCCACGTCGCATTCGAACGCGTGTTTGTACGTGGGGCCGACGGTGATGACCCCGTTGGGGCCCGGCATCTTGAGCTTCAAGTAGGTGTAGTTGGGGACGGCCATGAACTTCGCGTAGCATGGCCTCCCCAGTACAGCGTGGTAGGTTCCTCGGAACCCGACCACCTCGAACGTCAGGGTCTCCCTTCGGAAGTTGGAGGGCGTTCCGAAGCAGACGGGGAGGTCGAGTCGTCCGAGGGGCTGGACGCGCTTCCCAGGGACGATCCCGTGGAATGGCGCAGCGCCTGCCCGGACGGAGGACTGATCGACGCGCAGGAGCTTGAGGGTCTCGGCGTAGATGATGTTGAGGCAGCTGCCCCCATCCATCAGGACCTTGGTGAGCCTGACGTTGCCGATGACAGGGTCAACGACGAGCGGGTATTTCCCCGGGCTCGGCACATGGTCGGGGTGGTCAGCCTGGTCGAAGGTGATGGGCTTGTCGGACCAGTCTAGGTAGACTGGCGCCGCCACCTTCACCGAGCAGACCTCCCGGCGCTCTTGCTTGCGATGCCGAGCCGAGGCATTCGCCGCATGCCCTCCGTAGATCATGAAGCAGTCGCGGACCTCGGGGAACTCTCCTGCTTGGTGATCTTCGTTTTTGTCGTCGTCGCGGGCCCTGCCACCCTCGGTGGGTGGCCCGGCCCTGTGGAAGTGACGCCGAAGCATGACGCACTCCTCGAGGGTGTGCTTGACGGGCCCCTGATGGTAGGGGCACGGCTCCTTGAGCATCTTGTCGAAGAGGTTAGCACCTCCGGGGGGCTTCCGAGGGTTCTTGTACTCGGCGGCGGCGACAAGGTCCGCGTCAGCGGCGTCGCGTTTCGATTGCGACTTCTTCTTGCCTTTCTTCTTGGCGCCGCGCGGAGTAGACGCCTCGGGAGCCTCTTCCGACGGGCGGCCCTGGGGCTGCTTGTCCTTTCGGAAGATAGCCTCAACCGCCTCCTGGCCAGAGGCGAACTTGGTGGCGATGTCCATCAGCTCGCTCGCCCTGGTGGGGGTCTTGCGACCCAGCTTGCTCACCAGGTCGCGGCAAGTGGTGCCGGCGAGGAACGCGCCGATGACATCCGAGTCGGTGATGTTGGGCAGCTCAGTGCGCTGCTTCGAGAATCGTCGGATGTAGTCCCGGAGCGACTCTCCCGGCTGTTGCCGGCAGCTTCGAAGGTCCCAGGAATTCCCGGGGCGCACGTACGTGCTCTGGAAATTGCCGGCGAAGGCTTGGACCAAGTCGTCCCAGTTGGAGATCTGCCCCGGAGGCAGGTGCTCCAACCAGGCGCGAGCAGTGTCGGAGAGGAACAGGGGGAGGTTACGGATGATGAGGTTGTCGTCGTCCGTCCCAACCAGTTGGCAGGCCAGGCGGTAGTCCGCGAGCCACAGTTCCGGTCTCGTTTCCCCCGAGTACTTTGTGATAGTAGTCGGGGGTCGGAACCGGGTCGGGAACGGCGCCCGTCGGATGGCCCGACTGAAGGCCTGCGGACCGGGTGGTTCGGGCGAGGGACTCCGATCCTCCCCGCTGTCGTAGCGTCCCCCACGCCTGGGGTGGTAACCTCGGCGCACCCTTTCGTCGAGGTGGGCCCGACGGTCGCGTCGATGGTGCTCGTTGCCGAGGTGGCCCGGGGCCGCAGGCGCGGTGTTGCGCGTGCGCCCGGTGTAGACCGAGGCTTCCCGCATGAATCGGGAAGCCGCGGCATGAGGTTCCGAGGGATATCCCTGCCTTCGGGAGGCAGTGCTCTCGGCCCGTCGGGCCGCAGTGCCTTCCAGGAGATTCTTGAGCTCTCCCTGGATTCGCCGACCCTCGGTGGTTGATGGCTCCGGCATCGCGCGGAGGAGCATCGCTGCGGCTGCCAGGTTCTGACCAACCCCGCTGGATGCGGGCGGCGGCCTGACCCTGATATCGTTGGCGACGCGGTGCTGGAGACCCTGGGGCAGGTGACGTATTTCTCCGGGCGGGGGTTGGCCCGCCCATACCTGCCCGACGTCCCGGCGGATCGTCTCAAGCGCTCCTGTTCCTTCGTCGAGCCTGGCCTGCGCCCCGCGGACTTGCTCGAGCTGTGGGTCGTGACCCCCCGCCGGAACGGGGACCACAGCTAGCTATCGCGGGATGTCGGCGCGAGGCACGGGCCTAGGAAAATCACCGTCCTCCGGCATGCCAAGATGGTTGCCTTCGGAGGGATCCCCTAGCTCAACGTGGAAACATTCGCGGCTTGGGCCGCAGCCCTCGTCGTCAAGGCTGCGGCTTCCGTCGGAACAGTCGGAGAGGCAGTAGTCACATGCGGTCATGAAGT
Organism: Zea mays; assembly: GCF_902167145.1. Lineage (NCBI taxonomy): Eukaryota > Viridiplantae > Streptophyta > Magnoliopsida > Poales > Poaceae > Zea > Zea mays. Next base: position 133,386,584 of record NC_050105.1, on the reverse strand, counting down.
CCCGCATGGCACTGGGGTTGCCAAGTCCAGAGAAATCCCAACAGATGCTGGGATCGTCATCTTCCTCGGACCCGGAGGGCCCGTAGGTTGAGACGTCCGTCAACCGGTCCCAAGGCGACCGCATACGAAACCCCAGTGGGGCTGCACTCGCCTCAATGAGAGCGCCCGCCAAAGCGAGGTCGCTTGGCGGGTTGAGGCCGAGTCGAAATGACGTAAGATGGGAGTTAGTCGGTACCTTTTGGTCGACGAGGAGCGACGTAGTCACATCGGGGACTGGTTGCACCGTCATCCCAGGTACGAGGGCGACGTCCTGCAGGCTTTCCGCGAGCGCGCTGGCGTCGTCTTCTTGCTCGGGATCAGCGTGTCGCGGGGGGACGGCGCCTGCCTCCGTCTCGAACGCGAGGTCGACGCCCGGCGTGCCTTCCGTCGGGGCGCTGGGGACGTCGATTCGCTCGACAGCCGATGAAGCGCGGCCTCCCGCTTGGCCTTGGTTGCCTCGCCTCCTCCTCCGTTGGCGGGGGAGAGGACGGAGCGAGCTCGAATATTGTTCTTCCGCCACGCGGGGAAGATGTCGCTGATTCCGCCGCCGGCGGGCGGGTTGTCGGCCGCCATTGTCGTTGTCGCGCGGCGGAGGAAGGAGTATCATGTCGTAGCTGCCATTGAAGGACATGAACTCAAGACTCCTGAAACGGAGCACCGTCCCGGGCCGGAGAGGTTGCTGGAGACTGCCCATCTGGAGCTTGACGGGAAGCTGTTCGTCAGCACGCAGCAGGCCCCTACCTGGCGCGCCAACTGTCGGCGTTTCGAGACCGGGGGGTCCCCGAGCCGACGAGTGAGTATGCTGCGTGCCCCAGCCCAGATGGGTCGAGCGCGTGGGCGAGCGCGAAGGGGGGAGAGGCGAGGTGGCCGGAGACGGGCGTGAGAGAGGTGGAGATCCCGCGGCCTTCGTGTTCGTCCCGCGCCCAGGTCGGGTGCGCTTGCAGTAGGGGGGTTACAAGCGTCCACGCGGGTGAGGGAAGCGAGCGGCCCCAAGAGAGCGCCTGTGTCGTCCTCGTCCCCGCGCGGCCAACCTTCTCTAAGAAGGCCCTGGTCCTTCCTTTTATAGTCGTAAGGAGAGGATCCAGGTGTACAATGGGGGGTGTAGCAGAGTGCTACGTGTCTAGCGGAGAGAGAGCTAGCGCCCTAGGTACATGCCAATGTGGCAGCCGGAGAGGTCTTGGCACCTTGCTGGCGTGATGTCGTGGCTGTCGGAGGAGCAACGGAGCCTGGCGGAGGGACAGCTGTTGGAGCGGTCGAGTCCTCGCTGACGTCGCCCTGCTTCCGTAAGAGAGCTGAGAGCCGCCGTCGTCACAGAGCTTGTGGGGCGCCATCATTGTCCATCTGGCGGAGCTGGCCAGATGGGACGCCGGTCTTGTTCTCCGTGACCCGAGTCGGCTCGGGGTAGGATGATGATGGCGCTCCTTGTTGACGTGGCGGGCCTGCGCCCTAGGTCGGGCGACGTGGGGGCTCCTCCGAAGCCGAGGTTGAGTCTGTCTTCTGTTGCCGAGGCCGAGTCCGAGCCATCGGGTCGGGCGAGGCGGAGGTCGTTCGGCCGAGGCCAGGGCGGAGTCCGAGCCCTGGGTCGGGCGAGGCGGAGTTTCGTCGTCTTCTAGGGCTGAGCCCGAGTCCGAGCCCTTGGTCGGGCGGAGCGGAGTTCGCCGTCTTCTGGGTCTTAGCCCGAGTCCGAGCCCTGGGTCGGGTGGAGCGGAGTTCGCCGTCTTCCGGGTCTTAGCCCGAGTCCGAGCCCTGGGGTCGGGCGGAGCGGAGTTCGTCGTCTTCCGGGTCTTAGCCCGAGTCCGAGCCCTGGGGTCGGGCGGAGTGGAGTTCGCCGTCTTCTGGGTCTTAGCCCGAGTCCGAGCCCTGGGGTCGGGCGGAGCGGAGTTCGCCGTCTTCCGGGTCTTAGCCCGAGTCCGAGCCCTGGGGTCGGGCGGAGCGGAGTTCGCCGTCTTCCGGGTCTTAGCCCGAGTCCGAGCCCTAGGGTCGGGCAGAGCGGAGTTCGCCGTCTTCCGGGTCTTGGCCCGAGTCCGAGCCCTGGGGTCGGGCGGAGCGGAGTTCCCTATGGCGCCTTTGGCAAGGCCTGACTGCCTGTCAGATTCACTCTGTCGAGTGGCACTGCAGTCGGAGTGGCGCAGGCGGCGCTGTCCTTCTGTCAGACTGGTCAGTAGAGCGGTGGAGTGACGGCGGTCACTTCGGCTCTACCGGGGGGCGCGTGTCAGGATAAAGGTGTCAGGCCACCTTTGCGTTAAATGCTCCTGCAACCTGGTCAGTCGGCACGGCGATTTAGTCAGGGTTGCTTCTAAGCGAAGCCAGGGCCTCGGGCGAGCCGGAGGTGTGTCCGCCGTTAAAAGGGGGGCCTCGGGCGAGACGGAAGTCTCTCGAGGTCGGTTGCCCTTGGCCGAGGCTAGGCTCGGGCGAAGCGTGATCGAGTCACTCGTGTGGACTGATCCCTGACTTAATCGTACCCATCAGGCCTTTGCAGCTTTATGCTGATGGGGGTTACCAGCTGAGAATTAGGCGTCTTGAGGGTACCCCTAATTATGGTCCCCGACAACAGTAGTCCCAGGCGAATTCACGCCTCGCCCGAGGGCCTCCTCGGCAACGGGTGCACCCTCGACTCGCCCGAAGTCCAGCTCGGGCAGGCTTCATTGTGAAGCAACCTTGGCCAAATCACCTCACCAACCGACCGTATCGCAGGCGCATTCAATGCAAGGATCGTCTGCCGCCTTATCCTAACACGTGTGCCTCAGTCGACAAGGTCGAAGTGACCGCAGTCACTTCGTCCTCCCACTGACTGACCTGACAGGAAAACAACGTCGCTCGCACCTCTCCGACTGTTGTGCCACCCGCCAGGGTGAGGCTGACAGCAGCTGAGTCCAGCATCAGGCGCAACAGGAAGCTCCGCCTCGCCCGACCCTGGGCCTCGGCCTCAGGAGGAAGTCTCCGCCTCGCCCGACCCCAGGGCTCGGCCCCCGACTCGGCCTCGGAAGGTGGTCTCTGCCTCGCCCGACCCCAGGGCCCGGCCTCAACCTCTACCTCGGGAGGAATCGCGTCCTCGCCCGACCCCGACCTCGGCCTCAGGAGGAGTCTTCGCCTCGCCCGACCTTAGGCTCGGACCGACCACGCCGCAGGGGGTACATCATTACCCTGCCCCTAGCTAGCTCAGGCTACGGGGGAACAAGACCGGCGTCCCATCCAGGCTCGCCCCCGGTAACAAGTAATGATGGCTCCCCGCGCGTGTCCATGACGACGGTGGCTCTCAGCCCCTTACGGAAGCAAGAAGACGTCAGCAAGGTCCCAACAGCCCCGACAGCTGTGCTTCTACAGGGCTCAAACGCTCCTCCGACGGCCACGACCCCGCGTACACAGGGCTCTAGCACCTCTCCGACAGCCACGTTGGCATGTACTTAGGGCTCCGGCTCCTCTCTGCCGGACACGTTAGCATATTGCTACACCCCCATTATACACCTGGACCCTCTACTTGCATCTATAAAAGGAAGGGTCAGGGCCCTCATACGGGGGGTGGTCGCGCGAGACTCCCTCTCTCTCTCTCGCGAACGCTTGTAACCCCTACTGCAAGCGCACCCACTCTGGCGCAGGATAACACGAGCCGCGGTTTTCCCCCCTCTGTGTTCCATCTCGCGCCAACCCATCTGGGCTGGGGCACGCAACGACAATTTTACTCGTCGGTCCAGGGACCCCCCGGGGTTGAAACGCCGACACTAAGCAGCATAACAAACCCTATCTGGCTGACACTGTTCACGCGCTACAGCCTACAGTAGCCGCACGTGAACAGTGACCGCGGCTAACCTAACCATAATGACCTAGCTAATGGGCTTAAGGCCCATAACATTCCGTCCCTCCTTAAAATTAGCTCATCCACGAGCTGTAGTCAAGAAGAATTGACCCATACTAACTAACACTTAATGACTCAATACTAAGTCTTTTAAATCTTGACTTAGTATTTTATTCACCTAGAAAAAATTGAACCACGTCAGTGGTCGGATCTACCGAAGGAGGACGTGTCGGCGGCCAGATCGACCAATGACGGACGCGGCTGCGGTGGCGCAGAGGCCTCCCTGCGCCTGGCGAAGGTCTGTGGCACCCTCCGGTGTTGTAGCTCAGGTGACCACGCCGCGACGGTGGTCAAGGTGGCTGACGTCGACCAAAGCTGCGACGACGCAGCGGATGGCTGTCCGTGGTGCAGAAGATTGATGACCACTACGCGGAGGATTGGTAGATGTGGTGTGGAGGGTTATCCCGCAGCAGCGCCTCTACAGGTTGGGCCACCATGGTGGCCGATTGTTGCAGATTGGGCGAGCAGATCCGCGCACAGCCGTAGTCGGGCTACGCCTGGACCTCCACGAGCACGGATGCGAGCTGCAGCAGTGGCACGACCACCTCAACGTAGAACGCCGCCTCCACCTCCTCCCTAGGTGTGTCGGGTTGCAGCCCATCGACCCCATCGTCCTCGACCTGGCCGCCTTCGCCCGCGCCCAGGCCGCCCTCGCTCGCGCCCAGGTTGCCTACGCCCAGGCAGCCCGCGGTAGAAGCAGAGGGGCTGACCCACGCCTGCTCGAGCTTGGCCAGACGAGCGTCGTGGGAATCCAAACGGGAATTGATGGCGGCGAGTTTCTCGAGGATGAGGTCCATCTTGGTGGAGTAGGTCACAAGATCGTCGTGCGCGCCGGCCATGGTGGCGATGCGCGCGTAGTGGCTTCGATACCAATTTGTTGTGAACTGTGATGCACTCGCAAGATAGTCCCGGTACTCAGCCCTCCCGTAGGAGGCCCTAGGACTAAATCAGATCTATTCTTCTCCCCTCCTCTACTAACATCATGCCCCTCCTTATATAGAGAGGTAACTCTAACTTAATAGCTAAGCAACATAACAAACTCTATCTGGCTGGCACTGTTCACGCGCTACAGTAGCCGCACGTGAACAGTGACCGCGGCTAACCTAACCATAATGACCTAGCTAATGGGTTTAAGGCCCATAACATGGTGACATATGGCTAGAGATGGCAATGGGTACCCGAATACCCGACATGTTTTACCCGATATGAAGGCGGGTACGGGATGATTTCTCTACCCACGGGTATGTTAATGGGTAAAAACCTCTACCCGTTGGGTAGACGGGTACGGGTTGGAACTACCCATACTCGTCTACCGATGGGTAAAATATACTCGCATCAATACAACTATAACCATCTAATAGAGCTCATCTTAGCTAAAATTAAACCCTTCTCTAGCTATCATTTGTCTAGATACCAAGTTATGTAATCATATGATTTGTTATACGTGAAGTTGAAGTTGTTTTTATATGTTTATTTAATATTTTGAGTGATTGATATATTGGAATTTAAGACTTTCCTAGCGGGTACGGGTTACCCGACGGGTAAAAATACCCGCACGGGTACGGGTATGAGTAAGATTTTATACCCACGAGTATATATGGGTAACCCGACGGGTAGAATTTTTTTATGGGTACGGGTATGGAATGGTACTACCCGACGGGTATGTACCCGTTACCATCCCTACATATGACGCTGAAGTAATATAAGTCGCCGCTATAGATCATCACGTCAATTATTATGTTGCAAATCTTTTAGGGCGTGTTAGGTTGGAGAGTCAACTAAAATAGAGCGACTTCATTCCAGTTTTCGAGAATGGATCCATTCTATTCTGCGTTTGGCAAACAGAGCAGAACCACTATATTTTTGTTTGTTTGAAGAATAGAATAGAGCGAAATCATTCCGTTCTTTATTTAGCTGGAGAATCATATGAGTTTAGATGAGAGTAGAACAGGGGCGGAGCCACAGGTGGGCAAAGGGGGCCGTGGCACTACCTCATTTTTTTGTCTTTTATATATGAACATTGAATATGATGTGAATTGGAAAAAAAATAGTAAGTATATAAAGGCAAAACTGCAGCACACATACATCATCCCGTCCAACAATTCAACTCCACGGCTCCCTAAAACAGCCTAGGCATGTTTGGTTCACTGACTCAGTTGCCACACTTTGCCTAACTTTTCTGCCTAAGATTAGTTATTCAATTCAAACGACTAACCTTAGGCAAAGTGTGGCATATTTAGCCACAAACCAAACAGACCCTAATTCTGTTTATGTTACCGCTGTAACGGACACAAGTCACACAAAAAAGGAGCGCTAGACTCCGTCAGCGCCAGCCTCTGTGCTCTCCACTTTGTCGCCTGCTCCCTTCTGCGCTCGTTCGCCCCAATGCTGCAGCCACACCGACTTTGTCATACAAGCCATTTAGCAAGTATTCCACGTCACGCAATGGGGCAAGACAATAAGCAGAAGTGCAATCTCAACATTCAGGGATCAAAGTACTGCAAGCGCCAATTAACAACCAAACTCATGAAACGTATGTTCATGTGCCATTGCCATGTCACATGAACGTCAGTTCAAGATAACCAGCTAATCCGCCAAGACATACATAAGCTACAGTTTTTTTCAACAGAGGCACGGATTCCGTGAACCCAGAGAAGGGGCATAACTGCTGCAAGGTGACTGGTTGGGCGATCACTTCGGGTTCCTCAGCACTATGATGACCGAGTCGCCCCTGAGGAACATCTTACTGATGAATCTATCCTTGTTCACAGGCAGAGCCTTCTTTTTGCCCTTGCCAGTCTTGGGGATCTGGAAAGAAATGAGTCCCGGGTCAATTGGACTTTCGCAAATTAAAATGTCCTAGGATCATGGGAAACAGGCATCCCGGTAGCTGAGTTCGTTACCTCTGTCCACATCTCACGCACGTTCTCGAGCACCATGTTACAGTGGCGATCAAAAGCACGAACACGGCCAAGCAGCTTCTTGTTGTTGCGGCAATTGATGAGGACCTGAACACATCAGGAGATTAGTATTAGCTTTTGTTGACTAATTACAAACAAAGTAGAGCTGTAGGACATCAAAACGGTGAACATGGTTACGCATCAAATTGTTCCCCGGAATAAGATCAGAAGATGTACAGAGAAACAACTACTACGTTGGATACAGCATTTCTAAGCTGTAGAATTAACTGCAGCATTCACAGAGATACACAAGACAGTTTTTTTTTTCAATGCAACGATGACTATTATTAAGGTTTTTGATTGGGAGTAAAATGACAGAAACGGGTGTACATAACAGAAGCTGAGTCATGTATAACCTCAAGCTGGTGTCTTAATCGAAAGGTGTCTTAATCTCAATCTGGTATCCTCAAGCTTGTATGGAACCCAAAGAACAAAAATTAATAGCACAATGCACTTAAGTTTCTAGCAAAATAACTGGAGGGAAACAGGATAAATTGCATACCTGGGTGTTGTTCTTAACACTCATCATTAGGACTGACAGAGGGCCTGTGCTAAATTCCTCCTCCTCTTTCTTTCCAGCCTGCTGTAGAATGTTAGAAAAGAGACAGTGTTAGCCATCTCTGTGTATTGACAGAGGTCAGAAATGCAACAGACACGGATGATGCTTTCAAAGATTCTACCAAAAAGTGGATTTCCCTAACTTCGTATCACTACATCTATGCTTATGAAGACAACGTCCAAAATTCTGGTCAGATACTCACACCCAGCTCTTGAAAAGCTGGTCAAATAGCAATCTGGAATTCTGGATCATAACCAAAACCAAAAGTTTTGGATCATTTACAGGGTACAGAACATATTTGCAACTCCGAGCACATTGAGGGAGTGTTTGGTTTCTAGGGACTAATTTTTAGTCCCTCTATTTTCATCTCTTTTAGTCTCTAAATTGCCAAACATATGGACTAAAATAGAGATAATCCCTCTTTTAGTCCCTGTGTCCGGCAATTTAGGGACTAAAATGAAGACACTAAAAATTAGTCCATAGAAACCAAACACCCCCTAATAGCATCTGGATTATTTAACTGACTCATGAAACAAGTAAGCTCAAGTCCTTGATTAGCTATTAATATTTTTGTAAGAAGCCCCTATCAATTATTGGGACGAGTTTCTCCTTGCTTGTTGGTTCAATCAATTAGTCATGCTTCTCTTGCGAAAAAATAACACACATAAGTAGCAGATAAAAATAATTCGAAGTACATAAAAAATATAAGATTACTTCAAAAAAATAAACTTAACAGTTAACAATTGACTAAGCATTTTTCATCAAATATAATTACTGGGACTAGACAATCCAATGCTCTGAACAAAATAATGCAGATGTTCTACCTCACAACTAGGGCTGGACGAAATGATCGTGGCTCGTTAGCTCGCTCGATTTGTGGTCAGTTCGACTCGGCTCGAATCGGTTCGTTTGAATTTTCATGAGCTGAGCTGACATCCTAGCTCGGTTCGTTAACGAGCCAGCTTGTGAGCTAAACGAGCTATCACATTCCAGCAAAACGAAATTATATGTTTATCATTTACGTAAAAATTGATGAACATGTTATATGTATGTGTTGTCTATGGCCTATGAGTTAAACTAATGATTGATAAAATGTGTCTATGTGTTAAATTGGTCTATGCGAATATAACTATGGATTAAACTGATGAACATGCGAGTGAATTGTGAATTCATGAGTGATGACTTGTGTTAATTTGGTGTTACATTGATATGGTTCGTGAAACTATGAGTATAATTACTATTTTCTATTGTTAAATTAGTTTGGAATTAACTAGAAATTGATCATTATATACATATTGTTTTTCCTGGTCTAGCTCGCAAGCTAAACGAGACGAGCTGAGCTAACTCTGTGGCTTGTTAGCTTAACTCGCCGAGCCAGCTCGAACTCGAACTCGCCGAGCCAGCTTGAACTCGAACTCGCCGAGCCGGCTCGATATCCTGCCCTACTCACAATTAACTAGCTAGCCTAGTTCAAGGGTAAAGAAAAACAAGATCCAAAAAAGCTAAAAGTCTTCCAGTGTATCTTAAACTGAAATCTAACCTAAAAATGGCGTTCCCCAGTGTAATCTCTGCTTCTAAACGCATAACGGCAGAAACAAAGAAACCTGCAGCTTTAAATAGCACTGAAGGGGGAACTTACATTCTCATCCGCCATCGAGCCTCCGCCCTCCTGTGAAAAGGAAAACAAAGGGCAGCCCAGTTAGCCAAGCTGGAAAAAAACACTACAGACGCAAAGGACCAAGTCCGCATCTATATGATTTGCACCTGATGCTAAACGGAAGCTAGGAACTAGTAAATCAGAAAAAATAAACTTGCAGGCAAACAAAAACCCTAAGTGAAAGGCGCACAACTAGGCCTTAGCCCGCACGGGTCGGCAATATATCTCTGATTCGTACCTTTTCCGCGCCGGTGGCGAGTCGCTCCGGTCTCCGGGTGGTGTTGGTGCGCTCCAAGAGGTGAAAACCTCGGAATTTTTGGGCGTGCTTCTCTTCTCTCTTCTGCGGTTTGAGCGGCGGCGTGAGGCAGGAGTAGTGGCGTCGCCGAGGAGAGGGCCGAGAGGCAGTTGTAGTGTTGGGCCGGGCTATCACATAAGCGGAGCCGGATGGCGGATCTTCGTTTGTTTGTATTGTTCCGTACTAATAAATCTGTCGGTCCAATAAGGACCAATTGAGAAGACCTAACTAGTAGTTTTGTGGCAACAATTTTTAGGAACACCTAGAGTGTGTTACTCTACTCTACACCACAACAGCTCTACTTCAAAACTCTGCGTGAAGTAGCTCTGTTCTAGAGTTTAGATTATTTTTTATAATCTGTGGCAGTGGTGGGTAAATAACTCAAAACTCTATGACTAGGTTGTTTTTTTTAGTTTTCGGAGCAACAAAAGAGGTACTCCAAAAAATTGTACTGCAGCTCCAAAAACTTCATAGAGTTTACAATAATTATTTTCACTAGCGATGGAAATTGGTTTTCACTAGCGGTTCTCAGTTACTCGCTTGTACAATAATTATTTTTACTGGCTCCTAACAGGCTAACACTGACGGGTCCGAAAAAAGTCAGTTCAAATAGGTTCAGAACCATCTCTATGTAGCTTCTTTGTACTAGTGGTGAAGTGGGACGACCGTTGAAATTGGTGCTTTATAACAGTAGAGGCAATAAAGATTTCGATGTTATATATTTAGTATCGTAAATATTATCATTTTATTATATAAATTTAGTTAAATTTTGGAATAATTTGACTTTATAAAACTATGTGTCACATGAATAATTTAGTTAATCTTGGAATTTGGAGCGGAGAATGAACGTAGCAGTTTTTTCTCGCATGATACAAGACAAATGAGCTATGTGTCACGTGGCATGAGTTAAACCTTATAGTAGGCATACATAATCTAGATACTATGTTTTGATTCTCCAAACACTAGATATATCTAAAAAATTCGTTTATATAACTTAATATATCTAACTTTATATCTTATTCATTAGAACCCTTCGAAATATGGTTCGTTTTTTTACACTTACCACTTAGATACTCCTTAATATACAAATCATTTAGATCTTGTTCAGTTATTTCTAATAACTATACATGTATTCTAAATTTATATAAATAATGTCAACATTTTACTAGAAATGGATACACGTCACAAAAATATATTCAAGAGTAAAGTCATGTTTGTTTGCCCTCTAAATTATACAATATAGCTTAAATAAGTTAAGAGGCAAATAAATAACATATATTATTAGGATACGTTATATAATCTAAGTATTTAGATTATAATAGTCCATAAGTAGGTCATTAGGTGCTTATTTTAGTTTTTTTTTTACTTTTTACACACTGCCCTTGGAACTTGGTGAATATTTATCCACCAAATAAGATTATATAAACTAGATTATATATAAAATAAGCTAGATTATGTGATCATACAAGGAAACAAACGGACCCTAAGTCTAATAATAGTATGATGAGTACTTGTATATTTGTATTGTATTTGTTAAATTCGAGATGGATTGATTTGAGAGCGAGCTAGAATTGTCTCTGTTTTGTAAAGAAGCTATGATGTTTCTGTTGTATGGTATTTTATGCTAAATTGGTAAGGTTACTACGGAAAAGCTAGTGACATACTCACTCTATCCCATAAAATAAGAAGTGCATATTTTTGGAAAAAAATATCGTTTTAAAATTTTGACCAACAATTCAGCTATATAGTTTATGTATGCACGTTATATACTTGAATTGTATTAAAAAATGCTTTAATATAATCTTAATTTTTTATTTATTGATGTCATACTTTAAAAAGAAATTAATGGTCAAAGTCTCAATATAAAGACTTTGCCAAAAAAAAATATAACTTATTTTATGGGATGGAGGGAGTACATGATAAAAAAAAATGGTTGCAGTTAACTTTCAGGTTTGCGATGGTACCTGCACTTATCGATTATTGCAGTAATGTAACTTTTTTCTGATATACTACAATCTCACCATAAACATCAATATAAGCGAGTAAAAGCGGGTCACGATCCCAAAACATGTCTGTAATCTTCATGCCAACTGTGCTACAGAAACAATGTCGGAAACCTATTTACCACAAGTTGGCGTGACATCAGCGCTACAAAAAAAGGGGCCATGGGCAGGAAGCCACGTGTTAAAAATGAATCATCATTCTTTTTGTGTACAAAACTACCTACAATACAACAAGGATTTTTTACTTAAACGTTAAAAACAAAAGCTTCGAGTTCTTGACGCATTCCTGTATTTTTGACCCTTGTTGAAGACTGAGATTGCAAGATGCTCCGCTGCGTATGTCATAAAAGATGCCAGCACAATACCACCAGCGACCATTAATCCTAGCCTGCCAAAGGAAAGAAAATATTGGACTCATCACTTACCGGCATGAAAAAAAATCAAATGTCTCGACATTTACTAGCAAGCATAATTTAACCCTTCAGACGAATTTATGTGCATTAGTTGCTAGACTCGAGTTGTATTCATAAGCTAGAATTGAAGTTATATCCAGAATTTGGCATTCCACACTACAAAGCCATCATAAGGATGGAAGAAGCAAACTCATCTTCTGAAACTAGTTTGTCCTAAGCATATTATATAAGACCCCTAATTAATTATATGATGTGTTAAGTACAAAAGTAAAGCCTTAGCTGTCATCCATCGACCAAACCCTACATACCAACACCCTCAGTTCGCCTCAATCCCCAATATTAAGTATTTAAGTTCCAGATCCCTTCTCTTGCATCATAATACAGGAAATGCTGAACACGGGATCTATATAATATTCAAGAAACTACTGCAGTTCAATCTTCCCTACATTCTTCATATACCTATGACAAAAGTTTATACAAAGGGGGGCAGTCAGGTGCCTTACTTTGTGAACAATGCAGTTATGCCCAAGATAGTCGGTAACAGTACAGTAATAGTAGCTATAGATGCCATCCCTATCCAGTAAAATGTTGCATCCATGTCGCAGTCAGACATATTTCGCTGATGGCCTGCAAAAGACCAAGTTGTTTAATACTAGGATGGTAAAACTCTGAGAGGTTACATAGTTCAACATACCTGGACCCATATGATTCTCCGATGAGTCAGAATTGCTAAATCCCACATGGTTTGCACTGATACTTCCCCACCGGTAGACAAAACGGAGATAACTCCCAAACAATAAGAAGAATGCCACAAAGGTCCACTCAAGCATCAGTAGCAAACCTGTCCATGGCATAACCTGCCGTGGAATGATAGCGAAAGCAAATGCAAGAGAGAAACCAGCAGACACGAAGCAGACTAACACCGCAATTGCCCCAAAATAAGAAGGTAGTTTCAAATGTCCATTTGATAACTGCAGGAGCGCCAAGGAACCATTAAACCGATATTGCATAATATAATCAGTATGTTTCAGTAAGGAGATCATACAAAGATGTAAAAGAACCAGAATTAAAAATAGAATAGGCCAAGATATCCTGGTCAGTTTAGTCAAATATTAAAATCAAGCAGAGGTACACAGCCCTTACAACTGGGCTGTGAAGCTGCCCCAGATGCCTGGCAGCCAGTAACACCCATCTCCCTTCTTTCCAAAGGCCTTGTCCCCAGTGTAGTCCTGCATCCAGGTGGCTGGACCACTGGAGGCGGAGAAGCAGCTCCAGACCGCACCATTATGATGCTGACGAGAGAGAAAAGTGAATTGAAGGGGTATGTGCAATTGGGCTTGGGGAGTTGGGGCCTGGGCCAAAATGTATAGTTGTACTGCATGAGGGCCCCTCCCCGCTGCTCTCGCCTTGAAAGTTAGCCCTAGAGTCAACACCCAGCACCCCCCCCCCCCAATCTGACCCATAGCCTTCGTACCATTCTATTGTCATGTGCGGGCGCACATATAGGCGCCGCCGTGACGCACGCCGCGCTGCAGAGCGCGCTGAACGCGCACAGGAGGAGGCCACAACCAGTGGATAGATTTAGAAATAAAGATAAGGCTAGAGAATAAGATTGAGATGATAGAATTGTGGAGAGTTAGTTGGCAGCAGATAAGTCCAAGAAAATAGGAGTTAGTTGAGAGTTTATAGGAGAAGTTGGTTAGCCATAGGGCTATTTATAAGCCACATGGCAGCAGGGAATAAAGCAAGCAAGATTATTATTTCCTAATCTCTCTCTCTCTAAACAAGCCGACGGTTGAGGGGAAAAACCTCACCGGCGACGACGGACCGTGGCTACGAACTCCGTAGTCAGGGGCCAGCTACCCTAGGTCGGGAGGTCCTTGACAACCTGGTATCGCGATCCAGTCGTTCCTCGACTTCTTCCACCCAGCCGCAATCCCAGCCAAGCCCACCAACCTTGCCGCCTTACGCCGACACCACCTCTACCATGGCCGAGCCAACCACCTCTGATTTGGCCAAGATAATCGAGACCCTGACATCAACGGTCGCCGCCCTCCAATCCTCTGTCGCCGAGCTCCAGAGGGGAAAGACCTCCTCGTCGGGCGGCCATGGGACCAATGATGGGCAGCACCACAATGATCGACCGCCGCGCTTTCAAAAGATGGATTTCCCCCGCTATGATGGGAAATCTGATCCACTGATTTTCACCAGTCGGTGCGAATCGTATTTCCATCAGCAGCGCATCATGGAGGAGGAGAAGGTATGGATGGCCTCCTACAACCTTGAGGAGGGCGCACAGATGTGGTACCTTATGGTCCAGGAGGACGAGGGCACGCCATCCTGGCGCCGCTTCACGGAGCTGCTGCACCTTCGGTATGGGCCGCCCCTGCGTTCCGCGCCGTTGGCCGAACTAGCGGAGTGTAGGCGCACCGGTACGGTTGCCGAGTACCAGGACCGGTTCCAGGCCCTGCTTCCTCGCGCGGGACCACTCCAGGAGGCGCAGCGGGTACAACTCTTCGTCGGCGGACTCCAGCCGCCACTCAGCATCGACGTCAGGATCCAGAATCCTCAGACGTTGGCCGTCGCCATGAGTCTGGCGCGCCAATTCGAGTTGCGCGAGCAATTCGTCGCCCCGGCCGCGCGCGCTCCTGGGCGTCCTCTACTGTCGGCCCCTGCCGCCCGGCTGGCCCTACCCGCGCCGCCAGGAGCCAAACCGGCTGCGCCGGGGACCATTACCGTCGAAGGCCGCACCATCAAGCGCCTCTCGCAGGCAGAACAAGAAGAGCGCCGCCGCCTTGGCCTCTGCTACAATTGTGACGACAAATTCACAAGGGGCCACAATCGCATCTGTAAGCGGCTGTTCTTACTGGAGGGCCTTGAGGAGGAGGAAGATGAGGCTGTCGAGGATACCGGGACTGAGGAGACCCCGGTATTCTCCCTCCAAGCTCTTGCGGGCGTGGCGCTCACCGACACGATGCAGCTGCAGGTCACGCTGGGGGCCACCTCCATCGTCGCCATGCTAGATTCGGGCAACACCCACAACTTCATATCGGAAGCCGCGGCTGCACGCACGGGCCTGCCCCTCGAACACCGGCCACGCCTCACAGCCATGGTCGCGAATGGGGAGCGCGTCGCGTGTGTGGGCGTCATCCGCAACGCACCACTGGACATCGGCGGCCACTGCTTCCCTGCTGACCTATACGTCATGCCTTTGGCGGGCTACGACGTGGTCCTGGGCACCCGATGGCTGGCAGCGCTGGGACCGATCATGTGGGATTTCAGCAACCACGCGATCTCCTTCACCTTCCAGGGCAGGGCGTTCTGCTGGCAGGGGCTCGCGGCCTGCCGAACGGCTGCTGTCAGCACAACCACCGCCACCAGTACACTCCTCGACGAGCTCTTGGCGGACTTCGACGACGTTTTCAGCGAGCCTCGCGGCCTACCTCCCCCACGCAGTCGGGACCACAGCATCACCCTGGTGCCGGGGGCACCGCCAGTGGCAGTACGCCCGTATCGCTACCCCGCCCTGCACAAGGACGAACTGGAGCGTCAGTGCACAGCTATGCTGGACCAGGGGCTCATTCGGCGCAGTAGCTCCGCGTTTTCGTCCCCGGTGCTCTTGGTCAAGAAACCGGATGGCTCGTGGCGGTTCTGCGTCGACTACCGCGCGTTGAACGCCATAACCATCAAGGATGCGTTCCCCATCCCGGTCGTCGACGAGCTGCTGGACGAGCTCCATGGCGCCAGCTTCTTCACCAAGCTCGACCTCCGATCCGGATACCACCAAGTCCGCATGAGGCCGGCGGACATCGACAAGACAGCATTCCGAACGCATGACGCCTTCTTCGAATTTTTGGTCATGCCGTTCGGACTCTGCAACGCGCCAGCCACCTTCCAAGCTCTCATGAACGACGTGCTGCGCGCTTACCTCCGCCGGTTTGTGCTTGTCTTCTTTGACGACATTCTGATCTACAGCTCATCCTGGGCGGACCACCTGCGCCACCTCCGCGTCGTCCTCTCGGTGCTCCGACAGCACCGTCTCTTCGTTAAGCGTTCCAAGTGCGCTTTTGGCGTGGACACCGTCGCCTACCTCGGCCACACCATCTCGGCGTCGGGCGTGGCCATGGATCCGACCAAGGTGCAGGCCATCCGTGATTGGCCGCAACAGCGCTCGGCCAAAGCGGTGCGTGGATTCCTCGGGCTCGCAGGCTACTACAGGAAATTCGTCCACAACTACGGCATCATCGCAGCCCCCTCACCGCTCTCCTGAAAAAGGAGGGGTTCCAATGGAACGACGACGCAGCGAGGGCCTTCAGTACTCTCAAGGAGGCCGTGACATCCGCACCCGTACTGTCGCTCCCTGACTTCACCAAGCAGTTCGTCGTAGAGTGCGACGCTTCGACGTACGGCTTCGGCGCGGTGCTCGTCCAGGAGGGCCACCCCATTGCTTTCTTCAGTCGGCCGGTGGCTCCACGTCACCGCTCCCTCGCAGCTTATGAGCGGGAGCTCATCGGCCTGGTACAGGCCGTTCGCCACTGGCGGCCATACCTTTGGGGGCGGCGTTTCACCATCAAGACGGACCACTATAGTCTCAAGTACTTGCTCGACCAGCGCCTCGCCACGATTCCGCAGCACCATTGGGTCGGCAAGTTGCTGGGGTTCGACTTCTCCGTCGAGTACCGGTCAGGCTCCACGAACACGGTGGCCGACGCCCTCTCCCGCCGCGACACTGAGGAGGGCGCCGTGTTGGCCATTTCTGCGCCGCGCTTTGACTTCATCGGCCGCCTCCGTCACGCCCAGGCTACCGATCCGACACTGGTGGCCATCCACGACGAGGTGCGCCGAGGCACCCGCACCGCGCCCTGGTCGGTCGTCGACGACATGGTCGCCTACGAGAGGCGCCTATACATTCCCCCCGCCTCTCCACTACTACAAGAAATTTTGGAGGGCGTCCACGGCGACGGGCATGAGGGCGTCCACCGTACACTGCACCGGCTCCGCCGTGATTTCCATTTCCCCAACATGCGACGTTTGGTGCAGGAATTTGTGCGGGCGTGCTCCACTTGTCAGCGGTACAAGTCCGAGCATCTCCATCCAGCAGGGTTGCTCTTGCCTCTACCCGTGCCCTCGGCGGTCTGGGCCGACATCGCGCTGGACTTTGTGGAGGCGCTACCCCGCGTGAATGGGAAGACGGTGATCCTGTCCGTGGTTGACCGCTTCAGCAAGTACTGCCACTTCATTCCACTCGCGCACCCGTACACGGCAGAGACGGTGGCACAGGCATTCTTCACCGACATTGTGCGCCTCCACGGCGTTCCGCAGTCCATCGTCTCCGACCGCGACCCCGTGTTCACCTCGACGTTCTGGCAGGAGCTCATGAGGCTTATGGGTACTAAGCTTCACATGACGTCCGCTTTTCATCCCCAGTCGGACGGCCAGACGGAAGCCGCCAACCGAGTCATAGTGATGTACCTGCGCTGCTTCACTGGAGATCGCCCCCGCCAATGGCTGCGTTGGTTGCCGTGGGCTGAGTACACCTACAACACCGCGTACCAGACTTCGCTTCGGGACACACCGTTTCGGGTGGTGTATGGCCGAGAGCCACCTTCCATCCGCTCTTATGAGCCGGGGGAGACGAGGGTGGCAGCCGTCGCCCGGGACATGGAGGCTCGGGAGGCCTTTCTGGAGGAGGTCCGGTACCGCCTAGAGCAGGCCCAGGCGACCCAGAAGCTTTACTACGATCGGCACCACGGTCAAGTCTCCTACCAGCCAGGGGATTGGGCCCTCCTTCGTCTTCGGCAGCGGGCAGCTTCTTCAATGCCCAGGACCACCACGGGCAAGCTCAAGCCTCGCTTTGTGGGGCCCTACCGCGTCGTCGAGCTCATCAACGACGTCGCCGTTCGCCTGGCCTTGCCGCCAGGGGCGCGCCTCCATGATGTGTTCCACGTGGGTGTCCTCAAGAAGTTTGTCGGCGTTCCACCAGCGTCCCCGCCTGCCTTACCAATCATCCACAACGGCGCCGTGGTCCCTGAGCCGCTGCAGGTTACTCAGGCACGCTTGGCGCGAGGCGTGCGTCAAGTTCTCGTCCACTGGAGGGGCGAACCGGCCGAGTCTGCTTCCTGGGAAGACCTCGACGAATTCCGCAGCAAGTACCCAGACTTTCAGCTCGAGGACGAGCTGGGTCTCGAGGGGGGGAGAGATGTCATGTGCGGGCGCACATATAGGCGCCGCCGTGACGCACGCCGCGCTGCAGAGCGCGCTGAACGCGCACAGGAGGAGGCCACAACCAGTGGATAGATTTAGAAATAAAGATAAGGCTAGAGAATAAGATTGAGATGATAGAATTGTGGAGAGTTAGTTGGCAGCAGATAAGTCCAAGAAAATAGGAGTTAGTTGAGAGTTTATAGGAGAAGTTGGTTAGCCATAGGGCTATTTATAAGCCACATGGCAGCAGGGAATAAAGCAAGCAAGATTATTATTTCCTAATCTCTCTCTCTCTAAACAAGCCGACGGTTGAGGGGAAAAACCTCACCGGCGACGACGGACCGTGGCTACGAACTCCGTAGTCAGGGGCCAGCTACCCTAGGTCGGGAGGTCCTTGACATCTATTAATTAAGTCTCAGCCATGCCCCGACGTAAGGTGGGCATGTAGGCAAAAGATGATATCATCTTGTTCTGCTACACTCCACATGTAAAAGCTTCCGCTTGTTTTGTGCCTGTCTCTAGTTGTGGCATGGAATGTCTCCAGTGTTAGTGTGAACGCACTATCTAGTTGTGACATGGAATGTCTTCAGTGTTAGAGTGAACGCACTAACCAGTTCAATCTAAAAGCGCAAACGTGGAAATAAAGGAGCGGAGGCACAAATGAAGCTCCTGCCCTGCCAGTATACAAACTTAAGACCTCTGGCTCTAATATCATGTTAGAGTGAACGCACTAACCAGTCCGACTCAAAAGGTTAAGTTGTTTGGAGAAAATAGGCAATCCACTTATACACTTCAACATTCACTTCAGTGCATTGCCCTTAAAGAGTTAGGGAAAATGCCAATGTATTTGTTAAGTAGAAAGAATTAGACAAAATGCCGACTGTTTTCCCCATTATACTGATTTCAGTTGAAATCTTCAAACGTGGAGGTAGTACAAATAGGGTGTTTGGTTGTTTGCATGCAGCACAACCCAAGCCAGCATAAACATATGCAGTGTCTTCGTGTTTAATTGTCCTGCACAGACAAGCTGTATTTTTTAAGATTGTGTTTGATTGCTTACATTGTACCATGTTCTAGACTTTTAGTAGAGGTAGGAGAGGTGAGAAATTTCATTTTTGTGTCCTGCATCGGCTTGTGCAAATCTGCATTGCCTAATACAACAAAATATACTGTATTGGCTAATGCTGCACGAAGCCTGCTTTGAGCACTGTGCAAGCCTGCATGAGCCTCTGCAGACAACTAAACACGGGTAAACTGCATTGGAGACAACCAAACAGACCTATAGCAATACAAACTCCCCTGCAATCGTTTGCCTTTGGTGAAAAAGTTGGGAACACCAAGTACCTTCTGTTGGCACATGTAATAAAACTTGAGAAAACAGATTGTTGTTTGGATGTCAAATTAGGAAGCATGCCAACGAATCAGAGTTACAAATTGAGGGCTATAGAGCCGCTATGACGTTTTGGACGGACTGCCACTAAGATATTGCATATTTTACTGCTATTGCTGCTATGAGCACTATTTCCGGGTATTAGAGGTGATAAACACTTTAGCGGTGCTAAAATTTAGCAGCATTAAATGTGCAACCGACCGACCTGCCAAGAAAATGAGACCTAGGAAAATTCCCATGGTCCAAATCTAGCCTATCTATACATGGTGTAAAAGAGTGTTCACAAAACCTAGCATCTCCGGTTCTTCCCTCTATATTCTCCAAGACAACGCTCTGGCTTCTGAACCTTTTGTGGTGGTGCGGCGATGGTGTACATCGAGGCAATGATGACCATGAACTACGGATGATGACTATGAAGGGTCAAGAGTGATTGCAAGAGGTGTCTGCGTGTCACAGCTATGTGTGGTGACCATGGGAGGTCATGGCAGTAGCCGTCCCCTTCGCTTATGTGCAGCAACTGCACTGCCGAAAGGTAGTACAAGTAGTCTAGCACTCGTACGAAGCAAGAATGTGATAGCCAGCAACAGAGACAGATGCAAGTCAGCAAAAGCCAAGCAATAGTATACATGTTTGTTGAGAAATGCTAAATGCCTTAGCACCACTCTAGCGGCAGCTATAACTTTCTTAGCATACTTCCGAAGGTTCCATTAAATGTCTTAGCTCGCTATTTGCAACATTGCAAGGAATATATATTGCACAGCTTTCAATGTTATCAGCCTTTCAAAACTCTCTACAATCCCTTTTTCTAAATTCAAGTGTACATGTATGGTTTTCCTTGTATATGGAAAATAGTGTATCACGGAACAACTGTATGCTACCCCTTTTATATGATACCTACTCTTTTTTTAAACGAACCGGCAGGAGATCTGCCCGTTATATTAAAAAGAGGGGAAGCCCAGAAGGGCGAGGTTTAAAATACAAAGACACCCCACCAAAGCAGGACCAAGCCCAAGCACAAACACACAAAACTAAACTAAAAAGAGACTAGGAGAATAGCTAAGCACAAACACACAAAACTAAAGAGAGGCTAGGAGATTAGCCAGATGTTTGGCTCCTGCACGTATCCAAGCCGAGGCCTCAGATATAATAGATGCGAGAATCTGAGCACATGTGGACTTGTGGTCGAAAATCCTAGCATTTCTCTCACACCAGACGATCCAATTCACTAGAACTAAGAGGCTTCTCAAGCCCTTCCTGTTGCAATCTTAAGTTGTAGCTAGGGACGTCCACCACTGTAGGAAAGACTCACTGCAGTCCCAATTACTTGGAATAAGACCCTCCACCGCTGCCCATACAGCCACCTCTTCCCAAATCCGCTTGGTTAAACGACACTCAATGAAGAGATGCAAACCCGACTCCAAAGTTTGCCCACCAATGTTTCCAAGTCGTCCGATTAATCGCGATTAGTCGTGATTAATCATCCAAGTTGGTTTGGACCAATCACGATTAATCGCCAAGTCGCCTGACTAATCGTGATTAATCGCGATTAATCCCCCAAGTCGATCACCCAGAACGACCAACGAATCGCCCGACTTGAAAACATTGTTGCCCACACAATGTACAGGCAGTGTTATGGGGCCAACCCCTCTTAGCTACACGATCCGCTGTCCAAATTCTATCTTGGATGGCTAACCAACTGAAAAATTTGCATTTCGGTGGCGCCTAGACCTTCCAAATGATGCAGTTCAGATTTGTAAGCTCAGACCCGAGGAATTGGGTTTCTCCTACCTAAATTTTGGGGTAGGTTTGCCAGTGAAATCAAGGACTCGAGCAGGCACTTCAAATGAAACAAGGTGTCTTTAGGTTTCATAATTGTTCCTAAAGCTGGCACATTGATATAATAAACAAAATTGAATAGCATGCAAATCTCAAGTGAGAATGCAGATTTGTTACTGAAGAGATTGAGGGCTAACCCTTTGGCTTGAAATACCAAATGCAGAAGATGAACCCACCACTGAATAAGATGGAAGTGACTCTTCAGACTTGTATTTATGGCGAGCTCTTCTAGCAAAAGCACATAGAGATCTTATACTTACCAACTCCTTGTCTGTCTGCCAGAAACAACATGTAAATGAATTGAGAAGGCAGAAAATCTTCAAAATCATGCGTGTACAAATGTTCAATAAAAAATATTTGCTACAAGGAACAGATTATACAACCTGAAAACATGATTGGTAATAACCAAATAGCAGCAAGCAAAATGGGAGAATGAACAATATTTTGACAACCAGCTGGTCATGAGGGTTCCTTCCCCCACCAGTTCCTGGAAGAGATTCTTCAAGTTTTTGCCTAATATCCTGCAACGATGGAGAGCATAAATTTATTGCTAACATGCTTGACATTTATTTTTACTTAGAAAACTGTGTATGAAAGTGAGGAAACAGTTGATAAAATAAAATATTACCTGCCATGTTTCAACAGGTTTTACAAGCCACGCTGTGAACCAGTCCCAGGGTTTTAGGGGACCCAGTGTGTAATGGATGATTCTTAATTCCTTTTCATCAACCATCCACTATATGACAGAAAATAGAAAGTCAGGTCCATAACCAGGCCAAAACACCAAACAATAGTACATGTAAATAAACAGCCAAAGGGTAATCAAAATACTGAAATTTATACTCTAAACGGAATGCCAAACTATTCAAAATGTAATAACACAAATAAACACTGGTTTTTGGGGTTGTGATACTAAAGACCTTCAATAAATTAGAAATGCTAAAATAATCATGCTAATACAGTCCAGCAACCAATCGAAACATTTGTAATCATATTTTGGTGGTCTGTTAAGAGAGGGCAAGAAGGTAGATTAAATATAGTATTCCTTAGATAAGGCTGGTAGAAGAAACTCCATGCAATTAATAATGATTTCTGATGATTAACTTGCATAAGATTGACGACATACAATGCTGACAAAACTCTAGTTAACCTTGATAGTTGGCATGTACTGACAAACAAGAGTGCTAATGGTAAATCAAGTGAATGGAGCAATCATGTAGACCTTGTTGCAATGCTTTTATAAACCATTTGATCATGATAGTTGGCCAATATACTGGACCCTGATCAATATGTAATTACACATAAGGAGTCTTACCTTGTTTGCTAGCATGTAAAGACCAACATCAGCATTATACAAGGTAGAAAGGCGTTGTGTCGCTGGTTCAGGAGTTAAAGGCGAGTCTGGCTCATAGACACGGGAGTTGGCAAAATCAGAATAATATGAATTTAGAAAACCTTGGTCCCCTGCATGAAATAGTTCAACATGAAATCAGAACACTATTTGATTGAAAATGCTGAATTGCCAGCATGCTGAAGATGATAAAAGAAAACTAATCATACATAAGTGGTAAACTGGTAGCTACAGCGAATCTGTTCAAAGTAATATAGTCGATCCTAACAAAATGATCCACCACATAAAGTGTTCTCAAGATAATACAGGCCTATCCAAGCAAATGTCAAATGGATACGTGTAGGCTCCGTTTGGATGTTGGAATTGGAGATGGTGGAATTGAATTGGATCCAATACCAAATCAGCCTGGCTTTGGAAATCGGATCCAATACCAAATCCAGTTCAATTCCGAGCAAATCAGAGGGTGGAGGGTCGGAATTGGAGAGTGGAGGCGTGTGTAGAGTTGAATACCGGCTGGAATTTGGTGGATTTCCAATTCCAAATACTGTGACCATCCAAACACCAGAATTCGGGTTTGTCAATTCCAATTCTGAATTCCGAGTCTAAATTCCAACATCCAAACGCACTGGTATTCTTTTCGAAGATACTGTCTTACCCTAACCCTCTGCCCTAAAAAATACCCAGGAAAGACATAGATGTTGATCAAAAGAAAATTGGAGCCTCCCAGCGATGGAGATTTTTGCATCATTGGAAAGAAATAGAACAGAGCAACGGTCTGTTATCAGGAGGCCCAGCACAACTGTTTGGCATAGGAGTGGCTATCGTAGCAACATAAAAAACAACAGGTGTAGGATATGTTTCTGTTAAAGCATGAAAAATGTTCATTTGCAGCCATGAACTTGATTACTGGAAATGATGTTTCTCCATCAGCAATGGCACAACAGAGAGCTGAAGTCTGAAGAAGTGCTGCTGATGAAAAACTTGCAGAAAGATTGCCATGGAGGCTGGTGTGGCAGGCCATAGAGTGCTTGAATACTTCATTGGCCGCTGTGCCCTTAGGTTAGTTCTATAGGCAGCGAGATCTTATTTTCTCAACATTGTATGTAATTACTATTTGAAGATAATTAGCTATTTCTATACTCCACAACAGATCTGTCATGTAACAATTAACATCATATCATAAGTTCTTAGACATGTATGAGCTGTTTATTGTTAATTAATATGCTTTCAAGAAGATAATAAATAAAAGGGAATATTTTGACTAGTACTATGGCCTTCTCAGAAAGGAATTATGTTATCTAAAAAAAGGAACACACAGAAGAAAAGAAGAGCACTGACCTCCTGTGTAAGAAGGCAATTGATCCATTTTTTTGATCATATCATTGAAAAGAGTTTCAGAGGGTTCAACAACCATCACACCAGAATTCATTCTTTCAGAATGCTTCAAGTTTCCACAAAACTTGCCACACTTGAAAAGATCCTCGATACTTTTCACAACTATAGTATCTGCGTCAAGGTAAACAACTGGAAAGGCAGCATTCTATTAGAACAATGAACAAAAACAAAGTAAAGGCCATGATACAGAGACATATAACGATGAACTAGAAAAATAACTGAAAAGCATACCTTTTTTGTAGCTTGTCATGTTAAATATCTTCAGCTTGGTGTAGACGCCCCAAAACCTCTTTGGCCTAAATTGATTAGGATTAGCCAGTAACGTTATACGATTCACGATCCAACCGTCTGCCTGATGAAATATATGCAAGGTCAGCTTCGCTACCACATCAGACTGGCACAAGATCTACATGACTTGAATGTCCGAACTCAAGAAAACATAAAAGCTACTAACATCCTGGAACTAATTTTAGTATGTGTAGATGTACGGGGATCAAATCATGAGATCAACAGTAGGGAAAAAAGAAGGAGAGATCCTCATCCAGCTCCACACCACTTAGTGACACAAAATTCAGTAGAAGCCTTCCCAAAACTCTGATCAATCAGACAGCGGAGATCAGTGATTAGCTCTAAAATGAGCATCAACGGCCTCAATAATGACCTCGCAGCTAAGAACTCCAGCGCAGATACTTCAGGGAGCTACCCAATTCAGCTATGAGATAAAATTTCCATACTAAATTACAGTGATCGGAGCTTCAGCAGACCTGTAGGAGCTTCCGCGAGTACTCGGAAACGCCGTCGGAGACGAGCACAACCATGTCGCGCCGCGTGCCGGTGTCGCGGAGGGACTTCCCAAGGACGCGCGCGCCGAGCACGAACTCGTCGCCGTACAGTAGCGTGACGTAGGCCTCCTCCGTCGCGGCCACCGCGAATCCGGCACCGGCAGCTAGGAGTGCCACCGCGGCTAGGGCGGCGGCCAGGAGCGCCGGCGACCGCATCGGAACCCCCGGATGGGATCGCGGCTCGAGCGTGAGTATGGGGTGGGGCGCACGTGCGACGCGGCGGGAGAAGGCTGGCGCCTGGCGGGGCTCGGAATCAGATCGGAGCCTTTTGGGGGATGGGCGTTGGGCGGACGGGGGGAGTTGGGGGCGCAGCCGCCCGGGTGGTGTTTGAGCGTTGGAATGCGGAGATCAGTATTCGGTCAAACGGCGCGTCCAAATTGGAGTTCTCAGAGCGGCAGACGGCAAGCAGGTCGTCATTTCGCTGATGTCTGGACGACAGATTGGATCGGGGGAGGAGGAAAGCGGCCGAGGGCCCGACGGGATTTCTAGACGAAACTCGCCGAAAGCGCAACGCAGAAACCAAAGAGGGTGACAGCTGCGCCATCTCGCGGGGCGAGTTTCTAGTGGGCCAGGCCGGTGCAGCTGACTCTTGGCCCTTTTGTAATGCACTACCATTTTATTTATTTTACTACAGCAGCAGCTCTCAAATATTAGAGCTCTCAAATTCATTCCAACAAACAATGACACAAAAAATCTACTCGTCATCCCATCTCTTCCTTTACTAATACCATATTTAGGACGCCTCTACTCTACATTTTTGTTACCTTTGCTCCTTTTTTTTTGCTAAACACGTGAATTATGCTAGAAATAGAGGTACGAGAGTATCCGAAGGAATGCTCCAAGAACTTCATCTTCATAGTAAATTTTGTGGAGCAGTCACGAACAGACTCTAAACAAGATACGGTTGGAAGAAAGAAGTCGGATCGAGATCCACAGTGAAATTTATGGAGCAGTCACACACAGATACTAAACAAGCCACATTCCGACTATCTCCACCAGCCTCCTTACTCTACCCTCTATCTTATTTCCTGTTTCAAACTCTACTCTATATTAATAATATAGTCTACAATACAAGTCCATTTCCATGCTCCGCTGGAGATGTCCTCAGATGATAGGAGGTAGGGTAAGTGAGAAGAGCGATCAGAAACATTGATAGTTGGGAATGAGTTGTTGAAGGGAACAGGGACGAGTGGTTAGAAAACTCGCTATAAGGAGAGGATAACGAGGTCATCACCTTTTATATATTACAAGACCTAGTTATAAAAGCGCAAGCATGTCATGAATCTTTAGGTATGTTCTTATCTAGCCAATTATTTTTCTAACCTTATGATTGATAGAGCGTATGTTTTATTGATTAGAAACCTTAGAGTGTATCAATAAGGACTTGAAAAAGGTTGGAGAGTTGAAGAGGACTAGCTAGTACGTCTGCATCACGTGAGAGTAGTACAAACTCAATTCGACTTTGATTCTACTTCAAACTCCATGACTAGACTACATTGGAATTAATGCATAGGACACATAATGACTCCATTTACGCATGGAAAGCTAAGAAGATAAGTTTTTAAATCCAGCTAGACTTTAAAAAAATTGGAATCAATATAAATAAGTTAATTAAGGATATGTTTGGCATGACTCCAGAGCAAAACTCTAAGGAGGAGATGGCCAGAGCATGCCAAACACTCTAACTCTAGAGTTGTAAACTTTATAGAGTTTTTTGAGCTGCAGTAAATTTTTTTGGAGTACCTCTTTTCTGCTCCGAAAACTCCAAAAAAAAGCAACCTAGTCATGGAGTTTAGAGTTATTTACCCGCCACTGTCACCGGTTATGAGAAACAATCTAAACTCTGGAGCAGAGCTGCTCTACCCAGAGTTTTAGAGTAGAGCTGCTCTAGGGTGGAACAGAGTCATGTCAAACACGCCCTAAGTTAGCATTTGGAATCTGATTCGGTGTTGCATCATTATCTTTCGGCTTCTTTGGCCATGTATCATGCCGGAGTTTGTCGAAGATGCATCCAAGTGCCTTGCAAGTCCCTAACCCTTAGATATACAATAGTCACCACCACATTAGGGTTTGGGTTTTAGCTTAGTGTCGGGGACCATAATTAGGGGTACCCCCAAGACTCCTAATCTCAGCTGGTAACCCCCATCAGCACAAAGCTGCAAAGGCCTGATGGATGCGATTAAGTCAAGGCTTGATCCACTCAAGGACACGATCTCACCTCGTCCGAGCCCAGCCTCGGGCAAGGGCAGCCGACCCCGGAGGATCTACGTCTCGTCCGAGGGCCCCCTCAAGCAACGAACACACCTTCGGCTCGCCCGAGGCCCGGTCTTCGCCTAGAAGCAACCTTGGCCAAATCGCCATGACGACCGACCGTATCGCAGGAGCATTTAATGCAAAGGTGGCCTGACACCTTATCCTGACGCACGCCCTTCAGTCGACTGAGCCGAAGTGACCGCAGTCACTTCGCCGCTCCACTGACCAGTCTGACAAGAAGACAACGTCGCCCGCGTCGCTCCGACTGTTGTGTCACTCGACAAAGTGAGGCTGACAGCGGCCAAGTCCGGCCTCGGGCGCCATAGGAAGCTCCGCCTCGCCCGACCCAGGGCTCGGACTCGGGCTTGGCCCCGAAAGACGACGAACTCCGCCTCGCCCGACCCCAGGGCTCGGACTCGGCCTCGGCCTCAGCCGACGGTCTCCGTCTCGCCCGACCCAAGGGCTCGGACTCGACCTCGACCTCGGAAGACAGACTCAACCTCGACCTCAGAGGAGCCTCCGCCTCGCCCAACCTAGGGCTCGGACCGACCACGCCACAGGAGGAGCCATCATTACCCTACCCCTAGCTAGCTCTGGCTACGGGGAACAAGACCGGCGTCCCATCTGGCTCGCCCCAGTAAAACAAACAATGATGGCGCCCCGCATGCTCCATGACGACGACGGCTCTCAGCCCCCTTACGGAAGCAAGGAGACGTCAGCAAGGACTCGACAGCCCCGACAGCTGTCCTTCCGCCAGGCTCCAGCGCTCCTCCGACGGCCACGACACCACACGAACAGGGTGCCAAAACCTCTTCGGCTGCCACGACGACACGTACTTAGGGCACTAGCTCCTCTCTGCTAGACACGTTAGCACGCTGCTACATCCCCATTGTACACCTGGACCCTCTCCTTACACCTATAAAAGGAAGGTCCAGGGCCCTCTTACAGAGGGTTGGCCGCGCGGGGAAGGACGAGACGGCGCGCGCATAAGCCTCTCGCTCCCTCTCGCGCGGACGCTTGTAACCCCCTACTGCAAGCGCACCCGACCTGGGTGCGGGACAAACACGAAGGCCGCGGGTTTCCCCTTTTGTGACTGCCTCCCTCCGGCTTTCACCCCCCTTCGCGCTCCGTCTCGCGCCGACCCATCTGGGCTGGGGCACGCGACGACAATTTACTCGTCGGTCCAGGGACCCCCCCCCGGGGGTCGAAACGCCGAAAGTTGGCGCGCCAGGTAGGGGCCTGCTGCGTGTTGACGAACAGCTTCCCGTCAAGCTCCAGATGGGTAGTCTCCAGCAACCTTTCCAGCCCGGGACGATGCTCCGTTTCGGGAGTCTTGAGTTCATGTCCCTCGACGGCAGCTACGACATGATACTCCTTCCCCCGCCGCGCGACAGCGACAATGGCGGCCGACAACCCGCCCGCCGGCGGCGGAATCGACGATGTCTTCCCCACGTGGCGGAAGAACAACATTCGGGTTTGTCCCGTCGCCTCCCCCGCCGACGGAGGAGGAGGCGGGACAACCAAGGCCAAGCAGGAGGCAGCACCTCGTCGGCTGTCGAGCGAATCGACGGCGCCGGTGCCCCAACGGGGGACACGTCGGGCATCGACTTCGCGTCTGAGACGAAGACGAGCGTCGTCTCCCCGCAACACGCCAACTCCAAACGGACGGACGACGCCAGCACGCTCGCAAAAGACTTGTTGGGCGTCACCCTCGTACCTGGGACGACGGTGCAGTCTGCCCTTGACGTGACTTCATCGCCGCCCGTCGACCAAGAGGTACCGACCGATTCCCATCTCGTGCCTTTTGGATTCAGCCTCGACCCACCAAGCGATTTCGCTTCGGTGGACGCTTTCATAGAGGCGAGTCCAAACCCTCCAGGGTACGGTATGCGGTCACCCTGGGACCGGCTGACAGCCGTCTCGACCTACGGGCCCTCGGGTTCCGAGGAAGATGACGAGCCCGACTTTTGTTGGGATTTCTCCGGACTTGGTAACCCCAGTGCCATGCGGGACTTCATGACCGCATGCGACTACTACCTTTCCGACTGTTCTGACGGTAGCCGCAGCTTCGGCGACGAGGACTGCGACCCAAGTCGTGAATGTTTCCACGTCGATCTAGGGGGTCCCGGCGAAGGCAACCATCTTGGTATACCGAAGAACGGTGATCCCCCTAGGCATGCGCCTCGCGTTGACATCCTACGGGAGCTAGCTGTGGTCCCAGTCCCTACGGGGGGTCAGGACTCACAACTCGAGCAAATCCGCGAGATGCAGGCCAGGCTCGACGAGGGAGCAGGAACACTTGAGCCGTTCCGCCGGGACAACGGACAGGAATGGGCAGGCCAACCTCCGGCTGGAGAAGCGCGTCATCTACCCCAGGGCATCCAGCACCGCATCGCCGACGACGTCAGGGCAAGGCCGCCACCGGTTTCCAGTGGGGTCGGCCAGAACCTGGCTGCAGCGGCAATACTTCCACGTGTTGCCAGAGCCATCAACCACCGAGGGGTGGCGTATCCAGGGAGAGCTCAAGAATCTCTTGGAGGATGCCGCGGTCCGACGGGCCGAAAGCTCTGCCTCCCGACGGCAGGGGTACCCCTCGGAACATCACGCCGCGACTTCCCGATTCATGCGGGAAGCCTCGGTCCACACCGGGCGCACGCGCAACACGGCGCCTGCGGCCCCGGGTCGCCTCGGCAACGAGCACCATCACCGCAACCGTCGAGCCCACCTCGACGACAAGGTGCGCCGAGGCTACCACCCCAGGCGTGGGGGACGCTACGACAGCGGGGAAGATCAGAGTCCATCGCCCGAACCACCCGGTCCACAGGCTTTCAGCCGAGCTATACGACGGGCGCCGTTCCCGACCCGGTTCCGAACCCCGACTACTATCACAAAGTACTCGGGGGAGACGAGGCCGGAACTGTGGCTCACGGACTACCGGCTGGCCTGCCACCTGGGTGGAACGGACGATGACAACCTCATCATCCGCAACCTCCCCCTGTTCCTCTCCGACACCGCTCGAGCCTGGCTGGAGCACCTGCCTCCGGGGCAGATCTCCAACTGGGACGACCTGGTCCA
The DNA here is from genome assembly GCF_902167145.1 of Zea mays. Classification (NCBI taxonomy): domain Eukaryota; kingdom Viridiplantae; phylum Streptophyta; class Magnoliopsida; order Poales; family Poaceae; genus Zea; species Zea mays. The sequence continues at coordinate 133,356,459 of NC_050105.1, read as the reverse complement.
AGCCTTCGCCGGCAACTTCCAGGGCACGTACGTGCGCCCTGGGAACTCCTGGGATCTCCGAAGTTGCCGCAAGCAGCCGGGAGAGTCTCTCCGGGACTACATCCGGCGATTCTCGAAGCACCGCACCGAGCTGCCCAACGTCGCCGACTCGGATGTCATCGGCGCGTTCCTCGCCGGCACCACCTGCCACGACCTGGTGAGCAAGCTGGGTCGCAAGACCCCCACCAGGGCGAGCGAGCTGATGGACAACGCCACCAAGTTCGCCTCTGGCCAGGAGGCGGTTGAGACCATCTTCCGGAAGGACAAGCAGCCCCAGGGCCGCCAGCCGGAAGATGTCCCCGAGGCGTCCAATCAGCGCGGCACCAAGAAGAAAGGCAAGAAGAAGTCGCAAGCGAAACGCGACGCCGCCGACGCGGACCTTGTCGCCGCCGCTGAGTACAAGAACCCTCGGAAACCTCTCGGATGTGCCAATCTCTTCGACAAGATGCTCAAGGAGCCGTGCCCCTATCATCAGGGGCCCGTCAAGCACACCCTTGTCCCCGAGGTCCACGACTGCTTCATGATCTACGGTGGGCAAGTGGCAAACACCTCAGCTCGGCACCACAAGCAAGAGCGTCGGGAGGTCTGCTCGGTAAAGGTGGCGGTGCCAGTCTACCTAGACTGGTCCGACAAGCCCATCACCTTCGACCAGGGCAACCATCCCGACCGCGTGCCGAGCCTGGGGAAATACCCGCTCGTTGTCGACCCCGTCATTAGCAACGTCAGGCTCACCAAGGTCCTCATGGACGGAGGCAGCAGCCTCAACATCATCTACGCCGAGACCCTCGGGCTCCTGCGGATTGATCTGTCCTCGGTCCGGGCAGGCGCTGCGCCTTTCCACGGGATCATCCCCGTACCGACACGCGTACGAATGCGACGTGGAGTGTGTGGAGTCCGCCGAGGCCCTCGCCGAATCCGAGGCCCTCATCGCCGACCTGGAGAGCCTCTCTAAGGAGGCGCCAGACGTGAAGCGCCACGCCAGCAACTTCGAGCGAGTGGAGACGGTTAAATCCGTCCCTCTCGACCCCAGCAATGATGCCTCCAAGCAGATCCGGATCGGCTTCGAGCTCGACCCCAAATAGGAAGCAGTGCTCGTCGACTTTCTCTGCGCAAACGCCGACGTTTTCGCGTGGAGTCCTGTCGGGGACCATAATTAGGGGTACCCTCAAGACGCCTAATTCTCAGCTGGTAACCCCCATCAGCATAAAGCTGCAAAGGCCTGATGGGTACGATTAAGTTAGGGATCAGTCCACACGAGTGACTCGATCACGCTTCACCCGAGCCTAGTCTCGGCCAAGGGCAGCCGACCTCGAGAGACTTCCGTCTCGCCCGAGGCCCCCTTTTTATGGCGGACACATCACCGGCTCGCCCGAGGCCTTGGCTTCGCTCAGAAGCAACCTTGACTAAATCGCCACACCGACTGACCAAATTGCAGGGGCATTTAACGCAAAGGTGGCCTGACACCTTTATCCTGACACGCGCCCCCGGCAGAGCCGAAGTGACCGCCGTCACTCCACCGCTCCACTGGCCAGTCTGACAGAAGGACAGCGCCGCCTGCGCCACTCCGACTGCAGTGCCACTCGACAGAGTGAGTCTGACAGGCAGTCAGGCCTTGCCAAAGGCGCCACGGCGAACTCCGCTCCGCCCGACCCCAGGGCTCGGACTCGGGCTAAGACCCGGAAGACGGCGAACTCCGCTCCGCCCGACCCCAGGGCTCGGACTCGGGCTAAGACCCGGAAGACGGCGAACTCCGCTCCGCCCGACCCCAGGGCTCGGACTCGGGCTAAGACCCGGAAAACGGCGAACTCTGCTCCGCCCGACCCCAGGGCTCGGACTCGGGCTAAGACCCGGAAGACGGCGAACTCCGCTCCGCCCGACCCCAGGGCTCGGACTCGGGCTAAGACCCGGAAGACGGCGAACTCCGCTCCGCCCGACCCCAGGGCTCGGACTCGGGCTAAGACCCGGAAGACGGCGAACTCCGCTCCGCCCGACCCCAGGGCTCGGACTCGGGCTAACACCCGGAAGACGACGAAACTCCGCTTCGCCCGACCCCAGGGCTCGGACTCCGCCCTGGCCTCGGCCGAACGACTTCCGCCTCGCCCGACCCCATGGCTCGGGCTCGGCCACGGCAACGGAAGACAGACTCAACCTCGGCTTCGGAGGAACCCCCACGTCGCCCTGCCTAGGGCACAGACCGCCACGTCAACAGGAAGCGCCATCATCATCCTACCCCGAATCGACTCGGGTCACGGAGAACAAGACCGGCGTCCCATCCGGCCAGCTCCGCCGGAGGGGCAATGATGGCGCTCCACAAGCTCTATGACGACGGCGGCCCCCAGCTCTCTTACGGAAGCAGGACGGCGTCAGCAGGGACTCGACCGCTCCAACAGCTGTCCCTCCGCCAGGCTCCGCCGCACCTCCGACAGCCACGACATCACGCCAGCAGGGTGCCCAGATCTCTCCGGCTGCCACATTGGCATGTACCTAGGGCGCTAGCTGTCCCTCCGCTAGACACGTAGCACTCTGCTACACCCCCCATTGTACACCTGGATCCTCTCCTTACGACTATAAAAGGGAGGACCAGGGCCTTCTTAGAGAAGGTTGGCCGCGCGGGACCGAGGACGGGACAGGCGCTCTCTTGGGGCCGCTCGCTTCCCTCACCCACGTGGACGCTTGTAACCCCCTACTGCAAGCGCACCTGACCTGGGCGCGGGACGAACACGAAGGCCGCGGGACTTCCACCTCTCTCACGCTCGACTCCGGCCACCTCGCCTCTCCCCCCTTCGCGCTCGCCCACGCGCTCGACCCATCTGGGCTGGGGCACGCAGCACACTCACTCGTCGGCTTAGGGACCCCCCTGTCCCGAAACGCCGACAGTTGGCGCGCCAGGTAGGGGCCTGCTGCGTGCTGACGAACAGCTCCCCGTCAAGCTCCAGATGGGCAGTCTCCAGCAACCTCTCTGGCCCGGGACGGTGCTTCGTTTCGGGACTCTTGAGTTCATGTCCTTCGACGGCAGCTACGACATGATACTTCTTCCACCGCCGCGCGACTACGACAATGGCGGCCGACAACCCGCCCGCCGGCGGCGGAATCGACGACGTCTTCCCCGCGTGGTGGAAGGGCAACATTCGGGCTCGCTCCGTTCTCTCCCCCGCCAACGGAGGAGGAGGCGGGGCAACCAAGGCCAGATGGGAGGCCGCGCTTCGTCGGCCGTCGAGCGAATCGACGCCCCCGACGCCCCGACGGAAGGCACGCCGGACGTCGACCTCGTGTTCAAGACGGAGGCAAGCGCCGTCCCCCCGCGGCACGCTGACCCCGAGCAAGAAGACGACGCCGGCGCGCTCGCGGAAAGCCTGCAGGACGTCGCCCTCGAACCAGAGATGACGGTGCAACCAGTCCCCGATGTGACTACGTCGCTCCTCGTCGACCAAAAGGTACCGACTAACTCCCATCTTGCGTCATTTCGACTCGGCCTCAACCCGCCAAACGACCTCGTTTTGGCGGGCGCTCTCATTGAGGCGAGTGCAACCCCACTGAGGTTTCGTATGCGGTCGCCTTGGGACCGACTGACGGACGTCTCGACCTACGGGCCCTCTAGGTCCGAGGAAGATGACGATCCCAGCATCGGTTGGGATTTCTCCGGACTTGGCAACCCCAGTGCCGTGCGGGACTTCATGACCGCATGTGACTGCTGCCTATCCGACTGTTCCGATGGAAGCCGCAGCCTTGGCGACGAGAGTTGCGGCCCAAGCCGCGAATGTTTCCACATCGTGCTAGGGGATCCCTCCGAAGGCAACCATCTTGGCATGCCGGAGGACGGTGATCTCCCTAGGTCGGTGCCTCGCGCCGACATCCCACGGGAGCTAGCTGTGGTCCCCGCTCCGGCGGGGGGTTACGACCCACAACTCGAGCAAGTCCGCGAGGCGCAGGCCAGGCTCAACGAGGGAACATGAGCGCTTGAGCCGATCCGTCGGGACGTCGGACAGGCATGGGTGGGCCAACCCCTGGCCGGAGAAATACGTCACCTGCTCCAAGGTCTCCAGCACCGCGTCGCCAACGATGTCAGGATCAGGCCGCCGCCCGCATCCAGCGGGGTTGGTCAGAACCTGGCAACCGCAGCAATGCTCATCCGCGCGATGCCGGAGCCGTCAACCACCGAGGGTCGGCGAATCCAGGGAGAACTCAAGAATCTCCTGGAAGGCGCTGCGGCCCGGCGGGCCGAGAGCACTGCCTCCCGAAGGCAAGGATATCCCTCGGAACCTCATGCCGCGACTTCCCGATTCATGCGGGAAGCCTCGGTCTACACCGGGCGCACGCGCAACACCACGCCTGTGGCCCCGGGCCACCTCGGCAACGAGCACCATCGACGCGACCGTCGGGCTCACCTCGACGAAAGGGTGCGCCGAGGCTACCACCCCAGGCGTGGGGGGCGCTACGACAGCGGGGAGGATCGGAGTCCCTCGCCCGAACCACCCGGTCCGCGGGCCTTCAGTCGGGCCATCCGACGGGCGCCATTCCCGACCCGGTTCCGACCCCCGACTACTATCACGAAGTACTCGGGGGAAACGAGACCGGAACTGTGGCTCGCGGACTACCGCCTTGCCTGCCAACTGGGTGGAACGGACGACGACAACCTCATCATCCGTAACCTCCCCCTGTTCCTCTCCGACACTGCTCGCGCCTGGTTGGAGCACCTGCCTCCGGGGCAGATCTCCAACTGGGACGACTTGGTCCAAGCCTTCGCTGGCAATTTCCAGGGCACATACGTGCGCCCCGGGAATTCCTGGGACCTTCGAAGCTGCCGGCAACAGCCGGGGGAGTCGCTCCGGGACTACATCCGGCGATTCTCGAAGCAGCGCACCGAGCTGCCCAACATCACCGACTCGGATGTCATCGGCGTGTTCCTCGCCGGCACCACTTGCCGCGACCTGGTGAGCAAGCTGGGTCGCAAAACCCCCACCAGGGCGAGCGAGCTGATGGACATCGCCACCAAGTTCGCCTCTGGCCAGGAGGCGATCGAGGCTATCTTCTGAAAGGACAAGCAGCCCCAGGGCCGCCCATCGGAAGAAGCTCCCGAGGCGTCTGCTCCGCGCGGCGCCAAGAAGAAAGGCAAGAAGAAGTCACAATCGAAACGCGACGCCGCTGACGCGGACCTTGTCGCCGCCGCCGAGTATAAGAACCCTCGGAAGCCCCCCGGAGGTGCAAACCTCTTCGACAAGATGCTCAAGGAGCCGTGCCCCTACCATCAGGGGCCCGTCAAGCACACCCTCAAGGAGTGCGTTATGCTTCGGCGTCACTTCCACAGGGCCGGGCCACCCGCCGAGGGTGGCAGGGCCCGCGACGACGACAAGAACGAAGATCACCCAGCAGAAGAGTTCCCCGAGGTCCGCGACTGCTTCATGATCTATGGAGGGCATGCGGCGAATACCTCGGCTCGGCACCGCAAGCAAGAGCGCCGGGAGGTCTGCTCGGTAAAGGTGGCGGCGCCAGTCTACCTAGACTGGTCCGACAAGCCCATCACTTTCGACCAGGCTGACCACCCCGACCATGTGCCGAGCCCGGGGAAATACCCGCTCGTCGTCGACCCCGTTGTCGGCGATGTCAGGCTCACCAAGGTCCTGATGGATGGGGGCAGCTGCCTCAACATCATCTACGCCGAGACCCTCAAGCTCCTGCGCGTCGATCTGTCCTCCGTCCGAGCAGGCGCTGCGCCCTTCCACGGGATCATCCCTGGGAAGCGCGTCCAGCCCCTCGGGCGACTCGACCTCCCCGTCTGCTTCGGGACACCCTCCAACTTCCGAAGGGAGACCCTGACGTTCGAAGTGGTCGGGTTCCGAGGAACCTACCACGCCGTGCTAGGGAGGCCATGCTACGCGAAGTTCATGGCCGTCCCCAACTACACCTACCTGAAGCTCAAGATGCCGGGCCCCAACGGGGTCATCACCGTCGGCCCCACGTACAAACACGCGTTCGAATGCGACGTGGAGTGCGTGGAGTACGCCGAGGCCCTCGCCGAGTCCGAGGCCCTCATCGCCGACCTAGAGAACCTCTCCAAGGAGGTGCCAGACGTGAAGCGCCATGCCGGCAACTTCGAGCCAGCGGAGACGGTCAAGGCCGTCCCTCTCGACCCCAGTGGCGACACCACCAAGCAGGTCCGGATCGGTTCCGGGCTCGACCCCAAATAGGAAGCAGTGCTCGTCGACTTTCTCCGCACAAACGCCGACGTCTTTGCGTGGAGTCCCTCGGACATGCCCGGCATACCGAGGGATGTCGCCGAGCACTCGCTGGATATTCGGGCCGGAGCCCGACCCGTCAGGCAGCCTCTGCGCCGATTCGACGAGGAGAAGCGCAGAGTGATTGGCGAAGAGATCCACAAGCTAATGGCAGCAGGGTTCATCAAAGAGGTGTTCCATCCCGAATGGCTTGCCAACCCTGTGCTTGTGAGGAAGAAAGGGGGGAAATGGCGGATGTGTGTAGACTACACTGGTCTCAACAAAGCATGTCCGAAGGTTCCCTACCCTCTGCCTCGCATCGACCAAATCGTGGATTCCACCGCTGGGTGCGAAACCCTGTCCTTCCTCGATGCCTACTCAGGGTATCACCAGATCCGGATGAAAGAGTCCGACCAGCTCGCGACTTCTTTCATCACGCCGTTCGGCATGTACTGCTATGTCACCATGCCGTTCGGTTTGAGGAATGCGGGCGCGACGTACCAGCGGTGCATGAACCATGTGTTCGGCGAACACATCGGTCGCACAGTCGAGGCCTACGTCGATGACATCGTAGTCAAGACAAGGAAGGCTTCCGACCTCCTCTCCGACCTTGAAGTGACATTCCGGTGTCTCAAGGCGAAAGGAGTCAAGCTTAACCCTGAGAAGTGTGTCTTCGGGGTGCCCCGAGGCATGCTCCTAGGGTTCATCGTCTCCGAGCGAGGCATCGAAGCCAACCCGGAGAAGATCGCGGCCATCACCAGCATGGGACCCATCAAGGACTTAAAAGGGGTACAGAGGGTCATGGGATGCCTCGCGGCCCTGAGCCGCTTCATCTCACGCCTCGGCGAAAGAGGTCTGCCTCTGTACCGCCTCTTAAGGAAGGCCGAGTGTTTCGCTTGGACCCCTGAGGCCGAGGAAGCCCTCGGCATCCTGAAGGCGCTCCTTACAAAGGCGCATGTCTTGGTGCCCCCGGCGGACGGAGAAGCCCTCTTGGTCTACGTCGCCGCGACCACTCAGGTGGTTAGCGCCGCGATTGTGGTCGAAAGGCAAGAGGAAGGGCATGCATTGCCCGTTCAGAGGCCGGTCTACTTCATCAGCGAAGTGCTGTCCGAGACTAAGATCCGCTACCCACAAGTTCAAAAGCTGCTGTATGCTGTGATCCTGACAAGGCGGAAGCTGCGACACTACTTCGAGTCTCATCCGGTAACTGTGGTGTCATCCTTCCCCCTGGGGGAGATCATCCAGTGCCGAGAGGCCTCGGGCAGGATCGCAAAGTGGGCGGTGGAAATCATGGGCGAAACGATCTCGTTCGCCCCTCGGAAGGCCATCAAGTCCCAGGTGTTGGCGGATTTCGTGGCCGAATGGGTCGACACCCAGCTGCCAACGACTCCGATCCAACCGGAGCTCTGGACCATGTTTTTCGACGGGTCGCTGATGAAGACGGGGGCCGGCGCGGGCCTGCTCTTCATCTCGCCCCTCGGAAAGCACTTGCGCTACGTGCTGCGCCTCCATTTCCCGGCGTCCAACAATGTGGCCGAGTACGAAGCTCTGGTCAACGGATTGCGGATCGCCATCGAGCTAGGGGTCAGACGCCTCGACGCCCGCGGTGATTCGCAGCTCGTCATCGACCAAGTCATGAAGAACTCCCACTGCCGCGACCCGAAGATGGAGGCCTACTGCGACGAGGTTCGGCGCCTGGAAGACAAGTTCTTCGGGCTCGAGCTCAACCACATCGCTCGGCGCTACAACGAAACCGCAGACGAGCTGGCTAAGATAGCCTCGGGGCGAACGACAGTCCCCCCGGACGTCTTCTCCCGGGATCTGCATCAACCCTCCGTCAAGCTCGACGACGCGCCCGAGCCCGAGGTACCCTCGGCTCAGCCCGAGGTACCCTCGGACCCCGAGGGCGAGGCACTGAACGTCGAGGAAGGGCAGAGCGGGGCCACGCCAGATCAAGATTGTCAGGCCCCGTACCTGCAATATCTCCGTCGAGGAGAGCTACCCCTCGACCAAGTCGAGGCTCGGCGGGTAGCGCGACGCGCCAAGTCATTCGTCTTGCTGGGCGACGAAGAGGAGCTCTACCATCGCAGCCCCTCGGGCATCCTCTAGCGATGCATCTCCATCGCCGAAGGTCGGGAACTGCTGCAAGAAATACACTCGGGGGCTTGCGGCCACCACGCAGCGCCCCGAGCCCTTATCGGAAATGCTTTCCGGCAAGGCTTCTACTGGCCAACGGCGGTGGCTGACGCCACTAGAATTGTCTGCACCTGCGAAGGGTGCCAATTCTATGCGAAGCGGACACACCTGCCCGCTCAGGCTCTGCAGACAATACCCATCACCTGGCCCTTCGCTGTATGGGGTCTGGACCTCGTCGGTCCCTTGCAGAAGGCGCCCGGGGGCTACACGCACCTGCTGGTCGCCATCGACAAATTCTCCAAGTGGATCGAGGTCCGACCTCTGAACAGCATCAGGTGCGAGCAGGCGGTGGCGTTCTTCACCAACATCATCCATCGCTTCGGGGTCCCGAACTCCATCATCACCGACAACGGCACCGAGTTCACCGGCAAAAAATTCTTGGATTTTTGCGAGGATCACCATATCCGGGTGGACTGGGCCGCCGTGGCTCATCCCATGTCGAATGGGCAAGTAGAGCGTGCCAACGGCATGATTCTACAAGGGCTTAAGCCTCGGATCTACAACGACCTCAACAAGTTCGGCAAGCGGTGGATGAAGGAACTCCCCTCGGTGGTCTGGAGCCTAAGGACGACGCCAAGTCGTGCCACGGGCTTCACGCCGTTTTTCCTGGTCTACGGGGCTGAAGCTATCTTGCCCACTGACCTGGAATACGGCTCCCCGAGGGCGAGGGCCTACACCGAACAAAGCAACCAAGCTAGCCGAGAGGAATCGCTGGACCTGCTGGAGGAAGCTCGGGACAGGGCCTTACTACACTCGGCGCGGTACCAACAGTCCCTGCGACGCTACCACGCCCGAGGGGTCCGGTCCCGAGAACTCCAGGTGGGCGATCTGGTGCTTCGGCTGCGGCAAGACGCCCGAGGGAGGCACAAGCTCACGCCCCCCTGGGAAGGGCCATTCGTCATCGCCAAAGTTCTGAAGCCCGGAACATACAAGCTGGCCAACAATCAAGGCGAGATCTACGGCAACGCTTGGAACATCAAACAGCTACGTCGCTTCTACCCTTAAGATGTTTTCGAGTTGTTCATATACCTCGCACCTACGCAAAGTTTAGTCGTCAAGGAAGGGTCGGCCTAGCCTCGGCAAAGCCCGGCCCTCCCTCGGGGGCTAAAAGGGGGGAGACCCCCTCTGCGTCGAATTTTTCCTCGAAAAAGGATCTCTTTTTAGCAGGATTTCTTTCGTGCTTCTTGACTACTTCGGAAAGCGGATCCTGGAAACGACGGAGTACACGTAAGCAGCCAAGGCTGACCGAGCCGAGGGACTCCTACGCCTCCGGGATACGGATACCTCACTCATCACCTTCTGCGATAAGTAACTTGCGCTCGGATAAAGCGACTCCGTGGACCGAACAAGTCTTCACGTTCGGAAGCTCTCCTGCCGAAGCAGTCCTTCAAGCTTTCTCGACTAAGTTGGGGACAGGGCCTCATGGACGGGTGAAAGTACGCGTAAGCGGCAAGGCCGACCGAGCCGAGGGATTCCCACGCCTCTGGGATACGGATACCTCACTCGTCCCTTCCGCGAAAAGCAACTCTCGCTCACACAAACATCCATGTTACCGACAGAGTCCAGATGCTCGAAACAAGAGGAAAAAAGACGCAGCTTCGCAAGCGCGGCGAGGGCTCGGGTCTTCACGCTGAAGGGAGCCGTAGCACCCTCGGCATCGACGACGTCTTCAGCAAAGCCCGACCCAGCCTCGGGCGGCGACGCGGTCCAGGGACTCCTCCGGGAATCCGGCCCGATCAGGCGGCTCGACCGGTTACCCCTGGGGCCTCGGTCAACCGGCTTCCAAGGGCGCCAGCCCGACCCGAGGCCTCGACTGATCGACTTTGGCGTCGGCTCCGCTGACGGACAACATGGCTAGGCTCCGGCCAACCAGGTTCCCATTCTCGAGCCAACTCCGCCTCTGTTCATACTGATATCGCTACCCCTGGCCTCGGTCCACCGAAGGGCGGCCGAGGGGTCTCTTTAACTAAGCTAGAGGAGCCCCAGACAAAAAGGTCGAACGGGCCGAGGGATTCCTACGCCTCCGGGATACAGATACCTCACCCGTCACCTTGACACGGGGCGACTCACGCTTGGTAAAGCGGTTCAGATAATCAACAGGCGAGACTTAGTGCTCGAAAATGAGGAAAAAACACGGCTCTGTGCCGAAATTACGTACATGTTCATGCCCCGACAGCCGCAATGAACAAAAAAACACTGGCGTTCGAGATGCCATTACCAACGGAACTCCGGTTCCCCCCTCCGCAGGTACGAACAACCCCCCTCCAAGGGGGAAGGCCTGCGGAGCAACTGAAGGCCGACGAATGGTGCGCCGTCACCTGCTCCAGCAGCGGCGACGACGACGCCTTCTGCTCCGAGGGACCAAGCAGCGGCAACGCCGACCTCAGGCTAGATGCCGCTGCCAGGAGGCCCCCGCCCATGCCGAAACTCGTAAGGCAAGGACGGGCAGAAGGCCGTAGAGTTGGAGGTCAGCCCGTGGCCGGCCCCGGCTATCTCGCCGGCAGCAGAACCTCTTCAAGCTGCCGTGGCGGATGCCGGCACCGCGAGCGGCTCCGAAGCCACTCGCGCCTGAAAGCCAGGCACGCTGCAGCTGCCAGCGCCACGGACGACGGCCGCCTTTCCCTCCGATCACTGAGTGAAGGAGCGGGCCGCCGCCCACGCGGGGGCCGACCTCAACTCGGCGCACTCCCCTCCCCAGCCCTGGTGATGAAAATCCTTGAGGCTGAGGGAGGGGAAGAGGCCGCAGCCCGGCTCGCTTTCCCCCACCATCAAGCCGGAGGTCGCCATCTCAGGTGACCACCGGCAGAGGGGAGCAGCCGGGCAGCATGATGAAAATCCTTGAAGCCGAACGATGGCTGAGAGGTACCAACTCCCATGGAGTTGCGTCCCTCCAACGAGGAGGCGGAAAGGCGGCGGATACCCCCCATCCGGGGGCTTGGAAGATGGGAAGACACGACGCTTAAGGGAGGAAGAAGACATGGTTGCCTTCCGAAAGGAGTCTCCCTCCTTTTAAAGGCAACTCTCCCTACGTGCGCCCCCAGGCGCCGCGGGCTGAGTCTTCTCCAACACGCCCAAGGCCCTCCCCTGCGACTCGGGGGCTGGGTCCCGCATGTCATGCAAGCCGGCTCAGGGCAGAAGAAGCCAAACCGCCGCGCGTGGTGCGCACGACCGTCCAGCGGTTACAAGCGACCCCCCATTTTCGCCCAGACCAACGAGCAGAAGGGGCGGGCAGCCATGCAGGCGGCACGCGACCGCGCCAGATGGACGCGCTTCTCCGACTTCTGACACGCCAGCTTGGGAACCCAGGCCCACGCGTCGAGCAACCGGCGCGCCAGTTGCTGCATGCAAGCAACCGCACCGCCACTTGTGCCACCATCGCGCCTCTTCGGTTGTGGAGCCTATGCCGCGACTCGAGGCGACCCAACAGCGCCAGCCTGGCGCGTCGGTCAAAGCGACTGAAAGTGGGCCGGCAGTGATAGCGGTGGCAGGCGGGCGGGCGCAGCGGTCACGTCGTCAGCCAGGCTCACGTCCCATCCGGGGACAGCAAGAGAGCCTCCTCTCACGGCGTGGAGACGGTGCACCCGTGACCCGTTCCTCGAACGGATCGCACGCGCGCAACGGCCGCCCCGCCAACCACTCGCCTCGTCGCATTAACTCCGCGGCGGGACAGGCGGCGTCTCTGACGGGAGGAGCGCGCGACGCTTCACCTTCGCCATAATAACCGCGACAGAAAAGGTACGCCACGTCGTCCGATTTCATATCCTTTTCCGTTTTCCTCTTTCTCTATCTCTTGCAACAGGGACCGGGAAAGGGGGATACCCCGAAAGGGATCCTTCTCCGCGAAGGAACCGGGCTCCGAGCCCCCCACTACTGATCAGGGGTTCGAAGGCTGGCCCTCCGAAGGGTTCAACAGCCGCCTCAGATCGCGTGGGCCCGACACCCACTACTGGTCAGGGGTTCGAAGGCCAGCCCCCCGAAGGGTTCCATGGCCGCCTCAGGCTACTCGGGCTCCGCGCCCATTACTGATCAGGGGTTCGAAGGCTGGCCCCCGAAGGGTTCACAGTCGCCTCAGACACCGAGCGAGGGATGACCAGGGGTACGTTCGATACATAACCGAGGCTCGGGCTGCGCTCCCGAGGTACCCTAGGACATTTCCGAGACCAGCGGGAACGATCTTGTAACGGAATCCCATCGGAGGGAGGCATCGAGCCCTCGGACCCCGTCGCCAGGGGACCGGGTCCGGCAAATCACCCGCAGGTACTTTTGGGCGTGCCTCTGGGCCCCTAGCCGACCCCCAACGAACGGGGCACGGACGTCCACTCGGATTACCCGCTTGCAGCTCACCGGAGACACCATGTTCGGTGCCCATCGAGGGTAACATGGCGCACTCCCCCCTCCTCCTTGCGGAAAGGCGACGTAGGGGCGTATGTAAAAAGTCGAGTCTGTCCCTGATCGTCCTCTCGCCCTGTGCAGAGGCTCGGGGGCTGCTCTCGCAAAAACCGGCCCCGGCCAAATCGTTGACAGCGTCAACATACCAGCCCGAGAGCTTGGGCCCCGACCGTGCACCCGGGCTAAGGCCAGTTCACATGAGGGAACGACCAGACCAGCCGAAGCGTTACGCGAGGTATTAAGACCTCGAAGGAGTATAACCACTCCTCCGAGGCCTCGGGGGCTACACCCGGCGGGTGCGCTCGCGCGCACCCACCGGAACGAAATGCAACCGAGAAAGGCTGGTCCCCTTGCAAAAAAGTGCGACAAAAGCCTCCAAGCGAGTGCTAACACTCCCTTCGAGGCTCGGGGGCTACTGTCGGGGACCATAATTAGGGGTACCCTCAAGACGCCTAATTCTCAGCTGGTAACCCCCATCAGCATAAAGCTGCAAAGGCCTGATGGGTACGATTAAGTCAGGGATCAGTCCACACGAGTGACTCGATCACGCTTCACCCGAGCCTAGCCTCGGCCAAGGGCAGCCGACCTCGAGAGACTTCCGTCTCGCCCGAGGCCCCCTTTTTATGGCGGACACATCACCGGCTCGCCCGAGGCCTTGGCTTCGCTCAGAAGCAACCTTGACTAAATCGCCACACCGACTGACCAAATTGCAGGGGCATTTAACGCAAAGGTGGCCTGACACCTTTATCCTGACACGCGCCCCCGGCAGAGCCGAAGTGACCGCCGTCACTCCACCGCTCCACTGGCCAGTCTGACAGAAGGACAGCGCCGCCTGCGCCACTCCGACTGCAGTGCCACTCGACAGAGTGAGTCTGACAGGCAGTTAGGCCTTGCCAAAGGCGCCACGGGGAACTCCGCTCCGCCCGACCCCAGGGCTCGGACTCGGGCTAAGACCCGGAAGACGGCGAACTCCGCTCCGCCCGACCCCAGGGCTCGGACTCGGGCTAAGACCTGGAAGACGGCGAACTCCGCTCCGCCCGACCCCAGGGCTCGGACTCGGGCTAAGACCCGGAAAACGGCGAACTCCGCTCCGCCCGACCCCAGGGCTCGGACTCGGGCTAAGACCCGGAAGACGGCGAACTCCGCTCCGCCCGACCCCAGGGCTCGGACTCGGGCTAAGACCCGGAAGACGGCGAACTCCGCTCCGCCCGACCCCAGGGCTCAGACTCGGGCTAAGACCCGGAAGACGGCGAACTCCGCTCCGCCCGACCCCAGGGCTCGGACTCGGGCTAACACCCGGAAGACGACGAAACTCCGCTTCGCCCGACCCCAGGGCTCGGACTCCGCCCTGGCCTCGGCCGAACGACTTCCGCCTCGCCCGACCCCATGGCTCGGGCTCGGCCACGGCAACGGAAGACAGACTCAACCTCGGCTTTGGAGGAACCCCCACGTCGCCCTGCCTAGGGCACAGACCGCCACGTCAACAGGAAGCGCCATCATCATCCTACCCCGAATCGACTCGGGTCACGGAGAACAAGACCGGCGTCCCATCCGGCCAGCTCCGCCGGAGGGGCAATGATGGCGCTCCACAAGCTCTATGACGACGGCGGCCCCCAGCTCTCTTACGGAAGCAGGACGACGTCAGCAGGGACTCGACCGCTCCAACAGCTGTCCCTCCGCCAGGCTCCGCCGCACCTCCGACAGCCACGACATCACGCCAGCAGGGTGCCCAGATCTCTCCGGCTGCCACATTGGCATGTACCTAGGGCGCTAGCTCTCCCTCCGCTAGACACGTAGCACTCTGCTACACCCCCCATTGTACACCTGGATCCTCTCCTTACGACTATAAAAGGGAGGACCAGGGCCTTCTTAGAGAAGGTTGGCCGCGCGGGACCGAGGACGGGACAGGCGCTCTCTTGGGGCCGCTCGCTTCCCTCACCCGCGTGGACGCTTGTAACCCCCCTACTGCAAGCGCACCTGACCTGGGCGCGGGACGAACACGAAGGCCGCGGGACTTCCACCTCTCTCACGCTCGACTCCGGCCACCTCGCCTCTCCCCCCTTCGCGCTCGCCCACGTGCTCGACCCATCTGGGCTGGGGCACGCAGCACACTCACTCGTCGGCTTAGGGACCCCCTGTCCCGAAACACCGACAAGTCCCTCGGACATGCCCGGCATACCGAGGGATGTCGCCGAGCACTCGCTGGATATCCGAGCTGGAGCCTGACCTGTGAAGCAGCCTCTGCGCCGATTCGACGAAGAAAAGCGCAGAGCCATAGGCGAGGAGATCCACAAGCTAATGGCGGTAGGGTTCATCAAAGAGGTATTCCATCCCGAATGGCTTGCCAACCCTGTGCTTGTGAGAAAGAAAGGAGGGAAATGGCGGATGTGTGTAGACTACACTGGTCTAAACAAAGCATGTCCAAAAGTTCCCTACCCTCTGCCTCGCATCGATCAAATCGTGGATTCCACTGCTGGGTGCGAAACCCTGTCTTTCCTCGATGCCTACTCAGGGTATCACCAAATCAGGATGAAAGAGTCCGACCAGCTCGCGACTTCTTTCATCACACCTTTCGGCATGTACTGTTATGTTACCATGTCGTTCGGTTTGAGGAATGCGGGTGCGACATACCAAAGGTGCATGAACCACGTGTTCGGCGAACACATTGGTCGAACGGTCGAGGCCTACGTCGATGACATCGTAGTCAAGACGAGGAAAGCCTCCGACCTCCTTTTCGACCTTGAAACGACATTCCGGTGTCTCAAGGCGAAAGGCGTAAAGCTCAATCCCGAGAAGTGCGTTTTCGGGGTCCCCCGAGGCATGCTCTTGGGGTTCATCGTCTCCGAGCGGGGCATCGAGGCCAACCCGAAGAAAATCGCGGTCATCACCAACATGGGGCCCATCAAGGACTTGAAAGGCGTACAGAGGGTCACGGGATGCCTTGCGGCTCTGAGCCGTTTCATCTCGCGCCTCGGCGAAAGAGGCCTGCCTCTGTACCGCCTCTTAAGAAAGGCCGAGTGCTTCACTTAGACCCCTCAGGCCAAGGAAGCCCTCGGGAACCTGAAGGCGCTCCTCACGAACGCGCCCATCTTGGTGCCCCCCGCGGCCGGAGAAGCCCTCTTGATCTACGTCGCCGCTACCACTCAGGTGGTCAACGCCGCGATCGTGGTTGAGAGACGAGAAGAGGGGCATGCATTGCCCATCCAGAGGCCAGTCTACTTCATCAGTGAGGTACTGTCCGAGACCAAGATCCGCTACCCACAAATTCAGAAGCTGCTGTACGCGGTGATCCTGACGCGGCGGAAGTTGCGACACTACTTCGAGTCTCATCTGGTGACTGTGGTGTCATCCTTCCCCCTGGGGGAGATCATCCAGTGCCGAGAGGCCTCGGGTAGGATTGCATAGTGGGCAGTGGAAATCATGGGCGAGACAATCTCGTTCGCCCCTCGGAAGGCCATCAAGTCCCAAGTCTTGGCGGACTTTTGTGGCTGAATGGGTCGATACCCAGCTCCCAACAGCTCCGATCCAACCGGAACTCTGGACCATGTTTTTCGACGGGTTGCTGATGAAGACAGGGGCAGGCGCGGGCCTGCTCTTCATCTCGCCCCTCGGGAAGCACCTACGCTACGTGCTACGCCTCCACTTCCCGGCGTCCAACAATGTGGCCAAGTACGAGGCTCTGGTCAACGGGTTGCGCATCGCCATCGAGCTAGGGGTCCGATGCCTCGACGCTCGCGGTGACTCACAGCTCGTCATCGACCAAGTCATGAAGAACTCCCACTGTCGCGACCCGAAGATGGAAGCCTACTGCGATGAGGTTCGGCGCCTGGAAGACAAGTTCTACGGGCTCGAGCTCAACCACATCGCCCGACGATACAACGAGACTGCAGACGAGCTGGCTAAGATAGCCTCGGGGCGGACAACGGTTCCCCCGGACGTCTTCTCCCGAGACATGCATCAACCCTCCGTCAAGATCGATGACGCGCCCGAGCCCGAGAAGGCCTCGGCTCAGCCCGAGGCACCCTCTGTAACACCCCAGGTGTTTATATTCCGCTCGACAACGAGTACGGATTTAAGCACGTAATATCAGTGAATGAAATAGATGTTAAATTTTAAACATCTTCGTTCATCGCGATTTTAATATCGCATCGGTGTCGTCTGTCGCGAGCGCGACATCGTTTTTATTTTTATCTATCCGGGCTCTTCCGAAATTTTCGTGATATTCGGAACATCGTCAATCCGAAAATCGGTGCGTCCGATGATTATTTAAAATTCGTCGCTCACGCGAGTACGAATTCGGAAGCCCGAACCACTCGGATGATTTTTATCCTGTGCGAATTAATTTGAACTCGACGACTAAAATATTCGGGGCGAAATAATTGAATCGTGCGTGTCCGAGAAAAATCATGCGCGAGGTTATAATTCCGTTCATTCTTCCGTACGCTGTTTTGGCGACGAAATCGCGTATACAATTGCGGCTCTGGTTTCGGCTAATCACGCAGAGTACATTAAATACCGAAGCCGAACTCGTTGTAAATTGGTCCGTATACATCGTGACCGAAATAGTCACGAAAACTAACCAACGAGATTCGGACAGAACCGTCTACGCTGTTATTCCTCGGATTTCCATTTCGTGATTCGGAAAATAAAATACGTAGTCCGAAACTTATTTTGGACCAGTTCGTTTAATCCCTCCAAATTTTAATATAAAACTTAGATTTATTTATATCTATAATTCGTTCTCCTTAAAACATATTATATGAAAAGAGGAAAAACTACAATTTTCTTTCAAAAGCCTTATCACATCGAATTTTTGTTATCAGTACTAGTCATGGCGTGGTATTTTCTCTATGCCTCTCTTCACCGTGCGCAGGATTCCAGACCTTCTCCACGCGCGCTCTCTCCTGTCTTCTCCCTCGCGGATCTCATCCGCGCAGGGGTAAATCTTCTCTACCGCCGCTCAAAAAAAAATCTACCGTTCCTATCCCCTACGCCTCTACGCCGCCCAGCCGCCCTCTACCGGATTTTTTTCATCCGCCGCTCAGAATCCGAACCGCGCCGCCCTGGGATTCTTCAAATATCCCACCGTGTTCTGCTCCTCTCGCACCCTACGAGCTCCCACGGCACCCTGCGTCTTCTTCCTCGCCGGCGTGAGCTTCATCCCTGGCTCGCTGCGCGCCCATCTCTGATGTCTTCTTCCCCAGCTCGATCTTTCCTCCACCGGACCGCGCCTCAGCTCCTCCCTGGCACCCATGGCCGCGCCCCTCAGCTACCTGCTCGCCACCATCCGGTGCTTCCTCCGGTGGAGCAGAGGGCAACTGTAGACGCGGCAGCCAAAACCACTGTGCAGCCTCCTTCAACCGGACCAAGCACCGCCCGCTTTCCATGGCCGCGGCGACGTTCTTCTTCTTCCCCGGATTCCGCGCGCCCTGGAGCTCTTCCCCATCCCCTCCCCAAGCTCTCTCTGCTCGTCCTGCGCGCGCTCGAATTTCTTTTCTTCTCCACCGTGCGGCTCTGCTCGCCGTCGTGTGGAGCGCCAACTGAGTCTCTCCCTGTCCCCAGCTCGGACCGTGCGTCCTCGCCTTGCGCCGCGCGCTCTCCTTGTGTTCATGGCGGCTTCCCCCTGCTGGCAGCCGCGTCTGCTCCGTGCGCACGCACTCAACCTGCTCGCCATGGTCGCCGCGCGCCGCGCACACTGCTCCCTGGAGCTCGGCCGCGACCTCGCCGTCGCTTGTCAGCTTCAGCGCACAGCTGAACTCCCCTGCCTCCTATGGCCGAGTGCCCAGCTCCCTTGTTCCCTGATTTCTGCTCGCCGCAACACCGGTGTGCTGCTGTTCTAGTTCGGATCTCGCCCATGGCGTCGATCTGTTCGTTCTGCCGTCGCTCAGCTCGCATCCACCTCCTTTGTTGTTAACACCGTGTGCTCGGCTTCTCTGGCGCTGATCCGTACTCGCCCATGTCGCCATCGTAGTGTCGTCACTAGATAGCTTCGTGTGTCGTCGAGCTTTGCCTTGCTCGTCGTCGTTCGCCGTCGAGCCTCACTGCCATCACAAAGTTCCCTGCTGTTAGTCTCCGCACCCGTCCTAGACCGTAGTAAAACTCTAGTGTTTGTCACTGATATCCGGTCGTCTCCAACCTTTGTTTTGTCGTCGTCATTCGATCACCCTGTCTCGATATCGGTCCCTACATGACATCTCCGACTTATGTTCACGCCGACAAAAGAATCAGGTGAAGACGAAGCTAGCCGCGTGATATTTACCAAGTGACAGGCGAAAGGCCAGAACAAGAATCATCGCTGTTTTTCGGAGTTCTACTTAATACGAAGAGAAAGTGAAGCTCCGTTCTATACTCGTCAGCGAGTTGATCGAAGATTTTATTCGGAGACCGTCGACGTTCTCGCAAGCTTTAAGTCGGATTTAATGGACGGTAAGTGGCTTCGTTATTCCAGTCGACTAAATATGATATTTATTAAACGGTGATTTGATCGGTAGTCGTACATGTTGCTGATCCCTTGCGTTATAATAGTTATTACGTTCTAGGTAGTTTGTTTGGGTTATTAGTTTCGAGTAATTTAATATTAGTACGATATTTAACATGTAATCGACTGAAAGCATCTAAGCCCCTGGTTGGTTTTAGTGATTAATGACAACGTAATATTATATGTGACTAACGTGTGTTTTGCAGAGACAAATGGTAAGTTAGGTCACATGACAGGTAGAAGTACTACAACGGTGAAAACAATCCCAGAGATAAGAACTCGAAGCGACGGCTAAAACGACGGAACAAAAGGTGAAGGTCTAAAGAGTCCGAGTGTCAGGAGATGTGGACACTCGCGATTTAGTTAGGTCTTTTATTCTCTTTTAGCCGTACTATAAAGAGGGGTTGTCGATGAGTAGTTTGACCAAGAGAGTTCTAGTGTAGTATTGGTGCACAATCACACTCATATACAGTGCTAGGTGTCACTCTAGAACTCACACAAAAGTTAGAACGAAAACCGATTTGAAAATCAGCTGAAAAACAAGACTTAGAGTTTCTGGCTTTGGGGCACCGGACTGTCCGGTGTGCACCGGACTGTCCGGTGCACCCTCTGCCAGGTGGGCCAGACTGGTCCACGGCAGGGACTCTCCCAGTCGCAGAAACCCGAGAGCGCAGCCTTCGGAAATGAATTTTAGCGGCACACCGGACACCGCACCGGACTGTCCGGTGTGCACCGGACAGTGAACTGTTCACTGTCCGGTGCGCCATGAGTCCAACGGCTAGCTGTCAGAACTAGCCGTTGGAAGTGACCGTTGGCGCACCGGTGGCGCACCGGTGGCGCACCGTTGGCGCACCGGTGGCGCACCGGACTGTCCGGTGCGCCATCGCGCAGCAAGTTTCCTGTAACGGCTAGTTGGTGGGTGAGGGCTATTTATACCCCTTCCACCCACCATATTCAATGTCTTGCACTCCACATTTATTCCAGCACCTTGGTAGAGTATTGCAAGCACCAAAAGCTTAGTGAGGAGATTAGTGAATCATAATCCACGCTTGTTCCTCATTAGAGCTAGTGAGAGCCACCTAGAGCACACACCACTTGCATTAGGCTTCTCTTGGTCAAGCGAAAGTCTATGGCTTGTTACTCTTGGTGATCGGCATCACCTAGACGGCTTGGTGGCGTTGGGAGCTCGGTGATCACCGTGAAGATCTTGTTGGTGACCCGACTCAAGTTTGTAAGCGGTCTCGAGGGATCCACCGCGCCGGAGTGGCAAAGGATCATCTCGTAGTGAGCACTTGGTTCTTGCGAGGACCAAGGGGGAGCGATACCCTTGCGCGGGTGCTCCAACGAGGACTAGTGGAGAGTGCCGACTATTCGATACCTCGGGAAAAATTGGAGGAGTCTTCTAAACTTTGCTTTACATTCCGCACTTAATTCAAGCTATTTACTTTGTGTATTTGTTTAGCAAGTATTTGAAGCATTGTCTTAGTCTTGTTACATTTCTAGTATTATTTTCTTAGTGCTAGTTGTTGGGGTGAAGTTGGGCTCTTGTTTAGCTCTTGCTTAGGTTTTAATTAGTGTTGATTTTTAGAAAAGCCCAATTCACCCCCCCTCTTGGGCATCGTGATCCTTTCAATTGGTATCAGAGCCTTGTTGCTCATAGATTAGCTTAACCGCTAGAGTTACGATGTCCGGTGGGGATGGACCTCCTCCCGTTTTTGATGGTGACGATTTTCCTTATTGGAAAATTCGTATGGAAGCATACTTAGAGGCTATAGACATTGGTGTCTATAAAGCCGCCACACAAGGGTTTCCCCAACCTAGAGATCCCACAAATCTTGTAGGTGATGAGTTCAATTATGAGAAATGGAATGCGAAGGCCAAAAACACCCTTTTTAGAGGCCTTTGCAAAGATGTGTTCAATAGAGTTCGGAATCATAAAAATGCTCATGATTTGTGGATGGACATTTGTGCTCTACACGAAGGAACTAGAAGTGAACGTGAGGAGAGATATCACATAGCTATGCGAAAGTTAAATTCTTTTGAAATGCTTACTAATGAAAATGCAAACGCTATGTACTCACGACTTAATATTCTTGTAGAGGAAGTCAATGGATTGGGGCTTACTCAAATCTCACAACCGGATGTTGTGAGGAAGATTCTCAGTGTCCTCCCAATAGACAAATATGGACACATTGTCACTGTGCTACATCAAATGGATCTTTCAGTTACCACACCTACACAAATTTTGGGAAAGATCAATGCCCATGAAATGTACATGCACATCAACAAAGAAGAATCATCTTCCAAAAGAAAGGATTTGGCTCTCAAAGCAAATCTTGAAAGAAAAGGAAAAGCAAAAATACAAGTTGAGGAAGAATCCTCAAGTGATGATGACCTTGATGCAAACATTGCCTTGATGGTAAGGAAGACCACCAAGATGTTGAAGAAGCTAAATAGAGAAGGCATCAAATTTGATTCAAGAAAGAAGAAGTTCTTTTCCAATAAAAGAAAGCCCATTTCTGAGATGGACTGCTACAACTGTGGTGAGCTTGGTCATCTTGCTCATCAATGCAACAAGCCCAAGAAGAACAAGTTCAAGGGCAAGAAAGAAGATGACAGCGATGATGAAAAGAAAGAAAAGAAATTCTTCAAAAGAAGGGATGGGAAGCAAAAGAGGTTCCACAAAAAGAAGAATGGAAAGGCTTATATTGTTGGCGACTGGCTCACCGACGTCGAATCATCAAGTGGATCTTCTTCAAGTGAAGAAGAGGATGATGAAAAAGTTGCGGCCATCGCCGGGGACTTCTCTTCACCACCACCATCGCCATCATCCACTTCTCACCTGTGCCTTATGGCTAGGGGTGAACGAAAGGTACAAAATGATATTAATATTGATGATGCTAGTGATAGTGATAGTGATGAAGAATTTGCTTCACCTTCATATGATGAGTTAGCTGACTTACTTAAAGAATATACTCAAATCATTAGAAAGTCAAAAGCTAAATGTGATAGGTTGAAAAATGAAAATGAATCTTTAAATGCCAAGTATGACATAGTTATGAAGGCTAGTGTTGAAATAAAAGAAGAAAATAAAACTATGTCATCAACTGTAAATGAGCTCACAAACTCCCTAAAAGATGCTAAGGAGAAATATGACAAATTAAATGAAGCTAATAGAAAGTTGCAAAATAGACTAGTTAAGATCAAGGAAGACTATACTCAAATTAAATTTGATCATGACAATCTTCTTGTTGAAAATGAACTTTTATCTTGTAAAACACATGAGGCTATTAACCCTGTTGTTAAGCTTGATGTAGCAACCTCATGTGATGATTTGATTCAAGAAGAGCAAACTAGTCTACATGCTGAATTGACTGAAAAAGTTGAAGTCCTGACTTTAGACAACCAAAAATTGAAGAATTATTTGACTGATGCAACCACTAGAGGAAAAGTTGCTATTGAGAACAATGATTTCAACAATGAGTTGGCAGTGGATAATCAAAGGCTTAAGAATGAGGTCAAGAAACTAAAAAGTGAAAATGAACATCTTGCAACAAGTGTGCAAAAGTTCAACAAGGGTCAATTCCTCCAAAATGAGCTGCTTATGAACACTGTTATGAAAAATAACAAGAGTGGTATTGGATACAATGCTTTTGTGCAAAAGAAAGCTATCACTCAATACAAGCCAATGCAGACTCACAAGCCTATCAAATGCTTTGAGTGTGGAAATGAAGGTCATTTTGCCCACAACTGCAAAGCTAAACCACCAACTCCCTTGCCTAAGCACTCAAGACCATTTGCTTTCAATGCTCACTATGTTCTAAGAAAGGTTGCAAATGGAAAGATTAAGGTTACATTCCTAGGTCCACCAAATAAGAGTAGACCTAGACAAATCTGGGTGGCAAAGTCCTTAATTGAGAGAGTCACTGGTCCTATGCAATATAGGGCTCTCAAAACTCAAGCTTGAATTGTCTGTGAATGTAGGTGAACTACAAGACCGGTGGGAGCCATTGGGTTATTGATAGTGGATGCACACAACATATGACAGGCAACCCACGGATGTTCACCTCATTAGATGAGAATGTTGATGGTCAAGATAAAATCACATTTGGAGACAACTCAAAAGGAAAAGTACAAGGACTTGGCAAGGTGGCAATCTCAAATGATTTATCAATATCAAATGTTCTCTTAGTTGCACCTTTGAGCTTCAATTTATTATCAGTGGGGCAACTCTGTGATCTTGGACTTCAATGCTTATTCACTCCATCAGAGGTTATTGTAACAAAAATGGATGATGAATCAATGGTATTCAAGGGTTTTAGATACAACAACCTCTACTTAGTGGATTTCACTTCAGAAGATGCAGACTTAAGAACTTGCCTCTTCACCAAAGCTTCTCTTGGATGGCTTTGGCATAGCAGGCTTGCACATGTTGGAATGAGCACACTCAAGAAGGTATTAAAGAAAGATATGGTTAGAGGATTAAAGGATGTGGTGTTTGAAAAAGACAAGCCATGCAGTGCATGTCAAGCTGGAAAGCAAGTTGCTAATACACATCCTACTAAAGCTTTCATGTCAACATCAAGGCCACTGGAACTACTACATATGGATTTATTTGGACCTACAAATTATGTCAGTGCCGGTGGCAACCTCTACTGTCTAGTGATTGTTGATGATTTCTCAAGATACACTTGGGTGTTCTTTCTCCATGACAAATCTGAAGTTGCATCTATATTCAAGAAGTTTGCCAAGAAAGCTCAAAATGAATTTGATTGCAAGATTAAGAAGATTAGAAGTGACAATGGCAAAGAATTTGACAACACCAACATTCATGAGTACTGTGATGAAATTGGGATCAAGCATGAAGTATCTGCCACATATACACCTCAACAAAATGGAGTTGTTGAAAGGAAAAATAGGACCTTGATCACTCTTGCAAGAACAATGATTGATGAGTATAACACACCGGAGAGGTTTTGGGCTGAAGCTGTCAACACTGCTTGCTATGCATCAAACAGGCTATTTCCTCACCGGCTACTTGCGAAGACTCCTTATGAACTGCTAAATGGAAAAAAGCCAGACGTCTCTTTCTTCCGGGTGTTTGGGTGCAAATGCTACATCTACAAAAAACGCCATCATCTAGGGAAGTTTCAAAGACGTTGTGATATTGGTTTTCTTTTGGGTTATTCATTAAAGTCCAAAGCATATCGAGTATTTAACCATGCCACTGGCGTGGTAGAAGAAACATATGATGTGGAATTTGATGAGACTAATAGCTCCCAAGGAGCACTTGAAAATCTTGATGATGTAGGTGATGAGCCACTTAGGGAAGCAATGAAGAACATGCCTATTGGAGCTATCAAACCAAAAGAAGATGAAGAAGAGGTGCAAATCATTGACAGGCCTTCTTCATCAAATGTACCACAAGATGATGAAAAAGATGAGAGGCATGCAAATGAAGATACATTTGTCTCTCATGAACAAGCAAGGGTACAAGCCGAAGATGTTGATGCTCCAGGATCTTCTTCCCAAGTGGTTGACAGGAGAAACTCATCACTACTTCAAGCTCATCCTCAAAACCAAATCATCGGGAGTCCTTCACAAGGGGTTATTACTCGATCACATAGACATGCTAATTTTATTGAACATCACTCTTTTGTTTCTTGTGTTGAGCCTACTTGTATAGATGAGGCGCTACAGGATCCGGACTGGGTGAATGCCATGCATGAAGAACTTAACAACTTCACCCGTAACGAAGTTTGGACCCTGGAGAAGCCCCCACAAGATGCAAGAATCATTGGAACAAAGTGGGTGTTCAGAAACAAACAAGATGATCAAGGTGTGATTGTAAGAAACAAAGCAAGACTTGTCGCAAAGGGATTCTCTCAAGTTGAAGGCTTAGATTTTGGAGAGACCTTTGCACCGGTTGCTCGACTGGAAGCCATCCGTATCCTACTTGCATATGCATCATGTTATGATATAAAACTTTATCAAATGGATGTAAAAAGTGCATTTTTAAATGGCTTCATAAATGAACTTGTATATGTTGAGCAACCGCCTGGATTTGAAGACCCTAGATATCCTAACCATGCTTACAGGTTGTCCAAGGCGCTATATGGGCTAAAGCAAGCTCCAAGGGCTTGGTATGAGCGTCTTCGCGACTTCCTCATCGAAAAGGGCTTCAAAATCGGGACCGTCGACACAACTCTCTTCACAAAGAAACATAACGGTGATATTTTCATTTGTCAAGTATATGTTGATGATATAATCTTTGGCTCGACAAATGACTGTCATTGCAAGGAATTTGGTGAGTTGATGTCGAAGGAGTTCGAGATGTCAATGATTGGTGAGCTAACATACTTCCTCGGCTTTCAAGTCAAGCAAATGAAAGATGGTAACTTTCTCTCACAAGAGAAGTATACCAAAGACTTGTTGAAAAGGTTCAACATGGAGAAGTGCAAACCAATCAAGACCCCCATGCCTACAAATGGACATCTCGACTTAGATGAGGGAGGTAACCCGGTTAATCAAACTCTCTACCGTTCTATGATTGGTAGTTTATTATACCTTACCGCATCTAGGCCCGATATCATGTTTAGTGTCTGCATGTGTGCTAGATTTCAATCTAATCCTAAGAAAGCTCATCTTCGTGCTGTTAAGAGAATTCTTAGGTATCTCAAGCACACCACAAGCGTTGGTCTGTGGTATCCCAAAGGAGCTACTTTTGATTTAATTGGCTATTCCGATTCGGATTATGCCGGTTGCAAAATTGATAGGAAAAGTACTTCTGGGGGATGCCATCCGCTTGGTAGATCACTAGTTTCATGGACTTCCAAAAAGCAAAATAGTGTTGCCTTGTCAACTGCCGAAGCGGAATACATTGCCGCAGGTGCTTGTTGCACACAGATTTTATATATGAAACAAACTCTTCTAGACTATGGCGTAGTTCTAGAAAAAGTACCTTTGTTGTGTGATAATGAGAGTGCTGTTAAAATTGCTAATAATCCTGTACAACACTCTCGCACCAAGCACATTGACATCCGTCATCACTTCCTTAGAGATCATGTTGCTAAAGGAGATATTGTTTTAGAAGGAGTGAGGTCGGAAGATCAATTAGCGGATATTTTCACTAAGCCTCTTGATAAGACCCGCTTTTGCATGTTGAGGAATGAACTAAATATTCTTGATCTCAGAAATTTTATATGAAATGTCAAATGGTGTTGTCACTTGCATTGCATATTTAAATTCTGTGTATTGCATCTAGGACTTGCCTAACCTAGTTGAGATAACCACCCACAAAGCGAGTGAAAAAGCTTAACTCGGGTCAAACCTGACAAGTCTTAGTTTTTAAGCTTTTTAGCACTTAAATTCTTACTCTTTATGCAATTATTGGTTCTTGAAATATGCATGAGGTACTGCACTTAGGGGGAGTATTCAAAACTCAAATCATTCTTGAAAACCCCTAGTGCAAGCACAAATGCAAATTTCACCATTTGCCTATTTTCTCTAAAAATTATCTAGCCTATGGCAAAATATTTTGAAAAGTATATGAGGGTGCCAATACCTATCCCAACAAGTGTTATTTTGTGTGATTATAAGTTGGGATTTGGTTTGGTTAGGAGTTAGATAGAAAAATTCAAAATTTTCCTAACTCCCCTCTGTCTGGGCTCACCGGACAGTCCGGTGTGCACCGGACACTGCACTGTGCAATGTCCGGTGCACCGGCAGCCGCGCGCTAAAAGTCTCTTTTCCTGTGCGCTGTCCGGTGGTTCACCGGACATCTACTGTGCGCTGTCCGGTGTGCACCGGACAGGCACTGTAGACTGTCCGGTGTGCCCATCTCGCGTTTTAAAAAACAGCCTCCAGCCCGTGCCGAGCCAGAGGCTCTCTGTCTCCCAGCCGCCCAGCTCTCTGTCCTGGCGATTTCTTTCTCCGCCGGCGATCTCCTGCCTCCGGCGGTCACCATCTCCGGCCACCTTGCTCCGGTGACCGTGGACTCTCCTCCTCTTCCCCCTCGGTGAGCAGCTTCTCCTCTCCCCCTCTCTGCAGTTCTTCTCTGTTCTTGGTGGGCAGTAAAGCTCTTCCCTCTCTCCTTTTGTGGTAAACTCGAATTTCTGTGAAATCCTGTGAATCCAATTGGTGGTTTGTGCTCTAATGTCTCTGTTGTGTATCCCTGCAAACTCTTAGCTCCTTCGGGAGGGCATTCCCACCTCAAATGGCCATATACCTAAAACCCTAAATCCCCGCCCACCAAGTGTTCGGTGAAATGCCCAAACCAGCCAAACTTGCTCCAATTGAACCTAAATTTTTCAGGCACCTTCACCACACTTCCAGTAACCTACTTGCCAAATTTCACGCCAATCCGAGATCCCAGGCTTAAATTTCACCAAAATTCCCGTTTTGCGCGATCGTTTCCGAGCCGGGTGCCCAAAACCCTATTTCTTCGCCTAAATTCAAACCAAGCACACACTTCACTCATATTGACCTATATAAACCTATTCGTGAAGTATCGGCTCAATCCCATATCGTTTCGTGCCTCAATTTGAATTCCAATCATCCTATGTCTCTATTTGTCTGTCAAACGTCGTTTTCACGGCTTTTGACTTATCGATCGTCCCGTCTCGTGCCATATCTCTTTGTGTATGTATTTATTCACATTTCATATGCTTATGACTATGTGACTAATACGTGCTCACCTCTTCTGTCATTTCAGTGACCTTGTGTGACCGTGTGCCGTCTTCCGTTCTGCCTGGATCGTCACCTCCAGTGTGCGCTTTCCAGGTAGACATCTCACTCTTTGCTAAATCTATCGGTCATTTTTGCTCTGTGCTTAGTCTCTCTATCTCATTTGCAGACTTTAGTTCAGGATGCCGCGCACGAAGAATGCGTCGGCGTCAGGGGGTGGCGATGACGAGGACCCTCGTCGCCCCTTCAGGCAGGTGAAGGGGAAGACTGTCTTTTTGGAGCAGCAGGAAGGCCGCAAGAAGCGGCGTTCGGACAGAGAGGCTCGTGCAGCAGCAGCAGCTGCAGCAGCCGCTGCACAGGCAGCCCTTGGAGATCAGCCGGATGTTCCTTCAGATCAGATTGCTTTCCGTGCTCGTCGTCTCGTCTCCCGGTCTCGCTCCTCCACTCACACCTCCGTTTCCACTCCGCCACCCACTCTGCCTGCCCCAGTCACTCCTATTGCTCCATCCACCTCCACCGCCATACCCACTACCAGCACCACGCCAGCTTCCACTGCTTCCCCTGCCCCCGCTCCCGCTTCCGCTCCACCTGTCCCTCCACCTCGCTTCCGGGAGCGTGATGAGACTGAGGTCCGTCCTCTGGCTTCGGATCCTCGTCTATTTGATCTTCAGCGTGCTACTGCAGCCCGGGTACGTCGGTTCAGGTATGTACCCGTGGAGTCTTGGCTGCCAGCTCAGAGAGACCCAGCAGCAGGAGTTCTTTTCAGCACTCGGATTCAGGAGTCATTCTTCAGGGCTCAGATGTCTGCTCAGATTGCGCTACGAGTTCACCGCCTATTGGATCTTCCAGCCTTCTTGCTAGCAGCCGGTGCTGAGTCTGAGGCGCATCTCACCTATTTGCCAGGTCTTCTGTCCTTTCTGACTATCAGCGGCAGATATGTTGAGGAGTGGGTCCGCGTCTTCTATGCCTCTGTTTGGATTGACCCGGATCATCAGTGGATGAGGTTTCGCTTTGAGCGCGAGGATGTCACGATCACTGCTAGTCAGATCCGTCAGCTTTTTGGATTCCCTGATTCGACGACTCGCCTCCACAGTCTCTGCTACGGCACTTCAGATCCTCCACGTCGCCCTCACGGCGGTGTGGCTCCAGGGACAGCTCACGTCGCGGCTCTGTTTCGCCCGCCTTTCCCAGATGGGTCGCGACGTTCTCCAGCCGACTTCACTACTGCAGCGAAGTACTTGTATGAGCTCGTCAGACGGACACTCCTGCCTAGGATGGGATACAGGGAGGCTACTACTCATATTCAGCTTTGGCTCCTTGGTGCCCTGGTATCCCACTCTGAGTTTGATGTTGTGGACTTTCTGATCTGTGAGATTGAGGATACTGTTCTGGATGGGATTCGTGCTCGACGGCAGCTACCGTATGCTCACTACTTATGCCACATCTTTGCGCAGCTGATCCAGCCACCTCGTTTTCAGAGCACCCTTGAGGCCTCACGCCTTGTGTTTGGATCTTACCGTCCTGCTCCAGAGATTCCAGTACCAGCTTATGCTCCTGTGTTTGACACTCCGGCCGAGGATGCCGCACTTCGACAGTTTGACACCCAGGGTACAGCAGCTGATGATGATGATGATGATGATGATTTTGGGATTCCTCCTCCGCCTCCGCCTCCTATGCCTCCACGCTCACATGATCATGAGGCTGGGAGTTCTCGTGCTGCCCCTGCTCCTCCTCCGGCTATGGACCCTGCTCTTGCGGCGATTCTAGCCAACCTGGCAGCCGAGCAGGCACGGTTATCCGAGACGATGCTCTCGATGTTTCAGAGCATGCAGGACAGGCAGGATGCTCTTCAGCAGCAGCTAATTCAGGATAGGGCAGAGAATAGGGCATTCATGGCCCTCATGCTTCAGCATTCTGGTATCTCAGTACCTCCAGTTCAGTCTGCTCCGCCTTCTTCGCTTCACGCTCCAGTGGTGCCTTCGATCTTGTCTGCACCCCCTGCTGTCACCTCTCCGCTCCGGCCGGTCACCTTGGCGTTCACTTCTCCGGTTCTCAGCTCTATCTGCCCGCAGCCGCCAGTGCCACCAGCATCTGCTGTTACCACTACCGCTGTGGCAGTATCTGTGACCGCTTCTGTTCCGGTAGCTCCTGCAGCGCTGCCTGCGTCCGAGTCAGTACCAGCTCCAGCTTCTACCGCAGATCCTGGATCCGAGACTGACTCTGACCCTCCGTCGGCGTTCGCTCTGCTACCTCGACCTCGACCGGATGCGCCCCCGCCGCCTCCTCCTGCATCAGATGTTTAGGTCCCTTTTGGTGTTTGACGCCAAAGGGGGAGAGATATGAGTTGTGAGAGCTAGGGGGAGTTAGAGAGTTAGTAGAGAGTCAGTGTCCTTTTGATGTAATATTTGTGCCTGCTACTCTCTGTACTAGCTTTATGTTTTTGGCTCACAAACTCGTCATATACTCTCGTTGCTTATGGTTGACTGTGTGTATTACGTTTTCACCTTATATCATATCATCAGTCTTCTAGCTCTTGTTTCATTAATTTACTTTCTCTTTTATATGAACAAGAATCTTATGATGTGTATGCGCTCACTCTTATTATTATGGTACACATTCTTTCTGTCAAAGATTACTGAGTATAACTAACCATTCTTTCTATTGACAGAATCTTCAAAACAAACTACTCTCACAAAACTTGTAGGGTTGTCATCAATCACCAAAAAGGGGGAGATTGAAAGCATCTAGGCCCCTGGTTGGTTTTAGTGATTAATGACAACGTAATATTATATGTGACTAACGTGTGTTTTGCAGAGACAAATGGTAAGTTAGGTCACATGACAGGTAGAAGTACTACAACGGTGAAAACAATCCCGGAGATAAGAACTCGAAGCGACGGCTAAAACGACGGAACAAAAGGTGAAGGTCTAAAGAGTCCGAGTGTCAGGAGATGTGGACACTCGCGATTTAGTTAGGTCTTTTATTCTCTTTTAGCCGTACTATAAAGAGGGGTTGTCGATGAGTAGTTTGACCAAGAGAGTTCTAGTGTAGTATTGGTGCACAATCACACTCATATACAGTGCTAGTTGTCACTCTAGAACTCACACAAAAGTTAGAACGAAAACCGATTTGAAAATCAGCTGAAAAACAAGACTTAGAGTTTCTGGCTTTGGGGCACCGGACTGTCCGGTGTGCACCGGACTGTCCGGTGCACCCTCTGCCAGGTGGGCCAGGCTGGTCCACGGCAGGGACTCTCCCAGTCGCAGAAACCCGAGAGCGCAGCCTTCGGAAATGAATTTTAGCGGCACACCGGACACCGCACCGGACTGTCCGGTGTGCACCGGACAGTGAACTGTTCACTGTCCGGTGCGCCATGAGTCCAACGGCTAGCTGTCAGAACTAGCCGTTGGAAGTGACCGTTGGCGCACCGGTGGCGCACCGTTGGCGCACCGGTGGCGCACCGGACTGTCCGGTGCGCCATCGCGCAGCAAGTTTCCTGTAACGGCTAGTTGGTGGGTGAGGGCTATTTATACCCCTTCCACCCACCATATTCAATGTCTTGCACTCCACATTTATTCCAGCACCTTGGTAGAGTATTGCAAGCACCAAAAGCTTAGTGAGGAGATTAGTGAATCATAATCCACGCTTGTTCCTCATTAGAGCTAGTGAGAGCCACCTAGAGCACACACCACTTGCATTAGGCTTCTCTTGGTCAAGCGAAAGTCTATGGCTTGTTACTCTTGGTGATTGGCATCACCTAGACGGCTTGGTGGCGTTGGGAGCTCGGTGATCACCGTGAAGATCTTGTTGGTGACCCGACTCAAGTTTGTAAGCGGTCTCGAGGGATCCACCGCGCCGGAGTGGCAAAGGATCATCTCGTAGTGAGCACTTGGTTCTTGCGAGGACCAAGGGGGAGCGATACCCTTGCGCGGGTGCTCCAACGAGGACTAGTGGAGAGTGCCGACTCTTCGATACCTCGGGAAAAATTGGAGGAGTCTTCTAAACTTTGCTTTACATTCCGCACTTAATTCAAGCTATTTACTTTGTGTATTTGTTTAGCAAGTATTTGAAGCATTGTCTTAGTCTTGTTACATTTCTAGTATTATTTTCTTAGTGCTAGTTGTTGGGGTGAAGTTGGGCTCTTGTTTAGCTCTTGCTTAGGTTTTAATTAGTGTTGATTTTTAGAAAAGCCCAATTCACCCCCCCTCTTGGGCATCGTGATCCTTTCATCGACGAAAAACCCGGATTCGTATTCGTTAATCAAAGTAGCGAATCTAAGCTAAATTTATTACTGGCGCGTAAGTTGTTAGCCGAATTGTTAGATAGATTAAATAAATATGTGTGATGCGAAATAAAATTAAATTAGTTTTTGTAAGCAAAGTGAAATAATTTATAAAGTAAGAGATAAATTTAGCATTTAATTAAGTAGCTGATGAGTTATGTTTAGGCTAATTATGTTTAAAGTGTATGGTTTGTTGTTCGTGATGTTTGTGTTAGATTCGTATAATTTAGAGAAGCGTAACTATTACGCGTAGTCGTATATCGATAACTAGTATTTCCGTATGAACTTGTACAACGCCTCGCCGCTAGGTGTTTCGCTATCGCGTAGCACTATTTAGGTGTGTGATATTCTTGTCGATATGCATTCATGTGCATAATGTATTTCATTCAGGTACGTTAATTAATCGCGTGATGCGGAAGACGACCCAAGTCGACCCCAAGCGTGGGCTAATCCGCAGGATGAAGCTAATGGACCAACCTGAAGATGGTTAAATCAAGCAAGTGCTCGGTCGAGGGATACTCGTCAAGTGGACATCGCCTAACAAACACTAACCTATGGTTACTCAGGCAAGCCCCGGTGCATTTGCCACCTTCCTTGATGTTTTTAAAATCTTTCTCACTTGCTTGCTGCATTAGGTGATAGGAGTTGAATGCTTAAACAATTCCTGCATTACCTTCCTTGAACTTGATTACCCTCCTTGAAACCCTGTTTTTACAAAAAGATTTTACTATGCTTAGTATTGCTCTAGAAAAACAAAAGGATTTGTTTTACAAAAGATGTTTGGCAAAGTGGGAGGATTGTTTTCAAAAATAAAACTTGATGGTGAAGATTCAACATCGGAAAAGATGTACCTCTGCCAGGTACCAAGTTTTTGGGTTGAAATGATTAAGCTGAGACCGGGCGGGTGACTTGCACGAGAAGAGAGTCTCGGTGTAGTGTCTCCGTCTGAGTCGATTAAGGACCGTCTCGATGTAGGCCTGCTGACCGAGGACCCTTTAACTGGTCACATGCCTCATCATGGGTAAGCCTTCCCTCGGGCAGACTAAGGCCAGAATAAGATAACATGGAATGGGCGTTGTCGGGGACCATAATTAGGGGTACCCTCAAGACGCCTAATTCTCAGCTGGTAACCCCCATCAGCATAAAGCTGCAGAGACCTGATGGGTGCGATTAAGTCAGGGATCAATCCATACGAGTGACTCGATCACGCTTCGCCCGAGCCTAGCCTCGGACAAGGGCAGCCGACCTCGAGGGACTTCCGTCTCGCCCGAGGCCCCCCTTTTAACGGCGGACACATCTCCGGCTCGCCCGAGGCCTTGGCTTCGCTAAGAAGCAACCCTGACTAAATCGCCGCACCGACTGACCGAGTTGCAGGAGCATTTAACGCAAAGGTGGCCTGACACCTTTATCCTGACGCGCGCCCCCCGGCAGAGCCGAAGTGACCGCCGTCACTCCGCCGCTCCACTGACCGGTCTGACAGAAGGACAGCGCCGCTTGCGCCACTCCGACTGCAGTGCCACTCGACAGAGTGAGTCTGACAGGCAGCCAGGCCTTGCCAAAGGCGCCATAGGAAGCTCCGCTCCGCCCGACCCAGGGCTCGGACTCGGGCTAAGCCCCGGAAGACGGCGAACTCCGCTCCGCCCGACCCAGGGCTCGGACTCGGGCTAAGACCCGGAAGACGGCGAACTCCGCTCCGCCCGACCCAGGGCTCGGACTCGGGCTAAGACCCGGAAGACGGCGAACTCCGCTCCGCCCGACCCCAGGGCTCGGACTCGGGCTAAGACCTGGAAGACGGCGAACTCCGCTCCGCCCGACCTAGGGCTCGGACTCGGGCTCAGCCCCAGAAGACGACGAACTCCGCTTCGCCCGACCCCAGGGCTCGGACTCCGCCCTGGCCTTTGCCGAACGATCTCCGCCTCGCCCGACCTAGGGGCTCGGGCTCGGCCTCGGCCACGGAAGACAGATTCGACCTCGGCTTCGGAGGAGCCCCCACGTCGCCCGACCTAGGGCACAGGCCCGCCACGTCAACGGGAAGCGCCATCATCATCCTACCCCGAGCCGACTCGGGTCACGGAGAACAAGACCGGTGTCCCATCTGGCTAGCTCCGCCAGATGGGCAATGATGGCGCCCCACAAGCTCTGTGACGACGGCAGCTCTCAGCTCTCTTACGGAAGCAGGGGGACGTCAGCAAGGACTCGACCGCTCCGACAGCTGTCCCTCCGTCAGGCTCCGTTGCCCCTCCGACAGCCACGACATCACGCCAGCAGGGTGCCAAGATCTCTCCGGCTGCCAAATTGGCATGTACTTAGGGCGCTAGCTCTCCCTCCGCTAGACACGTAGCACTCTGCTACACCCCCATTGTACACCTGGATCCTCTCCTTACGCCTATAAAAGGAAGGACCAGGGCCTTCTTAGAGAAGGTTGGCCGCGCGGGGACGAGGACGGGACAGGCGCTCTCTTGGGGCCGCTCGCTTCCCTCACCCGCGTGGACGCTTGTAACCCCCTACTGCAAGCGCACCCGACCTGGGCGCGGGACGAACACGAAGGCCGCGGGATTTCCACCTCTCTCACGCCCGTCTCCGGCCACCTCGCTTCTCCCCCCTTCGCGCTCGCCCACGCGCTCGACCCATCTGGGCTGGGGCACGCGGCACACTCACTCGTCGGCTCAGGGACCCCCCGGTCTCGAAACGCCAACAGTTGGCGCGCCAGGTAGGGGCCTGCTGCGTGCTGACGAACAACTTCCCGTCAAGCTCCAGATGGGCAGTCTCCAGCAACCTCTCCGGCCCAGGACAGTGCTCCGTTTCGGGAGTCTTGAGTTCATGTCCTTCGAAGGCAGCTACGACATGATACTCCTTCCACCGCCGCGCGACAACGACAATGGCGGCCGACATCCCGCCCTGCCGGCGGCGGAACCGACGACATCTTCCCCGCGCGGTGGAAGAACAACATTCGAGCTCGCCCCGTCCTCTCCCCCACCAACGGAGGAGGAGGCGGGGCAACCAAGGCCAAGCGGGAGGCCGCGCTTCGTCGGCTGTCGAGCGAATCGACATCCCCAGCGCCCCGACGGAAGGCACACCGAACGTCGACCTCGCGTTCAAGACGAAGGCGAGCGCCATCCCCCCGCGACACGCTAATCCCGAACAAGTGGACGACGCCGGCGCACTCGCGGAGAGCTTGCAGGACGTTGCCCTCGTACCTGAGATGACGGTGCAACCAGTCCCCGATGTGACTACGTCGCTCCGCGTCGACCAAAAGGTACTGACTAATTCCCATCCTACGTCTTTTCGACTCGGCCTCAACCCGCCAAGCGACCTCGCTTTGGCGGGCGCTCTCATTGAGGCGAGTGCAACCCCACTGGGGTTTCGTATGCGGTCGCCTTGGGACCGATTGACGGACGTCTCGACCTACGGGCCCTCTGGGTCCGAGGAAGATGACGATCCCAGCATCTGTTGGGATTTCTCTGGATTTGGCAACCCCAGTGCCATGCGGGACTTCATGACCGCATGTGACTACTGCCTCTCCGACTGTTCCGACGGAAGCCGCAGCCTTGACGACGAGGACTGCGGCCCAAGCCGCGAATGTTTCCACGTCGAGCTAGGGGATCCCTCCGAAGGCAACCATCTTGGCATGCCGGAGGACGGTGATTTTTCTAGGCCGGTGCCTCGCGCCGACATCCCGCGGGAGCTAGCTGTGGTCCCCGTTCCGGCGGGGGGTCACGACCCACAGCTCGAGCAAGTCCGCGGGGCTTAGGCCAGGCTCGACGAGGGAACAGGGGCGCTTGAGACGATCCGCCGGGACGTCGGGCAGGTATGGGCGGGCCAACCCCCGGCCGGAGAAATACGTCACCTGCCCCAGGGTCTCCAGCACCGCGTCGCCAACGATGTCAGGGTCAGGCCGCCGCCCGCATCCAGCGGGGTTGGTCAGAACCTGGCAGCCGCAGCGATGCTCCTCCGCGCGATGCCGGAGCCATCAACCACCGAGGGTCGGCGAATCCAGGGAGAGCTCAAGAATCTCCTGGAAGGCGCCGCGGCCCGACGGGCCGAGAGCACTGCCTCCCAAAGGCAGGGATACCCCTCGGAACCTCACGCCGCGACTTCCCGATTCATGCGGGAAGCCTCGGTCTACACCGGGCGCACGCGCAACACCGCGCCTGCGGCCCCGGGCCACCTCGGCAACGAGCACCACCATCGCGACCGTCGGGCCCACCTCGACGAAAGGGTGCGCCGAGGCTACCACCCCAGGCGTGGGGGGCGCTACGACAGCGGGGAGGACGGAGTCCCTCGCCCGAACCACCCGGTCCGCAGGCCTTCAGTCGGGCCATCCGACGGGCGTCGTTCCCGACCCGGTTCCGACCCCCGACTACTATCACAAAGTACTCGGGGGAAACGAGGCCGGAACTGTGGCTCGCGAACTACCGCCTGGCCTGCCAACTGGGAGGAACGGACGACGACAACCTCATCATCCGCAACCTTCCCCTGTTCCTCTCCGACACTGCTCGCGCCTGGTTGGAGCACCTGCCTCCAGGACAGATCTCCAATTGGGACGACCTGGTCCAAGCCTTCGCCGGCAATTTCCAGGGCACGTACGTGCGCCCCGGGAATTCCTGGGACCTCCGGAGCTGCCGGCAACAGCCGGGAGAGTCTCTCCGGGACTACATCCGGCGATTCTCGAAGCAGCGCACCGAGCTGCCCAACATCACCGACTCGGATGTCATCGGCGCGTTCCTTGCCGGCACCACCTGCCGCGACCTGGTGAGTAAGTTGGGTCGCAAGACCCCCACCAGGGCGAGCGAGCTGATGGACATCGCCACCAAGTTCGCCTCTGGCCAGGAGGCGGTTGAGGCTATCTTCCGAAAGGACAAGCAGCCCCAGGGCCGCCCATGGGAAGAGGCTCCCGAGGCGTCTACTCCGCGCGGCGCCAAGAAGAAGGGCAAGAAGAAGTCGCAATCGAAACGCGACGCCGCTGACGCGGACCTTGTCGCCGCCGCCAAGTACAAGAACCCTCGGAAGCCCCCTGGAGGTGCTAACCTCTTCGACAGGATGCTCAAGGAGCCGTGCCCCTACCATCAGGGGCCCGTCAAGCACACCCTCGAGGAGTGCGTCATGCTTCGGCGCCACTTCCACAGGGCCGGGCCACCCGCAGAGGGTGGCAGGGTCCGCGACGACGACAAAAACGAAGATCACCAAGCAGGAGAATTCCCCGAGGTTCGTGACTGCTTCATGATCTACGGTGGGCATGCGGCGAATGCCCCGGCTCGGCATCGCAAGCAAGAGCGCCGGGAGGTCTGCTCGGTGAAGGTGGCGGCGCCAGTCTACCTAGACTGGTCCGACAAGCCCGTCACCTTCGACCAAGCTGACCACCCCGACCACGTGCCGAGCCCGGGAAAGTACCCGCTCGTCGTCGACCCCATCATCGGCGACGTCAGGCTCACCAAGGTCCTGATGGATGGGGGCAGCTGCCTCAACATCATCTACGCCGAGACCCTCAGGCTCCTGCGCGTCGATCTGTCCTCCGTCCGGGCAGGCGCTGCGCCCTTCCACGGGATCGTACCTGGGAAGCGCGTCCAGCCCCTCGGACGACTCGACCTTCCCGTCTGCTTCGGAACGCCCTCCAACTTCCGAAGGGATACCTTGACGTTCGAGGTGGTCGGGTTCCGAGGAACCTACCACGCGGTACTGGGGAGGCCATGCTACGCGAAGTTCATGGCCGTCCCCAACTACACCTACCTGAAAGCTCAAGATGCCGGGCCCCAACGGGGTCATCACCGTCGGCCCCACGTACAAACACGCGTTCGAATGCGACGTGGAGTGCGTGGAGTACGCCGAGGCCCTCGCCGAGTCCGAGGCCCTCATCGCCGACCTGGAGAACCTCTCCAAAGAGGTGCCAGACGTGAAGCGTCATGCCGGCAACTTCGAGCCAGCGGAGACGGTTAAGGCCGTCCCTCTCGACCCCAGTGGCGACACCTCCAAGCAGATCCGGATTGGTTCCGGGCTTGACCCCAAACAGGAAGCAGTGGTCGTCGACTTTCTCCGTGCAAACGCCGACGTCTTTGCGTGGAGTCCCTCGGACATGCCCGGCATACCGAGGGATGTCGCCGAGCACTCGCTGGATATTCGGGCCGGAGCCCGACCCGTCAGGCAGCCTCTACGCCTCGGTCATCAAGGAAGGGTCGGCCTCGCCTCGGCAGAGCCCGACCCTCCATCGGGGGCTAAAAAGGGGGAACCCCTCTGCGTCGAGATTGGGTGTACTTCTCCGCATCAAAAATTTTCAATCAAAAAAGGGGCCTTTCGCGTTCTCCCGGCTATGTCAGAAGCAGGGTCTCGAGGAGCGAATGTGGGTACATGTAAATGGCGAGGCCGACTGAGCCGAGGAACTCCTGTGCCTCCGGGTTAGGGATACCTCACTCATCACCTGCCACGAAGAATGACCCAACTCGGGAAGCCACCCTATTATTGACAAGCTAGGACGGACACGCAAATGGAAAGAAAGGAGAGTACGACTTCATGCAAGAAAGACAAAGTGTTCAGGCCTCAGCGGCCGCGGTGAGACGCACATCCAACAAGAAATTGTTCCAACAAGAATTAGGCGCCGCCTTGGGAAGGAGCCGCGCCCTCAGCCCCGTCCCCGCCGTCGGTAAGGTCCATCTCGGCCTCCGGTGACGGCGCAGGGGGAAGGATCTCCGCCTCAAAGGTGGTCGCCAGCGCCGCGCTCGGACCCGCGGCGACCGCGTCGAGCCGCTGGACTTCTGCCAGGGCAGCTTCGTCTTCGTCAGGAAGACAGTACCCCTCACTAACCCGCTCCAGGTCCACAACGTAGTGGGAAGCAAGCACGGCGAAGGCCCGCCTGACGCCGTGGTGTAGCGCCTCGCGGACTCTGCCGCGCGCGTGATCACCCAAGGCTTGAAGGCGGCTTTGAGGGGAGCTTCCTGAAGGGACGTCGCCGGAGCCGAGGATACGATAAACGTCCGAGACGGCCTCGGACATGGCCGCGAGGTCAGCTTCCCTCTGCTCGGCAGCTCCGGCAAGCGCCTCGGCGAGCGCCTTGGCGGACTCGTCAAGGGCGGACTCGAGCTCTGCGAACAACCAGGAGAAAGACCTCAAGCACAAGCAGGGGAAACGGACAAGAACAAGAACCAGGGAGGGCCAAGGCGTACCTCCGACTCGGGCACGCTGCTCCGAGGCCGCGACCTGGGCCGCGGCTAGGTCGGCCGCGAGGGTCTCAGCTCGGCTTTCGGCCTCGGCAGCCCGGCCCCGAGATTGGTCCCGCTCCTCGACGACCTGGACAAGCTCCGATCGCTGCCGTTGCGCCTCCGCACGCGCTGCTGCCGCCTCGGCTCTCAGGTCAGCGCAGAGCAACTGGAGGTCCACTACCTTGGCATCCTGCTGAGAAAGGCGCGCGGTAGCCCCGGCGAGCGAGGTCCTCAGGGATCGCAGCGAGCCCCAGACATCGACCTCGCGGCGGATGAACGACGACTTGGCGGCGCTCCGGTCCGTCAGATCCTGGGGAAAGGAAACAGGGCGTCACGACGAGTGTCTCGCTCACAGAAGGAAAAAGGTATGCCTGAAACCGCTACCTGGAGGATTTTGGGGACGTCTCTGCAGAAAACCTCCAGCGACGACCGGAGCGACCCCACCGTTGCTTCAGCACGCTCGCGGAGCTCATCCCAGGACTGGTCCTCCTGTTCATCGTCGAGAACGAAGAAAGGGTCCGAGGCCTCGTGGGTCCGGAATCGGAGCAACGGGCGCCGGGCCTCGGGGCTCCGCCGCACAGCGATAAGGCTGCCACCCGGCTGGACGGATCGCGCGTCCACGCCCACCTCTTCTGAGGCACTGGGCGCCGACGCATCAGCCATCCCGACGCTGGCGGCAACTGGTCGCTCTCCGACAGGGACGGCGGCAACTTCGGCGGTGGCGGGCGCCAGCATGGCCGGCACGACAGGCGGGCTCGGGACCACGTCGGCGTCAGCCGCCTCCCCAACCACGATGGCCGCCTCGGCAGAAGAGCCGGCCTCGGGAGCCCGCTCCCCAGAGACAGGCGACGCCCGAGCCCCCTGCGGTGAAGTACCCCGCGAAAGGGTCGGCTGAATGACAAGGCCCGGGGCGGCGCTGGCCGCACAGTCTGGCGCCGTCTTGAGGGCCTTTCGGGGTGCCAGGTCGGTCTGGCCATGGCTTCGCTTGCTGGATATAAAAAAAAGAGGAAAGGAAAATCACGGCCGAGACATATGAACGGGAAGCCAAGACGAAGACATTCTGAGATACTCACCCACTTCGGGCCATTATCCACCGCGCCTGGGGGGAGGTCTCTTGAATCCCGGCTCCCAAGACAGCCGCCGAGGTCCGCTTCGCGAGCATCTTCGGCGCCACCCTTGCTTTGGACGCCCGGGGAGCAGATTGCCCGGGCGCGGTCGCGATGACCTGAGGATCACCCCCATGCGCCGCCGGTACGAGCGGCGGCCCCTGGGGAGCAGATGCCCTGACCTGGCCCTCCGGAGCCACCTCAGCTCCTCCGGACGAGGGATCAGGGGACCTCTCGGGTCGCCCCCGTGCCTCGGGCTGGGACCCCGACGCCCCAACTCCGGGGACTGATGGTGTCGGCCCGCTCGGGGGCTGGCTCGACGGCTCCTGGCCACACCCCAAGCCGGGGCTGAGGCCGAGACGGGCGGCCATGTCGTCCTCCTCCTCATCATCGTCGTCATCGTCGTCGTCGGGCGTCTCCGGCGACGGCTCCCTCGGGAGTCCTTCCCTCTCCTGCTGGCGACGACGCTTCTCCAAGGCGTCCCGAGCCCGCCTCCGCTCGCGGGCCTGGGCCTTCTCCGCGTCCTTCTTCTTCTTCTTCTCCTCCGCGGCGACCCGCCGTGCTGCACGGTCCACCGCGTCCTCCGGGACCTGTGGCAGGGAGGGCTTGTGCCACCCCACCTCCTAAAAGAAGGGAAGAAAGGAACCCGATCATAAGGACCCGGAGCAACCCGATGTATGAAGAAGGAAGGAGCGAACACTCACCAAAGTTACACACCCCTGGTCGGGGCGCATCCGAAGCTGGGAGTAGGCGTGGGGGTCCGGCTTCCCCATCGCAGCCGACACCCGCCATTGGAGGGTGTCGAAGGGAAGAGGATCAGGGGACATTCGCGAGCCCTCCCAGTCAGCCTCCGGGGTCATATCCCAAAGCGGCAGCCGCCGCTCCGCCAAGGGAAGCACCCTCCGACGATGGATGGCGGCGACCACTCCCGCAGCGGTGAGTCCCCCCTCCCGCAACGCCTTCAGGGCCTGGAGAAGGGGTTCGAGATTTTTCTGTCTCTCGTGCGGGGTCCCGTGACGCCAGGCGTCGGTAGCGGCGGTGACTACTCGCTGGGAGAACGGTGGGAGCAACTCACCGTCATTCCGGAGGTAGAACCACTGGCGCTGCCGCCGCTTGTTCGAAGACGCGAGGATGGCAGGGATGTACTGCGACGCCCGCGACTGCCTCAGCAAGAGAGTGCAGCCGCCGGCCCGCACCGCTGCACGGACCCTCCTCTCCCCCGTCGGCAAGGCGAAAGGCTCGGCGAGGAAGAGATGAGTCCACAAATCCCAATGGAGGGCGATCCCCAAATACCCTTCGCACACCGCTACAAAGATAGCGGCCTGCGAGATGGAGTTGGGGGTGAGGTTATGCAACTCCACCCCATAGTGGAACAGGATTGCCCGCATAAAGCGGCCCGTCGGCACGCCGAATCCCCGCTCATGGAAGGAAACGAAGCTCACGACGTACCCCGGCGGTGGGGATGGAGCGACTCCGCCCACGGGGGGAATCCACTCTGGCCGCTGCTTATCGGTGAGAGGGCGAAGCAAACCCTCGCCGACCAGCTCCTCCAGATCGCTCGCTGTCACCGTGGAAAAGGGCCACGGATCGCGCGGGGAGATTATGGTCACCCGATCAGCCATCACCAAAATGGAAGGGATGGCGGCGCGGGGGGCAGGAAGGGCGGTTTTTCTCTTCTCCGACTAAAGTTTCTCGGGTTGCGAAAACCTAAAGGGAGAAGCAGGAAGCAGAGCAAAGAACCGTCACCAGACCCCCTCTCGAGTATATGAAAGCCAGGGCGAAACCGTTTCCAGCGCTCCGCCCGGACCGGACGCGGGATTCAAAAAACGCGAGGCGAAACAGCCGTTCCTCGAACGGCTCGCGCACGCGCAACGGCCGCCCCGCCAACCACTCGCCCCGTCGCATTAACTCTGCGGCGGGACAGGCGGCGCCTCTGGCAGGAGAAGCGGGCGACGCTTCGCCTTCGCCGTAATAACCGCGCCAAAAAAGGTACGCCACGTCGTTCGAT
The DNA here is from genome assembly GCF_902167145.1 of Zea mays. Taxonomy (NCBI): domain Eukaryota; kingdom Viridiplantae; phylum Streptophyta; class Magnoliopsida; order Poales; family Poaceae; genus Zea; species Zea mays. The sequence goes on along the minus strand of NC_050105.1, from coordinate 133,313,874 downwards.
TTCGTATCCTTTTCCTTTTTCCTCTTTCTCTATCTCTTGCAACAGGAGCCGGGAAAGGGGGATACCCCGAAAAGGATCCTTCTCTGTGAAGGAACCGGGCTCCGAGCCCCCCCTACTGATCAGAGGTTCGAAGGCTGACCCTCCGAAGGGTTCAACAGTCGCCTCAGATCGCGTGGGCCCGACACCCACTACTGGTCAGGGGTTCGAAGGCCGGCCCCCCGAAGGGCTCCATGGCCGCCTCAGGATACTCGGGCTCCGCGCCCATTACTGATCAGGGGTTCGAAGGCTGGCCCCCGAAGGGTTCACAGTCGCCTCAGACGCCGAGCGAGGGATGACCAGGGGTACGTTCGATACATAACCAAGGCTCGGGCTGCGCTCCCGAGGTACCCTAGGACATTTCCGAGACCAGCGGGAACGATCTTGTAACGGAATCCCATCGGAGGGAGGCATCGAGCCCTCGGACCCCGTCGCCAGGGGACCGGGTCCGGCAGATCACCCGCAGGTACTTTTGGGCGTGCCTCTGGGCCCCTAGCCGACCCCCAACGAACGGGGCACGGACGTCCACTCGGATTACCCGCTTGCAGCTCACCGAAGACACCATGTTCGGTGCCCATCGAGGGTAACATGGCGCTCTCCCCCCCTCCTCCTTGCGGAAAGGCGACGTAGGGGCGTATGCAAAAAGCCGAGTCTGTCCCTGAACGTCCTCTCGCCCTGTGCGGAGGCTCGGGGGCTGCTCTCGCAAACCCGGCTCCGGCCAAACCGTTGACAGCGTCAACATACCAGCCCGAGAGCTTGGGCCCCGATCGTGCACCCGGGCTACGACCAGTTCGCATGAGGGAACAACCAGACCAGCCGAAGCATTACGCAAGGCATTAAGGCCTCGAAGGAGTGAAACCACTCCTCCGAGGCCTCGGGGGCTACACCCGGCGGGTGCGCTCGCGCGCACCCACCGGAACAAAATGCAACCGAGAAAGGCTGGTCCCCTTGCAAAAAAATGCGACGAAAGCCTCCAAGCGAGTGCTAACACTCCCTTCGAGGCTCGGGGGCTACTGTCGGGGACCATAATTAGGGGTACCCTTAAGACGCCTAATTCTCAGCTGGTAACCCCCATCAGCATAAAGCTGCAGAGGCCTGATGGGTGAGATTAAGTCAGGGATCAGTCCATACGAGGGACTCGATCACGCTTCGCCCGAGCCTAGCCTCGGACAAGGGCAGCCGACCTCGAGGGACTTCCGTCTCGCCCGAGGCCCCCCTTTTAACGGCGGACACATCTCCGGCTCGCCCGAGGCCTTGGCTTCGCTAAGAAGCAACCCTGACTAAATCACCGCACCGACTGACCGAGTTGCAGGAGCATTTAACGCAAAGGTGGCCTGACACCTTTATCCTGACGCGCGCCCCCCGGCAGAGCCGAAGTGACCGCCGTCACTCCGCCGCTCCACTGACCGGTCTGACAGAAGGACAGCGCCGCTTGCGCCACTCCGACTGCAGTGCCACTCGACAGAGTGAGTCTGACAGGCAGCCAGGCCTTGCCAAAGGCGCCATAGGAAGCTCCGCTCCGCCCGACCCAGGGCTCGGACTCGGGCTAAGCCCCGGAAGACGGCGAACTCCGCTCCGCCCGACCCAGGGCTCGGACTCGGGCTAAGACCCGGAAGACGGCGAACTCCGCTCCGCCCGACCCAGGGCTCGGACTCGGGCTAAGACCCGGAAGACGGCGAACTCCGCTCCGCCCGACCCCAGGGCTCGGACTCGGGCTAAGACCCGGAAGACGGCGAACTCCGCTCCGCCCGACCCAGGGCTCGGACTCGGGCTCAGCCCCAGAAGACGATGAACTCCGCTTCGCCCGACCCCAGGGCTCGGACTCCGCCCTGGCCTCTGCCGAACGATCTCCGCCTCGCCCGACCCAGGGGCTCGGGCTCGGCCTCGGCCACGGAAGACAGATTCGACCTCGGCTTCGGAGGAGCCCCCACATCGCCCGACCTAGGGCACAGGCCCGCCACGTCAACGGGAAGCGCCATCATCATCCTACCCCGAGCCGACTCGGGTCACGGAGAACAAGACCGGTGTCCCATCTGGCTAGCTCCGCCAGATGGGCAATGATGGCGCCCCACAAGCTCTGTGACGACGGCGGCTCTCAGCTCTCTTACGGAAGCAGGGGGGCGTCAGCAAGGACTCGACCGCTCCGACAGCTGTCCCTCCGCCAGGCTCCGTTGCCCCTCCGACAGCCACGACATCACGCCAGCAGGGTGCCAAGATCTCTCCGGCTGCCACATTGGCATGTACTTAGGGCGCTAGCTCTCCCTCCGCTAGACACGTAGCACTCTGCTACACCCCCATTGTACACCTGGATCCTCTCCTTACGCCTATAAAAGGAAGGACTAGGGCCTTCTTAGAGAAGGTTGGCCGCGCGGGGACGAGGACGGGACAGGCGCTCTCTTGGGGCCGCTCGCTTCCCTCACCCGCGTGGACGCTTGTAACCCCCTACTGCAAGCGCACCCGACCTGGGCGCGGGACGAACACGAAGGCCGCGGGATTTCCACCTCTCTCACGCCCATCTCCGGCCACCTCGCTTCTCCCCCCTTCGCGCTCGCCCACGCGCTCGACCCATCTGGGCTGGGGCACGCGGCACACTCACTCGTCGGCTCATGGACCCCCCGGTCTCGAAACGCCGACAGTGGAGCGGTGGCGAGAGTAGCGTGTACCCTCCGTGGCAAGAGACTGGACGGTGGTGTATCTGTGCTCTCGGTTCGCGTGAACCTGATCTGGTCTTAAGAACCCCGGTGGCGGGTTGACATATGCAAGGGTTAAGTGCTACATATGTCGTGTGATTGGAGATCCTCAGCTGAGTATAATTGATTCGGATCGCCGTACCTTCGCGGTTATGAAGACTTGGTCACTGACTTACACGTAGCAATCCAGTAAAGATGATGGGTTTGTTAAGAAATTGGCTAGTGCAGGTCAAGTGATTGAACTAGGGTAGAAAGAACTCTAGTGCAGGTAATTTTACTTAACTTGACAAATAAAACTGGATTTTTAAGGATCCACTTTTAGTAAGCATTTCTGCAAAACAGAGTCCTTGATTATTGAGAAGCCTTACCTTGACACCCTTAAGCCAGCATACCCTTGAGAGTCTTTTCTTTAGTCGGGTAAGACTTGCTGAGTAATTCCATACTCAGGGTTTTATTCCCTGTTGTTTTTCAGGTTCTAACTTTGTGCTGTTGTTGATGGTGTTAAGTGCCGGTGGGCTCGGCCTTCTTATAAGTCTAAGTAACCCTTCTATACTTCTTATTGAGGATGATCCCTTGAGCTAGCATATATATTTCAAACTTATACTTTTGTAATCACTCCGATAAACTAATGTAAAATTTTTGTAACCTGTAAAATTTGGTAGTAAGATTTCCGTTGCAACAATATTGGTGTGTGTGATTTGTGATACTTAATCCCGCGGTTCTGGTTGTAAGTGGTTTATCCGATGTCCTTGGGACAATCGGACAGATCCTGTTAAGTTATCTGGTGCACATGCATAGCCGTCTGAGGTCTTTGGGACAAGGACAGGTGCATGTGGGCCTAATAACTTGGGAGGTTCTGCCACACCCTCGGCCTAGCCCGAGGCACCCTCGGCCCCTGAAGGTGAGGCACTACGCGTCGAGGAGGAGCGGAGCGGGGTCACGCCTAATCGAAACTGGCAGACCCCGTACCTGCAATATCTCCACCGAGGAGAGCTACCCCTCGATCGAGCCAAAGCCCGGCGGTTGGCGCGGCGCGCCAAGTCGTTCGTCTTGCTGGGGGACGGGAAGGAGCTCTACCACCGCAGCCCCTCAGCCATCCTCCAGCGTTGCATATCCATCGCCGAAGGCCAGGAGCTCTTACAAGAAATACACTCGGGGGCTTGCGGTCATCACGCAGCGCCTCGAGCCCTTGTTGGAAACGCCTTCCGACAAGGTTTCTACTGGCCGACCGCGGTGGCCGACGCCACTAGAATTGTCCGCACCTGCCAAGGGTGTCAATTCTATGCGAGGCAGACACACTTGCTCGCTCAGGCCCTGCAGATGATACCCATCACCTGGCCGTCTGCTGTGTGGGGGCTGGACCTCGTTGGCCCCTTGCAGAAGGCACCCGGGGGCTACACGCACCTGCTGGTCGCCATCGACAAATTCTCCAAGTGGATCGAGGTCCGACCCCTAAACATCATCAGGTCCGAACAGGCGGTGGCGTTCTTCACCAACATCATCCATCACTTTGGGGTCCCAAACTCCATCATCACCGACAATGGCACCCAGTTCACCGGCAGAAAGTTCCTGGACTTCTGCGAGGATCACCACATCCGGGTGGACTGGGCCGCCTGGCTCACCCCATGACGAATGGGCAAGTAGAGCGTGCAAACGGCATGATTCTGCAAGGGCTCAAGCCGCGGATCTACAACGACCTCAACAATTTCGGCAAGCGATGGATGAGGGAGCTCCCCTCGGTGGTCTGGAGTCTGAGGACGACGCCGAGCCGAGCCGAGCCACGGGCTTCACACCGTTCTTTCTAGTCTATGGGGCCGAGGCCATCTTGCCCACAGACTTAGAATACGGTTCCCCGAGGACGAGGGCCTACGACGACCAAAGCAATCGAGCTAACCAAGAAGACTCACTGGACCAGCTGGAAGAGGCTCAGGACATGGCCTTACTACACTCGGCGCGGTACCAGCAGTCCCTGCGACGCTACCACGCCCGAGGGGTTCGGTCCCGAGACCTACAGGTGGGCAACCTGGTGCTTCGGCTGCGACAAGACGCCCGAGGGCGGCACAAGCTCACGCCTCCCGAAGGGCCGTTCGTCATCGCCAAGGTTCTGAAGCCCGGGACGTACAAGCTGGCCAACAGTCAAGGCGAGGTCTACAGCAACGCTTGGAACATCCGACAGCTACGTCGCTTCTACCCTTAAGATGCTTTCAAGTCGTTCGTACACTTCGTTCACACACAAAGTCTAACCATCAAGGAAGGGTCAGCCTTGCCTTGGCAAAGCCCGACCCTCCCTCGGGGGCTAGAAGGGGGGAACCCCCTCTGCGTCAAAATTTTCCTCGGAAAAGATCTTTCCTGCCAGAACGTCTTTCGTTCTTTTCGACTACTTCGAAAGTGGGATCCTGAAAACGATGGAGTACACGTAAGCAGCCAAGGCTGACCGAGCCGAGGGACTCCTACGCCTCCGGGATACGGATACCTCACTCATCACCTTCTGCGATAAGTAACTCACGCTCGAATAGGTGATTCCGCGGACCGAACAAGTCTTCACGCTCGAAAACTCTTCTGCCGAAACGATTTTCGGGCCTTCTCGACTATATCGATAGTAGAATCCTACGGACGAGTAAGAGTACACGTAAGCGGCAAGGCCGACTGAGCCGAGGGACTCCTACGCCTCTAGGATACGGATACCTCACTCATCACCTTCCGTGAAAAGTAACTCTCGCTCGGACAAACAATTCTGTTACCGACAAATAAGTCCAGACACTCGAAACAAGAGGAAAAGAAACGCAGCTTTACAACACGACGACAGTATGTTTGGGCCTCGACGGCCGCAAAAAACATACGCACACTACAAGATAATCCGATCCTGCAGGCTCGGACCTTGACAGTTGAAGGGAGCAGCAGCACCCTCGGCGTCAACTACACCTTCGGCGAAGTCCGGCCTAGCCTCGGACGGCAACGTGGTTGGAGGATCTCCACTCCTAAGGACGACATCAGCACCACGCCCGGGCCATCGCCGCCAGGGTCTTCTCCAGGAATCCGGCCCGAGCAGACAGCTCGGCCGGCCACCCCGAAGCCTCAGCCAGCTCTCCCCCGAGGACATCAGCCCAGCTCGTGGCCTCGGCAACTCGACTCCGGCGACGGTCCCGCCAGTGGACGGCCCGGCCAGGCTTCGGTCGACCAAATCTTCTTTTCGAGCCAACTATGCCTCTGTCCATGCCGACACCGCTGCCTCCGGCTTCGGCTCATCGAAGAGCGGCCGAGGATTTCCTTTAACTAAGCAAGAGAAGCCTCGGGCGGCAAGGCCGACCAAGCCGAGGGACTCCTACGCCTCCGGGATACAGATACCTCACTCGTCACCTTCGCACGAGGCAACTCACACTTGGTTGAGCGGTTCAGTTAGCCGACAGGCGAGTCCTAGTGCTCGAAATAAGGAAAAAACACGGCTCCATGCCGAAAATACATACATGTTCAGGCCCCGACAGCCACAATGAACAGACACCGGCACTCAAGGTGCCATTACAAACGGAACTCCGGTTCTGTCCCCATGGGTATGAACAACCTCCACACCGGGAGCCTGCGGGGCGACAAGCTCCGGGCGACTCGCCAGCGACCTCTGCAGCAGCAGCTATGGTCCCAGGACGGACGCAACCACCGGAAGTCTCTCGTTCGCGTCCCCGCTCAAGGGAAGCGAACCAGACATTAAAGCCAAAGAGCCGGAGGTCGGTCCGTAGGCGGCGCTGACGGCTTCGACGGTGGGGAAGCTTTCTCCAGCTACCACCACGTCAGCACCGACGGCGGCGTCCGCCCCTCCACCAACGCCACACCGGCGAGCGCGGGCCGCTCCAAAGCGCACCGGCAGGTCCTCGCTCCCGTCCTCGCCACGAAAGCGAGGAGGAGGACAAAATGTTGCATCCTAGCTAGGCAGCAACAGTTCGCCTTCCCCGGCATGGCTGGAGGACGCCTCCTCCGTAGAGCTGGAGGATGGTTTCCACCACCAGAAGCTGGAAGAGGAGGTGGCCAGCCGACCCGTGCGGGAGGTAGAGCCCCAGCTCACCTCGCTCTCCGCCCCAGCAAGGATGATGAAGATCCTTGAAGCTGAGGGCGGGACCAAGATCGCAGCCCGGCTCGCTTCTCCCCACCATCGAACTGGTGGTCACCGTCTTGGGTGACCGCCGACGAGGGGATACGGCCGGGCTGCCTGATGAAAATCCTTGAAGCCGAACGATGGCCAAAAGGTACCAACTTCCGCGAAGTTGCGTTCCTCCAACGACAAGGCGGAAGAACTGCGAGTGTCCCCCATCCTGGGGCTCGGAAGGTGGAAAGACACGATGCATGAGGGGAGCGCGAAGACATGGTTGCCTTTCAAAGAGGTCACCCTCCTTTTAAAGGCGACTCTCCCCACTCGCGTCCTCAGCCATCGCGGGCTGAGTCTTCTCCAACACGCCCCAAGGTCCTCCCCCTACGGCACGGGGGCTGGGTCCCACGCGTCGTGCAAGCTGGCCCAGGGCAGAAGAAGCCAAACCGCCGCGCGCGGTGCGCGCAACTGCCCAGCGGTTAAGAGCATTCCTCCACTTTCGCACAGACCAGTGGGTGAAAGGGCGGACCGCCATGCAGGCGGCATGCAACCGCACCAAGGGGGCGCACCCTTTTGACTTCAACGCGTCCAGCATGGTGGCCCAGGCCCACACGTCATGTAACCGGCGCGCCGGTTGCTACGTGCAAGAAACTGCACCGCCACTCGCGCCACTACCGTGCCTCCTCGACTGCGGAACCAGTACCGCGACTCAAGGCAACCCTGCGTATGACCCAACAGTGCTAGTCAAGCACGTCGGTCACGGGTCAGTCGGCTGCGGGAGAAAGCGCGACGGTCAAAACGGCCAGAAATGGGCCGGCAGTAAAGGTTGTGGCAGGCGGGCGGAAGCAGCGGTCAAGTCGTCAGCCAAGCTCACGTCCCCTCCTAGGACAGCGAGAGAACCCTCTCCCACGGCATGAAGACGGCGCGCCCGTGTTCTGTTCCTCGAACGGCTCGCGCACGCGCAACGGCTGCCCCGCGAACCACTCGTCCCGTCGCATTAACTCTGCGGCAGGACAGGCGACGCCTTTGGCAGGAGAAGCGGGCGACGCTTCGCCTTTGCCATAATGACCGCGTCAAAAAGGTGTGCCACATCATTCGATTTCGTATCCTTTTCCTTTTCCTCTTTCTCTCTCTTACAACAGGGACCGGGAAAGGGGATACCCCGAAAGGGATCCTTCTGCGCGAAGGAAACGGGCCCCGAGCCCCCCTACTGATCAGAGGTTCGAAGGCTGGCCCCTCGGAGGGGTTCAACAGCCACCTCAGAGCGCTCGGGCTCTGCGCCCGCTACTGGTCAGAGGTTCGAAGGCCGGCCCCTCGGAAGGGTTCAACGGCCGCCTCAGGCCACTCGGGCTCCCCGCCCACTACTGATCAGGGGTTCGTAGGCTGGCCCTCGAAGGGTTCACAGCCGCCTAAGACGCAGAGCGAGGGATGACCCGGGGTACGTTCGATACATAACCAAGGCTCGGGCTATGCTCCCGAGGTACCCTAGGACATTTCCGAGACCAACGGGAACGATTTTGTAACAGAATCCCATCAGAGGGAGGCATCGAGCCCTCGGACCCCGTCAAAAGGGGACCGGGTCCGACAAATCACCAGCAGGTACATTTTTGGAGCGCGCCTCCGGGCCTCTAGCCGACCCCTAACAAATGGGGCACGGGCGCCCACTCGAATTACCCGTTAGCAGCTCACTGGAGACACCATGTTCGGTGCCCTCCGAGGGCAACATGGCGCTTTTCCCCCCTCGTCCTTGCGGAAAGGCGACGCAGGGGCGTATGTAAAAAAGTCGAGTCTGTCCTTGACCGTCCTCTCGCTCTGTGCGGAGGCTCGGGGGCTGCTCTCGCAAACCCGGCTCCGGCCAAACCGTTGACAGCGTCAACATACCATCCCGAGAACTTGGGACCCGACCGTGCACCCGGGCTACGACCAGCTCGCATAAGGGAACAACCAGACCGGCCGAAGCATCGCGAAACGCATTAAGACCTCGAAGGAGTCAAACCACTCCTCCGAGGCCTCGGGGGCTACACCCGGCGGGTGCGCTCGCGCGCACCCACCGGAACAAAACGCAACCGAGAAAGGCCGGTCCCCTTGCAAAAAAGTGCGACAAAAGCTTCCAAGCGAGTATTAACACTCCCTTCGAGGCTCGGGGGCTACTGTCGGGGACCATAATTAGGGGTACCCCCAAGACTCCTAATCTCAGCTGGTAACCCCCATCAGCACAAAGCTGCAAAGGCCTGATGGGTGCGATTAAGTCAAGGCTCGGTCCACTCAAGGACACGATCTCGCCTCGCCCGAGCCCAGCCTCGGGAAAGGGCAGCCGACCCTGGAGGATCTACGTCTCACCCGAGGGCCCCCTCAAGCAACGAACACACCTTCGGCTCGCCTGAGGCCCGGTCTTCGCCTAGAAGCAACCTTGGCCAAATCGCCACGACGACCGACCGTATCGCAGGAGCATTTAATGCAAAGGTGGCCTGGCACCTTATCCTAACGCACGCCCTTCAGTCGACTGAGCCGAAGTGACCGCAGTCACTTCGCCGCTCCACTAACCAGTCTGACAAGAAGACAGCGCCGCCCGCGTCGCTCTGACTGCTGTGCCACTCGACAGAGTGAGGCTGACAGCGGCCAAGTCCGGTCTCGGGGGCCATAGGAAGCTCCGCCTCGCCCGACCCAGGGCTCGGACTCGGGCTTGGCCCCCGGAAGACGACGAACTCCGCCTCGCCCGACCCCAGGGCTCGGACTCGGCCTCGGCCTCAGCCGACGGTCTCCGTCTCGCCCGACCCAAGGGCTCGGACTCGACCTCGACCTCGGAAGACAGACTCAACCTCGACCTCGGAGGAGCCTCCGCCTCGCCCAACCTAGGGCTCGGACCGACCACGCCACAGGAGGAGCCATCATTACCCTACCCCTAGCTAGCTCTGGCTACGGGGAACAAGACCGGCGTCCCATCTGGCTCGCCCCGGTAAAACAAACAATGATGGCGCCCCGCATGCTCCATGATGACGGCGACTCTCAGCCCTTTTACGGAAGCAAGGAGACGTCAGCAAGGACTCGACAGCCCCGACAGCTGTCCTTCCGCCAGGCTCCAGCGCTCCTCCGACGGCCACGACACCACACGAACAGGGTGCCAAAACCTCTCCGGCTGCCATGACGGCATGTACTTAGGGCACTAGCTCCTCTCTGCTAGACACGTTAGCACGCTGCTACATCCCTATTGTACACCTGGACCCTCTCCTTACGCCTATAAAAGGAAGGTCCAGGGCCCTCTTACAGAGGGTTGGCCGCGCGGGGAAGGACGGGACGGAGCGCGCGTAAGCCTCTCGCTCCCTCCCGCGCGGACGCTTGTAACCCCCTACTGCAAGCGCACCCGACCTGGGCGCGGGACAAACACGAAGGCCGCGGGTTTCCCCTTTTGTGCCTGCATCCCTCCGGCTTTCACCCCCCTTCGCGCTCCGTCTCGCGCCGACCCATCTGGGCTGGGGCACGCGACGACAATTTACTCGTCGGTCCAGGGACCCCCCGGGGTCGAAACGCCGACACTTAGATTTGTTTTATCATCAATTGTATCATCAATTTGTCGAACCCCATATTTGTAATCGATGCAGTCTTATGTTGAGGCTCGTCTCTAGTAGTTCTAGACACCTAAGTGCTCAAAAATCACTTAGTACTTTGCAAAGTGTTTAGGTTAGTTAGACCTTTTTATTAAAGTTTGCTCTATATTTTGTCTAATGATTAATAGTGAGGAATAGACACCTCTACCCCTTAGTGCTTGCGCACACCGTTGTGATAGTTATACCAGGAAGAGTTGTAAGACTTGTGAGATCACACCAATTATGTTGTGGTGTGGTTGATACATTCCGAAGGGAACAAAGTCCACAACATTTTGACCATAAACTCGATATTGGAGAGGATGACAAACATTTGGAAGAGTCCATAACCGAAGCATCACTTTCAAGTGAAGAAGGCCCAGAGCTATCCACTGAATTACTTGACCAAGAGATTGTCCCTCACATGAGCATTTTTTGTGTGGGGCTCCAATTAGAATTAGAGGAATCTTGCACGCTTCTCTTTTATTATCTCAATAAAAATATTGCCATGTCAACAAGAGTTTTTATATCTATCGTATATAAGCTTCCACATTCACGTTGTACTACCTTTGCTATGTGTTTTATCTTCTAGCTTAGTTATATGCTAGTGGATACTTTTAAAATCTAGGTTGCATAACTCTTGTTGTAGATACAGTAACGTTTAGTCAAAACCATAATTGCATATGAGACATTTTATTTGTGAATATGTTTTTCACTAGGATACAACTAGAGACCATATTTTATAATAGAAGTTTTAGATTGCCTAATTCACCGTCTATTAGACGTCATTGTCCCATTTCACATTTCTCTGCTATTATAATGTGGGAGTTTCTTTGTGCATCACTGCTCTCTCCGCACGCGTCTATCGTCCCATCGTGTGTGTGTGTGCCAAATTCGCGTACGACAAAAAGAAAATAGGGCGCCAGACTGGGATCGAACCCGCGCAGTGGCGGACGTAGGACGAGTCATGGAGTGCCAAGAAAACCACATAAAAATCAAGCAAGATCGAAAAACTAGTATTGCATATAATCCAATTTTTATATCAATACATGATACAAGTTAAAAAAACTATATGAACAAAAGAACCAAACATGTCGCTAAGTTTTTGCTGACCGAATCGAAACCGTACTCACACGTCGAATGTATATCCGACCGTCGAGGATGAATCACATCGTCGTGATGAGCGAAATCGGGCATGCCAGACATGTAAACATCATGACGATGACAAGTGGGTAAGGGTGTTAGGAGGGTTTGAGATGGGACGTCGACGAGCGTCGGGAAGGAGGCAGTGGTGGGCGACATCGGGGCAGACTGGTTCGGATGACATCAGATAGAATAGGAGGACCAAAAAGATATATGCGAGGGCTGGACCAAGGATGAGGACGAAGAGAACTAGACCGACCTGACGAGAAGATTATAACATGATTGATTTAATCCATCTAAGACCTTTTTTGTTTATACTTAATATTAAATGAATATTAGATGTAGAAGATTTTTCAAAGATTAAGGGAGGGCATGGCCACCGAACCCACGTGAAAGGGAATTAGGCTTACACCTATTTCCTAATTGATTTTGGTGGTTGAATTGCCCAACACAAATAATTGAACTAACTAGTTTGCTCTAGTCTATAAGTTCTACAGGTGCCAAAGGTTCACAAAAAGCCAATAAAAAGACCAAGAAAAGGGTTCAACAAAGAGAGCAAGGGATAACCGAAGTGTGCCCTGGTCTGGCACACCGGACTGTCCGGTGTGCCACCGGACAGTGTCCGGTGCACCAGGGGACTCCAAGCTAAACTCTTCACCTTCGGGAATTCTCAGAGGCGCTCCGCTATAATTCACCGGACTGTCCGGTGCACCACCGGAAAGTGTCCGGTGCCCCAGGGGAGAGCGACTCTGAACTCGCCGGCTTCGGGAATCCGCTTCGCTAAAATTCACCGGACTGTCCGGTGTAACGCCGAACTGTCCGGTGAGCCAGCGGAGCAACGACTACTTCACGCGCAACGGTCGACTGCAACGCATTAAATGCGCGCCTGCACGCGCAGAGGACAGAGGACGCGCGGGTGGCACACCGGACAATCTACAGGACTTGTCCGGTGCACCACCGGACAGCCAGGCGGGCCCACAAGTCAGAGCTCCAACGGTCGGAACCCAACGACCAGGTGACGTGACTGGCGCACCGGACTGTCCGGTGCGCCATGCGACAGAAGCCTTCACCAAACGGCTAGTTTGGTGGTTGGGGTTATAAATACCCCCAACCACCCCACATTCAAGTCATCCAAGTTTTCACACTTCTACACCTTACAAGAGCTATAGAATTCAATACTAGACACACCAAATAGATCAAATCCTCTCCCAATTCCACACAAAGCTTTAGTGATTAGTGAGAGAGATTTGTTGTGTTCTTTTGAGCTCTTGCGCTTGGATTGCTTCCTTCTTTCATTCTTTCTTGCGAACAACTCAATTGTAACTAAGGCAAGAGATACCAATTGTGTGGTGGTCCTTGCGGGGAAGTTTGTTCCCGTTTGATTGAGAAGAGAAGCTCACCCGGTCTGAGGGACCGTTTGAGAGAGGGAAAGGGTTGAAAAAGACCCGGTCTTTGTGACCACCTCAACGGGGAGTAGGTTTGCGAAAACTGAACCTCGGTAAAACAAATCCTTGTGTCACACTCTTTATTCGCTCTCTCGGACTCGTTTATATTTCTAACGCTAACCCGGCTTGTAGTTGTGCTTAAGTTTGTAAATTTCAGATTCGCCCTATTCACCCCCTCTAGGCGACTTTCAATTGGTATCAGAGCCCTGTGCTTCATTAGAGCCTAACCGCTCGAAGTGATGTCGGGAGATCACACCAAGAAGGATATGGTGACCGGTGAGAAGCCCGCTACAAGCCACGGGAAGGCTCCATCGGGAGAGTCCTACAACAAAGGGAAGGGGAAGGAAAAGGAATCCCCTTCACACAAGTCGCGTCGGAGCGGTGACAAGAAGAAGAAGATGAGGAAGGTAGTCTACTACAAGACCGACACCTCGTCGCCATCCACCTCCGGCTCCGACACGCCCTCCGTAACTTCTAAGCGCCATGAGCGCAAGAAGTTTAGTAAGATCCCTCTACGCTATCCTCGCATTCCTAAACATACGCCTTTACTTTCCGTCCCATTAGGCAAACCACCAACGTTTGATGGTGAAGATTATGCTAGGTGGAGTGATATGATGCGATATCACCTAACCTCACTCCACAAAAGTATATGAGATGTTGTTGAGTTTGGTGTACAGGTACCATCCGTAGGGGATGAAGATTATGATGAGGACGAAGTAGCCCAAATCATGCACTTCAACTCCCAAGCCACCACTATACTCCTCGCCTCTCTAAGTCGAGAGGAGTATAACAAGGTGCAAGGATTGAAGAGCGCCAAGGAGATTTGGGACGTGCTCAAGACCGCGCACGAAGGAGACGAGGTGACCAAGATCACCAAGCGGGAGACGATCGAGGGGGAGCTCGGTCGCTTCCGACTTCGCCAAGGGGAGGAGCCACAAGATATGTACAACCGGATCAAGACCTTGGTGAACCAAGTGCGCAACCTCGGGAGCAAGAAATGGGATGACCACGAAATGGTTAAGGTGATTCTTAGATCACTTGTTTTCGTTAACCCTACACAAGTGCAATTAATTCGTGGAAATCCTAGATATACACTAATGTCCCCCGAGGAAGTGATAGGAAACTTTGTGAGCTTTGAGTTGAAGATCAAAGTCTCAAAGAAGATCAACGAGCTAGATGGCCCCTCCACGACCGAAGCACAATCGGTCGCATTCAAGGTGACGGAGGAGAAGAAGGAAGAGCCTACAACAAGTAGACAACCCATCGACGCCTCTAAACTCAACAACGAGGAAATGGCGCTCATCATCAAGAGCTTACGCCAAATCCTCAAGCAAAGGAGGGGGAAGGATTACAAGCCCCGCTCCAAGAAAGTGTGCTACAAATGTGGTAAGCCCGATCATTTTATTGCAAAATGTCCACTATCTAGTGACAGTGACAGGGGCGACGACAAGAGGGGGAGAAGAAAGGAGAAGAAGAAGTACTACAAGAAGAAGGGTGGTGATGCCCATGTTTGCCGGGAATGGGACTCCGACGAGAGCTCCTCCGACTCCTCCTCCGACGAGGACGCCGCAAACATCGCCGTCACCAAGGGTCTTCTCTTCCCCAACGTCGGCCACAAGTGCCTCATGGCAAAGGACGGCAAAAAGAAGAAGGTTAAATCCAAATCCTCCACTAAATATGAGTCCTCTAGTGATGATAATGCTAGTGATGAGGAAGACAATTTACGTATCCTTTTTGCCAACCTCAACATGCAACAAAAAGAAAAACTAAATGAATTAATTAGTGCCATCCATGAGAAGGATGAACTCTTGGATACCCAAGAGGACTTCCTAATCAAGGAAAACAAAAAGCATGTTAAGGTTAAAAATGCTTATGCTCTAGAAGTAGAAAAATGCGAAAAACTATCTAGTGAGCTAAGCACATGCCATGATATTATCAACAACCTTAGAAATGAAAATGCTAGTTTAATTACTAAGGTTGATTCAAATGCTTGTAATGTTTCAATTCCCAATCTTAGAGATGATAATGTTGATTTACTTGCTAAGATTGAAGAATTGAACATCTCTCTTGCTAGCCTTAGTATTGAAAATGAAAAATTGCTTGCTAAGGCTAAAGAATTAGATGTTTGCAATGCTTCCATTTCCGACCTTAGAAGTAAAAATGATATATTGCATGCTAAGGTTGTAGAATTAAAATCTTGCAAACCCTCTACATCTACCGTTGAACATACTTCCATTTGTACTAGATGTAGAGACATTAATATTGATGCTATCCATGATCACCTAGCTTTAATTAAGAAACAAAATGATCACATAGCTCAACTTAATGCTAAGATTAGTGAGCATGACTTAGAAAATGAAAAATTTAAATTTGCTAGAAGCATGCTCTATAGTGGGAGACGCCCTGGCATCAAGGATGGCATTGGCTTCCAAAAGGGGGACAATGTCAAACTTAATGCCCCTCCTAAAAGATTGTCTAATTTTGTTAAGGGCAAGGCTCCCATGCCTCAGGATAACGAGGGTTACATTTTGTACCCTGCCGGTTATCCCGAGAGCAAAATTAGGAGAATTCACTCTAGGAAGTCTCACTCTGGCCCTAATCATGCTTTTATGTATAAGGGTGAGACATCTAGTTCTAGGCAATCAACCCATGCAAAATTGCCTAAGAAGAAAACTCCTAAGGCATCAAATGATTCTAACATCTCATTTAAGACCTTTGATGCCTCTTATGTTTTAACTTACAAATCCGGCAAGGTAGTTGCCAAATATGTTGGGGGCAAGCACAAGGGGTCAAATACTTGTGTTTGGGTACCCAAAGTTCTTGTATCTAATGTCAAAGGACCCAAAACCATTTGGGTACCTAAAGTCAAGAACTAAACTTGTTTTGTAGGTTTATGCATCCGGGGGCTCAAGTTGGATCCTTGATAGCGGGTGCACAAACCACATGACCGGGGAGAAGAAGATGTTCTCCTCCTATGAGAAAAACCAAGATCCCCAACGAGCTATCACATTCGGGGATGGAAATCAAGGTTTGGTCAAAGGATTGGGTAAAATAGCTATATCTCCTGACCATTCTATTTCCAATGTTTTTCTTGTAGATTCTTTAGAATTTTGTTTCTCAATTATGCAAAATGGGCTACAACTGTCTTTTCACAGATGTAGGTGTTACTGTCTTTAGAAGAAGTGATGATTCAATAGCATTTAAGGGAGTGTTAGAGGGTCAGCTATACTTAGTAGATTTTGATAGAGCTGAACTCGACACTTGCTTAATTGCTAAGACTAACATGAGCTGGCTCTGGCATCGTCGACTAGCACATGTTGGAATGAAGAATCTTCATAAGCTTCTAAAGGGAGAACACATTACTAACAAATGTTCTTTTTGAGAAAGACATGATTTGTAGCGCATGTCAGGCAGGAAAGCAAGTTGAGACTCATCATCCACACAAGAACATTATGACGACTGACAGGCCACTCGAGCTCCTACACATGGACCTATTCGGCCCGATAGCTTACATAAGCATCGGCGGGAGTAAGTATTGTCTAGTTATTGTGGATGATTATTCTCGCTTCACTTGGGTATTCTTTTTGCAGGAAAAATCTCATACCCAAAAGACATTAAAGGGATTCTTGAGACGGGCTCAAAATGAGTTCGGCTTGAGGATCAAGAAAATTAGAAGCGACAACGGGACGGAGTTCAAGAACTCTCAAATTGAAGGCTTCCTTGAGGAGGAGGGCATCAAGCATGAGTTCTCTTCTCCCTACACCCCACAACAAAATGGTGTAGTGGAGAGGAAGAATAGAACTCTATTGGACATGGCAAGAACCATGCTTGATGAGTACAAGACTTCGGATCGGTTTTGGGCCGAGGCAGTCAACACGGCTTGCTACGCCATCAACCGGTTATATCTACACCGAATCCTCAAGAAGACATCATATGAACTCCTAACCGGTAAAAAGCCAAATATTTCATATTTTAGAGTCTTTGGTAGCAAATGCTTTATTCTTGTCAAAAGAGGTAGAAAAACAAAATTTGCTCCTAAGACTGTAGAAGGCTTTTTACTAGGATATGATTCAAACACAAGGGCATATAGAGTCTTTAACAAGTCCTCAGGACTAGTTGACGTTTCTTGTGACGTTGTGTTTGATGAGACTAACGGCTCTCAAGTAGAGCAAGTTGATCTTGATGAGATAGGTAATGAAGAGGCTCCATGCATCACGCTAAGGAACATGTCCATTAGGGATGTGTGTCCTAAGGAATCCTAAGAGCCTCCAAATGCACAAGATCAACCATCCTCCTCCACGCAAGCATGTCCACCAACTCAAAATGAGGATGAGGCTCAAGTTGATGAAGGAGAAGATCAAAAAGATGAGCCACCTCAAGATGACAGCAATGATCAAGGAGGAGATGCAAGTAATCAAGACAAGGAGGATGAAGAACCAAGACCGCCACACCCAAGAGTCCACCAAGCAATCCAACGAGATCACCCGTCGACACCATCCTCGGCGACATTCATAAGGGGTAACCACTCGATCTCGTGTTGCACATTTTTGTGAGCATTACTCTTTTGTTTCCTCTATTGAGCCACACAGGGTAGAGGAAGCACTTCAATATTCGGATTGGGTAGTGGCGATGCAAGAGGAGCTCAACAACTTCACTAGGAATGAAGTATGACATTTGGTTCCACGTCCTAATCAAAATGTTGTAGGAACCAAGTGGGTCTTCCGCAACAAGCAAGATGAGCATGGTGTGGTGACAAGGAACAAAGCCCGACTTGTGGCCAAGGGGTATTCACAAGTCAAAGGTTTGGATTTCGGTGAAACCTATGCACCCGTAGCTAGGCTTGAGTCAATTCGTATATTATTAGCCTATGCTACTTACCATGGCTTTAAGCTTTACCAAATGGACGTGAAAAATGCATTCCTCAATGGACCAATCAAGGAAGAGGTCTATGTTGAGCAACCACCCGGCTTTGAAGATAGTGAGTATCCTAACTATGTGTATAAACTCTCTAAGGCGCTTTATGGGCTCAAGCAAGCCCCAAGAGCATGGTATGAATGCCTAAGAGATTTTCTTATCGCTAATGGCTTCAAAGTCGGAAAGGCCGATCCTACTTTATTTACTAAAACTCTTGACAATGATTTGTTTGTATGCCAAATTTATGTTGATGATATTATATTTGGGTCTACTAACGAATCTACATGTGAGGAATTTAGTAGGATCATGACACAGAAATTCGAGATGTCTATGATGGGGGAGTTGAAGTACTTCTTGGGATTTCAAGTGAAGCAACTCCAATAGGGCACCTTCATAAGCCAAACGAAGTATATTCAAGATATTCTACACAAGTTTGGGATTAAGGATGCCAAGCCCATCAAGACACCCATGGGAACCAATGGGCATCTCGACCTCGACACGGAAGGTAAATCCGTCGATCAAAAGGTATACCGGTCGATGATAGGCTCTTTACTCTATTTATGTGCATCTCGACCGGACATTATGCTTTCTGTATGCATGTGTGCAAGATTCCAAGCCGACCCTAAGGAAGCTCACCTTACGGCCGTAAAACGAATCTTGAGATATTTAGTTTATACTCCTAAGTTTGGACTTTGGTATCCTAGGGGATCCACTTTTGATTTAATTGGTTATTCGGATGCCGATTGGGCAGGGTGTAAAATTAATAGAAAGAGCACATCGGGGACTTGCCAGTTCTTGGGAAGATCCTTGGTGTCTTGGGCTTCAAAGAAGCAAAATTCCGTCGCTCTTTCTACCGCCGAAGCCGAGTATATTGCCGCAGGTCATTGTTGCGCGCAACTACTTTGGATGAGGCAAAACCTTAGGGACTATGGTTACCAATTAACCAAAGTTCCCCTTTTATGTGATAATGAGAGTGCAATCCGCATGACGGATAATCCCGTTGAGCATAGCCGCACTAAACACATAGTCATTCGGTATCATTTTCTAAGGGATCACCAACAAAAGGGAGATACCGAGATTGCATATATTAACACTAAAGATCAATTAGCTGATATCTTTACCAAGCCACTAGATGAACAAACCTTTAACAAACTTAGGCATGAGCTAAATATTCTTGATTCTAGGGATTTCTTTTGATGTCTTGCACATATAGCTCATAAATATACCTTTGATCATGTCTCTTTCATATGCTATGACTAATGCGTTTTCAAGTGAATTTCAAACCAAGTCATAGGTGTATTGAAAGGGAATTGGAGTCTTCGGCGAAGACAAAGGCTTCCACTCCACTCCATAACTCATCCTTCGCCGTCGCTCCGAGCAACTCTCCAACTTTGGTATAATCTTCACTCATATATTGTTTGCCAAAGGGGGAGAAAGTAGTTTGATGGGCTTATATCTCACTCTAAGTATCCGTTTTTGGCGATTCATGCCAAAGGGGGAGAAAGTATTAGCCCAAAGCAAAAGGACCGCACCACCACCCTATTTTAAAATTATTTTTCAATTTGGTATCTTATTGTGTTCAAAAGGGGGAGAAAATAGTATTTTCAAAATTGATATCTTAAAACCCTCTTGAACACTAAGAGGAGGATTTTATTGCGGGGGAGTTTTGTTTAGTCAAAGGAAAAGCATTTGAAATAGGGGGATAAAATTTCAAATCTTAAATGCTTCTCAAAATCTTATTCATTTACCTTTGACTATTTGCAAAATGACTTTGAAAAGGATTTACAAAAAGAATTTGCAAAAACAAAACATGTGGTGCAAATGTGGTCCAAAATGTTAAAATTATAAAGAAACAATCCATGCATATCTTATGAATTTCTATTGGCTCAATTTTAAGTAATCTTTGCACTTACAATTATGCAAACTAGTTCAATTATGCACTTCTATATTTGCTTTGGTTTGTGTTGGCATCAATCACCAAAAAGGGGGAGATTGAAAGGGAATTAGGCTTACACCTATTTCCTAATTGATTTTGGTGGTTGAATTGCCCAACACAAATAATTGAACTAACTAGTTTGCTCTAGTCTATAAGTTCTACAGGTGCCAAAGGTTCACAAAAAGCCAATAAAAAGACCAAGAAAAGGGTTCAACAAAGAGAGCAAGGGATAACCGAAGTGTGCCCTGGTCTGGCACACCGGACAGTGTCCGGTGCACCAGGGGACTCCAAGCTAAACTCTTCACCTTCGGGAATTCTCAGAGGCGCTCCGCTATAATTCACCGGACTGTCCGGTGCACCACCAGACAGTGTCCGGTGCCCCAGGGGAGAGCGACTCTGAACTCGTCGGCTTCGGGAATCCGCTCCGCTAAAATTCACCGGACTGTCCGGTGAGCCAGCGGAGCAACGACTACTTCGCGCGCAACGATTGACTGCAACGCATTAAATGCGCGCCTGCGCGCAGAGGACAGAGGACACGAGGGTGGCACATCGGACAGTCTACAGGACTTGTCTGGTGCACCACCGGACAACTAGGCGGGCCCACAAGTCAGAGCTCCAACTGTCGGAACCCAACGACCAGGTGACGTGGCTGGCGCACCGGACTGTCCGGTGCGCCATGCGACAGAAGCCTTCACCAAACGGCTAGTTTGGTGGTTGGGGTTATAAATACCCCCAACCACCCCACATTCAAGTCATCCAAGTTTTCACACTTCTACACCTTACAAGAGCTATAGCATTCAATACTAGACACACCAAATAGATCAAATCCTCTCCCAATTCCACACAAAGCTTTAGTGATTAGTGAGAGAGATTTGTTGTGTTCTTTTGAGCTCTTGCGCTTGGATTGCTTCCTTCTTTCATTCTTTCTTGCGAACAACTCAATTGTAACCAAGGCAAGAGACACCAATTATGTGGTGGTCCTTGCGGGGAAGTTTGTTCCCGTTTGATTGAGAAGAGAAGCTCACTCGGTCTGAGGGACCGTTTGAGAGAGGGAAAGGGTTGAAAAAGACCCGGTCTTTGTGACCACCTCAACGGGGAGTAGGTTTGCGAAAACCGAACCTCAGTAAAACAAATCCTTGTGTCACACTCTTTATTCGCTCACGATTTATTTTGTGCCCTCTCTCTCGGACTCGTTTATATTTCTAACGCTAACCCGGCTTGTAGTTGTGCTTAAGTTTGTAAATTTCAGATTCGCCCTATTCACCCCCCCCTCTAGGAGACTTTCACCACGTAAGCCTTCGCTGAAGCAAGGTGTCCTCACCACTATACAACAAATGATTGGTTGCGTCATATTAAAGGGAGATTATATATACACTAATAATTGACTAATAAAAAGTGTATTTGTGTTTTAATAAATCTATACTATATTAAAAGTCTGTTTAAATGTACTAGAGCTAACAGTCAGTTGGCTAAAAAATGTTAGTGGAATTAGCTAGCTAATAAATAGATAGCTAACTATTAACTAATTTAATAAAAATAGCTAATAGTTGAATTATTAGCTAGGGTGTTTGTATATCTCCAACTAATTTTAACTACTAACTATTAGCTCTATTGCATTTGTCGGGTACCATAATTAGGGGTACCCCCAACACTCCTAAACACGGCTGGTAACCACCATCAACACAAGCTGCAGAGACTGATGGGCATGATTCAGGTCAAGGCTTCGTCTACTCAAGGGACGCGATCTCGCTTCGCCCGAGCCCAGCCTCGGGCGGGAACAGTAGTCCCAAACTTGCGCTTCAGATTTAACTACTAAAAATCTATATGTTATGCTACACAACGCATATCCAAGAAAGACACAATCCACTGTCCTTGGACCAAGCTTGCGCTTTTTATTAATTGGTACATTGACTTTCGCCATGCACCCCCAAGTGCGCAAGTATGAAAGTGATGGTTTTCTCCCAACCCACTTCTCATAAGGGGTTTTCTCTTCTTTGCCCATAGGAATTCTATTCAGAACATGACATGAAGTCAGGACTGCCTCCCCCCACCATGCCTTAGATAAACCACAAGTGTCTAACATGGCATTCACCAGATCAGTCAACGTACGGTTTTTCCTTTCAGCAATCCCGTTTGATTCGGGTGAATAGGGAGGCGTCCTCTCATGAATAATGCCATGTTCTGTACAGAAATCATCAAAGACTTTGGGAAAGATTCGCCACCACGATCTAATCTAAGACGTTTGATCTTTCTCTCTAGTTGGTTTTTAACTTCAGCCTTATAGATTTTAAAGTAGTCTAAAGCCTCATCTTTAGTTTTTAGCAAGTATGCATAGCAAAATCTAGACGGATCATCAATCAATGTCATGAAGTATCTCTTACCACCATTTGTCAACACACCATTCATCTCACAAAGATCAGAATGTATGAGTTCTAGAGGTGCCAGGTGTCTCTCCTCAGTAGCCTTGTGAGGCTTTCGAGGTTGCTTCGACTGCACACAACTATGGCACTTAGAACCTTTGACTATGATGATATTCGGAATTAAACTCATGGTTGCAAGCCGAGACATAGAGCCAAAATTAATATGACACAAACGAGAATGCCAAATACTCGCAAGATCATCAACATTAGCGCAAATATGGTTCACAGACTTATTATTGAAATCTAACAGAGAAAAGCGGAACAAGCCTCTGCAATCATAGCCTTTACCAATAAATTGTCCAGACTTATACACAACTAATTTATTGGACTCCAAAACTACCTTGAACCCATCTCTACATAGAAGGGTTCCGCTAACAAGATTCTTGTGTATAGAAGGGACATGATGCACGTTCTTCAGCTGCACGATCTTTCCCGAAGTAAACTTCAGATCCACCGTGCCAGTGCCATGAACAAAAGCATGTGACCCATTCCCCATTAGGACAGAAGAATCCCGGACGCCCTGATAAGAAGAGAACAAGTTAATGTCAGAACACACATGAACATTAGCACCAGTATCAAGCCACCAGCTAGGTGATTGAAATACTGAGAAGATGAAAGGTAAATTACCATACCCTTTGTCTTCCTCATTGCTAGCGACCACTGTGTTGACATTGCCCTTTTTGCCACGACGATTCGCTCGATCAGGACAATCCTTGGCAAAATGACCCGCCTCGCCACATGCGAAACATGTCAATTCAACCTTGTTCTTCTTCTTCTTGAAGTTGGTAGTTTTGTTGGGCTTGTTAGATTTTGGCTTTCCTTTGCCCTTGTTGTGGTTCCTTTGAACCATGTTGGCGCTGGAGTGGCCCTCGCCTCCTTTAGATCCCGTGTCCTTAGCCCGAGCTTTCTCCTCAACATCCAGAGACGCTATCAGATTTTCAACTGATATCTCCTGTCTCTTATGTTTCAGAGATGTGGCGAAGTTCCTCCATGTAGAAGGCAACTTTGCAACAATGCACCCAGCCACAAATCGGTCAGGAAGGACTATCTTAAGGTGGTCGAGCTCCTTGGCTATACACTGTATTTCATGAGCTTGCTCTACAATAGAGCGATTATCAACCATCTTATAATCATGAAAGCTCTCCATGATATATAGGTCACTGCCAGCATCTGATGCACCATACTTAGTAGTAAGTGCATCCCACAACTCTTTCTCATCTGTGTACTGAATATTCGCATCAACCAGACGGTCAACAAGGGCGCTAAGAACGGCTCCCGTAAAGATAGTATTGGCATGGTCGTACTCTTTCTCCTGTTCAGGAGTCAGTGGACCCTCAGGTCTGCCTTTACTAACATGGAAGACTTTCATAGCAGTAAGCAGAGTGTGGCCTTGACTTGCCATCTCTTAAAGTGCATACCATTGAACTTTTCTGGCTTTAGCGCGTCGGCAAAAGCAGCCGTAGAAAAACTAGGAAATTGTCTACAATAAGGTTTTTGGATTGTTGAATAATTAGACAAATTCCAGATTAAATTCTGAATATAAATCATGACCAAATCAGAAGAACTGAAGTAAAAAGTCAAATCAGATGATGCGTACTGATTAGACATACTGATAGATGGCGCGCGCCGGAATCAGCAGGGTCGACGACGTCGAAGCAGCGAAATCAGCAGGGTCGACGAGGTCAGAAGATCACGAGCAGTCGCGTGAAGGCGCTTCCCAAAAACCTTATTCGCCCTCTCCCGGTGCAGGATCTAGAAGACGAAGGGTTCCGGAGACCTGCTCTCCTAATCGCAGATGCACGTCTGCGGTTGGGACAGAGGGAACTAAAAGGCGGCGCAGCTATGAAGAGAGGCGAAAGCGAAACTGAGATGAGTTGGATGCTGGCTGTCAGGCGCCTTTTATAGGGCCGAGTCCGCGACCAGATAGCTACCTTCGATCTTATCCGCCCGCGAAAATCTCGCGTTCAGTTTAGATTTTATAGTGATCGGTTAGGATTCAAACTTAACAGCCAAGTAACCAAAAATTCAAACGGCAAAAGGAAGTCGCGCCCCCGCAAGGGGGGCGGATTTCGGCGGACCATTCACGCGCATGTCGTGCGCCCGCGCCCTCCGCCCCGCCCCGCCCCGCCCCGGCGAGGCGAGCGCGTGTGGCTCTCCACACTCTCTCCTCTCATCCATGACTTGGTGAGTGAGTGTGGCTTCCATATTTAAGCTAGCTCTACTCCACTAGAACTAGCAATATAGTGCTATTGGTTCCACCTATTCCCTAGCCATCCACTTATATGAGCTTTTAAGATTTTCCTGAGATTTATTTGATTTTCTTAATTTGGGCGTAGCCTATAAATCCTAACAGATATGGAGTCATGCCGTGAAAATGGTGCCGAAATTACAATATCTTGTATTTTTTTGACTGATGAGTTTTATAATAGGTATATATATGGAATAATTTTAAAAACTGTCATAACTAATTATATTGGAAGGCCAACATATCAATGAATTCGATATTATATAGGTATATATAAACATTTTGGATGTAATGTTTTTTTTATCATGCGTGTGTCGCACGTGCACTTCCGCTAGTATAGATAGATAGAAATTGTTACCGCTCAATCCTAGCTAGTATGATGAAGTATTGGCAAAGAAAGACTGGATTTAGAATATTAAAAAGTAAATAAAAAGAAGTTAGTGGCGGAGTCGTTGGTCTCCACGCGTGGATGGTGTCGCCAATGATCCCGCTTTGAACGAGACGAGTAGTTATGACACGGAGCCAATGTTAAAGAAAATATATATTACTATACTAATAGCCAGTAATCACATCGAACCTTGACTAGTAATCGAGGAGGCTACACACGTACTGCTACGGTACTTGGCGTACGTACTAATAAATACTTTTGCGGCAAAACGAGAAGGGCACGAAGTTTTACTGCTTTCCTGTCCTCTCGTGTGAACCCACGTTTTTTCGCTCTGCTACGCTCGCATTCAACAGTCGCCCCAAGGTTAGCTGCCGCTTAAGCGCGCGTACGTGTAGTGTTTTTTTTTGTCTTATTATTCCTAGTGGAGGTACGTAATTAACAAAGATTATCGGAGCGATATCATACCCGGTGAGGTACGTAATTTAGGTGACCGACGACGTACGACGATGCCGACGTCTGAAAGCTACGTGCGCGCGCGATCATTGAATTTTTTCCGTCGTTGTCGATAATGGGTAATTGGTTTTTTTAACTAATTTGTAGTCTCTATACTTTATTTCATTTCATTTTAATCTTTAAATCATCGTATCGAAAACTAAAACTCTATTTTAATTTTTCGCATTTCATAATTTAAAAATTAAATTAAATTAAAATATATCAACTAAAAATTAGTCTCTAAGAACTAAACACGTCTCTAAATAAAAGGCATTTTCCGTTGGTGACGAGCGCGCGCGACGAATACGTACGCGCACGCGTGTTCTTCATGGATCGATCGAGGAAGCCAACAACATGTGCGCTGTAGAAATAGCGTGCGTCTTTGCAGAGATCGATGTTGGCCGTTGAAACTTGTTCATTCACACCTAAGAATGACAAAAGCAGACCAAGACATTTGTGCCCCCAGCAGCACCACTCCACTCCGGCTGTAGCAAGATTCGGCATATGAAAGTTTCCGGCGGCCTAAGTAAAGGCTAGCTACAAAGCCGCTCCGCGCTCCAGGAGAAAACACGGGCCACAGGCATAATTAATCTAAGCTCAGACCCCTCTATTCATTCGTTCTACGTCTATATCTATTCTCGAATATTTATCGTCGGTTAATTTATTTTTGAATAAAAAATAATAAACATAGTATTAAATAAAAAGTAGAGCGTTGGCCTTGGGTTGAATTGATGGTTGAACCGTCCGGCGTCCAGGCAAAGCGGCCGTCGGCGCGCGAGGAGGCCCGATTCGATACGGCTGCGACCTGCGACCTCGGGCATTGCTCTGTCCTTTGCCCTGGGCCCTGGCCACCCAAAATGTCTGATGTCTCAGTAACCAAAACCAAGCCAGATGAATAGATGATGCACAAGTCGCTTGCGCGACATATGCACTATTACGCTGGCGCCACCTCTCGGCGGTGAACGTTACGTGCCTCGTCTTTCCCTTTCACTCCTCGTCTATATCATTGCATCGTCTATCTTTCACAACTCCT
Organism: Zea mays; assembly: GCF_902167145.1. Classification (NCBI taxonomy): domain Eukaryota; kingdom Viridiplantae; phylum Streptophyta; class Magnoliopsida; order Poales; family Poaceae; genus Zea; species Zea mays. The sequence continues at coordinate 133,287,476 of NC_050105.1, read as the reverse complement.
GGCCAGGCGAGGCGCGCCGGTGGACTTGGCCGCGCGCGCGCCGTCGGCGGTCGGCGGCCTCTGCGGCTCTGTTTACCAAAAGCGGTGCCGTGCACGTACGCGTCTCGTTGAGCCCGGCCGGAGCCTCTGCATGCGCCGTTGCGTGTGTGTGTGTGTCTGGAAGAGAGGATCGGAGTCGACGGCGGAAGATCGAGCACGGCGCCGGGTACGGTGCTCTATCACTCCGATTGTCCTGCGGGGTACGGCCGTCTAAATTTCAACCTTAACGACTCTCGTCTCCTCACCAGTCATCACCCTTACTTAGGTTTAGCGTGCTGATTTGTCTTCGCGCAGGTGCATGATCACCTGGTGGTGCACAGTACATAATTAAAGTGGTGACCACGTGTGTCCACGAGCGCGGCGGCGGAGCGTGGGGATGACCGCGACGCGAGCTCGGTCCGACTGACCGAGGGCGGACGCGCACCCACGCCACGCCGCCACATGCGGCGCCAGCGATAAAGGGACGGACGACGACCGAGCGACGGTCGGCGTATGCATGCCGACGCCCACGCTGAAGAAGAATCCAAGCTCATGCACGGAAGAAACCACTCCATCACCCCAAAACGCCAAATCGCTCGTGTCTTCCGTCACCGCACACCAAGCCGAAATCGTTTATCCTCTGAGAGATGATTTTCTCTCTCTCTCTCTCTCTCTCTCTCTCTCTCTCTCTCTCTCTCTCTCTCTCTCTCTCTCTCTCTCTCTCTCTCTCTCTCTCTCTCTCTCTCTCTCTCTCTCTCTCTCTCTCTCTCTCTCTCTCTCTCTCTCTGCATTGAATCATTTGTTACGCCAGGTTTTTTTGCTCACATATGCATGTGCATGTCAGCATCAGCCCATTAGATGTAATGGAAACTACCTATATATATTTAGGTTATAGGACGGTCCTATGGACATTTCCAACCTAAAAGTTAGATGTTTTCCATGTTTATTAAGGGCCTGTTTGTTTACCCCCATGGATTATATAATCTGGATTATTTTTTAGGATTATATAATCTGGATTATATAATCTGAGTAGTCCTGTTTGTTTACCCAGATTATTTGAGTTGTTAATAGGATTCTTTTGTATGAGGAAGACAAGAATGCCCTCTATATTTGTACTAGGTCGAACCAGACAATGGCACCTGGAGCCTGGCGGCTAGGGTTAGGAGGAGTCGAGGAGGAATTATGCTGGATTTGCTGGTCGCTGGATGCCGGATAGGCGCAAAAACGATTCGGTGGATTATAATGACATTGGTGGGTAATTTCTAAGAAACTTGAAAGGGTAGTGGAGAAGTGGGAAAAAAAATAATCTGAAATAAGCACCTCCTCACTTGCTTATGGATTATCATAATCCAAAGGGTTAGATTATATAATCTGGGCAAATAAGCTGGACTGTTTGTTTGCCTCTTAGGATTATTTAATCAAGATTATATAATCTGAGGGGTAAACAAACAGGCCCTAATTAGAATACCAACTAAGTAAACTAGTGATGTGGTGTTGTAATTGATAGAGAGAGAGAGAGAGCAAATTTTTTTTGGAGTATGGTCAATAATTTAGCTACCTACTCTTTATAGGCAAGTGTCACGTAGCTAGCCTAACAATCCATTCGTATAACAGTCGGAAATTTGGATCCATACCATTAAAAGATCACCACTTTGGATCTATACCATTACTATCTCACTTACATGTGGGTCCACATGAGTCAATGACATGTGGGGTCCATGGTATATATCTAAAGTTTGGATCTTTTAATGGTATAGATCCAATTGTTCCTTTTGTATATGTGCCACATCATTAATACAAATGGCGGCTCTCATGTCACCTTATGATAATTGTTCTTAGGCAAGATATAAAAAAAATATTATAGATAGATAACAAATGACAAAACAAATTGTTTTCAAGAAAAATGACCATTACAAATAATATATGGTTTTCATACAAATAGCATGCACATGATTTGGTAATTACAGCTGCATGTCTCTCCATACAGCGCAACAACACTGAGCATCTCGCTAATAATCGACCTAAGACGCTGTTTAGACTATATATGAACTAAATTTTAGTTTCACATCAGCTCTTAATAAGTCTTCAAATAGGAGGTTTATGGTTTAGCTGACCTCTTGTGAAAATTTCAGAGCACACATACAAATAAACTAAAACGGTTTAAAGTTTTAAATCCCAACTTTAGACAATGACTAGACCATATAGACCAGAGAATGATGAAACGACACCCTAATTCGTGAGCTTATAAAAAGTTACGAGGAAAATAAACCACAGAGGCTAGAAAATTACAGCCCCACTTGGCCACTCCACCGAGGAACCACTTACCCGGAAGTTGCGTGGGCTGACGCATCCGAGCACGTGTCCCTTTGAACTCTCACTCAAGCGCTACGTTGTACAACAGCAGCAAAGAAAAAACACATAAAAAAAATTCTCAATATCTCTATGCGACGATCACCAAGATAAATAGCCGGGCACCCTCGCGCCTCCACCCTTGCCTTCAGCACGACCAGGACACTGCTCCCGTCCCCGAAAGACAAACAGGCAAGCAGCAAAGACACGCCTCCCTGCCTGCACTCCCCACACGCCCACACCTCCAACAGACAAAGACAATCTAGCAAGCACACACAGCATCAGGAGGAGGAGATCGAGTACGGGTTTGAAGCAGAGAATGGGGAGGGCTCCGTGCTGCGAGAAGATGGGGCTCAAGAGGGGGCCATGGACGCCGGAGGAGGACAAGATCCTGGTCGCGCACATCCAGAGCTTCGGCCACAGCAACTGGCGCGCGCTGCCCAAGCAAGCCGGTGAGCGACCCTGCCTCTCCTCCTAGTTTGCTTGCTTCATTCTCGGCATGTACGGCGCCGTCCGTCCGTCCTGCCCGCAGAGCGGTAAATAACGACATGTGCTGCTGTGCAGGGCTGCTGCGGTGCGGCAAGAGCTGCCGGCTCCGGTGGATCAACTACCTGCGCCCGGACATCAAGCGCGGCAACTTCAGCAAGGAGGAGGAGGACGCCATCATCACCCTCCACGAGCAGCTCGGCAACAGGTACGTAACGTACCTACCGCTGCTAATTAATCTCGCGCCACCCATTTTTCTCCGCATCGATCCCTTTTCTTTCCCCTTTCTAGCGTGGTGTTGCTGTCTTTTCGGGTGTTTTGCTGAATCGGAGGAGCAATGATGGCTTCTGCTTGTTGCTTCAAACGCAAATCACTCTTCGTCTTCCTCTTGCTCCTGTCACTGGGGCAGGGCATATAGCATACACATACATTATCCCCCATGGCCATGGGCCCCCCGCCTCGAAAGAAAACGCAAGTGTGGTGGCCACTTGGTCACTAGTTAATTAATCACACTGACGCTGCGCGAGATGCGCCGGAGATTCCACCTGCTCTAGTTTGGCCGTCCTCCCTCGAGACGTGGACGACGGACACTGCTGCGTGCCGTGCAGGGCCGTCTGGAGCTCGGTGCACAGCGTTAAACAAGTGCGTGTGATTCCGCGAGGGGAATCAAACCACGCAGCCGAGATAGATTAGGAGTAGACAGCAGCGTGGAACATGCATGCTAGCTAAGCTACCTCGCAGAGATAGAGAGGTGCTTAATTAATCGAATTCCGCCTTTGACAAACCTGTGCACTGCCACTGATGTGATGAGCTCTGAACTGTTACAGGTGGTCCGCCATCGCCGCCAGGCTGCCCGGGCGGACGGACAACGAGATCAAGAACGTCTGGCACACGCACCTCAAGAAGCGGCTGGAGCCCACCACCAAGCAGCTGGAGCAGGAGCAGCACGGGGCGCATGCAGGTGGTGGCGCCGCCAGGAAGCGCAGCAGGCCCAAGCGCGCGGGTGCCAGGAAGACGACGACGGCCGCCGTCGCCCCGGCCACCACCGCGCCGGCGTCGCCTGAACGGTCGGCGGCCTCGTCGTCGGTGACCGAGTCGACGGAGCAGGAGCAGGGAAACACGGGGACGAGCTCGCCCGGGTTCCCCAAGGAGGAGAGCTTCACCTCGTCCTCGGAGGCCGCCGAGGAGTTCCAGTTCGACGACACGTTCTGGTCGGAGACGCTGTCCATGCCGCTGGACAGCTTCGACGACGTCCCCATGGAGCCCTGCTCCGGCGCGTTCGGCGACGTGGCCGCCTCCTCCTCCTCGTCGTCCGTTGGCGCCGACGCCGACTTGGACTACTGGCTCGGAGTGTTCATGAAGTCCGGCGACGCGCACCAACAACTGCCGCAGGTTTAGAGCGCGCACGCGCGCCCGAGAATTTTCAGTTCCCTGGCTAATTGATTCATCGTTCTTTCTCTCTCCCTGCACGTCTTGCAATCGGAATTCGGAGGGGACAGTCACAATAGCAGCTAATTAATAGAGGGGTGTGTGTGTTGAGGACCACGACGAGATTAGGAAGAAACAACGCGACATGCCATTGCATCTATCTCTTGTTTGCCTTCTTGTATATAAAGATCGATCGATCGACAAGATATCGGTGATCGAAACCTATATATGCTACCCATTTTGAGAGGAATTCTTCTGCACGCGGATGCGGATTTCCATGTAACAGTAGTGATGAGCACCAGAAACGCACTCGGCGTCTCGGCCTCTTCCAATTCGTTGATTAAATCCATCTTTGTGTGCTACTCGTGCGTTCGGGTACGGAATCACGTCATGTCAATGCTGAACTCGTGCACGGCTTCTGTCCTGCGACCTGTTCATCTCCGCTGCACGCTTCGTCCCCAGCTGAGGCCTTGTTCGGTTAGCTCTCAATCCATGTGGATTGAGTGGGATCGGATGAGTTTGAATCCCAAACAAGTCAAACTTCTTAAGAATTTTTTCCAATCCCTTCCAATCCATGTATATTGGGAATAACCGAACAAGGCCTGAGGTGAAATGGTAACCGCTGCCTTTAGGACAATGTCTGAAACACGTGCGCGGAGACCCGGAGAAACTAATTATTTGTGTGGGTTACTGTTAGACATTGACAAGCACAGATCTGGCTGTCTCCTGATTGATTCTGCGGCACCTTTGTTTGATCTCGAAAATTAAACGATGAACATGTTGGATGATAGCGCCTCCATTTTTCTATTCCAACCTATTTGCACAAGCAGGTCTCCTGCCGTTGTATACGCTAGGAGGGTTCAGATACTGTTCTGTCGAGGATACCTTTTGAGCTGTGCTAGATGAGTGGAATACACTGCTAATCATCGCCGACAGCTTGATGGGCATGCATAAAGGGGCCCTTAATGATCATATATACGCTCTATACAGAAATAAAAAAAACCTGAATGAACATACAGTACATGTTGTTGTAGTAAAAACAAGAGTACAAGTTTCAAGAAAGAAAGAAGGAACCAACAAAGGAGGAGGCAAGATGTTGTAGTATACACTGATCATTCTTCCAAAACAAGATGTGAATACTTCCGCCCGCATTGCATTCTAGTCGAGTTACCTGAGTAGACGAGTACGTACAGTGTAGGACATGGAATTTATCCTTTGTTTGAATGTTTCAAAGGTAATTTTTCTTGTATATGACTGCAGAACATAAAGAATCTGTCCCATATCTACAAGGGAAAAATCAAGGTACAGAAAACACATCACTCGGTGCATGCAGACGTAAATACGACATACTGCTGACGTAATGAATACTGATGCCATTGCGTGCTAATTAACTACTCCAGTAATTACTTCGGACGTAGTACAGTTTCTTCTTGTAAAATTTCTAGTAGCTGGCCTAGTCAACAGCTCGCTAATCCCCTTACTAAACAGTGATGGAAATCAAATTACTATTTTACCTTATTTTGTTACTCTTAATTTACTATTTATTATTGTAGATGATATGAACTCTTTTATTTAATTTAGAGGTTAGGTCATCATAAATGAATCCTTTTATAATATTACCATAAAGAGGTTAGATCATCGTAAATGAATTTACCATTAATCTCACAACTTATAGTCCTCTCTCGGTGAACATGGTGCCTTTTTAATATTATCTTATACTAATGAAATTGATGATTATAATATATAGTTTTAGTTTGTTAAATTATATATACAAGCTAAATTTGTCGGGTTGATCTCAAGATGAACTCGGTTAGAGGATCGAGATTGACTCTATCTCTCATGTCATTGTCGAAGGCGTCATAACTGATTAGTCGCACCCCCTTTCACAAGATGTATAGGTTGGCACGCGAACCAACTTAACATTTGCCGGTGCCTTCTCGCCTTTATAAACTTAAATGAGATTTCTAACACGGTTACTGAAGGGAAACCCACCGCCTTTGCACCCTCACTGCTACCATCGACCTCACGATAGTTGTCCCAAGCTCTAGTGCAATTGTACATCTACATCTCAAAGACAAAGTCCACACTCACGGTGGATTTTAGCAAGTCAGCTTTAACTAACCCTTCAACCAAAAGTAATAGTGCCCGATTTATGTGTTCTAGCAGTTAGTGGTCCATACTTGGATCTTATAAGTCTGACAATGGCATCGAAGCTGAGGTTTTTGGCTCATAAACCCTAACCCTAGAACCCAAACCCTATGGATTGTAGGACCCAACCAAGCCAAATCTGCATAACTAGCTTAGATTTGACTGAGTTTTAGATCTACAACAAGTCAGAAAGTAGGAGGGAAAGTGATCAACTCATACGGCTCAATCCCTAACTCTAGTTAGAACCCCCAAATCCCCAAATCCCAAAACCCTAACCCTAGTTTATCTCCTCACTCGAGCCAAACGAGTGAAAGGCATGGCATACATGTAGGCCTACAAATGGGGTGGGTGTAAATGGGTATTTTAGGTGGGTTTAAGAAATGGGTTTGTTTTGGTCGGTTGTGATGAGTTTTAATCGTGAACGGGTTGGGTTGGGTGAGTTTATTTTGTATTGCGGGTCAAAATGGTTGATACCCATGGGTGTAGATGAGTTTGCATAGACATGGGCTTCCATGGGTCTTACCCATCCATATATAGCCTGTAATATTTTAGGTGGGTTTAAGAAATGTGTTTGTTTTGGTGGGGTTGTGATGGGTTTTAATTGTGAATGGGTTGGGTGGGTTTATTTTGTATTGCGGGTCAAAATGGTTGATACCCATAGGTGTAGATGGGTTTGCATAGACATGAGTTTTCATGGGTCTTACCCATCTGTATGTAGGCATGTAATATTTTAGGTGGGTTTAAGAAATGTGTTTGTTTTGGTGGGTTGTGATGGGTTTTAATTGTGAACGGGTTGAGTGGGTTTATTTTGTATTGCGGGTCAAAATGGTTGATACACATGGGTGTAGATGGGTTTGCATAGACATGAGCTTCCATGGGTCTTCACCCATACGTATGGACCATATTTGACTACCAAGTGTCCAAGTCCCAGCATACTTACAGTCTTATAGACCCAACTCAAGTACTCAACCCTAACTCTCGTGCTCCATCCTCGTGCTGCACTCAATGCCCCTCTCTCGCCCTGGCGGCCGTGCGCATCCCGCCCTGGCAGCCGGCGACTCCTCTCTCATGATCCATCCCGCCCTGGCGCATCCCGCTCCTCTCTCCATGCTCCATCCCCGCTCGGCCGCTCCTCTCCCGCCTGCTCGCTAGCACGGGCCGCTCCTCTCCCGCCTGCTCGCCAGCACCAGTACGGGTCGTGCTCCATCCCCTTAGACGTCGAGCGCGGCGACGGTAGCACAGTACCACGGTAGCCCACTGCTCACATCTATATATGCATTTCTTTAATTACCTGCATTTCTTTTTTGACTTATTGGAGCATGAAGGTATATGCGCAGCTTTTATGCAATCTAGCATCTAACCAAACACGTGCCTTTAACTATAAATTATCTACTTAATTTGGCTGAAGTTCTACTATAAACTATTAACTTAACATTATTGACCCAAACCAATTCATAACTGGGTGGAAACCCATGAGTTCAGCTTGTTAAGGCAGTAACATACAAAATGACAAATTTACAGGTAGCTTCAATGTCACTATGTATGCTGCTACCTTAACAAGTTAAACCCGCGGGTTTTCTATGTGTTTTCACCCAATTATGGATTGGTTTGAGGTCAATAATATTATTGGGTGGGTTGAGTTTAATTTCTTTCTTATGTTTTTGGGTGGTTGTAGGATGGATGTCAAAGTTACTAGATTTAGTTGTGGGTTGAATATGGGTTGGATTTTTTTGCCATTAGCAGGCTTACATACATGGCCTTACCTCATTGTCTTGAATGTTGGCGAGGAGCCGAGGAAGAAAGGACGAGGTAGTTGCCAGCAGCCACACGTGCTGAGGTTGTGTGCGGCCTTAGGGCTTAGGACACAACGCGAAATGGCGAGTAGCCTAATTATAGTTTCACTCGAAGCTAGGATGAAGATGCATGCATGGAAGCTAGAGAAGGCAAACCTAAAAAGTGCCACGGTGATATATAGTTGGAGTCAACTTCAAGCTTTCGATCCGGGATAGTATATATATATAGTGTGGTTACCACTACATCTAACATGTGTATGCATAATTGATCCGGGATCCAAAACAATGAAATGATTGCACCACTAATCGCACCAGCAAAAACATGTGATCCCAGCGCAAGCAGCCATGCATATTGTCTTCTCATAATAAGACTAACCTGGACCTCTAGTCCTTTTGCATTGTAAATTTCTGAATGTGCGTGCTTGGTTTGTCGGTATCTCAAGTTGCTTTAGTGTTACATAAGACGAAGCTTTGCTGAAGTCATGCATGATGGTGTACACTAACCTTTCTGAAAAACGCACTACGTACTTTAATTGCAATGACGACACGTAAATGAATAAAATAGCATGTAAAAAATTGTACTGGTAATCCGGCCTGTAGTTGAAGTGTGTTAATCAGAGAGCCGCGCGACAGTTGTGTGTACATCTATTTGGTTTTTTTCTGGTAATTTATTGTTAGCAGGTGCATGCTTGGTGCAAACAATAGGAAGTTGTTCAAAAATCTATATAAAGCAGTTGGGAACATGATTGACAGATGGACATGTGCCAACGCACACACATGCAATGAACAGGATCCAATAGCGCAGCTAGGCATGTTTCATCATCTACTTCCTCCGTCAAAACAGAACATGCGTTTAGCTTTTAATCATACAACCAATTCAACTAAATCTATATGTCTTATTAGAATATATTCCATAGTATATTTATTTTTATACATAAATATATAATTTTGGGTTTTTGAATCACGTTATATATATACATAGGCGCTCCTACATCTAAAGAAATCAAGCTGAAAGATTAGATCGAGAAAGCTAATAATAACATCTCGTTTAAGCCTGCTAATGGCAAAAAACCCAACCCACATCCAACCCACACCCAAATCTAGTAACTTTGACATCCATCCCACAACCATCCAAAAACATAAGAAGAAAATTAAACCCAACCTACTCAATAACATTATTGACCCTAAACCAATCCATAACTGAGTGAAAACCCATGAAAAACCCGCGGGTTCAACTTGTTAAGGCAGCAGCATACACAGTGACATTGAAGCTACATGTAAATTTGTCACTGTGTATGTTGCTGCCTTAACAAGCTGAACTCATGGGTTTCCACCTAGTTATGAATTAGTTCGAGGTCAATAATGTTAAGTAAATAATTTATAGTAGAACTTCAGCCAAATTAAGTAGATAATTTATTGTTAAAGGCATGTGTTTGGTTAGATGCTAGATTGCATAAAATATGGGCAGATACCTTCATGCTCCAGTAAGTCAAAAAAGAAATGCAGGTAATTAAAGAAATGCATATATAGATGTGAGCAGTGGGCTACCGTGGTACTGTGCTACCGTCGTCGCGCTCGGCGTCTAAGGGGATGGAGCACGACCCGTGCTGGTGTTGGCGAACAGGCGGGAGAGGAGCGACCGAGCGGGGATGGAGCACGGAGAGAGGAGCGGGATGCGCCAGGGCGGGATGGATCATGAGAGAGGAGTCGTCGGTCATCAGGGCGGGATGCGCACGGCCGCCAGGGCAAGAGAGAGGCACTGAGTGCGCCACGAGGATGGAGCATGAGAGTTAGGGTTGAGTACTTGAGTTGGGTCTGTGACACTTGGTAGTCAAATATGGTCCATACGTATGGGTGAAGACCCATGGAAGCTGTTGGGGACTTGTTCTCAAATGCTATGAATTAAGAACAAGGCAACACAAAAAGAGGTTAATGGTTAATACCCTTCGTCCTTCGAAGCATTATTTCCCTTAGGATATAACGATCTTCGGACGAAGGTCTTGAAGGACGTACCTTCATCATCGCAGTATGTGTTAATGAAAGACGAAGCATATGAAACATGAGAAATAACATGAATAATCATATGACATTAATAATATATATTTATTATATCATCATGGATGAGTAAGAACAATATTGAATTATGTTTGTACCTTTGGTTGAACAGAAGGCAGAAAGTCCAAGCGTGACGCACAAGCGAGTGCAAGCCAGCGTGAACAGTACGGGGGTACTGTTCACCTATTTATAGGCACAGGGCGTAGCATGTATAAAATTACATTCATGCCTTTCATGTTTACAATTGACTTAAGAACAATCTATCAAGGACTAAACAACCTTTTCCTCTTTAAGTCGGTTCCTTTTTCAGCTACTGAGCCGAAGCTTCCTTGCGCATAGCTTCGGGATTAATTCGACCTTCATCTCAATCTTGCTCTCCATATTGTAGACAACTTCATTCCGAGTCCGAAGGTTCCTGTACATATATTTCACTTGGAAAACATTGTTAATCATGTTTTTGAGGACCTTCGGAAGACGAAGGCCCCCAACAGTAGGCCCTCGTAGTATTAATTTGTTATAATAATGAATTTAGACTGCGACGTGAACGAAGGCCTTAAGCCGAAGGTCCGAAAAAACACCTTCCCTTTGCTAGAATAGCAACAGTCAATGATAGACGGGACCCTTCAAGTTGCTACGCACTAGGCGTATAAATATGAACCCACACCGACAACATTGTACACGACATTTCTGCCATTTGCGTTATTTTCTCAAACTTTTTAGCTCTTGCTCATTAGCTCTCACCTGATTTTCATGTTTTTCAAGCTTCGGTTTAAGAACGTGTTTTCACCATGTCTGGGGAGAAGATGACTGAGGAAAAGAAAATGACTGCGGAAACGAAGGTAACTGAGGAGACGAAGTTGTTTGAAGAAAAGAAAACTGCGGATCCTTTTATCGCTGGGTTTGTTGAGTCTATGTCAAAAACAAACACAGAGAAAATTACTAAAGAGATTCTAGAAGGTTTGTCTGAAGATATTGATGATAGTGATAGTTATGATGTGGAGAGCAGAGACAAAGATTCTGAATACCGGCCTTGGCGACCAAGCCATATTGTCTTCAGAAAATCAACTATTAAACAGAGTCAACTTGACAACATGAGAGGAAGGTACTTTCGTGATATGTCTATCGTGAGAGCTGGCGGAGACAACACTGCCCCTGCCCCTGAGGAAAATGAAGTTGTTATCTACCGAAGCTTTTTTAAGACTGGTCTTCGGTTCCCTTTGAGCAAGTTTATGGTTGAAGTGTTGAAGATATACCAGATATTCCTTCATCAGATCACCCCAAAGATATAATGAGGATGAGAATTTTTGTCTGGGCTGTAAGGGGTCAAGGGCTAGAGCCAAGCGCAAAGTGCTTCTACAGTATGCACGAGCTTTTATATAAGACGAAGGCTACTGGCAAAGAACAGTACCACAACAACTTCGGTTGTTATGGATTTATTGCTCGCCCCAACGCAAGCCACCCGGTGCCAACATTTCAGAAGAGATGGCCTAGAGCCTGGATGGAGGAGTGGTTTTATGTGAAAAATGATTTAAAGGCAAGGGAAGACATTAAAGAAATCATCCAGCGCCCCATCTGGTCTTGCTTCGGCCTTCGAAGGCCGAAGGTGGAAATTGATGACGCTGTCGAAGCGTGTCAGAGAGCTTTCAGTACTATGTGTGCCTTCATTTGGCAGAAGGGATCTGATTCAAGAGCATATATCCTTTAGGATATGGCCACTTGTGGAAAGCTGGGAAATGCTGAAGGAGACCACCACCGACTCTGGTGAGGGTGGTCTGGTCCGACTGAAGTATACCTTCAGATTTAGGGAGAAGTTTGATGAGCCTAATGACGACTGGCTGAAGTGCATCGAAGCTACCAGTGATGAGCTGCTTGGAGCATACTCCAAGGCCGAAGATAATGCTCTGTTCGCAGCCTTTGGAGGTCGAGGCAAGAAAAGATTAAACATGGTATTTGATGCTATTGGCTTTGTATACCCTGATTACCGCTACCCGCTGCGAGGGCAAGAGAAAAAGAGGAAGATTGCTGCTTCGGCCACCCCAGCTGAGCCTGTGCCGAAGTGCAAAAAGGTGAAGGTTCTGACCCATCGGCCGCGTTATATTAAATCGGCCGTAGTGCCTGGATTTGGCGTAGAGTCTTCCTCAGCAGTCGAAGCAATACAAACTGCTCCGATTGCACAGAGCGCTGAAGAGGCGACCGTAGTGCCAAAGGTACCCATAGCCAAGCTAGTCGAGGCTAAGGTTGATAAGACTGAAGAGCCAAAGGTTGAAGAAATAATAAAAATGCCAAAAATCTGAGCTCTCCAACAGAGACAAAACTGTCGAAGGTGCAAAAGGCTTCTGCCGCAACTCCCAAGAGGAGGAGGATGGCTAACGTGCTGGATGTTGTGCTGGAGACTACAAAGGCCTTGAGCCCTGCTCCTACAAAGAAAATTGCTGAAGCTGCCAAAGCACAAGCCGAAGCCGAAACTGGACAAGCAGAAGCCGAAGCTACGAAAATTCAAGCTGAAGCCGAAGCTGAGCCTCCAGCGCCCGCCGCGGCGAAGCCTGCCACGCTTGAGGAAAAAAATGACAGGGCAAGATATGACAGAAAGGGCAAGATCTCTTGCCTCTGAAGCGCAGGCCGAAGCTGCTGATTACATTTATCGACATGCTCGGGGAAGAAATTGTTCGAAGATGAAATCGCGGAAGCAAGGCATTTTGCTCAAAAGCTGAAATATTCGAAAGGAGCCTTAGTATTTAACGTAAGTAATGAAGATGTTGGGGGCCTTCGGCTTACGAAGGTCCTCAAAAACCGGATTTAACAGTATTTCTGGAGTTTAATGTGTGAACAGGCATCTTCAGACTCAAGTCGGTATCACAGCAGACCAGAATAATACGAAGGTTGATACAGCGCCGAAGGTGTGAGCAGGAAAGCTTCGGCATGATAGCAACAAAATGAAACCGACTTAAAGATGAAAAGGCTATTCAGACCTCGATAGATTACAATAGTATTATTATCAAATGTAAAGGGCATGAATGTAATTTTGCATAGGCTGTGTCCTGTGCCTATAAATAGGTGAACAGTTCCCCTGTACTGTTCACGCTGATTTGGCATTCACTTTTGCGTCACGCTTGTACTTTCATCTCCTTCAAGTTGAAGGTACATTTGTAATCCAACGTTATTTCTGTTTATACATAATAATAATATATAATTGTTTATGTTGTTCATTATATTCCTTACAATTCATCCTTCGTCATTGTATAATGTATTTATGAAGGTACGCCCTTCATAACCTTCGTCCGAAAACCATTATATCCTAAGGGGAATAATGCTTCGAAGGACGAAGGACTTTACCGATTAACATTTTCTATGTTGCCTTGTTCTTAACTCATAGCATTTGAGAACAAGTCCCCAACATTGGCGCCCACCTCCGGTGAACTGACTTCCACACTCTTGAGTTTTCGGAACACCTTCGGCGATCATAAACCTTCGTTATGGCGCCGAAGAAAGCTTCAGCAACTGGCACTGCAGCTCTTCAACCGCTGGACCACAATCAGGAGACTGTCTCTCTTCGGGAGGCCCGAAGCCAGAAAAGAAAGGCTGTCAGCCCGACACCACCAGAGGACGAGATAGATCAAGAAATCAGAGACATGGAAATGCTTCATCAACAGGTGCAGAGGAAGAAAGAAAAGATGGCCAGGCTAGCTGAGCTGCAAAGGCAGATAGACGAAGCCTCTGAAGAAGTTCGTCATCTTGCTCAGGATGAGCAGCACCGAAGGCCTCAGCACCAAGACCTTCATCAGGAGGGTTTCCTCAACGAAGATGACTGGTATGATAATTTCCATCATGGGAATTTTGTTTTCGATGATGCTTCTCCTTTGTCCGCTGAGCTGCAGGCTACACCTTGGCCTCCGTCTTACAAGCCGCCTCAGCTTCCCGTATTCGATGGCCACTCAGACCCGAAGCAGTTTCTGATGAGCTACGAAGCAACAGTATCTTCATATGGTGGCAATGCTGCAGTCATGGCCAAATCTTTTGTTATGGCTGTCAGGAGTGTTGCTCAAACCTGGTATTCCTCCCTTCGACCAGGAACGATCACTTCATGGCAGAAGCTGAAGGACTTGTTGTTAACTAGCTTCCAAGGGTTTCAGACGAAGCCGGTCACTGCTCAAGCTCTATTCCAGTGCACCCAGGACCACGAAGAATACCTTCAGGCGTATGTCCGGAGGTTCTTGCATTTGAGGGCACAGGCACCAACGGTGCCCAATGAAATTGTCATTGAGGCCATGATCAAGGGGCTTCGGCCAGGACCGTCAGCTCAGTACTTCGCCAGGAAGCCTCCTCAAACTTTGGAGAAGCTGCTCCAGAAGATGGACGAGTACATTCGGGCCGATAATGATTTTCGCCAAAGAAGGGAGGAGGCTTTCAGGTTTTCTGAAATGACCAGGGGCTTCGGAGGAAGGTTCTATCCGAGGCACGTTAGATCAATTCATAACTCTACCCAAAATGATGATCGAGGGAGCCAACAACAAAGGCCACAGTGTTCCTCACAAGCTTCGGGGCAACAGCAAGGCTCCTTCCGACCACCAGCCCCAAGGGGCAGAGGCGCCAGGGGCTTCGGCGGAAGATTCGGAGATCAACCAAGAAGAATCTTTTGCTTGTTTTGCGGTGAGAACAAAGGCCATACCACCAGGATGTGCCATGTTACCATCCAGAAGCAAAAGGAAATAGCCGAAGCCGCAGCACAGCAAGCTCAGCCGAAGCAGGTCATGCATACTGCTTCGTATCATTCACCGTACATCCCAGAATATGTGGGCAACCACCCTGCAGTTTCTGTTGCTTCGGCGAGTCAACCTCAAGTTTCCTGGCAACAGCCTCCGCCTCCACCTCCGCTGCAACAGGGCCAGCAGCCAGAAGGGAGCCAGTATGCTACACACCAAAGGGACTTCAGAGAGCAGTCCGAAGCTCGTACAGTCAATAGCACTGTGCCAGAGTCAAAACACATCTATTGACAAATATCCTACCTTAATAGCAGTCTTTCTTATTCAGTTTTCTTTTCTGTGTAATAAAGGACATTGTTTAGATTTCATGTAAATAGTTTCGTTGTTTGCCACAAGGAAAATATATTTTCTCCACAGGCCTAAGTTGTTGAAGTTTAAAGATTTATGATAACAAAGAGGACCTTCGGATTATCGAAAATTCTTCGAAGCAACAAAAAAGTCGTTCTAAGGAACGCAGAGTAAGTTTGCCGAAGCCACAAAAAGTTGCTCCAGAGGGAGCGCAGTGTAAGTTTTCTGCTCCAAAGTCGTTCCAAAGGGAATGCAGAGCATACAGCGAAAAGTCAACGCTGATACCGCCTAAGTAAAAGGCGAAGCGCGAAAAGTCAACGCGAATACCGCTGAAAGTAAAAGGCGAAGAAGCTCCTAAGGGAGGCTTACAGCGAAAAATAAACGCTGATTCCGCTGAAGTAAAAGGCAAAGAAGCTCCTAAGGGAGGCTTATAAAAGATTATGTGTTTTGTTGCAGGGATGCGTGTGCATCTTCGGAGTAAACATCACCTCACATAACATAACATCATCGCATCATTTCGCATAGCATAAGCATCATACATCATGTTGCATATGGCACAAGAGGTGGACATAATATTAATCTACAGAAGAACGTTTTGAAAAAAAGGGAAAAATCATAATGTCACAAGGAGATACATTATTGAGCTTCGGAAGTATAGCTTCGGAAAGTATCTTCACGAAGCCTGGATATTATTCATCAGAACACTGGATATTGTTGTGACAAAGAAAAATTCTTCTTCACGAAGCATGAAAAGAAGGGAAGGTGTTTTTCGTCAAAGACTCAAAAGCGGTACGTGTAAAGTTTCATGCATCGTAAAGAATTGAGCAATAAAAATAGGTATATTACATTCAGGATTACAAAATGTTACAATATATTACATTTCAGAAGTCTTTACAATAATACTTAATCTTCTCTCAAAACGACTTCTGCAGCCTCGTCCAGGAGCCGATTGACGACTTCGTCCATAATAGCTTCAGCCATCTTTTTAATTTCGTCGTCTCCTTTCGGCTGAGGGCCCGAAGACGCTTTAGCAGGATCTGAAGTAGGACAGGATACGACTACATTGCTATTACAAATTGCAAACAAATCTTAAAACCTAAAATTACAACACAATAAAAACTATTAGTTAATACCTAATTGACCTTCGGGCTCTGCGCTCTTCTCAGCAGCCTCAGCTACTTCTCTAGCATCGTGAATGCCCTTTTCGCTTTTTCGAATAATTTCTCGGGCCATTTCTCGGCCACCATTATCCCAGATATCGGTAAAAAATTTTCCACCAACCATGCTAGCTTCGGCCGATGGATCCCTTGCATCTTCAAAAGACAAAGCACCTTCCGATTGCGCTAAAATTTTTACATGTTCGCAGCCCTTTTTCTCTAAAATGGTGGCAATCCCTCTGGCACCCGAGAAAGCACATATATCTCCACGACTATTTAAAATTTCTTCGAAAGCCTCAGCTTCGTGGTCGATCCATTCGATGGGACCTTCGGGATTGCCTCTTGTGAAGTTTTCTTCGCTTGAGAATGCGCCGACCCTGGCGAAGCTAGCTTTTAATTTCTTAACACACTCTATAGATTTGTTATAGCATCTCTTCTTGGACGAACGAAGCTCTTCAACAGTTCCTTCTAAGTGATCTGCCCATTGGTCGCTGAGTTCTCGCTTTGTTTCTTCAAGAATGCGTTCTTCCTTGGCTCTGGCCAGTTGTTTCCGAAGATCTTCAATTTCGCGCTTCTGAACTTCAGCTTGACCTTTAAAAGCAGCTTCGTCTTCCTTTATTTTATTTATCAATGAATGTAATATTTTATCTTTTTCGAGACCTTCGTTCCTCAGTTCAATTACTTCGGAACGAAGGTTGCTTAGGGCTATAGCACACCCTTCGTCTTCAGCATCCTTCTGTGCCCTGAGGGCATTGCTAAGTATCAGGCCCTGCAAAGAGAAATATGTGTGCGTCAATAGATTTAAACAAACATAAAGTTTTGGTTTCAACAAAAATGCAAAGATCTCATTTGTTGCACCTTTAAGCTATTATAGGCCAGGCTGTCGGCCAGATCATTCTTCGACAGCACCGAGAGCCCGTCTTCCAATGTTGGGAACCCGAAGCTCTTGCTCATCTCCCGACAGACAGAAATCTCCTTGCTGTCAGGGAGACAATACAAAAAGTCTTCTTCTCCACTGCCATTAAATATTAACGCCCCCTTTGGATACTTTAGTTTTTGGGCGTAGTGCTGGGCCTCTTGCTCTTCTTTTTCTGATAATTTTTTCCCCGAAGCATGACGAACAATATAATCACGGACTTTGGAGGATGCTTCGGGGGCAATGACACCGATTTCTTCAACAAAAGTTAGCTCTGTTATTTTTTCTTCCTCAGTTTCCAAGGATTTTATCTTCGCGGGCTCTGAGGACCCAGCTTCGGCTTCAGTTTCTTGCTCTGGAGCTTTAATATCAGAAATTTCAGTTTTCGCTTCGGGAATGGCAGTAGTCTTCTTTGGGGGAGTGCTTGAAGATTTAATTGTTTCCAGTACATCTAACACATTTGCCATTCTCTTTCTTTTCGGAGTCACTGCTGGCACTTTTTGATTTTTTACTGTCTCAACATTTGCTGCAGGACTCAAAACTTCTGATGCTTTTTCTTCAGTTGGTTTTTTCACTTCTTCCATTTTTTCTGTGGATGGCGCTTCGGCCATCTCTTTGGTTTCTGGTAGCAAAATCTCTGGTTCTTTCAATTTTATCCTTGTTGGCGCTTCGGCCATTTCTGCAACTTCTGGCAGCAAGGTTGATTTGGTTGGCTTTTCAGCCTCGGTGGCCGAAGAAGTCTCTCCGGTGAACTCGGGCACCGAAGCTGGTTCAATATAGCGCGGCCTATGTGTGAGGACCTTTATCCTTTTTCTTTTCGGTTCTGGCTCGCTAGGAGCAGTTGCAGCTTCTTCTTTTGCAGAGGTTGTGTTTTTTCTCTTCTGCCCTCGAATGGGATAGCGATAGTCAGGGTAGACGAACCCGATTGCATCAAACACCCGATTCAGCCTCTTCTTTTTTCGGCCTCCGAAGGCTGCTGACAGTGCAGTATCTTCAGCCTTCGAATAAGCCCCAAGCAGCTCATCACTTAAATTTTCAATGCTTTTTAACCAGTCATCATCTGGCTCAACGAATTTATCTCCGAACTTAAAGGTGTACTTCAGTCTGACAAGTCCACCTTCGTCGGCCTCTTTTATGGTTTCTTGCGGCATTTCCCATTTCTCCGCGAGCGGCCATACCCTGAAGGCAATATGCTCTTGTACTAAATCTCTCGTTCCAATAAAAGAGCAGATAACGCCGAAGGCCCTCTGGCATTCTTCGGCAGCTTCATTCATTTCAACCTTCGGCCTCTGAAGGCCGAAGCTTTGCCAAATAGGGCGCATAATTATACCTTTGATATCTTCTCGTACTGACAGGTCATTCTTCACATAAAACCATTCTGTCATCCAGTCGCCGGGCCATCTCTTCCGAAAGGTTGGCACGGGACAGCTTGACCCGGACCGAGAAACGAAACTGTAGCAGCCAAAATTATTATGATACTGTTCCTTACCCCAAGGTTTTGTTTCGTATGATAATTCGTGTATATTGCAGAAGCTTTTTGCATCAGGCTTCAGACCTTGGCTTCTCACGGCCCACACGAAGATATTCAGCCTTATGATTGCCTCGGGGGTAAGTTGGTGAAGATAGACTTCGAAGATTTTCAACACTTCCACGACGAAGCTGCTCAAGGGAAATCGCAGCCCAGCTTTCAAAAAGCTTCGGTATACTACGACTTCATTCTCTTCAGGGTGTGGACAAGTCTTCTCCCCTTCGTCGGCCCTCACAATGGACAAATCCCGGAAATACCTTCCTCTCATGTTGACAAGATGATTCTCTTTGATAGTTGATTTACCATAAACTGAATGGCTTGGTCGCCAGGGACGATCTTCGGAGTCTTCACCACCGCTGTCCACATCATAACTGTCGCTGTCACCAGTATCCTCAGACAAGCCTTCTAGAATTTCCTTGGTGATTTTTTCTGTGTTGGTCTTCGACATCGCTATAAGAAACCCCAAGTTTTTCTCTTCGTCAAGACTCAGCTTCATCTCAGCAGCAGCCTTCTTATCTCCAGACATCTTCGGAAACACTAAAAAACTGTTTTCAAAGCCGAAGCTTCAAAACTAAAAGCTCAGCAAATCTTAGTGCACAAAAGCTAAAAATCGAGTGAGCGAGAGCAGATGGCAAGAGAGCGTGCCAAATGAGTTTGCGGTATGACCGTATTTATACGCCCAGTGCGTTGAAAATTGAAAGACCCCGCTTGTCAGTGAATGTT
Organism: Zea mays; assembly: GCF_902167145.1. Taxonomy (NCBI): domain Eukaryota; kingdom Viridiplantae; phylum Streptophyta; class Magnoliopsida; order Poales; family Poaceae; genus Zea; species Zea mays. Next base: position 133,267,827 of record NC_050105.1, on the reverse strand, counting down.
GCTATTCTAGCAAAGGGAAGGTGTTTTTTCGGACCTTCGGCGTAAAGCCTTCGTCCATGCCGCAATCTAAATTTATTGTTTTAAACAAATTAATATTGCGAGGGGCTACTGTTGGGGGCCTTCGGCTTACGAAGGTCCTCAAAAACCGGATTTAACAGTATTTCTGGAGTTTAATGTGTGAACAGGCATCTTCGGACTCAAGTCGGTATCACAGCAGACCAGAATAATACGAAGGTTGATACAGCGCCGAAGGTGTGAGCAGGAAAGCTTCGGCATGATAGCAACAAAATGAAACCGACTTAAAGATGAAAAGGCTATTCAGACCTCGATAGATTACAATAGTATTATTATCAAATATAAAGGGCATGAATGTAATTTTGCATAGGCTGTGTCCTGTGCCTATAAATAGGTGAACAGTTCCCCTGTACTGTTCACGCTGATTTGGCATTCACTTTTGCGTCACGCTTGTACTTTCATCTCCTTCAAGTTGAAGGTACATTTGTAATCCAACGTTATTTCTGTTTATACATAATAATAATATATAATTGTTTATGTTGTTCATTATATTCCTTACAATTCATCCTTCGTCATTGTATAATGTATTTATGAAGGTACGCCCTTCATAACCTTCGTCCGAAAACCATTATATCCTAAGGGGAATAATGCTTCGAAGGACGAAGGACTTTACCGATTAACATTTTCTATGTTGCCTTGTTCTTAACTCATAACATTTGAGAACAAGTCCCCAACAGAAGATGATTTCCTATACTGTCTCCTGGACAACAAAGAAATATCCGTTTGTCAGGAGATAGGTAGGAGCATGGGATTCCTGAAGCTAGAAGATGGTCTTTCGATTTTGTCGAAGGATGATCTTACTGACAGCCTAGCATACAACAGTATAAAGGTATAGAAGTGAGCTTTGAATTTGAGAATTACGTACTTTATTTATCATGCTCAATTGTTTCTTCTTTTTTGTTACATGGCTTGATTCTTAGTAATGCCCTGAGGGCACAGAAGAATATTGAAGACGAAGGCTATACAATGGCTCTGAATAACCTTCGTTCAGAGGTGATTGATTTGAGAAACGAAGGTCTTGAAAAAGACAAAATCTTAATTTCATTGGTAAACAAAGTGAAGGAAGACGAAGCTAGTTTCAAAGCTCAGGCCGAAGCCCAAAAGACTGAAATTGAAGACCTTCGGAGACAACTGGCCGAAGCTAAGGAAAACTGCGCACTCGCACAAGCTAACCAAAAAATTAGCGAATATTAGAAAAATCATCTAGAGAAAAATGTTGAAGAACTTCGTACATCCAAAGAAAGGTGCTTTGAAAAATCCTTGGATTGTGTGAAGAAAATAAAAGCTAGCTTCGCCAAAGTGGGTGCCTACTCTGCTGAAGAAAACTTCATACGAGGCGTCCCCGAAGGCGTTGTTGAATGGATAAGTGAAGAAGCCGAAGCCTTTGAAGAAATTTTGAGTGATCGTGGTGATGTTTGCACGTTTTCCGGTGCACGGGGAATTTCAGCCATCTTGGAGAAGGCGGGATATGATCATATTAAAGTCGTAGCCTAGGCCGAAGCTGCCTTCTCCGTAGATGACACGAAGGATTCTTCAGCTGAAGCAACCTTGATGGGCGGGAAATTTTACAATGATGTCTGGGTGAATGGTGGCCGAGAGATGACCCATGAAATTATAAAGTAAAGTGAAATAGACACCCATAACGTCCGAGCAGAAGCAAGACGAGCTAAAGAAGCTGCAGAGCGCGAAAAGAGTATATGTATTATTTTTTTGGTTTTTAGCTTCGACATTTGTTTTTGTGGCTTCGGACTGATTAATTTTTCTTACTTCAGTTAAATTATCTCCGCCGCCAGAACCGTTCGATCCCCTTGCTGATCTATGAATGAAGGAAGCGCTGGACATCATAAACATGGCTGAATCCATTGTCGACGAAATCGTCAACAAACTGTTGAACGAAGTTGCAGAGAAAGTCCTTAAAGAGGAATATATTTTATTGTAATAAACATTTTGAAAAGCTTGATATATATAACAAATGAAGGAAGATTAGGTTTCTACTGTAACAAAACTATGTAATATTTGGAGTGTGTAATGTTAAATTGAATATGTAAATTATTGCAATTTATTTCTTTGCGATGTATGAAATTTACACACATGCCGTTTTTGAGCCTTCGGCGAAAAAACACCTTCTCTTCTTTTCATGCTTCGTAAAGAAAAAGATCCATGCTTCGTAAATAAAGATATCCATGCTTTGTAAAGAGAGATCCCTTCTTGTGACAAGGCTGATAAAACTGTATTTCCCGAAACTTACTTCGTGTCTTAGCACCTTTTATTTTGACGAAGCATTTGCCGAAGATCAGCTTCGTATTCAATTCTTGTCATTGATGCATTATGATGTATGATGTGATGTTATGCAAAATGATGTGATGATATGATGCAAAATGATGAGGATGCCGAAGACACACACCCACACGCCCACACTGGAACACACAAGCTCTGCATCCCCTTAGAAACGACTTTTGAGCTTCTTCACCTTCTATTTCGGTGATATAAGTTTTGCATCCCCTTAGAAACGTCTTTTGAACTTCTTTGCCTTCTATTTCGGTGGTATAAGTTCTGCATCCCCTTAGGAACGACTTTTGAACTTCTTCGCCTTATATTTCGGCGGTATTTGGCTCTGCATTCCCTTTGGAACGACTTTTGAGCAGAAAACTTACGCTGCGCTCCCTTAGGAGCGACTTTTTGTAGCTTCGGCAAATTAGGCTCTGCATTCCCTTAGGAACGACTTTTGAGCTCAAAATTTACGCTGCGCTCCCTTAGGAACGACTTGTTTGTAGCTTCGGCAAATTTAGCTTCGTAAATCTGTGAAGAAGATATATTTCATTCTGATAGAAGCAAGATCATTACAAGAAATTAAAACTAAATTTGCATTACTTGTTCCTTATTAAAAAGCAAAATGACATAGAACATAAACGTATTTCAGAAGCAGGATATCGTTGAGTAAATGTGCTTTGATTCTGGTACAGTACTGTTGACTGTACGAGCTTCGGATTCCTCCCTGAATTCACGTTGTTGTTGGGAGTGCTGGCGCCCTTCTGGCTGCTGGCTTCGGGAGTAAGTAGGCTGCAGTAGTGGTGGCGGTGGGAGCTGAGGCTAAGAAAGCAACATAAGCTGCAGGTTAGTTGCCCACATATTCTGGTATGTAAGGAGAATGGCACCAAGCAGTATGTAGGACTTGCTTCGGCTGATTCTGCCGAGCTTCTGCTTCGGCAATCTCTTTTTGCTTCAGGATAGTGATCTGACAAGTTCTTGTAGTGTGGCCTTTGTCCTCACCACAGAATAAACAATAGATTTTGCTGGGCTGATCCCCATATCTTCCTCCGAAGCTCCTGCCGCCTCTGCCCCTTGGAGCTGGCGACCTGAAGGAGCTTTGCTGCTGTCCCGAAGACTGTGAAGTGTGCTGTGGCCTCTGAAGCTGTCTCCTTTGTCATCATTCTGACTGGAGCTATGGATTGATCTGACATGACTAGGGTGGATTCTCCCTCCAAAGCCCTTAGTCATCTCAGAAAATATGTAAGCTTCCTCCCTTCTTTGTCGGAAGTCATTGTCAGCCCGGATGTACTCATCCATTTTCTGAAGCAGCTTCTCCAGAGTTTGGGGAGGTTTCCTGGCGATGTACTGGGCCATAGGTCCTAACCGAAGACCCTTGATCATGGCCTCAATGACACTTTCATTGGGCACTATGGGCGCTTGTGCTCTCAGTCGCAAAAACCTTCGGACATACGCCTGAAGGTATTCCTCATGGTCTTGTGTGCACTGGAACAAGGCTTGAGCTGTGACTGGCTTCGTCTGAAAGCCCTGAAAACTGGTAACCAGCATGTCCTTGAGCTTCTGCCATGACGTGATTGTCCCTGGCCAAAGAGAAGAGTACCATGTCTGGGCCACATTTCGGACTGCCATGACGAAGGACTTTGCCATGACAACTGTGTTGCCTCCATATGAGGATATTGTTGCCTCATAGCTCATCAAGAATTGCTTTGGGTCCGAGTGCCCATCGTACATGGGTAGCTGGGGTGGCTTGTAGGATTGTGGCCATGGAATAGCCTGTAATTCTGCTGCCAGGGGAGAAGCATCATCAAAAGTAAAGGTACCATAATTAAAATCATCATACCATTCGTCTTCGTTGAATGAGTCCTCTTGACGAAACTCCCTGTGTTGGGGCCTTGGTCATGATCATCTTGAGTAAGATGACACACTTCCTCGGTAGCTTCATCGATCTTCCTCTGAAGGTCAACTAGCCGAGCCATCTTCTCCTTTTTCCTTTGCACCTGCTGGTGAATGATCTCCATGTTTCTGATCTCCTGGTCCAACTCCTCCTCCTGAAGTGTTGGACCGATGGCCTTTCTCTTTTGGCTTCTGGCCTCTCGGAGAGAGAGAGTCTCCTGGTTTGTGTCCAGTGGCTGTAGTGCAGCCCCTGGCACTGTTATCTTCTTCGGCGGCATGACGAAGGTTGATGCTTTGCCGAAGATTGTGGAAGTGAGTACACCGAAGGTGAGCGCCAATGTTGGGGACTTGTTCTCAAATGCTATGAATTAAGAACAAGGCAACACAAAAAGAGGTTAATGGTTAATACCCTTCGTCCTTCGAAGCATTATTTCCCTTAGGATATAACGATCTTCGGACGAAGGTCTTGAAGGACGTACCTTCATCATCGCAGTATGTGTTAATGAAAGACGAAGCATATGAAACATGAGAAATAACATGAATAATCATATGACATTATTAATATATCTTTATTATATCATCATGGATAAGTAAGAACGATATTGAATTACGTTTGTACCTTTGGTTGAACAGAAGACAGAAAGTCCAAGCGTGACGCACAAGCGAGTACAAGCCAGCGTGAATAGTACGGGGTACTGTTCACCTATTTATAGGCACATGGCGTAGCCTGTATAAAATTACATTCATGCCCTTCATGTTTACAATTGACTTAAGGACAATCTATCGAGGACTAAACAACCTTTTCCTCTTTAAGTCGGTTCCTTTTTCTGCTACTGAGCCGAAGCTTCCTTGCGCATAGCTTCGGGATTGATTCGACCTTCATCTCAATCATGCTCTCCATATTGTAGACAACTTCGTTCCGAGTCCGAAGGTTCCTGTACATATATTTCACTTGGAAAACATTGTTAATCATGTTTTTGAGAACCTTCGGAAGACGAAAAAGGCCCCAACAGAAGCCTATGTCTATGCAAACCCATCTACACTCATGGGTATCAACCATTTTGACCCGCAATACAAAATAAACCCATCCAACTCATTCACAATTAAAACTCATCACAACCCACCAAAACAAACCCATTTTTTAAACCCACCTAAAATATTACAGGCCTACATACAGATAGGTAAGACCCATGGAAGCCCATGTCTATGTAAACCCATCTGCACCCATAGGTATCAACCATTTTGACACGCAATAAAAAATAAACCCTTCCAACCCAACCTGTTCACGATTAAAACCCATCACAACCCACCAAAACAAACTCATTTCTTAAACCCACCTAAAATACTTATTTACACCCACTCCATTTGCAGGCTATCGAGACTCGTTATCGATGGACATGTCATAATATACCACATGAAAAAACAGTCAAGTATATTAAATCTTAAAATAAATTCCAAAAAGATGTGAACGTTTACGTCAAATTGAGAAGGTATGCATCGAGGAACAAGACCAACCAATAACACCCATATGTTATATTATGAATCAGTGTTGGTTCGATTTTCAGTGAATACTGGTCCCAACATATATACAGCCGTGACACGTGCACGAACAAGTAACAACTGATCTATCTTCGCTCCACCATGCTTTTTGGTCAAACTCAAACAAACATATGCCAGGTCGACACAGCGCAGAGGGATGCCCGGGGGAATGGCTTGCAAAGCAGCTCGCGTAAAACATTGATATCAAGTTTCAACCTTCTGTAACTTTACGAATACATGCCCATAGATAAGTCCACTTAGTCGTATATAATGAAGGGTGTCATGTCAGATAGCTATCTCCATATTGACTAGAGCAGTTTCAGCTCATGGTTGCGGAGCCTTTCAGTGCAAGATATGGCTAGATCAGAGACGTGGAAATTTCAAAGCATCCGGCGAAATGCTCTGCTACTTTTACTAGCAAGAGATTTTATATCTTCCAATTGGCAATCGAAACATACAGTGGACGCTCCTGATATGACATTGATCGGAAGTCTACGACCGTGCTGTACACAACATATATATCTGAATTTTATTGCCTCAACCCAAGCAAGGTGCGACAGACCCCAATACTTGCTATTTGTTTCGTGTAAAAGGATAGAACTTTAACAAATTATATGCAGACGTGCAATCAGATCCCAGAACTTAGCGTCCAGGTGCTTTTCTGCCAAGAAACAAAAACGAGTTTGACGACTTGGACTCGGCCGGATAGGTTGGCAGAAACACAAAAACAATGGCTCACAGACACCGCCGCAGCCCTTCGTCTTCGGCTACGGCAAGCGTCTGTGGACGACATGGTGAACAGCAGAAGCTTCAGGTTTCGGTTTTTTTTTCCTGTGTTTGTTCACGTGTTAAGGACTAGTTTAGAACTCCATTTTCTCGAGGATTTTCTATTTTACTAAAGAAAAATAAACTAATTTCTCTTAGAAAAATAAAAATACCGTAGGAAAATAGGGTTTTCAGTAACCATATTTTTTAAGGGATTTTTATTTTTTCAAGAGAAATTAGTTTAGTAGCCAGTACCAAGCAGAAAACATACTAGAAACCCATGAGAATGAAACCTAGCAAGGTTTTCCTATGCTTCATGCGCCACGGGAAAACATAAAATAGCAGAGCTATATAGGGATTGTTTTGTACAACTTTTTCTGAAGTGCTTTGCTGAGAATATGGATTCGTGGATAATCTGTCACGAGAATCTAAATATTTTAGAGCTTGCATGAGGAAGAAGATGAAGGAGTCTATAGAATGAGAATCTAGAAAGTGACGAACTCATTCCATCACGTCGACTCGACGGATAAGCGCGATTCTCATGTAAACGAACAGAAGCGGACGTTTGGCTGATAGAATCAGATTCAGATGGGCATAGTCCGAGTTTAAGCTCAAACAAACACCCCGGTGTAGCCCCACGCGGTGGGACGAGACTATTCAGAAACCCATGGGAAAAGATCGATCGTAAAAACAAAGCTAGGACAGCAATTGACACATGCATCCTGTACTCGCAAGAATGCACATCCAAGAGCATCAATAGTGAGTAGAATAGTGAGTAGTACATGCTTGTCCCGTTGTCCGATCCCCCTATTATTTGGTGCGTGCGCACTGTGCAACAACGCTCTCTCGCTATCGTCGCCGTGCAGGCAACTGGATCGGCCGGACATGAACCACGTACGTACTGTGGCATGGATCTCAGCCACCAATGGGCAATGGCACTGCATGTATCAGTGCATCCATCCTGGTACCATAAAAAGGAAACGAAACAGGAAGCAAAACAAGAGATGCTTTCCAGAATCGAATTGACACATGCATGCGTATAGAGATGGACACACACTACGCAGGCTTTTAAATTTTCCACGAACAGAAACAGCAAGAGAGATCACCATATATGTATCTCCCAGTCCCTAGCTAGTAGATCTCAAAGGGACATATATACTCAGTTGACAGTACAGCAAACACTTGCTCACTCCTACAAGCAAATAGATTCGACAACACCAATGCTAAATCGAATCGAAACACAGATAAAGACAAGCAATGCGGTACACTCAGCAGCAGGTAGGTAGAGTAGACGGATCAGCAGCATGGAGCTGCATGGCTACACTGCGCCATGCACATGCATGCATACGCGCACGGAATGATACATAAAATATATGAGCATGCTCAAGCTCAATCTGGCTGGCATCATACCGGCCGAATGGGAGAGCGCACGAAAGAGCGGTGGATCGATCAGCTAGCTCAGCAGGCGGCGCCCGCGGGCGGTGGAGGCGGCGGCTGGTGCGCGTGGCCGTGAAGGCCGCTGCTGTCGCCCGGGCCCGGCAGCTGCTGCGGCTTCCTGCGCTTCTTCTTCTCGTAGCTGACGCCGCGGGCGCGGGCCTGGTGCTCGCGGACCTCGCAGAGGTAGAGGCGTACGGCGCGCGCGGCGAAGGGATTGGACTCTGGGCGGCCTCCGTTCTCCTCGTAGGCGGCGCGGAGGCGGCCCACGAGGGCGTCGAGGCTGCCCCAGGCCTGGCGGAGCGGGCAGGGGCACGGCGCCGGCGGGTTCGGGTGGCCGAAGAAGGGGCACGCCGGGCCGTGCACCTTGGTCTTGCCGAACTGGTCCAGGTAGCGGAGGAACTCGAGGACGTGAGCCCCGCTGCACTGCGCCAGGCTCAGTGGCGGCCGGTGGTTCCGCAGGTACTGGCCGAACGTGTTCCAGTCGCGCCGCTTCTGCGCCTCGTACCGGCTCGGCGACGACTGCGGCATCGTAGAACCGACGGACGGCGATGCGCCGCCGCCACTCGGCCGGCCGATGCTGTTGCTCCCTCCTGACGAGGGGCTGTCGGGGTTCGGCGGCATGTCCATGGATCAGCTAGATAAACATAAAGAAATTAAGCATGCAGCAGAGTGTATCTGTGAGCTGAAACAGTTTTCTCCTTATATTATTATTTATCTAAATCGATCGAGTAGGCCTCCCTCTCCTCTGCATATGTTCTTGACTCATCAATGCATAATATCCATGCTGCATACAATGAACATTCCATATATACTCGCGTATGCATATGATGAGCTCAATGATGAATGGGATTATTGGATGGATGGGTGTGTTTATTTCGGACTTGGCGCCTGAGAAGTTTGAAGTGGGCGACGCGCACTGAGGTGACCAGACCAGACCAGTGAGCAGACATATGTCTCTGTGTCTGTGAAAACCTTCTTCGAAAAAGATCAAAGAAAGGGAACAAGTTACCTTAGCTTGGGTGGAGTTATAGCAGCTAGCTTAGCTTTGGTTCTCGCAATTGTGGGAGTTGGAGCCTGGATTCTTTAGCCTGCATAAGATCCAACAGCATAATGAGCTGAGAAGCAAATGATGATCACACAAGTAGCAGACAGGGGGTTAAGGATCAAGCATTTGCACAGTCGAGAGTATAGCTGCTGGTTGATCTCATCTGTTGCTTCTTACTCTTGCGCAGTGGGTGGTGATGCTGGTCACAGACTCACAGTTGCAGCTGCCGGTGCTGGCTCACTCATCCGGTGATTGGGGGATCTGCAGGGAGAGCACCAGCTTCATCATCTGTTGTTTGAGGGTGTGGGGGAATTGCATGCTGCTGCTTCTATTTTTAGGAGGGGAGCCCAGGGACTGGTGGGGGCCGTGTTTGGCCTAAAAAGGAGAGATGTGAAGTGACTGAGACATGGAATCAACAGTGGTGAGCAGTGTGTATAACCAGCTAGGGCTTTTCTAGGTGAGAGGTGGTGGAAAAAAAGGACACTGTGATGCGCGAGCGGGGGAGGCGGGGTGTTGAAAGATGACGTGACAAAAGTAATAATATTTTCATGTGTGATAGGTTTGTACGGCTTCATAGGAGTTGTCGTTTCACTGCACCAGATTATTTGATGCGGTGGACCGGTGATTAGCGGCCCCTACCCTACCGATATATCTTTCCACAGGCGAGCTATGCATGACCTAATTAGTGGCGATCTGCACTACCGGAATCGCCGCCTTTGTCGAGTGCCTGCAAAGCCTTAAAAACACTCGGCAAAGGCTTTACCGAGTGTCGCACTCGGCAAAGAAGGCTCGGTACACAGTGCATCGGCAAAGCCATCTTTGCCGAGTACTTTTTCTCGGGCACTCGACAAAGAGGTTTGCCGAGTGCCAGGGAGCACTCGGCAAAGAAAAGCAGCCGTTACGGCGACGGGTGACGGAGACAGAGTCTTTGCCGAGTGTCCTGGGTGACACTCAGCAAAGGAGTTACCTTTGCCGAGTGTCTGCCCGGCAGCACTCGGCAAAGAATCAATCTTTGCCGAGTGCCACCTGGGACACTCGGCAAAGAACCCGCCAGGGAGGGTCCCCATGTCAGGTTCTTTGCCGAGTGCTACATACGGCACTCGGCAAAGCGTGCCTCTTTGCCGAGTGTCAGAGACATTACACTCGGCAAAAAACCTATATCGGTGCCCAGGTCTTGGTTCTTTGCCGAGTGCTATGGTCTTGACACTCGGCAAAGAACCTCTTTGCCGAGTGTTACACTCGGCAAAGTGACCAATAGACACCTTTTTTATTTGTTTTTTATATTCCATCCACACAAACAAAAGATATCACATATATATCAAATATATACATCACAGATATCATCACAAACATAAATAGCCAACACAAACATCAATATCCATCACAAACATAAGTGTTCAACACGAGTATCCAACACAAACATAAGTCTCATACGTCTCAAGCTCTGACATAAGTATCCAACACAAACATAAGTATTCAACACAAGTTCTGAAGTCTAAACACTGAAAACATAACACTCATGGAGGTGGGTGGTTCGACTGGTGCTGCGTTGGGCTGAACCCTTCCAGAGGGTTCTTGGATGCCGCCCCAGATTGGCCCTGCACAGAGAAGAGATTGCATGTATTATACCAGATGCATTACCAACATCTAACTACAATTTTGATAAGGAGTATGGAAGAGAGCAGGGTCAACTGGAGGGAACAATGGAGGTGGCAGAGCGATGCCCTGTGCGGTGCCAAGGCTCTGCATGTACTGGAACATCTCTGCCATCCTCTGATCAGCCGCCGCCCGCTCCGCCATTATCCTCGCCTCCATCTCTTGATGTTCCCTCCTCTCTTCTTCTAGTTGGGTCTGTAATATTACAAGCCAACATTATAGTAACTCAAAGAGAAGGTATATAACTCAAGAAAGGACAAGTTATAGAAGCACTAACCTCGAGTTGTTGTATGCGATGCTGTGAGCTGTTGTGCCGAGGTCGTATGGCTGGACTCGAGCCCGTGCTCCTTGCTCTCACCTGAGACAGAGTGAGAGTGGAGGATGAGTCGATTGCCCCGTCGGCAATCCAGTACCGCCCATATCTCTTGCCTCCTCCGACCCTCATGAGCACATCGGGGTCGATCGGCTCAGTGCTCGGATCATAGTCTGGGCCATGCATGGACCTCCTTCGCCATGGCGGTGTAGTCATGGAGACAGATGTAGACGGCGGGGTTGGTGTAGGCCTCGGGCCCGTCATCCGGGTTGTAGGTGACGTCGGACGTCGCCTTACCCTTATGGGCTATAGCATAGGCCGAGAAGGTGGAGCAAGGTCGGCCACCATGTGACGCCGACTGCAAGAAAACCAACGAGATAGTTAGAAATAATATCTAATCCAGTGCTATATACCTAAATAAAAAAGAGGGCGTACCCATGCTTCGGCATATTGGCCCAGGCTCCGGCTGCCTTGGTGGTGGGAGGGACCTTGCATCATCATACACCGTTCCTGGCTAGCATTGTGTGCCTCGTCCCACTCAGCCGAACACCACCTATCCACCATCTGCTCCCAGCAGAGAGGATGTGCGGCGCACCAATGTGGAATCACCTACAAAGTAAACACGTAAAGTGCATATCAGAAGATAAAATAAAATTCATGCATGGAGTACTGGTACCAAATTAAACATGCATGCCTTTACCTGCAGGTACTGGTCCCTGGTCAACGACATGGTTCAGGCTTGCTGCTTGGTCACCCTCTCCCCAAGGATGGAGCCATGGTAGGTGACAGTGGCCTAGATTCGGGGCTCATAGTGCATGTCCACGACGAGCTTCTTACAGCTCGTGGTGGCCACCACATCCGCCCTAGCCTCGTATCCAGCCTTGCATCTGAAGAAATCCTGCATACAAAAATGATGTATCCATACATTATTTCAAGAATTTGCAACAGATGCGACATATTTTACATTATACTAAGACTTACCCACAGCTCTTGCTTCACCCGCTCCGCCTTGTTATTGAATTCCCGGTCGTCCCGATCTACTGCATCGGGGGCGACGACGTAGTGGTCGAAGGTGAAGGCTGGGCCCATCACTCCGGCGTACTCCACCAGTCCAGGGAAGTGTTACCTGCACAGCAGGCCGAGGATGCCATTGGGGGGGCGACGATGACCCCCAGCATAATCCACAACCATCCAAGACCTGTCCAAGTGATAAATAAAAAGTATTAGTTTATATTATGATTTTGAACACCTAATATGAACAAGAATGAAGAACATAAAGTTACATACCTCTCCCCATCCGGCCGAATCAGCGGTCGCCTGTCCTGAAGTATGGGACGCTAAGGGAGACTCGCGGGGCCTCGCAGGAAAATGCTCCTCGAACTTGAGCCGCCAGAACCTGAGGCGTCCTGCTGCTGGTCGTCGTTGTCCTGAGGCGCCGTCTGCTGCTGGACAAGGTCGTCCTGCTGCGCCGCCTGCTCTGCCTCGTCCGCCGTCCTACTACTCCTCCCCCTCCTTCTCCTCAGCCAATTACCGCCGACCATATTTGTCCAAAAACCTGCAATTAAGAGTAAACAAATAAGCACATATAAAAAGATGTATTTAAAAACAGGTGCGAAATAAAAAGTCATATAGCATTACATCGATTAAAAATAATCTTCATATGTGTCGGGGTTAGCCGGATCATAACTCTCATCATCACTATCAACCATTTCAATCTCAACACCATCGGAAGACGCAACCTCGTCATTAATGTCATTGCCTTCAAGGATTACTAAGTCATTATCATTTTGCACCTCATCATCCTCCTCATCAACAACCATTTCAATATCTACGTCCATTCTGATAGCTTCGGTTAAGTCTATCTCAAATCGCCCTTCTAGCCCATCTTTTTGGAAGAACTCTCCATATGTGTCCGGGTCTAAGTTGTAATATTCATCGTTAGGAACAGGTAACCTCCCGTGCGGCGATACCTTATACACAACATCCCAACCCTTAAGATGTTCTTTCGTTTGGCACGCATATGGGAGATAATACACTTGTGTGGTCTGTTGGGCCACGATATAGACATCATCTCCTGCTAAGGTGGAATCTTGTCGAATTTCGACTATCCCAAGATTATAATGTGTCCGTCTCGTCACTTGAGGGTCAAACCAATGACATTTGAATATCACTGGAGTAAGAGGTTTGGAACCATAAAAATTAAGCTCATATATTTCTTTGATTCGTCCAAAATAATCGACATTGTCAAGGCCGGGCGTAAAGACTCTAGAACACGTTGTTTTCCGATTGGGCCGACTTTTGTCGTAGTTTGTTGTGCGAAAACGGTATACATTGACGTCATACCCAGAATATTTCTTGACCCTATAAGCAAAGTCATTGGCTACTTGTCTCAACTCGGCACTCATAGACGGATCTCTTTGGCCCTGCTAGTATTCGCAAGTTAAAAGACGCTAAATTGAGTTCAAAGACGTATCTCTTTTACAAACTAAGCACGTACCTTACGTTTGAACAAGGAAATGAAATCGGGCAACCCATTTCTCGCACCCTTTCTAAGAAGAGTGTCATATTCCTGTGGAGTGGGGTCCCTTGATCGACGCCAGAATTCATGAAGGAATTGTTCCATGTATGGCGTCACCTCTTCATGGTTGGTCAATACATATAGCATGATATGCCGCCACTCTTCATGTGTCAGGGTCTTGGTGGTCGAGCCACTTGCGCTTTTGAGTTGGCCTCGAAATATGCTAAGGTTCGATTCATTGTCGCCATCATTGTAACGAGGGGGTGGATTATGCACGCTCGACAGTTTGTCACCATAATAAGTTGTTGTGAAGTTTGAGACCTCCTCTAGAATGTATACCTCTGTAATGGAAGCCTCGATTTTGCATTTATTTCTACATTTCTTTTGAATAGTCTTTAGACATCTCTCAATTGGATAGCACCAACGTCCCTGCACGGGCCCCCCATTCGTGCCTCATAGGGGAGATGAAGAATCAAATGCTGCATTGGATTGAAGAAGCCGGGTGGAAATATCTTCTCAAGCTAACACAGTAACACGGGTACCAATATTTCCAAGTCTGCAACCACGGTCTGAGATAATTCTTTTGCACAAAGCTGACAGAAGAAATAGCTCAACTCTAAAAGCGCTAGCCAGACATGCTCAGGGACATAGCCTCGAACCATCGCAGGAAGAATCCGTTCAATCCATATGTGGAAGTCATGACTCTTCATCCCTAAGACTCACATTGTAGATAAGTTCACCCCCCTACTCAGGTTAGCTGCATACCCATCAGGGAACATCAACATCTTCATCCACTGAAGTACTTCCTTCCTCTAGGCCCTGCTTAGGACGAAATCGGCCTTAGGCCTTCTCCACGTCTTTCCGCCACTTGGCGGCTTCATCTCTAGGTTTGGTCTATCACATAACGCTGCCAGATCCACTGTTGCCTTCACGTTATCCTTTGACTTATCAGGAATGTCCATAATTGTTGCCCACAGTGCCTCGACAACATTCTTTTCAGTGTGCATCACGTCAATGTTGTGTGGAAGGAGCAGGTCATCATAATAGGGGAGCCGAGTCAAGCCAGACTTATGTGTCCACATATGCTGCTCACCATATCCCACAAAACCACCTTCTGTATTGGCCACGAGCCCATCTATCTGTTGACGAATTTCGGCACCAGTCATCGTTGCAGGTGGGCGGTCTGTCACTACGACACCTTTCGTAAAGTTCTTGATGTCTAGGCGGAATGGATGGTCAGCAGGGAGAAATTGTCGATGTTTATCGAAGGACGAATATTTGCCACCCTTTTTCAACCAAATGAACCTGAGAGCTTCCTTGCAAACTGGGCATGGGAACTTACCGTGAACACACCAGGCGCAGAATAGCCCATACACCGGTAAGTCATGCATGGAGTACTGGTACCAAACATGCATTCTGAAGTTTGTCTTCGTAACTCGGTCATACGTCCATACCCCTTCCTCCTAGGCACGTACCAATTCATCGATCAAAGGCTCCATGTACACGCCCATTTTATTCCCTGGGTGTCCGAGAATTATCAACGACACAAATATATTCTGCCTTTGAAAGCACACACCAGGGGGGAGATTGATTGGGATAACAAACACGGGCCAACATGTGTACGGGGCAGCGCTCATTCCATAGGGATTGAACCCATCTGTGGCCAACACAACACGTACATTACGAGCCTCTTCGGCTTTCTCATGGTGAATGGCATCAAAGTGTTTCCATGCTTCACCATCGGATGCGTGCACCATCTTGTCAGGATTGTATCGTTTTCCATTTTTGTGCCATGTCATCTGTTTCGCGGATTCCTCTGTCATGTACAGATGCTGGAACCTCGGTATGAACGGAAGGTGTCGTAGGATTGTCAAGGGGATGTCGAGCTGCCTCTTCTGACCATCACCAGAGTCTACCTCCATGAACCTAGACGATGTACACTTGGGACAGTACTTTGCCTCCGTGTATTCTTTCCTAAATAGCACACAGCCCTTCGGACAAGCATGAATCTGCTCAGACGTCATCTTGAGTGCACGAAGGAGTTTATGTGCCTCGTACATGCTCTTTGGCAGAACATGATCATCCGGAAGCAGGCTCCCAATAACCGTCAACAAGCCATCGAATGCGTCTCTACTCATGCTGTACTGCGACTTGAACGCCATTACACGTCCAATGACATCCAGTTGAGAAACCTTTTTCTGGACGTGAAGGGGCTTCTGTGCCGCGTCGAACATGTCGTAGAACGCCTTTGCAATCGGCTCTGGCTCGTCATCCATACATCCTCCCGTGTACTGTGCCTCCTGATAGTCGTTCAACATATACGCTACCCCCGCATCCGCGTCATAATCCTTGACACGTTGTCTCAGCACCTCCTCTCTCGTATGATGCGCTTCACCATGAAATATCCACCGAGTATAGCCTGGTGTAAATCCATTCTTCCAAATATGTTCTACCATGGCCTTCTTTGGTTTTCTTTTCCGGTTGGCACATTTGCTGCACGGGCATGGGACTAGACTCGCTTCTTTAGCAGCTTCGCCATATGCCCGTTCCACGAAATCATCGGTCTTTCTAATCCATTCAGTGGTGACATCGTTCCTTCCTCTACGGCCCGTGTACATCCACTCACGGTCCTCCATCCTTTAACAGAAGCCTAGCAACAGAAAATTTCGGCAGCACCTCCCCTGCACGGGGAGGTTTCGAAATCCTGCAAATAAAAGTATTAGCACGATGGCTGACATCCACGCATAATTCAACGACTCGATGGCCGGTAATAACATATAACCATAGCCACATGGAAACTACATTTAATTTCCCAACCATACGCATACTACGTTTAACCACATATAATTAAACGCATGTAATTTCCTATATTATCAACCATATGCATATATTAAAAATTTATACCTTAGCCGGGGAGGATGGCGGAGATGGCGGGCTGTTCGGAGATGGCCGGAGCGACGACGATTGACGGAGATGGCACAGCGGGGAGGCTTGGCGGTGAATTGCCGGGTCGAGCGTGGGCAGCGACGGCGCGCGCGGGTGGCAGGGCGCGGGGTAGGGGCGAGCGGGCGGGGTAGGGGGCGCGGGGCTGGGCAACGCGACGAGCGTGGGCTGCGAGGCCGGGGGCGTGGCGCGCGCGGGGAGCGCGGCCGGGGCGGGGAGCGAGGCCAGCGGCGCGCGCGGCGAGCGGCGGCGGCGAGCGTGGGCGACGCGGCGAGCGTGGTCTGCGGGGTGGCGGGGAGCGGGGCCGGCGGTCCGGGCTGCGGCGGCGGCGCTGCGGGTGGCGGGATGAGTGAGAAGTGAGCGAGAGAGAGTAAGTGGATAAGGAGAAGAGGTTGTTATTTCCCCTCTTTGCCGAGTGCCCGCGATCTAGCACTCGGCAAAGATTTTTTAAAAATTAAAAAAAACTACTTTGTCGAGTGCCCGGATATGGAACTCGGCAAAGCTGTCTTTGCCGAGTGTCCACCGACAGGTACTCGGCAAAGCCTGGCCTTTGGGTTTTTTAAAAAATATATGCCGAGTGCCATATGGCTAGCACTCGGCAAAGGTTTTTTTTGCCTAGTGTCATTCCTAGACACTCGGCAAAGTACATTTTTATTTTGTTTATTTTCCCAACCAAACTTTTTATGTTATGTTCCAACACTATGTAGACCCACATGTACCATTTGTGGACAATTATAACAGAGTTTTCAATCGGTAGGAGATTTATTTCGTTTATTTGAATTTCTTCAAAAATTCAGATTTAAACTGCGAGTCACTCGAAACTTGGAAAACCGTGCGTGAAAAAATGATATCCATGCTACTTAGCACAAGTTACGACCGATTCCAGGAGCGGACCGGAAACTTCGAGCAACATGCTCACTAAACATGGCCGTGAACTTGCCATCCACATGTTTAAAAATTGTATAAAACACAAACAAAGTCAGGAAATCATGAAACTTGTCCACGTGTCATGATATCATATGTAGAGGCTGTGAAAAAAATTGAGAAAGTTTCGAAAAAGCTGTGACGTATTATGTGTAGAAACCTAGGAGAACTACATTGAAACTTTATGATTTCATGTGTAGTTCTCCTAGGTTTCTACACATAGTACGTCTCAACTTTCACGAAACTTTCTCAAATTTTTATCACAGCATCTAGATATGATATCATGACACGTGGACAAGTTTCATATTTTTCTGACTTTGTTTGTATTTTATACAATTTTTAAACATGTGGATGGCAAGTTCACGACCATGTTTAGTGAGCATGTTGCTCGAAGTTTCCAGTCCGCTCTTGGAATCGGTCGTAATTTGTGCTAAGTAGCATGAATATCATTTTTTCACGCACGGTTTTCCAAGTTTCGAGTGACCTGCAGTTCAAATCTGAATTTTTCGAAGAAATTCAAATAAACAAAATAAATCTACTACCGATTGAAAACTCTGTTATAATTGTCCACAAATGATACATGTAGGTCTACATAGTGTAGTAACATACCACAAAAAGTTTAGTAGACAAACTAGAAAAAAATAAAAATATACTTTGCCGAGTGTCCACAGAAGACACTCGGTAAAGAGGTCTTTGCCGAATGCCAAATAATTAGCACTCGGCAAAGAACCCACTTTGCCGAGTGCCGACCCTCGGCACTCGGCAAAGGCTGACGGCCGTCAACTTTGGAACGGGCGCTGACGGCTCTTTGCCGAGAGCCGCCTTTGCCGAGTGTTAGCCACTCGGCAAAATAGTCTTTGCCGAGAGTTTTTCAGTGCCGAGTGTCCTACACTCGGTAAACCAGCTCGTTACCGAGAGCAGGTGTTCGCCGAGTGCGGCTCTCGGCAAAGCTTCCTTTGCCGAGTGCCCGACAAAAGGCACTCGGTAAAGCTTTCGGCACTCGGCAAAGTCCCGTATTCCGGTAGTGCTGGTCCGCATTTCATACAGAGGCATGAGACGTCGTTTAGATCATTTGATTTGGATTTCATTCTAATAATAATCGTAATTTAGCACGGAAAATTAAACTAATATAATTTTATGTGAAATGTATTTTTATAGTATTGTTGCCTATGAAAGAGATATTTATGTACATTTCTACTATAGGATAGCGAGCCGAAGAGAATGTTATAAGTTACGAAGTAAAATCATAGCATGGGGTGTTACCAAGATGTAGCCAATATGACCTTCTATAAGCCAACTTTTGCCAGTTTTGATGGTTGAAGTGACAATATATAGTCATTAGAACCTGTCACGTACACCTATGCAGGTCCTAACAATGCAAATTAATTAAGAAGATGACATGAAGTTGGAATGGAGATACAAGTCAAAGCAGCAAGTGACGGAAGAAAAATGCAAGCATCAGCAAATGCTGCAAATCCGATCAGAATCAGATTACACAATCAGGGGGTGTATACTTGATTTCAATCATCTGAAGTTATCAAAATCATGGCAACACAAGTTGAATATCAAGACCTTTGTCCTCTGATATAATAGTTCTCCAAAGTGTTAGAACTTAACAAAGGGCGAAAGTTTAAAAAGAGAAGCATAAATGAGACAACTAGACGGTTGTCCGTGCGTTGCGACGGATCACAACAATACCCATGTAAATTATCCATAAAAAAGATCTCAAGATTTTTTATTGATTGCCTCCGCTCTCCGCATATTTTTTTGATTTGACTAATTGATGTTGTTGTTTACTCCATTCAATATGTCTTGGTACAACACGTCCAATAAAGAGAACGATTAGAAGAGAGTTCACAACGACTGACCGGACGAACAGAGATTATAGAATGACATAATTCTACCATACAGAGACCAAATAAGAGAAAATTTGTAAGCTCAAGTTTCTAGAATAAGTCACACGAACTCAAACTTATAAAAAGATAGATCAAAATATGGAGTGCTTGCTAAATTCAGACATCAATAAAAATTGGATGTGCTCCATACTAATTATGGTACTTCGTATCAATTACTAACATTTAAAACCAACAAATAACCTTTCATTTTACTGTTAGCAAGAAAATTCATTGCTGCTCCATCCAATTCGGGAACCTCAAACATCATAGAGTCCATTGCGCCAATGTGGTCTCAGAAACGACCTAATGCATGCAAGAGCCAAGAACATAAGGAACGAGCACCTTGTGGTAGTGCCTGCATGGATCTCGAAATGCTAACACATATTTTGCAGGATCCATGAGCCATCATCAAAATAACACAAACCATGTGCAGATAATAAATAAAGTATTAACACACCCAAATTAGGTTCAGTCCTTAGCACAACAAAAAACTAACACCCAAAACAATAGAGGAACAACACACTAATTTTTGCAATGACAGAAGGATGGGAGACAGGTACATAGAAGTGGTAGAAGTATACTGAGTCGACAAAATGGTAAGGGAAAGGCCATGTAGACAGGCAATGTCGAGCCATCGAATGGGTACCATGGGTAGCAAAGCAGGGACCCCCATCCCTCGCCTCCCCAACTTCCAAGGTTTTGTAGAGCAGGAAGGGAAGGGAAGAGGCGGCATACCTGTTTGTTGCCGGAGAAGGACACGACGAAGATCTGGGCATCTGGAGGCGACATAGGTAGTATACCGCTAGATACATATAGGGAGAGAGCATGCAAGCGGAGAAAGAAGCATAGCCGGAGTAGCTCCAAACCGAGAGGCACCCGCACCAGGCGTCAGTCTGAGAAGGGCGAGAGAATACGAGTGCCTTCCCAGCCCTGGACCCACCGAGGCGACACAACACCACCACCAACTTCGTAGCATATACCGACTGCTGTCGCGCTACGGGCCTTGGTTGTACAATATCTCAGACCTGAAGTCCTCATCGCCAAGATAACCTAAGCGTGGCAAGCGCCACCGTGTCCTTCTCGGCGGCACGCACGTAGAAAGGCCAGGAGCAAGACCGACTCGCCCCGTACGACCGTGGGCGGAGCAACATGTTGGGGAGGAAGAACAGGGTGAAGGCCGGAAGACGAACGAGATGTCTGACAACGGCGAAAACAACGGTGCGCGCATGCTGTGAAACATCCTCGTGGATGTGCAATAACCACTGCGCGGGTCGATGTCGAGGCTAGTGTCGAACGAATACGGGGAGAAGGCGCCTACTCCCACGCCCTCTGCCAAGAATGTGGTGGCGCGGAGGCGGAGGCATGAGGTGAGCGAGAAAAGAAGAAGGATGGCGAACAAGGTGGCGGCAACTGATGCGAGGACCATCATTATCGTGCAGAGGTATAGATGGTCAAATGTGTCGTGTCTGGCAGGGCGGCCGAGACACGACCCATTTAATAGTGCTTGGGTCAGCCCGACACGAGGATCGTGCCGTGCTTGGGCCGTAGCCTCAACCCGTAGTGCTGGCCCGACCCCGCACGATTATATTTTTTATTTTACAAAAAATCGTATATACATACGTACAATTTATATTCAATATTAAAAATACCTAAGCATGATGTTATACTGGTTAGACAGCTTCACCTAGTATCTCTCGCCCTTCTTCCATCAGGGAATGAGTTCAAACCCCACCTCCTACACCGTTTTTAATATTTTACGCTGATTTAACCAAATGGCTCGATGGGCTAACGGGTTGGCACAACATGATCAGTAGGCCAGCGTGACGTGCCTGGGCCGAAGCTGCAGCCCACGAGCGTCGGGCCTAGCGGACCTGTGCCGGGCCACCGTTTAGCCATCTATATGCGTGGCTTGGGACATGGAGGTTTGTTGCGCGGAGGGGACGGGGCGTCCAACAGGTTAATTTGAAATAGATGTGGGTGGTTATTTGCAAAAAGATGACGCGGAACGACCGTTGAAACTGGTGCTTTAATATAATAGAGATAGAGATATGAAAAAGAAATTACGAAGCTCTATATGGAACTCATCGTATATGCTTTAACATTTTATTCCATATTCCCTTTCATTAAACGATTACAAGTGTACCTTTGGCTTTACAAGAATAAGAACTCGAAGATAATTTTGAAAGCTGAACGAGTGAGAGTTCTTCGCCCCTAAAAAGGATACTTTATGCATGACACTGTTCATCTATTTATAGGGAAGATGAACCACCTTTGTACAAAATTACAAACATGTCTATAACGTTTATACATTCGGTTTACAAACAACACAAGGGTATCATCGTCTTTTCTCTATCATCTTATCGCTAGAATCTTCCTCTTTCGCCTTGTTGCCCACCGATGACCTTGGATTTTGTGTATAAATAGAATAAATTGTATGGTATTTGTCATGCTATTCACCTTTTTGTTGCTAGATTGGGTAGTGCTTTAAGCCGAAGTTTATTACTCAAAGTTGTGCTTGTTTTATCTTTAGTTGTTTTCTGGTTTCAGACTAAAATGGCTGAGGGCAACAAGAGTGAGGAGCTCGCGTTTGCTAGGTTTCGAGAGGCCATGGAGAAGAGTAATACTGCAAAGATTTATGATGAAACATTGGCCAGACTGTCAAACGACTCCAAGCATAGCGAGGACTTTGATTTTGAGGGGGGATGCTGATGATGCCGAAGAGCGACCCTGGAAACCAAGCCATGTCAACTTTAGGAAATTAACTCTGAAGAAAGGACATATTGAAGTTATGAAAGGTAAGTATTTCCATGATGTTTCCATAGTGTGGCCTGGTGGGGAACTACCGTTCCTCTTCCTGAGAAGGATGAGGTAGTTGTTTATCAAAGCTTTCCGAAGGCTAGGTTACACTTTTCTCTTCACAAAAGGTTGGTCGATGTTCTAAAAAGGATCGAAATATACCTTCATCAACTTACTCCCAAAGCTCTATTAAGATTGGGATTTTCATCTGGGCAGTAAGGAGCCAGAGTTTGGAGCCAAATGTTGACTGTTTTTGCAACATCCATGAGCTTTTTTATCAAACAAAAGCTACTAAAAAAGAGCAGTACCATAACTACTTTGGTTGTTATACCTTCGTATATCGGTCAGATGTCAGACGCCCTATCCCAACTTTTCAATAGAAGTGGCCAGGTTCGTGAATGAAATAATGGTTCTATGCAAAAAATAATTTGGACAAGAGGGAGGACATTAAGGGTATAATTCAGTGGCCTATCAGATCTTGCTTTGGCATAAAAAGTGAAATGGAAATGGCCTCAACATTTCCTATAATCGATTTTGGTGTTTGACGACCATCACAAACCTTATGGACTAACTAGTTTGTCTAGTTGATCTTTTCTCAGGTGCATAAAGTTCATATACACATATAAAGAAAAAGACCTTGGGGGCAATTCTACAACTTTAGGGCAAAACAGACTTGCACCAGCCTGTGGTGCACCGGACAGTGTCCGGTTCCCAGGCTGGGGCACCTAGCGAACTGGCTGCTCTCAAGAACTTTCACCGCTCCTCGACTAAAATTCACCGGACTGTTCGGTATGCATCAGACTGTCCTGTGAGCCCACGAAGCAATGGTCGACTTCGCCAATGGTTGACTGCGGTTGACTGCGCTGTAGTTTGAAGTGTCAGAAGGTCAGAGACAGTCTGCGACGTCAGGTTGCACCGGATTATCTGGTGTGCCACCGGACTGTCCGGTGCACCACAAGGACAGATGACTTCAACGGTCAACTGCTCCAAACCCTAACGATCAACTGACGTGGCACGCACCGGACAATGAACAGTGGAGTGTCCGGTGCGCAGCGGACTGTCCGGTGTGCCTGTCGACAAACAGAACAACCAACGACTAGAATAGTGGTTGGAGCTATAAATACCCCCAACCACCACCATTCAAGTCATCCAAGCTTTCCACTCTCTACACTCAATACAAGAGAAAAGAATACACTCCAAAGACACATTCAAAGCCTTCAATCCTCTCCAAGTGCCACAATCAAGTCAAGTGATCAAAAGTGTTTAGTGACTTGAGAGAGGGCGATTTGTGTTTCAATTGTTGCTCTTGTTGCTTGGCTGCTTTCTTCTTCTCCTTCTAATCTTTCCAAGTGTTTTGTAAAGCAAGCAAGAGACACCTAATTGTGTGCTGACCCTTGCGGGGTCTTAGTGACCTGTGAGATTAAGAAGAAGCACTCGACCGGTCAACGGGGAGTAGGTTCTTTGGAACCGAACCTCGGGAAACAAATTGTCGTGTCCATTTGTGTTGATCTTCACTATTCGATTTGTTTCTTCCCTCTCCCATCTCACTAAAAGTTCTCTTGCTCACATTGTGTTGAGTTAGCTCCCAAAGTTATCTGCATTGATTGAGCAACTCATAGCAAGAAGAACTATCTTCTGCACTCCCAATTCACCATTCTTTATTTCTAACCGTAACCTCGGTGAAGTGCGTGTTCCAAGTTTATAATTTTCAGGTTTCTCCTATTCACCCCCCTCTAGGCGACTTTTAAAAAGGCTAGCTATTATGAAGACAGAAGAATCCCAAGCCTGCTTGGTAGCGTTTAACCCGTGTGCAGTTACATTTGCACAAGAGATTTGGTCCAAGAGCATATAGCTTTTAAAGTTTGGCCCCTTATCACTAAATAGGAAATGCCAAAGGAGACTGAGGACAGATCAAGCCAGAGTGCTGGAAAAGGTGGTTTAGTATATCTGAAATACACATATCGATACAGAGACCAATTTGGTGAACCTTATGATGAATGGCTTGAAGCTATCGAGGCAACTTGTGATGAAATATTGGGGACTTACACAAAGGTTGAAGACAAAGCCATGAATACTATGTTTGGTGCTCGAGGAAATATAAGGTTAAACAAGGTGTTTGATGTATTGGTTTTATCTATCCTGATTACTTCTTCCATGTAAAAGGGAAGGGTCAAAAAAGAAAAGGCGCTCTAAAATCTCCTTCAGTTGATCCGAAGCAGAAAAGAGTGAAGATTTTGGCAAATCAGCCAAAATCATACTATATTGAAAGGGCGGCAGTGATACCTACACTTTCGACCGCGGCGGCGGATGAGATTAAGGTTCTGTCTCCGAAGGATGACTCTTTAGTTATTTCAAAGGTAGAAGACCTTGATTTCTACTCTGATTGTTTTGGTTTTTATCAAAATTTTTATTTTAGTTTTAAAATTTTAATACAAGAAACGAAAAAGTCTAAGAGAAGGAGGTTACTAAAGTTCCAATCCAGGACAAAGTATCCCAAGCTAGAGTGGGGCCGAAGATGTTGAGCAGCGCGCAAGACCAACCGAAGCTAGAAACTATTGCAACAGGGACCCCTCGAAAGGGTAAAAGAATGGCTAATGTGCTGAAGGCTATTTTGAGGCCTACAAAGATGGCTTCGCCCGCAACGCTGAAGATTACCGAAAGTCCTCTCGGCGCACCTGTCACCAAAAATTTGATTACTGAACTGAAAGTGGCTACCAGCGTAGAGGCTTCTCTTGACGAACATATGGGAGGAAGCAAGGATGTCATGGCCAATTACTTTTATGTAGCTCTAACTAGGTCTATTTCGTCCTGGCTCATGAATCTTTCCCCTAACTCCATCAGTTCATGGGAGGAGCTTTGTCAATAATTTATTGCTAATCTCGATGGATCTTGTCGTTAACTCAATGTCAACGTCGATCTCCATGTTGTCCTACATAGCCTGGCAAATCACTGCACACTTCAATCCAACGGTTAAGCCAGATTTTATCATCATCACCATTAAACAGGGGGTGTACGACAAAAAAATGTTGGAGAAGCTAGTCACCCGCGTCATCCATGGTGTCGTGGACATCTTCTCCATCGTTGCCAAATGCGCCAGGGCCGACAAGGGTGGGCCTAGCACACACCACGTGCGTCTAGTTGGGCCTCAACAACACATGATCTTTGTGTAGGCCGGCTCACAAAAAGAAGAAGGGCAAGCGGCTCGCTGTTGTTGCTGCTCCTGTCCTAGATAGGGACAGGACTTGCAACATCGACATGTGTCCGTTGTGGCCTCACTAGCAGGGCCCTAAGAAGTAGCAAGCTGGGAAGAAAGGCTTTTGCCTAGTCCTGAATACTTAGGATGGAAATTTAACCCACAAACATAAAACCCGATGGGTACCCGACCTGATGGGTGCAGGTACGGGAGAAGATTTTGACCCACGGGTGCAACCCGCACCTGACCTGAAGTTTCGTGGGTGTGGGTGATGGTTTCTATTTCAACCCGCGGGTGACCCGCACCCGACCCGAAATTTCATTTATTCATTATTTTGTGCAATAATGATTAAGATACTATAGTAATTATTTTGAATAAGTAACTTGGCTAATAATTTATGAAGTGTTTTGTTGTTGCACAATATGAGAAGGCTTAAAATATATAGATATAACTCAATTCTTGCTGGTATTTAATTGCTTATAGCTGAATTATTGTTTAGAAGTGTATAATGAGTAAAAACCCACGGGTGAACCAAAACCCGATGGGTTTGGGTGCGGGTTTGGAATGACACCCGCAGGTGTGATCGCGGGCGGGTTTCAGTAGATCTCACGGGTGTGATGACGGCCGGGATTACGCTCCACCTGACTCGAACCCAACCGATTGTCATCCCTACTCAACAGAAGCGCCCATGATATCTTCAATTTTCATGTGGTTTAGGACCTCATCTAGCAACACAACAAGCAGCCCCCTCAACCATGTGCTCCTTGGAAAGACCCGCATATGGAGAGCTCAGCCCCTGGTGGGTTGACGATGCTAGCCCCAATCGAGGACCTCGACTTATAGGAGGCCTTTTACACCATGGTCATCATCTTCGGTGGTATAGCTAGCCTGGTCTCCAAGTGGGCTATCAAGACGTTACACTGGGACATCGCTGTTGTTGCCCCGAAGCCACATGGGTCTAGGCCTCTAAAATTAGCATCCACTCGAATTACCTTTGATTCTTTTGACTATCCTGACAACATGGCTAGGGCCAAAATCCTTCCTATCATCATATCCTCGATGGTTGCCAACATCAAGTTGCACGGGGTCCTCATCGACGGTAGTGCGGGCCTCAACGGCTTCATCAACTACGTGTTTGACCAGCTACCTATTCGCTACAATCGACTGACTTATGGGTGCCCCATCTCAAAGATCTCCCCGAGCAACGTCCACTCAGTGGGACATGTTTTGTTTCCAGTGACCATTGGCACCGCCAATATGTTCCACATGAAGTACGTCAACTTCAACATCGCTAAGCTCTACCTCCCCTACAATGCCATCATCAAGCGCCCCATGCTCTACAAATTCATGGTGTCTACCCATGATGAGTATCTAGTCCTCAACATAGCTTGGCCGACTAGGGTCATCTCTATCACAATCGACTGACTTGATGCCATCGACATCCTGGAGAGTCTTTAGGCCATTTCCTAGGAAATCTCGATGGTCGACACTATGAGTTGGACCTCCTTCCTTAGGTGCCACCGTTCGCATAATTGTAGCCACTATACGGTAGGAGGGGGATCCCTCCTTCTCGTCCCATAATCTAGCAACTGTCTCACAAGTGGCACTCTACCACACCTCCTCTGGCTCCCAGACCTTTGATACCATGGATATCGTGACTATAGTCTAGACCAAAGCGAACACCTTTCAAATTGCGTGCATCGAGGGCTTCTTAGGGGCCAAATAAGAACTCATGCTCATCACTTTCTTCTAGGCTAACATCAACATGTTTGCCTAGAAACCTTTCGACGTGCCCGCGGTCCCTAGGGCGGTGATCAAGCATCGGTTGTCCGTCTTCCCAATGTGTGGCTAGTAAAGCAAAAGGTGCGGAACAAGTATGTAAAACAACAGGATTTCATTCTCCAGAAGATCGATAGGCTTCTTGCCACATGATTCATGCACCTAGTCTAGCACTTCGAGTGGATAGCCAACCTCGTCATTGTTCCCAAGGCCGACAACAAACTCTCATGTGCATTAACTACATCGACCTTATTAAAGCATGCCTGAAAACCCCTATCTCTCCTTCGCACAGACCGTATAGTGGACTCTACCTTCGGGTGTGATGTCCTTTCTTTTGTAGATGCATATTCTGGGTTCCACCAGATCTACATGGTTGAGAGTATGAGGTGAAAACCATTTTGATCACCCCTTGGGGTTGTTCTATTATATTCACATGCCTTATGGTCTAAAGAATGACTTGTCTTCTTTTGTCTGTGTTATATTTTCATCACCAGGCTTGGAGCCATTGATGAAGGATGTAATTAGCAAAGGAGTGAATATCTTATTTATTGGCATTAATATTTCATGGCTAGAACTCTTGGGTGTGACATGTTGTCAATGGTCCTACTCGACCGAGGGGTAGTGGGGTGCTAACGCGATGGTCATTCCCCCCCAACAATCTTTTATATATTAGAAACCAAAATAGTACCTTGTGTTTGGGCTATCCAAATGATTTCCAAATTCTTTGGAATCCCTCATGCACTTGGGTGTGACCCATTAAGGCTCTATAAGATTTTGAGGATAGAAAACTCCTAGATCCCAATTGGTAACTCCATATGTCATTTCCATTATTGGGATCATGTTCCTCCATGAGAACAGTAGTAGTTACTTGCACCTAGGCAAAGGTAGATTTTGATAGAGGCAAATGATATAGATGAGATATTGAATCTTTGGAGAAAACCTTGTTTACTGAAAGGGTTATCTTTTACAAAGGAGTATAGTTCAGGAAATTTGATTTCTAGAATCTTAGGGCACCGGTGATCTTCCCGTGACAAGCGAACTTTTCCATTCTCTATTTTCACCTCTATCAAATCCTTATACTTGATCAAGTTTATAAGTTTTCTCTCCACTAAAATAACCCTTATTTCTATGACTTAGCAATCTCCCATTTGGTACAGTTTTTTTGAGACAATGTTGACCTAAGGAATGCATAATATTTTGAAGATTTTGTGTAGGTCTTTAATCACCAAAGCATTTTCATGACTTTTGTGGTTTACAACTCTAATGGCTCCTTCTTTTAAAAGTATTCAAATGGAAGGTAGGAAGAGATGAGAAAATTGCATTTGTCGGTTCCAACCTGCAAGCTTGAGTAACAACAGGTGAAACACTAGCTATTCTACTTTCACATTTGTTAACCAATGGCAAAAAAATTGTTCTACCTTTGTTCAATTGTTCTTGTGATCCCAAATGGTAACCCTGTCCTTGTTATGTGCTCTATCTTTCTTCAAAGATGTTAATGGGGGCCATCATATATTCCATGTACTTTATCTCTAGGATCGTAAACTTAGAGAAACTATGTAGGATTGAGTTGAGGAAGAAAAGATTCATAGCATCCCACACTATGATGATAAATGTATTCATCAATATATTGTATGATAAGGAAATTAAATAAAATTTGCACAGCGATTGGCAAATCCAGAAGCCTAGTATCCATAGCTATGTTGATTGTGCATTGTAGAATATCTGCTGCTAGAACAAATAAGGGAGGTCATAGGGGTCACCTTGTCTTGCACCTTGCTTGAAGTGAAATGTTTTACAAGGTACACTATTTACAAAGACAACACATGTGCCTAATGAAGAAATTAATTGAATCTAGCCAATACATGTTTGTTCAAAAACCATAGCATCCATTAATCTTATGAATGTCTGGTGCTTCACCTGGTCAATATGATGATCTCTTTCTTTGAATGATGGCATATATAGATGCAATTATTCAAGTGGCAAGCTAAGCATTCTTAAATTGTTCTTGACTTAATGAGCCCATTCTGATTTTTGTGAACCAGACTTGGTATCAGATTGATTGAAGCCTGCTTTCCAAGAGCTTTGCAATTAATTTGATTTACAAATTTAGCAAGGAAACTAGCCAAACTTTGAAATACTGCTTGCCCCATATACATTTGGGGTTATAGTGATATAAGAAGAGTTTATACCCACTAGTACAGAAATGGTTTTTGGTTAACTATTTTTTCTGCTCTTGGTTTATAAAGTGCGGGCATCAATCCCATGGTGATAAATCGTTAGTGTAGATGCTCCTACATTGACGACGTGTACATACAAACATGAACTAATATGTTCATCAATTGCGCAAGCAAATCAAACAGCGACATCAAATCGGTTAAAACCATTCACCATATATTTCCCCCACCCTAAAAAAGGGCCTTTGAGGGGATTTTTTTTCTCTCCAACCATTTGCCGCAAGGTCCCCCATATAAGGGGAGAGGAAACTGTTACAGAAATAGATATTTTCAGTTTTAATTTAATCCAGAAAATCACAGTGATGTATGTGACGACATGTATGTGCATATGCGTATCACTACTCACATAAACAGTAGACAACAGTAAAATATGCACAAATACTAAGAACAAAGTGTACCCTGCAGAGAGACCGATGCTCAAGGCATCAGTGGCTCCATTCACACGAGACATCTCGTGTGTATGTTCGATGTAGTCGTACGCAGTCGATGCAGGCAGATGTACGCAGTGCAGCCCCTCGAACGGCGCCGGCGACGATGAACTTGATTAGTGTTGGTCAAGCAGACGAAGCGAGCAGTCGCGAGTACACTCCCCAAAAACCTGATCATCCGCATACCCGTGCAAGTGTCGCTCTGCGGACGTCAATTTCGGAGGCTTGCTCTCCCACACTCTCTGAACTCATAGAAGGTGGGACGGGGATGGGATGTACGCAACGCGTCTAAGAATGTTTGTATGTGTGTTCTCTCGTAACTAGAAGCAACCTCTCACCTCCTCCGTATATATACACACATAGAGGGAGGACAACAGACAGTAACGGTCACCATCAGAGCTACCGTTACAACTAGCCAGAAACTAACGTCATCAGTGACGGTAGTTAATAGCTGACAGCTATTACAGCTCGTCCATTACCATAACACATGAAACGGCCAGTAACGTATGACAGTAATGGACGGTCATCACTCTAGGAAAAATGCGCAACCGTTAGGAAGGAATATTCGAACCAAGGTCCGATCTGCCTCGGCCCGGCCGGCGGCGTGCGCGTGTGGCAGTCCTTCATCCTTTTCTCATCTTCTCGATAGATGCACCAATGGCCCACTTATTTAAGTTGATTGAATTGTCCCTTGAACTTTCGGTATGGTACTAAAGTACTAGTACACCGTAGCATTAAAGTGAGCCTTTAGCATTGACTATAATTGGATATTAATTTGGGCCAGACCCACAGTAATTCAACAATCCCCACCAAATGCCAAGTCACACTAAAATGCTATCATAATCTCAAACGTTTGATATGTTGGTGTTTCGATGGAGACTGTTAAGTTGAACATCCACCTAGAATCTAGATTACACTTGACCACAACTGCACAATGGACTAGGCCTTGAATTGGTAGTTTTGCGTGGAATAAGTTTCTTCTAAACTCTTTACCAGTACTAGATTAGCGAGCGCATTCTCTTTGGTTGGAGCATATAAGTCAAACTCCATAGCCTTTCATGGGTATCTAGAGACCACCCAGATCTCATAAACTGTGACTAGCAGTTAACCCATATAGGTATGTTCCTCTAAAGATGTTCTGTAGGACAAACATCTTTGCTTCACAAAGCCACTTGGAACATATTAAGGTGTAAACACCAACCTACCTTACAGAAAGGAAAGATGTGCATCTGAAATGAACCTTATTAAGGGTCTTTCCTCTCAGTCTACCACTAGCTTGTTTCACCATTCTAATTCATGGGATCTCCGATCACATAGAACATGTTACCACCATGATAAACTTTAGGTGGGTCTCAAGCCATCTCACTCGATGCACTATCTATCACACTATGTGATAGCCCCTTAGTAAATTGATCTGCCAGATTTTTAGAGTATGGACATAGTCCAACGCTATTACTCCAGAGTTTCTCAATTTCCTGATAGATGTTAAACGTCTCTTTATGTGCCTTGTTGACTTCATATTATCCTTAGAACTGTTTATCTTGATTATCACTGTCGGCGTTTCGACCCCGGGGGTCCCTGGACCGACGAGTAAATTGTCGCTGCGTGTCCCAGCCCAGATGGGTCGGCGCGAGACGGGACACAAAGGGGGGAGAACAGTAAGGGGGAAACCGCGACCTTCGTGTTGTCCTGCGCCCAGGGCGGATGGATGCGCTTGCAGTAGGGGGTCACAAGCGTTCGCGTGGGAGAGAAGAGAGAGGGCGAGAGCCTTATGCGTCGGCCCGTTCTCCCGAGCGGCCAACCTTCTCGTACGAGAGCCCTGGACCTTCCTTTTATAGGCATAAGGAGAGGGTCCAGGTGTATAATGGGGGGTGTAGCAGTGTGCTAACGTGTCTAGCAGAGAGGAGCTAGAGCCCTAAGTACATGCCGTCGTGGCAATCAGAGAGGTTTTGGCACCCTGTTCATGTGATGTCGTGGCCATCGGAGGAGCGCTTGGGCCCTGTGGAAGGACAGCTGTCGGGGCTGTCGAATCCTTGCTGACGTCTCCTTGCTTCCGTAAGGGGCTGAGAGCCGCCGTCGTCATGGAGCACGCGGGGCGCCATCATTATTTGTTCACCGGGGCGAGCCAGATGGGACACCGGTCTTGTTTCCCGTAGCCTGAGCTAGCTAGGGGTAGGGTAATGATGCCCCCCCCCCCGTGACGTGGTCGGTCCGAGCCCTAGGTCGGGCGAGGCGAAGGCTCCTCCGAGGTCGAGGTCGAGTCCGTCTTCTGAGGTCAAGGCTGAGTCCGAGCCCTAGGGTCGGGCGAGGCAGAGTCCGTCTTCCGAGGTCGAGGTCGAGTCCGAGCCCTGGGTCGGGCGAGGCGGAGACCGTCTTCCGAGGCCGAGGCTGTGTCCGAGCCCTGGGGTCGGGCGAGGCGGAGTCCGTCGTCCAGCGTCGAGGTTGAGTCCGAGCCCTAGGGTCGGGCGAGGCGGAGACCGTCTTCCGAGGCCGAGGCCGTGTCCGATCCCTGGGGTCGGGCGAGGCGGAGCTTCCTATGGCGCCTGAGGCTGGACTTAGCTGCTATCAGCCTCACTCTGTCGAGTGGCACAGCAGTCGGAGCGACGCAGGCGGCGCTGTTTTCTTGTCAGGTCGGTCAGTGGAGCGGCGAAGTGACTGCGGTCACTTCGGCTCTGTCGACTGAAGAGAGCGCGTCAGGATAAGGTGTCAGGCGATCCTTGCATTAAATGCTCCTGCGATACGGTCGGTTGGCGTGGCGATCTGGCCAAGGTTGCTTCTCTGCGAAGACTGGGCCTCGGGCGAGCCGAAGGTGTGTCCGTTGCTTGAGGGGGCCCTCGTGCGAGACGTAAATCCTCCGGGGTCGGCTGCCTTTGCCCGAGGCTGGGCTCGGGTGAGGCGAGATCGTGTCCCTTGAGTGGGCTGAGCCTTGACCTTAATCGCGCCCATCAGGCCTTTGCAGCTTTGTGCTGATGGGGGTTACCAGCTGAGATTAGGAGTCTTGGGGGTACCCCTAATTATGGTCCCCGACAGTAGCCCCCGAGCCTCGAAGGGAGTGTTGATACTCGCTTGGAGGCTTTTGTCGCACTTTTTTGCAAGGGGACCGGACTTTCTCGGTTGCGTTTCGTTCCGGTGGGTGCGCGCGAGCGCACCCGCCGGGTGTAGCCCCTGAGGCCTCGGAGGAGTGGTTTGACTCCTTTGAGGTCTTAGCGCGTTTCGTGATGCTTCGGCCGGTCTGGTTGTTCCCTCATGCGAACTGGCCGTAGCCCGGGTGCATAGTCGAGTCCCAAGTTCTCGGGCTGGTATGTTGACGCTGTCAACGGTTTGGGCGGAGCCGGGTTTGCGAGAGCAGCTCCCGAGCCTCCGCACAGAGCGAGAGGACAGTCAAGGACAGACTCGGCTTTTTTCATAAGCCCCTGCGTCGCCTTTCCGCAAGGAGGAGGGGGAAAGCGCCATGTTGCCCTCGGAGGGCGTCGAACATGGTGTCTCCAGTGAGTTACTAACGGGTAATCCGAGTGGACGCCCGTGCCCCATTTGTTAGGGGTCGGCTAGTGGCCCGGAGGCGCGCTCCAAAAGTACCTGCGGGTGATTCGCCGGACCCGGTCCCCCTTTTGACGGGGTCCGAGGGCTCGATGCCTCCCTCTGGTGGGATTCCGTTACAAAATCGTTCTCGTCGGTCTCAGAAATGTCCTAGGGTACCTCGGGAGCGTAGCCCGAGCCTTGGTTATGTATCGAACGTACCCAGGGCCATCCCTCGCTCTGCGTGCTCTGAGGCGGCTGTCGAACCCTTCGGGGGCCATCCTACGAACCCCTGATCAGTAGTGGGCGCGGAGCCCGAGTGGCCTGAGGCGGCCGTTCAACCCTTCCGTGGGGCCAGCCTTCGAACCTCTGACCAGTAGTGGGCGCGGAGCCCGAGTGCTCTGAGGCGGCTGTTGAACCCTTCCGAGGGCCAGTCTTCGAACCTCTGATCAGTAGGGGGGCTCGGGGCCCGCTTCCTTCGCGGAGAAGGATCCCTTTCGGAGTGTCCCCTTTCCCGGTCCCTGTGGCAAGAGAGAGAAAGAGGAAGTGGAAAAGGATACGAAATCGAATGACGTGGCGCACCTTTTTTGACGCGGTCATTATGGTGGAGGTGAAGCGTCGCCTGCTTCCCCTGCCAAAGGTGCCGCCTGTCCTGCCGCAGAGTTAATGCGACGGGACGAGTGGTTCGCGGGGCAGCCGTTGTGCGTGCGCGAGTCGTTCGAGGAACGGGCGTCTCGCTTTTGAGTTTTGAATCTCGCGGTGGGTTCGGGCGAAGTGTTGAACGGGTCTCGCCTGGGCCTTTATATATTCGGGAGAGGGACCGGTGACGGTTCTTTACTCTGCCGCTCGCCTCCCACTTAGGTTTCGCAACCCGAGGGAATAGCCAGAGAAAGGAAACCGCGCACCTTGTCCTCTCCGTCGCCACCTCTTCTGCTTGGTGATGGCCGACCATGTGGCCGTTGTTTCGCCGCGCGACCCGTGGCCTTTCTCCACCGTCACGGTGGATGATCTGGAGGCCCTTGTTGCTGATGGTTTGCTTCGCCCTCTCTTCGGTGACTCGCAGCCGGAGTGGATGGCCCCTCCGAGCGGAGTCGTCCCGTCCCCGCCGTCGGCGTATGTGCTTAGCTTCGTCTCCTTTCACGAGCGGGGGTTCGGAGTGCCGGCAAGTCGTTTTATGCGGGCGATTCTGCACGTCTACGGGGTGGAGCTGCACAATCTCAGTCCCAACTCCATCTCGCAAGCAGCCATCTTCGTGGCGGTTTGTGAAGGATATTTGGGGATTGCCCCCCACTGGGACCTGTGGACCCATCTCTTTTCCACGGAGCTTTTTGCCTCGTCGATGGGGGAAAGAAGAGTTCGCATGGCGGTGCGGGCCGATGGCTGCATCCTCCAGTTGAGGCAGGCGCGGGCGCTGCAGTACATCCCTGCCGTCCTCGCGTCTTCGAACAAAGGGTGGCAGCTCCAGTGGTTTTATCTCTGAAATGACGACGGGAGGCTCCCATCGTTTTCTCAATGAGTGGTGACCACCGTCGCCGATAACTGGCGCTACAGGGCCCCGCACGAGAGACAGAAGAATCTCCAGCCCTTTTTGAAGGCCTTGGAGGAGCTGCGAGAAGGAGGGCTCACCGTCGCGGGGGTGGTTGCCGCCATTCATCGCCGGAGGGTGCTCCCCTTGACAGAGCGGCGGCTGCCGCTTTGGGAGATGACGTCGAGGGTCGACTTGGAGGGTTTGCAGATGTCCTCGGACCCCCTTCCCGCCGACGACCTCCACAGGCGGGTAGCCGGCACGGTAGAGAAGTTAGACGCCGGCGCCTTTTCCCAGCTCTCGATGCGTCCCGATCGTGGGTGTGTGTCCCTGATGAGTGTCCACTCCTTCTTCCTTCTTGTGTCAGATTGCCCTTGGTTCTCACAGCCGATACTTTTCGTCCGTCTCCAGGAGGTGGGGTTTCACAAGCCTTCCCTGCCACTGGTCCCGGAGGACGCGGTGGACCGAGCTGCGCGGAGGGTCGCCGCGGAGAAGAGGAAGGAGAAGAAGGATGCGAAGAAGGCTCGGGACCACGAGCGGATGCGGGCTCGGGACGCCTTGGAAAGGCTTCGTCATCGGCAGGAGAGGGATGGGCTCCCGAGGAAGCCGTCACCGGAGACGCCTGATGACGACAACGACGATGAAGACGATGATGAAGACGATGACATGGTTGCCCGCCTCGGCCTCAGCCCGGATCTGAGGCTGGGCCAGGGGTCGTCGAGCCAGCCCCCGAGCGGGCTGGTGTCGTCGGTATCCGGGGCCGGGACGTCGGGGTCCCGGTCGGAAGAACAGGGGCAGGCCGAGGGGGTACTTGACCCCTTGGCCGAGGTAGTTGAGGTGACCCCGGGGAGTCAGGCCGAGTCGCCTGTTCCCCAAGAACTGTTGCCCGTGCCGACTGCGCAGGAGGGTGATCCTCGGGTCGTCGTGGTTGCGCCTGGGCAGTCCGTCCCTCTGGTGCCTCGGGCGCCCAAGGCAAGGATGGTGCCGAAGTCGGCAGCGGGGCTGACCTCGGTGGTACCTTTGGGGATCGAGGCTCGAGAGACCTCCCCACAGGCACAATTGATCATGGCCCGAAGTGGGTAAGTATCTTAGGATATCTTCGTCTTGGCTCCTCTTTCGTGTGTCCTGATCCTGCTCTTCATTTTGTTCCCAGCAAACAGAGGCATGGTTCGACCGGTCTGGCTCCCCGGAAGGTCCTCAAAACGGCGCCTCGTCGGCCAACCGGCCTTCTTACAAGATGCCCCAAAGTGGGGGGCCCAGGCGGCACAAGTTGCCGTGGGGCGAGTTCCCGAGGCCGACTCCTCCGTCGAGGCGGCCGTCGTGCCGAGGGAGACTGCTGGTGCGGCTGCGGCCTCGAGCCCACCAGACGCGTTGCCGGCGCTGGCACCGGCTTCTGCCGAGGTGGTTGCGGTTCTGGCCGTGGAGCCACACGTCGCCGCCGACGCTGAGATGGCCGAGGCGTCGCTACTTGATGCCTCGGAGGAGGGGGGCGCAGAACCACGACCCGTCCTGGGGAGCGGCAACCTCGTCCCCGCGCGACGCAGTCCCGACGGGCAGCGTCAGTCGCTCTGGTTCTGGACCAGTGGGGCTTCGGATCCCCTCTTCGTTCTTGACGATGAGCGAGAGGAGCAGTCTTGGGACGGGCTTCGTGAGTGTGCCGAGGCAACGGTGGGGTCGCTTCGGTCGACCTTGGAGGTCCTTTGCAGGGACGTTCCCAAGATCCTCCAGGTAATGATTTCAAGCATACCTTTCACGTGATCAAGGCATTCTTTGTGACGCCCCGCTTCCTCTCCTCAGGACCTGACGGATCTGAGCGCCGCCAAGTCGTCGTTCATCCGCCGCGAGGCCGATGTTTGGGGTTCGCTGCGGTCCCTGAGGACCACGCTTGCCAGGGCTACCGAGCGCCTCTCCCAATGGAGCGCCGAGGTGGCGGACCTTCGGTTGCTCTGTATCGATCTGGGAGCAGAGGCAGCGGCGGCACGCGCAGAGGCGCAGCGGCAGCAGTTGGAGCTTGGCCAGGTCATCGGCGAGCGGGACCAATCTCGGGGCCGGGCCCTTGAGGCTGAAAGCCGGGCTGAGGCTTTTGGAGTCCAGTTAGCCGAGGCGTCTGCTCGGGTCGGAGCCCTTGCGGCAGACCTAGCCGTGGCCCAAGCCGCATCCTCGGAGCAGCGTGCCTGAGCCGAAGGTACGTCTTGGCTGTTTTAAGATTTTGATTCAGCTTCGTTCCTCAACTCGTGTTTGAAGTCTTCTGCTTTGGCTGTTTGCAGAGCTCGAGTCTGCCCTTGATGAGTCCACCAAGGCACTTGCCCAGGCGGCCGAGCAGAGGGAGGCCGACCACGCGGCCATGTTCGAGGCCATCTCGGCCTTCTGCTGGGTCTTTGGTTTCGACGACGTCCCCTCGGGAAGCTCCCCTCAGAGTCGCCTGCAGGCCTTGGGTGACCACGCGCGCGGCAGACTCCGCGAGGCGCTGCATCACGGCGTCAGGCGGGCCTTCGTCGTGCTCGCTTCCCACTACGACGTGGATCTGGAGCGGGTCAGCGAGGGGTATTGCCTTCCCGACGAAGATGAAGCTGCCCTGGCCGAAGTCCAGAGGCTTGACGCGGCCGCCGCGGGCCCAAGCGCGGCGCGGGCGACCACCTTCAAAGCAGAGATCCTCCCGCTTGCGCCGTCGTCCGAGGCTGGGGCGGATCTCGCCGAGGGTGGAGACAAAGCCGAGGGCGCGGCTCCTTCTCCGGGCGACGCCTGATTCTGCCGGAGCAGTTTATTTTGAATGCATATGTGTCTTTTGCGGCCGCCGAGGCCCGAACACTTTATCATCGTAATATAAGGTTGTGTCTCTTTTCCTCCTGTTTTGCGTATCCGGACTCGTTCGTAAGTAGCAGGATTGCTTACCCAAGTAAGAGTTATTTTTCGCGGTAGGCGACGAGTGAGGTATCCGTATCCCAGAGGCGTAGGAGTCCCTCGGCTCGGTCGGCCTTGCCACTTACATGCACTCTTATTCGTTTCTTGGGGTCCTGTTACTGATATAGCCGGGAGACGCGAAAGTCGTTTTGATGGAAGACTTTTTTTCGAGGAAAATTTTGACGCAGAGGGGGTTCGCCCCTTCTAGCCCCCGAGGGAGGGTCAGGCTTTGCCGAGGCAAGGCTGACCCTTCCTTGATGGTTAGACTTCATATCTAAACGAGGTATATGAACGGCTTGAAAACATCTTAAGGGTAGAAGCGACGTAGTTGTCGGATGTTCCAAGCGTTGTTGTAGACCTTGCCTTGACTGTTGGCCAGCTTGTACGTCCCGGGCTTCAAAACCTTGGCGATGACGAACGGCCCTTCCCAGGGAGGCGTGAGCTTGTGCCGCCCTCGGCCATCTTGTTGTAGTTGAAGCACCAAGTCGCCCACCTTGAGGTCTCGGGACCGAACCCCTCGGGCGTGGTAGCGTCGCAGGGACTGCTGATACCGCGCCGAGTGTAGTAAGGCCACGTCTCGAGCCTCTTCCAGCTGGTTCAGTGAGTCTTCTCGGTTGGTCTGGTTGCATCAGTCGTCGTAGGCCCTCGTCCTTGGGGAACCGTATTCTAAGTCTGTGGGCAAGATGGCCTCGGCCCCATAGACTAGAAAGAACGGTGTGAAGCCCGTGGCTCGGCTCGGCGTTGTCCTCAGGCTCCAGACCACCGAGGGGAGTTCCTTCATCCATCGCTTGCCGAACTTGTTGAGGTCGTTGTAGATCCGTGGCTTAAGTCCTTGCAGAATCATGCTGTTGGCACGTTCTACCTGCCCATTCGTCATGGGGTGAGCCACGGCGGCCTAGTCCACCCGGATGTGGTGATCCTCGCAGAAGTCCAGGAACTTTCTGCCGGTGAACTGGGTGCCGTCGTCGGTGATGATGGAGTTCGGGACCCCAAAGCGATGGATGATGTTGGTGAAGAACGCCACTGCCTGTTCGGACCTAATGCTGTTTAGGGGTCGGACCTCGATCCACTTGGAGAATTTGTCGATGGCGACCAGCAGGTGCGTGTGGCCCTCGGGTGCCTTCTGCAATGGACCGACGAGGTCCAGACCCCACACTGCAAACGGCCCCCGAGTGTATTTCTTGTAAGAGCTCCTGGCCTTCGGCGATGGATATGCATCGATGGAGGATGCCGGAGGGGCTGCGGTGGTAGAGCTCCTTCCCGTCACCCAGCAAGACGAACGACTTGGCGCGCCGCGCCAGTCGCCGAGCTTCGGCCCTGTCGAGGGGTAGCTCTCCTCGGTGGAGATATTGCAGGTACGGGGTCTGCCAGTTTCGATTAGGCGTGACCACATTCCGCTCTTCCTCGATGCGCAGTGCCTCACCCTCGGGGGCCGAGGGTGCCTCGGGCTGAGCCGAGGGCACCTCGGGCTAAGCCGAGGGTGCCTCGGGCTGAGCCGAGGGCACCTCGGGCAGGGCCGAGACCTCCTCGGGCTCGGGCGTGTCATTTGTCTTGACTGAGGGTTGATGTAGGTCCCGGGAGAAGACGTTCGGGGGAACCGTTGTTCGCACCGAAGCTATCTTCGCCAGCTCGTCCGCAGTCTCGTTGTACCGCCGGGCGACGTGGTTGACCTCGAGCCCGTAGAACTTGTCCTCCAGGCGCCGAACCTCGTCGTAGTAGGCTTCCATCTTCGGGTCATGGCAGTGGGAGTTCTTCATGACTTGGTCGATGACAAGCTGCGAGTCACCGCGAGCGTCGAGGCGTCGGACCCCTAGCTCGATGGCGATGCGCAACCCGTTGACTAGAGCCTCGTACTCAGCCACGTTGTTGGACGCCGGGAAATGGAGGCGCAACACGTAGCGGAGGTGCTTCCCGAGGGGCGAGATGAAGAGCAGGCCCGCGCCTGCCCCTGTTTTCATCAGCGACCCGTCGAAAAACATGGTCCAGAGTTCCGGTTGGATCGGAGCTGCCGAGAGCTGGGTGTCGACCCATTCAGCCACAAAGTCCGCCAAGACTTGGGACTTAATGGCCTTCCGAGGGGCGAACGAGATTGTCTCGCCCATGATTTCCACCGCCCACTTTGCAATCCTACCCGAGGCCTCTCGACACTAGATGATCTCCCCCAGGGGGAAGGATGACACCACAGTCACCGGATGAGACTCGAAGTAGTGTCGCAACTTCCGCCGCGTCAGAATCACCATGTACAGCAGCTTCTGAATTTGTGGGTAGCGGATCTTGGTCTCGGACAGTACCTCACTGATGAAGTAGACTGGCCTCTGGACGGGCAATGCATGCCCCTCTTCTCGTCTCTCAACCACGATCGCGGCGCTGACCACCTGAGTGGTAGCGGCGACGTAGATCAAGAGGGCTTCTCCGGTAGCGGGGGGCACCAAGATGGGCGCGTTGGTAAGGAGCGCCTTCTGGTTCCCGAGGGCTTCCTCAGCCTCGGGGGTCCAAGTGAAGCGCTCGGTCTTCCTCAAGAGGTGGTACAAGGTAGGCCTCTTTCGCCGAGGCGCGAGATGAAACGGCTCAGAGCCGCAAGACATCCCATAACCCTTTGTACTCCTTTCAAGTCCTTGATGGGGCCCATGCTGGTGATGGCCACGATTTTCTCCGGGTTGGCTTCGATGCCCCGCTCGGAGACGATGAACCCCAAGAGCATGCCTCGGGGGACTCCGAAGACGCACTTCTCGGGATTGAGTTTTACGCCTTTCGCCTTGAGACACCGGAATGTCGTTTCAAGGTCGGAGAGGAGGTCGGAGGCTTTCCTCGTCTTGACTACGATGTCATCGACGTAAGCCTCGACCGTTCGACC
Organism: Zea mays; assembly: GCF_902167145.1. NCBI lineage: Eukaryota > Viridiplantae > Streptophyta > Magnoliopsida > Poales > Poaceae > Zea > Zea mays. Next base: position 133,227,330 of record NC_050105.1, on the reverse strand, counting down.
AATGTGCTCTCCGAACATGTGGTTCATGCACCTTTGGTATGTCGCACCCGCATTCCTCAAACCAAATGGCATAGTAACGTAGCAGTACATGCCAAAAGGTGTGATGAAAGAAGTCGCGAGCTGGTCGGACTCTTTCATCCTGAGTAGGCATCAAGGAAAGACAGGGTTTCGCACCCAACAGTGGAATCCACGATTTGATCGATGCGAGGCAGAGGGTAGGGAACCTTCGGACATGCTTTGTTTAGACCAGTGTAGTCTACACACATCTGCCATTTCCCTCCTTTCTTTCTCACAAGCACAGGGTTGGCAAGCCATTCGGGATGGAATACCTCTTTGATGAACCCTGCGGCCATCAGCTTGTGGATCTCCTCGCCTATCGCTCTGCGCTTTTCTTCGTCGAATCAGCCTAGAGGCTGCTTCATGGGTCGGGCTCCAGCTCGGATATCCAGCGAGTGCTCGGCGACATCCCTCGGTATGCCAGGCATGTCCGAGGGACTCCACGCAAAGACTTCGGCGTTCGCGCGGAGAAAGTCGACGAGCAATGCTTCCTATTTGGGGTCGAGCTCAGAGCCGATCCGTATCTGCTTGGAGGCGTCGTTGCTGGGGTCGAGAGGGACGGACTTAACCGTCTCTGCTGGCTCGAAGTTGCCGGCGTGGCGCTTCACGTCTGGCGCCTCCTTGGAGAGGCTCTCCAGGTCAGCGACGAGGGCCTCAGATTCGGCGAGGGCCTCGGCGTACTCCACACACTCCATGTCGCATTCGTACGCGTGTCGGTACGTGGGGCCGACGGTGATGACCCCATTGGGGCCCGACATTTTGAGCTTGAGGTAGGTGTAGTTGGGGACGACCATGAACTTGGCGTAGCATGGCCTCACCAGTACTACGTGGTAGGTTCCTCGGAACCCGACCACCTCGAACGTGAGGGTTTCCCTTCGGAAGTTGGAGGGAGTCTCGAAGCAGACGGGCAGATCGAGTTGTCCGAGGGGTTGGACGCGTTTCCCGGGGATGATCCCGTGAAAAGGCGCCGCGCCTGTCCGGATCGAGGACAAATCAATCTGCAGGAGCCTGAGGGTCTCGGCGTAAATGATGTTGAGGCTGCTGCCTCCGTCCATGAGGACCTTGGTGAGCCTGACGTTGCCGATGACGGGATCAACAACGAGCGGATATTTCCCCGGGCTCGGCACACGGTCGAGGTGGTCGCCCTGGTCGAAGGTGATGGGCTTGTCGGACCAGTCTAGGTAGATTGGCGCCGCCACCTTTACCGAGCAGACCTCCCGACGCTCTTGCTTGCGGTGCCGAGCCGAGGCGTTCGCCACCTGCCCACCGTAGATCATGAAGCAGTCGTGGACCTCGGGGAACTCCTCTGCCTTGTGATCCTGCTTCTTGTCGTTGTTGTGGGCCCTGCCACCTTTCGCTGGTGGCCCGGCCTTGTGAAAGTGGCGCCGAAGCATGACGCACTCCTCAAGGGTGTGCTTGATGGGTCCCTGATGATAGGGGCACGGCTCCTTGAGCATCTTGTCGAAGAGATTGGCACCTCCAGGAGGTTTCCGAGGATTCTTGTACTCAGCGGCGGCGACAAGGTCCGCGTCGGTGGCGTCGCGTTTCCCTTGCGACTTCTTCTTGTTCTTCTTCTTGGTGCCGCGCTGAGCGGACGCCTCGGGGACGTCTTCTGACTGGCGGCCCTGAGGCTGCTTGTCCTTTCGGAAGATAGCCTCAACCGCCTCCTGGCCAGAGGCGAACTTGGTGGCGATGTCCATCAGCTCGCTCGCCCTGGTGGGGGTCTTGCGACCCAGCTTGCTCACCAGGTCGCGGCAGGTGGTGCCGGCGAGGAACGCGCCGATGACGTCCGAATCGGTGACGTTGGGCAGCTCGGTGCGCTGCTTCGAGAATAGCCGGATGTAGTCCCGGAGGGACTCTCCCGGCTGCTGGCGGCAGCTTCGGAGATCCCAGGAGTTCCCAGGGCGCACGTACGTGCCCTGGAAGTTGCCGGCGAAGGCTTGGACCAGGTCGTCCCAGTTGGAGATCTGCCCCGGAGGCAGATGCTCCTGCCAGGCTCGAGCGGTGTCGGAGAGGAACAGGGGGAGGTTGCGGATGATGAGGTTGTCATCGTCCGTTCCACCCAGCTGGCAGGCCAGTCGGTAGTCCGCGAGCCACAGTTCCGGCCTCGTCTCCCCCGAGTACTTTGTGATGGTAGTCGGGGTTCGGAACCGGGTCGGGAATGGCGCCCGTCGTATGGCCCGGCTGAAAGCCTGCGGACCGGGTAGTTCGGGCGAGGGGCTCCGATCCTCCTCGCTGTCGTAGCGTCCCCCACGCCTGGGGTGGTAGCCTCGGCGCACCCTCTCATCAAGGTGGGCTCGACGGTTGCGGTGGTGGTGCTCGTTGCCGAGGCGACCCGGGGCCGCAGGCGCCGTGTTGCGCGTGCGCCCGGTGTGGACCGAGGCTTCCCGCATGAATCGGGAAGTCGCGGTGCGATGCTCCGAGGGGTACCCCTGTCTTCGGGAGGCAGAGCTTTCGACCCGTCGGACCGCGGCATCCTCCAGGAGATTCTTGAGCTCTCCCTGGATACGCCGCTCTTCGGTGGTCGATGGTTCTGGCATCGCGCGGAGTAGTATTGCTGCTGCAGCCAGGTTCTGGCCGACCCCACTGGAAGCCGGTGGCGGCCTTGCCCTGACGTCGTCGGCAATGCGGTGCTGGATGCCCTAGGGTAGATGACGCGCTTCTCCGGCCGGTTTGCCCATCCCTGCCCGATGTTCCGCCGGAACTGCTCAAGTGTTCCTGCTCCCTCGTCGAGCCTGGCCTGCATCTCACGGATTTGCTCGAGCTGTGCGTCCTGACCCCCCGCAGGGACTGAGACCACAGCTAGCTCCCGAAGGATGTCAACGCGAGGCGTAGGCCTAGGGGGATCGCCGTTTTCTGACATACCAAGATGGTTGCCTTCGCCGGAACCCCCTAGATCGACGTGGAAACATTCACGACTTGGGCCGCAGTCCTCGTCGCCAAAGCTGCGGCTACCATCGGAACAATCGGAGAGGCAGTAGTTGCATGCAGTCATGAAGTCCCGCATGGCACTGGGGTTACCGAGCTTGGAGAAATCCCAACAAAAGTCGGGCTCGTCATCTTCCTCGGAACCCGAGGGTCCGTAGGTCGAGATGGCCGTCAGTCTGTCCCAGGGCGACCGCATATGGTACCCCGGAGGGTTGGTACATGCCTCTATGAAAGCTTCCACCGAAGCAAGGTCGCTTGGTGGGTCGAAGCTGAATCCAAAAGGCATGAGATGGGAATCGGTCGGTACCTCTTGGTCGACGGGCGGTGACGAAGTCGCGTCGGGGGCGGACTGCACCGTTGTCCCAGGTACGAGGGCGATGCCCAGCAAGTCCTTCGCGAGCGTGCTAGCGTCGTTCGTCTGCTTGGGGTTGGCGTGCTGCGGGGAAACGGCGCTCGTCTTCGTCTCAGACGCAAGGTCGAAGCCCGACGTGTCCCCCGCTGGGGCGCCGGCGTCGTCGACTTGCTCAACAGCTGACGAGGTGCCGCCTCCTGCTTGGCCATGGTTGCCCCGCCTCCTCCTCCGTCGGTGGGGGAGGTGACGGGACAAACCCGGATGTTGTTCTTTCGCCATGTGGGGAAGACGTCGTTGATTCCGCCGCCGGCGGGCGGGCTGACGACCGCCATTGTCGCTGTCGCGCGGCGGAGGAAGGAGTATCATGTCGTAGCTGCCGTCGAGGGACATGAACTCAAGACTCCCGAAACGGAGCATCGTCCCAGGTTGGAAAGGTTGTTGGAGACTACCCATCTGGAGCTTGACGGGAAGTTGTTCGTCAACACGCAGCAGGCCCCTACCTGGCGCACCAACTATCGGCGTTTTGACCCCGGGGGGTCCCTAGACCGACGAGTAAATTGTCGCTGCGTGTCCCAGCCCATATGGGTCGGCGCGAGACGGGACACAAAGGGGGGAGAACAGTAAGGGGAAAACTGCGGCCTTCGTGTTGTCCTGCGCCCAGGGCGGATGGATGCGCTTGCAGTAGGGGGTCACAAGCGTTCGCGTGGGAGAGAAGAGAGAGGGCGAGAGCCTTATGCGTCAGCCCATTCTCCCGCGCGGCCAACCTTCTCGTACGAGAGCCCTGGACCTTCCTTTTATAGGCATAAGGAGAGGGTCCAGGTGTACAATGGGGGGTGTAGCAGTGTGCTAACGTGTCTAGCAGAGAGGAGCTAGAGCCCTAAGTACATGCCGTCGTGGCAATCGGAGATGTTTTGGCACCCTATTCATGTGATGTCGTGGTCGCCGGAGGAGCGCTTGGGCCCTGTGGAAGGACAGCTGTCGGGGCTGTCGAATCCTTGCTGACGTCTCCTTGCTTCCGTAAGGGGCTGAGAGCCGCCGTCGTCATGGAGCACGCGGGGCGCCATCATTATTTGTTCACCGGGGCGAGCCAGATGGGACGCCGGTCTTGTTCCCCGTAGCCTGAGCTAGCTAGGGGTAGGGTAATGATGGCCCCCCCTGTGACGTGGTTGGTCCGAGCCCTAGGTCGGGCGAGGCGGAGGCTCCTCCGAGGTCGAGGTCGAGTCCGTCTTCCGAGGTCGAGGCTGAGTCCGAGCCCTAGGGTCGGGCGAGGCGGAGTCTGTCTTCCGAGGTCGAGGTCGATTCCGAGCCCTGGGTCGGGCGAGGCGGAGACCGTCTTCCGAGGCCGAGGCTGTGTCCGAGCCCTGGGGTCGGGCGAGGCGGAGTCCGTCGTCCAGCGTCGAGGTTGAGCCTGAGCCCTGGGGTCGGGCGAGGCGGAGACCGTCTTCCGAGGCCGAGGCCGTGTCCGAGCCCTGGGGTCGGGCGAGGCGGAGTCCGTCGTCCAGCGTCGAGGTTGAGCCCGAGCCCTGGGGTTGGGCGAGGCGGAGCTTCCTATGGCGCCCGAGGCTGGACTTAGCTGCTGTCAGCCTCACTTTGTCGAGTGGCACAGCAGTCAGAGCAACGCAGACGGCGCTGTTTTCTTGTCAGGTCGGTCAGTGGAGCGCCGAAGTGACTGCGGTCACTTCGGCTCTGTCGACTGAAGAGCGCGCGTTAGGATAAGGTGTCAGGCGATCCTTGCATTAAATGCTCATGCGATACGGTCGGTTGGCGTGGCGATCTGGCCAAGGTTGCTTCTCTGCGAAGACTGGGCCTCGGGCGAGCCGAAGGTGTGTCCGTTGCTTGAGGGGGCCCTCGGGCGAGACGTAAATCCTCCGGGGTCGGCTGCCTTTGCCCGAGGCTGGGCTCGGGCGAGGCGAGATCGTGTCCCTTGAGTGGACTGAGCCTTGACCTTAATCACGCCCATCAGGCCTTTGCAGCTTTGTGCTGATGGGGGTTACCAGCTGAGGTTAGGAGTCTTGGGGGTACCCCTAATTATGGTCCCCGACAATCACAGTCTGATTATCACAGTTCATAGAAATAACTAGCACATGTTTTTGAACCACCGGTAAATCCATAAGGAGTTCACGAAGCCACTCAGCCTCAACTGAAGTGGTATCTAATGCTGTGAGTTCTGCTTCCATAGTCAACCTCGTTAAGATGGTCTGCTTGTAAGACTTCCATGAAACAGTGCCACCTCCAAGTAAAAACACATATCCACTTGTGGCATATATCTCATCAGCATCAGATATCCAATTTGCATCACAATAACCCTCCAGTACTGTTGGTTACCCGGTATAATGGATGCCTAAACTCATAGTACCTTTTAGATAGCGCAGAACTCTCTAAAGAGCATGCCAATGATCATCTCCCGGATTTGAAACAAACCGGCTAAGTTTGCTCACAACAAACGAGATGTTAGGCCTCGTAGCGCTAGCTAAGGATACGAGTGAACCAATTATTTGGGAATATCTCAATTGATCCCTAGCTATCCTTCGCTTTTCTTCAATAGCTTACTAGGATCATAAGGTGTTGGAGCAGGTTCACATTCGCTATAACCAAAGTGACTCAAAACCTTTTCCACATAATGGGATTGCCCAAGTGTGACCCCACCATCGCCTTCTCTCAGTAGCTTAATGTTAAGAATAACATTAGTTTCTCCCAAATCTTCATTTCAAAATTATTAGACAAAAAGTCTTTTGTATCTTTAATCACGTCAAGACTCGTCCCCAAGAATAGAATGTCATCAACATATAGGCATAAAATTACTCCCTTGCCCCCACCGTACCGATAGTATACACATTTGTCTGCTTCGTTCACAACAAAGCCGACAGATGTCAAAGTCCTATCGAACTTTTCATGCCATAGCTTAGGTGTTTGTTTTAGGCTATATAAAGATTTCAATAACGTACATACCATGCCTTCTTAACAGTTTGCTACAAACCCATCTGTCTGCTCCATGTAGATTTCCTCGTCTAGCTCTCCATTTAGGAATGCTATCTTAACATCCATTTGATGAACGAGAAGACCAGGAGAGATAGCCACAGAAAGTAGCACACAAATTGTGGTCAATCGAGTCACAGGTGAATAAGTATCAAAGAAATCCTCACCTTCCTTATATGAATAACCTTTAATTATAAGCCTCACCTTGTACCTTTGAATAGTACAATCAGGCCTAAGCTTTTTCTCGAACACCCATTTACTCCCAATAGGCTTACACCCATAAGGACGCTCAATGACCTCCCAAGTTTCATTAGACATAATAGAATTCATCTCACTCCTTATTGCTTCCTTCCAAAAGTCAGCATCAGGAGAGGAATATGCCTCTTCAATGGTTATTGGTGTGTCATCCACAAGATATACAATGTAATCATCACCAAAGAACTTTGTAATCCTTGGTCTCTTACTCTTTCGAGTTGATACATTGTCATCTTGCAGAGGATTATGTATATGGGATTCCTCAGTGTGTTCTACTAGAATAAAATGCTCATGGAGTATCATTGGTTCATCACTAGACGTATCATGTGTAGCTTTCATGGGAAAATCGTCCTTAAAAAACGTAGCATCTTTGGACTCCATAATAGTACCAACCAACATGTCTGGTACTCCAAAGTCTATAATTAAGAACATATATCCAATGATGTGAAAATCATACCCAAGGAAAACACAATCAACAGTTTTCGGTCCTAATTTGCGCTTCTTATTAATTGGCACACTCACTTTAGCCAAACAACCCCAGGTGCGCAAATAGGAGATATTTAATTTCCTCTTTTTCCATTCCTCGAATGGTGTGATTTCTTTGTTATTTGTGGGAACTTTATTCAGGACATGACACGTCGTCAAGATCGCCTCACCCCACCATTCCTTAGATAGTCCCGAAGTCTCTAACATGGCGTTAACCAAATCAGTTAGAGTACGATTCTTTCTCTCAACAACCCCATTGGATTGTGGTGAGTATGACGGTGTCCTCTCATGAATAATATCATGTTCCACACAAAATCAGAAAAATTACCTGAAAAATATTCTCCACCACGATCAGACCTTAACCATTTAATTTTCCTCTCGAGTTGATTTTCCACTTCAGCTTTGTAGCTCTTAAAATAATGCAAAGCTTCGTCTTTAGACTTTAAGAGATACACATAACAAAATCTAGTAGAATCATCGATAAAAGTAATAAAATATTGTTTGCCTTCCTTAGTCAATATTTTGTTCATTTCACATAAATCAGAATGTATTAAGTCTAGTGGTGCCAAGTTCCTCGCCTCTGCAGCCTCAGAATGTATTAAGTCTAGTGGTGCCAAGTTCCTCGCCTCTGCAGCCTTATGAGGCTTGCGAGGTTGCTTAGATTGCACGCACACCTGGCACTTAGAACCTTTGACTAAATCAAATTTCGGGATAAAATTTAAATTTGCTAACCGCGACACACAACCAAAATTGATGTGACAAAGTCATGAATACCAAATATACGACTCAGTTTGAAATTACATTATTCACTGACTTATTATACACATCATGCAGATATAAGCGGAACAGGCCTCCACTGTCATAGCCTTTTCCAACAAATGTCCCATACTTTGACAGTATATATTTATTGGACTCGAACAAAGTTTATAGCCATCTCGACATAGCAACGAGCCACTAACAAGATTCTTTTTAATGGAGGGGACATGCTGCACATTCTTCAATAGCACCGTCTTTCTCGAAGTAAACTTCAGAATGACTGTACCAACACCAAGAACACGCGCATATGATCCATTCCATATCAGCAAGGCTCCAGCCACTTTGCACTGATAAGAAGAAAACAAAGAAATATCAGCACACACATGAATGTTAGCACCAGTGTCAGCCCACCACTTAGGGGATTGACACACTGAAAGAACAGTAGGTAAAAGATTACCATACCTCGATGTTCCTTCTGCGGTCTCGCTAACAACCATATTTGTTGTTTTCTTCTCTTGAGCTAGTTTTTTATCTTGCTTGAATTTGCAGTCTGGACAAGCGCTTGCCCAGTGATCAGTACTCCCGCAGACAAAGCAACCAGCTCCTTTGTTCTTCTCTTTAAACGAGGCTGCCTGCTTAGGCTTCGTGGCATTCTGTTGCTTATTCTTCCTTTTATTATTATGTGACGCATTGGAGTTCTTCCTTTTTACCATATTGGCACTAGAAGTCTTAACTCCTTTTCCACGAGTGTCTTTTGCTCTCGCCCTCTACTCAACATCAAGAGAACCAATAAGCTTAGCCACGCTAAACTCTTGTCTCTTATGTTTTAGAGTGGTAGCAAAATCCGTTCAAGAAGGTGGCAGCTTAGCGATAATTCCGCCAGCCACGAACTTGTCAGGCAAAACACATGGGAACTGTTCGAGTTCATTAGCCAATGCCTGTATTTCATGAGCCTTGTTCAACTATAGGACGATTCTCAATCATTTTGTAGTCAAACAATTGTTCCATGATGTACAGCTCGCTACCGACATCAAAAACACCGAACTTCTCATCTAATGCATCCCATAAAAAGGTTCACTTGGTTTTAACGCAGCAGCAAAACCACTAACAGAAAATGCCTAATATCAGGTTTTTGGATTGTTAGAGAAATATACATTTTCAATTTTAATTTAATCCATAAAATCACAGTGATGTATGTGACGACATGTATGTGCGTATGTGTATCACTACTCACATAAGCATTAAACAACAGTAAAATATGTACAAATACTAAGAACAAAGTGTACCCTATGGAGGGACTGATGCTCAAGGCATCAGTGGCTCCATTTACACGAGACATCTCATGTGTATGTTCGATGTAGTCGTACGCAGTCGACGCAGGCAGATGTACGCAGTGTAGTCCCTCGAACGACGCCGGCGACGAGGAATTTGATCAGTGCTGGTCGAGCGGACGAAGCGGGCAGTCGTGAGTATGCTCCCCAAATATTTGATCGTCCGATGACGATTTCGGAGGCATGCTCTCCCACACTCTTTGTGCTCGCAGAAGGTGGGACGAGGATGGGTTGTACCAGCTTGGCCGGCGACGCGCGTGTGTGTGACAGTCCTTCATCATTTTCTCAGCTTGTTAATAGATACACCAATAATCTTGGCCTTTGAACTTACGGTATGGTACTAAAGTAATAGTACACCATAACATTAAGGTGGGTCTTTAGCAGACCCACACTAATTCAACAGAAACTCCACTCGATCATATATGAGGGTGAGTGTTATTCTCCCTCATACGGGTCATTTCTTTGTGATATTAACTCTATTTAAGCTCCACTATTTGATTAAAATGTGTATTATGATAGTATAAATAATGTATTACTTTTTAAAAAAATAAAAAATTAATAAAAGATGTAGTTATAGTATATAATAAGAGGAGGTGTATAGAAGAAATAGTTAATTAGGGACGTTCTATATGTATCGAAAGTATAGAAACGAGAAGAAATGTGTAGGAAATGTTTGGAGTTAGTTTCAGTCATTCAGTCTTGAACGCGCCTAGACTTTCTGGGTTGTCTGGGCAGCACGACCTGCCGGGACATGATCACATGATTCTACAGAAAACGTGAGTCGAGTTTCTCCGGAGCTGCTAGCTAGTCCGGAGGCCAATAGAAAACAGTGGTTTGAAGCTGCATGCTACTTGCTACAGTATGATTGAAGGAGCTGTTGCCGGTGAAGAACTCAAAACCGATCTGAGGCATCAGCCTGTATACGTGCAGGAGCCAACCAGCTGGCTAATCTCCTAGCATCATTTTAGTTTTGTGTGTTTCAGCTTGGTTTTTCTTCTAGTCTCATTTCAGATTAGTCTTGTGTGTTTGTGTTTTTTCGGCTTGGTCATGCTTTTGTGGAGTGTCTTTGTATTTTAATCCTCGCCACTTGAGCTCCTCTCTTTTTAATATAACGGGCAGATCTCCTGCCGGTTCGTTTCAAAAAAAAAACTGCCTTTACATGCTATATATATATTATCTGGAGTCGACCGTAGACGATATATAAAGATATTTTTTTCCACCGGCTTTATCCATTTTAGTGATAGTTTGGAAACACCACTTTAAAATAAACTAATTTCACTTGGAAAATAAAAATCCTTTAAGAAAATAGGGTTCTCAAACTAGCCTTTAAGAAGATTGTAGTGACTCAAAAGCAATCAAATTTTACCACGAATATTGGCTGATTTCATTAATTCTTCCGGCAGAACTTTTGTTGTCTTACCATTTGCCGTACACATACTGGCACACACCGCCGCCAGTGACTTGCTAATCTAGCTATCATGCATGCATGTCTGGATTCAGTTGATGAGCTGATCTGCTTTTTTTTCTGATTGATAGAGATAGTGACTAGAAGAAACAACTTGAGTTGAACAAACACATATGGCCCATGAAATGGCCGTGCCGGGCCTAACTAAACCGCCGAACCAACACATATGGCCCATGAGACGACTGTTTCCGCGGCGGCGGGCGCCAGCGCGGGGCCGCCCCGCGGTACGGGTGCGCCCCGCGCGCTCTCGACAGCGAGATCGTCGGCGCCTCCTCGTGATCTCGTCACGAGACTTGTGGCCGGGCACGCGTGTCGTCGTCCGCCGTGCCCCATCCCGTCACCTCTGTGCTGCGTGGGTGGGCTCCGGGGGTGCATGGATCCAGCCGTCAGCGCTAGGTATAGCTAGCTAGCTGTGGCACCGAGGAACAGGCACTGCCGCGGCGTCGTCCATGCGCGTAGCGGCGTAGGTGGCCCGCGGCCGCGTCCATTTGCATCGGCCGGCTCCGCCTAGCCATTAGTATTAGAGTAGGAAGATTTTAATCTTCATAGGTATAGATTTATAGATTTAGGAAAAATTCTTCTACCATAAGGTATGGTGGATACAGAGTATGAAAATTAGAATCCAAACCAACTTATGAGTAATATTTATTTAGTAAAATTAGTTGTGTATCCTAATAGACAATAAACACAATAACTAATCATATCTCTTCCAAACTTTTTAAGTACTCATCCATCCAATCCAGATAGCCAGCCACCTGCCACCTCGTCCATCAGTCCACGTGTCATTTTGTTTTTATTGTTTGTATGGTTAAATAATGTTTTTATTACATATTAGATTTGCGATGTATTGATGTTGGGTGTCTTGTGACTGTTGACTGTTATTGTACATAAAATATATTATGACCTTGCTTATTTTTGAGAATGAGAACCTGAGACTGAGAACCTGTTGGGAAGCTGATACCTGAATAAGAATGAATATGTGATGAATTTTACACCTATAATAGGTATATGTATGAGGATCAGGATGGGTAGAGCATCATAGAAATGGATACAGGGTGTCTAAACCCGGCGAAAAAATCTTCTGCATTGACACCTCTAATCCCGCTCGTCGCTTGGTCAAGGGTTTGCGTGGCCTAACCATCCAACCGTGCTAATGCCGTTGCCTATTGTCAGCTCTCCAGATATTGCTCTTGGTGCATAGCACGCTCCTGTGTATAGTGCTAGGGCACAGAGGTGCATCCGTAGCTTGGACTAGAGAATTGTCCTGGTGTGATGAGCAGTAGGGAGTGCGTGAATAACTGAAGGAGAGCTACAGATCAACGAAGAGCATCTTCACAAACGAGTGAACGACACAACACAACATTGACAACATGTGACAGCTGTAGCAGAGGAATCAGCAGACGACGAAGAGTCAAGCTTGGTGCGATAACGTACAACAACTCGTATATTCACGCTATCCGCAACAGATCATATAATATAGAGGATTTAAAGTTTTACATGGTAATCTGTAACTGTTTATATAGTCAAGTTTGAAATACGGGAGGAGATAGAAGACGAAATAGAATAGTTGCTAGATACAACCTTTACCGTCTGCCATGTCAACTATCAATTATATTATCAACTGCACTATCGAATATTGTCACCTTTTATATACCATAGCACCTTAGTATATAGTCTTTATCGTCAGTCACAACCACATGATCATATTAACTTTCCTCAACGATTTGTATTTAGAAAAAATACATTTGTTTTATTAAAAAAATCATCAAACACATAAGTAAGAAAATAAAAACTACATAATTCATAAAAATAAAACTGTACTACTTGAAAAAACTGCATAATTCATAAAACAATTAAAAATTATATTACATGGAAAAAATAAAATTACATAATTTATAAAAATAAAATCTAATTTCAATTGTGCAGATCCCAAATATGCTTTAATCAATGCCGAAGATATAGCCAACTTGAGGGGTATGATTGCCTTATGGTTGCATAAATAACAGGTGGTAGGAATGCATATAAGTGAAAAATTACTTAATATAACTAGTTTTGTGTTTTTAGGGGTCTAAATACACCTCTAACTTGAATATAGCTATGTCCCTTGCTCCAATAAATTATTTTGGAGCTGACATGCATCTGACTAGTATGAATTGCGGCCTCATTGAACGATGATGGTAAAGCTCATTGGTGCTTTGGGGTGTGGTTAGTACTCCAACAAAGGACTCAACTATCTCATAGTCATCCATAACGCATGATCTTCCACACTCATTTCCTGTGATTATATTATGCATAATTATACCTGCACACATGATCACACTAAAAACTTGGTGGAAAAAAGGACTACATAGGCTAGTGAGAATATGGCATCGAGCCTTGGGGACCCAAAATGCTCTCTCTACATCCTTCCATGCGCTCTACTGACATGCAGCAAACATATAGTACTTTGGAGTTGGACAGAGGAATGTTGTTCACAAATACTGACCACCGAGGGTAGATGTCATTGATGAGGTAGTACCCTTGGTTGTCCTCATGTCCATTCAGCATGAATTTCACATTTGGTGCTTCTCCCTTGAGCACGTCAGTGAACAACTATGACTCATTGAAGACATCGATGTTGTTGTTCGATCTCGCTACCCACCAAAAAACATGCCAAATCCACAAGTCATACGAAGATACCACCTTAAGCATAATGGTTGTGGATCCAATATCCCCCTTGTAAAACCATTGGGGATACAATCCCCGGTCCTTGGGGCCCATCGGTCAGCAAGCACGCCGATGGAAAGACCTATGGCAACTGGGGCCCGATAGTCAGTCGGAGGAGACATGTAACGTCTACCCTGGAAGAACCTGCCGTCGGACAAACCTCGTGGCACCGAGCCTGGGGTTGGGCATGGCGGAACTGGACATGGGGGTTGGGCGTGTCGAAGGGAAACCACTCGAGTGAATCTTGTGTCTGGCCCAAGACTGACCCGTCATAAATGATCTGCCACATTAACTACGTCTAGCGCCGAGCCACAGCGGAGGCGTCGGTCTGCCACCCACTCATGACCTACGAACTCCTATATGTTGCGGGTATAAAATCTTATCCATACCCGTACCCGCGCTAGTAATTTTACCAGTCAGGTAACCCGTACCCGCTAGAAAAGTCTTAAAATTCCAATATACCAATCACTAAAAATAGCTAGAGAAAGGTTTTATTTTAGATGGTTATAGTGGTATTGATGCTATTTTACCCATGGGTAGACGGGTATGGGTACTACCAAGTCGTACCCGTCTGCCCAATGGGTAGAGGTTATTACCCATTAACGTACCCGCGGGTAGATAAATTATCCCGTACCCGCCTCCATATCAGGTAAAACCCCTCGGGGATTCGGGTACCCATTTTCGATCTCTAGGTGGTATGCTGATTCTGAAGCAACCCTATAATCTCTCCTCCCCGATGGGATCCATCCTTAGAGGCGAGATCTAGGTTCAACACGAAGTCCTCTACGTCAACGCGGACGGTCCGCCGCCTACATGCGGACGGTTCGTCTCCCACAGAGAAGAGCATAGTTATTTACACACGGATGGTATGGTGTCCTATCGTGGACCGTCCGACACCTCGCAGAGAGGTCCCCAAGGTCACGACTCCCTGTGAACAGGATCTAGAGATCATTGGTGTTTGGCCTAAAAAGACGCCAGCAACTTTATCAAAAGCTATCTGGGTGTATCATCTAGAAAACTTCAATACCCCATTTGGATATCAATATTGTAGCACAAAATTAGGAATTGGAATTAGCTTTTCTAAATTCTATTGTTTTGTTGCACATGGAATTTAGATTTGGAATCAGAGACTCAATTCCCTAGAATTGGAATATAACTAGAAACTCTATATCCTAATATAGAGTGTCACCCCTCTGTATTGCGTTGAATTAGACCATACAATTTAAAATTCCAATTCAGCGACATTCAAACAATAGAATTAGAATTACATCTTATTTCAATACCATTGCTGATTTGATATTAAACCAAATTCAATTCTATGTCCTCTAATATCAGCATCCAAATGGAGCACAAGTATAATAAAAAATTATAATTAAGAGAGACTATTAAGATATATGTCTAGATTAATTTTGTAATAATATATATTCATTTATAAGTTCTAGTTGTATACTTCATTATTATACAAGTGGTTGATATAGAGACGGCAACGCTAAGTTCAGCATAACCCAATCCCGACCTTTTAACTCATACCTGCTAGTAGCACTTCCTATATAATAAGCATTCGAAATCCCTAAATCCAAACAATGCAAAATGAAATTCAGACTTAAAAGTCTTATAAACCGGGAACAGGTTATTAAAGCTTGTCAAGCATAAAGCTCAAACTCGGGTCCGTCCTCGCTGCATATGTTATCCAGGCAGGCAGAGCAAAATCGTCGATGTTTCATGCACCCAGCAATACTAAACTAGCATTCTAACAGGTTTTTTTAATGGACCAAATCCGGCTTTCGCTGCTTTTTGGGTAAGACTAAGTTCACATAATTTGGAATAACTCCAACTACTCGCAAAAGAAGGCTAAACCTGTTAGCCTAAAAGACTTAAACACTCCTCTACTCCTCACGGCTCAACACACACTTATAATAGAAAACATTTCATTATACCGCAATCATGTTTGAAAACCTCCAACACTGATAAGTAAAAAACTATATGGCCACCGTCTTAAAATATCGACAACCTTTTGTTAACAGATCCACTGCATCTTCACTTCTTTGTAGTTGCGCCTTTAATCTTAGCCAATGAGTCTCTCTGAATAGAACCTGCAAATAAGTAAATGTTTGTGCTTTATTAAATACCAAGTCATTTTTACTTATATAAATAGTCCAACACAGTGGTGAGACAACTATAATAATAAGGTTCTTAGTATTTAAATCCACCCCCGCCAACCAGGTCCCAAAGATATGTTTGACGGATCTAGGACCCGGGAAGCCAAAACAGACTGATATTAACCGCCACATAAAATTAGCAAAATAACAGTTAATAAATAAATGATGATTGGTTCATCCCAACTACGAAAGCCACATTTACTGCTACCCGCCAGTTGCATTTTGCTAAATTGTCTTTCGTTGACACAACTCCTTTCAACAAGTACTATATAAAGATTTTAATCTTAAGAGGCAGCTTAAGTTTCCAAATTTGCTTATGGTGTGTTGGGAACCAAAAAGAGGGCGGACGGTCCGGCCCTGGGGCCGGACGGTCCGCGCGGCGCAGAACAGATTAGGGTTCCGAGTTTCTTGCTGTGTTTGTTAGCTAGATTCTCGGAATTAGCTCGGAGAGTTTGTTTGTAACAGGTCCAGCCCCCCTCCTCTATAAATACAGAGGAATACGACCGATTTGTAATCATCAATCGAATCAATAACACTTTTATCTCGTTTTTATTTCCTATACAATTAGGAGTAGTTCTAGTCTAGTTCTAATTTAGCCTCTCAATCCCCAAATTTGCCGCTTCTCTTCGACTCTACGTCGATTAGAGGATTCTAGGTCGGTCTATCCGAGCCTAGACATCACCTAGGATCTCTCCTCCCCGACGGGGTCCCTCCCGAGAGCGAGATCCAGGCGCCGCCGGCGACCTTCGCCGCCCCCTGTGCACGCGCGGACCGTCCGGCCCCAGGGCGCGGACCGTTCGGCCGTCAGGTAGGGAACCCTAGCCCTAGTGCCAGGTCGCGGACCGTCCGGCCCCTGGCCACGGACCGTCCGCGCCTAACCAGAGAACACCACCGCCGGTTCTTGTTGAGCGATTGGCGCCCGAAAAAGGTGCCAACACACTTTTTGGCGATTCCGCTGGGGACAACACATATAGACTCATCAAATCGGGCCTCAATGGCCGGTTCAAGGGATAGCTCTGATATTTTCCCAAGCAACATTATAGAGCCGACTTGGGAGACCTTGCCGGCTGACGAACAGCTCCAGTTCGAGGAGCACAAGGAGCAGCTGATTCAAGAGGCAAAGGCGAAGTTCCTGGCGAACTTCAAGGTGGACAGGAACAATAAAGTCGTCCGACAACGGGCAACGAATCCGGCTTCGCTCCGACCCACACCAGATATCCCCAATGTAAGTAACACAAATGAGCTAGAGTCGCTTAAGAATTATGTAGATGAACAGCGAGAACAAATGCAAAATGTTATATGGGGTATGCAAAATGATTATAGGAGATTAGTGCGTGCATTTGATAAATCTACTATTGCAAAAAAAAATCGCACGAGGTTGAATTAGGGGAAAATGCGCGTAATACATCGGCTATAGGTTGTAACGATCAATCACAACCCCTTTATGGGATGCCGATGGACACATACCCTGAGTAACCACAATCGGCAGTAAATCAGCCGATCTGCACATGGTCGGACCGTCCGCACGTGAGCGCAGACCATCCGGGCCAGCGACGACCGGGCCCATTTTTAATGAGTTACCCAGGCATGCACCCGAGCCACAACATATGGCACAGAATCTAAACTACCTTGTCGGACCGTCCGCATACAACAACGGACGGTCCGCATATAATCACGGACGGTCCGGGCCAATGTCCGGACAGTCCGTCGTGACTTTTTTGAGGAGGATTGTTACCTAAATCCTCACCCATCCCATCAACACTTCCCATCACACTATACAATGCATCAGCCCATTAATACAAAATCCAGAGCCCAGGAAAGCTTTCCGGCCCCGCCTAGAAGGCCGGAAAGGAACGATCAATCCTATGAGCCATTGTCACACCCGGTTTTGGAAGGTAAACCGAATGCGAACCATGTACGTGCCAGGATCAGAAATTCACGTACACAGCGATTACATAAATGACTCATCATAGCACAATGCTTCGAATAACAATAAAGGGTAAGTAATAATATGAAAGACTAGAGTCATTTACATAGTAAAATCAAAGTACACAGAATAGAAGTGTAGCCAACGTAAATAAACCCACCACAGGCAGCTGACAGGGGAAGATCGCTAGCCTAATCCTCGAACTCATCGACGTCCTGGAACTCCTGGAGATCCACCTCGACGCCTTCTTCTTTACCTGAGCATAGATTGCACCAAAGGCAACCTGGTGTTTTGTGAAAGCAAGGGTGAGTACACATCAACGTACTCAGCAAATGTCCTGTTTGGCTGAAGTGGACTAGCTTTATGTGGGGTTAAGGTCAAAGCAGATTACTTTTAGTTGGTCAGGTATTTATTATTAATGGAAGCCAAGTTTTATCATATAACCAACCCGTGAACCATTTCCTCATCGAGGAAACCTCATTATCATCATTGAACCGAAATAATAAAAAGAACCATTGTATCTCGAACCATCTGTATCTCTAATCAAAGAGGATCCCAAGGCCGCTCATAACCGTGAGCACGGTTGATATATCAGTTTCATTACCCTTTGCAGAGGTCGCACACTTTACCCATGAGCCGTGATTCCTGTTTTGCCCGGGGATCATGACTCCCCATTGATCACTTCCTAGGTGGTCCGGCAGGGTATCACTACGTAGCTTTTACAAAGATTCCCTAGAGGTCATAGCCGCCCGTTAGGTTTCTCCAGTTTGATAAACACAGTACTCCTCCCCGCAGGAGGGTGACTAACAAAAGCAAAACGAAAGGACCTCGGCACCCAGCCTCGGCAGAGCAAGCACTGTGCCTGGACCCCATTGACGGCACGACGGCGAAGCAACTACACCTCTAGTTCCTCTAATTAATTAGCTAAGGGCATCCCATTTCACCCTCATGGTTGCACTGTTATCCCGGGTGGTCTCTCAACGAACAGGTCCTTACGGAGAGGTACACGGGAAACCGCCCGAGTCCCCTAAATGCCACAAGTATATCATCATATCCAGAATAAAATCATAGTACCATCATTGTATCTCATCATGTTCATTGATTAAAGTAAAGCGCTAGCATGTAGCTAACCATAGTAACCCAAAAGGTAAATCAAGGACAAGGTAAATAGAAAGCTAGTAAATCCTTAGGTTGTTCATGGTATGCGGGACAGTGTATTATAAAGTAAATGGGACATAATGGGTCAGAGGACACTTGCCTTCACCAAACAGATGCTCAGGGTCTTCGATCTCGTAGGACTCGAAGAGCTTGATCTCAGGACCGGTGGTTCACCAAATCTTGATCGTCGATGCTTGATCGTCGATTCCTCGAAGCGCGTGAACAAATCACGATCTAATCGCAACATGAAGCGAAGACGAACAAGCACAAGCAAACAAACATATATAGATGCATAAGAACATTACACCATACAAGATAAAATGGTATAAAAATATGCAGCATAAAACAGAGCTTGATTCTATGGTCACGCGAGGGAAAGAAATGCGACGGTCGAGGCTACGGTCGAGAAGTTATCGCGTCCATACTAAGCGAGTATTAATCATAACATTTAGTTTGATCTAATTATATTAATAAATATTTATTAAAATAAAACTAGAGCTGTCGCACGATTTTAACGATTCTTAGTTAAATAAGTAATTTAAATAACAACAGCGACTCTAAGCAGAACGAATTAGCGGAGCGAAACGAAACACGACGCGCAAACCAACGCGACTGCGTGCAAACAGTGTAGACATGCACGGCATAGCACGCTGACAACACGCGAAAAAGTGTGCGCGACCAGCGCGAACGTCACGCGAACCAGCACGCCACCATGTGCGGAACAGCACGCGCGAAAGACGAGGAAAACTGATCAGGTGACATGATAAAGTACGTTACTAATATGAAATCGGCGTTGCTACAAAGTTGACATGACTGAGACAAATAGAAACGAGTTTATGGTGCATTATATATTAAATAGCTAACCGTTCGTGGCTACTAAACAATTTTATTAAAGCGCGCGAATCGCGACTCGCGCGAACGACGACATGTGAACAGCACGCGCGAACGTCGTGCGGATAGAAAACGCATTACGCGTAGAACAGAGCACGCGACACGCGGATTAGCACGTAACCACGTGCAAAATGCGCGCGCGATACACGAGAAAAACTAAATAAACGTCGCATTTATATTCAACGAACATTAGGGCAAAACGTTTGAGTTACTATTAATTATGTTGACATTGATTTATAAAACATAAGTTAATTACTATAAATTATTTTAATCAAAAGGTCTAATTACTCAACATTAGTTAAACAAAGGTATAATTAATTGTTTAAAACATGCGACATGGTGAAACAAGATTACTAACGTGTAGACGACATTATTCCGAAACTAACGCAACTAGAATGGTACAAAACAGATTTATAACGCAACACATATAAAACGTTTGGTATTCCACGAATTTATGCGATGGGGTGCAATTTTATTGGACAAGGCTTAGGCACGTGTAGGATCGCGGAATCGTGAGCGCAGAAAATCCCACGAATAGGATCAAATGTGCCCACTCTCTACTTCTCTTTCTTCTCTATCTTCACGTACGCAGAAATTCCCCAACCGCCATGGCTACTGTCCATGGAGCTTGCGCGCGGGGGTGGGGCCTCGGCCGGCGGCTACGGGCGCTCGACGGCGGCCACCACAGCCGGGCAGGCCGCGACCTTGGGGAAGAATGGCGCCACGAACAGAGGAACAGGGACGCGGCTGGGAATTGGACTAAATCCGAGCAAAGGAGATGGCGCATGGGAGCGTTGGGTGCCGAGCGCCATAGGCGAACAGGACACGATAGGGAGGAGCCGGAGAGAGTGTCGCGCGCAGGGAGCCGAAGAGAGTGCCGCGCGCAGGGAGCCGGACACGGCTGGGCTGAATCTGAGCTGCGCAGAGGGAGCACCGAGCTTGGTCGACGCTGAAGACGACGGAGCAGAGGGCGCGGCTTGGGAACAGGCGCGCGCTGGGCTGCGCACTGGCCGGTGGGGAGGCCGCGGCAGGGGCGAGCCGCCGCGCAGGGCCCCCTGGACGCGACGCCGGGCGGGGCTGCCGGGAGGGTCCGTCGAGGGGGAGAGAGGATGGGGAAGGGAAGAGAGGGGAGAGGACTCACCGGGAACCGCCATGTGCAGGGACGACAGCTTCTGCGTGAGTTGGATCTGGGGAAGGAGACTAGAGGTTATGTGACGGTTGGGTGGTTAAGGAACACGGGAGGAGGTTGCCAAACTCGTCATCAACTGTGTCGCGACCGAGCGAGAGAGGTGGTTGTGAATACGACGAGGGTAAACACGAGCAACACGACGTTTGCGAGGAAGTACATTTTAATTATCCTGCGAAAAGGACACGAGATCTGGAACAGGCTCGACGAGAGGAAGAAATATATGTATATATATTATCGAGTTTTCGAAATACTAAATTTAGGCATTTAAATATTATAAAGGCTAAAATTCATATTTAATACCCGAAGAAAGTTCCGAAGATTCCAAAAACTCTCGGGAACATCCTCGAGATATTTTAATCTGTTACGATAACATTTTACACTCATAAACACTATGCATCGGCATGAATGCAACAATCAAAGTTCCTCTAAGATTTTATTCCACTAGGTTTACACTAATATAACACAAAATGATTCTCCATTTTTAGTAAAAAGAGAAGGAAAACAAAGAAATGAGAGAGTAACACCTGAATTTGGTGGATATCAGAAAATAAATTTTATACCCCAAAATTCAGGTTGTTACAAATCTAACCCCCTTAACAGAATCTCGCCCCCGAGATTCAAGAAGAGGCTAGCAAGAACGACAAGGTTGGTTCATAAGTTGTTAGAAGTTTCTTCATTTAAACTTTGGCTCTGCAAGCTTAACTTGTGGCCTGGTTGCTTTGACCTTTAGATGCTTGAGACCGATTCATGCAATTCTTGAGGATCCCTTGGACCTGTGGGTTAGGACCCACACACGCTTCCGTTGTGCCACTCTGATCTTGTCTGATTAAGAGAGGTTGGAGGTTGCCAATCGGACAGGTGCATGAGGAAAGGGTACAGATAGAAAAGGTAAGCTTAGATGGATTAAAGAGAGAAAAGGGGGAGCACCCAACTACCTACTCTATGGCACTCAGCTAGTAAACTGATGTAATTGTGGATCAAAGGCCACAACACACCGACACTCATCACAAAGAAGCAAATCAGTCATCACACGAAGACAAACAACACAAGCATACAACAACAATCGTTTCATTGCTATACGTTTCTTTTAATTAAATGGTGGTCTTTCTTGAAACATGAATAACTACTTTCTAAGGCTGTCGAAGGACGAGGAGAAGAACAAGACGTGTGGGATAGGGACACAAGCACAATAAAGGATGGAGTTAAAGCAAGCATTGTGAGCGACCTAGAAAAGGTCACGACCAAGGCATAAGAGGTAGAACACCACTCTCGAGTTGAGATAGAAAAGAGGAGATCCCAAAAAGCAGACCTAATAAGCATCACAACAAGATATAGTGATTACAAAGGTAAGGGTGATATTCAACGAAAGTTAAGACTTGCAATGCTACAGAGGAAAAGGGAACAACCAAGAGTGGGATGGATAAGACAACACTCTTTGAACTGAAACGAGGAAGGAGGCTTTAAAATACAGGTACGAGATATGCATCAAGGTAAGGATCGAGGGGTGACAAGGGGTAAGGTGATAACAGACAAACACAACCAAGGATGTATTTTAGACAAAACTTGCAAGGTGTCAAAGAAGGGGGAGCAATCGATGATGAAATAGGTGAGGCATTATCCCCGAACAGGGATGGAAAAGAGGAGGCTTCAAAGGGTAGGTTCAAAGTAGGCGTGAAGGTCAGGGCATAGACATCACGTGGGTTTAAAGGTGATAACGGACAAAGGTGTAGGAGAGGAGGTAAATGGGCATAAGAACCAAGAATATAAGTACCACCAAGTATGGAGTTAAGACAGGACCTACAAGTGGAAAAGGAGAGGGTACGTCCAAGGGCCAGATAGGTAAATTGCCACTCTCCAATTGAGGTGGAAGAGAGGAGATTTTAAAGAGCCAGCATAAAGATGAGTATCAAGGCAAGATCGATGGATGACAAGGAGATGGTGATAGGAAATAAAACACGCAGCAAAGGATGGAATTAAGACAAAACTCATAAGGCGACAAGAAGTGAAAAGAAATCAAGGGAGAGATAGGTAACCCACAACTCTCAAACTGGGTTGAAGGAAAGGGGAGGCTTTTAAAAGATAAGCTCGAGGTAAGCATTTAGGTAGAAGACATAGATATCGCAAAGGTCAAAGGCGATAACAGACAAGGGTATATGAGAAAAGATGAAGGCATAGAAGAGCCAGTGGTATGAGTACAACAAAGAATGGAGTTAAGATAAGACTCACACCTAGCGAAGACGAGGTCCCGACCAAGGGCAGGATAAGTAAAACACTTCCCTCGAATTGAGATGAGAGAGGGAACTTTAAATAACAGACATAAGGTAGTCATCAAGGTAAGATGGAGAGACGACGAAGGTAAAGGTAGTAACAGATAACAAAGGGTGGAGTTAAAAACTCGCAAGCGACAAGGAATAGGATGCAACTGAGGGAAAATAGGTAACCTTCAATGTTTAAAATTGAGAATAAAGAGAGAAGGTTTTGGAGCGCAGGTATAAGATAGGCATCAAGGTAAGGTATAGAGGTGTCAAAGACGAAGGTGATAATAATGAAAGGCATAACAAAGGATAGAGTTAAGGCAAGACTCGCGAAATGGCGAAGTGGAGAAAATAATCAAGGTAAGATAGGTGAGGGTGCAATAGAATGGTTGAAGTAAGAATTCATTATCGAGAGAAGTTATAAAGGAACAATGAGATCACCAAGGATGGTCAACATAAAATGATCGCTCATGGACCGTTAAGAAACAGGGGTGGTCAAGGACATGTTAACTGAAATGTCTTGAACAGTTATTGGGGGTATGAAAATAAGCATACATAAGAATATAAGAGTATGTAAGATTCCAAGGATACGATCATACTAAGACCAAGGGCATAGAAATTATCGAAAGATAATGACTTAACAACAGAATAGAAAGGGATCTCAAAAGACAGGAAGGGCATGAAAATATAAACTAGAATGTTTAAATGGGCAACAGAGTTTTCAGGGTTAAGTATTTGAATTAAGGGATAAGGGTATGGAAGAATCCAAAAGATGCAGCAGGTCAATACCAGTGGAATAGATATGGTCAAATGGTAGCAATTTAATAATGGAAGACAAAAAGAATCCCAAAAGACAAGAAGGTTATGATCAGGGGGCATCTACAAAGATGTCGCAAGCACAAGAGTGAAATTAGATCTAATAGAATGAATAGGTGAAGCATAGACAATATTAGAACAAAATAAGTTTGGCAAGGTGATATATAGAAGCATAACATAGAATTAGTCGAGGTGACTAATATTTTGAAGCAGCATCAAGGATGGGGTGAAGTAAAAGTCAATAAGTCCTTAAAACGGCCAATGCTACTCTAGGTCAGCGGTCCTACAGTCAGCACGACTTTGATACCACTTATGTCACACCCGGTTTTGGAAGGTAAACCAAATGCGAACCATGTACGTGCCAGGATCAGAAATTCACGTACACAGCGATTACATAAATGACTCATCATAGCACAATGCTTCGAATAACAATAAAGGGTAAGTAATAATATGAAAGACTAGAGTCATTTACATAGTAAAATCAAAGTACACAGAATAGAAGCGTAGCCAACGTAAATAAACCCACCACAGGCAGCTGACTGGGGGAGGTCGCTAGCCTAATCCTCGAACTCATCGACGTCCTGGAACTCCTGGAGATCCACCTCGACGCCTTCTTCTTTACCTGAGCATAGATTGCACCAAAGGCAACCTGGTGTTTTGTGAAAGCAAGGGTGAGTACACATCAACGTACTCAGCAAATGTCCTGTGTGGCTGAAGTGGACTAGCTTTATGTGGGGTTAAGGTCAAAGCAGATTGCTTTTAGTTGGTCAGGTATTTATTATTAATGGAAGCCAAGTTTTATCATATAACCAACCCGTGAACCATTTCCTCATCGAGGAAACCTCATTATCATCATCGAACCGAAATAATAAAAAGAACCATTGTATCTCGAACCATCTGTATCTCTAATCAAAGAGGATCCCAAGGCCGCTCATAACCGTGAGCACGGCTGATATATCAGTTTCATTACCCTCTGCAGAGGTCGCACACTTTACCCATGAGCCGTGATTCCCGTTTTGCCCGGGGATCATGACTCCCCATTGATCACTTCCTAGGTGGTCCGGTAGGGTATCACTACGTAGCTTTTACAAAGATTCCCTAGAGGTCATAGCCGCCCGTTAGGTTTCTCCAGTTTGATAAACACAGTACTCCTCCCCGCAGGAGGGTGACTAACAAAAGCAAAACGAAAGGACCTCGGCACCCAGCCTCGGCAGAGCAAGCACTGTGCCTGGACCCCATTGACGGCACGACGGCGAAGCAACTACACCTCTAGTTCCTCTAATTAATTAGCTAAGGGCATCCCATTTCACCCTCATGGTTGCACTGTTATCCCGGGTGGTCTCTCAACGAACAGGTCCTTACGGAGAGGTACACGGGAAACCGCCCGAGTCCCCTAAATGCCGCAAGTATATCATCATATCCAGAATAAAATCATAGTACCATCATTGTATCTCATCATGTTCATTGATTAAAGTAAAGCGCTAGCATGTAGCTAACCATAGTAACCCAAAAGGTAAATCAAGGACAAGGTAAATAGAAAGCTAGTAAATCCTTAGGTTGTTCATGGTATGCGGGACAGTGTATTATAAAGTAAATGGGACATAATGGGTCAGAGGACACTTGCCTTCACCAAACAGATGCTCAGGGTCTTCGATCTCGTAGGACTCGAAGAGCTTGATCTCAGGACCGGTGGTTCACCAAATCTTGATCGTCGATTCCTCGAAGCGCGTGAACAAATCACGATCTAATCGCAACACGAAGCGAAGACGAACAAGCACAAGCAAACAAACATATATAGATGCATAAGAACATTACACCATACAAGATAAAATGGTATAAAAATATGCAGCATAAAACAGAGCTTGATTCTATGGTCACGCGAGGGAAAGAAATGCGACGGTCGAGGCTACGGTCGAGAAGTTATCGCGTCCATACTAAGCGAGTATTAATCATAACATTTAGTTTGATCTAATTATATTAATAAATATTTATTAAAATAAAACTAGAGCTGTCGCACGATTTTAACGATTCTTAGTTAAATAAGTAATTTAAATAACAACAGCGACTCTAAGCAGAACAAATTAGCGGAGCGAAACGAAACACGACGCGCAAACCAACGCGACTGCGTGCAAACAGTGTAGACATGCACGGCATAGCACGCTGACAACACGCGAAAAAGTGTGCGCGACCAGCGCGAACGTCGCGCGAACCAGCACGCCACCACACGCGGAATAGCACGCGCGAAAGACGAGGAAAACTGATCAGGTGACATGATAAAGTACGTTACTAATATGAAATCGGCGTTGCTACAAAGTTGACATGACTGAGACAAATAGAAACGAGTTTATGGTGCATTATATATTAAATAGCTAACCGTTCGTGGCTACTAAACAATTTTATTAAAGCGCGCGAATCGCGACTCGCGCGAACGACGACATGTGAACAGCACGCGCGAACGTCGTGCGGATAGAAAACGCATTACGCGTAGAACAGAGCACGCGACACGCGGATTAGCACGTAACCACGTGCAAAATGCGCGCGCGATACGCGAGAAAAACTAAATAAACGTCGCATTTATATTCAACGAACATTAGGGCAAAACGTTTGAGTTACTATTAATTATGTTGACATTGATTTATAAAACATAAGTTAATTACTATAAATTATTTTAATCAAAAGGTCTAATTACTCAACATTAGTTAAACAAAGGTATAATTAATTGTTTAAAACATGCGACATGGTGAAACAAGATTACTAACGTGTAGACGACATTATTCCGAAACTAACGCAACTGGAATGGTACAAAACGGATTTATAACGCAACACATATAAAACGTTTGGTATTCCGCGAATTTATGCGATGGGGTGCAATTTTATTGGACAAGGCTTAGGCACGTGTAGGATCGCGGAATCGTGAGCGCAGAAAATCCCACGAATAGGATCAAATGTGCCCACTCTCTACTTCTCTTTCTTCTCTATCTTCACGTACGCAGAAATTCCCCAACCGCCATGGCTACTGTCCATGGAGCTTGCGCGCGGGGGGTGGGGCCTCGACCGGCGGCTACGGGCGCTCGACGGCGGCCACCACAGCCGGGCAGGCCGCGACCTTGGGGAAGAATGGCGCCACGAACAGAGGAACAGGGACGCGGCTGGGAATTGGACTAAATCCGAGCAAAGGAGATGGCGCATGGGAGCGTTGGGTGCCGAGCGCCATAGGCGAACAGGACACGATAGGGAGGAGCCGGAGAGAGTGTCGCGCGCAGGGAGCCGAAGAGAGTGCCGCGCGCAGGGAGCCGGACACGGCTGGGCTGAATCTGAGCTGCGTAGAGGGAGCACCGAGCTTGGTCGACGCTGAAGACGACGGAGCAGAGGGCGCGGCTTGGGAACAGGCGCGCGCTGGGCTGCGCACTGGCCGGTGGGGAGGCCGCGGCAGGGGCGAGCCGCCGCGCAGGGCCCCCTGGACGCGACGCCGGGCGGGGCTGCCGGGAGGGTCCGTTGAGGGGGAGAGAGGATGGGGAAGGGAAGAGAGGGGAGAGGACTCACCGGGAACCGCCATGTGCAGGGACGACAGCTTCTGCGTGAGTTGGATCTGGGGAAGGAGACTAGAGGTTATGTGACGGTCGGGTGGTTAAGGAACACGGGAGGAGGTTGCCAAACTCGTCATCAACTGTGTCGCGACCGAGCGAGAGAGGCGGTTGTGAATACGACGAGGGTAAACACGAGCAACACGACGTTTGCGAGGAAGTACATTTTAATTATCCTGCGAAAAGGACACGAGATCTGGAACAGGCTCGACGAGAGGAAGAAATATATGTATATATATATTATCGAGTTTTCGAAATACTAAATTTAGGCATTTAAATATTATAAAGGTTAAAATTCATATTTAATACCCGAAGAAAGTTCCGAAGATTCCAAAAACTCTCGGGAACATCCTCGAGATATTTTAATCTGTTACGATAACATTTTACACTCATAAACACTATGCATCGGCATGAATGCAACAATCAAAGTTCCTCTAAGATTTTATTCCACTAGGTTTACGCTAATATAACACAAAATGATTCTTCTTTTTTAGTAAAAAGAGAAGGAAAACAAAGAAATGAGAGAGTAACACCTGAATTTGGTGGATATCAGAAAATAAATTTTATACCCCAAAATTCAGGGTGTTACAGCCATATAGGGCAAATGGCAATGCACCACATAGCTCAAACCAATGGGGGTAAGACAACATGCTAATATCTAGCCAACCCCACCTATGTTTGACCAGAGAGCCGGTGGTCTCGCACCGGCTGCCATCGATATAGTGAGGGAGGAAATAGCCGGGGCGTTCCGAGATAAGCTCGGAGTAAGCATGGTCCCTAGGGGGCAATCATATCGGAAACCTTATGACAGCCGATTTGATCACCACCCGTACCCACACGGAACCAGGATACCCAAATTCTCAAAATTTTCAGGTGACCAAGGAAAAAACACGCGCGAACACATAGGCCAGTTCCTAGCACAATTAGGAGAATTGGCCGACACAGAAGCATTCCGCGTGCGTTTATTTTCATTATCTTTAACAGGAACCACATTCGCATGGTACGCCACTTTGCCTCCTAATTCTATTTTGTCAACAAAAATTCTATGATCACTTCTTTTCCGGTGACTATGAGTTAGATTTGGTAGACTTAGTGGCCCTGTGGCAGGGGAAGGATGAATCGGTTAATGAATACATCCGGAGGTTCCGGGATACAAGAAACTGATGCTTCCAAATACAATTAGCAGAAAAACAGCTAGCAGGATTAGCCTTCAATGGACTACGATATTATTTAAAAGAAAGATTAGAAGGTATCTAGTTCTTTACGCTAGCACAATTACACCAGAGAGCTTTGGCCTATGAAAGCCAGAGCAAAGAGACTGCCAAAACCATTCGTCACAATATCTATATAGTAGAGTGCGACCAAAGTAGCTCAGACGACGAATCAACAGAAGTATATGCTGCTGAAATGGTTTGGCTAAAGCAGGCCAAATCTTCGGCTTGTTCCTCCTTGCAGCCGGTTCAAAAGAAACGGCAAGAGGAGTTTAAGTTTACATTTAATGTTGGTAAATATAATAAAATATTTGATGAATTACTCAAAAATGGCAACATTAAAATAAATCACACTTTTCCATCCTGAGAGCACCTAGAGGGGGGGTGAATAGGTGATCCTATAAAACTTGAAACTTAATGCCACAAAAACTTGGTTAAGCGTTAGCACAATAATGCCAAGTGGCTAGAGAGAAGTCTTAGCAAAACACAATAACCACAAGAGATCAACACAGAGATGGCACAGTGGTTTATCCTGTGGTTCGGCCAAGTACACAACTTGCCTACTTCCACGTTGTGGCGTCCCAACGGACGAGGGTTGCAATCAACCCCTCTTAAGTGGTCCAAAGACCCACTTGAATACCATGGTGTTTTGTTTTGCTTTACTATATCCCGCTTGCGAGGAATCTCCACAACTTGGAGCCTCTCGCCCTTACACTTTGATGTTCACAAAGAAGCACGGAGTAAGGGAGGGATGAGCAACACACACAAGACACAAAATCAGAGCGACAACACGCACACAAGTCGCAACAAGAGCTCACAACACAACCCGATGAGTTCACAGCCCAAATAGAGCTCTAGTTGTTATCACAAAGAATCAAATGTGCGGAATCGAAGTCTTGGTGCTTAGGAATGCTTAGAGAATGCTTGGTGTTCTCCTCCATGCGCCTAGGGGCCCCTTTTATAGCCCCAAGGCAGCTAGGAGCCGTTGAGAGCATTCCAGGAAGGCAATTCTTGCCTTCTGTCGCCTGGCGCACCGGACAGTCCGGTGCACCACCAGACACTGTCCGGTGCGGATTTCTTTCCTTATTTGGCGAAGCCGACCGTTGCAGTTGTAGAGCCGTTGGCGCACCGGACACTGTCCGGTGCACACCGGACAGTCCGGTGCCCCATTGTGACCGTTGGCTCGGCCACACGTCACACGCAGAATCCTCGGCCGACCGTTGGCCCGGCTGACCGTTGGCTCACCGGACAGTCCGGTGCACCACCGGACAGTCCGGTGATTTTTAGCCGTACGCCGTTAATCACATCCCGAGAGCAACGACTTCGCCTGTGAACGGCTCACCGGACAGTCCGATGCACCACCGGACAGTCCAGTGATTTATAGTCGTACACCGTCGTCGAAGTCCCGAGAGCAGCAAGTTCGCCAGAGCCAGCCTGGCACACCGGACACTGTCTGGTGCACCACCGGACAGTCCGGTGCACCCAGACTGAGCAGACTTTGGCTGAACAAAGCCAACTCTTCTCCAACTTGATTTCTCCTGTTTCCAGCACTTAGACACAATACATTAGTTCTTAAAAACAATGTACTAAGTCTAGAAACATACCTTTACTTTTGATTTGCACTTTGTCCATCACTTGGCATACTTTAACACTTAAGCACTTGTGTTGGCACTCAATCACCAAAATACTTAGAAATGGCCCAAGGGCACATTTCCCTTTCAATTTCCCCCTTTTTGGTGATTTATGCCAACACAACACAAAGCAACTAGAACAAGTGCAATATCAATGCAAATAAGAACACAAATAGCTTTGATTCAACTTTGGCATATTTGGATCATACTTTGCCACCACTTGGTTTGTTTTTGCAAATCAAACTCAATTTCCTATCTCTAAGTCAAGTTCACTTGTAGCGACATAAAGAGAGGTGTTCCAAGAGAAATTGATCAAAGATTTCAAAAACTCCCCTTTTTCCCATAATCAACCATTCTCCCCACAAGAGACCAACTTTTGACAAGAGAGACAATAAGAGAGTTTTGACAAACCAAAGGCTCTATCCTACTATTTTCAAAATTTCTCAAGTGGTAGCTGATCCATTTATTGCTTTGGCCTTATTTTCTCCCCCTTTGGCATCAAGCACCAAAACGGGATCAATTTTGGCCCTTAAACCCCATTGCTTCACCAAAATCTTCAAATAAGAATACAAAGGCAATAAGAGTACATGAGATGAACTTGGAATAAGTTACCCTCTCATTGGAGTGCAGTGGAAGTCTTTCATGGTCCAAGTCCACCTTTTCCCTTTCAAACCTCCTTTGAGACTAAATTAAGCAAACTCAAGCACACGGTTAGTCTCAAAGGGTCAAGTTGTAGCACATCTCCCCCTAAATATGTGCATCACTTGCAAAAGGACTTGTGAGGTCCGGGGAGTGTTTGTACAACTTGAGGACCACAAGTAAACAACAAAATGCATAAGGAACATGATCAAGGCATAAACACATGTATGCGATAAATCAATCCAAGTTCCGCGAATCTAAGACATTTAGCTCACTACGCAGCCTACAAAAGGTCTTCTCATCTAAAGGCTTGGTAAAGATATCGGCTAACTGGTTCTCGGTGCTAATATAGAACACTTCGATATCTCCCTTTTGCTGGTGGTCTCTCAAAAAGTGATGCCGGATGTCAATGTGCTTTGTGCGGCTGTGCTCAATAGGATTATCCGCTATGCGGATAGCACTCTCATTGTCACATAGGAGTGGGACTTTGCTTAGATTGTAGCCAAAGTCCCGGAGGGTTTGCCTCATCCAAAGTAGTTGCGCGCAACACTGTCCTGCGGCAACATACTCGGCCTCAGCGGTGGATAGGGCAACGGAGGTTTGTTTCTTAGAGCTCCACGACACCAGTGACCTTCCTAAGAATTGGCACATCCCTAATGTACTCTTCCTATCGACCTTACATCCAGCATAATCGGAGTCTGAATATCCAATTAAGTCAAAGGTAGACCCCTTTGGATACAAGATCTCGAAGCAAGGCGTAGCGACTAAATATCTAAGAATTCGCTTCACGGCCACTAAGTGACACTCCCTTGGATCGGATTGAAATCTAGCACACATGCATACACTAATCATAATATCCGGTCTACTAGCACATAAATAAAGCAAAGAACCTATCATGGACCGGTATGCTTTTTGATCAACGGACTTACCTCCTTTGTTGAGGTTGACGTGTCCGTCAGTTCCCATCGGAGTCTTTGCGGGCTTGGCGTCCTTCATCCCAAACCGCTTTAGCAAGTCTTGCGTGTACTTCGTTTGGGAGATGAAGGTGCCGTCCTTGAGTTGCTTCACTTGGAACCCAAGGAAATAGTTCAACTCGCCCATCATCGACATCTCGAATTTATGCGTCATTACCCTGCTAAACTCTTCACAAGACTTTTGGTTAGTAGAACCAAATATTATGTCATCGACATAAATTTGGCACACAAAAAGATCACCATCACAAGTCTTAGTGAAAAGAGTTGGATCGACTTTCCCAACCTTGAAAGCATTAGCAATTAGAAAGTCTCTAAGGCATTCATACCATGCTCTAGGGGCTTGCTTAAGTCCATAGAGCGCCTTAGAGAGCTTACACACGTGGTCGGGGTACCATTCATCCTCGAAGCCAGGGGGTTGCTCCACGTACACCTCCTCCTTGATTGGCCCGTTGAGGAAAGCGCTCTTCACATCCATTTGGAACAACCTGAAAGAATGGTGAGCGGCATATGCTAGCAAAATACGAATGGATTCTAGCCTAGCCACAGGAGCAAAAGTCTCCTAAAAGTCCAAACCTGCGACTTGGGCATAACCTTTTGCCACAAGTCGAGCCTTCTTCCTTGTCACCACCCCGTGCTCGTCCTGTTTGTTGCGGAACACCCACTTGGTTCCCACAACATTTTGCTTGGGACGCGGCACCAGTGTCCAAACTTCATTACGCTTGAAGTTGTTGAGCTCTTCCTGCATGGCCAACACCCAGTCCGGATCTAGCAAGGCCTCTTCTACCCTGAAAGGCTCAATAGAAGAGACAAAAGAGTAGTGCTCACAGAAATTAGCTAATCTAGAGCGAGTAGTTACTCCCTTGCTAATGTCACCCAAAATTTGGTCGACGGGATGATTCCTTTGAATCGTCGCTCGAACTTGGGTTGGAGGTGCCGGTTGTGCTTCTTCCTCCATCACATGATCATCTTGTGCTCCCCCTTGATCACATGCCTCCTCTTGATGAACCTGTTCATCGTCTTGAGTTGGGGGATGCACCATTGTTGAGGAAGAAGGTTGATCTTGCTCCAATTGTTCATGTGGTCGCACATCGCCAATCGCCATGGTGCGTATTGCAGCCGTTGGAATGTCTTCTTCATCTACATCATCAAGATCAACAACTTGCTCTCTTGGAGAGCCATTAGTCTCATCAAATACAACGTCGCTAGAGACTTCAACCAAACCCGATGATTTGTTGAAGACTCTATACGACTCTGTATTTGAGTCATAACCTAACAAAAACCCTTCTACAGCTTTGGGAGCAAATTTGGAATTCCTACCCTTCTTCACTAGAATGTAGCATTTACTCCCAAAAACTCGAAAATACGAAACATTGGGTTTGTTACCGGTTAGAAGCTCATACGAAGTCTTCTTGAGGAGGCAGTGAAGGTAGACCCGGTTGATGGCCTGGCAAACCGTGTTCACGGCTTCCGACCAAAACCGCTCGGGGGTCTTGAACTCTCCAAGCATCGTCCTCACCATGTCTATGAGCGTCCTGTTCTTCCTCTCTACCACACCATTTTGCTGTGGTGTGTAGGGAGCGGAGAACTCGTGCTTGATCCCTTCCTCCTCAAGGTACTCCTCTACTTGAAGATTCTTGAATTCGGACCCGTTGTCGCTCCTTATCTTCTTCACCTTGAGCTCAAACTCATTTTGAGCTCTCCTTAGGAAGCGCTTGAGGGTCCCTTGGGTTTCAGATTTATCCTGCAAAAAGAATACCCAAGTGAAGCGGGAAAAATCATCAACAATTACTAAACCATACTTACTTCCCCCGATGCTTAGGTAGGCGACGGGTCCGAAGAGGTCTATATGCAGCAGCTCCAGGGGTCTTGATGTAGTCATCACGTTCTTGACATGATGAGCACTTCCCACTTGTTTACCTGCTTGACAAGCTGCACAAGGTCTATCTTTTTCGAAATGCACATTTGTTAGACCTATCACGTGTTCTCCCTTTAGAAGCTTGTGAAGGTTCTTCATCCCCACATGTGCTAAACGGCGATGCCACAGCCAGCCCATGCAAGTCTTAGCAATTAAGCATGCATCTAGACCGGCCTCCTCTTTTGCAAAATCAACTAAATAAAGTTTGTCGTCTAGTACACCCTTAAAAGCTAGTGAACCATCACTCCTTCTAAAGACAGACACATCTACATTTGTGAATAAACAATTATATCCCATATTGCATAATTGACTAACGGATAACAAATTATATCCAAGTGACTCAACTAAAAACACATTAGAAATAGAGTGCTCGGATGAAATAGCAATCTTCCCTAACCCTTTCACCTTGCCTTGGTTCCCATCACCGAATATGATTGAATCTTGGGAATCCTTGTTCTTGACGTAGGAGGTGAACATCTTCTTCTCCCCCGTCATGTGGTTTGTGCATCCGCTGTCGATAATCCAGCTTGAACCCTCGGATGCATAAACCTGCAAGGCAAATTTAGGCTTGGGTTTTAGGTACCCAACTCTTGTTGGGTCCTACAAGGTTAGTCAAAATGGTCTTAGGGACCCAAATGCAAGTTTTATCTCCCTTGCATCTTGCCCCTAACTTCCTAGCAATCACCTTCTTATTCTTTCTACAAATAGCAAAGGAAGCATTGCAAGTATGAAAAATTGTAGAAGGTTCATTAATTACTTTCCTAGGAACATGAACAATATTCTTTCTAGGCACATGATGAATATTTTTCCTAGGCATATCTCTACCATGCACAACATGGGAACTAGAAGCAGTCATAGCATATGAATCTTAAGCACAGGTCCTATATGCATTTCTAGAATATTTTCTATCACCATAAATAAAAGCATGGTTCTTTTGAACACTATTAGTCATAGAGGCCTTCCCTTTCTCCTTGGCGGGAATGGGAGCCTTATGACTAGTTAAGTTCTTGGCTTCCCTCTTGAAGCCAAGCCCATCCTTAATTGAGGGGTGTCTACCAATCGTGTAGGCATCCCTCGCAAATTTTAGTTTATCAAATTTATTTTTGCTAGTCTTAAGTTGGGCATTAAGACTAGCCACTTCGTCATTTAACTTTGCAATAGACACTAGGTGTTCACTACAAGCATCAACATTATAATCTTTACACCTAGTGCAAATCACAACATGTTCTACACAAGAGTTAGATCTATTTGCTACTTCTAGTTTAGCATTTAAATCATTGTTAACATCTTTTAAACTAGAAATTGTCTCATGGCAAGTAGATAGTTCACAAGAAAGCATTTCATTCCTTTTAACTTCTAAAGCATGAGATTTTTGTGCCTCTACAAATTTATCATGTTCTTCATACAAAAGATCCTCTTGTTTTTCTAAAAGTCTATCCTTTTCATTCAAGGCATCAATTAATTCGTTAATCTTATCAACCTTGGTTCTATCTAGACCTTTGAATAAACAAGAATAATCTATTTCATCATCATCACTAGACTCATCCTCACTTAAAGAAGCATAAGTAGTATTGTCTCGAGTACATACCTTCTTCTCCTTCGCCATGAGGCATGTGTGACGCTCGTTGGGGAAGAGGGATGACTTGTTGAAGGCGGTGGCGGCGAGTCCTTCATTGTCGGAGTCGGATGACGAACAATCCGAGTCCCACTCCTTGCATAGGTGTGCCTCGCCCTTAGCCTTCTTGTATGCCTTCTTCTTCTCCCTCTTGTTCCCTTGTTCCTGGTCACTTACATTATCGGGACAATTAGCGATAAAATGACCAATCTTACCACATTTGAAGCATGATCGCTTCCCCTTCGTCTTGGTCTTGTTGGGATGCTCCTTGCGGCCTTTTAGCGCCGTCTTGAAGCGCTTGATGATGAGGGCCATCTCCTCATCATTAAGACCTGCCGCCTCAACTTGCGCCACCTTGCTAGATAGCGTCTCCTTGCTTCTCGTTGCTTTGAGGGTGATGGTTTGAGGCTCATGGATTGGGCCATTTAGCGCATCATCCACGTATCTCGCCTCCTTGATCATCATTCGCCCGCTTACGAACTTCCCAAGAACTTCTTCGGGCGACATCTTGGTGTACCTAGGATTTTCACGAATATTGTTCACAAGATGTGGATCAAGGATAGTAAAGGACCTTAGCATTAGGCGAACGACGTCGTGGTCCGTCCATCGCGTGCTTCCGTAGCTCCTTATTTTGTTGATGAGGGTCTTGAGCCGGTTGTATGTTTGGGTTGGCTCTTCTCCCCTTATCATTGCGAATCTTCCAAGCTCGCCCTCCACCAAGTCCATCTTGGTGAGCATGGTGACGTCGTTCCCTCATGTGAGATCCTGAGGGTGTCCCAGATCTGCTTGGCATTATCCAGGCCGCTCACCTTATTGTACTCTTCCCTGCACAAAGATGCTAAAAGGACAGTAGTAGCTTGTGCATTTTTGTGGATTTGTTCATTTATAAACATGGGACTATCCGAGCTATCAAATTTCATTCCACTCTACAATCTCCCATATGCTTGGATGGAGAGAGAATAAGTGACTACCATTTTGTGACTCCAAAATCTGTAGTCCTCCCCATCAAAGTGTGGAGGTTTGCCAAGAGGAATGGAAAGCAAATGTGTATTTGAACTATGCGGAATACGAGAATAATCAAAAGAGAAGTTTGAATTAACTGTCTTCCTTTTCTCGTAGTCGTTGTCGTCGTCCTTTTGGGAAGAAGAGGACTTGTCGCTGTCGTCGTAGTAGACAATCTCCTTGATGCGCCTTGTCTTCTTCTTCTTCCCATCTTTTCGTTTGTGACCCAAGCCTGAGTCGGTAGGCTTGTCATCTTTCGGCTCGTTGACGAAAGACTCCTTCTCCTTATCATTGATCACAATCCCCTTGCCCTTAGGATCCATCTCTTCGGGCGATTAGTCCCTTTCTTGAAGAGAACGGCTCTGATACCAATTGAGAGCACCTAGAGGGGGGTGAATAGGTGATCCTGTAAAACTTGAAACTTAATGCCACAAAAATTTGGTTAAGCGTTAGCACAATAATGCCAAGTGGCTAGAGAGAAGTCTTAGCAAAACACAATAATCACAAGAGATCAACACAGAGATGGCACAGTGGTTTATCCCGTGGTTCGGCCAAGTACACAACTTGCCTACTTCCATGTTGTGGCGTCCCAACGGACGAGGGTTGCAATCAACCCCTCTCAAGCGGTCCAAAGACCCACTTGAATACCACGGTGTTTTTCTTTGCTTTACTATATCCCGCTTGCGAGGAATCTCCACAACTTGGAGCCTCTCGCCCTTACACTTTGATGTTCACAAAGAAGCATGGAGTAAGGGAGGGATGAGCAACACACACAAGACACAAAATTAGAGCGACAACACGCACACAAGTCGCAACAAGAGCTCACAACACAACCCGACTAGTTCACAACCCAAATAGAGCTCTAGTTGCTATCACAAAGAATAAAATGCGCGGAATCGAAGTCTTGGTGCTTAGGAATGCTTAGAGAATGCTTGGTGTTCTCCTCCATGCGCCTAGGGGCCCCTTTTATAGCCCTAAGGCAGCTAGGAGCCGTTGAGAGCATTCCAGGAAGGCAATTCTTGCCTTCTATCGCCTGGCGCACCGGACAGTCCCGTGCACCACCGGACACTGTCCGATGCGGATTTCTTTCCTTATTTGGCGAAACCGACCGTTGCAGTTGTAGAGCCGTTGGCGCACCAGACACAGTCCGGTGCACACCGGACAGTCCGGTGCCCCATTGTGACCGTTGGCTCGGGCATGCGTCACGCGCGGAATCCTCGAGCGACCGTTGGCCCGGCTGACCGTTGGCTCACCGGACAGTCCGATGCACCACCGGACAGTCCGGTGATTTTTAGCCGTACGCCGTTAATCACATCCCGAGAGCGATGACTTCGCCTGTGAACGGCTCACCGGACAGTCCGGTGATTTATAGCCGTACACCACCGTCGAAGTCCCGAGAGCAGCAAGTTCGCCAGAGCCAGCCTGGCACACCGGACACTATCCAGTGCACCCAGACTGAGCAGACTTTGGCTGAACAAAGCCAACTCTTCTCCAACTTGATTTCTCCTGTTTCCAGCACTTAGACACAATACATTAGTTCTTAAAAACAATGTACTAAGTCTAGAAACATACCTTTACTTTTGATTTGCACTTTGTCCATCACTTGGCATACTTTAACACTTAAGCACTTGTGTTGGCACTCAATCACCAAAATACTTAGAAATGGCCCAAGGGCACATTTCCCTTTCACATCCGCCGACGAGCTGAAACGTCGTGCATACTGCAAGTGGCATAACTTATTTTCTCATGCCACTAATGATTGTAATGTATTCCGTTGATAGATTCAATCGGCCATTAACGAAGGACGATTGAAATTTCAGGAAATGCAGGTGGACACGGAGCCCTTTCCGATGAACATGATCGATTTTGAGGGCAAGAGGATCCTGGTTCGACCAAATACAGCCAATAAGGGCAAAGATAAAGAGATAATCATCGGCAACGCAAGAGAGGCCGATGGGAATAATAAAATTTCTTGCAGGAAAGTAGTGGCCGAGAAGACTCCCGATGGTGGGGAGACTCTTAAGGTGACCATCACGACCTCCAGTGCTGGGGGGCAAGTGCAGACCAAGGGGTAGGAGCAGGAGCCCATGCTGCGCATCTCGGACGGTCCGAAGCAGAGGCGCAGACAGTCCGAGACCACACCAGATGGTCCGGAGAATTCCAGCAAACGGTCCGATCATACTCAAAACCCACAACGACCGCGCACCTTCAAACCACGACGGCCAGAGATAGGTACGTGGAAAACAAATACATTTAAAGCAGCTGGTCGGCTAGTCAAATTCGGCCCGACTTTCGATCAATTATTGTCCAAATATGTGAAAAAGAAGGCCGGCCCCAGTGACCGGCCAGCAAAGCGACCTCGCTCGCCCATTCGTGAGCAATATCAGGTAAGACCGATTGGACCACCCCATCAATCGGAAGAAATGGAAGGTCATACTGTCCAATTGAGACCTAACATACCTACATGGACACCTCCACCCCCTTAACCTATGCCATATCCATACACATATATACCTCCACCATATGTCCCAAATCAAATGTGGGGCATGCCAATATATCCATTTGGGATACCACAGTACCCCGCTTGGGGGGCACCCCAAACATCTGTATTCAACACGCTGGCACCTCCAGTACAAGACTGATTGAGCGCGCTCAATCTGGTCACCAGACACAGGCCCAACAAGATTGCCAGAGTACTCGGCCTTAGAGGCCGACCAGTCCAGATAGGGGGGCATATACCTGCAGCGACCGAAAGAACAACAAAAAAGGACATCATCAAAATAGGTACTGCAGATGTCATCATACAGGAAGATAATGAAGGGCCGATGATTTTTGGTAAATCGACCAACACAACCAAAAAAGAAGATACAACTACCATCAAAACAGCCGATCCAAAATACTCCATGCCTTGATGGTGCCCAGCGGGATTGACACAGTCCCAAAAGCGAAAATTCCAACGCCTAAGATCAAAAGAGAACCAGGAAAAGGAGGCAGAAAAGATATTCAATGACACACATCCACAGTACCCGCCACCGCAAAAGAAATGGATAATAAAGGCTATTGAGGAAAAGCAAACGGCCACAAAAATAGAAAATAAAACAACACTTGTGCAGCACCCTGCAGGTATGGCAGACAACCCAGCCAAAAAGGCTGGACCAGCTACAGAAGGCACGGACCATCCGACCCCTAAGTCCGGACCGTCCGCACCACATCAGGACGCCTCCGACAACATACCGACATCAATGGAGGAGGACGACCAACTGGGAGAAGACCTGGTCGACTACAAAGCTTCTCCAGAACGCCCAGGTATGGATGTAAATGTTATTACATTTTCCGCCGATTGTACTATTGTCGGCGACGATGAACCTGTTGTTGACCAGTTTGATTTTGGTCCTAAAGAAGTCGCCTTTACTAAACCAAAGGAATCGGTAAATCATTTAAAGCCGCTCTTCGTGCGCGGTCATATTGATGGGATACCGATTGCGAAAATGTTGGTAGATGGAGGGGCGGCTGTAAATCTAATGCCTTATTCATTATACAGAAAATTAGGTAAACAAAATGATGAACTTGTCAAAAACAACATGACCCTCAGCGGTGTTGGAACTGATAGTTCGATCAAAGCCAGGGGAGTCTGAGAGCACCTAGAGGGGGGTGAATAGGTGATCCTGTAAAATTCAACACTAATAGCCATAAAACTTAGTTATGAAAGTTAGAATGGCTAAGTAGCTTAAAACGAGGTCTTGTGAACACAGACAATTAAATAGAAAGCACACAAGAGACACGCGATTTTATCCCGTGGTTCGGCCAAGTAACACTTGCCTACTTCCACGTTGTGGCGTCCCAATGGACGAGGGTTGCACTTAGAGGTGTACATTCGGGCCGTCCGGCCCGGCCCGGCCCAAGCCCGAAAAGGCCCGTATTGTTTGAATTTCGGGTCGGCCCGGCCCGTTTGAATTTCGGGCCGTGCCGGCCGGCCCATGGCCCGGCCCGTAATTGCTTAAAACGTGCCGGGCTCATTTCGGGCGGCCCGAAATTATAAAAGCCCGAAATTCAATTTTTGGCCCGAAATTCACATTAGGGCCCGAAATTCAATTTTTGGCCCAAAATTCACATTAGAGCCCTAAATTGAAAAAACACATATAAGACAAATAAATTTGAACAAAATCAAACTTAATATTTGTATTAAAGTTACCACAGCTATGCAATGACTACCTGGTTTATAAATCATTTTGTTAGAAGGAAAAAGAGTATAATCAGCTCCATACAAAGTTCGTAAGTTCAGTTTATTGTCTAATGTTCATAACAAAAGTAAAATTACATCACACACTCTAATTTAAAGCTACAAAAAACATCTAACTAGCATTATCTCTAGCTTTGTGTTCTTTATCAAGTATATGAAAGTGTGGAATGAAGTGTGGTTAATAAATATATGGGCCTTTTCGTGCCTCTATATGGGCCATTTCGTGCCTACCTTAAACCGGTCGTGCTCGTGCCCGCCCATGGGCCGTGACCTCGGCCCAAACCCGGCCCAATATAACGGGTCGTGCCGGCCCGACACTAAATTATTTCGGGTCGTGCCTGGGCCGTGCTTTTTTTTCCGTGTTTCGGGCCGGCCCATCAGGCCCGGCCCAAATGTACACCTATAGTTGCACTCAACGCCTTTCAAGTGATCCGATGATCAACTTGAATACCACGATTTTTCCTTTCTTAGTCTTTCTCCCGTTTGCGAGGAATCTCCACAACTTGGAGCCTCTCGCCCTTATAATGATGATCACAAAAGAATCACAGAAGTAAGGGAGGGGAGAGCAACCACACAAGACTCAAATCCACAGCACAACCACGCACACAAGTCACAACTCGAGCTCAAAACACAACACACGAAGTTCACAACTCAAATGGAGCTCAAGTCACTATCTCAAAGAATCGAATGCGTGAAGTTGGAGTCTTATAGTCTTAGAATGTTTCTTGTAAGATTAGGTAGCTCCTCCATGCACCTAGGGGTCCCTTTTATAGCCCCAAGGCAGTTAGGAGCCATTGAAGGCCAACAAGGAAAGCCATCCTTGCCTTCTGTCGAGTGGCGCACCGGACAGTCACTGTAGACGGTCCGGTGCCGATCTCCTTCCTTTTCTGGCACAGACGACCGTTGCAGCTCCGGGTCAGTTGGCGCACCGGACACTGTCTGGTGCACACCGGACAGTCCGGTGCCCCCTGCAGACCGTTGGTGCGGGCACGCGTCGCCAGCAGATTGCGCGGCCGACCGTTGCGCTAGCGACCGTTGGCTCACCGGACAGTCCGGTGCACCACCGGACAGTCCGGTGAATTATAGTCGTACGCCGCCAAACTTTTCCCGAGAGCGGCCTGTTCACCGGAAACCAGCCTAGCGCACCGGACACTGTCCGGTGCACCACCGGACAGTCTGGTGTGCCAGGCCGAGCTGGACTTTGGCTGCACACAGCCAAGTCTTTGGTAATTCTTTCTTTTCCTGTTTCTAGCACTTAGACAAAATATGTTAGTACTCAAAACAGTGTACTAAGTCTAGAAACATACCTCATGTCTTGATTTGCACTTTTCTCTTCATTTAGCACATAAGAACTTAATTAAATGTGTTGGGCACTTAATCACCAAAACATAATAGAAATTGCCCAAGGGCACATTTCCCTTTCAATCTCCCCCTTTTTGGTGATTTATGCCAACACATCCAAAAGCAACCAAAAGAAGTGCAACATCAATGCAATTGAGAACAAAATTGTCTTTACACAAGTTTTGACATATTTGGATCATTCTTTGCCACCACTTGGTTTGTTTTTGCAAATCAAATTCATTTTCCTATCACTAAGTCAAACTCACTCGTTTGGGCACAAAGAGAGATAATCCAAGAGTGAAATTGATCAAGTGCCAAAAACTCCCCCTTTTACCATGATAAAAAATTCTCCCCCACAAGAGACTAAATTTTGCAATAAGAGTATTTTGTACAAATCAAAAAGTTCTAACTCTATTGTTTTCAAAATTCATAAGTGGTAGCTGATCCATTTGCTTTGGCCTTAATTTCTCCCCCTTTGGCATTAAGCACCAAAACGGGATCATTCTTGGCCCTTTAACCCCATTGCCTCACCAAAATTGTCAATTAAGAGCAAAAAGGCAATAAGAGCATAGGTATGAACTTGGAAGTAAATACACCAATACCGGAGTGCAGTGGAAGTCTTTGCAACGTCCAAGTCCATTTTGCCTTTCAATGCACCTTTGAGACTACATCAAGAATACTCAAACACAAAGATTAGTCTCAAAGGGTCAAGTTGTAGCATATCTCCCTCTATATAAGTGCATCACTTGCAAATGGACTTGTGAGGTCTGGGGATCATGTGTACAACTTGAGCACCACAAATAAACAATAATGAATTTAAATGCATAAAGTAACATGATCAAAGGCATAGAACACATGTATGCTATAGATCAATCCAAGTTACGCGAATCTAAGACATTTAGCTCACTACGCAACCTACAAAACCTTTTCTCATCTAAAGGCTTGGTGAAGATATCGGCTAGCTAGTTCTCGATGTTAATATGGTACACCTCGATATCTCCCTTTTGCTGGTGGTCTCTCAGGAAGTGATGCCGGATGTCTATGTGCTTAGTGCGGCTGTGTTCAACAGGATTATCCGCCATGCAGATTGCACTCTCATTGTCACATAGGAGTGGGACTTTGCTCAGATTGTAGCCAAAGTCCCTAAGGGTTTGCCTCATCCAAAGTAGTTGCGCGCAACACTGTCCTGCGGCAACATACTTGGCCTCAGCGGTGGATAGGGCAACAGATGTTTGTTTCTTTAAACTCCAAGACACCAGGGACCTTCCTAGGAATTGGCACGTCCCTGATGTACTCTTCCTATCAATCTTGCATCCAGCATAATCGGAGTCAGAATATCCAATTAAGTCAAAGGTAGACCCCTTTGGATACCAGATCCCGAAGCAAGACGTAGCAACTAAATACCTAAGAATTTGCTTAACAGCCTCAAGGTGACATTCCTTGGGGTCGGATTGAAATCTAGCACACATGCATATACTAAACATAATGTCCGGTCTACTAGCACATAAATAAAGCAAGGAACCTATCATAGACCGGTATGCCTTTTGATCAACGGACTTACCTCCTTTGTTGAGATCGACATGCCCGTTGGTTTCCATCGGTGTCTTCGCAGGCTTGGTGTCCTTCATCACAAACCTTTTGAGAAGATCTTGAGTGTACTTCATTTTGGAGAGGAAGGTGCCGTCCTTGAGTTGCTTCACTTGGAACCCAAGAAAGTAGGTCAACTCGCCCATCATCGACATCTCAAACTTTTGAGTCATCACCCTGCTAAACTCTTCACAAGACTTTTGGTTAGTAAAACCAAATATTATGTCATCAACATAAATTTGGCACACAAAAAGATCACCATCACAAGTCTTAGTGAAAAGAGTGGGATCGGCTTTCCCAACCTTGAAAGCATTAGCAATTAGGAAATCTCTAAGGCATTCATACCATGCTCTTGGGGCTTGCATAAGTCCATAGAGCGCCTTAGAGAGCTTAAACTCATGGTTGGGGTACCTGTCATCCTCGAAGCCAGGGGGTTGTTCCACGTATACCTCCTCCTTGATTGGCCCGTTGAGGAAAGCGCTCTTCACATCCATTTGAAACAACCTGAAAGAGTGGTGAGCGACATAGGCTAATAATATTCGAATAGACTCTAGCCTAGCCATAGGAGCAAAAGTCTCCTCAAAATCCAAACTTGCAACTTGGGCATAACCTTTTGCCACAAGTCGAGCCTTGTTTCTTGTCACCACCCCGTGCTTGTCTTGCTTGTTGCAGAACACCCACTTGGTTCTCACAACATTTTGCTTGGGACGTGGCACCAGGCTCCAAACTTCATTCCTCTTGAAGTTGTTGAGCTCTTCCTGCATGGCCAACACCCAGTCCGAATCCTGCAAGGCCTCTTCTACCCTGAAA
Source organism: Zea mays (assembly GCF_902167145.1). Classification (NCBI taxonomy): domain Eukaryota; kingdom Viridiplantae; phylum Streptophyta; class Magnoliopsida; order Poales; family Poaceae; genus Zea; species Zea mays. The sequence continues at coordinate 133,183,074 of NC_050105.1, read as the reverse complement.
GGCTCAATAGAAGAGACAAACGAGTAATGCTCACAAAAATTAGCTAAACGTGAGCGAGTTGTTACTCCCTTGCTTATGTCACCCAGAATCTGATCGACGGGGTGATTTCTTTGGATTGTCGCTCGGACTTGAGTTGGAGGGGCCAGTGATGCTTCTTCCTCCATAACTTGTTCTTCTTGTGCTCCCCATTGACCACGCGCTTCTTCTTGGGGAACCTGTCCATCATCTTGAGTTGGGGGATGCACTATTGTTGAGGAAGAAGGCTGATCTTGCTCTTGTTGTTCCTGTGGTCGCACATCTCCAATCGCCATCGTGCGCATTGCGGCCGTTGGAACATCATCTTCATCTATGTCATCAAGATCAACTTGCTCTCTTGGAGAGCCATTAGTCTCATCAAATACAACGTCGCTAGAGACTTCAACCAAACCCGATGATTTGTTAAAGACTATACGCCTTTGTATTTGAGTCATACCCTAGTAAAAACCCTTCTACTGCTTTGGGAACAAATTTAGAATGTCTACCTTTCTTCACCAAAATGTAGCATTTGCTCCCAAATACACGAAAGTAAGAGACATTGGGTTTGTTATCGGTAAGAAGTTCGTAGGAGGTCTTCTTGAGGAGGCGATGCAGATATAGCTGGTTTATGGCGTGGCAGGCTGTGTTCACAGCTTCCGACCAAAACCGCTCGGGTGTCTTGAACTCTCCAAGCATCATCCTTGCCATGTCGATAAGCATCCTGTTCTTCCTCTCTACCACACCATTTTGCTGTGATGTGTAGGGAGCGGAGAACTTGTGCTTGGCGCCTTCTTCCTCAAGGTACTACTCCACTTGCAGATTCTTGAACTCGGACCCGTTGTCGCTTCTTATCTTTTTCACCTTGAGCTCAAATTCGTTTTGAGCCCGCCTTAGAAAGTGCTTGAGGGTCCCTTGGGTTTCTGATTTATCTTCCCCCGATGCTAAGGTAGGCAACAGGTCCGAAGAGGTCCATATGTAGTAGCTCCAGAGGTCTTGATGTTGTCATCACATTCTTGTTGTGATGAGTGCTCCCCACTTGTTTTCCTGCTTGACAAGCTGCACAAGGTCTATCTTTCTCGAAACAAACATTTGTTAGTCCTAACACATGTTCTCCCTTTAGAAGTTTATGAAGGTTCTTCATCCCAACATGTGCTAGACGGCGATGCCACAGCCAGCCCATACTAGTCTTAGCTATTAAGCATGCATCTAGATCAGCCTCCTCTTTCGAAAAATCAACTATGTAGAGTTTGCCGTCTAATACACCCTTAAATGCTAATGAACCATCACTCCTTCTAAAGACAGAAACATCAACATTTGTTTATATGTCCAGCTTCATTGGTTTATTTGAGTGGGTTGTCATGACATTTGGTCTGAAAAATGCCGGTGCTACTTATCAGAGGGCTATGAATTTGATCTTTCACGAGCTATTGGGAAACACTATGGAAGTCTACATTGATGATATTGTAGTAAAATCGGCTGAGTTTAGTTCCCACTTAGCTGATTTGCGCAAAGCCTTTGATAAGATGTGTCGGTATGGTTTGAAAATGAACCCACATAAATGTGCTTTTGGAGTGTCGGCTGGTAAGTTTTTAGGATTTATCATCTATGAACATGGTATAGAGATAGACCCTGACCGAATCAAGTCTATTCGGAATGTGGGACCACCGACCTGTAAGGTCGAAGTGTAGAAGTTTCTCGGTAAGGTAAATTATTTACGAAGGTTTATTTCTAACCTAGCTGGGAAGATTGATGCTTTCACCCCTATCCTTCGGCTTAAGAATGATACCGAATTCACTTGGGGGCAGAACAACAGTAAGCATTTGATCTCATCAGAAAATACATGTCTTCGGCTCCCGTATTAAAAGCACCACAAGTAGGAGTACCGTTTCGATTATACATTGCAGCTGAAGATAAGGTTATTAGGGCTGTTCTGACACAAGAGACTGGAGGAAAGGAGCATGTGGTGACATATTTAAGTTGGAAGTTGGTGGATGCTGAAACGAGGTACACTTTTATTGAGAAGTTATGCTTATGCTTGTTTTATGCATGCACCAAGTGTAGATGTTATTTACTGTCTAGTTATTGCACTGTTTCTGATCAAGCCGATGTAATCAAATACATGTTACATAACCCAATTATGAGTGGTAGAATTGGTAAGTGGGCTCATGCACTCATAGAATATGACTTGGCCTATGAACCATTAAAATCTATGAAAGGCCAGGTCGTAGCAGATTTTATTGTAGAACATCGGATTGATGATACTCATAAATTAGATATATCATACCTCACTATTACTCCTTGGATTTTATATTTTGATGGATCGGTTTGCAATGAAGGACAAGGAATTGGCATCATGCTTGTTTCACCAAGTAATGTCTCTTTCGACTTCTCTAGCCGATTGAAAACTTATTGCACTAACAATCAAGCTGAATATGAGGCCCTTTTGTTCGGCTTGGAAATTTTAAATTGTATGGGAGTAAAACATGTAAAAGCATTTGGTGATTCTCAGCTAGTTGTCCAATAGGTATTAGAAGAATATCAATGTTTTGATGGTACTTTAAATAGTTACCTTGAAAAGTGTTGGGACATAATTCATTCTTTTGACGAATTCAGTATTCGGCACATCTCTAGAGTTGAGAATCACAGGGCTAACAATTTGGCACAAGATGCATCGGGTTATCGGATAAGGTGAGGGAGATTTCACAACACTAAGAATCTGATAACCTGTGCAGGGCCAATCCACCAGGTCGCAGACCGTCCGAGTGAAAACTCTGAACTGTCCGGGGTTGCTAGTAAAGTTCTCCTAATTGATTCAGTTGATAATGAAGCCGATGCAAGTGATTGGAGGACACCCATAATTAATTATTTATGGAAACCCAGTGTTAGGACGGATAAGAACATTCGGCGTACATCTTTCAAGTATGTTTTAATGAGTGATGAACTCTACCGCCGAACAGTCAACGACGTCCTGCTTAAATGCTTGGGCCCAAATGATGCTATATTAGCCATGGCCAAAGTACATGAAGGGATTTGTGGTACCCATCAATCGGCTCTAAAGATGAAGTGGTTATTGTGAAGGTGTGACTTCTATTGGCCTAACATGATAGCTGATTGTTTCAAGTACTACAAAGGATACCAAGTATGTCAAAAATTTGGCGACTTACAGTTGGTCCCCGCAGCCAAATTACACCCTATCATCAAGCCTTAGCCTTTTAGAGGATGAGGATTGGACTTTATAGGAGAAATTCATCATTCATCATCAAAGGGGCATCGGTTCGTGTTAGTTGCCACTGACTACTTTACCAAATGGACTGAAGTCGTTGCTCTAAAAAACATGACACACAAGGATGTAATTGAGTTCATAACTGAACATATTGTTCATAGATTCGGCATTTCCCAGACCTTGACTACAGATCAAGGGACTTCTTTTATGTCAAAGGAGGTACGCGACTTTGCTAAATTATATAGAATTAAGTTGCTCAATTCATCTCCATATTATGCTCAGGCCAATGGACAGGCTGAGTCTAGTAATAGGACATTGATTAACTTGATAAAAAAGAAGATATCTGGTAATCCTAAGCATTAGCATAAGATTTTGTCTGAAGCTTTATGGACTCACAGAATATCTAAACACAGTGCTACTAAAGTATCTCCTTTTGAACTTGTCTATGGGCAGGAAGCAGTGTTGCCTGTGGAAATAAGTTTAAATGCTGTCAGGTTCGCCAGACAAAATGATCTAACCGTTATGGATTATTATAATTCAATGATGGATAATATTGATGAGGTGACCGACAAAAGGGTGATAGCTTTGGGAGCAATAGAAAAGGACAAGATCATGGTAGCTAGGGCCTACAACAAGAAGGTCAAAGCAAAGTCATTTCAAGTAGGGGACCTGGTGTGGAAGACCATTATGCCTCTAAGGAACAAAGACCGAAAGTTTGGGAAATGGTCGTCAAGCTGGGAGGGTCCATATAAAGTAAAACATGTGATGTCTGGTAACGCCTATTTATTGCAAACATTACAAGACAAAGATTTACCCAAAGCCTTGAATGGGCGTTTGCTCAAGCAGTACCATCCTAGTATATGGCAAGATGCTTAATAGAACCGATGTAATCGCATCGATTTAGTTGCTTTTGGTTTGCTCAGCTCCACCAAAAGGCAGAGGGCATATGTTGGGAACCAAAAAGAGGGCGGACGGTCCGGCCCTGGGGCTGGACGGTCCGCGCGCGCAGAACAGATTAGGGTTCCGAGTTTCTTGCTGTGTTTGTTAGCTAGATTCTCGTAATTAGCTTGGGGAGTTTGTTTGTAACGGGTCCAGCCCCCCTCCTCTATAAATATAGAGGAATACGTCCGATTTGTAATCATCAATCGAATCAATAATACTTTTATCTCGCTTTTATTTTCTGTACAATTAGGAGTAGTTCTAGTTTAGCCTCTCAATCCCCAAATTCTCCGCTTCTCTTCGACTCTACGTCGATTAGAGGAGTCCAGGTCGGTCTACCCGAGCGTAGACATCACCTAGGATCTCTTCTCCCCGACGGGGTCCCTCGCGGGAGCGAGATCCAGGTGCCGCCGGTGACCTTCGCCGCCCCCTGCGCACGCGCGGACCGTCCGACCCTAGGGCGCGAACCGTTCGGCTGTCAGGCAGGGAACCATAGCCCCTGCGCCAGATCACGGACCGTCCGCGCCTGACTAGAGAGCACCGCCGCCGGTTCTTGTTGAGCGATTGGCGCCCGAAAAAGGTGCCAACAACTGTAATGAAGTCGCTCCATTCTAGTTGACTCTCTAATAAAATAAAACGCATAATTAGCCACACAATGTTTAATGTCATTCCAAATAAAACGCATAACTAGCCACACAATGTTTAATGTCATTCGGAGAAAAGAAGACATTGGACGGATATCTTGTAAATCCAGCACTATTCTACGGGTAGCCTCAGCGTCATATTTTCACCATTTGCAATGAAATGTTGGATTAATGTGGGCTTGGCCCAAATTAATATTCAATAATAGTCAATGCTAATGGCCCACTTTAATACTATGGTGTACTAATTATTTAGTACCATATTAGAAGTTCAAAGGACAAATCAATCAACTTAAATAGGTGGATCATTGGTGCATCTATTGAGAAGTTGAGAAAAGGATGAAGGACTGCCACACGCGCGCGCGCGCGCCGCCGCCGCTGCCGCCGGGCCGTGGCTCGTGGCTCGTGGCTCGTGGTAGATCGGACCTTGGTCCGAATATTCCTTTCAAACGGTTGCGCATTTTGCCTGGAGCGATGACCGTCATGATAACCGTCTGTTTCCTGTCTTATGGCTAGTAACGGACGTCAGTTACTGTCGTCAGTTTCCAGTTCTAATGCGCGACCGTTTCTGTCCGTTGTTCTTCTCCCTCCTTCTGACCGCCTATAAGAATGGAGAGGGAGGGCTCTTCCAGTTACGCGAATTATCTCACACGAATTGCAAACAACACATTCCCGTCCCATCTTCTGCGAGCACAGAGAGAGTGGGAGAGCAGGCCTCCGAAATCACCGACCGCAGAGATACACTTGCACGGGTGTGCGGGCGATCAGATTTTTGGGGAGCGTCTTCGCGACTGCTCGCGTGATCTGTTTGTCCAGCTGCTTCGTTCACAGCTTGCTGTTCGTCGCCTTCCCGAGTTGACGCGTGCTGCTGTTCTTCTTCCCGGCGACCGTTCGAGGGACTGCACAGCGTACATCTTCCTGCACCGACTTCGTACGGCTACATCGAACAAACACACGAGATGTCTCGTGTGAATGGAGCCACTGATGCCTTGAGCATCGGTCCCTCCGCTGGGTACAATCTGTTCTTCGTATTTGTGCATGTTTCATTGCTGTTTACTACTTATGCGAGTAGTTATACACACATGCACATACATGTCATCACATATATCGCACTGTTTTTCTGGATTAAATTAAAACTAAAAATGCCTAACTTTCTAACAATCCAAAAATCTGATATTAGGCATTTTTCTGTTAGTGGTTTTGCTGCTGCGTTAAAACCAAGTGAACCTTTTGATGGGACGTTTTACAAGAGATGGCGTAGTAAGATGATACTGTGGTTGACCGCAATGAACTGCTATCACGCCGCACAGGGGAAACCCGAACAGTTCACTCCTGAAGAGGAGAGAATGTTCGACGTTGCCGATAACCTGTTTTGAGGCGCCGTGATTGGCGCTCTTGCCAACAAGTATGTTGATTCTTATCTAACGTGCACATCTGCAAAAGAGTTATGGGATGCATTAGATGAGAAGTTTGGTGTTTCTGATGCTGGTAGCGAGCTGTACATCATGGAGCAGCTATTTGACTATAAGATGGTGGAAAACCGTCTTGTAGTTGAACAGGCTCATGAAATACAGGCACTGGCTAAAGAACTCGAACAATTCCCATGTGTCTTGCCTGACAAGTTCGTGGCTGGCGGTATTATCGCTAAACTGCCACCTTCTTGGACGGACTTTGCTACCACTCTAAAACATAAGAGACAAGAGTTGAGCGTGGCTGAGCTTATTGGTTCTCTTGATGTTGAGGAGAGGGCGAGAGCAAAAGAAACTCGTGGAAAAGGAGTTGAGACTTCTAGTGCCAATATGGTACAAAAGAAGAACTCCAATGCATCACATAATAATAAAAAGAAGAACAAGCAACAGAATGCCACGAAGCCCAAGCAGACAGCCTCGTTCAAAAAGAAGAACAAAGGAGCTGGTTGCTTTGTTTGCGGGAGTACTGATCATTGGGCAAGCGCTTGTCCAGACCGCAAATTTAAGCAAGAGAAAAAACCAGCTCAAGAGAAGAAAACAGTAAACATGGTTGTTAGCGAGACTGCAGAAGGAACATCGGGGTATGGTAATCTTTTACCTACTGTTCTTTCAATGTGTCAATCCCCTGAGTGGTGGGCTGATACCGGTGCTAATATTCATGTGTGCTGATATTTCTTTATTTTCTTCTTATCAGTGCAAAGGGACTGGAGCCTTGCTGATGGGGAACGGATCACATGCGCGTGTTCTTGGTGTTGGTACAGTCATTCTGAAGTTTACTTCGGGAAAGACGGTGCTATTGAAGAACGTGCAGCATGTCCCCTCCATCAAAAAGAATCTAGTTAGTGGCTCTCAATTGTGTCGAGATGGCTACAAAATTGTCTTTGAGTCTAATAAATGTATACTGTCTAAGTATGGAACGTTTGTTGGAAAAGGCTATGACAGCGGAGGCTTGTTCCGCTTATCTTTGCATGATGCGTGTAATAAGTCTGTGAACAATGTTGTTTCGAATGAGTCGTATATTTGGCATTCACGACTTTGTCATATCAATTTTGGTTGTGTCTCGCGGTTAGCAGATTTAAATTTAATCCCGAAATTTAATTTAGTCAAAGGTTCTAAGTGCCAGGTGTGCGTGCAATCTAAGCAACCTCGCAAGCCTCACAAGGCTACGGAGGCGAGGAATTTGGCACCACTAGACTTAATACATTCCGATTTATGTGAGATGAACGGAATATTGACTAAAGGAGGCAAGCGATATTTTATTACTTTTATCGATGACTCTACTAGATTTTGTTATGTGTATCTCTTAAAATCAAAAGATGAAGCTTTGCATTATTTTAAGACCTACAAAGCTGAAGTTGAAAATCAACTCGAGAGGAAAATTAAACGGTTAAGGTCTGATCGTGGTGGAGAATATTTTTCGGGTGATTTTTCTGATTTTTGTGTGGAACATGGTATTATTCATGAGAGGACACCGCCATACTCACCACAATCCAATGGGGTTGCTGAAAGAAAGAACCGTACTCTAACTGATTTGGTTAACGCCATGTTAGAGACTTCAGGGCTATCTAAGGAATGGTGGGGTGAGGCGATCTTGACGGCGTGTCATGTCCTGAATAAAGTTCCCACAAAGAACAAAGAAATCACACCATTCGAGGAATGGGAAAAGAAGAAATTAAATATCTCCTATTTGCGCACCTGGGGTTGTTTGGCTAAAGTGAATGTGCCAATTAACAAGAAGCGCAAATTAGGACCGAAAACTGTTGATTGTGTTTTCCTTGGGTATGCTTTCCACAGAATTGGATATAGGTTTTTAATTATAAACTCTGGAGTACCGGACATGTTGGTTGGTACAATTATGGAGTCCAGAGATGCTACGTTTTTTGAGGACGAATTTCCCATGAAAGCTACACATGATACGTCTAATGATGAACCAACGATACCCCATGAGCATTTTATTCCGGTAGAACACACTGAGGAATCCCATATACATAATCATGTGGAAAATGACAATGTATCAACTCGAAAGAGTAAGAGACCAAGGATTGCAAAGTCCTTTGGTGATGATTACATTGTATAATCATGTAGGTTGGTGTTTACACCTTAATATGTTCCAAGTGGCTTTGTGAAGCAAAGATGTTGTCCTACAGAACATCTTTAGAGGAACATACCTATATGGGTTAACTGCTAGTCACAGTTTATGAGATCTGGGTGGTTTCTAGATACCCATGAAAGGCTATGGAGTTTGACTTATATGCTCCAACCAGAGGGGATGCGTTCAGCAATCTAGTACTGGTAAAGAGTTTAGATGAAACTCATTCCACGCAAAACTGCCAATTCAAGGCCTAGTCCATTGTGCAGTTGTGGTCAAGTGTAGTCTAAGTTCTAGGTGGATGTTCAACTTAACAGTCTCCATCGAAACACCAGTATATCAAACGTTTGAGATGATGAGAGCTGTTTTGTGTGACTTAGCATTTGGTGGGGATTGTTGGATTAATGTGGGCTTGGCCCAAATTAATATTCAATAATAGTCAATGCTAATGGCCCACTTTAATGCTATGGTGTACTAATTATTTAGTACCATATTGGAAGTTCAAAGGACAAATCAATCAACTTAAATAGATGGACCATTGGTGCATCTATTGAGAAGTTGAGAAAAGGATGAAGGACTGCCACACGCGCGCGCGCGCCGCCGCCGCCGCCGCCGGGCCGTGGCTCGTGGCTCGTGGCTCATGGTAGATCGGACCTTGGTCCGAATATTCCTTTCAAACGGTTGCGCATTTTGCCTGGAGCGATGACCGTCATGATAACCGTCTGTTTCCTGTCTTATGGCTAGTAACGGACGTCAGTTACTGTCGTCAGTTTCCAGTTCTAATGCGCGACCGTTTCTGTCCGTTGTTCTTCTCCCTCCTTCTGACCGCCTATAAGAATGGAGAGGGAGGGCTCTTCCAGTTACGCGAATTATCTCACACGAATTGCAAACAACACATTCCCGTCCCATCTTCTGCGAGCACAGAGAGAGTGGGAGAGCAGGCCTCCGAAATCACCGACCGCAGAGATACACTTGCACGGGTGTGTGGGCGATTAGATTTTTGGGGAGCGTCTTCGCGACTGCTCGCGTGATCTGTTTGTCCAGCTGCTTCGTTCACAGCTTGCTGTTCGTCGCCTTCCCGAGTTGACGCGTGCTGCTGTTCTTCTTCCCGGCGACCGTTCGAGGGACTGCACAGCGTACATCTTCCTGCACCGACTTCGTACGGCTACATCGAACAAACACACGAGATGTCTCGTGTGAATGGAGCCACTGATGCCTTGAGCATCGGTCCCTCCGCTGGGTACAATCTGTTCTTCGTATTTGTGCATGTTTCATTGCTGTTTACTACTTATGCGAGTAGTTATACACACATGCACATACATGTCATCACATATATCGCACTGTTTTTCTGGATTAAATTAAAACTAAAAATACCTAACTTTCTAACATGAAATGCTTGGGTTTTACCTTTACTTTTTATTTCTTCCCCCTCTGCATACTATAGGCTTTGTTTCAAATCTTCTCCTTTTGTTGTGGTATTTACCTTTTAATTTTATGGAGAGGCCTATTCATTTTCATTTCACCACGTCCGTCTCACCCGGAAGTGAAAAAGAACCAGGCAATTCTGCGCAGATAGACGTGTTTGTTTTAACTTTTTTCATTTTCTAGCCACCAAAAGCTGTTGCGGACTGCCAAACACTCAGCTTTTCGGCTAGCTTCTATAAGAACCGATTTGGTAATATATCTAAAATTGACATAAACACATAATCAGCCGAGTCTTTGAAATAGTAGAAATCCATTTATTTCTAGATCCTGAACCTTATGAACACCTTCATCTTCCTCCACTCGTAATCCCCATGATACTAGATTCTCTCTATAGCAGGATTTTTTGCACAACCAGATTCTCAGAAAAACCGGTCAGAGAAAAGTTAAACCAAACAGGCCAAAGCACAGGAACGAACACATCCAATAAACAAGTGAGAAGCAACAGTTATTCAGCAAAGGTTTGGTGCGGCTACAATATTTCGAGCTGATTACAGATAAGACCACACCGAGCTTATGCATCAGGGTGCCCTATTGCCCGTACGAGTTCTTGGTAGTGCCCATCAGTAGCTGTTCAGCCAAATGCTCGAGTTCAGTACTGCCCATTAGTAGCTGTTCAGCAGCTTTCTGAAAACATAAGATCATATTAGTGACATTCACACCGGCACACACGAACCTGAACAGTAATAGTGAAAAGTAGAAACAGCGTGAGTTTTTGTATATCTACCTTAAAACACGTCAGTGCATATTGAACATCATCATCTGAAATTTGGTAATGAAGGACAAGCCTGACACTACATAAATAAAAGGAGGTCATATGAATAGTTGGAATTGATGTGTAGTTCCTCCGTTTTTTTTTATTTGTTGTATTTTAGTTCAAAAATGAACTAGCCGGTGACAAATATTCGAGAATGAATGTAGTATAATGGTATTGTCTGGATTTCAAAAAACTGCTGATATTGTTAGTTTTGGTAGTGTCAGTGAAGTTAGTAAAACGATAGCACAAACATGGATATTGGAAATGCTAAATCATATTTCAAAAAATAATGTACATGCTAAATCCTAAACTACTGAGTGGAACTTCACCTTTTTTGACATGCTAAATGTTATTAGAAAAATACTTGACGTGCTAAATCTTTTTTTAAAAGGTGCTGAACAGCAATGGAACTTCACCTTTTTGGACTCCTTGGACTTGCGAGCACATTGTGCGTTCCCAGAACCTGGCACAGCTTGTTAGATGATATGCGTGAATCCACGATGTCCAAGAATACCTTACAAAGCATAGTATATGTAATATGTTACAAATGTGATGTTTACAGTTACATATATTGTGGTTAATGAGAAATATAATATCAGAGGCTGACCATATTGGTCTGGACTGATGCTGAATCCACTCTGAACTGTTCGATTTTATTCAGTCCGTCTAGGCAAACGAACAAGAGTGACAAGTTCAGAACTTCAAGCCAACGACGATTTGTTTTCTAGCAAATGCAATGGAACAGTGCAGTCTTTTTTTTCATGTTGTTTTAAGTAGGATAAAAGGTCGGGAAACAAATATTCTGGGGGAAATAAACTGTTTTTTATAAAAGGGAAAAATCAGGCCTTGAACAGGGTATAACCAATTCTGACCTAAGTTTTTTTAGAAGAAAAAATATACCTGCCAAAGCTTTAGCCTTTCTGTGGTCATCTGCAAGCTTTCCCACATTGTCACGAACGGCAACATGAGCAGCAGCACAGAGAACTCCAACCTGCCTCATTCCACCACCTAGGGTCTTCCGGAGAATTTTGGCCTGAAGGTATTGTTCATATTTCCATCATAACTTGCAATTCTTTTCTTTTTGCAAACAATACAACGCTGCAGTTTAGACTTAGGAACACAAATCAACAGACCTTGTCGATGAAGGCCTTCGAGCCAACAATAACTGATCCAACGGGGGCGCCTAAACCTTTAGAAATGCATACCTGAAGTTTAAGTTTTCAAAGAGGAATAGAAGCACCATGATACATGTATCTGTAGTCCATTCACATGTAAGCAGCGTAGCTGATTTGGAACGTACCGAAACTGAATCTGCAGCTCTCACAAGTCTGTCCACAGGAACTCCAAGTGCCTGGCACAACGAAAATAATGGATTACGATGCTTGGAAGCATGCGCAGATGTCTAGGAATTTCTAAGCGAAGAGGCAAAGTATATAGACATAAGATCTCAATCCTATATAAAATAGATATCTTAAGACCCAACAATGACACCGTACTACTGACCACAGAGGCGTTGAAAATGCGAGCTCCATCGATATGAAGCTTCAGGCCATGACTCTTGGCAATTTCGCCAACCTTTTCAGTGTATTCTGCGGATAAACACTTCCCTCCGGAACTGCAGAAGCAGTAAGCCAGTAACAAACACACGACGTAGGTAAAAAAAAACAATGTACTTTTCACCAGCAAGATCGGCATCAGAAAACTCACTTCCCATGTGTGTTCTCCAAGCAGATGAGCCTGGTGGTCGGGTAATACAGGCCACCGCCGGGAGGCCTGATTGCAGCGACGATGCTGTCGATGTCCATGGTGCCGTCGGAGTTGTTTCTGACGGTCTTAGGGTGCACGCCGCCGAGGGTGGAGATGCCGCCGTTCTCGTAGAGGTGGATGTGCGAGTCGTCGCCGAGGATGACCTCGCTGCCGCGGACGTCGCAGTGCGCGAGGACGGACACGAGGTTGCCCATGGTCCCCGACGGGACGAAGAGCGCGGCCTCCTTGCCCATGAGCGCCGCCATCTCCTCCTGGAAGCGGCGCGCGGTCGGGTCCGCGCCCCGGACGTCGTCGTCGACGTCGGCCGCGGCCATGGACGCGCGCATGGCCTCGGAAGGCTTGGTGACCGTGTCGGACCGCAGGTCCACCACCACCTTGGTCGCCATCCTTCCTGCTGCTGCTCTGCGGCCGCAACCCAACTGCAGCTAGCGCTGCACCGGCACCGCTGCAGCGACAGAGTATCAGGACGAAAACTGACCTGCTGAAACTGAAATGAACTGATGTGTGCGGGGTGTCACGTCCCACTCCCACAACAAACTTTGGTTTTGCCTTCGCTTTTCCATTTTTGAAGGAAAACTGACAGATGTTTCGCGCTGTTAGAAGGACCACAAACCATGCATATTCTCTGTATGGTATGATGATGACGACCACGATGATCAATGAGGACGATGATGCGGACTGCACTTGCTAGTTGCTACTACAGACCTGTTTCTTTAATTCGTCGCAATCGCAGCACACAGAAGTCTCGAGATCCAGACAAAGAGGACAACGTCACTGTACACTGTGCAGGGCTCCAGCGGTCCAGCCTCCAGGCACAAACAAAGAGGGGTCCAGCAGTCGGCACCAGACAGATGACTGACAAGCAAAGGGTTGTGACGGCATCGTTTCGTCGCCCTCCAAATGCATAATTTATTAGTAGTGAGGAAGAGGCCCACCGTACAAGTTCGGCCTACAAGCAAAGGGTTGTGACGGAAGCCGGTAGGCCAGGCAGCACATCCTATCTATTCCATCGGTTAGATCAACTTTCAGCCCACCAAAACCATTTTCAGCCCATACAGACATACAGCCCATCCAAATTGGTTACCGGCACTAGCGATGATGCACTGACAACTAGGGCAAAAAAAAAAAAAAACTCGAAACTCGCGAACCGGCTTAAGCTCGGGCGGCTCAGAGCGGCTTGTGAGCCCCGAATGAGTCGAGCTGAGCCTCGTTTTCGAGCTCGTTGGTCCACCGAGCCGAGCCAGCTCGCGAGTTGTGCCAAATTAATCAAACTATACAATAACAATGGATAATGGATAATTTCACTTATAATGTTGAATGATGATTATATTTTTTATATTTATATATTATTAAATTAATATATAATGCAATATTATTTATTAAGATCCAGCTCGCGAGTCGAGCCGGCTCGTGAGCCAACTCCGAGCCTCCTCTTTTAGCTCGTTAAGTGAACGAACTGAGCCAAGTTCGGTCTGTCAACGAGCCGCACTGAATCGAGTCGAATCGAGCTCGGCTCGGCTCGTTTCCAACCCTACTGGCAACGACTGCTGCATGCTCATGGTTGAGACATGCCATGATATTAAAGTATGATGAGTAAGTATTAAGAAGATGGTTGGTTATGATTGAATTTTATGGTTTTAGTGTGAGGGGGCGTTTGGATCCCTTCATTTTAGAGGAATTAAAATTCACTTAATAAAATAACTTATTTAGGGCCCCTTTGGTAGGGCTTATTTTTCAGCTTCGGCTCTGGCTCATGCAAAAGTTGTGCCAAACACCTCTTTTTCAAATGGCTTCACCAGTGAAGTGTTTTTCCAAAATGAACTAGAGGGCATGAGCCAAAAAAAGTGGCTCACCCGGCTTCAGCTCACGTCATTTTTGTACAATAGCCCTCCCACCAGTCCAAATTATTTTTTTTGGTCCTGCCCTCAATCCCTAGCCACGTACAGGAGAGATAAACTATACAAGAGTCTTTCTGAAAAACAACCTATAAGCCGTTTTGCCAAATGATTTTTCAGAATGGCTTTGGCTCATCTAAAGAAGTGGTTTCACCTCGTGAGCCAGAGCCAAAGCCGTTTTTGGAGAAGCCAGAGCCCTGCCAAAGGGGCCCTTAGTTTGGAATTTGACATTCCACCACTTTCCAAAGTTTAGATATAAGCTTATCTCAAATTCATGAGATGGAGGATGGAAAATGATTTTTATGCATTAGTAAAATTTGTTTCTACTCTGTAACTTACATGACACTCTTCGTCTCACTCCTCTATAGTAAAAATGTAGCACAAATATCTCTGTTATCTTGCTAATAATAGTATACAAATATATTTTGCATAAAACTAAATTAGCTTAATTGACATATGTCATAATTACTATTATTAAAATGGAATTCAATTCCAATGATCCAAACAGGGTGTGAGGGTAATGTTGTGCAATATGTTTCTTGCCTTATGGTGTGTAGGTATGAAGCTTATAAATGGTTCGATAGCAAAAATGAAGATTAAGCAGGGTTATCTGATGGACTATATAAGGTACCTAAAAGGGAGTAAATTATGAACTTTGAATGAAGATACCTAAAAGGGAGTAAATTATGTAACTTAAAACTCTAGTTCACCAACTAAAGGCTCTAATTCTTGTCTAGTCAAAACTAATACAATAAATAAACTATCCATGTGCAACTGTAATTTTAACTAAGTGTGTTGTTACACCGTAAATAGTTATACAATCTATGTTCCAATCCTAACGGTAGCCTAGTAAGCTAAAATAGGAAAACAAACATTTAACCTAGATAAGAAATAAATAACTCACAAAAGCTTAACTGAGATAGAGATGCAAACTCTGATCATAAATGACTCTGATATTGCTACAGAGGTACTGAGAACTGTTAAAGTTTTTCCTTCTCATATTAAGTTGATCTTGTACACGGAATATGTCCCCCTCATATGAAGATGGTAGTAGGGAGTTGGTGTGCCATACACATGCATGTCCTTGAATTGATTTATATTGATTTATTTACAAACATGGTATAGTAGGGGTGGAGAGATACATATATACAATTGCCGTGTCATGCGGTTGATCAAACCATCTACCTTGTGCAAATATATACATGTGTGCTCTAGCTACTAGCTTTTCTTTCCGCTGTTACTTCTTTGGATTTGAGAGGCCGGTGCACTCTAACAATTCCCAATAATAATCTAATCTCACACTATATACGTACCTACTGTACAACACTAGAGGGTGCTACTACTAATGGAATCAATTAATTCAATCACTTCCTTCACAAATGCACATTCCATATCGCATGACTGCACGCACGTACGTGTGCTTCCTGGTCCTGGATCAGCCCATCCACCCTTGTCGGAACCCGATGTTGGCCATGTCCTCGAAGCTGCTGTCGTAGAAGAAGCTGCACCCGTAGTCTCCTCCTTCTCCTCCCCTGGAGCCTAGGTCCATCACCGGCGGGGAGCTGGTCGCCTCCTGCGGCAACAAGTGACCGAAGACCGACGAGGTGTACTGCCACATCGCTCCGTTCGTCAGCAACGCGTCCAGGCCGCTACCGAGGTTCTCCTGCGGCGGCGCGAGTCCGACGGAAGAAGAGCCCGGCTGGTCTACCACGACGTACGCGTCCACCACGCAGGGCTGGTCCGGCGGCAGGACGACCCCCTGCGACTGCGATGCGCCGGCAAAGACCGGCGGCGAGGGGGAGACGCCGTTGTCTTGCTCGCTGCCGTCGACTTTCCGCTTCTGGAACACCCTGCACAGCACCCAGTCCTCCTTCGGTGGCGTCGTCGTCGTACGCGGCGAGTCGAGGCGGAACTCGTGCATGACCCAGCATGACTTGACGCCGCTGGGGGCACGGCCCTGGTAGAAGACGAGCGTCTTCCGCATGCCGACGACGACGGCGCGGGCGGCCGGGTCGCGCACCTCGCGGTCCTTGCCGGTGGCCTTCCAGTAGCCCGTCTTGGTGGCGCGGTTCGTGCGCGGCCCGGTCGCGTACTTGCGGTCCCTGAAGCTGAAGAAGTACCACTCGCTCGCCGTCAGCTTGGCCGCGTCTGATATCATATCGATCGAGACACCATATATACATATAATAAGTATATAGAGCAAATTTATTTGTTTAATTCAACGTGTTAATTAGGCAGATAAGTGATCGACGATCGGTCATTGAAACTTGGAAGGAACTGAAAGAGAGAATCATATCGCGTGAGTGTTACTCATGTGACGTACGTATAGCTATAGCTATAGCTAGAAAGTGGACCGGATATTATTGAAGCTAGGGCGCCATCAAAGATGGTGACGATCGAGAGTAATATAAGAGAGACGCTTGCGCTGGGGATCAATCAATTCATTCTTGAAAGAGATCACACCAGGTGCAGATGGAATATATATTGATGAAGGATCATTATTGCAGATGCATATGTAACATTAGTTTACAGCATCAACGTATATGTAACTAGCAGGTGGCTAGTCGTCCAATCAACATCGGGTTTGAAAGAAGGAAAACACGGCTCCACCATGCATCGAAAAACTATATGTATTTACTTGTTCGTCCTATATATACATAGTTGGTGTTATTTACTTTTTCTTCAAAAGAATCATGTATCATGCGCGCGATCTCTTATCATTATTGTTGGAGGTGAGTAAACCCTACACAATATAATTATAAAGAGCCGAGGAATACGTACACACCATTACTTTCTTCGTTACTGGAATTCGGCTCGTTGCCGAGTACCCCGACCTTTGTCGAGTGCACTCGACAAATGGACCCACTGGTGCTCCCTTTCCCGAATGCTACTCCAGCAGATACTCGGCAAAGAGGGAGCCTTTACCGAGGGCCGCTCGGAGCACTCGGCAAAGGGTCTAGTAAAGGGACCCACTGAAACCTTCTTTGTCGAGCGCTAGTCTAGCAGACATTCGACAAATGAGCCGTAAAGGTTACGTCACAATTACTTGGCGTCGTGACAGTGACTTTTATTTGTCGAGTACCAGGTATCACCCGCCAAAAATATTCAGCAAAAAGACCGTTACCGATGTATATTTCACCGAGACTTATTGTACTCATCAGCAAAAAGTTTGCCGAGTGTTTTCCAGGCTTTAACGAGTGTATGAAACACTCACCAAAACAGCTATATCCCTTGTTTCATTTAGATAATTGGATGCGTTCCACCCTGTGCGCCATGTGTAGGAGTACTAATGACTGACACGAGTAATAGTACAACGAATGAACGAACACCTCATCAGGAGGCATCCGTATGCGAGAGAGAGAGAGAGAGAGAGATATGAACAGCAGGAGAGTATGGCATCATGCATGGGACTGGGAGAGCTAGAGAAAGAGTCACCTGGAAGCTCCCATGGTTCCCGCGCGTGCAGGTCGACCTCCACCAGCGTCCCCTGCACGGAGCGCTCGTTGGCCACCTTCCTGTAGAGGTAATGGCATACCAGCTCCTCGTCGCTGGGATAGAACCTGAACCCCGGCGGCAATGTCGACTCAATCTCCCTCAGCCCCATCCCTCCGCCTGCCGCCGATGATTCCTGCTTGGTGTCTGCTGCGTGCGTTTGT
Source organism: Zea mays (assembly GCF_902167145.1). Classification (NCBI taxonomy): domain Eukaryota; kingdom Viridiplantae; phylum Streptophyta; class Magnoliopsida; order Poales; family Poaceae; genus Zea; species Zea mays. The sequence goes on along the minus strand of NC_050105.1, from coordinate 133,165,141 downwards.
CCGGGTGCGCGTGTCTAGCTAGCTAGCTACCTACCCCAAAACACGCGCTAGATGAACAAGCAGACTCAATCTAAACTAGCTAGACTAGACTCTAGTACTGCACTAGAGGAGACAAATATATAATTACACACTGAAACTATGCAATGAGCTACTCTGATGTATCTTGACTCTTGAGCGTGGCTGCGTCTCCGGCCGGATCCTTTTATAGGGAGGAAGCCAGGACGACGACGCGGGATCGCTAGCTGTGGCGTGCGCTGTGCCTGTGTCATGCCAGGCAATAAGCTCCGTCGCTATCCTCTAGCTATCTCCTGGGGCTGGGGTGCGCCTACAGGCTGAGGTGGAAGATTCCAATTCCCAACGCCACTGATCGACGGCGTGTTGCCATGCCTCATATATGCTTGCGGCACGAGAACTGCTCCGCCCGCGCGCTCCGGATCGGCCTGATCGCCTGACGAGGAGGCACTGTCTCGCCAGTTATCCATCCCCGCCGGGAAGTCATCATATGGAACCGATGGATATGGATAGCGAGAGGTTCGAGGCCAACGGCTCCGATGAATATACTCCGTCCTACGTGGAACGCGATCGATGATGATGAAACTGGCAAGCCTTTTTCCTCCTCGCTTCCCTTTTTAATCTTCTTTTCTATACGATGCGATGGCGTTTGTGAGTCAGTTTGCGGCTTTGCGCGTGATCCGCGGAGGAGATTAGTAACCCATGGGGAAAAAGAGAGAAAAGGAAGTGCTTCCTTTTATGGTGTGTTTGGTTTGTAGAGTTACTCTATGCTTCATGAGCTGATGTATCATAAGTTCATTCCATCAATTTTGGTGGAATCAACCCACTCCTAATGTATATACTAATTATTAGCTTATGAGGAATGAGGTGGTGATGGATCAATCCATTCTATTTCACAAACCAAACAAAAAAGTGAGAAGTGAGAAGAAGATGGATCACTTTATTCCTCAAACCAAACACACTTAATATTTAGCTCACGTATGATTGGAGACGACGACAGCGACAGGCAACGTGACGGCGTCCGGCCGGATGTGTGTGTACTGTGACAGTATGAAGGCCTGTACAAGTTTTTGAATTTAATAATTGGTCTAGCCTATATTAAGGGAGTGTTTGGTTAGAGGGACTAAAGATTAGTCTCTAGTTTTTAGTCTCATTTAGTTCCTTTTTTGCCAAACACTAGAACTAAAATATGAACTAAAATGATTTAGTCTTTAGTCCTTCGCATATGTGCTAAAAGGGACTAAACCATATTAATTCCATATTTACCCCTCATTTAATTCAATTATACTAATAGCAGGAGAATGTTAAAGATCATTTTAGTCTTCTTATGAGTCATTTAGTATATTCTTACTATTTTTAGCCCCTAGAACCAAACATGTTAGGGACTAAACTTTAGTCCCCTAACTAAACTTTAGTCCCTAGACTAAAGAAACCAAACATGGCCTAAGTTAATTAAATCGAATAAACCTTAAGACCCTATTTAGAGGTTAGAACCCCTAAATCTAATAGTTAGCTGGGTTGACTCAGCTAATAGACTAATTGTTCGTTGTGAGTTAGCTAAAAAATCAACTAAAGTATTAGCTATATAGAGGTCTCAAATAGGACCTAAATGTTACTGCCATTATAGTTTTAGTTTCAATGCAAGATTTTAACTACACATTGACATAATAACATGTATGGATGGACTGTGTGTGCAAATCATGGGAGGATGAGGAAGTGCCACGCACGCGTGCCGTTCCCAAACCAAGGTGAGTCAAATATGTGTCGAGCTCACATGATGTCATGTGTGTATGTGTTCTTTATCTTTGTGTATTTACACTCGATTCTTTGCCTGGACATTACTTCATAAGAGAATCCTAACGGCCGATAACCTTCTTAAAAGGGGTTGACCTTGCAACCCATTATGCTGTCTCTGTAACTCGGCCCCAGAAACAATTCTACACTTATGCAAGGACTGCTCCTTCAGTAGAGAGGTGTGGAACAAAGTGTTGTCCTGGGCCAACCTTCCTTTCTTGAATGGGATTCTCAGCGACACATCTTTGTATGATTGGTGGACGGGTCTGCGTAGCCTTTGCAACAGACAATCAAGAAGACGCTTCGACGGCCTGCTAATTCATTTTTGGTGGAATTTATGGCTGGAAAGAAATAACAGAATTTTTCAAAGTCAGCATAGAAGCGTTAATCAAGTGGCCCTTGCAGTCATCAGATATTGCTAGTAGCTGAGGTCTTGTTGATCTGGTCTAGTGGGTTTTTGTTCTTCTCCTTTTATTTTTTCTTTTTAACCCTCTCCCCTCCGGTTCTCTGGTTTTGTATCTTCCATTTCTTTGCTCTCTAATCTAATATATTTCGGAGTGGCAAGTCTTTTGCCCCTTCCTTTCAAAAAAAAAACTGTGTAGATGCGTACTAAATTTCAAGCTAACCTCAAAGAGTGTGTGTCACTTAGTGAACGTCACGAGAGAATGTCCATCCTCATCTCCGCTTACTATATCCTAGGGCCATTCTCAATATATGGCAGTTTCGCATATGGGTTTCAATCTCATTAAAGGTGCCATGTCGTCAGCTTAGATGATGTTTGGTGGGGACGAAACTAATGAAGAAAGAGATGAAATGGGTTTTATATATGGAAACGAAACCATATCTACACTATTACCTATACATGTTGTCTCTTGCATGTTACCCATGAAACTATGCCGAATGAAACTCTTCACTGTGAGAGGCTATTTCAACCAAGATTTCATTTCTTTTCTTGATTATGTGGCACCGTGGAAACACAATTATGAAATCTACTCTGTGAATGTCCTAAGGCTTCCATTTTTATTCTATTACCCACCTTGGTTGCAAGATTGACAAAGGAGTATATGTAGGACTTGCCAGTTTCTTGAGCTCATTGACACAACTAGGGCTAGAAACGAGCCGAGCCGAGCCAGGCTCGGCTCGGTGAGGCTCGGTGGAATAGCGAGCCAAGCCAGGCTCGACTCGGTCACTTAGCGAGCTCGGTAATGAGGCTCGGCTTGGCTCGGCTCGCGAGCCTGTACACTCAACTACTCAACAACAGTAATTATAGTCATTAGCTCAAATTTGAAGCACAATATGTTCCATTTAATAAAAAATTATGTCCCTGCACTCTAGTTCCTTGTGAGTTGTGACCAAAACAGCACACTTACACACTGGTCAACGGAGATACGAGTAAGCAGTAGTTTGGACCGAGCCTCGAGTCGGCTCGCGAGCCTCACCGAGCCGGCTCGGCTCGGCTCATTAGTGTAGCGAGCCGCGGAATTAGGCTCGGTTCGGGCTCGTTTAGGCTTACGAGCCTCACCGAGCCGAGCCGAGACTGATCGAGCCCTAGCCTGCTCATGAGCCTCGAGTTTTTTTTCCAGCCCTAGACACAACTAATGAAGTCGAGTACATGGTGGACCGCGTATGTTGTGTCCAACTACCTTGGACGAGGTAAGCCTTAAATGATTTTGGATGCCATCTTTCAAATCCCACATATATCACAAGGAAAACATCATATATGAGCCAAGAGGGAGCATTAGGGAAGGGAGGGGGGCTCTAGGACTTGTGTGTGGTTTTCCTTTTGTTAGTGTTTTATGCAGATCCCTTTCCGCAAGTGCAGGCACGTACGCTTGGAAGAATGGCTAAATTCATCAAGAAGATTAGTGAACCTATCTCTCCTCAAGAACATAGTACACTTGCATGCATGCATTGAGACTTTAAGTTGCTGTTCAAGTGATCTGGGGTCAGCTGGCTGAATGATCATGTTGGTCGTTCATTCATTGGCTGCTTTGTGATCTGTCTGAACCTGCTGAGCATTAACAGCGAAAGCGGGTTGCGTTTGGACTCATGCAGTCATGCCACGCTGCCGTGTACAACACATGTATCGGAGGAGGAGTAGATCATTGAACCAACTAGAACATTTCATCAGCAAATGATGACCACATCGGGCGCGCAGCTAGTTGGTATACCGGTGCTCGTAACTACAGTCAGTCGGGTAACAACCGGCCGGGGCATGGATGTTCATCAAGTGTTCACTGAACCAACGACGACCAGCATCCAATGGAAAGACCTCCGTTTTTTCTCCTGAGAATTTCCATCATGTTGACAGTACGTGGCTTGGTGTTTATTACGACACTAGCTATCACCAGCAACGATTTGAAACAAGAAAGTGAGATTTGTGTACATCATAATCATGCACACAAAAAAAAGAAAAAAAGAAAGAAGAATCCTAAACACACATTGATATCGCGGTCAACAGAGCAATCCTGAGAATCAGGGAAACTCATGTAGCCTGACGCGAAGCAAAAGCGAGATGATGGAGACAAGACATTCCGACGATCATATCGATCGACGGTGGCCCTACACGCAGATGCCCGCATCACAATAACGAGTGGACTTGGACAATTAGAATGGGCAGTGATGTGTGAACTTCTTAGAGATGATTTTGGTTAGTTTCTCGGCCGTACGATCCAGATCCATTAGGGCCTGTTCCGTTTACTCGGAACGATGATCTGGAACGTATCTTAACCGGATTACTTGTATAATTTACATAAGCTTTCATCAGCGAGAACGATTCCTGGATAGAATCACGGACAACCGAACAACGCCTTAGCTGTTTTTGTTGTTGCGCCAGCCACCAGCTGATGAGGATATCCGTGTATGGATCGGAATGATTCACAAAAACGATGTGTGAACATGCGTGGATAAGCGTCGCAATGTCAGTTTCCATGGTGCGGCAAAATGTGAAACCTATCCTTAGCAGAAGTTTATAAGCTCGAGCTGAGCAAGCAGCCAAATCCGAGGGCTCAACATTCAGGCAATCGAACGAATGACTTGGGGCGCAGCTCGCGTCCCTATCTCTCTTTTAGGATGCGCTCAGCGATACCCCGATTTAAAAGCCAAATTCGAGCGAATTAAATATATGCTAGAATCAAATCTCACACATATGATGTCTCATGATACATAAAAGAGTGTCACATCTTTAATATATAATGGAGTTATGGACAAAATACTTATAAGCTGTTTGGTTTGAGGGATTAGCTAGTCCATCATCTTCTCACTCCTCACTTTTTTGTTTTGTTTGTGGAATAGATTGAGTTGATCCATCATCACCTCATTCCTTATAGTTATTTAGTTAGTACTAATATGAGGAATGAGGTCATTCCACCAAATTTGAGGAATTGACCCATGATGCATCACCACATTTCGGATGGAGTGATTCCTCAAACCAAACACCCCATTAAATAATTACATCATACGAAGATAACGATCCAACAACCAAAGTTGTGTGGGAGACGACGAACTAGATCTCTGACGAAATCATCGCGACATCCTTCATGCTCCTCATCCTACGGTACCTGTCCTTGACATGGGGATATGAGTACAACAAGGGCGAGCTCACGTACGTTCATCGCTCAACAAGTTGTGAGGAATAATGTGCATGAGCTCATTTACAGTGGGGCTCATGTGAAGTGTAAGATTTACCAAAAGAGATGATTAAAAACTAAGCACTGCTTTTAGAATTGGTCAAAGTTTTATTAGCAGTTATTAAGTATAAGTAGATAACAACCCAAATAAGTAAGAGGTCACAATTAATAACAACAACCACAATGCAATGCATATGACAGATTAAGTTTAATTCCATAATTTAATCATGCAAGAGTCCCCAGTCGCTCTTGACCATGGGCATGACTGATATATCAATTTTATACTCTGCAGAGGTTGCGCATCTTTACCCACAAGTCGTGTTACTCATTTGCCACGGGGTTGTACGGACCCCATACACCTATACCAAGGAAGCGAGGCAGGGTAGCACTACGGGGCCTTTTCAAAGTTCCACTAGTTCGAAAAAACCCACTACGGTTGCAGAAAGAAGTAGTCATAAGAATCCTTCGTCCGAAATGTCATCGCAGCGGTTCGACCCGAGAACCTCCCTATACTCTTCAGCGATGCCTCCCCGCTTGCCCCTTTTGGGTAAGGTAATCTCTCCCTAGTTTTCCTAATTACTTGGCCAAGAGCGTCCCATCCACCCTTGTGGTAGCAATGTTATCTCAAGTTAAGCTCCATGTTCCAATTAATACAATGATCTGGTCATGGACAATAATTAAAACAATAGCATACTTAGAACATGATCATAATTCAAATGTAACATTAATCCCAGAACCAAGTAGAGAAATAGCAAGTTTACCCAATAATTCATTTGTCTGCAAGAGGTGGGATAAACAGATCTAGGGAAACCTAATAGGTCCCATCAAATTAATCTGAGCATGTCACAATGATTACTAGAGAACATTATTAGGTAAAGGGAAAAATTATCATGGGCACAACTTGCCTGTGACTTGAGATCTGTCACATTCTTGGATTTCTGGTGGAGACCCTTTCTTGGTCAAAAATCCTTAGATGTTAGTTTTCAATGTTATTGAAAATGGTCAAAAATCTGTATGCTAACACCTACGAATTTTTTATCAAGAAAAGAAACATGTGTGGGGTGAAAATTCGTAGGCGTTAACCTTTGGTATTATTGGCGATAGGTCACATTCTTGGAAATGGCCGTTCATTGCGATTTTCATCAAAAATGTGGGTTGTGTGGCCATTGATCATCGATAAGAGACTCATACACCTTACGCCACATATGATTCCTTGCCATATATTACAGTATTGGATTTCTGGTGCATACCGATTCTTGGTCAAAAACAGGGTACTATTGACAACATGTCACATTCCTGGAAATGGTCGTTCATCGTGATTTTCATAAAAAATATGAGTTGTGTGGCCATTGATCATCGACCAGAGGCTTATACACCTCACGCCACATATGATTCCTTGCCATATATTATATTATTGGATTTCTGGTGGAGACCGATCCTTGGTCAAAATTAGTAGGTGTTAGCCTTCGATATTATTGAGAATGATCGTTGATGGTTATTTTCAAAAAATAGGGGTTGTGTGGCCATTGATCATCGACCAGAGGCTCGTACACCACACTCCACATATGTTTCCTTGACATAGTTCAAATTCTTGGATTTCTGGTGTAGACGATTTCTTGGTCGAAAATCTGTAGGTGTTACCCTTCAGTATTATTGAAAATTGTGGTTCATGGCTATTTTCGATAAAATGGGGGTTGTTTGGCATTGCTCATCAACAAGAGGCTTGTACACCTCACCCCACATATGATTCCTAGCCATAGGTCCCATTCTTGGATTTGTGGTGGAGACTATTTCTTGGTCAAAAATCCGTAGGTGTTAGCCTTCAGTACTATTAAAAATGGTTGTTCATGGCTATTTTCGTAAAAATGGGGGTTGTGTGGCCATTGGTCATCGACCAGATGAACTTACACCTCACCCACATATATTTCCTTGCCATAGGTTATATTATTGGATTTTTGGTGGAGACCGATTCTTGGTCAAAAATCCATAGGTGTTAGACTTCGGTATTATTAAAAATGATCGTTCATAGCTATTATTTACAAAAATGAGGGTTGTGTGGCCTTTGATCATCGACCAGAGCCTGGTACACCTCACCTCACATATGTTTCCTTGCCATAGGTCACATTATTGGATTTTTGGTGGAGATCGATTCTTGGTAAAAAATCCGTAGGTGTTAGCCTTCGGTATTATTGAAAATGGTCGTTCATGGCTATTTTCGTTAAAAATGGGAGTTGTGTGGCCATTGATCATAGACTAGAGGCACGTACACCTCACCCCACATATGTTTCTTTGCCATAGGTCCCATTATTGAATTTTTGGTGGAGAATTATTCTTGGTCAAAAATCCATAGGTGTTAGACTTCAGTATTATTGAAAATGGTAGTTCATGGCTATTATTAACAAAAATGGGGGTTTTATGGTCATTGATCTTCGACCAGAGGCTCGTACACCTCACCCCACATATATTTCATTACCATAGGTCACATTCTTGGATTTTGGCTTGAGACCATTTCTTCGTAAAAAATTGTAGATGTTAGCCTTCGGTACAACTGAAAATATATGTAGGTGTTAGCCTACAAATTTTCACACCACACATGTTTCTTTTCTTTGTCAAAAATCCGTAGTTCGCCTACGGATTTTTGACCATTTTGAATAATACCAAAGGCTAATACTATGAATTTTTGACCAAGAAAGGGTCTCCACCAGAATTCCTAGAATGTGACCTATGGCAAGAAACATATGTGGAGTGATGTGTACGATCCCTTGGTCGATGATCAATGGCCATTCAACCCCCATTTTGACGAAAATAGCGATGAACGACTATTTTAATAATACCGAAGGCTAACACTTACAGATTTTTGACCAAGAAATGGTCTCCACCAGAAATCCAAGAATGTGACCTGTGGCAAGGAAAGATATGTAGAGTGAGGTGAACATGCCTCTGGTCGATGATCAATGGCCACACCCCCCCCATTTTTGTCGAAAATAGCCATGAACAATAATTCTCAATATACCGAAGGCTAACCCCTACGGATTTTTTACCAAGAAATGGTCTCCACCAAAAATCAAAGAATGTCACTTATGGCAAGCAAACATATGTGGGGTGGGGTGTACGAGCCTCTGTTCGATGATCAATGGCCACAACCCCCAATTTTTGATCGAAAATAGACATGAACGACCATTTTGAATAATACCCAAGGCTAACACCTATAAATTTTTAACCAAGAAATGGTCTCCAGCCAAAATCGAAGAATGTGACCTATGGCAAGGAAACATATGTGAGGTTAGGTGTACGAGTCTCCGGTCGATAATTGAAAGTCGCCTAGAGGGGGGGTGAATAGGCAAATCTGAAATTTATAAACTTAGGCACACACTACAAGTCGGGGTTAGCGTTAGAAATATAATCGAATCCAAAAGAGAGGAAACCAAATCAACAAAGAAATAAAGTGGATGAACATGGTGATTTGTTTTACCGAGGTTCGGTTCTTGCAAACCTACTCCCCGTTGAGGTGGTCACAGAGACCGGATCTCTTTCAACCCTTTCCCTATCTCAAACGATCACTTAGACTGAGTGAGCCTTTCTCTTCAATCAAATGGGACACTAAGTCCACTACAAGGACCACCACAACTTGGTGTCTCTTGTTTTGATTACAAGTGAATTGAGCACAAGAATAAGGGAAGAAGAAAGGCAATCCAAGCGCAAGAGCTCAAATGAACACAAATGTCTCTCTCTCTAGTCACTAATTTGGTTGGAGTGATTCCGGACTTGGGAGAGGATTTGATCTCTTTGTTTGTGTCTTGTATGAATGCTATAGCTCTTGTATGAGGTTTGAAGGCTGAAAACTTGAATGCAATAAATGGTGGGTGGTTGGGGGTATTTATAGCCCTAACCACCAAAGGAGTCGTTGTGGAGGCTGCTGTCGCATGGCGCACCGGACAGTCCGGTGTGCCACCGGACACTGTCCGGTGCGCCAGCCACGTCACCCGACCGTTAGGGTTCGACCGTTGGAGCTTCTGACTTCTGGGCCACCGGATAGTCCGGTGGTGCACCGGACAGTCACTGTTCACTGTCCGGTGCGCCTTCTGGCGCCTGTCCTGACTTCTGCGCGCGCAGGCGCGCACTGTAGCGCATTTATTGCTCACTGTAGACGACCGTTGGCGTTGTGTAGCCGTTACTCCGCTGGCGCACCGGACAGTCCGGTGAATTATAGCGGAGCGGCTCCCATAATTCCCGAAGGTGGCAAGTTTAGACTGGAATTCCCTGGTGCACCGGACACTGTCCGGTGGTGTACCGGACACTGTCCGGTGGCACACCGGACAGTCCGGTGCGCCAGACCAGGGCACACTTCGGTTGTCTTTTGCTCTCTTTGTTTGAACCCTTTCTTGGTCTTTTTATTGGTTTGTTGTGAACCTTTGGTACCTGTAAGACTTATAATCTAGAGCAAACTAGTTAGTCCAATTATTTGTGTTGGGCAATTCAACCACCAAAATCAATTAGGAAAAGGTGTAAGCCTATTTCCCTTTCAATCTCCCCCTTTTTGGTGATTGATGCCAACACAAACCAAAGCAAATATAAACGTGCAGAATTGAACTAGTTTGCATAAAGTAAGTGCAAAGGTTGCTTGGAATGAAACCAATAATTATTTCTACTAGATATGCATGGATGGCTTTTTTCTAATTTAAAATTTTGGACCACGCTTGCACCACTTGCTTTGTTTTGCAATGTTTTGGAAATTCTTTTTCAAAAATCTTTTGCAAATAGTTAAAGGTATATGAATAAGATTTTGAGAAGCATTTTCAAGATTTGAAATTTTCTCCCCCTGTTTCAAATGCTTTTTTCTTTGACTAAACAAAACTCTCCCTTAATAAAATCCTCCTCTTAGTGTTCAAGAGGGTTTTAGATATTAATTTTGAAGAGGGTATACCAATTTGAAATTATATCACAAATAAGATACCAATTGAAAAAAAAAATCTTTTCTTAACCAAATTTGAAGACTACATTTTTGAAATTGGCGGTGGTGCAGTCCTTTTGCTTTGGGCTAATACTTTCTCCCCCTTTGGCATGAATCGCCAAAACCAGATACTTGTGAGTGAAATATAAGCCCTTGTTACTTTCTCTCCCTTTGGCAAATAATATATGAGTGAAGATTATACCATTATGGAGAGCGATGCGGAGCGACGGCGAAGGATGAATAATCGATGGAGTGGAGTGGAAGCCTTGTCTTCGCCGAAGACTCCAGTTCCCCTTTCAATCTATGACTTAGTATAATATTCACTCGAAAACACATTAGTCATAGTACATGAAAGAGATGATCAAAGGTATATACTTGAGCTATGTGTGCAAAACATTAATCAAAATTCCTGGAATCAAGAATATTTAGCTCATGCCTAAGTTTGGTAAAAGCTTGCTCATCTAATGGCTTGGTAAAGATATCATCTAATTGTTCTTCGGAGTTAATATAAGAAATCTCGATATCCCCCTTTTGTTGGTGATCCCTCAAAAAGTGATACCGAATGGCTATGTGTTTAGTGCGGCTATGCTCAACGGGATTATCCGCCATGCGGATTGCACTTTCATTATCACATAGAAGAGGAACTTTGGTTAATTTGTAACCATAGTCCCTAAGAGTTTGCCTCATCCAAAGCAATTGCGCGCAACAATGGCCTGCGGCAATATACTCGGCTTCGGCGGTAGAAAGAGCGACAGAATTTTGCTTCTTTGAAGCCCAAGACACCAGAGATCTTCCCAAGAACTGGCAAGTCCCTGATGTGCTCTTTCTATTAATTTTACACCCAACCCAATCAGCATCGGAATAGCCAATTAAATCAAATGTGGATCCCCTGGGGTACCAAAGGCCAAACTTAGGAGTATAAACTAAATATCTCAAGATTCGTTTTACGGCCCTAAGGTGAACTTCCTTAGAATCGGCTTGGAATCTTGCACACATGCATACGGAAAGCATAATGTCCGGTCGTGAAGCACATAAATAGAGTAAAGATCCTATCATCGACCGGTATACCTTTTGATCTACAGATTTACCTCCCGTGTCGAGGTCGAGATGCCCATTAGTTCCCATAGGTGTCTTGATGGGCTTGGCATCCTTCATCCCAAACTTGGTGAGTATGTCTTGAATATACTTCGTTTGGCAGATGAAGGTGCCCTCTTGGAGTTGCTTCACTTGAAATCCTAAGAAATACTTCAACTCCCCCATCATAGACATCTCGAATTTTTGAGTCATGATCCTACTAAACTCTTCACATGTAGATTTGTTAGTAGACCCAAATATGATATCATCAACATAAATTTGGCATACAAACAAATCATTTGCAATTGTTTTTGTAAAGAGAGTAGGATCAGCTTTTCCGACTTTGAAGCCATTAGTGATAAGAAAATCTCTTAGGCTTTCATACCATGCTCTTGGGGCTTGCTTGAGCCCATAAAGCGCCTTAGAGAGTTTATAAACATGGTTAGGGTACTCACTATCTTCACTGTCCGGTGCGCCTTCTGGCGCCTGTCCTGACTTCTGCGCGCGCAGGCGCGCACTATAGCACATTTATTGCTCACTGCAGACGACCGTTGGCACTGTGTAGCCGTTACTCCACTGGCGCACCGGACAGTCCGATGAATTATAGTGGAGCGGCTCCCAGAATTCCCGAAGGTGGCAAGTTCATACTGGAATTCCCTGGTGCACCGTACACTATCCGGTGGCACACCGGACAGTCCGGTGCGCCAGACCAAGGCACACTTCGGTTGTCTTTTGCTCTCTTTGTTTGAACCCTTTCTTGGTCTTTTTATTGGTTTGTTGTGAACCTTTGGTACCTGTAAGACTTATAATCTAGAGCAAACTAGTTAGTCCAATTATTTGTGTTGGGCAATTCAACCACCAAAATCAATTAGGAAAAGGTGTAAGCCTATTTCCCTTTCAATAATCAATGGCAACACAACCCCATTTTTGTCGAAAATAGCCATGAACGATCATTTTCAATAATATCGATGGCTAACACCTACAAATTTTTGACCAAGAAAGGGTCTCCACCAGAAATCCAAGAATGTGACCTATGGCAAGGAAACATATGTGGGGTTAGGTGTACGAGCCTTTGGTCCCTAATGAATGGTCATGCAACCCCCATTTTTGTCGAAAATAGCCATGAATGACCATTTTCAATAATACCGAAGGCTAACACCTATGGATTTTTGACCAAGAAATGATCTCCACCAGAAATCCAAGAATGTGACCTATGGCAAGAAAACATATGTAGGGTGATGTGTAAGAGCCTATGGTTGATGATCAATGGCCACACAACCCCCATTTTTGTCGAAAATGTCCATGATCGTCCATTTTCATTAATATCGAAGTCTAACACCTATGGATTTTTTACCAAGAAATGGCCTCCACCAAAAATCGAAGAATGTCACCTATGGCAAGGAGACATGTGGCGTGAGGTGTACAAGCCTTTGATCAATGATCAATGGCTATAACCCCCATTTTTGTCAAAAATAGACATAAACGACCATTTTGAACAATACCGAAGGCTAACAGCTACAGATTTTTGACCAAGAAATGATCTCTAGCCAAAATCCAAGAATGTGACCTTTGGCAAGGAAACATATGTAGGGTAAGGTGTACCAGCATCTGGTCGATGATCAATGGCAACACAACCCCCTTTTATCATAAATAGCCATGAATGACCATTTTCAATAATACCGAAGGCTAACACTTACGGATTTTTGTCCAAGAAATGGTCTCCAGCCAAAATCCAAGAATGTGACATATGGCAAGGAAACATATGTGGGGTGACGTGAATGAGCCTCTGGACGATGATCAATGGCCACACAACCCCCATTTTTGTCAATAATAGCCATGAGCGACCATTTTCAATAAAGTCTAACAACTATGGATTTTTTACCAAGAATCGGTCTCCACCAGAAATCCAATAATGTGACCTATGGCAAGGAAACAGATGTGGGATGAGGTGTACGAGCCTCTGGTCAATGATCAATGGTCACACAACCCCCATTTTTGTTGAAAATAGCCATGATCGGTCGTTTTCAATAATACCGAAGGCTAACACCTACGGATTTTTGACCAAGAAATGGTATCAACTAGAAATTCAAGAATATGACAAATGGCAAGGAAACATATGAGGGGTGAGGTGTATGAGCCTCTGGTCAATGTTCAATGTAGCGATGAACGACCGTTTTCAATAATACTGAAGGCTAACACCTACGAATTTTTGACCAAGAAATGGTGTCCTCCAGAAATCCAAGAATGTGACATGTGGCAAGGAAACATATGTAGGGTGAGGTGTACATGCCTCTAGTCGATTATCAATGGCCACACAACCCACATTTTTGTCGAAAATGGCCATGAACGACAATTTTCAATAATACTGAAGGCTAAAACCTACGGATTTTTGACCAAGAAATGGTATCCACCAAAAATCTAAGAATGTAACCTATGGAAAGGAAACATATGTGGGGTAAGGTGTACGAGCCTCTGTTTGATGATCAATGGCCACATAACCCCCATTTTTGTCGAAATTGGTTATGAACGACCATTTTCAATAATATCGACGGCTAACACCTACGAATTTTTGACCAAGAAATGGTGTCCTCCGGAAATCCAAGAATGTGACCTGTGGTAAGGAAACATATGTAGGGTGAGGTCTACATGCCTCTGGTCGATTATCAATGGACACAAAACCCCCATTTTTGTCAAAAAAGCCATGACGACAATTTCCAATAATATCGAAGGCTAAAACCTACGAACATTTGACCAAGAATTGGTCTCCACCAGAGCTCCAAGAATGTGACCTATGGAAAGGAAACATGTGTGAGTGAGGTTTTCGAGCCTCTGGTCGATGATCCATGGACAAAACAAGCCCCATTTTTGTCGAAAATAGCCATGAACGATCATTTTCAATAATACCGAAGGCTAACACCTACGGATTTTGACCATGAATCCTTGTCTTAGGTCACATTCTTGGATTTTTGGTGGAGACCATTTCTTGGTCAAAAATCCGAAGGTGTTAGCCTTTGGTATTATTATAAGTGGTCATTCATGGCTATTTTCAACAAAAATGAGGGTTGAATGGCCATTCATTGTCACACCCGGTTTTGAAGGTAAACCGAATGCGAACTATGTACGTGCCATGATCAGAAATTCACGTACACAACGATTACATAAATGACTCATCATTGCACAATGCTTTGAATAACAATAAAGAGTTAGTAATAATAATAAATACTAGAGTCATTTACATAATATAAATCAAAGTGCACATAATAGAAACGTAGCCAACATAAATAAACCCACCATATGCAACTGACTGGGGGAGGTCGCTAGCATATTCCTCGAACTCGTTGAAGTCCTAGAACTCCTGGAGATCCGCCTCAACACCTCTTCTTCTTTACCTAGTGTTTTGTGAAAGCAAGGGTGAGTACACATCAACGTACTCAGCAAATGTCTCGTTTGGCTGAGGTGGAGACCATATTTGGTCAAAATTCGTAGGTGTTAGCCTTCGGTATTATTGAAAATGACCATTCATGCCTATTTTCGACAAAAATGGGGATTGTTTGTCCATGGATCATCGACCAGAGGCTCGTACACCTCACCCCACACATGTTTCCTTTCCATAGGTCATATTTTTGAAGTTCTGGTGGAGACCAATTCTTGGTCAAAAGTTCGTAGGTTTTAGCCTTCGGCATTATTGAAAATTGTCGTTCATGGCTATTTTTGACAAAAATAGGGGTTTTGTGGCCATTGATAATCGGCCAGAGGCATGTAGACCTCACCCTACATATGTTTCCTTACCACAGGTCACATTCTTGGATTTCCGAAGGACACCATTTCTTGGTCAAAAATTCGTAGGTGTTAGCCTTCGGTATTATTGAAAATGATCGTTCATAACCTATTTCGATAAAAAATAGGGGTTATGTGGCCATTGATCATCAAACAGAGGCTCGTACACCTCACCCCACATATGTTTCCTTTCCATAGGTTACATTCTTGGATTTCTAGTGGATACCATTTCTTGGTCAAATATCCGCAGGTTTTAGCCTTCGGAATTATTGAAAATTATCGTTCATGGCTATTTTCGACAAAAATGCGGGTTGTGTGGCCATTGATAATCGTTCAAAAGCATGTACACCTCACCCTACATATGTTTCCTCGTGAAAGGGAAATGTGTCCTTGGACAATTTCTATAAGTATTTCGGTGATTAGATGCCCAACACATTAATTGAGTACTTATGTGCAAAATGTGTGAAGAGTGCAAATCAAAGTGTAAGGTATGTTTCTAGACTTAGTATATTATTTTGTATACTAATGTGTTTCTCTAAGTGCTAGAAACAGGGCCAACAAAAGAAGAAAAGCATCGGAAAAGACTTGGCTGTGAACAGCCAAGTATCTGCTCGGGCCTGGCACACCGGACTGTCCGGTGCGCCAGGCTGACCAATGGTGAAGTAGCCGGTCTCGAGAAGCGACGAAGTTGTACGGCTATAATTCACCGGACTGTCCGGTGGTGCACTGGACTGTCCGGTGAGTCATCCACGACGAACTCGCCGCTCTCGGGAAACGGAAAAGGCGACGTGGCTATAATTCACCGGACTGTCTGGTGGTGCACCGAACTGTCCGGTGAGCCAACGGTCGCCAGCACCAACGGTCGGCCGCGCAATCTGCGGGCGACACATGGACTGCTCCAACGGTCAGCTGGTGCACCGGACTGTCCGGTGTGCACCGGACAGTGTCCGGTGCGCCAACCGGCCCAGAGGAGCAATGGTCAGATGTGCCCGATTTGGAAGGAGATCACGCACCGAACAAGCTACAGGACCTGTCCGGTGGCGCACCGGACTGTCTGGTGCGCCACTCGACAGAAGGCAAGGATAGCCTTCCATGTTGATCTCCAACGGCTCCTAGCTGCCTTGGGGCTATAAAAGGGACCCCTAGGCACATGGAGCAAGACACCAAGCTTTCAAGAAACATTATAAGACTCCCGGACTCTGACTCCACGCATTTGATTCTCTGTGTTAGTGATTTGAGCTCCAATTGAGTTGCAAACTCCGTGTGTTGTGTTTCGAGCTCAAGTCATGACTTGTGTGCGTGGTTGTGCTGCAGATTTGAGTCTTGCGTGTGTTGCTCTCCCCAACCTTACTCTGTACTTTCTTTGTGATCTCTATTGTAAGGGCGAGAGACTCCAAACTGTGGAGATTCCTCGCACACGGGAAAAGACTCTAAAGGGAAAGACCGTGGTATTCAAGTTGATCATCGGATCACTTGAAAGGGGTTGAGTGCAACCCTCGTCCATTGGGATGCCACAACGTGGAAGTAGGCAAGTGTTACTGAGAGCACCTAGAGGGGGGGTGAATAGGTGATCCTGTGATAACTTGAAAACTTAAGCCACAAAAACTTGGTTAATCGTTAGCGCAATAATTGCCAAGTGGCTAGAGAGGAGTCAAAACACAATAACCACAAGAAATCAATCACAGAGATGGCACGGTGGTTATCCCGTGGTTCGGCCAAGTACAAAACTTGCCTACTCCACGTTGTGGCGTCCCAACGGACGAGAGTTGCACTCAACTCCTCTCAAGTGATCCAATGATCAACTTGAATACCACGGTGTTCTTCTTTACTTTAATCTTTTCCCGTTTGCGAGGAATCTCCACAACTTGGAGTCTCTCACCCTTACACTTGAAGTTCACAAAGAAGTACGGAGTAAGGGAGGGAAGCAACACACACAAATCTACAGCAAAATACGCACACACACGACCAAGAATCGAGCTCAAATGACTATCTCAAAGTTCTCACTAGAACGGAGCTCGAATCACTGAGAATGACAAACGAATGCGCAAAGACTGAGTGTGGATGATCAAGAATGCTCTTAGGTTGCTTGGTATGCTCCTCCATACGCCTAGGGGTCCCTTTTATAGCCCCAAGGCAGCTAGGAGCCGTTGAGAGCAAACAGGGAAGGCAATTCTTGCCTTCTGTCGCGTGGCGCACCGGACAGTCCGGTGCACACCGGACACTGTCCGGTGCCCGATTTCCTTCCTTAAATGGCGAAGCCGACCGTTGGCTGACTTGGAGCCGTTGGCGCACCGAACATGTCCGGTGCACACCGGACAGTCCGGTGCCCCCTTCTAGCCGTTGGCTCGGCCACGTGTCCCGCGCAGATGGCGCGGCCGACCGTTGGCCCGGCCGACCGTTGGCTCACCGGACAGTCTGGTGCACACCGGACAATCCGGTGAATTATAGCCGTACGTCGCCGATGAATTCCCGAGAGCGGCCAGTTCGCTCGAGCCAGCCTAGCGCACCGGACACTGTCCGGTGCACCACCGGACAGTCCGGTGCTCCCAGACACAGCAGAGTCTTGGCTGCTCGAGCCAAGACATTTCCAATTGGATTTTTCCTGTTTCCAGCACTTAGACACAATACATTAGTCCATAAAACAATGTACTAAGTCTGAGAAACATACCTTTATTCTTGATTTGTACTTCGTTCACCATTTTACACTTAGGCACTTGTGTTGGACACCAAATCACCAAAATACTTAGAAATGGCCCAAGGGCACATTTCCCTTTCAATCTCCCCCTTTTTGGTGATTTATGCCAACATAACATAAAGCAAGTAGAACAAGTACAAGATCAAATCAAATAAGAGCTCAAAATTGTTTTGATTCAATTTGACATATAAGGATCACTCTATGCCACCACTTGGTTTGTTTTTGCAAATCAAATTCAAATTTCTATCTCTAAGTCAAACACACATGTTAAGACATAAAGAGAGTCATTCCAAGAAGTTTGATCAAGAATTTCAAAAACTCCCCCTTTTTCCCATAATCAATACTTCTCCCCACAAGAAGCCAACTATTGACACGAGAGACAATAAAAGAGTTTTGACAAACCACAAACTCTACTCTACTATTTTCAAATCTCTCAAGTGGTAGCTGATCCATTTATTGCTTTGGCATTTATTTTCTCCCCCTTTGGCATCAAGCACCAAAACGGGATCAATCTTGGCCCAAGAACCCCATTGCCTCACCAAAATCTTCAATAAGAATACAAAGGCAATAAGAGTACATGAGATGAACTTGGAATAAGTTACCCTCTTATCGGAGTGCAGTGGAAGTCTTTCATGGTCTAAGTCCACCTTTTCCCTTTCAAACCACCCTTTGAGACTAGAACAAGCAAACTCAAGCACATGGTTAGTCTCAAGGGGTCAAGTTGTAGCACAGCTCCCCCTAAATATGTGCATCACTTTGCAATGGACTTGTGAGGTCCGGGGAGTGTTTGTACAACTTGATCACCCTAAATAAGCAACAAAATGCATAAGGAACATGATCAAAGGCATAAACACATGTATGCTATAAATCAATCCAAGTTCCGCGAATCTAAGACATTTAGCTCACTACGCAGCCTGCAAAAGGTCTTCTCATCTAGAGGCTTGGTAAAGATATCGGCTAGCTGGTTCTCGGTGCTAACATGAAACACTTCGATATCTCCCTTTTGCTGATGGTCTCTCAAAAAGTGATGCCGGATGTCTATGTGCTTTGTGCGGCTATGTTCAACAAGATTTTCCGCTATGCGGATAGCACTCTCATTATCACATAGGAGTGGGACTTTGCTCAGATTGTAGCCAAAGTCCCTGAGGGTTTGCCTCATCCAAAGTAGTTGCGCGCAACACTGTCCTGCGGCAACGTACTCGGCCTCAGCGGTGGATAGGGCAACGGAGGTTTGTTTCTTAGAATTCCATGACACCAGGGACCTTCCTAAGAATTGGCACGTCCCCGATGTACTCTTCCTATCGACCTTACATCCAGCATAATCGGAATCTGAATATCCAATCAAGTCAAAGGTAGACCCCTTTGGATACGAGAGCCCGAAGCAAGGCGTAGCAACTAAATATCTAAGGATTCGCTTCACTACCACTAAGTGACACTCCTTAGGATCGGATTGAAATCTAGCACACATGCATACGCTAAGCATAATATCCGGTCTACTAGCACATAAGTAAAGTAATGACCCTATCATTGACCGGTATGCCTTTTGATCAACGGACTTACCTCCTTTGTTGAGATCAGTGTGTCCGTCGGTCCCCATTGGAGTCTTTGCGGGCTTGGCGTCCTTCATCCCAAACCGCTTCAGCAGGTCTTGCGTGTACTTCGTTTGAGAGATGAAGGTGCCGTCCTTGAGTTGCTTCACTTGGAACCCAAGGAAGTAGTTCAACTCGCCCATCATTGACATCTCGAATTTCTGCGTCATCACCCTGCTAAACTCTTCACAAGACTTTTTATTAGTAGAACCAAATATTATGTCATCGACATAAATTTGGCACACAAACAAATCACCATCACATGTCTTAGTGAAAAGAGTTGGATCGGCTTTCCCAACCTTGAAAGCATTAGCAATTAAGAAATCTCTAAGGCATTCATACCATGCTCTTGGGGCTTGCTTAAGTCCATAGAGCGCCTTAGAGAGCTTACACACATGGTCGGGGTATCGTTCATCCTCGAAGCCAGGGGGTTGCTCCACGTACACCTCCTCCTTGATTGGCCCGTTGAGGAAAGCGCTCTTCACATCCATTTGGAACAACCTGAAAGAATGGTGAGCGGCATATGCTAGCAAAATACGAATGGACTCTAGCCTAGCCACAGGAGCAAAAGTCTCCTCAAAGTCCAAACCTGCGACTTGGGCATAACCTTTTGCCACAAGTCGAGCCTTGTTCCTTGCCACTACTCCGTGCTCGTCTTGTTTGTTGTGGAACACCCACTTGGTTCCCACAACATTTTGCTTAGGACGAGGCACCAGCGTCCAAACTTCATTCCTCTTGAAGTTGTTGAGCTCCTCTTGCATGGCCAACACCCAGTCCGGATCTAGCAAGGCCTCTTCTACCCTGAAAGGCTCAATAGAAGAGACAAAGGAGTAATGTTCACAAAAATTAACTAATCGAGACCGAGTAGTTACTCCCTTGCTAATATCACCCAGAATTTGGTCGACGGGATGATCCCTTTGAATCATCGCTCGAACTTGGGTTGGAGGTGCCGGTTGCGCTTCTTCCTCCATCACCTGATCATCTTGTGCTCCCCCTTGATCACACGCGTCCAGTTGATGAACCTGTTCATCGTCTTGAGTTGGGGGATGCACCATAGTTGAGGAAGAAGGTTGATCTTGCTCATCTTGTTCCTGTGGTCGCACATCACCAATTGCCATGGTTCGTATAGCGGCCGTCGGAACATCTTCTTCGTCTACATCATCAAGATCAACAACTTGCTCTCTTGGAGAGCTATTAGTCTCATCAAATACAACGTCGCTAGAGACTTCAACCAAACCCGATGATTTGTTGAAGACTCTATACGCCTTTGTATTTGTGTCATAACCTAACAAAAACCCTTCTACAGCTTTGGGAGCAAACTTAGAATTTCTACCCTTCTTCACTAGAATGTAGCACTTGCTCCCAAATACACGAAAGTAAGATACATTGGGTTTGTTACCGGTTAGTAGCTCATATGAAGTCTTCTTGAGGAGGCGATGAAGGTAGACCCTGTTGATGGCGTGGCAAGCCGTGTTCACGGCTTCCGATCAAAAGCACTCGGGGGTCTTGAATTCTCCTAGCATCGTCCTCGCCATATCAATGAGCGTCCTGTTCTTCCTCTCTACCACACCATTTTGTTGTGGTGTGTAGGGAGCGGAGAACTCGTGCTTGATTCCTTCCTCCTCAAGGAACTCCTCCACTTGAAGGTTCTTGAACTCGGACCCGTTGTCGCTTCTTATCTTCTTCACTTTGAGCTCAAACTCATTTTGTGCTCTCCTTAGGAAGCGCTTGAGGGTCCCTTGGGTTTCAGACTTATCCTGTAAAAAGAACACCCAAGTGAAGCGGGAAAAGTCATCAACAATAACTAGACCATACTTACTTCCTCCTATGCTTAGATAGGCGACGGGTCCGAAGAGGTCCATATGTAGCAGCTCCAAGGGTCTTGATGTGGTCATCACATTCTTGCTGTGATGTGCTCCTCCCACTTCTTTACCTGCCTGACAAGCTGCACAAGGTCTATCTTTTTCGAATTGCACATTAGTTAATCCGATCACGTGTTCTCCCTTTAGAAGCTTGTGAAGGTTCTTCATCCCCACATGTGCTAAGCGGCGATGCCACAGCCAGCCCATGCTAGTCTTAGCAATTAAGCATGCATCTAGACCGACCTCTTCTTTTGCAAAATCAACTAAGTAAAGCTTGCCGTCTAATACACCCTTAAAAGCTAGTGAACCATCACTTCTTCTAAAGACAGACACATCCATGTTTGTGAATAAACAGTTATATCCCATATTGCATAATTGACTAACCGATAGTAAATTATATCCCAGAGACTCAACTAAAAACACATTAGAAATAGAGTGCTCATTTGAGATTGCAATTTTACCTAACCCTTTTACCTTGCCTTGGTTCCCATCACCGAATATTATTGAATCTTGGGAATCCTTATTCTTGACGTAGGAGGTGAACATCTTCTTCTCCCCCGTCATATGGTTTGTGCATCCGCTGTCGATAATCCAGCTTGAGCCCCCGGATGCATAAACCTGCAAGGCAAATTTAGGTTGGGTCTTAGGTACCCAACTCTTGTTGGGTCCTACAAGGTTAGTCACAATCTCCTTAGGGACCCAAATGCAAGCTTTATCACCCTTGCATTTTGCCCCTAATTTCCTAGCAACTATCTTCCTATCCTTTCTACAAATAGCAAAGGAAGCATTTAAAGCATGATAAATTGTAGAAGGTTCATTAACTTTCCTAGGAACATTAACAACATTTCTCCTAGTCATATTATGAACAACATTTTTCCTACCAACATTTCTATCATGCACATAAGAGGAACTAGAAGCAAACATGTTATGAGAATCAAAAACATCATATGCATTACAACTCCTATAAGCATTTCTAGAATGTCTCCTATCATGGTACATAAAGGCATGGTTCTTTTGCACACTACTAGCCATAGGGGCCTTCCCTTTCTCCTTGGCGGAGATGGGAGCCTTATGGCTTGTCAAGTTCTTGGCTTCCCTCTTGAAGCCAAGACCATCCTCAATTGAGGGATGTCTTCCAATTGTGTAGGCATCCCTTGCAAATTTTAACTTATCAAATTCACTTTTGCTAGTCTTAAGTTGGGCATTAAGACTAACCAATTCATCATTAAGTTTGGAAATTGAGACTAGGTGTTCACTACAAGCATCAATGTCAAAATCTTTACACCTAGTGCAGATCACAACATGTTCTACACAAGATGTTAATTTACTAGATTTTTCTAGCTTAGCAGTTAAATCATCATTTATGCTTTTTAAACTAGAAATTGAATCATGACATGTAGACAACTCACAAGAAAGCATTTCATTTCTCTTAATCTCTAAAGCAAGTGATTTTTGTGCTTCTACAAACTTATCATGTTCTTCATATAAAAGGTCCTCTTGCTTTTCTAATAGCCTATTCTTATCATTCAAGGCATCAATGAGTTCATTTATCTTATCTATCTTAGATCTATCTAAGCCCTTGAATAAGCATGAATAGTCTATGTCATCATCATCACTAGACTCATCATCACTGGAAGAAGCATAAGTGGAGTCTCGAGTACTCACCTTCTTCTCCCTTGCCATAAGGCATGTGTGACGCTCGTTGGGGAAGAGGGATGACTTGTTGAAGGCGGTGGCGGCGAGTCCTTCACTGTCGGAGTCAGAAGAGGAGCAGTCCGAGTCCCACTCCTTGCCTAGATGCGCCTCGCCCTTTGCCTTCTTATAGTTCTTCTTCTTCTCCCTCTTGTTCCCTTGATCCTGATCACTATCATTGTCGGGACAGTTAGCAATAAAATGACCAAGCTTACCACATTTGAAGCATGAACGCTTCCCCTTTGTCTTGGTCTTGCTTGGCTGCCCCTTGCGGCCTTTTAGCGCCGTCTTGAATCTCTTGATGATGAGAGCCATCTCTTCATCATTAAGTCCGGCCGCCTCAATTTGTGCCACCTTGCTAGGTAGCATCTCCTTGCTTCTTGTTGCCTTGAGAGCAAGAGGTTGAGGCTCATTGTTTGGACCGTTTAGAGCGTCGTCGACGTATCTCACCTCCTTGATCATCATCCACCCGCTTACAAATTTTCCGAGTACCTCCTCGGGCGTCATCGTCGTGTACCTGGGATTCTCACGAAAATTCTTTACGAGATGAGGATCAAGAACGGTAAAGGACCTTAGCATTAGGCGGACGACGTCGTGGTCCGTCCATCGCGTGCTTCCGTAGCTCCTTATTTTGTTGATAAGGGTCTTAAGCCGGTTGTAAGTTTGGGTTGGCTCCTCTCCCCTTATCATTGCGAATCGTCCAAGCTCGCCCTCCACCAACTCCATTTTAGTGAGCATGGTGATGTCGTTCCCCTCGTGAGAGATCTTAAGGGTGTCCCATATCTGCTTGGCATTGTCCAAGCCGCTCACCTTATTGTACTCTTCCCTGCACAAAGATGCTAATAGAACAGTAGTAGCTTGTGCATTTCTATGAATTTGTTCATTTATAAGCATAGGGCTATCCGAGCTATCAAATTTCATTCCATTCTCTACAATCTCCCATATGCTTGGATGGAGAGAGAATAAGTGACTACGCATTTTGTGACTCCAAAATCCGTAGTCCTCCCCATCGAAGTGTGGAGGTTTTCCAAGAGGAATGGAAAGCAAATGCGAATTCGAACTATGTGGAATACGAGAATAATCAAATGAAAAGTTCGAATTGACCGTCTTCCTGTAGTCGTTGTCGTCGTCCTTTTGGGAAGAAGTAGACTCGTCGCTATCGTCGTAGTAGACGATCTCCTTGATGCGCCTTGTCTTCTTCTTCTTCCCATCTTTGCGCTTGTGGCCCGAGCCCGAGTCAGTAGGCTTGTCATCCTTCGGCTCGTTGACGAAGGACTCCTCCTTGTCGTTGATCACGATTCCCTTCCCCTTAGGATCCATCTCTTCGGGCGATTAGTCCCTTCTTGAAGAGAACGGCTCCGATACCAATTGAGAGCACCTAGAGGGGGGGGGGTGAATAGGTGATCCTGTGATAACTTGAAAACTTAAGCCACAAAAACTTGGTTAATCGTTAGCGCAATAATTGCCAAGTGGCTCGAGAGGAGTCAAAACACAATAACCACAAGAAATCAATCACAGAGATGGCACAGTGGTTATCCCGTGGTTCGGCCAAGTACAAAACTTGCCTACTCCACGTTGTGGCGTCCCAACGGACGAGAGTTGCACTCAACTCCTCTCAAGTGATCCAATGATCAACTTGAATACCACGGTGTTCTTCTTTACTTTAATCTTTTCCCGTTTGCGAGGAATCTCCACAACTTGGAGTCTCTCACCCTTACACTTGAAGTTCACAAAGAAGTACGGAGTAAGGGAGGGAAGCAACACACACAAATCCACAGCAAAATACGCACACACACGGCCAAGAATCGAGCTCAAATGACTATCTCAAAGTTCTCACTAGAACGGAGCTCGAATCACTGAGAATGACAAACGAATGCGCAAAGACTGAGTGTGGATGATCAAGAATGCTCTTAGGTTGCTTGGTATGCTCCTCCATACGCCTAGGGGTCCCTTTTATAGCCCCAAGGCAGCTAGGAGCCGTTGAGAGCAAACAGGGAAGGCAATTCTTGCCTTCTGTCGCGTGGCGCACCGGACAGTCCGGTGCACACCGGACACTGTCCGGTGCCCGATTTCCTTCCTTAAATGGCGAAGCCGACCGTTGGCTGACTTGGAGCCGTTGGCGCACCGGACATGTCCGGTGCACACCGGACAGTCCGGTGCCCCCTTCTAGCCGTTGGCTCGGCCACGTGTCCCGCGCAGATGGCGCGGCCGACCGTTGGCCCGGCCGACCGTTGGCTCACCGGACAGTCCGGTGCACACCGGACAATCCGGTGAATTATAGCCGTACGTCGTCGATGAATTCCCGAGAGCGGCCAGTTCGCTCGAGCCAGCCTGGCGCACCGGACACTGTCCGGTGCACCACCGGACAGTTCGGTGCTCCCAGACACAGCAGAGTCTTGGCTGCTCGAGCCAAGACATTTCCAATTGGATTTTTCCTGTTTCCAGCACTTAGACACAATACATTAGTCCATAAAACAATGTACTAAGTCTGAGAAACATACCTTTATTCTTGATTTGTACTTCGTTCACCATTTTACACTTAGGCACTTGTGTTGGACACCAAATCACCAAAATACTTAGAAATGGCCCAAGGGCACCTTTCCCTTTCAGTTACTTGGCCGAACCACGGGATAAAAATCGCGTGTCTCTTGTGTTGCTTTCTCTGTGATTGTTGTGTTCACAAGAACTCGCTTCAAGCTACTTAGTCATACTAACACTTTAAAGTAAGTTTTGTGGCTATTTAGTGTTTGATTTTACAGGATCACCTATTCACCCCCTCTAGGTGCTCTCAATTGGTATCGGAGCCGTACTCTTCATCTAAGGGACTAACGACCCGAAGAGATGGATCCTAAGGGTAAGGGGATGGTGGTCAACGATAAGGAGAAGGAGTCCCTGTTCAACGAGCCAAGAGACGACAAACCCACTGACTCAGGCTCGAGTCACAAGAAGAGGAACAGGAAGAAGAAGAGATGCATCAAGAAGATCGTCTACTACGACAGTGATGCATCATCTTCTTCACCAAGAGACGACGACTCTTCGTCGAAAAAGAAAATGGTTAATCAGAACTACTCTTTTGACTATTCTCGCATGCCATACAATACAAATGCGCATTTACTGTCAATTCCCCTTGGAAAACCGAGAAGACTATTCATTTTGGAGCCATAAAATGTGTAGTCATCTATTTTCTCTCCATCCTAGTATTTGGGAAATTGTAGAGAATGGGATGCATTTTGATAGTACTGATAACCCTGTGATTATAAATGAACAAATTCACAAAAATGCCCAAGCCACTACTGTTTTGCTAGCATCTCTTTGCAAGGATGAATATAATAAGGTGAGCGGCTTGGACAACGCCAAGCAAATCTAGGACACCCTCAAGATATCTCATGAGGGAAACGACGCCACCATGATTACCAAAATGGAGCTGGTGGAAGGCGAGCTAGGGAGATTCGCAATGATCAGGGGAGAGGAACCAACTCAGACCTACAACAGGCTCAAGACCCTGGTCAACAAGATCCGAAGCTACGGAAGCACAAGATGGACAGATGCTAAGGTCAACAAGATCCGACTCATGCTAAGGTCATTTACTGTAATTGACCCCCATCTTGTCAATATTATTCGTGAAAACCCCAGGTACACCAAAATGACGCCTTAGGAGATCCTTGGAAATTTTGTGAGCGGGCGTATGATGGTGAAGGAGGCTCGATATGTGGACGATGCACAAAATGGTCCACTACCCGTCTACAAGCCACAACCCCTTGCTCTCAAAGCAACCAGCATCAGGGAGGCGCTACCAAGCAACGTGGCACAAGTATAGGCTGTCGGGTTCAATGAAGATGAGATGGCGCTTATCATCAAGCGCTTCAAGACCGCTCTTAAAGGACGCAAGGAGTACCCCAACAAGAACAAAACAAGGGGAAAGCACTCCTGCTTCAAATGCGGTAAGACTGGTCATTTTATTGCTCAATGTCCCAATAATGAAAATGACCAGGCACAAGAAAGACATGGGAAGAAGGAGAAGAAGAAGAACTACAGGAAGGCGAAGGGCGAGGCGCATCTTGGAAAGGAATGGGACTCTGATTGCTCCTCATCCGACTCCGACGATGAAGGATTGGCTACCTCAGCCTTTGACAAGTCTTCGCTCTTCCCCAACGAATGCCACACTTGCCTCATGGCCAAGGAGAAGAAGGTACATATTAGAGATTCCCCTAAGTACTCTTCTTCTAGTGATGAGGAATCCTCCGATGATGAAGTAGATTACTCTAGTTTATTTAAAGGTTTAGATAGAGCCAAAGTAGAGAAAATTAATGAATTAATTGATGCTCTAAATGAAAAAGATAGACTGCTAGAAAAGCAAGAGGACATTTTGTATGAGGAACATGACAAATTTGTTAGTGTGCAAAAATCTCTTGCTTTAGAAACTAAGAGAAATGAAATGCTATCTTTTGAGTTATCTGCTTGCCATTAATCTATCTCTAGTTTAAAGAGTTTAAATTATGAATTAAATGCTAAGCTAGAGGAAGTAAATAAAACTAGTTCTTGTGTAAAGCATGTTAGTATTTGTAATAGATGTAAGGACTTTGATGTTGATGCATGTAATGAACATCTTATTTGTATTACTAAATTAAATTATGAGGTGGCAAGTCTTAATGCTCAACTTAAGACTTTCAAAATTGATTTTGATAAACTAAAATTTGCTAGGGATGCCTACACTGTTGGTAGACACCCCTCAATTAAGGATGGACTTGGTTTTCAAAAGGAAACTAAGAACTTAACAAGCCAAAGGATTTCTGTTCTCAACAAGGAGAAAGGGAAGGCCCCTATGGCTAGTAGTCCTCAAAGGAACCTATTTATGATAGGAAAACTGCTAGTCGTTCTCATTACAATAGGAGTTATGTTCATACTGCTTATAATGATTCACATGCTATGTTTGCCTCTAGCTGTACTCTTGTTCATGGTAGAAGTAGGCCTAGGAGAAATAATGTTGTGTCTCATGTGCCTAGGAAAACGTGCAATGAACCTACTACTATTTTTCATGCTTGCAACACTTCTTTTGTTCTTTCATGTAAGAATGCAAAAGTAGTTGCTAGGAAGTTGGGATCTAAATGCAAGGGAGACAAAACTTGCATATGGATTCCAAAAACTACTTTGACTAACCTTGTAGGACCCAACAAGAGTTGGGTACCTAAAACCCAAGCTTAAATTCCTTACAGGTTTATGCATCCGGGGGCTCTAGCTGGATAATCGACAGCGGGTGCACAAACCACATGACGTTCACCTCCTACGTCAAGAAGAAGGATTCCCAGGATACGATCATCTTTGGAGATGGGAACCAAGGCAAGGTCAAAGGCTTGGGCAAGATAGCCATCACTAACGAGCACTCCATATCGAATGTATTTCTAGTAGAGTCGCTTGGGTACAACCTTCTGTCTGTAAGTCAATTGTGTCACATGGGTTACAATTGTCTTTTTACAAACGTTGATGTATATGTCTTTAGAAGGAGTGATGGTTCATTAGCTTTTAAGGGTGTATTAGACAACAAACTCTACTTAGTTGATTTTTCGAAAGAGGAGGCCGATCTAGATGCATGCTTAATAGCTAAGACTAATATGTGTTGGCTTTGGCATCACCGTCTAGCACATGTTGGGATGAAGAACCTTCATAAACTTCTAAAGGGAGATCATGTGTTAGGACTAACCGATGTCTGTTTTGAGAAAGACAGACCTTGTGCAGCATGTCAGGCACGGAAACAGGTGGGAAATACTCATCACAACAAGAATGTGATGACAACATCAAGACCACTAGAGCTTCTTCACATGGACCTCTTTGGAAACCTACCTTAGCATCGGGGGAAGTAAGTATGGTCTTGTAATTGTTGATGACTTTTCCCGCTTCACTTGGGTGTTCTTTTTGCAAGACAAATAAAAAAACCCAAGGGACCCTAAAGCGCTTTCTAAAGAGGGCTCAAAATGAATTTGAGCTAAAGGTGAAGAAGATAAGGAGCGACAATGGGTCCGAGTTCATGAATCTGCAAGTTGAAGAGTTTCTTGAGGAGGAAAGCATCAAGCACGAGTTCTCCACTCCCTACACACCACAACAAAATGGTGTGGTAGAGAGGAAGAACAGGACGCTAATTGACATGGCGAGAACAATGCTTGGAGAGTACAAGACGCCTGAGCGGTTTTGGTCGGAAGCTGTGAACACAGCTTGCCACGCCATAAACCGGCTCTATCTGCATCGCCTCCTCAAGAAGGCCTCCTACGAACTCCTTACCGGTAACAAACCCAATGTCTCTTACTTTCGTGTATTTGGGAGCAAATGCTACATTCTGGTGAAGAAAGGTAGACATTCTAAATTTGCTCCCAAGGCAGTAGAAGGGTTTTTACTAGGGTATGAATCAAATACAAAGGCGTATAGGGTCTTCAACAAATCATCAGGATTAGTTGAAGTCTCTAGCAACGTTGTATTTGATGAGACTAATGGCTCTCCAAGAGAGCAAGTTGATCTTGATGACATAGATGAGGATGAAGTTCCAACGGATGCAATGCACACGATGGGGATAGGTAATGTGCGACCATAGGAACAACAGGAGCAAGATCAACCATCTTCCTCTACAATGGTGAATCCCCCAACTCAAGATGATGGACAGGTACCTCAAGAAGAGGAGCGAGATCAAGGGGAGCACAGGAAGATCAAGTGATGGAGGAAGAAGCACCACGGGTCCCTCCAACTCAAGTTCGAGCGTCGATCCAAAGACATCACCCTGTCGATCAAATTTTGGGTGACATCAGCAAGGGAGTAACCACTCGCTCACGCTTAGCTAATTTTTGTGAGCATTACTTGTTTGTCTCTTCTATTGAGCCTTTCAGGGTAGAAGAGGCCTTGCAGGATCCGGACTGGGTGTTGGCCATGCAGGAAGAGCTCAATAACTTCAAGAGAAACGAAGTCTGGAGCCTGGTGCCACGTCCAAAGCAAAACGTTGTGGGAACCAAGTGGGTGTTCCACAACAAGCAAGACGAGCACAGAGTGGTGACAAGAAACAAGGCTCGACTTGTGGCAAAAGGTTATGCCCAAGTCGCAGGTTTGGATTTCGAGACTTTTGCTCCTGTGGCTAGGTTAGAGTCAATTCGAATTTTGTTAGCGTATGCCGCTCACCATTCTTTTAGGCTGTTCCAAATGGACGTGAAGAGCGCTTTCCTCAACGGGCCAATCAAGGAGGAGGTATACGTGGAACAACCCTCTGGCTTTGAGGACGACAGGTATCCCGACCATGTGTATAAGCTATCTAATGCGCTCTATGGACTTAAGCAAGCCCCAAGAGCATGGTATGAATGCCTTAGAGATTTCTTAATTGCTAATGCTTTCAAGGTTGGGAAAGCCGATCCCACTCTTTTTACAAAGACTTGTGATGGTGATCTCTTTGTGTGCCAAATTTATGTCGATGACATAATATTTGGTTCTACTAACCAAAAGTCTTGTGAAGAGTTTAGCAGGGTAATGACGCAAAAGTTTGAGATGTCGATGATGGGCGAGTTGACCTACTTCCTTGGATTCCAAGTGAAGCAACTCAAGGACGGCACCTTCATCTCCCAAACGAAGTACACTCAGGATCTTCTCAAGAGGTTTGGGATAAAGGACGCCAAGCCCGCGAAGACACCGATGGGAATTAACGAGCACGTTGTTCTCAACAAAGGAGGTAAGTCCGTTGATCAAAAGGCATACTGATTCATGATAGGTTCATTACTTTATTTATGTGCTAGTAGACCGGACATTATGCTTAGCGTATGCATGTGTGCTAGACATCAATCCAACCCCAAGGAATGTCACCTTGTGGCCGTTAAGCGAATTCTTAGATATTTAGTTGCTACGCCTTGCTTCGGGATCTGGTATCCAAAGGGGTCTACCTTTGACTTGATTGGATATTCAGACTCTGATTATGCCGGGTGCAAGGTTGATAGGAAGAGTACATCAGGGATGTGCCAATTTCTAGGAAGGTCCCTGGTGTCCTGGAGTTCTAAGAAACAAACCTCCGTTGCCCTATCCACCGCTGAGGCTGAGTACGTTACCACAGGACAGTGTTGTGCGCAACTACTTTGGATGAGGTAAACCCTCCGAGACTTTGGCTACAATCTGAGCAAAGTCCCACTTAGGGATGGCAACGGGCACATTTTACCCGCGTGCCCGCGGGTAAAAACCCTATAGGGTGCGGGTTTGGGTATGAGTTTGTACCCGTGGGTACGGGTACGGGTTTGATTCTCAATCCGACGGGTTTTTTCTCGTGGGTATGAAAATGTTGTACCCGTGCCCGCAAACCCGCATACCCACGTATATATATACATATAGATATATATATATATACATATACATATACATATACATATACATATACATATACATATACATATACATATACATATATACATATAGATATATACATATAGACATATACATATATATATACACACGCGGGCACAGTACACCCACGGCTCGGCCCGGCCGACGAACATTAACTGATTTATTAGTTGAAGATCTAAACTGGTTCTTAACTTATTTTTAGTAGCTAACTATTAATTGCGGGGATTCAAACATGCTCGTAGAGAACTGTAGTGTTAAAGAAGTAACCATTTGAATTGACCAGTGAAACCAGGTTGTTTACCAGTCTTCTTGCATTGTTCCACAAGAAGCCTCCAAGCATGGACTGATTCGCGGGAGCAGGCTCCAAGATTTTGGTTTAAATTGCCGATCATCTTTATCGGACCTGAACCTTCGCCATGTCTGGAAATCCCAATGACTGAGTACAACGTTGATCAATATATATATATATATATATGACAACTTGTGGGTACTATGCCTGCGGGTGCCATAAACCCGCGGGTAGCGGGTTTGGGTAACATACGCTACCCGTCGCGGGTAGCGGGTGCGGGTGCGGGTACGGGTTTAACATTAATCTCACGGGTACGGGTTTGTAATCTCTGTACCCGCGGGTTTTAAACCCGTTGCCATCCCTAGTCCCACTCCTCTGTGACAATGAGAGTGCAATTCGCTTAACAGAAAATCCTGTTGAACACAGCCGCACTAAGCACATAGACATCCGGCATCACTTTCTGAGAGACCACCAGCAAAAGGGAGATATCGAGGTGTACCATATTTGCACCGAGAACCAGCTAGCCGATATCTTCACTAAGCCTTTAGATGAGAAAAGGTTTTGCAGGTTGTGTAGTGAGCTAAATGTCTTAGATTCGCGTAACTTGGATTGTTCTATAGCATACATGTGTTCTATGCCTTGATCATGTTCCTTTGTGCATTATTATTTATTTATGGTGCTCAAGTTGTACAAGTAATCCCCGGACCTCACAAGTCATGCAAATGATGCACATATTAAGGGGGAGATGTGCTACAACTTGACCCTTTGAGACTAACCTATTTGTTTGAGTACACTTGATGTAGCCTCAAAGGTGCATTCAAAGGGAAAAGTGAACTTGGACGATGAAAAGACTTCCACTGCACTCCGGTATTAGTGTACTTACTTCCAAGTTCATACTTGCAATCTCATTGCCTTTTTGCTCTTAATTGACATTTTTTGTGAGGCAATGGGGTTAAAGGGCCAAAAATGATCCCATTTTGGTACTTAATGCCAAAGGGGGAGAAATTAAGGCCAAAGCAACTGGATCAGCCAACCACTTGAGAATTTTGAAAATAGTAGAGTTAGAATTTGTGATTTGTCCAAAATACTCTTATTGCAAAATTTGGTCTCTTATGGGGGATAATTTTGATTATGGGAAAAGGGGGAGTTTTTGGCACTTGATAAATTTTTCTCTTGGAGTATCTCTCGATTTGCCCAAACAAGTGTGTTTGACTTAGAGATAGGAAAAAGAATTTGATTTGCAAAAACAAACCAAGTGGTGGCAAAGAGTGATCCAAATATGCCAAATCATAAGCAAAAATAATTTGGTCTTCAATTGCATTGATGTTGCACTTCTTTTGGTTGCTTTTGGATGTGTTGGCATAAATCACCAAAAAGGGGGAGATTGAAAGGGAAATGTGCCCTTGGACAATTTCTATAAGTATTTCGGTGATTAGATGCCCAACACATTAATTGAGTACTTATGTGCAAAAATGTGTGAAGAGTGCAAATCAAAGTGTAAGGTATGTTTCTAGACTTAGTATATTATTTTGTATACTAATGTGTTTGTCTAAGTGCTAGAAACAGGGCCAACAAAAGAAGAAAAGCATCGAAAAAGACTTGGCTGTGAATAGCCAAGTATCTGCTCGGGCCTGGCACACCGGACTGTCCGGTGGTGCACCGGACAGTGTCCGGTGCGCCAGGCTAGCCAACAGTGAAGTAGCCGGTCTCGGAAAGCGACAGAGTTGTACGGCTATAATTCACCGGACTGTCCGGTGGTGCACCGGACTGTCTGGTGAGTCATCCGCGACGAAACTCGCCGCTCTTGGGAAACGGAAAAGGCGACGTGGCTATAATTCATCGGACTGTCCGGTGGTGCATCGGACTGTCCGGTGAGCCAACGGTCGCCAGCGCCAACGGTCGGCCGCGCAATATGCGGGCGACACGTGGACTGCTCCAACGGTCAGCTGGTGCACCGGACAGTGTCCGGTGCACCAACCGGCCTAGAGGAGCAATGGTCGGATGTGCCCGATTTGGAAGGAGATCGCGCACCGAACAAGCTACAGGACTTGTCCGGTGCGCCACTCGATAGAAGGCAAGGATAGCCTTCTATGTTGATCTTCAATGGCTCCTAGCTGTCTTGGGGCTATAAAAGGGACCCCTAGGCACATGGAGCAAGACACCAAGCTTTCAAGAAACATTCTAAGACTCCCAGACTCCGACTCCACGCATTTGATTCTCTGTTTTAGTGATTTGAGCTCCAATTGAGTTGCAAACTCCGTGTGTTGTGTTTCAAGCTCAAGTCGTGACTTGTGTGCGTGGTTGTGCTACGGATTTGAGTCTTGCGTGTGTTGCTCTCCCCAACCTTACTCTGTGCTTTCTTTGTGATCTCTATTGTAAGGGCGAGAGACTCCAAACTGTGGAGATTCCTCGCACACGGGAAAAGACTCTAAAGGAAAAGACCGTGGTATTCAAGTTGATCATCGGATCACTTGAAAGGGGTTGAGTGCAAACCTCGTCCATTGGGACGCCACGACGTGGAAGTAGGCAAGTGTTACTTAGCTGAACCACGGGATAAAAATCATGTGTCTCTTGTGTTGCTTTCTCTGTGATTGTTGTGTTCACAAGAACTCGCTTCAAGCTACTTAGTCGTACTAACACTTTAAACTAAGTTTTGTGGCTATTTAGTGTTTGATTTTACAGGATCACCTATTCACCCCCCTCTAGGTGCTCTCACCTTGCCACAGGTCACATTCTTGGATTCCTGGAGGAGACCATTTCTTAGTAAAAAATCTGTAGGTGTTAACCTTTAGTATTATTGAAAACGGTTGTTCATCACTATTTTCGTCAAAAATATGGGATGTGTGGCCATTGATCATCGACCAGAGGCTTGTACACCTCACCCCAAATATGTTCCCTTATCATATGTCACATTACGAGATTTATGGTGGAGATCAATTATTGGTAAAAATCAGTAGGTGTTAGCCTTCGGTATTTTTGATGATGGTCGTTCATGGCTATTTTTGACAAAAATGGAGGTTGTGTGGCCATTGAACATCGACCAGAGGCTCATACACCTCACCCCACACATGTTTCCTTGCCATTGATCACATTTGTGGTCCCTGATGAATGTAACACCCTGAATTTGAGGGTATAAAATTTCTTTTCTAGTATCCACCAAATTCAGGTGTTACTCTATCATTTCTTTGTTTTCCTTCTCTTTTTCCTAAAAATGGAGAATTGTTTTGTTTTACATTGGCGTAAACCTAGTGGAATAAGCCCTAGAGGCACTTTGGTTGTTGCATTCATCCGGGACCAAAGGCTCGTACACCTCACCCACATATGTTTTCTAGTCATAGGTCACATTCTTGGATTTCTGGTGGAGACCATTTCTTGGTCAAAAATCCGTAGGTGTTAGCCTTCGGTATTATTGAAAATGGTCGTTTATGACTATTTTCTACAAAAATAGGGTTGTGTTGCCATTGATCATCGACCAGAGGCCAGTACACCTCACCCACATATGTTTCCTTGTCATAGGTCACATTTTTGGATTTTGGCTGGACCCCATTTCTTGGTAAAAAATCCGTAGAGTTTAGCCTTCGGTACTATTCAAAATGGTCATTCATGTCTATTTTTGAAAAAAAATGGGGATTGTGGCCATTGATCATCGACCAGAGGCTCGTACACCTCACCCCACATATGTTTCCTTACCATAG
The DNA here is from genome assembly GCF_902167145.1 of Zea mays. Lineage (NCBI taxonomy): Eukaryota > Viridiplantae > Streptophyta > Magnoliopsida > Poales > Poaceae > Zea > Zea mays. Next base: position 133,129,727 of record NC_050105.1, on the reverse strand, counting down.
GTGACATTCTTCGATTTCTGGTGGAAACCATTTCTTGTTGAAAAATTCGTAAGTGTTAGCGTTCGGTATTATGGAAAATGGTTGTTCATGGCTATTTTTGACAAATATGGGGGTTGTATGGCTATTCATCAGGGATCAGAGGCTCCAACACCTCACCCACATATGTTTCCTTGCCATAGGTCACATTCTTGGATTTCTAGTGGAGATCATTTCTTGGTCAAAATTTGTATGTGTTAGCCTTCAGTATTGTTGAAAATTGTCGTCCATGGCTATTTTCGACCAAAATGGGGGTTGTGTGGCCATTAATCATCGACCAGAGGCACGTACTGTAAAGCCCAAAATTGGTAAAAGAAAAATAATAAAATAAATAAATAAATATATTTATATGTAGTGCTTTGAGATTATGGAACCTTTGGAGATTATTTGATTTTATTTTATTTGTGCATATTCAATTAATGGAATTATATTGGTCAAATAACAAAAAAAATTACAGAAATATGCATCTCATGCTGAAGTTTTGTATTTTTGTATTTGTATTCAAATTTATGAGACAAGTTTAAGTTTGAAAACTAGAATTTAAAAAAATGGAAAGAGAAATAAGAAAAAGAATGAAATAGAAATGGAAAAGCATATACATTACAAAGAAAAATATATATAAATAATTATAATTCTTCATGCTAGAACTTTACTTATGCACTTGATTTCTGTGACAAATTAGAATTCAAATATCAGATTTTGAAAACAAAACAAGAAAATAGAAACAAATAAAGAAAAAGAAAAGGAAAAGGAAAACAGACTTTGGGCCAAAACCCTAGTCTGCGACAGTGCGACCCAACTAACCATCTCCTTGTCCCACCGCGTGGCCCACGTAACTCACCCACGCGCCGTGGCGTCACTGACGAATGGGCCCCCTCGGCCAGCACACACCGCGCGCGCGTGAGCTGGTTTTCCTTGTCACTGACTTGTGGGCCCGTCTCGTCAGATCCATCTTCTTGCCCGTAACAGAATTGACGCGACCCTTGTGGCCATCTCCCAGGAAATCTGCTCGGTCGTTGCGGCCTCTCTGCGGGGCATATAAGTCGCAATACCTTGCCGCAAAGCATCAAGTGGTTCTCTCCCCTCTTCCTCCTATTGTTGCACCATGAACCGTGGGGGCACCGAGAGGGACCGTGCGTCGCCGAGGAGGAAGAATGTCGCCGCCGTGGTCCTTCACCATCGTTCGGAGTGTGTGACAGGGACGTGGAAGAACGCCAACGCGTGTTGAAGCTCATCGAGGCTTCAACAAGTGACAAAGAGTCTCGGAGCCACTGCAAATTCTCGCTGGAGTTTGGTCATGGCCGCCATGCCGCGCCATGGCGTTGACAGCATCACAAGCACCCTCCCTGCAGGTAAACTCACCCCATCCTAGTTCGCTCGGACCTCATCGTCGTTTATCAATGATCAATCGGGGGTTTGGGGCTTTTGGGCGTAGAATTCGTGGTCTCCGACGGGTGCTCCGCCGAGGGGGGCTGGCGGCGCCGCCGTCGGGCTGGGTAGAGGGAAGATGATGGTGTTCAGCCGTTGGATCGGTCACTTGCGGCGGAGATTAGAAGGCTGCGTACCCTTTCGCGTGGACGAGTTGGATCATATAGGATGGAAATCGGATGGGTCTAGGCGGCAGAATAGGGCAGGGTCGTTCTGGACCATTGATCTCTGTGCGGACGGCTGTGATCAAACGCAGGTGATACCCGTTTGCGCATTTTATCACGGCCATCGGTCCGAGATCGTACGGTCGATGCTGGATACCGGTTTGGGCATATAATCGGTTTAATCGTGGCAGCCGAATCTTGATCGGACGGTTCTACCAGCACCGTACTCCTTCACTATGCTTTTTGCTAAAGAACCCATGTGCTTTTATGAAACTAACCCGCCGTCCTGTGCTTTGTAATGGGGCCCTCGGGTAAGGTTTTGAAATTGCAAATCAGTCCTTGGAAATTGCAAAATAACCCCCGGAAGCCTTACCTTAATACAAAATGAACCCTAAAACATGTTTATTCTCTAACTCATCCATTTTAACTCCGTTTTAGTCCATTCAAATTGCGTTAGCTTCATATTAATATTGTCTACAGGGTGTAAACAATTGTGTTAGTGCTTGTAGGAGTAATTAAATACATGTTTATTAAAGTTACTTTTCTAAACAAGGTTAATGTGACGTGGTAAATCAACCTATGACTATAGTTTGACTAAAAATATGATTCTAACAAAGTTATAACTTAGATTAAATTAATTGAATATTTTCTTAGGGATATATTTCTCATATGATTTATTAATCAACATAGACATAGTTTTCGTATTTGATCACATAAAACTTATGAAAGTCATAACTTTTCAACCGTAACTCCGAATTTAGTGATTCTCGAACCCACGATCTCGTTACGAGGCATAGAACATTATTATGCAGTTTGTTCTTATGTTTGCTATGATGTTAATTTTGCTTATACCATGTTTTTTTATTGCTACGATTAGCAGCGAGGTTATGAGAATCTGAAGATCATCCTGTTACATGGAATCTCGAGTCTAAATAGCATGAACGACCCTTTTCAATAATATTGAAGGCTAACATCAACGGATTTTTAACCAAGAAATGGTCTCCACGAGAAATCTAAGAATGTGATCTATGGCAAGAAAACATATGTGGGTGAGGTGTACGAGCCTCTGGTCGATGATCAACGGCCACACAACCCCCATTTTTGTCGAAAATAACCATGAACAATCATTTTCAATAATACCGAAGGCTAACACCTACGGATTTTTGACCAAGAAATGGTCTCCACCAGAAATCCAAAAATGTGATCTATGGCAAGGAAATATATGTGAGGTTAGGTGTACGAGCCTCTGATCGATGATCAATGGCCACACAACCCATATTTTTGTCGAAGATAGCATGAACAACCATTTTCAATAATATCGAAAGCTAACACCTACGGATTTTTGACCAAGAAATGGCCTCCACCAGAAATCCAAGAATGTGATCTATGTCAAGAAGACATATGTGGGGTGAGGTGAACCAGCCTCTCGTCAATGATCAATGGCCACAAAACCCCAATTTTTGTCGAAAATAGCCATGAACGACCATTTTCAATAATACTGAAGGCTAACACCTACAGATTTTTTGCTAAGAAATGGTCTCCACCAAAAATCCAAGAATGTGATCTATGACAAGAAAACATATGTGGGGTGAGGTGAACGAGCCTCTGGTCGATGATCGATGGCCACACAACCCCCATTTTTATCGAAAATAGCCATGAAGGATAATTTTCAATAATACCGAAGGCTAACACCTACGGATTTTTAACCAAGAAATGGTCTCCACTAGAAATCCAAGAATATAATTTATGACAAGAAAAAATATGTGGGCTAAGGTGTACGACCCTCTGGTAGATGATCAATGGCCAGACAACCCCTATTTTTGTCGAAAATAGCATGAATGACCATTTTCAATAATACCGAAGGCTAACACCTGCGGATTTTTAACCAAGAAATGGCCTCAACCAGAAATCCAAGAATGTGATCTATGGTAAGGAAACTTATGTGGGGTGAGGTGTACGAGCCTCTTGTCGATGATCAATTGCCACACAACCCTCATTTTTGTCAAAAATAGAATGAACGACCATTTTCAATAATATCGAAGGCTAACACCTATGAATTTTTGACCAAAGAATGGTCTCCACCAGAAATCCAAGAATGTGATCTATAGAACAGAAAAATATGTGGGGTGAGGTGCATGAGCCTCTGGTCCATGATCAATGTCCACACAACCCCAATTTTTGTGGAAAATAGCCAAAAACGACCATTTTCAATAATACCGAAGGCTAAAACATACAGATTTTTGACCAAGAAATGGTCTCCACCAAAATTCAAAGAATGTGATATATGGCAAGGAAACATATGTGGGGTGAGGTGTATGAGCCTCTGGTCGATGATCAATGGCCACACAACCACCATTTTTGTCGAAAATAGCATGAACGACCAATTGCAATTATACCGAAGCAAACACCTATGGATTTTTTTACGAAGAAATGGTCTCCACTAGAAATCTTAGAATGTGTTCTATAGCAAGGAAACATATGTGGGGTGAGGTGTTCGAGCCTCTGGTCAATGACCAATGACCACACAACCCCCGTTTTTGTCGAAAATAGCCATGGACGACAATTTTCAATAATACCGAAGACTAACACCTACGGATTTTTGACCTTGAAATGGTCTCCACCAAAAACCTAAGAATGTCATCTATGGCAAGGAAACATATGTGAGGTGAGGTATATGAGCCTCTGTTCGATGATCAAAGGCCACACAACCCCTATTTTTGTTGAAAATAGCATGAACGACCATTTTGAATAATACCAAAGGCTAACACCTATTTTTGACCAAGAAATGGTCTCCACCAAGAATCCAAGAATGTGATCTATGGCAAGGAAACATATGTGGGGTGAGGTGTATGAGTCTCTTGTTGATGATCAATGGCCACATAACCCCTATTTTTGTCGAAAATAGCATGAACGACTATTTCCAATAATACCGAAGGCTAACACCTACGAATTTTTAACCAAGAATTGATCTCCACTAGAAATCCAAGAATGTGATCTATTACAAGGAAACATATATGGCGTGAGGTGTACGAGCCACTAGTCGATGATCAATGACCACACAACCCCCATTTTTTGTCGAAAATAGTATGAACGACCATTTTCAATAATATCGAAGGCTAATACCTACAGATTTTTCACCAAGGAATGGTCTCCACCAGAAATCCAAGAATATGAAATATGGCAGGAAACATATGTGGATTGACGTGTACGAGCCTCTGGTCCATGATCAATGGCCACACAACCCCTATTTTTTCGAAAATAGCATGAACGACCATTTTCAATAATACCGAAGGCTAACACCTCCGGATTTTTAACCAAGAAATGGTCTCCACCAGGAATCTAAGAATGTGATCTATGGCAAGGAAACATATGTGGTGTGAGGTGTACGAGCCTCTGGTCGATGATCAATGGCCGCACAACTCCCATTTTGTTGAAAATAGTCATGAATGACCATTTTCAATAATACCAAGGCTAACACCTACAGATTTTTCACCAAGTAATGGTCTCCACCAGAAATCCAAGAATGTGATCTATGGCAAGGAAACATATGTGGGTTGAGGTGTACGATCCGCTGGTCCATGATCAATGGACACATAACCCCCATTTTGGTCGAAAATAGCCATGAACGACCATTTTCAATAATACCGAAGGCTAACTCCTACAGATTTGAGACCAAGAAATGGTCACCACAGAAATCCAAGAATGTGATTTATGGCAAGAAAACATATGTGGGGTGAGGTGTACGAGCCTCTGATCGATGACCAATGGCCACACAACTTACATTTTTGTCGAAGATAACATGAACGACTATTTTCAATAATACCGAATGCTAGCACCTACGGATTTTTGACCAAGCAATGGCCTCCACCAGAAATCCAAGAATGTGATCTATGGCAAGGAAACATATGTGGGGTGAGGTGAACGAGCCTCTAGTCAATGATCAATGGACACAAAACCCCCATTTTTGTTGAAAATAGCCATGAACGACCATTTTCAATAATATTGAAGGCTAACACCTACAGATTTTAGACCAAAAAATGGTCTCCACTAGAAATCCAAGAATGTCATCTATGGCAAGGAAACATATGTGGGGTGAGGTGAACGAGCCTCTGGTCGATGATCAATGGTCACACAACCCCTATTTTTGTCGAAAATAGCCTTGAACGACCATTTTCAATAATACCGAAGACTAACAACTACGAATTTTTAACCAAGAAATGGTCTCCACCAGAAATCCAAGAATGTGATCTATGGCAAGGAAACATATGTGGGGCGAGGTGTACGAGCCTCTGGTCGATGATCAATGGCCACACAACCCCTATTTTTGTCGAAAATAGCATGAATGACAATTTTCAATAATATCGAAGGCTAACATCTACGAATTTTTAACCAAGAAATAGTATCAACCAGAAATCCAAGAATGTGATCTAGGACAAGGAAACATATGTGGGGTGAGGTGTACGAGCCTCTAGTCGATGACCAATGGCCACACAACCCCCATTTTTGTCGGGAATGGAGTCAGGAATCTGCTGTAAAAAATTTGAGCTCAAACGGAGCACCGAGCGAAAAGTTATGTCCGTTTTATGGAAGGTACCTCAAGTTATGGTTTTCAAAGGCACAAATCGGCAGGAACCAAAGCGGAGGCTATGGAGCACAGGGTGGTTTTAGAGATAGGATTTGTTTTCTGGATATGGTCGGTTTAGATACAGGATCTGTTTTGTGGATATGGTCAGTTTTAGAGATAGGATATGTTTTTAGGATAGGGTCGGTTGTAGAGATAGGATCTATTTTGTGGATAGGGTCGGTTGTAGAGATAGGATGTGTTTTGTAGATAGGGTCGGTTTTGTAGGATGGAAGCGGATGGACACAATCAAACTGAACCAAAACAAATCTAATCCAGTAACCAAACTCAACTAGAACACAGACTCATAACTGCGGACTCAAACTGAATTATGCAAAGGCTAAGGCGATGGTTTTAGGTCGGAATAAACTGATCGTAATTTTTTTTAGCTTTTTGTGGACTATGGGACGAAACAAAACTAATCTAAAGGTAGGATTATACCTCACGGGCAACCTAGAGTTCTGATACCAATTGATAGTAGACGCGGCCCGATCTCCCGTGAGATACGATAACTTGATTGAGTGGAGATCTCGACGTTGATGATCCAAGGCTCTGAGCGAACGGTTTCTCGCAATTACTACACCACGGCTCCATTGGTTATCACCCGTGACACACGAGTGACCTTGCCACGAAGGCTTATCCCTGCAAGCGCAATCAAGAACACAAGCAAGAACAGGAAAGAAACACAACCAAAATTGTATTGATTACGGGATGGGGTCTCACAAGCCGATGACGGCGACACTGTTCGATGACAGAATTGATCTAAGCAAAACCCAAACCTAACATGGTGGCGGCTGCTGAATAATTAGAGTATTAGGGCATGCGTGACCCCTGGACTCGCCCCTAATGGGCTCCGACGCGATACACGGCCCAACGGCCCAACAGACGGTGTCGCAGCACCAAAACAGAATATGAACGCTGACTTGTTTCGACGATTCCCGTTGACTCCGGACGAATTTTAGTGTGGAACTAGTTGGGTTGGTTAGATAATATCCTTATCTTTCCAACCGTATCAAGTACGTCACAATCGGAGTCCGGATGCATCTTGGGCGTCCATTTTAGTGCAGACTGGTCCTGGAACCCGAGATGGAGTCGCAGCCGAGTCAGACTTAATCTCCTTCCTGTTGTGGGCACCCTTGCTGCTCCTCCTCAACACCTAGGCCTTTCCCAAGTTCTTGCTGGTCCTCTCCAAGGTTTCTAATCATCAAAATATCCATGGCCCCAAGCGTAAGCTCTGAAACACAATTGACTAAGGTAGAACGTACCTAGAGATTTAGTTGTCGTGCACGTGATCGTGTTATCGGTCCATTCATTGTATGTATAGAAGTGATGTCCTTATCACACTAGAAATCCAATAATGTGATATATGTCAAGGAAACATATGTTGGGTTAGGTGTATGAGCCTCTGGTCGATGATCAATGGCCACACTACCCTCATTTTTATCGAAAATTGCCATGAACGACCATTTTCAATAAAACTAAAGGCTAACACATACGGATTTTGGACCAATAAATGGTCTCCACAAGAAATCCAAGAATGTGATCTTTAGCAAGGAAACATATGTGGGGTCAGGTGTATGAGCCTCTGGTCGATTACCAATGGCCACACAACCCCCATTTTGTCGAAAATAGCATGAACGACCATTTTCAATAATATCGAAGGCTAACACCTACGAGTTTTTGACCAAGAAATGGTCTCCAACAGAAATCCAAGGATGTGATCTATGGCAAGGAAACTTTATGTGGGTGAGGTGTACGAGCCTCTGGTTGATTATCAATGGCCACACTGAAAGGGAAATGTGCCCTTGGGCCATTTCTAAGTATTTTGGTGATTGAGTGCAAACACAAGTGCTTAAATGTGAATCTATGCCCATGGATGAACAAAGTGCAAATCACAAGTAAAGGTATGTTTCTAAGCCTTAGTACATTGGTTTTGTGTACTAATATACTTGTCTAAGTGTTAGAAACAGAAAGAAGAAGAAAAGAAAAGAGGTGCAAAAGACTTGGCTGTGTACAGCCAAGACTCAGCTCGGTCTGGCACACCGGACTGTCCGGTGGTGCACCGGACAGTGTCCGGTGCGCCAGACTCAGTCGGCGTGAAGTGGCCGCTCTCGGGAATTCGCCGACGGCGTACGGCTATAATTCACCGGACTGTCCGGTGTGCACCGGACTGTCCGGTGAGCCAACGGTCGGCCGCGCGATCTGCGCGAGACACGTGGCCGAGCCAACGGTCGGAAGGGGGCACCGGACTTTCCGGTGTGCACCGGACATGTCCGGTGCGCCAACGGCTCCCAGATCTGCAACGGTCGGCTGCGCTGTTTAAGGAAAGAAATCGGGCACCGGACAGTGTCCGGTGTGCACCGGACTGTCCGGTGCACCCGACGACAGAAGGCAAAGATGGCCTTCCAGATTTGCTCTCAACGGCTCCTAGCTGCCTTGGGGCTATAAAAGGGACCCCTAGGCGCATGGAGGAGATACACAAGCAACCTTAGAGTATTCTTGATCATCCACACTCAATCTTTGCGCATTCGTTTGTCATTCTCAGTGATTCGAGCTCTGTTCTAGTGAGAACTTTGAGATAGTCTTCTGAGCTCGTTTCTTGGCCATGTGTGTGCGCATTTTGCTGTGGATTTGTGTGTGTTGCTTCCCTCCCTTACTCTGTGCTTCTTTGTGAAATTCAATTGTAAGGGCGAGAGACTCCAAGTTGTGGAGATTCCTCGCAAACAGGAAAAGATCAAAGTAAAGAAGAACACCGTGGTATTCAAGTTGATCATTGGATCACTTGAGAGGAGTTGAGTGCAACTCTCGTCCGTTGGGATGCCACAACGTGGAGTAGGCAAGTTTTGTACTTGGCCGAACCACGGGATAAACCACCGTGTCATCTCTGTGATTGATTTCTTGTGGTTATTGTGTCTTGGCTCCTCTCTAGCCACTTGGCAATTATTGTGCTAACGATTAACCAAGTTTTTGTGGCTATAAGTTTAAGTTTTACAGGATCACCTATTCACCCCCCCTCTAGGTGCTCTCAATTGGTATCAGAGCCGTTCTCTTCAAGAAGGGACTAATCGCCCGAAGAGATGGATCCTAAGGGAAAGGGGATGGTGGTCGACAACAACGAGAAGGAGTCTATCTTCAACGAGCCGAAGAATGACAAGTCTACCGACTTGGGCTCAAGCCACAAGCGCAAAGATGGGAAGAAGAAGAAGACAAGGCGCATCAAGGAGATGTCTACTACGACAGCGACGAATCCTCTTCTTCCCAAAAGGACGACGACAACGACTACAGGAAGACGGTCAATTCGAACTTTTCATTTGACTATTCTCGCATTCCACATAGTTCGAATTCACATTTGCTTTCCATTCCTCTTGGCAAACCTCCACACTTCGATGGAGAGGACTACGGATTTTGGAGTCACAAAATGCGTAGTCACTTATTCTCTCTCCATCCAAGCATATGGGAGATTGTAGAGAATGGAATGAAATTTGATAGCTCGGATAGCCCTATGTTTATTAATGAACAGATTCATAAAAATGCACAAGCTACTACTGTGTTGCTAGCCTCCTTGTGCAGGGACGAGTACAACAAGGTGAGCGGCTTGGACAATGCCAAGCAGATATGGGACACCCTCAAGATTTCTCATGAGGGAAATGACGTTACCTTGCTTACCAAAACGGAGTTGGTGGAGGGCGAGCTTGGACGGTTTGCGATGATAAGGGGCGAGGAGCCAACTCAAACCTACAACCGGCTCAAGACTCTTATTAACAAAATAAGGAGCTACGGAAGCACGCGATGGACGGACCACGACGTCGTCCGACTAATGCTAAGGTCATTTACCGTTCTTGATCCTCATTTGGTGAATAATATTCGTGAGAATCCCAGGTACACCAAAATGTCGCCCGAAGAAGTCCTAGGAAAATTCGTCAGCGGGCGAATGATGATCAAGGAGGCGAGGTACGTGGACGACGCCTTGAATGGACCAATCAACGAGCCGCAACCTCTTGCTCTCAAAGCAACAAGAAGCAAGGAGGCGCTACCTAGCAAGGTGGCACAGATTGAAGCGGCCAGACTTAATGATGAAGAGATGGCCCTCATCATCAAAAGATTCAAGACGGCGCTTAAGGGTCGCAAGGGACAGCCAAGCAAGACCAAAGCCAAAGGGAAGCGCTCATGCTTCAAATGCGGTAAGCTTGGTCATTTTATTGCTAACTGTCCCAACAATGATAGTGATCAGGACCAAGAGAACAAAAGGGAAAAGAAGAAGCATTACAAGAAGGCCAAGGGCGAGGCACATATCGGAAAGGAGTGGGATTCGGATTGCTCCTCCTCCGACTCCGACAATGAAGGACTTGCCGCCACCGCCTTCAACAAATCAACCCTCTTCCCCAACGAGCGTCACACATGCCTTATGGCAAGGGAGAAGAAGGTGAGTACTCGAGACACCACTTATGTTTCTTCTAGTGATGATGAGTCTAGCGATGAGGAAATAGATTACTCTAGCTTATTCAAGGGATTGGATAGAAATAAGATTGATAAAATCAATGAATTGATTGATGCCTTGAATGAGAAGGATAGACTCTTAGAGAAACAAGAGGATTTATTGTATGAAGAACATGATAAATTTATAGAAGCACAAAAATCCTATGCTTTAGAAGTTAAAAGAAATGAAATGCTTTCTTTTGAACTATCTACTTGTCATGAAACCATTTCTACTTTAAAAGGTGTCAACAATGATTTAAATGCTAAATTAGAAGTAGCAAATAAATCCAATTCTTGTGTAGAACATGTTGTAATTTGTACTAGGTGTAAAGATTTTGACATTGATGCTTGTAGTGAACACCTAGTTTCAATTTCCAAGCTTAATGATGAATTGGCTAGTCTTAATGCTCAACTTAAGACTAGCAAGAATGATTTCGATAAACTAAAATTTGCAAGGGATGCCTACACAATTGGTAGACACCCCTCAATTAAGGATGGACTTGGCTTCAAGAGAGAAGCCAAGAACTTAACAAGCCATAAGGCTCCCATTCCCGCCAAGGAGAAAGGGAAGACCCCTATGGCTAGTAGTGTGCAAAAGAACCATGCGTTTATGTACCATGATAAGAGACAAACTAGAAACGCTTATAGGAGTTTTAATGCTTATGATGATTTTGACTCTCATGCCATGTTCGCTTCTAGTTCTTCCTATATGCATGGTAGAAATATGTCTAGGAAAAATGCTATTCATCATATGCCTAGAAAGAATGTTATTCATGCTCCTAGGAAAGTAGTGAATAAACCTTCTACAATTTATTGTGCTTTAAATGCTTCCTTTGCTATTTATAGAAAGGATAAGAAAGTAGTTGCTAGGAAGTTAGGGGCAAAATGCAAGGGAGACAAAACTTGCATTTGGGTCCCTAAGGATATTTGTGCTAACCTTGTAGGACCCAACATGAGTTGGGTACCTAAAACCCAAGCCTAAATTTTCCTTGCAGGTTTATGCATCCGGGGGTTCAAGCTGGATTATCGACAGCGGATGCACAAACCATATGACGGGGGAGAAGAAGATGTTCACCTCCTACGTCAAGAATAAGGATTCCCAAGATTCAATTATATTCGGTGATGGGAATCAAGGCAAGGTAAAAGGGTTAGGTAAAATTGCAATCTCAAATGAGCACTCAATTTCTAATGTGTTTTTAGTTGAGTCTCTGGGATATAATTTACTATATGTTAGTCAATTATGCAATATGGGATATAACTGTCTATTTACTAATGTAGATGTGTCTGTCTTTAGAAGAAGTGATGGTTCACTAGCTTTTAAGGGTGTATTAGACGGCAAACTTTATTTAGTTGATTTTGCAAAAGAAGAAGCCGGTCTAGATGCATGCTTAATAGCTAAGACTAGCATGGGCTGGCTGTGGCATCGCCGCTTAGCACATGTAGGGATGAAGAACCTTCACAAGCTTCTAAAGGGAGAACACGTGATAGGTTTGTGAAAGGGAAATGTGCCCTTGGGCCATTTCTATGTATTTTGGTGATTGGGTGCCAACACAAGTGCTTAAGTGTGAATTTATGCTCATGGATAAACAAAGTGCAAATCAAGAGAAAAGGTATGTTTCTAAGTCCTAGTACATTGGTTTTGTGTACTAATATACTTGTCTAAGTGTTGGAAACAGAAAGTAGAAGAAAAGAGAAGAGGTGCAGAAAGTTCGGTCTGGAGCACCGGACTGTCCGGTGGTGCACCGGACAGTGTCCGGTGCGCCAGGCTGACTCGGCGCGAACTGCCCGCTCTCAGGAATTTGCCGACGGCGTACGGCTAAAATTCACCGGACTATCCGGTGTGCACCGGACTGTCCGGTGAGTCAACGGTCGACTGAGCCAACGGTCGGCAGCGGAATCTGCGCGCGACACGTGGCTGGCCCAACGGTCGGAAGGGGGCACCGGACTGTCCGGTGTGCACCGGACATGTCCGGTGCGCCAACGGCTCCCAGATCTTCAACAGTCAGCAACGGTCGGTTGCGCTGTTTATGGAAATAAATCGGGCACCGGACAGTGTCCGGTGTGCACCGGACTGTCCGGTGCACCCGACGACAGAAGGCAAGGATGGCCTTCCAGATTTGTTCTCAACGGCTCCTAGCTGCCTTGGGGCTATAAAAGGGACCCCTAGGCGCATGGAGGAGTACACCAAGCAACCTTAGAGCAATCTTGATCATCCACACTCAGTCTTTGCGCATTCGTTTGTCATTCTAAGTGATTCGAGCTCCGTTCTAGTGAGAATTTTGAGATAGTCTTTTGAGCTCGATTCTTGGCCGTGTGTGTGCGCATTTTGCTGTGGATTTGTGTGTGTTGCTTCCCTCCCTTACTCCGTGCTTCTTTGTGAACTTCAAGTGTAAGGGTGAGAGACTCCAAGTTGTGGAGATTCCTCGCGAACGCGATAAGAAAAGAAAAGCAAGAACACCGTGGTATTCAAGTTGATCATTGGATCACTTGAGAGGAGTTGAGTGCAACTCTCGTCCGTTGGGACGCCACAACGTGGAGTAGGCAAGTTTTGTACTTGGCCGAACCACGGGATAACCACCGTGTCATCTCTGTGATTGAATTCTTGTGGTTATTGTGTTTTGACTCCTCTCTAGCCACTTGGCAATTATTGTGCTAACAATTAACCAAGTTTTTGTGGCTATAAGTTTAAGTTTCCAGGATCACCTATTCACCCCCCCTCTAGGTGCTCTCAATTGGTATCGGAGCCGTTCTCTTCAAGAAAGGGACTAGCCGCCCGAAGAGATGGATCCTAAGGGGAAGGGAATCGTGATCAACGATAAGGAGAAGGAGTCCTTCGTCAACGAGCCCAAAGATGACAAGCCTACCGACTCCGGCTCGGGCCATAGACGGAAGGAAGGGAAGAAGAAGAAGACAAGGCGCATCAAGGAGATCGTCTACTACGACGACAGCGACGAATCTTCCTCTTCCCAAAAGGACAACGACGACAACGACTATGACAAACAAAAGACGGTTAACTCAAACTTTTCTTTTGATTATTCGCGCATTCCGCATAGCTCAAATGCTCATTTGCTCCCCATTCCACTTGGCAAGCCTCCTCACTTTGATGGAGAGGACTACGGATTTTGGAGTCACAAAATGCGTACTCACCTATTTTCTCTCCATCCAAGCATTTGGGAGATTGTGGAAAGTGGAATGAAATTTGATAGCTCGGATAGCCCTTCGTTTATTAATGAACAGATCCATAAAAATGCACAAGCTACTACTGTGTTGCTAGCCTCTTTGTGCAGGGACGAGTATCACAAGGTGAGCGGCTTGGACAATGCCAAGCAGATTTGGGACACCCTCAAGATCTCTCATGAGGGGAATGATGTCACCTTACTCACCAAGATGGAGTTGGTGGAAGGCGAGCTCGGACGATTCGCGATGATAAGGGGCGAGGAGCCAACACAAACATACAACCGGCTCAAGATCCTTATCAACAAAATAAGGAGCTACGGAAGCACGCGATGGACGGATCACGACGTCGTCCGCCTAATGCTAAGGTCATTTACCATTCTTGATCCTCACTTGGTGAACAATATTCGTGAAAATCCTAGGTACATCAAGATGTCGCCCGAAGAAATTCTTGGAAAATTTGTAAGCGGGCGAATGATGATCAAGGAGGCGAGGTACGTGGACGACGCGTTGAATGGCCCAATCCATGAGCCTCAACCCATTGCTCTCAAGGCAACAAGGAGCAAGGAGGTGCTGCCCAGCAAGGTGGCGCAAATTGAGGCGGCTGGTCTTAATGATGAAGAGATGGCCCTCATCATCAAAAGATTCAAGACGGTGCTAAAGGGTCACAAGGGGCAGCCAAGCAAGACCAAGACGAAGGGGAAGCGCTCATGCTTCAAGTGCGGTAAGATTGGTCATTTTATCGCTAACTGCCCCGATAATGATAGTGACCAGGAAAAGGGAAACAAGAGGGAAAAGAAGAAGCATTACAAGAAGGCAAAGGGTGAGGCGCATCTAGGCAAGGAGTGGGACTCGGATTGCTCCTCTTCCGACTCCGACAATGAAGGACTCGCCGCCACCGCCTTCAACAAATCAACCCTCTTCCCCAACGAGCGTCACACATGCCTTATGGCAAGGGAGAAGAAGGTATGTACTCGCAACTCTACCTATGCTTCTTCAAGTGAAGACGAATCTAGTGATGAGGATGAAGTAGATTATTCATGTTTGTTCAAGGGCTTAGATAGATCTAAGATAGACAAAATTAATGAATTAATTGATGCCTTGAATGAAAAGAATATACTTTTAGAAAAGCAAGAGGATTTGTTGTATGAAGAACATGATAAGTTTGTAGAGGCTCAAAAATCCCTTGCATTAGAAATTAAGAGGAATGAAATGCTTGCTTGTGAAGTGTCAACATGCCATGATTCTATTTCTAACTTAAAGAGCATAAACGATGATTTAAATGCTAAACTAGTAGAAGCAAATAAATCCAACTCTTGTGTTGAATATGTTGAAATTTGCACTAGGTGTAAGGATATTGATATTAATGCTTGTAGCGAACACTTAGTTTCTATTTCAAAATTGAATGATGAATTAGCTAGTCTTAATGCTCAACTTAAGACTAGCAAGAGTAATTTTGATAAACTAAAATTTGCTAGGGATGCCTACACGGTTGGTAGACACCCCTCAATTAAGGATGGGCTTGGCTTCAAGAGAGAAGTCAAGAACTTGACAAGCCATAAGGCTCCTATCTCCGCCAAGGAGAAAGGGAAGGCTCCTATGGCTAGTAGCACTAAAAAGAACCATGCTTTTTTGTATCATGATAGAAGACAAACTAGAAGTGCTTATAGGGGTTATAATGCTTATGATGATTTTGATGCTCATGTCATGGTTGCTTCTAGTTCTTCTTATGTGCATAATAGAAATATGCCTAGGAAAAATATACATCATATGCCTAGGAAGAATATTGTTAATGTTCCTAGAAAAGTTATGAATGGTCCTTCTACAATTTACTGTGCTTTGAATGCTTCCTTTGCTATTTGTAGAAAGGATAGAAAAGTGATTGCTAGGAAATTAGGGGCAAAATGCAAGGGAGACAAAACTTGCATTTGGGTCCCTAAGGATATTTGTGCTAACCTTGTAGGACCCAACATGAGTTGGGTACCTAAGACCCAAGCCTAAATTTGCCTTGCAGGTTTATGCATCCGGGGGTTCAAGCTGGATTATCGACAGCGGATGCACAAACCATATGACGGGGGAGAAGAAGATGTTCACCTCCTACGTCAAGAATAAGGATTCCCAAGATTCAATTATATTCGGTGATGGGAATCAAGGCAAGGTAAAAGGGTTAGGTAAAATTGCAATTTCTAATGAGCACTCTATTTCAAATGTGTTTTTAGTAGAGTCTCTTGGATATAATTGCTATCTGTTAGTCAATTATGCAACATGGGGTATAACTGTCTATTTACGAATGTAGATGTGTCTGTCTTTAGAAGAAGTGATAGTTCACTAGCTTTTAAGGGTGTATTAGACGGCAAACTTTATTTAGTCGATTTTGCAAAAGAAGACGTCGTATGAACTTCTAACCGGTAACAAACCCAATGTATCTTACTTTCGTGTATTTGGGAGCAAGTGCTACATTCTAGTAAAGAAGGGTAGAAATTCTAAATTTGCTCCCAAAGCTGTAGAGGGGTTTTTGTTAGGTTATGACTCAAATACAAAAGCGTATAGAGTCTTCAACAAATCATCGAGTTTGGTTGAAGTCTCTAGCGATGTTGTATTTGATGAGACTAATGGCTCTCCAAGAGAGCAAGTTGTTGATCTTGATGATGTAGATGAAGAAGATGTTCCAACGGCCGCTATGCGCACCATGGCGATTGGTGATGTGCGACCACAGGAACACTTGGAGCAAGATCAACCTTCTTCCTCAACCATGGTGCATCCCCCAACCCAAGATGACGAACAGGTACCTCAAGTGGAGGCGTGTGATCAAGGGGAGCACAAGATGATCATGTGATGGAGGAAGAAGCGCAACCGGCACCTCCAACCCAAGTTCGAGCGATGATTCAAAGGGATCATCCCGTCGACCAAATACTGGGTGACATTAGCAAGGGAGTAACTACTCGGTCTCGATTAGTTAATTTTTGTGAGCATTACTCCTTTGTCTCTTCTATTGAGCCTTTCAGGGTAGAGGAGGCCTTGCTAGATCCAGACTGGGTGTTGGCCATGCAGGAGGAGCTCAACAACTTCAAGCGGAATGAAGTTTGGACACTGGTGCCTCGTCCGAAGCAAAATGTTGTGGGAACCAAGTGGGTGTTCCGCAACAAACAGGACGAGCACGGGGTGGTGACGAGAAATAAGGCTCGACTTGTGGCAAAAGGTTATGCCCAAGTCGCAGGTTTGGATTTCGAGGAGACTTTTGCTCCTGTGGCTAGGCTAGAATCAATTCGTATCTTGCTAGCATATGCCGCTCATCATTCTTTCAGGTTGTACCAAATGGATGTAAAGAGCGCTTTCCTCAACGGGCCAATCAAGGAGGAGGTGTACGTGGAACAACCCCCTGGCTTCGAGGATGAACGGTACCCCGACCATGTGTGTAAGCTCTCTAAGGCGCTCTATGGACTTAAGCAAGCCCCAAGAGCACGGTATGAATGCCTTAGAGACTTTCTAATTGTTAATGCTTTCAAGGTTGGGAAAGCCGATCCAACTCTTTTTACAAAGACATGTGATGGTGATTTGTTTGTGTGCCAAATTTATGTCGATGACATAATATTTGGTTCTACTAACCAAAAGTCTTGTGAAGAGTTTAGCAGGGTGATGACGCAGAAATTCGAGATGTCGATGATGGGCGAGTTGAACTACTTCCTTGGGTTCCAAGTGAAGCAACTCAAGGATGGCACCTTCATCTCCCAAACGAAGTACACGCAAGATCTGCTAAAGCGGTTTGGGATGAAGGACGCCAAGCCCGCAAAGACTCCGATGGGAACCGACGGACACACTGACCTCAACAAAGGAGGTAAGTCCGTTGATCAAAAAGCATACCGGTCCATGATAGGGTCTTTACTTTATTTATGTGCTAGTAGACCGGATATTATGCTTAGCGTATGCATGTGTGCTAGATTTCAATCCGATCCTAAGGAGTGTCACCTAGTGGCGGTGAAGCGAATCCTTAGATATTTGGTTGCTACGCCTTGCTTCGGGCTCTGGTATCCAAAGGGGTCTACCTTTGACTTGATTGGATATTCAGATTCCGATTATGCTGGATGTAAGGTCGATAGGAAGAGTACATCGGGGACGTGCCAATTCTTAGGAAGGTCCCTGGTGTCGTGGAACTCTAAGAAACAAACTTCCGTTGCCCTATCCACCGCTGAGGCCGAGTATGTTGCCGCAGGTCAGTGTTGCGCGCAACTACTTTGGATGAGGCAAACCCTCAGGGACTTTGGCTACAATCTGAGCAAAGTCCCACTCCTATGTGATAATGAGAGTGCTATCCGCATGGCGGAAAATCCTGTTGAGCACAGCCGCACAAAGCACATAGACATCCGACATCACTTTTTGAGAGACCACCAGCAAAAGGGGGATATCGAAGTGTTTCATGTTAGCACCGAGAACCAGCTAGCCGATATCTTTACCAAACCTCTAGATGAGAAGACCTTTTGCAGGCTGCGTAGTGAGCTAAATGTCTTAGATTCGCGGAACTTGGATTGAATTGTAGCATACATGTGTTTATGCCTTTGATCATGTTCATTCTGCATTTTGTTGCTTATAGTGGTGCTCAAGTTGTACAAACACTCCCTGGACCTCACAAGTCCGTTGCAAAGTGATGCACAGTTTTAGGGGGAGATGTGTTATAACTTGACCCTTTGAGACTAACCATATGCTTGAGTTTGTTTGACTTAGTCTCGAAGGAGAATTGAAAGGGAAAAGGTGGACTTGGACCATGAAAGACTTCCACTGCACTCCGATGAGAGGGTAACTATTTCCAAGTTCATCTCATGAACTCTTATTGCCATTTGATCTTAATTGAAGACTTTGGAGAGGCAATGGGGTTAAGGGGCCAAGATTGATCCCGTTTTGGTGCTTGATGCCAAAGGGGGAGAAAATAAAGGCCAAAGTAATAAATGGATCAGCTACCACTTGAGAAGATTTTGAAAATAGTAGAATAGAGCTTTTGGTTTGTCAAAACTCTTTTATTGTATCTCTTGTCAAAAGTTGGCTTCTTGTGGGGAGAAGTAGTGATTATAAGAAAAAGGGGGAGTTTTTGAAATCTTTGATCAATCTCTTTTGGAATGACTCTCTTTATGCTTCAACATGTGTGTTTGACTTAGAGATAGAGATTTGAATTTGATTTACAAAAACAAACCAAGTGGTGGCAAAGGATGATCCAAATATGCCAAATTCGATTCAAAACAAAAATGAGTTTTATTTGAAGTGATATTGCACTTGTTCTTGTTGCTTTATGTTGTGTTGGCATAAATCACCAAAAAGGGGGAGATTGAAAGGGAAATGTGCCCTTGGGCCATTTCTATGTATTTTGGTGATTGGGTGCCAACACAAGTGCTTAAGTGTGAATTTATGCTCATGGATAAACAAAGTGCAAATCAAGAGAAAAGGTATGTTTCTAAGTCCTAGTACATTGGTTTTGTGTACTAATATACTTGTCTAAGTGTTGGAAACAGAAAGTAGAAGAAAAGAGAAGAGGTGCAGAAAGTTTGGTCTGGAGCACCGGACTGTCCGGTGGTGCACCGGACAGTGTCCGGTGCGCCAGGCTGACTCGGCGCGAACTGCCCGCTCTCGGGAATTTGCCGACGGCGTACGGCTAAAATTCACCGGACTGTCCGGTGTGCACCGGACTGTCCGGTGAGTCAACGGTCGACTGAGCCAACGGTCGGCAGCGGAATCTGCGCGCGACACGTGGCTGGCCCAACGGTCGGAAGGGGGCACCGGACTGTCCGGTGTGCACCGGACATGTCCGGTGCGCCAACGGCTCCCAGATCTTCAACAGTCAGCAACGGTCGGT
This sequence comes from Zea mays, assembly GCF_902167145.1. Classification (NCBI taxonomy): domain Eukaryota; kingdom Viridiplantae; phylum Streptophyta; class Magnoliopsida; order Poales; family Poaceae; genus Zea; species Zea mays. Next base: position 133,109,989 of record NC_050105.1, on the reverse strand, counting down.
TGCGCTGTTTATGGAAATAAATCGGGCACCGGACAGTGTCCGGTGTGCACCGGACTGTCCGGTGCACCCGACGACAGAAGGCAAGGATGGCCTTCCAGATTTGTTCTCAACGGCTCCTAGCTGCCTTGGGGCTATAAAAGGGACCCCTAGGCGCATGGAGGAGTACACCAAGCAACCTTAGAGCAATCTTGATCATCCACACTCAGTCTTTGCGCATTCGTTTGTCATTCTAAGTGATTCGAGCTCCGTTCTAGTGAGAATTTTGAGATAGTCTTTTGAGCTCGATTCTTGGCCGTGTGTGTGCGCATTTTGCTGTGGATTTGTGTGTGTTGCTTCCCTCCCTTACTCCGTGCTTCTTTGTGAACTTCAAGTGTAAGGGTGAGAGACTCCAAGTTGTGGAGATTCCTCGCGAACGCGATAAGAAAAGAAAAGCAAGAACACCGTGGTATTCAAGTTGATCATTGGATCACTTGAGAGGAGTTGAGTGCAACTCTCGTCCGTTGGGACGCCACAACGTGGAGTAGGCAAGTTTTGTACTTGGCCGAACCACGGGATAACCACCGTGTCATCTCTGTGATTGAATTCTTGTGGTTATTGTGTTTTGACTCCTCTCTAGCCACTTGGCAATTATTGTGCTAACAATTAACCAAGTTTTTGTGGCTATAAGTTTAAGTTTCCAGGATCACCTATTCACCCCCCCTCTAGGTGCTCTCAGTTTGACTAACGTGCAATTCGAAAAAGATAGATCTTGTGCAGCTTGTCAAGCAGGTAAACAGGTGGGAGGAGCGCATCACAGCAAGAATGTGATGACCACTTCAAGACCCCTGGAGCTGCTGCATATGGATCTCTTCGGACCCGTCGCCTATCTGAGCATAGGAGGAAGTAAGTATGGTCTAGTTATTGTTGATGACTTTTCCCGCTTCACTTGGGTATTCTTTTTGCAGGATAAGTCTGAGACCCAAGGAACCCTCAAGCGCTTCCTAAGGAGAGCTCAAAACGAGTTTGAGCTCAAGGTGAAGAAGATAAGGAGCGACAACGGGACCGAATTCAAGAACCTTCAAGTGGAGGAGTTCCTTGAAGAGGAAGGGATCAAGCACGAGTTCTCCGCTCCCTACACACCACAGCAAAATGGTGTGGTAGAGAGGAAGAACAGGACGCTCATCGATATGGCAAGGACGATGCTAGGAGAGTTCAAGACCCCCGAGTGCTTTTGGACGGAAGCCGTGAACACGGCTTGCCACGCCATCAACAGGGTCTACCTTCATCGCCTCCTCAAGAAGACGTCATATGAGCTACTAACCGGTAACAAACCCAATGTATCTTACTTTCGTGTATTTGGGAGCAAGTGCTACATTCTAGTGAAGAAGGGTAGAAATTCTAAGTTTGCTCCCAAAGCTGTAGAAGGGTTTTTGTTAGGTTATGACTCAAATACAAAGGCGTATAGAGTCTTCAACAAATCATCGGGTTTGGTTGAAGTCTCTAGCGACGTTGTATTTGATGAGACTAATGGCTCTCCAAGCGAGCAAGTTGTTGATTGTGATGATGTAGATGAAGAAGATGTTCCGACGGCCGCTATACGAACCATGGCGATTGGAGAAGTTCGGCCACAGGAACAAGTTGAACGAGATCAACCTTCTTCCTCAACAATGGTGCAACCCCCAACTCAAGACGATGAACAGGTTCATCAACAGGAGGCGTGTGATCAAGGGGGAGCACAAGATGATCATGTGATGGAGGAAGAAGCGGAACCGGCACCTCCAACCCAAGTTCGAGCGATGATTCAAAGGGATCATCTCGTCGACCAGATTCTGGGTGATATTAGCAAGGGAGTAACTACTCGGTCTCGATTAGTTAATTTTTGTGAACATTACTCCTTTGTCTCTTCTATTGAGCCTTTCAGGGTAGAAGAGGCCTTGCTAGATCCGGATTGGGTGTTGGCCATGCAGGAGGAACTTAACAACTTCAAGTGCAATGAAGTTTGGACGCTGGTGCCTCGTCCTAAGCAAAATGTTGTGGGAACCAAGTGGGTGTTCCGCAACAAACAAGACGAGCACGGAGTGGTGACGAGGAACAAGGCTCGACTTGTGGCAAAAGGTTATGCCCAAGTCGCAGGTTTGGACTTTGAGGAGACTTTTGCTCCTGTGGCTAGGCTAGAGTCCATTCGTATCTTGCTAGCATATGCCGCTCACCATTCTTTCAGGTTGTTCCAAATGGATGTGAAGAGCGCTTTCCTCAACGGGCCAATAAAGGAGGAGGTGTATGTGGAGCAACCCCCTGGCTTTGAGGATGAACAGTACCCCGACCACGTGTGTAAGCTCTCTAAGGCGCTCTATGGACTTAAGCAAGCCCCAAGAGCATGGTATGAATGCCTTAGAGATTTCTTAATTGCTAATGCTTTCAAGGTTGGGAATGCCGATCCAACTCTTTTCACTAAGACATGTGATGGTGATTTGTTTGTGTGCCAAATTTATGTCGATGACATAATATTTGGTTCTACTAATAAAAAGTCTTGTGAAGAGTTTAGCAGGGTGATGACGCAGAAATTCGAGATGTCAATGATGGGCGAGTTGAACTACTTCCTTGGGTTCCAAGTGAAGCAACTCAAGGACGGCACCTTCATCTCTCAAACGAAGTACACGCAAGATCTGCTGAAGCGGTTTGGGATGAAGGACGCCAAGCCCGCAAAGACTCCGATGGGAACCGACGGACACACCGACCTCAACAAAGGAGGTAAGTCCGTTGATCAAAAAGCATACCGGTCAATGATAGGGTCATTACTTTACTTATGTGCTAGTAGACCGGATATTATGCTTAGCGTATGCATGTGTGCTAGATTTCAATCCGATCCTAAGGAGTGTCACTTAGTGGCAGTGAAGCGAATCCTTAGATATTTAGTTGCTACGCCTTGCTTCGGGCTCTGGTATCCAAAGGGGTCTACCTTTGACTTGATTGGATATTCAGACTCCGACTATGCTGGATGTAAGGTCGATAGGAAGAGTACATCGGGGACGTGCCAATTCTTAGGAAGGTCCCTGGTGTCATGGAACTCTAAGAAACAAACCTCCGTTGCCCTATCCACCGCTGAGGCCGAATATGTTGCCACAGGACAGTGTTGCGCGCAACTACTTTGGATGAGGCAAACCCTCAGGGACTTTGGCTACAATCTGAGCAAAGTCCCACTCCTATGTGATAATGAGAGTGCTATCCGCATGGCGGAAAATCCTGTTGAGCACAGCCGCACAAAGCACATAGACATCCGGCATCACTTCTTGAGAGACCACCAGCAAAAGGGAGATATCGAAGTGTTTCATGTTAGCACCGATAACCAGCTAGCCGATATCTTTACCAAGCCTCTAGATGAGAAGACCTTTTGCAGGCTGCGTAGTGAGCTAAATGTCTTAGATTCGCGGAACTTGGATTGAATTGTAGCATACATGTGTTTTTGCCTTTGATCATGTTCATTCTGCATTTTGTTGCTTATTGTGGTGCTCAAGTTGTACAAACACTCCCTGGACCTCACAAGTCCGTTGCAAAGTGATGCACATGTTTAGGGGGAGATGTGTTACAACTTGACCCTTTGAGACTAACCATATGCTTGAGTTTGCTTGTTTTAGTCTCGAAGGAGAATTGAAAGGGAAAAGGTGGACTTGGACCATGAAAGACTTCCACTGCACTCCGATGAGAGGGTAACTTATTCCGAGTCCATCTCATGAACTCTTATTGCCATTTGCTCTTAATTGAAGATTTTGGTGAGGCAATGGGGTTAAAGGGCCAAGATTGATCCCGTTTTGGTGTTTGATGCCAAAGGGGGAGAAAATAAAGGCCAAATCAATAAATGGATCAGCTACCACTTGAGAGATTTGAAAATAGTAGAGTAGAGTTTTTGGTTTGTCAAAACTCTTTCATTGTCTCTTTTGTCAAAAGTTGGCTTCTTGTGGGGAGAAGTAGTGATTATGGGAAAAAGGGGGAGTTTTTGAAATCTTTGATCAATCTCTTTTGAAATGACTCTCTTTATGCTTCAACATGTGTGTTTGACTTAGAGATAGAGATTTGAGTTTGATTTCAAAAACAAACCAAGTGGTGGCAAAGGATGATCCATATATGCCAAAATTGAATCAAAATGAATTTGAGTTTTATATTGAAGTGATTTTGCACTTGTTCTAGTTGCTTTATGTAGTGTTGGCATAAATCACCAAAAAGGGGGAGATTGAAAGGGAAATGTGCCCTTGGGCCATTTCTAAGTATTTTGGTGATTGAGTGCAAACACAAGTGCTTAAATGTGAATCTATGCCCATGGATGAACAAAGTGCAAATCACAAGTAAAGGTATGTTTCTAAGCCTTAGTACATTGGTTTTGTGTACTAATATACTTGTCTAAGTGTTAGAAACAGAAAGAAGAAGAAAAGAAAAGAGGTGCAAAAGACTTGGCTGTGTACAGCCAAGACTCAGCTCGGTCTGGCACACCGGACTGTCCGGTGGTGCACCAGACAGTGTCTGGTGCGCCAGACTCAGTCGGCGTGAAGTGGCCGCTCTCGGGAATTCGCCGACGGCGTACGGCTATAATTCACCGGACTGTCCGGTGTGCACCGGACTGTCCGGTGAGCCAACGGTCGGCCGGGCCAACGGTCGGCCGCGCGATCTGCGCGAGACACGTGGCCGAGCCAACGGTCGGAAGGGGGCACCGGACTGTCCGGTGTGCACCGGACATGTCCGGTGCGTCAATGGCTCCCAGATCTGCAACGGTCGGCTGCGCTGTTTAAGGAAAGAAATCGGGCACCGGACAGTGTCCGGTGTGCACCGGACTGTCCGGTGCACCCGACGACAGAAGGCAAAGATGGCCTTCCAGATTTGCTCTCAACGGCTCCTAGCTGCCTTGGGGCTATAAAAGGGACCCCTAGGCGCATGGAGGAGATACACAAGCAACCTTAGAGTATTCTTGATCATCCACACTCAATCTTTGCGCATTCGTTTGTCATTCTCAGTGATTCGAGCTCCGTTCTAGTGAGAACTTTGAGATAGTCTTCTGAGCTCGTTTCTTGGCCGTGTGTGTGCGCATTTTGCTGTGGATTTGTGTGTGTTGCTTCCCTCCCTTACTCCGTGCTTCTTTGTGAAATTCAATTGTAAGGGCGAGAGACTCTAAGTTGTGGAGATTCCTCGCAAACGGGAAAAGATCAAAGTAAAGAAGAACACCGTGGTATTCAAGTTGATCATTGGATCACTTGAGAGGAGTTGAGTGCAACTCTCGTCCATTGGGATGCCACAACGTGGAGTAGGCAAGTTTTGTACTTGGCCGAACCACGGGATAAACCACCGTGTCATCTCTGTGATTGATTTCTTGTGGTTATTGTGTCTTGGCTCCTCTCTAGCCACTTGGCAATTATTGTGCTAACGATTAACCAAGTTTTTGTGGCTATAAGTTTAAGTTTTACAGGATCACCTATTCACCCCCCCTCTAGGTGCTCTCACACACAACCCCTATTTTTTTAAAAATAGTCATGAACGAACATTTTCACTAATACTGAATGCTAACACCTACGGATTTTTGACCAAGAAATGGTCTCCACTAGAAATCTAAGAATGTGATCTATGGCAAAGCAGCATATGTGGGTGAGGTGTACGAGCCCCTGGTCGATGATCAATGGGCACACAATCCCTATTTTTGTCGAAAATGGCATTAACGATCATTTTCAATAATACCGAAGTCTAACACCTATGGGTTTTTGACCAAGAAATGGTCTCCACCAGAAATCCAAGAATGTGATCTATGGCAAGGAAACTAAAGTGGGGTGAGGTGTACGAGCCTTTGGTCCATGATCAACAGCCAAAGTACCCCCAATTTTGTCGAAAATAGCCATTAACATTAACGACCATTTTTAATAATACCGATGGCTAACACCTACGGATTTGTGACAAAGAAATGGTCTCCACCAGAAATCCAAAAATTTGATATATGGCAAGAAAACATATGTGGGGAGAGGTGTACGATCCTCTAGTCGATGATCAATGGCCACACAACCCCCATTTTTGTCAAAAATAGCATGTACGACCATTTTTAATAATACTGAAGGCTAACACCTACAATTTTTTGACCAAGAAATGTCCACCACTAGAAATCCAAGAATGTGATCTATGGCAAGGAAACATATGTGGGGTGAGGTGTATTACCCTCTTGTCGATGGTCAATGGTCACACAACCCCCATTTTTGTCGAATGTAGCCATGAACGAACATTTTTCAATAATATCGAAGGATAACACCTACATATTTTTGACCAAAAAATGTTCTCCACCTGAAATCTAAGAATGTGATCTATGGCAAGGAAACAAATGTAGGGTGAGGTGTACGGGGCTCTGGTCGATGATCAATGGCCACACAACCCCTATTTTTGTTGAAAGTAGCATGAACGATCATTTTCAATAATATCGAATGCTAACACCTACGGATTTTTGACCAAGAAATGGTCCCCACTAGAAATCTAAGAATGTGATCTATGTTAAGAAAACATATATGGGGTGAGGTGTACAAGCCTATGGTTGATGATCAATGGCCACACAACCCCCATTTTTGTCGAAAATAGCATGAACGACTATTTTCAATAATACCAAAGGCTAACACCTACGTATTTTTGACCAAGAAATGGTCTCCACCAGAAATCCAAGAATGTGATCTATGGCAAAGAAACATATGTGGGGTGAGGTGTATGAGCCTCTGGTCAATGATGAATGGCCACACTACCCTCATTTTTTGTCGAAAATAGCCATGAACGACCATTTTCAATTATACTGAAGGCTAACACCTACGGATTTTGGACGAAAAAATGGTCTTCACCAAAAATCCAAGAATGTTATCCATGGCAAGGAAACATATGTGGGGTGAGGTGTACGAGCCTCTGATCGATGATCAATGGCCAACAACTCCTATTTTCGTCGAAAATAGCAAAAACCATCATTTTCTATAATACCGAAGGCTAACACTTACAGATTTTTGACCAAGAAATGGTGTCTAATAGAAATCTAAGATTGTCATCTATGGAAAGGAAACATATGTGGGGGAGGTGTACGAGCCTCTGGTCGACGATCAATGGCCATACAACCCCCGTTTTTGTCAAACATAACAAGAACGACCATTTTCAATAATACCGAAGGTTAACACCTACAGATTTTTGACCAAGAAATGGTCTCCACCAGAAATCAAAGAATGCGATCTATGGTAAGGAAACATATGTGGGGTTAGGTGTATGAGCCTCTGGTCGATGATCAATGGTCACACTACCCTCATTTTTGTCGAAAATAGCCATGAATGACCATTTTCAATAATACTAAAGGCTAACACCTATAGATTTTTGACCAATAAATGGTCTCCACAAGAAATCCAAGAATGTGATCTATGACAATGAATCATATGTGGGGTCAGGTGTATGAGCCTCTAGTCGATTATCAATGGCCATGCAACCCCCATTTTTGTCGAAAATAGCATGAACAACCATTTTTAATAATACCGAAGGCTAACACCTACGGATTTATGACCAAGAAATGATCTCCACCAAAAATCCAAGAATGTGATCTATGACAAGGAAACATATGTGGGGTGAGGTGTACGAGCCTCTGGTCGATGATCAATGGCCACACAACCCCCATTTTTATCGAAAATAGCCATGAACGACCATTTTCAATAATACCGAAGGCTAACACCTACATATTTTTTACCATGAAATGGTCTCCATCAGAAATCAAAGAATGTGATCTATGGCAAGGAAACATATGTGGGGTGACGTGTATGAGCATCTAGTCGATGATCATTGGCCACACAACCCCTTTTATTCGAAAATAGCATGGACGACCATTTTCAATAATACCGAAGGCTAACACCTACTTATTTTTGACCAAGAAATGATCTCCACCAGAAATCCAAGAATGTGATCTATGGCAAGGAAACATATTTGGGGTGAGGTGTATGAGCCTCTGGTCGATGATCAATGCCCACGCAACCCCATTTTTGTCGAAATGAGCATTAACGACTATTTTCAATAATACCGAAGGCTAACACCTACGGATTTTTTACCAAGAAATGGTCTCCACTTGAAATCTAAGAATGTGATCTATGGCAAGGAAACATTTGTGGCGCGAGGTGTACGAGCCTCTGGTCGATGATCAATGGCCACACTACCCTCATTTTTGTCGAAAATAGCCATGAACGACCATTTTCATTAATACCGAAGGCTAACATCTACAGAATTTTGACCAAGAAATGGTCTCCACCAGAAATCTAAGAATGTGATCTATGATAAGGAAAAATATGTGGGGTGAGGTGTACGAGCCTCTGGTTGATGATTAATGGCCACACAACCGCCATTTTTGTCGAAAATAGCATGAACGACCATTTTCAATAATACCGAAGGCTAACACCTACTGATTTTTTACCAAGAAATGGTCTCCACCAGAAATCCAAGAATGTGATCTATGGCAAGGAAGCATATGTGGGGTGAGGTGTACGAGCCTCTTGTCGATGTTCAATGGTCAAACAACCCCTATTTTTGTTGAAAATAGCATGAATGGTCATTTTCAATAATACCAAAGGCTAATGCCTACGTATTTTTGACCGAGAAATGGTGTCACACCCGGTTTTGGAAGGTAAACCGAATGAGAACCATGTACGTGCCAGGATCAGAACTCACGTACACAACGATTACATAATTGGACATCATCACACAATGCTTGAATTAAATAGCAGAAAGGTACTTTATTACATCAAGATGTCCAAGACATCCACATAGTCTATTACATAAACATAGTTCAACATAATTATCAAAGTGCGAAAATAAGAAACGTAGATGCTAAGCCTACACAGGCAGCTGACTAGGGGTTTGCCACTAAGAAAGAACTAGAACTCATCATATTTCTGGAACTCCTCGAAGTCATCCATGTTGCCAGCTTCACCTCCTGAGCACTGAGAACAGTGGGGACAACCTGAGGTGGGGTGGTTTGTAAAGCAAGGGTGAGTACACTTCAACGTACTCAGCAAATGTCCTGTTTGGCTAAAGTGGACTAGTTGTATGTGGAGTTAAGGTTAAGCAGTTGCTTTTAGTTGGTCAAGTTTTATTACTATAAGTAGAGCCAAGTTTTAGTAATAACCCAGTTATTACCCGGAGGCACTTCCACCAAGAGGAAATACCAGAGATCAGGATTATAATCACCATTGTTAATCATCATCATAAAAGTAACCATTGTTCTTCTAATCGAAGAGGATCCCAAGGCTACTCTTAACCGCGAGCATGACTGATATACCAGTTTCTAACACTCTGCAGAGGTCGCACACTTTACCCACAAGCGGTGATTCACATTCTGCCCGGGGTTCTAGCCTCCCCATTGATCACTACCAAGGTGACCTAGCAGGGTCTCACTACGTAGCCTTTACAAAGATTTTCCAGAGGTCATAGCCGCCCATTAGGTTTCTCCAGTTTGATAAACACAGTACATCCCCCAGAGGAAGAGTGACTAACAAAAACCAAATCAAAGGACCTCTGCAACCAACCTCGGCAGAGCAAGTACTGTGCCCGGACCCCATTGACGGCCCTACGGCGAAGCCAACTACTCCTCTGGTTCCTCTAATTAATCAGCTAAGGGCGTCCCATTCCACCCTCATGGTTGCACTGTTATCTCGGGTTGTCACTCCCCAAACAGGTCCTTACGGAGAGGCACTCAGGAAAGAGCCTGAGCCCACTAAAGTAATCACTAGGACCCCATCGGGATAACATCATCATATCATAAAAGATCACATCACGTTCATTGATTAAGTTAAAGCAATAGCATAAGCTAACCATGATTAACCCATAAAGGTAAACAAGGGTAAGGGAAATACAAACTAGTCAATCCTTAGGCTTCAATAAAGTAATGCGGGATAGTGAATTATAAAGTAAAGTAGGACATGATAGATCTAAGGACACTTGCCTTCACTAGGTTGTTGCTCAGGGAGGTCTCCAACAACACACTCAGGAACCTCGGGGTGCACGTTGTCTAAGTAAAGCGAGCATACATTCAATACATTTGGAAAGTACAAATGAACATCACACCAAACATGTACAAACATTGGAACACATCTTAAAAGGACACAATACTACATAAGGGATAATGAATTCAGGGTACATTAACTTTATTTGAAAATAGATTATTATTTCCCCTAAGTGTTACTTACAAGTACATAAACATAGTTGAACTTATTTTACTATGACCTAAAGTTCAGAACAAGTTTAAATCTCTAAGGTTCTCCTTTTATTAAATAAATAAAACTACATCTATACTAGTTCATATACAATCAAAAAAATTAGAATGTGCAGACAGTAAGTGAAACCATTTTATTTAAACAGAGAATAATTCTATTAGCATTTTGCAATTTGAATCACTAAATTTGGAGCTCATATGCAAAAGTTATGAAATAAACAAGTTTGGGAATTCAAAATATGAAATTAGGGCTAATTATATGATTAAATAAAAGTCCAGGGGTCTAATTAAAACAAACCAGGAACCTATGCGCTAAAACAGAGGACGACGGGTTGATTTCCTAAAACCAGGGGGTTTCATAAGCAAAACAGCCACGCGAAGGGGTATCAGGTGAATCTAACCGTTGGATCAGAGACCGACGACCGAGATTAGATTTGCGGCCGAGGGTGCGCGCGTGCGGGCGGGCGAGCACTGACAAGAGGGACAGGGAGTGTCAGCGATAGAGGGGGAGAGAGCGCACTGACCGAGCGGGGCCCAGCACCAGAGGGGAAACAGACGGCTATAGGGGTCCGAGGGGGTCTGAGCCGTTCGATCGAGATCGGACGGGGAGGGGTCCGAAGGGGTCCGAACCATTCGATCAAGATCGGACAGGGAGAATCAGACTGGGAAGGATGAGCGACTGCGGGTGGCACTGACAGGCGGGCTAGGGCGTTAGGTGCGCGTGCGCGAAGCGATATCCCACGGTCTGGGTCGTTCGATCTGAATCGGACAGAGGGAAATCAGACCGAGGGAAAACAGACGTCTGCGGGTAGCGCCACTCCTCTCCGCGGCGGTGAGGTCACCGGAGTTGAGGTGGACGCGAGCTACGGTGGCTCCGAGGTCACCGGAGTTGGGCAGAGAGGAAGAGGGTGCCACGGCGAACTCAATGGCGGGGAAGAGGCCATGAATCCATGGGCAGAGAGGGGAGAACGGCGGTGAGAGAGTTTCGGGTGGGCCGGAGAAACTCTGGTGAGCAATTCCGGCCATAGGGCAGGGAGTTAAGGCGCGCTAAGGCCTAGGCTGGCTTCAGTAGAGGTAGAGGTGACACAGGGAACTACTCCGGTGAACTAGACCGGGCTAAATCGGCCGGCCACCGCGCGAGCACGGTGAACCGTCGCGGTCGAGCACAGACGAAGGCGAAATTGGACGAACACAGGGCGTCATAAGGGAAATTGGGCACGGGGACGGTTGTCTCACCTCGGGGCGGAGCTCGGGGAGGCTTGGAGCAGTCTCCAGCGAGCTGGATGGCCGGGAACACGGGCGCGGGTCTCCGGAGGTGGCTGGCGGCGAGGGTAGAGCGCGAGAGAGGGCGAAGTTGCGCGAAATGAGGTGAGGGGTGTGCGCGGGGCACTGGCGGGGCTCTAAAAAGAGAGCTGGGCGCGTGGGCGGGCGTCGTGGCCGAGAAACCCGGCGACTTGCGCGAGTGCGCATGCACTGGTCCACGGCGGGCGCGAGGAAGGCGGATCTGACAAGGCGGGTCCACGGCGCAGAGAGAGAAAAGGGGCGCGCGGGGGCAATGGCTCGGCACTGGTGAACTGGGCCCGCGAGACAGAGAGAGGGAGCGAACGGGTGAAGTAACTGGCACCGACAGGTTGGGTCCACAGGACAGCGAGAGAGCGAGGGAGAGAGGGCGCACGGGTTTGCGCCGACAGGTGGGGCTCGCCTGTCAGGCAGAGAGGGCGCACGGGCACGAACGCACGCAGGCTAGGCTTAATGGGCTGCCTTGGACCGAATTAGCTTTTCCTATTTCCCTGGAATTTCTAATGCCTTTTCTATTTATTTTCTCTAGGGTTTTCAATTCAAACTCAAACTAGGTTTCATATTCAAATAAATTCAAACTTGTGCAACACTTCGAAGAATATTTAAACTCAACATGATGCAACATGTCATGACTCATAAGGTTTTGGCAACAATAAATAATTAACCTCCATTAGTTTAAGCTATTTCTAATTAAAGGGAAAAAGAGAGAGAATCTAGAGAGAGAGAGAAAGCCTATAGTGAGAAAAGAAAGAGTAACACATGATTTTGGGTGATAATTAGAAAGAAATTTTATACCCCCAAAATCAGGGTGTTATAGACCTATCCCCCTTAAAAGAATCTCGCCCTCGTGATTCAGGGCTGGCTAGAAAAAGAGCTCAGGGTACTTGGCTCTCAGATCATCCTCTCTTTCCTAGGTTGCTTCTTCTTCCGAGTGATGACCCCATTTGACTTTGCACATCCTGATGGTACTTCTCCGAGTGACCCGATCTGCTGTTTCTAGAATTTGAGTTGGCTTCTCAATATAAGTCAGATTTTCTTGAACTTTAAGATCCTCTGCTGGCAACTGCTCTTCCAGCACTCTCAAGCATTTCTTCAACTGAGACACATGGAACACATTGTGCACAACTCACAGATTCTCCGGTAAGCTGAGTTGATAAGCCACTTCTCCACGTCTGGCTTGAATCTGATACGACCCAATATAACGAGGTGCTAGCTTGCCTTTGACTCCAAACCTCTTGGTTCCTCTGATGGGTGACACCTTTAAGTAGACATAGTCTCCCACTTCAAAACTGAGTTCTCTTCTTCGGGTGTTAGCATAGCTTCGCTGTCTGGACTGCGCTGCCTTTAAATTCTCTCGGACCATTCTGATGTTCTCTTTGGCTTCAAGCACAATATCTGGACCGAACACCTGTCTTTCACCAGGTTGGTCCCAATGCAATGGAGTTCTGCAATTCCTCCCATAGAGCGCTTCAAATGGTGACATCCTCAGACTGGCTTGGTAGTTGTTGTTGTAAGAGAATTCTACATATGGTAATCTCTTGTCCCAACCTATCTTATCTTGCAAAGCACAAGCTCTCAACATATCTTCCAGAATTTGGTTGGTTCTTTCAGTCCGACCATCTGTTTGCGGGTGATAAGCTAAACTGAACTTCAAGTGCGTACCCAAAGCTTCATGTAGCTCCTGCCAAAAATGAGAGGTAAACTGGGTACCTCTGTCTGATATTATCTTCTTTGGAATACCATGTAAGCACACAATCCGAGACATGTATAACTCTGCCAACACTGCACTGTTATAGGTGGTCTTGACTGGTATGAAATGGGTCGTCTTTGTCAAACGGTCCACTACTACCCAGATGGTCATAACCAGTATGGGTGCGGGGCAAATCGACTATGAAATCCATTCCGATCTCATCCCATTTCCACTGAGGAATCTGTAACGGTTGCAACAAACCTGCAGATCTCTGATGTTCTACTTTAATCCTCTGACAACTGTCACATACAGCCACATACTCTGCTATCTCTCTTTTCATACCGTACCACCAGAATCTTTTCTTCAGGTCTTGGTACATCTTCTCACTACCAGGGTGTATAGATTATGTTGTCTCATGAGCTTCCTTGAGAATCAGTTCCCGGATCGATTTCATATCGGGAACACACAATCTGTCCTTGAACCATACCACTCCTTCTGCATCTTCACGGAAATCCTTGCCTTTTCCATCTTTGATCAGCTGCCGGGTCTCGTTGATCTTCTCATCCTCCTTCTGACCTTTTTTGATGTCTTGCTCCAGAGTGGGTTCCAACTCAATTGTCACTCCTTGGGTGTTGTTCAGAAATCCGAGACTCAATCTGTCGAACTCCTTCACTAGCTCATACAGCATCGGGTGAGCGGCCAACATATTAACTTGACTTTTTCTACTAAGAGCATCTGCAACCACATTTGCTTTGCCTGGGTGATAATGAATCTCCAGCTCATAGTCTTTGATAAACTCTAGCCATCTTCGCTGCCTCATGTTTAACTCCGATTGAGTGAATATGTACTTGAGGTTCTTGTGGTTCGTGTAGATATCACACTTCTGCCCATAAAGATAATGCCTCCAGGTCTTCAATGCATGAACCACGGCTCCTAACTCCAGATCATGAGTAGGATAGTTCTTCTCATGAATCTTCAACTGTTGGGACGAGTATGCCACTACTCTCCCTTCCTACATCAACACGCATCCTAGTCCGGTATATGAAGCATCACAATACAGTGAGAATGGCTTGTGAACATCTGGCAGAACCAACACTAGCGTTGTTGTTAACTTCTACTTCAACATTTTGAATGATTCTTAGCACGCTGGGGTCCACTTGAACTCAACCTTCTTTGCTAGCAAGGCTGTCATTGGTCTGGCAATCTTGGAGAAACCTTCAATAAAACGCCGATAGTAATCGGCCATTCCAATGAAACTTTTGATTCCTCGAACATCTTTCGATGCTTTCCAGTCCAGAATCGCTGCTACCTTCTTTGGATCTACAGCTAATCCATCTCGGTTTATAATATGACCCAAGAATAGAACTTCGCTGATCCAGAACTCACACTTGCTAATCTTGGCATACAGCTGGCAATCTCGTAGCCTCTGAAGTACTTTCCTCAAATGTTCCTCATGCTCTTGCTCATTCTGGGAATATACAAGAATATCATCAATGAACACCACTATGAACTTGTCGAGGTAGTCCATGAACACACTGTTCATCAGGTACATGAAGTAAGCTGGCACATTCGTCAATCCGAATGACATAACCATGAACTCATATAGTCCATACTTGGTGATGAATGTTGTCTTCGGTATATCTGCAGGTCGGATTCTGAGCTGATGGTAACCTGACCTCAGATCTATCTTTGAGAACACACTGGCTCCTCTCAATTGATCAAATAAGCCTTCAATTCTGGGCAGACGGTACTTATTCTTGATAGTGACCTCATTCAAAGCTCTATAATCGATGCACATCCTCTTCGTGCCATCCTTCTTCTCCACAAATAACAATGGGGCTACCCAAGGTGAGGTACTTGGTCTGATGTAGCCTTTTTTTAACAACTCATCAATCTGCTTCTTGAGTTCCACCAACTCTGGTCCGGACACTTGATAAGCTCTCTTGGAAATAGGGGCGGTGCCTGGGATAAGCTCTATGGCAAATTCAACTTTCCTTTCAGGTGGCATGCCCGATAACTCCTAATGGAATACATTGAGGAATTCTGACACAATCCTAATTGTTTCAATCGGATTGGACTCCTTATCATCTACTAATAAATGGTGACAGGCTCCTTCTTCTAGTTCAGGTAAGTACAGCTTGGTTACTACCTCCTTTCCGGATGGGGACACCAACTTAATTGTCCTCTTGTCACAACTGATAGTGGCTTGGTTTCTGTGTAGCCAATTCATCCCTAGGATGACATCTAACCCTTGAGTTCCCATGACAACTAGGCTAGCGGGGAAGGCTATCCCCCTTATTTCAATCCTTAGATTCAGACGAATCCTATCGGACTGAACTTTTCCCCCAACTGAATTAACTCTCAAAGGTGGGATCATTGGTTCTATGGAGATGTTATGTGATTCTACCCAAGATGCAGAAACAAAAGAATGTGTGGCACCAGTATCAAATAGTACTTTTGCTGGGTAGGATTTGACTGGAAACATACCTACTGCCACGTCCTGAGCATCCTGGATTGCTTCGGCCTCCAGGTGATTCACCTTCCCACGGTTGTAGGCCTGACCACAGACTCCTGGTGCTTGCTATGGTGCTCCTTGTCTTGCTGGGGCATTGACTGTTGGCGGTTGCTGGGCTGCTTTCTTTGGACAATTCTTTGCCTAGTGATTCTGTTCTCCATAGTAGAAGCATGCACGACCTCCTACTTGTGCTGGGGCTGCTTGGCCATTCTGGTTAGTTGTTGGGGCAGGAAGACGAGTTGCCTGGTTGTTCTGACGTTGGTACTTATTTCCTCCCGGCTAAGTGTTCTGACGATACTACTGCTGCTGCTGAGGAAACTACCTCTGGTACTGGTGCTGGTGCTAACGCTGATGCTGATGCTGGTGCTGGTGCTGGTAACCTTTCTTGAATTGCTGAGGTGGGTTGCCTGAGTAGCGAGGACGACTGATACTCCCAACCTGAGGTCCACCAATCTTGCGCTTCCTATCCTCCATCTCCCGACGCTTCCTTTCAGTCATGATTGCCTTGTCTATCAAATGCTGGAAGGTGGGGAAAGTGTGGTTCATCAACTGATAATGGAGGGGATCAACCAATCCTCTCAGAATGCGGTACTGCCGCTTGGCATCTGTGTTGACGTCTTCCGGGGCGTAACGCGACAGCTACAGAAACTTGTCCCTGTACTCACTGACGGACAGGAGACCTTGCTTCAGGGCGAGAAACTCCTCCTTACTCACTATCATCAGTCCCTCGGGCACATGGTAGCGACGGAAGTTATCCCTGAACTCCTCCCAAGTGATGGCTTCAGGGTTGGCATGGGTGGCGAGGTAGGAGTCCCACCAAGACTATGCTGCTCCCCTCAGCTGTCGGGGACCATACAACACCTTCTCACGATCGTTGCACTGAGCAGTGTGCAACTCACGCTCCACAGTACGTAGCCAAACTTCCACGTCCATGGGGTCAGCAGAGTGGGCAAAGACAGGGGAATGGCCCCTCATGAATTTTGTCCGCTTGTCTCTAGGCACTTGTGGCATCTGGACTTGCACTGGAGGCTGAGGTGGTGGTGGCTGCTGATGAGCTTGCTGCATCGCTGCTAATGTCTGACCAATTGCGTGAACTGCCTGGGTCTGCATCAAGAACATCTGCTTAATGGTCATCGGGGATGGCGGTGGCAAATGCTGCTGCAGGGCTACTTCCTCTTGGGGTGCCTGCTGCTCTGGCTCTGCACGCCTCGCACCTCTGCGCCTATTCTCAGACATCTGTAGAAACCACACACATATCATATCTGACTTTGCAGTCTTTCAGCATAAGAAGAGATATATGGAAATCTTCACAGCACTGAACAATTGACCATCTTCACTGACAACTTCTCAGATAAAGAGGAAAGTGGAAATAAATGGATTACCCAACTAAATAATAGACTTTATTAATAACTACACCAAGTTGCAGGGGATACCCACGCCTTGATGACAATCATTACAAAGATCCAACTTCATTACATGTTCATCATAACCGGCATCCAACATAAAATAAGCAAACTAACTCTAACTAGACTGAGACACTGGACTTAGCATTATTACAGACTCTGACTCCATGCGGGTCCTGCAGTCTGGGGTACCATAGTCGAAGCGACCACGGGGCGGTGAACGGTAAGGGTGCTGAATCCCAACAGGGGCGGGAGAACCACCATCCAAATAGTGGTGTGTCGCGCATTCAGCACGCAGTTCCGCAACCTCCGCCCGAACCTTGCCCAACTCGTCAAGGGTGTGGTCCAACTCTGTGTTGAGCACGGCGACCAAGTTGACCATGCTGCTCAGCCTAGGATTGCCCTCACCAACTAGCGAGACAATCACACCTCCAGCACTATTGGTCGAACGGCGAGGGTAGTACTTCAGGTCAAGGCCATCAGCTACCCCGCTGAACAACGAGCAATACTGAGATAGTGCACGTCATGCTGCATCTTGCATGGCTGCCTCGACAGTATCCCTCTCAGTGATAGAATAGTGCTCCGAGAAGGCCTCTGCACCCCGGAGATCATCGTCCGGACGACGCACCAAGCAAGTAGCCTCCCACTGGTCCGAGTATAGCCCGCGACGGTGCTGGTAGACTACACAACGGTACTCGATAGACCATGTGTGTCGGTTGAAGGTCCGACACAGCAAGGTAACGAGAGCGTCATGGAAGTAACACCCGCGAGCGGCGTCACGAGTGATGGGTCTAGCGATCCATCCATTCGGCTCCGGCTCCTCTGAAAGCTCCGTGTCGTGGCTCGAAATGCCACTGGTATCGTTGCCGTCTCCGTCTCCGTCAGGGTCTCCTCCAGCAACCGGGATGCCCTGGGTGGTGTAGGGGGCATCTCTGGCTGAGGTGCAGGGGAAGGTGGCCTCTCGGACTCCACCTCCTGCTGAAGCAAGGGGGAAGAGTCCTGCTGCTCCTGGTCCTGCTCCTGCTCCTGGCGTCGGCGCTCCTGCCCCTCGTGTAGGCGATGATGTAGTCTCTCCAGCTGACTGGACTGACCTAACACCGTGCGACGCAGGGGACGCTCCACCAGGCGAGAAGGCAAAAAGGGGATCACAGACTTACGTGCAGTGCACCTGAGACGAGCCATCTACAAAATATATCGTAAGCACAAGAGTAAGAGTAGAACTATGAGACCAGAAAGTAAACAGAAAGAAAAGTGAGACAAAAACTTTTGAGATAAGTAAATAACATAGAGTTGGTCAAGATAACCAACTTTTGAAAAGACACTAAGGTCAAGGTAAGAGTAAAGATCTATAGTCCTGTTGGGGACTTGCTCTCAAATGCTATGAGTTAAGAACAAGGCAACACAGAAAATGTTAACCAATAAAGTCCTTCGTCCTTCGAAGCATTATTTCCCTTAGGATATAATGACTTTCAGACAAAGGTTATGAAGGACTCACCTTCATAAACACAGCATACAATATCGAAGGGGGAATCATAGGAATACGAAGGATAACATAGATAATCATATATGTATTGTTAACTTATTTATGCATTATTATTATGATGAAACAGAAATGACATAAAATTACAAATGTACCTTCAGCTTGGAAGGAGATGAAAGTACAAGTGTGACGCAAAAGCAAATGCCAAATCAGCGTGAACAGTACGGGGATACTGTTCACCTATTTATAGGCACGGGACACAGCCCATACAAAATTACATTCATACCCTTTACATTTGATAATAATTCTATAGTAATCCACCGAGGTCTGAATAGCCTTTTCATCTTTAAGTCGGTTTCATTTTCTGCTACCACGCCGAAGCTTTCCCGTTCACATCTTCGGCGCTGTATCAACCTTCGTATTATTTTGGGCTTCTCCTACTGTGATACCGACTCGAGTCCGAAGATACCTGTTCACACATTATACTCCAGAAATACTGTTAAATCCTGTTTTTGAGGACCTTCGTAAGCCGAAGGCCCCCAACAGTAGCCCCTCGCAATGTAAATTTGTTTAAATTAATAAATTTAGATTGCGACATGGACGAAGGCTTTAAGCCGAAGGTCCGAAAAAACACCTTCCCTTTGCTAGAATAGCAACATTCACTGACAGGCGGGGTCTTACAATTTTCAACGCACTGGGCGTATAAATAAGATCATACTGCAAGCTCATTTGGCACGCTCTGTTGCCATCTGCTCCCGCTCACTCAATTTTTAGCTCTTGCACACCAAGATTTGCTTAGCTTTAAGTTTTGAAGCTTCGGCTTTGAAAACAGTTTTTTAGTGTTTCCGAAGATGTCTGAAGATAAGAAGACTGCTGCTGAGATGAAGCTGAGTCTCGACGAAGAGAAGAACTTGGGGTTTCTTATAGCAATGTCGAAGACCAACACAGAAAAAATTACCAAAGAGATTTTAGAAGGTTTGTCTGAAGATACTGATGACAGCGATAGTTATGATGTGGATAGTGGTGGTGAAGACTCCGAAGATCGCCCCTGGCGACCAAGCCATTCAGTTTTTGGCAAATCAGTTATCAAAGAAAATCATCTTGTCAACATGAGGGGAAGATACTTCCGGGATTTATCCATTGTGAGGGTCGACGAAGGAGAGAAAACCTGCCCGACTCCTGAGGAAAATGAAGTCGTAGTGTTCCGAAGCTTTTTGAAAGCTGGACTACGATTTCCCCTAAGCAGCTTCGTTGTAGAGGTGCTGAAAATGTTTGAAGTCTATCTTCATCAACTTACCCCCGAAGCAATTATAAGGCTGAATATCTTCGTATGGGCCGTGAGAAGCCAAGGTCTGGAACCTGATGCGAAAAGTTTCTGTAACATACACGAATTATCATACGAGACAAAACCTTGGGGTAAGGAACAGTATCACAATAATTTTGGCTGCTACAACTTCGTTTCTCGGTCTGGGTCAAGCTGTCCCGTGCCAACCTTTCGGAAGAGATGGCCCGGCGACTGGATGACAGAATGGTTTTATGTGAAGAATGACCTGAAAGCGCGAGAAGATATCAAAGGTATAGTTATGCGCCCTATTTGGCAAAGCTTCGGCCTGCGGAGGCCGAAGGTTGAAATGAACGAAGCTGCCGAAGAATGCCAGAGGGCCTTCGAAGTTATTTGTTCTTTTATTGGAACGAGAGATTTGGTCCAAGAGCATATTGCCTTCAGAGTATGGCCGCTTGCGGAAAAATGGGAAATGCCGCAAGAGACCATAAAGGAGGCTGACGAAGGTGGCCTTATCAGGCTGAAGTATACTTTCAAGTTTGGAGATAAATTCGTTGAGCCAGATGATGACTGGCTAAAAAGCATTGAAAATTTAAGTGATGAGCTACTTGGGGTTTACTCGAAGGCTGAAGATACTGCATTGTCAGCAGCCTTCGGAGGCCGAAAAAAGAAAAGACTGAACCGGGTTTTTGACGCAATCGGGTTTGTCTACCCTGACTATCGTTATCCCATTCGAGGGCAAAAAAGAAAAAACATAACCTCTGCGAGAGAAGAAGCTGCAACTGCTCCTAGCGAGCCAGAACCAAAAAGAAAAAGGATAAAGGTCCTCACACATCGGCCATGCTATATTGAACCAGCCTCGTTACCGAAGTTCACCGGAGAGACTTCTTCGGCCACCGAAGCTGAAAAGCCAACCAAGCCAACTTTGCTGCCGGAAGTCGCAGGAATGGCCGAAGTGCCAACAAGGATAGAATCGGAAGAACCAAGGATTTTGTTACCAGAAACCAAAGAGATGGCCGAAGCGCCATCGACAGAAAAAATGGAAGAAGTAAAAGGACCAACTGAGGGATCAAAAACATCAGAAGTTTTAAGTCCTGCAGCAAATGTTGAGACAGTAAAAAATCAAAAGGTGCCAGCAGTGACTCCGAAAAGAAAGAGAATGGTCAATGTGCTAGATGTTCTGGAAACAATTAAATCCTCAAGCACACCTCCGAAGAAGACTGTTGCCATTCCCGAAGCGAAAACTGAAATTTCTGATACTAAGGCTCCAGAGCAAGAAACTGAAGCTAAAGCTGAAGCTGAAGCTGGGCCCTCAGAGCCCACGGAGGTAAAATCCTTGGAAACCGAGGAAGAAAAAATAACATAGCCAACTCTTGTTGAAGAAATCAGTGCTATTGCCCCCGAAGCATCCCCCAAAGTCCTTGATTATATTGTTCGTCATGCTTCGGGGAAAAAATTATCAGAAAAATAAAAGAAAGAGGCCCAGTTTTATGCCCAAAAACTGAAGTATCCAAAGGGGGCGTTAATATTCAATGGCAATGGAGAAGAAGACTTTTTGTATTGTCTCCCTGACAGCAAGGAGATTTCTGTCTGTCGGGAGATGAGCAAGAGCTTCGGATTCCCAACACTAGAAGACGGGCTCTCGGTGCTGTCGAAAAACGATCTGGCCGACAGCCTGGCATATAATAGCTTAAAGGTACAACAAATGGGATCTTTGTATTTTTTGTTGAGACCAAAATTTTTCGTTTGCTTAAGTCTATTGACGCACACACATTTTTCTTTGCAGGGTCTGATACTTAGCAATGCCCTCAGGGCCCAAAAAGATGCTGAAGACGAAGGATGCGCTATAGCCCTGAGCAACCTTCGTTCCGAAGTAATTGAACTGAGGAACGAAGGTCTCGAAAAAGATAAAATATTACATTCATTGATAAATAGAATAAAAGAAGACGAAGCTACTTTTAAAGGTCAAGCTGAGGCTCAGAAGCGCGAAATTGAAGATCTTCGAAAACAACTGGCCAGAGCCAAAGAGGAACGCATACTTGAAGAAACGAAGCGAGAACTCAGCGACCAATGGGCAAATCATTTAGAGGGAACAGTTGAAGAGCTTCGCTCGTGCAAGAAAAGATGTTATAACAAATCCATGGAGTGTGTTAAGAAGTTGAAAGCTAGCTTCGCCAGCGTCGGCGCATTCTCGAGCGAAGAAAACTTTGCAAGAGGCAACCCCGAAGGTCCCATCGAATGGATTAATCACGAAGCTGAGGCCTTCGAGGAAATTCTAAATAGCCGCGGAGACATATGTGCTTTCTCGGGTGCCAGGGGGATTGCCACCATTTTGGAGAAAAAGGGCTGCGATCATGTAAAAATTTTAGCGCAATCCGAAGCTACCTTGTCCTTCGAAGATGCGAGAGATCCTTCAGCCGAAGCTAGCATGGTTGGTGGAAAATTTTTCACCGATGTCTGGGATAATGGTGGTCGAGAAATGACTCGAGAAATTATCCAGAAAAGCGAGAAGGGCATTCACGACGCCAGAAAAGTAGCTAAGGCTGCTGAAAAAAGCTCAGAGCCCGAAGGGCAAATAGGTATTAACTAATGGTTTTTATTGTGTTGTAATTTTTGGTTTTAAACTTCGTTCGCAATTTGTAATAGCAATGTAGCCGTATCCTGTCCTCCTTCAGATCCTATTAAAGCGTCTCCGGGCCCTCACCCGAAAGGAGATGACGAAATAAAAAAGATGGCTGAAGCCATCATGGATGAAGTTGTTAATCGGCTCCTGAACGAAGCTGCAGATGTTGTTCTGAGAGAAGATTAAGTACTATTGTAAAAACTTCTGAAATGTAACATGTGTAACATCTTGTAGCCCTGAATATAATATACCTGTTTTTATTGTTCAATTCTTTACGATGCATGAAATTTTACATACGTACCGTTTTTGAGTCTTTGACGAAAAAACACCTTCCCTTCTTTTCATGCTTCGTGAAGAAGGACAATATCCGTAGTATTCTGATGAATAATATCCATGCTTCGTGAAGATATTTTCCGAAGCTACACTTCCGAAGATAATGTATCTCCTTGCAACTTAGCATGATTTTCCTCTTTTTCAAAACATTCTTCTGAAGATCGATATTGTGTCCCCCTCTTGTGCCATATGCAGCATGATGTATGATGCTTATGCTATGCGAAATGATGCGATGATGTTATGTTATGTAAAATGATGTTTATTCCGAAGGTACACACACATCCTTGCGATAAAACACATAATCTTTTTGAATTAGTATTGACTTTTTGCTATAAGCCTCCCTTAGGAGCTTCTTCGCCTTTTACTTCAGCGGAATCAGCGTTTATTTTTCGCTGTAAGCCTCCCTTAGGAGCTTCTTCGCCTTTTACTTTCAGCGGTATTCGCGTTGACTTTTCGCGCTTCGCCTTTTACTTTAGGCGGTATCAGCGTTGACTTTTCGCTGTAAGCTCTGCATTCCCTTTGGAACGACTTTGGAGCAAAAAACTTACACTGCGCTCCCTTTGGAACGGCTTTTTGTGACTTCGGCAAACTTACTCTGCGTTCCTTAGAACGACTTTTTGTTGCTTCGAAGAATTTTCGATAATTCGAAGGTCCTCTTTGTTATCGCAAATCTTTAACAACTTAAGCCTGTGTAGAAAAAATATATTTTCCTTGTGGCAAACAACGAAACTATTACATGAAATCTAAACAATGTCCTTTATTACACAGAAAATAAAACTGAATGAAAAATACTGCTATTAAGGTAGGATATTTGTCAATAGATGTGCTTTGACTCTGGCACAGTGCTGTTGACTGTGCGAGCTTCGGACTGTTCTCTGAAGTCCCTTTGGTGTGGAGCATATTGGTTCCCTTCTGGCTGCTGGCCTTGTTGCAGCGGTGGTGGAGGCGGAGGCTGTTGCCAGGAAGCTTGAGGTTGACTCGCCGAAGCAACAGAAACTGCAGGGTGGTTGCCTACATATTCTGGGATGTAAGGCGAATGATACGAAGCAGTGTGCATGACCTGCTTCGGCTGAGCCTGTTGTGCTGCAGCTTCGGCTATTTCCTTTTGCTTCTGGATGGTAACATGGCACATCCTGGTGGTATGGCCTTTGTTCTCACCACAGAACAAGCAAAAAATTCTTCTTGGTTGATCGCCAAATCTTCCGCCGAAGCCCCTGGCACCTCTGCCTCTCGGAGCTGGTGGTCGGAGGGAGCCTTGCTGTTGCCCCGAAGCCTGTGAGGAGCACTGTTGCCTTTGCTGCTGGCTCCCCCTATCATCATTTTGAGTAGAGTTGTGAATTGACCTAACGTGCCTCGGATAGAACCTCCCTCCGAAGCCCCTGGTCATTTCAGAAAACCTGAAAGCCTCCTCCCTTCTTTGACGAAAATCATTATCAGCTCGAATATACTCGTCCATCTTTTGGAGCAGCTTCTCCAAAGTTTGAGGAGGCTTCCTAGCAAAGTACTGAGCTGAAGGTCCTGGCCGAAGCCCCTTGATCATGGCCTCAATGACAATTTCGTTGGGCACTGTTGGTGCCTGTGCCCTCAAACGCAAGAACCTTCGGACGTACGCCTGAAGGTATTCTTCGTGATCCTGGGTGCACTGGAATAGAGCTTGAGCAGTGACCGGCTTCGTCTGAAACCCTTGGAAGCTGGTTAACAACAAGTCCTTCAGCTTTTGCCATGAAGTGATCGTTCCTGGCCGAAGGGAGGAATACCAGGTTTGAGCAACACTCCTGACAGCCATAACAAAAGATTTGGCCATGACTGCAGCATTGCCACCATACGAAGATACTGTTGCTTCGTAGCTCATCAAAAACTGCTTCGGGTCTGAGTGGCCATCAAATATGGGAAGCTGGGGCGGCTTGTAGGACGGAGGCCAAGGTGTAGCCTGCAGCTCAGCGGACAGAGGAGAAGCATCATCGAAAACAAAATTCCCATGATGGAAATTGTCATACCAGTCATCTTCGTTGAGGAAACCCTCCTGATGAAGGTCTTGGTGCTGAGGCCTTCGGTGTTGCTCATCCTGAGTAAGATGACGAACTTCTTCAGAGGCTTCGTCTATCTGCCTTTGCAGTTGAAAGGGAAATGTGCCCTTGGGCCATTTCTAAGTATTTTGGTGATTAAGTGTAAACACAAGTGCTTAAATGTGAATCTATGCCCATGGATGAACAAAGTGCAAATCACAAGTAAAGGTATGTTTCTAAGCCTTAGTACATTGGTTTTGTGTACTAATATATTTGTCTAAGTGTTAGAAACGGAGAGAAGAAGAAAAGGAGAATGTTGGCTGTGTACAGCCAACAGGCTGTTTCGGTCTGGGGCACCGGACTGTCCGGTGGTGCACCGGACAGTGTCCGGTGGTGCACCGGACAGTGTCCGGTGCGCCAGGCTGCCTCGACCCGAAGACGCCGCTCTCGGGAATTTGCCGACGGCGTACGGCTAAAATTCACCGGACTGTCCGGTGTGCACCGGACTGTCCGGTGAGCCAACGGTCGGTCGAGCCAACGGTCGGCCGCGGAATCTGCGCGCGACACGTGGTCTGGCCAACGGTCGGAAGGAGGCACCGGACTGTCCGGTGTGCACCGGACTGTCCGGTGCGCCAGATCTGCAACGGTCGGCAACGGTCGGCTGCGCCTGTTAAGGAAAGAAATCGGGCACCGGACAGTGTCCGGTGTGCACCGGACTGTCCGGTGCGCCCGACGACAGAAGGCAAGGATGGCCTTCCAGATTTGTTCTCAACGGCTCCTAGCTGCCTTGGGGCTATAAAAGGGACCCCTAGGCGCATGGAGAAGTAAACCAAGCATTCCTTGAGCACTCTTGATCACTCACACATCAATCTTGCGCACTTGTTCGACATTCTAGTGATTTGAGCTCCGTTCTAGTGTGCTAGTCTCTTGAGCTCAAGTCTGGGTCTTGTGTGTGCGTATTCGCTGTGATCTTTGTGTCGTGTGTGAGTTGCTAATCCCTCCTTTGCTCCGTGATTCTCTGTGAACATCTTTTGTAAGGGCGAGAGGCTCCAAGTTGTGGAGATTCCTCGCAAACGGGATTGAGAAAAGAAAAGCAAGAACACCGTGGTATTCAAGTTGATCATTGGATCACTTGAGAGGAGTTGAGTGCAACTCTCGTCCGTTGGGACGCCACAACGTGGAGTAGGCAAGTTTCGTACTTGGCCGAACCACGGGATAACCACCGTGTCATCTCTGTGATTGATTTCTTGTGGTTATTGTGTTTTGGCTCCTCTCTAGCCACTTGGCCATAATTGTTCTAACACTTAACAAGTTTTTGTGGCTTAAGTTTTGAAGTTTTACAGGATCACCTATTCACCCCCCCCCCTCTAGGTGCTCTCAATTGGTATCGGAGCCGTTCTCTTCAAGAAAGGGACTAACCGCCCGAAGAGATGGATCCTAAGGGGAAGGGAATCGTGATCAACGACAAGGAGAAGGAGTCCTTCGTCAACGAGCCCAAAGATGACAAGCCTAACGACTCAGGCTCAGGTCATAGAAGGAAGGAAGGGAAGAAGAAGACAAGGCGCATCAAGGAGATCGTCTACTACGACGACAGTGATGAGTCTACTTCTTCCCAAAAGGACGACGACCACAACGACTACGAGCAAAGGAAACCGGTCAATTCTAACTTTTCCTTTGACTACTCTCGTATTCCGCAAAGTTCAAATTCACATTTGCTTTCCATTCCACTCGGCAAGCCCCCACACTTTGATGGGGAGGACTACGGATTTTGGAGCCACAAAATGCGTAGTCACCTATTCTCTCTCCATCCTAGCATATGGGAGATTGTAGATAGTGGAATGCACTTTAATAGTTCGGATAGTCCCATATTCATTAATGAGCAAATCCATAAGAATGCGCAAGCTACTACTGTTCTTCTAGCTTCATTGTGCAGGGATGAATATAACAAAGTGAGTGGCTTGGATAACGCCAAGCAGATATGGGACACCCTCAAGATCTCTCACAAGGGCAACGACGTCACCATGCTCACCAAAATGGAGTTGGTGGAGGGCGAACTTGGGAGATTCGCTATGATAAGGGGGGAGGAGCCAACCCAAACGTACAACCGGCTCAAGACCCTTGTCAACAAGATAAGGAGCTATGGAAGCACGCGATGGACGGACCACGACGTCGTCCGCCTAATGCTAAGGTCCTTTACCGTTCTTGATCCTCATTTGGTAAATAATATTCGTGAGAATCCCAGGTACACCAAAATGTCGCCCGAAGAAGTCCTAGGAAAATTCGTCAGCGGGCGAATGATGATTAAGGAAGCAAGGTACGTAGACGACGCCTTGAATGGACCGATCAACGAGCTGCAACCTCTTGCTCTCAAAGCAACAAGGAGCAAGGAGGCGCTACCTAGCAAGGTGGCACAAATTGAGGCGGCCGGACTTAATGATGAAGAGATGGCTCTCATCATCAAACGCTTCAAGACGGTGCTGAAGGGTCACAAGGGGCAGCCAAGCAAGACCAAGACAAAGGGGAAGCGCTCATGCTTCAAGTGCGGTAAGATTGGTCATTTTATCACTAACTGCCCCGATAATGATAGTGACCAGGAACAGGGAAACAAGAGGGAAAAGAAGAAGCATTACAAGAAGGCCAAGGGCGAGGCGCATCTAGGCAAAGAGTGGGACTCGGATTGCTCTTCCGACTCCGACAATGAAGGACTCGCCGCCACCGCCTTCAACAAATCAACCCTCTTCTCCAACGAGCGTCACACATGCCTTATGGCAAGGGAGAAGAAGGTATGCACTCGCAACTCTACCTATGCTTCTTCAAGTGAGGACGAATCTAGTGATGAGGATGAAATAGATTATTCATGTTTGTTCAAGGGCTTAGATAGATCTAAGATAGACAAAATTAATGAATTAATTGATGCCTTGAATGAAAAGAATATACTCTTAGAAAAGCAAGAGGATTTGTTATATGAAGAACATGATAAGTTTGTAGAGGCTCAAAAATCCCTTGCATTAGAAACTAAGAGGAATGAAATGCTTGCTTGTGAAGTGTCAACATGCCATGATTCTATTTCTAACTTAAAGAGCATAAACGATGATTTAAATGCTAAACTAGTAGAAGCAAATAAATCCAACTCTTGTGTTGAACATGTTGAAATCTGCACTAGGTGTAAGGATATTGATATTAATGCTTGTAGCGAACACTTAGTTTCTATTTCAAAATTGAATAATGAATTAGCTAGTCTTAATGCTCAACTTAAGACTAGCAAGAGTAATTTTGATAAACTAAAATTTGCTAGGGATGCCTACACGGTTGGTAGACACCCCTCAATTAAGGATGGGCTTGGCTTCAAGAGAGAAGTCAAGAACTTGACAAGCCATAAGGCTCCCATCTCCGCCAAGGAGAAAGGGAAGGCTCCTATGGCTAGTAGCACTAAAAAGAACCATGCTTTTTTGTATCATGATAGAAGTACTTATAGGGGTTATAATGCTTATGATGATTTCAACTCACATGCCATGTTTGCTTCTAGTTCTTCATGTATGCATGGTAGAAATATGCCTAGGAAAAATGCTATGCCTAGAAAGAATGTTATTCATGCTCCTAGGAAAGTAGTGAATGAACCTTCTACAATTTATGGTGCTTTTAATGCTTCCTTTGCTATTTGTAGAAAGGATAAGAAAATTGTTGCTAGGAAATTAGGGGCAAAATGCAAGGGAGACAAAACTTGCATTTGGGTCCCTAAGGACATTTGCACTAACCTTGTAGGACCCAACATGAGTTGGGTACCTAAGACCCAAGCCTAAATTTGCCTTGCAGGTTTATGCATCCGGGGGTTCAAGCTGGATTATCGACAGCGGATGCACAAACCATATGACGGGGGAAAAGAAGATGTTCACCTCCTACGTCAAGAATAAGGATTCCCAAGATTCAATTATATTCGGTGATGGGAATCAAGGCAAGGTAAAAGGGTTAGGTAAAATTGCAATTTCAAATGAGCACTCTATCTCTAATGTGTTTTTAGTAGAGTCTCTTGGATATAATTTACTATCTGTTAGTCAATTATGCAACATGGGGTATAACTGTCTATTTACAAATGTAGATGTGTCTGTCTTTAGAAGAAGTGATGGTTCACTAGCTTTTAAGGGTGTATTAGACGGCAAACTTTATTTAGTTGATTTTGCAAAAGAAGAGGCCGGTCTAGATGCATGCTTAATAGCTAAGACTAGCATGGGCTGGCTGTGGCATCGCCGCTTAGCACATGTGGGGATGAAGAACCTTCACAAGCTTCTAAAGGGAGAACACGTGATAGGTTTGACTAACGTGCAATTCGAAAAAAATAGACCTTGTGCAGCTTGTCAAGCAGGTAAACAAGTGGGAGGAGCACATCACAGCAAGAATGTGATGACCACTTCAAGACCCCTGGAGCTGCTGCATATGGACCTCTTCGGACCCGTCGCCTATCTGAGTATAGGAGGAAGTAAGTATGGTCTAGTTATTGTTGATGACTTTTCCCGCTTCACTTGGGTGTTCTTTTTGCAGGATAAGTCTGAAACCCAAGGGACCCTCAAGCGCTTCCTCAGGAGAGCTCAAAATGAGTTTGAGCTCAAGGTGAAGAAGATAAGGAGCGACAACGGGTCCGAGTTCAAGAACCTTCAAGTGGAGGAGTTCCTTGAAGAGGAAGGAATCAAGCACGAGTTCTCCGCTCCCTACACACCACAGCAAAATGGTGTGGTAGAGAGGAAGAACAGGACGCTCATCGATATGGCAAGGACGATGCTAGGAGAGTTCAAGACCCCCAAGTGCTTTTGGACGGAAGCCGTGAACACGGCTTGCCACGCCATCAACAGGGTCTACCTTCATCGTCTCCTCAAGAAGACGTCGTATGAGCTACTAACCGGTAACAAACCCAATGTATCTTACTTTCGTGTATTTGGGAGCAAGTGCTACATTCTAGTGAAGAAAGGTAGAAATTCCAAATTTGCTCCCAAAGCTGTAGAAGGGTTTTTGTTAGGTTATGACTCAAATACAAAGGCGTATAGAGTCTTCAACAAATCATCGGGTTTGGTTGAAGTCTCTAGCGACGTTGTATTTGATGAGACTAATGGCTCTCCAAGAGAGCAAGTTGTTGATTGTGATGATGTAGATGAAGAAGATGTTCCGTCGGCCGCTATACGAACCATGGCGATTGGAGACGTTCGGCCACAGGAACAAGATGAACGAGATCAACCTTCTTCCTCAACTATGGTGCATTCCCCAACTCAAGACGATGAACAGGTTCATCAACAGGAGGCGTGTGATCAAGGGGGAGCACAAGATGATCATGTGATGGAGGAAGAAGCGCAACCGGCACCTCCAACCCAAGTTCGAGCGATGATTCAAAGGGATCATCCCGTCGACCAAATTCTGGGTGACATTAGCAAGGGAGTAACTACTCGGTCTCGATTAGTTAATTTTTGTGAACATTACTCCTTTGTCTCTTCTATTGAGCCTTTCAGGGTAGAAGAGGCCTTGCTAGATCCGGACTGGGTGTTGGCCATGCAAGAGGAGCTCAATAACTTCAAGAGGAATGAAGTTTGGACGCTGGTGCCTCGTCCTAAGCAAAATGTTGTGGGAACCAAGTGGGTGTTCCGCAACAAACAAGACGAGCACGGAGTGGTGACGAGGAACAAGGCTCGACTTGTGGCAAAAGGTTATGCCCAAGTCGCAGGTTTGGACTTTGAGGAGACTTTTGCTCCTGTGGCTAGGCTAGAGTCCATTCGTATCTTGCTAGCATATGCCGCTCACCATTCTTTCAGGTTGTACCAAATGGATGTGAAGAGCGCTTTCCTCAACGGGCCAATAAAGGAGGAGGTGTACGTGGAGCAACCCCCTGGCTTCGAGGATGAACGGTACCCCGACCACGTGTGTAAGCTCTCTAAGGCGCTCTATGGACTTAAGCAAGCCCCAAGAGCATGGTATGAATGCCTTAGAGATTTCTTAGTTGCTAATGCTTTCAAGGTTGGGAAAGTCGATCCAACTCTTTTTACAAAGACATGTGACAGTGATTTGTTTGTGTGCCAAATTTATGTCGATGACATAATATTTGGTTCTACTAACCAAAAGTCTTGTGAAGAGTTTAGCAGGGTGATGACGCAGAAATTCGAGATGTCGATGATGGGCGAGTTGAACTACTTCCTTGGGTTCCAAGTGAAGCAACTCAAGGATGGCACCTTCATCTCTCAAACGAAGTACACGCACGACTTGCTAAAGCGGTTTGGGATGAAGGACGCCAAGCCCGCAAAGACGTCGATGGGGACCGACGGACACACCGACCTCAACAAAGGAGGTAAGTCCGTTGATCAAAAAGCATACCGGTCAATGATAGGGTCATTACTTTACTTATGTGCTAGTAGACCGGATATTATGCTTAGCGTATGCATGTGTGCTAGATTTCAATCCGATCCTAAGGAGTGTCACTTAGTGGCAGTAAAGCGAATCCTTAGATATTTAGTTGCTACGCCTTGCTTCGGGCTCTGGTATCCAAAGGGGTCTACCTTTGACTTGGTTGGATACTCAGATTCCGACTATGCTGGATGTAAGGTCGATAGGAAGAGCACATCGGGGACGTGCCAATTCTTAGGAAGGTCCCTGGTGTCGTGGAACTCTAAGAAACAAACCTCCGTTGCCCTATCCACCGCTGAGGCCGAGTACGTTGCCGCAGGACAGTGTTGCGCGCAACTACTTTGGATGAGGCAAACCCTCCGGGACTTTGGCTACAATCTGAGCAAAGTCCCACTCCTATGTGATAATGAGAGTGCTATCCGCATGGTGGAAAATCCTGTTGAGCACAGCCGCACAAAGCACATAGACATCCGGCATCACTTTTTGAGAGATCACCAGCAAAAGGGGGATATCGAAGTGTTTCATGTTAGCACCGAGAACCAGCTAGCCGATATCTTTACCAAACCTCTAGATGAGAAGACCTTTTGCAGGCTGCGTAGTGAGCTAAATGTCTTAGATTCGCGGAACTTGGATTGAACTGTAGCATACATATGTTTATGCCTTTGATCATGTTCTTTCTGCATTTTGTTGCTTATTGTGGTGCTCAAGTTGTACAAACCCTCCCCGGACCTCACAAGTCCGTTGCAAAGTGATGCACATGTTTAGGGGGAGATGTGTTACAACTTGACCCTTTGAGACTAACCATATGCTTGAGTTTGCTTGATTTAGTCTCGAAGGAGAATTGAAAGGGAAAAGGTGGACTTGGACCATGAAAGACTTCCACTGCACTCCGATGAGAGGGTAACTAATTCCAAGTTCATCTCATGAACTCTTATTGCCAGTTGCTCTTAATTGAAGATTTTGGTGAGGCAATGGGGTTAAAAGGGCCAAAGTTAATCCCGTTTTGGTGCTTGATGCCAAAGGGGGAGAAAATAAAGGCCAAAGAAATAAATGGATCAGCTACCACTTGAGAAACTTTGAAAATAGTAGAATAGAGCTTTTTTGTTTTGGCAAAACTCTCTTATTATCTCTTTTGTCAAAAGTTGGCTTCTTGTGGGGAGAAGTAGTGATTATGGGAAAAGGGGGGAGTTTTTGAAATCTTTGTTCAATCTCTTTTGGAATGACTCTCTTTATGCTTCAACATGTGTGTTTGACTTAGAGATAGAGATTTGAGTTTGATTTGCAAAAACAAACCAAGTGGTGGCAAAGGATGATCCACATATGCCAAAATTGAATAAAACTCAAATTTGTTTTATTTGAAGTGATTGTGCACTTGTTCTAGTTGCTTTATGTTGTGTTGGCATAAATCACCAAAAAGGGGGAGATTGAAAGGGAAATGTGCCCTTGGGCCATTTCTAAGTATTTTGGTGATTAAGTGTAAACACAAGTGCTTAAATGTGAATCTATGCCCATGGATGAACAAAGTGCAAATCACAAGTAAAGGTATGTTTCTAAGCCTTAGTACATTGGTTTTGTGTACTAATATATTTGTCTAAGTGTTAGAAACAGAGAGAAGAAGAAAAGGAGAATGTTGGCTGTGTACAGCCAACAGGCTGTTTCGGTCTGGGGCACCGGACTGTCCGGTGGTGCACCGGACAGTGTCCGATGCGCCAGGCTGCCTCGACCCGAAGACGCCGCTCTCGGGAATTTGCCGACGGCGTACGGCTAAAATTCACCGGACTGTCCGGTGTGCACCGGACTGTCCGGTGAGCCAACGGTCGGCCGAGCCAACGGTCGGCCGCGGAATCTGCGCGCGACACGTGGTCTGGCCAACAGTCGGAAGGAGGCACCGGACTGTCCGGTGTGCACCGGACTGTCCGGTGCGCCAGATCTGCAACGGTCGGCAACGGTCGGCTGCGCCTGTTAAGGAAAGAAATCGGGCACCGGACAGTGTCCGGTGTGCACCGGACTGTCCGGTGCGCCCGACGACAGAAGGCAAGGATGGCCTTCCAGATTTGTTCTCAACGGCTCCTAGCTGCCTTGGGGCTATAAAAGGGACCCCTAGGCGCATGGAGAAGTAAACCAAGCATTCCTTGAGCACTCTTGATCACTCACACATCAATCTTGCGCACTTGTTCGACATTCTAGTGATTTGAGCTCCGTTCTAGTGTGCTAGTCTCTTGAGCTCAAGTCTGGGTCTTGTGTGTGCGTATTCGCTGTGATCTTTGTGTCGTGTGTGAGTTGCTAATCCCTCCTTTGCTCCGTGATTCTCTGTGAACATCTTTTGTAAGGGCGAGAGGCTCCAAGTTGTGGAGATTCCTCGCAAACGGGATTGAGAAAAGAAAAGCAAGAACACCGTGGTATTCAAGTTGATCATTGGATCACTTGAGAGGAGTTGAGTGCAACTCTCGTCCGTTGGGACGCCACAACGTGGAGTAGGCAAGTTTCGTACTTGGCCGAACCACGGGATAACCACCGTGTCATCTCTGTGATTGATTTCTTGTGGTTATTGTGTTTTGGCTCCTCTCTAGCCACTTGGCCATAATTGTTCTAACACTTAACAAGTTTTTGTGGCTTAAGTTTTGAAGTTTTACAGGATCACCTATTCACCCCCCCCCCCCTCTAGGTGCTCTCAGCAGTTCAGCTAGCCTGGCCATCTTTTCTTTCTTCCTCTACACCTGTTGATGAAGCATCTCCATGTCTCTGATTTCTTGATCTATCTCATCCTCTGGCGGTGTCGGGCTAACAGCCTTCCTTTTCTGGCTTCGGGCCTCCCGAAGGGAGACTGTCTCCTGATTGTGGTCCAGCGGTTGCAGAGCTGCAGCCCCAGTTGCTGAAGCTTTCTTCGGCGCCATAGCGAAGGTTTATGATCGCCGAAGGTGTTCAAAAAACTCAAAGAGTGGAAGTGAGTTCACCGGAGGTGGGCGCCAATGTTGGGGACTTGCTCTCAAATGCTATGAGTTAAGAACAAGGCAACACAGAAAATGTTAACCAATAAAGTCCTTCGTCCTTCGAAGCATTATTTCCCTTAGGATATAATGACTTTCAGACAAAGGTTATGAAGGACTCACCTTCATAAACACAGCATACAATATCGAAGGGGGAATCATAAGGAATACGAAGGATAACATAGATAATCATATATGTATTGTTAACTTATTTATGCATTATTATTATGATGAAACAGAAATGACATAAAATTACAAATGTACCTTCAGCTTGGAAGGAGATGAAAGTACAAGTGTGACGCAAAAGCAAATGCCAAATCAGCGTGAACAGTACGGGGGTACTGTTCACCTATTTATAGGCACGGGACACAGCCCATACAAAATTACATTCATACCCTTTACATTTGATAATAATTCTATAGTAATCCACCGAGGTCTGAATAGCCTTTTCATCTTTAAGTCGGTTTCATTTTCTGCTACCACGCCGAAGCTTTCCCGTTCACATCTTCGGCGCTGTATCAACCTTCGTATTATTTTGGGCTTCTCCTACTGTGATACCGACTCGAGTCCGAAGATACCTGTTCACACATTATACTCCAGAAATACTGTTAAATCCTGTTTTTGAGGACCTTCGTAAGCCGAAGGCCCCCAACAAGTCCTTAGGTCGACCATTCTAGTCTAGGTTAGCGGTCCTACAATCAGCAAGGCTCTGATACCACTTATGTCACACCCGGTTTTGGAAGGTAAACCGAATGTGAACCATGTACGTGCCAGGATCAGAACTCACGTACACAGCGATTACATAATTGGACATTATCACACAATGCTTGAATTAAATAGCGGAAAGGTACTTTATTACATCAAGATGTCCAAGACATCCACATAGTCTATTACATAAACATTGTTCAATATAATTATCAAAGTACGGAAATAAGAAACGTAGATGCTAAGCCTACACAGGCAGCTGAATGGGGGTTTGCCACTAAGAAAGAACTAGAACTCATCATATTCCTGGAACTCCTCAAAGTCATCCATGTTGCTAGCTTCACCTCCTGAGAACTGAGAACAGTGGGGACAACGTGGGGTGGGGTGGTTTGTAAAGCAAGGGTGAGTACACTTCAACTTACTCAGCAAATGTCCCGTTTGACTAAAGTGGACTAGTTGTATGTGAAATTAAGGTTAAGCAGTTGCTTTTAGTTGGTCAAGTTTTATTACTATAAGTAGAGCCAAGTTTTAGTAATAACCCAGTTATTACCCGGAGGCACTCCCTCCAAGAGGAAATACCAGAGATCAGGATTATAATCACCATTATTAATCATCATCATAAAAGTAACCATTGTTCTTCTAATCGAAGAGGATCCCAAGGCTGCTCTTAACCATGAGCATGGCTGATATACCAGTTTCTAACACTCTACAGAGGTCGCACACTTTACCCACAAGCCGTGATTCCCATTCTGCCCGGGGTTCTAGCCTCCCCATTGATCACTACCAAGGTGACCTAGCAGGGTCTCACTACGTAGCCTTTACAAAGATTTCCCAGAGGTCATAGCCGCCCGTTAGGTTTCTCTAGTTTGATAAACACAGTACATCCCCCCAGAGGAAGGGTGACTAACAAAAACCAAATCAAAGAACCTCTGCAACCAACCTCGGCAGAGCAAGTACTGTGCCCGGACCCCATTGATGGCCCTACGGCGAAGCCAACTACTCCTCTGGTTCCTCTAATTAATCAGCTAAGGGCATCCCATTCCACCCTCATGGTTGCACTGTTATCCCGGGTTGTCACTCCCCAAACAGGTCCTTACGGAGAGGCACTCAGGAAAGATCCTGAGCCCCCTAAAGTAATCACAAGGACCCCATTGGGATAACATCATCGTATCATAAAAGATCACATCATGTTCATTGATTAAGTTAAAGCAATAGCATAAGCTAACCATGATTAACCCATAAAGGTAAACAAGGGTAAGGGAAATACAAACTAGTCAATCCTTAGGCTTCAATAAAGTAATGCGGGACAGTGAATTATAAAGTAAAGTAGGACATGATAGGTCTGAGGACACTTGCCTTCACTAGGTTGTTGCTCAGGGAGGTCTCCAACAACACACTCAGGAACCTCGGGCTGCTCGTTGTCTAAATAAAGCGAGCATACATTCAATACATTTGGAAAGTACAAATGAACATCACACCAAACATGTACAAACATTGGAACACGTCTTAAAAGGACACAATACTACATAAGGGATAATGAATTCATGGTGTAACATAAACTATAACATACATTAACTTTATTTGAAAATAGATTATTATTTCCCCTAAGTGTTACTTACAAGTACATAAACATAGTTGAACTTATTTTACTGTGACCTAAAGTTCAGAACAGAGATGAACTTATGTAATACATATTATTAATCTCACATGCTTAAACAAGTTTAAATCTCTAAGGTTCTCCTTTTCTTAAATAAATAAAACTGCATCTATACTAGTTCATATACAATCATAAAAATTAGAATGTGCGGACAGTAAGTGAAACCATTTTATTTAAACAGAGAATAATTCTATGAGCATTTTGCAATTTGAATCACTAAATTTGGAGCTCATATGCAAAAGTTATGAAATAAACAAGTTTGGGAATTCAAAATATGAAATTAGGGCTAATTCTGTGATTAAATAAAAGTCCAAGGGTCTAATTAAAACAAACCAGGGACCTATGCGCTAAAATAGAGGACGACGGGTTGATTTCCTAAAACCAGGGGGGTTCTTAAGCAAAACAGCCACGCCAAGGGGTATCGGGTAAATCTAACCGTTGGATCAGAGACCGACGGCCGAGATTAGATTTGCGGCCGAGGGCGCGCGCGCGGGGGCGAGCACTGACAAGCGGGACAGGGAGTGTCAGCGACAGAGGGGGAGAGAGCGCACTGAATGAGCGGGGGCCAGCGCCAGAGGGGAAACGGGGGTCCGAGCCATTCGATCGAGATCGGACGGGGAGGGGTCTGAAGGGGTCCGAACCATTTGATTAAGATCGGACGGGGAGAATCAGACCGGGAAGGATGAGCGGCTGCGGGTGGCGCTGACAGGTGGGCCAGGGCGTCAGGTGCGCGTGCGCGAAGCGGTATCCTGCGGTCCGGGCCGTACGATCTGAATCGGACGGGGGGAACTCAGACCTAGGGAAAACAAGCGGCTGCGGGCGCGCCGCTCCTCTCCGCGGCGGTGAGGTCGCCGGAGTTGAGGCGGGCGTGAGCTAGGGTGGCTCCGGGGTCGCCGGAGTTGGGCAGAGAGGAAGAGGGTGCCACGACGAACTCAATGGCGGGGAAGAGGCCATGAATGCACGGGCAGAGAGGGGAGAACGGCAGTGAGAGAGTTTCGGGCGGGCCGGAGAAACTCCGGTGAGCAATTCCGGCCATGGGGCGGGGACTTAAGGCGCGCTAAGGCCTGGGCTGGCTTCAGCAGAGGCAGAGGTGACATAGGGAACTACTCTAGTGAACTAGTCCGGGCTAAATCGGCTGGCCATCGCGCGAGCACGGCGGACCGTCGCGGTCGGGCACCGGCGAAGGCGAAATTGGACGAACACAGGGCGCCATAAGGGAAATTGGGCACGGGGACGGGTGTCTCACCTCGGGGCAGAGCTCAGGGAGGCTTGGAGCGGTCTCCGGCGAGTTGGATGGCCGGGAACACAGGTGCGGGTCTCCGGCGGCGACTGGCGGCGAGGGCAGAGCGCGAGAGAGGGCGAAGCTGCACGAAATGAGGTGAGGGGTGTGCGCGGGGCTCTAGCGAGGCTCTAAAAAGAGAGCTAGGCGCGTGGGCGAGCGTCGTGGCCGAGAAACCGGGCGACGTGCGCGAGTGCGCATGCGCTGGTCCACGGCGGGCACAAGGAAGGCAGATCTTACAAGGCGGGTCCCCGACGCAGAGAGAGAAAAGGGGGCGTGTGGGGGCAACGGCTCGTCACTGGCAAATCGGGGCCGCGAGTCAGAGAGAGAGAGGGAGCGAACAGGCGAAGTAACAGACGCCGACAGGTTGGGTCCACTGGACAGCGAGAGAGCGAGGGAGAGAGGGCGCACGGGTTTGCGCCGACAGGTGGGGCTCGCCTGTCAGGCAGAAAGGGCGCACGGGCGCGGACGCACGCGGGCTGGGCTTAATGGGCTGCCTTGGGGCGAATTAGCTTTTCCTATTTCCCTGGAATTTATAATGCCTTTTCTATTTATTTTCTCTAGGGTTTTCAATTCAAACTCAAACTAGGTTTCATATTCAAATAAATTCAAACTTGTGCAACACTTCAAAGAATATTTAAACTCAGCATGATGCAACATGTTATGACTCATAAGGTTTTGGCAATAATAAATAATTAACCTCCACTAGTTTAAGCTATTTCTAATTAAAGGGAAAAAGAGAGAGAGAATCTAGAGAGAGAGAAAGCCTAGAGTGAGAAAAGAAAGAGTAACACATGATTTTGGGTGATAATGAGAAAGAAATTTTATACCCCCAAAATCAGGGTGTTACAAATGGTCTCCACCAAAAATCCAAGAATATGATCTATGGCAAGGAAACATATGTGAGGTGAGGTGTATGAGCCACTGGTCGATGATCAATGGCCACACATCCCCATTTTTGTCGAAAATAGCATGAATGGCCATTTTCAATAATACCGAAGGATAACACCTACAAATTGTTGACAAAAAAGGTCTCCACCAGAAATCCAAGAATGTGATCTATGCTAAGAAAGCATATGTGGGGTGAGGTGTACGAGTCTCTGCTCGATGATCAATGGCCTCACTACACCCATTTTTTGTCTAAAATAGCCATGAACGACCATTTTCAATAATACCGAAGGCTAACACCTACCGATTTTTGACCAAGAAATGGTCTCCACCAAAAATCCAAGAATGTGATCTTTAGCAACGAAACATATGTGGGTGAGGTGTACGAGCCTCTGGTCGATGATCAATGGCCACACAAACCCTATGTATTGTTTATTGGATATTATTTTCCATTCCTATGGTAGTGGCATCAACTGAAAAAAAAACTTTTTAAAGTTAAAATTATTGAAGAACTACTTAAGATCTACAATGTTTCAGGAACGTTTGAACAATTTGACAACCCTATGTATTGAAAAACAGTTGTTGGTTGAGGTCAATGTCAACACTATCATTGATGACTTTGTATCAAGAAATGTAAGAAGAAACTATTAAAATATTATATGAATAATTTAATATAGTTTAAATATCATGATGATTTCTACTGATAAAAAGTGGGTGTATATTAAGAAAAATTATTTATATAGAAGAGACCCCCGGTATTTGAGTCCGCACTAGTTCTCCAAAATGTCAGCTCTCGCCCTCGTTGTTTGGTGCTTTGGCGGTGGTTTCGGTACAGTCGATCAGACGAAGATTTGCGCAACACGACCCATGCAGCCCAAGCCCTTCGCATGGACAAACAAGGACCTAAACTAGGTTCTCTTCTGTGTAATACCCAAACTTGTAAACCACATTATGTCACACCCGGTTCCAGGGGTAGAACCGAGCACATACCATATGTGTGCCAGGATCCATTTCCACACATATGTTGACGTCACAAGTGTAGTATATCAAAAGACAATGCAATAAAGGCGTAAAGAGAGTAGAATACTTTATTACATCATCTAAAATATTGTATCTTTAACAAGTATCACATCAAAGTAAAGCGGAAATAAACAACTGGGCGATCTCCCACAAGAAGATGACCGGCGCATCGTTAGACTTAGAAATCATCGTCGTCGATAAAATCTCCATCAAAGTCTCCAGCATCACCCTCTAATCAAAATATTAGCAAGGGTGAGCTCACTTATGGTCGGGGCTCAGCAAGTGGGGAAAAATTAATGCAGGTATAACAAGGTGAGGCTAAGGTTGAGCAGTAAGCATTTTAGTTGGTCAACATTTTATTAACAACACCTGTCTTACTAATGAGTGTGAATCCCAAATATCCCATTAAACAAAGGAATATGGATATAACAAAAACACTTAAGTGAAACCACTTAAGCAAATTATTGGCAGATCATCGGATCTCAATTTAATTCCATCTTCCAGTTCAATTATCATGTGAGGAGTCCAGGTCGCTCATAACCGGGAGCACAGCTGATATATCAGTTTTACACTCTGCAGAGGTGGTACAACTTTACCCACAAGCCATGTATCCCGTCTAGCCCGGGTTGATCGGACCCTTAAACACTGCCGAGGTGAATGGCTAGGGATCCATTATGAGGCTTTCACAAAATACACTTAATACGAAGCAACCCGCTAAGGTTTCTAAAGACGATGGTGGTGGCCCCCTGGGTGAGGTACCTTAGACAAGAATACGACCCCATGTTAACGTGGGCTGCCAGCACCTACCGCTCCCCCTCTTGCCCATATTTCAGGTAAGGTTGCTATGCACTAAGCATATAAAGCTAATTACCAAAGCCAGAGCCATGATAGCACTCGTGGTTGCACTGTTATCCTGGGTGGTCACTACATGTTCCAATTAATTCGGAATAATGTTATCTTAACCATCGGGTTAATGTCATAATTGCCAATTAAATTTTTGGAACATTAAAACCAATTAATGAGTGACATTAAAAATCATTAAGTTGAGCGATAGCATAAATTTTGCACAGCTTAATAATTTTCTCAGGTTAAACAAGGAATACAGGTAGTAAATCTAGGAAATCCTTAATTACGTAAACCCATCAAATTATGCAATATATCAAAAAGTTAACATTATTATATGCAATGAGTAGGTACAAACAGAATATGCAGAGGGAGAATCCACTTGCCTTGCTCAAGCGAGTCCTGCGGATCGTCTTCGAACGAGTTCGGTTCGTCTACCGCACAGTCCGCTTCTAATAGAGTCGCATAGCGCACATACAAAAATAAAACATACACCAATAAATAAACATGCACCATTTCATAAACATACACCAATACATCATTAAACACACATTAACATATCGCACTAATCACATCTTAAATTCGTCCTAATCGCGTAAATACTTATTAATTCAATTATAGCTATTATTGTGAGTCCTAAATGGTGAATTTATGGGTGGGTGCAATAAATATAGTTTAACTAGTATTAATATATTTTAACATCATCAATAAAAATAAATAATACTTATTGTCTTTTAATACTAATAAATAAATTAATATCTTTTATTATTTATAACTCAAATTATTTAGTATAGCAAAAATAAATTTAACATTCTAAAAATCCCTATAAATACTAATTGAACTTTTATCACACAAGTGAGGTTATTTTGACATAAACTATTATTTTAACAATTTTAGTGCTAAATTTGTAAACATGCTTATTTGGCTAGTAGAAATCTACTTTCCATCCTACTAGTGATATTTTCTCCTTTCTTTATAAAAAGAAAATGTTAATAAAATAATTAGATAAATCATCTAAAAATCCTATATTATTCATGTGACATGAATTCTATACCATTTTCTAAAACCATTAAAATGCACCTATAACTATAATTCTCCAAATAGTTTCTAAAGTTTATTGCGACCAAATTTACCTACAAAAATTCCTATCTATTGTTTTTATCACCAACGTGACTACTAATTTTTTTGTCATCTTTTTCTAAT
The DNA here is from genome assembly GCF_902167145.1 of Zea mays. Lineage (NCBI taxonomy): Eukaryota > Viridiplantae > Streptophyta > Magnoliopsida > Poales > Poaceae > Zea > Zea mays. Next base: position 133,068,182 of record NC_050105.1, on the reverse strand, counting down.
CCAAAAATCATCGCATCGATTAACATGAATTCTCACGGTGCTCTAATAATCGCATATCTCTAACGAATTCCACAACACACATACACATAAATTGCGAATCACACGTGTTCATATTACAACAAACAAAATATACAACTCATGAATCGAAATCGAATCAAAAAGTACTTTTATAAAATACTCAAAATAATTTGGGTCGTCATCAACCTTGGGTTCGTGCGTGTGACGGCGATGGATCGACGGGTTTTCGGCCGGGTGAAGAGGAGCAGGGCTCGACTACGGACGGCGGATGGCGAGTGCGTGGCTCCGGCGACGAACTGCGGGCTCCGGTAAACTCCGACAACGAACGGCAACGCACGACTGCACTGGCGATGAGCGAGGAGAGCTAGAGAGAGAGGCGAGTTCGGGTAGGGGAGGATGGGAGAGAGACTCAGCTGCCATTTTATAGAGAGAGGGAGGGGAGAGGGAGAGTCAGCCAGAGAGAGGGAGAGGTGGCCGGCTGTTAATGGGGCGCCGTCGGACTTCATGTACTGTCAATGCGTTGGTTACCCAAGGGAGGAATAATAGAATGAGGAAGAAACGAATGCTGTGAAGATCCTTAACGCAGTGAACGAACGGACGCGTCAACGGACATGCAGGGAGCTCGGGCGTGCTCGGACGTCGGCTGGCTGGCGCGCAGGCTGGGCGCACGGCGTGGGCGTCGGACTCGCGGCGCTGCTCGGCTGCAGGGTGGCCGGGACGCGTGGGGCCAAGGAAGCTCCTGGCGCGCGGCACTCAGAGAGAGAAGCAGAGAGAGATGAGAGGAGAGGAGAGGGAAAGAGCTAGGGGAGAGAGAGAGAGCTGAAGGGAGGCGACGGCGGCTGGCTTCTGCCAGGGACGCGCGCGGCGCGCATAGGGTTTTCGGATAATGGTTAATGGGTAAATGGGCCCTGGTGGGCCGGTTTTAGATTAGGTTTTTTTAGAAAATTCGAAATGCATTTTTAAATAGCTCAAAATTTCATAAAAAATACACCAAAACTATTTATAAATAAAATACTTGTTTTTAGACTAATAATTATTATATTATTTAATTATTATATTAATTACTAGGTTTTTCTTTAAAAAGGATTGATAATAAACATCCGATAAACAATCAAGCGCATACAAAGAAAATGATCAAAATGCAAATAAATAATTAAAAAAATATTATTACCATATTTTACTAATTTTATTATTTTTAGTTGATGGGTTTTGTGGTGTTACAAACCTACCCCTCTTAAAAAGAATCTCGTCCTCGAGATTAAGAAACTTCCGAGAATAACTGGGGAAATTCTGCTCTGAGTTCATCTTCTCTTTCCCAAGTGGCCTCATCTTTCGAATGATGACTCCACTGAACCTTGCACATGTTAATGACTTTACTCCATGTAATTCTGTGAGATGTTTCCAGAATTCTGACCGGGTACTAGAATAAGTCAAATCCTCATTAACATTCAGTTCTTCCATGGGTAACTGTTCTTCTGGTACTCTTAAGCACTTCTTAAGTTGTGATACGTGAAATACGTCATGCACATCTGATAAACTATCAGGTAGCTCTAAATGATAGGCTACTTCACCTTTTCTTTCCAAAACCTTGAATGGGCCAATATAGCGAGGTGATAATTTTCCCTTAACCTTAAACCTTTTCATTCCTCTCATCGGTGAAACTTTAAGGTAGATAAAGTCTCCTACTTCAAACATCATCTCTCTTCTTCTATTATTAGCATAGCTTTTCTGTCTTGACTGTGCTGTCTTCAAATTTTCTCTGATAATCTGCACTTGCTTTTCGGCTTCTTGGAGAATTTCTGGACCGAATACTTGACTTTCTCCAGTCTGATTCCAGTAAAGCGGTGTTCTACACTTTCGTCCATAAAGTGCTTCAAATGGTGCCATTTTTAGATTTGCCTGATAACTGTTGTTATATGAAAATTCTGCATAAGGCAAACTTTTATCCCAGTTTCTACCATGCTTTAGAGCACAAGCTCTTAGCATGTCTTCCAACACTTGGTTTGTCCTTTCTGTTTGCCCATCCGTTTGCGGATGATAAGCTGAACTAAAATTTAGCTTGGTATCCATGGACTCATGTAGCCTTTTCCAAAAGCGCGAGGTAAACTGGGTTCCTCGATCTGATACGATCTTCTTCGGTACTCCATGCAGACAAACAATCCTCGACATATATAACTCTGCTAATTGGGCTCCCGAGTAAGTTGTCTTCACAGGTATAAAGTGTGCTACTTTAGTTAACCTGTCTACTATGACCCATATTGAATCATAGCCATCTAAGCTGAACTAAAATTTAGCTTGGTATCCATGGACTCATGTAGCCTTTTCCAAAAGCGCGAGGTAAACTGGGTTCCTCGATCTGATACGATCTTCTTCGGTACTCCATGCAGACAAACAATCCTCGACATATATAACTCTGCTAATTGGGCTCCCGAGTAAGTTGTCTTCACAGGTATAAAGTGTGCTACTTTAGTTAACCTGTCTACTATGACCCATATTGAATCATAGCCATCTCGAGTACGGGGTAGTCCAACTATGAAATCCATACTGATTTCTTCCCATTTCCATTCAGGTACCTTGAGAGGTTGTAGCAATCCTGCTGGTCTTTGGTGTTCGGCTTTAACTCGCTGACACACGTCACATAATGCAACATGTGTAGCAACATCTCTTTTCAAACCGTACCACCAATACTTTTCCTTAAGATCCTGGTACATCTTTGTACTTCCAGGGTGAATAGAGTAAGCTGAATCATGAGCTTCTCTCAAAATAAGTTGGCGCAAGTGCTCAATTTCGGGTACACAGATTCTCTTCTTAAACCATACCGTGCCTTGTTCATCTTCCGTGAAATCTAGGGCTTTACCCAAACCAATGAAAGCTTTAATTTCCTTAATCTTCTCATCGGACTCTTGTCCTTTACGAATCTCTTATTCCAAAGTAGATTCAACTTCCATAACTATTGCTTCTACATTATTGAGCATACCAAGGTTGAGTTGTTCCATTTCCCAACACAATTCTTGTGACATCAAATGAGTAGTGATGTTGTTCACTTGACCCTTAAGGCTCAAAGCATCAGCTACTACATTTGCTTTTCCAGGGTGATATTGTATTTCCAAATCGTAGTCCTTAATCAACTCAAGCCATCTTCTCTGTCTTAGGTTGAGTTCTTTCTGAGTGAATATATATTTCAAGCTTTTGTGATCCGTGAAGATTCTGCACTTGTTTCCAATCATATAGTGCCTCCAAATCTTCAAAGCATGCACTACGGCAGCTAGTTCCAAATCGTGCGTAGGATAATTCTTCTCATGTTTCCTCAACTGTCTTGAGGCATAAGCTATCACTTTTCCTTCTTGCATTAGCACACATCCAAGTCCAAGGTGTGATGCATCGCAATACACATCAAATCCCTTGTGGATGTCTGGCATTACCAATATTGGTGCAGTGGTTAACCTCTTCTTGAGTTCTTCAAAACAATTCTGGCAAGCTTCATCCCACTTGAACTCTTTACCTTTCTCCAGTAGAGAGGTAAAGGTTTCACTAACTTGGAAAAACCTTCAATAAATCTTCTATAGTATCCTGCCAATCCAAGAAAACTTCTGATCTTGGACGCATCCTTTGGTTGCTTCCAATCCAGTATCTCACTTATCTTTCCTGGGTCCACTTTAATTCCACCATCGGTAACGATATGCCCTAAGAAAGCAACTTCCTTAAGCCAAAAATCACACTTCGAGAACTTTGCGTACAGTTGGTTGTCACGAAGCTTTTGTAGGACTAGCCTTAGATGATCTTCATGTGTTTCTTCATTCGGAGAGTATATCAGTATGTCGTCAATGAATACGACCACAAACTAATCCAGATATTCCATGAAAACTTTATTCATCAAGTTCATAAAGTATGCTGGTGCATTAGTCAGTCCGAACGACATGACCAAAAATTCATATAATCCATATCTTGTCGTGAAGGCTGTCTTCGGTACATCTTCTGCTCGAATCTTTAACTGATGATATCCCGATCTCAGATCTATCTTCGAGAATATCTTAGCTCCTTTCATTTGATCGAATAAATCTTCAATCCGAGGTAATGGGTATTTATTTTTGATAGTTACTTCGTTCAAACTTCTACTCTTGTGCCTCTTTGTGATCTATATTGTAAGGGTGAGAGGCTCCAACTTGTGGAGATTCCTCGCAAACGGGAGAAGAACACTAAACAAAAAGACCGTGGTATTCAAGATGATCATTGGATCACTTGAAAAAGGGTTGAGAGCAACCCTCGTCCTTTGGGACGCCACAACGTGGAAGTAGGCAAGTGTTATACTTGGCCGAACCATGGGATAAAATATTGTGTCTCTTGTGCTGCTTTTCTCTGAGATTGTTTTATTCGCAAGAGCTCGCTTCATAGCAACTTGGTTAACTCGCACTAACAATTTTGTAATCAAGTTTGTGGCTATTTAGTGTTTGGTTTTACAGGATCACCTATTCACCCCCTCTAGGTGCTCTCAACCTGTATTAAAATTGATCACTTAATTATTTCTGTACCGAACACATGAAACCTTCGGAAAATCATAACTTAAAATTCGTAACTTCGAATTTAGTGATTCTTGTCCCTACAGTCTCGTTTCGATGCGTAGATTATTATTATGTATTCTGTATTCATGCTTGGTGTGATGTTAATTTATCCCTTGTACCATGTTTGTTTGTATTGTGGCCAGTAACGAGCTAGTGACCGAGGATCCAGGTGTTCAGCAGGTAGAAGTTGTTGAGCAGGAGCTCATTGAAGGCAAGTTATGCCCTTGACCACTTTTATTTACCCAATAATGTTCTTTATAATTATTTTATCATGCATAGGCTTAATTTTGATGGGACCCAATAGGCCACCGTAGTCTAGTTATCTTTTCACCTTGTTTACCCCTGAACTTTTGGATAGTCTTTGCTATTGCTATATATGGTTTTGGGTGTTGAGATAACTATTACACATAATCATACTTTATTATTGTTCTATTTCTGTTCATGATAAGACAATTATGTTAATTGGAACATCGAGCTTAACTTGAGAAACACGTGCCACCACAAGGGTGGAATGGGACGCCCTTGGCTGACTAACTAGGAAAGCTAGTGGAGGACTACCTTACCCGAAAGGGGCAAGGGCAGTAGGAGAGTAGGCGTGTAGGGAGGTTCTCAGGTTGATTTTGCTGCGATGGCGGTCAGACGGGGGATTCCTGCATTGCTCCTCCTAGAAACTGTAGCGGGTTTTCTGAAGCTAGTAGAACTTTGTAAAGGCCTCGTAGTGGATCCTTAGTCATTCACCTCAGCAGTGTCTAAGGGCTTTGCAAACCCAGGCTAGACGGTATACACAACTTGTGGGTAAAGGGTACCACCTCTACAGAGTGTAAAACTGGTATACTAGCCGTGCTCGCGATCATGAGCAGCTCACGACTCTCGCATGATTAATTTATGGAATTAAATTCAATTTTGTCATTTGCATCTCATTGTGGTTTTATTATTAATTTTGATCTATTATTACTCTGGTTTGGTATCTACTTACATTTAGTAACTGCTAATAAAACTTGACCAACTTATTAAAAGCAATGCTCAGCTTTAACCCTTATTTGTTAATCAGCCTTATACTTCACATGAACTCCCACCTTTGGTGAGTTTATGCACATTATTCTCCACAACTTGTTGAGCTATGATCTTTATGAGCTCACCCTTGCGATATATAAACTCCCCATAGGAGAAGAACAGGTGGTCCAGGAGAAGCCTTACAACGAAGAGTACGAGCTCATTTAGGTGGCGTCTCTCAGTCGGCTTTATGGGATTGATATTTAATTCTCTTTATTATTATCATTTATTTTTTGCAAGACTTCCGCTATGAAATAATGATACTTGTGACATTTATCTCTATATACTTCGTCGTTATATGTGATGTTCTTTTTTTAGCGTACATATGTCAGTTAAATCCGGATGTGACATTTTGTTTGGGCTCCAGTGCAGGCCGGTAGTTGCAAAGAATGGGCTGGGCTGGCTGCACTGGTCACTGGGCCGGACGGTTGGTCCAATCAAATTGTTTTTAACCTTTTTTGGATTGGAGGTCGTTGCCGCGTCATCGGGCCTGCGGATGACCTTATCGCGTAGCGGTTGACGTGCGACGCGCTGATTGGAGGGAGCAAATCCCCTCTCGTCTGGCGCCGGCAGCGCCCACACGGCCACACGCCTCCCGCCACGACCACACGCACGCACCGCTGGCGGGACGACGGGCCAAGCAAGCAAGCACGCAGTCACGGTCGAAACCAGCGGACGACTACTAGACGAGGAGGAGGAGGAGGGAAACTGAAACTGAAAACTAGCGGCGGCCGGAGAAAGAGAGCTGCGTTGCGCCGCTGGTCTCCATCCATCGATTTGTTTTGTTGGCTTCTTCGCATGTGATTCCGCCAGTAGGAGTGTTGCTTATCTACCCCTCCTCCTCGGCTCCTCCACAACGTCCAGATCATCAGAGCCAGAGGGTAAAACGGAATAGTCTATTCCCAGTAGTGATAAACAAAACAAAGAATCTTCTCTGTCTTCGTGCGGTGTGCCTGCCATTTCCAGGCCCAGCTGTTCATTCTCGAGGCTCCTTCTCTTGTAGTTCGTCGTCCTTGCGCAGCAGATCGAGAGGCTGAGGGGAGAGGGATCCATGGAGCTGGGAAAGCCCCTTTCGGCGCACAGATGTAGCTACACCGCTACCTACACCCACTGTTCCATAGGCTTCTCCCCTCGGGTCGTCCGTACCAGCTGGATCCGCGCGGCGGCTGAGGGCGGCGACGGCGGGGCAGACCGGCGACGGAGAGGTGCCAGCTTCGCCGCCGATGGGCCCAGGGTCGTCGAGGTCGCCGCTGCCCCGGTGGCTACTAGCGGAGGCGCCGCCGGAGCAGCCGGGAGCGCGGGGTTCGGAGCACGGGACGCGGAACTCGCCATGTGGGACAAGCTCGGGGCGGTCGTCAGGCTCAGCTATGGCATTGGTGAGGCTCAGCTATCCATGCATTCAAATTCAATCAATCCTCCCGGCTAATCTGTCGATGTCTGCACTGCACAGGGATCTACGGGGCCATGGCACTCGCCGGGAGATTCATATGCCAAATGGCCGGGATAGACTGCACGGGGGGCTTCCATCCGTCTCTCACGGCACTCGTCGAGGGTCTTGGCTATGCAGCTCCACCAATCATGGCTCTGCTCTTCATCCTCGATGTATGTACAGCGTCCTCCCATTTCCAGCTCCAGTCAGATCAGCTAGTTGATTTGCCTTTTATTATCTCTGCTTAACTCGTGCTGGTAGATAACTTTTGCATGTGGCCTGCTAATTTCTGCTTTCAGGATGAAGTTGTCAAGTATTCGCCTCACGCGCGTGCCATCCGTGATGTGGAGGATGAGGAGCTTCGCAGCTTCTTCTGTGGCATGTCACCATGGCAGGTACATCAGGTTCTAAATAGACTTAGAGATCAACATGAAACGTGGAATCACTCATCTAGTGATATTATCCTAAATTTGTCAGCTGTTATGTAGAATGGCTTGGAGCTCCTAGCTAAAACCAATATATATAAAAAAACTAATCTTTTCTTATACCTGTAGTTCATCCTCATCGTGGCTGCTAGCTCAATTGGCGAGGAGCTGTTCTACCGCGCCGCCATTCAGGTATGTGCTGCCTGTCTCCATTGTCGTTATGTAAGTTTACTCATGTAATTAGCATAGATATGTTTTCACTTCATTTGATCTGCTCATATCGTTGATGATGGTAAAAAAAACATTGAAATAATTGTAGGGAGCATTGGCCGATATTTTCCTGAGAAGCACGGAGCTAATGAAGGATGCTCGAGGGATTGCATCACTGGTATAAACACATATATGCTTTTTCAGCTGAATCGAGATGAAACTGAATTTTGCGATACACAAGACCACCTAATACATGTCTCTATGAAACTGTGCCGGCGCAATAATGCAGAGTGGTATCGTTCCTCCTCTGGTTCCATTCGCTCAGACGTTCGCGGCAGTCATCACTGCAGCCCTCACAGGAACCCTCTACTACGTCGCCACAACTCCGAAAGGTGACCCAGATGTCCTCCTGACGACGACAGTCCTGATTCGCGTGACTATGTTAATTTCTTTTGTTTTTTTTCTTATCTCCAGGCTCCAGCTAGGTAGTGTTAATCTTGAAATCTATTAAAACCCTATATATGTGAGGTGACAATGCGCTGTTCACTCAAAATTTTCAGACCCTACGTATGTGGTGACACCAGCGATGCGTTCGCGCACAGGGCGTGAGAACCTCAAGAAACTATTTGCAGGTTTGTTTGGTCATATATCTACTATAGATTCTTTTTAAATTTGTAGCCGTGGTGATGTTGCAAAGTAGTTAGATTTTTAGCCTTTGACATATGCATGCATGGATTTGCAGCTTGGTACGAGAGGAGGCAAATGAGGAAGATATACTCGCCGCTTCTGGAAGGAATCTTGGCTTTCTACCTTGGCTTCGAATGGATCCAGGTACGCATATATAGCAGGTCCAGCCCATGCATGATATCAGATTTAAGTTCATCGTCAGGTGTATATATAATTCATGCAACAAATTGACAATGTATATCTGCGTGTGGCAGACCGACAATATCCTGGCACCTATGATCACCCACGGCATATACTCCACCGTTGTTCTTGGCCATGGGCTCTGGAAGATCCACGACCACCGGAGAAGGCTACGGCAGCGGATTCAGAAGGTCAGGAGTGAAGGGAGTAGCTCTGCAGACGACACATTGTAACTGCAGCATATGTAGATCGGCGTGGTCTACTGCTGGATAGCTAGCTGCTGATTGCACGCACGTACTGGGTGATCGATCGATCTACCGATCAGTCAGAAGACCAGAGGCGTACGTCTCACAAGTTTTGATCTACTTAATTAATATCAACAAGGTAGGTATAAGATTGGGCAAAAATATATATATAATGCATGTAGTCATGTAATGTAGATACAATGTGTACATATATGGATAAATATATGCAGGCTGTAATCAATATAGGAAGTATATAGTGTACGATTGCGACATCCAAGTATGTTATAATCCTAGTATCACGTATGCATGCAAGGAATATACCAGCCACATCCTTTCTTTCTCGTCCCTCTCCCACACTTGCAATGTTACATCTATTCGGAACATCCATGCACGAGAAGGCTCGATCTATGGTCTAATAGTTCGATTTAGTTTGTGAGTCTTAGAAAGAACATATATGTTCACCCTATTTAAGCTCTTGCTGGATCCTTTCACTACTGCTATGCTAAATGGAAAGAAAAAGAGAAATCAAGGCCCTATTTGCATCATCTAAAATTAAACTATTAACGTTTAGGAGGGTTAAAACTTAGGTGGTGGTAAAAGTTTAGTCCGGTGTTGTTTGAATACAATGATTACAAGTGAAAAACTTTCCAAGACAAAGACTCATGTATATCCCTTAGTCCATATTAGTTCATATTTATCGACTAATAGACTAATGGATAGTTAGGCTAGAAACTAAAAAAAACAGTTTACGCTTTGAAAATCTAGGCCTAAAGTTTAGTCATGGTATCCAAATATATCCTGAACTTTGACTAGTAAATTCTTCATCATAATAACTACATGAGTCCTTTTATTGTAATAATTATTCTAGAGCTAGATCAAAGTCATGATTGTTCTCTTTAGGGCTTGTTCGGTTTAAAGGGGTTTGAGGGGGATTGGAGGGGATTTAATCCCCTCCTATTTAAATTTGTATAGAAGGGGATTTAATCCCCTCCAATCCCCCTCAATCCACCTCTAACCGAACAAGCCTTTAGAGGGTAGGAGTTCTACCCATTAGAGAACAAAGGTCATGACCAATACGACCTAGAAGCACGTAGGGGAAAGGCGGGTTCCAGCGTTGTTCGGTATCAGTTGATGACATGGCCATGCGTGTGATCGTTACCAATCGTCGCGGTGTTATTACTGGTCGGTCACGATTCGCAGTCGATACCAACCGTGTTGGACTGGAACAGTCGATACCAACCTCACCATTGGAGAATTGGTCTATACGGATGGCCTGTTGACACTTAGCACTTTCTGATTTGTTTATGTTATTTTCAATTTCAAAAAAAACCAAAAAATCAAAAAAAAAATCATGTAATCCAGCTTATAAAAAGTGTAAGAGTGTTTGAACTCATTCACACATCTCAAACTTCAAATTTCTCTACCGCCTCAAATTTCTCATCCCTCGTTTCATTCGAGTACATTATTGTTGTGATGCCTTTATCGAGTTCGGACATTGACATAACAGAAGACGAGATAATTGAGTTGTTGCATCAAACTATAGTGGATGAGACGACAAAGTTTACCTTCCAGTCTTCCACGAGGAGGCAAAGGATGCAACATCGAAGCTACATCGAGCGAGACTGTGAAGCTACCCACGATCGATTGATGCAAGACTACTTTAGTCCATCCTTCGCTTGTTGCCGTAGATTGTATATGCTGCTGGAGCGACATGAACAAGATTGGATTTGACTGTTATGTGGCTTGTAGTGAGTGCTAGTGTCAACGAGAGGTTGTTTGGCAATGGCACGGTTTGGAACTATGGATCGCCAGTGGTGCTAGTATATTATATTGGGGCAACATCTCTAATGTAATCATGCCTTCGTTTGTTTTTCCGCTATTGTTGCGGTGGTTGCTACCGGAGCGACATGGCCAAGATTGGTCGTTTAGACTATTATGTCATTTGTGGTGGCTGCTACTGTCCACTGTCGAGGAGGATGTTTGTCAATGGTTCGGTAAGGACCGACATTGGTGTTGGTATTTGGACGATGCATGGCAACATCATCTCTAATATATTCGTTCAAAGGTACTCCCTCTATTTTTTTACTTGTCACCGGTTGTACAAGCTAAAAGCATTGGAAATATTTGACGTGGCTACTTCAAAGTGAAACAATGATCGGCACCTTAGTAATAATTTTAGCCAGACTGTTGATCAGACTGATTGGTCGAAACTCACTGAACTCTGTAGCTCCCTCTTTCTTTGGAAGTAGAACAACGTGCGCCTCATTTGCGAGATGTAACTTTGAGGTTTTATGATTATGGAAATCTTGTAATGCCTTAATCAAGTCGACCTTGATAATTTCCCAATAGTTTTTGTAGAAGATCCCAATGAAGCCATCAGGGCCTGGGGAGCGGCTCGCTAGTAAAGCCTTAATTAAGTCAGTGATCTCTTGGTCAGTGAATGGGGCTTCCAAATGTGATAGGTCATAGGGTATGTAGTCGAGGGTTGACCAGTTAAAAGCCATGGTCCTAACAGAGCTCTCCCCCAGAACATGCTGGAAATGTGAGAATGCCGCCTCTTCTTTTTCTTTCTGAGTGAATGCCATTCCTAAGCTAGTATTGATGTTCCTGATATAATTTTTTTTACGTCTGACCGTAGCATGTGTTTGGAAGAAAGAGGTGTTTGTGTCCCCTTGGCGAATCCACGAGAGTCTAGAATGTTGCTTGGCCCTGGCTTTTTGGATGGTGCTAATCCAAGGGCTTTTTCTTTAAGATAGTGGCGGAACTCCAGTTCCTCCCCTGAGAGTTGTTTGTCTTCTTGTGCCCGCTCAAGATGTAGCAGAGTTACTTGCACCATTGCCAACTGCAGCGGGATGTTACCTATATTTTGCCTCCGCCAAATCTTAAGTGCCTTAGCCATCCGACGCATTTTGACATGGAAACGTAGAATGGCATCGTCTGAATGAACTGGTTGGTCCCAAGTGCTTCGCACTATTTCCTTGAAGCCGGGCATGGAGGTCCAATAAGATTCAAAACAAAAACCCTTGTAGAAATCCAAGGTAACATCCCCCTGTAGGAGCAAAGGGGCATGATCTAAAGTCATGGACGCCAAAGCCTGGAGATCGGAATTGGGGAAAAGGTCATGCCATTCTGTAGAGCAGAATACATGGTCGATGCGAGACATAGTAGGCGTGTCCTGTTCATTTGACCAAGTGTATCGACGACCCCTCATTGCTAGTTCCACTAATTGCAAGCCATCTATTACTCGTTTGAAACGGTTCATCATTTGAATATTAACTCTTGTGTTGTTTTTGTCGCTCATACGGTAAATCAAATTGAAGTCACCTAGAAGGAGCCATTTCGGGTGTACGATATGTTTAAGATGGGTGATCTCATCGAGAAAGAGAATCTTGTCCTAATCCAAATGTGGGCCATAGACCCTTGTAATGGACCAATCTGTGCCATCAGCCAGTAATGTAATAGTAGCAGAGACTGTGTGATCAGTGGTATGGGGGAGTGGAGTTGGAAAAAACGATCATGGGTTGCCAGCAAAATGCCCCCAGAGGTCCCAGTGGCTGGTAGCGCCACTGCCTGGGCAACAAGACTCGGCCCCAAAATTTGACAAAGCAGTGTAGTAGTCCAATTAGCGATCTTAGTTTCTTGCAGACAAACAATTGTTGCACCAGATGAGAAAATCATATTGCATACACTAGCCCGCTTGGCAGCATCATTTAGACCTCTCACATTCCAGCATAGCACGTTACAATTTGATTGTGACATTAAAATCGTTGCAACATCAACAAGGCCAAATAGACTGACCCAATTCCCATGAGGCTGGCCTCAGAAGACCAAGTACAAAGCCAGGGACAGAAACAAGACAACAAGGGTGGGAGAAACTGATTTTGCTCCCCCATAGCAGACACCTTACTACATTCCACACACTTGTAGGAAGGCCTGATTTTTGAACCACCAAAAGAAAACAGACCCCGACACACTACCATTGTCAACACTCCAGCAAACGGTAACATGGATAAAAACAGGATGACGACCCTAAAGAGCCAGCTCCACCATTAGACCAGCGTAGTTGGGCATGCCAGAACAGTCGACACGACTTTGGTGCCCCTGACCTTCTTCAACTGCTTCCCATTTTCCAACAAGGTCGATGGCCTCAATCTTTCCTTTGGACAGTGGTTGATCAAAATGATGCACAAGCTGTTGGACCAAATCATTATGTGAGTCAACAACGTTAGGGGCCAAATCTTTTAACTTATGAGCAAGCAGTTCTTGGGCAATCTAAATCGCCCCTTTATCGTCTCATCTTTTTGCTTTGTTTGCTAGTCGTGTACTATGGCGTGTTATAGCGTAGGCAAATGTTTTATTTGGCATTTGTGTGGAGGTGGAAGGTCCAAAAAATGGAATTGTTTTTGTCAACTGATCTTGGAGGGGTGTGGTTGGTTCTGAGACTAATCCCAAAATATGCAAAGGACTGTACCCATTTGTTTCATGTACATGAGGTTGTGGTAAGGCTGGTTCAACAACAATATCAGAGGGTATATGGTTCAAGCTGTCTGTAGGGATATGATGGGGAGCAGAGTGATTGCTTTCTTGAGAAAACAGGTTCAGACCAGTTCTATAAGGGTTTGTGTGAGGTTTGTGCAATCAGGGGAGGGGAAACTGGTCTTGTTATCGAAATGATGAAATCCACTAGGCATGGAGAAGGTTGTACCTCAGAAGGAAGCAGAGATGGTTCAGGAGCAGCAGTGTTGGTCCTCTTGTCAGAGCCATCCACTTCCATCATGGTTGGAGGGGACGCCGCGCTCCCCTCCCGAGCCACAGAATTATACAGTTCCCAACTCATCACCGAAGAGTTGTTGGCTGACCGTCTGGCCCCAATGCTTGATAAGCTCGTATCCACCTCACAAAATGCTTTCATAAAGAAACGCTGCATTCATGACAATTTCCTTTACGTGCAAAAATGTTATTCGTAGTCTCCACAAGAACAAAAAGGCAGCTCTTTTTATTAAATTAGATATATCGAAAGCTTTTGACTCTTTGAGCTGGCCTTACCTTCTAGATGTCTTGAAGGCCATGGGTTTTGGCCAAAAGTGGAGGGATTGGGTTGCGGCCATCTTGGCTACATCATCGTCTAGAGTTCTAGTCAACGGTCGTCCAAGCAATAAGTTTAAACATGCTCAGGGGCTGCGGCAAGGTGATCCGCTTTCGCCTATGTTATTCATCTTGTCCATTGATCCCCTTCAAAAAAATGATTGAGCAAGCAGCAAGATAGGTTTTTAAGGCCGGTGCTACCCAAATCAGCTCGTTTGCGTTGCTCGCTTTATGCTGATGATGCTGGAATTTTCGCCAATCCAGACCATATGGAGCTGCAAAATTTACGACAACTCTTCTCAATTTTCACTAATTGCTCAGGCCTCAAGTTTAACCTAGCAAAAACGGAAATCTTTCCAAATCGTTGTCAATCTGCCACGGTCAGCTCGCTCATTCATCTTTTTCCCGGGAGGATCTCGACCTTCCCTGTAAAATACTTGGGTCTACCTTTACACACTAGAAAACTTTGACGAATTGAGGTGCAGCCTCTAATTGATAAGATTGGTGCTAGACTAGCCGGTTGGAAGGGCAAGCTCCTATCAAAAGCTGGTAGAGAAACCCTAGTAAAGATTGTTCTATCATCTCAACCTATCTACCACTTAACAGTGTTCCCACCGCAAAAATGGGTCATTCAGAGGATTGATCGTATCCGGCGAAGTTTTCTTTGGAAGGGTGATGGCCCAGAAAATTCGAGTGGTGGTCATTGTTTAATCAAATGGCAAGTCACAACGAGGCCCAAGTCTCTGGGAGGCCTTGGAATCTTAGATTTAGAACGCTTCGCACGAGCACTACGTTTGCGTTGGATGTGGTATAGCTGGAAAAATGAGGACAGAGCCTGGGTGGTTCTGGACATTCCCTGTGATAAAACTGATCAGGACTTATTTCACGCCTCTACGGTGGTCACAGTGGGCAATGGCAATAAGGCATTGTTTTGGAAATCCAGTTGGATCTCTGGGAGGGCACCTCGTCACATTGCACCATCTCTTTTCAAAAAAATGAGACATAAGAATATCACGGTCAATAGGGGACTAGAGGAAAATAGATGGATATCCAATATCTGGCCGATTCAGGAAGGTACTGAAATTCAAGAATTGATGGCACTTTAGGAAGCCATCAATGACGTTGAAAGAGACGTTGCAAATGAAGATCAAATCTTATGGCGCTAGACTGCCAATGGCGAATACTCTACCCGTAGCGCCTACCAAGCTCAGTTTAATGGAAGCATGTCTAGAATTAAAATTGAAGCAGTATGGAAGGCAAAAGCCGAGCCTAAATGTCGTTTTTTCGCGTGGACACTCCTACATGAAAAGATCCTCACAGCTAACAATTTGCAGAAGAGGGGATGGGATCACAACCCTATTTGTCCTCTTTGTCACATAGATCCAGAAACTCTGAGTCACCTGTGCAAAGATTGTAGTCAAAAAGCATTTGGCGGACTTTGTTACATTGGACCAATCTCAACTCTTTAGCAAACATAAACCAAGATGGCCAGATACATACTTGGTGGAGAAGATGTAGACTCAGAATTGATAAACCAAGACGAAGGTTATTTGACGGTGAAAGCACCTAGAGGGGGGGGGTGAATAGGTGATCCTGTCAAATTTCAAAACTTAAGCCACAAAAACTTGTTAAGTGTTAGCACAAGTATGGCCAAGTGGCTAGAGAGGAGTCAAAACACAATAACCACAAGAGATCAATCACAGAGATGACACGGTGGTTATCCCGTGGTTCGGCCAAGTACAAAAACTTGCCTACTCCACGTTGTGGCGTCCCAATGGACGAGAGTTGCACTCAACTCCTCTCAAGTGATCCAATGATCAACTTGAATACCATGGTGTTCTTGCTTTTCTTTTCTCAATCCCGATTGCGAGGAATCTCCACAACTTGGAGTCTCTCGCCCTTACAATTGAATTTCACAAAGAAGCACGGAGTAAGGGAGGGAAGCAACACACACAAATTCACAGCAAAATGCGCACACACACGGCCAAGAAACGAGCTCAAGAGACTATCTCAAAGTTCACACTAGAACGAGCTCGAATCACTGAGAATGACAAACGAATGCGCAAAGACTGAGTGTGGATGATCAAGAATGCTCTAAGGTTGCTTGGTGATCTCCTCCATGCGCCTAGGGGTCCCTTTTATAGCTCCAAGGCAGCTAGGAGCCGTTGAGAGCAATTCCAGAAGGCCAAACTTGCCTTCTGTCGTCGGGTGCACCGGACAGTCCGGTGCACACCGGACACTGTCCGGTGCCCGATTTCCTTCCTTAAACAGCGCAGTCGACCGTTGCAGATGCGGGAGCCGTTGGCGCACCGGACATGTCCGGTGCACACCGGACAGTCCGGTGCCCCTTCCCGACCGTTGGCTCGGCCACGTGTCCCGCGCAGATCGCGCGGCCGACCGTTGGCCCAGTCGACCGTTGGCTCACCGGACAGTCCGGTGCACACCGGACAGTCCGGTGAATTTTAGCCGTACGCCGTCGGCGAATTCCCGAGAGCGGCCTGTTCGGCCGAGGCAGCCTGGCGGCCTGGCGCACCGGACACTGTCCGGTGCACCACCGGACAGTCCGGTGCCCCAGACCGAAACAGCCCCCTTTTTCTTTTTCTTTTTCTTCCTGTTTCCAATACTTAGACAAGTATATTAGTACACAAAACCAATGTACTAAGACTTAGAAACATACCTTTGCTCTTGATTTGCACTTTGTTCATCCATTGCATGAATTCACATTTTAAGCACTTGAGTTGGCACTCAATCACCAAAATACTTAGAAATGGCCCAAGGGCACATTTCCCTTTCAATCTCCCCCTTTTTGGTGATTTATGCCAACACAACATAAAGCAACTAGAACAAGTGCAAAACCACTTCAAATAACACTTAAATTTATTTTGATTCATGTTTGGCATATATGGATCATCCTTTGCCACCACTTGGTTTGTTTTTGAAATCAAACTCAAATCTCTATCTCTAAGTCAAACACACATGTTAAAGCATATAGAGAGTTATTCCAAAAGAGATTGATCAAAGTATTTCAGAAACTCCCCCTATTTCCCATAATCACCACAAGAAGCCAACTTTTGACAAGAGACACAATAAAAGAATTTTGTTAAAACAAAAAGCTCTATTCTACTATTTTCAAAATCTCTCAAGTGGTAGCTGATCCATTTATTTCTTTGGCTCAAGTGGCAGCTGATCCATTTATTTCTTTGGCCTTTATTTTCTCCCCCTTTGGCATCAAGCACCAAAACGGGATCAATCTTGGCCCTTTAACCCCATTGCCTCACCAAAATCTTCAATAAGAGTACAAAGAGGCAATAAGAGTCTAAAGATGAACTTGGAATAAGTTACCCTCTCATCGGAGTGCAGTGGAAGTCTTTCATGGTCCAAGTCCACCTTTTCCCTTTCAATTCACCTTCGAGACTAAATCAAGCAAACTCAAGCAAATGGTTAGTCTCAAAGGGTCAAGTTGTAACACATCTCCCCCTAAACATGTGCATCACTTTGCAACGGACTTGTGAGGTCCAGGGAGTGTTTGTACAACTTGAGCACCATAATAAGCAACAAAATGCAGAATGAACCTGATTAAAGGCATAAACACATGTATGCTATAATTCAATCCAAGTTCCGCGAATCTAAGACATTTAGCTCACTACGCAGCCTGCAAAAGGTCTTCTCATCTAGAGGCTTGGTAAA
The DNA here is from genome assembly GCF_902167145.1 of Zea mays. Taxonomy (NCBI): domain Eukaryota; kingdom Viridiplantae; phylum Streptophyta; class Magnoliopsida; order Poales; family Poaceae; genus Zea; species Zea mays. Next base: position 133,050,604 of record NC_050105.1, on the reverse strand, counting down.
GATATCGGCTAGCTGGTTCTCGGTGCTAACATGAAATACTTCGATATCCCCCTTTTGCTGGTGGTCTCTCAAAAAGTGATGCCGGATGTCTATGTGCTTTGTGCGGCTGTGCTCAACAGGATTTTCCGCCATGCGGATAGCACTCTCATTGTCACATAGGAGTGGGACTTTGCTCAGATTGTAGCCAAAGTCCCGGAGGGTTTGCCTCATCCAAAGTAGTTGCGCGCAACACTGACCTGCGGCAACGTACTCGGCCTCAGCGGTGGATAGGGCAACGGAGGTTTGTTTCTTAGAGTTCCATGACACCAGGGACCTTCCTAAGAATTGGCACGTCCCTGATGTACTCTTCCTATCGACCTTACATCCAGCATAGTCAGAATCTGAGTATCCAACTAAGTCAAAGGTAGACCCCTTTGGATACCAGAGTCCGAAGCAAGGCGTAGCAACCAAATATCTAAGAATTCGCTTCACCGCCACTAAGTGACACTCCTTAGGATCGGATTGAAATCTAGCACACATGCATACGCTAAGCATAATATCCGGTCTACTAGCACATAAGTAAAGCAAAGAACCTATCATTGACCGGTATGCTTTTTGATCAACGGACTTACCTCCTTTGTTGAGGTCGGTGTGTCCGTCGGTCCCCATCGGAGTCTTTGCGGGCTTGGCGTCCTTCATCCCAAACCGCTTTAGCAGATCTTGCGTGTACTTCGTTTGGGAGATGAAGGTGTCGTCCTTGAGTTGCTTCACTTGGAACCCAAGGAAGTAGTTCAACTCGCCCATCATCGACATCTCGAATTTCTGTGTCATCACCCTGCTAAACTCTTCACAAGACTTTTGGTTAGTAGAACCAAATATTATGTCATCGACATAAATTTGGCACACAAACAAATCACCATCACATGTCTTAGTAAAAAGAGTTGGATCGGCTTTCCCAACCTTGAAAGCATTAGCAATTAGAAAGTCTCTAAGGCATTCATACCATGCTCTTGGGGCTTGCTTAAGTCCATAGAGCGCCTTAGAGAGCTTACACACGTGGTTGGGGTACCGTTCATCCTCGAAGCCAGGGGGTTGCTCCACGTACACCTCCTCCTTGATCGGCCCGTTGAGGAAAGCGCTCTTCACATCCATTTGGAACAGCCTGAAAGAATGGTGAGCGGCATATGCTAGCAGGATACGAATAGACTCTAGCCTAGCCACAGGAGCAAAAGTCTCCTCGAAATCCAAACCTGCGACTTGGGCATAACCTTTTGCCACAAGTCGAGCCTTGTTTCTTGTCACCACCCCATGTTCGTCCTGTTTGTTGCGGAACACCCACTTGGTTCCCACAACATTTTGCTTCGGACGAGGCACCAGCGTCCAAACTTCATTTCTCTTAAAGTTGTTGAGCTCCTCCTGCATGGCCAACACCCAGTCCGGATCTAGCAAGGCCTCCTCTACCCTGAAAGGCTCAATAGAAGAGACAAAGGAGTAATGCTCACAAAAATTAACTAATCGAGATCGAGTAGTTACTCCCTTGCTAATGTCACCCAGAATTTGGTCGACGGGATGATCCCTTTGAATCATCGCTCGAACTTGGGTTGGAGGTGCTGGTTGCGCATCTTCCTCCATCACACGATCATCTTGTGCTCCCCCTTGATCACACGCCTCCTGTTGATGAACCTGTTCATCGTCTTGAGTTGGTAGCATCATAGTTGAGGAAGATGGTTGATCTCGTTCATCTTGTTCCTGTGGCCGCACTTCTCCAATCGCCATGGTTCGTATAGCGGCCGTCGGAACATCTTCTTCATCTACATCATCACAATCAACAACTTGCTCTCTTGGAGAGCCATTAGTCTCATCAAATACTACGTCGCTAGAGACTTCAACCAAGCCCGATGATTTGTTGAAGACTCTATACGCCTTTGTATTTGAGTCATAACCTAACAAAAACCCTTCTACAGCTTTGGGAGCAAATTTTGAATTTCTACCCTTCTTCACTAGAATGTAGCACTTGCTCCCAAATACACGAAAGTATGATACATTGGGTTTGTTACCGGTTAGAAGCTCATATGACGTCTTCTTGAGGAGGCGATGAAGGTAGACCCTGTTGATGGCGTGGCAAGCCGTGTTCACGGCTTCCGACCAAAAACGCTCGGGGGTCTTGAACTCTCCAAGCATAGTCCTCGCCATGTCGATTAGCGTCCTGTTCTTCCTCTCTACCACACCATTTTGCTGTGGTGTGTAGGGAGCGGAGAACTCGTGCTTGATCCCTTCCTCCTCAAGGAACTCCTCCACTTGAAGGTTCTTGAACTCGGACCCGTTGTCGCTCCTTATCTTCTTCACTTTGAGCTCAAACTCATTTTGAGCTCTCTTGAGGAAGCGCTTGAGGGTCCCTTGGGTTTCAGACTTATCCTGCACAAAGAATACCCAAGTGAAGCGGGAAAAGTCATCAACAATAACTAAACCATACTTACTCCCTCCTATGCTCAGATAGGCGACGGGTCCGAAGAGGTCCATATGCAGCAGCTCCAGGGGTCTTGAAGTGGTCATCACATTCTTGCTGTGATGCGCTCCTCCTACTTGTTTACCTGCTTGACAGGCTGCACAAGGTCTATCTTTTTCGAAATGCACGTTAGTCAAACCTATCACGTGTTCTCCCTTTAGTAGCTTGTGAAGGTTCTTCATCCCTACATGTGCTAAGCGGCGATGCCACAGCCAGCCCATGCTAGTCTTAGCTATTAAGCATGCATCTAGACCGGCCTCTTCTTTTGCAAAATCAACTAAATAAAGTTTGCCGTCTAATACACCCTTAAAAGCTAGTGAGCCATCACTTCTTCTAAAGACAGACACATCTATATTTGTAAAAAGACAATTATATCCCATATTGCATAATTGACTCACAGATAATAAATTATATCCCAAAGACTCAACTAAAAACACATTAGAAATTGAGTGCTCATTAGAAATTGCAATTTTACCTAACCCTTTTACCTTGCCTTGATTCCCATCACCGAATATGATTGAATCTTGGGAATCCTTATTCTTGACGTAGGAGGTGAACATCTTCTTCTCCCCCGTCATATGGTTTGTGCATCCGCTGTCGATAATCCAGCTTGAACCCCCGAATGCATAAACCTGCAAGGCAAATTTAGGCTTGGGTCTTAGGTACCCAACTCATGTTGGGTCCTACAAGGTTAGTGCAAATATCCTTAGGGACCCAAATGCAAGTTTTGTCTCCCTTGCATTTTGCCCCTAACTTCCTAGCAACTATTTTCTTATCCTTTCTACAAATAGCAAAGGAAGCATTTAAAGCACAATAAATTGTAGAAGGTTCATTCACTACTTTCCTAGGAGCATGAATAACATTCTTTCTAGGCACATGATGAATAGCATTTCTCCTAGACATATTTTTACCATGCATAACATGAGAACTAGAAGCAGTCATAGCATAAGAGTCATAAGCATGTGAATCAAAAACATCATTACTTCTAAAAGCATTTCTAGAGTATCTCCTATCATAGTACATGAAAGCATGATTCTTCTTAACACTATTAGCCATAGGAGCCTTCCCTTTCTCCTTGGTGGAGATAGGAGTCTTATGGCTTGTTAAGTTCTTGGCTTCCCTCTTGAAGCCAAGCCCATCCTTAATTGAGGGGTGTCTACCAATAGTGTAGGCATCCCTTGCAAATTTTAGTTTTTCAAATTCACTCTTGCTAGTCTTAAGTTGGGCATTAAGACTAGCTAATTCATCATTCAATTTTGAAATGGAAACTAAGTGTTCACTACAAGCATTAATATCAACATCCTTACACCTAGTGCAAATTTCAACATGTTCAACACAAGAGTTGGATTTTTGTGCTTCTACTAGTTTAGCATTTAAGTCATCATTAATGCTCTTTAATTTAGAAATTGAATCATGGCATGTAGACAATTCACAAGCAAGCATTTCATTTCTCTTAATTTCTAATGCAAGGGATTTTTGAGCCTCTACAAACTTATCATGTTCTTCGTACAAGAGATCCTCTTGCTTTTCTAGTAGCCTATTCTTATCATTTAAAGCATCAATCAATTCATTAATTTTGTCAATCTTAGATCTATCTAATCCTTTAAATAAGCATGAATAGTCTATTTCATCATCACTAGACTCATCCTCACTAGAAGAAGCATAAGTAGAGTTTCGAGTACTTACTTTCTTCTCCTTAGCCATGAGGCACGTGTGATGCTCGTTGGGGAAGAGGGATGACTTGTTGAAGGCGGTGGCGGCGAGTCCTTCGTTGTCGGAGTCGGACGAGGAGCAATCCGAATCCCACTCCTTTCCAATATGAGCCTCGCCCTTTGCCTTCTTGTAATTCTTCTTCTTTTCCCATTTTCCACTCTTCTTTTCCTGGTCACTATCATTATCGGGACAATTAGCGATAAAGTGACCAATCTTACCACACTTGAAGCATGAGCGCTTCCCCTTCGTCTTGGTCTTGTTGGGATGCTCCTTGCGACCCCTTAACGCCGTCTTGAAGCGCTTAATGATGAGAGCCATTTCTTCATCATTAAGCCCGGCCGCCTCAATTTGCGCCACCTTGCTTGGTAGTGCCTCCTTGCTTCTCGATGCCTTGAGAGCAATGGGTTGAGGCTCGTGGATTGGACCGTTCAACGCGTCATCGACGTACCTCGCCTCCTTGATCATCATCCGCCCGCTTACGAATTTTCCAAGAATTTCTTCGGGCGACATTTTGGTGTACCTGAGATTCTCATGAATATTATTCACCAAATGAGGATCAAGAACGGTAAAGGACCTTAGCATTAGGCGGACGACGTCATGGTCCGTCCATCGCGTGCTTCCATAGCTTCTTATTTTGTTGACAAGGGTCTTGAGCCGGTTGTATGTTTGGGTTGGCTCCTCTCCCCTTATCATAGCGAATCTCCCAAGTTCGCCTTCCACCAACTCCATCTTGGTGAGCATGGTGACGTCGTTGCCCTCGTGAGAGATTTTGAGGGTGTCCCATATCTGCTTGGCATTGTCCAAGCCGCTCACCTTATTGTATTCTTCCCTGCACAAAGATGCTAAGAGAACAGTAGTAGCTTGTGCATTTCTATGGATTTGTTCATTTATAAGCATAGGGCTATCCGAGCTATCAAATTTCATCCCATTTTCTACAATCTCCCATATGCTTGGATGGAGAGAGAATAAGTGACTACGCATTTTGTGACTCCAAAATCCGTAGTCCTCCCCATCGAAGTGTGGAGGTTTGCCAAGAGGAATGGAAAGCAAATGCGAATTCGAATTATTTGGAATACGAGAGTAATCAAATGAAAAGTTCGAATTGACCGTCTTCATGTAGTCGTTGTCGTCGTCCTTTTGGGAAGAAGAGGATTCGTCGCTGTCGTAGTAGACGATCTCCTTGATGCGCCTTGTCTTCTTCTTCTTCCCATCTTTACGTCTGTGGCCCGAGCCAGAGTCGTTGGATTTATCATCTTTTGGCTCGTTGACGAAGGACTCCTTTTCCTTGTCGTTGATCACGATTCCCTTCCCCTTAGGATCCATCTCTTCAGGCGGTTAGTCCCTGTCTTGAAGAGAACGGCTCTGATACCAATTGAAAGCACCTAGAGGGGGGGTGAATAGGTGATCCTGTCAAATTTCAAAACTTAAGCCACAAAAACTTGTTAAGTGTTAGCACAAGTATGGCCAAGTGGCTAGAGAGGAGTCAAAACACAATAACCACAAGAGATCAATCACAGAGATGACACAGTGGTTATCCCGTGGTTCGGCCAAGTACAAAAACTTGCCTACTCCACGTTGTGGCGTCCCAATGGACGAGAGTTGCACTCAACTCCTCTCAAGTGATCCAATGATCAACTTGAATACCACGGTGTTCTTGCTTTTCTTTTCTCAATCCCGATTGCGAGGAATCTCCACAACTTGGAGTCTCTCGCCCTTACAATTGAATTTCACAAAGAAGCACGGAGTAAGGGAGGGAAGCAACACACACAAATTCACAGCAAAATGCGCACACACACGGCCAAGAAACGAGATCAAGAGACTATCTCAAAGTTCACACTAGAACGAGCTCGAATCACTGAGAATGACAAACGAATGCGCAAAGACTGAGTGTGGATGATCAAGAATGCTCTAAGGTTGCTTGGTGATCTCCTCCATGCGCCTAGGGGTCCCTTTTATAGCCCCAAGGCAGCTAGGAGCCGTTGAGAGCAATTCCAGAAGGCCAAACTTGCCTTCTGTCGTCGGGTGCACCGGACAGTCCGGTGCACACCGGACACTGTCCGGTGCCCGATTTCCTTCCTTAAACAGCGCAGTCGACCGTTGCAGATGCGGGAGCCGTTGGCGCACCGGACATGTCCGGTGCACACCGGACAGTCCGGTGCCCCTTCCCGACCGTTGGCTCGGCCACGTGTCCCGCGCAGATCGCGCGGCCGACCGTTGGCTCACCGGACAGTCCGGTGCACACCGGACAGTCCGGTGCACACCGGACAGTCCGGTGAATTTTAGCCGTACGCCGTCGGCGAATTCCCGAGAGCGGCCTGTTTGGCCGAGGCAGCCTGGCGCACCGGACACTGTCCGGTGCACCACCGGACAGTCCGGTGCCCCAGACCGAAACAGCCCCCTTTTTCTTTTTCTTTTTCTTCCTGTTTCCAATACTTAGACAAGTATATTAGTACACAAAACCAATGTACTAAGACTTAGAAACATACCTTTGCTCTTGATTTGCACTTTGTTCATCCATTGCATGAATTCACATTTTAAGCACTTGAGTTGGCACTCAATCACCAAAATACTTAGAAATGGCCCAAGGGCACATTTCCCTTTCAGACGGGCTAGTGGTCTATTTTTGGTGGAATATATAGAAAGAAAGAAATAGGAGAATTTTTCAAAATTCCGGGAATGATCAACTTGTCGTCGCCCATCAAATCAAGGAGGATGTCTTACAATACAATGTGGCTTTCTCTATCTTTTGATCAGAGATTTCTCTAGTGGTGGTCTTTTAGGGGTTTTTGTTTTTTTCTTTCTTTCTCTCTCTTCTTCTTCTTTTTTTGTAATGGTTGTAGCTGGGACTTTGTTGGCTAGTAGTCCCTGTATTTGGTTAGTTGTACTGATCTTAGTGACAGGGAACGCGGAACGACGCCGTGTACCGCGTTTCGGGAACTTCGTCCCGAAACGAGGAAAGGGAACGTCACGGAACATATCAAGAAACGGTCGCGGAACGTAGCTTTTAAAGGTTAGGAACGCGTACCTTGAAGAAGTCGCGCCGCCGCGCTGGGTGATGCGTCGTCCGGTCGCCGCGCTGGGACGATGCGTCGTCCGGTGGCCGCGCTGTCGACGTCCGACCGCCGCGTTGGGAGCGACCGCGCAATGGAAGAGGAAGGGAAGCGCTAGGACCGATCGCGCGATGGAAGAGGAAGGGAAGAGGAAGGGGAAGAGGAAGGGGGAGAGGAATCGAACCGCGTGGAAGAGGAAGGGGGATCGGCCGCGCTGAAGTCTGAACCGCGTGGCCGCCCGTCGTCCGTGGAAGAGAAGTGGACTGGCCGCCCGTGGAAGAGGACCACTCTGTTCGCGCGTCGTCGGTGGAAGAGGAAGCGTAGGGTTAGGGCCGCTCGCCGCGTTGCAGTGGGGAAGAGGAATAGACTGGGACTGTCGGCCGCTCACCGCGTTGCAGTGGGGGAGAGGAAGAGGAATGGACTGGGAGTGGGAGTGGGACTGCCGGTCGCCGCCGCGTAGGAAGCTAAAGCGTTAGACTTGGACGCGTACATGCTCCACTGTTATTTAAATAGACCTCCTCACAATTCATTGATGCACAGTGCCACAACAGCCCAACTCAAAGTCTGAATACCGCAGTCGCAAACATGGTTTTCGGTTCTTCAAGCAAAAGAAAGCGTGCAGATGAAAAAGAAGATGATGATGTGCAAGTCGTCCAAGAGGTGCCTGTAGATATCCAAGATGGTGACGCAGACAACGGTGACGAAGATGGGGCTACGGCTGCGGCTACTGGTATGAGACATCCACTACTAGATGAAATTAATATTATTGGTGTTCCGAGTGGAAAAAATGTTGGTGGAACAAAGGAGTGGCAGTGTAAACATTGCAAGAAATCGTACAAAGGTAGTTTAACTAGAGTTCGTGTTCATTTGCTTGGTCCATTACCTGGTAAAAAGGCACAAATTGCACGTTGTATGTCATTGCAAAACGATCCCAACAAGAGCAAAGCTTTGCGGGAAAAGGTAAAAGAAGCTGATAGTAAAGGATATCATATGAGATCAACATCAGGGACGTCCACTCCGAATCCGTTGGCAAAATCGTTTGGAGTAGCCAAAAGGGAATCTGTCGATATGAAAATTACCAAATTTTTATGTGCCAACGGTATTCCATTCAATGTGTTGAGGAGCCCTCAATTTTCACAAATGATAATGGCAATAAAAAATGGTCCAAAAGATTATAAAGGTCCGTTGAGTGAAAAGGCAAGGACAACTCTCCTAGATGCATGCAAGAGAAGTGTGGAGATCGACTTGGCACCACTTAAAAGTACATGGTAAGTTCTTAATTTTATTGCCTTTTCATTGTATGGTTTTGTCCCAAAAACTCACTTTTAATCATGCATTAGGTTGACACAAGGTGTTTCGGTTGTGTCCGATGGATGGACGGATATTAAAAACAAGCCCCTAATCAATGTGATTGCGTCAAACAGTCGAGGTTCATGTTTCTTATATGCAGAAGATTTCTCTGGAGTTGAAAAAACAGGTGAAGCTATTGCACAATATCTCTTGAAGGCTATTGATGAAATTGGACCATGAAATGTCCTTCAAGTGGTAACGGACAATGATGCTAATTGCAAAGCAGCTGGAAAGGAAATTGAAAAAGTAAGTCACATATTTTGTCCTTCAAGTGTTTTTTATCTTGGATTTTCCCTAATCATATTTGGTTTGATTACAGGTGCATAAGCACATTTTTTAGGCCCCGTGCGTTGTTCACACGCTAAACCTTATATTCAAGGTTTTTGCTGTGAAATTTCCATGGATGCTTGACACATATAAGACTGGAAAAGCAATTGTCAAGTTTTTTCAGAATCATTGCCATTGTTTGGCAATGTTTAGAACCAACTCTCGTTTGTACCTACTTAAGGTGAAAAAACTCGATTTGCTTCACATTACATTTTGCTTCAAAGACTCATAACATGTAGAGAAGCACTTGCCACCACAGTAGTCACAAGGCAGTGGAAAGATTGGGTAAATACTTGCACTAATGACGTGAAGCACCAAGCAAGGGTCATTGTCCTAACAATAAATGATGACAGCTTTTGGATGGAGGCTGAAAATATAATTGCTATCACAGAGCCAATATACTCCGTATTAAGGTTTAGTGATGGAGAAGGTCCAAAGATGGGAGAAATCTACGAGAGAATGGATTGCATGGTTGGTGAAATAAAAGATATAATGACAAAAGATGATAACTCGCATAAAGATGATTTTGTTGAGGTTGAAAGTATTGTTATGCGCCGCTGGGAGAAGATGAATCTTCCCCTTCATTGCTTAGCATATGCCTTATGCCCAAAATTTTATCATCAACAATACCTCAACACCCCAGCTCCTGGTGGCACCATAAGGCAAGCTCCTAATACAGATAAGGAGGTTATGACTAATGTGTTTGAAGCTTTTAGTAAAATTGCAGATTCTCCAAGGGAACAACAAGTTTTGAGGGAGCAATTTAATGCTTTTATTATGAAGAAGGGAATGTTTGCGATGCCACCCGTTGAATCGGATGCATTTACCATGGAGCCGATTGAATGGTGGGTAAGTTATGGTTCTGAGACTCCAGATTTAGCTGAGGTTGCAAAAAAAAGTTTTATCTCAACCCATCAGCAGTTCATCGGCCGAGAGAATTTGGAGCACATTCAGCCATATCCATAACACCAAGCGCAATAGGATGAACACTACCACTGCAGATAAATTAGTTTTCATCCACTCCAATTTGCTACTTTTGTCAAGATCAACAGATGGCTACAAACATGGCGCACATGCTAAATGGGACATTGATCCAGAAGACTCTTCTATCTAGGCTTTGCAAGAAAGTGATTATCGTTACCGTTATATATATATATATAAGCTAAGACACTATGACTTATCATTATCGGGATCCCATCATTATCAGTTATATATACATATATTATATATTATGTATGTGTTATTGCTTGTTTTAATTACGCATCGTTCCCTGTTCCATTACAATCATTCCCTAACTCTGTTCCTAAATCATTGGGAACACGTTCCACGCATCGAATGAACGTCGATCAGCTGTATACCCATCAACGTTCCATGTTGCTTTAACAGACGTACCGCGTTCCTTGTTCCCGTTCCTCGTTCCCAACGTTCCGGGAACCTTGTCACTAAGGTACTGATTCTCCTTCTTTAAATATATTCGGCAATCCTCTTGTCGTCCTTACGGAAAAAAATTTCTTCTTTTTTTCCCCATTATCGAGCTCCTCCGTCGTGGCGTAGTATGCTCCCGTTATCGATTTTTGTTTCAGGATCTAATTTGTACTAGGGACAATTTAGTAAGTTAATGTTTACCTTAATTTTAGCTAACTGTTTCGAAGCGTCAAATATTTCTGATCGGAGGGAGTATAATTGAAAGAGAGCCAAGAAGTTAAGGTTCGACTTGTGGAATCCACAGTCGACAATTAGTTAAAAAACTGCTGCCACATCAATGCCGTGTCAAATGAAAATCGTGTCGGGTCGGAGCCATTAGGCTATTTTCACTGATGGTTTCATGCATATTTAATAGTGTGTCGCATCATATTTTTTGGTGACATGACATAACATTTAAGAGTATTAAGTTTCATGGGGATGAAACTATGTCAACTCGTTTCCAAGGTCTTGGAAACCGTGTGAAACCTCCATTAAAAGTGATTTGTTTCATATTCATATAATTTACTAACTTCTATTAGCTATTGAGTTGCGACATTTAATTGGTTTGTTAGCATATGAAATAGTGACGTGAAATATTGCATTGAGAGTCATTGTTTCATTTATAGTTTCATATCACTTATGATGATGTGTCAGCGTTGGAAAAAGTGCTATGGAACTCCCATTATGAATAGCCTTAGGCATAGTTGAAGGGGAAAGCTATTCCCTCTATCAGATTATAGGTTATTTTAGCTTTTTCTAAATACATTGTTTTTGCTATCTCTTTATCAAGAATTCAAGACCTCTCTCTCTGGATGGCCAATTTTGACAGGTCATTGGAATTGTTAGATTGTTATTGTATCTGGAGAACATGACAAGGAATCGAGTGTGCCCATCGTTGAGGTTTTCTTTAGGGCTAGGCAAGGGAATGGGCTACATGGACTAGCTGAGCTTGGCAGTCGAAAAGAGGAGAAACTCAGCTTGTTTGGTTCGCTCCCTAACTTGCCACAATTTACCCAATTTTTTTATCTAAGACCATCTTCACGAGACTAGTTAAATGACTCATCAAGTTAAAATTTACATATTTAACAGCAAAATAATATTCCAACGCTCATCAAGTTAAAATTTAGATATTTAACAGCAAAATAATATTCCAACGTACTAGTTGTCGGCGTTTCGACCCCTGGGGGGTCCCTGGACCGACGAGTAAATTGTCGTCGCGTGTCCCAGCTCAGATGGGTCGGCGAGACGGAGCACGGAGGGGGGAAAACAGGGAGACAGGCGTAAAGGGGAAACCCGCGGCCTTCGTGTTTGTCCCGCGCCCAGGTCGGGTTCGCTTGCAGTAGGGGGTTACAAGCGTCCGCGCGGGAGGGAGCGAGAGGCCTGCACGCGCCGTCTCGTCCTCTCCGCGCGGCCAACCCTTCGTACGAGTGCCCTGGGCCTTCCTTTTATAGGCGTAAGGAGAGGGCCCAGGTGTACAATAGGAGATGTAGCAGTGTGCTAACGTGTCTAGCAGAGAGGAGCTAGCGCCCTAAGTACATGCCGTCGTGGCAGCCGGAGAGGTTTTGGCACCCTGTTCGTGTGATGTCGTGGCCGTCGGAGGAGCGCTGGAGCCTTGCGGAAGGACAGCTGTCGGGGCTGTCGAGTCCTTGCTGACGTCTCCTTGCTTCCGTAAGGGGTTGAGAGCCGCCGTCGTCATGGAGCACGCGGGGCGCCATCATTATTTGTTTACCGAGGCAAGCCAGATGAGACGCCGGTCTTGTTCCCCGTAGCCAGAGCTAGCTAGGGGTAGGGTAATGATGGCCCCTCCTGTGACGTGGTCGGTCCGAGCCCTGGGTCGGGCGAGGCGGAGGCTCCTCCGAGGTCGAGGTCGAGTCTGTCTTCTGAGGTCAAGGTCGAGTCCGAGCCCCTGGGTCGGGCGAGGCGGAGACCGTCGGCCGAGGCCAGGGCTGAGTCCGAGCCGTGGGGTCGGGCGAGGCGGTGTTCGTCGTCTTTCGGGGCCGAGGCCGAGTCCGAGCCCTGGGGTCGGGCGAGGCGGAGCTTCCTATGGCGCCCGAGGCCGGACTTGGCTGCTGTCAGCCTCACTCTGTCGAGCGGCACAGCAGTCAGAGCGACACAGGCGGCGCTGTCCTCTTGTCAGGCCGGTCAGTGGAGCGGCGAAGTGACTGCGGTCACTTCGGCTCTGTCGACTGAGGGGCGCGCGTCAGGATAAGGTGTCAGGCCATCCTTGCATTAAATGCTTCTGCGATACGATCGGTTGGTGTGGCGATCTGGCCAAGGTTGCTTCTTGGCGAAGACTGGGCCTCGGGCGAGCCGAAGGTGTGTCCGTCGCTTGAGGGGGCCCTCGGGCGAGACGTGAATCCTCCGGGGTTGGCTGCCCTTGCCCGAGGCTGGGTTCGGACGAGGCGAGATCGTGTCCCTTGAGTGGACCGAGCCTTGACTTAATCGCACCCATCAGGCCTTTGCAGCTTTGTGCTGATGGGGGTTACCAGCTGAGATTAGGAGTCTTGGGGGTACCCCTAATTATGGTCCCCGACAGTAGCCCCCGAGCCTCAAAGGGAGTGTTAATACTCGCTTGGAGGCTTTTGTCGCACTTTTTTGCAAGGGGACCGGCCTTTCTCGGTTGCGTTTCGTTCCGGTGGGTGCGCGCGAGCGCACCCGTCGGGTGTAGCCCCCGAGGCCTCGGAGGAGTGGTTAGACTCCTTCGAGGTCTTAATGTGTTTCGTGATGCTTCGGCCGGTCTGGTTGTTCCCTCATGTGAACTGGTCGTAGCCCGGGTGCACAGTCGAGTCCCAAGTTCTCGGGCTGGTATGTTGACGTTGTCAACGGTTTGGCCGGAGCCGGGTTTGCGAGAGCAGCCCCCGAGCCTCCGCACAGGGCGAGAGGACGGTCAAGAACAGACTCGACTTTTTTACATACGCCCCTGCGTCGCCTTTCCGCAAGGAGGAGGGGGGAAAGCGCCATGCTGCCCTCGGAGGGCGCTGAACATGGTGTCTCCAGTGAGTTGCTAACGGGTAATCCGAGTGGACGCCCGTGCCCCATTTGTTAGGGGTCGGTTAGTGGCCCGGAGGCGCGCTCCAAAAGTACCTGCGGGTGATTTGCCGGACCCGGTCCCCTTTTGACGGGGTCCGAGGGCTCGATGCCTCCCTCTGGTGGGATTCCGTTACAAAACCGTTCCCGTTGGTCTCGGAAATGTCCTAGGGTACCTCGAGAGCGTAGCCCGAGCCTTGGTTATGTATCGAACGTACCCAGGGTCATCCCTCGCTCTACGTCTGAGGCGGCTGTCGAACCCTTCGAGGGCCAGCCTACGAACCCCTGATCAGTAGTGGGCGCGGAGCCCGAGTGGCCTGAGGCAGCCGTTGAACCCTTCCGAGGGGCCGGCCTTCGAACCTCTGACCAGTAGTGGGCGCGGAGCCCGAGCGCTCTGAGGCGGCTGTTGAACCCTTCCGAGGGGCCAGCCTTCGAACCTCTGATCAGTAGGGGGGCTCAGGGCCCGCTTCCTTCACGGAGAAGGATCCCTTTCGGGGTATCCCCTTTCCCGGTCCCTGTTGTAAGAGAGAGAAAGAGGAAAAGGAAAAGGGTACGAAATCGAATGACGTGGCACACCTTTTTGACGCGGTCATTATGGCGAAAGCGAAGCGTCGCCTGCTTCGCTTGCCAAAGGTGCCGCCTGTCCTGCCGCGGAGTTAATGTGACGGGACGAGTGGTTCGCGGGGCAGCCGTTGCGCGTGCACGAGCCGTTCGAGGAACGGAACACGGGCGCGCCGTCTTCACGCCGTGGGAGAGGGTTCTCTTGCTATCCCAGGAGGGGACGTGAGCTTGGCTGACGACTTGACTGCTGCTTCCGCCTGCCTGCCACCGCCATTACTGCTGGCCCATTTCTGGCCGTATCGACTGTCGCGCCTTCTCCCGCGGTCGATTGACCCGTGACCGATGTGCTCGGTTGGCACTGTCGGGTCATGCGCAGGGTTGCCTCGAGTCGCGATACTGGTTCCGCAGTCGAGGAGGCACGGCAGTGGCGCGAGTGGCGGTGCAGTTTCTTGTATGCAGTAACCGGCGAGCCGGTTACATGACGTGTGGGCCTGGGCCTCCATGCTAGACGCGTCGAAGTCGAAAGGGTGCACCCTCTTGGTGCGGTTGCATGCCGCCTGCATGGTGGCCCGCCCTCTCGCCCGTTGGCCTAGGTGGAAGTGGAGGAATGCTCGTAACCGCTGGGCAGTTGTGCGCACCGCGCGTGGCGGTTTGGCTTTTTTCCACCCTGGGCCAGCTTACATGACGCGTGGGACCCAGCCCCCGTGTCGTAGGGGGAGGACCTTGGAGCGTGTTGGAGAAGACTCAGCCCGCGACGGCTGAGGACGCAAGTGGGGAGAGTTGCCTTTAAAAGGAGGGTGATCCCCTTGAAAGGCAACCATGTCTTTGCGCTCCCCTCATGCATCGCGTCTTTCCACCTTCCGAGCCTCCGGATGGGGGCGCCCGCGGTTCTTCTGCCTCGTCGTTGTCGGAGGAACACAACTTCGTGGAAGTTGGTACCTTTCAGCCATCATTTGGCTTCAAGGATTTTCATCAGTCAGCCCGGCCGCCTCCCCTCGCCGGTGGTCACCCAAGACGGTGACCACCAGCTCCTGGGTGGGGAGAAGCAAGCCAGGCTACGGCCTCTGCCCCTCCCTCAGCTTCAAGGATGTTCATCATCAGTGCTGGGGAGGGGAGTGCGCCGAGTTGGGGTCGGTCTCCGCGCGGACAGCGGCCCGCCCCTTCCCTTAGTGATCGGGGGGAAGGGCGTTCGCCGTTCGTGGCGCTGGCAGCTGCCGCGTGTCCGGCTCTCCGGCCCGAGCGGCTTCGGCGCCGCTTCCGGTGCCGCCTTCCGCCGCGGTAGCCGGAAGAGGTTTCTCCGCCGACGAGATGGTCGGTGCCGCCCGTGGACTGACCTCCAACTCTACGGCCTTCTGCTCGTCCTCGCCCCTCGAGTGGGGACGTGGGCGAGGGCCTTATGGCAGCAGCATCCGCCCTGAGGTCATCGCTGCTGCTGTTCGGCCGCTCGGAGCAGAAGTCGTTGTCGCTGCTGCTCTTCGGGCGGCGGCGAGCCACCTGGAGCCTTGTCGCCCCGCGGGCCCTCCAATGTGGGGGGTTGTTCATACCTGCAGAGGCAAAACCGGAGTTCCGTTTGTAATGGCACCTTGAGTGCCGGTGTCTGTTCATTGTGGCTGTCGGGGCCTGAACATGTATGTATTTTTGGCACAGAGCCATGTTTTTTCCTCATTTCGAGCACTAGGACTCGCCTGTCGGCTAACTGAACCGCTTAACCAAGTGTGAGTCGCCTCGTGCGAAGGTGACGAGTGAGGTATCCGTATCCCGGAGGCGTAGGAGTCCCTCGGCTCGGTTGGCCTCGCTGCCCGAGGCTTCTCTTACTTAGTTAAGGGAACCCTCGGCCGCTCTTCGATGAGCCGAAGCCGGAGGCAGTGGTGTTAGCATGGACAGAGGCAGAGTTGGCTCGAAAAGAAGACTTCGTCGGCCGGAGCCTGGCCGGGCCGTCCACTGGCGGGATCGACGCCGGAGTCGAGTTGCCAAGGCCACGAGCCAGGCTGGTGTCCTCAGGGGACAACTGGCTGAGGCTTTGGGGCGGCCGGCCGAGCCGTCTGCTCGGGCCGGATTCCTGAAGGAGACCCTGGCGGTGATAGCCCGGGCGTGGCGCTGACGTCGTCCTTCGGAGTGGAGATCCTCCGACCGCGTTGCCGTCCGAGGCTCGGTCGGACTTCGCCGAAGGTGGAGTTGATGCCGAGGGTGTTGCTGCTCCCCTTCCGTCGACGTCTGAGCCTGCAGGATTGGTTCATCATGTAGTGTGTGTATGCTTTCTGCGGCCGCCGAGGCCCAAACATACTATCGTCGTGTTGTAAGGCTGCGTTTCTTTTCCTCCTGTTTCGAGTATCTGGACTCATTTGTCGGTAACAGAATTGTTTGTTCGAGCGAGAGTTACTTTTCATGGAAGGTGATGAGTGAGGTATCCGTGTCCAGGAGGCGTAGGAGTCCCTCGGCTCGGTCGGCCTTGCCGCTTACGTGTACTCTTACTCGTCCGTAGGATTCTGCTATCGATATAGTCGAGAAGGCCCGAAAAATCGTTTCAGCAGAAGAGTTTTCGAGCGTGAAGACTTGTTCGGTCCGCAGAATCGCTTATCCGAGCGTGAGTTACTTATCGCAGAAGGTGATGAGTGAGGTATCCGTATCCCAAAGGCGTAGGAGTCCCTCGGATCGGTCAGCCTTGGCTGCTTACGTGTACTCCGTCGTTTTCAGGATCCCACTTTCGAAGTAGTCGAAAAGCACGAAAGACGTTCTGGCAGAAAAGATCTTTTCCGAGGAAAATTTTGACGCAGAGGGGGTTCTCCCCTTCTAGCCCCCGAGGGAGGGTCGGGCTTTGCCGAGGCAAGGCTGACCCTTCCTTGATGGTTAGACTTTGTGTGTGAACGAGGTGTACGAACGACTTGAAAGCATCTTAAGGGTAGAAGCGACGTAGCTGTCGGATGTTCCAAGCGTTGCTGTAGACCTCGCCTTGACTGTTGGCCAGCTTGTACGTCTCGGGCTTTAAGAACCTTGGCGATGACGAACGGCCCTTCCCAGGGAGGCGTGAGCTTGTGCCGCCCTCGGGCGTCTTGTCGCAGCTGAAGCACCAAGTCGCCCACCTGGAGGTCTTGGGACCGAACCCCTCGGGCGTGGTAGTGTCGCAGGGACTGCTGATACTGCGCCGAGTGTAGTAAGGCCATGTCCCGAGCCTCTTCCAGCTGGTCCAGTGAGTCTTCTCGGTTAGCCCGATTGCTTTGGTCGTCGTAGGCCCTCACCCTTGGGGAACCGTATTCTAAGTCTGTGGGCAAGATGGCCTTGGCCCCATAGACTAGAAAGAACGGTGTGAAGCCCGTGGCTCGGCTCGGCGTTGTCCTCAGACTCCAGACCACCGAGGGGAGCTCCTTCATCCATCGCCTGCCGAACTTGTTGAGGTCGTTGTAGATCCGTGGCTTGATTCCTTGCAGAATCATGCTGTTGGCACGTTCTACTTGCCCATTCGTCATGGGGTGAGCCACGGCGGCCCAGTCCACCCGGATGTGGTGATCCTCGCAGAAGTCCAGGAACTTTCTGCCGGTGAACTGGGTGCCGTTGTCGATGATGATGGAGTTCGGGACCCCAAAGCGATGGATGATGTTGGTGAAGAACGCCACCGCCTGTTCAGACCTGATGCTATTTAGGGGTCGGACCTCGATCCACTTGGAGAATTTGTGAAAGGGAATTAGGCTTACACCTATATTCCTAAATTGATTTTGGTGTATGAATTGCCCAACACAAATAATTGGACTAACTAGTTTGCCCAAGTCTATAAGTTCTACAGGTACCAAAGGTTCACCATAAGCCAATAAAAAGACCAAGAAAAAGGGTTCAAACAAAGGAGCAAAGGGACAACCGAAGGCACCCTGGTCGGGGGCACCGGACTGTCCGGTGTGCCACCGGACAGTGTCCGGTGCATCAGGGAAGATCGACTTCAAACTCTTCACCTTCGGGAATTCTCAGAGCCGGCGCGCTATAATTCACCGGACTGTCTGGTGTACACCGGACAGTGTCCGGTGCTCCAAGAGGACGCGGCTCTGAACTCGCCAGTCTCGGGAATTCGCATCGGCTGCTCCGCTATAATTCACCGGACATGTCCGGTGTACACCGAACTGTCCGGTGTAACAACAGGGCAACGGCTGCTTCGGCGCCAACGGCTACCTGCGAACGCATTAAAGGCCTGTTTGGTTCACTACCTCAGTTGCCACAATTTGCCTAACTTTTCTGCCTAAGGTTAGTTATTCAATTCGAACGACTAACCTTAGGCAAAGTGTGGCACATTTAGCCACAAACCAAACAGGCCCTAAATGCGCGCCAGCGCGCGCAGAAGTCAGGCACGCCCATGCTGGCGCACCGGACACTCTACAGTGCATGTCCGGTGCGCCACCGGACATCCAGGCGGGCCCAGCGTCAGAGCTCCAACGGTCGGAACCCTAACGGCCGGGTGACGTGGCTGGCGCACCGGACATGTCCGGTGTGCACCGGACTGTCCGGTGCACCATACGACAGACAGCCTCCACCCAAACGGCTAGTTTGGTGGTTGGGGCTATAAATACCCCAACCACCCCACATTCAAGTCATCCAAGTTTTCCACTTCTCAATCACTTACAAGAGCTAGGCATTCAATTCTAGACACACCAAAGAGATCAAATCCTCTCCAATTCCACACAAGGTTTTAGTGATTAGTGAGAGAGATTTGTCGTGTTCCTTTGAGCTCTTGCGCTTGGATTGCTTCTTTTCTTTCTCACTTGTTCTTGTGATCAAAACTCCACTGTAATCAAGGCAAGAGGCACCAATTGTGTGGTGGCCCTTGCGGGGAAGTTTTGTTCCCAGTTTTGATTTGAGAAGAGAAGCTCACTCGGTCGGAGGGACCGTTTGAGAGAGGGAAAGGGTTGAAAGAGACCCGGTCTTTGTGACCACCTCAACGGGGAGTAGGTTTGCAAGAACCGAACCTCGGTAAAACAAATCCTTGTGTCACACTCCTTATTTGCTTGAGATTTGTTTTGCACCCTCTCTCGCGGACTCGTTTTTATTTCTAACGCTAACCCGGCTTGTAGTTGTGTTTATATTTGTAAATTTCAGTTTCGCCCTATTCACCCCCCCTCTAGGCGACTATCAATTGGTATCGGAGCCCGGTGCTTCATTAGAGCCTAACCGCTCGAAGTGATGTCGGGAGATCACGCCAAGAAGGAGATGGAGACCGGCGAAAAGCCCACTACAAGCCACGGGAGCACTTCATCGGAAGAGTCCCGCACCAAGAGGAAGGAGAAGAAGAAGGACTCCTCCAAAGGGAAGGAGAAGAAATCTTCTTCACACCACAAAGAGAAGAAGGAGAAATCCTCTTCCCACAAGCCGCATCGGAGTGGGGACAAGAAAAAGAGGATGAGGAAGGTGGTCTACTACAAGACCGATTCTTCATCGGCATCCACCTCCGGCTCCGACGCGGCGTCCGTCACTTCTAAGCACCAAGAGCATAAGAAGTATAGTAAGATTCCCCTACGCTACCCTCGCATTTCTAAACATACACCTTTACTTTCCATCCCATTAGGCAAACCACCAACTTTTGACGGTGAAGATTACGCTAGGTGGAGTGGTTTAATGCGATTTCATCTAACCTTGCTCCACAAAAGTATATGGGATGTTGTTGAGTTTGGTGCATAGGTACCATCCATAGGGGATGAAAACTATGATGAGGATGAAGTAGCCCAAATCGAGCACTTCAACTCCCAAGCCACAACCATACTCCTTGCCTCTCTAAGTAGAGAGGAATATAACAAGGTGCAAGGGTTGAAGAATGCGAAGGAGATTTGGGATTTACTCAAGACCGCGCACGAGGGTGATGAACTCACCAAGATCACCAAGCGGGAAACGATCGAGGGGGAGCTCGGTCGCTTCCGTCTTCGCCAAGGGGAGGAGCCACAAGATATGTACAACCGGCTCAAAACCTTGGTGAACCAAGTGCGCAACCTCGGGAGCAAGAAATGGGATGACCACGAGGTGGTTAAGGTTATTCTTAGATCACTCATCTTCCTTAACCCCACTCAAGTTCAATTAATTCGTGGTAATCCTAGATACACTCTAATGACTCCCGAGGAAGTTATCGGGAATTTTGTGAGCTTTGAATGTATGATCAAGGGCTCAAAGAAGATCAACGAGCTTGATGATCCCTCCACATCCGAAGCACAACCGGTGGCATTCAAGGCAACGGAGGAGAAGAAGGAGGAGTCTACACCAAGTAGACAACCAATCGACGCTTCAAAGCTCGACAACGAGGAGATGGCTTTAATCATCAAAAGCTTTCGCCAAATCCTCAAGCAACGGAAGGGGAAGGATTACAAATCCCGTTCCAAGAAGGTTTGCTACAAGTGTGGTAAGCCCGGTCACTTTATTGCTAAATGTCCATTATCAAGTGACAGTGACAGGGATAACGACAAGAAGGGCAAGAGGAGAGAAAAGAAGAGGTACCACAAGAAGAGGGGCGGCGATGCTCACGTGTGCCGCGAGTGGGACTCCGACGAGAGCTCCACCGACTCCTCCGACGACGAGGACGCCGCCAACATCGCCGTCACCAAGGGACTCCTCTTCCCCAACATCAGCCACAAGTGCCTCATGGCAAAGGACGGCAAGAGGAAGAAGGTTAAATCCAAATCATCCACTAAATATGAGTCTTCTAGGGATGATAATGCTAGTGATGAGGAGGATAACTTGCGTACCCTTTTTGCCAACCTTAACATGGAACAAAAGGAAAAATTAAATGAATTAATTAGTGCTATTCATGAAAAGGATGACCTTTTGGATTCCCAAGAGGACTTCCTAATTAAGGAAAATAAGAAACATGTTAAGGTTAAAAATGCTTATGCTCTAGAAATAGAAAAATGTGAGAAATTATCTAGTGAGCTAAGCACATGCCATGACACTATTACCAACCTTAGAAATGAAAATGCCAAATTAATTGCTAAGGTGGATTCTCATATTTGTAATGTTTCAACTTCCAATCCTAGAGATGATAATGTTGATTTACTTGCTAGGATTGATGAGTTGAATGTTTCTCTTGCTAGCCTTAGAATTGAGAATGAAAAATTGCTTGCTGATAGTCGCCTAGAGGGGGGTGAATAGGGCGAAACTGAAATTTACAAATATAAATACAACTACAAGCCGGGTTAGTGTTAGAAGTAAAAAACGAGTCTGCGAGAGAGGGTGCAAAACAAATCGCAAGCAAATAAAGAGTGTGACACGCGGATTTGTTTTACCGAGGTTCGGTTCTCGCAAACCTACTCCCCGTTGAGGAGGCCACAAAGGCCGGGTCTCTTTCAACCCTTCCCTCTCTCAAACGGTCCCTCGGATCGAGTGAGCTTCTCTTCTCAAATCACTTGGGAATCAAAACTTCCCGCAAGGACCACCACACAATTGGTGTCTCTTGCCTCAATTACAAGTGAGTATGATCTCAAGAAAGAATGCCAAAGAAAAGAAGCGATCCAAGCGCAAGAGCTCAAATGAACACTATAAATCACTCTCTCTAGTCACTAAGGCTTTGTGTGGAGTTGGGAGAGGATTTGATCTCTTTTGGTGTGCTTTGCAATGAATGCTAGCTCTTGTATAGTGGTTGGAAGCTGGAAAACTTGGATTCAATGAATGGTGGGGTGGTTGGGGTATTTATAGCCCCAACCACCAAACATGACCGTTGGTGGAGGCTGTCTGTCGTATGGTGCACCGAACAGTCCGGTGCACACCGGACATGTCCGGTGCGCCAGCCACGTCACCAAAGCCGTTGGGATTCGACCGTTGGAGTTCTGACTTCTGGGCCCGCCTGGATGTCCGGTGGCGCACCGGACATGTACTGTAGAGTGTCCGGTGCGCCAGCATGGGCGTGCCTGACGCCTGCGCGCTCTGGCACGCATTAATTGCTGTTGCAGGCGACCGTTGGCGCGGAGTAGCCGTTGCTCCGTAGTTGCACCGGACAGTCCGGTGTACACCGGACATGTCCGGTGAATTATAGCGGAGCACCCGCTGTGAATTCCCGAGGCTGCCAAGTTCTGAAGCCGCGTCCTCTTGGAGCACCGGACACTGTCCGGTGTACACCGGACAGTCCGGTGAATTATAGCGCGCCGGCTTCTGAAAATTCCCGAGGTTGAGGAGTTCTGAGCGAAGTTCCCTGGTGCACCGGACACTGTCCGGTGCGTCACCGGACAGTCCGGTGCGCCAGACCAGGGAGCCTTTCGGGATGCCTTTAGCTCTCTATTTTGAACCCAACTTTGGTCTTTTTAATTGGCTTGTTGTGAACCTTTGACACCTGTATAACTTATACACTAGAGCAAACTAGTCAGTCCAATTATTTGTGTTGGGCAATTCAACCACCAAAATTATTTAGGAACTAGGTGTAAGCCTAATTCCCTTTCAATCTCCCCCTTTTTTGTGATTGATGCCAACACAAACCAAAGCAAATATAAAAGTGCATAATTGAACTAGTTTGCATAATGTAAGTGCAAAGGTTGCTTGGAATTGAGCCAATATAAATACTTACAAGATATGCATGGATTGTTTCTTTATTTTTAACATTTTGGACCACGCTTGCACCATGATTTGTTTTTGCAAACTATTTTGTAAATGCTTTTCAAAGTTCTTTTGCAAATAGTCAAAGGTAAATGAATAGGATTTTGCAAAGCATTTTCAAGATTTGAAATTTTTCTCCCCCTGTTTCAAATGCTCTTCCTTTGACTAAACAAAACTCCCCCTAAATGAGATCCTCCTCTTAGTGTTCAAGAGGGTTTTGATATATCATTTTTGAAATACTACTTTCTCCCCCTTTTGAACACAATAGGATACCAATTGAAAATACTCTTTGAAACTCTTTGAAAAACTAGGTCAAAAAATTGGTGGTGGTGCGGTCCTTTTGCTTTGGGCTCATACTTTCTCCCCCTTTGGCATAAATCGCCAAAAACGGAATCATTAGAGCCCTCGAAGTACTTTCTTCCCCTTTGGTCATGAATAAATGAGTGAAGATTGTACCAAAGACGAAGTCCTTTTGCTTTTGAACTCTCCCCAAAAAGATGGAGAGATGCGCGGAGCGACGGCGAAGGATGAGTTACGGAGTGGAAGCCTTTGTCTTCGCCGAAGACTCCAATTCCCTTTCACCTATGACTTGGTTTGAAATAGACTTGAAAAACACATTAGTCATAGCATATGAAAGAGATATGATCAAAGGTATACAAATGAGCTATGTGTGCAAGTTAGCAAAAGAAGTTCCTAGAATCAAGAATATTTAGCTCATGCCTAAGTTTGTTAAAAGTTTGTTCATCAAGAGGCTTGGTAAAGATATCGGCTAATTGATCTTTAGTATTAATGTAAGAAATCTCGATATCTCCCTTTTGTTGGTGATCCCTAAGAAAATGATACCGAATGGCTATGTGTTTAGTGCGGCTATGCTCGACGGGATTATCCGCCATCTTGATCGCACTCTCATTATCTCATAGCAAGGGGACTTTGGTTAATTTGTAACCGTAGTCCCGCAGGGTTTGCCTCATCCAAAGTAATTGCGCGCAACAATGGCCTGCGGCAATGTACTCGGCTTCGGCGGTGGAAAGAGCGACCGAATTTTGCTTCTTTGAAGCCCAAGACACCAAGGATCTTCCCAAGAACTGGCAAGTCCCCGATGTGCTCTTCCTATTTATTTTGCACCCCGCCCAATCGGCATCCGAATAACCAATCAAATCAAATGTGGATCCCTTAGGATACCAAAGCCCAAACTTAGGAGTATAAGCCAAATATCTCAAGATTCGTTTTACGGTCGTAAGGTGAGCTTCCTTAGGGTCGGCTTGGAATCTTGCACACATGCATACGGAAAGCATAATATCCGATCGAGATGCACATAAATAGAGTAAAGAACCTATCATCGACTGGTATACCTTTTGATCCATGGACTTACCTCCCGTGTCGAGGTCGAGATGCCCATTGGTTCCCATGGGTGTCTTGATGGGCTTGGCATCCTTCATTCCAAACTTGGTTAGAATGTCTTGAGTATACTTTGTTTGACAAATGAAGGTGCCCTCTTGGAGTTGCTTGACGTGGAATCCTACAAAATACTTCAACTCCCCCATCATAGACATCTCGAACTTTTGTGTCATGATCCTACAAAACTCTTCACATGTAGATTCGTTAGTAGACCCAAATACAGTATCATCAACATAAATTTGGCATACAAACAAATCATTCTCAAGTGTTTTGGTAAAGAGCGTAGGATCGGCCTTTCCGACTTTGAAGCCATTAGCAATAAGGAAATCTCTAAGGCATTCATACCATGCTCTTGGGGCTTGCTTGAGCCCATAAAGCGCCTTAGAGAGCTTATAGACATGGTTAGGGTACTCACTGTCTTCAAAGCCGGGAGGTTGCTCAACATAGACCTCTTCCTTGATTGGTCCATTGAGGAAGGCACTCTTCACGTCCATTTGGTAAAGCTTGAAGCCATGGTAAGTAGCATAGGCTAATAATATGCGAATTGACTCAAGCCTAGCTACGGGTGCATAGGTTTCACCCAAATCCAAACCTTCGACTTGGGAGTATCGCTTGGCCACAAGTCGAGCTTTGTTCCTTGTCACCACACCATGCTCATCTTGCTTGTTGCGGAAGACCCATTTGGTTCCTACAACATTTTGATTAGGACATGGAACTAAATGCCATACCTCATTTCTAGTGAAGTTGTTGAGCTCCTCTTGCATTGCAACCACCCAATCCGAATCTTGGAGTGCTTCCTCTACCCTGTGTGGCTCAATAGAGGAAACAAAAGAGTAATGTTCACAAAAATGAGCAACACGAGATCTAGTAGTTACCCCCTTATGAATGTCGTCGAGGATGGTGTCGACGGGGTGATCTCGTTGGATTGCTTGGTGGACTCTTGGGTGTGGCGGCCTTTGCTCTTCATCCTCCTTGTCTTGATCATTTGCATATCCCCCTTGATCATTGCCGTCATCTTGAGGTGGCTCATTTGCTTGATTTTCTACCTCATCAATTTGAGCTTCATCCTCATTTTGAGTTGGTGGAGAAGCTTGCGTGGAGGAGGATGGTTGATCTTGTGCATTTGGAGGCTCTTCGGATTCCTTAGGACACACATCCCCAATGGACATGTTCCTTAGCGCGATGCATGGAGCCTCTTCATTACCTATCTCATCAAGATCAACTTGCTCTACTTGAGAGCCGTTAGTCTCATCAAACACAACGTCACAAGAAACTTCAACTTGTCCAGAGGACTTGTTAAAGACTCTATATGCCCTTGTGTTTGAATCATATCCTAGTAAAAAGCCTTCTACAGTCTTAGGAGCAAATTTAGATTTTCTACCTCTTTTAACAAGAATAAAGCATTTGCTACCAAAGACTCTAAAATATGAAATATTAGGCTTTTTACCGGTTAGGAGTTCATAGGATGTCTTCTTGAGGATTCGGTGTAGATATAACCGGTTGATGGCGTAGCAAGCGGTGTTGACCGCCTCGGCCCAAAACCAATCCGAAGTCTTGTACTCATCAAGCATAGTCCTTGCCATGTCCAATAGAGTTCGATTCTTCCTCTCCACTACACCATTTTGTTGTGGCGTGTAGGGAGAAGAGAACTCATGCTTGATGCCCTCCTCCTCAAGGAAGCCTTCGATTTGAGAGTTCTTGAACTCCGTCCCGTTGTCGCTTCTAATTTTCTTGATCCTTAAGCCGAACTCGTTTTGAGCCCGTCACAAGAATCCCTTTAAGGTCTCTTGGGTTTGAGATTTTTCCTGCAAAAAGAATACCCAAGTGAAGCGAGAATAATCATCCACTATTACAAGACAATACTTACTCCCGTCGATGCTTATGTAAGCAATCGGGCCGAATAGATCCATGTGGAGTAGCTCAAGCGGTCTGTCGGTCGTCATGATGTTCTTGTGTGGATGATGGGCTCCAACTTGCTTTCCTGCCTGGCATGCGCTACAAACCCTGTCTTTCTCAAAATGAACATTGGTTAATCCTAAAATGTGCTCTCCCTTTAGAAGTTTGTGAAGATTCTTCATCCCAACATGTGCTAGTCGGCGATGCCAGAGCCAACCCATGTTAGTCTTAGCAATTAAGCAAGTGTCGAGTTCAGCTCTATCAAAATCTACCAAGTATAGCTGACCCTCTAACACTCCCTTTAATGCTATTGAATCATCACTTCTTCTAAAGACAGTGACACCTACATCAGTGAAAAGACAGTTGTAGCCCATTTTGCATAATTGAGATACAGAAAGCAAATTGTAGTCTAATGAATCTACAAGAAAAACATTGGAAATAGAATGGTCAGGAGATATAGCTATTTTACCCAATCCTTTGACCAAACCTTGGTTTCCATCCCCGAATGTGATAGCTCGTTGGGGATCTAGATTTTTCTCATAGGAGGAGAACATCTTCTTCTCCCCTGTCATGTGGTTTGTGCACCCGCTATCGATGATCCAACTTGAGCCCCCGGATGCATAAACCTACAAAACAAATTTAGTTCTTGACTTTAGGTACCCAAACGGTTTTGGGTCCTTTGGCATTAGAAACAAGAACTTTGGGTACCCAAACACAAGTCTTGGAACCCTTGTGTTTGCCCCCAACAAACTTGGCAACTACCTTGCCAGATTTGTTAGTCCAAACATAAGATGCATCAAAAGTCTTAAATGAAATGTCATGATCATTTGATGCACTAGGAGTTTTCTTTCTAGGCAACTTAGCACGGGTTGGTTGCCTAGAGCTAGATGTCTCACCCTTATACATAAAAGCATGGTTAGGGCCAGAGTGAGACTTCCTAGAATGAATTCTCCTAATTTTGTTCTTGGGATAACCGGCAGGGTACAAAATGTAACCCTCATTATCCTGAGGCATGGGAGCCTTGCCCTTAACAAAGTTAGACAAATTTTTAGGAGGGGCATTAAGTTTGACATTGTCTCCCCTTTGGAAGCCAATGCCATCCTTGATGCCAGGGCGTCTCCCATTATAGAGCATACTTCTAGCAAATTTAAACTTTTCATTTTCTAAGTTATGCTCGGCAATTTTAGCATCTAATATTGCTATATGATCATTTTGTTGTTTAATTAAAACCATATGATCATGAATAGCATCAATATCAACATCTCTACATCTAGTGCAAATAGAAACATGCTCAACAGTAGATGTAGAGGGTTTGCAAGATTTTAATTCTACAATCTTAGCATGTAATATATCATTTTCACTTCTAAGGTTAGAAATATTAATATTGCAAACATCAAGATCTTTAGCCTTAGCAATCAATTTTTCATTTTCATTTCTAAGGCTAGCAAGAGAAATATTCAATTCATCAATCCTAGCAAGTAAATCAACATTATCATCTCTAGGATTGGAAATTGAATCAATACAAATATGAGAATCAACCTTAGCAATTAATTTAACATTTTCATTTCTAAGGTTGTTAATGGTCTCATGGCAAGTGCTTAGCTCACTAGATAATTTTTGACATTTTTCTATTTCTAGAGCATAAGCATTTTTAACCTTAACATGTTTCTTGTTTTCCTTAATTAGGAAGTCCTCTTGGGAATCCAAAAGGTCATCCTTTTCATGAATAGCACTAATTAATTCATTTAATTTTTCCTTTTGTTCCATGTTAAGGTTGGCAAAAAGGGTACGCAAGTTATCCTCCTCATCACTAGCATTTTCATCACTAGAAGACTCATATTTAGTGGAGGATTTAGATTTAACCTTCTTCTTTTTGCCGTCCTTTGCCATGAGGCACTTGTGGCCGACGTTGGGGAAGAGGAGTCCCTTGGTGACGGCGATGTTGGCGGCGTCCTCGTCATCGGAGGAGTCGGTGGAGCTCTCGTCGGAGTCCCACTCGCGGCATACGTGGGCATCGCCGCCCCTCTTCTTGTGGTACCTCTTCTTTTCTCTACTCTTGCCCTTCTTGTCGTTATCCCTGTCACTGTCACTTGATAATGGACATTTAGCAATAAAGTGACCGGGCTTACCACACTTGTAGCAAACCTTCTTGGAACGAGATTTGTAATCCTTCCCCTTCCGTTGCTTGAGGATTTGGCGAAAGCTTTTGATGATCAAAGCCATCTCCTCGTTGTCGAGCTTTGAAGCGTCGATTGGTTGTCTACTTGGTGTAGACTCCTCCTTCTTCTCCGTCGCCTTGAAAGCCACCGGTTGTGCTTCGGACGTGGAGGGATCATCAAGCTCGTTGATCTTCTTTGAGCCCTTGATCATACATTCAAAGCTCACAAATTTCCCGATAACTTCCTCGGGGGTCATTAGTGTATATCTAGGATTACCACGAATTAATTGAACTTGAGTGGGGTTAAGGAAGATGAGTGATCTAAGAATAACCTTAACCACCTCGTGGTCATCCCATTTCTTGCTCCCGAGGTTGCGCACTTGGTTCACCAAGATTTTGAGTCGGTTGTACATATCTTGTGGCTCCTCCCCTTGGCGAAGACAAAAGCGACCGAGCTCCCCCTCGATCGTTTCCCGCTTGGTGATCTTGGTGAGTTCATCACCCTCGTGCGCGGTCTTGAGTAGATCCCAAATCTCCTTCGCATTTTTCAACCCTTGCACCTTGTTATATTCCTCTCTGCTTAGAGAGGCGAGGAGTATGGTTGTGGCTTGGGAGTTGAAGTGCTCGATTTGGGCTACTTCATCCTCATCATAGTTTTCATCCCCTACGGATGGTACCTGTGCACCAAACTCAACAACATCCCATATACTTTTGTGGAGTGAGGTTAGATGAAATCGCATTAAATCACTCCACCTAGCATAATCTTCACCATCAAATGTTGGTGGTTTGCCTAATGGGACGGAAAGTAAAGGTGTATGTTTAGAAATGCGAGGGTAGCGTAGGGAAATCTTACTATACTTCTTATGCTCTTGGTGTTTAGAAGTAACGGACGCCGCGTCGGAGCCGGAGGTGGATGCCGATGAAGAATCGGTCTCGTAGTAGACCACCTTCCTCATCCTCTTTTTCTTGTCCCCACTCCGATGCGGCTTGTGGGAAGAAGATTTCTCCTTCTTCTCTTTGTGGTATGAAGAAGATTTCTTCTCCTTCCCTTTGGAGGAGTCCTTCTTCTTCTCCTTCCTCTTGATGCGGGACTCTTCCGATGAAGTGCTCCCGTGGCTTGTAGTGGGCTTTTCGCCGGTCTCCATCTCCTTCTTGGCGTGATCTCCCGACATCACTTCGAGCGGTTAGGCTCTAATGAAGCACCGGGCTCTGATACCAATTGATAGTCGCCTAGAGGGGGGGTGAATAGGGCGAAACTGAAATTTACAAATATAAATACAACTACAAGCCGGGTTAGTATTAGAAGTAAAAAACGAGTCCGCGAGAGAGGGTGCAAAACAAATCGCAAGCAAATAAAGAGTGTGACACGCGGATTTGTTTTACCGAGGTTCGGTTCTCGCAAACCTACTCCCCGTTGAGGAGGCCAGAAAGGCCGGGTCTCTTTCAACCCTTCCCTCTCTCAAACGGTCCCTCGAACCGAGTGAGCTTCTCTTCTCAAATCACTTGGGAATCAAAACTTCCCGCAAGGACCACCACACAATTGGTGTCTCTTGCCTCAATTACAAGTGAGTATGATCTCAAGAAAGAATGCCAAAGAAAAGAAGCGATCCAAGCGCAAGAGCTCAAATGAACACTATAAATCACTCTCTCTAGTCACTAAGGCTTTGTGTGGAGTTGGGAGAGGATTTGATCTCTTTTGGTGTGCTTTGCAATGAATGCTACCTCTTGTATAGTGGTTGGAAGCTGGAAAACTTCGATTCAATGAATGGTGGGGTGGTTGGGGTATTTATAGCCCCAACCACCAAACATGACCGTTGGTGGAGGCTGTCTGTCGTATGGTGCACCGGACATGTCCGGTGCGCCAGCCACGTCACCAAAGCCGTTGGGATTCGACCGTTGGAGTTCTGACTTCTAGGCCCGCCTGGATGTCCGGTGGCGCACCGGACATGTACTGTAGAGTGTCCGGTGCGCCAGCATGGGTGTGCCTTACGCCTGCGTGCTCTGGCGCGCATTAATTGCTGTTGCAGGCGACCGTTGGCGCGGAGTAGCCGTTGCTCCGTAGTTGCACCGGACAGTCCGGTGTACACCGGACATGTCCGGTGAATTATAGCGGAGCACCCGCTGTGAATTCCCGAGGCTGCCAAGTTCCGAAGTCGCGTCCTCTTGGAGCACCGGACACTGTCCGGTGTACACCAGACAGTCCAGTGAATTATAGCGCGCCGACTTCTGAAAATTCCCGAGGCTGAGGAGTTCTGAGCGAAGTTCCCTGGTGCACCGGACACTGTCCGGTGCGTCACCGGACAGTCCGGTGCGCCAGACCAGGGAGCCTTTCGGGATGCCTTTAGCTCTCTATTTTGAACCCAACTTTGGTCTTTTTAATTGGCTTGTTGTGAACCTTTGACACCTGTATAACTTATACACTAGAGCAAACTAGTCAGTCCAATTATTTGTGTTGGGCAATTCAACCACCAAAATTATTTAGGAACTAGGTGTAAGCCTAATTCCCTTTCACTTGCTAAGGCTAAAGATTTTGATGTTTGCAATGCTACTATTTCCGACCTTAGAACTAAGAATGATATATTGCATGCTAAGGTTGTAGAATTAAAATCTTGCAAAACCTCTACATCTATCGTTGAGCATATATCTATTTGTACTAGATGTAGAGATGTTGATATTAATGCTATTCATGATCACATGTCTTTAATTAAACAACAAAATGATCATATAGCAAAATTAGATGCTAAAATTGCCGAGCATAACTTAGAAAATGAAAAATTTAAATTTGCTAGAAATATGCTCTATAGTGGGAGACGCCCTGGCATTAAGGATGGCATCGGCTTCCAAAGGGGAGACAATGTCAAAATTAGTGCCCCTCCTAAGAAATTGTCAAACTTTGTTAAGGGCAAGGCTCCCATGCCTCAGGATAACGAGGGTTACATTTTATACCCTGCCGGTTATCCCGAGAGCAAAATTAGGAGAATTCATTCTAGGAAGTCTCACTCTGGCCCTAATCATGCATTTATGTATAAGGGTGAGACATCTAGCTCTAGGCAACCAACCCATGCTAAGTTGCCTAAGAAGAAAACTCCTAGTGCATCAAATGAACATAGCTTTTCATTTAAAACTTTTGATGCATCATATGTTTTGACTAACAAATCCGGCAAGGTCGTTGCCAAGTATGTTGGGGACAAACACAAGAGCTCCAAAACTTGTGTTTGGGTTCCCAAAGTTCTTGTTTCTAATGCCAAAGGACCCAAAACCGTTTGGGTACCTAAAGTCAAGAACTAAACTTGTTTTGTAGGTTTATGCATCCGGGGGCTCAAGTTGGATCATCGATAGCGGGTGCACAAACCACATGACAGGGGAGAAGAAGATGTTCTCCTCCTACGAGAAAAACCAGGATCCCCAACGAGCTATCACATTCGGGGATGGAAATCAAGGTTTGGTCAAAGTTTTGGGTAAAATAGCTATATCCCCTGACCATTCCATTTCCAACGTTTTTCTTGTTGATTCATTAGATTACAATTTGCTTTCCGTATCTCAATTATGCAAAATGGGCTACAACTGTCTCTTTACTGATGTAGGTGTCACTGTCTTTAGAAGAAGTGATAATTCAATAGCATTTAAGGGTGTGCTAGAGGGTCAGCTATACTTGGTAGATTTTGATAGAGCTGAACTCGACACATGCTTAATTGCTAAGACTAACATGGGCTGGCTCTGGCATCGCCGACTAGCACATGTTGGGATGAAGAATCTTCATAAGCTTCTAAAGGGAGAGCACATTTTAGGATTAACCAATGTTCATTTTGAGAAAGACAGGGTTTGTAGCGCATGCCAGGCAGGAAAGCAAGTTGGAGCCCATCATCCACACAAGAACATCATGACGACCGGCAGGCCGCTTGAGCTACTCCACATGGATCTATTCGGCCCGATTGCTTACATAAGCATCGGCGGGAGTAAGTATTGTCTTGTAATAGTAGATGATTATTCTCGCTTTACTTGGGTATTCTTTTTGCAGGAAAAATCTCAAACCCAAGAAACCTTAAAGGGATTCTTGAGACGGGCTCAAAATGAGTTCGGCTTAAGGATCAAAAAAATTAGAAGCGACAACGGGACGAAGTTCAAGAACTCTCAAATTGAAGGCTTCCTTGAGGAGGAGGGCATCAAGCATGAGTTCTCTTCTCCCTACACCCCACAACAAAATGGTGTAGTGGAGAGGAAGAATAGAACTCTATTGGACATGGCAAGAACCATGCTTGATGAGTACAAAACTTCGGATCGGTTTTGGGCCGAGGCGGTCAACACCGCTTGCTACGCCATCAACCTGTTAGATCTTCACCAAATCCTCAAGAAGACATCGTATGAACTCCTAACCGGTAAAAAGCCCAATATTTCATATTTTAGAGTCTTGGTAGCAAATGCTTTATTCTTATCAAAAGAGGTAGAAAATCCAAATTTGCTCCTAAGACTGTAGAAGGTTTTTTACTAGGATATGATTCAAACACAAGGGCATATAGAGTCTTTAACAAGTCCTCTGGACAAGTTGAAGTTTCTTGTGACGTTGTGTTTGATGAGACTAACGGCTCTCAAGTAGAGCAAGTTGATCTTGACGAGATAGGTAATGAAGAGGCTCCATGCATCGCGCTAAGGAACATGTCCATTGGGGATGTGTGCCCTAAGGAATCCGAAGAGCATCCAAATGCACAAGATCAACCGTCCTCCTCCACGCAAGCATCTCCACCAACTCAAAATGAGGATGAAGCTCAAGTTGATGAAGTAGAAGATCAAGCAAAAGAGCCACCTCAAGATGATGGCAATGATCAAGGGGGAGATACAAATGATCAAGACAAGGAGGATGAAGAGCAAAGGCCGCCACACCCAAGAGTCCACCAAGCAATCCAACGAGATCACCCCGTCGACACCATCCTCGGCGACATTCATAAGGGGGTAACTACTAGATCTCGTGTTGCACATTTTTGTGAGCATTACTCTTTTGTTTCCTCTATTGAGCCACACAGGGTAGAGGAAGCACTCCAAGATTCGGATTGGGTGGTGGCGATGCAAGAGGAGCTCAACAACTTCACTAGGAATGAGGTATGGCATTTAGTTCCACGTCCAAATCAAAATGTTGTAGGAACCAAATGGGTCTTCCGCAACAAGCAAGATGAGCATGGTGTGGTAACAAGGAACAAAGCTCGACTTGTGGCCAAGGGATACTCCCAAGTCGAAGGTTTGGATTTCGATGAAACCTATGCACCCGTAGCTAGGCTTGAGTCAATTCGTATATTATTGGCCTATGCTACTTACCATGGCTTTAAGCTTTATCAAATGGACGTGAAAAGTGCCTTCCTCAATGGACCAATCAAGGAAGAGGTCTATGTTGAGCAACCTCCCGGCTTTGAAGATAGTGAGTATCCACACCATGTCTATAAACTCTCTAAGGCACTTTATGGGCTCAAGCAAGCCCCAAGAGCATGGTATGAATGCCTTAGAG
The DNA here is from genome assembly GCF_902167145.1 of Zea mays. NCBI lineage: Eukaryota > Viridiplantae > Streptophyta > Magnoliopsida > Poales > Poaceae > Zea > Zea mays. The sequence continues at coordinate 133,017,137 of NC_050105.1, read as the reverse complement.
ATTTCCTTATCGCTAATGGCTTCAAAGTTGGAAAGGCCGATCCTACTTTATTCACCAAAACTCTTGAAAATGACCTGTTTGTATGCCAAATTTATGTTGATGATATTATATTTGGGTCTACTAACGAGTCTACATGTGAAGAATTTAGTAGGATCATGACACAAAAGTTCGAGATGTCTATGATGGGGGAGTTGAAGTATTTCTTAGGATTTCAAGTGAAGCAACTCCAAGAGGGCACCTTCATTAGCCAAACGAAGTATACTCAAGACATTCTAACCAAGTTTGGAATGAAGGATGCCAAGCCCATCAAGACTCCCATGGGAACAAATGGGCATCTCGACCTCGACACGGGAGGTAAGTCCGTGGATCAAAAGGTATACCGGTCGATGATAGGTTCATTACTCTATTTATGTGCACCTCGACCGGACATTATGCTTTCCGTTTGCATGTGTGCAAGATTCCAATCCGACCCTAAGGAATCTCACCTTACGGCCGTAAAACGAATCTTGAGATATTTGGCTTATACTCCTAAGTTTGGGCTTTGGTACCCTCGGGGATCCACATTTGATTTGATTGGTTATTCGGATGCCGATTGGGCGGGGTGTAAGATAAATAGAAAGAGCACATCGGGGACTTGCCAGTTCTTGGGAAGATCCTTGGTGTCTTGGGCTTCAAAGAAGCAAAATTCCGTAGCTCTTTCTACCGCCGAAGTCGAGTATATTGTCGCAGGCCATTGTTGCGCGCAATTTCTTTGGATGAGGCAAACCCTGCGGGACTACGGTTACAAATTAACCAAAGTCCCTTTGCTATGTGATAATGAGAGTGCAATCAAGATGGCGGATAATCCCGTCGAGCATAGCCGCACTAAACACATAGCCATTCGGTATCATTTTCTTCGGGATCACCAACAAAAGGGGGATATCGAGATTGCATACATTAATACTAAAGATCAATTAGTCGATATCTTTACCAAGCCACTTGATGAACAAACTTTTAACAAACTTAGGCATGAGCTCAATATTCTTGATTCTAGAAACTTCTTTTGTTAATTTGCACACATAGCTCTTTTATATACCTTTGATCATGTCTCTTTCATATGTCATGACTAATGTGTTTTCAAGTCTATTTCAAACCAAGTCATAGGTATTGAAAGGGAATTGGAGTCTTCGGCGAGGACAAAGGCTTCCACTCCGTAACTCATCCTTCGCCGTCACTCCAAGCAACTCTCCATTTTTGGGAGAAAGCATGAGCACCAAGCAAAAGGACTCCATCTTTGGTATAATCTTCACTCATTTATTTATGACCAAAGGAGGAAAGAGTTATTCAAGGGCTTATATTTCACTCAAAGTATCCGTTTTTGGCGATTCATGCCAAAGGGGGAGAAAGTATTAGCCCAAAGCAAAAGGACCGCACAACCACCTAATTTTAAAACTAATGATTTTCAAATTGGTATCTCTTTGTGTTCAAAAGGGGGAGAAAGTAGTATTTTCAAAATTGATATCTTAAAACCCTCTTGAGCACTAAGAGGAGGATTTCATTAAGGGGGAGTTTTGTTTAGTCAAAGAAAAAGCATTTGAGACAGGGGGAGAAAATTTCAAATCTTGAAAATGCTTTGCAAAATCTTATTCATTTACCTTTGACTATTTGCAAAATAACCTTGAAAAGGATTTACAAAAGAATTTGCAAAAACAAAACATGTGGTGCAAAGCGTGGTCCAAAATGTTAAAATTAAAGAAACAATCCATGCATATCTAGTAAGTAACATTTATTGGCTCAATTCTAAGTAACCTTTGCACTTGCATATGCAAACTAGTTCAAATTCTGCACTTCTATATTTGCTTTTGTTTGTGTTGGCATCAATCACCAAAAAGGGGGAGATTGAAAGGGAATTAGGCTTACACCTATATTCCTAAATTGATTTTGGTGTATGAATTGCCCAACACAAATAATTGGACTAACTAGTTTGCCCAAGTCTATAAGTTCTCCAGGTACCAAAGGTTCACCATAAGCCAATAAAAAGACCAAGAAAAAGGGTTCAAACAAAGGAGCAAAGGGACAACCGAAGGCACCCTGGTCGGGGGCACCGGACTGTCCAGTGTGCCACCGGACAGTGTCCGGTGCATTAGGGAAGATCGACTTCAAACTCTTCACCTTCGAGAATTCTCAGAGCCGGCGCGCTATAATTCACCGGACTGTCCGGTGTACACCGGATAGTGTCCGGTGCTCCAAGAGGACGCGGCTCTGAACTCGCCAGTCTCGGGAATTCGCATCGGCTGCTCCGCTATAATTCACCGGACATGTCCGGTGTACACCGGACTGTCCGGTGTAACAACAGGGCAACGGCTACTTCGGCGCCAACGGCTACCTGCGGACGCATTAAATGCGCGCCAGCGCGCGCAGAAGTCAGGCACGCCCATGCTGGCGCACCGGACACTCTACAGTGCATGTCCGGTGTGCCACCGGACTTCCAGGCGGGCCCAGCGTCAGAGCTCCAACGGTCGGAACCCTAACGGCCGGGTGACGTGGCTGGCGCACCGGACATGTCCGGTGTGCACCGGACTGTCTGGTGCACCATGCGACAGACAGCCTCCACCCAAACGGCTAGTTTGGTGGTTGGGGCTATAAATACCCCAACCACCCCACATTCAAGTCATCCAAGTTTTCCACTTCTCAATCACTTACAAGATCTAGGCATTCAATTCTAGACACACCAAAGAGATCAAATCCTCTCCAATTCCACACAAGGTTTTAGTGATTAGTGAGAGAGATTTGTTGTGTTCCTTTGAGCTCTTGCGCTTGGATTGCTTCTTTTCTTTCTCACTTGTTCTTGTGATCAAAACTCCACTGTAATCAAAGCAAGAGGCACCAATTGTGTGGTGGCCCTTGCGGGGAAGTTTTGTTTCCGGTTTTGATTTGAGAAGAGAAGCTCACTCGGTCGGAGGGACCGTTTGAGAGAGGGAAAGGGTTGAAAGAGACCCGGTCTTTGTGACCACCTCAACGGGGAGTAGGTTTGCGAGAACCGAACCTCGGTAAAACAAATCCTTGTGTCACACTCCTTATTTGCTTGAGATTTGTTTTGCACCCTCTCTCGCGGACTCGTTTTTATTTCTAACGCTAACCCGGCTTGTAGTTGTGTTTATATTTGTAAATTTCAGTTTCGCCCTATTCACCCCCCTCTAGGCGACTATCAATTTGTCGATGGCGACTAGCAGGTGCGTGTAGCCCCCGGGTGCCTTCTGCAAGGGACCGACGAGGTCCAGACCCCACACAGCAAACGACTAGGTGATGGGTATCGTCTGCAGAGCCTGAGCGGGCAAGTGTGTCTGCCTTGCATAGAATTGACACCCTTGGCAGGTGCAGACAATTCTAGTGGCGTCGGCCACCACGGTCGGCCAGTAGAAACCTTGTCGGAAGGCGTTTCCAACAAGGGCTCGAGGCGCTGCGTGATGACCGCAAGCCCTCGAGTGTATTTCTTATAAGAGCTCCTGGCCTTCGGTGATGGATATGCATCGCTGGAGGATGCCTGAGGGGCTGCGGTGGTAGAGCTCCTTCCCGTCCCCCAGCAAGACGAACGACTTGGCACACCGCGCCAATCGCCGAGCTTCGGCTCGGTCAAGGGGTAGCTCTCCTCGGTGGAGATATTGCAGGTATGGGGTCTGCCAGTTTCAATTAGGCGTGACCCCGCTCCGCTCTTCCTCGACGCGTAGTGCCTCACCCTCGGGGGCCGAGGGTGCCTCGGGCTGGGCCGAGGCCTTCTCGGGCTCGGGCGTGTCGTCGGTCTTGACTGAGGGTTGATGTAGGTCTCGGGAGAAGACGTCCAGGGGAACCGTTGTTCGCCCCGAGGCTATCTTAGCCAGCTCATCCGCGGTCTTGTTGTATCGTCGGGCGACGTGGTTGAGCTCGAGCCCGTAGAACTTGTCTTCCAGGCGCCGAACCTTGTCGCAGTAGGCTTCCATCTTTGGGTCGCGGCAGTGGGAGTTCTTCATGACTTGGTTGATGACAAGTTGCGAGTCACCGCGAGCGTCGAGGCGTCGGACCCCTAGCTCGATGGCGATGCGCAACCCATTGACCAGAGCCTCGTACTCAGCCACGTTGTTGGACGCCAGGAAATGGAGGCGCAGCACGTAGCGAAGGTGTTTCCCGAGGGGCGAGATGAAGAGCAGGCCCGCGCCTGCCCCTGTTTTCATCAGCGACCCGTCGAAAAACATGGTCCAGAGTTCCGGTTGGATCGAAGCCGCTGGAAGCTGGGTGTCGACCCATTCAGCCACAAAGTCCGCCAAGACTTGGGACTTGATGGCCTTCTGAGGGGCGAACGAGATTGTCTCGCCCATGATTTCCACCGCCCACTTTGCAATCCTACCCGAGGCCTCTCGGCACTGGATGATCTCCCCCAGGGGGAAGGATGACACCACAGTCACCGGATGAGACTCGAAGTAGTGTCGCAACTTCCGCCGCGTCAGGATCATCGCGTACAGCAGCTTCTGAATTTGTGGGTAGCGGATCTTGGTCTCGGACAGTACCTCGCTGATGAAGTAGACCGGCCTCTGGACGGGCAATGCATGCCCCTCTTCTCGTCTCTCAACCACTATCGCGGCGCTGACCACCTGAGTGGTAGCGGCGACGTAGATCAAGAGGGCTTCTCTGGCAGCGGGGGCACCAAGATGGGCGTGTTCGTGAGGAGCGCCTTCAGGTTCCCGAGGGCTTCCTCGGCCTCAGGGGTTCAAGTGAAGCACTCGGTCTTTCTTAAGAGGCGGTACAGGGGTAGACCTCTTTCGCCGAGGCGCGAGATGAAGCGGCTCAGAGCCGCAAGGCATCCCATGACCCTCTGTACGCCTTTCAAGTCCTTGATGGGCGCCATGTTGGTGATGGCCGCGATTTTCTCCGGGTTGGCCTCGATGCCCCGCTCGGAGACGATGAACCCCAAGAGCATGCCTCGGGGGACTCCGAAGACGCACTTCTTGGGATTGAGTTTTACGCCTTTCGCCTTGAGACACCGGAATGTCGTTTCAAGGTCGGAAAGGAGGTCGGAGGCTTTCCTCGTCTTGACTACGATGTCATCGACGTTAGCCTCGACCGTTCAACCGATGTGTTGGCCGAACATGTGGTTCATGCACCTTTGGTATGTCGCACCCGCATTCCTCAAACCAAACGGCATAGTAATGTAGCAGTACATGCCAAAAGGTGTGATGAAAGAAGTCGCGAGCTGGTCGGACTCTTTCATCCTGATTTGGTGATACCCTGAGTAGGCATCAAGGAAAGACAGGGTTTCGCACCCAGTAGTGGAATCCACGATTTGATCGATGCGAGGCAGAGGATAGGGAACTTTCGGACATGCTTTGTTCAGACCAATGTAGTCTACACACATCCGCCATTTCCCTCCTTTCTTTCTCACAAGCACAGGGTTGGCAAGCCATTCGGGATGGAATACCTCTTTGATGAACCCTGCAGCCATCAGCTTGTGGATCTCCTCGCCTATGGCTCTGCGCTTTTCTTCGTCGAATCGGCGCAGAGGCTGCTTCACGGGTTGGGCTCCAGCTCGGATATCCAGTGAGTGCTCGGCGACCTCCCTCGGTATGCCAGGCATGTCCGAGGGACTCCACGCAAAGACTTCGGCGTTTGCGCGGAGAAAGTCGATGAGCACCGCTTCCTATTTGGGGTCGAGCTTGGAGCCGATCCGTATCTGCTTGGAGGCGTCGTTGCTGGGGTCGAGAGGGACGGATTTGACCGTCTCTGCTGGCTCGAAATTGCCGGCATGGCGCTTCACGTCTGGCGCCTCCTTGGAGAGGCTCTCCAGGTCGGCGATGAGGGCCTCGGACTCGGCGAGGGCCTCAGTGTACTCCACGCACTCCACGTCGCATTCGTACGCGTGCCGGTACATGGGGCCGACAGTGATGACCCCGTTGGGGCCCGACATCTTGAGCTTGAGGTAGGTGTAGTTGGGGACGGCCATGAACTTGGCGTAGCATGGCCTCCCCAGCACTGTGTGGTAGGTTCCTCGAAACTCGACCACCTCGAACGTGAGGGTCTCCCTTTGGTAGTTGGAGGGAGTCCCAAAGGAGACGAGTAGATCGAGTTGTCCGAGGGGTTGGACGCGTTTCCCGGGGACGATCCCGTGAAAAGGCGCCGCGCCCGCCCGGACCGAGGACAGATCGATCCGCAGGAGCCCGAGGGTCTTGGCGTAGATGATGTTGAGGCTGCTGCCTCCGTCCATGAGGACCTTGGTGAGCCTGACGTTGCCGATGACGGGGTCGACAACGAGCAGATATTTCCCCGGGCTCGGCACGCGGTCGGGGTGGTCGCCCTGGTCAAAGGTGATGGGCTTGTCGGACCAGTCTAGGTAGACTGGCGCCGCCACCTTTACCGAGCAGACCTCCCGACGCTCTTGCTTGCGGTGCCGATCCGAGGCGTTCGCCACTTGCCCACTGTAGATCATGAAGCAGTCGCGGACCTCGGGGAACTCTCCTGTCTTGTGATCCTCCTTCTTATCGTCGTTGTGGGCCCTGCCACCTTCCGCAGGTGGCCCGGCCTTGTGAAAGTGGCGCCGAAGCATGGCGCATTCCTCAAGGGTGTGCTTGACGGGCCCCTGATGATAGGGGCACGGCTCCTTGAGCATCTTGTCGAAGAGATTGGCGCCTCCGGGAGGTTTCCGAGGGTTCTTGTACTCAGCGGCGGCGACAAGGTCCGCGTCGGCGGCGTCGCGTTTCGCTTGCGACTTCTTCTTGCCTTTCTTCTTGGTGCCGCATTGAGTGGACGCCTCGGGGACATCTTCCGGCTGGCGGCCCTGGGGCTGCTTGTCCTTCCGGAAGATGGCCTCAACCGCCTCCTGGCCAGAGGCAAACTTGGTGGCGATGTCCATCAGCTCGCTCGCCCTGGTGGGGGTCTTGCGACCCAGCTTGCTCACCAGGTCGCGGCAGGTGGTGCCGGCGAGGAACGCGCCGACGACATCCGAGTCGGTGACGTTGGGCAGCTCGGTGCGCTGCTTCGAGAATCGTCGGATGTATTCCCGGAGAGACTCTCTCGGCTGCTGGCGGCAGCTTCGGAGATCCTAGGAGTTCCCAGGGCGCACGTACGTGCCCTGGAAGTTACCGGCGAAGGCTTGGACCAGGTCGTCCCAGTTGGAGATCTGCCCCGGAGGTAGGTGCTCCAACCAGGCTTGAGCGGTGTCGGAGAGGAACAGGGGGAGGTTGCGGATGATGAGGTTGTTATCGTCCGTTCCACCCAGGTGGCAGGCCAGCCGGTAGTCCGCGAGCCACAGTTCCGGCCTCGTCTCCCCGAGTACTTCGTGATAGTAGTTGGCGTTCGGAACCGGGTCGGGAACGGCGCCCGTCGTATGGCCCGGCTGAAAGCCTGCGGACCGGGTGGTTCGGGCGAGGGACTCCGATCCTCCCCGCTGTCGTAGCGTCCCCCACGCCTGGGGTGGTAGCCTCGGCGCACCCTCTCGTCGAGGTGGGTTCGACGGTTGCGGTGGTGGTGCTCGTTGCCGAGGTGACCCGGGGCCGCAGGCGCTGTGTTGCGCGTGCGCCCGGTGTGGACCGAGGCTTCCCGCATGAATCGGGAAGTCGCGGCACGATGCTCCGATGGGTATCCCTGCCTTCGGGAGGCAGAGCTTTCGGCCCGTCGGACCGCGACATCCTCCAGGAGATTCTTGAGCTCTCCCTGGATACGCCGCCCTTCGGTGGTTGATGGCTCCGGCATCGCGCGGAGAAGTATTGCCGCTGCAGCCAGGTTCTGGCCGACCCCACTGGAAGCCGATGGCGGCCTTGCCCTGACATCATCGGCGATGCGGTGCTGGATGCCCTGGGGTAGATGACGTGCTTCTCCGGCCGGAGCTTGGCCCGCCCATTCCTGCCCGATGTCCCGGCGGAACGGCTCAAGTGTTCCTGCTCCCTCGTCGAGCCTGGCCTGCATCTCGCGGATTTGCTCGAGCTGTGTGTCCTGACCCCCCGCAGGGACTGGGACCACAGCTAGCTCCCGAAGGATGTCAACGCGAGGCGCAGGCCTAGGGGGATCACCGTTTTCTGGTATACCAAGATGGTTGCCTTCGCCGGGACCCCCTAGATCGACGTGGAAACATTCACGACTTGGGCCGCAGTCCTCGTCGCCGAAGCTGCGGCTACCGTCGGAACAGTCGGAAAGGCAGTAGTCGCATGCGGTCATGAAGTACCGCATGGCACTGGGGTTGCCAAGTCCGGAGAAATCCCAACAAAAGTCGGGCTCGTCATCTTCCTCGGAACCCGAGGGCCCGTAGGTCGAGATGGCAGTCAGCCAGTCTCAGGGTGACCGCACACCGTACCCCGGAGGGTTTGGACACGCCTCTATGAAGGCTTCCACCGAAGCGAAGTCGCTTGGTGGGTCGAGGTTGAATCCAAAAGCCACGAGATGGGAATCGGTCGGTACCTCCTGGTCGACGGGCGGTGACGAAGTCGCGTCAGGGGCAGACTGCACCGTCGTCTCGGGTACGAGGGTGACGCCCAGCAAGTCCTTTGCGAGCGTGCTGGCGTCGTTCGTCCGCTTGGAGTTGGTGTGTTGCAGGGAAACGGCGCTCGTCTTCGTCTCAGACGCGAGGTCGACGCTCGACGTGTCCCCCGGGCGCCGGCGCCGTCGACTCGCTCGACAGCCGACGAGGTGCCGCCTCCTGCTTGGCCTTGGTTGCCCCGCCTCCTCCTCCGTCGGTGGGGGAGGCGACGGGACAAACCCGAATGTTGTTCTTCCGCCACATGGGGAAGACGTCGTCGATTCCGCCGCCGGCGGGCGGGTTGTCGGCCGCTATTGTCACTGTCACGCGGCGGGGGAAGGAGTATGATGTCGTAGCTGTCGTTGAGGGACATGAACTCAAGACTCCCGAAACGGAGCACCGTCCCGGGCTAGAAAGGTTGCTGGAGACTACCCATCTGGAGCTTGACGGGAAGCTGTTCGTCAACACGCAGCAGGCCCCTACCTGGCGCGCCAACTGTCGGGGTTTCGACCCTGGGGGGTCCCTTGACCGACGAGTAAATTGCCGTCGCGTGTCCCAGCCCAGATGGGTCGCGCGCGAGACGGAGCACGGAGGGGGGAAAACAAGGAGACGGGCGTAAAGGGGAAACCCACGGCCTTCGTGTTTGTCCCGCGCCCAGGTCGGGTGCGCTTGCAGTAGGGGGTTACAAGCGTCCGCGCGGGAGGGAGCGAGAGGCCTGCACGCGCCGTCCCGTCCTCTCCGCGCGGCCAACCCTTCGTACGAGTGCCCTGGGCCTTCCTTTTATAGGCGTAAGGAGAGGGTCCAGGTGTACAATAGGAGATGTAGCAGTGTGCTAACGTGTCTAGCAGAGAGGAGCTAGCGCCCTAAGTACATGCCGTCGTGGCAGCCGGAGAGGTTTTGACACCGTGTTCGTGTGATGTCGTGGCCGTCGGAGGAGCGCTGGAGCCTTGCGGAAGGACAGCTGTCGGGGCTGTCGAGTCCTTGCTGACGTCTCCTTGCTTCCGTAAGGGGTTGAGAGCCGCCGTCGTCATGGAGCACGCGGGGACGCCGGTCTTGTTCCCCCGTAGCCAGAGCTAGCTAGGGGTAGGGTAATGATGGCCCCTCCTGTGACGTGGTCGGTCCGAGCCCTGGGTCGGGCGAGGCGGAGGCTCCTCCAAGGTCGAGGTCGACTCTGTCTTCCGAGGTCGAGGTCGAGTCCGAGCCCCTGGGTCGGGCGAGGCGGAGACTGTCGGCCGATGCCAGGGCTGAGTCCGAGCCCTGGGGTTGGGCAAGGCGGTGTTCGTCGTCTTCCGGGGCCGAGGCCGAGTCCTAGGGTCGGGCGAGGCGGAGCTTCCTATGGCGCCCGAGGCCGGACTTGGCTGCTGTCAGCCTCACTCTGTCGAGCGGCACAGCAGTCGGAGCGACGCAGGCGGCGCTGTCCTCTTGTCAGGCCAGTCAGTGGAGCGGCGAAGTGACTGCGGTCACTTCGGCTCTGTCGACTGAGGGACGCGCGTCAGGATAAGGTGTCAGGCCATCCTTGCATTAAATGCTTCTGCGATACGATCGGTTGGTGTGGCGATCTGGCCAAGGTTGCTTCTTGGCGAAGACTGGGCCTCGGGTGAGCCGAAGGTGTGCGAGACTTGAATCCTCCGGGGTCGGCTGCCCTTGCCCGAGGCTGGGTTCGGACGAGGCGAGATCGTGTCCCTTGAGTGGACCGAGCCTTGACTTAATCGCACCCATCAGGCCTTTGCAGCTTTGTGCTGATGGTAGTTACCAGCTGAGATTAGGAGTCTTGGGGTACCCCTAATTATGGTCCCCGATACTAGCCATCTAACTAGCCAAGTCATTCGTCTCTCCAAATTGCCCTCATCTCTAGCTAAACTTGGCTAGTGACTACAGGTAACCAAAGTAAGTTGCATGTTAGAGAGTCTGTTGAAACGAGATGTTACATATAAAGTTTAATCTTTATACAGAGATATATATAAAGAGTCAGATATAGAGTAAAAAAATAGTCTCTTGGAGATGCTCTAAGGCTAATTCTTTAATTCTGACAACTAACTTTAAACAAAGTATAACGTCGTAGTTTAGCCACGAACAAAAAGACCTTAAAACCCGCCAAGGAAACGAGCTTTGCCCTGTTCCTCTCCACTATTCTTAACAAGAACTTGTCTGACACAAAAAAAATGCTGGGAGTTGCCGCTACAGTTCCCATTCCGGCACCCCATCACCATCAGGCAGCGGCAGTGGGTGTATTGGCAATCGTCGGCACGTCTTCCGTGCAGCACTAGCTCAGTTGTTTTGCTCTGCTCAGTTATAGCTAGATTCGGTTTTGGACATAACAAGGTCAACAGAAAAGCTCTCCGATAATCCGATCGACTCCATTTCAAAAGGCAAAAAAAAAAAGCTATCAGCCGAGCAATAATTGTATCAATTATTAACCTTCGAGCATGCTGCATGCACCGCAAAAAAAAAAGGGGGGGGGGGGGGGGGGGAGGGGGGGGGAGGGGGGTGAAGGGTCCAAGAATCAGTTCATATATCTCGCTGCCTGGTTCTACCAGGCACCAGCTATCCCAAAAGCATCAAAGAAAGCATCACAGGTGGTATTGTTCGTCATCATCAGGCGCCTTGTTCCTTGGACGGCGCCGGGTACTTGACGGCGTTCTTGACGATCTTCCTGAGGGCGGCGTCGCCGAGGTCGACGCCGCACATGTCGGAGAGGCGGACCAGGTAGAGCAGCACGTCGGAGAGCTCCTCGCCGAGGTGCTCCTTCTCCGCCTCGTCCCAGTCCGCGAGGCCCTTGCGCACCTCCCCTTTCCACATGAACAGCTCTGACAGCTCCCCGACCTCAGCGATCTGCCAGGCACAGACAAACCGTTTAAGCTCTCGCCTTCCTCTTAACACCAAGGGAACGACAAAAAAAAAATATATTATCGTTTATTTTGCAAGCAAGGAGTGTGCCGTCGATGCATTTTTATTTATATATAAAAAAATCAGCATGACGAGGAGCGAATCGAACTATCCTTTCCGTTCAGAAAATCCAGTCACAAGCTGACAGTGATTATTCAGCAAATCAGGCAGTGACCCTGATGTCTGAACCAACGTGGTTAGAGGTCGGACAGCAGCAATCTGCGTAAAAGAACTGCACCTGTGCACCACGTGGCGGTGTGGCATCCAAGATGTGGCACTTGACAGCTGCATCCCTGTTCATCAGGGCCATGCATGGGCAGTGCGGAAATTCGTTACTTGTCCCATTTTGCTCCCATGAACAACCAACCAACAAGCCACACATGGCTGCAGGCTAGCTGGAGCTGGACGGCATGATCTTTCAGGTCCTGTCCCCGTCAATGTGGCTTGTGAACAAGTTCCCTTCTCTCCAAAACCAAAATTCTGAACTGAACAAAAACTCTAGATGCAAGTATATGTCTGGGAACCTAACGGGGTATAAATGCGTGCACACGATGGTCAGTTCCAAGGTAGTTAAGTGAAACGAATAGATCCGATAGATCTCAGGAATCTAGCTAGCTAGCCGGCGCACTACTTGGAACAAAGAAAAAAAAATAATCAAAGGAAGAATCTGAACGAACAGTTGGTCAAAAGAGAGCGCATTATATATGGTGATAACTTAAATCTATATAGACAACAACGGCCTTGGAATGAAGATTTTTTTTTAATTATGGTAGCCTTTGGCATCTGGCAGGCAGGAGCACTCTCGCTGTTAGTTAACTGCGAAACCTGCTAGTATATATAGTTTTTTTTCTCTTCTTTTTAGCTGATGGAGACGTTGTCTATGTGCACACACATGATGGTCTAGACTTGCAGCCTTCTAGAGAGACGCTTAATTACTGCTCGGAGGATGAGTGCTAGCACTGTTTCGGTTGTCTTGACTCTTGAGACGTGCAGTGCTAAACAAGTGATCTACTATCCGTTATAATTTTTTAAATGTTTTGTTGTCTCGAGTTTTATTAGTATATCCAGACATATTATTACCTACCTAAATCTCCATAATAGAAACTATTAAAAATATGTATCCATAAACTTTCAAACATCTTACAATTTAGAATATATTTTTTTGTCTTTTGGACGACAAGCGAAACTCTACTTTTCCACAGCAGGAGATCGATCAGATCACGAAGAAATAAATAAACGCCGTGCATGGTGAAAGCTAAAGGCAAAAGGCATGCTTTGTAGCCATGACGTGCTGTGCAGTGTGCCACTTACTCAGTAGGCGTTAACACCAGATAGTAACTGAAACGACCATTGATCACTAGCTAGGCGACACGACGAAAACGAGGCCCCAACGGCAATGGGCGGCGGTACCATGCATCCTACTTGCCCAAACCGTGGTTTCGCAGACCGAATATTGGGAGGCGTGCGTGATTCTCGATCTACACTTGTGACTACTAGCGAATTAATAAGGAAACCAAAAACATCCTCGCCTGGTAGAGAACAGAAGGTACGGGGAGGAGAGAAGGTGCAAACCATGGCGAGCAGCAGGTTCCGGGGGCTATGGTACTGCTCCCAGTCCCTCTCCTTGGCGAAGTCGTTGAGCCTCCTGGACAGCTCCTTCAGGCTCACATCACCAGCGGCCACCTCCTTGCTCTGATCCGCCGCCGCCGCCTTCTTCTCTGCCACGGCGCCCGCCTTCTTATCGCCCTCCATGTTCACCCGCCTCTCGAGGTGCCTGCCTCTGGTTGGAAACTACTGCTAAAGCAGAGGCGTATTTGTGTAGTGTGTGGTGTGTGTATTAATATATATAATCGGCGTGTATCCAAAGTTGGCAAGGAATTAGTAGTATTAATATATATAATCCGCGTGCATTCAAATTTGGCAAGGAATTAGTAGTATCAGTAAACGATTCAGGGAATTATTAATTGGTCCTGGTCCAGGCCTTAGTGAGCGAGAGCGACGTCAGTTACTGCCCTTTTATTGGTGGGAATAAAGCACAGTTAATCCAGATTGACAGCTCTTTATAGTATTTATTTTTTCGTGAGAAATCACAGAGCGATGCGATTACTTCTCGCATGGAATACACCAGGCACTTCGATCAGTTGCCATAGCCGCGTAGAAGCAATCTTCCTACGTTTTTGCAGACACATGTGGATGGTAAGTTGCGTTCAGCAAGGTGTGCCAGGTAAAAAGGGTGGAAAAGAGAAGGTGAGAAGAGGCGCTGTGATATCGTAGGATCTTTTGGATAAGAGCTGCCATGTTCGAGGGCACAATCGATCGCGTCCCGGCGTGAGTTTCCCCTCATCTCTAGCGCAGAATTCCGGTCCGAGTCACAGGCTCACAGCCTCACAGGCCTGGCAGAGCTACCGGTGTCCCTGGGTGACTAGGAGGCTGGGTGCTGCCGTAGCGGCAGCCTTAGCAGAATTTCTATCACTCTCCATATCACTCTCTATTTCAGACAATATTATACAAACAGTGTGATCTACAATACAAAATAGTATTTTGCACGATTTTTATACGGTCTGCTAGAAATAGTCTTAGTGCACCGGCACCTGGCGGAGACATCAGACACGCCACACACGTGAACGACGAAGCCATCAAACTCGAGGCTCTTCTGACATTTTGTGGGTGGCATCGGCGCTCGGACAACGAAAGCAAACGAAATGCATATATACTCCCTCCATCCATAAATATATGGCACAGTTAACTTTTAAAAAAACTTTGATCACCGGTCTTGTTAAAAAAAATAATGAATTATCATTTTTTGTGATATGTTTTATCACGTAAGGTAGCTTGTACTTGGCTTAAAATTTTACATCTTTTAAATAAATATTTTGAATAAGACGAGTGCTCAAAGTTTTTTTAAAAAGTCAACGGTGTCATATATTTATGAACGAATGTAGTGTCATGTTTAGGTGATTAGGCCGCGCATGGTGTGCCAGCCTAGCCCTCGCTGAGTTAGAGCAAGTCTAGGGTCTGTTTAGCGCGGCTCTTGTTTGCCCAAAAACGTCTGTAGCACTGGCTTTTTCGAGAGATCAGTTTTTTGGTAGAGCTAAAGCTATTTAGAGGGTATTTGAATTGAATGCACTAGAGATAATAGTTAGCTGCTAAAATTAGTTAATGGCATACAAATAGTCTAGCTAATGGTTAGCTACATATTTGTTAGCTAGCTAATTCTGCTAGCAATTTTTTTAACCATTAACTATTAGCTCTAGTGCATTCAAACACCCTCTTAATCGTTTGACAAAAACGGTTTATCCTATAGCTAGAGCCATTTTCCTGTGCCAAAGCTAGATAGCCAGAGCCAGTGAAGCTACTATTTGTGGTTTCTTCTCTGTGGTCAATCAAATCCTATGTTACGTTTGTCTTGCTTCCATGAGTGTGCAAGCATTACTCGAAACTAGCGATGGCAATGGGTCCGAACACCCGAATATGCGATAGGTTTTACTCGATTAGAAGATAGATATAGGATGATTTCTTAATCCATAGGTATGTTGATGAACAAAAACCTCTATCTATAGGGTGGACAAGTATGAGTACGGATGGGTACTACCTATATCTGTCTACCAGTGGGTAAAATATACCTGCACCATACTGAAAGTCGCCTAGAGGGGGGTGAATAGGGTGAATCTGAAATTCTCAAAAAATAATCACAACTACAAGCCGGGTTAGCGTTAGAGATATAATCGAGTCCGCGAGAGAGGGCGTAAAACAAATCGTGAGCAAATGCGAAGTGAGACACGATGATTTGTTTTACCGAGGTTCGGTTCTCGCAAACCTACTCCCTGTTGAGGAGGCCACAAAGGCCGGGTCTCTTTCAACCCTTACCCTCTCTCAAACGATCCTTCCGACCGAGTGAGCTTCTCTTCTCAAATCAAAACCGGGAACAAAACTTCCCCGCAAGGGCCACCACACAATTGGTGCCTCTTGCCTTGATTACAATTGAGTTTTGATCACAAGAACAAGTGAGAAAGAAAAGAAGCAATCCAAGCGCAAGAGCTCAAAAGAACACGGCAAATTTCTCTCGCTAATCACTAAAGACTTGTGTGCAATTGGAGAGGATTTGATCTCTTTGGTGTGTCTAGAATTGAATGCCTAGCTCTTGTAAGTGGTTGAGAAGTGGAAAACTTGGATACCATGAATGGTGGGGTGGTTGGGGTATTTATAGCCCCAACCACCAAACTTGACCGTTGGTGGAGGCTGTCTGTTCGATGGCGCACCGGACAGTCCGGTGCACACCGGACATGTCCGGTGCCCCAGCCACGTCACCAGTGCCGTTGGAATCTGACCGTTGGAGTTCTGACTTCTGGGCCCGCCTCGATGTCCGGTGGCGCACCGGACATGAACTGTTCAGTGTCCGGCGCGCCGGTATGGGCGCGTCTGCCTTCTGCGCGCGCTGCGCGCGCATTTAATGCGTTGCAGGTAGCCGTTGGCGCGAAGTAGCCGTTACTCCGAGGATGCACCGGACAGTCCGGTGCACACCGGACATGTCCGGTGAATTATAGCGGAGCAGCCTTCGTGAAATCCCGAGACTGGCGAGTTCCGGAGCAGCGTCTTCGTTGGAGCACCGGACAGCCGGTGAATTATAGCGCGCCGGTTCTGGATTTTCCCGAAGGTGACGAGTTGGAGTTGGAGTCCTCTGGTGCACCGGACACTGTCCGGTGGCACACCGGACAGTCCGGTGCGCCAGACCAGAGGAGCCTTCGGTTGCTCCTTTGCTCTTTTGTTGAACTCAATACTTGGTCTTTTTATTGGCTAAGTGTGAACCTTTTGCACCTGTATAACTTATACACTAGAATAAACTAGTTAGTCCAAAGATTTGTGTTGGGCAATTCAACCACCAAAATTATATAGGAACTAGGTGTAAGCCTAATTCCCTTTCAATCTCCCCCTTTTTGGTGATTGATGCCAACACAAACCAAAGCAAATATAGAAGTGCATAATTGAACTAGTTTGCATAATATAAGTGCAAAGGTTGCTTGGAATTGAGCCAATATAAATACTTATAAGATATGCATGGATTGTTTCTTCATTTTTAACATTTTGGACCACGCTTGCACCACATGTTTTGTTTTTGCAAAATATTTTGTAAATAGTCAAAGGTAAATGAATAAGAGTTTGCAAAGCATTTTCAAGTTTTAAAAATTTTCTCCCCTTGTTTCAAATGCTTTTCCTTTGACTAAACAAAACTCCCCCTAAATGAGATCCTCCTCTTAGTGTTCAAGAGGGTTTTGATATATCATTTTTGAAATACTACTTCCTCCCCCTTTAGAACATAATAAGATACTAATTTGAAATTGACCAATTGAAAATCTCCAAAGTTTTTAAAATTAGGTGGTGGTGCGGTCCTTTTGCTTTGGGCTCATATTTTCTCCCCCTTTGGCATGAATCGCCAAAAACGGAATCATTAGAGCCCGACGAAGTACTTTCTCCTCCTTTGGTCATAAAATAAATGAGTGAAGATTATACCAAAGTTGGAGAGATGCTCGGAGTGACGGCGAAGGATGAGTAGTAGAGTGGAGTGGAAGCCTTTGTCTTCGCCGAAGACTCCAATTCCCTTTCAATATACCTATGACTTGATTTGACATACACTTGAAAACACATTAGTCATAGCATATATCAAGGAGACATGATCAAAGGTGTACTTATGAGCTATGTGTGCAAGTTTAGCAAAAGAAATTCCTAGAATCAAGAATATTGAGCTCATGCCTAAGTTTGGTAAAAGATTGTTCATCAAGTGGCTTGGTAAAGATATCGGCTAATTGATCTTTACTGTTAATGTATGAAATTTCGATATCCCCCTTTTGTTGGTGATCCCGAAGAAAGTTGTCGGGGACCATAATTAGGGGTACCCTCAAGACGCCTAATTCTCAGCTGGTAACCCCCATCAGCATAAAGCTGCAGAGGCCTGATGGGTGCGATTAAGTCAGGGATCAGTCCATACGAGTGACTCGATCACGCTTCGCCCGAGCCTAGCCTCGGCCAAGGGCAGCCGACCTCGAGGGACTTCCGTCTCGCCCGAGGCCCCCCTTTTAACGGCGGACGCATCTTCGGCTCGCCCGAGGCCTTGGCTTCGCTGAGAAGCAACCCTGACCAAATCGCCGCACCGACTGACCGAGTTGCAGGAGCATTTAACGCAAAGGTGGCCTGACACCTTTATCCTGACGCGCGCCCCCCGGCAGAGCCGAAGTGACCGCCGTCACTCCGCCGCACCACTGACCGGTCTGACAGAAGGACAGCGCCGCCTGCGCCACTCCGACTGCAGTGCCACTCAACAGAGTGAGTCTAACAGGCAGACAGGCCTTGCCAAAGGCGCCATAGGAAGCTCCGCTCCGCCCGACCCAGGGCTCGGACTCGGGCTCAGCCCCGGAAGACGGCGAACTCCGCTCTGCCCGACCCCAGGGCTCGGACTCGGGCTAAGACCCGGAAGACGACGAACTCCGCTTCGCCCGACCCCAGGGCTCGGACTCGGGCTAAGACCCGGAAGACGACGAACTCCGCTCCGCCCGACCCCAGTGCTCGGACTCGGGCTAAGACCCGGAAGACGACGAACTCCGCTTCGCCCGACCCCAGGGCTCGGACTCGGGCTCAGACCCGGAAGACGACGAACTCCGCTCCGCCCGACCCCAGGGCTCGGACTCGGGCTAAGACCCGGAAGACGGCGAACTCCGCTCCGCCCGACCCCAGGGCTCGGACTCGGGCTAAGACCCGGAAGACGACGAACTCCGCTTCGCCCGACCCCAGGGCTCGGACTCCGCCCGGGCCTCTGCCGAACGATCTCCGCCTCGCCCGACCCGGGGGCTCGGGCTCGGCCTCGGCCACGGAAGACAGACTCGACCTCGGCTTCGGAGGAGCCCCCACGTCGCCCGACCTAGGGCACAGGCCCGCCACGTCAACAGGAAGCGCCATCATCATCCTACCCCGAGCCGACTCGGGTCATGGAGAACAAGACCGGTGTCCCATCTGGCTAGCTCCGCCAGATGGGCAATGATGGCGCCCCACAAGCTCTGTGACGACGGCGGCTCTCAGCTCTCTTACGGAAGCAGGTGGACGTCAGCAAGGACTCGACCGCTCCAACAGCTGTCCCTCCGCCAGGCTCCGTTGCTCCTCCGACAGCCACGACATCATGCCAGCAGGGTGCCAAGATCTCTCCGGCTGCCACATTGGCATGTACTTAGGGCGCTAGCTCTCCCTCCGCTAGATACGTAGCACTCTGCTACACCCCCATTGTACACCTGGATCCTCTCCTTACGCCTATAAAAGGAAGGACCAGGGCCTTCTTAGAGAAGGTTGGCCGCGCGGGACGAGGACGGGACATGCGCTCTCTTAGGGCCGCTCGCTTCCCTCACCCGCGTGGACGCTTGTAACCCCCCTACTGCAAGCGCACCCGACCTGGGCGCGGGACGAACACGAAGGCCGCGGGATTTCCACCTCTCTCACGCCCGTCTCCGGCCACCTCGCTTCTCCCCCCTTCGCGCTCGCCCACACGCTCGACCCATCTGGGCTGGGGCACGCGGCACACTCACTCGTCGGCTCGGGGACCCCCCGGTCTCAAAACGCCGACAGTTGGCGCGCCAGGTAGGGGCCTGCTGCGTGCTGACGAACAGCTTCCCGTCAAGCTCCAGATGGGCAGTCTCCAGCAACCTCTCCGGCCCGGGACGGTGATCCGTTTCGGGAGTCTCGAGTTCATGTCGTTCGACGGCAGCTACGACATGATACTCCTTCCACCGCCGCGCGACAACGACAATGGCGGCCGACAACCCGCCCACCGGCGGCGGAACCGACGACATCTTCCCCGCGTGGTGGAAGAACAACGTTCGAGCTCGCCCTGTCCTCTCCCCCACCAACGGAGGAGGAGGCGGGGCAACCAAGGCCAAGCGGGAGGCCGCGCTTCGTCGGCCGTTGAGCGAATCGACGTTCCCAGCGCCCCAATGGAGGGCACGCCGGGCGTCGACCTCGCGTTCGAGACGAAGGCAGGCGCCGTCCCCCCGCGACACGCTGATCCCGAGCAAGAAGACGACGTCGGCGCACTCGCGGAGAGCTTGCAGGACGTCGCCCTCGTACCTGAGACGACGGTGCAACCAGTCCCCGATGTGACTACGTCGCTCCTCATCGACCAAAAGGTACTGACTAACTCCCATCTTACGTCATTTCGACTCGGCCTCAACCCGCCAAGCGACCTCGCTTTGGCGGGCGCTCTCATTGAGGCGAGTGCAACCCCACTGGGGTTTCGTATGCGGTCGCCTTGGGACCGATTGACGGACGTCTCGACCTACGGGCCCTCTGGGTCCGAGGAAGATGACGATCCCAGCATCTGTTGGGATTTCTCTGGATTTGGCAACCCCAGTGCCATGCGGGACTTCATGACCGCATGTGACTACTGCCTCTCCGACTGTTCCGACGGAAGCCGCAGCCTTGACGACGAGGACTGCGGCCCAAGCCGCGAATGTTTCCACGTCGAGCTAGGGGATCCCTCTGAAGGCAACCATCTTGGCATGCCGGAGGACGGTGATTTTCCTAGGCCGGCGCCTCACGCCGACATCCCGCGGGAGCTAGCTGTGGTCCCCGTTCCGGCGGGGGGTCACGACCCACAGCTCGAGCAAGTCCGCGGGGCGCAGGCCAGGCTCGACGAGGGAACAGGGGCGCTTGAGACGATCCGCCGGGACGTCGGGCAGGCATGGGCGGGCCAACCCCCGGCCGGAGAAATACGTCACCTGCCCCAAGGTCTCCAGCACCGCGTCGCCAACGATGTCAGGCTCAGGCCGCCGCCCGCATCCAGCGGGGTTGGTCAGAACCTGGCAGCCGCAGCGATGCTCCTCCGCACGATGCCGGAGCCATCAACCACCGAGGGTCGGCGAATCCAGGGAGAGCTCAAGAATCTCCTGGAAGGCGCTGCGGCCCGACGGGCCGAGAGCACTGCCTCCCGAAGGCAGGGATACCCCTCGGAGCCTCACGCCGCGACTTCCCGATTTATGCGGGAAGCCTCGGTCTACACCGGGCGCACGCGCAACACCGCGCCTGCGGCCCCGGGCCACCTCGGCAACGAGCACCATCAACGCGACCGTCGGGCCCACCTCGACGAAAGGGTGCGCCGAGGCTACCACCCCAGGCGTGGGGGGCACTACGACAGCAGGGAGGATCGGAGTCCCTCGCCCGAACCACCCGGTCCGCAGGCCTTCAGTCGGGCCATCCGACGGGCGCCGTTCCCGACCCGGTTCCGACCCCCGACTACTATCACAAAGTACTCGGGGGAAACGAGGCCGGAACTGTGGCTCGCGGACTACCGCCTGGCCTGCCAACTGGGTGGAACGGACGACGACAACCTCATCATCCGCAACCTTCCCCTGTTCCTCTCCGACACTGCTCGTGCCTGGTTGGAGCACCTGCCTCCGGGGCAGATCTCCAACTGGGACGACTTGGTCCAAGCCTTCGCCGGCAATTTCCAGGGCACGTACATGCGCCCCGGAAATTCCTGGGACCTTCGGAGCTGCCGGCAACAGCCGGGAGAGTCGCTCCGGGACTACATCCGGCGATTCTCGAAGCAGCGCACCGAGCTGCCCAACATCACCGACTCGGATGTCATCGACGCGTTCCTTGCCGGCACCACCTGCCGCGACCTGGTGAGTAAGTTGGGTCGCAAGACCCCCACCAGGGCGAGCGAGCTGATGGACATCGCCACCAAGTTCGCCTCTGGCCAGGAGGCGGTTGAGGCTATCTTCCGAAAGGACAAGCAGCCCCAGGGCCTCCCATCGGAAGAGGCTCCCAAGGCGTCTACTCCGCGCGGCGCCAAGAAGAAGGGCAAGAAGAAGTCGCAACCGAAACGCGACGCCGCTGACGCGGACCTTGTCGCCGCCGCCGAGTACAAGAACCCTCGGAAGCCCCCCGGAGGTGCTAACCTCTTCGACAAGATGCTCAAGGAGCCGTGCCCCTACCATCAGGGGCCCGTTAAGCACACTCTCGAGGAGTGCGTCATGCTTCGGCGCCACTTCCACAGGGCCGGGCCACCCGCGGAGGGTGGCAGGGCCCACGACGACGACAAGAAAGAAGATCACCAAGCAGGAGAGTTCCCTGAGGTCCGCGACTGCTTCATGATCTACGGTGGGCATGCGGCGAATACCTCGGCTCGGCATCGCAAGCAAGAGCGCCGGGAGGTCTGCTCGGTGAAGGTGGCGGCGCCAGTCTACCTAGACTGGTCCGACAAGCCCATCACTTTCGACCAGGCTGACCACCCCGACCATGTGCCGAGCCCGGGGAAATACCCGCTCGTCGTCGACCCCATCGTCGGCAACGTCAGGCTCACCAAGGTCCTGATGGATGGGGGCAGCTGCCTCAACATCATCTACGCCGAGACCCTCAAGCTCCTGCGCGTCGATCTGTCCTCCGTCCGAGCAGGCGCTGTGCCCTTCCACGGGATCATCCCTGGGAAGCGCGTCCAGCCCCTCGGACGACTCGACCTCCCCGTCTGCTTCGGAACGCCCTCCAACTTCCGAAGGGAGACCTTGACGTTCGAGGTGGTCGGGTTCCGAGGAACCTACCACGCGGTACTGGGAAGGCCATGCTACGCGAAGTTCATGGCCGTCCCCAACTACACCTACCTAAAGCTCAAGATGCAGGGCCCCAACGGGGTCATCACCGTCGGCCCCACATACAAACACGCGTTCGAATGCGACGTGGAGTGCGTGGAGTACGCCGAGGCCCTCGCCGAGTCCGAGGCCCTCATCGCCGACCTGGAGAACCTCTCCAAAGAGGTGCCAGACGTGAAGCGTCATGCCGGCAACTTTGAGCCAGCGGAGACGGTTAAGGTCGTCCCACTCGACCCCAATGGCGACACCTCCAGGCAGATCCAGATCGGTTCCAGGCTCGACCCCAAATAAGGAAGCAGTGCTCGTCGACTTTCTCCACGCAAGCGCCGACATCTTTGCGTGGAGTCCCTCGGACATGCCTGACATACCAAGGGATGTCGCCGAGCACCCGCTGGATATTCGGGCCTGAGTCCGACCCGTCAGGCAGCCTCTGCGCCTCGGCCGTCAAGGTAGGGTCGGCCTCGCCTCGGCGGAGCCCGACCCTCCCTCGGGGGCTAGAAAGGGGGAACCCCTCTGCGTCGAAGATCGGGTGTACTTCTCCGCATCAAAAATTTTCAATCAAAAAAGGGCGTTTGCGTTCTCCCGGCTATGTCGAAAGCAGAGTCCCGAGGAGCGAACGTGGGTACATGTAAGTGGCAAGGCCGACTGAGCCGAGGAACTCCTACGCCTCCGGGCTAGGGACGCCTCACTCATCACCTGCCACGAAAAAAATGACCCAACTTGGGAAGCCACCCCATTATCGACAAGCCGGGCCAGACACGCAGGCTGAAAGAAAGAAGAGTGCGACTTCATGCAAGAAAAACAAAGTGTTCAGGCCTCAGCGGCCGCGGCAAGGCACACATTCAACAGAAGCTGTTCCAACAAGAGTTAGGCGCCGCTTTGGGAAGGAGCCGCGCCCTCGGTTCCGTCCCCGCCGTCGGTAAGGTCCATCTCGGCTTCCAGCGACGGCGCAGGGGGAAGGATCTCCGCCTCGAAGGTGGTCGCCAACACCGCGCTCGGACCCGCGGCGATCGCATCGAGCCGCTGAACTTCCGCCAGGGCAGCTTCGTCCTCATCAGGAAGACAATACCCCTCACTAACCCGCTCCAGGTCCACAACGTAGTGGGAAGCGAGCACAGCGAAGGCCCACCTGACGCCGTGGTGCAGCGCCTCGCGGACTCTGCCGCGCGCGTGATCACCCAAGGCTTGAAGGCGGCTTTGGGGGGAGCTTCCTGAAGGGACGTCGCCGGAGCCGAGGATCCGATAAGCATCTGAGACGGCCTCGGACATGGCCGCGAGGTCAGCCTCCCTCTGCTCGGCAGCTCCGGCAAGCGCCTCGGCGAGCGCCTTGGCAGACTCGTCAAGGGCGGACTCGAGCTCTGCGAACAACCAGAAGAAAGACCTCAAGCACAAGCAGAGGAAACCGATAAGAACAAGAATCAGGGACGACCATGGCGTACCTTCGGCTCGGGCACGCTGTTCCGAGGCCGCGACCTGGGCTGCGGCTAGGTCGGCCGCAAGGGTCTCGGCCCGGCCTTCGGCCTCGGCAGCTCGGCCCCGAGATTGGTCCCGCTCCTCGACGACCTGGGCGAACTCCGACCGCTGCCGTTGCGCCTCCGTGCGCGCTGCTGCCGCCTCGGCCCTCAAGTCAGCGCAAAGCAACTGGAGGTCCGCTACCTTGGCATCCTGCTGAGAAAGGCGCGCAGTAGCCCCGGCAAGCGAGGTCCTCAGGGATCGCAGCGAGCCCCAGACATCGGCCTCGCGGCGGATGAATGACGACTTGGCGGCGCTCCGATCCGTCAGGTCCTGGAGGAAGGAGACAGGGCGTCACGACGAACGCCTCGCTCGCAGAAAGGAAAAGGTATGCCTGAAACCGTTTCCTGGAGAATTTTGGGGACATCCCTGCAGAAAACCTCCAACGACGACTGGAGCGATCCCACCGTTGCTTCAGCGCGCTCGCGGAGCTCATCCCAAGACTGGTCCTCCTGTTCATCGTCGAGGACGAAGACAGGGTCCGAGGCCTCGCGGGTCCGGAATCGGAGCAGCTGACGCCGGGCCTCGGGGCTCCGTCGCACGGCGACGAGGCCGCCGCCCGGCTGGACGGATCGCGCGCCCACGCCCACCTCTTCCGAGGCACTGGGCGCCGACGCGTCGGCCATCCTGACGCAGGCAGCAACCGGTCGCTCTCCGACTGGGACGACGACGACTTCGGTAGCGACGGGCGCCGGCGTGGCCGACACGACAGGCAGGCTCGGGGCCACGTCGGCGTCGGCCGCCTCCCCTGTCACGATGGCCGCCTCGGCAGAAGAGCCAGCCTTGGGAGCCCGCTCCCCAGAGACGAGCGACACCCGAGCCCCCTGCGGCGGAACACCCTGCGAAAGGGTCGGCTGAACGACAAGACCCGAGGCGGCGCTGGCCGCGTAGTCCGGTGCCGTCTTAAGGGCCTTCCGGGGTGCCAGGTCGGTCTGGCCATGGCTTCGCTTGCTGGATAAAAAAAGGGGGGAAAGGGAAAATCACAGCCGAGACATACGAATGGGAAGCCAAGACGAAGACATTCCGAGATACTCACCCACTTTGGGCCATGATCCACCGCGCCTGGGGAGAGCCTTCTTGGGTCCCGGCTCCCGAAACAGCCACCGAGGTCCGCTTCGCCGGCAACTTCGGCGCCACCCTCGTTTTGGACGCCCGGGGAGCAGATTGCCCGGGCACGGCCGCGATGACTTGAGGGTCACCCCCATGCGCCACCGGCACGAGCGGCGGCCCCTGGGGAGCAGACGCCCTGACCTGGCCCTCCGAAGCCACCTCAGCTCCTCCGGCTGAGGGGTCAGGTGACCTCTCGGATCGCCCCTGCGCCTCGGGCCGGGACCCCGACACCCCAACTCCGGGGGCTGACGGCGTCGGCCCGCTCGGGGGCTAGCTCGGCGGCTCCTGGCCACACCCCAAGCCGGGGCTGAGGCCGAGACGGGCGGCCATGTCATCCTCCTCTTCATCATCGTTGTCATCGTCGTCGTCGGGCGTCTCTGGCGATGGCTCCCTTGGGAGCCCTTCCCTCTCCTGCTGGCGACGGCGCTTCTCCAAGGCGTCCCGAGCCCGCCTCCGCTCGCGGGCCCGGGCCTTCTCCGTGTCCTTCTTCTTATTTTTCTCCTCTGCGGCGACCCGCCGCGCTGCTCGATCCACCGCGTCCTCCGGGACCCGTGGCAGGGAGGGCTTGTGCCATCCCACCTCCTAAAAGAAGGGGAGAAAGAAACCCAATCATAAGAACCCGGAGCAACCCGATGTATGAAGAAGGAGGGAGTGAATACTCACCAGGGTTACGCACCCCTGGTCGGGGCGCATCCGAAGCTGGGAGTAGGCATGAGGGTCCGGCTTCCCCATCGCAGCCGACACTCGCCATTGGAGGGCGTCGAAGGGAAGAGGATCAGGGGACATCCGCGAGCCCTCCCAGTCAGCCTCCGGAGTCATCTCCCAGAGCGGCAGCCGCCGCTCCGCCAAAGGAAGCACCCTCCGACGGTGGATGGCGGCGACCACTCCCGCAGCAGTGAGTCCCCCCTCCCGCAACTCTTTCAGGGCCTGGAGAAGGGGTTCGAGATTCTTCTGTCTCTCGTGCGGGGTCCCATGGCGCCAGGCGTCGGTGGCGGCGGTAACTACCCGCTGGGAGAATGGTGGGAGCAACTCACCGTCATTCCGGAGGTAGAACCACCGGCGCTGCCACCCCTTGTTCGAGGACGCGAGGATGGCAGGAATGTACTGTGACGCCCGCGACTGCCTCAGCAAAAGAGTGCAGCCTCCGGCCCGCACCGCTGCACGGATCCTCCTCTCCCCCGTCGACAAGGCGAAAGGCTCGGCGAGGAAGAGATGAGTCCACAAATCCCAATGGGGAGCGATCCCCAAGTACCCTTCGCACACCGCTACGAAGATAGCGGCCTGCGAGATGGAGTTGGGGGTGAGGTTATGCAACTCCACCCCGTAGTGGAACAGGATTGCCCGCATAAAGCGGCCCGTCGGCACACCGAATCCCCGCTCGTGGAAGGAGACGAAGCTCACGACGTACCCCGGCGGTGGGGACGGAGCGGCTCCGCCCACGGGAGGAATCCATTCTGGTCGCTGCTTATCGGTGAGGGGGCGAAGCAAACCCTCGCCGACCAGCTCCTCCAGGTCGCTCGCCGTCACCGTGGAAAAGGGCCACGGATCGCGTGGGGGAATTATGGTCACCCGATCAGCCATCACCAAGATGGAAGGGATGGCGGCGCAAAGGGCAGGAAGGGTGATTTTTCTCTTCTCCGACTAAAGTTCCTTGGGTTGCAAAGACCTAAAGGAAGAAGCGGGGAGCAGAGCGAAGAGCCGTCACCGGACCCTCCTCGAGGATATAAAGGCCAGGGCGGAACCGTTTCCAGCGCTCCGCTCGGACCGGACGCGGGATTCAAAAAACGCGAAGCGAAACAGCCGTCCCTCGAACGGCTCGCGCACGCGCAACGGCCGCCCCGCCAACCACTCGCCCCGTCGCATTAACTCCGCGGCGGGACAGGCGGCGCCTCTGGCAGGAGCGGCGGGCGACGCTTCGCCTTTGAAGCGTCCCAATCCTCTGGGACTCAAATGTGATACAATTACTTGTCCCAGGAGGCTAGTAAACACATTTATACATCAGATGATTTCAGATCTGCTTAAACGAGATAAACCTATAAAGGTGGCGATCAACTTTAAGAGTTGGTCCACAACTCGAGACATATCATCAGAGTGGGGCTGAAGCAGCCCGATATACGCAGCGAAGCAAATCAGCGGTCCAACAGCCACAGGCAAGGTTGGGAACAGTCGCAACTCTTACCCGATCTCCTTTTTCTGAAAAACAACAAATAAGCAAGGGTGAGTACAAACGTACTCAGCAGCCCACCTTCACCCACGGAATGGGGAAATCAGATATAATGCATGGAATATGTAGAGCTCAGGATATTTGCAGAAACAGCAATATTTTATGCAGGGTTGTTTTGAAAAACATTTTGTATTTTGCAAAGCGCATCCTCTCCAAAAGGAGCGGGAAGTTTTTCAATATTAGAACAAAATCCCCTGGACTAAACCATCCAGGTATCTCAGCAGTTTCCCACTGGTTTTTCCTTTTTCAAAAACTGCTACTGGACTTCCCGTCCACCATAGCTCACGGCTCAACCGCCGAACCTTTTTAAAAACCACTTTTCTCAAAAGCACCTCTTTTTTTGAAAACAAAACACTAATTGCCATACCACACCAGACTCGTCCATTCCTGTGGACACAGACTATTCGAATAGGTTTTCAAACTCTGCGCAAAGGTGTACACTTTACCCACTAGTCCGGCTCTGCGATCTCATGATCAATGAGATCCGAATCTGAATCTCTTTCTTTCCCCGCACGTCCTAACCTTAATGGTTATCCGGAAGGAGTCAGGCCACCACCATGTCCAAACCGGACAAAACTTTCCTCCTCCTTATCCTCCCGGTGCTCCCCAGCCTTCATAACCCTGGGGTTGGACCGTACGAGTTCAGATTGAGTGACTGCCCACACAGTCTCGAGTGGTTGTACTATTAAAGAGTACAGGTAGTGAAGATGACAAACCGGTCCTTATATGAGGGGACGATCCTTCTGCTCACGCCTAAACCAGCTGAGCCAACACCTTAGGCCCTCCCCTAAACCAGGGAGTCCCTGATTATCCCACTCACAAGGTGATAAGGGTGAAAACCCTTCATCATACACATTTTGAAAAGCATTTTCTTTTGAAAACTCACACCTTTCCTCAAATCATTTGTAACAAATATATCAGGGATTGATTGCGGCAAGCGGCTGGGTGGCCATAATAACTTGTCTCAAAATCATATCATGCATAAAATAACAGGCTGAGGGTTGTGGTTGAAAAATCATAGGTAATTTATGCATCAAAGGGATCCAGTGAGCTTGCCGTGCTTATTCGGCGAAGGGGGAAGGGGAGCTCGCGGAACTGGCTTCTGGCTCCACCGCCTGGCGTAGACTTGCAGATCTGGCCTCCACGAGACGACACGAACGCTCCGATAACTATGCAACATGAACAAGCAAACATACAAACCAACAAGTATAGCAACAAATATTTAGTATAGTGATCAGAAAAGCGATATATGGATGGGTAGAGTCTTGAGTAGAATCTGTGTCATGTGGTGTTGTGATATTACTGGTGGTGGAGCGGAGGTGCTTACCAGGAGGGTGGACTGGAGGCGAAGCGACACTATGCGTGTAGCCGGCAGAGCAGAGTAGCTGAGTGGGTGGGGTGTTTGCCTTGGCTGAGGGTGTTGAGTGTGTGTGGAGAGGGAGAGGGTAGCTGGGTGTATTTATAGCTAGGTGTATGTGGTGTAGCACAGTGAAGTTCACTGTTGGTGAGAATAGTGACGAATGAATCGTCTGATTTAGTATGAACAGGAGAGTTATAGGCAGAATATGGGACAAGAGTATTTTGGGAGTTTTCTGGAATATGGACTATGCTTAAGGGATGACATGGTTTAATAGGGAATAGTTTGATAAGAATTTAGAAACGAGAATTATTGGAATCTGAGTTTGGGAGCCTGGTTCGAAGGAATCTCAAAGTCAAGCATGCTCAACTTGGGGAAACCTAGGATGGGTGACCAGATGGGAAGTTCCCTACTGGAAGGAA
The DNA here is from genome assembly GCF_902167145.1 of Zea mays. NCBI lineage: Eukaryota > Viridiplantae > Streptophyta > Magnoliopsida > Poales > Poaceae > Zea > Zea mays. The sequence goes on along the minus strand of NC_050105.1, from coordinate 132,988,549 downwards.
AATCACAGTCACCGGAGTTCGTATGACTGGAATATGGGTCTGGCTGGTCTTAGGTGGACTGGACAGCATGATGTATGAGTAGTTGAAATTTGGGGTGATCGGCTAATCGATGAATAGTAACGATGAATAGTGGCGATGGAAAAGTAATTATAGATATCATCGATGAATAGTAACTATGATGAATAGTAATGATAAATAGTAACGATGATGAATAGTGTATGTGAATAGTAATGGTGAATAGTGATAGTGAATAGTTCGTATGAACGAACGATGAACGATGAATAGGAACTATGAACGAACGGACGAACGATCGAATGATCGGACGAACGAACGATCGGAATTTCGGCAGCATAACGGCAGGAAAAGATTATTTGGTCGAACGAACGGACGAACGATCGAATGATCGTACGAACGAACGATCGGAATTTCGGCAGCATAACGGCAGGACAAAGATTATCTAGAAGAACGATGAATAGGGACTATGAACGAACGATGAACGATGAATAGGAACTATGAACGAACGATGAACGATCGAATGATCGAACGATCGGAATTTCGGCAGCATAACGGTAGGAAAAAGATTATTTGGACGAACGAACGGACGAACGATCGAACGATCGGACGAACGGACGAACGAACCATGAACGATCGGACGAACGATCGAACGATCGGACGAACGAACGAACAAACTAAGAACAGGGGACGAACGATCGAAGAACGATCGAACGATCCTTGTGCTAGTGTGTGCTTGTGTGGAACATGGAGTGGGTGTGTGGGGGGGGAGAGAGTTGCCATGAAATGGCTTGGGGTGGGATGAGAGGAGGCCCTTGCCCCTCTATTTATAGCCATGGTGGGGTGATTAGGGGGAGGGATGAGAGGATTAGTGGGAGGATGAGAGGATTAGTGGGAGATTAGCATGTATTTGTCTTGTATAAGTGAGATTAGCTTGTAGAGCTCACCGTATGACACCGGAGGTATACGTATACGTATGAGCATGAGAAAAGTTATGAAGAAAATATTTGTAGGGACTTGAAAAATGATTCTGAAGGTATTTCTCAAGAGGAAAATACTTGGAGATGTATTGGTGGAATATTTGGGCAATATTTCTGGAAAGAACTTGAAGGGGATTACTCGGGAAATATCTGAGCAGTATTTCTGGAAAGAATTTGAGGGGGATCACTGGGGAAATATTTGTAGGATATTTTGAGGAGGATTTTAGAGAGAATATAGACCACTATAATTTATTTGTTGATATCAACTCGCAAACAACATTTTGAAATGAAATTTGAAATTCATTTTGAATTTAGGGCGAGTTTGAGAAAATTTCAGAATTTGAATTTTTGGGATGCTACAAATCTACCCCACTTAAAAGGAATCTCGTCCTCGAGATTCGTCTTAGAAGGGTTATGGGTATAGCTTTACTTCAGCTACATATCTTCACTTTGCAACTCTTCGAGGAGATGGAACTTCAACAAAATCTGGTCTTTGAGGAGCATCTGGTTGCTGATTGCAAACGCTGATTCTGGCTACTCAAAGAATCATCTTCAGGCTTCTAGGTTTCGCTTGGCAGCTAGCTTATTGAAGAAGCATTGATGCCGACACGCAAACCTTCCTCTTGCGAACTCCCACATGGATTCCTTCCTTGATTGGTCTTCTGGTGCTTCATCAATAAAACTTGGGTGACCACTTCTCATCCAGGAACTTATATGCTTGGATGATCTGGTCCTTCACAAGCTTGCTATAGGCCTTCTTCTTTTTCTCCATAGCAACAACCTTACTGGAACACTACCCCACTTAAAATGAATGAGGGTAGGACTCTTGAATCTTGGGGATTTGAACTCCTTGAAGTACCTCATAACAAAGGTCTTACGGGGCCTTCTTCTGCTGTTGCTACTTGGGCAGACTGCAGAGAGATGACTGACACAGGGTTGATTCTGGGAGAACCTTCTTCTCATCTTCTCTTCACTATTTTCTTTTCTCTTCTTACTGCTCCTTTCTTTCTCTTTGCTCTTCCCACTGGAGGATTCTATCAAAGAGTATTACCATCACACAGAGGAGGAAACCAAATATGTTGAACCATATACAACAGTCTTCAACCCAAGAATCACCAAGCATTGTGATCTTAGGGGCGAGGGAGTGGAAAATGGAGTTGCTTGCGATTTGGCAGAGGGGATTTATCTGGAGTGTGCTTTGAGCGAGTTGGGAGTTGAGGGAGCTGGTGGGGGGGGGGTTATAGGCGAGCGTTGGTGTTCGGTTGCGGAGTAGTGGTGATGGAGTAGGTGCTACGTGGCAACAGGTGCGACGGAGGGGAAGGGGGGCCTGGTGCCGGCGATGATGGCGGCGGTGGGTGCGCTGCAAAGGGGGGTGGGCGGCGGTAGTGCGCTGCAAAGGGGGCATGGACGGCGGTGCTAGTGCGCATGGAGGCGGGCACGCGTGCGGGGGCACTAGTGAGTGGTGGGGTCGATGACCCTTATGTTTGTGGTCTCTGGTTCTAAGAATCTTTGCCTCTCTGTATGGTAATAACTTCTTCTGTCCTCTTTTCCTGTTTACTTTGACTCAGGGGCAGTGCTTTGATTCTCACGGTCGGTCCTTTTGACTGAGCGGCTGGACTGGTTTCTTCTGTAGCTTATTCCATGCTTCAAGGGTAAGCTTCCCGGTATCTTCTTGGGTAAGGCACTTTTCTCTTGAGATGGGTTAAGATGAGAATGGAAGCATAAGGTGAGGATTAGATCTAATTTGTGATCTATGTTTTTAGAGAAAACCTTTCTTAAAAAGGAAGAAAACACACAAGCTCAGCAATGATAAGCACAAACAAATCAAATGTTTTGAGTAAGGGAAGAATAAAGTTTTTCTAAAGCACGGACTACTCAGATTCGGGGGCTAAGCATAACTACTATTGCTTGGCTCCTGAATTGAGAACTATGCTAAATGCAACTTATGAGCACTAACGTTAAAGCATCACATATGCACTCAAAAGGGGAGAAAACATCAAACAAAATTCATTTTGAAATGCCCTAGGGGGCCACACAATTAGAGTTTTGCAAAACACGAGTCTACACGATTACCTCTCATACATGCAGGGCTCTAGCCAAAGTGAAGAAAAACTTCACTACCTAATGCACGCAGAGGACTGGGCATACTAACTTCAGACCAGGCAACTTCTCTTCTGGCAAGGCTGGCTCACAACTTCAATCTGAGACATCTCCTGGATGGGTCAATAGGGAGCTGATGTTGATGACTTCTTCTGGTGGCGACTGAGATGGCAAGACGCGGCCGAACTCTTCTTCAAGCGAGACTGGCTCTTGTAGCTCCTCAGAGGGCGGTGGTGCTGGCGGGGTGCTTGCAGCTTCTTCTTTGATCTCACGGGACGGTACTGGAATCTTCTTCATGGTTAGGGGCTCAACCAACTCTGGCGGGGGATCTTGGGAGGACTCGGGGTGCTCTTGCTTATCCATAGCCTGAGGGAAGACTGGAATTCCTTCCAAGATATGGCTCCTTCCGGGAGTTCCCAAGCCTTCTTCTCTCCGACCGGGTGACCTTCAAGAATCTGGGGATCTTCAGCTCTTATGGGTTGAACTAGGTTGGATGAAGCGGGCTCTTGGATCCGCAGGGCTCTACGTTGGTTATGGGTTACCAAGTAGGCCTCCATCAACTTCTGGACGTGCTCATCCTTGGCTTGCTTCAGGGCTTCAACCGCAATGACTTCACGACTTTCCAATGCAATTGCACGGGCTTGAGTTGTGGTGAGATCCACATGGAGCTGACGGTTGCGCTTCTCTGCATCTTCTGCTCGGGCAATCATCTGACGGTGGTGCCGAGCCAAGAAATCATACTGTGCATCAAGGGTGAGCAGGTATGCAGTGAGGTACACAACTGTGGGGTCGTCCTCAAGCATCTTCTTCCCTTCCAATGCCCGCATCCTGGCCATCCAAACTGGACGGTCTCTCTGAAAGGGCGGAAAGAATCTGAGCGGGGTGTCGGCCACTTCTTCTTCATAGATCTGACACAGGGCCCTCAATGCCTTGCGAGCGACGACTTGGCAGGTGTCTTTGAATCTGTGCCCTGCAGCAGTGACACTCCATTCCACATGGTGCGGACTGGATCCAATGTACACAGTCACGACACACTTCTCTGTGCCATGCTCGATGAATTCACGACCATCATACTCTGGCTGGCTCCTGATTCCGAGGCGAACTATGCATGCTCTCAACAACTTGGGGAAACCATCTTCATTCTGGCAAAAGCTGGTTTGGCAACGGACCTCCATCTGACTTCTAAGAGAAGGAAAGGGGAAAACATTTTTGAAATGAAGGGATGAGAGCAAGAATTTTTTTAAGAAAATAGTTTGGACTCAAAAACTTTTGGATCAGGTTAAGGGTTACGTCCTACGGCCAACCTAACAGCTCTGATACCACCTGAAGCGTCCCAATCCTCTGGGACTCAAATGTGATACAATTACTAGTCCCAGGAGGCTAGTAAACACATTTATACATCAGATGATTTCAGATCTGCTTAAACGAGACAAACCTATAAAGGTGGCGATCAACTTTAAGAGTTGGTCCACAACTCGAGACATATCATCAGAGTGGGGCTGAAGCAGCCCGATATACGCAGCGAAGCAAATCAGCGGTCCAACAGCCACAGGCAAGGTTGGGAACAGTCGCAACTCTTACCCGATCTCCTTTTTCTGAAAAACAACAAATAAGCAAGGGTGAGTACAAACGTACTCAGCAGCCCACCTTCACCCGCGGAATGGGGAAATCAGATATAATGCATGGAATATGTAGAGCTCAGGATATTTGTAGAAACAGCAATATTTTATGCAGGGTTGTTTTGAAAAACATTTTGTATTTTGCAAAGCGCATCCTCTCCAAAAGGAGCAGGAAGTTTTTCAATATTAGAACAAAATCCCCTGGACTAAACCATCCAGGTATCTCAGCAGTTTCCCACTGGTTTTTCCTTTTTCAAAAACTGCTACTGGACTTCCCGTCCACCATAGCTCACGGCTCAACCGCCGAACCTTTTTAAAAACCACTTTTCTCAAAAGCACCTCTTTTTTTGAAAACAAAACACTAATTGCCATACCACACCAGACTCGTCCATTCCTGTGGACACAGACTATTCGAATAGGTTTTCAAACTCTGCGCAAAGGTGTACACTTTACCCACTAGTCCGGCTCTGCGATCTCATGATCAATGAGATCCGAATCTGAATCTCTTTCTTTCCCCGCACGTCCTAACCTTAACGGTTATCCGGAAGGAGTCAGGCCACCACCATGTCCAAACCGGACAAAACTTTCCTCCTCCTTATCCTCCCGGTGCTCCCCAGCCTTCATAACCCTAGGGTTGGACCGTACGAGTTCAGATTGAGTGACTGCCCACACAGTCTCGAGTGGTTGTACTATTAAAGAGTACAGGTAGTGAAGATGACAAACCGGTCCTTATATGAGGGGACGATCCTTCTGCTCACGCCTAAACCAGCTGAGCCAACACCTTAGGCCCTCCCCTAAACCAGGGAGTCCCTGATTATCCCACTCACAAGGTGATAAGGGTGAAAACCCTTCATCATACACATTTTGAAAAGCATTTTCTTTTGAAAACTCACACCTTTCCTCAAATCATTTGTAACAAATATATCAGGGATTGATTGCGGCAAGCGGCTGGGTGGCCATAATAACTTGTCTCAAAATCATATCATGCATAAAATAACAGGCTGAGGGTTGTGGTTGAAAAATCATAGGTAATTTATGCATCAAAGGGATCCAGTGAGCTTGCCGTGCTTATTCGGCGAAGGGGGAAGGGGAGCTCGCGGAACTGGCTTCTGGCTCCACCGCCTGGCGTAGACTTGCAGATCTGGCCTCCACGAGACGACACGAACGCTCCGATAACTATGCAACAAGAACAAGCAAACATACAAACCAACAAGTATAGCAACAAATATTTAGTATAGTGATCAGAAAAGCGATATATGGATGGGTAGAGTCTTGAGTAGAATCTGTGTCATGTGGTGTTGTGATATTACTGGTGGTGGAGCGGAGGTGCTTACCAGGAGGGTGGACTGGAGGCGAAGCGACACTATGCATGTAGCCGGCAGAGCAGAGTAGCTGAGTGGGTGGGGTGTTTGCCTTGGCTGAGGGTGTTGAGTGTGTGTGGAGAGGGAGAGGGTAGCTGGGTGTATTTATAGCTAGGTGTATGTGGTGTAGCACAGTGAAGTTCACTGTTGGTGAGAATAGTGACGAATGAATCGTCTGATTTAGTATGAACAGGAGAGTTATAGGCAGAATATGGGACAAGAGTATTTTGGGAGTTTTCTGGAATATGGACTATGCTTAAGGGATGACATGGTTTAATAGGGAATAGTTTGATAAGAATTTAGAAACGAGAATTATTGGAATCTGAGTTTGGGAGCCTGGTTCGAAGGAATCTCAAAGTCAAGCATGCTCAACTTGGGGAAACCTAGGATGGGTGACCAGATGGAAGTTCCCTACTGGAAGGAAAATCACAGTCACCGGAGTTCGTATGACTGGAATATGGGTCTGGCTGGTCTTAGGTGGACTGGACAACATGATGTATGAGTAGTTGAAATTTGGGGTGATCGGCTAATCGATGAATAGTAACGATGAATAGTGGCGATGGAAAAGTACTTATAGATATCATCGATGAATAGTAACTATGATGAATAGTAATGATAATTAGTAACGATGATGAATAGTGTATGTGAATAGTAATGGTGAATAGTGATAGTGAATAGTTCGTATGAACGAACGATGAACGATGAATAGGAACTATGAACGAACGGACGAACGATCGAATGATCGGACGAACGAACGATCGGAATTTCGGCAGCATAACGGCAGGAAAAGATTATTTGGTCGAACGAACGGACGAACGATCGAATGATCGTACGAACGAACGATCGGAATTTCGGCAGCATAACGGCAGGACAAAGATTATCTGGAAGAACGATGAATAGGGACTATGAACGAACGATGAACGATGAATAGGAACTATGAACGAACGATGAACGATCGAATGATCGAACGATCGGAATTTTGGCAGCATAACGGTAGGAAAAAGATTATTTGGACGAACGAACGGACGAACGATCGAACGATCGGACGAACGGACGAACGAACCATGAACGATCGGACGAACGATCGAACGATCGGACGAACGAACGAACAAACTAAGAACAGGGGACGAACGATCGAAGAACGATCGAACGATCCTTGTGCTAGTGTGTGCTTGTGTGGAACATGGAGTGGGTGTGTGGGGGGGGAGAGAGTTGCCATGAAATGGCTTGGGGTGGATGAGAGGAGGCCCTTGCCCCTCTATTTATAGCCATGGTGGGGTGATTAGGGGGAGGGATGAGAGGATTAGTGGGAGGATGAGAGGATTAGTGGGAGATTAGCATGTATTTGTCTTGTATAAGTGAGATTAGCTTGTAGAGCTCACCGTATGACACCGGAGGTATACGTATACGTATGAGCATGAGAAAAGTTATGAAGAAAATATTTGTAGGGACTTGAAAAATGATTCTGAAGGTATTTCTCAAGAGGAAAATACTTGGAGATGTATTGGTGGAATATTTGGGCAATATTTCTGGAAAGAACTTGAAGGGGATTACTCGGGAAATATCTGAGCAGTATTTCTGGAAAGAATTTGAGGGGGATCACTGGGGAAATATTTGTAGGATATTTTGAGGAGGATTTTAGAGAGAATATAGACCACTATAATTTATTTGTTGATATCAACTCGCAAACAACATTTTGAAATGAAATTTGAAATTCATTTTGAATTTAGGGCGAGTTTGAGAAAATTTCAGAATTTGAATTTTTGGGATGCTACAAATCTACCCCACTTAAAAGGAATCTCGTCCTCGAGATTCGGCTTAGAAGGGTTATGGGTATAGCTTTACTTCAGCTACATATCTTCACTTTGCAACTCTTCGAGGAGATGGAACTTCAACAAAATCTGGTCTTTGAGGAGCATCTGGTTGCTGATTGCAAACGCTGATTCTGGCTACTCAAAGAATCATCTTCAGGCTTCTAGGTTTCGCTTGGCAGCTAGCTTATTGAAGAAGCATTGATGCCGACACGCAAACCTTCCTCTTGCGAACTCCCACATGGATTCCTTCCTTGATTGGTCTTCTGGTGCTTCATCAATAAAACTTGGGTGACCACTTCTCATCCAGGAACTTATATGCTTGGATGATCTGGTCCTTCACAAGCTTGCTATAGGCCTTCTTCTTTTTCTCCATAGCAACAACCTTACTGGAACACTACCCCACTTAAAATGAATGAGGGTAGGACTCTTGAATCTTGGGGATTTGAACTCCTTGAAGTACCTCATAACAAAGGTCTTACGGGGCCTTCTTCTGCTGTTGCTACTTGGGCAGACTGCAGAGAGATGACTGACACAGGGTTGATTCTGGGAGAACCTTCTTCTCATCTTCTCTTCACTATTTTCTTTTCTCTTCTTACTGCTCCTTTCTTTCTCTTTGCTCTTCCCACTGGAGGATTCTATCAAAGAGTATTACCATCACACAGAGGAGGAAACCAAATATGTTGAACCATATACAACAGTCTTCAACCCAAGAATCACCAAGCATTGTGATCTTAGGGGCGAGGGAGTGGAAAATGGAGTTGCTTGCGATTTGGCAGAGGGGATTTATCTGGAGTGTGCTTTGAGCGAGTTGGGAGTTGAGGGAGCTGGTGGGGGGGGGGGGTTATAGGCGAGCGTTGGTGTTCGGTTGCGGAGTAGTGGTGATGGAGTAGGTGCTACGTGGCAACAGGTGCGACGGAGGGGAAGGGGGGCCTGGTGCCGGCGATGATGGCGGCGGTGGGTGCGCTGCAAAGGGGGGTGGGCGGCGGTAGTGCGCTGCAAAGGGGGCATGGACGGCGGTGCTAGTGCGCATGGAGGCGGGCACGCGTGCGGGGGCACTAGTGAGTGGTGGGGTCGATGACCCTTATGTTTGTGGTCTCTGGTTCTAAGAATCTTTGCCTCTCTGTATGGTAATAACTTCTTCTGTCCTCTTTTCCTGTTTACTTTGACTCAGGGGCAGTGCTTTGATTCTCACGGTCGGTCCTTTTGACTGAGCGGCTGGACTGGTTTCTTCTGTAGCTTATTCCATGCTTCAAGGGTAAGCTTCCCGGTATCTTCTTGGGTAAGGCACTTTTCTCTTGAGATGGGTTAAGATGAGAATGGAAGCATAAGGTGAGGATTAGATCTAATTTGTGATCTATGTTTTTAGAGAAAACCTTTCTTAAAAAGGAAGAAAACACACAAGCTCAGCAATGATAAGCACAAACAAATCAAATGTTTTGAGTAAGGGAAGAATAGAGTTTTTCTAAAGCACGGACTACTCAGATTCGGGGGCTAAGCATAACTACTAATCAAATGTTCAGTGTCCGGTGCGCCGGTATGGGCGCGCCTGCCTTCTGCGCGCGCATTTAATGCGTTGCAGGTAGCCGTTGGCGCGAAGTAGCCGTTACTCCGAGGATGCACCGGACAGTCCGGTGCACACCGGACATGTCCGGTGAATTATAGCGGAGCAGCCTTCGTGAAATCCCGAGACTGGCGAGTTCCGGAGCAGCGTCTTCGTTGGAGCACCGGACACTGTCCGGTGTACACCGGACAGTCCGGTGAATTATAGCGCGCCGGTTCTGGATTTTCCCGAAGGTGACGAGTTGGAGTTGGAGTCCTCTGGTGCACCGGACACTGTCCGGTGGCACACCGGACAGTCCGGTGCGCCAGACCAGAGGAGCCTTCGGTTGCTCCTTTGCTCTTTTGTTGAACTCAATACTTGGTCTTTTTATTGGCTAAGTGTGAACTTTTTGCACCTGTATAACTTATACACTAGAATAAACTAGTTAGTCCAAAGATTTGTGTTGGGCAATTCAACCACCAAAATTATATAGGAACTAGGTGTAAGCCTAATTCCCTTTCAATCTCCCCCTTTTTGGTGATTGATGCCAACACAAACCAAAGCAAATATAGAAGTGCATAATTGAACTAGTTTGCATAATATAAGTGCAAAGGTTGCTTGGAATTGAGCCAATATAAATACTTATAAGATATGCATGGATTGTTTCTTCATTTTTAACATTTTGGACCACGCTTGCACCACATGTTTTGTTTTTGCAAAATATTTTGTAAATAGTCAAAGGTAAATGAATAAGAGTTTGCAAAGCATTTTCAAGTTTTAAAAATTTTCTCCCCTTGTTTCAAATGCTTTTCCTTTGACTAAACAAAACTCCCCCTAAATGAGATCCTCCTCTTAGTGTTCAAGAGGGTTTTGATATATCATTTTTGAAATACTACTTCCTCCCCCTTTAGAACATAATAAGATACTAATTTGAAATTGACCAATTGAAAATCTCCAAAGTTTTTAAAATTAGGTGGTGGTGCGGTCCTTTTGCTTTGGGCTCATATTTTCTCCCCCTTTGGCATGAATCGCCAAAAACGGAATCATTAGAGCCCGACGAAGTACTTTCTCCTCCTTTGGTCATAAAATAAATGAGTGAAGATTATACCAAAGTTGGAGAGATGCTCGGAGTGACGGCGAAGGATGAGTAGTAGAGTGGAGTGGAAGCCTTTGTCTTCGCCGAAGACTCCAATTCCCTTTCAATATACCTATGACTTGATTTGACATACACTTGAAAACACATTAGTCATAGCATATATCAAGGAGACATGATCAAAGGTGTACTTATGAGCTATGTGTGCAAGTTTAGCAAAAGAAATTCCTAGAATCAAGAATATTGAGCTCATGCCTAAGTTTGGTAAAAGATTGTTCATCAAGTGGCTTGGTAAAGATATCGGCTAATTGATCTTTACTGTTAATGTATGAAATTTCGATATCCCCCTTTTGTTGGTGATCCCGAAGAAAGTTGTCGGGGACCATAATTAGGGGTACCCTCAAGACGCCTAATTCTCAGCTGGTAACCCCCATCAGCATAAAGCTGCAGAGGCCTGATGGGTGCGATTAAGTCAGGGATCAGTCCATACGAGTGACTCGATCACACTTCGCCCGAGCCTAGCCTCGGCCAAGGGCAGCCGACCTCGAGGGACTTCCGTCTCGCCCGAGGCCCCCCTTTTAACGGCGGACGCATCTCCGGCTCGCCCGAGGCCTTAGCTTCGCTGAGAAGCAACCCTGACCAAATCACCGCACCGACTGACCGAGTTGCAGGAGCATTTAACGCAAAGGTGGCCTGACACCTTTATCCTGACGCGCGCCCCCCGGCAGAGCCGAAGTGACCGCCGTCACTCCGCCGCACCACTGACCGGTCTGACAGAAGGACAGCGCCGCCTGCGCCACTCCGACTGCAGTGCCACTCAACAGAGTGAGTCTGACAGGCAGTCAGGCCTTGCCAAAGGCGCCATAGGAAGCTCCGCTCCGCCCGACCCAGGGCTCGGACTCGGGCTCAGCCCCGGAAGACGGCGAACTCCGCTCCGCCCGACCCCAGGGCTCGGACTCGGGCTAAGACCCGGAAGACGACGAACTCCGCTTCGCCCGACCCCAGGGCTCGGACTCGGGCTAAGACCCGGAAGACGGCGAACTCCGCTCCGCCCGACCCCAGGGCTCGGACTCGGGCTAAGACCCGGAAGACGACGAACTCCGCTTCGCCCGACCCCAGGGCTCGGACTCGGGCTCAGACCCGGAAGACGACGAACTCCGCTCCGCCCGACCCCAGGGCTCGGACTCGGGCTAAGACCCGGAAGACGGCGAACTCCGCTCCGCCCGACCCCAGGGCTCGGACTCGGGCTAAGACCCGGAAGACGACGAACTCCGCTTCGCCCGACCCCAGGGCTCGGACTCCGCCCGGGCCTCTGCCGAACGATCTCCGCCTCGCCCGACCCGGGGGCTCGGGCTCGGCCTCGGCCACGAAAGACAGACTCGACCTCGGCTTAGGAGGAGCCCCCACGTCGCCCGACCTAGGGCACAGGCCTGCCACGTCAACAGGAAGCGCCATCATCATCCTACCCCGAGCCGACTCGGGTCATGGAGAACAAGACCGGTGTCCCATCTAGCTAGCTCCGCCAGATGGGCAATGATGGCGCCCCACAAGCTCTGTGACGACGGCGGCTCTCAGCTCTCTTACGGAAGCAGGTGGACGTCAGCAAGGACTCGACCGCTCCAACAGTTGTCCCTCCGCCAGGCTCCGTTGCTCCTCCGACAGCCACGACATCACGCCAGCAGGGTGCCAAGATCTCTCCGGCTGCCACATTGGCATGTACTTAGGGCGCTAGCTCTCCCTCCGCTAGACACGTAGCACTCTGCTACACCCCCATTGTACACCTGGATCCTCTCCTTACGCCTATAAAAGGAAGGACCAGGGCCTTCTTAGAGAAGGTTGGTCGCGCGGGACGAGGACGGGACAGGCGCTCTCTTAGGGCCGCTCGCTTCCCTCACCCGCGTGGACGCTTGTAACCCCCCTACTGCAAGCGCACCCGACCTGGGCGTGGGACGAACACGAAGGCCGCGGGATTTCCACCTCTCTCACGCCCGTCTCCGGCCACCTCGCTTCTCCCCCCTTCGCGCTCGCCCACGCGCTCGACCCATCTGGGCTGGGGCACGCAACACACTCACTCGTCGGCTCGGGGACCCCCCGGTCTCGAAACGCCGACAAAAGTGATACCGAATGGCTATGTGTTTAGTGCGGCTATGCTCAACGGGATTATCCGCCATGCGGATTGCACTCTCATTATCACATAGAAGAGGAACTTTGGTTAGTTTGTAACCGTAGTCCCGCAGGGTTTGCCTCATCCAAAGCAATTGCGCGCAACAATGACCTGCGGCAATATACTCGGCTTCGGCGGTAGAAAGAGCGACCGAATTTTGCTTCTTTGAAGCCCAAGACACCAAGGATCTTCCCAAGAACTGGCAAGTCCCCGATGTGCTCTTTCTATTAATCTTACACCCCGCCCAATCGGCATCCGAATAACCAATCAAATCAAATGTGGATCCCCGAGGGTACCAAAGCCCAAACTTAGGTGTAAAGGCCAAATATCTCAAGATTCGTTTTACGGCCGTAAGGTGTGATTCCTTAGGGTCGGCTTGGAATCTTGCACACATGCATATGGAAAGCATAATGTCTGGTCGAGATGCACATAAATAAAGCAATGAACCAATCATCGACCGGTATACCTTTTGATCGACGGATTTACCTCCCGTGTCGAGGTCGAGATGCCCATTGGTTCCCATGGGTGTCTTGATGGGCTTGGCATCCTTCATTCCAAACTTGGTTAGAATGTCTTGAGTGTACTTCGTTTGACAAATGAAGGTGCCCTCTTGGAGTTGCTTGACTTGAAATCCTAGAAAATACTTCAACTCCCCCATCATCGACATCTCGAATTTTTGTGTCATGATCCTACTAAATTCTTCACATGTAGATTCGTTAGTAGACCCAAATATGATATCATCAACATAAATTTGGCATACAAACAAATCATTGTCAAGAGTCTTAGTGAATAAAGTAGGATCGGCTTTGCCGACGTTGAAGCCATTAGCAATAAGGAAATCTCTAAGGCATTCATACCATGCTCTTGGGGCTTGCTTGAGCCCATAAAGCGCCTTAGAGAGCCTATAGACATGGTTAGGGTACTCACTATCTTCAAAGCCGGGAGGTTGCTCAACATAGACCTCCTCCTTGATTGGTCCATTGAGGAAGGCACTCTTCACGTCCATTTGGTAGAGCTTGAAGCCATGGTAAGTAGCATAGGCCAATAATATACGAATTGACTCAAGCCTAGCTACGGGTGCATAGGTTTCACCGAAATCCAAACCTTCGATTTGGGAGTATCCCTTGGCCACAAGTCGAGCTTTGTTCCTTGTCACCACACCATGCTCATCTTGCTTGTTGCGGAAGACCCACTTGGTTCCTACAACATTTTGGTTAGGACGTGGAACTAAATGCCATACCTCGTTCCTCGTGAAATTGTTGAGCTCCTCTTGCATCGCCATCACCCAATCCGAATCTTGTAGTGCTTCCTCTACCCTGTGTGGCTCAATAGAGGAAACAAAAGAGTAATGCTCACAAAAATGTGCAACCCGAGATCGAGTAGTTACCCCCTTATGAATGTCGCCGAGGATGGTATCGACGGGGTGATCTCGTTGGATTGCTTGGTGGACTCTTGGGTGTGGCGGCCTTGGTTGTTCATCCTCCTTGTCTTGATCATTTGCATCTCCCCCTTGATCGTTGCTGTCATCTTGAGGGGGCTCATCTCTTTGGTCTTCTCCTTCATCAACTTGAGCCTCGTCCTCATTTTGGGTTGGCGGAGATGCTTGCATGGAGGAGGATGGTTGATCTTGTGCATGTGGAGGCTCTTCGGGTTCCTTAGGACACACATCCCCAATGGACATGTTCCTTAGCGCGATGCACGGAGCCTGTTCTTCACCTATCTCATCAAGATCAACTTGCTCTACTTGAGAGCCATTAGTTTCATCAAACACAACGTCACAAGAAACTACAACTAGTCCTGAGGACTTGTTAAAGACTCTATATGCCCTTGTGTTTGAGTCATATCCTAGTAAAAAGCCTTCTACAGTTTTAGGAGCAAATTTAGATTTTCTACCTCTCTTAACAAGAATAAAGCATTTGCTACCAAAAACTCTAAAATATGAAATATTAGGCTTTTTACCAGTGAGGAGTTCATAGGATGTCTTCTTGAGGATTCGGTGAAGATATAACCGGTTGATGGCGTAGCAGGCGGTGTTCACCGCCTCAGCCCAAAACCGATCTGGTGTCTTGTACTCATCAAGCATGGTTCTTGCCATGTCCAATAGAGTTCGATTCTTCCTCTCCACTACACCATTTTGTTGTGGAGTGTAAGGAGAAGAAAACTCATGCTTGATGCCCTCTTCCTCAAGAAAGTCTTCTATTTGTGAGTTCTTGAACTCCGTCCCATTGTCGCTTCGAATTTTCTTGATCCTTAAGTTGAACTCATTTTGAGCCCATCTCAAGAATCCCTTTAAGGTCTCTTGGGTATGGGATTTTTCCTGCAAAAAGAACACCCAAGTGAAGCGAGAATAATCATCCACAATAACTAGACAGTACTTACTCCCGCCGATGCTTATGTAAGCTATCGGGCCGAATAGGTCCATGTGTAGGAGTTCTAGTGGTCTGTCACTAGTCATGATGTTCTTGTGTGGATGATGAGTGCCAACTTGCTTCCCGGCTTGGCATGCGCTACAAATCCTGTCTTTCTCAAAATAAACATTGGTTAGTCCTAAAATGTGTTCTCCCTTTAGAAGCTTATGAAGATTCTTCATTCCAACATGGGCTAGTCGGCGGTGCCAGAGCCATCCCAAGTTAGTCTTAGCAACTAAGCAAGTGTCGAGTTCAGCTCTATCAAAATCTACCAAGTATAGCTGACCCTCTAACACTCCCTTAAATGCTATTGAATCATCACTTCTTCTAAAGACAGTGATACCTACATCAGTGAATAGACAGTTGTAACCCATTTGACACAATTGGGATACGGAAAGCAAATTGTAATCTAAAGAATCTACAAGAAAAACATTGGAAATAGTATGGTCAGGTGATATAGCAATTTTACCCAATCCTTTGACCAAACCTTGATTTCCATCCCCGAATGTGATAGCTCGTTGGGGATCTTGGTTTTTCTCATATGAGGAGAACATCTTTTTCTCCCCTGTCATGTGGTTTGTGCACCCGCTGTCGAGTATCCAACTTGAGCCCCCGGATGCATAAACCTACAAAATAATTTTAGTTCTTGACTTTAGGTACCCAAACGGTTTTGGGTCCTTTGGCATTAGAAACAAGAACTTTGGGTACCCAAACACAAGTCTTGGAGCCCTTGTGTTTGCCCCCAACAAACTTGGCAACTACCTTGCCGGATTTGTTAGTCAAAACATAAAATGCATCAAAAGTCCTAAATGAAATGCCATGATCATTTGATGCACTAGGAGTTTTCTTTCTAGGCAACTTAGCACGGGTTGGTTGCCTAGAGCTAGATGTCTCACCCTTATACATAAAAGCATGGTTAGGGCCAGAGTGAGACTTCCTAGAATGAATTTTCTTAATTTTGCTCTCGGGATAACCGGCAGGGTACAAAATGTAACCCTCATTATCCTGAGGCATGGGAGCCTTGCCCTTAACAAAGTTAGACAAGTTCTTAGGGGGAGCATTAAGTTTGACATTGTCTCCCCTTTGGAAGCCAATGCCATCCTTAATGCCAGGGTGTCTCCCATTATAGAGCATACTTCTAGCAAATTTAAACTTTTCATTTTCTAAGTTATGCTCGGCAATTTTAGCATCTAATATTGCTATATGATCATTTTGTTGTTTAATTAAAGCCATGTGATCATGAATAGCATTAACATCAATATCTCTACATCTAGTACAAATAGAAACGTGCTCAACATTAGATGTAGAGGGTTTGCAAGATTTTAATTCAACAACCTTAGCATGTAATATATCATTCTCACTTCTAAGGTTGGAAATAGTAACATTGCAAACATCAAAATCCTTAGCCTTAGCAATCAAATTTTCATTTTCTACTCTAAGGCTAGCAAGAGAATCATTCAATTCCTTAATCTTAGTAAGCAAATCATCATTATCATTTCTAAGATTGGGAATTGAAGCATCACAAACATGAGAATCAACCTTAGCAATTAATCTAGCATTTTCATTTCTAAGGTTGTCTATAGTCTCATGGCAAGCGCTTAGCTCACTAGACAATTTTTCACATTTTTCAACTTGTTGAGCATAAGCATTTTTAACCTTAACATGCTTTTTATTTTCCTTGATTAAGAAGTCCTCTTGGGAGTCCAAGAGATCATCCTTCTCATGGATGGCACTAATTAATTCATTTAATTTTTCTTTTTGTTGCATGTTAAGATCGGCAAAAAGGGTACGCAAATTGTTCTCCTCATCACTAGCATTATCATCACTAGAGGATTCATATTTAGTGGAGGATTTAGATTTAACCTTCTTCCTTTTGCCGTCCTTTGCCATGAGGCACTTGTGGCCGATGTTGGGGAAGAGGAGTCCCTTGGTGACGACGATGTTGGCGGCATCCTCGTCGGAGGAGGACTCGGTGGAGCTCTCGTTGGAGTCCCACTCCCGGCAAACATGGGCATCGCCGCCCTTCTTCTTGTAGTACTTCTTCTTTTCTCTCCTCTTTCCCTTCTTATCGTCGCCCCTGTCACTGTCACTAGACATAGGACATTTTGCAATAAAATGACCGGGCTTACCACATTTGTAGCACACTTTCTTGGAGCGGGGTTTGTAGTCCTTCCCTCTCCGTCTCTTGAGGATTTGGCGAAAGCTTTTGATGATTAAAGCCATCTCCTCATTGTCGAGCTTGGAGGCGTCAATTGGTTGTCTACTCGATGTAGACTCCTCCTTCTTCTCCTCCGTCGCCTTGAATGCCACAGGTTGTGCTTCGTACGTGGAGGGTTCATCAAGCTTGTTGATCTTCTTTGAGCCCTTGATCATACATTCAAAGCTCACAAAATTCCTGATTACTTCCTCGGGAGTCATTAGTGTGTATCTAGGATTACCACGAATTAATTGAACTTGAGTAGGGTTAAGGAAAATAAGTGATCTCAAAATAACCTTAACCACTTCGTGGTCATCCCATTTCTTGCTCCCGAGGTTGCGCACTTGGTTCACCAAAGTTTTGAGCCGGTTGTACATATCTTGTGGCTCCTCCCCTTGGCGAAGACGAAAACGGCCGAGCTCCCCCTCGATCGTTTCCCGCTTGGTGATCTTGGTGAGTTCATCACCCTCGTGCGCAGTCTTGAGAAGGTCCCAAATTTCCTTTGCATTCTTCAACCCTTGTACCTTGTTGTATTCCTCCTTGCTTAGAGAGGCGAGGAGTATGGTTGTAGCTTGGGAGTTGAAGTGCTCGATTTGGGCCACTTCGTCCGTATCATAATCCTCATCCCCTATGGATGGTACCTGTGCTCCAAACTCAACAACATTCCATATACTTTTGTGGAGTGAGGTTAGATGAAATTTCATTAAATCACTCCACCTAGCATAATCTTCGCCATCAAAAGTTGGCGGTTTGCCTAATGGAACGGAAAGTAATGGAGTATGTCTAGGTGTACGAGGATAGTGTAAGGGGATCTTACTAAACTTCTTGCGCTCTTGGCGCTTAGAAGTTACGGATGGCGCATCGGAGTCGGAGGTTGATGTTGATGAAGTGTCGGTCTCGTAGTAGACCACTTTCCTCATCCTCTTGTGCTTGTCGCCTTTCCGATGTGACTTGTGAGAAGAAGATTTTTCCTTCTTCTCTTTGTGGTGAGAAGAGGAAGATCTTTTCTCCTTCCGTTTGGAGGAGTCCTTCTTCTTCTCCTTCCTCTTGGTGCGGGACTCTTCTGATGAAGTGCTCCCTTGGCTCGTAGTGGGCTTGTCGCCGGTCTCCATCTCCCTCTTGGTGTGATCTCCCGACATCACTTCGAGCGGTTAGGCTCTAATGAAGCACCGGGCTCTGATACCAATTGAAAGTCGCCTAGAGGGGGGGTGAATAGGGCGAATCTGAAATTCTCAAAAAATAATCACAACTACAAGTCGGGTTAGCGTTAGAGATATAATCGAGTCCGCGAGAGAGGGCGTAAAACAAATCGTGAGCAAATGCGAAGTGAGACACGATGATTTGTTTTACCGAGGTTCGGTTCTCGCAAACCTACTCCTCGTTGAGGAGGCCACAAAGGCCGGGTCTCTTTCAACCCTTACCCTCTCTCAAACGATCCTTCCGACCGAGTGAGCTTCTCTTCTCAAATCAAAACCGGGAACAAAACTTCCCCGCAAGGGCCACCACACAATTGGTGCCTCTTGCCTTGATTACAATGGAGTTTTGATCACAAGAACAAGTGAGAAAGAAAAGAAGCAATCCAAGCGCAAGAGCTCAAAAGAACACGACAAATCTCTCTCGCTAATCACTAAAGACTTGTGTGCAATTGGAGAGGATTTGATCTCTTTGGTGTGTCTAGAATTGAATGCCTAGCTCTTGTAAGTGGTTGAGAAGTGGAAAACTTGGATACCATGAATGGTGGGGTGGTTGGGGTATTTATAGCCCCAACCACCAAACTTGACCGTTGGTGGAGGCTGTCTGTTCGATGGCGCACCGGACAGTCCGATGCACACCGGACATGTCTGGTGCCCCAGCCACGTCACCAGTGCCATTGGAATCTGACCGTTGGAGTTCTGACTTCTGGGCCCGCCTCGATGTCCGGTGGCGCACCGGACATGAACTGTTCAGTGTCCGGTGCGCCGGTATGGGCGCGCCTGCCTTCTGCGCGCGCTGCGCGCGCATTTAATGCGTTGCAGGTAGCCGTTGGCGCGAAGTAGCCGTTGCTCCGAGGATGCACCGGACAGTCCGGTGCACACCGGACATGTCCGGTGAATTATAGCGGAGCAGCCTTCGTGAAATCCCTAGACTGGCGAGTTCCGGAGCAGCGTCTTCGTTGGAGCACCGGACACTGTCCGGTGTACACCGGACAGTCCGGTGAATTATAGCGTGCCGGTTCTGGATTTTCCCGAAGGTAACGAGTTGGAGTTGGAGTCCTCTGGTGCACCGGACACTGTCCGGTGGTGCACCGGACATTGTCCGGTGGCACACCGGACAGTCCGGTGCGCCAGACCAGAGGAGCCTTCGGTTGCTCCTTTGCTCTTTTGTTGAACTCAATACTTGGTCTTTTTATTGGCTAAGTGTGAACCTTTTGCACCTGTATAACTTATACACTAGAATAAACTAGTTAGTCCAAAGATTTGTGTTGGGCAATTCAACCACCAAAATTATATAGGAACTAGGTGTAAGCCTAATTCCCTTTCACATACCATTACTACCATCTAATAAAGTCAATCTTAACTAAAAGGAAATCCTTGTTCGAATATTGTTTGTTTAACTATCAAGTTAAGTAATCATATGGTATGTTATATTTAAAGTTAAACTTATTTTTATATGTTTGTTTGCCATTCTGAGCGATTGGCATATTACAATTTGAGAGTTTTCTAGCAAGTATGAGTTACCTGATAGGTAAAGTTACTCGAGTGGGTATGAATATGAGTAAGATTCTATATACGCGAGCGTATATGATTAACCCGACAGATATAATTTTTTTGGTGGATACGGATATGGAATGCTACTACCCGAGTATATACATGTTGTCATCCTTGCTCAAAGTTGTTTAGCTAAAACTTAGACCCCATTTTAGTCACATTTAAGGCATGTTTGGATTGCTAACTAATTTTCCACACTATGTCTAACTTTTTCTGTTAATTTTTCAATTTGGACGACTAAACTTAGGCAAAGTTTGGCACAGTTAGCCACAAAACCAAACATGTCATTAGTCTCTAAACTGCCAAATGGTGGGACTAAAATAGACTGCTTTAATCCCTAGTCCCTCAATGAGCGACTAAAAGGGACCAAACCTTATTAATTTCATCTTTTACCTCTCCTTTAATTCAGTTGCTAATGATGATAGAATATTAAGTGATATTTTGGTCTTTTTATGAACCATTTAATATATTCTAAATACTTTTAGTCACTGAAACTAAAAGACTAAACTTTAAACCTCCAACTAAACTTTATTCCTTAGACTAAAGGGACCAAACAATCCCTTGCTTGTTGAAAGTCGCCTAGAGGGGAGGTGAATAGGGCGAATCTGAAATTTATAAAATTAAGCACAACTACAAGCCGGGTTAGCGTTAGAAATATGAACAAGTCCGAGAGAGAGGGCAAAAAAAAACAAATCGCAAGCAAATAAAGAGTGAGACACAAGGATTTGTTTTACCGAGGTTCGGTTCTTGCAAACCTACTCCCCGTTGAGGTGGTCACAAAGACCGGGTCTCTTTCAACCCTTTCCCTCTCTCAAACGGTCACTTAGACCGAGTGAGCTTCTCTTCTCAATCAAACGGGACACTAAGTCCCCGCAAGGACCACCACACAATTGGTGTCTCTTGCCTCGGTTACAATTGAGTTGATCACAAGAAAGAGTGATAAAGAAAAGAAGCAATCCAAGCGCAAGAGCTCAAATGAACACAAGTTACTCTCTCACTAGTCACTTTTTGATTGGGAATGATCTTTGGACTTGGGAGAGGATTTGATCTCTTTGGTGTGTCTTGTATTGAATGCTATAGCTCTTGTAAGGTGTAGGAAGTGTGAAAACTTGGATACCATGAATGGTGGGTGGTTGGGGGTATTTATAGCCCCAACCACCAAACTAGCCATTTGGTGAAGGCTGCTGTCGCATGGCACACCGGACAGTCCAGTGCGCCACCAGACACTGTCCGGTGTGCCTGCCATGTCACCCAGCCGTTGGATTCTGACCGTTGGAGCTTCTGTCTTCTAGGCCACCGGACAGTCCGGTGGTGCACCGGACAGGTCCTGTAGACTGTCCGGTGCGCCTTCTGGCGCGTGCCTGACTTCTGCGCGCACTGTAGCACATTGAATGCAGTTGCAGGTGACCGTTGGCGCTGAAGTAGCCATTGCTTGAGAGCACCTAGAGGGGGGTGAATAGGTGATCCTGTAAAACTTGAAACTTAATGCCACAAAACTTGATTAGGAGTCAGCACAATAAAGCCAAGTGGCTAGAGAGGAGTTCTTGCAAGACACGATAACCACAAGAAAATCAACACAGATAGGCACAGTGGTTTATCCCATGGTTCGGCCAAGTCCAACACTTGCCTACTCCACGTTGTGGCGTCCCAACGGACGAGGGTTGCAATCAACCCCTCTCAAGCGGTCCAAAGACCCACTTGAATACCACGGTGTTTTGCTTTGTTTACTATATCCCGCTTGCGAGGAATCTCCACAACTTGGAGTCTCTCGCCCTTACAATTTGATGTTCACAAAGAAGCATGGAAGTAAGGCTGGGATGAGCAACGCACACAAGACACAAAATCAGAGCACAATACGCACACAAGTCACAACTCGAGCTCTCAACACAACCCAAAGAGTTCTCTACTCAAATGGAGCTCTAGTTGCTATCACAAAGAATCAAATGCGCGGAATTGGAGTCTTGGTGCTTAGGAATGCTTAGAGAATGCTTGGTGTTCTCCTCCATGCGCCTAGGGGTCCCTTTTATAGCCCCAAGGCAGCTAGGAGCCATTGAGAGCATTCCAGGAAGGCAATTCTTGCCTTCTGCCGCCTGGCGCACCGGACAGTCCGGTGCACCACCGGACACTGTTCGGTGCGGATTTCTTTCCTTCTTTGGCGAAGCCGACCGTTCGAGATTCAGAGCCGTTGGCGCACCGGTCAGTCCGGTGCCCCCTTCCGACCGTTGGCTCTGCCACGCGTCGCGCGCGGATTACGCGGCCGATCGTTGGCCCGGCCGACTATTGGCTCACCGGACAGTCCGGTGCACCACCGGACTGTCCGGTGATTTATAGCCGTACGCCGCCGACGAAACCCGAGAGCAGCCAGTTCGCCAGAGCCAGCCTGGCGCACCGGACACTGTCCGGTGCACCCAGACTGCGCAGAGTCTTGGCTTCTCAGCCAAGTCTTTTCCAAATTGGTCTTTTCCTGTTTCTAGCACTTAGACACAATACATTAGTCTCCAAAACAATGTACTAAGTCTTAGAAACATACCTTTACTCTTGATTTGCACTTCTTAAGTCTTTGGCACAAATATTACTCAAAGCATTTGTGTGGAGCACTTAATCACCAAAACCTTATGGAAATGTCCCAAGGGTACATTTCCCTTTTATTGCTCCGCTGGCACACCGGACAGTCCGGTGAATTATAGCGGAGGGGCTCCCAGAATTCCCGAAGGTGAGCAGTTCGGAGTTGGAGTCCCTGGTGCACCGGACACTGTCCGGTGGTGCACCGGACACTGTCAGGTGGCACACCGGACTGTCCGGTGCGCCAGACCAGGGCACACTTCGGCTGACTTTGCTCTCTTATATTTGAATCCTTTTTCGGTCTTTTTATTGGTTTGTTGTGAACCTTTGGCACCTGTAGAACTTATAATCTAGAGCAAACTAGTTAGTCCAATTATTTGCGTTGGGCAATTCAACCACCAAAATCAATTAGGAAAAAGGTGTAAGCCTAATTCCCTTTCAACCTCCCCCTTTTTGGTGATTGATGCCAACACAAACCAAAGCAAATATAGAAGTGCATAATTGAACTAATTTGCATAATGTAAGTGCAAAGGTTACTAAGAATTGAACCAATAAATTCTCATAAGATATGCATGGATTGATTTCTTTATTTTTAACATTTTGGACCACGCTTGCACCACATGTTTTGTTTTGCAAATTCTTTTCAAAGTCCTTTTGCAAATAGTCAAAGGTAAATGAATAAGATTTTAAGAAGCATTTTCAAGATTTAAAATTTTCTCCCCCTGTTTCAAATGCTTTTCCTTTGACTAAACAAAACTCCCCCTCAATAAAATCCTCCTCTTAGTGTTCAAGAGGGTTTTAGATATTAGTTTTGAAAGGGTTGTACCAATTTGAAATTCTATCAAAAATAAGATACCAAATTGAAAAATCTTTTCTTAACTCAAAATTTTTGAAATTGGTGGTGGTGCGGTCCTTTTGCTTTGGGCTAATACTTTCTCCCCCTTTGGCATGAATCGCCAAAAACGGATACTTGAGTGAAATATAAGCCCGTTATTACTTTCTCTCCCTATGGTAAATAACATATGAGTGAAGATTATACCAAAGTTGGAGAGCAGTGCGGAGCGACGGCGAAGGATGAATAATTTGATGGAGTGGAGTGGAAGCCTTTGTCTTCGCCGAAGACTCCAATTTCCTTTCAATCTATGACTTAGTTTGAAATACACTTGAAAACACATTAGTCATAGCACATGAAAGAGATATGATCAAAGGTATGTTTATGAGCTATGTGTGCAAAACATCAAAAGAAATTCCTAGAATCAAGAATATTTAGCTCATGCCTAAGTTTGGTAAATGTTTGTTCATCTAGTGGTTTGGTAAAGATATCGGCTAATTGTTCTTTGGTGTTAATATATGCAATCTCGATATCCCCCTTTTGTTGGTGATCCCTTAAGAAATGATACCCAATGGCTATGTGTTTAGTGCGGCTATGCTCAACGGGATTATCCGCCATGCGGATTGCACTCTCATTATCACATAGAAGAGGGACTTTGGTTAATTTGTAACCATAGTCCCTAAGGGTTTGCCTCATCCAAAGCAATTGCGCGCAACAATGGCCTGCGACAATATACTCGGCTTCGGCGGTAGAAAGAGCTACAGAATTTTGCTTCTTTGAAGCCCAAGACACCAGAGATCTTCCCAAGAACTGGCAAGTCCTCGATGTGCTCTTTCTATTAATTTTACACCCTACCCAATCGGCATCCGAATAACCAATTAAATCAAATGTGGATCCCCTAGGGTACCAAAGGCCAAACTTAGGAGTATAAACTAAATATCTCAAGATTCGTTTTACGGCCCTAAGGTGAGCTTCCTTAGGATCGGCTTGGAATCTTGCACACATGCATACGGAAAGCATAATGTCCGGTCGAGATGCACATAAGTAGAGTAAAGAACCTATCATCGACCGATATACCTTTTGATCTACGGATTTACCTCCCGTGTCAAGGTCGAGATGCTCATTTGTTCCCATGGGTGTCTTGATGGGCTTGGCATCCTTCATCCCAAACTTGGTGAGAATGTCTTGAATATACTTCGTTTGACAAATGAAGGTGCCCTCTTGGAGTTGTTTCACTTGAAATCCTAAGAAGTACTTCAACTCCCCCATCATAGACATCTCGAATTTTTGTGTTATGATCCTACTAAACTCTTCACATGTAGATTCGTTAGTAGACCCAAATATGATATCATCAACATAAATTTGGCATACGAACAAATCATTTTCAAGTGTTTTAGTAAAGAGTGTAGGATCGGCCTTTCCGACTTTGAAGCCATTAGTGATAAGAAAATCTCTTAGGCATTCATACCATGCTCTTGGGGCTTGCTTGAGCCCATAAAGCGCCTTAGAGAGTTTATATACATAGTTAGGGTACTCACTATCTTCAAAGCCGGGAGGTTGCTCAACATAGACCTCCTCCTTGATTGGTCCATTGAGGAAGGCACTCTTCACGTCCATTTGGTAAAGCTTGAAGCCATGGTAAGTAGCATAGGCAAGTAAAATGTGAATTGCTTCTAGCCTAGCTACGGGTGCATAGGTTTCACCGAAATCCAAACCTTTGACTTGTGAATATCCCTTGGCCACAAGTCGGGCTTTGTTCCTTGTCACCACACCATGCTTATCTTGCTTGTTGCGGAAGACCCACTTGGTTCCTACAACATTTTGATTAGGACGTGAAACTAAATGCCATACCTCGTTCCTAGTGAAGTTGTTGAGCTCCTCTTGCATTGCCACCACCCAATCCGAATCTTGAAGTGCTTCCTCTACCCTGTGTGGCTCAATAGAGGAAACAAAAGAGTAATGTTCACAAAAATGAGCAACACGAGATCGAGTAGTTACCCCCTTTTGAATATCGTCGAGGATGGTGTTCACGGGGTGATCTCGTTGAATTGCTTGGTGAACTCTTGGGTGTGGGGGTCTTGGAACTTGTTCATCTTCCTTATCTTGATCATGGGCATCTCCCCCTTGATCATTGCTCTCCTCTTGAGGCGGCTCATTTTCTTGATCTTCTCCTTCATCATCTTGAGCCTCATCCTCATCTTGAGTTGGTGGAGATGCTTGCATGGAGGAAGATGGTTGATCTTGTGCATTTGGAGGCTCTTCGGATTCTTTAGGACACACATCCCCAATGGACATGTTCCTTAGCGCGACGCATGGAGCCTCTTCATCATCTAGCTCATCAAGATCAACTTGCTCTACTTGAGAGCTGTTAGTCTCATCAAACACAATGTCACAAGAAACTTCAACTAGTCCAGAGGACTTGTTAAAGACTCTATATTCCCTTGTGTTTGAATCATATCCTAGTAAAAAGCCTTCTACAGCCTTAGGAGCAAATTTGAATTTTCTACCTCTTTTAACAAGAATAAAGCATTTGCTACCAAAGACTCTAAAATATGAAACATTGGGCTTTTTACCGGTTAGGAGTTCGTATGATGTCTTCTTGAGGATTCGGTGTAGATATAACCGGTTGATGGCGTAACAGGCGGTGTTGACCGCCTCGGCCCAAAACTGATCCGAAGTCTTGTATTCATCAAGCATGGTCCTAGCCATATCCAATAGAGTTTGATTCTTCCTCTCCACTACACCATTTTGTTGTGGCGTGTAGGGAGAAGAGAACTCATGCTTGATGCCCTCCTCCTCAAGGAAGCCTTCAATTTGAGAGTTCTTGAACTCCGTCTCGTTGTCGCTTCTTATCTTCTTGATCCTCAAGCCGAACTCATTTTGAGCTCGTCTCAAGAATCCTTTCAAAGTTTCTTGGGTGTGAGATTTTTCCTGCAAAAAGAATACCCAAGTGAAGCGAGAATAGTCATCCACAATAACTAGACAGTACTTACTCCCGCTGATGCTTATGTAAGCTATCGGGCCGAATAGGTCCATGTGTAGGAGCTCGAGTGGCCTGTCAATCGTCATAATGTTCTTGTGCGGATGATGAACACCAACTTGCTTCCCTGCCTGACATGTGCTACAAACCCTGTCTTTCTCAAAATGAACATTTGTTAGTCCCAAAATGTGTTCTCCCTTTAGAAGTTTGTGAAGATTCTTCATTCCAACATGTGCTAGTCAGCGATGCCACAGCCAGCTCATGTTAGTCTTAGCAATTAAGCAAGTGTCAAGTTCAGCTCTATTAAAATCTACTAAGTATAGCTGACCCTCTAACACTCCCTTAAATGCAACTGAATCATCACTTGTTCTAAAGACAGTAACACCTATATCCGTAAAAAGACAGTTGTAGCCCATTTTACATAATTGCGAAACAGAAAGCAAATTGTAATCTAAGGAATCTACAAGAAAAACATTGGAAGTGGAATGGTCAGGAGATATAGTGAAAGGGAATTAGGCTTACACCTAGTTCCTATATAATTTTGGTGGTTGAATTGCCCAACACAAATCTTTGGACTAACTAGTTTGCCCAAGTGTATAGAGTATACAGGTGTAAAAGGTTCACACTCAGCCAATAAAAAGACCAAGTTTTGGATTCAACAAAGGAGCAAAAGGGGCAACCGAAGGCACCCCTGGTCTGGCGCACCGGACTGTCCGGTGTGCCACCGGACATGTCCGGTGCACCAGGGGGACTCAGACTTAAACTTGCCACCTTCGGGAATGTCCAGAGGCGACTCGGCTATAATTCACCGGACTGTCCGGTGTACACCGGACAGTGTCCGGTGCGCCAAGGGAAGTCGGCCTCAGGAACTCGCCAGCTTCGGGAAACTCCAACGGCTAGTCCACTATAATTCACCGGACTGTCCGGTGTGCACCGGACTGTCCGGTGCGACTCCGGTGCAACGGCTATCTCCGCGCCAACGGCTCTCTGCCGCGCAATAAATGCGCGCTCTGCGCGCGCAGAAGTCAGGCGCGCCCATACTGGCACACCAGACAGCAAACAGTACCTGTCCGGTGTGCACCGGACACCCAGGCGGGCCCACAAGTCAGAAGCTCCAACGGTCAGAATCCAACGGCAGTGATGACGTGGCAGGGGGCACCGGACTGTCCGGTGTGCACCGGACTGTCCGGTGCGCCATCGAGCAGACAGCTTCCCAACAGCCACTTTTGGTGGTTGGGGCTATAAATACCCCAACCACCCCACCATTCATTGCATCCAAGTTTTCCCACTTCTCAACCACTTACAAGAGCTAGGCATTCAATTCTAGACACATACAAAGAGATCAAATCCTCTCCAATTCCACACAAGGCTTTAGTGATTAGCGAGAGAGATTTGACGTGTTCTTTTGAGCTCTTGCGCTTGGATTGCTTCTTTTCTTTCTCACTTGTTCTTGTGATCAAAACTCCATTGTAATCAAGGCAAGAGGCACCAATTGTGTGGTGGCCCTTGCGGGGAAGTTTTGTTCCCGGCTTTGATTTGAGAAGAGAAGCTCACTCGGTCCGAGGGACCGTTTGAGAGAGGGAAGGGTTGAAAGAGACCCGGCCTTTGTGGCCTCCTCAACAGGGAGTAGGTTTGAAAGAACCGAACCTCGGTAAAACAAATCCGCGTGTCACACACTTCATTATTCGCTTGCGATTTGTTTTGCGCCCTCTCTCGCGGACTCGTTTATATTTCTAACGCTAACCCGGCTTGTAGTTGTGTTTATATTTGTAAATTTCAGTTTCGCCCTATTCACCCCCCCTCTAGGCGACTTTCAATTGGTATCAGAGCCCGGTGCTTCATTAGAGCCTAACCGCTCGAAGTGATGTCGGGAGATCACGCCAAGAAGGAGATGGAGACCGGCGAAAAGCCCACTACAAGCCACGGGAGCACTTCATCGGAAGAGTCCCGCACCAAGAGGAAGGAGAAGAAGAAGGACTCCTCCAAACGGAAGGAGAAAAAGTCTTCCTCTTCTCACCACAAAGAGAAGAAGGAAAAATCTTCTTCCCGCAAGCCGCATCGGAAAGGCGACAAGCACAAGAGGATGAGGAAAGTGGTCTACTACGAGACCGACACTTCATCAACATCGACCTCCGACTCCGATGCGCCCTCCGTCACTTCTAAGCGCCAAGAGCGCAAGAAGTATAGTAAGATCCCCCTACACTACCCTCGCATTTCCAAACATACACCTTTACTTTCCGTCCCATTAGGCAAACCACCAACTTTTGATGGTGAAGATTACGCTAGGTGGAGCGATTTAATGCGATTTCATCTAACCTCGCTCCACAAAAGCATATGGGATGTTGTTAAGTTTGGTGCACAGGTACCGTCGGTAGGGGATGAGGACTATGATGAGGATGAGGTGGCCCAAATCGAGCACTTCAACTCTCAAGCAACAACAATACTCCTCGCCTCTCTAAGTAGAGAGGAGTATAACAAAGTACAAGGGTTGAAGAGCGCCAAGGAGATTTGGGATGTGCTCAAAACCGCGCATGAAGGAGATGAGCTCACCAAGATCACCAAGCGGGAAACGATCGAGGGGGAGCTCGGTCGGTTCCGGCTTCGCAAAGGGGAGGAGCCACAACACATGTACAACCGGCTCAAGACTTTGGTGAACCAAGTGCGCAACCTCGGGAGCGTCAAGTGGGACGACCATGAAATGGTTAAGGTTATTCTAAGATCTCTCATTTTTCTTAACCCCACTCAAGTTCAATTAATTCGTGGTAATCCTAGATACACTAAAATGACCCCCGAAGAAGTTATCGGGAATTTTGTAAGTTTTGAGTGCATGATCGAAGGCTCGAGGAAGATCAACGAGCTTGATGATTCCACCACATCCGAAGCTCAACCCGTCGCATTCAAGGCGACGGAGGAAAAGAAGGAGGAGGCTACACCAAGTCGACAACCAATAGACGCCTCCAAGCTCGACAATGAGGAAATGGCACTCGTCATCAAGAGCTTCCGCCAAATCCTCAAGCAAAGGAGAGGGAAGGACTACAAGTCCCGCTCCAAGAAGGTTTGCTACAAATGTGGTAAGCCCGGTCACTTTATTGCTAAATGTCCATTATCAAGTGATAGTGACAGGGGCGACGACAAGAAGGGGAGAAGAAAGGAGAAGAAGAGGAACTACAAGAAGAAGGGCGGCGATGCCCATGTTTGTCGGGAGTGGGACTCCGACGAAAGCTCTAGCGACTCCTCCGACGACGAGGACGCCGCCAACATCGCCGTCACCAAGGGACTCCTCTTCCCCAACGTCGGCCACAAGTGCCTCATGGCAAAGGACGGCAAAAGGAAGAAGGTTAAATCCAACTCCTCCACTAAATATGAATCGTCTAGTGATGATAATGCTAGTGGTGAGGAAGATAATTTGCGTATCCTTTTTGCCAATCTTAACATGGAACAAAAAGAAAAATTAAATGAGCTAATTAGTGCCATCCATGAAAAGGATGATCTCTTGGACTCCCAAGAGGACTTCCTAATCAAGGAAAATAAGAAACATGTTAAGGTTAAAAATGCTTACGCTCTACAAGTTGAAAAATGTGAAAAATTGTCTAGTGAGCTAAGCACTTGTCGTGAGATGATTGACAACCTTAGAAATGAAAATACTAGTTTAAATGCTAAGGTTGATTCTCATGTTTGTAATGTTTCAATTCCCAATCCTAGAGATAATAATGGTGATTTGCTTGCTAGGATTGAAGAATTAAACATTTCTCTTGCTAGCCTTAGATTAGAGAATGAAAATTTGATTGCTAAGGCTAAAGATTTTGATGTTTGCAAAGTTACAATTGCCGATCTTAGAGATAAGAATGATATACTTCGTGCTAAGATTGTTGAACTTAATTCTTGCAAACCATCTACATCTACCATTGAGCATGTCACTATTTGTACTAGATGTAGAAATGTTGATATTGATGCTATTCATGATCATATGGCTTTAATTAAACAACAAAATGATCATATAGCAAAACTAGATGCTAAAATTGCCGAGCACAACTTAGAAAATGAGAAATTTAAATTTGCTCGTAGCATGCTTTATAATGGGAGACGCCCTGGCATCAAGGATGGCATTGGCTTCCAAAGGGGAGACAATGTCAAACTTAATGCCCCTCCAAAGAACTTATCTAACTTTGTTAAGGGCAAGGCTCCCATGCCTCAGGATAACGAGGGTTACATTTTATACCCTGCCGGTTATCCCGAGGACAAAATTAGGAAAATTCATTCTAGAAAGTCTCACTCTGGCCCTAATCATGCTTTTATGTATAAGGGTGAGACATCTAGTTCTAGGCAACCAACCCATGCTAAGTTGCCTAAGAAGAAAATTCCTAATGCATCAAATGAACATAGCATTTCATTTAAAACTTTTGATGCATCCTATGTTTTGACTAACAAATCCGGCAAGATCGTTGCCAAGTTTGTTGGGGGCAAACACAAGGGGTCAAAGACTTGTGTTTGGGTACCCAAAGTTCTTGTCTCTAATGCCAAAGGACCCAAAACAGTTTGGGTACCTAAAGTCAAGAACTAAATTTGTTTTGTAGGTTTATGCATCCGGGGGCTCAAGTTGGATACTCGACAGCGGGTGCACAAACCACATGACAGGGAGAAGAAGATGTTCTCCTCATATGAGAAAAACCAAGATCCCCAACGAGCTATCACATTCGGGGATGGAAATCAAGGTTTGGTCAAAGGATTGGGTAAAATTGCTATATCACCTGACCATACCATTTCCAATGTTTTTCTTGTAGATTCTTTAGATTACAATTTGCTTTCCGTATCCCAATTATGTCAAATGGGCTACAACTGTCTATTCACTGATGTAGGTGTCACTGTCTTTAGAAGAAGTGATGATTCAATAGCATTTAAGGGTGTGTTAGAGGGTCAGCTATACTTGGTAGATTTTGATAAAGCTGAACTCGACACATGCTTAATTGCTAAGACTAACTTGGGTTGGCTCTGGCACCGCCGACTAGCCCATGTTGGAATGAAGAATCTTCATAAGCTTCTAAAGGGAGAACACATTTTAGGATTAACAAATGTTCATTTTGAGAAAGACAGGATTTGTAGCGCATGTCAAGCCGGGAAGCAAGTTGGAACCCAACATCCACACAAGAACATCATGACGACCGACAGGCCACTTGAGCTACTCCACATGGATCTATTCGGCCCGATTGCTTACATAAGCATCGGCGGGAGTAAGTATTGTCTTGTAATAGTGGATGATTATTCTCGCTTCACTTGGGTATTCTTTTTACAGGAAAAATCTCAAACCCAAGAGACCTTAAAGGGATTCTTGAGACGGGCTCAAAATGAGTTCGGCTTAAGGATCAAGAAAATAAGAAGCGACAACGGGACGGAGTTCAAGAACTCTCAAATTGAAAGCTTTCTTGAGGAAGAGGGCATCAAGCATGAGTTCTCTTCTCCCTACACTCCACAACAAAATGGTGTAGTGGAGAGAAAGAATCGAACTCTATTGGACATGGCAAGAACCATGCTTGATGAGTACAAGACTTCGGATCGGTTTTGGGCGGAGGCAGTCAACACCGCTTGCTACGCCATCAACCGGTTATATCTACACCGAATCCTCAAGAAGACATCATATGAACTCCTAACCGGTAAAAAGCCCAACATTTCATATTTTAGAGTCTTTGGTAGCAAATGCTTTATTCTTGTTAAAAGAGGTAGAAAATCTAAATTTGCTCCTAAGACTGTAGAAGGCTTTTTACTTGGTTATGACTCAAACACAAGGGCATATAGGGTCTTTAACAAGTCCACTGGACTAGTTGAAGTCTCATGTGACGTTGTGTTTGATGAAACTAACGGCTCTCAAGTAGAGCAAGTTGATCTTGATGAGATAGGTGAAGAACAGGCTCCATGCATAGCGCTAAGGAACATGTCCATTGGGGATGTATGTCCTAAGGAATCCGAAGAGCCTCCACATGCCCAAGATCAACCATCCTCCTCCACGCTAGCATCTCCACCAACTCAAAATGAGGAAGAGGCTCAAGTTGATGAAGTAGAAGATCAAGCAAATGAGCCACCTCAAGATGATGGCAATAATCAAGGGGGAGATGCAAATGATCAAGACAAGGAGGATGAAGAGCAAAGGCCGCCACACCCAAGAGTCCACCAAGCAATCCAACGAGATCACCCCGTCGACACCATCCTCGGCGACATTCATAAGGGGGTAACTACTAGATCTCGGGTTGCTCATTTTTGTGAACATTACTCTTTTGTTTCCTCTATTGAGCCACACAGGGTAGAGGAAGCTCTCCAAGATTCGGATTGGGTGGTGGCGATGCAAGAGGAGCTCAACAACTTCACTAGAAATGAGGTATGGCATTTGGTTCCACGTCCTAACCAAAATGTTGTAGGAACCAAATGGGTCTTCCGCAACAAGCAAGATGAGCATGGTGTGGTGACAAGGAACAAAGCTCGACTTGTGGCCAAAGGATACTCCCAAGTCGAAGGTTTGGATTTTGGTGAAACCTATGCACCCGTAGCTAGGCTTGAGTCAATTCGCATATTATTAGCCTATGCTACTTACCATGGCTTCAAGCTTTATCAAATGGACGTGAAAAGTGCCTTCCTCAATGGACCAATCAAGGAAGAGGTCTATGTTGAGCAACCTCCCGGCTTTGAAGACAGTAAGTATCCTAATCATGTCTATAAGCTCTCTAAGGCGCTTTATGGGCTCAAGCAAGCCCCAAGAGCATGGTATGAATGCCTTAGAGATTTCCTTATTGCTAATGGCTTCAAAGTCAGAAAAGCCGATCCTACACTCTTTACTAAAACTCTTGAAAATGACTTGTTTGTATGCCAAATTTATGTTGATGATATTATATTTGGGTCTACTAACGAGTCTACATGTGAAGAGTTTAGTAGGATTATGACACAGAAATTCGAGATGTCTATGCTGGGGGAGTTGAAGTATTTCTTAGGATTCCAAGTAAAGCAACTCCAAGAGGGCACCTTCATTAGCCAAACGAAGTACACTCAAGACATCCTAAGCAAGTTTGGAATGAAGGATGCCAAGCCTATCAAGACACCCATGGGAACCAATGGGCATCTCGACCTCGACACGGGGGGTAAGTCCGTGGATCAAAAGGTATACCGGTCGATGATTGGTTCATTGCTTTATTTATGTGCATCTTGACTGGACATTATGCTTTCCGTTTGCATGTGTGCAAGATTCCAATCCGACCCTAAGGAATCCCACCTTACGGCCGTAAAACGAATCTTGAGATATTTGGCTTATACACCTAAGTTTGGGCTTTGGTACCCTCGGGGATCCACATTTGATTTAATTGGTTATTCGGATGCCGACTGGGCGGGGTGTAAGATTAATAGGAAGAGCACATCGGGGACTTGCCAGTTCTTGGGAAGATCCTTGGTGTCTTGGGCTTCAAAGAAGCAAAATTCGGTCGCTCTTTCCACCGCCGAAGCCGAGTACATTGCCGCAGGACATTGTTGCGCGCAATTGCTTTGGATAAGGCAAACCCTGCGGGACTACGGTTACAAATTAACCAAAGTCCCTTTGCTATGTGATAATGAGAGTGCAATCAAAATGGCCGACAATCCCGTCGAGCATAGCCGCACTAAGCACATAGCTATTCGGTATCATTTTCTTAGGGATCACCAACAAAAGGGGGATATCGAGATTTCTTACATTAACACTAAAGATCAATTAGCCGATATCTTTACCAAGCCTCTTGATGAACAAACCTTTACCAAACTTAGGCATGAGCTCAATATTCTTGATTCTCGCAACTTCTTTTGCTAGATTGCACACATAGCTCATTCATACTTTTGATCATATATGCTATGACTAATGTGTTTTCAAGTCTATTTCAAACCAAGTCATAGGTATATTGAAAGGGAATTGGAGTCTTCGGCGAAAGACAAAGGCTTCCACTCCGTAACTCATCCTTCGCCATCGCTCCAAGAAAAGGACCTTGTCTTTGGGGGAGAGAGTAAAAGCCCCAAGCAAAAGGACCGGACTTCGTCTTTGGTATAATCTTAACTCATTTACTTATGACCAAAGGGGAAGATAGTACTTCTAGGGCTCTAATGGTTCCGTTTTTGGCGATTCATGCCAAAAAGGGGGAGAAATGAGCCCAAAGCAAAAGGACCGCACCACCACCACCAATTTCAAAAACTTAGTGTTTTCCAAAAAGTATTTATCAATTGGTATCCTATTGTGTTCAAAAGGGGGAGAAAGTAGTATTTTCAAAAAAAGATATATCAAAACCCTCTTGAACACTAAGAGGTGGATCTCATTTAGGGGGAGTTTTGTTGAGTCAAAGGAAAAGCATTTGAAACAGGGGGAGAAAATTTCAAATCCTGAAAATGCTTTGCAAACTCTTATTCATTTACCTTTGACTATTTGCAAAAAGATTTTTGAAAAGATTTATAAAAGTTTTTGCAAAAACAAAACATGTGGTGCAATCATGGTCCAAAATGTTATCTAAGAAAGAAACAATCCATGCATATCTTATAAGTATTTATATTGGCTCAATTCCAAGCAACCTTTACACTCATATTATGCAAACTAGTTCAATTATGCACTTCTTTATTTGCTTTGGCTTGTGTTGGCATCAATCACCAAAAAGGGGGAGATTGAAAGGGAATTAGGCTTACACCTAGTTCCTATATAATTTTGGTGGTTGAATTGCCCAACACAAATCTTTGGACTAACTAGTTTGCCCAAGTGTATAGAGTATACAGGTGTAAAAGGTTCACACTCAGCCAATAAAAAGACCAAGTTTTGGATTCAACAAAGGAGCAAAAGGGGCAACCGAAGGCACCCCTGGTCTGGCGCACCGGACTGTCCGGTGTGCCACCGGACATGTCCGGTGCACCAGGGGGACTCAGACTTAAACTTGCCACCTTCAGGAATGTCCAGAGGCGACTCGGCTATAATTCACCGGACTGTCCGGTGTACACCGGACAATGTCCGGTGCGCCAAGGGAAGTCGGCCTCAGGAACTCGCCAGCTTCGGGAAACTCCAACGGCTAGTCCACTATAATTCACCGGACTGTCCGGTGTGCACCGGACTGTCCGGTGCGACTCCGGTGCAACGGCTATCTCCGCGCCAACGGCTCTCTGCCGCGCAATAAATGCGCGCTCTGCGCGCGCAGAAGTCAGGCGCGCCCATACTGGCACACCGGACAGCAAATAGTACCTGTCCGGTGTGCACCGGACACCCAGGCGGGCCCACAAGTCAGAAGCTCCAACGGTCAGAATCCAACGGCAGTGATGACGTGGCAGGGGGCACCGGACTGTCCGGTGTGCACCGGACTGTCCGGTGCGCCATCGAGCAGACAGCTTCCCAACAGCCACTTTTGGTGGTTGGGGCTATAAATACCCCAACCACCCCACCATTCATTGCATCCAAGTTTTCCCACTTCTCAACCACTTACAAGAGCTAGGCATTCAATTCTAGACACATACAAAGAGATCAAATCCTCTCCAATTCCACACAAGGCTTTAGTGATTAGCGAGAGAGAGTTGCCGTGTTCTTTTGAGCTCTTGCGCTTGGATTGCTTCTTTTCTTTCTCACTTGTTCTTGTGATCAAAACTCCATTGTAATCAAGGCAAGAGGCACCAATTGTGTGGTGGCCCTTGCGGGGAAGTTTTGTTCCCGGCTTTGATTTGAGAAGAGAAGCTCACTCGGTCCGAGGGACCGTTTGAGAGAGGGAAGGGTTGAAAGAGACCCGGCCTTTGTGGCCTCCTCAACGGGGAGTAGGTTTGAAAGAACCGAACCTCGGTAAAACAAATCCGCGTGTCACACACTTCATTATTCGCTTGCGATTTGTTTTGCGCCCTCTCTCGCGGACTCGTTTATATTTCTAACGCTAACCCGGCTTGTAGTTGTGTTTATATTTGTAAATTTCAGTTTCGCCCTATTCACCCCCCCCCCCCTCTAGGCGACTTTCATATAGCAATTTTACCCAATCCTTTGACCAAACCTTGATTTCCATCCCCGAATGTGATAGCTCGTTGGGGATCTTGGTTTTTCTCGTAGGAGGAGAACATCTTCTCCCCTGTCATGTGGTTTGTGCACCCGCTATCAATGATCCAACTTGAGCCCCCGGATACATAAACCTACAAAACAAATTTAGTTCTTGATTTTAGGTACCCAAACGGTTTTGGATCCTTTGACATTATATACAAGAACTTTGGGTACCCAAACACAAGTCTCTGATCCCTTGTGTTTGCCCCCAACATATTTGGCAACTACCTTGTCGGATTTGTTAGTTAAAACATAGGATGCATCAAAAGACTTAAATGAAATACTAGATTCATTTGATGCAATAGGAGTTTTCTTCTTAGGCAATTTAGCATGGGTTGATTGCCTAGAACTAGATGTCTCACCCTTATACATAAAAGCATGATTAAGGCCAGGGTCAGACTTCCTAGAGTGAATTCTCCTAATTTTGTGCTCGGGATAACCGGCAGGGTACAAAATGTAACCCTCGTTATCCTGAGGCATGGGAGCCTTGCCCTTAACAAAGTTAGACAATCTTTTAGGAGGGGCATTAAGTTTGACATTGTCTCCCTTTTGGAAGACTATGCCATCCTTGATGCTAGGGCGTCTCCCACTATAAAGCATACTATGGACAAATTTAATTTTTTCATTATCTAGCTCATGCTCGACAATTTTAGCATCTAATTTTGCTATATGATCATTTTGTTGTTTAATCAAGGCCATGTGATCATGAATAGCATCAATGTTAACATCTCTACATCTAGTGCAAATAGTAGCATGCTCAACGGTAGATGTAGAGGATTTGCAAGATTTTAGTTGAACAATCTTAGCATGTAAAATGTCATTTTCACTTCTAAGATTGGACATGGAAGCATTGCAAACATCTAAGTATTTAGCCTTAGTAATCAATTTTTCATTTTCAATCCAAAGGCTATCAAGAGAAACATTCAATTTTTTCAACCTTAGCAAGCAAACTAGCATTATCATCTCTAAGATTGGAAATTGAATCATCACATACATTTGAATCAACCTTAGCAATTAATCTAGCATTCTCATTTCTAAGATTAGTAATAACATCATGGCAAGTGCTTAGCTCACTAGATAATTTTTCATATTTTTCTACTTCTAGAGCATAAGCATTTTTAATCTTAACATGCTTCTTATTTTCCTTAATTAGGAAGTCCTCTTGGGCGTCCAAGAGTTCATCCTTCTCATGAATAGCACTAATTAATTCATTCAACTTTTCTTTTTGTTGCATGTTTAGGTTGGCAAAAAGGGTGAGCAAATTATCCTCCTCATCACTAGAATTATCCTCATTACTAGAGGTTGCATATTTAGTGGAGGATTCTGATTTTACCTTCTTCCTTTTGTCGTCCTTTGCCATGAGGCACTTGTGGCCGACATTGGGGAGGAGGAGGCCTTTGGTGACGACGATGTTGGCGGCGTCCTCGTCGGAGGAGGAGTCGGTGGAGCTTTCGTCGGAGTTCCATTCCCGGCACACATGGGCGTCGCCACCCTTCTTCTTGTAGTGCCTCTTCTTTTCTCTCCTCTTGCCCTTCTTGTCGTCGCCCCTGTCACTGTCACTTGATAATGGACATTTTGCAATAAAGTGACCGGGTTTACCACACTTGTAGCAAACTTTCTTGGAGCGGGACTTGTAGTCCTTCCCCCTCCTTTGCTTGAGGATTTGACGAAAGCTCTTAATGATGAGCGCCATCTCCTCACTGTCGAGCTTGGAGGCGTCGATGGGGACCCTACTTGTTGTAGAGTCTTCTTTCTTCTCCTCCGTTGCTTTGAATGCAACGGGTTGCACATCGGGCGTGGAGGAGGCGCCTTGCTCGATGATTTTCTTGGAGCCTTTGATCATTAACTCAAAGCTCACAAATTTTCCTATTACTTTCTCGGGAGACATTAGTGTGTATCTAGGATCACCACGAATTAATTGAACTTGCGTAGGATTAAGAAATACTAGTGATCTTAGAATAACCTTGACCATTTCATGGTCATCCCATTTTGTGCTCCCGAGGTTGCGCACTT
Source organism: Zea mays (assembly GCF_902167145.1). Lineage (NCBI taxonomy): Eukaryota > Viridiplantae > Streptophyta > Magnoliopsida > Poales > Poaceae > Zea > Zea mays. The sequence continues at coordinate 132,950,079 of NC_050105.1, read as the reverse complement.
GGTTCACCAAGGTCTTGAGCCGGTTGTACATTGCTTGTGGCTCCTCCCCTTGGTGAAGCATGAAGCGACCGAGCTCCCCCTCGATCATCTCCCGCTTGGTGATCTTGGTCACCTCATCTCCTTCGTGCGCGGTCTTGAGCACGTCCCAAATTTCCTTTGCGCTCTTCAACCCTTGCACCTTATTATACTCCTCTCGACTTAGAGAGGCGAGGAGTATAGTTGTGGCTTGGGAGTTGAAGTGTTGGATTTGTTCGACCTCCTCCGAGTCGTAATCCTTGTCTCCCTTCTTTGGTACCTGCGCTCCATACTCAACAATATCCCATATGCTTTTGTGGAGTGAGGTTAGGTGATGCCTCATTTTATCACTCCACATAGAATAATCTTCACCTTCTAGCATAGGTGGTTTGCCTAATGGAACGGAAAGTAATGGAGTGCGTTTTGAAATACGAGGGTAGCGAAGGGGCATCTTACTATACTTCTTGCGCTCATGGCGCTTAGAAGTGACGGATGCCGATTCCGAGCCGGAGGTAGAGGGTGACGAAGAGTCGGTCTCGTAGTAGACCACCTTCTTCATCTTCTTCTTCTTGTCACCCTTCCGTTGGGACTTGATGGAGGAAGAGGATTCCTCCTTGTGCTTGTGGGCGGACTCCCTTGAGTGCGTTCTCCCCGAGCTTGCGGACTTGTCGCCGGTCCCGAGCTCCCTCTTGGCGGATGCTCCCGGCATCACTTCGAGCGGTTAGGCTCTAATGAAGCACTGGCCTCTGATACCAATTGAAAGTCGCCTAGAGGGGGGTGAATAGGGCGAATCTGAAATTTATAAAATTAAGCACAACTACAAGCTGGGTTAGCGTTAGAAATATGAACAAGTCCGAGAGAGAGGGCAAAAAAAAAACAAATCGCAAGCAGATAAAGAGTGAGACACAAGGATTTGTTTTACCGAGGTTCGGTTCTTGCAAACCTACTCCCCGTTGAGGTGGTCACAAAGACCGGGTCTCTTTCAACCCTTTCCCTCTCTCAAATGGTCACTTAGACCGAGTGAGCTTCTCTTCTCAATCAAACGGGACACTAAGTCCCCGCAAGGACCACCACACAATTGATGTCTCTTGCCTCGGTTACAATTGAGTTGATCACAAGAAAGAGTGAGAAAGAAAAGAAGCAATCCAAGCGCAAGAGCTCAAATGAACACAAGTTACTCTCTCACTAGTCACTATTTGATTGGGAATGATCTTTGGACTTGGGAGAGGATTTGATCTCTTTGGTGTGTCTTGTATTGAATGTTATAGCTCTTGTAAGGTGTGGGAAGTGTGAAAACTTGGATACCATGAATGGTGGGTGGTTGGGGGTATTTATAGCCCCAACCACCAAACTAGCCGTTTGGTGAAGGCTGCTATCGCATGGCGCACCGGACAGTCCGGTGCGCCTGCCACGTCACCCAGCCGTTGGATTCTGACCGTTGGAGCTTCTGTCTTCTGGGCCACCGGATAGTCCGGTGGTGCACCGGACAGGTCCTGTAGACTGTCTGGTGCGCCTTCTGGAGCGTGCCTGACTTCTGCGCGCACTGTAGCGCATTGAATGCAGTTGCAGGTGACCGTTGGCGCTGAAGTAGCCGTTGCTCCGCTGGCACACCGGACAGTCCGGTGCGCCACCAGACACTGTCCGGTGCTACACCGGACAGTCCGGTGAATTATAGCAGAGTGGCTCCCAGAATTCCCGAAGGTGAGCAGTTCGGAGTTGGAGTCCCTGGTGCACCGGACACTGTCCGGTGGTGCACCGTACACTGTCTGGTGGCACACCGGACTGTCCGGTGCGCCAGACCAGGGCACACTTCGGCTGACTTTGCTCTCTTATATTTGAATCCTTTTTCGGTCTTTTTATTGGTTTGTTGTGAACCTTTGGCACGCGTATAACTTATAATCTAGAGCAAACTAGTTAGTCCAATTATTTGTGTTGGGCAATTCAACCACCAAAATCAATTAAGAAAAAGGTGTAAGCCTAATTCCCTTTCACTTGTCCAACCGAAAGCCCAAATGGGTTTGTATTTTTTTGTGCCAAAAATACGAAAACGCGGACTTCTCTTATTTATTTCGAGAGATGTCGAAGTTTGGCTTGGCGCATATCTATGAGCAAAACAAACATAGATGTCATTTGGTTTACATATTTATAATGTAATGGCTAACTAATAGCATTGAATCATATTGTTTAAGGTTGTGTTTGTTTCCCTCTTAAATTATATAAGTTATATTACGGTGGAATGGTAGAAGTGTAAAATATTACTTTGGAATAATCTAATTTATATAATCCAAACATGCCCTAAGTTCAATCGTAATCAGGAATTAATCGATCTATTCAAACTTATTACCACAATTCGTGGTTACCGTTACTATTTATGTTACATTTCATAAACCAAACAACACCGTATATTTGAGGTTTTAACGGAATTAAAGCCACATAGCCCAAAATGGAAGATAAGGTTCAATCAGAGGCCAGACAAGCCCACACAATGCAGCCCAACAAATGTTTGCAAGTACTATCCAAAGCCAGCCCATAAAGCCTCTCATGCAACCTAGATCGGATGGTTACGATCCGTCTCCCCAAGATCCATCGGCTCACGCACTGACGCACATCCATTACCTTCTATAATACGTCTGCGGTGTCAAAATTTCCCTCTCAGCCGTGTTGCTCGCCGCCGCCCCGCCGTGTTGCTCGCCGACACCGCCCCGCCGGCAGCCAAAATGGTATATGTCTCCCGATATCATTCCCGCATCAAGGGGTCTTGTCTTTTTGTTGTTGTTGTTGGCTAATGATGCGCACCTGTTGATGTTGCGGTTCCGCAGCCGTTCAAGAGGTTCGTGGAGATCGGGCGAGTGGCCCTTGTAAACTACGGCAAGGAGTATGGCCGCCTCGTCGTCATCGTCGACGTCGTCGACCAGAACAGGGTGAGTCAAAATGTCAGATCACTTCTCTCTTGTGGTCTCCTTTGGTTCGCTTTAGCTGAGGTGTTGATACCGGCCTGGTGTTGGCTGCGTATTCATAAACCTTTTTTCCTAGTGCGCGCGTTAGGTTGCTGATGACTCTGTCCCAGTGATTTTGCGTAGTTGCTACATTAGAGAGGTAGCATCAATTGAATCGATGCACTTGATGTTCTGTCGACTGTTTGATCTGTATAGAAGTCCAGTTTGATCTGTACAGTAGAAGTCCAGTACAGTAAACTCTGGTAATAATAGTGTCTTGTAAAAATGGTTGTTGTACCTTGTACCACTTATTTCTGAATGTTTAGACAGCGTATTTCTTGTGAAATGTATTTGCTTCAAATATGAAACACCTTCATAGCCCATTTCAATCGTTTTACTGAAATTAATTTGAATATTCTGTGTAACTATGTATATGTACCCTTTATAGTTAAGTTGGCAATACGTTTCTTGTTACAAAAAACATGGATTAGGACAATATTTGGGCATACATTAACAAAATGGCAAACATAAAAAACCATTACATTGTTTAGTTTGAAGATATGTAAATTATATATGCATATTTGTATTTATAATATTTGTAAAATCTCTTAAATTTGAAGACACATTGAAGACCGTGCAAAGCCATGTGTCTGTATTTTTTATCAGATGAAGCATATTACTGAGTACTTACTACTAGCCAATCAGCCATTGATTTACTTGGCCAATCAGCCCTCTACATGTGAATCTGAAATTACTTCTAGCTATTTTGAGATAATCGTCGTTGATTTGCTTTCTGATGTTGATTGAAATTTTGTATTTTCTGTCTGGTATTAGGCTCTTGTTGATGCCCCCGACATGGTTCGTTGCCAAATGAACTTCAAGCGGCTTTCCCTGACTGACATCAAGATTGACATTAAACGTGTCCCAAAGAAGACTACACTGATCAAGGCAATGGAGGAAGCTGGTGATTTACTGTCCCTGGACTCATTCTTTAATACTTACCTGATGTCTATAGCCCACCTCATCCTATCCTGACTGCAGATGTGAAAAGCAAGTGGGAGAATAGCTCATGGGGCAAGAAGCTGATTGTTCAGAAGAGGAGAGCATCACTCAATGACTTTGACAGGTTCAAGGTCATGTTGGCGAAGATCAAGGTTTGGCATATTCTAGAGTAATTAATTTATCCATTGTTCTGCTTATTTCCTAATATACTGGTATGGTTGTCATTTGAACAGAGGGGCGGTGCCATTAGGCAAGAGCTTGCTAAGCTTAAAAAGGTGGCTGCTGCTGCTTAGATTGCTTTGGTGGTTCCTCTATTCGATCTCTTGAAATGTAATGCACGAATTACTTTGACAGTTAGCTTGTCAAGATGTCAATTTTAAACTGGCTTATTTAGATATTTTGTCCAAAATGCTATTCTGAATCTGAGATAGTGTTGTATTCTGATATCTATCAAGTGTTGCATTGTTGTTACATTCAACGTTGTTGCCGGCTGGCTTTCAGTTTCATGTGACCAATATTTGCCATCTAGAATTTGAATGCCCCTCCCTCTGAAAGGGATAATGAGGTCCTATTTAGATGTATCGTATAACTCTAAAACCGCTTTCAGTTTCATGTTACCAATATTTGCCATCTAGAATTTGAATGCCCCTCCCTCTGAAAGGGATAATGAGGTCCTATTTAGATGTATCGTATAACTCTAAAACCATATATAAATTTTCTCTTATAACAAAGCCGGTTCAAAACGGCGCATGCGGGACTATCCACGTCATCGTTAAATTGTGCACCGTTGGATTACAAAGCAAGGGCTTCTGTTGCTTCTGCTGTAGCAGCTCGTTGATTGGTCAAAAAAAAGGGCAGCCAAAAGGAATGGCGGCTGCTTTTTAGAGAAATCCACCGGCCACTTCTCTAGTTCTCCTTCCCTTGCATCTCGCTTCTTCTCCCAACTGTGGCACTCATCGCTTTCTTACTTTATGGATCAACACAGGCGCTAAATCTGTTGCTGGGCTCCTACTCGGCTCCGTTTTTTTTGTGAGATAGAGGTTTTGCTTATCCCTTCTTCTCTGCGTTCATTCAATTTCGTCGGCATTAGGTTCCTCATTGACTCCACCTTCGTACATAAGTTTCCTCTCGGTCGGCTTCCTCCTCGACTCTAGTTGTTTGTTCAGATACGATTTTTTTATCCTTTGTCGTCAGTTTCGATTCGGTGGACATCTATCTGTTTCTAGATCCATGCTTTCAATCATGCTCAGCATGCTTTTACTGAGATCTTCATGTACCTGAGAACCTCATGCTTTTTTGGATACATTGAGTTTCGAAAAGGCCACTGTTTTACTTAGCTCATTAACTAAGTGTCTCTGTTCTTCAATCGTTTCTCCCAAAGTTTAGGGTTTCTGGTTTGTGTGCTCCATTACGGTTTGAAAGGACAATTTTTTACTTTGTGCAGTGATCGAACGTCTCTTCTCCTCAATTTCCTCCAAAATTTTAGGGTTTAGGCTTTTCTCTAATTTTGGCTTCTCGATCTAATCCATGATTTCTCTCCTCCATTTTAGGGTGCGTCTATTGCTTGCGTTTAATTTCGTCGATAAAACATTTTTCGTGCTCATAGATTGTTGCAGGAACTGTTTTTGGGACATAGGAACTCCGAACGTCTCTCCTCCTCAATTTTCCCCAAAAATTTTAGGGTTTAGGCTTTTCTCTGATTTTGGCTTCTCTGTCTAATCCATGATTTGTTTCCTCCATTTTAGGATGTGTGTATTGCTTGCGTTTCAGTTCGTCGACAAAACATTTTTCGTGCTCATAGATTGTTGCATGAACTCTTATTTGGGACATAGCAACTTTGTCGCATAGTTGCTGTACAACAAAAATAGTACTCTGTTTCACCTTTGTAAAATCTAGATTCGATTCTATTCCTTCACAATTTCTACATCCTCTCTTAAAAGTTCTGGTGTTACTCAAAATGCTTCTCATTTTGTATCTTGTCCTCATATCTTTGTCTTAATTTTCCCTGCTTTAACCAAATATATTTTTTTATTGTTGCTGGTTACGTAAATTTCCTTGCCTCTCATTGTTTAATGTGTAAGTTTCCTAAGATTAGCCGATGCAGCCAAGGCACATCGAGGTCAAGTATTGTTCAAGCTTCAGGTTGAATATGGTTTACAGATTTATTGCATTATTCCTACGGCTGCGTAAAAGGGCTAAATTTATGTTCTAAGCTTTTTTATAAGACATTCAGGCGGAATTTGATCTGGGCGCAAGGAATAATTTCTCCGGTCCTTAAAGATTTTCCTAACTAGGTAATTATCACTTACTTAGACTTGATCTGGGCACAAGGAATGACCATACTATTCACTCTGGAAGAAAAAAAGCACCTCGCTCGAAGTTAGGTATGTATTTGAACCTTCTAGAATTACGTCTCTTTCTTTACGTAGTCTTTTGTTTATTAAAATTGCATTAGTTTTATAATTCCTTGTCCAAAACATTATATATGTTTTAAATGAATTGTTCTTTTTTGTTTCGGTGCAAATGTGTACCTATACATTTTTTCACATATATATTCATCTACTCTTATATTTGTTTCTTATTGTTACAACTGTTCATAATAGAAAATTGCATAGTTGTGTTTTCTCATGCATTCTTACATCCCTACAATTACATAGAATAATGAAGAATAATCACAACAATAGCTATCTGGCCAACTCTGTATAAAAACGTACTCCCTCCGTTTTTAGTTAACATTTTTAGTGTAAGAGCATTAGCCAACGTCAAATAAAAAAACAGAGGTAGTACTATTTTCTGGGCAGTCGTCCATTCAACAAGGTACAAAATGCAGTGAATTTATTAACTAATTATATTTGTTTGTTAAACCCCTTTCCATGTTGTACTCCCTAACACATGCTCTCAAGCTTTGTGGCCTACAACAATGGTATTTACTACGATAGAAGCCATGCCCCAGATTTTTTCGCAACCTGCACTGCTATTTTTTCCATGTGAAGTTTTTTGATCAAACATTGTTGTCGATGTCATAACATATGAGTTATACATATCTCCAAAGTTGCTACTACACATTACTCGCCCTTCCTTATTTTCCTTCACCTCCTCGCCCAAGAATATCTGCTTCATCTAGTTTTGACTATCTATTTTATTGATCATTTCTCTTATAACAAAGCCGGTTCAAAACGGCGCATGCGGGACTATCCACGTCATCGTTAAATTGTGCACCGTTGGATTACAAAGCAAGGGCTCCTGTTGCTTCTGCTGTAGCAGCTCGTTGATTGGTCAAAAAAAAGGGGCAGCCAAAAGGAATGGCGACTCCTTTCTAGAGAAATCCACCGGCCACTTCTCTAGTTCTCCTTCCCTTGCATCTCGTTTCTTCTCCCAACTGTGGCACTCATCGCTTTCTTACTTTATGGATCAACACAGGCGCTAAATCTGTTGCTGGGCTCCTACTCGGCTCCGTTTTTTTGTGAGATAGAGGTTTTGCTTATCCCTTCCTCTCTGCGTTCATTCAATTTCGTCGGCATTAGGTTCCTCATTGACTCCACCTCCGTACATAAGTTTCCTCTCGGTCGGCTTCCTCCTCGACTCTAGTTGTTTGCTCAGATACGATTTTTTATCCTTTATCGTCCGTTTCGATTCGGTGGACATCTATCTGTTTCTAGATCCATGCTTTCAATCATGCTCAGCATGCTTTTACTGAGATCTTCATGTACCTGAGAACCTCATGCTTTTTTGGATACATTGAGTTTCGAAAAGGCCACTGTTTTACTTAGCTCATTAACTAAGTGTCTCTGTTCTTCAATCGTTTCTCCCAAAGTTTAGGGTTTCTGGTTTGTGTGCTCCATTACGGTTTGAAAGGACAATTTTTACTTTGTGCAGTGATCGAACGTCTCTTCTCCTCAATTTCCTCCAAAATTTTAGGGTTTAGGCTTTTCTCTAATTTTGGCTTCTCGATCTAATCCATTATTTCTCTCCTCCATTTTAGGGTGTGTCTATTGCTTGCGTTTAATTTCGTCGATAAAACATTTTTCGTGCTCATAGATTGTTGCAGGAACTGTTTTTGGGACATAGGAACTCCGAACGTCTCCCCTCCTCAATTTGTGCACACATGGCCACATTCCTATGTATGATTAACAATTTGCGTCGTTTGTTTTTGCCAACATAGTGCTCCGTGCTCCATATTTTTATGAGTTCGAATGGAATTTTAGTATGTAGCTAATGGATTAACTAATGAAAATATCATATTTTTCATACAATAGCTAATTACCACTAACTTCTTCAAAACTATTTGTTGCCAACTTAAAGGTTAACTCGAGGATTGAAGCGACACATTGAAGAGTTATAGTTTCATATAAACTGGGTTAAGTTGTGCAGTTTCTCTTCATTTTTTAGAGCAGACACTTACATTATTGTATTTTCTTCACTACAAAGAATTACACAACTACTGTTTCTCTTTTCTCTCTGTCAATAACCATTCCATTACTCCAGTGATCATCCTATTCACTCTAAAAGAAAAAGAACCCAAATGTAAGATATGTATGTATTTCAACCTTACTTCTAGAATTACGTCTCATTCTTTACATAGTCTTTTAAAATTGAAATTACATTAATTTCCTAATGTTCCACAAAAGCATAGATATGAAATTGTGCATTTTTTTGTTTCGGTGCAAATGTGTGTACATATATATTTTCCATAGATATATTTCTCGGCCCTGTGTTGCGGGCGGCGACTGGCACAGGACGAGGGAATGCGTGGACCTAGGGTTCGTCGGCCTCGCTTTCAACTACGACTGCAACATTCTATCGGAGGTCGTTACGTACCGTCCTGCGAAGACCTGTGCCGTGCGAAGAACTAGGTTTCTCCGGCTTCGCCCTCTGCTATGACTGCAACACGCTCTCTAATTTCATCAAGGACCGAGGTACAGACGGTTGAATGCTGTTGCAACACATGCTGCTGCAACGTTCATTGATTTTTGCCACTTTACTGCTACTCAGGGATATTTTTTCCTCCAGAACCTTTAATTTGTGTACTATAATACAGATTAGTCCTCCGACCATTTATATATGAGCACATATATTTTTTATTTCTCTTTATACTTAGCCATAACATCAGTTTCTACTTTTCAGAATCTTCAACCCATTCTTAATTACATCAGATTCTGTTTAGCAGTTTTCACGCCCTTCTTCGTCATATCAAATTCTATTTTGTGACCTTTCAAACTTTTCATTACACCAGATCCTATATTTCGAGTTTCAGATCCTTATTCATCACATAAGATTTTACCTTAAGAGTTTTCACACCCTTCTTTATAACAACTAATTCGAACTTTTCGGTTTTCAAGTTCTTTTTGCAGGCTTTGAACAGGCCCTCCCCCTATATGCATGTTGTACATGTAGGCTCACCATCCCCACTACTTTCACCGGCTTTCAGAACTATCCTTCTACCTCTCCTTAGTTGTTCATCTCAAACCAGAAAAAACATATTCATACTCATATATTTATTATTTCTCTTTACATCTAGCATTTCCATAGAGTTATGATGTTCGACAAGAAAAACAACTATTGCATAACTTCTTCCATTGCATACCAATATCATAATCAGGATAGCTTCTCCTTATAGAACATGACAATAAGCACGTGATATCCTAAGAATATGGCTGACTAGTAGTTGATAAATGTTATAGCATTTACCTGTGTTAGTTTTTTGCCAGTTAGGTAAAAATTATGCGCAGTTATGAATTTTGAACATCACTATGTTCAACTGCAATTTGAAGCATTTTAAATCCGCTATTTTATTGTTTCTACAGACCTTTGGTTTCACTTACGTATCCACTAACCTTTTAGATAAACATATAGACGCTAACTATCTTCCATTTAATGGTTATAGTTTCTGTTTTATCTCATTGGGCATTTTCCACGAGTATGCCTCTATTAAAGAAAATGAAACAAAATTTACTGTGGATGATCAGAAAATGGCTCATGTACTAGGTATTGTACTCATTTATCACTCTATTCGAACTCACCTTTGCTTCAGTAGTCGAATGGTAAAACAACAAACTATATGCACAAGTGGGCATTTCATCAACTTTAGTTCAGTGTGCAGTTTGGAACTTACCATGACGGTCATATATGGAATATTTTTTGGGATATAAACAATGGAACAATTCTATTTTGGGAGCTTTCAATCCCTTTTTCATTACATTAGATCCTATATTTAGTGTATTCAAATTCTTATCACATCAGATTCTACCTCTGAAGTTTTCAGAGATTGATTTCCAAATTTTTGGTCGCATTCCTGCACAAGGTAATCTGTGATGATTTTTCCTTAACCATAATAATTGTCATTCTATATTTTCATGGAATTTGTAATTTTACTGTAAGGTGTTGTTTTTAGAAAAAAAACTATGGACATGAATGTATAGTGTTGCCCTTGTGCTTTATGTTGTATCTCTAACGTTTTAAGCAAATTAGTTAAAAGTAATCTTTTATTCAGGTATTGGATTCAAAAGTGTAACTTTAATATAAATATATTTAAAAAGACCGGTGACTACGATTGGGTGTGACATATGGTGAACATCTGAATGTAATATGTAGCTACTGTCTTTTTTTATGATATCCATTATGCTTCTAGGACATCTGCATGCATTTATGTGTTGATATCTCTTGCTACAAAATCAAACAGACTTGTTGAAGACATGTTCAACTAATTTCTTTTCTACATATTTTTGTATGATCCTATTTTTGCCTACTTCTACAACCCAATATATATATATGTACTATTAATCATAGAAAAACTTTTTATGTGCATACTTTTACTTATCAACTATTTTCTTTGTGTTTCATACTGAATTTTACATCGCGCGCAGGGTGCGCGAGATACACTAGTGTACTATCATTATTTCAAATTATAACGTTTTAGTTTGTTTTTTAAATACATAGCTAGATATACAGTATGTCTAGATAAATAGTGAAAGTAATGTAAAAAAGAAGGGAGTAGTATCCTGCAATATAAGAGATTTATGCTTTCTCAAGTTTTGTTAAGTTAAATTATCATAAGTTTACCATATAAACGTTGTACTTGCAACAAGAGCAACAACGAAGTCTTTTGGACTATTTCTAAGCATGTCCTCTATATTTTTTTCTCTATATTTTTAAAAAGATTTTCTCTTCTATGTTTATTTCTCTCCAACAGGTATCTATGTTAGAGATATAGTTTGCTTTAGATTTTTGTATGTATGTGTTTGTCATAATCTTAAATATCTTGTACATATTTTAGTATTAGTTTTGCTTACATTTTTTATCTAAAGTATAAAAACAGATAGTGTCATCTATACCCAGATAACGTTTTAGAGGATACCGTTTACAAGACTTACGGATGGCAACAAACACATTTTACCCATCAGTAAAAACTCTATAGAGTGCGGGTTTGGATATATGTATCCGTAGGTTCTTGTGTGGATTTGATTATCAACTCGATGAGTTTTTTCTTATGCGTATGAAAATGTTATATCCAAGTCAATCCATCGCAATTTTAAAACATATTATTTTTAGAGGTGACTATTGTAAGGTTGGAGCAGATTATTCTGGATGTGACCATAGAATCCAAAATCCACTTGAGTATTCATATGGAATAACTAGGTTAGTCCTGTGTGTTGCAACGGAAACATATAATGTTATGATAACTTATATATAAATGTGTTATATTGTTATGAGAAAAAAATTTGTAATCCATTGGTGATCCTGGCTATACATATAAATTTTGTTATTTTAATCTATTTGTTTCACCACTACATTGCGACCACCAATATCATACAAACCTATATATATGATATGTATGTGCCCGTACGTTGCCACGAAAGTTCACCATATCAAAAGAAAAAGTAGTTATCTTCATTTGATATTGAAACCAGAAAACATTTTTTCACAATGATGTGGCTGATTGTAAGAAATGAGAAACTTTATAGACACAACCATACAGCAGTGTTGCTGACACTGTATTCCATTTTTACTGCAAAGAATAGATATAACTATGTAATCCTGATTAACAAGCATTTTTACTGTCGTTAGATTAGTATGCACAACACTACAACAACTCTGTTTTTCTTATAAAAGTTGTCAATGTCATTTTCGCTTTTGTTGTGAAACCAAAATCTTCGGATAAGGATGCTTTCGTAAGATAGTTTAGCTACAACAAACAACCTTCAAAGGCTGATTGTCTTGCAAAAGAAATCTCGTTTGCCTAAGGGAAAAACTAAAACACGTGAGATATGAACAATGGGATCAACCATGCACAACTCTATTTTCTAGGGCATTAGTACGTGTACTTGTACTAATCTGTTATAAAAGTTGCGAAGGGAAAACCATGCACAACTCTGTTTTTTTGCTATTCTAGCATTTCTAAATGTGCTGTAATTATTCACAAATATACACAAAAAAGAACTGAATGGAATGATGATTTGTGTTAGCCTAACCTATGAATACCCCTCATCACTACTATAACTGCTAACATAGCTTGTTAAAATGTAATGCGTCTGAATAGGTAGGATTATTCGGATCAGTTGACTGCTAAACATTAAGCACATTAACTAATTTTTTTCTCGAAAGCGTATGAAAAATGTGCCTTAAATATATTAAGAAGATTAAAAGGTCTATAGAATACAAGAGGTTACAACAAAGAATTTATTGAATACAAACTTATATTCTTCTGATCTTGTGGAACATATTTTTTTGTTAAAAGTATCTTGATCCTACGGATATGTAAATCACTTTATGTAGTGTCCTTTTCCTTTGAAGGTTGCATCTTCTAGCCAGTTCTCTATGAAGGCTGCATATTCTGCAGGGTCCTTTTGCAGCTTACCGTTAAGGTGTTCTTAACATCCATCTAGAATATTGACCATTGATGAATATAAGAAACTGCATAAGAGTCCAAACATCAGCCGTATTAAGCATCAGAAGTACAATTATCCCATCCGTCCGCACGCGTCGTGCCCTGGAGGCTTTCGGGCCTGCGTGAAGCACATGGGTGAAGGGAAAATGGCTAATGTTTTAAGGAACATGATGTTCATCACAGGGATATATACAAATTACATAAGAAGCAAACATGAACCAAGTTAAAAGGGAAATTGGCATCCTGCTAACATGTCGTGATGCAACTGATTTTATCTAGTCGTATCGGCTGTAAGCAAAATATTCTGAAGTAAATAAAATTATAAATAATACATCTCAATCGGCTTGTTGAGAAACCTTTTCCTCGACTGTAAATAGAGATTTACCAAATTAGAGGCCAAGATCCAATGCTCTACCATGGCAAGTTGCTACTGTGAAAAAGATAACAGGGCAAGTTGCTATTGTAAAAAACAAAATACAAGAAAACAAACCAAGGAGGAACAATCTATGGGCAAATATATCATTTTAGGGGACATCTACAATCACATAAATACAAACATAAAATACATGAGTTTCATGGTTTCCATATCAATTCAAGCAAGCAAAACTTATTATTATTTAAAAAGGGTCAGTGGAGGTGTGAGAGAACAATGCAAGTCAAGTCAACCCGAGGGAAGCAATAGCGATAGGTCACGGAAGAGAAGGGGCTCCACGGCGGAGACGTCAGTGAGGAGATGGGGGTGTCGGGATGGAAGCTCTGTGTGTGGACGCCTATGGTACGTGCTTAATAGAGGTTGTCATCTTCTTTTACCTATTCATGGATCAGTTTTCTGGGAAGACAACTGATAGAGTGTTTGGCGCCTTGTACTTCGTTATTGTCACAATGACCTCGGTTGGCTATGGGGATCTTTTCCCAAACAGTGACACGACAAAGCTAATTGCTTGCACTTTTGTATTCATAGGAATGGCGATCATTGCTCTCTTAATCAGCAATGTGGCAGATTACCTTATTGAGAAACAGGAGGTGTTGTTCTTCAAATCACTGCACATGAATATGAAGGGAAACAAAACCCAAATGCTCAGAGCAATGGAAACAAATAGGAAAATGTAGTGCTAATTCCTACTTTATTTAGCTAGTAAATGAGCAATTGATCTTTTAGAAAATGTAGTGCTAATTCTAATTGGTTAGGGTGTTGATAAAAACAGAAATTGATTGCATTGGGCTCTTAGGTTGGACTGATTGACAGAAAGGAGAATTTGGTGCTAGGTGAGAGAATTTGTATGCAACCCAGTGCTGTGTGGTCAAAAGAATATAGTGGTATTTTTTCTATAAATACGTACCCTTCGTCCAAAAATGAATCCTTAAGAGATTCTCCATGTATCTTCAGAATTTCAATATATTCCAAGTGGGTGCTACCCTACCACCATTCAGATAGAAACCAGTCAACACTAACATCATCGAATAATAACATGTTTGAGTAGCTATGAAGTATGAAGCATACTTTTTGAAGAGTAAAATTTTATAGATGAAGATATCATAGTTCAATGTAAATGATAACCAACTTTCATTAAACCATTTGTACACCTTAAGCCTCAAGACAACATCAATCGCAAGTTCAGTAAAGTACTCCTTGTCTTGGGAAAGTATTTTTCAACTAAGAGTACTCAGAAATATTCATGAGATCAACTCTGAGCTTATCTGCAGAAGGAAAAGGATATTGTCATGAAAATCACAAAGTTAAAAAACGAGGGGTAAAATCACAATTGCAATACTAGAGATGTGTAGAATCACAAATGCCCTTCTGCAATACATCAACCTCTGACTATGTTTACAATATTGAACCATGGTCACCTAATCCTCACCTTTCATAAAGAATAGAGAAAGTTATGGATGCTTGAAGTATGTTTAAATAATTGTTCATCCAACCTTAATGTCCACCTTGAGTCCTTAACAGTGGTAAACACTGAATAATAACTGTTCAATTGCACTGTATAACTGTATTGAATGTTGCATGAACACCCATACTTGCATTCATTTGACCGAGTGCACCCTGCAGCAAGCTTTTCTGAATCAAGATCTCTCATGTGTTGTTACCTCTACTGATCAGTATAATGCCTATTCTTACAATCATTTATTTGGGAATTCAGTATCTTCCTTTCCGTGTATGCATGTCCCGTACTACTGTTATCATAACACTCAATTTCTTCACACGCCTAAGGACATATGTTCGTAACCTTCGCTATTCAATCCTGTTTTTCAACCTATTCAGATCACCATTAAGCCTTAGGCTCAAAATAATTTATAGCTATTCCATCTGCCAAAGTAGCTATTAACATGACAAGTTGTTGAGTAAAGTGATTAATCTATTTTCTGTCTGGTATACTAATGTTTTCCATTCAGTTTCAACCACTTCATGTACGCTTAGCTATCACCTGGATGTTTGGTGCCTAACTATAACAGTGACATATTTGCTACTTAAGCATGACAGTTGAACTATTTCAAACATCCTGTGTTGAACAAATAAACACATTTATCGAGAAATGAACTAGATATAACAAAACTTAAGAACGTGGCAATAATGCCTAGAAGGCTATTTTATCACTTTTATTGTGTGTGTGTGTTTATATATATATATATACTAGGTGAGTGCTCGTGCGTTGCTACGAGAGTTAAAAATTAGTACAAAACATAGATACAAAACTATAAACATCTTTATGATACGCAAAATTATATTTGAGTCAACGTATGCTCGTGTGTTGCAACGGCACACAAATTACTCAATAAAGGAAGGCAGATGGTAACCATCAATGGCTAAACGGAGCCGAAAACACGGAGAAGTGGATCTCATCTAAAACTGAGCATGGTGTTGCATAGAAATGCAGGGTTTAGTCATTCAGAGCATGAAGAACATTTTTGCATAGCTTCTAATATTAGTAGGTTGACAAGAAAGGCGAGGAGGCAAAACTGTGCACATGTTCATCAATGAAATTGCACATGTTCCTCTCGGATGCTGACGACACCACAATCATGGACAGGTTTGAAAATACCCATCAAACTTCAGTGATCTGATAGTTCCTCTTTCAGGAACTATGCATGTCCTAGATAAAGAAATTGCATATATACATCATTGATGAATTAATCCTAAGCTCATCTATATACTCCATAAAACATAGGTTCTATTGAGCATCCACGACACCCTCTACATTCCTACAAACAGGGCATCTGATGCATGCCTTGCTCTGAATTCTCATTTGTTTTAAAAACAGAATTAAAGAACTACATTGTGCATACAAACTAAGTCCGCATAAAAGTTCTATAAAATAAACAAAAATACGCTTAGCACATCACCTACTTCTTTGACAAGGGGTGGTGTCAAGGATGGCAGTGACAAGTTTTGTGCTGCAATCGCTCACATACCAGTGGAGCGAGGTGTTGAACAGAGACGAGGCACAGGGACAGGAGGCACGCAGCCCAACAGAGCTAGAGTGGAATGAAGCCATAGAAACATGTTCACCAAATGCTACAACAATCCTCCTATAGAAACATGTTCACTATATGACATTTAGCCTGACTATCATCAACAGATTCCATGAAGTGATACTATACAAAAAAGTTGCAAGCAGATGCAACCATGTGAACCTTAGTCAAATGTGCAACTATTTCAACATAGGTCATTGTTTAGTGATACTATCAAGAATCAACTCAACAATTACAACAAATATTGAATTCTACCATTTCGAACAAGCAAAATTTGGCTCAATGTCACACTATTAATCGAAATAATATCCTTTGTGTCCTTTGCCTTCTTGCGCATAATATCCCTCTTACGTATCACAAGGGTATGTGTCTTCAGAGTTGTGCCATAAAATTACATGGATGCCTTCTTTTCTTTGGCAAATAGCTTCCTTTCTTCCTTGGGATCAACCTAGATCTAGGATTTTGAAAGTTAGATTCAGAGAAAAATACAGAGCATGAGGATAACTGATAAGCAAAGATGTTGGATCGCATTGAGAACCAATGTAATGTTATTTTGTTTCTGAAAGGGAAGTGTCATGATCTTTGTCTTTCATTAGAGAGAGGAGAAGCGGAACAGTGTAATGAGTAGGCTCACCTTTGAGCGTGAGAATCGTTGTGCCCGTAGTGTCATTTTGTGTTGCTGACGCTTAGCCCAAGCAACCATAATCATGTCACCACGTTGGTCAAAAGCTTTCCGCTTCTTCATCACCCACTCCATCCATGCTTGAGAAGCCTAGTTGAAGAGCAGCAAACATACTACTCTTAAAATAGGCCATTGCTCTGGAATTCACCTCTGCAATCTCAACTTTAACTATCATAACACTCTAACAATTCAAATGTTGATGTATATTCTATTAGCTGTAGTTGGAGATAATAAGGTCTCAAGTGCTCAGCTATTTGAAGACACATGAATGTTGGACCCACATGTAATCGCTATTACGAGTTGCTACATGCTGATATATTTCATTAGTCGTAGTCTAGTTTTGCAGCAAGAAAAGCAAAGCAAGACAAACTTAATTTAAGAATAACTAATATTAATAAAAACTCGACCTACAGGGGTAATATATTTTAAGAATAACAATAACTAATATTTGTTCTTATAAAAACTATGCAAAATAACACCAAGCTATTGAACTTCATTGTAAGGTACTCCTAACCTAGAATGAAAAGATGATAACAATAACTAATATTTGTTCAAAACCCCAACTAATCAGTTGGGGTTCATCTATTGGGAAAAATAGTATCTGTTTTACTGGCACTTATTTTTTAGCTATTTCGTTTGTTCTGTTTCCAACACAACTCTAGTTTGCATTCAAGTGACCATATGTGTCCGAAAAAAGAATGTTAAGGTTCAACCATAACAACTGAAAAATCCTCACTAAGCATATACCATTGCTATCCACAACCTTTGAAGCCATATTGGTAAGTTGGATATGTCCCTAAATGACAAACAGCATCAGAACCAAGGTTGCAGAAAGTGACGAAGACAAACAAGCGTTCTAGAAAAAGGTGGCAAAAAAGCATTAGTTAAAAATAGATGTTAGAATCAATGGCAAAAGCAATTTAAGGGTATATAATTTATCTAATGATGAGAAAATAAAGCGGACAATATTTTCTATTACAATTTGGTCACTAACAATATATTTTTGTTTTCTAGACAACAAAAGAGAAAAGTGGTTGAAGAAAAGAGAAGCGATCATAAGTTAGACAGAAGATTGTAGCACCACTTTTTTTATTCTAAGCAGTCAGCGTATCATTTAGTTTTTCTGTAACATAGTTTTTTATTGTGGATAAGGAAAAGAAGGAAACAATTAAAATCAGTTCGAGGGTAATGGTTCCAGAAAAGGCCCTCTGAGCAACTTGTAGTCTTATACAGATATCAGAAACTTAACGTTTTAGACAAAGAAAAAGAGAACCATGAGCGTTCTGCACTTTCTACCCCTGCTACGATGGACAATTACTCCTGTCCTAAAAAGACTGCACCAAGAAGATGCAGTACATTTGAATTTGTGCATTCATATTCCTTGGTCTAATGATTCAAAGCGTTGGTCCTAATTAACTAACAATCTTTAGTGTTCTTTATCTATCTAAATTTTAACTAAACGGTGGTAAGATCCTAAGCACCCATTTCTGCCTATTAGACAACATTTATTGATCCAGCGATGAATTCTATACAACTTTAGGGATGGATGAGGCATCACATCTCCAATGCCATATGTCAGTATAATTAAGTAAAGTGCATTTAAAAGAAAACAATTAGTATATGCAAGTGTCTTGTACATATACAATGTCATAGTGGGAGCAAGTGAGCTCCTGAGTCCCGAGTCTCGTTCCCACAAAAAAACAAGCAGCCTCTTTGATTAATCAAATTGCTAAAGAACATTCAGTAAAAAGAACGTTGTTATTTCCTTTCAATAATAACTTTTGGCATGTAAGTGTGTGCCCTATATTTTATACTCCATGGTATGTGTTGGGGACTTGTTCTCAAGCACTTCAAGAGTTAAGAACAAGGCAACATAGAAAATGTTAATCGTTAATGTCCTTCGTCCTCCGAAGCATTATTTCCCTTAGGATGTAATGACTTGCGGACGAAGGTTATGAAGGACATACCTTCATAAACTCATCAGACAATGACGAAGGTGATAAAATATAAATAATGTAAAAGAAAACATGAACAATCATTTATTATTGAGCATAAATAAAAATATTATTGAATCACAAGTGTACCTTCAATCGGAAGGAAATGACAATACAAGTGTGACGCAAAAAGCGAATGCCAAGTCAGCGTGAACAGTACAGGGATACTGTTCACCTATTTATAGGCACGGGACACAGCCCTTACAAAATTACATTCATGCCCTTTACATTTGATAATAATTCTATAGTAGTCTACCGAGGTCTGAATAGCCTTTTCATCTTTAAGTCGGTTCCACTCTTTGCTGTCACGCCGAAGCTTTCCTGCTCACACCTTCGGCTCTGTATCAACCTTCGTATTATTCCGGTTTACAGCAACGCCGACTTGTCCGAGGATACCTGCTCACACATTGTACTCCAGAAATACTGTTAAATCCTGTTTTTGAGGACCTTCGGATGCCGAAGGTCCCCAACAGTAGCCCCTCGCAATATTAATTTGTTTATAATAACGAATTCAGATTGCGACCTGGACGAAGGCTTTACGCCGAAGGTCCGAAAAAACACCTTCCCTTTGCTAGAATAGCAACATTCACTGACAAGCGGGGTCTTTGAATTTTCAACGCACCGAGCGTATAAATACGGCCATACCGCAAACTCATTTAGCACGCTTTCTGGCCAACCACTCCCGCTTACTCAATTTTTAGCTCTTGTGCACTGTGATTTGCTAAGCTTTTAGCTTTGAAGCTTCGGATTTGAAAACAGTTTTTTAGTATTTCCGAAGATGTCTGAAGCTGCTAAGAAGGCTGCTGCTGAGATGAAGCTGAGTCTTGATGAAGAGAAGAACTTGGGGTTTCTTATAGCGATGTCGAAGACCAACACAGAAAAAATCACCAAGGAGATTCTGGAAGGTCTGTCTGAAGATACTGGTGACAGTGAAAGTTATGATGTGGACAGCGGTGGCGAAGACTCTGAAGATCGCCCCTGGCGACCAAGCCATTCAGTTTATGGTAAATCAACTATCAAAGAGAATCATCTTGTTAACATGAGAGGAAGGTATTTCCGGGATTTGTCCGTTGTGAGGGCCGACGAAGGGGAGAAGACTTGTCCACACCCCGAAGAGAATGAAGTCGTAGTGTTCCGAAGCTTTTTGAAGGCTGGGCTGCGATTGCCCTTGAGCAGCTTCGTCGTGGAGGTGTTGAAGATTTTCGAAGTCTACCTTCACCAACTTACCCCCGAGGCAATTATAAGGCTGAACATCTTCGTGTGGGCCGTGCGAAGCCAAGGTCTGAAGCCTGATGCAAAAAGTTTCTGCAATATGCACGAATTATCATACGAGACAATACCTTGGGGTAAGGAACAATATCACAATAACTTTGGCTGCTACAATTTTGTTTCTCGGTCTGGGTCAAGCTGCCCCGTGCCAACTTTTCGGAAGAGATGGCCCAGCGGCTGGATGACAGAATGGTTCTATGTAAAAAATGATCTGAAAGCACGAGAAGACATCAAAGGCATAATTATGCGCCCTATTTGGCAAAGCTTCGGCCTTCGCAGGCCGAAGGTTGAAATGAATGAAGCCGCCGAAGAATGCCAGAGAGCCTTCGGCATTGCCTATTCTTTTATAGGAACAAGGGACTTAGTACAAGAGCATATCGCCTTCAGGGTGTGGCCGCTTGCAGAGAAATGGGAAATGCCACAAGAAACCATTAAAGAGGCCGACGAAGGTGGACTTATCAGGTTTAAGTACACTTTTAAGTTTGGGGATAAATTTATTGAGCCAGATGATGAGTGGTTGAAAAGCATTGACAATTTAAGTGATGAGCTGCTTGGGACCTACTCGAAAGCCGAAGATACTGCAATGTCAGCAGCCTTCGGAGGCCGAAAAAAGAAGAGGCTGAATCGGGTATTTGATGCTATCGGGTTTGTCTACCCTGACTATTGCTATCCCACTCGAAGGCAGAAGAGAAAAAACACAACCTCTGCAAAGGAAGAAACTGCAGCTGCTCCTAGCGAGCCAGAACCGAAAAGGAAGAAGATAAAGGTTCTTACGCATCGGCCGCGCTATATTGAACCAGCTTCGGTGCCTGAGTTTACCGGAGAAACTCCTTCGGCCACCGAAGCTAAAAAACCAGCCGAGCCAACTTTTCTGCCAGAAGTCGCAGAAACGGCCGAAGTGCCAACAAAGACAAAATTGGAGCAATCAAAGATTTTGTTACCGGAAACGAAAGAGAAGGCCGAGGTGCCATTCACAGAAAAAATGGAAGAGGTAAAAGAAGCAACTGAGGGCTCCAAAACATCAGAAGTTTTGAGTCCTACAGCAATCACTGGGACAACAAAAAATGAAAAAGTGCCAGCTGTAACTCCGAAGAGAAAGAGAATGGCTAATGTGCTAGATGTACTGGAAACGATCAAATCTTCGAGCACACCTCCGACGAAGGCTGCTGTTACTCCTGAAACAACAGTTGAAACTTCTGGTTCTAAAGTTCCAGAGCAAGGGGCTGAAGCCGAAGCTGGGCCCTCAGAGCCCACAAAGGTGAAACCCTTGAAAAGTGAGGAAGAAAAAATAACAAATCCAACTTTTGTTGAAAAAACCAGTGTTGTTGCCCCCGAAGCATCCCCCAAAATTCGTGATTATGTTTTTCGTCATGCTTCGGGGAAAAAATTATCAGAAAAAGAAGAACAAGAGGCTCAGCACTATGCCCAAAAACTGAATTATCCAAAGGGGGCGTTAATATTTAATGGCAGTGGAGAAGAAGACTTCTTGTATTGTCTCCCCGACAGCAAGGAAATTTCTGTCTGTCGGGAGATGAGCAGAAGCTTCGGATTCCCAACTTTAGAAGACGGACTTTCGGTGCTGTCGAAGAACGATCTGGCCGACAGCCTGGCTTACAATAGTTTAAAGGTGCGACAAATAAAATTTTTGTATATTTTTTTTTGTTGAGTCCAAAAAATTTTTCGTTTGACAAAACCTATTGACGCACACATATGTCTTTTTGCAGGGCTTGATACTTAGCAATGCCCTCAGGGCACAGAAAGATGCTGAAGACGAAGGGTGTACTATAGCCCTGAGCAACCTTCGTTCCGAAGTAATTGAACTGAGGAACGAAGGTCTCGAAAAAGATAAAATATTATACTCATTGATAAATAAAATAAAGGAAGACGAAGCTGCTTTTAAAAGTCAAGCTGAAGCTCAGAAACACGAAATTGAAGACCTTCGGAAACAACTGGCCAGAGCCAAGGAAGAACGCATACTGGAAGAAACAAAGCGTGAACTCAGCGATTAATGGGCAGATCACCTAGAAGTGACTGTTGAAGAGCTTCGTTCATCCAAAAAGAGATGCTACAACAAATCTATAGATTGTGTTAAGAAATTAAAGGCTAGCTTCGCCAAGGTCGGCGCATTCTCAAGTGAGGAAAACTTTTCGAGAGGCAATCCCGAAGGTGTCATTGAATGGATTGACCACGAAGCTGAAGCCTTCGAAGAAATTTTAAATAGCCGAGGAGATATATGTGCCTTCTCTGGCGCCAGAGGGATTGCCACCATCTTAGAGAAGAAGGGCTGCGAACATGTAAAAATTTTAGCACAGTCCGAAGCTACCTTGTCCTTTGAAGATACAAGAGATCCTTCGGCCGAAGCTAGCATAATTGGTGGAAAGTTTTTTACCGATATCTGGGATAATGGTGGCCGAGAAATGGCCGGAGAAATTATTCGAAGAAGTGAAAAGGGCATCCACGATGCTAGAGAAGTAGCTGAGGCTGCTGAAAAGAGCGCAGAGGCCGAAGGTCAATTAGGTATTAAATAATAGTTTTTATCGTGTTGTAATCTTAGGCTTTAAGATTTGTTTGCGATTTGTAATAGCAAAGTAGCCGTGTCCTGTCCTTCCTCAGATCCTACTGAAGTATCTCCGGGTGCACGGCCTAAGGGTGACGATGAGATTAAAAAGATGGCTGAAGCTATTATGGATGAAGTTGTCGATCGACTGTTGAACGAAGCTGCAGAAGTGGTACTTAGGGAAGACTAGATGCTATTGTAAAAACATTTTAAATGTAACATGTGTAATATCTTGTAATCCTGTATGTAACATATTTGTTTTATTTTTCTTTATGGTTCAATTCTTTACGATGCATGAAACTTTACATACGTACCTTTTTTGAGTCTTTGGCGAAAAAACACCTTCCCTTCTTTTCATGCTTCGTGAAGAAGAATTACCATTTACCACAATAATATCTGAAGTATCCTGGAAAGTTTTGAAGCTTCGTAGAAACATTCTTCAAGGCTATACTTCAGAGATCAATATTGTTTCTCCTTGTTACTTGGCATGATTTGCCCCTTTTTCAAAGCGTTTTTCCGAAGATTGATATCATATTTCCTTATGCCACATGCAGTATGATGTATGATGCTTATGTTATGCAAAGATGATGTGATGATGCTATGCTATGTAAGGTGATATTCCGAAGATACACGCATATTTGCGCGATAAAACACATAATCTTTTTGTGAATCAGCATTGACTTTTCGCTATGAGCCTCCCTTAGGAGCTTCTTCGCCTTTTACTTCAGCGGAATCAGCGTTGACTTTTCGCTGTAAGCTCTGCATTCCCTTAGGAACGTCTTTGGAGCTTCTTCGCCTTTTACTTAGGCGGTATCAGCGTTGACTTTTCGCTGTAAGCTCTGCATTCCCTTAGGAACGTCTTTGGAGCTTCTTCGCCTTTTACTTAGGCGGTATCAGCGTTGACTTTTCGCTGTATGCTCTGCATTCCTTTTGGAACGACTTTGGAGCAGAAAACTTACACTGCGCTCCCTTCGGAACGACTTTTTGTGACTTCGTCAAACTTACTCTGCGTTCCTTAGAACGACTTTTTGTTGCTTCGAAGAATTTTCGGTAGTCCGAAGGTCCTTTTTATTATCACAAGCCTGTGAAGAAAACATATTTTTCTTGTAGGAATCAACGAAACTAATTACATGAAACCTAAACAATGTCCTTTATTACAGAAAATAAAACTGAATGAAAAAGATTGCTATTAAGGTAGGATATTTGTCAATAGATGTGCTTTGATTCTGGCACAGTGCTGTTGACCGTGCGAGCTTCGGACTGTTCTCTGAAGTCCCTTTGATGCGGAGCATATTGGCTCCCTTCTGGCTGCTGGCCTTGTTGCAACGGAGGTGGAGGCGGAGGCTGTTGCCAGGAAGCTTGAGGCTGACTCGCCGAAGCAGCAGAGACTGCAGGATGGTTGCCCACATATTCTGGGATGTAGGGCGAATGATACGAAGCTGTATGCATGACCTGCTTCGGCTGGGCTTGTTGTGCTGCTGCTTCAGCTATTTCCTTTTGCTTCTGTATAGTAACATGGCACATCCTGGTAGTATGGCCTTTGTTCTCACCGCAGAATAAGCAAAAGATTCTTCTCGGTTGATCGCCAAATCTTCCTCCGAAGCCCCTGGCGCCTCTGCCTCTTGGAGCTGGTGGCCGGAAGGAGCTTTGCTGTTGTCCAGAAGCCTGTGAGGAGCATTGTGGCCTTTGCTGTTGGCTTCCTCTGTCATCATTTTGTGTAGAATTGTGAATTGATCTCACATGCCTCGGGTAAAACCTCCCTCCGAAGCCCCTGGTCATTTCAGAAAACCTGAAAGCCTCCTCCCTTCTTTGGCGAAAATCATTGTCGGCCCGAATGTATTCATCCATTTTCTGGAGAAGCTTCTCCAAAGTTTGAGGAGGCTTCCTGGCGAAGTACTGAGCTGACGGACCTGGCCGAAGCCCCTTGATCATGGCCTCGATGACAATTTCATTGGGCACCGTTGGTGCCTGTGCCCTCAGACGCAAGAACCTTCGGACATATGCCTGAAGGTATTCTTCGTGGTCCTGAGTGCACTGGAACAGAGCCTGAGCAGTGACCGGCTTCGTCTGAAATCCTTGAAAGCTGGTTAACAACAAATCCTTCAGCTTCTGCCATGAAGTGATCGTTCCTGGTCGAAGGGAGGAATACCAGGTTTGAGCAACACTTCTGACAGCCATAACGAAAGATTTGGCCATGACTGAAGCATTGCCACCATACGAAGACACTGTTGCTTCGTAGCTCATCAAAAACTGCTTCAGGTCTGAGTGGCCATCGAATACAGGGAGCTGAGGCGGCTTGTAGGACGGGGGCCAAGGTGTAGCCTGCAGCTCAGCGGACAGAGGAGAAGCATCATCAAAAACAAAATTCCCATGATGGAAATTGTCATACCAATCATCTTCGTTGGGAAAACCCTCCTGATGAAGGTCTTGATGCTGAGGCCTTCGGTGTTGCTCGTCCTGAGCAAGATGACGAACTTCTTCAGAGGCTTCGTCTATCTGCCTCTGCAGTTCAGCTACCCTGGCCATCTTTTCCTTCTTGCGTTGAACCTGCTGCTGAAGGATTTCCAGATTTTGAATCTCCTGATCTAGATCATCCTCCGGAGGTGTTGGACTGGTAGCCTTCCTCTTCTGGCTTCGTGCCTCTCTAAGAGAAAGGACGTCTTGATTGGGGTCCAGCGGCTGCAGCGTGCCAGCCCCTGGTGCTGAAGCCTTCTTCGGCGGCATGACGAAGGTGATGCTTGCCGAAGATGTTGAAAAGCTCAAGAAATGGAAGTGAGTTCACCGGAGGTGGGCGCCAATGTTGGGGACTTGTTCTCAAGCACTTCAAGAGTTAAGAACAAGGCAACATAGAAAATGTTAATCGTTAATGTCCTTCGTCCTCCGAAGCATTATTTCCCTTAGGATGTAATGACTTGCGGACGAAGGTTATGAAGGACATACCTTCATAAACTCATCAGACAATGACGAAGGTGATAAAATATAAATAATGTAAAAGAAAACATGAACAATCATTTATTATTGAGCATAAATAAAAATATTATTGAATCACAAGTGTACCTTCAATCGGAAGGAAATGACAATACAAGTGTGACGCAAAAAGCGAATGCCAAGACAGCGTGAACAGTACAGGGATACTGTTCACCTATTTATAGGCACGGGACACAGCCCTTACAAAATTACATTCATGCCCTTTACATTTGATAATAATTCTATAGTAGTCTACCGAGGTCTGAATAGCCTTTTCATCTTTAAGTCGGTTCCACTCTTTGCTGTCACGCCGAAGCTTTCCTGCTCACACCTTCGGCTCTGTATCAACCTTCGTATTATTCCGGTTTACAGCAACGCCGACTTGTCCGAGGATACCTGCTCACACATTGTACTCCAGAAATACTGTTAAATCCTGTTTTTGAGGACCTTCGGATGCCGAAGGTCCCCAACAGTATGAAAAAAGGTGACACTATGCATATTGTTGCTCCATGTATCATATAGGTATGAATCTGAAATATTGCGCTCAACACTCAAGCTATTAGGCCATCGTGATTAGCTTTTCGAGTGCCACCGTCAGAAATTGATCTTGGAGACTAAGATTGTCGTTCGCTTTGTTTTCGATGAAAATAAAGCAAGGGAGACCTTTCTCTAATCTGGAAAGGAAATGATCAAGGGATCAATTGAATATTTTTTCCTGCAGCCATTCCTGGGATACGAACATCAAAGATGGGCCATAAAAAAGCTATGGGGCAACAATTTGGTAAACTATTATCAAAGGAAGCATTCAACTGCATAAATGTTGTAGGAACACAAACCCATCAAAGATGCACAATATCAAATAATAAGATCAGATAATGAGCAACAAACCAACAGGACGATATCAACACATCTACTCCTGTTAGTTCATCCAGGGCACAGGGAACAACATGCTTAGTTGCAGAAGTACCAATCGCGGTGCACCAGAAGCATATGCAAACTATTGACACCAAATCTCGCCTAACATGGTCCAAAATGCCACACAGGCAACACATCCCAGCACAATAAGTCACTAATCGCCAAGGACCAAGACACTGAGTCAAACAAAACTCGAAGCAGGGAGCAGCAGGAAGAGATAAAAAAATAAAACAAGCCGACGGCGAGCAATCCATCACCAACAACACCTAACATGGTAGATTCATCATAAGAAAAGCGTCGGCCTGATCGAAACCCGCAAGGGAACGTACCGAACTCAATCCACTCGGTGGGCGATCATATTCGAAGATGGAGCCTGGCGGGCGCGCCTCCCTGCGGTGGATCAAACTCATGTCCTTCTAGAGAAGAGCCCATTTTGCTTCCCAGCACCGTCGCCGTGGGCTTGCTCCAAGTCCAATAGAAGAGCCCCCTCTCCGGCGCTCGGCGTCCTCCGGAAGGCAGTAGTACCGCACCGCGCCCTCCTCATTGGCCTTCTATCACCGTAGGGCACTGGAGCATGGTCTGGGGGACAGTGGGTGTTTGGTGTGGCGAGCGATGGCACCTGCTGTAGCCATGGGGACAGCTTCAGCCTTCAGCGTCGAGGCGAGGCCCTTGTGCACCGAGGGATTCCCCTCCTTCCCCGTCACCATCCATTTTTAGATCTGAAACCTAGCTAAGCACGAGCGGATACAGAGTCGCGGGCGGGTCGACAATGGAGCCGATCGCCACGACGGTCTCGGTGGTGGAGTGGTTCCCGAGCAGCGCTCTCAGGGTGGGGTAGTGGATGGGGGGAGGGCATCGCGGGGGGCATGGCATGGGCGGGCATCACGGGGGCAGGGAGCAGGCAGGGGCGGGCATGCACAGGCCGAGGCGGGGTTAGGGTTGAGCGGGGGCATGGCCGCGCGAGGGCGCCCGGGGAGGGGACGCGCGGGCGGGGGGCATGCGTCCGTGGATCTCGCCGGCCTGCGCGGGGTGGAGGAGGAAGCGGGCAGATCGGGGATGGCAGAACCGTGCGTCAAAATTGTGGACGCCTACACTAATGCCTTAAAGAGTAGTATCTCTACTACTCTATAAGCCTGTAGTGTAGGCGTCCACAACTATGTTCTGCCTCCGCACCCTCCGATCGCCCGCCGCGTCCGATTCCCCTGACCCCGCCTCGCCCGCAATCTCCGCCGCCGCGCCCGCGACATCCATCACCCCCACCCGCGACATCCCGCCTCGCACGCCATCAACTCGCAGCGGCCCTTCTCCGAACGTGGTTTGTTTTTTCGTTTGCTCGAGCAGCCAGCCGACTCGTCTCCAGCAATGCGGCCGGGGTCGGCTCGCTGGAGGTGGGCGTCGCCGCCGACACCTCCAACGCCTCCAGGCAGGGATTAGGTGAGCCGTCGGCTAATCACTCGTCATTGGGAGGATCTCCTCCTCCCGTTCAGATTTGGGCAAGAAAGGCCCGGGCGCGATGTCCATGGCCGAGGAGGGGAGTGAGGCCGAGGAGGGGAGTGAGGCCGAGGCGCTCGAGAAAGACGGCAGCAAGGCTTCTTCACCTTCGGGGCCAGGTAAACACCACGGGCAAGGGCGCAAAGCATCGCGTGTTGTTGTTTCGAGATGTGTGGGCATGGCCGTGCTTTCCCTTCCGTTGGGGTCAAGCTGACCGGCCTCGTGTGCCCCGTACTCCCACCGCCGTCCTGCACGCAAATCCCAAAAATCAGATAAAAAGACTGGTTTTTCTCCCCGTTCTCCTTTTCCCCCCACTAATCGATTAGGTTCTTAGTTAGGCGTTCCTGCCGCTCTTCTTCCTCCCGTGTCGTCAGAGGAAGCCGCGAAAAGCACGCAGGAATCAGGTGAGAAAGCAACCACTCAACTCCAACTTCCAGCTTTACTGCCATTAGTATTGTTTCTCTACTACTCTATAAGCCTGTAGTGTAGGCGTCCACAACTATGTTCTGCCTTCGCACCCTCCGATCGCCCGCCGCGTCCGATTCCCCTGACCCTGCCTCGCCCGCAATCTCCGCCGCCGCGCCCGCGACATCCATCACCCCCGCCCGCGACATCCCGCCTCGCACGCCATCAACTCGCAGCGGCCCTTCTCCGAATGTGGTTTGTTTTTTCGTTTGCTCGAGCAGCCAGTCGACTCGTCTCCAGCAATGCGGCCGGGGTCGGCTCGCTGGAGGTGGGCGCCGCCACCGACACCTCCAACGCCTCCAGGCAGGGATTAGGTGAGCCGTCGGCTAATCACTCGTCATTGGGAGGATCTCCTCCTCCCGTTCAGATTTGGGCAAGAAAGGCCCGGGCGCGATGTCCATGGCCGAGGAGGGGAGTGAGGCCGAGGAGGGGAGTGAGGCCGAGGCGCTCGAGAAAGACGGCAGCAAGGCTTCTTCACCTTCGGGGCCAGGTAAAAGCACGCAGGAATCAGGTGAGAAAGCAACCACTCAACTCCAACTTCCAGCTTTACTGCCATTAGTATTGTTTCTCTACTACTCTATAAGCCTGTAGTGTAGGCGTCCACAACTATGTTCTGCCTCCGCACCCTTCGATCGCCCGCCGCGTCCGATTCCCCTGACCCCGCCTCGCCCGCAATCTCCGCCGCCGCGCCCGCGACATCCATCACCCCCGCCCGCGACATCCCGCCTCGCACGCCATCAATTCGCAGCGGCCCTTCTCCGAACGTGGTTTGTTTTTTCGTTTGCTCGAGCAGCCAGCCGACTCGTCTCCAGCAATGCGGCCGGGGTCGGCTCGCTGGAGGTGGGCGCCGCCGCCGACACCTCCAACGCCTCCAGGCAGGGATTAGGTGAGCCGTCGGCTAATCACTCGTCATTGGGAGGATCTCCTCCTCCCGTTCAGATTTGGGCAAGAAAGGCCCGGGCGCGATGTCCATGGCCGAGGAGGGGAGTGAGGCCGAGGAGGGGAGTGAGGCTGAGGCGCTCGAGAAAGACGGCAGCAAGGCTTCTTCACCTTCGGGGCCAAGTAAACACCACGGGCAAGGGCGCAAAGCATCGCGTGTTGTTGTTTCGAGATGCGTGGGCATGGCCGTGCTTTCCCTTCCGTTGGGGTCAAGCTGACCGGCCTCGTGTGCCCCGTACTCCCACCGCCGTCCTGCACGCAAATCCCAAAAATCAGATAAAAAGACTGGTTTTTCTCCCCGTTCTCCTTTTCCCCCCACTAATCGATTTAGGTTCTTAGTTAGGCGTTCCTGCCGCTCTTCTTCCTCCCGTGTCGTCAGAGGAAGCCGCGAAAAGCATGCAGGAATCAGGTGAGAAAGCAACCACTCAACTCCAACTTCCAGCTTTACTGCCATTAGTATTGTTCTTTCGAGCAAGATTGGGGGAGAAATAAGGGAATTTTTGTGTTGATGGCCAGGCGGTCTTGAGGACGAGGAGCTACAGGTGCAGGATGCAGTTGCCAGTGGTTCCAAGAGGAGCAAAGACTCCGCCGCCGCCGCCACACGCAGCGCCAATGTCAGCTCGCCCTCTGTGGTTCACTCTCACCCTGCCATCCTCCCTGCTCCCGCGCAGCAGATTCCAGAGGTTAAGCAAGCAGGTATCCTCCGCCCCTGATTCTTCTCTTCTTTCGTGTGGTAAAAATATGCGCCATCTTTCCCATCAAATTGCTCCATGAGCAGCTAGCTAGATAAACCGCACCGGGAAATGCGAGCGACGAAGAAAAAAAAGAAAAGACCTCCATTGCAATTCTTCAGGGTCTTAGGCATGTCGTTGCGAAACGCATATTGGTCAGACAGACACTCGAGACCACCAATGTTGTTGCTGCTTTTGGACCACTGTGCCTTTGATTACGCTCTCTATCCTCTGTGTCTGTGCCGCATCTTCCTTCGCCTTTCTTGAGATGAGAGCAACGTAGTTCTGGTCGGCCGGAGGGAGATGTACTGTTTCATTTCCTGCAATCGGTTGCCCCTGGACTGCTTAAAACTATTCTCAGTTGCCGCTAACTAAATAATATAGAACGGGATCTATAATTAAGCTGGGTGCTCCAATTTTTTATGCTGAGGTCGTGCTATTTAGAGGCACGGATTGCCTATCATGTCAATTGTTTTTCTTTACCAAATCTCGTCATACATGGTCCCATGCATGCTTCCAGGTGCCAGGTGTTGTAGTTTCTTCTCTATGCTTGATCGCAGACATTCTTTTTTTCGTTGGCAGTACAATTTTGTATAACGAAAAATGCTTCATATCATAGACTTTTTAACTATATAAAACTGTTCGGCCCTGTTATTTATTATTAGCAATAAGTTCCTTACTACTGATTCTCACTTTCCCCCCTCTGATGTTCAACTACAGATACCACACATATGCATTCTATGCCTGCCGCGCGCTTTACGTAGCTAACAAGTTGAATTCATCATCAACATATCCATTGCTCGAGCTTTTCTTCAAGAACCAGGTCCACCACATTCCGTATTACAATGGTTAAAGTTTTTATATTTGCTTGATTCTCTTTTTTTATATGCTAATTGACTTTTTTCTCTTCTATATTATCCACTTGTGTGGGTTGGTTATAGCTTGTGATTTCACATTTCATTTGTTAGCGGCCAAGATGTATTTCTGTTAGTTTATGACTACCACTCAGGAACTTATGTGTCCATCATTTGAGTAGAATAAAATAGGTGAACTTACTGGTATTATTTCATTGTGTTCTCCCTGCTTCCATTTGAAAACTATAAATTACCTGATGATTGTAATTCACTAGGATTTTCCTCTTGAGAAGGCAGTGTTAGGTATAAATATTGTAGCCTTATAAGCTACTTAATTGAATGTGCTTGTTTATTCCTTAATCATGAATTTTTTCTCATTCACATTGGAGTAGCTTTTTGTGCTCAATAAAATGGGCTGACATCTAATTGTTTGCTGACTGTATAACTATTGGTTGGTATGATGCCAATTTGCCGAACTCCCTTGCTTTGTTAGTAAATGGTTCATGAAATATGTACAAATACAAACAGATGCAAAGTCTTGATAGAAAATCCGTTTCTCAAACAAAGGAGCATTATTTTAGAGGAGGTCAATGTGGAGTGGACTGGATCCGTGCTGGAGAGCGAAGCAAATTGAGGGAGGACAAGTGGTGGACAAATAAGGCTTAGTAATGATAATTAAGTAATAATTTGAAAAATACAATTGAAGAATATCAAATTCTCTAAAATAAAATAACAGTAGAGCTTGAATGGATATAAATTATCACTCAGTTGGCCATTTACAGTATGTATACCATACGGATTTCATAGATTAAAGAGTTTGGAGTATTCAAAGCTTGTATCTCAGTGCCTAAACACTGAATGGACAGCTACCATAGGGCAAAGTGAAGAAACGGAAGAGTTGAGCAAGATCACATTAGAGAATAAGGATATTCAGCTTGATATCAATATAAGAGGTGAAGAGTTTTTACTGTTTTAGTGAATGATTTCTTGCTCTGATGCAATTTTGTGACAATTTTATTCTTTCAACAGAAGAATCTCGGAGTTCTTCACAACAAGGGAACTTTGACACAGAAGGTACCAGCTCCAGTGAGGCTTTCTTGCTTGGAACGGTAAGGAATGAACATATTTATTTCATTCTTCTCAGCCACTAACCAAATCAGCTCCAGTGAGGTTAGTTTACAGCAATGTTCTTGTATGGTTCTCAGGTTGAGTTTTCCATTTTATTTATGTAGCCAAAGTAGATGTATTATGCATGTCGTCGTTTGGAAACTTGACAAACCGATTATACTTGTTTAGGTTGCTTCAGAAAAGATGCTTGAGAAACTGAAACATAAATCTGGAAGATGTGAGCCTGCTTTAGAAAAGGCTATTGTGGAACTGGAGCATGGTATAAACGGTTTGAAGTACTTTGTTTGCCTTGATCCACGGTTGCAGGTTTGTTCCGCCACTGATACCAGGTGAAGCTTCACCCTTCAGATCCCTGTCGTGACGAATGGTTCGTGGGTGCTGGGGAGGGATTGGATCCGTTGGATTCATGAGATGTGTGGATTGTTCCTGCCGGATATCGTGACATGTTTTTAGATCTAGCAGACAAAACCATGAACTGTCTAGGGCTCCTCCGTTGCCTAGATCTACTAGAGTGAGTGAGCCTACAGAGTTGACCTCATCCAGGCTCCAGTTCCACCCCACGGTCATCGTCCTCTGTTGCTCTACGTTTCATGCTTCTCACCTCCTCTCCTCAATCTCATCACTAGAGGCGGAAAGCAGATCAGATGAGATTTTTGGTCTTGCGTGGTTCTTTTAATCTGCTCACATGATACTTCTTATTCATTGCCGTCCAGTGAAATTAATTGCCCTCGGTTGAATTGGTTCCTTTGCCATTTTACTTAGGAGGATAAAGGAGACACTACCTTGGTACATGCCTGTTGCCACAATGGACAAAAGAAGATTAGTGTTGTGTGAGATTTTTTCATTCCTTTGATCTATTGCATGCTATTTGTACCCTAATCGACAAAATAGATGAGACTCAATTCAGGAGCAAATCACTAGTCCTGTTCACAATCCAATTCACTATGGTTAAAATATCAAACTTATGCTCCTTGAGGTTTGTTTTTTCCTGATCTTCCTTTAATATCTGATGACTGATGGACTGGTGAGTTCATGATCTGCTTCATGCTTTTCCTTTTATATATGGTCACTACCTCACTGGTTAGTTCATGGTCTCTGTGTGTGTGCGTGCGTGTGTGTGTGCGCACGCTTCTGCATTCAAACTCTTCAACCTTGTGTTTCAACTAAACTCTTGAACATTCTTACCTTGGCTGGTCATTTTATATGCAGATAATTTTATGTCTGGGCTGAAGGTCGTGTTTGATCGAGAGAGGAAGGTCTTGGGCTGGAAAAACTTTGATTGTAAGCACCATCATATCCATCTAGATGTTTTTTACAGATTAAATTTACAAGAGCTTCAAACTAGAGCAATGTCGTTACATGTTGTGGCTGCTAACATGCCATGCCAGGTTACAGCGTGGGCAACTCAAGAAGCAACCTTCCAGTGAACCCAAATCCTTCTGGTGTTCCCCCTGCCCCTGGCTTGGGACCGAACAGCTACACTCACTCCTGAAGCTACCAAGGGTGCCTCACCGAATGGCACCCAAGTCAATGTCTTGCAACCTTCTGCAAGTTTTTCGCCGAAGCTGCATTGCAACAGAAACGTCCTCGTCATCGCTGCTCTGCTGTTCCTCGTAATCCTTTGATCACCTCAACTCCCCATGACAATCTTTTCAAAAACCAAATCAACAGATATGATTGATTTTAGTTAAAACTTGGTTTACCATGTATTGAGTTACGTATAGTGCGATAGTATCACATTCTTTTGGCTTGTGTCTACAGTTCCAGTAGGAGTTAGGATAGAACACAGGATGAGTCCATAGCCCTTTTTTTGCACGTTCATAATGTACTCATAATGTACCTGGTGGGTGTACTGTGTACATATTAGATATGACTTCAGGATGTATTGATTTTATAAGATAATTGAATAATGATGCTCGCATACACAGATATATATACTTCACATATGCTCACGTGTACCACCATCGTCATCTGTCATGTTTTTAATACAGTCAAGAGGCATGGTAAGTGCTTTGTTCCCTCTCCCTTTGTTTCAATATTATTGTGCAAGATGTTATTGTAAAATACAATCAATCTTTTTGTGAACCATTCGTATCCATAGAAATCAATCTTGTTGTGCAAGAGGCATCTCTGTGATGTCACATCCTTTTTCACCTTGGATTAGCTTTAGTTCCTTGCATTACTAGGACTAATGATTAGCTCTCAGAAAATTGGGACCACAGTGTTTCAAGGTAGGTTAAGTGAATAGTTTGGAATGACGGTTCCTATACCAGTTATAGTTGCAATGTTGTGCCATCCTCATTAATATTGCTTCTTTGTTTCAGATATACTGAAACTCTTCATAATTTATGTGTAGGACCTTCGGCGAAAATTTCCAGATACCCGTACTCTTTTCATATGGCATAACACACTAGCATTAAGTCTTATGAGAGACCTTGCTAAAGAATTAGTGCTTGGAGGGGAAGAATGACCTAGAACTGAAGATGGATGAGCTGATGTGAAAAATGAGGGGAAGAATGACCTAGAACTGAAGATGGAGGAGCTCAGGTGAAAAATGAACTTGTTCATTGTGTGTTTTCTGACCTTTTTTGGAATTGTATTAAAATATACTGTAATGAATTGGTGTAAGAATGTGTTGGAAGTAGCAAAGAACCTGATGCCTTTTGCAATGAGAATGTCTTTCTGGCAATTTATCCTGATTTTGTGGTGCAAAGAATGTGTATTGGAACAATAGTTGTTGATGGATTCTTGACAGAAACAATATTGCCATTAGATATGTTAGTTTTTTAGGAAACATATAAGGGCTAATTCTATCTGTAGCTATAAGTTGCTTCGACCATTACATGAAGTGTTTTCCCATTACGCATAATTTCATAATTAAAGGCCACACCAATTGTTGGCTATTACACATAAATCATCAAAAGTTTAGCACAAAAGTTGACACTTGCTTAAGTTGCCCTTTCCTGCTCTTAATTTATTTACTTTATGGAGTTCATATGAATGGGTATGTTGATGAGGATGGCTAGAAATTTCATTGCATTGGTAAACGAAGTGATATGAAGCAACCATATCTAGGAATACATGATCATCTTGTTGCGGGTGACTTGACGATCTCAATGAAATCGTAGCGACGCACGGGCACCTAACTATCATATTGATGTTTGTCGTTTTGTATCTATATTTTATACTAATTTTTAACTTCCGTCGCAACGCACGGGCACACACCTAGTCTATTACTACTCCTTAAGAGAGTACCGTAGGCGTGCACAAGCTTGGTTCTGCCAGTCTCCCCGCCGTCAACGCAGATCCGCCCCCACACTCCTCCGTCGCAGGCAACACCGCCTCCCCTCTGCTCCGCGATTACGGGGACCAAGGCCGCCATCAACGCCCTCCATCGCAGGCAACATCGCCAGTCATGGAAGGTTGCCGAGGATCCCCACCCTCCTCCCCCTCTGCTACGCGATTACGGGCCTCTGCTACGCGATTACGGGGATCCAAGGCTCAACGCGAAGGTACACCGTCGCCTCCCGCCTCCCCTCCCCTCCCCTCCGCGATGTTACTGCGCAACTGGCCACGCTGTTAGGCGTGTTCCGCCTCTCCTCTCCATCGCTGGGCAACTGAGCTTCTCTCCCCCCGACTCCACATCCACCAACGAGTCGCGCCTCTGCCGCCGCCTGCTCGGGCGGGCAGGACCCAGCTCCCCCATGAAATCCCGTCCCTCTGAGGATCTCGCATCCCGCTCCCTCTGAGGATCCCGTCGTCCTCCACCGCTACCGCTGGGAACTCGCCTCCTCTCAGGGTGAGCCTAGGGTTTCTTCTCGGTCGGGGAATGTGCAGTGATCGAGAAGCTAGAACTCGCTATTGTCAGCGCCGCAGGCGGCAAGAGGAGCGTCTACCTCGTAGACCGCGGTCTGTATGGGGTTGTGCGTCCACGAGCAACCCTATTGACGAGATGGAGGACGCCTCCACCGTGGCCCTGCGATTCGCCGACGTGCCGGTGCGCCTGCATGCCAGCCGCCATGACCTTGCCAGTCTGGACCTCGACGTCGACGCACTCCGCCTGTCGACACACATTTTTGGCATCTTCTACGGACACGACGGTGTCGAGGTACACCTGTGGGCCTAGGGAACCCTTAGAAAGCCGCCCCTGTCATCGATGACCCTTGATGAATCGCTTCTTGTCACTGTACAAGTGGCCAACTACTGCCGGGAGAGGTTCCAGGTACTCTTGAGGTAGGAGTTGAGGCTACTTGGTAAGGATTTGACATGAAGTAGGGCGAGCTGTTCACCGGGTGTTTCTAGAGGCTGGATGATGAGGTGTCAAGGCAAGCAAGCAGGCTTGTCCGTGGCGTCCATGAGCCATGGCCGGTGGCCGCCAAGAACGTGGGCTCAAATGCGGTTGTCACCAGTTTGCTCATCCCATGCTGTGGTTGCCAACTGCGGGGATTCACATGTCGTTCTCCGCCGTGGAAAGGAGACAATAGAGTCATCGATTGATCGCACGGTGAGCCTTTTCTTTTACTTGGAGTGAGCCATGATGACGATCGTGTGATTGACCCATGGTTGTTATAGTCTGACATTAAGGATGAGCAGGCGAGGATTGAGGCGTTGGGACTGGGATGCAAGGTCATCCAATGGAATGGCTATCGAGTCTCCGGTATACTTGGTATGTAAAGATTGATTGGTATGTACATTGGTTCCTCAGCTAGATCTTGGTAGAATGACTCTTTATGTGAGGTGGAAAGCATAGTTATAGCAACATGAAAATGCTTATGTTGTTTCTT
Organism: Zea mays; assembly: GCF_902167145.1. NCBI lineage: Eukaryota > Viridiplantae > Streptophyta > Magnoliopsida > Poales > Poaceae > Zea > Zea mays. Next base: position 132,912,989 of record NC_050105.1, on the reverse strand, counting down.
TATGGCATGCTCACTAGATTCATGAACATCGATGCAACAGTACCACTATTATGAAACAGAGAATTAAATATGTGCCTTGTAGTATCTTTTTTCTTTGATCAACTGTATCTCTTGATCGACATGATGGTAGATAAAAATGTTTTTATTCCTAGGTGCAAGCTAATAACAAAGTGTTCTTAGTGCTTTCGAGGGGTGACTGATGAATAGTTGTGCCAAATTAAAGTATTATAGGTGTAGTATTAGTTTGGAATAACTGAATAAACAGAAAGTAAGCAAACTTGCTTATGGCTGATTTAGCTATCAATATCAGACCTAGGCATGCCAAATATCAGTTACAACTTACAGTATTATTCCTTCTCAACCTCATATGATATTTTATATTTTCTCCAAGTTGTGTGAAAAAAATTCAACATTAGTACAACAGAGGCTTGTGCACATTGTCGATTTAGCTCTTAGTATGTTTCTTTCCTTTTCACCCTCAGGATCCATTTTTTTGGGATTTGTCCCATACCATTTCTGTTAACATATTTTCACTAACTACTGTATTTTTTGTTTATCTTGTTTTCATACTCTGCTAGCTGTGGTGGACTGGTGGTAAAGTGAACCAGGAACAATTTGATTTCAAATATACAGTTTTGGTTTGATTTTATGGCATTTCTCCTTGGTGTTTTGTTTTGGTTACCATTAATGGTTAATGTTGTTTAATTTTCACAATTCTGAATTTAATTTTTATCTTTATGTTATGCATGTAGTACTAGAAGTACTTCGGAAAAGGAACTTGTAAGGAAGCAGGTCTTTGTCCTTGGCCGAATGGGAAATGCTAAGGAAGCTCTTTCGACAATTATAAACAAACTGGAAGTCATGCAGATGCAGGAGGTTCTAACTTGCCTATCCATTATATTACCATTTCTAAGACATCCTGTTCTATATTAGTCAACTTGATATATAGGCTTGAATTATAATATAAATCTTGAAAATGCATGTAGGTTGTTGAAATTGTTACGGAGCAGCACGATGACGAACTGTGGGAGGAACTGATTAGACAATGCCACAAGAAGCCTGAAATGGTAACTGAAATAAACAGTGCTTAATCTTCCTTAGACTGAGGCATCTTCTGTTTCTTAGTTCAATTTCTATGGCTATTGGACAGTTAAGGAAGATTAACTTTGGATCTGATCAATGTTATTCTGATTGCTATGATCCTATCTACCAATGTGGACATGTAAATGCCAAACAGATGTGGCTGTTACATATGCAGGGTTGTTCAAAATCCACAATTCTTATTCATCGATTATTTCCTTCCAGTAACAATTTCTTCTACTTATTCATGGATCATTTTGGTTTTAGCTGGTTGAGCACTTTTTCTCAATCTCCAGTGAACACATCTAGGATGACTCTTCACATCCGTCAGGTACATACTGCGATTGCTGAGGAGGTCACCAAGTATACTGCGATTGCTGCAAGTTTTTTCTTTGATTTTTTTGGCACCTGTTGGATTTGGGTTGCAATATATATAAAATGTACTTAACTGATTTTTTGTGAGAAATTCAGTTGTGGGGCTGTGCTACTTAAACGCATTTAAAGTTCCCTTAGCAGAAAATAATTGACACTGGCTGTTGGAGGTATGCCTAGGACTTGTTTATGCATTTTTAAAAAATTCATGCTTTATTTGTTGCTTCTACTCTAAATGCATGTTTCGATGAACTCTGCAAATATTGTAGTCAATGGCTAACACAACATGTTCCTCACTTGGGGGAAACCCGAAATATGGCACTCAAATTGCAATTAAAAGTTTTGCAGCTGAGTCAAAACAAAGAATTGGTTAATTATTGATAGAAATTAATGTTAGATCAAATGTTAGGCACCCAAACCTTGTCAGGTTGATTGGTTGTTGCATTGAATGGAATAGTAGACTATTGGTGTATGAGTATGCTGAGAATAATAGTTTGGCGAATGCCTTGGTGAGGGACTAACAATCCTCGTAGGCGTCACCTCCTACCCACAGCCATTACTCCACCTCCAGTTTATCAGGTCTGCCAATCCTATTTACCAAAAGCTCCTAGATATCATTCAAGTATTGTAAGATCCTTTTTTTTGGTTATTTCCTTCCATAAATATCATTTTGCGATGATGTTTTGTTAAAATACTACTGATTGCCATTAACTTGGGGTCGACTGTCTGCCTCATGGCCAGTCCCAAAATTTCAATGCAGCAATGCCGCTACCAAGCCCAAATATCCAAGATGCTCACGAGGACTGGTGCAGTATACCAACAGTCGTATGTGGTATTGTTGTAGGGCATGTTCCATTATCTGTAATAAACAAAGGCATGAAGTTGTGGTAGCCTGTTAGGTTGCACAATTCTGGTTGTTATTAATTTTTCAAGTGGTTGTTTAAGGATTTGTCTGTCTGTTTATGTGTATGTCTGCAACTTTTAGTGTCTGCCTAGAAAACCCTGTTTAAGGAACTGTCTGTTTATGTGGTTCTTCAAGGATTTGACTGTTTATGTGGCCGTTCATGTTCCACAATTCTATTTCATGTGGTTGCTGTTAATGCATATGTGCATGATCCGTATAGTGCATGTCTGTTGAAGGCATGAAGTTGTGGTTGCTATTAAGTCTGGATGTTTAGGTGGTTGTTGGTAATTTTTTTGAACAGGCAACGGGGGGACAAAGAGTCCCCACCTGATCAGAATTTTTATATATGTAACATAAGGTATAGGTTACATAACATGTTGCTGGTAACTGATATGTGCACAATTTAGTTTTAATGAGTACAGGTCGGCGATTGCTGAGGAGGTTAGCGAGAAGTGGTGCAGATCTAGGGGTTGTGTGCACACTTAGAATCAAAGGTGCAGCTGTCAAAGTTCAACTAGCATTTGTTTGCACTTTCGTAAGTCCATGGCCATCTCAATTCAGAACATGCAGTATACCATATGGTCTGATTACTTTTGGTGCTTAGGTTCCTTTTGACATGGCTACAAATTCTTTTTACGGAACAAGAAGATATAACCAATAGACATGATCTGTAATGAGGCTATAGATTACTACCAGACTCAAAGCAACTTAGGTCGGGAATCTGGTAATGATATTTAGCGTCATTAAATACCTTTATTGTTATCGACACTACTATTGTTTTTTGAATTTTAGTAACTTATGTGTACCATATCAGTGATCTGATTAGTGTCACATGATGAGCTATGTTTCGCGATAATAATGTCATGTTGGCTTTGATAACTTTTGTTTTAGGGCTCTCAAGCTTGCTGAACGCGAAGGGCGAGGGGGGTGGGCACCTTTTCATTCTCCGGCAACTCTCTAATCATTGACATCCTGCTTGAGTGAGGTATGAGACCTGTCTTTTTCTGAACTAATGTGATGATTGTTACTATTATTTCTGTTCACTAGGATAGAAGCATCCCTCTTTATTTCTGTTCACTTAGACTAATCTATGAGGATTGTTAATTTATTTCTGTTCACTTGGATAGAGACACCCTCTTTGTTTCTATTCACTTGGACATAAGATGGTAATTTAGAATTTGCTTCCTCCTGCCTTTTTTGAACTAGCATGCTTCCGCCTAAACAAGGTTGGGAGTAGGCATAGTTCACTCTGAGTCATGTCTCCTCCTGCTTAAGTTCAATATTTTTGTGAAGTCTGAATGTTCGAATTCTGGTGTCATCTTCTATAGCTATGCTTTGCTTTGATCACTTTTATTTTAGTGCATGCTTCCTGATAGTCGCCTAGAGGGGGGGTGAATAGGGCGAAACTGAAATTTACAAATATAAACACAACTACAAGCCGGGTTAGCGTTAGAAATATAAACGAGTCCGCGAGAGAGGGCGCAAAACAAATCGCGAGCAAATAATGAAGTGTGACACACGGATTTGTTTTACCGAGGTTCGGTTCTCTCAAACCTACTCCCCGTTGAGGAGGCCACAAAGGCCGGGTCTCTTTCAACCCTTCCCTCTCTCAAACGGTCCCTCGGACCGAGTGAGCTTCTCTTCTCAAATCAAAGCCGGGAACGAAACTTCCCCGCAAGGGCCACCACACAATTGGTGCCTCTTGCCTTGATTACAATGGAGTTTTGATCACAAGAACAAGTGAGAAAGAAAAGAAGCAATCCAAGCGCAAGAGCTCAAATGAACACGGCAAATCACTCTCACTAGTCGCTAGGGCTTTGTGTGGAATTGGAGAGGATTTGATCTCTTTGGTGTGTCTAGAATTGAATGCTAGAGCTCTTGTAGTAGTTAGGAAGTGGAAAACTTGGATGCAATGAATGGTGGGGTGGTTGGGGTATTTATAGCCTCAACCACCAAAAGTGGCCGTTGGGAGGCTGTCTGTTCGATGGCGCACCGGACAGTCCGGTGCACACCGGACAGTCCGGTGCCCCCTGCCACGTCATCACTGCCGTTGGATTCTGACCGTTGGAGCTTCTGACTTGTGGGCCCGCCTGGGTGTCCGGTGCACACCGGACAGGTATTGTTTGCTGTCCGGTGTGCCAGCATGGGCGACTCTGACTCCTGCGCGCGCAGAGCGCGCATTAAATGCGCGGCAGAGAGCCGTTGGCGCGGAGATGACCGTTGCTCCGGAGTCGCACCGGATAGTCCGGTGTACACCGGACAGTCCGGTGAATTATAGTGGACGAGCCGTTGGCTTTTCCCGAAGCTAGCGAGTTCCTGAGGCCGACCTCCCTTGGCGCACCGGACACTGTCCGGTGCACACCGGACAGTCCGGTGAATTATAGCCGAGTCGCCTCAGGGAATTCCCGAAGGTGGCGAGTTGAGTCTGAGTCCCCCTGGTGCACCGGACATGTCCGGTGGCACACCGGACAGTCCGGTGCGCCAGACCAGGGGTGCCTTCGGTTGCCCCTTTGCTCCTTCGTTGAATCCAAAACTTGGTCTTTTTATTGGCTGAGTGTGAACCTTTTACACCTGTATAATCTATACACTTGGGCAAACTAGTTAGTCCAATTATTTGTGTTGGGCAATTCAACCACCAAAATTAATAAGGGACTAGGTGTAAGCCTAATTCCCTTTCAATCTCCCCCTTTTTGGTGATTGATGCCAACACAAACCAAAGCAAATATAGAAGTGCGTAATTGAACTAGTTTGCATAATATGAGTGTAAAGGTTGCTTGGAATTGAGCCAATATAAATACTTACAAGATATGCATGGATTGTTTCTTTCATTTTTAACATTTTGGACCACTTTTGCACCACATGTTTTGTTTTTGCAAATTCTTTTGTAAATCCATTTCAAAGATCTTTTGCAAATAGTCAAAGGTAAATGATTAAGAGTTTGCAAAGCATTTTCAAGATTTGAAATTTTCTCCCCCTGTTTCAAATGCTTTTCCTTTGTCTAAACAAAACTCCCCCTAAAGAAGATCCACCTCTTAGTGTTCAAGAGGGTTTTGATATATTCTTTTTGAAATACTACTTTCTCCCTCTTTTGAACACAATAGGGTACCAATTGATAAATACTCTTAGAAAGCACTAAATTTTTGAAATTGGTGGTGGTGCGGTCCTTTTGCTTTGGGCTCATATTCTCTCCCCCTTTGGCATGAATCGCCAAAACGGAATCATTAGAGCCCATGAGTACTATCTTCCCCTTTGGTCATAAGTAAATGAGTTAGGATTATACCAAAGACGAAGTCCGGTCCTTTTGCTTTGGGCTTTTACTCTCTCCCCCAAAGACAAGGTCCTTTTCTTGGAGCGATGGCGAAGGATGAGTAGTAGAGTGGAGTGGAAGCCTTGTCTTCGCCGGAGACTCCAATTCCCTTTCAATACACCTATGACTTGGTTTGAAATAGACTTGAAAAACACATTAGTCATAGCATATGAAAGAGATATGATCAAAGGTATATAAATGAGCTATGTGTGCAATCTAGCAAAAGAAATTGCGCGAATCAAGAATATTGAGCTCATGCCTAAGTTTGGTAAAAGTTTGTTCATCAAGAGGCTTGGTAAAGATATCGGCTAATTGATCTTTAGTGTTAATATAAGAAATCTCGATATCTCCCTTTTGTTGGTGATCCCTAAGAAAATGATACCGAATGGCTATGTGCTTAGTGCGGCTATGCTCGACGGGATTGTCGGCCATTTTAATTGCACTCTCATTATCACATAGCAAAGGGACTTTGGTTAATTTGTAACCATAGTCCCGCAGGGTTTGCCTCATCCAAAGTAATTGCGCGCAACAATGGCCTGCGGCAATGTACTCGGCTTCGGCGGTAGAAAGAGCGACCGAATTTTGTTTCTTGGAAGCCCATGACACCAAGGATCTTCCCAAGAACTGGCAAGTCCCCGATGTGCTCTTCCTGTTAATCTTACACCCCGCCCAATCGGCATCCGAATAACCAAGTAAATCAAATGTGGATCCCCGAGGGTACCAAAGCCCAAACTTAGGAGTATAAGCCAAATATCTCAAGATTCGTTTTACGGCCGTAAGGTGGGATTCCTTAGGGTCGGATTGGAATCTTGCACACATGCAAACGGAAAGCATAATGTCCGGTCGAGATGCACATAAATAAAGCAATGAACCAATCATCGACCGATATACCTTTTGATCCACGGACTTACCTCCCGTGTCGAGGTCGAGATGCCCATTTGTTCCCATGGGTGTTTTGATGGGCTTGGCATCCTTCATCCCAAACTTGCTTAGGATGTCTTGAGTGTACTTCGTTTGGCTGATGAAGGTGCCCTCTTGGAGTTGCTTCACTTGAAATCCTAAGAAATACTTCAACTCCCCCATCATTGACATCTCGAACTTTTGTGTCATGATCCTACTAAACTCTTCACATGTAGACTCGTTAGTAGACCCAAATATAATATCATCAACATAAATTTGGCATACAAACAAGTCATTTTCAAGAGTTTTAGTAAAGAGTGTAGGATCGGCCTTTCCGACTTTGAATCCATTTGCAATAAGAAAATCTCTAAGGCATTCATACCATGCTCTTGGGGCTTGCTTGAGCCCATAAAGCGCCTTAGAGAGCCTATAGACATGGTTAGGGTACTCACTGTCTTCAAAGCCGGGAGGTTGCTCAACATAGACCTCTTCCTTGATTGGTCCATTGAGGAAGGCACTTTTCACGTCCATTTGATAAAGCTTAAAGCCATGGTAGGTAGCATAGGCTAATAATATGCGAATTGACTCAAGCCTAGCTACGGGTGCATAGGTTTCACTGAAATCCAAACCTTCGACTTGGGAGTATCCTTTGGCCACAAGTCGAGCTTTGTTCCTTGTCACCATACCATGCTCATCTTGTTTGTTGCGGAAGACCCATTTGGTTCCTACAACATTTTGGTTAGGACGTGGAACCAAATGCCATACCTCATTCCTAGTGAAGTTGTTGAGCTCCTCTTGCATCGCCACCACCCAATCCGAATCTTGGAGAGCTTCCTCTACCCTGTGTGGTTCAATAGAGGAAACAAAAGAGTAATGTTCACAAAAATTAGCAACCCGAGATCTATTAGTTACCCCCTTATGAATGTCGCCGAGGATGGTGTCGACGGGGTGATCTCGTTGGATTGCTTGGTGGACTCTTGGGTGTGGCGGCCTTTGCTCTTCATCCTCCTTGTCTTGATCATTTGCATCTCCCCCTTGATCTATGCCGTCATCTTGAGGTGGCTCATTTGATTGATCTTCTACTTCATCAACTTGAGCTTCATCCTCATTTTGAGTTGGTGGAGATGCTTGCGTGGAGGAGGACGGTTGATCTTGTGCACTTGGAAGCTCTTCGGATTCTTTAGGACACACATCCCCAATGGACATGTTCCTTAACGCTACGCATGGAGCCTCATCATTACCTGTCTCATCAAGATCAACTTGCTCTACTTGAGAGCCGTTAGTTTCATCAAACACAACGTCACATGAGACTTCAACTAGTCCAGTGGACTTGTTAAAGACCCTATATGCCCTTGTGTTTGAGTCATAACCAAGTAAAAAACCTTCTACAGTTTTAGGAGCAAATTTTGATTTTCTACCTCTTTTAACAAGAATAAAGCATTTGCTACCAAAAACTCTAAAGTATGAAATGTTGGGCTTTTTACCGGTTAGGAGTTCATAGGATGTCTTCTTGAGGATTCGGTGAAGATATAACCGATTGATGGCGTAGCAGGCGGTGTTGACCGCTTCGGCCCAAAACCGGTCCGGTGTCTTGTACTCATCAAGCATGGTTCTTGCCATGTCCAATAGAGTTCGATTCTTCCTCTCTACTACACCATTTTGTTGAGGTGTGTAGGGAGAAGAGAACTCATGCTTGATGCCCTCCTCCTCAAGGAAGCCTTCAATTTGAGAGTTCTTGAACTCCGTCCCGTTGTCGCTTCTTATTTTCTTGATCCTTAAGCCGAACTCATTTTGAGCCCGTCTCAAGAATCCCTTTAAGGTCTCTTGGGTTTGAGATTTTTCCTGTAAAAAGAATACCCAAGTGAAGCGAGTATAATCATCCACTATTACAAGACAATACTTACTCCCGCCGATGCTTATGTAAGCAATCGGGCCGAATAGATCCATGTGGAGTAGCTCAAGTGGCCTGTCGGTCGTCATGATGTTCTTGTGTGGATGATGGATTCCAACTTGCTTTCCTGCCTGGCATGCGCTACACACCCTGTCTTTCTCAAAATGAACATTTGTTAATCCTAAAATGTGTTCTCCCTTTAGAAGCTTGTGAAGATTCTTCATCCCAACATGGGCTAGTCGGCGGTGCCAGAGCCAACCCATGTTAGTCTTAGCAATTAAGCAAGTGTCGAGTTCAGCTCTATCAAAATCTACCAAGTATAGCTGACCCTCTAACACTCCCTTAAATGCTATTGAATCATCACTTCTTCTAAAGACAGTGACACCTACATCAGTGAATAGACAGTTGTAGCCCATTTTACATAATTGAGAAACGGAAAGCAAATTGTAATCTAAAGAATCAACAAGAAAAACATTGGAAATAGAATGGTCAGGAGATATAGCAATTTTACCAAGTCCTTTGACCAAACCTTGATTTCCATCCCCGAATGTGATAGCTCGTTGGGGATCTTTGTTTTTCTCATAAGAGGAGAACATCCTTTTCTCCCCGGTCATGTGGTTTGTGCACCCGCTGTCGAGTATCCAACTTGAGCCCCCGGATGCATAAACCTACAAAACAAGTTTAGTTCTTGACTTTAGGTACCCAAACTGTTTTGGGTCCTTTGGCATTAGAAACAAGAACTTTGGGTACCCAAACACAAGTCTTGGAGCCCTTGTGTTTGCCCCCAACAAACTTGGCAACGACCTTGCCGGATTTGTTAGTCAAAACATATGATGCATCAAAAGTCTTAAATGAAATGCTATGTTCATTTGATGCATTAGGAATTTTCTTCTTAGGCAACTTGGCACGGGTTGGTTGCCTAGAACTAGATGTCTCACCCTTATACATAAAAGCATGATTAGGGCCAGAGTGAGACTTCCTAAAATGAATCTTTCTAATTTTGCTCTCAGGATAGCCGGCAGGGTACAAAATGTAACCCTCGTTATCCTGAGGCATGGGAGCCTTGCCCTTAACAAAGTTAGATAAGTTCTTTGGTGGGGCATTAAGTTTGACATTGTCTCCCCTTTGGAAGCCAATGCCATCCTTAATGCCAGGGTGTCTCCCATTATAAAGCATGCTACGAGCAAATTTAAATTTCTCATTTTCTAAGTTGTGCTCGGCAATTGTAGCATCTAGTTTAGCTATATGATCATTTTGTTGCTTAATTAAAATCATGTGATCATGAATAGCATCAATATCAACATTTCTACATCTAGTACAAATAGTGACATGTTCAATGGTAGATGTAGATGGTTTGCAAGAATTAAGTTCAACAATCTTAGCACGAAGTATATCATTCTTATCTCTAAGATCGGCAATTGTAACTTTGCAAACATCAAAATCTTTGGCCTTAGCAATCAAATTTTCATTCTCTAATCTAAGGCTAGCAAGGGAAATGTTTAATTCTTCAATCCTAGCAAGCAAATCATCATTATTATCTCTAGGAGTGGGAATTGAAACATTACAAATATGAGAATCAACCTTAGCATTTAAACTAGCATTTTCATTTCTAAGGTTGTCAATTATCTCACGGCAAGTGCTTAGCTCACTAGACAATTTTTCACATTTTTCAACTTGTAGAGCGTAAGCATTTTTAACCTTAACATGTTTCTTGTTTTCCTTAATAAGGAGGTCCTCTTGGGAATCCAAAAGGTCATCCTTTTCATGAATAGCACTAACCAATTCATTTAATTTTTCCTTTTGAGCTATGTTAAGGTTGGCAAAAAGGGAACGCAAATTATCTTCCTCATCACTAGCATTGTCATCACTAGAGGATTCATATTTAGTGGAGGACTTAGATTTAACCTTCTTTTTGCCGTCCTTTGCCATGAGGCACTTGTGGCCGACGTTGGGGAAGAGGAGTCCCTTGGTGACGGCGATGTTGGCGGCGTCCTCGTCGTCGGAGGAGTCGCTTGAGCTATCGTCGGAATCCCATTCCCGACAAACATGGGCATCGCCGCCCTTCTTCTTGTAGTACTTCTTCTTCTCCTTTCGCCTCTCCTTCTTGTCGTCACCTCGGTCACTGTCACTAGATATAGGACATTTAGCAATAAAATGACCGGGCTTACCACACTTGTAGCAAACCTTCTTGGAGCGGGACTTGTAGTCCTTCCCCCTCCTTTGCTTGAGGATTTGGCGGAAGCTCTTGATGACGAGCGCCATTTCCTCATTGTCGAGCTTGGAGGCGTCTATTGGTTGTCGACTTGGTGTAGCCTCCTCCTTCTTCTCCTCCGTTGCCTTGAATGCAACGGGTTGAGCTTCGGATGTGGTGGCATCATCAAGCTCGTTGATCTTCCTCGAGCCTTCGATCATGCACTCAAAACTCACAAAATTCCCGATAACTTCCTCGGGGGTCATTTTAGTATATCTAGGATTACCACGGATTAATTGAACTTGAGTAGGGTTAAGGAAAATAAGAGATCTTAGAATAACCTTAACCATCTCGTGGTCATCCCATTTTACGCTCCCGAGGTTGCGCACTTGATTCACCAAGGTCTTGAGCCGGTTGTACATGTGTTGTGGCTCTTCCCCTTTGCGAAGCCGGAACCGACCGAGCTCCCCCTCGATCGTTTCCCGTTTGGTGATCTTGGTGAGCTCGTCTCCTTCGTGCGCGGTTTTGAGCACATCCCAAATCTCCTTGGCGCTCTTCAACCCTTGTACTTTGTTATACTCCTCTCTACTTAGAGAGGCGAGGAGTATTGTTGTTGCTTGAGAGTTGAAGTGCTCGATTTGGGCCACCTCATCCTCATCATAGTTTTCATCCCCTACGGATGGTACCTGCGCGCCAAACTCAACAACATCCCATATGCTTTTGTGGAGCGAGGTTAGATGAAATCGCATTAAGTCGCTCCACCTAGCGTAATCTTCACCATCAAAAGTTGGTGGTTTGCCTAATGGGACGGAAAGTAAAGGAGTATGTTTGGAAATGCGAGGGTAGCGTAGGGGGATCTTACTATACTTCTTGCGCTCTTGGCGCTTAGAAGTGACGGAGGGCGCATCGGAGTCGGAGGTTGAGGTTGATGAAGTGTCGGTCTCGTAGTAGACCACCTTCCTCATCCTTTTGTGCTTGTCCCCTCTCCGATGCGGCTTGTGAGAAGAAGATTTTTCCTTCTTCTCTTTGTGGTGAGAAGAGGAAGACTTTTTCTCCTTCCGTTTGGAGGAGTCCTTCTTCTTCTCCTTCCTCTTGGTGCGGGACTCTTCCGATGAAGTGCTCCCTTGGCTTGTAGTGGGCTTTTCGCCGGTCTCCATCTCCTTCTTGGCGTGATCTCCCGACATCACTTCGAGCGGTTAGGCTCTAATGAAGCACCGGGCTCTGATACCAATTGATAGTCGCCTAGAGGGGGGGGTGAATAGGGCGAAACTGAAATTTACAAATATAAACACAACTACAAGCCGGGTTAGCGTTAGAAATATAAACGAGTCCGCGAGAGAGGGCGCAAAACAAATCGCGAGCAAATAATGAAGTGTGACACACGGATTTGTTTTACCGAGGTTCGGTTCTCTCAAACCTACTCCCCGTTGAGGAGGCCACAAAGGCCGGGTCTCTTTCAACCCTTCCCTCTCTCAAACGGTCCCTCGGACCGAGTGAGCTTCTCTTCTCAAATCAAAGCCGGGAACGAAACTTCCCCGCAAGGGCCACCACACAATTGGTGCCTCTTGCCTTGATTACAATGGAGTTTTGATCACAAGAACAAGTGAGAAAGAAAAGAAGCAATCCAAGCGCAAGAGCTCAAATGAACACGGCAAATCACTCTCACTAGTCGCTAGGGCTTTGTGTGGAATTGGAGAGGATTTGATCTCTTTGGTGTGTCTAGAATTGAATGCTAGAGCTCTTGTAGTAGTTAGGAAGTGGAAAACTTGGATGCAATGAATGGTGGGGTGGTTGGGGTATTTATAGCCTCAACCACCAAAAGTGGCCGTTGGGAGGCTGTCTGTTCGATGGCGCACCGGACAGTCCGGTGCACACCGGACAGTCCGGTGCCCCCTGCCACGTCATCACTGCCGTTGGATTCTGACCGTTGGAGCTTCTGACTTGTGGGCCCGCCTGGGTGTCCGGTGCACACCGGACAGGTACTGTTTGCTGTCCGGTGTGCCAGCATGGGCGACTCTGACTCCTGCGCGCGCAGAGCGCGCATTAAATGCGCGGCAGAGAGCCGTTGGCGCGGAGATGACCGTTGCTCCGGAGTCGCACCGGACAGTCCGGTGTACACCGGACAGTCCGGTGAATTATAGTGGACGAGCCGTTGGCTTTTCCCGAAGCTAGCGAGATCCTGAGGCCGACCTCCCTTGGCGCACCGGACACTGTCCGGTGCACACCGGACAGTCCGGTGAATTATAGCCGAGTCGCCTCAGGGAATTCCCGAAGGTGGCGAGTTGAGTCTGAGTCCCCCTGGTGCACCGGACATGTCCGGTGGCACACCGGACAGTCCGGTGCGCCAGACCAGGGGTGCCTTCGGTTGCCCCTTTGCTCCTTCGTTGAATCCAAAACTTGGTCTTTTTATTGGCTGAGTGTGAACCTTTTACACCTGTATAATCTATACACTTGGGCAAACTAGTTAGTCCAATTATTTGTGTTGGGCAATTCAACCACCAAAATTAATAAGGGACTAGGTGTAAGCCTAATTCCCTTTCACTTCCACCTAAACAAGGCTAGGAGTAGGCATAGTCCACTTTGAGTCATGTCTCCTGCTGCTTAAGTTCAATATTTTTGTGAAGTCTAAATGTTCAAAATCTGGTGTCATCTTCCATAGCTATGCTTTTCTTTGATCACTTTTGTTTTAGTGCTCTCTAGCTGAACCTGTTGTCCAACATTACTGACATGGAATTTTTTGGTTAACCTTAAAACCAGAAAGAGCTTGCGAAATTATGTTTGTGATTCTCTGAGTTATTCCCTAAATATGTGTAAGTATAAGTTTTGATCCCTGCTACTGTATAGATCATCGTTAGGAATGAATTGTGGTGTTGCCTTATGGTTAACCTTAAAACCAGAAAGAGCTATGCTTTTCTTTTGAATGTGAACAAGTATTAGCAATAGCCCCTCCACCTGCTTATGGCTACAATGAAGAGTGGGGGAGGAAGGAGATTATTATAACAGTGGGATGAGGCATGGTTCCCCGACGCTAGGCGTGGTTGAAGCTCTGGACGCCACGAGGGCCACTGCAGTCACTGCCGAGGAAGCGCGCACTACCGCCAAGGAGATGGAGAAGAAGGCCACCACTACTGCAAAGCTAGCCGCCATCGCTATGGACAAGGTGGGATTTGTCGTCGTTGCTGTGGCCAGTGTCGTCGCCGAGGAAGCCAACGCGCGTTGGATTCAGTGGCACATCGCTATTTGGCTGTGAACTTATGATGTATGAACATTGCTATGAGTGTAACCTGTGCTGATGCTTTGTTGTGAAATTTATCTAAGAATTGGATATCAGTTCCAGTTATGTGTCTGTGTGCCTTTTTTTTTATCAAATTAGCATTGTGTTGTTGTGTGGTCATAGACACAAAACTAATAGCAGCACAAGTTGGTGTACTTGTTGTGTGTTGTTTGAGGCAATTTGTGTTGCTTGTGTTTTAGGCCAACATGACTCTTTAGAAATAATTTAAAGTGATATTGATAATGTTTGCCACACTGATTTTGCATGTCATAGTGATGTTTGTCGTTCCGTATTTATGTTTCACACAATTTTTTTACTTCTGTAGCAACGCACGGGCATGAACCTAGTATATATATATATAGTTTGTCAACTTTTCTAGTGTGATTTGACTACGATGGCCCTAACATCAGATCAACGGGTACATACGAACACAGTCCAAAATCTGAGTGGAGCCTAATGTAGGGGCCTACTAACTAATGGACTTTTATATCTACAGTAAATAAGATAGAAGGTTCACTAAAACCAGAAAATTGAGTGGAGACATGTGCCCTCACTCACCATTACGTGGGTCCACCTCAGGCTACTCATATTGTACTAACGTTTTTACCTTCACTAATACAATGTTCGTGCGTTGACGGTACATAAACTATTCGATAAAATATTACTAAATATCAATTTTGATTGTGTTGCTATGACACATAAATTGTTCGATAAAATATTAGTGTTGACAATCAATCTCTATTGTTATAAAACATCATTTTACCAAAACCTGTAGAAATAATTAGATTAAGCATCATTTTACCAAAACATGTAGAAATTATTAGATTATATAGCTGTCGTGTTCCATAATTGCGTACATAATCCAGATTAGTCTAATAAAGTCCCTATATTTCCTCCCATGTACAACCAAAAAGAATATAATCACATTTCTTTTCACAATCTCGCTGTCAGCACCATTGACCTAGTGGTTGTCTCATGATTTTCTGTTAGTATTGTAATTCCATCTCTGTAACGGACATTCAAAGCCAGTAACAAAGAAGCTGTTTTAACTGAATAGTAGTCATGATCTGCAGCCAAGAGATACAATCAATTTAACAAAAAATGATAGTTATGCTAGATGTATTATACATGTAAATAAAGTAATGAACATCTTCTAATTTTTTTATCACCTCAATACAAAATGAAATTATAAAAGTACCTTCGAGCATTCAAATAAACGACATATTTGCAGATCTAAATTACCAAATAGTATGGCAGTTGCTCACTCTTTTGCCTTATATTTAATAAAGATCAGATCGAAAACAATGTGCCAACAAATCAACCACACTCTCTGAAATCTGAAACTATCTGGAATCTGAAGCACACACAACTCTTATGAAACTGCTGGAGGAGGACAAATAAACAAAGGAATTAGATATCAAGGTATGGGGGTTATAATGTTAATAGGTGTCAAGTCTAGAGGTTGGTAACTGTTGTTGGTTGATGTCAAGAGGTGTCTCTTCTTGGTCTGAGCTTCATTGGTCTCCAAAGTTGATTGTCCCAATACCATCACGGCCAAAGCACATCGAGAAGGAATTAGACGTCAGGACTTTTGCAGCCAGACCAGTCTCCCAAGGCGAACTCCAAGCCGCGATGGTTGCCGTTGTAGTAGCGCTTGGCATAGGCTTGTGCTTGCAGGAAGCGATCGCGAACTTCCGCCAAGAAGATGTACCGTTGTTGCAGCATGTCGTCCACGGTCTGGGTCCACGATGTGCCCGTCAAGGGCATGTTCGCTTAGACCAATCCAGAGGGGGATTGGAGAGGTTTAAATCCCCGTCTAGTCAAAAATGGCTAGGCAGGGATTTAAACCCCTTCAATCCCCCTCTGGATTGGTCTAACCGAACAAGCCCCAAAAGGGGGCCAGTGTCGGTGGTTCCTGACCGTAAACCACCTGAAATGGAGTCGTGCACAGGCAGGGGCGGACCCAGCGGGTGGTCCATATGATCCACGGCACACCCTAAGATCATATAAGTATAGTTATCATAGTGGTGTAAGCGCTATATTTTAAACTTGGTGGTCAAGGTTCGAGTCTTGTTAATCCTTATTTTTTGTGCAAAGCGGTGCTCATACGCAGCTTGATGTCTGCCATTTTGAAGAGGTCGCGCCATACGTCGCTGGTGAAGACCAGGTTCCGATCGCTCATGATGAGTTGGGAGATCCATAGAGGCAGACGATCTCGGTGAAGAAAGGGCGTGCGACAGAGGTGGTGGTGTAGGGGTGTCTCAGAGCGATGAAGTGGAGAAACGGTCCACGACCGTTAAGACGGACTTGCCATGGATGTGAGGCAATCCCTCGATGATGTCCATGGTGATGTTGACCCATGTTTAAGAAGGCACCTCCAGGGGTTAGGGGTTGTAGGAGTCCAGCCGGCTGGAATGCTCCACCACTGCGCAATCGCCGATGATGTAGAAGTTCGTGCACAGCCGATGTAATGTCTTCTGGAAGCATCGTGGCCCACATGGACCAACTGTAACGCCTAGGGCAGTAAAGTCGATGTCGGGGGAAGGAAAATCTGGGACGCGTAGTGGATGAGAGCATCGCGGGTCTGCCAGTGCGCGCCCATGGCGTCGCTGGCAATTTGATCCCGCGTGCTGATGTAGTCCAGATGGGCTGTTGCCCCCTGGATGGCTGGATGATCTCGTCGACGAGCTTGAAGGAGGGTCCTGAGAGGGCGGCCAGGAAGTGTGCCGCTCCCTACGATGAGCCCTCCAGGTGTGCAGTGTCCAATGTGTCACGTCAGGACAGGGCATCGACCATAGTGTTCAGGTGGCCTAGCCGATGCTCTATAGAAAAATCAAACCCAAATAACTTACTGACCCAATGGTGCTGCAGAATTATCGATAGCCGCTGGTCGAGGAGGAACTTGAGGCTATAGTGGTCCATGCGGATGAGGAAGCGTCTGCCCCAGAGGTTTGGGCGCTAGTGACGGACAACCTGTATTAGGCTGATCAGCTCCCTCTCATACGCCGCGAGCTTCAGATGGTGTGGGACAAAGGGGCGACTGAAGAAGGTTACGGCGTCGGCGCCCTGATGTAGCACCGCGCCGAAGCCAGTCCCTGACGCGTCGCAGTCGACAATGAAGGGAACGTCGAACGCCGACAGTTGTAGTACCGACGCAGTGGACATAGTGCGTTTGAGGGCTTGGAAGGCCTCATCCGCGTCCGGCCCCACTGGTAGGCGTCCTTCTTTTGGGCATGTTTGGTTCAGCTTTTTTCTGACCAGCTTTTCTGAAAATCTGACTGTGGAGAGAATCTGGCTGTGAGGAGAATCTGAGTATCATTACGATTACGTGTGGAGGAAGATAAAGTTGTTCATAGGGCTCAGGATCTAGAAAGTGACGAATTCATACTATTACAACGACTCAGCCGATTATGTGTTTATGTTGATTTTGGATAGTTTTTGTCCCAACGATTTTTATAGAAGCTGGCTGAAAAGCTGAGCGTTTGGCAGTCCGCAGCAACTTTTGGTGGCCAGAAGCTGTCAGAAGCCGAAACAAACAGAGGCTTTAGCAGTTCGGTGAGGGGTGCTGCGATGTTGGACAGATAATTGCTTTATATGCACTGAACCATGTAGTTCATGGGAGTCGAGCATTTTTTTATGTTCGACAGATAGTTGCTTTGTATGCACAAAATCATGCAATCAATATTTTCATATTTGCATTTCTTATTTTCTTGGTTAGGCATCAATCGTTGGATGATTGCTGCTCATTGCTTGTTGGTACCTTGGTGGTTCACATATTGTTTGTCATTAGGTTTTGATATTGTTGATGCTTGTACGCAAATGTTGTTGTTTTTTCTCGTTTGACAATCCATAGCTTCATGTCCAGTCTATTTTAAATGTCAATCTTTTTTAATCATGTTATAACCATCTTGATGCACTAGGATATTCTATTATATTCACTTGTAGTTAACTGCTCATACTCCTTTTATGATACCCTGACTCAACTCTCTTCCCCTTAGCTTGGGGGTAATTGATCTAAGTGCAACTCCTTCAAGTACTTTTAACAGTATTCATATTCATGTACACATTTTGTCTATCTATATTTGTGCCCTATATGTATAGTATCTTTGCTTACAATCTGACCCAAACGTCTCATTTTGATTGACAGATCGCTTCTGACTTGTGAAAATGGCGGATGAACTACGCTCTACTTCTATGGTCCAGAGGGTTCATGGGCAGTCTGTGTTGTTGAGCAGCATATCTTCCTATTCTACCATGAACAATCATGTATGCATATTCTGCTTACAATGTGCCCCGGAGGTCATATCATGGGAATTAATGCAACTGTTGGACTCTCATCTATCATGGCACCATCTCCTGTCTTCGCTTCTATCCCGAAAGAAAAAAGATTTTTCTCTACTGGTCATTGGGGGCGACATGCACAAATCCATCTTTAATTTTTGTAGGGCATACAATGGATTAGATTATTTACTGAGGGTTGTATTTGTTAACACAATGTAATATTCTTCCTTTTTGAGCTGATTGGAGACTGTCGTGTGACAAGCGCACATGGCAGATTTTTAAATTTTTGTTTGACTTCCCATTAGGATCGCTTGCCTGAAATTTCCCATGTTGTTTGTGTCATTATGTCTTAGACCGTGTTCAACGCATCCCGCCGGAAGCCCCCTCCCCTACGGTAGCGGCTACAGGAGCACGTTAAAACCTTCAACGGTTAACTCTATCCCATCCCCTACGGTAGCGGCTAGCGCTACTATTTTCTCTCTCCCCCCCAAATGCAGCGTGCTCTCCTTTCCTCCCCTATATACTGTGTTGTGGGCCCACGATTAATTATTAGTTGATGAAAAATTGGTAGGAGGTGAAAAGTAGGTATAGAAAATGATATTTTATGGTTGTAGTGGGGTATAGGGGAAGGATTTAGGGGGAACCGCTGTACAGGGTGGAGATATAGGGGGGAAAAGAACGCTGATGTGACACATGAGTGGGATATAGTGGGAGAAATTTAGGGTAACCGCTGAACACAGTCTTAGGATAACACATGCATCTCGTTTGCCAGAGAATAGAGATATAGAGTGATGCATGTATATGTTTAAATAGTCTAAGAAAATATGTAAGTATGTTCATTTCAAATATATATATATATATATATATAAATAAATAAAGAAATGAGTGTTACATCGATATTTTGTCACAAGGATTTTACATATTATATTAACATTTGTCGTTATGTATCTATATTTTATACTAATTTTAAACTTCGTGGCAATGCACGAGCACACACCTATATAATTTAGTCTTAATAAACTTGTCTACAATTTAGTCTTCATCTATATATTAGTTTTATAATTATATTATATTTAATATTTATAATCGATATTTAAACATCTGATGTGATATGGACTAAACCTTAGTCAGGAAATCAAACACCCCTATCCTAAAAGACTGTATGATACAACCTCGAGCTTTGATTGTAAATACAATTAAGAGACAATATGTATGGAGAGTCGTGTAGATATGGACTCTTCACGAAGAGACCGTTTCTTATATTTTTTTATACCCAGTTAAGAGATACCAAATTTAATAAGGTTGTATATACTCTAAACTTAGCTCGGATTGGATCCATGTGCTAAACTTTAGCATGGTAAGTTTAGCACACCTTAAAGCATCTTCGTAAAATGGAGTTCTAAAAATTGAAAATAGGACCATAATAGATTGTTTAGGGCCTTAAAAGAAATTTCTACTCCAATAGTTTGGCCTTAAATAATGTTATTCATGAAAAAAAATATGTTATTAGGAACTAAATGGCTAAAGATTAAGATGAAATTAGGATAAAGCTCTAGTATATGAGATATTATATTTAGGGCCCGAGAGAACTAGCTCTATAATCGTTTAATGATTTCGTATAAAATAGAGCCGCTTTGGAACGGTGTTTTTTTGGTTGTGAGCCCTATATTTAAATTAGTGCCACGTTTAGAGCCTCTCTTGGAGATGTTCTTAAGAAGCTAAACATATATTGTGCGTTAAAGTTTAGCACTTCACTTTTACCACTCCTATTTGGATCTCGAAGTGATAAAAGTGTAGTGCTAAATTTTAGCATCATGGATCAAACATGCCCTTAAGTTTAGGTGCTTTTAATTATAGGTACTCGAGTCTTTTAGGGCATGCACAACCTAGAGTCCTTGGTTCGGTTTTTAAGTATAAGAGACAACTAAGTGGCTGCATGATACAACCTAGAATCCCTACGTGTGTAGTGTATATATATATATATAAAGTCATGTATAGATGAGCTCTTGTTGGAGAGTTCGTCTCTTAAATTTTTTTGTTTAACCTCTTAGGACCTGTTTGGAAACACGATATTTTCTTAGTTCCAAGACAATATATTGATATTTGAGAATACCATGGTATTTTAGACCAAAAGGCGTTTGGGAGCACGTACAAAAACTCTGTATTTTAAACCATGGTTTTGTTGGTACAACAATTTTTTTGGGGTTGCTTGCACGCAACTATAGTCTTCCCTTCTACACTAGAACTAAAATACTATATGTCCAAATAGGTGTTAGATTGGACGGATATAAAATATAGCATAGTTATGTCATGGCATACATTAAACTATGATATTATAAATTATGGTTTTGAGAAACAAAGTTTCTAAACATACCCTTAGAAACCTCTTAAGAGACCCTAATTAATGTAGTTCTACATACCCTTAGGGCATGTACAACCTAGATACTATGTTGCAGTTCTCCAAGCAATAGATACATCTAAGAAGCCCTTTCATACAACTCAATGTATGTAAGCCTTGTATCTTATCTTATTTACTAGAACTCGTTAAGATACGTCTCATTTATGTGGTTTGTATGAGTGGAATCGTATTTAGACTTATAGAACCGTGCTAGAGACGTTTATTCATCAAGATACGTCTCTTGTGTATTTTTTGCAATTACTCCTTAATACCCTTAAAGGCATGTACAACCTAGATACTACGTTTCAGTTCTCTAAACACTAGGTACATTTAATAAAGCCCTTCATACAATCTAATGTATCTAAGTCTTTGTATTTTATTCACTATAATCTCTCAAGATACGACTTATTTATGTGGATTGTATAAGTAGAATCGTATCTAGACTTAGAAAATCACGGTAGAGATGTTTTCTCACCAAGATAACATCTTTTGTGTTTTTTTTCATTTAACACTTTAATATCTTTAAGATATGAGATATTTACGTGAGTTATATATACTCTAAGATATTAAGTTATTTACGTGGGTTGTACATATAACTGCTCGCTGCTCCAGAGTGACAACGACGTGACAACCTGCACGAAAAGACGGCCAAATGCCCAAATCTGTGCAGCCCTAGTACACTGTACACAGCACGCGGCGGATAATCCGGAATCGCAAAGCAAAAAAAAAAAAACACCCATGTTCCTGTTCCCACACTCGACTGTCATCCTGTGATATCCGCTCGCCAGTCGCCACTCCGTTTCGGCATTCCGCCTCCTCCCGACACACCTCTTTAACTCGCTTCCGTTTCCAAAAAAATGCTCCAGTTAATTTAATCCAGACGAGGAATCGCCTCGCCGCGGATCTCTCCGCTCGCCGACAAGACCCGCTATCGGCTCCGGCGGGAAGACTCGCACTACGGTGGGGCGCGTCGCCGCCGCTCGGCACGTGGCTCGTCGGTTCGACGTTCGCTTGTGGAGGTCGTCGGGGCCAGCGGTGCCGGGGCAATGCGGTCAGTTTGTGGAGCCGTCTGAGGCGCTTGGCTGGGATCTGAGGGTGTCAGGTAGGGGGCGCGAGCGAGCTCTGTCGGTGGGGAGTTGGTGGTGGTTGTAGCGTAGGGCGCGTCGCGTGTTTGGCTGCCGGGATGGAGCACGTAGTTGGGGGCAAGTTCAAGCTTGGGAAGAAGATCGGGAGCGGATCATTTGGGGAGCTCTACCTCGGTGCGTCCCGTGATGGGTCCTTGATTTGTGGACCTTTTGCTCCGGGTGTAGTTCGGTGTGTTCATGCTTCTGACTGTGCTTGTTTGATCTATGTGCAGGCGTGAACATGCAGAGTGACGAGGAGGTGGCTGTCAAACTGGTATTCCACGAACATCTTCCACGTGATTTTTGTGTCCACTATCCATGTCTTGGTGAACAGTTCTGTGTTAGACCTTCTCCAACCGCACCCCCCAAACCTCCCCTCACCCTTGCTATTGCTACCGACCTACTGTGTACTATGGGGGGAAGTATCTTTTAGGATGATGTAGTAAAATATAATAGAAAATACAGATATGAGGAAAAAATATGGGGGAAATGGTTGGAGATGGTCTTAGGAGTTAACTTTAGTCGGAGTCACTGAAATCTATAGTTAGCCTAATTGCTTGCAGGAGCTAATGAGCCTGTAGCACTCTGAAGTGAGGGTATCAATGCTGAAAAGCACCCACTGGAAACTCATCTCTTGTTTGTTCTGATTGGATTATTCTCAAAGTTGTGTTTAGCTTATTTGGAGTTATGTTTTCTCTATATATGCTAAATTGAATTAGTGTGTTAGCTAATGATGAATGTTGCTCCAAGTCTGTAATATCAACAGTGGCATATCAAACAATTAGGGCTGGGCATTCGGTCTATTAGTGTAATTCAGTTCGGTCTATTCGTTTTTTTTTGAAATTTTGGGTTCTGAAAAATGAGAACCAAAATTTTCAAAATAATTTTAGGAACCGAACGCGAATAGACCCACAATTTCGGTTTGGTCTATTCGGTCCACCGAATAGACCAAACAATAGAGAGACTAGTGTCTTTTGTTAAAAATATATACAGTGAATAATTAAATAAGAGTACTATTACTACAACAAGTGACTAATAAGATCGTGAATCACACAATAAGATCGTCACATACTAAGAGCATTTAAATATTTCGGGTTTTGAAGGCTAGGAACCGAACCCTAAGCCGTACCCCGAAATATAGCACATGTAGGAACCAAACCCGAAAACCCGCATAGACCAACAATTCGGTCTGTTCAAGTTCGGTTTTCGAATTTAAAATGCCCACCCCTACAAACAATATTTTTGGCACAGATATATTCAGTGCATCTTCCTAATTGCTAGGTGATTGATCTTTTCTAGAAGTTGAATCATGGTCGTTTATATTGTTTGCCTTACCTGCTACTAGGAATTTGGAACTGCTTGCTCACCTTATTGTGTGTGTGTGTATAACTTCTTATTAGGAATCGGTCAAATCACGACATCCCCAGCTTCACTATGAATCAAAACTCTACATGCTTTTGCAGGGTGGAAGTAAGCGCAACCACAATAGAATTTGGTTAGTCCAATTACACTGGTGTTTTACTGATCTGTTTCTTTTCTGCTTTGATATGTAGCTGGGATTCCACATCTTAAGTGGTTTGGGGTGGAGAGGGAGTACAATGTCATGGTGATTGATCTGCTTGGCCCAAGTATGGAGGACTTATTTAACTACTGCAGCAGAAAGTTCTCCCTTAAAACAGTACTAATGCTTGCTGATCAGATGGTGAGACTATCATACGGTTCTATATTATTCTTGTATTTGTTTTGGTGATCTTGGAACCACATACTGATGTAGTATCAATAAATTCTTCACTTTGCATTTCATTGATCCTTGCAAACAAAAATAACATGCCTTCTTGGTGTGGGATACAGATCAGTAGGGTAGAATACATGCACACAAGGGGGTTTCTACATCGTGATATCAAGCCTGATAATTTCCTCATGGGTTTAGGACGTAAAGCAAACCAGGTTTGTGCTACGCCTGCTAAAAAGCATTGTGTCTACCAAATTGAACAATAGTAAATCAAAAGATTTTGAATATGAGACACTAAGATTCCTATTATCTGATGTCTAATGATAACAGTGAAGTTGAGCGATGTTTCTTATTATGAGAAATGACTACTAGCTTGTGCCAAAGTTACCATCTGAAACAGTTGAGCGCACTCCACAGGTATTTGTCATCGACTATGGCCTTGCGAAAAAGTATCGAGATCTCCAAACTCATAAGCACATACCATACAGGTAAAGAATTTATGCCTATAAAATTATAAAGCTACTTCTAACTTACCATCCTGAAAGTGGGAGATTGTTCAGGTGTACCATCCCAATTAGACCCCATAGTTGTGTCTGTATTCCTGTTCACTTGATGTTTTTTATGCCATTGGCATTTTGGCATAGTTCACACCATAAACCTTTTTGTGGTACTAGGCAACAGCTTATTAACAGCTTACATGACTGTGTTCTTGGTTCTGAACCTACATGAAAATTGAAACTTTTGATCAGTTGTACTTTTTTTCTTGGGCTAAATTTGGTCATTCTTGAAAGGTTAACCTGGTACCTGACAATAATATGAAGCTGTTTTGCACCGGTTTTAACCGAAGTGGTCAGGTTGGTTTGCATAAGCAGGCCAGGGGCAGCCCACGACACTCAGAACAATGTGTGTAGAAAGTTAATAATAAAAATAGGTAATATCAAATGTTAAACATTTTCAAAACGCTGCTGTACAGATCAGCATTAACTTTTCATTTTTTGAAATGAAAATTCCTGTTACATTTTTTTTCTGGAGGTTCATTTTTTTTGTTCTAAGCTTCTAGCCAGTCTTACTTTATGTGTGTTATCATTTAAAAAGCCAATATATTTTCTTTGTTGTGCCACAGGGAAAACAAAAATCTCACAGGAACAGCACGATATGCCAGTGTAAATACCCATCTTGGAGTAGGTGAGTTTATGTCTTGTAAATATGGATATGTGCTACTGTATCATCAGTATCTGAGCATTAAATGATCAGATTCTAGGGCAAACGGAACAGGGAAGACAAATGTTTTGAAACAAATTAAAACTCTTCAAAACTTGTAACACTATTTGTGAACTTGTAGTCAATTAGCTGCAGACTATATTCATCCACAAATCTGGATGCCTTAATAGATGAATTTGGGTTAACCTTTCTTCATTTCCTTACAGAGCAAAGCAGAAGAGATGATCTGGAATCTCTTGGTTATGTGCTGATGTATTTCTTAAGAGGAAGGTATGATATTATTTCTCTTCACTAGAATTTTCTATAACCTTGTGCATCATAACATTTTTCTTCATCTTGGAATCCCCCAGTCTTCCTTGGCAAGGCCTGAAAGCTGGCACAAAGAAGCAAAAGTATGATATAATCAGTGAAAAGAAAATGCTTACACCAGTTGAGGTGCAATGCAAACTCCCCATGACCCCATCACTTAATTTCCTGTTCAAATAGCATATTATGGTATTGCTGTGATAATAACATGCCGAATTTCTAAACAGGTCCTCTGTAAATCGCATCCATCAGAGTTCACTGCATACTTTCATTACTGTAGATCACTACGATTTGAAGATAAACCAGATTACTCCTATTTGAAGAGACTCTTCCGTGACTTATTTCTCCGCAAGGGTATGATTAAACATTAAAAATGTATAATTGATATTTCTTGCACCTCTATTTTTAGGTCTGCTAATGGACTGGGTTGAAATGTGCTTGCTTCTCAAGTGGGTGTACTTTGGATGGGTGGGAATAGGTTGGATTTACTTAGCAGGCTGGGTTGGGGTTAATAGAAAATTGGGTTCCATGGGGTGGGATTGGGTTCTTTATTTTGTGGGTTTGAATGGGTTCAACCCATGGGGCAATATTGGATTTTTAATATATTGTAGTGTACATGTATATTGGTTTGAAATGGATTTAGTCATTGAGTATAACATATATTGTAGTGAGTATGTTGACTTGAGGTGGGGCCCACATATTGATCTGGTAGAGCTAAAAGACATGAAGTAGCTGCTTATTGCATTAAATCATCTGCAAAAAAATCCTAGTCAATTTGGATAAAATTTTATGAGATTTTAACTTTAGGGTCCAGCTTTTAATGTGAAACTGTATGTTCTATGCAATCTTATATGTACATTTTATGTAAACCCATGGTTTTTTTTACAACAAACCTGCGAGTTTAATTAGCTGTTCAGGTGGAATGAGTTGGGTTGGGTTGAAACTATAAAAATATGGGGTGGGTTGAAGATAGTTAATTTGTTATGGGTTGGACTGGGTATGGGATGGATTTTAACCCATTAGCAGGCCTATCTATTTTTGATGTGGCTTATTTTGGATACTTGCAGGGTACCAACTAGATTATGTATTTGACTGGACCATTATGAAGTATCCTCAGTTTAGAGATAAAAACAAATTTCAGGTGTGCATGCATGTTATTCATTTTACCCAGCCCTTCATTAAGAAATGTGATTTTCACTTGCTGACATTTTGCATTTGTTCTCGGCAAATAGTCTAGCGGCAAGACTAGTGGGTTGGCAGGCCCTTCTGCAGAAAGGACCAATAGAACTGCAGGTCTGTAAATCTTTGATCTGGGAAACAAGTCGGTGAAATTTACTAAGTTTTTGTATCAATAAGTGGCACACTACATCTCTGACATATTTTTTTTTGTCTGCAGCTGAAGCTTTGTTTAGAAGAACTAGATCCGGTTCCGGTCACAATCGAGAACACACCAAGCACAGAAGTCTTCTAGAGTCACTGATGCCATCCAAGGTGGTAAGATGTTTTGCTGTTCTGTACAGAAGCTGATCATTCTGCAGTGATTTCAGAAGGATCTTACCACTACATATTGTTTTCTGTAGACTGTTGATTCGGATAAAATAAGGCCATCGTCATCATCGCGCAATGGAAGCACGTCAAGAAGAGCTGTGCTTTCATCAAGCAAACCAAGCTCTTCTGGAGATCCAAGCGACCCAAACCGCGTGGGCGGCTTGGCCCCGAGTAGCAGCATACGCCCATTGAGTGCCCAAAGGGCACATCATTCAGGTGGAACAGAGATCAAATCATTATCTTGGTCAAAAATGGGAAGGTCTTCACATGATGACGCTATCAGGAACTTCGAGTTGCTCTCACTTTGTGCTGACAAGAGAAAAATAAGGAACTAACGAAATGGGCTAGGATCTGGACTCTGGATGATGACGATTGATTGCTGGGGGTATTATGAGCAGGCAGCTCCAGTATTTCTATGTTGGAAAATGTTCTTTTAAAAATAAAAAATGATTTAACTTATGAGATTGTTTTCCTCCAGTCTAAATAAGCTCTTCCCAAAGGGGATATAATTCTAGCATAGCATCTAGTCAAACCATTTTGAATTCGACCAAAATTTATATATAAAAAGGTATCTATATTTATGATACCAAATAAGGGCTCGTGTGTTTGCCTTGATCTGGGTGGTATATCCTGATCATTGGCAGCAACACATAGACATAGGAGGGTAATGGATTACGATCCAAATGTTTCTTTATAAATTGTTAGGTCTAAATAAATTTTAATTTAAAAAGAGTATAACAGCTGTTAAAATTTAGCTTCATAAATTGTTAGGTCCCTAAATAAATTTTAGTTTAAAATGAATAGAAATAGAGCATAACAACTGTTAAAATTTAGAGCCCATTGTAAAATTTAGAGCCCATTTCTATTCTGATCCAATCATTACGTGTAAAATTTAGAGCTCGTTGTCACACCTACATAGACAGCTATAACAGCTGTTAAGAATATAAGATAATTAACCAGTTCAGCTAATGCAACTCTAACCATCAGTTACAGCAGGTACAAATGCTACAACTGTTGGCTTCTCATAAGAGCTATACTTGCAATAGGAAGCACTAGCAAACCCATGGACTTCTGGCAGTATGGCCATCTGGAGTCCAGAAGTCCAGATCGACGTCCCTTGAAGACAACATATCAAGGACTCATCACGAATCTACATTGCCTAGGCAGCATGCCTCAATTAATAGAGTAAATTTGTTCAGACGTCGATGCACTTATCCATCATATTCGTGCAGCTTTTCTGGCAATTGAGCTGATTAACTATGCTGTAAATTCCGGGTGCATGATCTTTTAAAAAACAAATATATAGCACATCTAGATCCAGCTATCCTCTAAAACTTCAAAAAGAGCAACCTAAACACAAGAATTACTTCTCTCTTTTTTTTTTAAATTGCTGGCAGGACCCTGTCCAGCTTGCATTAATAGAGGAGGGAGTTTGAAATAAGTACTCCAACAAAAGAAAGAAAATACAGAGTGACAAGAATAACTATTATTGAATCCCATACCTTCTTAATTCCCTTGAGATGGTAATTGTTCATGGACAGGAGAACCAACTGCATATCTGCCCACTGCCCAGTGCACACTAATTTTCCTTAATGTTTCGAAAGAAAACATGAAAGATCAGGTTCTATCTTATTGTTCGGAAACAACAAATATATCAAGTGCAAATTTCATGTCATGTTTTGAAGATACGATATACAGGTAGCAGCTCGACAGAATGGGTTATCTATGAGATGTGCCATTCCGTGATTATGTCAATGGAACCCGCATTCTCTACCTTGCATTGAATATGACAATTTAACAAATGTGTCCTCCACAGGCCACTGTTCCCATCGTGTAATTAATTTGTCCGATCACCAATAAGACAAGACTCAGCAGAAAATGAAGAATCGAATGGAACAAAAACTGTTAGCGTTGCAGTTTGCAGAAATGGAATATATAGCGATTTGTGATTTATAATTGATGAGAGCAATGGTATTCGTGTTTGCAGCCTTCAGTCGGATCTCGGATCTCCCACGCCTCCACCGATGGAGACACCATAGATTACCACTTACACCATTCAATTCATGAAATGCTGTGGACGGATGTAACTTATCGTAAGGGAGAAACAGGCAAACAGCAGTTCAGATCACAAGACATGGAGGGGGTATACTTATCGGGACAAGTTTCCGGTGACACAGAGGCCGGACTGCCGGAGTGGCGGTCTGGCGGAGTCGACCTACGTGGTCGCGCGCTTGGACGGCCCCGCACGGCCTTTGCCCCCGCCGCCGCCGCTGCCATGATCACCGGGAAGCAAACTGGCGCTGCCGCGAACACCGAATAGGATGGAATTGGTCTCAGAACGGCAGGAAAAAAAAAACAACATTAAAAGAGAGAGTCGTAGGCAAGCCAACCATAGACTGACACCTGTCGGGAGAAGAGGGCTAACTTCTGTTCTGTGACTGCCAACCGGGCCCAAACCTCGTCACCTCGTCCGTGCGCCGCCGCGAAGGCTAATACCTCACGGGCGACTCGGCGAGGGTCGTCGTCGTGACGTCGTTTCCCTTCTCAGAAATCAAGTTTCTCGGCCCAGCGCTGCTCTTTTCACCACGAAATTCCGTGTCGTTGTCAACGGAGGTACTGGCATCTTCCTTGCGGCGGAAATGATTCTTCCTGTAGTCCAGCATCTATTGCCGGGTGCCAGTTCATCAGTTCGGCCTCCACAAACCCGCGGGCGCAACTTCTCGCCGAGAACTGCGTGGCGTCTAGCCTCTGCATATGCTTCCTTAATAAGCATCAAAGAACACTCTCTTTCTGCAGATTCCTCGTTCGCCCGCTGCACGCTCACCACGTTCCTGATGGCTAGCTACAGCCATCAGCGCGGCCGGCTCGTGCCTGGCCTGAAGCCCCTGTTCGGATGTCTGGAAAGCACAGGCATGTTCGAGGCAGCGGGCCGGGAGGTGGCCGCGTTCCTTCGCGTCAAGTCGAATTGGAGCAAAGCTCGAAATGGCCCGGGACAGCCTGCGGGCCGTCGAGACGACGGTCAGGATGCAGGTCACGGCGGAGGAGGACAAGCTGAACGTCTGTGGTCCTCAGGTGCAGGTGTGGCTCAAGCGCGTCCACGAGCTTTGCCTGGACACCATCGACGAGGATTACGTCGCCGCGCCTCGATCTGCAAGCCTGTTGTGGACGAGCTGGAGGAGGTGAACAGACTGACCGAGGAAGGGAGGCGGTTTAGGACATTTGGGTTCAAGCCACCGCCGAGGGCCGTCAGTCGGTTACCCCAAACCGAGACCGTTGGGTTGGAGCCCATGTTGACTCGACTCCATGATTTGCTTGAGAAGGGTGAATCAAGCATAATCGATGTGTGGGGTCAAGAAGGCATCGGCAAGACGACTCTCCTACACACACCTTCAACAATGATCTCGAAAAGAAATATCACAATTATCAGGTACTACCATTCTGCTTCTTCCAAAGCTGCAATTTACTCATCAGAATATACGTGAATCTGCTTTTTTGCGTTCTTGTTTTGAATTGCATATATAGGATTGCTTCAAGGATGAATTTAATGGTGCTTACATTCGTAGTGTTTTCAGAATGATATGCAGAACGAATTAAATTAAAGTGCAAAGGTTTTGAGTTTCAGACTTTCAGAAATGGGTTCTTGTGTAGTCAAGTATTTCTGGCACGCATGTATATAGTGTTGTAAATTTAGAGAAATAAGTGACATGCTTCCTTCAGATTTAAATAGATTAAATATTCTAATTCCGAATAAAACAAGCATATAACTCAGATAAATGTCATATATAATTATTGCAGCAATGAACAGTAGCAATTCTAGAACATGTAAACATGTAAAATAACATCTGAGGTCCATCTTATAATTAAACATGATTTGCAGATGAAGAAGGCCGATTAAACAAATAAACATAATTGTTTATCTTAAAATATTGCTATCAAAATAGCGGGTTGCTGTAATAAACAGCCCTCCAACGCTAATAGGTGATCAGAGATCCTTGACTAACATGACAGTCTAATCTTACCAAATCAGGGTTTTAGATCAGATATAATAAGCCTAATAATCAAATATAAATAATGATAGAAAGGAGCTGTGTACTAAATAAATTAACAGAATTTAACATAGGTAAACAACCTCAACAAAGAGATTTAATTAGGCACAAATAATATCAATGCTGAAAATGATAATACACTAAAACCCAGACTGTCATGTTGTCTCACTACACCGCTATCATCATCGAGCACACAAATCCGCCCATAACAGTGCAATCACACCCAAGTATTTTAATACTAGCAGATTGCATAAAATTAAACAGTAAATAAAGTGAGACAACGAATAACTCACAGCACGTAGATTGTCTACGTGGGAAGACCAGCTCAGCGAACACAAGGTTCTGTCCCAGAAAACCAATTCCGCCGCCCACGTCCGGGCCTGCACGGCGGGAGGTTGACGGAGATACTAGAGCCGCTGCCGGAGCCGAGGGAGACGTCCACGGCACCAGCCCGAGAAGAGGAACACCGCGCAGCAGGAAGCCCAAGCACCAGGCCACGGTGGACAGAGACCAGAGAATCAACGAGCAGCACCAAGGCACGGCATCAACAACACCACACCACCACCACCGAGAACAACAGACAGCCGACGATAAGGACGAGACCAGGACACCCGGAATCGAGTAGATCGAAGGATTTCTCGCCGGAACAGTGGATAGGATGGAACCGTAGAGCCCTCTGTTTCTGCGTTTCCCTTAGAGAGAGTACAGGGGAAGGGGATCCACTTAAGGAGCCGAACGAGAGACTGTTACCGAGAAGAGGGGAGCGATCTGCAGTCGTGGAACGAGGAAGCCGGAGAGAACGGAGCAGCGGTTGCCGCCGCCGCCCAGCCGTTTGCTCGGCCTTCTGCCCGCCCCCTCCTACGGTCTCACGTGAAGGCATCGAAACGCCCAGGCAATGCCTCCCTGCCGGCTGGGCCGCTCGGCCACCAGGCCTTGTAGTGGCCCAGTTGGCTGGCCACATGTTTTGTTCATTTCTTTTTAAGGAAAATAAAGGGAAAATCCCCTCAAATGAACAGCAATCCCCACCATTTTCACTCTTATTTTCTGATCAATGTCATTGAGCTCCCGTACTGTTTATATACTACTTTTCGACAGAGGTACTTGTTAGGTTTGAACCAAAGCCTATCCCAGTGTACTCCAACCCTGCACGAGTAAGCGGAGGACTACGCCTTGATCCACAAACCCTAGTGTGAGAATCTTCGCACAAAAGGCACATAGTACTAGGCAGATTATCTGCTTCTCTTACGGGGCAGGGCGTTACGGTCATGCCCTTTAATATCTATTCATGAGCTCACTAGAGAGAAAACCCCATTCTCTCCTGTACTGCGACCCCACAGCCAGCTCATATAGGTGAAATCGTTAAGGAAATTCTGTAGGACAATTTCCTTGCTTATAGCATTGAATTCATTAAGAGCATATCGCTCAACCTGCCATACAGTCAGAGCACAGCAGCTCATGAGACTCTTTATCTTTTGTGCTCTTGGTTTCACAGTGCTTCGTTTCCTGGAGCCTGGATCTCGGGATCTCCGGTCACACAGGACAGTTATCCGCAGTTGAAACCGCTAACAAGGTACGAGTCCCATTCCAATACACGCTGCTTGGATTGGCTTTTGAGCCAGTCCTTTGGTGAAAGGATCAGCAAGGTTCCTTTCAGACTTGATGTAATCTACTGTTATTACACCCGTCTCTCTAGCATGCCGACATGAATCAAGTCGTCTTCTGATATGCCTCGAGTATTTTTGGTTGTCCTTTCTACTGTTCACTTTCAGCAACACAGAAGTGTTGTCACAGTATACTAGGACAGCCGGTATCGGCTTTGCTAGCATTGGAAGGTCCGACAATAGGTCTCTCAACCATTCAGCCTCCAATGCTGCTGAATCAAGTGCAACTAATTCAGCCTCCTTGGTGGAACGTGTCGACACTGATTGTTTAGACGATCTCCATGACACGGCCCCACCAGCTAAAGTGAACACATAGCCACTTGTAGACTTCATTTGATCCGAGTCAGAGATCCAGTTTGCATCACTGAATCCTTCAAGCACTGACGGAAATCCGGTATATTTAATACCAAGATTCATCGCTCCCTTCAAATACCGAAGCACTCTGTACAAGGCTACCCAGTGTCTATCTCCTGGACTGGCCGAATAACGAGCCAGTCTGCATACTGCATATGAGATATCTGGTCTAGTTGCACTGCTCAGATACATGAGAGATCCGATGATCTGCGAATATAGTAGCTGGTTCACAGGTTCGCCTTCATATTTACTAAGCGTGTAGGATGGATCATAGGGCGTGGTGACTGGTTTACAGTCCATATGTCCAAAGCGAGTCAGGACCTTTTCCACATAATGGGATTGTGACAAAGTAATCCCATCCTCACCCTTTATCAGCTTGATGTTCAGTATAACATCAGCTTCACCCAAGTCCTTCATATCAAAGTTCTTGGAGAGGAATAATTTTGTCTCCATGATAGCCTCCAAATCGGTCCCAAATATCAATATGTCATCAACGTATAAACACATGATGACACCTTTGCCCCCAGAGAAGCGATAATACACACACTTGTCGGCTTCGTTTACCAAAACCCGGCAGTGGTCAGAGTATTATTAAACTTCTCATGCCATTGTCTGGGAGCTTGCTTCAGACCATATAAGGATTTAATCAAGCGACACACTTTGCTCTCTTGTCCTTTAACCACAAATCCTTCTGGTTGCTGCATATAAATTTCCTCTTCCAGCTCTCCATTTAGGAATGCTGTCTTTACGTCCATTTGATGAACAAAAAGTTTATACGCAGCTGCCAGCGCTAAAAGCACACGGATTGTGGGCAATCGAGCCACCGGAGAATAAGTATCAAAATAATCTTCCTCTTTCTTTTGAGTAAAACCCTTAGCCACAAGACGGGCCTTGTACTTTTCAATAGTACCATCAGGTCTCCTCTTCCTCCTAAAGATCCATTTACAGCCCACAGGCTTGCAACCAGCTGGGAGATCAGTTATCTCCCAAGTTCCGTTCGAGATGATTGAATCCATCTCGCTACGGACAGCCTCCCTCCAGTACTCTGCATCCGGAGATGTATATGCCTCTGTGAGGGAGCGTGGTTCTTCATCCACTAGATAGATAATATAATCATCACCCAGAGACTTTTCAGTCCTTTGTCTCTTACTCCTCCTTAACTCCAAATCTGGAGTCTGGTCATTGACATTCGAGGGCAGAGAATATGTCCGAGATGGACCATCTGGGGCTACTACTTCCTTATCTTGCATAGGGAAGATGCTCTCAAAGAATGTCACATCCCGAGACTCTATTATTACATTTACAGCGATTTCGCTTGTCTCGGAATGGACCACTAGAAATCTATAAGCTGCACTGTTATGTGCATAACCCAGAAAGACACAGTCTACGGTCTTAGGGCCTAGCTTTCTCTTCTTCGGCAACGGGACATTCACCTTTGCAAGGCAACCCCAAGTCCGAAGATGCGAAAGATCTGGCTTCCTTCCTTTAAATCCTTCATAGGGTGTGGCCTCACGGTTGCGAGGCGGCACCCTGTTCAGGACATAGCATACTGTGAGTACTGCCTCGCCCCACCATATGTCAGGCATCCCCGAACTTTGCAACAAAGCGTTAGCTAAGTCACACACCGTTCGGTTCTTCCTTTCAGCTACGCCATTTGACTGAGGTGAATATGGAGCGGTGGTTTCATGAATGATTCCACACTCTTTGCAGTACTCATCGAAAAGGTTGGAAAGGTATTCACCTCCTCTATCAGACCGCAGCCTTTTAATTTTCTTGTCTAACTGGTTTTCAACTTCAGTCTTATAGATCTTAAAGTGTTCTAGTGTCTCATCTTTAGTTCTGAGTAAGTAAATATAACAGAACCTGGTAGCATCATCTATCAAGGTAAGAAAGTATCTTTTACCGCCTTTTGTGATTATACCATTCATCTCACAGATATCTGAGTGAATTAATTCTAAAGGAGTGGTACTTCTGCCTTCAACCGTATGAAACGGTTTTCTAGGCTGCTTAGCTTGCACACAAATACCACATTTTACACCTTTAACATGTTTATATTCAGGAATTAAAGACATGTCACTTAATCTCTTAATGGCCTCAAAATTCACATGACACAAACGGGAATGCCATATATTATTAATGGAATCGTTATTACAGACCACATTAACATGGTAAGAAGAATGATTATTCAAAACAGAAAGACGGAACAAACCGCCTGACTCATATGACTTTCCAACAAAAGTACCAAACTTAGACAGGACCACTTTATTAGACTCAAACACTAATTTGAGACCCTGTCGACATAGCAGCGACACTGAAATGAGGTTCCGGCTCATCGATGGCACATAGAGTACGTCCTTCAGCACGAGCGTCTTTCCTGAAGTTAACTTCAGGTAGACCTGTCCAGTACCTCGAACTGCTGCCGGAACACCATTTCCCATCAATACTGGTGCGCTGCTGTATCCCTGGAATGAAGAGAACATGGATCGATCAGCACAAATATGAACAGTAGCACCGGAATCCATCCACCAGTCATCTGATGGACTTGCCATAAAGGCCTGAGGTGCATACCCTGGGGTGGAGTTAACCACCACGTTCCCTTCTTTGCGCTGAGGTGGAGGACCTTTTCCCTTCCTAAGTTTGCATCTCCAAGCTGTATGTCCGGAGACACCACAAACGTAGCAGATAAAGTCCTCCTTTTTCTTCTTCATCTTTTTGGACTTAGGTTGGTTCATATTCTTCTGTGGAGAGTTTTCTTCTTCTTCTGGAATTTTCTATCTCCACCCTTCTCAACAACGTGAGCCTGGAGTTGCTACTGTCCACCTTCAACAATGAACTCGAAAGGAAATATCACAATTATCAGGTACTACCATTCTGCTTCTTCCAAAGCTGCAATTTACTCATCAGAATATACGTGAATCTGCTTCTTTGCGTTCTTGTTTTAAATTGCATACATAGGATTGCTTCAAGGGTGAATTTAATGGTGCTTACATTCGTAGTGTATTCAGAATGATATGCAGAACGAATTAAAT
The DNA here is from genome assembly GCF_902167145.1 of Zea mays. Lineage (NCBI taxonomy): Eukaryota > Viridiplantae > Streptophyta > Magnoliopsida > Poales > Poaceae > Zea > Zea mays. The sequence continues at coordinate 132,877,370 of NC_050105.1, read as the reverse complement.
TAAAGTGCAAAGATTTTGAGTTTCAGACTTTCAGAAATGGGTTCTTGTGTAGTCAAGTATTTCTGGCACGCATGTATATAGTGTTGTAAATTTAGAGAAATAAGTGACATGCTTCCTTCAGATTTAAATAGATTAAATATTCTAATTCCGAATAAAACAAGCATATAACTCAGATAAATGTCATATATAATTATTGCAGCAATGAACAGTAGCAATTCTAGAACATGTAAACATGTAAAATAGCATCTGAGGTCCATCTTATAATTAAACATGGCTTGCAGATGAAGAAGGCAGATTAAACAAATAAACATAATTGTTTATCTTAAAATATTGCTCTCAAAATAGCGGGTTGCTGTAATAAACAGCCCTCCAACGCTAATAGGTGATCAGAGATCCTTGACTAACGTGACAGTCTAATCTTACCAAATCAGGGTTTTAGATTAGATATAATAAGCCTAATAATCAAATATAAATAATGATAGAAAGGAGCTGTGTACTAAATAAATTAACAGAATTTAACATAGGTAAACAACCTCAACAAAGAGATTTAATTAGGCACAAATAATATCAATGCTGAAAATGATAATACACTAAAACCCAGACTGTCACGTTGTCTCACTACACCGCTATCATCATCGAGCACACAAATCCGCCCATAACAGTGCAATCACACCCAAGTATTTTAATACTAGCAGATTGCACAAAATTAAACAGTAAATAAAGTGAGACAACGAATAACTCACAACACGTAGATTGTCTACGTGGGAAGACCAGCTCAGCGAACACAAGGTTCTGTCCCAGAAAACCAATTCCGCCGCCCACGTCCGGGCCTGCACGGCGGGAGGTTGACGGAGATACTAGAGCCGCTGCCGGAGCCGAGGGAGACGTCCACGACACCAGCCCGAGAAGAGGAACACCGCGCAGCAGGAAGCCCAAGCACCAGGCCACGGTGGACAGAGACCAGAGAATCAACGAGCAGCACCAAGGCACGGCATCAACAACACCACACCACCACCACCGAGAACAACAGACAGCCGACGATAAGGACGAGACCAGGACACCCGGAATCGAGTAGATCGAAGGATTTCTCGCCGGAACAGTGGATAGGATGGAACCGTAGAGCCCTCTGTTTCTGCGTTTCCCTTAGAGAGAGTACAGGGGAAGGGGATCCACTTAAGGAGCCGAACGAGAGACTGTTACCGAGAAGAGGGGAGCGATCTGCAGTCGTGGAACGAGGAAGCCGGAGAGAACGGAGCAGCGGTTGCCGCCGCCGCCCAGCCGTTTGCTCGGCCTTCTGCCCGCCCCCTCCTACGGTCTCACGTGAAGGCATCGAAACGCCAGGCAATGCCTCCCTGCCGGCTGGGCCGCTCGGCCACCAGGCCTTGTAGTGGCCCAGTTGGCTGGCCACATGTTTTGTTCATTTCTTTTTAAGGAAAATAAAGGGAAAATCCCCTCAAATGAATAGCATATAGCACAACTAATATGTTGTTCACGAGTACTAGTTCAAGCTGAAGATGTTGGAGGTTCAGATATAAACTATGGATATTTACATGAACTATGCATATTTGATTTTTACAGCATGGGGTGGATGTGACTCTTTTTTTATACCTTTCCTTAAATTGGGTATTCCAGGTTGTTATCTCTACTACTCCATAAGTCTCTAACGAGGGCGTCCACCGTGCGGCCGTGCCCCCGCTCCCGCGATCCTCGCCCCGTCCCGCATCTCCCCTTCCTTCGTTGTCGCGATGCTCTGCCCCAGCTCGCGTCCGCCGCCGCGTCACCCCCGCCTCCCCACGCTCAGCCCCTCCGCCCCCCTGCCCGTGCGTCCCCTCCCCCTCCCTTGCAGCCCCTGCCCCCTCACGCTAGCCTCCGCTGCCCACCCCCACCGGAAATCCCATCCCGCCTTGCCCATCCCCGCAAGGTACGCGACCCCCGTCCACTCTTCCTCCGCCCCCATCACCCACAATCCCAGTCGTCGTCTCTCCTGAATCTCATCGCGGATCCATAGATCAAGCAAGGAGATATGCAGATCGACCGGTTGGTGAAGGATCCGGGCGGTGGCAGACTGGGCGTGGCCTGCAGCGGAGACGGGGAGGAGCTCCTTCACTGCTGTGCGGATGAGCGCTCCCCCTCGCGTGGTAAACCCTAACCGACTCACACACCTCTTCTCTCACCCCGCGTGGTGGCCCGTCGTCCCCTTCCCACCCTCCTCCCCCGCCTGCCGGCGTCCCATTCTTCTCCCCGTGTGGCGGCCCGCGCCCGCATGAGATCTAGACTGACGCCGAGGGCACCTGACCACCAGCAAGCATGAGGCAGAGGAGGAGCATGGCGGCGCCACTACACTCTAATCCGCTGGTTACCCTATCAGGAGAGAGAGGGGGGGAGAGAGAAGGCACCATTCGTGGGATGTGTTCGCTGATATGTGTTCCCTGGCCGCAATTCGTGGGATGTCCCACCCGCACCGGGCGCTGGCCGAGCACCACGACGCCAGGTCCAGGGCCTCCACCACCACCACATCGTCCTTGTCCTCCTCCGCCCGCCGCGACGACGACCCCGACCCGCCGCCGAGGTCGCTCAGGGACCCGCCCTACACGCTGGGCCCCAAGATCTTCGACTGGGACGAGCAGCGCGCCGCCTGGCACCGCCGCCACCCGGAGACGCCGCCCTTCCTCAACGACATCAAGCCACGAGTGCTGCTCGTCACGGGGTCCTCGCCCAAGCCCTGCGAGAACCCCGTCGGGGACCACTACCTCCTCAAGTCCATCAAGAACAAGATGGACTACTGTTGCGTCCACGGCATCGAGGTCTTCTACAACATGGCGCTGCTCGACGCCGAGATGGCAGGCTTCTGGGCCAAGCTCCCGCTCATGCGGGCGCTGCTCCTCGCGCACCCGGAGGTCGAGTTCCTCTGGTGGATGGACTCTGTGCCATGTTCACCGACATGGCATTCGAGCTCCCGTGGGAGCGCAGCGCTACGGGCCGTACAACCTCATCATGCACGGCTGGGACGAGATGGTCTACGACGACAAGAATTGGATCGGGCTCAACACCGGCAGCTTCTTGCTGCGCAACTGCCAGTGGTCGCTTGACATGCTGGATACCTGGGCGCCAATGGGGCCAAAGGGCCCTGTCCGCATTGAAGCCGGCAAGGTGCTGACCAAGTCCTTGAAGGATCGGCCAGTATTCGAGGCCGACGATCAGTCGGCCATGGTGTACATCCTCGCGACGCAGCGCGAGAAATGGGGTGATAAGGTTTACCTTGAGAATGGGTACTACCTCCATGGATACTGGGGGATCTTGGTCGACAGGTACGAGGAGATGCTTGAGAATTACAAGCCAGGGCTCGGCGATCACCGGTGGCCACTCGTCACACACTTTGTCGGGTGCAAGCCGTGTGGCAAATTTGGAGACTACCCTGTCGAGCGATGCCTCAAGAATATGGACCGTGCATTCAATTTTGGGGATAACCAGATCTTGCAGATGTATGGGTTCACACACAAGTCACTAGCAAGCAGGAGAGTGAAGAGGATCAGGAACGAGACCAGCAACCCACTTGAGACAAAGGATGAGCTTGGGTTGCTTCATCCAGCATTCAAGGCTTCCACATGATAATTAGAGTACAATTCAACTTGTTATTTTCTTGGTTCGTTCTAGATCCTGTTGAGTCTAAATCCAAAGTGTTCTTTTTGTAGAATCGGGTGACAACAGAAGTTTGGGTTGGGGTTATGGGATGGATATCTTTGTTCTAATGTGAGGTGTTAGGAGAATTATGTTATGTTTATTTATTGGCATAAGTTATGTCTTACGCTCGTAGAAACGAGTTAATGGATGAACTTAAGTTACCGGTTGCATGATAGATTTCAATAGAGTTCCCTGTTTTTCTCTTATTGCGGGGATTTCTTTTTATAAGAGTGCCAACAACCCAAGCATCAAAGGAATTGTTCTTGTGATATTGGTATCTTCATGGACGGGATAAGATAACATATCTTGTGAGCCAATTATTTTGCTCTCTTCTTTGCCTTACTATTAGTGGCTACTGGGTTGCTAGGTGTATTTTGGAACATATACAAGCTCAAATTTCAGTTTCCATTGTCATGATTTGTCCTTTGCTTTAAATTATTAAGTGGAACTGGTGCTATCCACCATTGAGCCAATTATGTTGTCCTTGTTGATAACATCTTCCATTGACATTGATGGCTAACTGTGGAGTTATGTGAACCTGGTTCTGGTTGATGGATTCTTTGCAACTGGGTTAAAGGCATTTTTGTGTTGCATGTCGTTCCTTTTGCACTCGATGTTGATGTAAACTCCGGTAAACATGAAGAAACAAAAGCTTGCTAGGATGCATTTTGTTATCATTCTGGGGAAGATTACGTTCTTCTAGAAATGCTGCTATTCTGACTATTGTATTGCAAGCTTCCATTACCATCATGACGAGTTAAGCTTAACAGCGTCTCTGACAGTGAAATGCAACTTGTAGTCAATGTAGTCAATGACAGTGAATATGTGATCAACCGAATAGTGCTTCTGTTTCTGTCCCCGACGGCGGCGTGGCCGCTGACGACGGGCGCCGCCGCGCCGGCCTGGCTCTCCACCCGCTGGACATGTTCCGCAGGAGCAGGTCGGCGGAGGAGCTGTACGAGGCGGACGTCCAGATCAGGCGCAGCGCAACGAGCAGCTTCCTGGACATCCGCTTCCACAGGGGCACGCTTTACCTGCTGCCCATCACCGTGGATGACACAACTGAGTATGTGCTGCTCAACCTGATGGCGTTCGAGCGCCTGCACGTGGGAGCCGGCAACGACGTCACCGCCTACGTCTTCTTCATGGACAACATGGTCGACTCGGCGCGGGACGTGGCGCTGCTCCAATGCATCATCTGGTACACGCTCATGCTCTTCATGTTCGAGTACCGCGTCGTGCGGCTGCTGATCGTTTTATTTTTCCTTGTTTAAGTAATCTGCAAAGTTGTGCTCCAAGGGAGGCGATTGCCTTCATTACCCATGCTTCCTGTTAGAAGCAACAAGCAAGGCAAGTTTTTTCCAAGAATGGCCATGGTTCTTGCTATGAATTGGCATGACAGAAAAATAGCCCTAAATTACATAGGTGACCTACAATTTGATGCATCAGTATTTATAATAGTCAACAAAATTATAATGTTTGTTTAATTGCTTTGTCTTGACAGTACGATTATACAGTTTAATTGTCAGTATTTCTTGGCCTATGACAGATATGAACTCATGCAGTTTAATTGTTTAAGCCTATCCCTGTTTCTAGATACATGTGGATGACCCATGCAGTTTCAAATGTTATTGGAAATGATCCTGAACTTTGTTTTATTGGTGATTGTTCTAGGGATCATTCAGTAGTTAATTAGCTGACGATTTACTGGTGATTGTTGGGGGAGTACTTGAGCGTGTGATATAGATGGGTGTCCTGAATTATTGCTGGTAACTCACCACGGTGAGGTATGATTTATTATTAATTCAGATTTGCAACAAGGCAACATATCCTATTAGCTGGAGACTAAGCTAGCTAACTTGGTTCAGTATTTTGATCGACATCAATAAGCTTTTCTTGATTATAATGTTTGTTCGACATCAGTTTACTCTATTTGAATCAGTATATTTATAATAATATTACATATTTATATCGTCAATATAATATTAGTGTTACAGCGATATTTTTAACTTCATAATGTATAGCACAAGACAAAATTACAAACCTTTTTTCACAAAATTACAATCTCTAGACAGCACACAACAAGATCCAAAGATGGATGAGGGTGATGAATCGGTGAATTTGAGGAGAGTGGGGATGGGTTGCAGACCTCACCTCTGTCCATCCTTTTAATAGCCGTCGCTGCCAGGTATGGAATAGGGCGCCGTGAGTGCCGTCGAGGGCGCGCGCAGGGGCGTAGTTTGGTGTGGGCGGGATACCCGGCGCGGTCGGGAAACCCCACGACGGTCATCACGGCGAGCCGGGGGAGGGGGCGGGGTGGCAGGCGGTCGCTGCCAGGTATGGAATAGGGCGCCGTGAGTGCCGTCGAGGGCGCGCGCAGGGGCGAGGTTTGGTGTGCGCGGGATACCCAGCGGGCGGGGGCACGGGCGTTGAGACCTCAGGAAACCCCACGACGGGGATCACGGCGCGGGGCATCACGACGTGGTGGATGGGCGGGATTACCAGCGGCGCGGGCGACGCGCGCGGGAAGCGAGGGCGCCGGGGGATGGGGGCGGTGTGGCTTGCGCGGGTGGCTGGCATCACGGCGCCGGGGATCGCGGGCGGTGTGGCTTGCGCAGGGGCGGGAAGAAGCGCGCCGGGGATCGCGGGCGGTGTGGCTTGCGAGGGCGGCGGCCTAACTCGCGGGCGGGGGCACGGCTGGTGGTGGACGCCCTCGCTCTGCTAACATCATTTCATACTAGGTGAGTGCCCGTCCGTTTATATGCTTCTCAGCGTCATATTGCTAATAACTACTTAACATCATTTCATACTAGGTGAGTGCCCGTCCGTTTATATGTTTCATACAAATTTTTTACTTCCGTAGCAACGCACGGGCACTCACCTAGTAATATTACATATTTATATCGTCAATATAATATTAGTGTTACAGCGATATTTTTAACTTCATAATGTATAGCACAAGACAAAATTACAAACCTTTTTTCACAAAATTACAATCTCTAGACAGCACACAACAAGATCCAAAGATGGATGAGGGTGATGAATCGGTGAATTTGAGGAGAGTGGGGATGGGTTGCAGACCTCACCTCTGTCCATCCTTTTAATAGCCGTCGCTGCCAGGTATGGAATAGGGCGCCGTGAGTGCCGTCGAGGGCGCGCGCAGGGGCGTAGTTTGGTGTGGGCGGGATACCCGGCGCGGTCGGGAAACCCCACGACGGTCATCACGGCGAGCCGGGGGAGGGGGCGGGGTGGCAGGCGGTCGCTGCCAGGTATGGAATAGGGCGCCGTGAGTGCCGTCGAGGGCGCGCGCAGGGGCGAGGTTTGGTGTGCGCGGGATACCCAGCGGGCGGGGGCACGGGCGTTGAGACCTCAGGAAACCCCACGACGGGGATCACGGCGCGGGGCATCACGACGTGGTGGATGGGCGGGATTACCAGCGGCGCGGGCGACGCGCGCGGGAAGCGAGGGCGCCGGGGGATGGGGGCGGTGTGGCTTGCGCGGGTGGCTAGCATCACGGCGCCGGGGATCGCGGGCGGTGTGGCTTGCGCAGGGGTGGGAAGAAGCGCGCCGGGGATCGCGGGCGGTGTGGCTTGCGAGGGCGGCGGCCTAACTCGCGGGCGGGGGCACGGCTGGTGGTGGACGCCCTCGCTCTGCTAACATCATTTCATACTAGGTGAGTGCCCGTCCGTTTATATGCTTCTCAGCGTCATATTGCTAATAACTACTTAACATCATTTCATACTAGGTGAGTGCCCGTCCGTTTATATGTTTCATACAAATTTTTTACTTCCGTAGCAACGCACGGGCACTCACCTAGTCTTTATTGAAGTATCCAATTCAGAGACCCTGAACACAGTGGAGATGCAGCAGACTATCTCTGAGAGGCTTAATTTGCCATGGGAATGAAAATCACAGATAGTTGAGAAACGGGCCAAATTCTTGGTGAAGGGACTGGCCATGAAAAGATTGATTTCTATTGCTACTTGATGATGTAAAAAAGAGATTCCAACTGGAGTCTGGAGGATGTAGGCATCCCAACTCCAGACACAATGGCCATGAAAAGATTGATTTCTATTGCTACTTAAGATACAGTACTGTAGAGAAATGCACTCGATCAAAATCTCCGATCTCGATCACTTGGTGCAATTCGAGGAGCTGTATGTAGAATCATGCTATAATCTAAACACTCTTGTTGCTGGCAGTCTGAGATTCAGGCCTGCAGCTCCTCACCCTCTCAGTTCTTCCTGCACTGGAGAACGTCATCGTTGCAACAACGCCCCACCATTTTCAGCACATCCGCAAATTGACCATTTCTAGTTGGCCCAGGCTGAAGAACATCACATGGGTCCTGAAGCTTGGAATGCTCGAGAGGCTCGTCATAACCCATTGCGATGGGTTGCTGAAGATTGTTGAAGAAGGTAGTGGTGATGAGGCGGGGCCATCCTTCTAATAAAGGGCAGGAAGATGAGTGGACTGACAATACGCGTGCCGAGTTACTGAATCTAAGATCAATCGTGCTGACTGATGTCAGGAGCCTGAGAAGCATATGCAGGCCAAGAGATTTTCCCAGCCTTGAGACCATCCGGGTGGAGGATTGCCCGAGTCTGAGAAGCATACCACTGAGCAGCGCGTACAAGTACAGCTGTGGGAAACTGAAGCAGGTGTGCGGTTCAGTTGAATGGTGGGAGAAACTGGAGTGGGAGGACTGGGAAAAGGCATGGAGAGCAGGTTCTTCATTCCGATCTGACAGGGACCCTGTCTCCAGAGGATGCTGCGTCATTGGCACAATGTGTATATGCGATGACTTCTTTGTGCATGTAGGCAGTCTGCATATATTGCTGGAGTTCACAAATCTGTACATGATTTGATTCATTCGTCCATTTCTGTAAATGCTATCAATAAAATTCAATCTGTTAACTTGCATAAAAAAATAGCCCTGTATCATCACTCGACTCGATAACACCAACGGATTGATGGGTGAATTCAACCAAATACTTATATTATTCTGTTCATTTCGTCCATTCCGCAACATAGCTTTGATTATCACATACTCTCGGGAAGAGATTGCAACATATGAAATGTTAATAGAGATGTTAATTTTACCGGCCTGATTTGGGAAAGGAATCCTCTTCTTCCCTCGTATTTTTCCATCTCCTATTGTACCATAAAAGTGTTACACTGTTGCTTATGTCTCCGCTTTCTGCGGGACAGCAGTCCACTCGAACTGCCATTTGAACGCATTCTCCAGTTCTGTGATAAAACTGAATATTTTGCTAGCATCTACACATGCTGATATTATTAGCGTGTCTGGCTGCAACCCTCGCCTGGGGAGCGACGCTAGGCAGCCGCATCCGACCCCAGATCGAACTGTCTGGCGTTGATGCCTGGCCTAGGCGTGCTTACCAGGGTGGGATGGGAACCGAACACAGACAAGGCAGGGAATTCTTGCTCTAAGCCTTACTTAACTTGCCATTACTTTCTTTCCATCACAAACATCACACAAAATGGAACCAATTCCTTCACAGTATGGGCACTTCGTATCTTCACCGACCCACTCCAAGAACTGCATTTCGAGGAAAAGGAATGCGTCAGACAAGAAGATAGAGCAAAATTTAACTTTAACTGAAGGGATGATGCATGCATTTTGTGCAACAGGAGGCTACGGTGGTTACCTGCGGTTCAATGTTCGGCTCACCTGTTCCATCACATTCTGCAGGAAAGAAGAAACAAAATCAGGACTAGTGAAAGCATGAATGAAAAGCGATTGGACGCTCCTGCTCACTTATCAGTACACGGTTCTGAAAAAAATATATATAAGGTAAGCATGATAGTCAGCCACTGTTTTCATATGTGGTTTCTTAATTACTATACATCAGATATCAAACAGGGGTTGAAATAACAGTAGAGGTGAGCGTGAAAACAGTTGATCTGTTGCATCCAGTCTTGCTAGAAATTCGGAACAGAAGAACTACATGCACTTGTTAATTTACGTATCTGATAAAAGTCTACGTACCATGGTTCAGGTTCCATAGACTACTATGAGACATGAGTGTACGTACATACGGAAGCTGAATATGCAATCGTACACGTTAGCGTAACCAGTAGGGTTTAGTACCTAAGCACATGAGGCGGCCTTCGCCTCGACAGGAGATGCAAGTCTTAGTAGATGCAACTGTGCCGGTGCTGGCTGTCTTTTTGTTATGCGTCAGTCTGGTTGGGTCTTCCCACCTGTTTTCACCGAGAAGAAACACTCTGTGCTCGGAGACCCCAACTCCCGAGACACCGTTTTCTGCAACCGTAGTTTTGCGTACCTCCGCGATCCCTGTTACAGCAGGAACCGCTGCTCCGTTTGTGCCATCCTGCAAGAAATTTGAAATGTGAAAAAAAAACTGCTCTATGAATCCCGATGTACAGTGCAAAGTTTTCATAGCTAGTAGGCCTGTTAGTTCACAAAGAAGCTCTTCCTGTACCGCAGAAGAAGAAGAAAATATTTCTGTTCAGAAGATATCTTTTTCTACTCGTGATTTATGGTTAACCACGTATCGTGAATATTCAGAAAAAATCATGTTTTTTTCCTTCTTCTGTGAAGCACGAAAGCCTTGACATATTGTAGAGTTCGCTGAGAAATGCTCTGACATTGGCAAGGTGTTGAAGCTGAACTCACTTTGGTTTTCACGTCTTCCCCGGTCTTCCCCGAGAATAGCCACTCAAGCAGCTCCGATGTCATCACCCCGTTCTCTGAAGCTCCTACCGTTGCCTGGAAGAAGAGAGCGCGTATCATCATCCAGTAGCATATATAGATGCAATGTAGTGTGAAGGATAATCTTGAGGAGTATTAATAACCTGCCATGTCTTGACAGCTCGCTCGGTGCCAGACGAGAAACTGGAGTACTCCATGTCTTCCTCGCCTGAGTAAAAACCGAGCTTCTGCAAAGCTTCCTGCGTCAGGCAGAAAATGCTGTTAGTTTTTGTACTGACAAACAATTGCCTACTAAGAGAAACTAGTTTATTTTCTCTTGATGAAATAGGAATTCCTTGGAAAAAATGAAGTTCTCAAACTAGCCCTAATGTAGTGGGATTCATCAGAAGTTTGGGAATTTAGAGCTAGCCGTTTGATTGCAAACGCTGCAAAACTGTAGAGAAAAATCCTGCCGCGTAGAGTCAGTCGATTGCCACCTATATCCGAGCACTGCTGGGCCTGGGCCGGGCCGTATCAGCCACACCCACACACGTCGTGCAGCACGAATCATATATTATCCGGAACGAGAGGCCTGCGACGACGCTCACATCACCTGCATCGCGCGCACGTCCTCGCCCTCGGCCCCCGTCCTCAGCGTCCTCCTGCTCTCGCTGGCACCAGCTGCGCCGCTCACCGCCGCCTCGGCCTTGGGCGCCACCTTCTTCTCTTGGACCACCACCACCTCCTTCCTCACCTCGACCTCGACCTCCACCGCGGCTGCCTCCTGGATGAGCGCCGGCCTGGGCTGCGGCGCGGGCACCGCGGGCGGGGGCGCAGGCGAGGCCACGGCGTCGACGGCGACCGCGAGGTGGTCAGGGCGAGCGCCCTCGAGCGCGCGGAGGCGGAGCCGCAGCGCGGCCACCTCGGCGAGGAGGGCCTCGCGCTCGGCGCGCCAGCGCGACTCCTCGCGGAGCCACCGCTGCTCCTCCCGCAGCCAGCGCTGCTCCTCGCGGAGCCACCGCGCCTCCTCGCGCTCCTCCCAGGACGAGGCACCGCCGGTGGCGCGGGCCGGGAGGACGGCCGCGGCGCGGCGCGGACAGGGCTGCTGGAGGCGCGGGCGGCGGTAGGCGGTGGAGACGAACGGGAAGGCGGTGGCCGCGCCTGCCGCGACGGCGGCGGCGATCATTGTCCGGGAGCAGGATCGGGCGTGGGTCACCAGGACCGGGAGTGAACTGCAGCTGCGAGGACACGGACACTAGCCGTGGATGGTGGATATTTCTCGGCCGTGGCGTGGCGGTTGATATTTGCCGCCGGAGCTAGTCCTGTACTCCTGTCTGTAACTGCAGGTCGTCAAAAAAAAAAAAGAACACTCTGCACGACTGAAAGGTGTGTGGCGTCGCGCGCGCGCGCGCGTACGTCCAGGCGGCCAGCGGGACGATCTAATGGAGCATGCCAGCATGGGCTGGTCTGATCAGATGGGCCTTACTCTCAGTTCTCTGTATAAGGCTGGGCCAATCAGGAGCATATGAGCCCATAAGAGAAATCGGAAGGAGCATACCGGACCAGAAGAGAAACCGGAAGTTGTAACATGGTGAACTTGGGACCATGTGAAAGCGAATTTTCGAGGGAAAAAAAAGGGGGCTGAACTCATCGTAATCTGACGTCCCAATGTATTTGTCGAGTACTCCTATCATATGGTAGAGCATCTCCGAAAGGAACTCATATAATTAGGGCCTCAAAAACTAAATTAGACTTGATTCAAATTAACTTAGATCAACAAATTTTTCTCAACTCCAACAGCAACTCCTAAACCCACGAGTTAGTTAACTCCGTGAGATTAAACATATAGGAATAGGTCCCCTGACTGGGTGCTATATTCATTTGATGGAAATTTATAAAACAGCAACTTTGTTGGAAGTTATCTCGAGATCTTAACTCCTATATTTGAATATAGGATCCGGCTTAAGTCCTCTCTTGGAGATGCTAAGAAGGTCAAGACGCGAACGGTGATCGCTTGCTCACGAGTCACGTCAGGTGTACTGTACTGTGTGTCTGTGTGCATATGACACATCGTCATCATCCTGTGGAAAAAAACACTCGACAAGCAGACCATGCCGAAAGCACACACGCCATACGCGTGTGCGGTGCATTAGTATACATCAAACGTGAAACATGCACGGTTACAAACGTGCTCTGCTTGCGGATATAGCTTTCGTTCTTGACCGTAATGCGGTCGCGGTCGCGGTCCCCGTCCCATCGGTGCTCGTGTTCGGCGGCGAGACGCGCACGCTTTCCCGTGCGTCGCGTCGCGTGAGCGGTAACTAGAGATGGCAATGGGTACCCGAAACCCGAAACCCGATGGGTTTTTACCCCATTAGAGCTTGTTCGGTTATACCCCAATCCATATGGATTGAGGGAGATTGAGGGGGTTTCAATCCCTAGTAAGTCAAAATCCCCTTCAATCCGTATCAATCCCCTCCAATCCACATGGATTGAAAATAACCGAACAAGCTCTTAGGGTACGGGTTTGAGTCAATTTTCATACCCATAGGTTTGTTAATGGGCATAAATGCATACCCGATGGTTCATGGGTACGGGTTTGTTCCTAGAGTACCCAAAACCGTGAACCCGTGGGTTTTTTTAAACCCGATCAAACCTAGTGCATATTGTCATTTTATTTTATAAACGAACAACAAACTTATTATGTCTCTATTTACTTCCTAATTTTTATCACATGGTGAATGTATAAGTAGTTGGTGAGAGTGTTGCTCGCTTGCTATTATAGTTATTACTAGCGTTATATATGCGGTGAATGGATAACTTAGTGCAAGATAACTTGATTATACAACTTATTATTTGTATTTAAATCTCTCTACTAATATTTTTATACGAAATCATGAACTCGTTGTTCATTACATAAATTTTGGACCATGATCTCATTAATCATTACGATACTTATTGATTATAAAAAGAACAAGCACATTGGAGATAAAACCCGTGGGTAACTCGCGGGTACCCGCTAACCCGATGGGTACGGGTTTGGGCAAAATTTCAAACCCGTCATGGGTACGGGTTTTTTAATGGGTGTAAATATTTTTCACGGGTACGGGTTTGGGATAGCAAAACCCGGCGGGTTTGTACCCGTTGCCATCTCTAGCGGTAACAGCTGAGCTCTCCGCGCGCCTCCGTCAAAACGAAACCCCTTCATCCAGCGTCTGGTTCCTGGTTAAAGACGTCGAGAAAAAGAAGAACTAACCGCATCCTCTCGTGCAGTGCAGTGCTTCGTAGCAGGACCGCGACCGTCCCGCGCGGACCAGCTGCCGTTTCCACATCAGGCACAGGCTACCGTTTGGTGCAAGGAACGCGATGGCAAAAAAGGCTCCAACCCATGGGTTCTGTGGAGGAGGAGGAGGAGGAGAGGTAACTTTTGTTGTAAGGACAAAGCAAAAAGGCTCCAACGCTCTCCTCGCTAAGCAGTAAGCACCACGCGCGCCCTCCCTCTCAGTCTCTCTCTCTCTCAAACAACCACCTCAGCCTATATATACATCCAACACGCCAAAAAGCAGACGAAAACCAGCGCGGCGAGCAGATATCCCACGAGAAAGCCCTCGACCCCTTCAATTCTCCAGCAAACTAGTCACCGGCGTGTGCACTGGTGCAGTGCACGCACGACGCCGGCAGCATGGCGGGCAGGGCCAGGGCACGGCGGTTCGTGCTCGCCGGCGCTCTGATGATCGCCTGGCTCCTCTGTCTTCTCCCACGGGCCACGGCGGCGGCCGTCCGCAGGAGCGACTTCCCGCCGTCGTTCCTCTTCGGCACCGCCACCTCCTCGTACCAGGTACACACGCGTAGGCCGGTGAGCCGACCGACTGCCTCGGTGGTCTATCTCCTCACACACGCCGCTCGCAGTCGCATCGCAGGAGCAGCCCTCCCCTTTTGCTTCCCTCCGTCTCTCGCCGGTTGCCGCGCATGCAAGGCGCCTGGTTGGTTGGCCAGTTGGCCTCCCTCCGATTAGATCCTGCCTGCGGTGGTGAAGGATGGTTCTTCGACTCGTCCCCGTCTCGAGAAAACGACGCGGGCTAACGTCCTCCTACCTGTTTCCCGGGCTGCGGTCCGCGCAACCTTATACTGGGCCCTCTTGGGCTCCACCTAGTCACAGGCCCAAGTAACCGAGCCTACCTTATTTCAAACACCACCTTTAACTAATCATTCCTTGCTATCTTATCTCTCTGAGACTAGCTCCAACAAGGGACTCTAAAGAGTTCTATACCCTAAATATAGAGGATCGAATGGTCCTCTACGCCCTCCAGCAACGTCCTCTAAACGGTTCTCTAAATTTAGAGGACGCTGCTGGATTCTCTATATATAGAGTTCCTCTAAACGATCTTCTATCCATTTGAATACTTTAAATAACCGGTTTAGCAAAACTAAAATATGTACAATACATTTGAGAGTATGACAAATACGTATGTACAAAAAATAAAAATAAAAAATGTTTCTAATATAGATATTTGAGTATAGAGGACGTGATTTAGAGGACGTTGTTGGAGAGGAAGGAGATATAGAGTGTGAAATCTTTTAGAGGAGACTGTAAAGGACGGATATAGAGGATGAATATAGAGGACGTTGCTGGAGACAGCCTGATTGATCTGCTGATGGTAACGACTATTATCTAAGATAAGACGGATATTACGCACGAATGTCATGGAGAGTACAGAGCAAACAAACCAAACAAAACAAAACAAAATGCATGGTCATCAACTTGGCAGCTATCGAGGTCGGTCGATGTGATCATGTGATCTTCTCTTCACTTTGGTATAGATCGAAGGCGCGTACCTCGAGGGCAACAAGAGCTTGAGCAACTGGGATGTCTTCAGCCACGTACCAGGTAAGCCATCAACTAACTACGTATGCGTTTCTAAAGTGAGGCTGTGGCCTGTGGGAGAAGAATTAACCACTGCCTCTCTGCTTTTTTTTTTCTTCTCCCCACCCTGTTAATTGGGATACCCCTCCAGTCTTCCACATACATGTATGTGACGTAGTGGTAGTGATGTGTTTTTTTTCCAGGAAGAATCGAAGACGGAAGCACCGGAGATGTCGCGGATGATCACTATCATCGTTACGAGGTCCAGTCTTACAAATGACTACAAATTGGTTGTGCGTGTGTGGATAAACCTGGACCGGAGTTCCCACCTCTGATCTTATCTCGTTCGTCGCTGCAGGATGACATTGAGCTCATGCACTCTCTCGGCACCAACGCCTACAGATTTTCTATATCATGGGCCAGAATTCTTCCGAGTGAGTTTTTGTTTGTACTAGATTTGAAGCTTAATTCGTCATTTCTCAGCCGGTTTCGATCGATGAATGTTTCATTTGCCGAGGGTACGTAGGAGGGAGATTCGGCGAGGTCAACCCAGCAGGCATCGCGTTCTACAACAGACTCATCGACTCGCTCCTGCTCAAAGGTACTCACCCCATCGTCGCGAGCCATGCACGTACTTTCTCGTCGCGCGCCTGGGATTTGATCGGCCGGCCGGCACAGGGATAGAGCCGTTCGTGACGCTGTCCCACTACGACATCCCGCAAGAGCTGGAGGACAGGTACGGGGCGTGGCTCGGCGGCGCCGAGGCGCGGCGCGACTTCGGCCACCTGGCGGACGTGTGCTTCGCGGCGTTCGGGGACCGCGTCAGGCACTGGGCCACCTTCAACGAGCCCAACGTCGCGGTCACCAGGGGCTACATGCTCGGCACCTACCCGCCGGGCCGATGCTCGCGCTCCTGCGCCCGGGGTAACTCCGACGCCGAGCCCTACGTCGCCGCGCACAACGTCGTCCTGGCCCACGCCGCCGCCGTCCAGATCTACAAGACCAAGTACCAGGTAATAAGGTACTACTCCTGTCCTGCAACGTAGGTCGTGCTCTGTCTGGTCGTTGCTTGGTTCTTCGGTCGTCGTCGTCGTCGTCGTTCGCTCCGTGTTCTATTTCTGAGCCGATTATTGAAAACCTGCAGAGCAAGCAGAAGGGCTTGATCGGCATCGTGATGTCCACTGTCTGGTTCGTGCCGCTGACGGACGCGCCGGCGGACCGGCTGGCGACTGAGCGGGCGCTGGCCTTCGACGTTCCATGGTAGGGCACACGGCCGGCCGGCACGCACAGTCCAGAGACCACCCAATGCATTGCAAACCAACCAACCAATTTTATCGCTTGCTGCAGGTTTCTTGACCCGATAATCTACGGAGACTACCCTCCGGAGATGCGCCGGCTCCTGGGCTCCAGGCTGCCGACCTTCTCGCCGGAGGAGAGGAGGACGCTGGGCTACGGGCTGGACTTCATCGGCATCAACCACTACACGACGCTGTACGCCAGGGACTGCATGATCTCGCCAGGTTATTGCCCGTCGGGGCAGGAGTTCCACCAATCGCTGGCGGCCTACACGGGAGAAAGAGACGGGATTCCCATCGGACCTCCGGTGAGCTAGCTCTCTACTGCTTTCTTACTTCAAATCGAGGTGTGCCCACAGCGGCCCACTGCTGACTCGATTGCATTTGCATATCCTGGCTGAGTTCTGGGCGGCAGACAGCGATGCCGACGTTCTACGTCGTTCCTGACGGGATAGAGAAGATGGTCACCTACATCATGAACAGATACAGCAATCTCCCCATGTTCATAACCGAAAATGGTAGCACCTCTTGCATGCTTCGGCTTGCGCTTCTGTTCATGAATTCATGCCCCGTGTGCGCTTCACTGACGTTCACAGTTACTCAAAAATCGTTTCTTCAGGCTACGCACAAGGTGGGGATGGTTATACTACCCGTGCCGAGGACTGGCTTGACGACCAGGGCAGGATACAGTACCTCGAGGGCTACCTCGCCAAACTCGCCAAAGTCATCAGGTGCATCCATTTGGTTTCGAATTTCACAGGTCAACGTCAATCACATCGCATGCGTCGTGGACGAACTGTTCCCCGCAGCTAAAATATGTCTGAGTGAACTGAACTTTTTGATATATAGTGACGGCGCCGATGTCCGTGGCTACTTCATCTGGTCTCTCATTGACAATTTCGAGTGGCTATATGGGTACACCCTCCGCTTCGGCCTTCACTACGTTGACTACCAAACGCAGGAGAGAAAGCCGAAGTCGTCGGCGCTGTGGTACAAACGGTTCCTCCAGAGTTCACTTGAAGCTCAATAGATGAATAGAGAGAGGATGCCTTGTTCGAAGTACAGGCACACAACATGAGCTTGTGAGTGTGACGACTGAACATGCTGCTTCTTCAATTCAGAAAATGAAGGGCGTGATCTTTATATGAATTTATTGATCCTTAATAAAGGGGACCACTACAGTTGCCATCTCCGACGTCCAGCCCACAGTGAAACTTGGGGTGGAGCATTTTCTTCCCCTAGGCGAAGTGTGACATGCAGCTCCAGATTTTAACCATTATTATAGAGACCAAATAGCTCATTTATTATGCAAAACATTGTCCACACATGTTATAGGCTGAAATCGGAACTATTTGTGATAATTTTAGACTAGCCCATTTATTTTGCAAAACATCCAGAGGCAGCGCTGTAGGAGAACTAAACTTCGTTCTTGGGCTTCGCAGAGAGAGTCAGGGTTAGAGAGAGTAATGGAGATACTTTGATCTACCAAATCTATCACCGAAAGAAAGATTTATTGAAAATTTGGAGCCCCTCCCCATTCGTCGGCTTTTCACATCTTGTATTTGTTTTATCTCATAATGGAATCGACACACCGTGACCTATTTATTGATGTTCTCCGCAAGGGTGTTTCACATAAATCTTTATGTTCGCTCTTGATTCAGTGTCTCTTGTCATATGTATTGGTTAAGTCACCATCATACTTGCAGTTATTCCATATATAAATTAAGTGGTTGCTTGAATATATAGACGAGTTGACATGAAATATATGAACTTCAGAACATAAGACATGCATATATAACCTGACTGATCAAAAATTTTAGAGCTTTATTTAGAGTCAATCGTAATATAGTTCTAAAAGTAAAAATGGCACTACTAAAAATACATATTTCTAGTGGTCTTATTTTTTTACCGGCGGGTGACAATTAGATGTGCTAGTGATGTTATTCGGGTGCACCATAGGCTAAGGTGGTGATTTAGGTTTCAACATAACATGGTCTTAATCTAAGTCTATACATAATCATTAACATAACTTAATATGAAAGCTGATCTTAGGATTCCACATATTCTTTAGGTTTGATGGTTTCATTTGGCATGTTCTTGATAGACTCTTGGAGAAGAGTGATTTGTGAGCTCCATTCATGATTTGCTTCTTTAGCTTCTCTTGGTTGGGTACTACCAACCATTTCCTAGACCAAAGGGTGTTGTACTGATCCAAGTGAAAACTTTCAAATCTAGGATCATCTGGCCTTTATTTGATTCGAGCTATAGGTCTTCATCCAAATGTTGACCATCCTTGATGTCTTTCTAAGTGAGAAATCACTTGTAGCATAGGCCATGTCCCTTAGGGGAATCAAGATTTGTCCATGTTTTGCAATTCTCGACATATTGAGCCATGCTTGTTTCCAACTTTAGCGATCACGAATGGCCTTGCGACTTAGCACATCAGACATGACATTAGCTTTACTCAGATGATATTGGATATTGGAATCACAAAGTTTTATCATCTTGAGCCATCTTCTTTATCTCATATTCAAATTAGATTATGTAAAGTACTTTAAGCCTGTGTGGTCTATGAAAATATTCCATGTGAAAGTTCACAGTTACTCAAAAATCGTTTCTTCAGGCTACGCACAAGGTGGGGATGGTTATACTACCCGTGCCGAGGACTCGCTTGACGACCAGGGCAGGATACGGTACCTCGAGGGCTACCTCGCAAAACTCGCCAAAGTCATCAGGTGCATCCATTTGGTTTCGAATTTCACAGGTCAACGTCAATCACATCGCATGCGTCCTGGACGAACTGTTCCCCGCAGCTAACATATGCCTGAGTGAACTGAACTTTTTGATATATAGTGACGGCGCCGATGTCCGTGGCTACTTCATCTGGTATCTCATTGACAATTTCGAGTGGCTATATGGGTACACCCTCCGCTTCGGCCTTCACTACGTTGACTACCAAACGCAGGAGAGAAAGCCCAAGTCGTTGGCGCTGTGGTACAAACGGTTCCTCCAGAGTTCACTTGAAGCTCAATAGATGAATAGAGAGAGGATGCCTTGTTCGAAGTACAGGCACACAGCATGAGCTTGTGAGTGTGACGACTGAACATGCTGCTTCTTCAATTCAGAAAATGAAGGGCGTGATCTTTGTATGAATTTATTGATCCTTAATAAAGGGGGCCACTACAGTTGCCATCTCCGACGTCCAGCCCACAGTGAAACTTGGGGTGGAGCGTTTCCTTCCCCCTAGGCGAAGTGTGACGTGCAGCTCCAGATTTTAACCATTATTATAGAGACCAAATAGCTCATTTATTATGCAAAACATTGTCCACACATGTTATAGGCTGAAATCGGAACTATTTGTGATAATTTTAGACTAGCCCATTTATTTTGCAAAACATCCAGAGGCAGCGCTGTAGGGAGACCTGAACTTCGTTCTTTGGCTTCGGAGAGAGAGTCAGGGTTAGATAGAGTAACGGAGATACTTTGATCTACCAAATCTATCACCGAAAGAAAGATTTATTGAAAATTTGGAGCCCCTCCCCATTCGTCGGCTTTTCACATCTTGTATTTGTTTTATCTCATATAGTGGAATCGACACACCGTGACCTATTTATTGATGTTCTCCGCAAGGGGGTTTCACATAAATCTTTATGTTCGCTCTTGATTCAGTGTCTCTTGTCATATGTATTGGTTAAGTCACCATCATACTTGCAGTTATTCCATATATAAAGTGGTTGCTTGTATAGACGAGTTGACATGAAATATATGAACTTCAGAACATAAGACATGCATATATAGCCTGACTGATCAAAAATTTTAGAGCTTTATTTAGAATCATAATAAAGTTCTTAAAGTAAAAAAGGGCACTACTAAAAATACATATTTTTAGTGGTCTTGTTTTTTCGCTGGCGGGTGACAATTAGATGCGCTAGTGATGTTATTCGGGTGCGCCATAGGCTAAGGTGGTGAATTAGGTTTCAACATAAAATGTTCTTAATCTAAGTCTATACATAATCATTAACATAACTTAATATGAAAGCTGATCTTAGGATTCCACATCTTCTTTAGGTTTGATGGTTTCATTTGGCATGTTCTTGATAGCCTCTTGGAGAAGAGTGATTTGTGAGCTCCATTCATGATTTGCTTCTTTAGCTTCTCTTGGTTGGGTACTACCAACCATTTCCTAGACCAAAGGGTGTTGTACTGATCCAAGTGAAAACTTTCAAATCTAGGATCATCTGGCCTTTATTTGATTCGAGCTATAGGTCTTCATCCAAATGTTGACCATGCTTGATGTCTTTCTAAGTGAGAAATCACTTGTAGCATAGGCCATGTCCCTTAGGTGAATCAAGGTTTGTCCATCTTTTGCAATTCTCGGCATATTGAGCCATGCTTGTTTCCAACTTAAGCGATCACGAATGGCCTTGCGACTTAGCACATCAGACATGGCATTAGCTTTACTCAGATGATATTGGATATTGGAATCACAAAGCTTTATCATCTTCAGCCATCTTCTTTATCTCGTATTCAAATTAGATTATGTAAAGTACTTTAAGCCTATGTGGTCTATGAAAATATTCCATGTGAAAGTTCTATGTTTGGTTTTGGTAATTGAGATAATTAGTGGACTGACATTTTGCTAAATATGTGACTAAGTTATATTAGGTACACATAAATATGAAGGATAAGGATTGGAGATGGATGAAGAGTGATCATTCAAAAAATGGGTTTCAATCGGGCCTTGCGATTAATATGGTTATGGTTCAGTTGGACTGACTCCTCCAGGCCATGGATTGGATCTGAAGCACCCTGTGAAAACACTGACATAGCTCTTTTCCGTGCTTCAACTACTATCACAGTCGGCAATGGAATAAAGGCTAGTTTTTTGCATGATTCTTGGCTTTTCTGGGAAAGCACTGATCGACTTGGCTCCAAGTTTGTATCCTCTGGCTTGGTAAAAGAACAAATCAGTGGCTGACTGAAAGGGAAATAGGCTTACACCTTTTCCTAAATTGATTTTGGTGGTTGAATTGCCCAACACAAATAATTGGACTAACTAGTTTGCTCTAGTCTATAAGTTTTACAGGTGTCAAAGGCTCACAATAAGCCAATAAAAAGACCAAGAAATGGTTCAAACAAAGAGAACAAAAGACAACCCAAAGGCACCCTGGTCTGGCGCACCGGACAGTCCGGTGTCCCACCGGACAGTGTCCGGTGCACCAGGGAACTCGAAGCTGAACTTGCCACAAGGGAACTTTCAATTGGTATCAGAGCTAGGCCTCTCCTGTGTGGGCTTAGCCGTCCGGAGATGACGATGTCGTCACAAGAGGTAACTATAGAACTTCTTTTAGGCGATGGCTCTAATTACAAGTCTTGGTCTGTCTCTATTTATAATGCTTTCATGAGTGTTGATCCTGATTTGAGACAGGTCTTTAGTAGAAGTATTTTTCCCTCTAATGTTAGTAAAAATCCTTCTAATGATGAACTAAGATGTCTATCTCTAAATCACCATGCTTGCAACATCTTAGTCGATTCTCTTTCTAGAGATGCCTATTTTGCCATCATGAGTAGTGATAATGATTTATTTGTTGATGCTCATGATTTATGGAATATAATTAAAGTAAAATATTTTGTGGAAAATTGTACTGCTCCTACTCCCTATATTGCTTGTGATGCTAACCTTTCAAAGGGAGAAGAACAAGAACGATGGGCACCAAACGATGAATCCACCTCGTCAACAGGTTTGTTCTCCACTAGTAATAAATGTTTTATTGCTAACAATGACGGTGGAGACGAAAGCCATGATGAGGAGGAATACGAGGATGAATCTTCATCACCACAAGGTGCATTTTCCTGTATTGCTTCCACTAACAATGATGATAGGGAAAATGAGACCGACGATGTGGAAGAAGAGGAGATTCGTCGTTTCTACATCCATCTCAACAAAGAGGACAAAGCGCTCTTGGTTAAACTGTTGAGAAGGAACAAGGAACAAGGCGAGACGCTTCTCAGGCTAGAGGAGACTCTCATCAAAACAAACAACAGCCTGGAGAAGATGACCAAAGAACATGAGGAGCTAAGGTGCTCTCATGATGTCTTGGTCCAACGGTGTGATTCAATTCTAATTGAGCAAAGTAGAAATGATGATGCTTTATCTTGTGTTGCTCAACTTAGAATGAAAAATGCCATGCTTGAGAGGCAAGTAGAATTGCTAAGTCATGATAAACTAGCTCTCACTAAAAAATATGATTCATTGTCTTATTCTCATGAGAATCTCTTGGATAAACACATCATGCTTGAAGTTGCTCATGAGGTCGTAATTACGAACTTAAATTCATGTGAACCTCATTCTCGCACGTGTGCGCATTTGAATTGTATATCACCATGTGCTAACCCCTGTCGCTTAAAAGAAAGTCAATCATTGATTGAGCAACAAGTTTTAGGGACACAAAAGAAATTGCGTGGGAACAAGAAGCAAAGACAACTAAGGAGAAGACACATTGCTCAACTTTCTCAAGATATCCACGGGCGCGTGGTGAAGAAGCTTGAGAAAGGAAAAACTGCAGCAAGTGTTAAGCTAAATAAGAAGAATGTTCCTAAAGATGAAGAAATCAACATGAGCTTGGAAAAAGGTAAAGATTCAATTAATCATGCTGTTTGCACTAACCTTTTCTCTATGTCATCCAAGAACAAAAAGAGAAAAGGGAAAAGGAGGTGCTTTAAGTGCAACAAGTCAGGACACCTCATTGCGTCTTGTCCATACACCAACAAGGGTGAAGGGATAAGGAGATGCTTCGGATGCAATGACAAGAACCACACGATCACTTCTTGTCCTCTATTGACGGATCAAGCATGTGAAGTCTCCAAGATGACTCTCACCAAGGAAAATGACAAACAGCAAGTGTCATGTCAGGTTGAGCGACGCTTCTGCTACAAGTGTGGTGAGCAGGGTCATCTATCCAAGGTATGTAATAAAGGTGAGGTTCCTAAGCAAGTAAATTTGTCTCAATCTTATTCGCTTAGGAGACCCAAATCATACACTTGTGCTAGATCTATAACTAGATCACCTAGAACTAGCACAAAGACTATTTGGGTACCAAAGGCACTTTTGGTTGAACGTCATGGACCCATCCCGAGGTGGGTACCAGATTGTGCTAATTAGACCATGTAGGTGCCTTGAGATGGACTAGAGACCATGGAAGAGCTTAAGACGGTTATCTCAAATTCTATGCTTAAGCTATTAATTGTTTTGATGTTTATTCATTGACCCAAGGTTGAATTATTGTGAGACACTAATCCCATGTTCATCTCAAGTGAAATAAAGTGTAGAGGTCCTTAATCATCATTGGTGAATCAAGCAAAGGACCTTGATTGTGCATCTGACTCTCCAAAAGACGGTACCTGTGTTTCTTAAGTGCATTATCAATATTGCTCTTAAAGTTGAATGTCGTGCTATCTGTCCTTGGAGTAGTTAAGCTTTGAAAACTGCTTGCGTTGGATTCTTGTTAATAATTGATTCATGTTTTTAAAGGTCACATTCATGTTGTCTTAAACATGACTAGGTGCTCGATAAGTCATATCTTTTGAATCGTTCATTGGGTAGCCTATCATTTGAAATATTTACCATGATTAATCGTTTATGTGTTCATGAATAAACATGTTTTTCTTTGTAAATCATGCTATACGTGTGTAATGAGTAACCTATGTGTGCAAGCATGACATTTTGTTTAGTTTATGTTCACATGATTACTCTAGTCTAGTATTGTGTGAATACCAAAAATCCATGTTGTGGCTCTAATGCACCCTTTTGAGCTATAAGGTGCATGAACAAAAGGAGACCTCAATTAGTGACAACTGGTGCTCTCATAGCAATTCAGGAAAAGGCAAAGGTATGGAGAATGGAACTATGCAATTTCATTGAATACCTTGAAGTTCCATTAATTGTGATCACAGCTATGGTCTTGCCTCTGAATTGGTAGTATCTTGGCTTAGGTGCTCCTTACTTTATAATGTTGATTCTTTTGGTGTATCTAAGGAACCTTCTTAATTATGATGTGCTTAGACATTGCGCTTTATATGCATGATCGTGTTGTTTTTCAATTGGTATATGTGGTGCAATGATTGTCAAGTATGAAGCATGTCTAGTTTGCTCGTAAAATGTTATACTTCTTGAGGCATGCATTGTTGTATTAAGTCAACCTTTCATTTGATATTCAAATCGGTATCCCTTTGTGTTGAAATTGTTAAAGTATGCCTTGGCCAAGATATGTTGTGATCCCCTCTAGTTCTGAGAAAGCTAGAATGTGCAAAGTGCAAAGTTCTTCAAATACTTGATGCACAAGTATAGGGGGAGCACACATAACTTGCGTCTTTTGAGACTAATTGCATCTTGAGCGATCTTGTGTAGTCTCAAGGTGGAGAAGAGAAAATGATCAAGAAATGGAGCAATCAGGACTGGGGTACCTCTATAAGTCGAGGAATTGGTATCTAGTCGTGAGTAATTACATATTTTTAGATTGCTCATGCTCTATAAAATTTGGTGATACTAGATGCTTATCCTTAAAACATCATGGAGCTATGATAATAAATGATCTTGCAATTGGTATCTTTCAATTGGTAGTCGTGATAGTTTGCTTCAATTGACATCTTTTGGTAATCACTAGAATAGAAGCTTCATCTTGTGCCACAACACTATAACTTGCTTTAAGCTTGGTGTCTTAGCAACAAGAAAAGGTTAGGATAAAGGATCAGGCACAAGTGTGGAGAAGCTCCCAAGAGACTAATACTATCAAGAGAGGAAGTACACCACATCCGGGCAAAGGTAAAGAGACTAATACTATCAAGAGAGGAAGTACACCACATCCGGGCAAAGGTACAAAGGAAGTATTGATCTTTTGCGTATATGTACCTTAACTTTCCTCCAAATGCTTGTGGTGCATTTGTTGAATGAGTAAGGGGGAGTATTGTTAGTGTGTGTTTACGTACTCAATACCCTGTTGTCCCTTGACATCATTCTATGTTCTTGCTTGAATATGGTTTTGGTGTTTGATGTCAAAGGGGGAGAATTTGTGCATTAAAGCTTATCTCAACCTGAGAGGAAAGCTTATCCTAAGGGGTGATGTGTTAGTTTGAGCTTTGCTAGTGTGTCATTCATATGCTTCTTGCAGTATTATATTGTGTGTTATTCATATGCTTCTTAGACAAATATGTGTTGCATCATATGGACTAGTGCTTCCGCTGTTATAAATTAATTGGCATCTATCGTGTTCATTCTGAAATAGATAGTCATGTGGATAATGGTGCATGTGGTTAATGGTGCTTTAAGATTGTTTTTAAATTAGTATCTTAGTTTAAATTGGTATCTTAATGGTGAATAGTGGTAGGTTGATATTCCTGTGATATATCCACTAAATTGAATGGTGTTTAACTCTGATTTTGTGCATTTGTGTGTTATAGCATCATGGTTTGATTCTTGACACAATGCATCCCAAAAAGTGCTAAGGTGTAGAAATGTTTCGAATTGCCTAAGTATGTGCAAATTGGCGTCTAAGGCCAAAATTATGTTTTTGAAGTAAGCACATATTTAGGGGGAGCATTCTATAAACTTAGAATTCAAAATTTGTGCTTCAAATCTTATTCTTATGTAAGCTTTAATTGTGTTGCCATCAATCACCAAAAAGGAGGAGATTGAAAGCTCTCGTGTGAGTTTTGGTGTTTGGATGACAACTCAATTAAAGGACTAACAAGTGTACTAAGTGTTGAACAGGTGCTTAAGGTAAAGCTAACAGGGTTCAACACAAGTGAACAAGTGTGATGGTCCAAGGACTAAATGATGAATAGATAATGGGCATCACAAGTAAGATGGTCATTGCATAAAGTGAGACTCGGGTGCGTAGCTCGGAGACAACTGATCAAGCCAAGGACGGAGGCAAGAAAAGCTTCGAGGTACCAAGTGCACGGGAGAAGGTCAAGGAGGCTGAGGAACCCAAAGCCAAGGGTGAAGAAGAAGGCTTGCAAAGTCAAGGGTGATCGAGTTGAGAACAGCTACGACACATCAAGGATCACTACATAAGGACGTGACTTACAACCAATGAGAAAACATCTCTAGTTATGTGGTGTAAGTCATAAGGCTCAAGATCAAACTCTAAGAAGATGTGCACAAGGTCACTAGAAGAAGAAGCAGTGTCAAAACCAGAACTGGAGGCAGCCCAAAAGAGCTAAGTTCACCTTGATCTTTAGTTTGGGTTGTTCCTATGTTTGGAGATGTTCTATGTGACCTTTGCAGGATGTTGGAGCTAAGTAATGTCAATCTAGATCAGGTCAAGTTGACTTGATGATTTATGAGTCCAACATCAAAGCTAAAGCATGTCAAATGCTATAGATATAATAATTAAGAAAAGGTATGTTTCTAGACTTAGTACATTGGTTTTGTGTACTAATATACTTGTCTAAGTGTTAGAAACAGAAGGAAGAAGAAAAGGAATAAGGTGCAAAAGGCTTGGCTGCGTACAGCCAAGACTCAGCTCAGTCTGGCACACCGGACTGTCCGGTGGTGCACCAGACAGTGTCTGGTGCGACAGGCTGAACTCTGGTGAATAGGCCGCTCTCGAGAGAATTCGGCGGCGTATGGCTATAATTCACCGGACTGTCCGGTGGTGCACCGGACTGTCCGGTGAGCCAACGGTCGGCTGGGCCAACGGTCGGCCGAGGATTCCGCGCGTGACGCGTGGCCGAGCCAACGGTCACTTTGGGGCACCGGACTGTCCGGTGCGCCAACGGCTCCAGGACTGCAACGGTCGACTGCTCCATTTCTGGAAGGAAATCGGGCACCGGACAGTGTCCGGTGGTGCACCGAACTGTCCGGTGCGCCACCCGACAGAAGGCAAGATTTGCCTTCCTGGATTGCTTCCAACGGCTCCTAGGCTCCTTGTGCCTATAAAAGAGACCCCTAGGCGCCTCAAGCAATGAACAAGCGCAGCCAACAAGTGTAGACATCACTCTGGTCAATTCTCACTCTCCCTCTTGTGTGTATCTATCTAGTTTGTGTAGAAGGCAAAAGATATAAGCCTTTAGAGAGTGGAGAAGAGCTGCTAAGAGCAAGAGCAAGGTCTTGAGCGTATCGTTACTCTACCGGGGTGCTGCCAAGAAGTTTGTAAGCAGCCGCGGTTTTGTTGTAACTCAACTCAACATAGTGAAAGGCTCTATCTGTCATACTGACAGATCTGAGCAAATGGAGGAAGGAGTTGAAACAGACTCCAAGCCCAGGTGTGGCTAACTCTAACGAGGACTAGGCAAGCATTTCAGGCTTGGCCGAACCTCGGGATAAATCCTTGCGTTTGTGTGCTCTGTTCCATATTGTATTCTGACTCTCTGTCTTATTCGCTTTTATATCTGCACTTCAACACTTATCTGTGGTATAAGCTTTACGT
Source organism: Zea mays (assembly GCF_902167145.1). Lineage (NCBI taxonomy): Eukaryota > Viridiplantae > Streptophyta > Magnoliopsida > Poales > Poaceae > Zea > Zea mays. The sequence goes on along the minus strand of NC_050105.1, from coordinate 132,849,422 downwards.
GAAGTGCAGGACATTTTGAGACAGGATCTTCTATTCCGCTGCAACCTACTCGAAGGGTCTTCACTCCACTGCGTTCTAGTCTTCGAGTAGAGTAAGAATTTAAGTTTTAAAGTGATAAGTTTTATTCGCCTATTCACCCCCCCTCTAGGCGACATTCAGATCCTGTTCTCGGGCCAAAGGGAACTTTCAGCAAGGCCCTTAGAGACTGCCGAGGTGAATGGCTAGGGATCCACTACGAGGCCTTTACAAAGTTCCACTAGCTTCAGAAAACCCGCTACAGTTCTAGGAAGAGCAATGCAGGAATCCCCCGTCTAACCACCATCGGAGCAAACTCAACTCGAGAACCTCCCTACACGCCTACTCCCCTACTGCCCTTGCCCCTTTCGGGTAAGGTAGTCCTCCACTAACTTTCCTAGTTAGTCAGCCAAGGGCGCCCCATCCACCCTGTTGTGGCACGTATTTCTCAAGTTAAGCTCGATGTTCCAATTAACATAGTTGTCTTATCATGAACAAAAATAGAGCAGTAATAAAGAATAATCATGTGTAATAGTTATCTCAACACCCAAAACCATATATAGCAATAGCAAAGACTACCCAAAAATTCAGGGGTAAACAAGGTATAAAGATACCCAGACTAGGATGACCTACTGGGTCCCATCAAAATTAAGTTTATACATGATAAAATGATTATAGAGAACATTATTGGGTAAATAAAAGTGGTCACGGGCACAACTTGCCTTTATGAGCTCCTGCTCAGCAACTTCTACCTGTTGAACACCGGAATCCTTGGCCACTGGCTCTTCTACCACCACAATACAAACAAACATGGTACAACGGAGAAATTAACATCACACCAAACATGTATACAAAATACATAATAATAATCTATGCATCGTAACGAGATCATAGGAAAAAGAATCACTAAATTCGGAGTTACGGATTTTAAGTTATGATTTTCTGAAGTTCGTAAGTGTTTGGTACAAAATTAATTGTGTGATCAATTCTAATATAGCTTTCATGTTAAAACAGTGGCACTAAGTGATAAACAATATTATTACAAAATTATAGAAAATGGAATGAAATTAAAAGGAATTAAAATGAATTTTATATAAATTAATAAAGATTTGGGAATTGCTTTTAATCAACAAATCATTTTCTCCATTAATTATTCTGATTTTCTAACTCTGTGGACTACGCTTGCAATACAGAGAAGCTCGGGGTCTCTGCGCAAAACATCCTAACACCCAGAATCCTATGTCGTGGACTACGAGTTGATTATGTGAAAAGTCAGGGTCTTTTTTTGCAAATGTGAACAACCAAAGGGGTACAGGGCGATATCGGCCGTTCGATCCACATCGAACGCGTTAGATTAGATTATTCCTTCTCGCAAACTAGTATGCGCCAGCCGCCCTCGGATCGGGGATTAACGACCACGATCTAAAATCCCGCCGATCCCCCCCCCTACACCGACCAATTTTACATCAACGGTCAGGATCCTACGACTGAAGCGGTACACTGAGATCCTAATCACAACCGCTCGTGCCCCGATCAACGGCTATCGCAGCCCCTTCCCCAACCCCGGTACAGATTCACGGTGGCGCAGCCATCGCCGCCTCGGATTCTCCGCACCACGGTGACACAAACTCTAATTCGCTATAGTCATACCTATTGAATGGAAACGCGAACACGTGAACGCGTTCGTACCTTGATTAACAAGTGGAATACCCCTGCCTGCGGCGCGCGGCGGAACCCGAAGTACGGTGAGCAATTCTGGCGGTTCTGGCGACGGATTCCAAGTGGCCCGGCCTCGACCACTTTCCTCCAAGCCAGAGGAATCCCGAGGACACCACACTTTACACCACACTGAGGACAAGTGATTATAGTTCATAGATACACTAGTGGGAGCAACATGAGTCATGGTGATAGAGTGACTTAAATTTGTTGCTATGTGCAAATAGTGTAATGAAGAAGTTTAATTATAGCATATGAGACATGACATGGTGTCATATAGCTAGATGAAGATCAAGAAAAATAGCTTGGCTATGAAGGGCCAAATTGCTAGTGTGAAGAGCAAGTCAAGAGGTTTTAGAGCGATTGACCATATCACGATGAAGTTTTAATAAGAACTTGGCGCAGCGGTTGGAACAAGTGCAATGATGAAAACGAAATTATAATCAATTAACCAATAATACATATAGTCACATAAGTTGTATCATAACTCCCTCCATCCACTACAGCATGAAAGTCATTTTCGGCGACTAGAAACCGTCAAAAATAAGCCTTATGACATAGAAAATAAGCTATTTTCGGTGACATAAGTGTTATTTTCAGCAGTTACTGGCTGCCAAAAAACTCGAAAATGAGTAATTATTTTCGGCTGCGAGTCCCAGACCGCCGAAAATAAGGGTCGCCGAAAGCCTAGCGCAGCTATTTTCGGCGGCCTCGATATGACCGCCGAAAATAGATATTTTCAAAGGAAAAAATAGAAAAAAAAAATTAACAGAATTTTCTACAACACAGGATATAATAATTCATCCACACAGATTTCATCACAGATATAATAATTCATCCATAAAACCATCACAAATATTACAATTTCATTCACAGAAGCATCAACGGCAGGAGTATCTTATTGTCACTTATCGAATACATTAATTATTGTGTGAATCAACTAAAAAAGTAAAATGGATTTTATTTTGGGACGAAGGGAGTATCTTATTGTCACTTATCGAGAATGACGGAGAAACTTGGTGTCATGAACAATAATCAGAAATATAGTGTGGTTGGCTAACTATAGGTTATCATTGTTTATTATTTATTATTTAATGAAAACGAAGGGTAGATGCTCGTGTAGCACGCGCGCTGCCCATCCTGTCCGAGGACGTGGCGAGCGGCTTAAGTACGCAACAGCAACAGAAGGAGGCGTTCAGAGTCACGTCGGGAGCGGTGACATAGGTTGGGTGACTGGCTGACTGCCGCGCGAAAAGAGAGGGAGAGAGAGCTAGCGTGGACTGAACGGAGGGCGCAGCAAGGACGAGCCCCGCTCGCGCGGGGATGGCCACAGCGAGAGCCGTTGCCGCAGCGGCGGCGGCGCTGGCGGCCGTGGTGCTGGTGGCGCTCCTGGCGCCGGCCGTGCGTGGGGTCGACCGCAGCGAGTTCCCGCCAGGGTTCCTCTTCGGCGCCGCGACGTCGGCGTACCAGGTGAGTCCTGAGCGCCCGGCCGGGCCGGCATCTCTTCCGGTCCTGCACACCGCCGTCGCCGCCGTCCCTTGAACCGACGAGGGCGAACATGTACAAGCGGTGCTGCCTGTCTGTCTGACAATTGTATGCGCATGGCTTCTTCTCTACGTCGCCTCTGGCACTGACAGATTGAAGGCGCGTACCTGGAGGACGGCAAGGGTCTCTGCAACTGGGATGTGTTCACCCACACACACAGTGAGTCGTTTCTTTCGTACATACACACACACACACACTCGATTGGTCTCTTTCCCCTTCGCGTGGCCGGGCATTAACACACTTGGAGAAGAACTGGAAACTAGTGAGAGTTTTCGAACGCTTGCTAGGTTGGGACTGGGAAACGCCTATAACATCGGTCCATTACTCTGTTTTTCGTCACAGCTTCGAAATCTTCATTCACAAGATCCCTCCTCGTCCTCCTATTATTAAAAAAACAAAGAGAAGAATAAACCTTCAACCTTCACCCGCGCCCACGAAACAGATTCGAGTGGTAAGCAAGTTTCGGCTAATCATCTGAATGATCTAGCTCGATCCACGCTACTTGCTGAATGAAATGATAAGTAAATTATGTATTGTACATGACAGCGACGTACGCGCATAAATACTGATCTTATCATTTCATTGTCACGCCACGCCACGCAACTGCTCTTATCCTTAATTATCCGTACGGACTCTTGCTTGTAGAGGGAGCACTAGATTTTACACTATAAAACTTACAGGATTTTAAGGTTTAGGGTCTATTGCTTTTCATTTTTAACTAAAATTTATTTTGAGTGCCCTAATTTATTGTGAAAACTATTTGGATCGCGATCCATTACCGCATTGTCGAACTCGCTCACTCACGAGCTGCATGACAAACATCACAATTAATTCATGGTCCTGCACTCCTGCCTTTGCTCTTCTGCAGGTGGAGGGGTGATGGACGGACGCACGGGAGACGTAGCCGACGACCACTACCATCGCTACGTGGTAATAAAGACCACAAGAACAAACAGTCTATCTATCTATCTATCTATCTATCTATCGCTGGTGACGCCGCCTTGACCATGTTTTGCATCCGATCTGGCTGTGAGCAGGGAGATCTGGAGATCCTGCAGTCGCTGGGAGTCAACGCCTACAGATTCTCCATCTCATGGGCGAGGGTTCTACCAAGTACGCCGATAAGATCGGATTGCTCAGCAGGGTTTAATTTGCCTGCTCGCCGACCGGTTCCTTGGGTGCTTTGACGTGGACAACGCGCGTGTGTTTGTTGCAGGAGGCCGGGTTGGTGGCGTCAATGCAGGCGGGGTAGCTTTCTACAACCGCCTGATCGATGCGCTCCTGCAGAAAGGTACGGCAGGCAGTCCTTGTCCACATCTCTCATGCGCTAGGGTAGTTGACGGGCCTTAATCTCTCTCTCTCCCTCTCTCTCTTCTTGCTCCGAGTGACCGAGTCCGACCAAAGCAAGCTCACCAGTGAGACAGTACGTGACCACAACACACGTCTGGTTTCTCTCTTTCTTTCTGCTGATGGTCAGGAATACAGCCATTCGTCACTCTGAACCATTTCGACATGCCGCGCGAGCTGGAGGTCCGGTACGGTGGCTGGCTGGACGCTGGGATCCGGTACGATTCCCAAGCATCCCCTGCTCCGGCTGTCGTTCTTGCCATTTTCGTCCGTCCGGGACGACCTGGCAGCAAGCAGCAGCAACAACAATCAACATCAAACGGATACTTGTGTTGTTACGCAACGCAGGGAGGAGTACGAGCACTACGCGGACGTCTGCTTCGGGGCGTTCGGCGACCGGGTGCGGCTCTGGACGACCTTCAACGAGCCCAACCTGCTGGTCAAGTTCCAGTACATGCTGGGCGCGTACCCGCCCAGCCGCTGCTCCCCGCCGTTCGGCAGCTGCGGGAGCGGCGACTCGCGCCGGGAGCCGTACGCCGCGGCGCACAACATCATCATGTCCCACGCCGCCGCCGTCCGCGCCTACAGGGAGAAGTACCAGGTCGGGTCCCGCCCGCTCGTCTCTCTCTGATCGATCCTGCGCACGCAGCGAGTGAGTGACCATCGTCTCCGCATCTCATCGGCAATGCTGACCCGTGCGTGCATGCATGCGCGCGTGCTCTGCCTCGATCTGTGCTCTCGACCAGGCGACGCAGGGCGGCTCCGTCGGGATCGTGGCCGCCATGAAATGGTACGAGCCGCTGACGAACTCCACGGACGACATCCTGGCCGCGCGGCGCGCGCAGGCTTTCGAGACGGACTGGTACGTATATATGTCGCCAGTCAGCTCAGCTCCCCACCACAAGAAATGCGCGCAACTACGTCGTACGCCACTATATATGTTGTCAGGCTTCACGACCACTATATATATATGACAGGTTTCTGGAGCCGATATTCTTGGGCGATTACCCCGGAGCGATGCGGGAGATCCTGGGATCGGACCTGCCGACCTTCACCGCGGAGGAGAAGGCGCTGCTGCTGCGGTACAAGGCGGACTTCATCGGGCTGAACCACTACACGGCGATCTACGCCAGGGACTGCCTGCGCTCCCCGTGCAACCTCGGGTCGTACGAAGGGAACGCCTTCGTCTCGGCGACCGGGGAAAGGGACGACGGGGTCAAGATCGGGGGAGATGTACGTACATACGTAATAAGAGCTAGAAGATTTGTGGCGCGTGCGTCTCTGATCGATCGATCTGATGTGGACCTCGCAGACTGCGCTGGCAGGTTTCTTCGACGTCCCAGAGGCCATAGAGCTGGCTATCCAGTACGTGAACGGGAGGTACAAGGGCACGCCTGTGTATATTACTGAGAACGGTGAGCTACATACAGCTTTTGGGCGGCTTTGCCATAGGACGACGGACCTATCTATAGGGGTTTCTTGGTCCACCGTACCGGAGTCGCGTATATATACATGTTCTGAGACACGTATTCGCTGCTTAATTTCAGGTTACTCGCAGTGGAGTGATGCCAGCAGGGAGGAGCTGATCGACGATGTGAGGAGGAAGAACTACCTGCAGGGCTACATCACGTATCTATCCAAAGCAGTCAGGTGACAAACATGAAGCTTTCCAACAATCTAGAAGAACTTATTAGTTCGTGATAAGCTTATTAGCTACATCAACCAGAAGCGGAGAATAATAATAATGTGCAGGCAATTTTATATGTGCGTGCAGGAACGGAGCAAACGTGCGGGGCTACTTCGTGTGGACGCTGCTGGACAACTTCGAGTGGGCGTTCGGTTACAGGTTGAAGTACGGGCTGTACCACGTCGACTTCGACACCCAGGAGAGGACGCCCCGGATGTCTGCGAGGTGGTACCAGGGCTTCCTCACGGCCCGCACCAGCCAGCGCGACGAAGCAGCGCAGGCACGGAGAGCAGACTCGTGATGAACCACTCCCATTTCCACCGATATATATCATCGAACGCATTGCTAGACAGCCGAGGGTCTCATAACTCGTGCTCATTTCCGTCCTCGCCATATATTGGAATAACTGTGGCTGTGGTGTCCTAATGTCTGTATATGCATATATATCATATATGTTGACCTCAAAAGAGGTTTAGATCACACACTATAGCACACCTGAGGTCGATACATAGTATTGAACACAGCGAGAAATCTAGAGACCTGTGATAGAATAGTTTAAATTGCATGCAACAACCAGTTCAATTCAAAAGTTTAAGCTCATAGAAAGATATGGACAATTTACCTATATTATATTCCAACACTACTCCTCACGTCGAGCCTCTTTTGAGTCTCAGACGTGGAATAAAAACGAACAACAATATTATATTCCAACACTCCCATGGCTGATCAATTGAATGTTGGGTACTTTAATCTGTCTTGATCTTTCATTATTGTGTTGACCAAATCACTCTTTCACAAATCTCCACTGAAGCTTTGCAACAAAATCCTCATTCAAAGTTATAAATTATAGACAATAGCATAAATCAAAGTTATAAATTACAGCCAATAGCATAAATCGAGACAGTAATTCTATATTCTTACCCAAGGTTTTTGAAGCTGCATTTCTTAAGAATGGCATATAACATATATTACACATATACCAGAACGCACTAGATGCAAAAAGTACTTCCATTCATATGAAAAAAATGTAAATTAGTTTTTTTTTATAATTGAGATGCTGGGTTTGTCACTAGAAATGCTGGATGTTTCACTAGCAGATATACTATCCATCGACATATATCATGTGAAAGCCAACTACAGACTTTTTGGCTGCACAAAGAACTGCATCAACTTGCAGCAACAACTCTTCACTGCCACCAAGAAGTCTACAACTATTCTGTCTGTGTGGGAGTAGCTGGGGGAGATGACGTAGTTGTAGTCGCCACAATTGTTGCTGAAGGTTCCCTTAGAGACTTCGCCCCCTTATCATCACTGACTTCAGTTGCAGCTTTCTCCTTAGCCTTTTGGGCTCTTTGAACTACTTCCTCCTATATGCATCATATACATGACATATTTCAGTAACACATATGGCGTACAGCCAGGGTTACAGAGAAGAGGGGGAAAAATGAAGAAATCAGAAATGGCAATCACTGTATGTAATGCAGTTATCAATAATGACACAAAACAGTTGATTCGTGCGATATCCCCAAACAAACCATGTCACTCCACCTTGGTGCATCTAGACTCTATACCATATAGTTCCCCAAAATGAAGGCAGAAACGTTTCCCTTCTGCCAATTTTCAGCACATTTTTAACTGCACCAAACCAGGCAACATATCTACTTTTACAATTGGTACGTTAGTTGCAGTTTAATACTCATTAATCTTTTGTTGCACATTTTTTTATATTTTATAAATTTTGGTATTCCAAAACTGAAAAAACTTGTAAGTTATTATTACACACAGATGACAACGCATAATCTGGAGCGAGGATTGTATCGTGCAGTACCTGGAAATCCTGCACTTGCTTCTGCTGCTCGGCCTGCCACTGCCCGACGACGCTGAACACCTCGCCCACCACCGACTCGACCCGCTCCGTGAGCGCCTCTGCGAAGGCCTTCCCGAGGAAGAAGGCGTCGAGGACGGCTTTGCTCTCGTTGTCATCTGCGCGACGACACCAGCAAGAGCACAGAGTAAAGCCCAAGCCCGAACCGGACTGCCCTTCTGCTCCCCGCCCCACCACGTCAGAGAGAGAGAGGTTACCTGGTTTGGGCTCCGGGCGCGTGCCCCCGCCGCCCCCGCTACTCCTCCGGGCTGCGAATCTGGGGAACCTTCTGAGGGAGGAGGGGGGCGTGCGAGCGCGACGGGGGCCGGAGGCGGGGTATGGGACGCAGCAGATGGGCGAGATGGACACGGCAGGTGGCGCCATGGTTCTCGCCTTCTCTTCTTCTTCGGGTGTGTGCTTCCGTGGAGGTGAGTGGGGGTCTCACAGCAGGTGAAAAGTTGGTGCTCCACGCCCCCGGCGGCCACCGGCGGATGCGAGGCCGAGGATTCGCGGCGGTTCACCGGTTGTGGATCTCTGGCTGAGAGTGAGGTCACGCACACGTCATGGGGGAGCTGAACGGTTTGGTTGGTCACGAGTCACACGACTCACGGCCACCGCGCAACGATCAACGGCTGAGCCCGGCCGCATCCACGCTTCCAACAGCACAGGCTGGCCCTCGATGGCTCGAGCGATTATCTACTTGTCTGTGCGACTGCGAGTATGACACCCTTGCATTTTAAAAGATTCTATACTTCACGGAAATATAGTGGTTGAGTACGCTGATATGATTTCCTCGTCAAAACTTTTATCTTCGATACAATGGTAGTTACAAAGAGAAAATGAAGCTTGAGAAAAACAAAATGCTTTGATGTGCAGTGGAACCTCTCAAAATTAAAGGATTGGATTTTTTTCTTTAGATTATTTTACCGCTTTAGGCATCTGACAATTTTCAACTTTTCAAGAGATAACAGATCTGATAAACCAACCACAGATATAAAGGTTGTTGTAATTGTTGGGTGTGTCCTCTACAGCTGGTCATCAGAGACCGGACTGAACTTAACCTAGTTAACCATCTTTTTAATCGGACCTTTGATTGGAAGGGTCCACGCTAACTTCGGTTGGAGCCCCCATCATATGACGCTATATAAAGGATTAAAGGGTCACAGGAAAAGCTAACATAAGTATCTCACTCTAAACTAATCCACACAGAGACCACATCGTCTAGGCGTGGAAGTGACTGAAAGAGCGACAATCAACGATGGCTCGGATCTCGGTGCATGTTGTTCCTTTACGGGGACAATGGAGGTGACGTCGGCGACATGACAACTCTCTCCCACCACCTCATCGGACGCGTCAACACAACAACAACAACGAATGTATGTTTCTCTATTTCTCTCGGTAGAACAGATCTACTCGTTATCAAAGATTTCTTAGTTACGAATTGATATTCTAGCGTCTTAGGAATGGATCATAGACACCAAGAATCTAACTGCAACAATTTATCTTTAGATTCTCTAGCGCAGGCAATCCTAATGCAACCGCTTCGAATACTTTCTCATATTGAGACACTAGAACTCCACTGTTACAAGAAACTTTATCGGTGAAAAAGATCTTGGATCCAATCCTTTGCAGTTTTAGATCGAAGCAGGAAGGGCACCTACATAAGTTTTCAGGATGTCAAAGTATTGCCTTTTTCAGAATTTGTCTGTTCTAAGATATTCAGGTACAGGCCCGTGCCAGAGGGAGTGTCAGCGGTACGGTGGAACAGGGCCCCTCAATCCGAAGGGCCCCCAATTAAGCTACATCCATATAATTTGTACGTGAGTTTTACTCACAACATTAGCCCCGCCACTAATTCCTACTTGTTGGCTGACTACCGCAAGCTGTTGGTGAGTGGACAATGGTGATCACGTGTTGCGTGTTTGGTCACTGCGTCTACGTGCATGAGATGAGCCATCATGCAACCACTTGACTCAAGAAAGAAGGGTAATTTTTAAATCCTTTTCCAACTTGGTTCATTATTATGTTTTATTTATATAATAAAATATAAATCAATTAGAATTCTCTAATAATTATTTGGCAACCTTATAAATTAAATGATTTTATTCTATTTATTTATTATGCATGCACACCATTTAGTTTAGTATTCTAATATCCAACTATCGACCATGTCTTTTACGAATCAATTTAGAAAATATGATTTCGGTTCCAAAAAGCATAAGATGTTGAGTTGAAGCTTCTTCAAAACTCCATTCCAAACTAAAAGATGGGGCATGTGGAAATATTTAAGTTTCTAAAGTGGCATGATTCCAGGGGCGGGTCTAGTTGGGATCGTGGGTATACATTTGAATATCCATGATTTTGCAAATCCATATTATTTCATCAATAATGCATGGCACAAAAAAGCGTTGGAGCCCTAATTCTTTTAATATTTTGAATTTCTGAATATCCAATCTCAAATTTCTATACCCATCATTATTCTTTTTTTAATCTAAGTATAGGGCCCCCAATTTTCTCGGCACGGCCCTGTTCAGGTATATGTAGGGGTGGTAATAGATCGTGATCTAAATGGTTCTTTACAAAAACGTAAAAGTCTTAAATAAATTATAGTTTAAAAATAAATAGAAGTAGAACCGGATCCTAACCCGATTTGATCCTTAAATTTTATAGTGTAAAATTTATGACCCATTATCAGCCCTACGTACATGTGACCACTGAATTAATTACATATACCAAATACAATTCCCATTTGACGTAACGGATTCTGAAACGTCCATGCTCGCTATATATTTCAGACAGCCTGGACGCATTTTTAAGGTGTGTGGGACGAATACACGAATGCAATTGCAACTTTGTTGCGTGTTTATGGGTCTTACTTCTGGACAAACCAATGTACACCATTCTGAAGGTAGCTCCGATCCATGCACACGTACTTGTTCCTTTGTCGGCTCCTTTTCATTTTCGGCACGCATATGCATTCACGTCATCGAATTTGGCCTATTCTTTAACACGAAGAACATATTTGGCACCTGATAATGTTTGTTTATGCCAACTCAAGACTTTTAACATAGATTGATTTCATTTATGTTTATTAATTTCAGCTGAGGCCAGTAAAGATGTATCACTCCATGCTGGACAACCTAAACACGTTGAGCTTTTTTTTATCCTGTAAACCAGTTTGGGTTCAAATGGATCAGCCAGAAGAGATTGAACTTATTTGCATAGACTGGTAATGAAATCGGCGTGATGGACAAACAAAGATCCTCAGGCGGTGAACTGGTGAGGTCCGGATAATGCAGCTCAGACCAGTAACCATCGCTTAAGTTTTTCAGGGTTGCTCCGTGGTACTCCACTGCTGTATGTAAAAACTAAAAAAGAAATCTTTGGATCTGACTGAGATAGTTCTCGGCCATCATTGCACCAAGCCTGCCTTAACAGTATATACACTCTGATATTTTGACGATACACATACATTGCATGGTATCGTTCCTGTTATCATGTGCATTTTGATATTCAGCTTACAAAAATGTATCTTGTGATGAAGAGAATTTTACATCCAAACAATTTAACAATCTGTACTCAAAATTGCGCACAAAAGACTTCCACTAGTGTCGCTTATTGCTTCCACTAGTATCTTCCTAAATCCAGAACACGCAGAAGAGACTTCACATCACCCAGTCTTTTTTCGCGTTTAGTCACTAGCGTCGCTTATTGCTTCCACTGCCAACCACCGCGCCGATAAATTTGCAGCCCCTGCGCCGCACGGCTGATCTTCTGGAGACCGGCCTCGATAGGCACCATGACACGCTCCTCGGCGAGCAGCTCCGGCGTCAAGAGCCGTTTCCACCCTTCGTGCCACGCGACGGCCTCCCCCGCCGTGGGTTTCGCAGCCCACAGCCACCGGCACAGCGCGTCCTGCCACTTGCCGAAGAACTCCTCCTCCAGGAGCTGCGCCATGTCTTGCGCCGGCACCACGGAGGCCCACCTCATCACCCCGGCGAACCCGCCGTCGTCCTGCTTCGGCGGTGTGACGTGCAGTGCCCGCAGGCCCTGCCTCAGGTAAGGCACAACGTGCCGGCCGACGAACTCCTCCCAGGCCTCCGCCCTGAACGCTTCCTTCCACGGCAATACCATGCCGTAGTCAGCGCAGGCGCGCGCCGCGTGCCATCCCACCAGCGCCTTCCCGAGCTTGCGCTGCACTGTCACGTACAGCGGCTCAAGCCGTCGTCGCCCGAGGAGCGGGATCCACCGCTGCACCCAGACGTGGCACGGCACAGGCTCCCAACGCGGCTCCCACGACTCCACGGCGGCCGACAGCTTCGGCACGACCACCTGCTCCAGGAGGCGCTGGACGGCGGAGAGCGGCAACGCGTCGCCCCACGTCTCCAAGAACCGGGCCATCGGCTCCGGGTTCCTGGCCTCCCACGTCTCGGCCGCCGATGCCAGCGCGGGTCCCACCACCACGTCGTCGACCAGCGCTCCGTACGGCGAGGCGGCCGAGCCGTCGTCCGAGAGTATGTCTCTGAGAGTGGTCACCGTCTCCAGCCCGCGCGACGGGTCCTCCAGCGGTTCCCACCGCTGGAACGCCGCGCGCAGCAGCGGCGCTGCGATTGCGCGCGCCGCGTGCCCGAGGCGGTACGCCGTGTACTCCCGGGGGCACCTCTCCTTCAAGGCCGCGAACTCGCGGACCAGCTCTCCCGTCGTGAGCGTCCCCGACGCGCTCTGCATCTGCACCCGCTTCATGGCCCTGGTGATCGCGGCCTATACCTCATCCCGGGGTCCCAGGTCTCCTAGGCCACTCGACGTCGATGGCCACCGGGCCGCCCGCGCGAGTGACTCCTTCACACGCACGACAGCCTCGGCGGCGCTCTCCTCCAGACGTCCGGCTAGGATCTTGTCGTCGTCGAGTTCCCGATCGCGCTTCCGTTTCCTCGCTCCTCCAGCTTCGTCCCACGTGGGCCAGTTTTCGTCGCTGGGTGGCGGCGGCTGGTCCGCTCCACGGATGGATCTCTCGACGGTGCCGAGGCCGGCGTTCTTGGGACGGACGGCCACCTCGATGGGAGCGATGATCCCCTGTCCGTGCCTCCCGAGGCCGGCGCCTTCCTTGTAATTCATCCGCTTCATCATCTGCGCCACCACCGCGTTGGACGCCAGGCTCCCCGGCTCCGGCGGCGTGGCCTGCCGAGGCGGATCCTCAGACGAGGATTCGAGATCACGAGAACCCCCATGCTCATCGGGCGACGAGACGGCCGCTGAGACAAAATGTACAGGCTTGGGGAGATCACCTGCTCTGTGCCGGCGTCTCTTCGGCGGACGCGAGCCGGAGGGACGAAGACTATCATCGCCACGGTGGGCAGACGCGGAGTTCGGGCCCGATGGCCACTGTGGCCAAGCCCTGCGGTTATCGCCGGTATAGCCGCGCTCGTCATCCTCCAGGCGGTTGATCGCGTAGCACCACTCGTCGTCGGCCATGACGCACACACCGTAGCCTTCGGGGATATATATCTGAGATCTGACGCGAGATGTGGAGCGGGTTCTGGGTAGCCCGGCCGGCGGTGGTGGCAGCGGCGGCGGCGGTGGCGGCGGCGGCGCGCGGAGGCTACTCGTGGCACATTTTTTCCCCGGCACCGAACGTCGTCGCCGGTGCCTGCGGCCCTAAATATTGTGTCTCGTGGGCGTGGAACGCGTGCCCGGGTCCGAGTAGGAGGAACTAGGGATGATGAGTATGGAAACATACCCTTCCCGAGAAACCCGCTCTTAAGCGATCAGCCGGTGAATAGTAAACTCGATCGTACTAGCCTACTAGGAGAGATTTGCCCCACTCGATCGGTGTCACACCCGGGTTTTAGGGGTCCAAAGCCCGGGCGCGAACATAAACACCAGGTGTGCTGGGACCAAGTCTCACACATATGATGCATAGTGGCACAGGATCGAATGTCACATCTTTACTATATAACACGAGTTCTATACAAAATAATTAAATAATTACATCATATGAGGAAACGATCCAGCAACCCAAAGCTGACTGGGAGACGACGACCTAGACCACTCACGAACAGCATCCTCCATGCGCCTCATCCTGCGGTACCTGTTCTTGACCTGTGGGGGGTGTGAGACAGCAAGAGTGAGCTCACATACGTTCATCGCTCAGCAAGTTGTGAGGAATAATGTGCATGAACTCGCCAAAGGTGGGAGCTCACGTGAAGTGTAAGGCTTACCAAAGAGAATGGTTAGAGCTGAGCATTGCTTTTAAAGTTGGTCAAAATTTTATTAGCAATTACTAAGTATAAGTAAATACCAACCCAATTAAGTAGTAGAACAAAAGTAACAACCTCACCTGCGATGCAATGCATATGACAAATTGAGTTTAAGTTCCATAATTTAATCATGTGAGTGTCCGAGCCGCTCTTGACCGTGAGCACGGCTAGTATACCAGTTTTACACTCTGCAGAGGTTGCGCATCTTTACCCACAAGTCATGTTACCCATCTGCCAAGGGATCGCGACTTCTCATACACCTCTACCGAGGAGGCGAGGCAGGGTAACACTACGAGGCCTTTACAAAGTTCCACTAGCTTCAGAAAACCCGCTACAGTTTATAGGAAGCTCCAATGCAGGAATCCCTTGCAGGACCGCCATCGCAGCAAAATCCTCCCGAGGGCCTCCCTACACTGACCACTCCCCTACTGCCCTTGCCCCTTTCGGGTAAGGTAGTCCTCCACTAGCTTTCCTAATTAGTCAGCCAAGGGCGTCCATAAACCCTTGTGGTAGCACTGTTTTCCCGGGTGGTTCTCCATGTTCCAATTAACATAATGATCTTATCATGAACAGTAAATAATAACTGATAATAAAAGATAATCATGAATAAAATGTATCTCTATACCCAAAACCACATAAAGCAATAGCAGGTACTACCCGAAAATCCAGTGGTGAACAAGGTATAAAGATAGTCAAACTAGGGTAACTTATTGGGTCCCATCAAAATTAACCTATGCAGATCATTATGATTAATCAGAACATGAGTAGGTAAAAAGAAGTGATCAAGGGCACAACTTGCCTGGGACTTGAGATTCCAGGTACCAGGATGATCTTCAGGTGACTCGTGACCTCACTGCTAAACGTAGCAATACATACAAACATGTATAGGCAAAATTAACATCACACCATACATAAGAATATATTGTATAACAATGATCTACGTGTTGCTACGAGACTAACGCAACTTGAATGGATCAAATCGGAGTGAAAACGGAGGAGATACGAATTTCCTAAGGTTTTATGTATTTGATAAGAGGTTAACTAAGAAATAAATTTTAATACCATTTTCATGTTAAAACAGAGACACGGGGTGATAAATAACATTATTACAAAATTATAGAAACTGAAATGGATTAATTTGGACTGCATATGAATTTTCTATGAATTAAACCAATTCTAGCATTTATTTCTACATAAAAAATCCCATTCTATATTTGTTTTCTGATTTTTCTGACTCTCAGGACTGGGCACACTAATACAGAGAAGTTTAGGGGTCCTGGTGCAATAAATCCCCAGACTCAGGAAACACCCCGAGGGGATGGCGGGTTATTTTCCATAATACGCAGGGGCTCTTTTGTAAAACGTACGAGGCCGAAAGGTTACAGTTAACTCTCATCCACTTGATCTGCTACGGACGGCCCAGATTAGATTGGATCTCATCTGAACCGGTATCAGATACGGACCGTCAGATCACCATCCAAGGGTCGGGATCTATCGACACTAGCGCTCACGCTCACCCACACATCCGCAGATCTACGGCTCTGATTTGTTTACCCCAAAGCGGTAAGCTACAATTGATCTGGGCCGCTCATCAAAACATATACGGTTCTTATTCACCTACCCCCAGATCTAATCGTCCACGTCCATCGCAGATCGGATGGATGGCGTCTTTCTCCCTCCATCTCTAATCCTGGCCGTACATCAGCCTCTCTACGGCACCAATTCTCCTCCCTTCCCACTCGTCTTCCTCGGCCGGCAGAGCGGCGACTGGGCAGTACCCGGCGGCGCGCCCATGGCCGGCAACCCCGCGTTAGCACCGCAAACATTAATCCGACGAGCGCTACACTTAGCAGGGGCCAAGGCGAGCATGATAGGACTAGCTTACCGACTATTTGGACCATGGGGAGCTCCGACCACGGCACGGCGCGGTTCCACGGCCGGGTGATACTCCGGTGAAGAATTCCCGGCTACCTGCCAATCCATCCGCCCTCTCTATCGGTGACATATGTTCCTATGGGTGTAACGGAAAGACTAGAGCACTTACCCGAGATCGGGATGGGGATTGGTGAGCTTGGTTGCAATGCGGTCGATGGCCCACCGCGACGGCTTCCTTTCTCTCTCTGCGCACGACGAAGCTTTTGATGACTCTCTGATGTTGGGCAGGGGTGGCGGCCATCAATTTATATACCATGGGCGACGGAATTCCGACCCAGACTTTCTAGCTCGCAAATCCGCGCAACCACAACGGCACCCGCGCATCGCGCGGGGTTTGGTGGTGCCGCCATAGCTGGGCGACCGAGGGGGGGCTGGCTAGGAAGGCCCGCCGGTCAGACGGCACAAGCAGGGAGAACCATTCACGGCGCAAGATTCCCGGGCGGACTCCGCGCAAGGACGGAGGTGGGTGACGGCTGCTTCCGTTCAAGACCGAGCGGAATCTGCGGCGGAAAGAGGAATAGGAGCGTGGGTCTGTTGCGGGCAAGACGACGCTGGTGGTGTGGGTCCCACGCGTCGGTGAAGGACACCGACATGGCGCGCACAGGGGAGGTAAACGGCCAGCTGACCGGGAGGGCCCACCAGTCGGGTGCGGACGCGCACACGCGAGAACTTAGGCCACGCAATGGTTGGTCTAGGTGGGCCGGCTGCGGGAAATTGGGCCCACACGACCCCTTCTTATTCTTTTCTTTATTCTTTTCTATTTTATTTTATCTCCTCCTTCCAAATTCCAAGCTTCAAACCAAATTTAAACTTTGTGGCACATTTGTATACAGACTAATTATAAATTTTGGTCATAAAAAATATGGTGAAGCCATGTAATTAAAATTCTAATTTGTATTGTACAATATTTATTTCCTTCTTTTCTCTATTTTCATGGCTTTGCTTAGAGGTTAAATTCCAAATTTGGATTTTATATATGTATATATACATTTTTACATCATTTTGATATTGTCACAAAATGCACACAATTATATAAGCCAAGCATGATGCATGTATTATTTTTGGGTGTCCCTTTGTTATTTATTTGTTTGTTTTCATGTGATGACCTCATGAAATGATAAATATAGATAACACACATATAAAAAGAGATGTCATTTTCTCCTTTTAGGTTATCCACCACAATTTACAAGTTGGGTATTACAAATCCTACCCCCCTTAAAAAGAATCTCGTCCTCGAGATTAGTAAAAAAAAAGGGATGTAAAGAGATCTGTATGTAATTTAGCTTTTAGTTTCTCATTAGTTCAAAATTAAGAGTCCATTTTTTTATAATAACCCTTAATGGGTGATCATGAGAGTATAGATATCTAGCCACTAATTATGTGAGATAATCAATGGATAGGTTGGGATAACCAGGATTATGGTAATGAAAGACTCCATCATGTACAGTGGATCTTGTTTCATCTAGCGATCCAACTTGATCTTTGAAGACTTGAGTTGATGCTTATCGTCCTTTGACGTGGTTGGTCTTCTTTGGCCTTTAATCTTGGAGTTGCCATCCGAGTTAAGGACATATGGCTAAGGACATATAGTTAAGATAGCCGGGGTACACGGGGTAGGTAGGTTTGAACAGACTTTTACTTTGCTTTTGGGACAAATGGACTAGTCAGGCTATGGTGTAGGTTATGTTGTAGTTCACGGACAAGTTGGTATAATACATTAATTTAGGTTAAGTTATGTTTGTAGAAGCAGTGTCTAACCCATATCACCATATTTACTAACCTGTTAATAACTCACTTTAGATTAGATAATATTAGATTAGATGGGATCTAGATTAGATCGATTATGATATGAGGTCAGTTAGATCTATTAGGATAAGATAACATCTTTTCAAGATAGAGTACCTTTTAAGATAAGATGGATCTATGAGTGTAGGATATAATCTTTTAAGATGAGATAGATATTGTTAGGCTAGATACTTTAATAAGGGATAATCTAGTTTGTCTAGTTATTTTATGAATTTTATTATATTTATGTCTATATATGCAGATGTAATTATGGACATTACTCCACAACTCATCACACTCAATCAAAGATCCAAATCAGACAAATATCATAAGAACAAGCATTCAAGCACATAGATACCAAAAAAAATAGTTTTAATTTTTTTTGTTCCTAAGAGTAGGTATCCTATTCCTAAAAGTCACTTTAGGTACATGATTTCAAAGTGTGAAATCCACATTTGTCTTTAGAAGGAAAAGGTGAGAATAATCAGAGTAAGCGGAAATAGATGAGAAAAGATTAAGAAAAGTTTAGAAAACAATCAGAGTAGCAAAGGTAAGTAGATATTGGTTATCCAGTTCTATCTAGGTTTCGTCCTACAGTCAACATTCCTCTGATACCACTTCTGTCACACCCGGGTTTTAGGGGTCCAAAGCCCGGGCGCGAACATAAACACCAGGTGTGCTGGGACCAAGTCTCACACATATGATGCATAGTGGCACAGGATCGAATGTCACTTCTTTACTATATAACAGGAGTTCTATACAAAATAATTAAATAATTACATCATATGAGGAAACGATCCAGCAACCCAAAGTTGACTGGGAGACGACGACCTAGACCACTCACGAACAGCATCCTCCATGCGCCTCATCCTGCGGTACCTGTTCTTGACCTGTGGGGGGTGTGAGACAGCAAGAGTGAGCTCACATACGTTCATCGCTCAGCAAGTTGTGAGGAATAATGTGCATGAACTCGCCAAAGGTGGGAGCTCACGTGAAGTGTAAGGCTTACCAAAGAGAATGGTTAGAGCTGAGCATTGCTTTTAAAGTTGGTCAAAATTTTATTAGCAATTACTAAGTATAAGTAAATACCAACCCAATTAAGTAGTAGAACAAAAGTAACAACCTCACCTGCGATGCAATGCATATGACAAATTGAGTTTAAGTTCCATAATTTAATCATGTGAGTGTCCGAGCCGCTCTTAACCGTGAGCACGGCTAGTATACCAGTTTTACACTCTGCAGAGGTTGCGCATCTTTACCCACAAGTCATGTTACCCATCTGCCAAGGGATCGCGACTTCTCATACACCTCTACCGAGGAGGCGAGGCAGGGTAACACTACGAGGCCTTTACAAAGTTCCACTAGCTTCAGAAAACCCGCTACAGTTTATAGGAAGCTCCAATGCAGGAATCCCTTGCAGGACCGCCATCGCAGCAAAATCCTCCCGAGGGCCTCCCTACACTGACCACTCCCCTACTGCCCTTGCCCCTTTCGGGTAAGGTAGTCCTCCACTAGCTTTCCTAATTAGTCAGCCAAGGGCGTCCATAAACCCTTGTGGTAGCACTGTTTTCCCGGGTGGTTCTCCATGTTCCAATTAACATAATGATCTTATCATGAACAGTAAATAATAACTGATAATAAAAGATAATCATGAATAAAATGTATCTCTATACCCAAAACCACATAAAGCAATAGCAGGTACTACCCGAAAATCCAGTGGTGAACAAGGTATAAAGATAGTCAAACTAGGGTAACCTATTGGGTCCCATCAAAATTAACCTATGCAGATCATTATGATTAATCAGAACATGAGTAGGTAAAAAGAAGTGATCAAGGGCACAACTTGCCTGGGACTTGAGATTCCAGGTACCAGGATGATCTTCAGGTGACTCGTGACCTCACTGCTAAACGTAGCAATACATACAAACATGTATAGGCAAAATTAACATCACACCATACATAAGAATATATTGTATAACAATGATCTACGTGTTGCTACGAGACTAACGCAACTTGAATGGATCAAATCGGAGTGAAAACGGAGGAGATACGAATTTCCTAAGGTTTTATGTATTTGATAAGAGGTTAACTAAGAAATAAATTTTAATACCATTTTCATGTTAAAACAGAGACACAGGGTGATAAATAACATTATTACAAAATTATAGAAACTGAAATGGATTAATTTGGACTGCATATGAATTTTCTATGAATTAAACCAATTCTAGCATTTATTTCTACATAAAAATCCCATTCTATATTTGTTTTCTGATTTTTCTGACTCTCAGGACTGGGCGCACTAATACAGAGAAGTTTAGGGGTCCTGGTGCAATAAATCCCCAGACTCAGGAAACACCCCGAGGGGATGGCGGGTTATTTTCCATAATACGCAGGGGCTCTTTTGTAAAACGTACGAGGCCGAAAGGTTACAGTTAACTCTCATCCACTTGATCTGCTACGGACAGCCCAAATTAGATTGGATCTCATCTGAACCGGTATCAGATACGGACCGTCAGATCACCATCCAAGGGTCGGGATCTATCGACACTAGCGCTCACGCTCACCCACACATCCGCAGATCTACGGCTCTGATTTGTTTACCCCAAAGCGGTAAGCTACAATTGATCTGGGCCGCTCATCAAAACATATACGGTTCTTATTCACCTACCCCCAGATCTAATCGTCCACGTCCATCGCAGATCGGATGGATGGCGTCTTTCTCCCTCCATCTCTAATCCTGGCCGTACATCAGCCTCTCTACGGCACCAATTCTCCTCCCTTCCCACTCGTCTTCCTCGGCCGGCAGAGCGGCGACTGGGCAGTACCCGGCGGCGCGCCCATGGCCGGCAACCCCGCGTTAGCACCACAAACATTAATCCGACGAGCGCTACACTTAGCAGGGGCCAAGGCGAGCATGATAGGACTAGCTTACCGACTATTTGGACCATGGGGAGCTCTGACCACGGCACGGCGCGGTTCCGCGGCCGGGTGATACTCCGGTGAAGAATTCCCGGCTACCTGCCAATCCATCCGCCCTCTCTATCGGTGACATATGTTCCTATGGGTGTAACGGAAAGACTAGAGCACTTACCCGAGATCGGGATGGGGATTGGTGAGCTTGGTTGCAATGCGGTCGATGGCCCACCGCGACGGCTTCCTTTCTCTCTCTGCGCACGACGAAGCTTTTGATGACTCTCTGATGTTGGGCAGGGGTGGCGGCCATCAATTTATATACCATGGGCGACGGAATTCCGACCCAGACTTTCTAGCTCGCAAATCCGCGCAACCACAACGGCACCCGCGCATCGCGCGGGGTTTGGTGGTGCCGCCATAGCTGGGCGACCGAGGGGGGCTGGCTAGGAAGGCCCGCCGGTCAGACGGCACAAGCAGGGAGAACCATTCACGGCGCAAGATTCCCGGGCGGACTCCGCGCAAGGACGGAGGTGGGTGACGGCTGCTTCCGTTCAAGACCGAGCGGAATCTGCGGCGGAAAGAGGAATAGGAGTGTGGGTCTGTTGCGGGCAAGACGACGCTGGTGGTGTGGGTCCCACGCGTCGGTGAAGGACACCGACACGGCGCGCACAGGGGAGGTAAACGGCCAGCTGACCGGGAGGGCCCACCAGTCGGGTGCGGACGCGCACACGCGAGAACTTAGGCCACGCAATGGTTGGTCTAGGTGGGCCGGCTGCGGGAAATTGGGCCCACACGACCCCTTCTTATTCTTTTCTTTATTCTTTTCTATTTTATTTTATCTCCTCCTTCCAAATTCCAAGCTTCAAACCAAATTTAAACTTTGTGGCACATTTGTATACAGACTAATTATAAATTTTGGTCATAAAAAATATGGTGAAGCCATGTAATTAAAATTCTAATTTGTATTGTACAATATTTATTTCCTTCTTTTCTCTATTTTCATGGCTTTGCTTAGAGGTTAAATTCCAAATTTGGATTTTATATATGTATATATACATTTTTACATCATTTTGATATTGTCACAAAATGCACACAATTATATAAGCCAAGCATGATGCATGTATTATTTTTGGGTGTCCCTTTGTTATTTATTTGTTTGTTTTCATGTGATGACCTCATGAAATGATAAATATAGATAACACACATATAAAAAGAGATGTCATTTTCTCCTTTTAGGTTATCCACCACAATTTACAAGTTGGGTATTACAATCGGCCACGAATTTTGGTTAAGTGGTTAGTTAATTTAGTCCCGAGCTACCCGACTAGGTGAATTTTCCGTACAATTTAACTACACGCGTTGCCGTTATTTGTATGATTTATTTCATCACGGTGATCGATGGGATAATTTGTATTCACAAAATTGCTAAGATCGTGTTACATAGAATATTTGAATGACAATTACGAGTATTAAATATATTCTAATTATAAAACTAATTACATAGATGGAGATCGAAACAACGAGACAGATTTATTAAATCTAATTAAACCTATATTTAATAGGTGTAATTGATATTCAAATATCCGATCCGAAAATATCCGAAAAGTTAGGGTCACAAACATCGGATGGCCTTGACTTGATGTAAAGGTAAGCGTATGTCAACACTACTAGCCGGTTAAAGCTTGCAACTAGTTAGACCTGTTTAGAAGCAATCCAATTGCTTGCAACTAGTTAGACCTGTTTAGAAGCAATTCAATTTAAAAAAACGAGGTTTTATCTTTTAGTTAAGAGAGATCAGCTTCTTGGTTTTTAAGAATCTGAGAATTTAATTTCTATAAACTGAGCTATAAACTGATATATTTATAATCACTTTAATTTCCATAAACCAGATTCTTAAAAACCGGGTGTTTCCAAACATGACTTTAGTATCATGATACACTTTTATAACAACGATATCTTGGGCCTTCCTCGGGTTCAAGTGAGGTGTCTTTTTTCATGAGCGCAGCGGAGTGAATAACTGAAGCCTCAAAGCAGGAGTGAGGGAGAGAGAAGCAAGAGCGCAGGGAACCGGAACTAGGTTGCTCGCTTAGTCGGTAAGGGAGGTAATCATAGAGGGAAATCCACACCCACATGAGTTAACCCCGCAGCGAGCGAAATGATCCTAACTAGAATAGATAGAAAAAAGTCCGTAATAAAAGGTATGAGATAAAAAAAACTACATGACTTAAACAGACATTAGCTAGATAAAAATATACTTCGACAATTCATAATTTTGTGGCGAGGCTAATATATCGTGCACGATAATCTTGTAACACCAAGCACTCAAGCTGTTCTCTTGAGAGCATCAGGGAGCAGCAGCCAGAGCTGACACTCAAGCATGCAAAATTTAGAGATTGTTGTGCTGGTTACTGCAGTTTTAGCATTTCTGGTTGTTCGTTGCTTAGTAATCAAGCAAGCAAGTGCGTGCAAATATAAAGTACCACCATCTCTCTCAAATTATATGTTTTTAGCTAATACCTTTTATTATATAACTAGGTATGTGCCCGTGCGTTGCCACGAGAGCAAAAAATAGTATAAAACATATATACGGGACGACAGACATCACTTTAATATGCAAAATATGTGTAGCAAAATACGCCGTAATATTATTATAAATACGCTGACCTAAATAGATCGAACTGATGTTGAACAAACATTATCAATATCACACAAATTCTCTAAAGAGTCAATATAAACTCTTTAATGATAGCTAAAGCATCCCTAGTTCGATGCTCGTGCATTGCAACAATATACATATTATTAATAAAAATGTTACTGCATAACGATTATATGAAAACTAACAAAAAATATATCATTATCGACCTTAATATAATAATATATCATACAAATCAAATTATACGTTAAAACAAACGTGGTGTTACTGTACATAACAAGCAAGAAACGATTGTTGTGTATAATGTTGCTATTCACTATGTTCAAAAGGTAAAAGAGAAATCATCAAAACACAAGATCGAGATACAATACCAATTGAAAGCACCAAGATAGCACCAAGATGCAAATGGGTTTAAAAGTCAAAAGAAAAAGTAGCACCAACTTAATTTTATATACCTAAAACCTTTATATGGAAACTAAAAAAAGATAGTAGCTAATTTTAGATAAAGAACACCAATAAGCATTTTTTCACCTGAACAACTACACCTCCATTAAAATAGCCCTCCTCTCTAATAATGCTAAATATCTCAATAAACTCACCCTCAAATACAACAATTTTTTAATTTTCTGAAATTGAGAGAATTAAAGTCAATTTAATTAAAAAGATACCAATAACATAACAAATGGACGTCTAGTATTAGATAGGTTTCGAAAATCAGTGGATCAAGTTCACCTACCTCATCGCTACAATCCTAGCCATCAAAAAATTTATATGTTAATGAATGGACAATATATTTGCTATTTATCATTAGATACTTGAGAAGATTTAAAACTGAAGCAAAAAATTATTAGGATTCAGAAATACACAGAACATGTTAGTCTGTTACCTGAAGTCCTGAACTGGCCAAACAAGTGAAGTCCTTGTCTCATGCGATGCGGGCTGCTTCTCTCCTCTGCTTCTTATTGACATATATAATGCTACCTGATCTTCATATCGTAAATTATTCTAGCCCTAAATACACAACAAATTTACTGATTCACGATCGCACTTGACACACAGGACCATATGACCATAACAATAGAGCTGCTTAGAATACAAAATGCACCCAGGAACAGTTCATTTTAAAAATATGTGAAGCCTATAAGCTTAAAAAAGCATTGATGAATAATGAAATCATGTTCCTGGTTGGATTTCTTTCTAATTGTTCAACAGAAACAACTTGTGTACCCTTAAACCAGAATCTTCTTTTGCCATTACGTCTAAGAAACATCTAGTAGTAATGCAAAGGTTAGTGTTCCCAAAATCTATCCATGTGTACCTAAGCCCTGCTGAACTTATTGAGTTACACAAAAGAATGAAGCAAATAGGAGGATCCAGAGATAAATGATTACATCAATACTACAGGGAAAATGACGATGAACCACACCAAACTTAAGAAAAATCCATAGGTGAATATTGTTACAGGATTCAATGGTTCACACAAAGATCATAGGAACATACAGTGAAAATTATCAGTGCTACCGTTCAGGAAAGCAAATGCTAAATCTGTTTCTTGGATCCGAGAAGCCCGACACATGTTCAGATGATGATGAAAGGTCATTCATGAATAGAACGGAAGTATATAATGATATTCAACTTCCACACTGCTTTGTCTAGATCATTAAATTCAGCACCTACCAGCCCGTCTTTTACTCTTCCTCCGTCTGCCCTTATCATCAGAATCACTGTCAGACGCAGACTCAGATTCAGAAGATGATGATGATGATGTGATGTCCCTCCTGTGCCTTCTCTTCTTCTGCTTCCTTCTGTGTTGTCGCTTCTTGCCCTCGGAGTCTGATGAACTATAACTTGAACTGCTTCCAGAAGAGTATTCAGAGCCTGTCACTCATGATTCAGATTCGGAGTCGAACACCAAAGCACCACTACTGTTGCTATCTGAATCACTCGGCGATCGATGCTTCCTCTTACTCTTTCCCTTTTTTCTTTCGGCCTTCTCCTTCTTCTGCTTTTCTTTCATCAGCTTCTGCTCCTCTTCCCTCTCCCTTATAATATCAGGATTCTCAAATTGATAAGAAATCGGTACACTTTTCTTCAGCTTAGGATTCTTCAACTTTTAAAATTCTAAGTTAATTTGTAGAAAGTATTAATAATATTTTTTATCTATAAATACATTTATTATAAAATATATTTAACGATTTATCCAACCATATGTATGAAGAGAATTAATTCAGAACCAGAATCAAGATGTGATTGGGACTAAATTCCGAGAGCGGCAACTGGCCAAAACCTGAGCGGCGCTGCCCCCATTCGGGCAATCATATATGAATCGGTCTCATGGATTTGTACTGTTTCTCATGGCCATGCCGGACCAGGTCTTTGCGAATCAGGCATGTTTTCTCAGCAGTCTTTCAAGAACTCCATACACGGACCACGGGGGGCATGGCCGCATGGGGGCTGACAGGCAAGGACGAGCTGCTTATTCGGATCATCGCTGATCGGATCTAGCCTAGACAGCACGCCAGCGCACTGACTCTCTCTTGAATGAACCTACACAGGTGAAGAGCTCACTTGCCAAAAAAATAATCTACAAAAGTTGTGCCTTGTTCGACGCCGACGTTGCAGGATTATCATACGCACCGATTTTCACATGTGGATTACGCATGGATGGATGCATGAAAGGAAACAATGATTTTGCTACGGCTTGTCGTCGTCGACCTGCTCGCTGCTCTCTGTTCGCCGGTGGCCCATCTTGCCGATGGAGGAGGCGATGCTGCCCATAAGGGTGCTGGTGCTGCCCGCGTCGCCGCTGAGGCTCATGGACCGGCGGGACCGGCAGTGCCTGGGAGACTCCAGCTTGCCCCGCTCCTCGTCGTCGCCGGCCCTCGTGCGCGTGGCCACCACCAGCCGGGCGATGCCGCCGCGGCAGAACGGGCAGGTCGGCAGCGGCTGGGACTGCATCGCCGGGTTGGGCTTGGCGTGGCAGCAGTGCAGCACAGCGCCAGCGTGCACGCCGCACACATCTGGTGCCCGCACTCCCGGACCTCGATGCTGCACGCCTGCTCGAAGCAGATGCTGCACACCTACGCGTCGCTGGCCTGCACGGGCACCACGACAGTCGTCTAATCAGGTTCAGAACAAGGCCCACGTCATGAGGGAACCAGGATCGTGCATGTGTAATCGTACATTGATTTGGGTGGCGGTGCTTTGAATAATGCTGAGGGCTCATATGGATTGGCGCGGTTGCTCAGATGTGCGAGAAATGAGGCCGATTGAGCAAGTGGATGCGCACATTGCTATGCTGCCCGCCGTTTGACAACATGTGCTATGCTTGGCATTACCGATAAGCGCAGTGTTAAAATAGGGCCAGAAGCCAGTAGCAATAGCCATCACGCTGACAGCTGCTGGTTAAGCTTCCTTAGTATACACATCACCTTTTGATTGAAGGTGTCATTTGTTCTCTCGGGTCAAGAAGGATGCTTATTTATAGTGCCAGTACGTGTTGGAGCAAGTGACTCTGTTGTGAAACTCTAAAACGTCCAGTGCAGGTGACACTTGGGATTTGACTAAGTTCAGTAATATGTGATCTTATCGGCAAAGCAAAAGAAATTTACCCTGAATCATACCAAGACATGACGCCACGAATGATGAATAACAACAAAAGAGCGCCGTCATCGGGGTGTGATGGCGAGGGGAAGAGTCGGAATTTACCTCAGCTATGGCGGTGTCATGAGCGCCATCATCGGGGTGCGATGGTGAGGGCAATGCATTCTTGGCGCCTTTCAGGATCCTCCTCTCCCTCTCTCTGTTGGCCTCCATCAGGGCTGCTTCGAGCAAAGATTTGGCATCGGGTTCCAGCTCGCTGATGAACTTGAGAGCGGACGGCCAGACAAGGGGCTCCGCGGATGACGGGTTCAGCAGCGCCGCGCACGCGACGTGCCCTCGCTTCGCGGCGACCTCATACGGAATTCTCCTGTAGAAAATCAACCCGTCGCATCAGTAGCGAGATCTCATCAGTAGCCAAACATCTGCCTCGGCATTCCAGGCGGCCGGCGTCATGCCATTGCCGACTCTGGTGTAGTGGGGCTGCGAAAACAAGAAAAAAATGCTCGCTCAACCGACGGAGTCTCGCTGGAGGCGGTCGGCGCCCCAGGACAGCAGTTGCCGGACGCAGTCCAGGTTGCCGCCGCGCGCGGCCAAATGCAGCGGTGTGCTGCCCGAGAATCTACAGGAGCGAGCGCTCGAGTCAAATGTATGACACACAGCTTTCCTCAAAAGGAGCGTTTTTTTCACATAAAAATAAGTCGTTTGACATGATATGGGAGGGTGAGGGGGGCAGCCGGGCAGGGCAGGGCAGGAATCCTCACCCGAAGGCGCCACTGGAGGCAGACACGATGGCGCCGTTCTCGAGTAGGACGTGGACGCAGCGCCGCCAGCCCTGCCTCGCCGCGAGGTGCAGCGGCGTCGCTCCGGTGTCGTCCCGCACGTTCACGAAGCGCGCGAACCCCCTGCACCTCCACAGCTGAGAACACATTAGCAAAGGGGCCAGAGAGCAGCGGCGAGACGGCCGGGGCGACGAAGGCCAACCAGGATTCCGAGACCGGCGCGGACTTGGCCGCCGCCGAGAGGATGGTCCGGAGGTAGTCCGCGTGCCCGTAGTACGCCGCGTAGTGCAGGCACGTCCGCCCGTGCGAGGAATCGACGGAGTCATCGGCGTCGGCGTTCGTGGACCCTCACCGCGCAGGGCACCACCCCCTTCCCTCCCATCCTCGTTTATCTCCCTCTCCAAGCGATGATTGCGGGGAATGGTAGAGAAGGAGGGAGACGTGGGATGGGGGCGCGATCATCGCGCGGTGATGAGGGCGGCTCGCGTGGTGATGAGGGCGACAACATTTTTTGGAAAGGAAGTGCGGCGAGTGCGCTGGAGATGGACAGTGGCAGGGAGGGGGCATTGATGGAGACGTGGAGGCAGAACCGTGCACCATATCCTGTGAACGTCTACACTACTGTCTTATATAGTAGTATAGATTAGACGTATGATAAGTCTAAATATATAAATGTCTAGACATATAATAAAAATAATGTATCTTAACAAGATAAAACAATCTATAAATCAAAACATAAGGAGAATAAATACAACATGATATAATACAGCCACGATTTATGAACATAAGAAGAATAAATGTAACATTATATAATACAACCACGATTTAAGAGAAAGGCTAATAATAGACTATGTTGCTAACTATATGTAGTATATACAACCTACCTTCCAATCCACCTATGTAGTATATATAACCACTTGTTTTTCTTACAAAGCTTGACAAAGTTTTTTTTTTGCTCATGCATAAACTAGTAGCTATATAAAGTTGCAGGTCAATTTCTCTTTTCTCTGCTCCCCTCTCTCTTCAATATCAGTATAGAGCCTAGCTTCAATCCTTTTAATACTTGCTCCAACTAGCTAGCGCGGGCGGGCAGTGACTGTAATATTTGATGACGTAATAAATGTAATCTATTTCGGTTGTGTTCAGTTATACTCAGACAACAGCCAACCAGCAAACACTGGCCGTAATATTTGATGACGTAACAAATGTGACTCCAGTGCTAATAACAAAGTTTTCAGAACAAATTATCAAATGTCAAAAAACACAAAAGATTTGGTGGCGACCTGCAGCCCTTTAGGCTATCCGCAATCGTTACCCCTAAAATTTTCCCCCTATATCACTTTTCCCCCTATTTTTCCCTCTATTTTTTCATCTCCCGCAGCGGTTCCCCCTAAATACTCCCATATATCCTACTACAACTATAAAATATCATTTTCTATATCAACTATCAATTTTTTATCTACTAACAATTATTCGTGGACCCACATCACAGTGTTTAGGGTGATGAACAGTGACACGCTAGATCTGAGGGGAGAGAGAAGGAGACCGACGCATAGGGGGCGCTATAGGGGGCACCGCTGCGGCCGTAGGGTGCCCCCTACAGACCGCATGCAAGGGGAGGGGGATTCCCAGCTGCAACCGCTGCGCACAGCCTTACTCTTGACCGGCATCACCCTTCACCGTGGTTGACTGGTGCCTCTCCGCACTCCGCGGTACGGCAACATACTCTTTGTTGGTATAGAATCAGTCCCTGTGGATTGTGGCCCATTTGCCCTTTCCATATCCTATAGAATCAGTTATCAGACTGCGATCGAATATCATATAAACAATTGTGCATTTATGTTGTCCAATGAGCACATTTCTATGCAGGTCAAAATGTCCTAAAAACAAATTTCTAACATTTAGTAGGTCAAAATGTCAAATATATTTATACAGCAGTAGAAAAAAATGTATCAACACAATGCAATTTTCATCCGCATCACAGAGGAGATAGTGCCTTCTCATTGAAAAAATGATGCCACAACTAAAATGATTTAAAACTGTATCTCATTGATTTTTTCCATGTTAGATATACACTTGTTATGCCTCTATTTATCGTGTCGAGTTTGACTACACTAGAAAAATTTCTAACCGTGTTCTCTATGGCACTGCAGTAGGTTTTATTGTTTTAGTCTGGCTGGTCTAGTGTATCACAAAGTATAGAGGAATTAAACATTTTTAAGAGTTCTAGGCCAAGCCCCTGTCTTAATAAAAGATTTAGGTGATCTGGTGGACAGACCACTTCCCCCACCACCCTCAACCCCTCAACCTTGCACCAATTTCAGAATCTTTAAAGAGCAGAACGTCCATGAAGTTTCCTGAAAGCATAAGCTATTCCAGTTTCCACAGCCCACACAGGGCTGCCGCAGAGAAAATATTAAGCGCTACACATTTCTTCTCACTAGATCAAAGTTGGCCAACCGACATAAAATCAGTATTCAGTACCACAGGATAAAAGCAAAAAAAAAATACCAGAGCTGTTTAGCTACCACAAAATTGAAGGATGAAGAACATATGATTTACCTATTCATCCTCACTACAGAACAAACAAGAAGTATCATCCAATTTCCTTCTAAAGCTAAGGTTATCTCTTTTTGGAAATAAGCCAGAGAGCGAAATGTACCCTAGATGGTACTTTAATTCTTCATTAAAGCAGGATTGTAAACTGCCATAATGCCCCTAAAATCTGTAAACCCTGTAGAGACTAGAGAGATTGTGAGGAGTAAACCCCGTTTGACAGAACATCCACACTAAAGCATCCTCCTCGTCAGGCATTAAACATTTTAGTTAGTAAAAGTTTTTACATGAAGGCTTTAAAGATTAAACAACGCCAGACCTATATCCATCTTGTTTTTTCGCCACTTGATGTTCTCTGACCATGGAGTTCAGAAGCTGCAAAGTAACAAGCTTTAGGACCAAATAGAATTACTAATAATTCATTTATCAGGTTATTTGTCCTAGATAGGAACCTATACTCAACGCTAGCATCATAAATATATTATAAGTCATTAGCCACAGGTAGCATTAGTTGAGCGCCATATGTGTTTTCTTATTGGTATCGACCAGAATGGTAAATAGTAATTACTTAGAAAAATTATCATTTGGCCTCAACACCAGATTATACAAATTGATAATGCAAGCACTTTGGATCTGCAAAGTTCAAGATGGGGGAGGAGGAGAGACGATCCTAGGAATCAAGACAAATAGTTAATATAATTTAAAACAATTAGTCAAGCAACCTGCCACACAGTCGATCAGGGATCAGGAGCACCTAGGTAACACGAGTAAACTGATTGCAACACATACTGTACAAGGGTAGGCAAGAATCTCATGGTAAGGCATATGGACACACCACAGACCAAGGATTGGCATGGGACTCACTCACCTTGGCAGGGTGGTGTTTGGAACCAAAGTGAGCCGGTGGACGGTCCGGCCCTAAGGTCGGATGATCCGCGGTCCGGACAGTCCGCACCTGTGGGCTGGACGGTCCGCGCAAGCGCAGAACATATTAGGGTTCCGAGTTTTGTGCTACGGTTGTTAGCTAAATTCGTGGGATTTGCTCGGAAATTAGTTTGTAAAGGGTCCAGCCCCCTCCTCTATAAATAGAGAGGTATACGACCGATTTATCATCATCAATCGAATCAAAACACTTCTATTTCGCATTTATTTCCTAGGAGTAGTTCTAGTCTAGTTCTAGTTTAGCCTTCCGATCCCCAAATTCTTCGCTTCTCTTCGACTCTACGTCGATTAGAGGAGTCTAGGTCGGCCTGCCCGAGCCTAGACAACTCCTAGGATCTCTCCTCCCCGACGGGGTCCCTCCCGAGAGCGAGATCCAGGCACCGTCGGCGATCTTCCGCGGCCCCTGCGCACGCGCGGACCGTCAGGCAGGAACCCTAGCCTCGCACCAGGCCGCGGACCGTCCGCCCCTGTGCAGAGAGCACCGCTGCTGGTTCGTGTTGAGTGTTTAGCGCCCTAAAACGATGTCAACAGGTGGCTCGGTCTGTCCAGACTCCAGACGAGACAGGAGTAGGTGGAAGTGCAGCCGTACCAAGACGCCCGCCAGGACAGCTCGATACCGGTTGGGAACGACTGAGGGCGTATCTGAACCGATTTGATGTCTTTCTTTGAGGTTCTCAAAATAATAGATATATCTAAAAAAGTCATTCATAGAACTCAATATATATAAACTTTGTATCTTAAACATCTGAAAATACAACTCATTTAGGTGGGTTATATTGGTAGAACCGTCTCTATACTTAGAGAAATGTGCTAGAGACGTTCATTCACCAAGATGTATCTCTTGTGTTTTTTTCACTTACCCCTTGATACCTCTTAAGATACGAGTAATTTACGTGGGTTATACATGTCCTAAGTGGTCTCCCGTTTCAAACTACAGTATAAACTACAACGTAAATTTTTTATTTTACACAATCTACAGCGTAAATTCTTTATTTTACAGACAGGCTTTGTGCAGGACCGATGCCAAGGATAAGAGAAATGTGATGGAAACTCAGATACATTCACAGTGCAGAACTTCAACATGGTGGGCGTTGTATAGCTCAGCGGCAAGCACAAGCACCCCCTCCCCGGAAAGAGCTCCTCTACATTTACTTCCCTTCGTTGGTGTGTGAGAATAGGCTCCGTCTAGACCCACACGTCAGTGACCCCTCTGCAAGTACCTCCTCCTTGGAAGGCCCCGCCGCCCCGTCCGCCTTGTGTCGCGTCGTCCCGTGCCCCATGGATCCACGGGAGCAGGCGGGCAAGGTGGTGGTGATGGGCGTCGCCCCAGCGGCACTGCTGGTGGACCCTGCCTCCGCGACCAAAAAGGCACGGTCGCGGATGGAGCAGCAGTTCCGCACCCCTCCACAGGAAGTGCTGAGCCTCGGCTCATGCCGTGACCTCCCCGGGTTCCTCGTCTCCATGCCACAGGTGAGCCAAGGGCCAAGGCGGTAGAGAAGGGTAGCGACCGGCGGCAGCCATCACCATGGATGAACGGCTCCTGGCGCCATGATGGAGATCTACAAGATGTGGACGAAATCGATATATAGTTGACATAGTTGACGTTTTTGTGTGGACACATAACTTAAGAACAATTTAAAAGGTGTGACCCACGGAAAAAGAAAAGGAGAGACAAAAAAATAGAGACGGAGATAGAATGCTAAAATAAAATAATAAATTTAGAAATAAAAACAAACTAAAAGTAGCAATAATAACTATCTTAATATAAAATTTAAACCTTATAATACCAACTATTTTGAGACTTAGAATGTCTTCAATTGTAGTCTCTTCTAAAAAAATTCTCACTATTTTGTTTAATTTGTTGTCTAAAGTATAAACTTGAATCAACGAGAGAATAAAATTTATGTAGAGAGAACAGATAAGTGATTTTTATACTAGTCGGTTGTCCGTGCGTTGCGACGGCTTACAACAATACCTAAGTAAACTATCTACCAAAAAGATCTTAAGATTTTTTATTGACTGTCTCCACTTTCTGTATAATATTTTTTTTTGATTTGGCTAACTAATGTTATTGTTTACTCCATGCAATATGTCTTGGTACAACACGACTAATGAAGTGAACGATTAGAAAAGAGTTCACAACAACTGACTGAACGAACAGATATTATAAAATAATATAATTTCACCATACAGAGACCAAATAAGAGAAAGTTTGTGAGCTCAAGTTTCTAAAAATAAGTCACATGAAGTCAAACTGATAAAAAAAGATAGTTCAAAATATGAAGTGATTGCTAAAGTCAGACATCAATAAAAATTGGATGTGTTCCATATAAATTATGCTACTTCGTAGCAATTACTAACGTTTAAAATCAACAAATAATCTTTCATTTTACTGCAGTGTGACAAATCATTGTTGCTCCATCCAATTCAACGACCTCAAACACCATGTAGTCAATTGCGCCAATATGGTTTCAGAAACGACCTAATGTTTGCAAGAGCCAAAACGTCGTGTCGTGCTTGGTTGTAGCCTCGGTCCGTAGTGCTGGCCCGACCCGACACGATTATATTTTTTATTTTACAAAACATGTATATACATATATATATACAATTTATATTTTATATTAAAAACATTTGATGATGATGTTCTACTGGTTAAACAACTTTATCTAGTGTCTCTCATCCTTCTTCCATCAGGGTATGGGTTTAAACCCCACCTCATGCATAGTTTTTTTAACATTTTACGCTGATTTAATCAAATGGGCCGACGGGCTAACGGGTTGGCCCGACACAATCAACAGACTGGCATGACGTGCCTGGACCATAGTTGTGGCTCGCGTGCGTCTGGCCCGTGCCGGGCCGCCGTTTGGCCATTTATAGACGTGCAACAGATTAATTTGAAATAATTGTGAGGGGTTATTTGTAAAAAGATATGATTAAAAACTAGAGACAAGTAAATATTTGCTGTATACAGAGAGATATCATGTATTGGTATTGGTGACTTTGGAGACAGTCAGTCCTCTAAAAAAACATGTACACCATACCACCCTAGTCGCATACCACTGACGGGTGGTGCCAACGGGGCCCAGCTTCGTGACCTCGCGCGTACACTCGCGCGACGGAGTTTCCCGAGCGCGCTATCCTTGCCGCCTGACCAAATCCCCACAATATCCTAGGAGGTTTCCAACAAACTACGAGCCTACTCTTCCGCAACCATCCTCCATCGTGAAACCATGGTGGCAGTCTCGTGATAAGGACGCAACCCATGGGTTGTTTTCAGCACCGCATGATATAAATAGTAGGCTTGCCCCCGTCCTCCCACCCTCCTTTCTTTTTGAATCAGATTTCTCCCCTGCTTCCTCCATCCTCTCCCGTCTCTCGTACTCCCTTCGTTTCCTCTCCTCCTTCTGCCCTGTGAACTTACGATCCTGCCCCTGCGTGGGTCCCACCATCTCAGTTCGTACTTTGTGTTCGGTCTCTCTTTTTCTTTTCTTTTTTTTCCTTCAACTGCTCCGCAGCGAGACCAAAGGAGGGAGCAAAAAAAAAAAACTCTGTGCCTCTCCGTATTTCCTTTCGGACGGCTCAGCTCCGCGCTGACGTGTCTGGAGGCGAAGCGCAGCCGTCGATATGTCGCTGAGCGAGAAGCTGGAGGCCGCGCGTGTCGTCCTCGGCAAGCGCAAGGAGCGCGAGCGCGAGCTGCTGCAGGCCCAGCCGCTCCCGGTGGCGGCTAGAGCCGAGCCGTGGAATCCGGCTCCGGCTCGCGCGGCCCCCTCCGCCGCCGCCGCCGCCGCCGGCGACAACAAGCTCCTGGCCGGGCACCTGGCCCACGAGTTCCTCGCCCACGGCACGCTCCTGGGTCGGCGGATCGAGCCGAGCCGCGGAGCCCCGGCTCCGGCACCGGCGCGGGCCGAGCCGGACCCCAGGAAGAGGTACGCGGAGGTGTCGTGGCTGCTGGTGGCGCGCGGGGCCCACGTCCCCGGCGTCGTGAACCCGACGCAGCTCGGCCGCTGGCTGCAGATAAAGGACTGACGGCCACGTCGTCGCGGTCGACGACGGGCGCGAGAGCGAGAGGCTTGGCTGTGGCTGCTGCTCCCATCCGACCTGCGGAACCGGACCCGATTCTCCTCCTGCTGCCTGCTGGAAAAAACAGACAGACGGACATCGGAAAAAAATTTGTTGCAGCCGGGCTGCAAACCAGGCCGTTTGCAGCCCCTCACAAAAATGAGGATAGACCCCACCTACAGGTCCACCAGATAACGTTTGTATTGTATTATTGACCTGCAGGTGAGGTCTATCCTTATTTTTGTGAGGGGCTGCAAACGGCCTGGTTTGCAGCCCGGCAAGTGGTTGGTTTCGTCATCTCCGCGGTCACTCGGTGCTGCTCTTTCTCTCCTTCCCTTCCATTCAGACTATCTAGAATCCAGATCCGGCGAGATCGTGGTGTACTAGCTCTGTTTTGGCTCGCCCAACGTTGTTGTTGCATGACATACTGACTGTTCTTATGTGCTGCCGCGTGCGCGCGTGTCGTCCTTGTATAGTTGTATCCATCCACGCACGTTTGTTTTTGCATGAAATGGTGCGCGCGCGCGTGCGGCGTGTCTCGGAAGTACAAGCAGGAGGCTGCCGCTGGACGAAGCCCATCTCGTGTTCGTCCAGTGCGCGCGGGCGCGGCAGTGCAGTGCACCTGCAAGGCTGCAAGGCCGTCCCACGTTGTTGTTGTTCACTGCCCGTGGCCCGTGCCGGGCCGGTCGGCCGGGGTCGCTCTGTCTACTCCACCACGCATGGAATGGAACGCAGCTCATGCATCTCGCGCGCGCGTCTCATGTATATTCATTGGCATGGCGAAATTTCTGCGATGGTGCATACATATATGTATGTGTGTGTATTACATATTTACGGCAGTGCGACGACCGAGACGAAGATGGCGTATTGGCCGCGTGCGTGTTGCCGCATCGGTACGCTTTGGCGTGGCGTAGTGGTGGGTGCGCGTATACCAGCTTTCAAAGGTGAAATTCTGTTGTTTTTTTCGCGCAGGGTAGAGCGAGGGAGGGATGGCTTGGCTAGCCACCAGGCCTGC
The DNA here is from genome assembly GCF_902167145.1 of Zea mays. Taxonomy (NCBI): domain Eukaryota; kingdom Viridiplantae; phylum Streptophyta; class Magnoliopsida; order Poales; family Poaceae; genus Zea; species Zea mays. The sequence continues at coordinate 132,812,751 of NC_050105.1, read as the reverse complement.
ATTACCGGTAAGGCAGAGGTAGTGTTCATGGCTGTCTAGGTTGCAGAGAATGCACGCCTTCAGAAGCTTTTTTCTTTCTTTCTTTCAAAGGAAATTGCGCAGTCTTTTTTCCAGATTCTTGGTTGTTTGTTAGAGGAAGCTTAGTTGGACGTTGTTGATACCACGGTTGGTTTGATTGTTGGTATATACTAATGCCTCCAACTCCAAGCGATTTGATTCCTGCACCCCGCGCCCGCCTGGTCCATTTCAAGCTGCCATAACTCATAAACTCATAATGGGTGGGGCCTGTGCTGATCTACTCGATCCTTTCATTCACCGTCGCATTAATTATCGGACAAATTTGGTTTTTTTAGAAGGCCACCTTCTTGGTTTCTTACAAATTGTGAATCCAGTTTCTAGAAGCTTGAGCATAATTACCTGTTTGGAACACGTCGTTTCTTTAAAACTAGATAATTCTAAACCGACCCTATATTTTCTCTCGAGAGACAATTTTGTATCCATGTTTTGGAACTACGACTCATTGGATGACTGTTGTCTAAGGCCCGTTTCGAAGCACGTCGATTTCTTAAATGAATTGGGTGCTTCTAAAGCGACCCTATATTTTCTCTTAAGTTACAGTTTTGTATCCATGTTTTGGAACTACGACTCATTGGATGACTCTGTCTTCTAAGGTATGTTTGGAAGCACGTCAGTTTCTTTAAAAAATTGGGTGCTTTTAAACCGACCCTATATTTTCTCTCAAGATACAGTCTTGTACCCATATTTTGGAACTACGACTCATTGAATGACTTTGTCGTCTAAGGTTTGTTTGGAAGCACACCAGTTCTTAAAGAATCCGGATGCTTCTAAACCGACCCTATATTTTTCTCTCAAGATACAATTTTTGTATCCATGTTTTGGAACTACAGCTCATTAGATGATTCTGTCTTCTAAGATAAGTTTGGAAGCACGTCAGTTTCTTAAAAAACCGGGTACGAGAGGAGGGGAGGGGTGACGAGGACGAGATGAGGGGAGGGGTGATGAGGACGCTGGGGAGGAGGGAGAGATTGGAGATGATGGATGATCCAAATAATATTATCATTGGATTTGAGTGATCAAGACAGATAGAGATATCTAGCGATTTGAACCGTTGAATTTTATGGTGTGTTATGTCTGGTTGAAATTTGTTTGGTAGATTTAGAGGAGGTTGTGGATGTGGGGTTAATTTGGTTGAGTGGATTTTACATGGGCTGAAAATATTGACTACAAAGACCACTATAGTTAATAGTCGGCTATATTGTTAAACTTGCTCTTCATATCGAAATCCAAAATACATCGGTCGCACTACGAAGCGTAAATGTAGAGGCTTCTCTTGCCTGCCCTTAGCATTACCCGTGACTATACGAGAGTTACTAATTTTGTGCACTCTAGTGATGACTTAGGCTATTCACAATGGGAATTTTGTTACACTCTTTCCAACGCTGCCTCATCATAAGTGCTATGAAACTATAAATAAAACAATGTCTTTGAAAGAGAATTAGACTTACACCTAGTTCCTAAATAATTTTGGTGGTTGAATTGTCCAACACAAATAATTGGACTAACTAGTTTGCTCTAGTGTTTAAGTTATACAGGTGCCAAAGGTTCACACTTAGCCAATAAAAAGACCAAGAATTGGGTTCAACAAAAGAGCAAAGTGACAACCGAAGGCACCTCTGGTCTGGCGCACCGGACTGTCCGGCGTGCCACCGGACAGTGTCCGGTGCACCAGAGGACTCCAAGTCAAACTCGTCACCTTCGGGAAAATCCAGAGGCACTCCGCTATAATTCACCGGACTGTCCGGTGTACACGGACAGTGTCTGGTGCTCCAAGGAAGAGCGGCTCCGGAACTCGCCAGCTTCGGGAATTCGCAACGGCTAGTCCGCTATAATTCACCGGACATGTCCGGACTGTCCGGTGTGACATCGAAGCAACGGATACTTCGGCGCCAACGGCTACCTGCAGCGCATTAAATGCGCGCCAGCGCGCGCAGAAGTCAGGCACGCCCATGCTGGCGCACCGGACACTCTACAGTGCATGTCTAGTGCGCCACCGGACACCCAGGCGGGCCCAGAAGACAGAGCTCCAACGGTCGGAACCCAACGGCTTTGGTGACGTGGTTGGCGCACCGGACATGTCCGGTGTGCACCGGACTGTCCGGTGCACCATGCGACAGACAGCCCCACCAAACGGCTAGTTTGGTGGTTGGGGCTATAAATACCCCCAACCACCCCACATTCATTATATCCAAGTTTTCACACTTCCAACCACTTACAAGAGCTAGGCATTCAATTCTAGACACGCTCAAGAGATCAAATCCTCTCCCAAATTCCACACAACGCTCTAGTGCTTAGAGAGAGAGAGAGATTTGCTTGTGTTCTTTCGAGCTCTTGCGCTTGGATTGCTTTCTTCTTTCTTTGATTCTTCATTGCGATCAAACTCACTTGTAATTGAGGCAAGAGACACCAATTTTGTGGTGGTCCTTGTAGGAACTTTGTGTTCCAAGTGATTGAGAAGAAAAGCTCACTCGGTCCGAGGGACCGTTTGAGAGAGGGAAAGGGTTGAAAGAGACCCGGTCTTTGTGACCACCTCAACTGGGAGTAGGTTTGCGAGAACCGAACCTCGGTAAAACAAATCCACGTGTCACACCTCTTATTTGCTTGCGATTTGTTTTGCACCCTCACTCGCGGACTCTATTATATTTCTAACGCTAACCCGACTTGTAGTTGTGATTATTTTTGAGAATTTCAGTTTCGCCCTATTCACCCCCCCTCTATGCGACTTTCAATTGGTATCGGAGCCCGGTACTTCATTAGAGCCTAACCGCTCGAAGTGATGTCGGGAGATCACGCCAAGAAGGAGATGGAGACCGGCGAAAAGCCCACTACAAGCAACGAGAAAGCTCTATCGGGAGAGTCCCGCAACAAGGATAAGAGAAAGGAGAAGAAGGAAAAGAAGACTTCTTCCCACAAGTCGCATCGGAGTGGCAACAAAATTAAGAAGATGAGGAAGGTGGTCTACTACGAGACCGACACTTCATCACCTTCTACCTCCGGCTCCGACGTGCCCTCCATAACTTCGAAGCGCCATGAGCGTAAGAAGTTTAGTAAGATCCCCTTACATTATCCTCGTACTTCTAGACATACTCCATTACTTTCTGTTCCATTAGGCAAACCGCCAACCTTTGACGGTGAAGATTATGCTAGGTGGAGTGATTTAATGAAATTTCATCTAACCTCACTCCACAAAGTATATGGAATGTTGTTGAGTTTGGAGCACAGGTACCATCCGTAGGGGATGAGGATTATGATGAGGACGAGGTGGCCCAAATTGAGCACTTCAACTCCCAAGCCACAACAATACTCCTTGCCTCTCTAAGTAGGGAGGAGTACAACAAGGTGCAAGGATTGAAGAGCGCTAAGGAAGTTTGGGACGTGCTCAAAACCGCGCATGAGGGTGATGAACTCACCAAGATCACCAAACGGGAAACGATCGAGGGGGAGCTCGGTCGCTTTCGTCTACGCCAAGGGGAGGAGCCACAAGACATGTACAACCGGCTCAAAACGTTGGTAAACCAAGTGCGCAACCTCGGGAGCAAAAAGTGGGATGACCACGAGGTGGTTAAGGTTATTCTAAGATCTCTTATTTTCCTTAACCCTACTCAAGTACAATTAATTCGTGGTAATCCAAGATATACACTAATGACTCCCGAGGAAGTAATCGGGAATTTTGTGAGCTTTGAATTTATGATTAAGGGCTCACGAAAGATCAACGAGCTTGACGGCCCCTCCACGTCCGAAGCACAACCGGTCGCATTTAAGGCGACGGAGGAGAAGGAGGAGTCTACATCAAGTAGACAACCAATCGACGCCTCCAAGCTCGACAATGAGGAAATGGCGCTCGTCATCAAGAGCTTCCGCCAAATCCTCAAACAAAGGAGGGGGAAAGATTACAAGCCCCGCTCCAAGAAGGTTTGTTACAAATATGGTAAGCCCGGTCACTTTATAGCTAAATGTCCTATTTCTAGTGACAGTGACAGGGGTGATGACAAGGAGAGAAGAAAGGAGAAGAAGAGGTACTACAAGAAGAAGGGCGGCGATGCCCATGTTTGTCGGGAGTGGGACTCCGATGAAAGCTCTAGCGACTCCTCCGACGATGAGGACGCCGCCAACATCGCCGTCACCAAGGGACCCCAACGTCGGCCACAAGTGCCTCATGGCAAAGGACGACAAAAAGAAGAAGGTTAAATCTAAATCCTCCACTAGATATGAATCCTCTAGTGATGAAAATGCTAGTGATGAGGAAGATAACTTACGCACTCTTTTTGCCAACCTCAACATGCAACAAAAAGAGAAACTAAATGAGCTAATTAGTGTCATCCATGAAAAGGATGATCTCTTGGACTCCCAAGAGGACTTCTTAATCAAGGAAAATAAAAGGCACGTTAAGCTTAAGAATGCTTATGCTCTAGAGGTAGAAAAATGTGAGAAATTATCTAGTGAGCTAAGCACATGCCATGACACTATTGCCAACCTTAGAAATGAAAATGCCAAATTAATTGCTAAGGTTGATTCTCATGTTTGTAATGTTTCAACTTCCAATCCTAGAGATGATAATGTTGATTTACTTGCTAGGATTGATGAGTTGAATGTTTCTCTTGGTAACCTTAGGATTGAAAATGAGAAATTGTTGGCTAAGGTTAAAGATTTTGATGTTTGCAATATTACTATTTCTAACCTTAGAAGTGAAAATGATATATTACATGCTAAGGTTGTAGAATTAAAATCTTGCAAACCCTCTACATCTACCGTCGAGCACACTTCTATTTGTACTAGATGTAGAGATGTTGATGTTAATGCTATTCATGATCACATGGCTTTAATTAAACAACAAAATGATCATATAACAAAATTAGATGCTAAAATTGTCGAGCATAACTTAGAAAACGAAAAATTCAAATTTGCTAGAAGTATGCTCTATAGTGGGAGACGCCCTGGCATCAAGGATGGCATTGGCTTCCAACAGGGAGGCAATGTCAAACTTAGTGCCCCTCCTAAGAAATTGTCCAACTTTGTTAAGGGCAAGGCTCTCATGCCTCAGGATAACGAGGGTTACATTTTATACCTTGCCGGTTATCCCGAGGACAAAATTAGGAGAATTCATTCTAGGAAGTCTCACTCTGGTTCTAACCATGCTTTTATGTATAAGGGTGAGACATCTAGCTCTAGGCAACCAACCCGTGCTAAGTTGCCTAAGAAGAAAACTCCTAGTGTATTAAATGAACATAGCTTTTCATTTAAAACGCATCATATGTTTTGACTAACAAATCTGGCCAGGTAGTTGTCAAATATGTTGGGGGCAAGCACAAGGGGTCAAAGACTTGTGTTTGGGTACCCAAAGTTCTTGTTTCTAATGCCAAAGGACCCAAAACCATTTGGGTACCTAAAGTCAAGAACTAAACATGTTTTGTAGGTTTATGCATTCGGGGGCTCAAGCTGGATCATCGACAGCGGGTGCACAAACCACATGACAGGGGAGAAGAAGATGTTCTCCTTCTACGAGAAAAACCAAGATCCCCAACGTGCGATCACATTCGGGGATGGAAACCAAGGTTTGGTCAAAGGATTGGGTAAAATTGCTATATCCCCTGACCATTCTATTTCCAATGTTTTTCTTGTAGATTCATTAGATTACAATTTGCTTTCTGTATCTCAATTATGCAAAATGGGTTACAACTGTCTTTTCACTGATATAGGTGTCACTGTCTTTAGAAGAAGTGATGATTCAATAGCATTTAAGGGAGTGTTGGAGGGTCAGCTATACTTGGTAGATTTTGATAGAGCTGAACTCGACACTTGCTTAATTGCTAAGACTAACATGGGTTGGCTCTGGCACCGCCGACTAGCCCATGTTGGGATGAAGAATCTTCATAAGCTTCTAAAGGGAGAGCACATTTTAGGACTAACCAATGTTCATTTTGAGAAAGACAGGGTTTGTAGCGCATACCAAGCAGGAAAGCAAGTTGGTGCCCACCATCCACACAAGAACATCATGACGACCGACAGGCCGCTTGAGCTACTCCACATGGATCTATTCGGCCCGATTGCTTACATAAGCATCAGCGGGAGTAAGTATTGTCTTGTAATAGTGGATGATTATTCTCGCTTCACTTGGGTATTCTTTTTGCAGGAAAAATCTCAAACCCAAGATACCTTAAAGGGATTCTTGAGACGGGCTCAAAATGAGTTCGGCTTAAGGATCAAGAAAATTAGAAGCGACAACGGGACGGAGTTCAAGAACTCACAAATTGAAGGCTTCCTTGAGGAGGAGGGCATCAAGCATGAGTTCTCTTCTCCCTACACCCCACAACAAAATGGTGTAGTGGAAAGGAAGAATAGAACTCTATTGGACATGGCAAGAACCATGCTTGATGAGTACAAGACTTCGGATCGGTTTTGGGCCGAGGCGGTCAACACCGCTTGCTACGCCATCAACCGGTCGTATCTACACCGAATCCTCAAGAAGACATCTTATGAACTCCTCACCGGTAAAAAGCCCAATATTTCATATTTTAGAGTCTTTGGTAACAAATGCTTTATACTTATTAAAAGAGGTAGAAAATCTAAATTTGCTCCTAAGACTGTAGAAGGCTTTTTACTAGGATATGACTCAAACACAAGGGCATATAGAGTCTTTAACAAGTCCTCTGGACAAGTTGAAGTTTCTTGTGACGTTGTGTTTGATGAGACTAACGGCTCTCAAGTAGAGCAAGTTGATCTTGATGAGATAGGTGATGAAGAGGCTCCGTGCATCGCGCTAAGGAACATGTCCATTGGGGATGTGTGTCCTAAGGAATCCGAAGAGCCTCCAAATGCACAAGATCAACCATCCTCCTCCACGCAAGCATCCCCACCAACTCAAAATGAGGATGAGGCTCAAGTTGATGAAGGAGAAGATCAAGCAAATGAGCCACCTCAAGATGACGACAATGATCAAGGGGGAGATGCAAATGATCAAGACAAGGAGGATGAAGAGCAAAGGCCGCCACACCCAAGAGTCCACCAAGCAATCCAACGAGATCACCCCGTCGACACCATCCTCGGCGACATTCATAAGGGGGTAACCACTAGATCTCGTGTTGCACATTTTTGTGAGCATTACTCTTTTGTTTCCTCTATTAAGCCACACAGGATAGAGGAAGCACTTCAAGATTCGGATTGGGTGGTGGCGATGCAAGAGGAGCTCAACAACTTCACTAGGAATGAGGTATGGCACTTAGTTCCACGTCCTAATCAAAATGTTGTAGGAACCAAATGGGTCTTCCGCAACAAGCAAGATGAGCATGGTGTGGTGACAAGGAACAAAGCTCGACTTGTGGCCAAAGGATACTCTCAAGTCGAAGGTTTGGATTTCGGTGAAACCTATGCACCCGTAGCTAGGCTTGAGTCAATTCGTATATTATTGGCCTATGCTACTTACCATGGCTTTAAGCTTTATCAAATGGACGTGAAGAGTGCCTTCCTCAATGGACCAATCAAGGAAGAGGTCTATGTTGAGCAACCTCCCGGCTTTCAAGATAGTTAGTACCCTAACCATGTTTATAAACTCTCTAAGGCGCTTTATGGGCTCAAGCAAGCCCCAAGAGCATGGTATGAATGTCTTAGGGATTTTCTTATCACTAATGGATTCAAAGTCGGAAAGGCCGATCCTACTTTATTCACTAAAACTCTTGAAAATGACTTGTTTGTATGCCAAATTTATGTTGATGATATTATATTTGGGTCTACTAACGAGTCTACATGTGAAGAATTTAGTAGGATCATGACACAAAAATTCGAGATGTCTATGATGGGGGAGTTGAAGTACTTCTTAGGATTTCAAGTGAAGCAACTCCAAGAAGGCACCTTCCTAAGCCAAACAAAGTATACTCAAGATATTCTAAGCAAGTTTGGAATGAAGGATGCCAAACCCATCAAGACACCCATGAGAACCAATGGGCATCTCGACCTCGACGAAGGAGGTAAATCCGTCGATCAAAAGGTATACCGGTCGATGATAGGCTCTTTGCTATATTTATGTGCATCTCGACCGGATATTATGCTTTCCGTATGCATGTGTGCTAGATTACAAGCCAACCCTAAGGAAGCTCACCTTACGGCCGTAAAACGAATCTTGAGATATTTAGTTTATACTCCTAAGTTTGGGCTTTGGTATCCTAGGGGATCCACATTTGATTTGATTGGTTATTCGGATGCTGATTGGGCAGGGTGTAGGATCAATAGAAAGAGCACATCGGGGACTTGCCAGTTCTTGGGAAGATCCTTGGTGTCTTGGGCTTCAAAGAAGCAAAATTCCGTAGCTCTTTCTACCGCCGAAGCCGAGTACATTGTCGCAGGCCATTGTTGTGCGCAACTACTTTGGATGAGGCAAACCCTTAGGGACTATGGTTATAAACTAACCAAAGTTCCTCTTCTATGTGATAATGAGAGTGCAATCCGCATGACGGATAATCCCGTTGAGTATAGCCGCACTAAACACATAGCCATTCGGTATCACTTTTTAAGGGATCACCAACAAAAGGGAGATATCGAGATCTCTTACATTAATACTAAAGATCAATTAGCCGATATCTTTACCAAGCCACTTGATGAACAATCTTTTAACAAACTTAGGCATGAGCTAAATATTCTTGATTCTAGGAACTTCTTTTGTTGATTTGCACACATAGCTCTTCTATATACCTTCAATCATGTCTCTTTCATGTGCCATGACTAATGTGTTTTCAAGTGAATTTCAAACCAAGTCATAGGTATATTGAAAGGGAATTGGAGTCTTCGGCGAAGACAAAGTCTTCCACTCTGTAACTCATCGTTCGCCGTCGTTCCGCGCATCTCTCCATTTTTTGGGAGAGAGTCCAAAGCAAAGGACTTCGTCTTTGGTATAATCTTCACTCACTTATTTATGACCAAAGGGGGGGAGAGTAATTCTTAGGGCTCTAACGATTCCATTTTTGGCGATTCATGCCAAAGGGGGAGAGAGTATGAGCCCAAAGCAAAAGGACCGCACCACCACCAATTTCTAAAGTTTTAGGTTTTCAAAGAGTATCTTAAAATTGGTATCTTACTTGTGATATAATTTGAAATTGGTATACCCTCTTCAAAATTAATATCAAAACCCTCTTGAACGTTAAGAGGAGGATTTCATTAAGGGGGAGTTTTGTTTAGTCAAAGGAAAAGCATTTGAAACAGGGGGAGAAAATTTCAAATCTTGAAAATGCTTTGCAAATCTTACTCATTTACCTTTGACTATTTGCAAAAGAAATTTGAAAAAGATTTACAAAAGAAAACAAAACATGTGGTGCAAGCGTGGTCCAAAATATTAAAAACAAAGAAACAATCAATGCATATCTTATGAGTAGTTATATTGGCTCAATTCCAAGCAACCTTTGCACTTACATTATGCAAGCTAGTTCAATTATGTACTTCCATATTTGCTTTGGTTTGTGTTGGCATCAATCACCAAAAAGGGGGAGATTGAAAGGGAATTAGGCTTACACCTAGTTCCTAAATAATTTTGGTGGTTCAATTGCCCAACACAAATAATTGGACTAACTAGTTTACTCTAGTGTATAAGTTATACAGGTGCCAAAGGTTCACACTTAGCCAATAAAAAGACCAAGAATTGGGTTCAACAAAAGAGCAAAGGGACAACCGAAGGCACCTCTGGTCTGGCGCACCGGACTGTCCGGCGTGCCACCGGATAGTGTCCGGTGCACCAGAGGACTCCAAGTCAAACTCGTCACCTTCGGGAAAATCCAGAGGCGCTCCGCAATAATTCACCGGACTGTCCGGTGTACACCGGACAGTGTCAGGTGCTCGAAGGAAGAGCGGCTCCGGAACTCGCCAGCTTCGGGAATTCGCAACGGCTAGTCCGCTATAATTCACCGGACATGTCCGGTGTACACCGGACTGTCCGGTGTGACATCGAAGCAACGGATACTTCGGCGCCAACGGCTACCTGCAGCGCATTAAATGCGCGCCAGCGCGCGCAGAAGTCAGGCACGCCCATGCTGGCGCACCGGACACTCTACAGTGCATGTCCGGTGCGCCACCGGACACCCAGGCGGGCTCAGAAGACAGAGCTCTAACGATCGGAACCCAATGGCTTTGGTGACGTGGCTGGCGCACCGGACATGTCCGGTGTGCACCGGACTGTCCGGCGCACCATGTGACAGACAGCCCCACCAAACGGCTAGTTTGGTGGTTGGGGCTATAAATACCCCAACCACCCCACATTCATTGTATCCAAGTTTTCACACTTCCAACCACTTACAAGAGCTAGACATTCAATTCTAGACACACTCAAGAGATCAAATCCTCTCCCAAATTTCACACAACGCCCTAGTGCTTAGAGAGAGAGATTTGCTTGTGTTCTTTCGAGCTCTTGCGCTTGGATTGCTTTCTTCTTTCTTTGATTCTTCATTGCGATCAAACTCACTTGTAATTGAGGCAAGAGACACCAATTTTGTGGTGGTCCTTGTAGGAACTTTGTGTTCCAAGTGATTGAGAAGAAAAGCTCACTCGGTCCGAGGGACCGTTTGAGAGAGGGAAAGGGTTGAAAGAGACCCGGTCTTTGTGACCACCTCAACGGGGAGTATGTTTACGAGAACCGAACCTCGGTAAAACAAATCCACGTGTCACACCTCTTATTTGCTTGCGATTTATTTTGCACCCTCGCTCGCGGACTCTATTATATTTCTAACGCTAACCCGGCTTGTAGTTGTGATTATTTTTGAGAATTTCAGTTTCGCCCTATTCACCCCCCTCTAGGCGACTTTCAGTCTTTCAATGCAATATTTCACGTCACTATTTCATAAGATAACATACCAATTAAATGTCGCAACTCAATGGCCAATAGAAGTTAGTAAATTATGTGAATATGAAATAATCACTCTCCATAGAGGTTTCACACGTTTTCTAAGACCATAGAAACGAGTTGACGTGGTTTCAATTTCATCCCATGAAACTCAATCCTCTTAAATGCTATGTCATGTCACCAAAAATCTAATGTGACACACCATTAAATGTGCATGAAATTACCGTTGAAAATAGCCTTAGGGCGTTTCGTCCCCTAAAAGTCTAAAGTCAAACCAAAGGATTGGATACAGAAAACAACTTTTGTAAAAGACGATTTCATACAATGTAAAACTGAAAGCATCTCTAAACCTGTCTTTAGCGACTTTTCAGATAAAAATATGAAAATATATATGGAATAATTTTTACTGCCTTTTATTGCTTTTCTTCAAACGGTTTTTAGTTTTTTACACAATATACAATAATTTTTTCACAGCTCACATCTCATAATAGCTTTTTTTTTCTAAAACAACCTAACCAAACTGACTCAGCGTAGTGAACGACTTGAAACTAGTTAATCTAAAGTCCAAGTGATTAGAGGGGCCTGAGAGTGATTTTATCCCCCTTAATTTCTCTCACTTTGTGGATTAAACTCGCGTTCTAACAAATGTCGTCTCGACAAGTTTTTTTATAGGATTTTCTTAGAAAGTTAACAAGTCCGTGCTAATGTGTTATTATTTCAAAGAAACTTCTTTTTCTGAGAGTTATTGTTCAAATGGAAGCTTGCAGCGATGCGAGCTAAGCATCAGCTTGTCAGGTTTGGAACCTGTCTGTCGGTATTTAAATTCACGAGCTGACGAGATGGATGCTCATAATTCTCTTAATTTATTTTAGATTTTAACGACATTATTACTTTAATAGAATATAACATGTTCCTTAATAGCGAGCTGATACGATAACTTTACCAATTTCGAGATTTATTGGTTTAACTAGGTGAGTGCCCGTGCGTTGCAACGGAAACATATATAATACTAAGATAATTTATATGCGAATGTGTGTTATACTGTTATGAGAAAATATTTCATAATCCATTTGTGAAAAAGTCATATGCCACAACTGCCAAAAGGCAGAACAATGTCTTAAGAAGCAAGAAAGACAAGCTATGACATACTTGTACATGTTCTTGTTGTGGTGTACCATCCTATGATAGCTGAGGAAAAACGAAATAAAAGGCAGCCACAAACCCTAGCTTTTACACACAATGGATGCTAAAGAATCTCTTGTACATGTTCTTGTTGTGGTGTCTGGTACCGATACATGGTTACACAAATCAATTACAGTACAACACAGCACAGAACAAACAAACAAACAAACAAAATCCAAAGTGCAAAAACGGTGAGTCCTCAATCCTCATCTCAAGTTCAGTCTGAGTCAGAGTCTTGAGCAGTTGAGGACCTAACCCTCCTATTCTTAGCCTCGCTTTCTTCATCGTCATCGTCGTCATCTTTCTTCTTCTCATCGATTATCCCTATAAATTTTTTGGACTGTCAACACATTTGTCGTCCTAGATTGTAAAGGGCTGTTGTATGGTTTCCATGGTTACCTTTTGTCTTGAGAATAAGAATGTGTTCCAATGCTCTTGTCAGAAAATCGTCTTTACTTCTGAGATCTTGAAACCCAACTAATCGGTCAACAACAATATCCTTCCTGAAAAATGACAGGGGTCATAGTATGGTGAAGCAGGTAGTAATGTGAGGCAGGAAGATTGCAGGGTACCAAACAGCAATAAACATTATCAAATGGGCAGGAGCGACATAAATCTTGTGCGCTTACTTGAACAATATTACACATGGCAGTGTCTTGATTGCCAGTTTGGCCACAAAGAATGGAGCATACTGCAGTTAGTTATATATGGAATTAGGCTCCATGATTATCAAAAGGATGTAGTTTATAGCCAAGTGGTAGTATACTGACTTCAGCATCAAGCTTGACGAATTTTGTTCCCACGTAGACTGGGGCAAGGGTCTTCAAATGCTTATCCATGATCCTAGCAAACATTCAGATAAAATAATTTCCATAAGTGCCAAAAGGCAGAACAATGTCTTAAGAAGCAAGAAAGACAAGCTATGGCATACTTGCAACGGTAAAATTCACTGTGGTAAAAATGGCATATGACTAACAGTAGATGGGTGGATAGATTGATGTGAAGTCATAACATCAAGAAGCATAACATGCGCTAGACTGGCAACAAAAGATGATCATTGTAGTACAAACACATATTACTGTCAGGTGCAAATGATAATCCAGGAGCACACATGAATCAAATAGACCTTCCATAACTCGACCAGATGGAATGTTGAGCCACGACAACATGTTAACTATAAATCATGAACGATCTGATTAAAATGATAACATAGACATGTGATGGGTCTGATACGTAGGTAGTTGAAAGTTAAGTTACGTTTGCAGCTATCTAAAATGATAAATTTCTACCACGGCTGTCTAAAATTATAGCTAACATGTTAATTATAGTTAACATGTTATGTGTCCATATGGCTGTCGATATTTGAAAAACGCATATCTAACATTTGAGCATAAGCACAAACACTCTTACCCATCATCTATGCTTTTGTATCGGGTTGCATGCTTCCTCAATATGAAGGCACATGATTATGAACAGCATCACCAAACTATCCCAGACCATTTGCAAAAATTATGAAGGCAGGTCAGTAGCAACTATCACTACAGTTCACATCCAAACTACATTCTACATGCACTTGAAATTGTTTAAACCGAGAGTCTACACCAAAATCAAACAATCAAATAACATCTAGCACTGAACACCATGCACATTGAACAACAAGCACACTGAACACATTGGCATCAAGTATGTCATTTCAATACATTTCTTCAGTACAGTTGATTTTGTATTTAGGCTCAAGCAAGCACTGAACAACAAGCAAATTGAACACAAGCATGTACGTACGTTGATAAATCAGCGCCAAACTGAGAAAATTTTGCTCCCCCGGCACCTCCCTCAGTTTGCCAATTCAACTGTACTGAAAACATGAGATGGAAAATAGAGTTGCAAAGAAGCGATAGTTGCTGCATTGAAAATCTAAAATCACATATAAAAGTAGCCATACTTTCCTATTTGCCTTAGCACTTAGCTAATAGACTATGGGACACGTGATGTATTTAAAAATGCAGATGCAGTTGGAGGAGAAAAAAATTACAAAGACTTAAAAGGTTATGGTTATGCCTTGAAAGCGTACGGTGTATGATGTGGACACAAACAAGAATCATGTAAGCTTCAACAGGGACGAGAGACACTTTTTGTAAAGATCTGGTTGCATTCGAATCTAAATGATGGAACCTAGCCATTCAAAGTCATCGATTGTTTCTTTCAGGACGACGGATTGAAATTCCAGACAGTAGATCATATTATTTCCCCATGAACTAAAATAAGCAAACAGATGACGCATATCGCCAACAAATAAATAATTTGGTAACTATAGCCATTATAATATAAATGGCCTACTTGTGACAATACTTACAGCATGAACACCTATTGGTGGAATCGAGCGGACTTAGTGATGAATACAACGAGTGGACCATTGTCAGGTGGAGATGCTCTTGCTCCATTGGTAGGAGCAGCACAAGAGTGATCAGTGGAGTGTCTTGATGTCAGGGTTTATTCTGGGGTTCTTGCAGAGCTGATGTTGCCGGTTACACTGAAAGTCATTAGAAAGAAAGCCTAGTTAGACAATGAAACGGGATTAACTGAAAAGCATTGATCAGAGAACCAGAATAGTGGGGACAAAAAAATGATGGATGCATTGTTTTAGTTTGTGTGACAAAGCAACATGTTGCTTATTGCAGGTATACTTCAATTCCTACCACCCTTTGGCCAAATATCAAAGACCTCTCTTTCTCCCAATAAAATGGAGCCTCATATGTTGGCAGTGGTGACAAACTACAATGCTGATTAAACAGAAGTGATAAACAAAAGTATGAAATAGTTCTTATCTAGTGTGGATAGCCCACCATAAGAGCATTGAGATTAATTGCAGATTATAGAACATAAAACAAAGATACAAAATAATCCAGTGTAGTGAGTACCAAATAATTCCACTAAAATTGCAAATCTTTGCCCAACTTCTTGGTGAAATTGGTACATTTCTTTCATCAAATTGACATAGAAGGCAGAACGTTGCACATTATCAAAAATAGTAGAAGGCATTAGTCCCTGGCAATTGACACAGGAAAACCTTCATGCTAGAACACAATCCACTTCAAACAATCAAAATCAGAAGATATGTGAACAAAAAAATATAAGATAGAGTTTGATGGAAGGCTGCTACATTGTCTTCAACTGCTGCATAAATCTAACCAAAACCAAGCCCAGTTGTGACCAAGTCGATATCCAAACAACAAGCAATCGAGTGTCACAACTTCATTGCACACAAAGAAATCACCTGAAGAACGAACTGCAAAGGCTCGCCACAAAAACCGCAGCAGCTGGACTTCCCGACGGCAAGTTCACGGGGTCAGCCACGCCTGAACAAACCAACACAACAATCATCCTCACGAGATATGGTTAGATACAAAATCTACCGGGGATGTGGCAGCTCGACGTGCCCCCGAACCAGATCGTGGCGGTGGCCAACAGGCTGTTCAGCTCCGGCGACTGCCTCACCAGCTGGAAGGGACACGTCGAGGTCTACGACGGCGAGCTCAACATCTAGAGCATCGTGGACCACTCCGCCCTGCCCGACCTGTCGCTGCTCGCCAGTCTCCCGTCTTCAGCTCAGCGGCTCTACCTCACCATGGCCGTCGTCGGCACGCAGCTCTACTTCCTCGCCGGCTACCAGGTGCCGTCGGGCGACGACAGCTTCCGAACAGTCTCGCTAGTGCACAACTTCGACACCAGCGCTGCACCAGGGCTGGCGCCGGCGTGGAGCAGCTTCCGACCCGAGATGAGTCCCGAGGACGCCGAGGACGGCGACAAGGAGCTGTTCAGCCAGTGCTGCACGGTGCAGCTCTCCAACTAATCGTAATTACAGAATTACAATCTCAGTCCTCCAATCCAATCACAGCATATGCATCATGGTTCTGAAACTTTTCTGATCACAGCATCATGCATTGTGTCTCATCTACAGACTTCCAATTAATCTGGTACTTGTGCTCCCGACGGCAAGTTCACGGGGTCAGCCACGCCTGAACAAACCAACACAACAATCATCCTCACGAGATATGGTTAGATACAAATCACCTGAAGAACGAACTGCAAAGGCTCGCCACAAAAACCGCAGCAGCTGGACTTCCCGACGGCAAGTTCACGGGGTCAGCCACGCCTGAAGGAAAATTGAATTCCTTTGTTATACTAACCTTGAACACTAACGTTGATGCTTTTGAAGATTCCAGAGATATGGTTAGACTTTGTTTTAATAAAATATAAAAATATATGATATCTTGGTTAGTTGGGTGTGAATTTAGATCTAATAACTAAGGTTCAAATCCTATTTATTTATAATTTTATTTTATCTAGAAGAGAAAAGATAAATATAGAATCATGTAAACTGATAATTTATATAATAAAGATTTAAGCCGTAAAACATGAAGCAATTACGTGTCCGCCCAATCCCAGCCTACCCTTCGTGTCAACTTGCCTGCTTACGTACTTTAACATGATGATCTTCTCTGGTTCTACACCTTGCACCCCAGCCTCAGTAGAGAGATTAGTGGCCAAACCTGATATTTTGGTTTTTAATGCTTGCATATCCAAGAAAAGCTTGTTCTTAGAACCAGTTGTTCCTCCTGTGTTAACACCATCATCCTCACGAGAAGAAACATCAAGCAGATTTAACTCAAAGCACAAAGCCAATGCTTCACCAGCAGCCATTCGAACAGCACGATCATCTGCTTCCAAAAGAGTAGACAGAAATGCAATGGGCCTAGCAAGTAGAAAAATGTAAGTTAGGTAAATCCACCGATAGGTTAGTGTGCACAAACATACAATAGGAGGAAAACAGAGATGAGAGAACACTAACTCTTTCCAGCTATTTTTATTTATCCTCCATGAACCAATAGTAGTCAGGAGAAAATTCATGTAGATACAGGCATACAACAGCTGCTAACACAGGAGGCCTCCAACCATGTTCAGTCATCATAGGAAACTGGATGCAGCTCCTTTCAGCATTAGCTTGCACAATATGATAACAAGTAAATGGAGAACATTACATTTGAACCAGACTTTGGATGAATCACATCCCACAGGGCCATAAAACGTTACTGTATCATACTCCCTCTGTTCCAAATTATGTTGCTTTGACTTAAAACGTTACTGTATCATACCACCCCCTCTGTTCCAGATTATGTCACTTCGACTTTTTTTACATAACAAAATTTATGAACCAACAACAATCGAAGTGGCCTATGATTTGTAACAGAGGCAGTAATTAGCTGAGAGAAGCCAAAAACAGTAATCCACCTTGGCACGCTGTGTCTGATCACAATCGAGTAGATAAGGAGGAAGAGCACCCTCTTGGACATCATCATCAACCTTCTGTCGCTTATTTGATTCATCGTGCATTTTCAGGCTGCAAAAGAGCCAGTTCACGTAAATACAATTGCAGCCATACGGGAAGACCAAAAACTGTGGCGTAAGCAATTTTTCATGCTCACAACCCCTAGTCAGGGCATGATACACATACACCAGCCATGGTAAAATTCATTAGCGCGCATCATCTAAGAAGTATCCATGCATCAACTTAAAGTTGCTCATATCTATTACACAAGTATCACCAAATAAATAGGAGCAGCAAACAAGCACTTACGTCTTCTTCATCTGCGCGTAGAATGGAAGCAATAATAATGCTCAAACTTTCTGAATTATTAGTAGTGTAGTACTATGATCATCAAGAAAGGAAAAAACTTGCACATATATTATATATATAAGAACAATACAGGACCATTTCATATGTATTGAAAACTTTACTTACAAAGCCAAGGAATGCTGATGTCAATAGAAACATGAAACCTGTCAGTGTAATCTGGAAAACAAATGCATCAATACTCAGGATTTCAACAAAAGAAGCACAGTTCATTGTAACAAAATGTGAATTGAACTCTTACCATGTTCGGTCTGCAGATCATCCCAGCATTAGTCAACCAAACAATGAATAAAAAGATAATGTTAGCACTCAGCGTGGATAGCTAGGAAAAAGAAGCGACAGCTTGATGTGTGCAAGCATTAGGTTGAAGGATGTTTGGAGCTCTGATTCAATCAATTAATCAATGAAGTGATAAATCTAAACGACGTACTTGCATCTGAAATTTTATAGAAGCAGATGCGGAGGCAGTAAGACAGAGGAGAAGGGGACAACCGTCTTGGTGGTGGACATCAGCTACCCGCTAGGGACACCACTCACCTGGTACCCTTCAATCACAACAGGATCCAGTTCACCCTAGCGGGCGTGTACGACAGGATTCAGGCGCTGCAGGATCACGACGCAGATATCAACGGTGTGACCCCCGCTATGGCCCTTATCGAAGAGCGAGACAGCGACGCCGAGCGGCACCTCCAAGAGGAACGATGCCTTTCTGGTCCCAAACAGGAGGCATGAGACCCTGCTGTCGGACACGGTGATGATGGAGATCTCTGTGACTCGCGCTCTGGTGTCACCTGTCTTCGCCAGGGTCGTTGGAGATGAAGTCGGCGACTGCTCACCGATGGGGGCGAAGTTCCCTACGATCTGCACGACCGGGTCCGCTGACGGAGACTTGAGGCGGGGCCGCTCGAGTTTGTTGTCGATGGAGCTCGGCGGCGGTTGAATGATGCCAAGGCACCCAGGCGGTTTTGATCCACGCCGTCGACCCCATTACCGGTGAATGAGCGGAGTAAAAGGCGAGCACGAGATGGTGAGCGAAGCTCCCAACAACCGCGGACGTGAGGCGCTCGCCCGAATCATCCTGGATATTGCTCCCGTCTCTCTGCCTCGCATGAACTTGCGTGGCCTCGGAGGAGCCCGGCGACCGCCCTCCCAGCGGCGGCTTGGTCGCCGAGGCTGGCACGACGCCGTCGTCTGATCTGGATCGGGAGATGGGCAGCGAGGCCGGCGCCGAGCGGACGGGCACAGGCCCGTCGTCGTAGGAGACCGATCGGCCCATCTCGAGGCGCGCCAGGGCGGGGTCCCCGGCGAGCCCCAGCATCTGGAGCAGCTTCCGGCGCCGCTCCTGCACGGGCGCCGGCTCGGACGTCCACACGTCGAGCGCCGCGGCGGTTGCGCGGGGGCGGGCGGGGGCACGACCTTGCCTCTTGTGAACGCGTCCCTTCCAGGGCGGCGAGCAACACGGACGCCAGGCGAGGAGGTGGGGCGGCGAACACGGTCGGTGGCTGTTGCGTGGGGAGGGGTGGATTTGGTGAAGCCGGGCGGATCGGAGACTGCGGGGAAGGAAGAGGATCGGACGAGGGTAACGGGGGTGGGGGGCACCGGGGCAGGGGCCATCCCTCGCATCTCCAACCTCCGGGGCGGGGATCGGGCGATGGGATCGGACGACTGGCGGCGGTGGGGGATCGAGCGGCTGGTGATCGAACGGTTGAAATTGCAGAACAATGGAATGGACGGTTGAGGTTGCAGGATGGCAGAATGGTAGAACGGCAGGAGGCAGACTACTATTACACTCTTAATAGGTAGTATAGATTTAGTTATTTGAAGATGCGTTTGTAGGAATAAATGTGCACTCACTGCACTGTGATACCCGGTCTCGTAAAAAATACTTGCAAGAAAAAAAAATCCGAAAGGCACTAGAGTCGCCTCGGAGAAGCTGTTCCACAGGCCCACGGGCCAAATGCGATGACAACAGGGCCTGGTTGGGCGTGCCTACGTGCGTCAGCATGTTCCTCCCTGCCATGTACACTTGCATCTGCATACCTTCTTCTTGACCTCAATCGTAACGTTTGACGCCAGAAACCGTCGTGTATCACACAGCCGGATTCACCCATAGGCCCACCGATTCCCATATGGAGCCCACCAAAACCCAACCCATTACCTGATCCCAGGCGGCAGCGGAAACGCAAGGAGAGGGGCGGCGATGATACAGTAGATTTCAAACTCAAACTGACCACCAGAGAGAGATAGAGGGGAGAGATCGGAGAGGAAGGACGTTTGGAGCAGGCGGCTATTGCAGGCTTTGCAGCCGCCGTCCTCCTGATTCGGGCCCCCCTCCCCGGATCGCTCCAGATTCGCACGATTTGGGGATCGTGCGTTTCGCCATCAGATCGGGAGAAGAAAAATCAAGGTAATCTCTGTCGATGTCGTCAGATTATTACGTGCTAGGGTTTCCAACTGCGAATTCCATGAGTTTTGGGCTGTGTCGCCACATTTCGCGTCCTCTCCCAATCGCCTCCCCGTCACAGCGTTTCCTCTTCCTCCACGCCGCGGTCCTTCTCCGCGGCTTTTGCGCTCCTTTCCATCTCCGTCCGATACGATGCGATGGGACCGCTGTTGTTCTTCTCCATTCTGTCGCGGCGTAGACGAATCTCAACCCTAACGCGCTGAAGGCAGGTCTGCACCGGCCTGGTAGCGCTGTCTCGTGGAGCTATCTCTAGAGGGGATAAGCAGGTGAGGCGAAGCCGCCATTTTTTCATATGACAACCGTACTTTTGTACGCCGCAGGTATGGTGGTGGCAAAAGTTATTGTGGACCAGTAGGGGTAATAGGGCCTTCTGGCCAGCACTGGAGTTGTCACTGATAGTAAACTTCAGCTTAAGAGTGATAAGATTTATAATTTGATGTTATATTTACCTGTAACTCTGGGATGTGTGAAATGTGTTCTAAGTTGTCGTTTGATGTTACCAGTACAACATAGTAGCTGATTTGGGAAAACGTGAAAGCTAGGTTATGTTGTTTTGAATTGTTTTAAGTACAAAGTCATTTGTAACAACTCGACAGTATATTGCACTTCAAAATTAAGCAAGCTGTTACATACTAAATATGCTCAATGCTAACTGTTTTTTTTTGTCTTGAACCCTCAATCCTATTTGGCTAGGATAAACTTTTCTGAAAAGCATTATTTTTAAAGAAAACATTCACCTAGTTTAGTTTATTGTCCTGCTTCTGTTGTTTTTTGGTATCTGACTAGCTGTATCCAGTTCCAGTACAACTGTTGCGATCTTGTCCTACACCCATACTTCTAATCACACCACACCATCCCCTAGTCTACCTGCTTCCACGTCCCAACCTTCCTTTTTCCCCCTCTGCTGTCACCTGCTATTCTATCCATGACTATATCGCCATGAGCTCTCTCAACATCCCTGTATCACTACCATGCTATCATCGTCAAAGTCAAATGTTCCCATTGTTAGAGCCATGCGCTTTTGTTATCTTGATGTGTAACAGTCGTGCTTCCTGCTTTAAGATCCCCAATCAAGCTTTTGCATGTTCTTATTTCTTATTGGTTTCCTTTCTTGTTTATATAGGTCATGTTCTCATTATAGTGTTAATACTTGTTTTGTAAAGTAACCATTGGAAAAAGTGTTGAATCTTAAGTTTGCATGCACAGGTGAAGGGGCAAGTTTCTGCAACTTAAATAAATAGAGTGAATATGACTGACATGAATTCTGATGAGATTCTTGAGGTTCCTGACACTCCTGACCGATTACAGCAGTCAAAATACCATGTTTCCAGCTCTATTGTTGGGAGGGATGGTACAATGGCAGCTGCTAATCCATCACCACAGCGCAAATTTAGAATTAGATTCAAGAACAATTCCGTGCAAGGTTCATCAAGTCAAAATAATGGTTGTAGCATACTGCCTGCAGCTTTAGATACTGATCATATTTTCAAACAAGCTGAAGCAGCACAGATTCTGGAACTGTCTAAAGACTATAAGGCAAAATTTTCCCTACAGAAACCTGACAGCACAAGGATATCTGTTGACAGTGAAAAGAGGGCTGGAAAACATGGCTTTGATCAGAGCAGAAGCATTTCGAACAATATAAGTTGTAGTGTGACTGGAGGAAGGAACCCTACCTTCCAAGTTAAAGATGGAGAGGTTGGTCAGCAAGATGCAGGTCATCAGAGTGCAAACTTTCTAGACATAGGACCAGGTTTTCCTACTATTCAAGTGGGAAAACCAGGATACAGATTATGCACTCGCACTACTGATAAGCTGAAAGGTGTAACAGGTGCTGATGTTTGTCCAGGATCAAGTTCTGGGGAGGTCAAAGGGGACTTGATCACTAACAAGGTCATTGCAGGACCTACAAGCCCTCTGCGTGTTTTTCCTCGAAGGCATGTGGGCCAAAAAAGGCTGGTACGCAATGGATGTATTTCCCCCTCTAACATAGCCAAGACAGATGCAAAAGTTAATGAAAAACAGGAAATGTGCTCTTTAAGTGAACATTTGGACCATCCGCATCAGCCTGATGCATTTGACGGAGGTGATGTGATTGACCTCACGGAGAATTCACCAATAATGACAAGGCAGAGATCTGAAGTGAACAATAAATTGATGTCTGGACACAATATGGACACAAGGGCCGCAAAAAAGCTGAGAACAGACAGATTTGGCAGGACTTTGGTTCGGCAGTCCAAATGTCATGCAAACAACAGCAGTTGTTCTGAAGTTAGCTTATCAGGCCTCAACAACAATGGAAAAGGAATTGACTGTGATATCTTGGATAGTGATCAAACTGGAGAAGCTAATTTGAGGGGGTATGTTCTATCTGTTCTCATAATAGCTGTCTTGATCTCTTTTACGACTGGAATAACTAGTTCATTTCATGCTATAGCCGTTTTGAGTGCTGATATGAGCTGAAACATTTTAATATTGTCTTCTCTTATAAAAGTCTAAAACATGTCAATATGGCTTATGTAAGAAATGATAGTGAATGAACTGATATACGTACAGTATAGTTAGCTTGATTGACAAGGATTACGTTGAAACCCAACTGATTGCTTTAGAAGGCAATTTTTTTGTCCATTCGACTTTGCTCAGCAAGGTACCTTATATATTATTATGAAATGAATACTTTGTTTTTCTGGTCAATATACTGTTGGAGAACCAACATGTCTTACTTCTGTTATATCTGCTGTTGCAGGGTTGATCTTAGTACTGCTGGAACTTATCTAAACAAAAACTTTTCTGATATAAGCACGGAGCAAGGTTGGAGAACAACACACAACCACACAAGTAAATTACCCATTTCGTTTATGGGTAATATAACTAGCAGTTCCGGATGGGAATCTGGATCTTCTACCACACGATCTAATCAAAACCATGGATCTGCTGGAGGCAAGCATAGCTCTGTTAGTGGAGCAAACATAATAGTTCCTGATAAGATAGGGAATAAAACAATAATGCTTGGTAGAGAAAGGAGAAAACAAACCTCAACTTCTTCCCATATTGGTGAAAGCTCTAGTGCTGCTGACGAACCTAGAGGTGATCTTCAATCGTCAAAAATATCAGCTGGCCCAAATCATAGCAGTCATCAGCATAATATTCCTGTAATAAACATTGATGACGTATCCCCTGAAGCTAGACCTAGTTCGAGTGGATTCACTAATAGAACTCTTGATCCTACCATAGAAGCACAATTGGAGTCGGATGAGTTATTGGCTCGCCAACTCCAGGAGCAGCTCTACAATGAATCTGCTCGTTTTGCCCCAACAGAAGAGGTAATTTCTCATCATCTCTCTTTAGTACTCTATTAACATCTTGATGACTAGAAAACAGCCAGATTCTGAGTTTTCCATAAAACAGATTGATGCAATTGTAGCAATGTCACTTCAACATGAAGAAGATACTCATCGGACATCTAGGACCTTAAGGAGGTTCCAAAACCATACTGTGAGAGCACTGAAATCATTTTATGTTTTGCATGTGTGAGCTAGTGACCAGTAGGTATTCTAGTCTTGCTACTATACACTGTCATTTTACAAGATCTGAATATGAAGTTAATGTTTTTTAAATATTAAAAACAAGAAATATGCTAACCAAAATCTTGCAGAAAGAAAGTATTCTTTATGACAAAATGCATTTGCTTTTCTGTCTATTGAAATTGACATGGTTAATCCTTTTTTATTAGAGAGGTGCTCGGGCTACTCGTTTGAGTTCTTATCGAAATGCTCTTAGGGCTGAATTAGCAACAGCAAACAATATGATTTCCCGTCAGCGGAATACTGCTCCAATAAATTTGGGATTGGTAATGATTCTTCCTTGCCCTTTTCATTTTTACTATGAATAATTGAATATTAGCGTCTCAGTAAAATGAAACTTTCTTGGTTTCTTTAGGTAAACCTACATGTTATTCAGCTTCAATGCAATGAAATCATATGGCAACATTATACAACTTTTTAAGTTTCCAGTTGTATTAGTAGATTATTTTTTGGAAGATTGTATTACTAGATTATTAATGTATATTGGAATTTGATTGGTTAAATACTGGGTCAGTTATATGTTGGTGTATGGACAAAAGCACTATCAATCTGTCATACCTTGGCTTCTGTTTGTACTTTTCTGGTAGATGCTTTGTTCTCCTAACTTACCACAGGGGCGTTCTCTGCTGCTCTCTGTACTCAGTTGTGATGATAGTCTTTCTTGAGTTAGCCGTTTTTTTTGCTACCGTAGATAGAAGGGTATTAACAGCTTCTATTTTGCTACTTTCAGAGAGCTGCTTTAGCAAGATATCCTGGTGCTTTGCACATTCAACCAAACATTGACTTGTAAGTGATCGTTCTCTTATTCATCTTTTATAGTTTCACTGGTGTTCAAATTGCTTGAGTGACTTGAGAATTCAAAACAGTCTACATGTTCAATTCATTATATTGCTCGAAATGAAAGCTTTACGTATTTATCATTTATGTCATTCTTCGTCTGCATGTATCATTCTTTCTGAAGGAAACCTGTTAAAAAATGAATTTATCTTCTGCTTATTCATTTGTTTAAAATATTCTACTGGGTGGTTTATTTATCTCCATTTATGCTACTATAGCGACTCTCACTTCTACACTCCCACCTCTAAAAAAAGACAATGTGAACGTCCTAATAGAGCACTTGTTGGCTTGTTGCAGAAATGACTATGATGCACTGCTTGCTCTGGATGAAAATAACCACCAGCACACTGGTGCTTCAGAAAGCCAGATCAATAATTTGCCACAGTCAGTAGTTCAGGTAACTTCCAAACTGGTATAAGTTTTTTCCCTTCCCTCTGTCTGAAAAATTCTAATTAGTTTCTTATGACTTCCCGTTTCGGACAGTCCAATAGCATTGAAGATCCATGTTCTGTCTGCCTTGAAAATCCTTCTGTGGGAGATACTATCCGCCATTTGCCTTGCTTTCACAAGTTCCATAAAGAGGTTATCCCCCTGATTGTTATGTTTCAGTCACTTTCGTTGAATTTTGTCGCATTTCTGATGACAAACTGTTTGCAAGCTACAGTGTATTGACGAGTGGCTTAGGAGAAAGAAACTGTGCCCAGTCTGCAAGTTTGGGATTAACTGAAGTTTGCCGTACCAGTCTACAGTGGAGTTCTACTTGGTAGTGGCAGCGACGAGGTGCTGCAATTTCTCATACGGGATGCTTTCCTGCAAAGATTTTTTTTTGTCTAAGATAAAAAAACAATGTATTGCTGTGATCTGCGCTTTTGGGCATCATTTTGTATGCACGCACGTTTTGCTTGCTATTTTTGTTGTCGTGATCCACCAATTCCCATGAATTGGTTACCAGCATCTTGTCAATCATTTATGTCGCCGCATATATGATCCATCAATTGGCATCAATTTATTTTTATTTTACGTTCTTGTACCACGTAACACACGTGTTTGCAACTTTGCACCATGTGGATTCGTCCCCACTCTAATTACGGTGTGCGGAGAGATACGTAACGAAAGTGTTTGCACCAAGGATTCGTCCCCACGCTAATTATGTTATCCGCCTCCGAGCGTTAATATATGGCAGACAAATTAGTTCACTGATAAGGTTGGCCGTCGGAAACGCTGACCATTCGGTAGACACGCAGCTGGCGGGTAAAATATGAAAAGAAAAGGAGCTAGTGCATCCTAAATCTAAAGTCTTAAAACTTGACCCGGTTTCGGCGCCTCCCCGCACTTCGCGCGGGCTCCTGGCCACGCGCGTGTCGGACGCGAAATTTTCTTCGATTCAACGGAGACATTCATCGTGTCCGCGGTCTGCCCTTCCCTGTGCGACTCGGACCCACGACGATCTCCCATCCAGATTCCCGCGCCGTCCCTCCCTCCACGCCGCTGCCTCCCCCTCCCGACCTCGATACCGTCACCAGTGTTGAGTCGGGTTCGCGCATGCCATCGCCTCCACGTCTCCATCGCCAACAGCAGCGTTGCTCACCGGCGAGCGCCTCATGGTCTTCCTCTTCGCAGGCCGTGTGGCGCTCGTGGCCTCGGCACACCTCGCTGCAGCACTCGCGATTCTCGTGGCGGCCGGTCGGCCTTGTCGTCGAGCTCACCGATGACGGCTCCGGCTTCACCTTGCTTCGCCGCTTCGGGACCAGGTGCGGGCGGGCAGCATCCCTCCCCTCTCTCTCTCTCACCTGGTGTTGTTCCTTTCCTATATCACTGTTTTTTCCTCCTGTGCTATTTTTTGCAAATGGAAGCGTTTCTTCAGATTTTGCGGGATCTACCTGATTGCACAAAAGTCTTGCAATATCAAGTTTTTTTGGGTTTCAAAACCCATGATGGTACTGCTATAGTGCTATTTTTGCTTCTCAGACA
This sequence comes from Zea mays, assembly GCF_902167145.1. Classification (NCBI taxonomy): domain Eukaryota; kingdom Viridiplantae; phylum Streptophyta; class Magnoliopsida; order Poales; family Poaceae; genus Zea; species Zea mays. The sequence goes on along the minus strand of NC_050105.1, from coordinate 132,786,127 downwards.
ACTGAAGCTTCAAGTTTGTAGTACCGTGATGGGCATAGTAACATGAGTAAGAATATCTTAGGGATCCAAGACTTGGTGTTAGATCTCCAACTATCTCTGGGTTTCCTTACCATACCTCAGGCTCTGGGAAATTTCGAAGATTCCAAAAGGTGTTGCAATGTCAAGAAGTGTTTGGTCCTTTGCAGTGAAGACGTTTGTTTTATGGCCATATGAGAATCAATCTGATAGTAGCTATATACCTGGTACAGCTTATAAATGGCATGCACCAGAATGGTGTGACTTTCCACTATCAGCAAAACCGTTTTTTCTTGTTGCCAAAGTTTGATGACACCTTCACTTGATGCAGATACATGCAAGACTGAATTAGCTTCTACTTCTCCTCATCAATTAGAAACAGGGACTGATAAACATGTCCAAACAGAGCCTATTGTCTCACAGAAACAAACTGCTAAAAAATGGAGGCCAGGTGACATTTAGCTATGAACGATTGGCATCAAAGTCCACTGACCCTATTAGTGGGATAAACTACAAGCGCAGAGAGATTTGTGATTCCACTGCATCCTTGAAAATCTCTCTCTCTCTCTCATATATATATATATATATATATATATATATATATATATATATATATATATATATATATATATATATATATATATATATATATATATATATATATATATAGGTATAGTATTAAGAGCCCTAGGCTCTCAATTACTAGAGAAAGCCCTAGTCTAATATCTTTAGTTCAGTCGTGCCACCACAAGCCATTTAACCCATCCGCAAACAGGCACCCACGGCCCATCTTTGGTCCAGTAAATTCACCTTTCTACCCCGATCAATTCACACCATGTCGACCACAACCCTAACCCTATCCCTTTCGACGGTTCCACTTGCACCCTACCCACAACCCCATCCATCGTAACCCGCCGCCGCCACGATACACGCAAATCCTGCCGGCGCATCCAACCCCGCCCGACGTGGACGCCAGAGAGGTGCACGACTGCCGCAACTCGTGGCACTCAGTGTGGTGGTCGTCCAAGCTCGTCCTCTGGCTCGTCCTCAACGCCTTCAGCTTCCTCGTGCCGTCGCCGCTCGCCCAGATCTACGATGCAATGGTGAGTGGCTCTGTGAGGAGGCACACAAGCTCACATTGGCGGCAGCAAGAACGGTGTCGCCTCCTTGGTGGGTGGCAACCAGGCGCACGACACCTGCTCCCTCCCACACCGCGCCAGCACCAGAATAGCGGCGTCGCGTCGGCGAGCACAGCGCAGCGCGCAACGGCCCGGGTGCATGAGGAGGGGGCGTCGGCTGCCGAGGCCGAGGCTGTGACGAAGGAGCGCGGAGGGCGATGCCGCTAGTCAGGTTCGAGGTGCGGAATGAGGTGGGGCTGGGGGACCCCGGCCTCTACGGCGGCGGAGCTTCCGCTGCCGCCGCTACCGCGGGGGAGGAGGAGGAGCCCAATGCGCTGCTCGAGGGCGTCACCGTCGCGGGCCTCGTCGGGATCCTGCGCCAGCTCGGAGATCTCGCGGAGTAAGGCCCTGCTCCCTCCCTCGCTGCCTCCTTCTCTTGCGCGGTCTATGCGTGCCTTCGACCTGCCGGTTGCCGGTGCGCGTCTCTGTGGTCTAGTTCCCGCCTGGATCTGCTGCGCTACGTGTTTTGCGGCTCCCGACGGTGATGGTTGGGTTGTTTGGCCTCGACCCTGTGGTTGGGATTGGGAGAATGGGATAGCTCAGTTAGAATTTAAGACTACTCAGATGTTAATTTGTTGAGAATTGCTTAAAAACTGATCGGGTCAGAGTTCTGTCATACAAGTTTGTTGATAATTGCTTTTTAGAAACTGAACTATCATACAAATTTGTTGATAATTTCTTAGGAACGGAACTTAGTGGGAGCTCTGTTTCACAATAGTCTGCTTTGAATCAACTTTAGGCCTTTTAGTTGTTAAAAGAAGACATCATGCTTTATTGGGGTGCACTTTATGGCTCTATAAGTAAACTATTGCTCATATGTTGTAGCAAGTAGCAGCATGTCTTTCGTATTATATGCGGGGGTGGCTAAGGAGGTTATCGGTACCATCTTAAAATTGGTAAATTGATGCCATGAGTCGGTTAGTTAGATTTTGTATTTTTCATGGTATGCCATAGTGTCGGTGTATCTAGTTGCTGTAATTTGTTAGCCATGCTGCATCGATATGGTGTTGCCTATGCATCCTTTGTCTCTTGTCGTGCGTTTAGAGATGGTTTCGCCTCATATTGGTGGTTGTTGTTCATGTTGCAGGCGAGGCAGGTTCATATCCAGACAAGAAGCCACGATGGAATCTGGATTTCCCCTCTATCCGATGGAATCTGGATTTGGTGTCAGTCCGTTTTCCTGTGATTTTGGGATACCAGCCCCATTCCCCTTCATGGAGGGTATGCGTTGCTGTTGGTCGGCACACTGGAATGGAACAGATATAGACAGAACCTTCAAGTAAGTTCCTCGACATTACTTATATAATTACTAAGGGATTCATTTTAACACTATAAATGGATAGTAGACCTTGATATCTGTCAAGTGCTAAATGATTTTATGTCAATAAAGTACCATCAGTTTATTAAATCACTTATGAAAAACATGCATATATAACAATTCATTAGTAGGTAAAATTATTTCATTAGTAGCCGACCATTTCATATATTGTTGAAAGCCCGTGTGTTAGCTCGTATCGTGTGTTTATTAGGAGTTCGCTATTATCATTTCTTACAGCTAAAGAGCTTCACTGTTAGGACAGGTTTGGTCGCCAACGAAAGCACTACTCCACCTCTTTTACACTTTCCAACTATTCTAGTCAATACCATGCTAATTAAAGTTCAGCAAAATAAAGGAAATAATATTGCATAATTGCTTTGCGACCGGACCTATATAATATCTTGTGTAGTCCTATGATCCTATCCTCTTCAATTTACACTTCTGCTTTGAATGGTCTTCAGGTTCATAAGCAAGGAGTTGCGCTTGACCGATCTATGGATCTCTCTAGATGCACTGACTAAGGTGAATTGAAAGCGGAACTAGACATGATGTTTGAATTCGAGGGTGAATTAGTATCTGCAAACCAAAACTGGCAGATTGTTTATACCGACAACGAGGGTGATATGATGCTTGTGGGAGATGACCCGTGGGAGAATTTGATGTGGTTGTGTATGATGTACTTTATATTTTGGCATACTATGCACAAAAACAAATGCCTTCTATGACCTTCGTGATTTATACATTTTCAAACAAAATTTTATGATACTTCTTATTATGTTTTACGCTTTCACTAAAAAGCAAGTGTCACATTCGCCGTTACAAAACAGATCGATAATTTACGTAAATTTCGTATTCATTTATGCTATTTCGGTTCACGTTTTATACTTAAATCCACCTGAGACAGAAATAGATATACGATTTATGCTAAAATTCGTAATCATTTACGTTGTTTTGGTTCATGTTTTATTCTAAAATCTATCCGAGTCAGAACCTGATCACGATGGGACGCGCGAGATTATTACGCCGTAATCTACGGACCGCAATCGACGTTTCGAAACAGATCTACGTTTTACGCTAAAATTCGTAATCATTTACACTGTTTTGGTTCATGTTTTACGCTAAAATCTGTGTGAGTCAGAACCCGATCATGATGGGACACACGAGATTTTTACGCCGTAATTTTCGGCCCGCATTCGCCGTTTCGAAACAGATTTACGATTTACGCTAAAATTCGTAATCATTTACACTGTTTTGGTTCATGTTTTACGCTAAAATCTGTCTGAGTCAGAACCCGATCACGATGGGACGCACGAGATTTTTACGCCGTAATTTTCGGTCCGCATTCGCCGTTTCGAAACAGATCTACGATTTACGCTAAAATTCGTAATCGTTTACGCTGTTTTTGTTCACGTTTTACGCTAAAATCTATCCGAGTAAGAATCCGTGCCCGATGGGACGCACGCCGGTACGGGACGTGACTATACCTGGCTGGGGCTTCCTGGTACTAATGGAAGCCCTGGGCTTCCATTACCTCGTCCCTATATATATATATATATATAGGGACGAGGTAATGGTTATATATATAGGGACGAGGTAATGGAAGCCCAGGGCTTCCATTAGTACCAGGAAGCCCCAGCCAGGTATAGTCACGTCCCGTACCGGCGTGCGTCCCATCGGGCACGGATTCTTACTCGGATAGATATATATATAGGGACGAGGTAATGGAAGCCCAGGGCTTCCATTAGTACCAGGAAGCCCCAGCCAGGTATAGTCACGTCCCGTACCGGCGTGCGTCCCATCGGGCACGGATTCTTACTCGGATAGATTTTAGCGTAAAACGTGAACAAAAACAGCGTAAACGATTACGAATTTTAGCGTAAATCGTAGATCTGTTTCGAAACGGCGAATGCGGACCGAAAATTACGGCGTAAAAATCTCGTGCGTCCCATCGTGATCGGGTTCTGACTCAGACAGATTTTAGCGTAAAACATGAACCAAAACAGTGTAAATGATTACGAATTTTAGCGTAAATCGTAAATCTGTTTCGAAACGGCGAATGCGGGCCGAAAATTACGGCGTAAAAATCTCGTGTGTCCCATCATGATCGGGTTCTGACTCACACAGATTTTAGCGTAAAACATGAACCAAAACAGTGTAAATGATTACGAATTTTAGCGTAAAACGTAGATCTGTTTCGAAACGTCGATTGCGGTCCGTAGATTACGGCGTAATAATCTCGCGCGTCCCATCGTGATCAGGTTCTGACTCGGATAGATTTTAGAATAAAACATGAACCAAAACAACGTAAATGATTACGAATTTTAGCATAAATCGTATATCTATTTCTGTCTCAGGTGGATTTAAGTATAAAACGTGAACCGAAATAGCATAAATGAATACGAAATTTACGTAAATTATCGATCTGTTTTGTAACGGCGAATGTGACACTTGCTTTTTAGTGAAAGCGTAAAACATAATAAGAAGTATCATAAAATTTTGTTTGAAAATGTATAAATCACGAAGGTCATAGAAGGCATTTGTTTTTGTGCATAGTATGCCAAAATATAAAGTACATCATACACAACCACATCAAATTCTCCCACGGGTCATCTCCCACAAGCATCATATCACCCTCGTTGTCGGTATAAACAATCTGCCAGTTTTGGTTTGCAGATACTAATTCACCCTCGAATTCAAACATCATGTCTAGTTCCGCTTTCAATTCACCTTAGTCAGTGCATCTAGAGAGATCCATAGATCGGTCAAGCGCAACTCCTTGCTTATGAACCTGAAGACCATTCAAAGCAGAAGTGTAAATTGAAGAGGATAGGATCATAGGACTACACAAGATATTATATAGGTCCGGTCGCAAAGCAATTATGCAATATTATTTCCTTTATTTTGCTGAACTTTAATTAGCATGGTATTGACTAGAATAGTTGGAAAGTGTAAAAGAGGTGGAGTAGTGCTTTCGTTGGCGACCAAACCTGTCCTAACAGTGAAGCTCTTTAGCTGTAAGAAATGATAATAGCGAACTCCTAATAAACACACGATACGAGCTAACACACGGGCTTTCAACAATATATGAAATGGTCGGCTACTAATGAAATAATTTTACCTACTAATGAATTGTTATATATGCATGTTTTTCATAAGTGATTTAATAAACTGATGGTACTTTATTGACATAAAATCATTTAGCACTTGACAGATATCAAGGTCTACTATCCATTTATAGTGTTAAAATGAATCCCTTAGTAATTATATAAGTAATGTCGAGGAACTTACTTGAAGGTTCTGTCTATATCTGTTCCATTCCAGTGTGCCGACCAACAGCAACGCATACCCTCCATGAAGGGGAATGGGGCTGGTATCCCAAAATCACAGGAAAACGGACTGACACCAAATCCAGATTCCATCGGATAGAGGGGAAATCCAGATTCCATCGTGGCTTCTTGTCTGGATATGAACCTGCCTCGCCTGCAACATGAACAACAACCACCAATATGAGGCGAAACCATCTCTAAACGCACGACAAGAGACAAAGGATGCATAGGCAACACCATATCGATGCAGCATGGCTAACAAATTACAGCAACTAGATACACCGACACTATGGCATACCATGAAAAATACAAAATCTAACTAACCGACTCATGGCATCAATTTACCAATTTTAAGATGGTACCGATAACCTCCTTAGCCACCCCCGCATATAATACGAAAGACATGCTGCTACTTGCTACAACATATGAGCAATAGTTTACTTATAGAGCCATAAAGTGCACCCCAATAAAGCATGATGTCTTCTTTTAACAACTAAAAGGCCTAAAGTTGATTCAAAGCAGACTATTGTGAAACAGAGCTCCCACTAAGTTCCGTTCCTAAGAAATTATCAACAAATTTGTATGATAGTTCAGTTTCTAAAAAGCAATTATCAACAAACTTGTATGACAGAACTCTGACCCGATCAGTTTTTAAGCAATTCTCAACAAATTAACATCTGAGTAGTCTTAAATTCTAACTGAGCTATCCCATTCTCCCAATCCCAACCACAGGGTCGAGGCCAAACAACCCAACCATCACCGTCGGGAGCCGCAAAACACGTAGCGCAGCAGATCCAGGCGGGAACTAGACCACAGAGACGCGCACCGGCAACCGGCAGGTCGAAGGCACGCATAGACCGCGCAAGAGAAGGAGGCAGCGAGGGAGGGAGCAGGGCCTTACTCCGCGAGATCTCCGAGCTGGCGCAGGATCCCGACGAGGCCCGCGACGGTGACGCCCTCGAGCAGCGCATTGGGCTCCTCCTCCTCCCCCGCGGTAGCGGCGGCAGCGGAAGCTCCGCCGCCGTAGAGGCCGGGGTCCCCCAGCCCCACCTCATTCCGCACCTCGAACCTGACTAGCGGCATCGCCCTCCGCGCTCCTTCGTCACAGCCTCGGCCTCGGCAGCCGACGCCCCCTCCTCATGCACCCGGGCCGTTGCGCGCTGCGCTGTGCTCGCCGACGCGACGCCGCTATTCTGGTGCTGGCGCGGTGTGGGAGGGAGCAGGTGTCGTGCGCCTGGTTGCCACCCACCAAGGAGGCGACACCGTTCTTGCTGCCGCCAATGTGAGCTTGTGTGCCTCCTCACAGAGCCACTCACCATTGCATCGTAGATCTGGGCGAGCGGCGACGGCACGAGGAAGCTGAATGTAATACCCAATCTGTAATATATAATAAAGGAGAAAAGTCATTTCCTATATTTTATGTGTGTGTTGAATCTATTTATCATCACATGTGAACACCATATTCAAACAACAAATAAATAATAAAAAGATACCCAAAATAAAACTTGCATCATGCTGGATTTTATTTGGAGTGAATTTTGTGACAATATAAAAAGAAATATATTAATATTCAAATTTGGGAATTTAACACTAGTTTGCAAATTTGGGTGTAAAGGAAAGGGAGAAAAATGCCATACAAAAAAATAAAGAAATACAAAAATAATAATAATAAAATCTCCTATGTTTAGGTTCAAATTGTACATTTAAAATAAGTATAGTTAACAGTTACAATGGAATTCAAATTTGAATTTGAAATTCTAAAAGGAAAGAGAAAGGAAAATAAAAAGAAAAATAAAAGGGAAAGGATACACCAGTATGTGGGCCCAATCCCACTCGGCCCATTCATCCCCTTGCCTCCGCGCGGTCCTGCAGGGTTGTTGCGCCGACCTGTGGGACCCACACTCCAGTCACTAATCGTTCGCGCACGCAAGTCTCCTGAACTGCTGACCATTGGGGCCCACTCGTCAGCCACGCATGCGTCTGCTCTCTCCACGGCCGACTGAATCGCGCGCGCCACCAGCCCACTCGGCCCAACTGCGTGCGGTATACGCCTGGACGCTCTATACTCGATGACAGTGGGACCCTGTCGTCAGGTGCGTCTCCTTCCCCTTGCGTTTAGGAGTTTGTTGCAGACAGCCGAGTCCACCGGAGTCCGTTCGATTCGGTGAGTCCGTGATGGGGGGGATTGACCGGGGGGCGAAATCTTCCGCGCGCATAAAGGGCAAACTCATCTCCTCCACGCTGGATCCTATTCCTCCCCTCAAAACCCCACCGTTCTCGTGAGCACCGAGCGCGGAACTAGCAGAAAATCGCCGCCGCCGCGAAACCACCACCCCATCGACGCCTAGTGCCGGCGTTCGGACCGTGGGCCTGTTCCGGACCCGTCTGAGACCAGCCACGACGTTCCCTGCGTGATTGACGATTCATCAGCCACCAATTCCTCACCGGAGGAACAACACCACCGTGGACCGCACCTCGCCGTGGCTGCGCTCCTGTGCTCAAACCCCTCGGTAAGAAATCCGTCCCTCGTGTCCGTCTTACCTTCCGCATGGTATATCTCGAGTCGATTTAGTGCTTAGCGCGCGGGGAGCACCGATTGGCGACCTCGCCGGAGTTCGGCTGGGCGTGGAGCAGGGGGGCGGCGCCGCCGTGCGTGTGGGCGCTGTTGGGGCGTCGGTTGTGCGCCGTTGGATGACCAGCAACGGCTGTGATTAGATCATGTGCATACCGATTCGCGTAATAGGCTCGGCGCCGTTCGATCCGCATCTGGCGGCCGGAAAGCGGTCGTGGGAGGTGTTACTGCGTATGATATATCTGAGCCGTAGGATCTCGATCCACCGATCAGGATTGTTTACCGATTCATATAAGGCATGGGCTAATCCTGGCGGCCGGTTTCTAATCGGACGGTTGTAGGCCCTCGATACCCCTTCGTGGGTTGTTTTGCAGATGAGCCCTCGGGTTTTGATGAAATCAACCCGCCATCCGCGCGGGGATTAAGTCTGAGTCTTCAGATAAATTGCGCTAGGGCCCCTGTCTTTCTCAGATTTATTGCGCCCAGTCCAGAGCCTATTTAAATTGATTAAATGAATTAGAAATTGGATTTTTAATATGAAAATAAACCCTAGAACTTGTTTATTCCATAGAAAATGCATATGAACCCCAAATTACTCCATTCCAGTTCCTAAAATTTTATAATTTTATTCTCTATCACTTAGAGTCTCTGTTTTGTCATGAAAACAGTAAAAAAATTAATCCCACACTTAATTCTATTCTAAACACATAAAACCTTTGAAAATTCATATCTTAAAATCTATAACTCCAAAAAAAAAAATTATGATTCCTGTTCCTAAAATTTTATTTTAATGTGTAGATTATTATTATGTATTTTGCATATATGTTTGGTGTAATGTTAATTTTTCCTATACCATGTTTGTTTGTATTGCTACGACTCGCGTGAGGTCACGAGTCATCTGAAGATCATCCTGGTACCTGGAATCTCAAGTCCCAGGCAAGTTGTGCCCTTGATCACTTCTTTTACCTACTCATGTTCGGATTAATCATAATGATCTGCATAGGTTAATTTTGATGGGACCCAATAGGTCACCCTAGTTTGTTCATCCTGAATACCTTGTTTACCCCCGGATCACTTGGGTAGTTCTGCTACTGCTTTATATGGTTTTGGGTTAATATTTCATTACATCTATGTTCCAATTATGTTGTTATTCTATTTATGTTCATGACAAGATCATTAAATGTTAATTGGAACATAGAGCTTAACTTGAGAACCACGTGCCACCACAAGGGTTTAATGGGACGCCCTTGGCTGACTAATTAGGAAAGCTAGTGGAGGACTACCTTACCCGAAAGGGGCAAGGGCAGTAGGGGAGTGGTCAGTGTAGGGAGGCCCTCGGGAGGATTTTGCTGTGATGGCGGTCCTGCAAGGGATTCCTGGGAAGGCCCTCGGGAGGATTTTGCTGTGATGGCGGTCCTGCAAGGGATTCCTGGGGAGGCCCTCGGGAGGATTTTGCTGTGATGGCGGTCCTGCAAGGGATTCCTGCATTGGAGCTTCCTATAAACTGTAGCGGGTTTTCTGAAGCTAGTGGAACTTTGTAAAGGCCTCGTAGTGTTACCCTGCCTCGCCTCCTCGGTAGAGGTGTATGGGAAGTCGCGATCTCTTGGCAGATGGGTAACATGACTTGTGGGTAAAGGGTACCACCTCTGCAGAGTGTAAAACTGGTATACTAGCCGAGCTCACGGTCATGAGCAGCTCAGGACTCTCTGATGATTAAATTATGGAACTTAAACTCAATTTGTCATATGCATTGCATCGCAGGTGAAGTTGTTACTTTTTGTTCTACTATTGGGTTGGTATTTACTTATACTTAGTAACTGCTAATAAAATTTTGACCAACTTTAAAAGCAATGCTCAGCTCTAACCATCTTCTTTGGTAAGCCTTACACTTCACGTGAGCTCTCACCTTTGGCGAGTTCATGCACATTATTCCCCACAACTTGTTGAGCGATGAACGTATGTGAGCTCACTCTTGCTGTCTCACATACACCACAGGTCAAGACCAGGTACTGCAGGATGATGCTCATGGAGGATGTTGCAATGAGTTCGTGAGTGGTCTAGGTCGTCGTCTCCCAGTCAACTTTGGGTTGCTGGACCGTTGTCTCCTTATAATGTAATTATTTATTTTGTATAGAACTCCTGTTATATATAAAGATGTGACATTCGATCCTGTGCCACTTTACATCATATGTGTGAGACTTGGTCCCAGCATACCTGGTGTTTATGTTAGCGCCCGGGTTTTGGACCCCTAAAATCCGGGTGTTACAGAAGTGGTATCAGAGGAATGTTGACTGTAGGACGAAACCTAGATAGAACTGGACAACCATTCTTTACTTACCCTTGCTACTCTGATTCTTTTCTAAACTTTTCTTAATCTTTTCTCATCTATTTCCGCTTTACTCTGATTATTCTTACCTTTTCATTCTAAAGACAAATGTGGATTTCACACTTTGAAATCCTGTGCCTAAAGTGACTTTAGGAATAGGAGACCTACTCTTAGGAACAAAAACAAAACTATTTTTATAGGTATTTGTATGTTTGAATGTTTGTTCTTATGATACTTGTTTGATTTGGATCTTTGATTGAGTGTGATTAGTTGTGGAGTAATGTCCACAATCACATCTGCATATACATATAGAAAAAAAACAGTTATAAAAATATCTAAATGAACTAGGTTATCCCTCATCAAAGAATCTAGCCTAGCAAAATCCATCTTATCTTGAAAAAAGTCTATCCTAGATCCATCTTATCCTAAAAAAAATAGATTCTCATCTTATCTTGAAAAGATTTATCTTATCCTAATAGATCTATCAGACCTCAAAAGATTCTACCTTATCCTTATGAATTCATCTTGCCCTAATTAGAATATTTATCCCACTCTAGTGTAACAACCATGATCTAATCCAAAATAATCAGATCTTAACTAGTCTAATCTAGATTCTATGTAATCTAATATGATCCAATCTAAAGTGACTTATTAACAGGTTAGCTAAGTTGGTGATATAGGTTAGACACTGTCTCTACAAACATACCTTAACCTAAATTAATGTCTTATACCAACCCATCTGTAAACAGCAACATAACCTACATCACAGGCTGCCTAGTCCATTTGTTCCAAAAGCAAAGTAAAACTATGTTCAAACTTACCTACCTCGTGTACCCTGGCTATCCTAACTATATGTCCTTAACTCGGGTGGCAACTCCAAGAAGAAAGGCCAAAGAAGACCAACCACGTCAAAGAAGGATAAGCATCAACTCAAGTCTTCAAAGATCAAGTTGAATCGCCAGCGGAATCAAGATCCCCAGTTCTCGATGAAGTCTTTCCTTATTAAACTCTTCCTTGCCACAACCTGTAATTGCCATAACCGTACCTCATCTTACATAAAAAAATGGCTAGACATATGTATATCCATATTTTCCAAATCATCTACTAACGTGTATAAAAAAAAACTTCAAACAAAACCTTTGAATCCTAAACTAAATGAGAAACTAAAATTCAAACCAAACTGGTTGCATCCCTTTTTCTTACAAATCTCGAGGACGAGATTCTTTTTAAGGGGGGTAGGATTTGTAATACCCAATCTGTAATATATAATAAAGGAGAAAAGTCATTTCCTATATTTTATGTGTGTGTTGAATCTATTTATCATCACATGTGAACACCATATTCAAACAACAAATAAATAATAAAAAGATACCCAAAATAAAACTTGCATCATGCTGGATTTTATTTGGAGTGAATTTTGTGACAATATAAAAAGAAATATATTAATATTCAAATTTGGGAATTTAACACTAGTTTGCAAATTTGGGTGTAAAGGAAAGGGAGAAAAATGCCATACAAAAAAATAAAGAAATACAAAAATAATAATAATAAAATCTCCTATGTTTAGGTTCAAATTGTACATTTAAAATAAGTATAGTTAACAGTTACAATGGAATTCAAATTTGAATTTGAAATTCTAAAAGGAAAGAGAAAGGAAAATAAAAAGAAAAATAAAAGGGAAAGGATACACCAGTATGTGGGCCCAATCCCACTCGGCCCATTCATCCCCTTGCCTCCGCGCGGTCCTGCAGGGTTGTTGCGCCGACCTGTGGGACCCACACTCCAGTCACTAATCGTTCGCGCACGCAAGTCTCCTGAACTGCTGACCATTGGGGCCCACTCGTCAGCCACGCATGCGTCTGCTCTCTCCACGGCCGACTGAATCGCGCGCGCCACCAGCCCACTCGGCCCAACTGCGTGCGGTATACGCCTGGACGCTCTATACTCGATGACAGTGGGACCCTGTCGTCAGGTGCGTCTCCTTCCCCTTGCGTTTAGGAGTTTGTTGCAGACAGCCGAGTCCACCGGAGTCCGTTCGATTCGGTGAGTCCGTGATGGGGGGGATTGACCGGGGGGCGAAATCTTCCGCGCGCATAAAGGGCAAACTCATCTCCTCCACGCTGGATCCTATTCCTCCCCTCAAAACCCCACCGTTCTCGTGAGCACCGAGCGCGGAACTAGCAGAAAATCGCCGCCGCCGCGAAACCACCACCCCATCGACGCCTAGTGCCGGCGTTCGGACCGTGGGCCTGTTCCGGACCCGTCTGAGACCAGCCGCGACGTTCCCTGCGTGATTGACGATTCATCAGCCACCAATTCCTCACCGGAGGAACAACACCACCGTGGACCGCACCTCGCCGTGGCTGCGCTCCTGTGCTCAAACCCCTCGGTAAGAAATCCGTCCCTCGTGTCCGTCTTACCTTCCGCATGGTATATCTCGAGTCGATTTAGTGCTTAGCGCGCGGGGAGCACCGATTGGCGACCTCGCCGGAGTTCGGCTGGGCGTGGAGCAGGGGGGCGGCGCCGCCGTGCGTGTGGGCGCTGTTGGGGCGTCGGTTGTGCGCCGTTGGATGACCAGCAACGGCTGTGATTAGATCATGTGCATACCGATTCGCGTAATAGGCTCGGCGCCGTTCGATCCGCATCTGGCGGCCGGAAAGCGGTCGTGGGAGGTGTTACTGCGTATGATATATCTGAGCCGTAGGATCTCGATCCACCGATCAGGATTGTTTACCGATTCATATAAGGCATGGGCTAATCCTGGCGGCCGGTTTCTAATCGGACGGTTGTAGGCCCTCGATACCCCTTCGTGGGTTGTTTTGCAGATGAGCCCTCGGGTTTTGATGAAATCAACCCGCCATCCGCGCGGGGATTAAGTCTGAGTCTTCAGATAAATTGCGCTAGGGCCCCTGTCTTTCTCAGATTTATTGCGCCCAGTCCAGAGCCTATTTAAATTGATTAAATGAATTAGAAATTGGATTTTTAATATGAAAATAAACCCTAGAACTTGTTTATTCCATAGAAAATGCATATGAACCCCAAATTACTCCATTCCAGTTCCTAAAATTTTATAATTTTATTCTCTATCACTTAGAGTCTCTGTTTTGTCATGAAAACAGTAAAAAAATTAATCCCACACTTAATTCTATTCTAAACACATAAAACCTTTGAAAATTCATATCTTAGAATCTATAACTCCAAAAAAAAAATTATGATTCCTGTTCCTAAAATTTTATTTTAATGTGTAGATTATTATTATGTATTTTGCATATATGTTTGGTGTAATGTTAATTTTTCCTATACCATGTTTGTTTGTATTGCTACGACTCGCGTGAGGTCACGAGTCATCTGAAGATCATCCTGGTACCTGGAATCTCAAGTCCCAGGCAAGTTGTGCCCTTGATCACTTCTTTTACCTACTCATGTTCGGATTAATCATAATGATCTGCATAGGTTAATTTTGATGGGACCCAATAGGTCACCCTAGTTTGTTCATCCTGAATACCTTGTTTACCCCCGGATCACTTGGGTAGTTCTGCTACTGCTTTATATGGTTTTGGGTTAATATTTCATTACATCTATGTTCCAATTATGTTGTTATTCTATTTATGTTCATGACAAGATCATTAAATGTTAATTGGAACATAGAGCTTAACTTGAGAACCACGTGCCACCACAAGGGTTTAATGGGACGCCCTTGGCTGACTAATTAGGAAAGCTAGTGGAGGACTACCTTACCCGAAAGGGGCAAGGGCAGTAGGGGAGTGGTCAGTGTAGGGAGGCCCTCGGGAGGATTTTGCTGTGATGGCGGTCCTGCAAGGGATTCCTGGGAAGGCCCTCGGGAGGATTTTGCTGTGATGGCGGTCCTGCAAGGGATTCCTGGGGAGGCCCTCGGGAGGATTTTGCTGTGATGGCGGTCCTGCAAGGGATTCCTGCATTGGAGCTTCCTATAAACTGTAGCGGGTTTTCTGAAGCTAGTGGAACTTTGTAAAGGCCTCGTAGTGTTACCCTGCCTCGCCTCCTCGGTAGAGGTGTATGGGAAGTCGCGATCTCTTGGCAGATGGGTAACATGACTTGTGGGTAAAGGGTACCACCTCTGCAGAGTGTAAAACTGGTATACTAGCCGAGCTCACGGTCATGAGCAGCTCAGGACTCTCTGATGATTAAATTATGGAACTTAAACTCAATTTGTCATATGCATTGCATCGCAGGTGAAGTTGTTACTTTTTGTTCTACTATTGGGTTGGTATTTACTTATACTTAGTAACTGCTAATAAAATTTTGACCAACTTTAAAAGCAATGCTCAGCTCTAACCATCTTCTTTGGTAAGCCTTACACTTCACGTGAGCTCTCACCTTTGGCGAGTTCATGCACATTATTCCCCACAACTTGTTGAGCGATGAACGTATGTGAGCTCACTCTTGCTGTCTCACATACACCACAGGTCAAGACCAGGTACTGCAGGATGATGCTCATGGAGGATGTTGCAATGAGTTCGTGAGTGGTCTAGGTCGTCGTCTCCCAGTCAACTTTGGGTTGCTGGACCGTTGTCTCCTTATAATGTAATTATTTATTTTGTATAGAACTCCTGTTATATATAAAGATGTGACATTCGATCCTGTGCCACTTTACATCATATGTGTGAGACTTGGTCCCAGCATACCTGGTGTTTATGTTAGCGCCCGGGTTTTGGACCCCTAAAATCCGGGTGTTACACTGAAGGCGTTGAGGACGAGCCAGAGGACGAGCTTGGACGACCACCACACTGAGTGCCACGAGTTGCGGCAGTCGTGCACCTCTCTGGCGTCCACGTCGGGCGGGGTTGGATGCGCCGGCAGGATTTGCGTGTATCGCGGCGGCGGCGGGTTACGATGGATGGGGTTGTGGGTAGGGTGCAAGTGGAACCGTCGAAAGGGATAGGGTTAGGGTTGTGGTCGACATGGTGTGAATTGATCGGGGTAGAAAGGTGAATTTACTGGACCAAAGATGGGCCGTGGGTGCCTGTTTGCGGATGGGTTAAATGGCTTGTGGTGGCACGACTGAACTAAAGATATTAGACTAGGGCTTTCTCTAGTAATTGAGAGCCTAGGGCTCTTAATACTATACCTATATATATATATATATATAGTTTTTGTTACCTCATTTCCTTGTGAAAGAGCTGAGCATTTGTCGGAATTTGAAAGGGGAGCTTTTGGAGTATTTTTCTTGAATCTAGACCAATTTAGAATTGGTGGATTTATTTTCATTAAAAAGCAAACATACACCTAGATTCGCCTCAACTGAGGCTCAGGCATTCAGCGTTTACTTAAAATTTTGTATTTACAGGATGTGTTTTCCTCTCCCCGTAAGGAATGCTAGATAGTTTTTTTTGCTTGCAAACGTTTGTAGGCAAGGTTTTTCACCATAGAGAGTAAATAGCTAAGCTTTGGAAATTTATTATTGACTTTGCTTAAAGGTCTTATTTTGGAGGTAATTTCTGGTTACTAATATCTCAGTCAGTTAGGAATTCTGCATTTACTGTTAACCATGAAGAACATGAGGAACATGAGGTGTAAAAGGTATTTGGAGAAGAAACAAGCTGGCATGGAAAAAGGAACCAAGATTTGATCACAACCAAATCCTTCTCTGTTAGACTTCTAGAGAATGTATCCTTGCATTATTTCAGTTTCATATGTATTCATGATTTAACAATGCACACTAGGATAATGACGATCAGTAGCAAAGGCATGAAATTTGTTCTTTAACTCAAAAGGAACAACTGCTCTACATGGTTTTCTTATTTCTTTTGTTTTCTGCTATAAAGTTTTTTTTAGATGTCCATTTTGGAACTGTAAAGATCTTTTTTATGGTTCATGTGAATATTTTATCAGTCTAATCATTTTTTTGGAAGAAGATGTATGATTTTCTTAATATTCAGCTAGAAAGTGATTTAAATCTAAAAAGAAGTAAGAGCTCTCTGCTTTCCTCTTCTATCAAGCTATTTTTTATATTTCCTATAACTGATTGCACAAGCTGTTGTGGGAGCAAAATCAAACGAATTTCAACAGCTATTTGCTTCACTCACAGTGCAAGTCAGGGCATAGCTCCTGC
The DNA here is from genome assembly GCF_902167145.1 of Zea mays. Classification (NCBI taxonomy): domain Eukaryota; kingdom Viridiplantae; phylum Streptophyta; class Magnoliopsida; order Poales; family Poaceae; genus Zea; species Zea mays. The sequence continues at coordinate 132,769,301 of NC_050105.1, read as the reverse complement.
AAAATATTCTATCTTTTTACCAAGACAATCTATTCTGTCCAGCACCATTTTTTCTTATATATAGCTTGTGTTTAGTAACTTGTATTCTGCGATGGTTTTTGACAATCGAGGTTTTCCCTGGTAAAAGTGCATTTCCTATGGTTTGAGTTGAACTTATTCCTGATAATTGCTTCTTTTCTTATTAATGATTGTTTTTTTCTTGTCTGGAACATCTCTGGTTATCTGGAGTTGGTGGTGGCCTTTTCATTCATGGTTGCCTACACTCATCCTCGGAGGGTTGTAGCAATGTTGATCTCCAGGTGTGTGGTGGAGGAGATGGATGTTACTATTAGGGAAGAGGTGTTTAGCGGGCATGTTAATTTCATGCAAATATTTATATCTTTGATTACTGATTTTTTAGAAAAAAGTATATATCTTTATGTTTTTAGATCCCAAAATACTTCTTCAAAGCTGTCTCTCATGCATTCTTCATCACTTAAAGGTGCATTTATTAACTTTGGATTTATGCCTATTGTTTATTCCTGCTCAAGTCTTGAAAAATAGTTAATTAAATTTTTCTAGAACACACGGTTATTTGGATAGGGCGCCCGTAAGGGCGCTCCATATTCTAGTTTAATTAATGAAGAAACAAATTTTTATTTACTTGATGTTATAAATAGTATTGTTCTAGTATATAAATTTAGGCAAACTTGATATTTTAACTGTATAAAAAAGTAGTATATCTTGATTCTAAAAGCTAAAATATCTTAGAACTTAGGATGGAGGACCTTTTTTCCAATTCTTAACGCAAAGTACAGCGAAGGCACGCGATTGATGATACAGTTCCTGAAGGATTTTACTCCGAAATGTCAAAACACTTACTGCTCAGTTTTGGATATGTGTAGCAACTTTTACGGTTCCGACAGTCTTTATTCTTTTCGCAATAACCCACGCCCCGTGCCGTATGCTAATTTGGGCAGCCGATCCAGGAAGTTGCGTGCTTCTTCAAGCCTGCAACTGCAACAATAATATTCTATAATTTAAAATTAAATATATTTTATAAAATTTGGGGTATTATTAAAACATCTCACTCCAACAGTAAACCTTAAATCTAGATTATAAGATAAATCACTATGTTATAGTATATTTGAGACATCTGAGAGTGTGTCTTATAACTTTTTATTCAAATTTTATAAAATAAAATATTGTTGGAGTATTTTTTTATTTAGAGTACTATATTTCAATTTAAGACACCCATTTAGTATTGTTGGAGGCTCTGGCACCGCAGCGCAGCAGCCCTTAGGCTAGCCGCACTCGGCGACTGCACGGCGAACGCTACTGCCACGGGGCAGTTTTAGCGTATCGAAAACTGCTGCAGCGGGAGACTGGTGAGCAACGACAAAATAAGGGGGAGGACAGAGAAACGCTATAGCCAACGTTGTACGGATTCTACTCTATATGCACACGCGCGTCGTTGCATGCAACCCAGGCCCCACCACTCCTGATACGCGGCAGTACAGACGCAGAGGGCAGCAGCTGGCGCGGCCGCATGCAAGCGATTGAATGGGGAAAAAATAATATAAAATATGTGATAGTTGGTATAGAGTTGAGATGTAGAGTAAACATGAACGCAGAAGATTATGGTATAGAGTAGAGAATCTTGCTGATCAGGATGAAATATTCTTTTTAGAGTAGAAATTTAGGTTCCACGAGTGCGGATAGCCTTAGTTCCTGACTTCCTGCCATGCCCGACCCGCCGCGCGGGCAAAGTCGGTCGGATCCGGGCTGGTCAAAAGGATCGCGCGCAGGCGAAAACTGACGGGCTGGACCGCGGCGCAAGCCAGAATACGGGCGAGCCTGCGCTCGCGGCCGCTGCTTTTACCCACTCGGCGGGTCGCAGCACCCCGCCGAGGAGAGCACAAGACGCCTAGACGGGACCGGCCAAGCCAAGCGCGCCCGCCCCGGGCCGCACTGAACACCGCGTGTGCGAAGAGGCGTCCGCCATAAGGGCATGTACAGTGGAGAGACACCAAAACGGTTCTCCAAGCACAGGAGACAACTAAGAGACTATATTGTACAATGGAGTGTCTATAAACGTAGTCTATTAATAAATACAGAATTAAATGTATTTGTATAGCATCAGATCGATAGAATAGACGACAAATTCGTACAGTGGGAAGTGAGGCGTCTGTTGTTACTTGGTTTACGAGCCAGAGGCGTCTCTTCACGGAGAGACGGCTCTAAGATTATTTTGCAAATAACCCCCTAAAACACCTTAAGAGCCCCCACATTAAACACCACTGTACATGCCCTAAAGCGAACGTCCACGGCGACGCTGCCACTTGTCTTCGTTCTCTCGGGGGGAGGAGATAGTCTCGGCTCTCTGCTGTGCGGCGCTGGCGAAAGAGGGGTTTTGATCGCTTCCTTCGTCTCTCTGTCGGTGAGGCACTGACCTCTGGCTTGCGCCGCTACTGGCATTCCGTTCTCGTTCTCCTCCTCCTCCTCCTCCTCCTCCTCGTCCTCTTCCGTGTGGAGGGGTCGGGGATTTTGATGATTGCCTTTTACTCGTTCCCTCCTCTTCAAGAATGTGAAGGGGTTTCACGGGAAGTACGGCTACGGGAGGGGTGGTTGTTCTGGGGTCAGTGTGCGCGCGGTTCCTTCTGCAGATCCTAGTTTCCATAAGATTCGGTTCGTTAGTTTGCGATGGAAGATCGTATCGTTATACGAGATTCCGTCTGATTTTTGTTTTCCTTGATAGCCTGATCGTATAGTTATAAGATTCGGTCCCGTCTGCTTGGTAGCCTAAGATTTCGTTTATACCTTTCGCCATGGTTTGGTCAGTGGGATCATGGTTTATGGCTACAAGATGCACTAGTTCTCTGCAATGCAGGCCGCTTGTTTTGCCATCCAGAAGATAGGATTATCGCAACATGTAACATGCCTGCAAAATACAGTTGTCTTTTTCATGTAAAAGCGTCTTTATACGATCCCCGCTTTTCATTTCGCCAGAGATTTTAAACCACAGATGCGGATCGGCCTGTTCAGATTGATCGTGATGCTCATAATTTCGTACGCTATTATGGCCGTATATATAAATAAATAAAATTTTGATGTTTGCTTTACTGAACCGTCGCAATCTGCACTTCCATTCCAGCACGATTTAATAAAGCCTGTGTCGTTCATGTTAACTCCCACGAATTCCCGTTTCACTGGTACAGTGAAGTGGACGACGGACCGAGTACCTACACCAACTTAAACTTGGATATCAATGGAGGGCGGTGTGACTGTAGCGGACAAGGCAGAATTCAAGGAGTGCCTGCGGCTGTCCTGGACACAGCCTTACATCCTTCAACTTGTCCTGTCTGCTGGCATTGGCGGTCTTCTTTTCGGATATGATACAGGTATCTGAACTTGACAAGTTATAGAGATCGATGCTGGACTTCTGTTTCAAGGCATTTTGTTGTAGCAATAGCTGGTAACCATAGCTGATATATATAGATGTTTCAATCCACTCCTGTGATTGGTTTTCTCATAGTTGAGATTTTAGTACTGCATTGAAACACAATAAACCTGCCAAATGACATGAATATATACTGAAGGGCAAAATGTTCTAGTTTCAACTATGGATCACCAATTACTCAATATATCTTTCTTAAAATTACTGAAGAAATCAAGAGGAATTGCTTTTAACCTTTATCCGACACCCTGAAATTCTGATGGAAATCCAGAAAATTTTCCTTTCTATTTACAACTGTCATGATGATATTAATCCTGTAGTACATCTTGCATGTTGTGCTTGTGCTTAAAAACGTTGACATCCTTACTTCCCGCCTGCCATATCATCTCATTTACATACTCAAGAAGTTTAGTGTAGCTGATTGATTTATCACCTTATTGACATTTTCCTTGCCAGGTGTCATATCGGGAGCCCTCCTGTACATTAGAGATGACTTTGCTGCGGTGGAAAAGAGCACTGTATTAAGGGTACATGACAATATTTCCCATTATGCACGGTGGTTCAAGTTTAACTTCAGTTCATCTAACATTTTCTTCAGACAATACTAACATTCTAGCAAGGTTGATATCTGATGTCACGGACTCACTGTTTAGTCCAAATAACAGGAGACAATAGTCAGTATGGCTGTTGCTGGAGCTATAGTTGGAGCTGCATTTGGTGGCTGGATGAACGACAAGTTTGGAAGGAGGCCTTCCATCATACTTGCCGATGCACTGTTCTTTGGAGGTGCCGTTATCATGGCGTTTTCCCCAACACCTAGAGTTATCATTGTTGGGAGGGTATTTGTTGGTCTTGGTGTTGGAATGGCTTCCATGACAGCTCCTCTGTACATCTCTGAAGCCTCCCCTGCTAGGATCAGAGGTGCTCTAGTGAGCACAAATGGGCTTCTCATCACTGGTGGCCAGTTCTTGGCCTACCTCATCAATCTAGCCTTCACTAAGGTACCCCGCTCAACTAAACATTCAACTCTTGTCATCTTCTACAAGTTTGGAAAACATTGTTTTGCAAAGTCTGTGTCACATCTTTATCTGAACTTCGATTCTTTTTAATTGAGCGGTAGAGCTCCTGTCTTTTCATTAAGAAAAAGGAATAATTGATGTTACATCCATTGCCTGTGTCAGGTGCCAGGGACCTGGCGGTGGATGCTTGGCATTGCAGGGGTTCCTGCCCTGGTCCAGTTCGTACTGATGCTGATGCTGCCAGAATCACCAAGATGGCTCTACAGGAAGGTTGGTAGTAGTATTTTTTTATTACAAAAAGTAGTTCGTGTACAAGAATTACTTTGGATTCAAATACCACATCTTTGTCTGTACCTTATAGATAGCTACATAATGTAGTGAGTCATTATCCAATGCCAACACGAGGAAAGGATTATGCTGCGAAAGGGAAGGAAAATACTGACAACTTGCACTTTCTTGGTGAAACAAAACAGGGCAGGAAAGAGGAAGCAGCAGCAATCTTGCACAAGATTTACCCTGCGAATGAGGTCGAGGAAGAGATTGACTCAATGCGCCGGTCTGTCGAAGAAGAGGTGCTCCTTGAGGGCTCCATCGGTGAGAGTGGCTTCATGGGCAAGCTGAGGAAGGCGATGGGCAGCAAGGTCGTTCGCCGCGGGCTAACGGCCGGCGTCATCGTCCAGGTCGCGCAGCAGTTCGTGGGCATCAATACCGTCATGTACTACAGCCCGACGATCGTGCAGCTGGCCGGCTATGCGTCCAACAACACAGCCATGGCACTGTCCCTCATCACCTCGGGCCTGAACGCCATCGGCTCGATCGTCAGCATGTTCTTCGTGGACAGGGCAGGCCGGAGGCGCCTGATGCTGATCAGCCTGGTCGGAATCGTCGTGTGGCTCGCCGTGCTCGGCGGCACGTTCCTGGGCGCCGCACACCACGCCCCACCCGTCAGCGACCTGGAGACCCGACTGTTGGCGAACCAGAACCAGACCCAGACCCAGACGTGTCCCGAGTTCAACCCGAACGTCCGCTGGAGCTGCATGGACTGCCTCAAGGCCGCGTCCACGTGCGGCTTCTGTGCTCACCAGGGAGACAAGGCAAGTGCGCCATTTCTTGTTGCTGTCTGTAAGGTTTCTGCTGCACGTTCATCCTAACGGAATCGATGTCGTCGGAGTTGCAGCTTCTTCCGGGGGCGTGCTTGGCGCTGAACAACGCGTCTCGGCATGCGTGCCGCGCAGACCACCGGGAGTTCTACACGGAGGGGTGCCCCAACAACTTCGGGTGGCTGGCACTGATCGGCCTGGGCGCGTACATCGTCTCCTACTCGCCCGGCATGGGCACGGTGCCGTGGATTGTCAACTCGGAGATCTACCCGCTGCGGTTCAGGGGCATCTGCGGCGGCATCGCTGCCGTCGCCAACTGGGTCTCCAATCTCATCGTGACGCAGACGTTCCTGTCCCTGACCAAGGCGCTCGGAACATCGGCCACCTTCTTCCTCTTCTGTGCTGTCTCCTTGCTGGCGCTCGTCATCGTCTTCCTCACCGTGCCGGAGACTAAAGGCCTGCAGTTCGAGGAAGTGGAGCGGATGCTGGAAAGGGAGGACTACAAGCCCTGGAAGAGGTACCATGGTGGCAGCAGCAGCATCGAGCCGGCGAAGAACAGTGATATTGGCCTCACCCCGCCATGAAATCCACTTGTTCTGTTATCTAGATTCAAGTAGAAGTAGCAATAATTCGTAGTGGCAGTTTATAATAGGCCATCTGCTGCTAATCTCTCTCTAGATTTCCAAGAAGTGAAAAAATGAGGTATTAGTCATTCAGTATGAAAATACGACATTTGGTAGCTGCTATACTTTGTTCTAGAGCATTTAATCTTGATTTTAGCTCTGGGGTGGCTTGTGGCATTAGTTGCGCACTGTGTTTAAGACAACATTCAGAATTGTTTCCTTTTTTACTTTTTACCATTTGGTGATGAAGATACATTCTGCACTTCACTGCATTAGTTAAGATGAAATAAAACTTCCAAGTACAAAAGCACTGAACCACAAGCAATTGGCAAACGGACAGGAGATGCTCTTATGCATATGGGGCACAGACATCCTGCGTTTGCTTTGCTCGAATTAGCTATAGGAGATGCAACTTGAAAAGATGTCATGGGACACTAGCCAAAAACTGTTTTGGCATCTTTGTATTTATTGCCAAAAAGATCCTTGAATTGCAGCATTTATTTGGTTGTCCCAAATTGATGTCAAGTTCATAGCCTCTACTATGCTTGAAACATAGATGTGACTAAGGTAGCGTTTAGTTCCGGAGTCAATTATAATGGAACGGTTCTGTCTTCAAGAGCAACTTCATCCAGGAAATTTTGAAGAGCCAAGTGATTTAACATTTAAACACAATTTTTTATTTTTAGAATTATTCCATCTTACATAGAATCAGTCCAAACCACAAATTGAGAGTAGAACGGCTCTATCCCACGATCCCATCATACTCTAGAACAAAATGCTATCTAAATGACTAATTGTCGGGGACCATAATTAGGGGTACCCTCAAAGCTCCTAATTCTCAGCTGGTAACCCCCATCAGCACAAAGCTGCAAAGGCCTGATGGGTGCGATTAAGTCAGGGATCGGTCCATTCGGAGGACTCGATCACGCCTCGCCCGAGCCTAGCCTCGGGCAAGGGCAGCCGACCCCGGAGGATCTCCGTCTCGCCCGAGGCCCCCCTCCAGCGACGAACATACTTCCGGCTCGCCCGAGGCCCTGTCTTCGCCAAGAAGCAACCCTGACCAAATCGCCGCGCCAACCGACCAAATCGTAGGAGCATTTAATGCAAAGGTGGCCTGACACCTTTATCCTGACACGCGCCCTCTAGTCGACAGAGCCGAAGTGACCGCAGTCACTTCGCCGCTCCACTGACCGGCCTGACAAAAGGACAGCGCCGCCTGCGCCGCTCCGACTGCTGCGCCGCTCGACAGAGTGAGGATGACAGGCAGTCAGGCCCGGCCTCAGGCACCATAGGAAACTCCGCTTCGCCCGACCCAGGGCTCGGACTCGGGCTTGGCCCCGGAAGACGGCGAACTCCGCTCCGCCCGACCCAGGGCTCGGACTCGGGTTCAGCCCCGGAAGACGGCGAACTCTGCTCCGCCCGACCCAGGGCTCGGACTCGGGCTCAGTCCCGGAAGACGGCGAGCTCCGCTCCGCCCGACCCAGGGCTCGGACTCGGGCTCAGTCCCGGAAGACGGCGAACTCCGCTCCGCCCGACCCAGGGCTTGGACTCGGGCTCAGTCCCGGAAGACGGCGAACTCCGCTCCGCCCGACCCAGGGCTTGGACTCGGGCTCAGTCCCGGAAGACGACGAACTCCGCTTCGCCCGACCCCAGGGCTCGGACTCAGCCCTGGCCTTAGCCAACGGTCTCCGCCTCGCCCGACCTAGGGGCTCGGACTCGACCTCGGCCTCGGAAGACAGACTCGACCTCGACCTCGGAGGAGCCTCCACATCGCCCAACCTAGGGCACGGATCGACCACGTCAACAGGGGGCGCCATCATTACCCTACCCCAAGCTGACTCAGGCTACGGGAAACAAGACCGGCGTCCCATCTGGCTCGCTCCGCCAGGCAAGCAATGATGGCGCCCCGCACGCTCTATGACGACGGCGGCTCTCAGCCCCCTTATGGAAGCAAGAGGACGTCAGCAAGGACTCAACAGCCCCGACAGCTGTCCTTCCGTCGTGCTCCAGCGCTCCTTCGACGGCCACGACACCACATGATCCGGGTGCCAAAACCTCTCCGGCTGCCACGATGGCATGTACTTAGGGCACTAGCTCTCCTCCGCTAGACACGTTAGCACTCTGCTACACCCCCATTGTACACCTGGATCCTCTCCTTACGCCTATAAAAGGAAGGACCAGGGCCCTCTTAAAGAGGGTTGGCCGCGCGGGGAAGAGGACGGGACTGGCGCTCGCGTGAGGCCGCTCGCTCCCTCCCGCGTGGAACGCTTGTAACCCCCTACTGCAAGCGCACCCGACCTGGGCGCGGGACGAACACGAAGGCCGCAGGATTTCCACCTCTCTCACGCCTTCTTCCCCCCTTCGCGCTCGGCCTCGCGCCGACCCATCTGGGCTGGGGCACGCGGCGACATTTTCACTCGTCGGCCCAGGGACCCCCCAGTCTCGAAACGCCGACAGTTGGCGCGCCAGGTAGGGGCCTGCTGCGTGTTGACGAACAGCTTCCCGTCAAGCTCTAGATGGGCAGTCTCCAGCAACCTTTCCAGCCCGGGACGGTGCTCCGTTTCGGGAGTCTTGAGTTCGTGTCCCTCGACGGCAGCTACGACATGGTACTCCTTCCCCCGCCGTGCGACGACGACAATGGCGACCGACAGCCCGCCCGTCGGCGGCGGAATCGACGACGTCTTCCCCGCGTGGAGGAAGAGCAACATTCGAGCTCACCCCGCCCTCTCCCTCGCCGACGGAGGAGGAGGCGGGGCAACCAAGGCCAAGCAGGAGGCGGCATCTCGTCGGCTGTCGAGCAAGTCGACGGCGCCGGCGCCCCAACGGGGGGCACGTCGGGCGTCGACCTCGCGTTTGAGACGAAGACGAACGCCGTCTCCCCGCAACACGCCAATTCCGAGCAAACGGACGACGCCAGCACGCTCGCGAAAGGCTTGCTGGGCGTCACCCTCGTATCTGAGACGACGGTGCAGTCAGACCCTGACGTGACTTCGTCACCGCCCGTCGACCAGGAGGTACCCACTAGTTCCCATCTCACGCCCTTTGGATTCAGCCTCGATCCGCCAAGCGACTTCGCTCTGGCGGACGCTCTCGTAGAGGCGAGTCCAAACCCTTTGGGGTTTCGTATGCGGTCACCCTGGGACCCGCTCGCGGACATCTCGGCCTACTGGCCCTCGGGGTCCGAGGAAGATGACGAGCCCGACTTCTGTTGGGTTTTCTCTGGACTTGGCAACCCCAGTGCCATGCGGGACTTCATGACCGCATGCGACTACTGCCTTTCCGACTGTTCCGATGGTAGCCGCAGCCTCGACGACGAGGACTGCAGCCCAAGTCGTGAATGTTTCCACGTCGATCTAGGGGGTCCCTCCGAAGGCAACCATCTCGGTATGCCGGAGAACGGTGATCTCCCTAGGCCTGTGCCACGCGTTGACATCCTACGGGAGCTAGCTGTGGTCCCCGTTCCGGCGGGGGGTCATGACCCACAGCTCGAGCAAATCCGCGGGGTGCCGGCCAGGCTCGACGAGGGAGCAGGAGCACTTGAGCCGATCCGCCGGGACGTCGGGCAGGAATGGGCGGGCCAACCACCGGCCGGAGAAGTGCGCCATCTACCCCAGGGTATCCAGCACCGCATCGCCGACGATGTCAGGGTGAGGCCGCCACCCGCTTCCAGTGGGGTCGGCCAGAACCTGGCTGCAGCAGCAATGCTTTTCCGCGCGATGCCGGAGCCATCAACCACCGAGGGGCGACAAATCCAGGGAGAGCTCAAGAATCTCCTGGAGGGCGCCGCGGTCCGACGGGCCGAGAGCTCCGCCTCCCGAAGGCAGGGGTACCCCTCGGAACACCGCGCCGCGACTTCCCGATTCGTGCGGGAAGCCTCGGTCCACACCGGGCGCACGCGCAACACAGCGCCCGCGTCCCCGGGTCGCCTCGGCAACGAGCACCATCACCGCGACCGTCGGGCCCACCTCTACGAGAGGGTGCGCTGAGGCTACCACCCTAGGCGTGGGGGACGCTACGGCAGCGGGGAGGATCGGAGTCCCTCGACCGAACCACCCGGTCCGCAGGTGTCGGCGTTTCGAGACCGGGGGGTCCCTGGGCCGACGAGTGAAATGTCGCCGCGTGCCCCAGCCCAGATGGGTCGGCGCGAGGCCGAGCGCGAAGGGGGGAGAAAGGTGGCCGGAGACGGGCGTGTGAGAGGTGGAAATCCCGCGGCCTTCGTGTTCGTCCCGCGCCCAGGTCGGGTGCGCTTGCAGTAGGGGATTACAAGCGCCCACGCGGGAGAGGGAGCGAGCGGCTTCAAGCGAGCGCCTGTCTCGTCCTCGTCCCCGCGCGGCCAACCCTCTCTAAGAGGACCCTGGTCCTTCCTTTTATAGGCGTAAGGAGAAGATCCAGGTGTACAATGGGAGGTGTAGCAGAGTGCTACGTGTCTAGCGGAGGAGAGCTAGTGCCCTGAGTACACGCCATCGTGGCGGCCGGAGAGGTTTTGGCGCCCGGTTCGTGTGATGTCGTGGCCGTCGGAGGAGCGCTGGAGCCTAGCGGAGGGACATCTGTCGGGGCTGTCGAGTCCTTGCTGACGTCCTCTTGCTTCCGTAAGGGGGCGAAGAGCTGCCGTCGTCAGGGAGCGTGCGGGGCGCCATCATTGCCTATCTGGCGGAGCGAGCCAGATGGGACGTCGGTCTTGTTCCCCGTAGCCTGAGTCAGCTTGGGGCAGGGTAATGATAGCGCCTCCCGTTGTCGTGGCCGGCCCGCGCCCTAGGTTGGGCGATGTGGAGGCTCCTCCGAGGTCGAGGTCGAGTCCGTCTTCCGTGGCCGTGGTCGAGTCCGAGCCCCTGGGTCGAGCGAGGCGGAGACCGTCGTGAGAGCACCTAGAGGGGGGGGTGAATAGGTGATCCTGTGAAACTTGAAAACTTAAGCCACAAAACTTGGTTAATCGTTAGCACAATATTTGCCAAGTGGCTAGATAGAAATCCTCAACAAAATACAATAACCAACAAAGATCAATCACAGAGATGACACGGTGGTTATCCCGTGGTTCGGCCAAGACCAACGCTTGCCTACTCCACGTTGTGGCGTCCCAACGGACGAGGGTTGCAATCAACCCCTCTCAAGCGGTCCAAAGACCCACTTGAATACCACGGTGTTCTTTGCTTATCTTTATCCCACTTGCGAGGAATCTCCACAAATTGGAGTCTCTCGCCCTTACACTTAAAGTTCACAAAGAAGCACGGAGTAAGGGAGGGAAGCAACACACACAAATCCACAGCAAAATGCGCAAACACACGGCCAAGAATCGAGCTCAAAAGACTATCTCAAAGTTCTCACTAGAACGGAGCTCGAATCACTGAGAATGACAAACGGATGCGCAAAGACTGAGTGTGGATGATCAAGAATGCTCTAAGGTTGCTTGGTGTGCTCCTCCATGCGCCTAGGGGTCCCTTTTATAGCCCCAAGGCAGCTAGGAGCCGTTGAGAGCAATTCTGGAAGGCTGATCTTGCCTTCTGTCATCGGGCGCACCGGACAGTCCGGTGCACACCGGACACTGTCCGGTGCCCGATTTCTTTCCTTAAACGGCGCAGCCGACCGTTGCAGATCTGGGAGCCGTTGGCGCACCGGACATGTCCGGTGCACACCGGACAGTCCGGTGCCCCCTTCTAGCCGTTGGCTCGGCCACGTGTCCCGCGCAGATCGCGCGGCCGACCGTTGGCCCGGCCGACCGTTGGCTCACCGGACAGTCCGGTGAATTATAGCCGTACGCCGTCGGCGAATTCCCGAGAGCGGTCACTTCGCTCGAGGCAGCTTGGCGCACCGGACACTGTCCGGTGCACCACCGGACAGTCCGGTGCCCCAGACCGAAACAGCCTCTTGGCTGTACACAGCCAACTCTTCTCTTTTCTTCTTCTTTCTGTTTCTAACACTTAGACAAGTATATTAGTACACAAAACCAATGTACTAAGGCTTAGAAACGTACCTTTACTCTTGATTTGCACTTTGTCCATCCATGAGCATAAATTCACTTTTAATCACTTGTGTTGGCACTCAATCACCAAAATACTTAGAAATGGCCCAAGGGCACATTTCCCTTTCAATCTCCCCCTTTTTGGTGATTTATGCCAACACAACATAAAGCAAATAGAACAAGTGCAATATCACTTCAAATAAAAACTCAAATTTATTTTGATTCAATTTGGCATATATGGATCATCCTTTGCCACCACTTGGTTTGTTTTTGCAAATCAACTCAAATCTCTATCTCTAAGTCAAACACACATGTTGAAGCATAAAGAGAGTCATTCCAAAAGAGATTGATCAAAGATTTCAAAAACTCCCCCTATTTTCCATAATCAACACTTCTCCCCACAAGAGGCCTACTTTTGACAAAAGAGACAACAAAAGATATTTGACAAACCAAAAGCTCTATTCTACTGTTTTCAAAATCTCTCAAGTGGTAGCTGATCCATTTATCACTTTGGCCTTTATTTTCTCCCCCTTTGGCATCAAGCACCAAAACGGGATCAATCTTGGCCCTAGAACCCCATTGCCTCACCAAAATCTTCAATAAGAATACAAAGGCAATAAGAGTACATGAGATGAATTTGGAATAAGTTACCCTCTCATCGGAGTGCAGTGGAAGTCTTTCATGGTCCAAGTCCACCTTTTCCCTTTTAATTCTCCTTTGAGACTAAAACAAGCAAACTCAAGCATACGGTTAGTCTCAAAGGGTCAAGTTGTAACACATCTCCCCCTAAAACTGTGCATCACTTTGCAACGGACTTGTGAGGTCCAGGGAGTGTTTGTACAACTTGAGCACCATAATAAGCAACACAATGCAAAAAGGAACATGATCAAAGGCATAAACACATGTATGCTATAAATCAATCCAGGTTCCGCGAATCTAAGACATTTAGCTCACTACGCAACCTGCAAAAGGTCTTCTCATCTAGAGGCTTAGTGAAGATATCGGCTAGCTGGTTCTCGGTGCTAACATGAAATACTTCGATATCTCCCTTTTGCTGGTGGTCTCTCAAAATGTGATGCCGGATGTCTATGTGCTTTGTGCGGCTGTGTTCAACAGGATTTTCCGCCATGCGGATATCACTCTCATTATCACATAGGAGTGGGACTTTGCTCAGATTGTAGCCAAAGTCCCGGAGGGTTTGCCTCGTCCAAAGTAGTTGCGCGCAACACTGTCCTGCGGCAACATACTCGGCCTCAGCAGTGGATAGGGCAACAGAGGTTTGTTTCTTAGAGTTCCATGACACAAGGGACCTTCCTAAGAATTGGCACGTCCCCGATGTACTCTTCCTATCGACCTTACATCCAGCATAGTCGGAATCTGAGTATCCAACCAAGTCAAAGGTAGACCCTTTTGGATACCAGAGTCCGAAGCAAGGCGTAGCAACCAAATATCTTAGAATTCGCTTCACCGCCACTAAGTGACACTCCTTAGGATCGGATTGAAATCTAGCACACATGCATACGCTAAGCATAATATCCGGTCTACTAGCACATAAATAAAGTAAAGACCCTATCATTGACCGGTATGCTTTTTGATCAACGGAATTACCTCCTTTGTTGAGGTCGGTGTGTCCGTCGGTCCCCATCGGAGTCTTTGCGGGCTTGGCGTCCTTCATCCCAAACCGCTTTAGCAGATCTTGCGTGTACTTCGTTTGGGAGATGAAGGTGCCGTCCTTGAGTTGCTTCACTTGGAACCCAAGGAAGTAGTTCAACTCGCCCATCATCGACATCTCGAATTTCTGCGTCATCACCCTGCTAAACTCTTCACAAGACTTTTGGTTAGTAGAACCAAGTATTATGTCATCGACATAAATTTGGCACACAAACAGATCACCATCACATGTCTTAGTAAAAAGAGTTGGATCGGCTTTCCCAACCTTGAAAGCATTAACAATTAGAAAGTCTCTAAGGCATTCATACCATGCTCTTGGGGCTTGCTTAAGTCCATAGAGCGCCTTAGAGAGCTTACACACGTGGTCGGGGTACCGTTCATCCTCGAAGCCAGGGGGTTGCTCCACGTACACCTCCTCCTTGATCGGCCCGTTGAGGAAAGCGCTCTTCACATCCATTTGGTACAACCTGAAAGAATGGTGAGCGGCATATGCTAGCAAGATGCGAATTGACTCTAGCCTAGCCACAGGAGCAAACGTCTCCTCAAAGTCCAAACCTGCGACTTGGGCATAACCTTTTGCCACAAGTCGAGCCTTGTTCCTCGTCACCACCCCGTGCTCGTCCTGTTTGTTGCGGAACACCCACTTGGTTCCCACAACATTTTGCTTGGGACGAGGCACCAGTGTCCAAACTTCATTGCGCTTGAAGTTGTTGAGTTCCTCCTGCATGGCTAACACCCAGTCCGGATCTAGCAAGGCCTCTTCTACCCTGAAGGGCTCAATAGAAGAGACAAAAGAGTAATGCTCACAAAAATTAACTAATCGAGATCGAGTAGTTACTCCCTTGCTAATATCACCCAGAATTTGGTCGACGGGATGATCCCTTTGAATCATCGCTCGAACTTGGGTTGGAGGTGCCGGTTGCGCTTCTTCCTCCATCACGTGATCATCTTGTGCTCCCCCTTGATCACATGCCTCCTTTTGATGAACCTGTTCATCGTCTTGAGTTGGGGGATGCACCGTTGTTGAGGAAGAAGGTTGATCTCGTTCATCTTGTTCCTGTGGCCGCACTTCTCCAATCGCCATGGTTCGTATAGCGGCCGTCGGAACATCTTCTTCATCTACATCATCACAATCAACAACTTGCTCTCTTGGAGAGCCATTAGTCTCATCAAATACAACGTCGCTAGAGACTTCAACCAAACCCGATGATTTGTTGAAGACTCTATACGCCTTTGTATTTGAGTCATAACCTAACAAAAACCCTTCTACAGCTTTGGGAGCAAACTTAGAATTTCTACCCTTCTTCACTAGAATGTAGCATTTGCTCCCAAATACACGAAAGTAAGATACATTGGGTTTGTTACCGGTTAGAAGCTCATACGACGTCTTCTTGAGGAGGCGGTGAAGGTAGACCCTGTTGATGGCGTGACAAGCCGTGTTCACGGCTTCCGACCAAAAGCACTCGGGGGTCTTGAACTCTCCAAGCATTGTCCTCGCCATATCAATGAGTGTCCTGTTTTTCCTCTCTACCACACCATTTTGCTGTGGTGTGTAGGGAGCGGAGAACTCGTGCTTGATCCCTTCCTCCTCAAGGAACTCCTCCACTTGAAGGTTCTTGAACTCGGACCCGTTGTCGCTCCTTATCTTCTTCACTTTGAGCTCAAACTCATTTTGAGCTCTCCTGAGGAAGCGCTTGAGGGTCACTTGGGTTTCAGACTTATCCTACAGAAAGAACACCCGAGTGAAGCGGGAAAAGTCATCAACAATAACTAGACCATACTTACTCCCTCCTATGCTCAGATAGGCGACAGGTCCGAAGAGGTCCATATGCAGCAGCTCCAGGGGTCTTGAAGTGGTCATCACATTCTTGCTGTGATGCGTTCCTCCCACTTGTTTACCTGCTTGACAAGCTGCACAAGGTCTATCTTTTTCGAATTGCATGTTAGTCAAACCTATCACGTGTTCTCCCTTTAGAAGCTTGTGAAGGTTCTTCATCCCCACATGTGCTAAGCGGCGATGCCACAGCCAGCCCATGCTAGTCTTAGCTATTAAGCATGCATCTAGACCGGCCTCTTCTTTTGCAAAATCAACTAAATAAAGTTTGCCGTCTAATACACCCTTAAAAGCTAGTGAACCATCACTTCTTCTAAAGACAGACACATCTACATTTGTAAATAGACAGTTATACCCCATGTTGCATAATTGACTAACAGATAGCAAATTATATCCAAGAGACTCTACTAAAAACACATTAGATATGGAGTGCTCATTAGAAATTGCAATTTTACCTAACCCTTTTACCTTGCCTTGATTCCCATCACCGAATATAATTGAATCTTGAGAATCCTTATTCTTGACATAGGAGGTGAACATCTTCTTCTCCCCCGTCATATGGTTTGTGCATCCGCTATCAATAATCCAGCTTGAACCCCCGGATGCATAAACCTGCAAGGCAAACTTAGGCTTGGGTCTTAGGTACCCAACTCATGTTGGGTCCTACAAGGTTAGTGCAAATATCCTTAGGGACCCAAATGCAAGTTTTGTCTCCCTTGCATTTTGCCCCTAACTTCCTAGCAACTATTTTCCTATCCTTTCTACAAATAGCAAAGGAAGCATTTAAAGCACAATAAATTGTAGAGGGTTCATTCACTACTTTCCTAGGAGTGTGAATAATATTCTTTCTAGGCACATGATGAATAGCATTTCTCCTAGACATATTTCTACCATGCATATAGGAAGAACTAGAAGCAAACATGGCATGAGAGTCAAAATCATCATAAGCATTATAACTCCTATAAGCATTTCTAGTTTGTCTCCTATCATGATACATAAAAGCATGGTTCTTTTTTGCACTACCAGCCATAGAGGCCTTCCCTTTCTCCTTGGCGGGAATGGGAGCCTTATGGCTTGTTAAGTTCTTGGCTTCCCTCTTGAAGCCAAGTCCATCCTTAATTGAGGGGTGTCTACCAATCGTGTAGGCATCCCTTGCAAATTTTAGCTTATCGAAATCATTCTTGCTAGTCTTAAGTTGAGCATTAAGACTAGCCAATTCATCATTAAGCTTGGTAATTGAAACTAGGTGTTCACTACACGCATCGATGTCAAAGTCTTTACACCTAGTACAAATTACCACATGTTCTACACAAGGATTAGATTTACTAGCTACTTCTAGTCTAGCATTTAAATCATCATTAAAACTCTTTAACTTAGCAATAGTTTCATGACAAGAAGATAGTTCACTAGAGAGCATTTCATTTCTCTTAATTTCTAGAGCAAGAGATTTCTGAGCTTCTACAAATTTATCATGCTCTTCATACAACAAATCCTCTTGCTTTTCTAGAAGTATATTCCTATCATTCAAGGCATCAATTAATTCATTAATTTTGTCTACCTTGGTTCTATCTAATCCCTTGAATAAGCATGAGTAATCTATCTCATCATCATCACTAGACTCATCCTCACTTGAAGAAGCATAAGTACTAGTATTATGAGTGCTTACTTTCTTCTCCCTTGCCATGAGGCAAGTGTGACGTTCGTTGGGGAAGAGAGATGACTTGTTGAAGGCAGTGGCGGCGAGTCCTTCATTGTCGGAGTCGGACGAAGAGCAGTCTGAATCCCACTCCTTGCCAAGATGCGCCTCGCCCTTTGCCTTCTTATAGTTCTTCTTTTTCTCCCTCTTATTCCCTTGATCCTGATCACTATCATTGTCGGGACAGTTAGCAATAAAATGACCAAGCTTACCACATTTGAAGCATGTGCGCTTCCCCTTGGCTTTGGTCTTGCTTGGCTGTCCCTTGCGACCTTTAAGCACCGTCTTGAATCTTTTGATGATGAGAGCCATCTCTTCATCATTAAGTCCGGCCGCCTCAAACCGTGCCACCTTGCTAGGTAGCGCCTCCTTGCTTCGTGTTGCCTTGAGAGCAAGGGGTTGCGGCTCGTTGATCGGACCATTCAAGGCGTCGTCCACGTACCTTGCCTCCTTGATCATCATTCGCCCGCTAACGAATTTTCCGAGTACCTCCTCGGGCGTCATCATCGTGTACCTGGGATTCTCACGAATATTGTTTACGAGATGAGGATCAAGAACGGTAAAGGACTTTAGCATTAGGCGGACGACGTCGTGGTTCGTCCATCGCGTGCTTCCGTAGCTCCTTATTTTGTTGATAAGGGTCTTGAGCCGGTTGTAAGTTTGGGTTGGCTCCTCTCCCCTTATCATTGCGAATCGTCCAAGCTCGCCCTCCACCAACTCCATTTTAGTGAGCATGGTGATGTCGTTCCCCTCGTGAGAGATCTTGAGGGTGTCCCATATCTGCTTGGCGTTGTCCAAGCCGCTCACCTTATTGTACTCTTCCCTGCACAAAGATGCTAATAGAACAGTAGTAGCTTGTGCATTTCTATGGATTTGTTCATTTATAAGCATAGGGCTATCCGAGCTATCAAATTTCATTCCATTCTCTACAATCTCCCATATGCTTGGATGGAGAGAGAATAAGTGACTACGCATTTTGTGACTCCAAAATCCGTAGTCTTCCCCATCGAAGTGTGGAGGTTTGCCAAGAGGAATGGAAAGCAAATGCGAATTCGAGCTATGTGGAATACGAGAATAATCAAATGAAAAGTTCGAATTGACCGTCTTCCTGTAGTCGTTGTCGTCGTCCTTTTGGGAAGAAGTAGACTCATCGCTATCGTCGTAGTAGACGATCTCCTTGATGCGCCTTGTCTTCTTCTTCTTCCCATCTTTACGCTTGTGGCCCGAGCCCGAGTCAGTAGGCTTGTCATCCTTCGGCTCGTTGACGAAGGACTCCTTCTCCTTGTCGTTGATCACGATTCCCTTCCCCTTAGGATCCATCTCTTCGGGCGATTAGTCCCTTCTTGAAGAGAACGGCTTTGATACCAATTGAGAGCACCTAGAGGGGGGGTGAATAGGTGATCCTGTGAAACTTGAAAACTTAAGCCACAAAACTTGGTTAATCGTTAGCACAATAGTTGCCAAGTGGCTAGATAGAAATCCTCAACAAAATACAATAACCAACAAAGATCAATCACAGAGATGACACGGTGGTTATCCCGTGGTTCGGCCAAGACCAACGCTTGCCTACTCCACGTTGTGGCGTCCCAACGGACGAGGGTTGCAATCAACCCCTCTCAAGCGGTCCAAAGACCCACTTGAATACCACGGTGTTTTGCTTTGCTTATCTTTATCCCACTTGCGAGGAATCTCCACAAATTGGAGTCTCTCGCCCTTACACTTAAAGTTCACAAAGAAGCACGGAGTAAGGGAGGGAAGCAACACACACAAATCCACAACAAAATGCGCAAACACACGGCCAAGAATCGAGCTCAAAAGACTATCTCAAAGTTCTCACTAGAACGGAGCTCGAATCACTGAGAATGACAAACAGATGCGCAAAGACTGAGTGTGGATGATCAAGAATGCTCTAAGGTTGCTTGGTGTGCTCCTCCATGCGCCTAGGGGTCCCTTTTATAGCCCCAAGGCAGCTAGGAGTCGTTGAGAGCAATTCTGGAAGGCTGATCTTGCCTTCTGTCATCGGGCGCACCGGACAGTCCGGTGCACACCGGACACTATCCGGTGCCCGATTTCTTTCCTTAAACGGCGCAGCCGACCGTTGCAGATCTGGGAGCCGTTGGCGCACCGGACATGTCCGGTGCACACCGGACAGTCCGGTGCCCCCTTCTAGCCGTTGGCTCGGCCACGTGTCCCGCGCAGATCGCGCGGCCGACCGTTGGCCCGGCCGACCGTTGGCTCACCGGACAGTCCGGTGCACACCGGACAGTCCGGTGAATTATAGCCGTACGCCGTCGGCGAATTCCCGAGAGCGGCCACTTCGCTCGAGGCAGCTTGGCGCACCGGACACTGTCCGGTGCACCACCGGACAGTCCGGTGCCCCAGACCGAAACAGCCTCTTGGCTGTACACAGCCAACTCTTCTCTTTTCTTCTTCTTTCTGTTTCTAACACTTAGACAAGTATATTAGTACACAAAACCAATATACTAAGGCTTAGAAACATACCTTTACTCTTGATTTGCACTTTGTCCATCCATGAGCATAAATTCACTTTTAATCACTTGTGTTGGCACTCAATCACCAAAATACTTAGAAATGGCCCAAGGGCACATTTCCCTTTCACGTCGGCTGTGGCCAGGGCTGAGTCCGAGCCCTGGGGTCGGGCGAAGCGGAGTTTGCCGTCTTCTGGGGCTGAGCCTAAGTCTGAGCCCTGGGTCGGGCGGAGCGGAGTTCGTCGTCTTCCGGGGCTTAGCCCGAGTCCGAGCCCTGGGTCGGGCGGAGCGGAGTTCGCCGTCTTCCGGGGCTTAGCCCGAGTCCGAGCCCTGGGTCGGGTGGAGCGGAGTTCGCCGTCTTCCGGAGCTGAGCCCGAGTCCGAGCCCTGGGTCGGGCGGAGCGGAGTTCGCCGTCTTCCGGGGCTTAGCCCAAGTCCGAGCCCTGGGTCGAGCGGAGCGGAGTTCGCTGTCTTCCAGGGCTTAGCCCGAGTCCGAGCCCTGGGTCGGGCAGAGCGGAGTTCACCGTCTTCCGGGGCTGAGCCCGAGTCCGAGCCCTGGGTCGGGCGGAGCGGAGCTTCCTATGGCGCCTGAGGTCAGGCCTGACTGCCTGTCAGCCTCACTCTGTCAGGTGGCACTGCAGTCGGTGCGGCGCAGGCGGCGCTGTCCTTCTGTCAGATCGGTCAGTGGAGCGGCGAAGTGACTGCGGTCACTTCGACTCTGTCGACTGAAGGGCGCGCGTCAGGATAATGGTGTTAGGCCACCTTTGCATTAAATGCTCCTGCGATTTGGTCAGTCGGCACGGCGATTTGGTCAGGGTCGCTTCTTAGCGAAGACAGGGCCTCGGGCGAGCCGGAAATGTGTTCGTCGCTGGAGGGGGGCCTCGGGCGAGACAGAGATCCTCCGGGGTCGGCTGCCCTTGTCCGAGGCTAGGCTCGGGCGAGGCGTGATCGAGTCCCTCGAATGGACCGATCCCTGACTTAATCGCACCCATCAGGCCTTTGCAGCTTTATGCTGATGGGGTTACCAGCTGAGAATTAGGAGCCTTGAGGGTACCCCTAATTATGGTCCCCGACAGTAGCCCCCGAGCCTCGAAGGGAGTGTTAACACTCGCTTGGAGGCTTTTGTCGCACTTTTTTGCAAGGGGACCAGCCTTTCTCGGTTGCGTTTTGTTCCGGTGGGTGCGCGCGAGCGCACCCGCCGGGTGTAGCCCCCGAGGCCTCGGAGGAGTGGTTTGACTCCTCCGAGGTCTTAATGCCTCGCGCAACGCTTTGGCTGGTCTGGTCGTTCCCTCATGCGAGCTGGCCGTAGCCCGGGTGCACGGTCGGGTCCCAAGTTCTCGGGCTGGTATGTTGACGCTGTCAATGGTTTGGCCGGAGCCAGGTTTGCGAGAGCAGCCCCCGAGCCTCTGCACAGGGCGAGAGGACGATCAGGGACAGACTCGACTTTTTTACATACGCCCCTGCGTCGCCTTTCCGCAAGGAGGAGGGGGGAAAGCGCCATGTTGCCCTCGGTGGGCGCCGAACATGGTGTCTCCGGTGAGCTGCTGGCGGGTAATCCGAGCGGACGTCCGTGCCCCATTTGCTAGGGGTCGGCTAGAGGCCCAGAGGCGCGCCCAAAAGTACCTGCGGGTGATCTGCCGGACCCGGTCCCCTGTCGACGGGGTCCGAGGGCTCGATGCCTCCCTCTGATGGGATTCCGTTACAAGATCGTTCCCGCTGGTCTCGGAAATGTCCTAGGGTACCTCGGGAGCGTAGCCTGAGTCTTGGTTATGTATCGAACGTACCCATGATCATCCCTCGCTCTGTGTCCGAGGCGGCTATGAACCCTTCGAGGGCCAGCCTTCGAACCCCTGATCAGTAGTGGGCGCGGAGCCCGAGTAGCCTGAGGCGGTCGTTGAACCCTTCCGAGGGGCCGACCTTCGAACCTCTGACCAGTAGTGGGTGTGGAGCCCACGCGCTCTGAGGCGGCTGTTGAACCCTTCCAAGGGGCCAGCCTTCGAACCTCTGATCAGTAGGGAGGCGCGGAGCCTGGTTCCTTCACGGAGAAGGATCCTTTTCGGGGTATCCCCCTTTCCCGGTCCCTGTTGTAAGAGAGAGAAAGAGGAAAAAAGGAAAAGGATTTGATAGTCGCCTAGAGGGGGGGTGAATAGGGCGAAACTGAAATTTACAAATATAAACACAACTGCAAGCCGGGTTAGCGTTAGAAATATAAACGAGTCCGCGAGAGAGGGTGCAAAGCAAATCGCAAGCGAATAATGAAGTGAGACACGCGGATTTGTTTTACCGAGGTTCGGTTCTCTCAAACCTACTCCCCGTTGAGGAGGCCACAAAGGCCGGGTCTCTTTCAACCCTTACCCTCTCTCAAACGGTCCCTCGGACCGAGTGAGCTTCTCTTCTCAAAACACTTTGGGAATCAAACTTCTCGCAAGGACCACCACACAATTGGTGTCTCTTACCTCAATTACAAGTGAGTGTTTGATCACAAGAAAGAATGCGAAAGAAAAGAAGCGATCCAAGCGCAAGAGCTCAAACGAACACTACAAATCACTCTATCTAGTCACTAAAGATTTGTATGGAGTTGGGAGAGGATTTGATCTCTTTTGGTGTGCTTTGCAATGAATGCTAGCTCTTGTATAGTGGTTGGAAGCTGGAAAACTTGGATGACTTGAATGTGGGGGTGGTTGGGGTATTTATAGCCCCAACCACCAAACATGACCGTTGGTGGAGGCTGTCTGTCGTATGGTGCACCGGACAGTCCGGTGCACACCGGACATGTCCGGTGCGCCAGCCACGTCACCAATGCCGTTGGATTCCGACCGTTGGAGCTTCTGTCTTCTGGGCCCGCCTTGATGTCCGGTGGCGCACCGGACATGTACTGTTGAGTGTCCGGTGCGCCAGTATGGGCGAGCCTGTGGTCTGCGCGCTCTGGCGCACATTTATTGCTGTTGCAGGCGACCGTTGGCGCGAAGTAGCCGTTGCTCTGCTGGTTCACCGGACAGTCCGGTGAATTATAGCGGAGCAGTCGCTGTGTTTTCCCGAGGCTGGCGAGTTCCTGAGGCCGCTCTTCCTTGGAGCACCGGACACTGTCCGGTGTACACCGGACAGTCCGATGAATTATAGCGCGAGTGCCTCTGGAAATTCCCGAAGGTGGCGAGTTCGAGTTGGAGTCCTCTGGTGCACCGGACACTGTCCGGTGTACACCGGACAGTCCGGTGCCCCAGACCAGAGGTGCCTTCGGTTGTCCCTTTGCTCCTTTGTTGAATCCTATACTTGATCTTTTTATTGGCTAAGTGTGAACCTTTTACACCTGTATAACTTATACACTTAGAGCAAACTAGTTAGTCCAATTATTTGTGTTGGGTAATTCAACCACCAAAATTATTTAGGAACTAGGTGTAAGCCTAATTCCCTTTCAATCTCCCCCTTTTTGGTGATTGATGCCAACACAAACCAAAGCAAATAGAGAAGTGCATAATTGAACTAGTTTGCATAATGTAAGTGCAAAGGTTGCTTGGAATTGAGCCAATATTAATACTTACAAGATATGCATGGATCGTTTCTTTATTTTTAACATTTTGGACCACGCTTGCACCACATGTTTTGTTTTTGCAAACTCTTTTGTAAATCCTTTTCAAAGTTCTTTTGCAAATAGTCAAAGGTAAATGAATAGGATTTTTCAAAGCATTTTTAAGATTTGAAATTCCCCCCCTGTTTCAAATGCTTTTCCTTTGACTAAACAAAACTCCCCCTAAATGAGATCCTCCTCTTAGTGTTCAAGAGGGTTTTGATATATCATTTTTGAAATACTACTTTCTCCCCCTTTTGAACACAATAGGATACCAAATGAAAATACTCTTTGAAAAACTAAGTTTTTGAAATTGGTGGTGGTGCGGTCCTTTTGCTTTGGGCTCATACTCTCTCCCCCTTTGGCATGAATCGCCAAAAACGGAATCATTAGAGCCCTTATGTTCTTTCTTCCCTTTTGGTCATAAATAAATGAGATAAGATTATACCAAAGATGAAGTCCTTGTGCTCTCTCCCCAAAGATGGAGAATGGCACGGAGCGACGACGAAGGATGAGTTACGGAGTGGAAGCCTTTGTCTTCGCCGAAGACTCCAATTCCCTTTCAATACACCTGTGACTTGGTTTGAAATAGACTTTGAAAAACACACTAGTCATAGCATATTGAAAGAGACATGATCAAAGGTATATAAATGAGCTATGTGAGCAAGTTAGCAAAAGAAATTGCGTGAATCAAGAATATTGAGCTCATGCCTAAGTTTGTTAAAAGTTTGTTCATCAAGAGGCTTGGTAAAGATATCGGCTAATTGATCTTTAGTATTAATGTAAGAAATCTCGATATCTCCCTTTTGTTGGTGATCCCTAAGAAAATGATACCGAATGGCTATGTGTTTAGTGCGGCTATGTTCGACGGGATTATCCGCCATCTTGATTGCACTCTCATTATCACATAGCAAAGGGACTTTGGTTAATTTGTATCCGTAGTCCCGCAGGGTTTGCCTCATCCAAAGCAATTGCGCGCAACAATGACCTGCGGCAATGTACTCGGCTTCGGCGGTGGAAAGAGCGACCGAATTTTGCTTCTTTGAAGCCTAGGACACCAAGGATCTTCCCAAGAACTGGCAAGTCCCCGATGTGCTCTTCCTATTGATTTTACACCCCGCCCAATCGGCATCCGAATATCCAATCAAATCAAATGTGGATCCCCTAGGATACCAAAGCCCAAACTTAGGAGTATAAGCCAAATATCTCAAGATTCGTTTTACGGCCGTAAGGTGAGCTTCCTTAGGGTCGGCTTGGAATCTTGCACACATGCATACGGAAAGCATAATATCCGGTCGAGATGCACATAAATAGAGTAAAGAACCTATCAACGACCGGTATACCTTTTGATCCACGGACTTACCTCCTGTGTCGAGGTCGAGATGCCCATTTGTTCCCATGGGAGTCTTGATGGGCTTGGCATCCTTCATTCCAAACTTGCTTAGAATGTCTTGAGTATACTTCGTTTGGCTAATGAAGGTGCCCTCTTGGAGTTGCTTGACTTGGAATCCTAGAAAATACTTCAACTCCCCCATCATAGACATCTCGAATTTTTGTGTCAGGATCCTACTAAATTCTTCACAAGTAGATTCGTTAGTAGACCCAAATATGATATCATCAACATAAATTTGGCATACAAACAAATCATTGTCAAGAGTTTTAGTGAATAAAGTAGGATCGGCCTTGCCGACTTTGAAGCCATTAGCAATAAGGAAATCTCTAAGGCATTCATACCATGCTCTTGGGGCTTGCTTGAGCCCATAAAGCGCCTTAGAGAGCCTATAGACATGGTTACGGTACTCACTATCTTCAAAGCCGGGAGGTTGCTCAACATAGACCTCTTCCTTGATCGGTCCATTGAGGAAGGCACTTTTCACGTCCATTTGGTAAAGCTTAAAGCCATGGTAAGTAGCATAGGCTAATAATATGCGAATTGACTCAAGCCTAGCTACGGGTGCATAGGTTTCACCGAAATCCAAACCTTTGACTTGGGAGTATCCCTTGGCCACAAGTCGAGCTTTGTTCCTTGTCACCACACCATGCTCATCTTGCTTGTTGCGGAAGACCCATTTGGTTCCTACAACATTTTGATTAGGACGTGGAACTAAATGTCATACCTCATTCCTAGTGAAGTTGTTGAGCTCCTCTTGCATCGCTACCACCCAATCCGAATCTTGAAGTGCTTCCTCTACCCTGTGTGGCTCAATAGAGGAAACAAAAGAGTAATGCTCACAAAAATGTGCAACACGAGATCTAGTAGTTACCCCCTTATGAATGTCGCCGAGGATGGTGTCGACGGGGTGATCTCGTTGGATTGCTTGGTGGACTCTTGGGTGTGGCGGTCTTTGCTCTCCATCCTCCTTGTCTTGATCATTTGCATCTCCCCCTTGATCATTGCCGTCATCTTGAGGTGGCTCATTTGCTTGATCTTCTACTTCATCAACTTGAGCTTCATCCACATTTTGAGTTGGTGGAGATGCTTGCGTGGAGGAGGATGGTTGATCTTGTGCATTTGGAGGTTCTTCGTATTCCTTAGGACACACATCCCCAATGGACATGTTTCTTAGCGCGATGCACGGAGCCTCTTCAATACCTATCTCATCAAGATCAACTTGCTCTACTTGAGAGCCGTTAGTCTCATCAAACACAACGTCACAAGAAACTTCAACTTGTCCAGTGGACTTGTTAAAGACTCTATATGCCCTTGTGTTTGAATCATATCCTAGTAAAAAGCCTTCTACAGTCTTAGGAGCAAATTTAGATTTTCTACCTCTTTTAACAAGAATAAAACATTTGCTACCAAAGACTCTAAAATATGAAATATTGGGATTTTTACCGGTTAGGAGTTCATAAGATGTCTTCTTAAGGATTCGGTGTAGATATAATCGGTTGATGGCGTAGCAAGCGGTGTTGACCGCCTCGGCCCAAAACCGATCCGAAGTCTTGTACTCATCAAGCATGGTCCTTGCCATGTCTAATAGAGTTCGATTCTTCCTCTCCACTACACCATTTTGTTGTGGCGTGTAGGGAGAAGAGAACTCATGCTTGATGCCCTCCTCCTCAAGGAAGCCTTCGATTTGAGAGTTCTTGAACTCCGTCCCATTGTCGCTTCTAATTTTCTTGATCCTTAAGCCGAACTCATTTTGAGCCCGTCTCAAGAATCCTTTTAAGGTCTCTTGGGTTTGAGATTTTTCCTACAAAAAGAATACCCAAGTGAAGCGAGAATAATCATCCACTATTACAAGACAATACTTACTCCCGCCGATGCTTATGTAAGCAATCAGGCCGAATAGATCCATGTGGAGTAGCTCAAGCGGCCTGTCGGTCGTCATGATATTCTTGTGTGGATGATGAGCACCAACTTGCTTTCCTGCCTGACATGCGCTACAAATCCTGTCTTTCTCAAAATGAACATTTGTTAGTCCTAAAATGTGTTCTCCCTTTAGAAGCTTATGAAGATTCTTCATCCCAACATGGGCTAGTCGGCGGTGCCAGAGCCAACCCATGTTAGTCTTAGCAATTAAGCATGTGTCGAGTTCAGCTTTATCAAAATCTACTAAGTATAGCTGACCCTCTAACACACCCTTAAATGCTATTGAATCATCACTTCTTCTAAAGACAGTGACACCTACATCAGTGAAAAGACAGTTGTAGCCCATTTTGCATATTTGAGATACAGAAAGCAAATTGTAATCTAATGAATCTACAAGAAAAACATTGGAAATAGAATGGTCAGGAGATATAGCAATTTTACCCAATCCTTTGACCAAACCTTGGTTTCCATCCCCGAAGGTGATAGCTCGTTGGGGATCTTGGTTTTTCTCATAGGAGGAGAACATTTTCTTCTCCCCTGTCATGTGGTTCGTGCACCCGCTGTCGATGATCCAACTTGAGCCTCCGGATGCATAAACCTACAAAACAATTTTAGTTCTTGACTTTAGGTACCCAAACGGTTTTGGGTCCTTTGGCATTAGAAACAAGAACTTTGGGAACCCAAACAAAAGTTTTGGAGCTCTTGTGTTTGCCCCCAACATACTTGGCAACGACCTTGCCGAATTTGTTAGTCAAAACATATGATGCATCAAAGGTTTTAAATGAAAAGCTATGTTCATTTGATGCAATAGGAGTTTTCTTAGGCAACTTAGCACGGGTTGGTTGCCTAGAACTAGATGTCTCACCCTTATACATAAAAGCATGATTAGGGCCAGAGTGAGACTTCCTAGAGTGAATTCTCCTAATCTTGCTCTCGGGATAACCGGCAGGGTATAAAATGTAACCCTCGTTATCCTAAGGCATGGGAGCCTTGCCCTTTACAAAATTAGACAATCTTTTAGGAGGGGCATTAAGTTTGACATTGTCTCCCCTTTGGAAGCCAATGCCATCCTTGATGCCAGGGCGTCTCCCATTATAGAGCATACTTCTAGCAAATTTAAACTTTTCATTTTCTAAGTTATGCTCGGCAATTTTAGCATCTAATTTAGCTATATGATCATTTTAATGTTTAATTAAAGCCATGTGATCATGTATAGCATTAATATCAACATCTCTACATCTAGTACAAATAGATACATGCTCAACGATAGATGTAGAGGGTTTGCAAGATTTTAATTATACAACCTTAGCATGTAATATATCGTTCTCACTTCTAAGGTTAGAAATAGTAACATTGCAAACATCAAAATCTTTAGCCTTAGCAAGCAATTTTTCATTTTCAATTCCAAGGCTAGCAAGAGAAATGTTCAATTCTTCAATCCTAGCAAGCAAATCATCATTAACATCTCTAGGATTGGAAGTTGAAACATTACAAACATGAGAATCAACCTTAGCTAATAAATTGGCATTTTCATTTCTAAGGTTGTCTATAGTCTCATGGCAAGTGCTTAGCTCACTAGACAACTTTTCACATTTTTCTACTTCTAGAGCATAAGCATTTTTAACCTTAACATGTTTCTTGTTTTCCTTAATTAGGAAGTCCTCTTGGGAATCCAAAAGGTCATCCTTTTCATGAATAGCACTAATCAATTCATTTAATTTTTCTTTTTGTTCCTTGTTAAGGTTGGCAAAAAGAGTACGCAAATTATCTTCCTCATCACTAGCATTATCATCACTAGAGGACTCATATCTAGTGGAGGATTTAGATTTAACCTTCTTCCTTTTGCCATCCTTTGCCATGAGGCACTTGTGGCCGACGTTGGGGAAGAGAAGTCCCTTGGTGACGGCGATGTTGGCGGCGTCCTCGTCGTCGAAGGAGTCGCTAGAGCTTTCGTCGGAGTCCCACTCCCGACAAACATGGGCATCGCCGCCCTTCTTCTTGTAGTACCTTTTCTTCTCCTTTCTTCTCCCCTTCTTGTCGTCGCCCCTGTCACTATCACTTGATAATGGACATTTAGCTATAAAGTGACCGGGCTTACCACACTTGTAGCAAACCTTCTTGGAGCGGGACTTGTAGTCTTTCCCTCTCCTTTGTTTGAGGATTTGGCGGAAGCTCTTGATGACGAGCGCCATTTCCTCATTGTCGAGTTTGGAGGTGTCGATGGTTGTCTACTTGGTGTAGACTCCTCCTTCTTCTCCTCCGTTGCCTTGAATGCAACCGGTTGAGCTTCGGAAGTGGAGGGATCATCAAGCTCGTTGATCTTCCTCGAGCCTTCGATCATGCACTCAAAACTTACAAAATTCCCGATTACTTCCTCGGGGGTCATTAGTGTATATCTTGGGTTGCCACGGATTAATTGAACTTGAGTAGGGTTAAGGAAAATAAGAGATCTTAAAATAACCTTAACCACCTCGTGGTCATCCCACTTTTTGCTCCCGAGGTTGCGCACTTGATTCACCAAGGTCTTGAGCCGGTTGTACATGTTTTGTGGCTCCTCCCCTTTGCGAAGCCGGAACCGACCGAGCTCCCCCTCGATCGTATCCCGCTTGGTGATCTTTGTGAGCTCATCTCCTTCGTGTGCAGTTTTGAGCACATCCCAAACCTCCTTGGCGCTCTTCAACCCTTGCACTTTGTTATACTCCTCTCTACTTAGAGAGGCGAGGAGTATTGTTGTTGCTTGAGAGTTGAAGTGCTCGATTTGGGCCACCTCATCCTCATCATAGTCTTCATCCCCTACAGATGGTACCTATGCACCAAACTCAACAACGTCCCATATACTTTTGTGGAGTGAGGTTAGGTGAAATCGCATTAAATCACTCCACCTAGCGTAATCTTCACCATCAAAAGTTGGTGGTTTGCCTAATGGGACGGAAAGTAAAGGTGTATGTTTGGAAATGCGAGGGTAGCGTAGGGGAATCTTACTATACTTCTTACGCTCTTGGCGCTTAGAAGTGACGGACGCCGCGTCGGAGCCGGAGGTGGAGGTTGATGAAGAATCGATCTCGTAGTAGACCATTTTCCTCATCCTCTTTTTCTTGTCTCCACTCCGTTGCGGCTTGTGGGAGGAAGACTTCTCCTTCTTGTCTTTGTGTGAAGAAGATTTCTTCTCCTTCCCCTTTGGAGGAGTCCTTCTTCTTCTCCTTCCTCTTGGTGCGGGACTCTTCCGATGAAGTGCTCCCGTGGCTTGTAGTGGGCTTTTCGCCGGTCTCCATCTCCTTCTTGGCGTGATCTCCCGACATCACTTCGAGCGGTTAGGCTCTAATGAAGCATCGGGCTCTGATACCAATTGATAGTCGCCTAGAGGGGGGGTGAATAGGGTGAAACTGAAATTTACAAATATAAACACAACTGCAAGCCGGGTTAGCGTTAGAAATATAAACGAGTCCGCGAGAGAGGGTGCAAAGCAAATCGCAAGCGAATAATGAAGTGAGACACGCGGATTTGTTTTACCGAGGTTCGGTTCTCTCAAACCTACTCCCCGTTGAGGAGGCCACAAAGGCCGGGTCTCTTTCAACCCTTACCCTCTCTCAAACGGTCCCTCGGACCGAGTGAGCTTCTCTTCTCAAAACACTTTGGGAATTAAACTTCCCGCAAGGACCACCACACAATTGGTGTCTCTTGCCTCAATTACAAGTGAGTGTTTGATCACAAGAAAGAATGCGAAAGAAAAGAAGCGATCCAAGCGCAAGAGCTCAAACAAACACTACAAATCACTCTCTCTAGTCACTAAAGATTTGTATGGAGTTGGGAGAGGATTTGATCTCTTTTGGTGTGCTTTGCAATGAATGCTAGCTCTTGTATAGTGGTTGGAAGCTGGAAAACTTGGATGACTTGAATGTGGGGGTGGTTGGGGTATTTATAGCCCCAACCACCAAACATGACCGTTGGTGGAGGCTGTCTGTCGTATGGTGCACCGGACAGTCCGGTGCGCCAGCCACGTCACCAATGCCGTTGGATTCCGACCGTTGGAGCTTCTGTCTTCTGGGCCCGCCTTGATGTCCGGTGGCGCACCGGACATGTACTGTTGAGTGTCTGGTGCGCCAGTATGGGCGAGCCTGTGGTCTGTGCGCTCTGGCGCGCATTTATTGCTGTTGCAGGCGACCGTTGGCGCGAAGTAGCCGTTGCTCTGCTGGTTCACCGGACAGTCCGGTGTACACCGGACATGTCCGGTGAATTATAGCGGAGTAGCCGCTGCGTTTTCCCGAGGCTGGCGAGTTCCTGAGGCCGCTCTTCCTTGGAGCACCGGACACTGTCCGGTGTACACCGGACAGTCCGGTGAATTATAGCGCGAGTGCCTCTGGAAATTCCCGAAGGTGGCGAGTTCGAGTTGGAGTCCTCTGGTGCATCGGACACTGTCCGGTGTACACCGGACAGTCCGGTGCCCCAGACCAGAGGTGCCTTCGGTTCTCCCTTTGCTCCTTTGTTGAATCCTATACTTGATCTTTTTATTGGCTAAGTGTGAACCTTTTACACCTGTATAACTTATACACTTAGAGCAAACTAGTTAGTCCAATTATTTGTGTTGGGTAATTCAACCACCAAAATTATTTAGGAACTAGGTGTAAGCCTAATTCCCTTTCAGGATTCGAAATCGAATGACATTGCGTACCTTTTTTGACGCGGTCATTATGGCGAAGGCGAAGCGTCGCTCGCTCCCCCTGCCAGAGGCGCCGCCTTTCCCGCCGCGGAGTTAAAGCGACGGGGCGTGCGGTTCGCGGGGCGGCCGTTGCGCGTGCGCGAGCCGTTCGAGGAACGACTGTTTTGCTTCGAGTTTTTGAATCCTGCGGCCGGTCCGGGCGGAACGTTGAACGGGTCTCGCCTTGGTCTTTATATACTCGGGGGAGGGTCTGGCGATGGTTCTTTGCTCCGCTTCTTGCCTCCCTCTTAGGTTTTCACAACCTGAGAGACTTAGCCAGAGAAAAGGAAACCGCCCACCCTGTCCTTTACGCCGCCACCCCTTCTGCTCGGTGATGGCTGACCGGGTGACCATCATCTCGCCGCGCGACCCATGGCCTTTCTCCACAGTGACGGTGGGTGATCTGGAGGATCTTGTTGCTGAGGGTTTACTTCGCCCTCTCTCTGATGAGAAGCGGCCGGAATGGATTCCCCCCGTGAGCGGAGCCGCTCCGTCACCACCGCCGGGGTACATCGTGAGCTTCGTCTCCTTCCATGAGCGGGGATTCGGTGTGCCGGCGAGCCGCTTTATGTGGGCGATCCTGCACCACTACGGGGTGGAGTTGCACAACCTCAACCCCAACTCCATCTTGCATGCCGCCATCTTCGTAGCGGTGTGCGAGGGGTACTTGGGGATCGCCCCCCACTGGGACTTGTGGACTCATCTCTTTTCCGCGGAGCTTTTTGCTTCGCCGACGGGGGAGAGAAAGGTTCGCGTGGCAGTGTGGGCCGGCGGCTGCATCCTCCAGATGAGGCAGTCGCGGGCGTCGCTGTATATTCCCGCCATCCTTGCGTCCTCGAATAAAGGGTGGCAGCGCCGGTGGTTCTACCTCCAGAATGACAGCGAGTTGCTCCCGCCGTTTTCCCAGCGAGTGGTCACCGTCGCCGCCGATGCTTGGCGCCACGGGACCCCGCACGAAAGACAGAAGAACCTCGAACCCCTTCTCAAGGCCTTGGAGGAGTTGCGAAAAGAGGGACTCACCGCCGCGGGAGTGATTGCCGCCATCCACCGCCGGAGGGTGCTTCCCTTGGCGGAGCGACGGTTGCCGCTTTGGGAGATGACGCCGGAGGCTGACTTGGAGGGCTCGCGGATGTCCTCGGATCCTCTTCCCTTCGACGTTCTCCACGGGCGGGTGGCCGTCGCGTTGGGAAAACCGGACACCAGCGCCTTCTCCCAGCCCTTGATGCGCCCTGACCAAGGGTGCATGACTCTGGTGAGTGTCCGCACCTTCTTCTTGCGTCGGGTTGCCCCTGGTTCTTACGGTCGGGACTTCCATCTGTCTCCAGGAGGTAGGGTGGCACAAGCCTTCCCTGCCACGGGTCCCGTAGGATGCGGTGGACCGAGCAGCGCGGCGGGTTGCCGCGGAGGAGAAGAAGAAAAAGAAGGACGCGGAGAAGGCCCGGGCCCGCGAGCGGATGCGGGCTCGAGACGCCTTGGAAAAGCTCCATCGTCGGCAGGAGAGGGAGGGGCTCCCGAGGGAGCCGTCGCCAGAAACGCCTGATGACGACGATGATGATGAAGATGATGACGAGGAAGACGACATGGCTGCCCGCCTCGGCTTCAGCCCTGGCTTGAGGTTAGGCCAGGAGCCGTCAAGCCAGCCCCCGAGTGGGCTGATGCCGTCAGTCCCCGGAGTCGGGACGCCGGGGTCCCGGCCCGAAGTGCGGGGGCAGACCGAGAGGGTACTTGACCCCTCGGCCGGGGTGTTGAGGTGACCCCGGGGTGCCAGGCCGAGGCGTATGTTCCCCGGAGAGCGACCCTCAGGTCGTCGTGGCAGTGCCTGGGCAGTCCGTCTCCCGGGTGTCCAAGGCGCCCAAAGCAAGGGTGGTGCCGAAGCTGCCGGCGAGGCGGACCTCGGCGGCGCCTTCGGGGGTCGAGATCCGAGAGACCTCCCCTCAGGCACGGTTGATCATGGCCCGGAGCGGGTAAGTATCTTGGAACGTCTTCGTCCTAGCTTTTCATTCGTATGTCCCGACCGCGATTTTTCTTTCCTCCTCAGCAAGCGAAGCCATGGCCTGACCGATCTGGCTCCCCGAAAGGCCCTTAAGACGGCGTCGGCTTCCGCAGCCGGCGCCACTCCGGGCCTTGCCGTTCAGCTGACCTTCTCGCAAGGCGCTCCACAGCAGGGGGGCTCAGGCGGCACCAGTCACCATGGAGCGAGGTCCCGAGGCCGGCTCTTCTGCCGAGGCGGCCATCGTGCTAGAGGAGGCGGCTGACGCGGACGTGGCCCCGGCCCCACCGGACGTGCCGGCGGTGCTGGCACCCGTTGCTACTGAAGCCGCTACCGTCCCAGTCGGGGAGCGACCTGTTGCTGCCGACGCTGAGATGGCCGAGGAGTCGGCGCTCGGTGCCTCGGAGGAGGGGGCGTGGAGACGCGATCCGTCCTGCCGAGCGGCAGCCTTGTCGCTGTGCGGCGGAGCTCCGAGGGTCGGCGCTAGTTGCTTCGGTTCCGGACCCGTGAGGCCTTGGATCCCGTCTTCGTTCTCGACGATGAGCGGGAGGAGCAGTCTTGGGACGAGCTCCGCGAGTGTGCCGAAGCAACGGTGGGGTCGCTCCGGTCGTCGCTGGAGGTTTTCTGCAGGGACGTCCCCAAAATCCTCCAGGTAATGGTTTTAGGCATACCTTTTTTTGTGACCAAGGCGTCTTTTGTGATGCCCCGCTTCCTTCCCTCAGGATCTGACGGATCTGAGCGCCGCCAAGTCGTCGTTCATCCGCCACGAGGTCGACGTCTGTGGCTCGCTGCGATCCCTGAGG
The DNA here is from genome assembly GCF_902167145.1 of Zea mays. Classification (NCBI taxonomy): domain Eukaryota; kingdom Viridiplantae; phylum Streptophyta; class Magnoliopsida; order Poales; family Poaceae; genus Zea; species Zea mays. The sequence continues at coordinate 132,735,111 of NC_050105.1, read as the reverse complement.
ACCTCACTCGCCGAGGCTTCTGCGCGCCTCTCTCAGCAGGGCGCCGAGGTGGCGGACCTTCGGTTGCTCTGCACCGATCTGAGAGCCGAGGCGGCGGCGGCACGCGCAGAGGCGGCAGCGGCACGCGCAGAAGTGCGACGACAGCAGTCGGAGTTCGACCAGATCGTCAATGAGCGGGACCAATCTCGGGGCCGGGCTGCCGAGGCCGAAAGCCGGGCTGGAGCCCTTGCAGCCGACCTAGCCGTAGCCCAGGTCGCAGCCTCGGAGCAGCGTGCCCGAGCCGGAGGTACGCCCTGGCCATTTTCGGTTTTCGTTTCAGCTTGTTTCCTTCGCTTGTGTTTGAGATCTTTCGTTCTGGCTGTTCGCAGAGCTCGAGTCCGCCCTTGATGAGTCCGCCGAGGCGCTTGCCGGGGCGGCCGAGCAGAGGGAGGCCGACCACGCGTCCATGTCTGAGGCCGTCTCGGACTTCTGCCGGGTCCTTGGCTTCGGCGACGTCCCCTCAGGAAGCTCCCCTCAAAGTCGCCTGCAGGCCTTGGGCGATCATGTGCGCGGCAGACTCCGTGAGGCGCTACACCACGGCGTCAGGCGGGCCTTCGCCGTGCTCGCTTCCCACTACGTCGTGGACCTGGAGCGGGTCAGCGAGGGGTATTGCTTTCCTCACAAAGATGAAGCCGCCCTGGCAGAAGTCCAGAGGCTCGATGCGGCTGTCGTGGGTCCGAGCGCAGTGCTGGCGACCACCTTCGAGGCAGAGATCCTCCCGCCTGCGCCGTCGTCCGAAGCCGGGATGGACTTTGCCGAAGGCGGGGACGAAGCCGAAGGCGCGGCTCCTTCCCCGGGCGACGCCTAACTCTGTCGGCGCAGTTTCTGTTGGATGCACGTGTGTCTTTCTGCGGCCGCTGAGGCCTGAACACTTTATTACCGTTGCATAAAGTCGTGCTAATTTCCCTTACATTTTGCGTGTCCGGCCCCGCCTGTCAGTAGCAGGGTGGCTTCCCCAAGTAGGAGTCACTTTTCGTGGCGGGTGACGAGTGAGGTGTCCGTAAGCCAGAGGCGTAGGAGTCCCTCGGCTCAGTCAGCCTTGCCACTTACATGCACCCGCGTTCGCTCCTTGGGGTCCTACTTCCGACATAGCCGGGGGAACGCAAAAGCCTTTCCGATTGAAAATTTTGACACAGAGGGGTTCCCCCCTTTTTAGCCCCCGAGGGAGGGTCGGGCTCTGCCGAGGCAAGGTTGACCCTTCCTTGATGACTAAAACTTGCGTGGGGCGAGGTAAGCGAACAACTTGAAAGCATCTTAAGGGTAGAGGCGACGTAGCTGTTAGACGTTCGAAGTGTTGGTGCAGACCTCGCCTTGACTGTCGGCCAGTTCGTTTGTTCCGGGCTTCAGAACTTTGGCGATGACAAGCGGCCCTTCCTTGGGGTGCGTGTAGCCCCCGGGTGTCTCCAACAAGGGCTCGGGGTGCTGCGTGATGGTCGCAAGCCCCCGAGTGTACCTCTCGTAGGGGCTCCTGGCCTTTGGCGATGGAAATGCATCACTGGAGGTGGTGGAGCTCCTTCCCATCTCCTAGCAAGACGATCGACTTGGCGCGCCGCGCCAACCGCCGAGCTCTGGCTCAGTCGAGGGGCAGCTCTCCTCGGTGGAGATATTGCAGGTACAGGGTCTGCCAGTTTCGATTAGGCGTGACCCCGCTTCGCTCCTCCTCGATGCGCAGTGCCTCACCCTCGGGGGCCGAGGGTACCTCGGGCCGAACCGTGGGTACCTCGGGCCGAGCCAAGGGTACCTCGGGCTGGGCCGAGGGGACCTCGGGCTCGGGCGTGTCGTCGATCTTGACGGAGGGTTGATGCAGGTCTCGGGAGAAGGCTTCCGGGGGAACCGTTATTCGCCCCGAGGCTGTACAGAGGCAGGCCTCTTTCGCCGAGGTGCGGGATGAGACGGCTCAGGGCCGCAAGACATCCCATGACTCTCTGTATGCCTTTCAAGTCCTTGATGGCCCCATGCTGGTGACGACTGCGATCTTCTCCGGGTTGGCTTCGATGCCCCGCTCGGAGACGAGGAACCCCAAGAGCATGCCTCAGGGTACCCCGAAGACACACTTTTCGGGATTGAGCTTCACGCCTTTCGCCTTGAGACATCGAAATGTCACTTCAAGGTCGGAAAGGAGGTCGGAGGCTTTCCTCGTCTTGACTACGATGTCATCGACGTAGGCCTCGACCGTCCGGCCAATGTGTTCGCCAAACACATGGTTCATGCACCGCTGGTACGTCGCACCCGCATTCCTCAAGCCGAACGGCATGGTGACGTAGCAGTACATGCCGAAGCGCGTGATGAAAGAAGTCGCGAGCTGGTCGGACTCCTTCATCCTGATTTGGTGATACCCGGAGTAGGCATCAAGGAAAGACAGGGTTTCGCACCCAGCAGTGGAATCCACGATTTGATCGATGCGAGGCAGAGGGTAGGGAACCTTCGGACATGCTTTGTTTAGACCAGTGTAGTCTACACACATCCGCCATTCCCCTCCTTTCTTTCCCACAAGCACAGGGTTGGCAAGCCATTCAGGATGGAATACCTCTTTGATGAACCCTGCCGCCATTAGCTTGTGGATCTCCTCGCCTATGGCCCTGCGCTTTTCTTTGTCGAATCAGCGCAGAGGCTGCTTGACGGGTCGGGCTCCGGCTCGGATGTCCAGCGAGTGCTCGGCGACATCCCTCGGTATGCCAGGCATGTCCGAGGGACTCCACGCGAAGACGTCGGTGTTCGCGCGAAGAAAGTCGACGAGCACTGCTTCCTATTTGGGATCGAGCTCGGAGCCGATCCGGATCTGCTTGGTGGCGTCGCTGCTGGGGTCGAGGGGGACGGACTTAACCGTCTCTGCTGGCTCGAAGTTGCCGGCATGACGCTTCACGTCTGGCACCTCCTTAGGGGCACGTAGGCCTCGAGTCCTTGCTGACGTCCTCTTGCTTCCGTAAGGGGGCGGAGAGCTGCCGTCGTCAGGGAGCATGCGGGGCGCCATCATTGCCTATCTAGCGGAGCGAGCCAGATGAGACGCCGGTCTTGTTCCCCGTAGCCTGAGTCAGCTTGGGGCAGGGTAATGATGGCGCCTCCCGTTGACATGGCCGGCCCGCGCCCTAGGTTGGGCGATGTGGAGGCTCCTCCGAGGTCGAGGTCGAGTCCGTCTTCCGTGGCCGTGGTCGAGTCCGAGCCCTGGGGTCGGGCGAAGCGGAGTTTGCCGTCTTCTGGGGCTGAGCCTAAGTCCGAGCCCTGGGTCGGGCGGAGCGGAGTTCGTCGTCTTCCGGGGCTTAGCCCGAGTCCGAGCCCTGGGTCGAGCGGAGCGGAGTTCGCCGTCTTCCGGGGCTTAGCCCGAGTCCGAGCCCTGGGTCTGGCGGAGCGGAGTTCGTCGTCTTCCGGGGCCGAGCCCGAGTCCGAGCCCTGGGTCGGGCAAAGCGGAGTTCGCCGTCTTCCGGGGCTTAGCCCGAGTCCGAGCCCTGGGTCGGGCGGAGCGGAGTTCGTCGTCTTCCGGGGCTTAGCCCGAGTCCGAGCCCTGGGTCGGGCGGAGCGGAGTTCGCCGTCTTCCGGGGCTGAGCCCGAGTCCGAGCCCTAGGTCGGGCGGAGCGGAGCTTCCTATGGCGCCTGAGGTCGGGCCTGACTGCCTGTCAGCCTCACTCTGTCAGGTGGCACTGCAGTCGGTGCAGCACAGGCGGCGCTGTCCTTCTGTCAGATCGGTCAGTGGAGCGGCGAAGTGACTGCGGTCACTTCGGCTCTGTCGACTGAAGGGCGCGCGTCAGGGTGTTAGGCCACCTTTGCATTAAATTCTCCTGCGATTTGGTCAGTCGGCACGGCGATTTGGTCAGGGTCGCTTCTTAGCGAAGATAGGGCCTTGGGCGAGCCGGAAATGTGTTCGTCGCTGGAGGGGGGCCTCGGGCGAGACGGAGATCCTCCGGGGTCGGTTGCCCTTGTCCGAGGCTAGGCTCGGGCGAGGCGTGATCGAGTCCCTCGAATGGACCGATCCCTGACTTAATCGCACCCATCAGGCCTTTGCAGCTTTATGCTGATGGGGGTTACCAGCTGAGAATTAGGAGCCTTGAGGGTACCCCTAATTATGGTCCCCGACAGCAGGCTTTCAGCCGCGCCATACGACGGGCGCCGTTCCCGACCCAGTTCTGACCCCTGACTACTATCACAAAGTACTCGGGGGAGACGAGACCAGAACTGTGGCTCGCAGACTACCGGCTGGCCTGCCAACTGGGTTGAACGGACGATGACAACCTCATCATCCGCAACCTCCCCCTGTTTCTCTCCGACACCGCTCGCGCCTGGTTGGAGCACCTGCCTCCGGGGCAGATCTTCAACTGGGACGACCTGGTCCAAGCCTTCGCCGGCAATTTCCAGGGCACGTACGTGCGCCCCAGAAACTCCTGGGACCTCTGAAGCTGCCGGCAGCAGCCGGGAGAATCTCTCCGGGATTACATCCGGCGATTCTCGAAGCAGCGCACCGAGCTGCCCAACATCACCGACTCAGATGTCATCGGCGCGTTCCTCGCCGGCACCACTTGCCGCGACCTGGTCAGCAAGCTGGGTCGAAAGACCCCCACCAGGGCGAGTGAAAGTCGCCTAGAGGGGGGGGTGGATAGGCGAAACCTGAAAATTAAAACTTTATCCCCCAACTAGATCCTTTGATTAGTGGTTAGAACAAGATGAACAATTATCGGAGTATAAAAACTAAGTTCTTGCTAGTAAAGAGTATAGCTTTCAAATAATGCGGAAGTGATAAATCAATACAACTAATAGTTCTATGATAACAAAGCAAGAAAGCTTAGATGAAAAAGAGCACTAACTCAAGTTCTTTTCTTGCGGAGTGTTGCTTCACTTAAATGAGATTTTAACTTGAAGCAACACCAAGTGATATGAGCAAAGAATAGTGCAAGAGAACTTAGAGTAAGGGAAAGCAAACAAATCACAAGCAAAAGCACAATGAACACGGGTGATTTGTTTTACCGAGGTTCGACCCTCGAAGGCCTAGTCCCCGTTGAGGAGTCCACTTAAGGACGGGTCTTTTTCAACCCTTTCCCTCTCTCTCCCGATCACACAAGGATCGGCGAGCTCTTCTTCTTTTCAAGGATCACTCTCGATCCCACAAGGACCACCACAATCTTTGGTGTCTCTTGCTAGCTTTTACAAGCCTCCAACACTTTGGAGGAAGTTCGAATGGGAGTCAAAAACTCCACGCGCAAATGAACACAAAGATGTAGCACACACTATCTCTCAATGAATCTCACAAGGCGCTAGGGCTAAACTCAATTGAGTAGCTCTCAATTGCTTGCTCTCTCTTTTGTGGCACTTGTGTTGGTTGTAGTGGACTAAATCTTGTGTATAGGATGGATCAATGAATATAGGTGGTTGGGAGGGCTTGAGTATGTCAACTAGATGACTTGGAATGTTGCTTGGACTCCCACACTTGAAGTGGCCGGTTGGGGTGGTATTTATAGCCACCATCCAATTTTGTAGCCGTTGGAGAAGCTGCTGGCGATGGGCGCACCGGACAGTCCGGTGCACACCGGACATGTCCGGTGCCCTAGCCACGTCATCCTATCCGTTGGGGTTGGAGCTGGTCGACCGTTGGAGGCTTTTGTCCTCATGTGGCACCGGACAGTCCGGTGCCTCTCTGATCCTCTGCTCTGACTTCTGCCGAGTGTACTGTTCTGCACTGTTTACTGTCAGAGTCGACCGTTGGCGCGAAGATGACCGTTGCTCCGCTGGCACACCGGACAGTCCGGTGTACACCGGACAGTCCGGTGAATTTTAGCGGAGCAGTCTTCGTGAAATCCCGAGGCTGCCGAGTTCCTGAGGCCGCGTTCCGTTGGAGCACCGGACACTGTCCGGTGTACACCGGACAGTCCGGTGAATTATAGCGCGCCGGCCCTGGACTTTCCCGAAGGTGGCGAGTTGGAGTCTGAGTTCCCTGGTGCACCGGACAGGTACTGTTCACTGTCCGGTGGCACACCGGACAGTCCGGTGCGCCAGACCAGGGTGCCTTCGGTTGCCCCTTTGCTCCTTTATTTTGACTCTTGTCTTGTTCTTTTTATTGGTTTTATGTTGAATCTTTGGCACCTGTAGAACATATAATCTAGAGCAAACTAATTAGTCCAATTGTTTGTGTTGGACATTCAATCACCAAAATCATTTAGGAAAAGGTTTAAAGCCTATTTCCCTTTCAATCTCCCCCTTTTTGGTGATTGATGCCAACACAAACCAAAGCAAATATATAAGAGAATAATTGAACTAGTTTGCATAGAATAGGTGCAAAGATTACTTGGAATTAAACCAATATTCATTTCATAAAATATGCACGGATGCTTTCTTTCTTTATTTAGTATTTTGGACCACGCTTGCACCACATGTTTTGTTTTTGCAAATTCTTTTTGTAAATCCATTTCAAAGATCTTTTGCAAATAGTCAAAGGTAAATGAATAAGAGTTTGTAAAGCTTTTTCAAGATTTGAAATTTTCTCCCCCTGTTTCAAATGCTTTTCTTTTGACTTAACAAAACTCCCCCTAAAAGAGATCCACCTCTTAGTGTTCAAGAGGGTTTTGATATACCATTTTTGAAATACTACTTTCTCCCCCTTTTTGAACAAATAGGATACCAAATGATAAATACTTTTGGAAAGCACTAAGTTTTTGAATTTGGTGGTGGTGGTGCGGTCCTTTTGCTTTGGGCTGGTCCTTTTGCTTTGGGCTCATTTCTCCCCCTTTTTGGCATGAATCGCCAAAAAACGGAATCATTAGAGCCCTCGAAGTGCTATCTTCCCCTTTGGGCATAAATAAATGAGTTAAGATGATACCAAAGGCGAAGTCCGGTCTTTTAGCTTTGGGCTCTTACTCTCTCCAAAGACGAAGTCCTTTTCTTTGATGCTCATTTCTCCCCCAAAGAATAGAGAGTTGCTTGGAGTGATGGCGAAGTATGATATACGGAGTGGAAGCCTTTGTTTTCGCCGAAGACTCCATTTCCTTTTCAATCTACGACTTAGCATAGTAATATACTTGGAAACATATTAGTCGTAGTCATGGTACGGGAATAATAGGATATATGCATTTGTACCAAAATGAAAGAGATATGATCAAGAGATATGTCAATTAAGCATGATCATAGTTCTATATAATATAGATTTCTCCCCCTAAATATGTGCCTTGAGAGGAATACATATTTTGGCCTTAAATGCCAAGTGCACATAGTTAGGTTAATGAGAACAAGTCTATATCATAGAGAAAGTGAAGTGCATTGTGTCATAGTATATGAGTGATGCTCAAGACAGTTTATGCACATATGAAAGCATGTTGCAAACATTTTAAGCATTTTTCTTTAAGGATTTTAAAGAGACTTAAGGACCATCCACCTTTGGAACAAAGGTAGCTTATCCTCGTTACAAGGTTAAGCTTTAAGCTCTTTGACAATAGAATCACTTTATCTAGTTTTAGCAAAGATGCAATAATGCATGAATGAATTTTTGAGAAGTTAAACTAGATATGAAGCAGGGATATGCATGGACATGCTTTCTGTTCCTTTTAAACAAGATATGTAAAGAGAGTATAGAAAAAGGAAGATTTAGGTACAAGTTTGAATGAAAGGATGTGGTTTTACCCTTTTGTACCTTCACATAGAGACGCTCTCTTCATTGTGCTTTGTCTTTAGTCTTGGTTGCTTAAGACCTATACTTAGTGACAATATGTGGAAATACTTTGCACAAGAGAGAGTTCTATAACTAGTGATCTTTTTCAAGTTATTGTTAGTATATAACAAATGGATCACAAGTTGCATAAATGAATCATGAATTCTCCTTTTTCCTTAGTGCATACCAATTGAAATCAAATTCAAATTACATGAGGCACTAAGAAGCATAAGTGATAATTGAAGTTGTTCAATGATGAACCAATATGCGATCAAGAAAACAACAAAGGCATTAAATTTTCAATCAAGCTTAAAAATAGGAGAATCCAATAAGCATGCTACTTTAGAAATGAAAGCAACAATCCTTGATACAAGCGACCTTATTTTAACAAGTTGGATTGATGTGAAGTAGCATACTATAAAAGAAACATTATTCTCATGCAAGAGACTATATGAAATTATTAAGATAAAGCAATAGTCTCAACATAATCAAAATATAATAATGGACTCCCCCTAAAGATATGCATCAAGTAATTTAAAGAAATGATTTCGATGCATTCATTTTTAAGGACATAAAGGGGGGAAGCATTATACATTTTGATCAAGGCTCATAAATCTTGCAACAAATAACTTAAGACTGGTAACCTCATAATGAAAAAGGATTTAGAATGCTTACAACCACACCATTGATTGTTGTGAAAACCTCATTGTCCAAGTAGGTGTTGTTGTCCTTGATGTTCTTTCTTTTTCATTTGAGTGTCCTCCCTTTATATTTGTCTCTTTTTCCTTCCAAACTTATTGAAAATACTCAAGAGACATGTTAATAGCGCAAGGGAGTATATGGTGAAAGATGATTACTTTAGATAATTAGCATACAAAAATTTATCATCCACAAGTCACACAGACATGAAGTAAAATCCTTAACATTAGTGCATATTACTAAAAGGAATATGCACTATTTAACTATTTGATCAAACATAGGATTTTGCTTCTTCATATTGAATTTTATTAATTATTACTTAAAAGCAAGTCAATATGAGAACATTTATAGCAAAGGTATGAAATAGACTCTAATGGATAAGTGCATTTATGAGAATGTGATTGAATGTACATTAAGACAAATTTAGTCCTCCAAAGAATCTATTCTTCAAGAATGATAATTTAGAGAGAATAACCATTGAAGGGAACTATATTAAAGAGATGAGTTCCCATACCTTTGCTTTTACCTTTCTTTCTTTTTGGTGAAGAGTACCCTTTGAGGCTTGTGACTTTAACCTTGCACTTACTCTCTTGTAGATTTTCATAAGTAAGCTCAAGAGAGATGTTAAAACCAACACAAGCACTAGTTTCCCTCTTTGTAATCATTTTGATAAAGAATGAAAAGTGAACTACTAAAGCATGGAAATTTTGTAGTATGAACTAGATTATTCCATGAAGTATGCCTAGTTTTAACTCATAAAACAAGCATGGTAAAATTCTTGAGACTTAAGGGAATAAATCTAATTCATAACATGGAGAGCGATAAATGTAGAAGAATCATATCCAATTTAAGCAATAAAACATACAACATAAATTATTGGATTGATTTTCCTTTTCATGTTAGATTACATGCTTCCAAAGAGAAACTTATTCTCTACAAGTGAGACTACTTAAATTACTTAGATAAAAACATTAGTCTCACTTTTCTAGCTATAGAGAGAATTTTCCTTTTATAAGTGTCCTAAGTATTTGAATTCCTTACATGACACCTTATTCTTTTAAGAACATGAAATATCCCTCTATATCTAGAACATGGCAATAATAGAATAGTTAATGTAAAGACATGCCATGTGAACTTGCAACAATTTAAAAACATGTAGATTGTCATAATGTAGAATTTGATAAATACACAATCTACCATATGAGAGGAATTTCTTCAAAGAATGATGACATAATTTTAAAACATCCTTAAGTGCTTTCTATTTCTATGTGACTACACAAGACACATGACAAATTAAGATAATTGCACTTAAGAATATAAATGTTACCATCCCTTGACTTTCCTCCATGTTGTAGGCTTTGATATTCCGCACATGATGATTCTTTATTTGCTACAACATTAATATCTTCCCGAGATGATATGAGTTTTGATTACAATAAACTGAAGTAACCTTGGGTCAATCTTGAATATGTAGATCATTTGAAGATTGATAGCTTGAGTTGATAAGAATTGAATTAACTCCCTCAAGCACCCCAAAGGTTCATACCATCTCCTTCTCCTACAAGGCTTGTCAAGCATATTTTGGTACCCATCGCTTAATGGGTCCATCATGGTTAGTCAACAAAGATCTAGCAACCCAAAAATCCTTTGTGTTAGTACTAGGTAAACTCATTACCTTTCTAGCACAAGTTGCAATTTTGGGTTGCCTAGTTATATGAGAATCAATTGACAAGTTAGGAGTGAAATTGTTACCAATGGGACAATCCTTGCATTGATGTCCCTTTTCCTGGCATGTGTAGCATAGGCGTTTCCCAAGTTTTGAAGCTTTCTTCCTTCCTTGTTTGTTGCTTGCTACATGGTTAGTAAAAATTTTCTTTTCTAACCCTATGCCTCTTTGTTTTAAATGGGGACAAGATCTAAGCAAGTGTCCCTTCTTGGAGCATTTAAAACAAAGTCTATCATCCTTGTTAATAATCAATCCATTTTTAATGTAGGGACACGACCTAATCAAGTGCCCCTCTTCAAAGCATTCACTACACCTCTTAATGTGAAGTGTGACTTGATCATTACCTTGGATGTTACCTTTTGTGGAGGCGTGGTTGAGGCTTTTGGAGGAGGTGTTGAATTTCATATTTTGTTCCCTCCTCATTGCAATCCTCAAATCCTTGACATTTTCTTCAAGGGATGTAGTGCATGCCACGGTTGTTCCCGTCTCAAGCTTCTTTACCATGTGATCACGGTTATCTTGAGAAGGTTGGGCAATGCATTTCCCTTTTAGTTGTGTCAAGCTCTTCTTTAGCCTCTCATTTTCTTCTTTGAGCTTTTGATATGAATCATCATTTGTTCCTGCAAATTCTAGCTCAAAGGAAGATTTGCTTGTTGACAAACAACAAGCATTAGCACATGGTAATATAGTATCAATTTGAATACATGTGCACGAATGAGGTTGTTGGGATTTTAAGTTCTCTATCACAACCTCATGAGCAATGTTTAATATGATATGATTATCCATAAGATTTTCATGAGAACATAGAAGCATATCATATTTATCTTGTAAAGCTAGATTTTCAACTTTTAGCTTTTCTACTTGGTCCTTGAGTAAGGTATTCCTATTTACTAATTGAGCGATACAATGTGAAGCGTTATCTTGCTCAATTGAAATAGTTTCATACCTTTGGACCAAATCAACATGAGAGCACTTTAGCTCCTCATGTTCTTTAGTCAACTCGTCAAAGTGTTGCATCTTTATGGAGAGAATATCTTCTAGCCTTTGACGAGCTTCGCTTTGCTCTCTCGCTCTTTCTAGAAGTTTGAGCATGACCGCCTTATCTTCTTGGCTTAGGCGAGCGTAGAGATGCACAAAGCTTCTTTCTTCCTCCTCATCCTCATTTGTGCTTCCGCTATCATTTTCATTAGCCACACAACACATGTGGGAATCGAAATGGGAAGACAAACCTTTTGGAGAGGTGGATTCATCGTTTGGTCTCCATCGTTCATTCTCTTCTTCTTCCTTGCAAGGGTTAGTATCACAAATACCAAAGGAAGTAGAGACACAAAATGAACTATCATGTTTGGACTCATCAAATTTGCTTCTAATTCTAGTCCAAATATCATGCGCATCATGGACGGATTCGTCATAGTTTGATATGAAGGCATGATAATCTTCTTTGCTAAGAGAATTAGTTAAGATGTCAAAAGCTAGATAGTTTAAGCGATAACATCTTTGATCCTCCTCGGAATTAATTTTTCCATTGAAATTAGAGGGAAAAATACTCTTGTCTATAATTTGTTCTAATCGAGGATCTATGGTTCTAAAAGCATTTATCACACTAGATGACCATGAACCATAGTTAGAACAATCATCAAATAAAATCTCAAGAGTTACCTCCTTCCGAGTTGGATTCTCCTGGGTCTTCTTGTTCTTTTGGGATCTTCTACGAGCCATCACTTCGAGTTGTTAGACTCAAGATGAAGTGCCTAGCTTTGATACCAATTGAAAGTCGCCTAGAGGGGGGGTGGATAGGCGAAACCTGAAAATTAAAACTTTATCCCCCAACTAGATCCTTTGATTAGTGGTTAGAACAAGATGAACAATTATCGGAGTATAAAAACTAAGTTCTTGCTAGTAAAGAGTATAGCTTTCAAATAATGCGGAAGTGATAAATCAATACAACTAATAGTTCTATGATAACAAAGCAAGAAAGCTTAGATGAAAAAGAGCACTAACTCAAGTTCTTTTCTTGCGGAGTGTTGCTTCACTTAAATGAGATTTTAACTTGAAGCAACACCAAGTGATATGAGCAAAGAATAGTGCAAGAGAACTTAGAGTAAGGGAAAGCAAACAAATCACAAGCAAAAGCACAATGAACACGGGTGATTTGTTTTACCGAGGTTCGACCCTCGAAGGCCTAGTCCCCGTTGAGGAGTCCACTTAAGGACGGGTCTTTTTCAACCCTTTCCCTCTCTCTCCCGATCACACAAGGATCGGCGAGCTCTTCTTCTTTTCAAGGATCACTCTCGATCCCACAAGGACCACCACAATCTTTGGTGTCTCTTGCTAGCTTTTACAAGCCTCCAACACTTTGGAGGAAGTTCGAATGGGAGTCAAAAACTCCACGCGCAAATGAACACAAAGATGTAGCACACACTATCTCTCAATGAATCTCACAAGGCGCTAGGGCTAAACTCAATTGAGTAGCTCTCAATTGCTTGCTCTCTCTTTTGTGGCACTTGTGTTGGTTGTAGTGGACTAAATCTTGTGTATAGGATGGATCAATGAATATAGGTGGTTGGGAGGGCTTGAGTATGTCAACTAGATGACTTGGAATGTTGCTTGGACTCCCACACTTGAAGTGGCCGGTTGGGGTGGTATTTATAGCCACCATCCAATTTTGTAGCCGTTGGAGAAGCTGCTGGCGATGGGCGCACCGGACAGTCCGGTGCACACCGGACATGTCCGGTGCCCCAGCCACGTCATCCTATCCGTTGGGGTTGGAGCTGGTCGACCGTTGGAGGCTTTTGTCCTCATGTGGCACCGGACAGTCCGGTGCCTCTCTGATCCTCTGCTCTGACTTCTGCCGAGTGTACTGTTCTGCACTGTTTACTGTCAGAGTCGACCGTTGGCGCGAAGATGACCGTTGCTCCGCTGGCACACCGGACAGTCCGGTGTACACCGGACAGTCCGGTGAATTTTAGCGGAGCAGTCTTCGTGAAATCCCGAGGCTGCCGAGTTCCTGAGGCCGCGTTCCGTTGGAGCACCGGACACTGTCCGGTGTACACCGGACAGTCCGGTGAATTATAGCGCGCCGGCCCTGGACTTTCCCGAAGGTGGCGAGTTGGAGTCTGAGTTCCCTGGTGCACCGGACAGGTACTGTTCACTGTCCGGTGGCACACCGGACAGTCCGGTGCGCCAGACCAGGGTGCCTTCGGTTGCCCCTTTGCTCCTTTATTTTGACTCTTGTCTTGTTCTTTTTATTGGTTTTATGTTGAACCTTTGGCACCTGTAGAACATATAATCTAGAGCAAACTAATTAGTCCAATTGTTTGTGTTGGACATTCAATCACCAAAATCATTTAGGAAAAGGTTTAAAGCCTATTTCCCTTTCAGCGAGCGAGCTGATGGACATCGCCACCAAGTTCGCCTCTGGCCAGGAGGCGGTTGAGGCTATCTTCCGGAAGGACAAGCAGCCCCAGGGCCGCCCACCGGAAGACACCCCCGAGGCGTCAACTCAGCGCAGCGCCAAGAAGAAGGGCAAGAAGAAGTCGCAAGCGAAACGCGACGTCGCCGACGCGGACCTTGTCGCCGCCGCCGAGTACAAGAACCCTCGGAAACCCCCCGGAGGTGCCAACCTCTTCGACAAGATGCTTAAGGAGTCGTGCCCCTATCATCAGGGGGCCGTCAAGCACACCCTTGAGGAGTGCGCCATGCTTCGGCGCCACTTCCACAGGGCCAGGCCACCCGCGGAGGGTGGCAGGGCTCGTGACGACGACAAGAAGGAGGATCACCAGGCAGGAGAGTTCCCCGAGGTCCGCGACTGCTTCATGATCTACGGTGGGCAAGCGGCGAACGCCTCGGCTCGGCACCGCAAGCAGGAGCGTCAGGAGGTCTGTTCGGTAAAGGTGGCGGCACCAGTCTACCTAGACTGGTCCGACAAGCCCATCACCTTCGACCAAGCCGACCACCCCGACCACGTGTCGAGCCCGGGGAAATACCCGCTCGTTGTCGACCCCGTCATCGGCAACGTCAGGCTCACCAAGGTCCTCAAGGACGGAGGCAGCAGCCTCAACATCGTCTACGCCGAGACCCTCGGGCTCCTGCGTGTTCATCTATCCTCAGTCCGGGCAGGCGCTGCGCCTTTCCACGGGATCATCCCCGGGAAGCGCGTCCAGCCCCTCAGACGACTCGACCTTCCCGTCTGCTTCGGAACACCCTCCAACTTCCGAAGGGAGACCCTCACGTTCGAAGTGGTCGGGTTCCGAGGAACCTACCACGCAGTATTGGGGAGGCCATGCTACACGAAGTTCATGGCCGTCCCCAACTACACCTACCTCAAGCTCAAGATTCCGGGCCCCAACGGGGTCATCACCGTCGGCCCCACGTACAAACACGCGTTCGAATGCGACGTGGAGTGTGTGGAGTACGCCGAGGCCCTCGCCGAATCCGAGGCCCTCATCGCCGACCTGGAGAGCCTCTCTAAGGAGGTGCCAGACGTGAAGCGTCATGCCGGCAACATCGAGCCAGCGGAGACGGTTAAGTCCGTCCCCCTCGACCCCAGCAGCGATGTCTCCAAGCAGATCCGGATCGGCTCCGAGCTTGATCCCAAATAGGAAGTTGTGCTCGTCGACTTTCTCCCCGCGAACGCCGACGTTTTCACGTGGAGTCCCTCGGACATGCCCAGCATACCAAGGGATGTCGCCGAGCACTCGCTGGATATCCGAGCTGGAGCCCGACCCGTGAAGCAGCCTCTGCGCCGATTCGACGAGGAAAAGCGCAGAGCCATAGGCGAGGAGATCCACAAGCTAATGGCGGCAGGGTTCATCAAAGAGGTATTCCATCCCGAATGGCTCGCCAACCCTGTGCTTGTGAGAAAGAAAGGAGGGAAATGGCGGATGTGTGTAGACTACACTGGTCTAAACAAAGCATGTCCGAAGGTTCCCTACCCTCTGCCTCGCATCGATCAAATCGTGGATTCCACTGCCGGGTGCGAAACTCTGTCTTTCCTCGATGCCTACTCAGGGTATCACCAAATCAGGATGAAAGAGTCCGACCAGCTCGCGACTTCTTTCATCACACCCTTCGGCATGTACTGCTATGTCACCATGTCGTTCGGCTTGAGGAATGCGGGCACGACGTACCAGCGGTGCATGAACCATGTGTTCGGCGAACACATTGGCCGGACGGTCGAGGCCTACGTCGATGACATCGTAGTCAAGACGAGGAAAGCCTCTGACCTCCTTTCCGACCTTGAAGTGACATTCCGATGCCTTAAGGCGAAAGGCGTGAAGCTTAATCCTGAGAAGTGTGTCTTCGGGGTGCCCCGAGGCATGCTTTTGGGGTTCATCGTCTCCGAGCGGGGCATCGAAGCCAACCCGGAGAAGATCGCAGCCATCACCAGCATGGGGCCCATCAAGGACTTGAAAGGCGTACAGAGGGTCATGGGATGTCTTCTGGCTCTGAGCCTGAAAGGGAATTAGGCTTTCACCTAGTTCCTAAATAATTTTGGTGGTTGAATTGCCCAACACAAATCTTTGGACTAACTAGTTTGCCCAAGTGTATAGATTATACAGGTGTAAAAGGTTCACACTCAGCCAATAAAAAGATCAAGTTTTGGATTCAATAAAGGAGCAAAGGGGCAACCGAGGGCACCCCTGGTCTGGCGCACCGGACTGTCCGGTGTGCCACCGGACAGTGAACAGTACCTGTCCGGTGCACCAGGGGACTCAGACTCCAACTCTTCACTCTCGGGATTTCTCGGAAGCCGGCGCGCTATAATTCACCGGACTGTCCGGTGTGCACCGGACATGTCCGGTGCTCCAAGGAAGCTCGGCCTCCTGAACTCGCCAGCCTCGGGTTCGCGCGGCAGCCGCTCCGCTATAATTCACCGGACTGTCCGGTGAACACCGGACTGTCCGGTGTGCCAGCGGAGCAACGGCTCCCTGCGGCGCCAACGGCTCCCTGCGGTGCATTAAATGCGCGCGCAGCGCGCGCAGAAGTCAGAATCGCCCATACCGGTGCACCGGACATCAAACAGTACATGTCCGGTGTGCACTGGACACCCAGGCGGGCCCACAAGTCAGAAGCTCCAACGGTCGGAATCCAACGGCAGTGATGACGTGGCAGGGGCACCGGACTGTCCGGTGTGCACCAGACTGTCCGGTGCGCCATCAAGCAGAAGCCTCCAGCCAACGGTCAAGTTTGGTGGTTGGGGCTATAAATACCCCAACCACCCCACCATTCATTGCATCCAAGTTTTCCACTTCTCAACTACAACAAGAGCTCTAGCATTCAATTCTAGACACACTAAAGAGATCAAATCCTCTCCAATTCCACACAAAGCCCTAGTGACTAGTGAGAGTGATTTGCCGTGTTCATTTGAGCTCTTGCGCTTGGATTGCTTCTTTTCTTTCTCACTTGTTCTTGAGATCACAACTCCATTGTAATCAAGGCAAGAGGCACCAATTGTGTGGTGGCCCTTGCGGGGAAGTTTTGTTCCCGGCTTTGATTTGAGAAGAGAAGCTCACTCGGTCCGAGGGACCATTTGAGAGAGGGAAGGGTTGAAAGAGACCCGGCCTTTGTGGCCTCCTCAACGGGGAGTAGGTTTGCAAGAACCGAACCTCGGTAAAACAAATCTCCGTGTCTCACTTGCTTATTCGCTTGGGATTTGTTTTGTGCCCTCTCTCTCGGACTCGTTTATATTTCTAACGCTAACCCCGGCTTGTAGTTGTGTTTATATTTGTAAATTTCAGTTTCGCCCTATTCACCCCCCCTCTAGGCGACTATCAATTGGTATCAGAGCCCGGTGCTTCATTAGAGCCTAACCGCTCGAAGTGATGTCGGGAGATCACGCCAAGAAGGAGATGGAGACCGGCGAAAAGCCCACTACAAGCCACGGGAGCACTTCATCGGAAGAGTCCCGCACCAAAAGGAGGGAGAAGAAGAAGAGCTCCTCCAACAACGGGAAGGAGAAGAAATCTTCTTCTCATCACAAAGAGAAGAAGGAAAAATCTTCTTCCCACAAGCCGCATCGGAAAGGCGACAAGCACAAGAGGATGAGGAAGGTGGTCTACTACGAGACCGACACTTCATCAACTTCTACCTCCGACTCCGATGCGCCCTCCGTCACTTCTAAGCGCCAAGAGCGCAAGAAGTATAGTAAGATTCCCCTACGCTACCCTCGCATTTCCAAACATACACCTTTACTTTCCGTCCCACTAGGCAAACCACCAACTTTTGATGGTGAAGATTATGCTAGGTGGAGCGATTTAATGCGATTTCATCTAATCTCGCTCCACAAAAGCATATGGGATGTTGTTGAGTTTGGTGCGCAGGTACCATCCGTAGGGGATGAGAACTATGATGAGGATGAGGTCGCCCAAATCGAGCACTTCAACTCACAAGCCACAACAATTCTCCTCGCCTCACTAAGCAAAGAAGAATATAACAAAGTACAAGGGTTGAAGAACGCCAAGGAGGTTTGGGATGTACTCAAAACCGCGCACGAGGGAGATGAGCTCACCAAGATCACCAAGCGGGAAACGATCGAGGGGGAGCTCGGTCGGTTCCGGCTTCACAAAGGGGAGGAGCCACAACACATGTACAACCGGCTCAAGACTTTGGTAAACCAAGTGCGCAACCTCGGGAGCAAGAAGTGGGACGACCACGAAGTGGTAAATGTTATTTTAAGATCTCTTATTTTTCTTAATCCCACTCAAGTTCAATTGATTCGTGGCAATCCTAGATATACTAAAATGACCCCCGAGGAAGTCATCGGGCATTTTGTAAGTTTTGAGTGCATGATAGAAGGCTCGAGGAAAATCAACGAGCTTGGCGACACATCCGAAGCTCAACCCGTTGCTTTCAAGGCGACGGAAGAAAAGAAGGAGGAGTCTACACCAAGTCGACAACCAATAGACGCCTCCAAGCTTGACAATGAGGAGATGGCGCTCGTCATCAAGAGCTTCCGCCAAATCCTCAAACAAAGGAGGGGGAAAGACTACAAGTCCCGCTCCAAGAAGGTTTGCTACAAGTGTGGTAAGCCCGGTCATTTTATTGCTAAATGTCCTATATCTAGTGACAGTGACCGAGGCGACGACAAGAAGGGGAGAAGAAAGGAGAAGAAAAGGTACTACAAGAAGAAGGGCGGCGATGCCCATGTTTGTCGGGAATGGGATTCCGACGAAAGCTCAAGCGACTCCTCCGACGACGAGGACGCCGCCAACATCGCCGTCACCAAGGGACTCCTCTTCCCAAACGTCGGCCACAAGTGCCTCATGGCAAAGGACGGCAAACGGAAAAAGGTTAAATCTAACTCCTCCACTAAATATGAATCTTCTAGTGATGATAATGCTAGTGATGAGGAGGATAATTTGCGTATTCTTTTTGCCAATCTTAACATGGAGCAAAAAGAAAAACTAAATGAATTGATTAGTGCTATTCATGAAAAGGATGACCTTTTGGACTCCCAAGAGGATTGTCTAATTAGAGAAAACAAGAAACATGTTAAGGTTAAAAAGGCTTATGCTCTAGAAGTAGAAAAATGTGAAAAATTGTCTAGTGAGCTAAGCACTTGCCGTGAGATGATTGACAACCTTAGAAATGAAAATGCTATTTTAAATGCTAAGGTTGATTCACATGTTTGTAATGTTTCAATTCCCAATCTTAGAGATGATAACATTGACTTGCTTGCTAAGATTGATGAATTGAATGCATCTCTTGCTAGCCTTAGATTAGAGAATGAAAATTTAATTGCTAAGGCTAAAAATTTTGATGTTTGCAATGCTACTATTTCCGACCTTAGAACTAAGAATGAAATGTTGCATGCTAAGGTTGTAGAACTTAAATCTTGCAAACCCTCTACATCTAATGTTGAGCATGTTTCTATTTGCACTAGATGTAGAGATATTGATGTTAATGCTATTCTTGATCATATGGCTTTAATTAAACAACAAAATGATCATATAGCAAAATTAGATGCTAAAATTGCCGAGCATAACTTAGAAAATGAAAAATTTAAATTTGCTAGAAGTATGCTCTATAATGGGAGACGCCCTGGCATCAAGGATGGCATTGGCTTCCAAAGGGGAGACAATGTCAAACTTAATGCCCCTCCAAAGAACTTATCTAACTTTGTTAAGGGTAAGGCTCCCATGCCTCAGGATAACGAGGGTTACATTTTGTACCCTGCCGGCTATCCTGAGAGCAAAATTAGAAAGATTCATTCTAGGAAGTCTCACTCTGGCCCTAATCATGCTTATATGTATAAGGGTGAGACATCTAGTTCTAGGCAACCAACCCATGCTAAGTTGCCTAAGAAGAAAATTTCTAATGCATCAAATGATCATGCCATTTCATTTAAAACTTTTGATGCATCTTATGTGCTTACTAGCAAATCCGGCAAGGTAGTTGCCAAATTTGTTGGGGGCAAACACAAGGGTTCCAAGACTTGTGTTTGGGTACCCAAAGTTCTTGTATCTAATGCCAAAGGACCCAAAACAGTTTGGGTACCTAAAGTCAAGAACTAAATTTGTTTTGTAGGTTTATGCATCCGGGGGCTCAAGTTGGATACTCGACAGCGGGTGCACAAACCACATGACCGGGGAGAAAAGGATGTTCTCCTCATATGAGAAAAACCAAGATCCCCAACGAGCTATCACATTCGGGGATGGAAATCAAGGTTTGGTCAAAGGATTGGGTAAAATTGCTATATCTCCTGACCATTCTATTTCCAATGTTTTTCTCGTTGATTCTTTAGATTACAACTTGCTTTCTGTTTCCCAATTATGTCAAATGGGCTACAACTGTCTTTTTACTGATATAGGTGTCACTGTCTTTAGAAGAAGTGATGATTCAATAGCTTTTAAGGGAGTGTTAGAGGGTCAGCTATACTTGGTAGATTTTGATAGAGCTGAACTCGACACTTGCTTAATTGCTAAGACTAACATGGGTTGGCTCTGGCACCGCCGACTAGCCCATGTTGGGATGAAGAATCTTCATAAGCTTCTAAAGGGAGAGCACATTTTAGGATTAACAAATGTTCATTTTGAGAAAGACAGGATTTGTAGCGCTTGCCAGGCAGGGAAGCAAGTTGGAGTCCATCATCCACACAAGAACATCATGACGACCGACAGGCCACTGGAGCTACTCCACATGGATCTATTCGGCCCGATTGCTTACATAAGCATCGGCGGGAGTAAGTATTGTCTTGTAATAGTGGATGATTATTCTCGCTTCACTTGGGTATTCTTTTTACAGGAAAAATCTCAAACCCAAGAGACCTTAAAGGGATTCTTGAGACGGGCTCAAAATGAGTTCGGCTTAAGGATCAAGAAGATAAGAAGCGACAACGGGACGGAGTTCAAGAACTCTCAAATTGAAGGCTTCCTTGAGGAGGAGGGCATCAAGCATGAGTTCTCTTCTCCCTACACTCCACAACAAAATGGTGTAGTGGAGAGGAAGAATCGAACTCTATTGGACATGGCAAGGACCATGCTTAATGAGTACAAGACACCGGACCGGTTTTGGGCCGAAGCAGTCAACACCGCCTGCTACGCCATCAACCGGTTATATCTTCACCGAATCCTCAAGAAGACATCATATGAACTCCTAACCGGTAAAAAGCCCAACATTTCATATTTTAGAGTTTTTGGTAGCAAATGCTTTATTCTTATTAAAAGAGGTAGAAAATCTAAATTTGCTCCTAAAACTGTAGAAGGCTTTTTACTTGGTTATGACTCAAACACAAGGGCATATAGGGTCTTTAACAAGTCCACTGGACTAGTTGAAGTCTCATGTGACGTTGTGTTTGATGAAACTAACGGCTCTCAAGTAGAGCAAGTTGATCTTGATGAAGTAGGTGAAGAACAGGCTCCATGCATAGCGCTTAGGAACATTTCCATTGGGGATGTGTGTCCTAGGGAATCCAAAGAGCCTCCAAATGCACAAGATCAACCATCCTCCTCCATGCAAGCATCTCCACCAACTCAAAATGAGGATGAGGCTCAAAATGATGAAGAGCAAAATCAAGAAGACGAGCCACCTCAAGATGATAGCAATGATCAAGGGAGAGATACAAATGATCAAGAAAAGGAGGATGAGGAAGAACCAAGACCGCCACACCCAAGAGTCCACCAAGCAATCCAACGAGATCACCCCGTCGACACCATCCTCGGCGACATTCATAAGGGGGTAACTACTCGATCTCGGGTTGCTCATTTTTGTGAACATTACTCTTTCGTTTCCTCTATTGAGCCACACAGGGTAGAGGAAGCTCTCCAAGATTCGGATTGGGTGGTGGCAATGCAAGAGGAGCTCAACAATTTCACAAGGAATGAGGTATGGCATTTAGTTCCACGTCCTAACCAAAATGTTGTAGGAACCAAATGGGTCTTCCGCAACAAGCAAGATGAGCATGGTGTGGTGACAAGGAACAAAGCTCGACTCGTGGCCAAAGGGTATTCACAAGTCGAAGGTTTGGATTTCGGTGAAACCTATGCACCCGTAGCTAGGCTTGAGTCAATTCGCATATTATTGGCCTATGCTACTTACCATGGCTTTAAGCTCTATCAAATGGACGTGAAAAGTGCCTTCCTCAATGGACCGATCAAGGAAGAGGTCTATGTTGAGCAACCTCCCGGCTTTGAAGACAGTGAGTATCCTAATCATGTCTATAGGCTCTCTAAGGCGCTTTATGGGCTCAAGCAAGCCCCAAGAGCATGGTATGAATGCCTTAGAGATTTCCTTATTGCTAATGGCTTCAAAGTCGGCAAGGCCGATCCTACACTCTTTACTAAAACTCTTGAAAATGACTTGTTTGTATGCCAAATTTATGTTGATGATATTATATTTGGGTCTACTAACGAGTCTACATGTGAAGAGTTTAGTAGGATCATGACACAGAAATTCGAGATGTCAATGATGGGGGAGTTGAAGTATTTTCTAGGATTCCAAGTCAAGCAACTCCAAGAGGGCACCTTCATCAGCCAAACGAAGTACACTCAAGACATTCTAACCAAGTTTGGGATGAAGGATGCCAAACCCATCAAGACACCCATGGGAACTAATGGGCATCTCGACCTCGACACGGGAGGTAAGTCCGTGGATCAAAAGGTATACCGGTCGATGATTGGTTCATTGCTTTATTTATGTGCATCTCGACCGGACATTATGCTCTCTGTTTGCATGTGTGCAAGATTCCAATCCGACCCTAAGGAATCCCACCTTACGGCCGTAAAACGAATCTTGAGATATTTGGCTTATACCCCTAAGTTTGGGCTTTGGTACCCTCGGGGATCCACATTTGATTTGATTGGTTATTCGGATGCCGATTGGGCGGGGTGCAAAATCAATAGGAAGAGCACATCGGGGACTTGCCAGTTCTTGGGAAGATCCTTGGTGTCTTGGGCTTCAAAGAAGCAAAATTCGGTCGCTCTTTCCACCGCCGAAGCCGAGTACATTGCCGCAGGACATTGTTGCGCGCAATTGCTTTGGATGAGGCAAACCCTGCGGGACTACGGTTACAAATTAACCAAAGTCCCTTTGCTATGTGATAATGAGAGTGCAATTAAAATGGCCGACAATCCCGTCGAGCATAGCCGCACTAAGCACATAGCCATTCGGTATCATTTTCTTAGGGATCACCAACAAAAGGGGGATATCGAGATTTCTTACATTAATACTAAAGATCAATTAGCCGATATCTTTACCAAGCCACTTGATGAACAATCTTTTACCAGACTTAGGCATGAGCTCAATATTCTTGATTCTAGAAATTTCTTTTGCTAAGCTTGCACACATAGCTCATTTGAATACCTTTGATCATATCTCTTTTATATGCTATGACTAATGTGTTTTCAAGTCTATTTCAAACCAAGTCATAGGTATATTGAAAGGGAATTGGAGTCTTCGGCGAAGAAAAAGGCTTCCACTCCGTAACTCATACTTCGCCATCACTCCGAGCAACTCTCTCTTCTTTGGGGGAGAAATGAGCATCAAGGAAAAGGACTTCATCCTTGGGGGAGAGAGTAAAAGCTCAAACGCAAAAGGACCGGATTTCGTCTTTGGTATAATCTTAACTCATTCATTTATGACCAAAGAGGAGGAACTTACTTCGAGGGCTCTAATGATTCCGTTTTTGGCGATTCATGCCAAAAAGGGGGAGAAATGAGCCCAAAGCAAAAGGACCGCACCACCACCACCAACTTCAAAAACTTAGTGCTTTCCAAAAGTATTTATCATTTCGTATCCTATTATGTTCAAAAGGGGGAGAAAGGAGTATTTAAAAAATGGTATATCAAAACCCTCTTGAACACTAAGAGGTGGATCTCTTTTAGGGGGAGTTTTGTTTAGTCAAAGGAAAAGCATTTGAAACAGGGGGAGACAATTTCAAATCTTGAAAATGCTTTGCAAACTCTTATTCATTTACCTTTGACTATTTGCAAAAGATCTTTGAAATGGATTTACAAAAAGAATTTGCAAAAACAAAACATATGGTGCAAACGTGGTCCAAAATGTTATATAAGAAAGAAACATTCCTTGCATATCTTGTAAGTAGTTATATTGGCTCAATTCCAAGCAACCTTTACACTTACATTATGCAAACTAGTTCAATTATGCACTTCTCTATTTGCTTTGGTTTGTGTTGGCATCAATCACCAAAAAGGGGGAGATTGAAAGGGAATTAGGCTTTCACCTAGTTCCTAAATAATTTTGGTGGTTGAATTGCCCAACACAAATCTTTGGACTAACTAGTTTGCCCAAGTGTATAGATTATACAGGTGTAAAAGGTTCACACTCAGCCAATAAAAAGATCAAGTTTTGGATTCAATAAAGGAGCAAAGGGGCAACCGAGGGCACCCCTGGTCTGGCGCACCGGACTGTCCGGTGTGCCACCGGACAGTGAACAGTACCTGTCCGGTGCACCAGGGGACTCAGACTCCAACTCTTCACTCTCGGGATTTCTCGGAAGCCGGCGCGCTATAATTCACCGGACTGTCCGGTGTGCACCGGACATGTCCGGTGCTCCAAGGAAGCTCGGCCTCCTGAACTCGCCAGCCTCGGGTTCGCGCGGCAGCCGCTCCGCTATAATTCACCGGACTGTCCGGTGAACACCGGACTGTCCGGTGTGCCAGCGGAGCAACGGCTCCCTGCGGCGCCAACGGCTCCCTGCGGTGCATTAAATGCGCGCGCAGCGCGCGCAGAAGTCAGAATCGCCCATACCGGTGCACCGGACATCAAACAGTACATGTCCGGTGTGCACCGGACACCCAGGCGGGCCCACAAGTCAGAAGCTCCAACGGTCGGAATCCAACGGCAGTGATGACGTGGCAGGGGCACCGGACTGTCCGGTGTGCACCGGACTGTCCGGTGCGCCATCGAGTAGAAGCCTCCAGCCAACGGTCAAGTTTGGTGGTTGGGGCTATAAATACCCCAACCACCCCACCATTCATTGCATCCAAGTTTTCCACTTCTCAACTACAACAAGAGCTCTAGCATTCAATTCTAGACACACTAAAGAGATCAAATCCTCTCCAATTCCACACAAAGCCCTAGTGACTAGTGAGAGTGATTTGCCGTGTTCATTTGAGCTCTTGCGCTTGGATTGCTTCTTTTCTTTCTCACTTGTTCTTGAGATCACAACTCCATTGTAATCAAGGCAAGAGGCACCAATTGTGTGGTGGCCCTTGCGGGGAAGTTTTGTTCCCGGCTTTGATTTGAGAAGAGAAGCTCACTCGGTCCGAGGGACCATTTGAGAGAGGGAAGGGTTGAAAGAGACCCGGCCTTTGTGGCCTCCTCAACGGGGAGTAGGTTTGCAAGAACCGAACCTCGGTAAAACAAATCTCCGTGTCTCACTTGCTTATTCGCTTGGGATTTGTTTTGTGCCCTCTCTCTCGGACTCGTTTATATTTCTAACGCTAACCCCGGCTTGTAGTTGTGTTTATATTTGTAAATTTCAGTTTCGCCCTATTCACCCCCCCTCTAGGCGACTATCAGAGCCGCTTCATCTCACGCCTCGGCGAAAGAGGCCTGCCTCTGTACCGCCTCTTAAGGAAGGCCGAGTGCTTCACTTGGACCCCTGAGGACGAGGAAGCCCTCGGGAACCTGAAGGCGCTCCTCACAAACGCGCCCATCTTGGTGCCCCCCGCTGCCGGAGAAGCCCTCTTGATCTACGTCGCCGCGACCACTCAGATGGTTAGCGCCGCGATTGTGGTTGAGAGACAAGAAGAGGGGCATGCATTGCCCGTCCAGAGGCCAGTCTACTTCATCAGCGAGGTACTGTCCGAGACCAAAATCCGCTACCCACAAGTTCAGAAGCTGCTGTACGCGGTGATCCTGACGCGGCGGAAGTTGTGACACTACTTCGAGTCTCATCCGGAAACTGTGGTGTCATCCTTCCCCCTAGGGGAGATCATCCAGTGCCGAGAGGCCTCGGGTAGAATCGCAAAGTGGGCGGTGGAAATCATGGGCGAAACAATCTCATTCGCCCCTCGGAAGGCCATCAAGTCCCAGGTCTTGGCGGACTTCGTGGCTGAATGGGTCGACACCCAGCTCCCAACAGCTCTGATCCAACCGGAGCTCTGGACCATGTTCTTCGACGGGTCGCTGATGAAAACAGGAGCCGGCGCAGGCCTACTCTTCATCTCGGCCCTCGGAAAGCACCTACGTTACGTGCTGCGCCTCCATTTCCCGGCGTCCAACAATGTGGCTGAGTACGAGGCTCTGGTCAACGGGTTGCAGATCGCCATCGAGCTAGGGGTCCGACGCCTCGACGCTCGTGGTGACTCGCAGCTCGTCATCGACCAGGTCATGAAGAACTCCCACTGCCGCGACCCGAAGATGGAGGCCTACTGCGATGAGGTTCGGCGCCTGGAAGACAAGTTCTACGGGCTCGAGCTCAACCACATCGCCCGGCGCTACAACGAGACTGTGGACGATCTGGCTAAAATAGCCTCGGGGCGAACAGCGGTTCCCCCGGACGTCTTCTCCCGAGACATGCATCAACCCTCCGTCAAGATCAACGACACGCCCAAGCCCGAGGCACCCTCGGCCCTGCCCGAGGTACCCTTGGTTCAGCCCAAGGCACCCTCGGCCCCCGAGGGTGAGGCACTGCGCGTCGAGGAGGAGCGAAGCGGGGTCACGCCTAATCAAAACTGGCAGACCCCATACCTGCAATATCTCCACCGAGGGGAGCTACCCCTCGACCAAGCCGAAGCTCGGCGGTTGGCGCGACGCACCAAGTCGTTCGTCTTGCTGGGAGACGGGAAGGAGCTCTACCACCGTAGCCCCTCAGGCATCCTCCAGCGATGCATCCCCATCGCCGAAGGTCAGAAGCTCCTGCAAGAGATACACTCAGGGGCTTGCGGCCATCACGCAGCACCTCGAGCCCTTGTTGGAAACGCCTTCCGACAAGGTTTCTATTGGCCGACGGCGGTGGCCGACGCCACTAGAATTGTCCGCACCTGCGAAGGGTGTCAGTTCTACGCGAGGCAGACCCACCTGCCCGCTCAGGCTATGCAGACGATACCCATCACCTGGCCTTTTGCTGTGTGGGGTCTGGACCAAGTCGGCCCCTTGCAGAAGGCACTCGGGGGCTACACACACCCCTGGAAAGGGCTGTTCGCCATCGCCAAAGTTCTGAAGCCCGGAACGAACAAGCTAGCCAACAGTCAGGGCGAGGTCTACACCAACACTTGGAACATCCAACAGCTACGTCGCTTCTACCCTTAAGACGTTTTCAAGTTGTTCGTATACCTTGTTCCCACGCAAAATTTGGTCATCAAGGAAGGGTCAGCCTTGCCTCGGCAAAGCCCGACCCTCCCTCGGGGGCTAAAAAGGGGGGAACCCCCTCCACGTCAAAATTTTCAATCAAAAAAAGGCTTCCGCGTTCCCCCAGCTATGTCGGTAGCAGGACCCCAAGAAGCGAACGCGGGTGCATGTAAGTGGCAAGGTTGACTGAGCCGAGGGACTCCTACGCCTCTAGGTTACGGATACCTCACTCGTCACCTACCACGAAAAATGACTCCTACTTGGGCAAGCCACCCTGCTACTGACTAGCGGAGCCGGACACGCAAAATGAAAAGGAAAAGGGGCACGACTTTATACTACGATAATAAAGTGTTCAGGCCTCAGCGGCCGCAAAAGACACACGTGCATTCAAAGGAAACTGCCCCGACAGAGTTAGGCGCCGCCCGGAGAAGGAGCCGCGCCTTCGGCTTCGTCCCCACCCTCGGCAAAGTCCACCCCGGCTTCGGACGACGGCGCAGGCGGGAGGATCTCTGCCTCGAAGGTGGTCGCCAGCACCGCGCTCGGGCCCGCGACGGCCGTGTCGAGCCTCTGGACTTCAGCTTCATCTTCGTCAGGAAGACAATATCCCTCGCTGACCCGCTCCAGATCCACGACGTAGTGGGAAGCGAGCACGGCGAAGGCCCGCCTGACGCCGTGGTGTAGCGTCTCGCGGAGTCTGCCGCGCACGTGATCGCCCAAGGCCTGCAGGCGACTTTGAGGGGAGCTCCCTGAGGGGACGTCACCAAAGCCAAAGACCCGGCAGAAGTCCGAGACGGCCTCGGACATGGCCGCATGGTCGGCCTCCCTCTGCTCGGCCGCCCCGGCAAGCGCCCTGCTGGACTCATCAAGGGCGGACTCGAGCTCTGCGAACAGCCAGAACGCAAGGCCTCAAACATAAGCGGAGGAAACAAGCTGAAACGAAAACTGAAAATGGCCGGGACATACCTCCGGCTCGGGCACGCTGCTCTGAGGCTGCGGCCTGGGCTATGGCTAGGTCTGCTGCAAGGGCTCCAGCCCGGCTTTCGGCCTCGGCAGCCCGGCCCCGAGATTGGTCTCACTCATTGGCGACCTGGTCGAACTCCAACTGTCGTCGTTGCACCTCTACGCGTGCCGCTGCCGCCTCTGCGCGTGCCGCTGCCGCCTCGGCTCTCAGATCGGCGCAAAGCAACCGAAGGTCCGCCACCTCGGCGCCCTGCTGAGAGAGGCGCGCAGTAGCCCCGGCGAGCGAGGTCCTCAGGGATCACAGTGAGCCCCAGATGTCAACCTCGTGGCGGATGAACGACGACTTGGCGGCGCTCAGATCCGTCAGATCCTGAGGGAAAGAAGCGGGGCATCACAAAAGACGCCTTGGTAAAAAAAAGGTATGCCTGAAACCATTACCTGGAGGATTTTGGGGACGTCCCTGCAGAAGACCTCCAGCGACGACCGGAGCGACCCCACCGTTGCTTCGGCACACTCGCGGAGCTCGTCCCAAGACTGCTCCTCCCGCTCATCGTCAAGAACAAAGAAGGGATCCGAGGCCTCACGGGTCCGGAACCGGAGCAACTGGCACCGCCCCTCGGAGCTCCGCCGCACAGGGACAAGGCTGCCGCTCGGCGGGACGGATCGCGTTTCCACTCCCCCCTCCTCCGAGGCACCGAGCGCCGACGCCTCGGCCATCTCAGCGTCGGAAGCAACAGGTCGCTCCCCGACTGGGACGGCAGCGGCTTCAGCAGCAACAGGTGCCAGCACCGGCGGCATGTCCAGTGGGCCCGAGGCCACGTCCGCGCCAGTCGTCTCCTCCAGCACGATGGCCGCCTCGGCAGAAGAGCCGGCCTCGGGAACTCGCTCCACGGCGACTGGTGCCGCCTGAGCCCCCCGCTGTGGAGCTCCTTGCGAGAAGGTCAGCTGAACAGCGAGGCCCGGCGCGGCACCAGCTGCGGAAGCCGACGCCGTCTTAAGGGCCTTCCGGGGAGCCAGATCGGTCAGGCCATGGCTTCGCTTGCTGAGGAGGAAAGAAAAGTCGCGGTCGGGACATACGAATGAGAAGCCAGGACGAAGATGTTCCAAGATACTTACCCGCTCCGGGCCATGATCAACCGTGCCTGAGGAGAGGTCTCTCGGATCTCGACCCCCGAAGGCACCGCCGAGGTCCGCCTCGCCGCCAGCTTCGGCACCACCCTCGCCTTGGGCACCTTGGACGCCCGGGAGACGGACTACCCAGGCGCTGTCACGACGATCTGAGGGTTGCTCTCCTGCGCTGCCGGCGTGGGCGACGGCTCTCGGGGAACAGACGCCTCGGCCTGACACCCCGGGGTCACCTCAACTTCCCCGGCCAAGGGGTCAAGTACCCTCTCGGTCTGCCCCCGCTCTTCGGGCCGGGACCTCGGCGTCCCGACTCTGGGGACTGACGGCACCAGCCCACTTGGGGGCTGGCTTGACGACTCCTGGCCTAGCCTCAAGCCCGGGCTGAAGCCGAGGCGGGCGGCCATGTCGTCATCCTCGTCATCATCTTCATCATTGTCGTCGTCGTCAGGCGTTTCCGGCGACGGCTCCCTCGGGAGCCCCTCCCTCTCCTGCCGACGATGGAGCTTCTCCAAGGCGTCTCGGGCTCGCATCCGCTCGCGGGCCCGGGCCTTCTCCGTGTCCTTCTTTTTCTTCTCCTCCGCGGCAACCCGCCGCGCTGCTCGGTCCACTGCATCCTCCGGGACCCGTGGCCGGGAAGGCTTGTGCCACCCTACCTCCTGGAGACGGATGGAAATCCCGACCGTAAGAACCAGGGGCAACCCGACGCAAGGAGAAGGAAGGAGCGGACACTCACCAGGGTCACGCACCCTTGGTCGGGGCGCATCAAGGGCTGGGAGAAGGCGCTAGCGTCCGGTTTTCCCAACACGACGGCAACCCGCCCGTGGAGAACATCGATGGGAAGAGGATCCGAGGACATCCGCGAGCCCTCCAAGTCAGCCTCCGGCATCATCTCCCAAAGCGGCAACCGCCGCTCCGCCAAGGGAAGCACCCTCCGGCGGTGGATGGCGGCAATCACTCCCGTGGCGGTGAGTCCCCCTTTCCGCAGCGCCTCCAGGGCCTTGAGAAGGGGCTCGAGGTTCTTCTATCTGTCGTGCGGGGTCCCGTGGCGCCAAGCATCGGCGGCGACGGTGACCACTCGCTGGGAAAACGGCGGGAGCATCTCGCCGTCGTTCCGGAGGTAGAACCACCGGCGCTGCCACCCTTTATTCGAGGACGCAAGGATGGCGGGAATGTACAGCGACGCCCGCGACTGCCTCAGCTGGAGGATGCAGCCGCCGGCCCGCACTGCCGCGCGGACCGTTCTCTCCCCCGTCGGCGAAGCAAAAAGCTCC
This sequence comes from Zea mays, assembly GCF_902167145.1. Lineage (NCBI taxonomy): Eukaryota > Viridiplantae > Streptophyta > Magnoliopsida > Poales > Poaceae > Zea > Zea mays. Next base: position 132,704,912 of record NC_050105.1, on the reverse strand, counting down.
GCGGAAAAGAGATGAGTCCACAAGTCCCAGTGGGGGGCGATCCCCAAATACCCTTCACACACCGCTACGAAGATGGCGGCTTGCGAGATGGAGTTGGGGCTGAGGTTGTGCAACTCCACCCCATAGTTGTGCAGGATCGCCCGCATAAAGCGGCTCGCCGGCACACCGAATCCCCGCTCGTGGAAGGAGACGAAACTCACGACGTACCCCGGCGGCGGGGACGGAGCGGCTCCGCTCGCAGGGGGAATCCACTCCGACCGCCTCTCATCAGAGAGAGGGCGAAGTAAACCCTCAGCAACAAGATCCTCAAGATCACCCGCCGTGACCGTGGAGAAAGGCCATGGATCGCGCGGCGAGATGATGGTCACCCGGTCGGCCATCACCGAGCAAAAGGGGTGGCGGCAGAAAGGACTGGGTAAGCGGTTTCCTTTTCTCTGGCTAAACCTTTCGGGTTGTGAAAACCTAAGGGGGAGGCGAGAAGCGGAGCAAAGAACCGTCGCCAGACCCTCCTCCGAGTATATAAAGACCAAGACGAGACTCGTTCAACGTTTCGCCCGGACCCGCCGCGGGATTCAAAAACCCAAAGCGAAACAGCCGTTCCTCGAACGGCTCGCGCACGCGCAACGGCCGCCCCGCGAACCGCACGCCCCGTTGCATTAACTCCGCGGCAGGAAAGGCGGCGCCTCTGGCAGGGGAAGCGAGCGACGCTTCGCCTTCGCCATAATGACCGCGTCAAGAAAGGTACGCCACGTCATTCGATTTCGTATCCTTTTCCTTTTTCCTCTTTCTCTCTCTTACAACAGGGACCGGGAAAGGGGGATACCCCGAAAAGGATCCTTCGCCGTGAAGGAAACAGGCTCCGAGCCTCCCTACTAATCAGAGGTTCGAAGGCTGGCCCTCGAGGGGTTTAACAGCCGCCTCAGAGCGCGTGGGCTCCACACACACTACTGGTCAGAGGTTCGAAGGCCGGCCCCTCGGAAGGGTTCAACGGCCGCCTCAGGCCACTCGGGCTCCGCGCCCACTACTGATCAGGGGTTCGAAGGCTGGCCCTCGAAGGGTTCACAGCCGCCTCAGACATAGAGCGAGGGATGACCCTGGGTACGTTCGATACATAACCGAGGCTCGGGCTACGCTCCCGAGGTACCCTAGGACATTTCCGAGACCAGCGGGAACGATCTTGTAACGGAATCCCATCAGAGGGAGGCATCGAGCCCTTGGACCCCGTCGACAGGGGACCGGGTCCGGCAGATCACCCGCAGGTACTTTTGGGCGCGCCTCTGGGCCTCTAGCCGACCCCTAACAAATGGGGCATGGACGTCCGCTCGGATTACCCGCCAGCAGCTCACCGGAGACACCATGTTCGGCGCCCTCCGAGGGCAACATGGCGCTTCCCCCCCTCCTCCTTGCGAAAAGGCAACGCAGGGGCGTATGTAAAAAAGTCGAGTCTGTCCCTGACCGTCCTCTTGCCCTGTGCAGAGGCTCGGGGGCTGCTCTCGCGAACCCGGCTCCGGCCAAACCGTTGACAGCGTCAACATGCCAGCCCGAGAACTTGGGACCCGACCGTGCACCCGGGCTACGGCCAGCTCGCATGAGGGAACGACCAGACCAGCCGAAGCATTGCGCGAGGCATTAAGACCTCGGAGGAGTCAAACCACTCCTCCGAGGCCTCGGGGGCTACACCCGGCGGGTGTGCTCGCGCGCACCCATCGGAACAAAACGCAACCGAGAAAGGCTGGTCCCCTTGCAAAAAAGTGCGACAAAAGCCTCCAAGCGAGTGTTAACACTCCCTTCGAGGCTCGGGGGCTACTGTCGGGGACCATAATTAGGGGTACCCTCAAGGCTCCTAATTCTCAGCTGGTAACCCCCATCAGCACAAAGCTGCAACGGCCTGATGGGTGCGATTAAGTCAGGGATCGGTCCATTCGGGGGACTCGATCACGCCTCGCCCGAGCCTAGCCTCGGGCAAGGGCAGCCGACCCCGGAGGATCTCCGTCTCGCCCGAGGCCCCCCTCCAGCGACGAACATACTTCCGGCTCGCCCGAGGCCCTGTCTTCGCCAAGAAGCAACCCTGACCAAATCGCCGCGCCAACCGACCAAATCGTAGGAGCATTTAATGCAAAGGTGGCCTGACACCTTTATCCTGACGTGCGCCCTCCAATCGACAGAGCCAAAGTGACCGCAGTCACTTCGCCGCTCCACTGACCGGCCCGACAAAAGGACAGCGCCGCCTGCGCCGCTCCGACTGTTGCGCCGCTCGACAGAGTGAGGCTGACAGGCAGTCAGGCCCGGCCTCAGGCACCATAGGAAACTCCGCTTCGCCCAACCCAGGGCTCGGACTCGGGCTCGGCCCCGGAAGACGGCGAACTCCGCTCCGCCCGACCCAGGGCTCGGACTCGGGCTCAGCCCCGGAAGACGGCGAACTCCGCTCCGCCCGACCCAGGGCTCGGACTCGGGCTCAGTCCCGGAAGACGGCGAACTCCGCTTCGCCCGACCCAGGGCTCGGACTCGGGCTCAGTCCCGGAAGACGGCGAACTCCGCTCCGCCCGACCCAGGGCTTGGACTCGGGCTCAGTCCCGGAAGACGTCGAACTCCGCTCCGCCCGACCTAGGGCTTGGACTCGGGCTCAGTCCCGGAAGACGACGAACTCCGCTTCGCCCGACCCCAGGGCTCGGACGCAGCCCTAGCCTCAGCCGACGGTCTCCGCCTCGCCCGACCTAGGGGCTCGGACTCGACCTCGGCCTCGGAAGACAGACTCGACCTCGACCTCGGAGGAGCCTCCACATCGCCCAACCTATGGCATGGATCGACCACGTCAACAGGGGGCGCCATCATTACCCTACCCCAAGCTGACTCAGGCTACGGGAAACAAGACCGGCGTCCCATCTGGCTCGCTCCGCCAGGCAAGCAATGATGGCGCCCCACATGCTCTATGACGACGGCGGCTCTCAGCCCCCTTACGGAAGCAAGAGGATGTCAGCAAGGACTCAACAGCCCCGACAGCTGTCCTTCCGCCAGGCTCCAGCGCTCCTCCGATGGCCACGACACCACACGAACCGGGTGCCAAAACCTCTCCGGCTGCCACGATGGCATGTACTTAGGGCGCTAGCTCTCCTCCGCTAGACACGTTAGCACTCTGCTACACCCGCATTGTACACCTGGATCCTCTCCTTACGCATATAAAAGGAAGGACCAGGGCCCTCTTAGAGAGGGTTGGCCGCGCGGGGAAGAGGACGGGATTGGCGCTCGCGTGAGGCCGCTCGCTCCCTCCCGCGTGGAACGCTTGTAACCCCCTACTGCAAGCGCACCCGACCTGGGCGCGGGACGAACACGAAGGCCGCAGGATTTCCACCTCTCTCACGCCTTCTTCCCCCCTTCGCGCTCGGCCTCGCGCCGACCCATCTGGGCTGGGGCACGTGACGACATTTTCACTCGTCGGCCCAGGGACCCCCCGGTCTCGAAACGCCGACACTAATGCTTGATCATTTTTAGGGGGTGTTTGGTTTTAGAGATTAATTTTTAGACCCTCCAATTTATTCCACTTTAGTCACTAAATTGTCAAATATGGAAACTGAAATAGAGTTGTAGTTTTCATATTTTGTAATTTATAGACTAAAGTGGAATAAAATGGAGGGACTAAAAATTAGTCCCTAGTAACCAAACACAGTCTTAATATGTAACTATGAAACAGAGTGATTAAAAAAATACCTCCTAAACTCTAGTAGTACTTCAAGAGAATGACTAAAAGGACTAAACTTACATTTTTACAGATTCTACTTTATCTGGTTCTCTATCCCTTTCTGCCCATATTAATTAACAACAACCTTATTGTTTGCATTTCGAGACCGGGGGGTCCCTAAGCCGACGAGTGAATGTCGCCGCGTGCCCCAGCCCAGATGGGTCGACGCGAGGCCGAGCGCGAAGGGGGGAAGTGAGGTGGCCGGAGACAGGCGTGAGAGAGGTGGAAATCCCGCGGCCTTCGTGTTCGTCTCGCGCCCAGGTCGGGTGCGCTTGCAGTAGGGGGTTACAAGCGTCCACGCGGGAGAGGGAGCGAGCGCCTGTCTCGTCCTCGTCCCCGCGCGGCCAACCTTCTCTAAGAGGGCCCTGGTCCTCCCTTTTATAGGCGTAAGGAGAGGATCCAGGTGTACAATGGGGGATGTAGCAGGGTGCTACGTGTCTAGCGGGGGAGAGCTAGCGCCCTAAGTACACGCCATCGTGGTGGCCGGAGAGGTTTTGGCGCCCGGTTTGTGTGATGTCGTGGCCGTCGGAGGAGCGCTGGAGCCTGGCGGAGGGACAGCTGTCGGAGCTGTTAAGTCCTTGCTGATGTCCTTTTGCTTCCGTAAGGGGGCTGAGAGCCGCCGTCGTCACAGAGTATGCGGGGCGCCATCATTGCCTATCTAGCGGAGCGAGCCAGATGGGACGCCGGTCTTGTTCCCCGTGGCCCGAGTCAGCTCGAGGTAGGGTGATGATGGCGCCTCCTGTTGACGTGGCTGGTCTGCGCCCTAGGTTGGGCGATGTGGAAGCTCCTCCGAAGCCGAGGTCGAGTCTGTCTCCCGTGGCTGAGGTCGAGTTCGAGCCCCTGGTTCGGGCGAGGCGGAGACCGTCGGCTGAGGCCAGGGTGGAGTCCGAGCCCTGGGGTCGGGCGGAGCGGAGTTCGTCGCCTTCTGGGGCTGAGCCCGAGTCCGAGCCCTGGGTCGGGCGGAGCGGAGTTCGCCGTCTTCCGGGACTTAGCCCGAGTCCGAGCCCTGGGTCGGGCGGAGCGGAGTTCGTCGTCTTCTGGGACTTAGCCCGAGTCCGAGCCCTGGGTCGGGCGGAGCGAAGTTCGTCGTCTTCTGGGACTTAGCCCGAGTCCGAGCCCTGGGTCGGGCGGAGTGGAGTTCGCCGTCTTCTGGGGCTGAGCCCGAGTCCGAGCCCTGGGTCGAGCGGAGCGGAGTTCGCCGTCTTCTGGGGCTGAGCCCGAGTCCGAGCCCTGGGTCGGGCGGAGCGGAGTTCGCCGTCTTCTGGGACTGAGCCCGAGTCCGAGCCCTGGGTCGGGCGGAGCGGAGCTTCCTATGGTGCCTGCGGCCGGGCCTGACTGCCTGTCAGCCTCACTCTGTCAAGTGGCACCGCAGTCGGAGCGGCGCAGGCGGCGCTGTCTTTTTGTCAGGCCGGCCAGTGGAGCGGCGAAGTGACGGCGGTCACTTCGGCTCTGTCGGCTGAAGGGCGCGCGTCAGGATAAAGGTGTCAGGCCACCTTTGCATTAAATGCTCCTGCGATTTGGTCGGTCGGTGCGGCGATTTGGTCAGGGTTGCTTCTTGGCGAAGACAGGGCCTCGGGCGAGCCGGAAATATGTTCGCCGCTGGAGGGGGCCTCGGGCGAGACGGAGATCCTTCGGAGTCGGCTGTCCTTGTCCGAGGCTAGACTCGGGCGAGGCGTGATCGAGTCCCTTGAATGGACTGATCCCTGACTTAATCGCACCCATCAGACCTTTGCAGCTTTGTGTTGATGGGGGTTACCAGCTGAGAATTTCGCCTTGAGGGTACCCCTAATTATGGTCCCCGACACTTATCTTTCTAGCACTAGTTAATGCTTTTTCGTCAGTTAGTTGCTAGCATCAAACAAGGCCTGAGGCTTCCTTACAACTTGAGTGACCTCTCTTGGTAGCATTTTCCCGTTTGGCATCCTATTTACTCTACACAAATTGAAACTGCGGCCCATTTTTATCTGAGTTGACTAGTAGAATATTCAGCATCAGAGAGCACAGTAACATCAACACTGCCATTCAAGGCTTTACTAGCTAGGCTATGTCCAGTAACGCTATCTCTATCATCTCTCCAATCATATCATTTATCCTATTTTTTATTTTAAATTTATCATCTATATATTTTTACACGATCATATAAACATTATAATGAAACGTATAGAAAAAAGAATTTTAGTCACTATATATAAAAACACAGATATGAAGATATTAACCTCATGTACTAGCAACTCCAAAAGGCTCTATATATTCTTCCTAATCTATATAAATATATTTTTTAAAATATATATATATATATCTTTCAATAACTTATCTAAATGACTATCCATAAATATAGACATCTTATATTTTAGGTTTCTCGCTATTCAAATATAGAAAACATGAATGATTCTTAGAATACAAACAAGATATAGACTGTTAGAGATTAAAAAGATGTAGAAAATGGTTTTTATACAAATAATTATTTAAATAATGATTAAATGATAACTTAAAGAGTGAAATTTAGAATGACTCAAGACGTTCTAAATTTAGGTTCTCTCCTCTCTGTATCGACGAAATTTTGGCTTTTGTTCTTTCTCTCTACCTTGGCCGCGTTCGCACGTGCTCGCTGCCCTAGATGATTTTTTTTTGTTTGTGACATGATTAAGGGCTTGAGGATTAGTATGGATTGGAAATTATTTTGGTTTACTAAAAGTATCTTAAGAGACTCTTTATTTTTAACTCTCAATTTAACTCTTTATTTGTTTATTTCTCTATAAATATTAAAATTTATATATAACATCTCATTACAACAGACTCTCTAACATACAAGTTAACTTGGCCAGCGAGAGTTGCTAGCTAAATTTGGTTAGTGAGAAAGTTAATTTATAGAACCAGATAACTTAGAAAGTTAAATGACTAGTCTGTTGAAGAGCTATTATGTTATTAAGTGGCTAAAATTTAGTTTGACAAACTATTTAACTAGTTTATTGGAGATACTCTAAAGATTTAAAGTCATCCGATCTCTAACGATCCCATGAATTAAGATTCTAAAGGGTCTAGGTGTCGATACCATCCGTATTCAGGCGTCCGTTGAAAATAGTCTTACAGCTAGGGTTGGATATCGAGTAAATTTGACTCGCCTCGTCCGAGTTTAAACTGGCTCGTTAAACTAACGAACCACATAGTCAGCTTGACTCGACTCATTTACTAGCTCGTTTAGGTTGCGATCCTAAGTAAAAAAACAATATGTATATAAAATAATCCATTTCTAGTTAATTTTAACTAATCTAATAATATAAAAATTATGCTTATACCCATAGTTTCACATACCACATCAATGTAACATTAAACTGATACAATTCATCACTTGTCAATTTACAATTTATAATTCACATATATATTCGTCAGTTTAATAATAGTTATATTCGTATAGACCAATTTAACATGTAGACATAGTTCATCAATAATTAGTTTAACTCATGAGTAATAAACACTACACATAAATATAACATATTCATCAATTATTACTATATCAATTATTACTATATATATATATAGTTTTGTTTTGCTAAAATATAATACCTCCTTGTTTAGCTCACAAAATAGCTCCTTACAAACCAAGCTTGAATATCAGTTTAACTTATAAAAAAATTCAACGAGTCAGAGTTAAATTGAGCTCACGAGCATTTCGTTCTGTCTACTTCTACCATCAAGCACCAAAACCAGCGGAGCGGGCCGGACGAGGGACGACAAGAAACCATTTCTGGTACGGCTCGCGACACGTTACAGCCTAGCAGGGACGGCCGCCATGCACGCGCCCACGTCGCGTCCGCTGACGCGCCACGTCCCGCGCCACCGCCGAGCCGCTTTATATATCTGTACTACACCGCAGCCGGCGCAGCGGAATACACGCCAGAAACTAATCCAGATAGCTAGCCTTTGATTTCTCACTTCAATCTGACGAAGTGCACACCTAGGCAACAAACTCGAACGCGCGCGGTAGTGGAGCCGAGATGCAGGGAGGGGCGACGGCCAAGCAGCAGGCGCGAGACGGTGACCGCGGCGCGGCGAAGACGCCGACGACGGAGGGGAAGGGCGACGCCGCCGGCGCCAAGGCTAGCGCCGACGTGGCGAAGGGCGACGCCGCCGTCGCCAAGGCTGCTGGGGACGACGTCGTCGTAGGGAAGGGCGACGCAGGCAACAAGGCCGGCGCCGGGGCCATGCACCACGGCCTGTCGGCCGTGGAGGCGAAGGACTCCCAGACCATCGTCGCGCTGCAGTCGCCGGTGACCGTCATGCGCCCCGTCCGCGGCGACCTCGAGGAGCACCTCCCCAAGCCATGTGAGAGCGCGCGCGCCCGCCACTTCCTCTCGTCGCTGAGGCCTGCTGGTGCTTTGTTACATTGTTACTTACTGATGACGCGTCGTCCACTGAGACGAGGAGCACAGATCTGGCGCGAGCCCTGGTGGCGCCGGACATCTACCACCCCGACGGCACCGCGGCCGACGAGCACGGCCACCACCACATGAGCGTGTTGCAGCAGCACGTCGCCTTCTTCGACCGCGACGACAACGGCATCATCTACCCTTGGGAGACGTACTCCGGTATGCGTGCATGCGAATTGTATTATTAATTGCTGCGTCGATCGTTCTCTAGCTAGCGAGTTCCACCAGATCGAGTAGCAGTCGGTGCTGATTGCTCGTGCAAATTCCAAATGTGATCGCTCCGCCGCGCTGAGACGAGATACACTAACTGCAAACGATGCAGGATGCCGTGCGCTTGGGTTCAACATGATCCTGTCTCTCTTGATCGCTCTTGTCGTGAACGGGACCATGAGCTATGCCACGCTGCCTGTGAGTACAAAGCTCCGATCCATGCATGTCGTCTTCAATTTGGTTCATGCAATTAATCCATGTCTTTTTTTTCCCTGTCCGTCTGTACTGTACGTATTTGTGGTTGTAGGGGTGGCTGCCGTCCCCTCTGTTCCCGATCTACGTCCACAACATCCACAAGAGCAAGCATGGCAGTGACTCTGGGACCTACGACAACGAGGGCAGGTACACTGATCTGCCGATATATGGTGCTTGTGCTTGTGCTTGTCCTAGTGCAGTTTGCAGTCTGCAGTCCCAAACGCTAACGCGTCCTGGCTCGTCTGGTCCAGGTTCATGCCAGTGAACTTCGAGAACCTGTTCAGCAAGTACGCGCGCACTTCCCCGGACAGGCTCACCTACAGGGAGCTCTGGTCGATGACGGAGGGGTTCCGCGACGCCTTCGACCTCTACGGCTGGTGAGCGTCCTTCTCCTCCTCCTCCAGGCTGCATGCCTGCCTGCTCTGGCTTACTTTGCGATCTCGCCGCCGTCACAGGATTGCGGCGAAGCTGGAGTGGACGATCCTGTACGTGCTGGCGCGGGACGACGAGGGGTACCTGTCGCGGGAGGCCATGCGGCGCGTGTACGACGGCAGCCTCTTCGAGTACGTGGAGAGGCAGCGCGCGCAGCACGCCAAGATGTCCTAGCTAGAGGGAAGAGGATGCGACGTGGGCACGTGGCCTCGATCGCGCGTGAATGAAATGGAAGCCAAGTGAACCTGTCTCGGCTGGTATGTAGATAGTGAGAAGGGTGTCGGCCGGAAAACAAGCAGCCGTGTGTACTACTCCCTCAGCTCCCATCAATAACGCAGAGTTCGCCGGACCGGCACCTCCCCATCTTTGCTACTTCAACCTGGTTTTTCGCGCGGTTTATGTGGCTGTCTGAAGCGAGACATGAATTTGCGTATTGTTTAATTTTACAAAACTACTGAAATGAACAAAATTGGCCTATTAGCTCAGTTGGTTAGAGCGTCGTGCTAATAACGCGAAGGTCGCAGGTTCGAGACCTGCATGGGCCATATAATTTAGTTTTTTTTAGAAAAATAGCTCTTCAGTTCGTTTTTGTCTATATTTTAAAAATCAACTGTAGCTCATATTTTTGTGAGATTTAAATACTAGTTTTTAAAAATTAACTCTCCAGGTCATCATAAGATGTTTTTCTTTATTTTCATACTACTATTATAAACTATAATATAAATAATGACTGACGTCCATGATAATAAATCATGGATATATATGTTACAAAGTGACCTATAGTTTTGTCTATGACAATTAGTATAAATCATGAATGTATATTTTACAATGTGACCTATAGTTTTTATTGGGTACATCCTGATTTCAGGAATCAGGAAATTGGAGGTTTTTCCTCATGAATCTCCTTGAGGAAATTGTACGGGACGGGGATTTCTTCTAATGAATCACCTCCTCACCATTTTAGATAGGAAGGTGATTCTGATCCCCTCTAATTTGGTAGTCACTAAACCAAAACCAATCCTAAGATACATATGCGTGTGACGACACATATATATACCCACATAAATACCCATGTGTTGTATAACCAACCCTCATGACACATAAATCCAATGTGATAGTAAACACCTTTCTCCAATTGATTGTTGATTGTTGGAGGCATGAAGATGCTCGCCTCCAAATAACATGTCCGGACATCCACTTTCTCGAATTGATATTGTTGGAGGCGCATTATCACTTTCTCGAATTGGTTGTTGGAGGCATTATATATCAATAGGCATTATATATCCAATGTGATAGTAAACACCTCTTTCATTCTCCACTCTATGAGCGTAGCGTAATTACTTCTTCGATTGCTATTTTTATCCTCCACTCTATGAGCGTAATTACTTCTTCGATTGCTATTTGCATAGTGTAACGGAGCGAGGTTACGTATAGTTGTTGACTTTTTTTGACGGTAGCCGTCCAATCAGCGGTGCGGTGTGACTAAAATAACTGCAGCACAAGGCAGAGAGCACACATGCTATCAGAATTCAGAGCTTGCAGAGGCGATAAGAGAGAGGCAACTGTTTCGCTCGCTGTCGGGAGGCCCTAGCTAGCGCGTCCGTTTCCCAGCCGACGCGGGGCCACGACGACTGCACACCGCCACATTCTGCGGCCGGGCAGCGGACATCCCCAGCGATTATATCATAGAAAGGAGGCCGCGCGGAAACCCAATACGCACGTGAGGCATTGACGTGGTGGTGGTGGTGGTGGTGCAGTGCGTGTGGTCGCCGGGAGGACACCGCGAGCGAGGACGAGATCAGCTTGCAGTTGCACGCTCTCTTGCCCGGCCGCCCGCACGCACCTTCCGGCCGGTTTCTCCACGTTGTACCTGCAAACACAACCTGCTGGTCCCTCGCCTGGACTGCCCTGCCCCTGCCCATGCATGCATAATGGAGTGGGGTTTGATTTGTAGCCGCAGTGCACAAGACTAGTCTGGATTTAGTCCGGCCGTAACTATACAGTATTTTATCTCTATAGATTATAACTGTCGCTCTAGACAGCCGAACAAGCGGGACGGTGTCGAGTTTTTTCGCCGACGTGTACGATCTTTCGCTGTTAATGTTTGTCATCAGCTACTGTTTACTTTCGCTGTTACTGTTTGTCAGCTACTGTTTACTATGCGTGTACCCACTACCCGGACAGAGAGCCATTTTTCAGCAGTTTGACACGGTATATAATGCAGCAACGATATGCAACATGATGGTATTGAATCCATCATCTCCAATCGAGCTGTCGAGATTACCCAACAGGGTGCAAAGCAGCCGTGTCCACTAGTGGCTAGCTAGAATAGACATCTATACTGAATCTTGTTATTAATTAGTAAAACTTGAATTACCGGTCCATGCTTCATGAATATTAATTAATTAATGCTAACGAATAATGACGACAAATAGAATGATGTGAATATCACGTTCAGAATACTGTTTTTTTGATACCCTAATAATATAATAGACTTCCAAAGTTACGTATCTGGGTTTATGTGTTGGAGACTTGCATTGAGAGATTCAAACATGGCTGCGCGAGCACATGACCAACCCGCTGATGGTACGCGCGACCCATGACTTGTGCCAGCACCACCACCAATCCTTTGCAGTACAGGTGTGTGATTGGGCACTGATAAAGTAGCTCATCCCAGTCACTCGCATCGCATCGCGAGGCTACACAAATTGACCTCCGGTCGATCGAGTCAGCGGTAGCTGGTATTACTCCCAGGTCCCAGCCCGTACGGTCGTACTACCTCGCCGCAACAACTTGTGTCGCCTCTTGTTGGTGTCGGGTCAAGTCTTTTCTCGCTGTTGTAGCTGCAGCCTAGTACAGTAGTACGTAGTACGATTTTCGCCTTGTGTTGTTTACCGCCACGCACACTATCTTGTATAAGCGCTCCATGCATCTAAAAAAGAATATTTTTTTAAATAGTCATTTATTCTAACTAAATCTATATGTAGAAGGGTATAAATATTTATAATACAGAATAGGTAATATCAAATCAGTTATAAAAAATATATTTTCATAATAAATTTATTTGGGGATATAAATACTAGTAATATTTACTATAAATTTCGGTTAAGTTTAAACTAAACTAAACTGGCTGACACGAATATCATGATTGTGTCCTCTCATGTAAGAGCGGGTTTGGAAACGACCGAACACCCATGTTGAAAGCTTGTGCCAGGTAGGGGTTGGATATCGGCTCGTCTGAGTTTAAGCTATCTCGTTAAGCTAACGAGCTACATAATTTGTTCGGTTCGACTTGTTTATAAGCTTGAGATGACTCGTTTAGCTCGCGAGTCAGAACAGAAAAAAAAACAAATGTATATAATAATTATTTTCTAGTTAATTTTGAACTAATTTAACAATATAAAATAGTGATTATACTTATAGTTTCATGTACCACATCAATGTAACAACAAATTAACGTAACTTATCACTCATCAATTCACAATTCACATACATATTCATCACCTATACCATTATATTCATATAGAACAATTTAACACGTAGACACAATTCATTGATCATTAGTTTAACTCATAAACCATACGTATAATATATTTATCAATTTTTATGTAAATATTTATCAGCTCGTGAAAAAACATTCTAACGAGCCGAGCCGAGCTCACCACAAATCGAACGAAGCCAACGAGCATTACGTCCTGCTCTAATTACCCTACCATGTTTCAGAGATGCCCGCGTGATCGTTCCCCTTCTCCATGACTCCATGTACCTGACGAAAGCTCCGCAGCATCGGTCACGAGAGATAGAAACAAAACGAGCTAACGATTCGACCGAATCCCACGCCCATTCCGTCCGCGAGTGAGTTCACTACGGGCGACGGTGGTGCTAGCTGCTGCTAGCATGCAGGCTACTAGCACGCAGCAGCTGTCGAAGTAGCCCACTAGCTTGTTGGCAACCTTCCCTTTCATTTTCTCACGTCAAAAGATATCTCAGTGCATCGATTAGTCATTTTGAATCAAACAGCGATAATTTAGGTCACCGCGGCTTTTTGGCGTGTTGCCGGTGATTCAGTCAAGCACTCAAGCAGAGGCTATTATATCTTTCCATGCAGCAAAACGAGATACTCCTGTTTTTTATTAGGAACGAATACTGTGTGCAAATAGACTTTAACGCAAGCAAGCCTCCTGACCTTTAGATCACGGTCCAATTGTACACGGACGGTCACATTTAACACTTAATTTCCTCTATCACGAACTCGTCCAATCATGGATATTGGATCGTCATCTAAAGGTGCATGAGACTAGCTTACAGGTTTACACATAAGGTCTCTATTTCTCTTCATCTTTTTCCTACGTGTCAAACCTTTTTTATTTCTCTTTAATTTTTTTGTGTCCAAATCTACAACGTCAGTATTTTATGACATTTTTTGACAGTAGCGAGTTGTTGCGCAGGAGCCAACGCAGTCCGTGTTGGCTACATGTGCGCACCGATCAGAAAATAGAGCATCGCTCCATGCATGCAGCAGGAACACCGGAAAGAGGCGGCGGATGGAGATTCCTGCGGGGCCTCGATCGCCTCTCCTCTCAAGCGTGCGTGGCCTTGTTGGTCGTTGCGCGTTCACCGCTTCACCTACCCACCCGGCCTGCCTTGCGTTGCGTGGGTGGAGTATCAGTATTTTACTGCCTACGATGATGGAGTTGTTTGTTTACGGTATCCAATATTATCGTGCGGACACGCAGCGAGACCGAAAGTACGTGCGTAGGGTGGAACCGGGGAGAGACTGAGGTCTAGGTCTAAAGGTGTGTTTGGTTGAGAAGCATGAGAGAATGAAGCAGATCCATTTCTGTGTTTCTAGATATTTGGTTTATAACGGAACAGGAGTGAAACGGCTCTGTAAGCAGGGGCGGAGTTAGCGGTAGGGCGGGCGGGGCTCGAGCCCCTCCTACCGCTGCCAAGTCCATGCATGGAGCCCTACTAAAGCCTCTTCTAAAAAATTTAGCGTACATATAAATATAGAATGAGCTTCTATATTACAGTGGTTTAGTTCAGGCCCTTCTAAATTTTTTTCTGGCTCTGTCCCTATTTGTAAGTCTATATATTGTAATACTTGGAATGCTCTCGCTCCATCAAAATGATCGGATGTAAGCGCTAGTCTTCCTCTTTTTCTCTCCACACTTGTATGGCTTTCAAACCAAACAATGAACGGAGCGGCTCCGTTCTATTTTACTTTTCAACCAAACAAAAAAAATTAGAACAGTTCCGTTCTAATTGCTAAACACAACTCCATTTTTAGAAACTGAAATGAAGTCGCTCTATTTCAATCGGCTTTTCGACCAAATGCACCCTAAAGGCCCCCTCTGTATGACTTATCTCTAGTTGCTTCTGCTGAGAAATCACGTCTACATTTATAAGTCGTACCAAAAGATATTTTTCCAGAGGGTTTTGGTCATAAGCACTTCACCTTTTCTATTAGATTGATGAAGCCAAAAACAGTGGCTCGTGAAAACCCCTCCCACCAAATACATCACTGTCTCTTTCCCATCCAGTACCATCTATTGTTTTCTTTCTTCTTCGACGATTCCGCTGCGGCGCCGCGAAGAACGCAGGCCACCGGCGCACCTGAAATCTTCGGCGGCCTTGGCCAACCCAACGCTGCACCTGGGCACTCTCCGCGAGAGACGCCGGCAGCAACAGCTAGCGTGTAGTAGTACTGGCTATTGAGTACTCACGTTCTCCTTTTTTTTTTTCTAATGCTTTGTTTTGAAGCGATGTGTATTTGGTAACAGTGATGATTCCATGCACGGTTACAGACCTAGCTGTGATGGTCCTTGCGCCACGTACTAGCTAGATATGGTGTACAAGTTATTTTTACCAAATCTCTAAAACACATTCTCATTCCTCCGTACATCCCACGTCTAGCTAAAATTAAAAAGACATCATATGAACTCCTAATCGGTAAAAAACCCAATATTTCATATTTTAGAGTCTTTGGTAGCAAATGCTTTATTCTTGTTAAAAGAGGTAGAAAATCTAAATTTGCTCCTAAGACAGTAGAAGGCTTTTTACTAGGATATGACTCAAACACAAGGGCATATAGAGTCTTTAACAAGTCCTCGGGACTAGTTGAAGTTTCTTGTGACGTTGTGTTTGATGAGACTAACGGCTCTCAAGTAGAGCAAATTGATCTTGATGAGATAGGTAATGAAGAGGCTCCGTGCATCGCGCTAAGAAACATGTCTATTGGGGATGTGTGTCCTAAGGAATCCGAAGAGCCACCACATGCACAAGATCAACCATCTTTCTCCACACAAGCATCTCTACCAACTCAAAATGAGGACGAGGCTCAAGTTGATGAAGGAGAAAGTCAAAATGATGAGCCACCTCAAGATGACGACAATGATCAAGGGGGAGATACAAATGATCAAGACAAGGAGGATGAAGAACCAAGGCCGCCACACCCAAGAGTCCATCAAGCAATCCAACGAGATCACCCCGTCGATACCATCCTCGGCGACATTCATAAGGGGGTAACCACTAAATCTCGTGTTGCACATTTTTGTGAGCATTACTCCTTTGTTTCCTCTATTGAGCCACACAGGGTAGAGGAAGCACTTCAAGATTCGGATTGGGTGATGGCGATGCAAGAGGAGCTCAACAACTTCACTAGGAACGAGGTATGACATTTAGTTCCACGTCCTAACCAAAATGTTGTAGGAACCAAGTGGGTCTTCCGCAACAAGCAAGACGAGCATGGTGTGGTGACAAGGAACAAAGCCCGACTTGTGGCCAAGGGATACTCCCAAGTCGAAGGTTTGGATTTTGGTGAAACCTATGCACCCGTAGCTAGGCTTGAGTCAATTCGTATATTATTAGCCTATGCTACTTACCATGGCTTCAAGCTTTATCAAATGGACGTGAAGAGTGCCTTCCTCAACGGACCAATCAAGGAGGAGGTCTACGTTGAGCAACCTCCCGGCTTTGAAGATAGTGAGTATCCTAACCATGTCTATAGGCTCTCTAAGGCGCTTTATGGGCTCAAGCAAGCCCCAAGAGCATGGTATGAATGCCTAAGAGATTTCTTTATTGCAAATGGCTTCAAAGTCGGAAAGGTCGATCCTACTTTATTCACTAAAACTCTTGACAATGATTTGTTTGTATGCCAAATTTATGTTGATGATATCATATTTGGGTCTATTAACGAATCTACATGTGAAGAATTTAGTAGGATCATGACACAAAAATTCGAGATGTCGATGATGGGGGAGTTGAAGTATTTTCTAGGATTCCAAGTCAAGCAGCTCCAAGAAGGCACCTTCATTAGCCAAACGAAGTATACTCAGGACATTCTAACCAAGTTTGGAATGAAGGATGCCAAGCCCATCAAGACACCCATGGGAACCAATGGGCATCTCGACCTCGACACGGGAGGTAAATCCGTCGATCAAAAGGTATACCGGTCGATGATTGGTTCATTACTCTATTTATGTGCATCTCGACCGGACATTATGCTTTCCGTATGCATGTGTGCAAGATTCCAAACCGACCCTAAGGAATCTCACCTTACGGCCGTAAAACGAATCTTGAGATATTTGGCTTATACTCCTAAGTTTGGGCTTTGGTACCCTCGGGGATCCACATTTGATTTAATTGGTTATTCGGATGCCGATTGGGCGGGGTGTAAGATTAATAGAAAGAGCACATCGGGGACTTGCCAGTTCTTGGGAAGATCCTTGGTGTCTTGGGCTTCAAAGAAGCAAAATTCGGTCGCTCTTTCTACTGCCGAAGCCGAGTATATTGCCGCAGGCCATTGTTGCGCGCAATTACTTTGGATGAGGCAAACCCTGTGGGACTATGGTTATAAATTAACCAAAGTTCCTCTTCTATGTGATAATGAGAGTGCAATCCGCATGGCGGATAATCCCGTTGAGCATAGCCGCACTAAACACATAGCCATTCGGTATCATTTTCTTAGGGATCACCAACAAAAGGGGGATATCGAGATTGCATACATTAATACTAAAGATCAATTAGCCGATATCTTTACCAAGCCACTAGATGAACAAGCTTTTACCAAACTTAGGCATGAGCTCAATATTCCTTATTCTCGGAATTTCTTTTGCTAATTTGCACACATAGCTCATAAGTATACCTTTGATCATGTCTCTTTTATATATGCTATGACTAATGTGTTTTCAAGTGTATTTCAAACCAAGTCATAGGTATATTGAAAGGGAATTGGAGTCTTCGGCGAAAACAAAGGCTTCCACTCCACTTTATCGCTCATCCTTCGCCGTCGCTCCGAGCATCTCTCCATCTTTGGTATAATCTTCACTCATATGTTTTATTTGCCAAATGGGAGAAAGTAGTTATCAAAGGGCTTATATCTCACTCAAAGTATCCGTTTTTGGCGATTCATGCCAAAGGGGGAGAAAGTATGAGCCCAACGCAAAAGGACCGCACCACCACCCTAATTTTAAAAAAATGATTTTCAATTGGAAAATTTCAAATTGGCATCTTATTGTGTTCAAAAGGGGGAGCAAGTAGTATTTTCAAAATTGATATCTTAAAACCCTCTTGAACACTAAGAGGAGAATTTATTGAGGGGGAGTTTTGTCTTAGTCAAAGGAAAAGCTTTTGAAACAAGGGGAGAAAATTTCATATCTTGAAAATGCTTCGCAAAATCTTTTTCATTTACCTTTGACTATTTGCAAAATGTCTTTGAAAAGATTTTACAAAAGAATTTGCAAAAATAAAACAAGTGGTGCAAGCGTGGTCCAAAATGTTAAGAATAAAAGAAACAATCCATGCATATCCTATGTTAATAATTATTGGCTCAATTCTAAGTAACCTTTTCGGGGACCATAATTAGGGGTACCCTCAAGACCCCTAAATCTCAGCTGGTAACCCCCATCAGCACAAAGCTACAAAGGCCTGATGAGAGCGATTAAGTCAAGGATCGGTCCATTCAAGGGACGTGATCGTACCTCGCCCGAGCCTAGCCTCGGGCAAGGGAAGCCGACCCCGGAGAACCTACGTCTCGCCCGAGGACCCCCTTCCAGCAACGGGCACACTATCGGCTCGCCCGAGGCCCAGTCTTCACCGCGAAGCAACCTTGGCCACATCGCCACGCCGACCGACCAAATCGCAGGGGCATTTAATGCAAAGGTGGCCTGACACCTTTATCCTGATGCACGCCCTCCAGTCGACAGAGCCGAAGTGACCGCAGTCACTTCGCCGCTCTACTGACCGGTCTGACAAGAGGACAGCGCCGCCTGCACCGCTCCGACTGCTGAGCCACCCGACAGAGTGAGGCTGACAGCAGCCAAGGCCGGCCTCGGGCGTCATAGGAAACTCCGCCTCGCCCGACCCCAGGGCTCGGACTCGGGCTCAGCCCCGGAAGACGGCGAACTCCGCTCCGCCCGACCCAGGGCTCGGACTCGGGCTCAGCCCCGGAAGACGGCGAACTCCGCTCCGCCCGACCCAGGGCTCTGACTCGGGCTCAGCCCCGGAAGACGGCGAACTCCGCTCCGCCCGACCCAGGGCTCAGACTCGGGCTCAGCCCTGGAAGACGGCGAACTCCGCTCCGCCCGACCCAGGGCTCGGACTCGGGCTCAGCCCCGGAAGACGGCGAACTCCGCTCCGCCCGACCCAGGGCTTGGACTCGGGCTCAGCCCCAGAAGACGGCGAACTCCGCTCCGCCCGACCTAGGGCTCGGACTCAGGCTCAGCCCCGGAAGACGGCGAACTCCGCTTCGCCCGACCCCAGGGCTCGGACATGGGCTCAACCCCGGAAGACGACGAACTCCGCCTCGCCCGACCCCAAGGCTCGGACGTGGGCTCAACCCCGGAAGACGACGAACTCCGCTTCGCCCGACCCCAGGGCTCGGACTCAGCCCTAGCCTCAGCCGACGGTCTCCGCCTCGCCCGACCCAGGGGCTCGGGCTCGACCACGGCCACGGAAGACAGACTCGACCTCGACCTCGGAGGAGCCTCCACATCGCCCAACCTAGGGCGAGGACCGACCACGTCCACAGGAGGCGCCATCATTACCCTACCTCGAGCTGACTCAGGCTACGGGGAACAAGGCCGGTGTCCCATATGGCTCGCTCCGCTAGATAGGCAATGATGGCGCCCCACACGCTCTGTGACGACGGCGGCTCTCGGCCCCCTTACGGAAGCAAGAGGACGTCAGCAAGGACTCGACAGCCCCGACAGTTGTCCTTCCGCCAGGCTCCAGCGCTCCTCCGACGGCCACGACACCACACGAACCGGGTGCCAAAACCTCTCCGGCTGCCACGACGGCATGTACTTAGGGCGCTAGCTCTCCTCCGCTAGACACGTAGCACTCTGCTACACCCCCCATTGTACACCTGGATCCTCTCCTTACGCCTATAAAAGGGAGGACCAGGGCCCTCTTACAGAGGGTTGGCCCGCGCGGAGAAGGACGGGATGGCGCTCGCGCAAGGCCGCTCGCTCCCACTCCCGCGTGGACGCTTGTATCCCCCTACTGCAAGCACACCCGACTCAGGCGCAGGGCTAACACGAAGGCCGCGGGATCCGCTCTCTCACGCCCGCCTCCCTTCGGCTGCTTCCTTTCCCCCCTTCGCGTTCCGCCTCGCGTCGACCCATCTGGGTTGGGGCACGCGGCGACAATTCACTCGTCGGTCCAGGGACCCCCCGGGTTTCGAAACACCGACAGTTGGCACGCCAGGTAGGGGCCTGCTGCGTGTTGACGAACAGCTTCCCGTCAAGCTCCAGATGGGCAGTCTCCAGCAACCTTTCCAGCCCGGGACGGTGCTCCGTTTCGGGAATCTTGAGTTCATGTCCCTCGACGGCAGCTACGACATGATACTCCTTCCCCCGCCGTGCGACAGCGACAATGGCGGTCGACAACCCGCTCGCCGGCGGGGAAATCGACGACGCCTTCCCCACGTGGTGGAAGGACGACATTCGGGCTTGTCCCGTCCCCTCCCCCGCAGACGGAGGAGGAGGCGGGGCAACCAAGGCCAAGCGGGAAGCGGCACCTCGTTGGCTGTCGAGCGAGTCGACGGCGCCGGCGCCCCAACGGAGGGCGCGTCGGGCATTGTAATGCTCCAAGTTGTATACCAAGAATAATAGAGAGTTAGCCTCAATTCTATGTGCCTCATTTGCATCATAAGAAAAGAGCACACACACAATTTAGAGATTAAGTCAAACAAATGATAAAAAATGCCTCATGCTGGAGTTTTTATGTTTGTGCATTAAATATAATAATAATAATAATAAGGATAATAAGAGAATAAATACTAGAAGTTAAATCAAACCCTAAATTAAAACTAGGGTTTTTGAAAATAAGAAGAGAAATGGTTTAAAAATATAACTAATATAATTATAATCCTAAAATTGGTATTTTTAATTCCACAATATGACTTGAGAATA
Source organism: Zea mays (assembly GCF_902167145.1). NCBI lineage: Eukaryota > Viridiplantae > Streptophyta > Magnoliopsida > Poales > Poaceae > Zea > Zea mays. The sequence goes on along the minus strand of NC_050105.1, from coordinate 132,684,438 downwards.
AGTTTGACACAAATCTGAATTCAAAACTCGAATTCCAATTTGAAATTAGAAATAGAGAAAATATGTGACATCCTGGCCCCTGGGATGGGATGTCCTGGCCCAAGGCTTAATAGAATTAATAGTGTAATCATACCAACAAGGTGCATCTTCTTTTTCGGAAGCCTATCTCGAAAGAACCTCCAAGTTAAGCGTGCTTGGCTTGGAGCAATTTGGGATGGGTGACCGACCGGGAAGTTTTCTCGGGTGCGCATGAGTGAGGACAAAGTGCGCACAAAAGACTCGTGTTGGTCTGTGGGGACAATATATGATTCTAGAGAGCTGCCAGGAGTAAGTACCGCCGGTCCAGGGATTGGACGGGGTGTTACAAGTGGTATCAGAGCCGACCCTCGCGGTTTCACGGGCGTGTGTGGGCTAGGGGGTTCGGGTATATGGCGCATGGCGCATGTGGGCTCGGAGTGGTCACATGGCAATGCATATGACGACACTAGACACACAGACGTGGCCAAGAGGGGAGGTTCCTGGATTGGGGTTGACCGACGAGGACGTCAGTCTTCTAAGGGGGGTGGATTGTGATATCCTGGCCCCTGGGATGGGATGTCCTGGCCCAAGGCTTAATAGAATTAATAGTGTAATCATACCAACAAGGTGCATCTTCTTTTTCGTGTTGGTCTGTGGGGACAATATATGATTCTAGAGAGCTGCCAGGAGTAAGTACCGCCGGTCCAGGGATTGGACGGGGTGTTACAAGTGGTATCAGAGCCGACCCTCGCGGTTTCACGGGCGTGTGTGGGCTAGGGGGTTCGGGTATATGGCGCATGGCGCATGTGGGCTCGGAGTGGTCACATGGCAATGCATATGACGACACTAGACACACAGACGTGGCCAAGAGGGGAGGTTCCTGGATTGGGGTTGACCGACGAGGACGTCAGTCTTCTAAGGGGGGTGGATTGTGATATCCTGGCCCCTGGGATGGGATGTCCTGGCCCAAGGCTTAATAGAATTAATAGTGTAATCATACCAACAAGGTGCATCTTCTTTTTCGGAAGCCTATCTCGAAAGAACCTCCAAGTTAAGCGTGCTTGGCTTGGAGCAATTTGGGATGGGTGACCGACCGGGAAGTTTTCTCGGGTGCGCATGAGTGAGGACAAAGTGCGCACAAAAGACTCGTGTTGGTCTATGGGGACAATATATGATCCTAGAGAGCTGCCAGGAGTAAGTACCGCCGGTCCAGAGATTGGACGGGGTGTTACAAAATAAGATAAAAGATAAAAAGAAAAAGAATTAAAAACCAGTTGGGCCACCTCCCCTCAATTCTGGCCCACCTCCTCTTTCTCCCCCGTGCGGCCCAGATTATTCCACCGTGTGCGCCTGCGTTGCTTCCTCGCGCGCCGACAGCGGGGCCCGCCCGTCAGTCTCTCGCCCGCTTGCGCTGGCTCCCCATCTCTGTCTCACGGGGTCCACTCGTCAGAGCCTCCCTCCCCGAAGAACTCGCGCGCACCGGTGCTCCGCTTTGACCGCGCAAGCTCGCGATCGAGCCGGGGATTTCGGGGTCACGGGGCGCATAACTAAATTCGCCTTCCCTGGAATCGTAGCGCACTCTAATTTGTCCCACGCTCCAACCCTTTCGACCACCGCCGCCGTAGGAAACCGTGTGCCGCCGCCATTACGACTGGGGAATCGGCCGCCGTCGGGGGATCTCCGCTCTCGGAGTTGGATCGTGGAGGACCGTAGTCGTCGGCGGAAGCTTTCTGCGCCCGCAATCGGGTGGTGCGGACCGCTGGCGACGGCAATTGCTCGCCGTCGTTGAATTTCGCCGTGAAGCCACATCGTCGCGTGGACCGAAGAAACTACACCCCCATCCGAGGTATGGCGAGTACCATTCAGTTCACCATGTTCTAGTCATTGTATTGCGCGGATAAACTTTGGGATTGGCGGCCTACAGTGCGCGTGCGGTGTGCTCCGGTGGGGCTCCGCCGTGAGATTTGGTGCGCCGCCGCGCTCGGGATCCAGGGTAGGAGACGGTTGCGCGTCGTTGGATTCGTAGTGAACGGCTGAGATGGGGCGCTGCGTTTTCCCTTCGCTCGGATTGATCCACACCGTTGGATCTTCATCGCGCGGATAGGTTTAGATCTCGCACTAATTAAATCCTTGCCGTAGATCTTTGATCCAACAGTCAGCCGAGCGTACCGCTTCGGCGCAATCCAGATCTGATCTGAGCCCTCGGCTGTTGATCCAACGGCCGAGAATCACCTGTACCCTTTCGCTAGTTCATATTTCTAAAGAGCCCCTCTACTTTACTGAAATCAACCCGCCGTCCACCTTGGGGTTATTCTGAGTCTCGGGAAAACTTACGAACTAACCCCTGCGCTTTTCGATAAATGTGGCCCAGTCTAGAGGAGATTAAAAACAGAGAAATAATTATAGGAATTCATTTTTAATACAAAAACAAATCTAGAAACTTGTAAAATGCATAGAAAATTCATTTTAGCTCCAAATTGAGTCATTCCAATTCCTAAAATTTTGTAATATTATTCCCTATCATTTAGTATCTCTGTTTTGACATGAAAACATTTAGAAAATTAATTTCTCATCTAATCCTATTTTAATCACATTAAACCTTAGGAAATTCATAACTTGAATACTATAACTCCAAATTTAGTGATTCCAGTTCCTATGATTTCATTTTAATGTGTAGATTTCTACTGTATATTTTATTTACATGTTTGGTGTGATGTTGATTTTGGCTATACTATGTATGTATTGTGTTGATGCGAGTAGACGAGCAAGCCACTGTGGAAACTGAGGTTCAACAAGTAGAAGTAGCTGAGCAGGAGCTCATTGAAGCCAAGTTGTGCCCTTGATCACTTACTTTTCCCAGCCATGTTCTTATTAATTATAATGATCTGCATAGGATAATTTTGATGGGACCCAATAGGTTACCCTAGTTTTGGCTATCTTTATACCTTGTTTACCACTGAAATATTTCTTTGGGTAGTACCTGCTATTGCTTTATGTGGATTTGGGTATGAAGATACTTTATTCATAATTACTCTTTTATTTTTATTTTATTATTACTATTCATGTTAAGATCATTATGTTAATGGGAACATGGAGCGACCACCCGGGAAAACAGTGCTACCACAAGGGTATAATGGGACGCCCTTGGCTGATTAACTAGGAAAGCTAGTGGAGGTCTTCCTTACCCGAAAGGGGCAAGGGCAGTAGGGGAGTGGTCAGTGTAGGGAGGTCCTTGGTTGATTTTGCTGCAATGGCGGTCAGGCAAGAACCCTGCATTGGAGCTTCCTATAAACTGTAGCGGGTTTTCTGAAGCTAGTGGAACTTTGTAAAGGCCTCGTAGTGTTACCCTGCCTCGCCTCCTCGGTAGAGGTGTATGGGATTGGCCATCTCTTGGCAGATGGGTAACATGACTTGTGGGTAAAGATGCGCAACCTCTGCAGAGTGTAAAACTAGTATACTAGTCGTGCTCATGGTCATGAGCGGCTCGGACCCTCACATGATTAATTATGGAACCTAAATTTAATTTGACATTTGCATCGCATTTGGGATTATTTTACTATTACTGTTCTTTATTATTATTAAGGTTTGGTATTTACTTACACTTAGTAATTGCTAATAAAATATTGACCAACTTATAAAAGCAATGCTCAGCCTCAGCCTTTATTTCATTGATCAGCCTTACACTTCATGAACTCCCACCTTTGGTGAGTTCATGCCACATTATTCCCCACGACTTGTTGAGCTATGAACGTATGTGAGCTCACTCTTGTTGCCTCACACCCCCCCCACATGAGAAGAACAGGTGGTCGAAGAGGAGCCGCCTAACACTGAGGCATTCGACTTGATCTAGGTGGCGTTTCTCAGTTGACATTGGCGCCGACGATCCTTAGTTCGTTTTATATTTATCTTTATTGAAAGGGAATTAGGCTTACACCTAGTTCCTAAATAATTTTGGTGGTTGAATTGCCCAACACAAATCTTTGGACTAACTAGTTTGCCCAAGTGTATAGATTATACAGGTGTAAAAGGTTCACACTCAGCCAATAAAAAGACCAAGTTTTGAATTCAATAAAGGAGCAAAGGGGCAACCGAAGGCACCCCTGGTGTGGCGCACCGGACTGTCCGGTGTGCCACCGGACAGTGCACAGTACCTGTCCGGTGCACCAGGGGACTCAGACTCAAACTCTTCACCTTCGGGAATTCCAGGGGAGACTCGGCTAAAATTCACCGGACTGTCCGGTGTACACCGGACAGTGTCCGGTGCGCCAAAGGAGGTCGGCCTCAGGAACTCGCCAGCTTCGGGAGAAGCCAACGGCTCGTCCGCTATAATTCACCGGACTGTCCGGTGTGCACCGGACTGTCCGGTGCAACTCCGGGACAACGGTCGTCTCCGCGCCAACGGCTCTCTGCCGCGCATTCAATGCGCCGTCTGCGCGCGCAGAAGTCAGAATCGCCCATGCTGGCACACCGGACATCAAACAGTACCTGTCCGGTGTGCACCGGACACCCAGGCGGGCCCACAAGTCAGAAGCTCCAACGGCTAGAATCCAACGGCAGTGATGACGTGGCAGGGGCACCGGACTGTCCGGTGTGCACCGGACTGTCCGGTGCGCCATCGAGCAGAAGCCTCCAGCCAACGGTCAAGTTTGGTGGTTGGGGCTATAAATACCCCAACCACCCCACCATTCATGGTATCCAAGTTTTCCCACTTCTCAACCACTTACAAGAGCTAGGCATTCAATTCTAGACACATTCAAAGAGATCAAATCCTCTCCAATTCCACACAAAACCCTAGTGACTAGAGAGAGTGATTTGCCGTGTTCTTTTGAGCTCTTGCGCTTGGATCGCATTCTTTCTTTCTCTTGTGCTCTTGTGATCAACACTCAATTGTAACCAAGGCAAGAGGCACCGATTGTGTGGTGGCCCTTGCGGGGAAGTTTTGTTCCCGGTTGATTGAGAAGAAGGAAAGCTCACTCGGTCGGAGGGACCGTTTGAGAGAGGGAAGGGTTGAAAGAGACCCGGCCTTTGTGGCCTCCTCAACGGGGAGTAGGTTTGCAAGAACCGAACCTCGGTAAAACAAATCCGTGTGTCACTCTCTTTATTTGCTTGCGATTTGGTTTGTGCCCTCTCTTGTGGACTCATTTATTATTACTAACGCTAACCCCGGCTTGTAGTTGTGTTTATATTTGTAAATTTCAGTTTCGCCCTATTCACCCCCCCTCTAGGCGACTATCAATTGGTATCAGAACCCGGTGCTTCATTAGAGCCTAACCGCTCGAAGTGATGTCGGGAGATCACGCCAAGAAGGAGATGGAGACCGGCGAAAAGCCCACTACAAGCCACGGGAGCACTTCATCGGAAGAGTCCCGCACCAAAAGGAGGGAGAAGAAGAAGAGCTCCTCCAACAAAGGGAAGGAGAAGAAATCTTCTTCTCATCACAAAGAGAAGAAGGAAAAATCTTCTTCCCACAAGCCGCATCGGAAAGGCGACAAGCACAAGAGGATGAGGAAGGTGGTCTACTACGAGACCGACACTTCATCAACTTCTACCTCCGACTCCGATGCGCCCTCCGTCACTTCTAAGCGCCAAGAGCGCAAGAAGTATAGTAAGATCCCCCTACGCTACCCTCGCATTTCCAAACATACACCTTTACTTTCCGTCCCACTAGGCAAACCACCAACTTTTGATGGTGAAGATTACGCTAGGTGGAGCGATTTAATGCGATTTCATCTAATCTCGCTCCACAAAAGCATATGGGATGTTGTTGAGTTTGGTGCGCAGGTACCATCTATAGGGGATGAGAACTATGATGAGGATGAGGTGGTCCAAATCGAGCACTTCAACTCACAAGCCACAACAATTCTCCTCGCCTCACTAAGTAAAGAGGAATATAACAAAGTACAAGGGTTGAAGAACGCCAAGGAGGTTTGGGATGTACTCAAAACCGCGCACGAGGGAGACGAGCTCACCAAGATCACCAAGCGGGAAACGATCGAGGGGGAGCTCGGTCGGTTCCGGCTTCACAAAGGGGAGGAGCCACAACACATGTACAACCGGCTCAAGACTTTGGTAAACCAAGTGCGCAACCTCGGGAGCAAGAAGTGGGACGACCACGAAGTGGTAAATGTTATTTTAAGATCTCTCATTTTTCTAAATCCCACTCAAGTTCAATTGATTCGTGGTAATCCTAGATATACTAAAATGACCCCCGAGGAAGTTATCGGGCATTTTGTAAGTTTTGAGTGCATGATAGAAGGCTCGAGGAAAATCAACGAGCTTGGCGAGCCATCCAAAGCTCAACCTGTTGCATTCAAGGCGACGGAAGAAAAGAAGGAGGAGTCTACACCAAGTCGACAACCAATAGACGCCTCCAAACTTGACAATGAGGAGATGGCACTCGTCATCAAGAGCTTCCGCCAAATCCTCAAACAAAGGAGGGGGAAAGACTACAAGTCCCGCTCCAAGAAGGTTTGCTACAAATGTGGTAAGCCCGGTCATTTTATTGCTAAATGTCCTATGTCTAGTGACAGTGACCGAGGCGACGACAAGAAGGGGAGAAGAAAGGAGAAGAAAAGGTACTACAGGAAGAAGGGCGGCGATGCCCATGTTTGTCGCGAGTGGGACTCCGACGAGAGCTCAAGCGACTCCTCCGACGACGAGGACGCCGCCAACATCGCCGTCACCAAGGGACTCCTCTTCCCCAACGTCGGCCACAAGTGCCTCATGGCAAAGGACGGCAAGAAGAAGAAGGTTAAATCCAACTCCTCCACTAAATATGAATCGTCTAGTGATGATAATGCTAGTGATGAGGAGGATAATTTGCGTATTCTTTTTGCCAATCTTAACATGGAGCAAAAAGAAAAACTAAATGAATTGATTAGTGCTATTCATGAAAAGGATGACCTTTTGGACTCCCAAGAGGATTGTCTAATTAAAGAAAACAAGAAACATGTTAAGGTTAAAAAGGCTTATGCTCTAGAATTAGAAAAATGTGAAAAATTGTCTAGTGAGCTAAGCACTAGCCGTGAGATGATTGACAACCTTAGAAATGAAAATGCTATTTTAAATGCTAAGGTTGATTCACATGTTCGTAATGTTTCAATTCCAAATCTTAGAGATAATCACATTGACTTGCTTGCTAAGATTGATGAATTGAATGCATCTCTTGCTAGCCTTAGATTAGAGAATGAAAATTTAATTGCTAAGGCTAAAAATTTTGATGTTTGCAATGCTACTATTTCCGACCTTAGAACTAAGAATGAAATGTTGCATGCTAAGGTTGTAGAACTTAAATCTTGCAAACCCTCTACATCTAATGTTGAGCATGTTTCTATTTGCACTAGATGTAAAGATATTGATGTTAATGCTATTCTTGATCATATGGCTTTAATTAAACAACAAAATGATCATATAGCAAAATTAGATGCTAAAATTGCCGAGCACAACCTAGAAAATGAGAAATTTAAATTTGCTCGTAGCATGCTTTATAATGGGAGACGCCCTAGCATTAAGGATGGCATTGGCTTCCAAAGGGGAGACAATGTCAAACTTAATGCTCCTCCAAAGAACTTATCTAACTTTGTTAAGGGCAAGGCTCCCATGCCTCAGGATAACGAGGGTTACATTTTGTACCCTGCCGGCTATCCTGAGAGCAAAATTAGAAAGATTCATTCTAGGAAGTCTCACTCTGGCCCTAATCATGCTTTTATGTATAAGGGTGAGACATCTAGCTCTAGGCAACCAACCCGTGCCAAGTTGCCTAGAAAGAAAACTCCTATTGCATCAAATGATCATGCCATTTCATTTAAAACGTTTGATGCATCTTATGTGCTTACTAGCAAATCCGGCAAGGTAGTTGCCAAATTTGTTGGGGGCAAACACAAGGGTTCCAAGACTTGTGTTTGGGTACCCAAAGTTCTTGTATCTAATGCCAAAGGACCCAAGACCGTTTGGGTACCTAAAGTCAAGAACTAAAATTGTTTTGTAGGTTTATGCATCCGGGGGCTCAAGTTGGATACTCGATAGCGGGTGCACAAACCACATGACAGGGGAGAAAAGGATGTTCTCCTCATATGAGAAAAACCAAGATCCCCAACGAGCTATCACATTCGGGGATGGAAATCAAGGTTTGGTCAAAGGATTGGGTAAAATTGCTATATCTCCTGACCATTCTATTTCCAATGTTTTTCTTGTTGATTCCTTAGACTACAACTTGCTTTCTGTTTCCCAATTATGTCAAATGGGCTACAACTGTCTTTTTACTGATACAGGTGTCACTGTCTTTAGAAGAAGTGATGATTCAATAGCATTTAAGGGTGTGTTAGAGGGTCAGCTATACTTAGTGGATTTTGATAGAGCTGAACTCGACACATGCTTAATTGCTAAGACTAACATGGGTTGGCTCTGGCACCGCCGACTAGCCCATGTTGGGATGAAGAATCTTCATAAGCTTCTAAAGGGAGAGCACATTTTAGGATTAACAAATGTTCATTTTGAGAAAGACAGGATTTGTAGCGCATGCCAGGCAGGGAAGCAAGTTGGAGTCCATCATCCACATAAGAACATCATGACTACCGACAGGCCGCTTGAGCTACTCCACATGGATCTATTCGGCCCGATTGCTTACATAAGCATCGGCGGGAGTAAGTATTGTCTTGTAATAGTGGATGATTATTCTCGCTTCACTTGGGTATTCTTTTTACAGGAAAAATCTCAAACCCAAGAGACCTTAAAGGGATTCTTGAGACGGGCTCAAAATGAGTTCGGCCTAAGGATCAAGAAAATAAGAAGCGACAATGGGACGGAGTTCAAGAATTCTCAAATTGAAGGCTTCCTTGAGGAGGAGGGCATCAAGCATGAGTTCTCTTCTCCCTACACTCCACAACAAAATGGTGTAGTGGAGAGGAAGAATCGAACTCTATTGGACATGGCAAGAACCATGCTTGATGAGTACAAGACACCGGACCGGTTTTGGGCCGAAGCGGTCAACACCGCCTGCTACGCCATCAACCGGTTATATCTTCACCGAATCCTCAAGAAGACATCATATGAACTCCTAACCGGTAAAAAGCCCAACATTTCATATTTTAGAGTTTTTGGTAGCAAATGCTTCATTCTTATTAAAAGAGGTAGAAAATCTAAATTTGCTCCTAAAACTGTAGAAGGCTTTTTACTTGGTTATGACTCAAACACAAGGGCATATAGGGTCTTTAACAAGTCCACTGGACTAGTTGAAGTCTCTTGTGACGTTGTGTTTGATGAAACTAACGGCTCTCAAGTAGAGCAAGTTGATCTTGATGAGATAGGTGAAGAACAGGCTCCATGCATCGCGCTAAGGAACATGTCCATCGGGGATGTGTGTCCTAAGGAATCCGAAGAGCCTCCAAGTACACAAGATCAACCATCCTCCTCCATGCAAGCATCTCCACCAACTCAAAATGAGAATGAGGCTCAAGATGATGAAGAACAAAATCAAGAAGATGAGTCACCTAAAGATGATGGCAATGATCAAGGGGGAGATGAAAATAATCAAGAAAAGGAGGATGAGGAAGAACCAAGACCGCCACACCCAAGAGTCCACCAAGCAATCCAACGAGATCACCCCATCGACACCATCCTCGGCGACATTCATAAGGGGGTAACCACTAGATCTCATGTTGCTCATTTTTGTGAACATTACTCGTTTGTTTCCTCTATTGAGCCACATAGGGTAGAGGAAGCACTTCAAGATTCGGATTGGGTGGTGGCGATGCAAGAGGAGCTCAACAATTTCACAAGGAACGAGGTATGGCATTTAGTTCCACGTCCTAACCAAAATGTTGTAGGAACCAAATGGGTCTTCCGCAACAAGCAAGATGAGCATGGTGTGGTGACAAGGAACAAAGCTCGACTCGTGGCCAAAGGATATTCACAAGTCGAAGGTTTGGATTTCGGTGAAACCTATGCACCCGTAGCTAGGCTTGAGTCAATTCGCATATTATTAGCCTATGCTACTTACCATGGCTTTAAGCTTTATCAAATGGACGTGAAAAGTGCCTTCCTCAACGGACCGATCAAGGAAGAGGTCTATGTTGAGCAACCTCCCGGCTTTGAAGACAGTGAGTATCCTAACCATGTTTATAGGCTCTCTAAGGCGCTTTATGGGCTCAAGCAAGCCCCAAGAGCATGGTATGAATGCCTTAGAGATTTCCTTATTGCTAATGGCTTCAAAGTCGGAAAAGCCGATCCTACACTCTTTACTAAAATTCTTAAAAATGACTTGTTTGTATGCCAAATTTATGTTGATGATATTATATTTGGGTCTACTAACGAGTCTACATGTGAAGAGTTTAGTAGGATCATGACACAGAAATTCGAGATGTCAATGATGGGGGAGTTGAAGTATTTTCTGGGATTCCAAGTCAAGCAACTCCAAGAGGGCACCTTCATTAGCCAAACGAAGTACACTCAAGACATTCTAACCAAGTTTGGGATGAAGGATGCCAAACCCATCAAGACACCCATGGGAACTAATGGGCATCTCGACCTCGACACGGGAGGTAAGTCCGTGGATCAAAAGGTATACCGGTCGATGATTGGTTCATTGCTTTATTTATGTGCATCTCGACCGGACATTATGCTTTCCGTTTGCATGTGTGCAAGATTTCAATCCGACCCTAAGGAATCACACCTTACGGCCGTAAAACGAATCTTGAGATATTTGGCTTTCACACCTAAGTTTGGGCTTTGGTACCCTCGGGGATCCACATTTGATTTGATTGGTTATTCGGATGCCGATTGGGCGGGGTGCAAAATTAATAGGAAGAGCACATCGGGAACTTGCCAGTTCTTGGGAAGATCCTTGGTGTCTTGGGCTTCAAAGAAGCAAAATTCGGTCGCTCTTTCCACCGCCGAAGCCGAGTACATTGCCGCAGGACATTGTTGCGCGCAATTGCTTTGGATGAGGCAAACCCTGCGGGACTACGGTTACAAATTAACCAAAGTCCCTTTGCTATGTGATAATGAGAGTGCAATCAAAATGGCCGACAATCCCGTCGAGCACAGCCGCACTAAGCACATAGCCATTCGGTATCATTTTCTTAGGGATCACCAACAAAAGGGAGATATCGAGATTTCTTACATTAATACTAAAGATCAATTAGCCGATATCTTTACCAAGCCACTTGATGAACAATCTTTTACCAGACTTAGGCATGAGCTCAATATTCTTGATTCTAGAAATTTCTTTTGCTAAGCTTGCACACATAACTCATTTGAATACCTTTGATCATATCTCCTTTATATGCTATGACTAATGTGTTTTCAAGTCTATTTCAAACCAAGTCATAGGTATATTGAAAGGGAATTGGAGTCTTCGGCGAAGACAAAGGCTTCCACTCCGTATCACATACTTCGCCATCACTCCGAGCAACTCTCTATTCTTTGGGGAGAAATGAGCATCAAAGAAAAGGACTTCATCCTTGGGGGAGAGAGTAAAAGCTCAAAAGCAAAAGGATCGAACTTCATCTTTGGTATAATCTTAACTCGTTACTTATGACCAAAGGGGAAGAAATTACTTCGAGGGCTCTAATGATTCCGTTTTTGGCGATTCATGCCAAAAAGGGGGAGAAATGAGCCCAAAGCAAAAGGACCGCACCACACCACCAAATTCAAAAACTTAGTGCTTTCCAAAAGTATTTATCATTTGGTATCCTATTGTGTTCAAAAGGGGGAGAAAATAGTATTTCAAAAATGATATATCAAAACCCTCTTGAACACTAAGAGGTGGATCTCTTTTAGGGGGAATTTTTGTTTCGTCAAAGGAAAAGCATTTGAAACAGGGGGAGACAATTTCAAATCTTGAAAAAGCTTTGCAAACTCTTATTCATTTACCTTTGACTATTTGCAAAAGATCTTTGAAATGGATTTACAAAAAGAATTTGCAAAAACAAAACATGTGGTGCAAACGTGGTCCAAAATGTTATATAAGAAAGAAACATTCCTTGCATATCTTGTAAGTAGTTATATTGGCTCAATTCCAAGCAACCTTTACACTTACATTATACAAACTAGTTCAATTATGCACTTCTATATTTGCTTTGGTCTGTGTTGGCATCAATCACCAAAAAGGGGGAGATTGAAAGGGAATTAGGCTTACACCTAGTTCCTAAATAATTTTGGTGGTTGAATTGCCCAACACAAATCTTTGGACTAACTAGTTTGCCCAAGTGTATAGATTATACAGGTGTAAAAGGTTCACACTCAGCCAATAAAAAGACCAAGTTTTGAATTCAATAAAGGAGCAAAGGGGCAACCGAAGGCACCCCTGGTGTGGCGCACCGGACTGTCCGGTGTGCCACCGGACAGTGCACAGTACCTGTCCGGTGCACCAGGGGACTCAGACTCAAACTCTTCACCTTCGGGAATTCCAGGGGAGACTCGGCTAAAATTCACCGGACTGTCCGGTGTACACCGGACAGTGTCCGGTGCGCCAAAGGAGGTCGGCCTCAGGAACTCGCCAGCTTCGGGAGAAGCCAACGGCTCGTCCGCTATAATTCACCGGACTGTCCGGTGTGCACCGGACTGTCCGGTGCAACTCCGGGACAACGGTCGTCTCCGCGCCAACGGCTCTCTGCCGCGCATTCAATGCGCCGTCTGCGCGCGCAGAAGTCAGAATCGCCCATGCTGGCACACCGGACATCAAACAGTACCTGTCCGGTGTGCACCGGACACCCAGGCGGGCCCACAAGTCAGAAGCTCCAACGGCTAGAATCCAACGGCAGTGATGACGTGGCAGGGGCACCGGACTGTCCGGTGTGCACCGGACTGTCCGGTGCGCCATCGAGCAGAAGCCTCCAGCCAACGGTCAAGTTTGGTGGTTGGGGCTATAAATACCCCAACCACCCCACCATTCATGGTATCCAAGTTTTCCCACTTCTCAACCACTTACAAGAGCTAGGCATTCAATTCTAGACACATTCAAAGAGATCAAATCCTCTCCAATTCCACACAAAACCCTAGTGACTAGAGAGAGTGATTTGCCGTGTTCTTTTGAGCTCTTGCGCTTGGATCGCATTCTTTCTTTCTCTTGTGCTCTTGTGATCAACACTCAATTGTAACCAAGGCAAGAGGCACCGATTGTGTGGTGGCCCTTGCGGGGAAGTTTTGTTCCCGGTTGATTGAGAAGAAGGAAAGCTCACTCGGTCGGAGGGACCGTTTGAGAGAGGGAAGGGTTGAAAGAGACCCGGCCTTTGTGGCCTCCTCAACGGGGAGTAGGTTTGCAAGAACCGAACCTCGGTAAAACAAATCCGCGTGTCACTCTCTTTATTTGCTTGCGATTTGGTTTGTGCCCTCTCTTGTGGACTCATTTATTATTACTAACGCTAACCCCGGCTTGTAGTTGTGTTTATATTTGTAAATTTCAGTTTCGCCCTATTCACCCCCCCTCTAGGCGACTATCATTTATTTTGTAATAAGTCTTCCGCTATGTAATAAATACTCTGATGTTTTATGACATTTATCTCTATACACTCTGTTATTATATATGTTGTCTTCTTGGCGCATGTAAGAGATGCACCCGGCTTTGTCCTTTAAAACCAGGTGTTACAGAAGTGGTATCAGAGGAAAATGTTGACTGCAGGACAAAACCTAGATAAAAATGGACAAAACCCATACCCACTTACCTTACTCTGATTCTTTCTACACTTATCTTGATCCTGTCTCACCTTCTACTGTTCTACTCTGATCATTCTTACCTTTTCTACTCTTAGTCAAGATGGATTTCACACCTTGGAATCCCTACCCCTATGACATTTTTTAAGAGATAGGAGACCTAAGAAAAAAAAAATTAAAATTATTTTCTTTATTAAAAATGTTGGTTGATTGTTTTGATGATCAATGCCTGATTTGCTTCTTTGATTGATTGAAATAGTATAGACGGGCATCTTAGCATGTACCACCATAAGGTAATGTATTAGCTTTAGTGGATAACACACTAATCTACTTAGCTAATAAATCCCCCGCAGTAACATTTCTTGTAATGACTCGCCTTGTCTACAATTCTTCCTTTCTACCCTGTATTTCTAACCCAGATGGACTACCCCTATAGTGTTAGAAGAGAGCACTATAGACGTGATCCTTGGTATGTCATGGTTAAGAAAGGCAAAGGCAGTATATACACTGTGCTAAGGGAACCGTAGAACTCACCAGTTCCAGAGGACAAAGATTTGAAGTTGAAGTTGCAGTAACTACCACTACCAGACGTGTGGCATTCTTAGTAGATGAGAAGTTTGTGGGTGACAGCATCCGTGTGGTTAGAGATTTTTCCGGATGTCTTTCCAGAGGAGTTATTAGGGATGCCACCAGATAGGGAAGTTGAGTTGGTCATTGATCTCTTACTTGGGACTGCTCCTATTTCTAAACGGCTATACAGGATGTCTTAGAAGAACTAAAGGAACTTAAGAAGCAATTAACGGAGTTACAAGAGGCTGAGTACATTCGTCCGAGTTCCTCACCTTGGGGAGCACCGGTGTTATTTGTGCAGAAGAAGGATGGATCGCAACGGATGTGTGTGGACTATAGATCACTTAATGATGTCACGGTAAAGAACAAGTATCCATTACCCCATATTGAGGATTTGTTTGATCAGATGAGAGGAGCCAGGGTATTCTCGAAGATTGATCTCCGATCGGGATACCATCAGATGAAGATTAGACCCTCGGATATTCCTAAGACGGTTTTCTCAACCCGATATGGATTATATGAGTTCATTGTCATGTTATTTGGATTGACCAATGCACCAGCTTATTTCATGAATTTGATAAATAAGGTGTTTATGGAGTATTTGGACAGATTCGTCGTGGTGTTTATCGACGATATTCTGATCTATTCTAGGAATGAAAGTGATCATGAACAACATCTAAGGTTGGTGCTACAAAAGCTGTGAGATAATCAACTCTACGCTAAGTTCAGCAAGTGCGAGTTTTGGATTGACAAGGTGCCGTTCCTTGGTCATATTATTTCTAATGGAGGAATAGCAGTGGATCCTGCTAAAGTGAAGGAGATAATGGAGTGGAGAGTGCCCACTACAATTACTGAGATTCGGAGTTTCTTGGGACTAGCAGGGTATTATCGGAGATTTATTGAAGGATTTTCTAAGATTGCTAAACCTATGACTTCACTTTTGGAGAAAGGAAGAGAATTTAAGTGGGACAAGAAGTGCCAAGACAGCTTTGATCAATTGAAGAAAAGATTGATGTCGCCACCAGTATTGATTATGCCAGATCTGCAGAAGGGATTTGACATTTACTGTGACGCATGTGGCCAAGGATTAGGATGTGTGCTTATGCAAGAAGGACATGTGATTGCCTATGCATCTCGTCAGTTGCGGAAGCATGAATTGAACTACCCCACTCATGACTTAGAGCTGGCTGTCGTTGTGCATGCACTTAAGATTTGGAGACACTACATCATGGGAACCAAGTGCCAAGTGTACACGGATCATAAGAGTTTGAAGTATATATTTACTCAGAAGTATCTCAACCTTAGGCAACGCCGTTGGTTGGAGCTCATTAAGGATTATGATTTGGAGATTCACTATCACCCAGGCAAGGCAAATTTGGTTGCAGATGCCTTAAGCCGGAAGGAGCATGTTCACTCCGCTTTCGCTATCCAGTTACCTGATGAATTAGCAAAAGATTTTGAGAGGCTCAACCTGGGAATTGTTACACATACAGAAGGAATTACCATTGAATTGGAACCTACCTTGGAACAAGAAATTCGTAAAGGTCAGGTTGGTGATGCTAAGATTCAGGAGATCAAGGATCTGATAACAGAAGGTAGAGGCCCGGAGTTCACAGAGGATGAGCAAGGCACGATATGGTTCAAGAATCGGATTTGTGTTCCCGATATTGATAGTCTTCGGGAAACCATATTGAAGGAGGCACATGATTCAGTTTATTTTATCCATCCTAGAAGTACCAAGATGTATCAGGATTTGAAGCAAAAATATTGGTGGTATGGATTGAAGAGAGATGTGGCTGCACACGTGGCTATGTGCGATGTGTGCCAAAGAGTTAAAGTTGAACACCAGAGGCCAGCCGGACTACTGCATCCACTGAAGATACCTGAGTGGAAATGGGAAGAGATTGGCATGGACTTCATTGTTGGATTACCCCGCACGTCTGCTAGATATGATTCTATATGGGTGATTGTGGACAGGCTAATTAAAGTAGCCCACTTTATTCCAGTGAAGACCACGTATTCAGGAGCTAAGTTGGCAGAGTTGTACATGGCACGGATTGTTTGCCTACATGGTGTGCCAAAGAAGATTGTGTCAGACCGGGGATCACAGTTTACCTCTCGGTATTGGAAGAAGTTGCACGAGTCATTGGATACTTTGACTCGAGTTACAAGGAATAAGGTTATAAAGATGTGCAAAGTTCAATGGAGTCACCACGGTGAAGACGAAGCAACTTGGGAAAGAGAAGAAGAGCTTCGTATAGATTATCCCCACCTTTTCCCTAGATCTTCCTAAATCTCGAGGACGAGATTATTTTTAAGGGGGGTAGGATTTGTAATGCTCCAAGTTGTATACCAAGAATAATAGAGAGTTAGCCTCAATTCTATGTGCCTCATTTGCATCATAAGAAAAGAGCACACACACAATTTAGAGATTAAGTCAAACAAATGATAAAAAATGCCTCATGCTGGAGTTTTTATGTTTGTGCATTAAATAAAATAATAATAATAATAATAATAATAATAATAAGGATCATAAGAGAATAAATACTAGAAGTTAAATCAAACCCTAAATTAAAACTAGGGTTTTTGAAAATAAGAAGAGAAATGGTTTAAAAATATAACTAATATAATTATAATCCTAAAATTGGTATTTTTAATTCCACAATATGACTTGAGAATAAGTATGACACAAATCTGAATTCAAAACTCGAATTCCAATTTGAAATTAGAAATAGAGAAAATAAGATAAAAGATAAAAAGAAAAAGAATTAAAAACAAGTTGGGCCACCTCCCCTCAATTCTGGCCCACCTCCTCTTTCTCCCCCGTGCGGCCCAGATTACTCCACCGCGTGCGCCTGCGTTGCTTCCTCGCGCGCCGACAGCGGGGCCCGCCCGTCAGTCTCTCGCCCGCTTGTGCTGGCTCCCCATCTCTGTCTCGCGGGGTCCACTCGTCAGAGCCTCCCTCCCCGAAGAACTCGCGCGCACCGGTGCTCCGCTTTGACCGCGCAAGCTCGCGATCGAGCCGGGGATTTCGGGGTCACGGGGCGCATAACTACATTCGCCTTCCCTGGAATCGTAGCGCACTCTAATTTGTCCCACGCTCCAACCCTTTCGACCACCGCCGCCGTAGGAAACCGTGTGCCGCCGCCATTACGACTGGGGAATCGGCCGCCACCGGGGATAGCCGCCGTCGGGGGATCTCCGCTCTCGGAGTTGGATCGTGGAGGACCGTAGTCGTCGGCGGAAGCTTTCTGCGCCCGCAATCGGGTGGTGCGGACCGCTGGCGACGGCAATTGCTCGCCGTCGTTGAATTTCGCCGTGAAGCCACATCGTCGCGTGGACCGAAGAAACTACACCCCCATCCGAGGTATGGCGAGTACCATTCAGTTCACCATGTTCTAGTCATTGTATTGCGCGGATAAACTTTGGGATTGGCGGCCTACAGTGCGCGTGCGGTGTGCTCCGGCGGGGCTCCGCCGTGAGATTTGGTGCGCCGCCGCGCTCGGGATCCAGGGTAGGAGACGGTTGCGTGTCGTTGGATTCGTAGTGAACGGCTGAGATGAGGCGCTGCGTTTTCCCTTCGCTCGGATTGATCCACACCGTTGGATCTTCATCGCGTGAATAGGTTTAGATCTCGCACTAATTAAATCCTTGCCGTAGATCTTTGATCCAACAGTCAGCCGAGCGTACCGCTTCGGCGCAATCCAGATCTGATCTGAGCCCTCGGCTGTTGATCCAACGGCCGAGAATCACCTGTACCCTTTCGCTAGTTCATATTGCTAAAGAGCCCCTCTACTTTACTGAAATCAACCCGCCGTCCACCTTGGGGTTATTCTGAGTCTCGGGAAAACTTACGAACTAACCCCTGCGCTTTTCGATAAATGTGGCCCAGTCCAGAGGAGATTAAAAACAGAGAAATAATTATAGGAATTCATTTTTAATACAAAAACAAATCTAGAAACTTGTAAAATGCATAGAAAATTCATTTTAGCTCCAAATTGAGTCATTCCAATTCCTAAAATTTTGTAATATTATTCCCTATCATTTAGTATCTCTGTTTTGACATGAAAACATTTAGAAAATTAATTTCTCATCTAATCCTATTTTAATCACATTAAACCTTAGGAAATTCATAACTTGAATACTATAACTCCAAATTTAGTGATTCCAGTTCCTATGATTTCATTTTAATGTGTAGATTTTTACTGTATATTTTATTTACATGTTTGGTGTGATGTTGATTTTGGCTATACTATGTATGTATTGTGTTGATGCGAGTAGACGAGCAAGCCACTGTGGAAACTGAGGTTCAACAAGTAGAAGTAGCTGAGCAGGAGCTCATTGAAGCCAAGTTGTGCCCTTGATCACTTACTTTTCCCAGCCATGTTCTTATTAATTATAATGATCTGCATAGGATAATTTTGATGGGACCCAATAGGTTACCCTAGTTTTGGCTATCTTTATACCTTGTTTACCACTGAAATATTTCTTTGGGTAGTACCTGCTATTGCTTTATGTGGATTTGGGTATGAAGATACTTTATTCATAATTACTCTTTTATTTTTATTTTATTATTACTATTCATGTTAAGATCATTATGTTAATGGGAACATGGAGCGACCACCCGGGAAAACAGTGCTACCACAAGGGTATAATGGGACGCCCTTGGCTGATTAACTAGGAAAGCTAGTGGAGGTCTTCCTTACCCGAAAGGGGCAAGGGCAGTAGGGGAGTGGTCAGTGTAGGGAGGTCCTTGGTTGATTTTGCTGCAATGGCGGTCAGGCAAGAACCCTGCATTGGAGCTTCCTATAAACTGTAGCGGGTTTTCTGAAGCTAGTGGAACTTTGTAAAGGCCTCGTAGTGTTACCCTGCCTCGCCTCCTCGGTAGAGGTGTATGGGATTGGCCATCTCTTGGCAGATGGGTAACATGACTTGTGGGTAAAGATGCGCAACCTCTGCAGAGTGTAAAACTAGTATACTAGCCGTGCTCACGGTCATGAGCGGCTCGGACCCTCACATGATTAATTATGGAACCTAAATTTAATTTGACATTTGCATCGCATTTGGGATTATTTTACTATTACTGTTCTTTATTATTATTAAGGTTTGGTATTTACTTACACTTAGTAATTGCTAATAAAATATTGACCAACTTATAAAAGCAATGCTCAGCCTCAGCCTTTATTTCATTGATCAGCCTTACACTTCATGAACTCCCACCTTTGGTGAGTTCATGCCACATTATTCCCCACGACTTGTTGAGCTATGAACGTATGTGAGCTCACTCTTGCTGCCTCACACCCCCCCACATGAGAAGAACAGGTGGTCGAAGAGGAGCCGCCTAACACTGAGGCATTCGACTTGATCTAGGTGGCGTTTCTCAGTTGACATTGGCACCGACGATCCTTAGTTCGTTTTATATTTATCTTTATTTTGTAATAAGTCTTCCGCTATGTAATAAATACTCTGATGTTTTATGACATTTATCTCTATACACTCTGTTATTATATACGTTGTCTTCTTGGCGCATGTATGAGATGCACCCGGCTTTGTCCTTTAAAACCGGGTGTTATAGGCATCGATCTCGCGTCTGAGACGAAGACGAGCGCCGCCTCCCCACAACACGCCAATCTCAAGCAAACGCACGATGCCAGCACGCTCGCGAAGGACTTGCTGGGCGACACCCTCGTACCTGAGACAACGGTGCAGTCGGTCCCAGACGCGACCTCGTCACCGACCGTCGACCGAAAGGTACAGACTGATTCCCATCTCGTGTCTTTTGGATTCGGCCTCGACCCACCAAGCGACTACGCTTCGGTGAGCACTCTCATAGAGGCGAGTCCAAACCCTCTGGGGTATCGTGTGCGGTCACCCTGGGACCGACTTACGGCCGACTCGACCTACGAGCCCTTGGGGTCCGAGGAAGATGGTGAGCCCGACCTCTGTTGGGATTTCTCCGAACTTGGTAACCCTAGTGCAGTGCGGGACTTCATGACTGCATGTGACTACTGCCTTTCCGACTGTTCCGATGGCAGCCGCGGCCTCGACAACGAGGACCGCGGCCCAAGTCGTGAATGTTTCCACGTCGATATAGGGGGTCCCGGCGAAGGCAACTATCTTAGTATGCCGGAAAACGGTGATCCCCCTAGGCCCGTGCCTCGCGTTGACATCCTTCGGGAGCTAGTTGTGGTCCCCGTCCCGGCGGGGGGTCCTGACCCACAGCTCGAGCAAATCCCCGAGAGGCAGGCCAGGCTCGACGAGGGAGCAGGAACGCTTGTGCTGATCCGCCGGGACGTCGGGCAGCAATGGGCGGTCCAACCCCCGGTCGGAGAAGCGCGTCATCTCCCCCAGGACATCCAGCACCGCATCGCCGACGACGTTAGGGTGAGGCCACCGCCGGGTTCCAGCGGAGTCGGCCAGAACCTGGCTGCAGCGGCAATACTCCTCCACGCGATGCCGGAGCCATCAACCACCGAGGGGCGGCGTATCCAGGGAGAGCTCAAGAATCTCCTGGAGGACGCCGCGGTCCGACGGGCCGAAAGCTCTGCCTCCCGAAGGCAGGGGTTCCCCTCGGAACATCGCGCCGCGACTTCCCGATTCATGCGGGAAGCCTCGGTCCACTCCGGGCGTGAAAGGGAATTAGGCTTACACCTAGTCCCTAATTAATTTTGGTGGTTGAATTGCTCAACACAAATATTGGACTAACTAGTTTGCTCTAGTGTATAAGTTATACAGGTGCCAAAGGTTCACACTTAGCCAATAAAAAGACAAAGTATTGGGTTCAACCAAAGAGCAAAGAGACCACCGAAGGCACCTCTGGTCTGGCGCACCGGACATGTCCGGTGCACCAGAGGACTCCGACTTCAAACCTGTCACCTTCGGGAAAATTCCAGAGGCAACTCCGCTATAATTCACCGGACAGTCCGGTGTACACCGGACATGTCCGGTGCTCCAAGGAAGAGCGGCCTCAGGAACTCACCAGCCTCGGGATTTCACTTTGGTTGGTCCGCTAAAATTCACCGGACAGTCCGGTGTACACCGGACTGTCCAGTGTAACAGCGGGGCAACGACTACTTCGCGCCAACGGTCGCCTGCAACAGCAATTAATGCGCGCCAGAGCGCGCAGGCGTCAGGCACGCCCATGCTGGCGCACCGGACACTCTACAGTACATGTCCGGTGCGCCACCGGACATCCAGGCGGGCCCAGAAGTCAGAACTCCAATGGTCGGAATCCAACGGCTTTGGTGACGTGGCTGGCGCACCGGACATGTCCAGTGTGCACCGGACTGTCCGGTGCACCATACGACAGACAGCCTCCACCAACGGCTAGTTTGGTGGTTGGGGCTATAAATACCCCAACCACCCCCACATTCAAGTCATCCAAGTTTTCCACTTCTCAACTACTTACAAGAGCTCTAGCATTCAATTCTAGACACACCAAAGAGATCAAATCCTCTCCAATTTCCACACAACGCCCTAGTGATTAGAGAGAGAGATTTGCTTGTGTTCTTTCGAGCTCTTGCGCTTGGATTGCTTTCTTCCTTCTTGATTCTTTCTTGCGATCAAACTCACTTGTAATTGGGGTAAGAGACACCAATCTTGTGGTGGTCCTTGTAGGAACTTTGTGTTCCAAGTGATTGAGAAGAGAAAGCTCACTCGGTCCGAGGGACCGTTTGAGAGAGGGTAAGGGTTGAAAGAGACCCGGCCTTTGTGGCCTCCTCAACGGGGAGTAGGTTTGCGAGAACCGAACCTCGGTAAAACAAATCCACGTGTCTCACTCTTTATTCGCTTGCGATTTGTTTTGCACCCTCTCTCGTGGACTCGATTATATTTCTAACGCTAACCCGGCTTGTAGTTGTGATTATTTTTGAGAATTTTAGTTTCGCCCTATTCACCCCCCCCCTCTAGGCGACTTTCAATTGGTATCAGAGCCGGTGCTTCATTAGAGCCTAACCGCTCGAAGTGATGTCGGGAGATCACACCAAGAGGGAGATGGAGACCGGCGACAAGCCCACTACGAGCCAAGGGAGCACTTCATCGGAAGAGTCCCGCACCAAGAGGAAGGAGAAGAAGAAGGACTCCTCCAAACGGAAGGAGAAAAGATCTTCCTCTTCTCACCACAAAGAGAAGAAGGAAAAATCTTCTTCTCACAAGTCGCATCGGAAAGGCGACAAGCACAAGAGGATCAGGAAAGTGGTCTACTACGAGACCGACACTTCATCAACATCCACCTCCGACTCCGATGCGCCGTCCGTAACTTCTAAGCGCCAAGAGCGCAAGAAGTTTAGTAAGATCCCCCTACACTATCCTCACACATCTAGATCTACTCCATTACTTTCCGTTCCATTAGGCAAACCGCCAACCTTTGATGGCGAAGACTATGCTAGGTGGAGTGATTTAATGAAATTTCATCTAACCTCACTCCACAAAAGTATATGGAATGTTGTTGAGTTTGGAGCACAGGTACCATCCGTAGGGGATGAAGACTATGATACGGACGAAGTGGCCCAAATCGAGCACTTCAACTCCCAAGCCACAACCATACTTCTTGCCTCTCTAAGCAAGGAGGAATACAACAAGGTGCAAGGGTTGAAGAATGCAAAGGAGATTTGGGACCTTCTCAAGACCGCGCACGAGGGTGATGAACTCACCAAGATCACCAAGCGGGAAACGATCGAGGGGGAGCTCGGTCGTTTTCGTCTTCGCCAAGGGGAGGAGCCACAAGATATGTACAACCGGCTCAAAACCTTGGTGAACCAAGTGCGCAACCTCGGGAGTAAGAAGTGGGATGACCACGAGGTGGTTAAGGTTATTCTAAGATCTCTCATTTTCCTTAACCCCACTCAAGTTCAATTAATTCGTGGTAATCCTAGATACACACTAATGACCCCCGAGGAAGTTATCGGGAATTTTGTGAGCTTTGAATGTATGATCAAGGGCTCAAAGAAGATCAACGAGCTTGATGAACCCTCCACGTCCGAAGCACAACCGGTGGCATTTAAGGCGACGGAGGAGAAGAAGGAGGAGTCTACACCGAGTAGACAACCAATTGACGCCTCCAAGCTCGACAATGAGGAGATGGCTTTAATCATCAAAAGCTTTCGCCAGATCCTCAAGAAACGGAAGGGGAAGGATTACAAGTCCTGTTCCAAGAAGGTGTGCTACAAATGTGGTAAGCCCGGTCATTTCATTGCAAAATGTCCTATATCTAGTGACAGTGACAGGGGCGACGACAAGAAGAGCAAGAGGAGAGAAAAGAAGAGGTACCACAAGAAGAGGGGCGGCGATGCCCATGTGTGTCGCGAGTGGAACTCCGACGAGAGCCCCACCGACTCCTCCGACGACGAG
The DNA here is from genome assembly GCF_902167145.1 of Zea mays. Classification (NCBI taxonomy): domain Eukaryota; kingdom Viridiplantae; phylum Streptophyta; class Magnoliopsida; order Poales; family Poaceae; genus Zea; species Zea mays. The sequence goes on along the minus strand of NC_050105.1, from coordinate 132,660,852 downwards.
GACGCCGCCAACATCGCCGTCACCAAGGGCCTCCTCTTCCCCAACGTCGGCCACAAGTGCCTCATGGCAAAGGACGGCAAAAGGAAGAAGGTTAAATCTAAATCCTCCACTAAATATGAATCCTCTAGTGATGATAATGCTAGTGATGAGGAAAATAATTTGCGCACCCTTTTTGCCGACCTTAACATGCAACAAAAGGAAAAATTAAATGAATTGATTAGTGCTATTCATCAGAAGGATGATCTCTTGGACTCTCAAGAGGACTTCCTTATTAAGGAAAACAAAAAGCATGTTAAGGTTAAAAATGCTTATGCTCTACAAGTTGAAAAATGTGAAAAATTGTCTAGTGAGCTAAGCACTTGCCATGAGACCATTGACAACCTTAGAAATGAAAATGCTAAATTAATTGCTAAGGTTGATTCTCATGGTTGTATTGATTCAATTTCCAACCCTAGAGATGATAATGTTGATTTACTTGCTAGGATTGATGAATTGAATATTTCTCTTGCTAGCCTTAGAATAGAAAATGAAAATTTGATTGCTAAGGCTAAAGATTTTGATGTTTGCAATACTACTATTTCCGACCTTAGAACCAAGAATGATATATTACATGGTAAGGTTGTTGAATTAAAATCTTGCAAACCCTCTACATCTAATGTTGAGCATGTTTCTATTTGTACTAGATGTAGAGATATTGATGTTAATGCTATTCATGATCACATGGCTTTAATTAAACAACAAAATGATCATATAGCATTATTAGATGCTAAAATTGTCGAGCATGACTTAGAAAATGAAAAGTTTAAATTTGCTAGAAGTATGCTCTATAATGGGAGACGCCCTGGCATCAAGGATGGCATTGGCTTCCAAAGGGGAGACAATGTCAAACTTAATGCCCCTCCTAAAAATTTGTCCAACTTTGTTAAGGGCAAGGCTCCCATGCCTCAGGATAACGAGGGTTACATTTTGTACCCTGCCAGTTATCCCGAGAGCAAAATTAGGAGAACTCATTCTAGGAAGTCTCACTCTGGCCCTAACCATGCTTTTATGTATAAGGGTGAGACATCTAGCTCTAGGCAACCAACCCATGCTAAGTTGCCTAGAAAGAAAACTCCTAGTGCATCAAATGATCATGCTATTTCATTCAAAACTCTTGATGCATCATATGTGCTTACTAACAAATCCGGCAAGGTAGTTGCCAAGTTTGTTGGGGGCAAACACAAGGGCTCCAAGACTTGTGTTTGGGTACCCAAAGTTCTTGTTTCTAATGCCAAAGGACCCAAGACCGTTTGGGTACCTAAAATCAAGAACTAAAATTGTTTTGTAGGTTTATGCATCCGGGGGCTCAAGTTGGATTCTCGACAGCGGGTGCACAAACCACATGACAGGGGAGAAGAAGATGTTCTCCTCATATGAGAAAAACCAAGATCCCCAACAAGCTATCACATTCGGGGATGGAAATCAAGGTGTGGTCAAAGGGTTGGGTAAAATTGCTATATCTCCTGACCATTCTATTTCCAATGTTTTTCTTGTAGATTCATTAGATTACAATTTGCTTTCTGTATCTCAATTATGCAAAATGGGCTACAACTGTCTCTTTACTGATGTAGGTGTCACTGTCTTTAGAAGAAGTAATGATTCAATAGCATTTAAGGGTGTGCTAGAGGGTCAGCTATACTTGGTAGATTTTGATAGAGCTGAACTCGACACATGCTTAATTGCTAAGACTAACATGGGCTGGCTCTGGCATCGCCGACTAGCACATGTTGGGATGAAGAATCTTCATAAGCTTCTAAAGGGAGAACACATTTTAGGATTAACCAATGTTCATTTTGAGAAAGACAGGGTTTGTAGCGCATGCCAGGCAGGAAAGCAAGTTGGTGCCCATCATCCACACAAGAACATCATGACGACCGACAGGCCGCTTGAGCTACTCCACATGGATCTATTCGGCCCGATTGCTTACATAAGCATCGGCGGGAGTAAGTATTGTCTTGTAATAGTGGATGATTATTCTCGCTTCACTTGGGTATTCTTTTTGCAGGAAAAATCTCATACCCAAGATACTTTAAAGGGATTCTTGAGACGGGCTCAAAATGAGTTCGGCTTGAGGATCAAAAAGATTAGAAGCGACAACGGGACGGAGTTCAAGAACTCACAAATAGAAGGCTTTCTTGAGGAGGAGGGCATCAAGCATGAGTTCTCCTCTCCCTACACGCCACAACAAAATGGTGTAGTAGAGAGGAAGAATCGAACTCTATTGGACATGGCAAGAACCATGCTTGATGAGTACAAGACTTCGGATCGGTTTTGGGCCGAGGCGGTCAACACCGCTTGCTACGCCATCAACCGGTTATATCTACACCGAATCCTCAAGAAGACATCCTATGAACTCCTAACCGGTAAAAAGCCCAATATTTCATATTTTAGAGTTTTTGGTAGCAAATGCTTTATTCTTGTTAAAAGAGGTAGAAAATCTAAATTTGCTCCTAAAACTGTAGAAGGCTTTTTACTAGGATATGACTCAAACACAAGGGCATATAGAGTCTTTAACAAGTCCTCAGGACCAGTTGAAGTTTCTTGTGACGTTGTGTTTGATGAGACTAACGGCTCTCAAGTAGAGCAAGTTGATCTTGATGAGATAGGTGAAGAACAGGCTCCATGCATAACGCTAAGGAACATGTCCCTTGGGGATGTGTGCTCTAAGGAATCCGAAGAGCCTCCGAATGCACAAGATCAACCATCCTCCTCCACGCAAGCATCTCCCCCAACCCAAAATGAGGACGAGGCTCAAGATGATAAAGAGGAAGAACACAATGATGAGCCACCTCAAGATGACGGCAATGATCAAGGGGGAGATACAAATGTTGAATACAAAGAGGATGAACAACCAAGACCGCCACACCCAAGAGTCCACCAAGCAATACAACGAGATCACCCCGTCGACACCATCCTCGGCGACATTCATAAGGGGGTAACCACTCGATCTCGTGTTGCACATTTCTGTGAGCATTACTCTTTTGTTTCCTCTATTGAGCCACACAGGGTAGAGGAAGCACTCCAAGATTCGGATTGGGTGATGGCGATGCAAGAGGAGCTCAACAACTTCACGAGGAACGAGGTATGGCATTTAGTTCCACGTCCTAACCAAAATGTTGTAGGAACCAAGTGGGTCTTCCGCAACAAACAAGACGAGCATGGTGTGGTGACAAGGAACAAAGCTCGACTCGTGGCCAAGGGATATTCACAAGTCGAAGGTTTGGATTTTGGTGAAACCTATGCACCCGTAGCTAGGCTTGAGTCCATTCGCATATTATTAGCCTATGCTACTTACCATGGCTTCAAGCTTTACCAAATGGACGTGAAGAGTGCCTTCCTCAATGGACCAATCAAGGAGGAGGTCTATGTTGAGCAACCTCCCGGCTTTGAAGATAGTGAGTACCTGAACCATGTTTATAGGCTCTCTAAGGCGCTTTATGGGCTCAAGCAAGCCCCAAGAGCATGGTATGAATGCCTTAGAGATTTCCTTATTGCTAATGGCTTCAAAGTCGGCAAGGCCGATCCTACTTTATTCACTAAAACTCTTGACAATGATTTGTTTGTATGCCAAATTTATGTTGATGATATCATATTTGGGTCTACTAACAAATCTACATGTGAAGAATTTAGTAGGATCATGACAAAGAAATTCGAGATGTCGATGATGGGGGAGTTGAAGTATTTTCTAGGATTCCAAGTCAAGCAACTCCAAGAGGGCACCTTCATTAGCCAAACGAAGTATACTCAAGATATTCTAAGCAAGTTTGGAATGAAGGATGCCAAGCCCATCAAGACACCCATATGGGAACCAATGGGCATCTCGACCTCGACACGGGAGGTAAGTCCGTGGATCAAAAGGTATACCGGTCGATGATTGGTTCATTGCTTTATTTATGTGCATCTCGACCGGACATTATGCTTTCCGTATGCATGTGTGCAAGATTCCAAGCCGACCCTAAGGAATCACACCTTACGGCCGTAAAACGAATCTTGAGATATTTGGCTTATACACCTAAGTTTGGGCTTTGGTACCCTCGGGGATCCACATTTGATTTGATTGGTTATTCGGATGCCGATTGGGCGGGGTGTAAGATTAATAGAAAGAGCACATCGGGGACTTGCCAGTTCTTGGTAAGATCCTTGGTGTCTTGGGCTTCAAAGAAGCAAAATTTGGTCGCTCTTTCTACCGCCGAAGCCGAGTATATTGCCGCAGGCCATTGTTGCGCGCAATTGCTTTGGATGAGGCAAACCCTGCGGGACTACGGTTACAAACTAACCAAAGTTCCTCTTCTATGTGATAATGAGAGTGCAATCCGCATGGCGGATAATCCCGTTGAGCATAGCCGCACTAAACACATAGCCATTCGGTATCATTTTCTTAGGGATCACCAACAAAAGGGGGATATCGAGATTTCCTACATTAACACTAAAGATCAATTAGCCGATATTTTTACCAAGCCACTTGATGAACAATCTTTTACCAGACTTAGGCATGAGCTCAATATTCTTGATTCTAGGAATTTCTTTTGCTAATTTGCACACATAGCACACAAGTATACCTTTGATCATATCTCTTTTATATATGCTATGACTAATGTGTTTTCAAGTGTATTTCAAACCAAGTCATAGGTATATTGAAAGGAAATTGGAGTCTTCGGCGAAGACAAAGGCTTCCACTCCACTCTACTACTCATCCTTCGCCGTCACTCCAAGCATCTCTCCAACTTTGGTATAATCTTCACTCATTTATTTTATGACCAAAGGAGGAGAAAGTACTTCGTTGGGCTCTAATGATTCCGTTTTTGGCGATTCATGCCAAAGGGGGAGAAAATATGAGCCCAAAGCAAAAGGACCGCACCACCACCTAATTTTAAAAATTTTGGAGATTTTCAATTGGTCAATTTCAAATTAGTATCTTATTATGTTCTAAAGGGGGAGGAAGTAGTATTTCAAAAATGATATATCAAAACCCTCTTGAACACTAAGAGGAGGATCTCATTTAGGGGGAGTTTTGTTTAGTCAAAGGAAAAGCTTTTGAAACTAGAGGAGAAAATTTCAAGCTTGAAAATGCCTTGCAAAAATCTTATTCATTTACCTTTGACTATCTTGCAAAAGGACTTTGAAAAGAATTTACAAAAGGATTTGCAAAAACAAAACATGTGGTGCAAAATGTGGTCCAATATGTTAAAAACAAAGAAACAATCCATGCACATCTAGTAAGTAACATTTATTGGCTCAATTCCAAGCAACCTTTGCACTTACATTATGCAAACTAGTTCAATTATGCACTTTTATATTTGCTTTGGTTTGTGTTGGCATCAATCACCAAAAAGGGGGAGATTGAAAGGGAATTAGGCTTACACCTAGTCCCTAATTAATTTTGGTGGTTGAATTGCTCAACACAAATATTGGACTAACTAGTTTGCTCTAGTGTATAAGTTATACAGGTGCCAAAGGTTCACACTTAGCCAATAAAAAGACAAAGTATTGGGTTCAACCAAAGAGCAAAGAGACCACCGAAGGCACCTCTGGTCTGGCGCACCGGACTGTCCGGTGTGCCACCGGACATGTCCGGTGCACCAGAGGACTCCGACTTCAAACCCGTCACCTTCGGGAAAATTCCAGAGGCAACTCCGCTATAATTCACCGGACAGTCCGGTGTACACCGGACATGTCCGGTGCTCCAAGGAAGAGCGGCCTCAGGAACTCACCAGCCTCAGGATTTCACTTTGGTTGGTCCGCTAAAATTCACCGGACAGTCCGGTGTACACCGGACTGTCCGGTGTAACAGCGGGGCAACGACTACTTCGCGCCCACGGTCGCCTGCAACAGCAATTAATGCGCGCCAGAGCGCGCAGGCGTCAGGCACGCCCATGCTGGCGCACCGGACATGTACTGTAGAGTGTCCGGTGCGCCACCGGACATCCAGGTGGGCCCAGAAGTCAGAACTCCAACGGTCGGAATCCAACGGCTTTGGTGACGTGGCTGGCGCACCGGACATGTCCGGTGTGCACCGGACTGTCCGGTGCACCATACGACAGACAGCCTCCACCAACGGCTAGTTTGGTGGTTGGGGCTATAAATACCCCAACCACCCCCACATTCAAGTTATCCAAGTTTTCCACTTCTCAACTACTTACAAGAGCTCTAGCATTCAATTCTAGACACACCAAAGAGATCAAATCCTCTCCAATTTCCACACAACGCCCTAGTGATTAGAGAGAGAGATTTGCTTGTGTTCTTTCGAGCTCTTGCGCTTGGATTGCTTTCTTCCTTCTTGATTCTTTCTTGCGATCAAACTCACTTGTAATTGGGGCAAGAGACACCAATCTTGTGGTGGTCCTTGTAGGAACTTTGTGTTCCAAGTGATTGAGAAGAGAAAGCTCACTCGGTCCGAGGGACCGTTTGAGAGAGGGTAAGGGTTGAAAGAGACCCGGCCTTTGTGGCCTCCTCAACGGGGAGTAGGTTTGCGAGAACCGAACCTCGGTAAAACAAATCCACGTGTCTCACTCTTTATTCGCTTGCGATTTGTTTTGCACCCTCTCTCGTGGACTCGATTATATTTCTAACGCTAACCCGGCTTGTAGTTGTGATTATTTTTGAGAATTTCAGTTTCGCCCTATTCACCCCCCCTCTAGGCGACTTTCAGGGCGCACGCGCAACACAGCGCCTGCGGCCCCGGGTCGCCTCGGCAACGAGCGCCACCATCACAGCCGTCGGGCCCACCTCGACGACAGGGCACGCCGAGGCTACCACCCCAGGCGTGGGGGACGCTACGACAGCGGGGAGGATCGGAGTCCTTCGCCTGAACCACCCGGTCCGCAGGCTTTCAGCCGCGCCATACGACGGGCACCATTCCCGACCCGGTTCCGAACCCCGACTACTATCACAAAGTACTTGGGGGAGACGAGACCGGAACTGTGGCTCGCGGACTATCGGCTGGCCTGCCAACTGGGTGGAACGAACGATGACAACCTCATCATCCGCAACCTCCCCCTGTTCCTCTCCGACACCGCTCGAGCCTGGCTGGAGCACCTGCCCCCGGGGCAGATCTCCAACTGGGACGACCTGGTCCAAGCCTTCACCGGCAATTTCCAGGGCACGTACGTGCGCCCTGGGAACTCCTGGGATCTCCGAAGCTGCCGCCAGCAGCCGGGAGAGCCTCTCCGGGATTACATCCGGCGATTCTCGAAGCAGCGCACAGAGCTGCCCAACGTCACCGATTCAGATGTCATCGGCGCGTTCCTCGCCGGCACCACCTGCCGCGACCTGGTGAGCAAGCTGGGTCGCAAGACCCCCACCAGGGCGAGCGAGCTGATGGACATCGCCACCAAGTTCGCCTCTGGCCAGGAGGCGGTTGAGGCCATTTTCCGGAAGGACAAGCGGCCCCAGGGCAGCCCACCGGAAGATGCTCCCGAGGCATCAACTCAGCACGGTGCCAAGAAGAAGGGCAAGAAGAAGTCGCAAGCGAAACGCGACGCCGCCGACGCGGACCTTGTCGCCGCCGCCGAGTACAAGAACCCTCGGAAGCCTCCCGGAGGTGCCAACATCTTCGACAAGATGCTCAAGGAGCCGTGCCCCTATCATCAGGGGCCCGTCAAGCACACCCTTGAGGAGTGTGCCATGCTTCGACGACACTTCCACAAGGCCGGGCCGCCCGCGGAGGGTGGCAAGGCCCTCGACGACGCAAAGGAGGAAGATCACAAGGCAGAAGGGTTCCCCGAGGTCCGCGACTGCTTCATGATCTACGGCGGGCAAGCAGTGAATGCCTTGGCTCGGCACCGCAAGCAAGAGCGTCGGGAGGTCTGCTCGGTAAAGGTGGCAGCGCCAGTCTACCTAGACTGGTCCGACAAGCCCATCACCTTCGACCGGGCCGACCATCCAGACTACATGCCGAGCCCGGGGAGATACCCACTCGTTGTTGACCCCATCATCGGCAACGTGAGGCTCACCAAGGTCCTCATGGACAGAGGCAGCAGCCTCAACATCATCTACACCGAGACCCTCGGGCTCCTGCGGATCGATCTGTCCTCGGTCCGAACGGGCGCTGCGCCTTTCCACGGGATCGTCCCTGGGAAGCGCGTTTAACCCCTCGGACGACTCGATCTACCCGTCTGCTTCGGGACGCCCTCCAACTTTCGAAGGGAAACCCTCACGTTCGAAGTGGTCGGGTTTCGAGGAACCTACCACGCAGTACTGGGGAGGCCATGCTACGCCAAGTTCATGGCCATCCCCAACTACACCTACCTCAAGCTCAAGATGTCGGGCCCCAACGGGGTCATCACCGTCGGACCCACGTACCGACACGCATACGAATGCGATGTGTAGCTCGTGGAGTACGCCGAGGCCCTCGCTGAATCTGAGGCCCTCATCGCTGACCTGGAGAGCCTCTCTAGAGAGGCGCCCGACGTGAAGCGCCACGCCGGCAACTTCGAACCGGCGGAGACGGTCAAGTCCGTCCCTCTCGACCCCTGCAACGACACCTCCAAGCAGATTCGGATCGGTTCCGAGCTCGACCCCAAATAGGAAGCAGTGCTCGTCGACTTTCTCCGCGCGAACGCCGACGTTTTCGCGTGGAGTCCCTCGGACATGCCCGGCATACCGAGGGAAGTCGCCGAGCACTCTCTGGATATTCGAGCTGGGGCCCGACCCGTGAAGCAACCTCTGCGCCAATTCGACGAAGAAAAGCGCAGAGCCATAGGCGAGGAGATCCACAAGCTACTGGCGGCAGGGTTCATCAAAGAGGTATTCCATCCCGAATGGCTTGCCAACCCTGTGCTTGTGAGAAAGAAAGGGGGGAAATGACGGATGTGTGTAGACTACACTGGTCTAAACAAAGCATGTCCGAAGGTTCCCTAGCCTCTGCCTCGCATCGATCAGATCGTGGATTCCACTGCTAGGTGTGAAACCCTGTCTTTCCTCGATGCCTACTCAGGGTATCATCAGATCAGGATGAAAGAGTCCGACCAGCTCGCGACTTCATTCATCACACCCTTTGGCATGTACTGCTATGTTACAATGTCGTTTGGTTTGAGGAATGCGGGGGCAACGTACCAGCGATGCATGAACCATGTGTTTGGCGAACACATCGGCCGAACGGTCGAGGCCTACGTCGATGACATCGTAGTCAAGACGAGGAAAGCCTCCGACCTCCTTTCTGACCTTGAAGCGACATTCCGATGTCTCAAGGCGAAAGGCGTGAAGCTTAATCCCGAAAAGTGTGTCTTCGGAGTCCCCCGAGGCATGCTCTTGGGGTTCATCGTCTCCGAGCGGGGCATCGAAGCCAACCTGGAGAAGATTGCAGCCATCACCAGCATGGGGCCAATCAAGGACTTGAAAGGCGTACAGAGGGTCATGGGATGTCTCGCGGCTCTGAGCCGCTTCATCTCGCGCCTCGGCGAAAGAGGTCTGCCTCTGTACCGCCTCTTAAGGAAGGCCGAGTGCTTCGCTTGGACCCCCGAGGCCGAGGAAGCCCTCGGGAACCTAAAGGCGCTCCTCACGAACGCGCCCATCTTGGTGCCCCCCGCTGCCGGAGAAGCCCTCTTGATCTATGTCGCTGCAACCACCCAGGTGGTTAGCGCCGCGATCGTGGTTGAGAGACGAGAAGAAGGGCATGCTTTGCCCATCCAGAGGCCAGTCTACTTCATCAGTGAGGTACTGTCCGAGACCAAGATCCGCTACCCACAAATCCAGAAGCTGCTGTACGCGGTGATCCTGACACGGCGGAAGTTGCGACACTATTTCGAGTCTCATCCGGTGACTGTGGTGTCATCCTTCCCCCTGGGAGAGATCATCCAGTCCCGAGAGGCCTCTGTTAGAATTGCGAAGTGGGCGGTGGAGATCATGGGCGAGACGATCTCGTTCGCCCCTCGGAAGGCCATCAAGTCCTAGGTCTTGGCGGACTTCGTGGCTGAATGGGCCGACACCCAGCTCCCGACAGCTCCGATCCAACCGGAGCTCTGGACCATGTTTTTCGACGGGTCGTTGATGAAGACGGGGGCCGGCGCAGGCCTCCTCTTCGTCTTGCCCCTTGGGAAGCACCTACGCTACGTACTACGCCTCCACTTCCCGGCATCCAACAACGTGGCTGAGTACGAGGCTCTGATAAACGGGTTGCGAATCGCCATCGAGCTAGGGGTCCGACGCCTCGACGCTCGTGGTGACTCGCAGCTCGTCATCGACCAAGTCATGAAGAACTCCCACTGCCGCGACCCGAAGATGGAAGCCTACTGCGATCAGGTTCGGGGCCTGGAAGACAAGTTCTACGGGCTCGAGCTCAACCACATCGCCCGACGCTACAACGAGACTGCGGACGAGCTGGCTAAAATAGCCTCGGGACGAACAACAGTTCCCCCGGACGTATTCTCCCGAGACCTACATCAACCCTCCGTCAAGATCGAGGACACGCCCGAGCCCGAGGCACCTTCGGCTCCGCCCGAGGCACCCTCGGCTCAGTCCGAGGTACCCTCGGCACGGTCCGAGGTACCCTCGGCTCAGCCCGAGGTACCCTCGGCCCCCGAAGGTGAGACACTGCGCGTCAAGGGGGAACAGAGCGAGGTCACGCCTAATCAGAGCTGGCAGACCCCGTACCTGCAATATCTCCACCGAGGAGAGCTGCCCCTCGACCAAGCCGAAGCTCGGCGGTTGGCGCGGCGCGCCAAGTCTTTCGTCTTGCTGGGAGATGGGAAGGAGCTCTATCACCGCAGCCCCTCAGGCATCCTCCAGCGATGCATTTCCATCGCCGAAGGCCAGGAGCTCTTGCAAGAGATACACTCGGGGGCTTGCGGCCATCACGCAGCACCTCGAACCCTCGTTGGAAACGCCTTCCGACAAGGATTCTACTGGCCGACGGTGGTGGTCGATGCTACTAGAATCGTCCGCACCTGCGAAGGGTGTCAGTTCTACGCGAGGCAGACCCACCTGCCCGCTCAGGCTCTGCAGACCATACCCATCACCTGGTCGTTTGCTGTGTGGGGTCTGGACCTCGTTGGCCCCTTGCAGAAGGCACCCGGGGGCTACACGCACTTGTTGGTCGCCATCGACAAATTCTCCAAGTGGATCGAGGTCCGACACCTAAACAGCATTAGGTCCGAACAGGCGGTGGCGTTCTTCACCAACATCATCCATCGCTTTGGGGTCCCGAACTCCATCATCACCGACAACGGCACCCACTTCACTGGCAGAAAGTTCCTAGACTTCTGCGAGGATCACCACATCCGGGTGGACTGGGCCGCCATAGCTCACCCCATGACGAATGGGCAAGTAGAGCGTGCCAACGGCATGATTCTACAAGGACTCAAGCCTCGGATCTACAATGACCTCAACAAGTTCGGCAAGCGGTGGATGAAGGAACTCCCCTCGGTGGTCTGGAGTCTGAGAACAACGCCGAGTCGAGCCACGGGCTTCACGTCGTTCTTTCTAGTCTATGGGGTCGAGGCCATCTTGCCCACAGACTTGGAATACGGTTCCCCGAGGGCGAGGGCCTACACCGACCAAAGTAACCGAGCCAACCGAGAAGACTCACTGGACCAGCTGGAGGAGGCTTGGGACGTGGCCTTACTACACTCAGCGCGGTACCAGCAGTCCCTGCGACGCTACCACGCCCGAGGGGTTAGGTCCCGAGACCTCTAGGTGGGCGACCTGGTGCTTCGGCTGCGACAAGACACCCGAGGGCGGCACAAACTCACGCCTCCCTGGGAAGGGCCGTTCGTCATCGCTAAGGTTCTGATGCCCGGAACGTACAAGCTGGCCAACAGCCAAGGCGAGGTCTACAGCAACGCTTGGAACATCCAACAGCTACATCGCTTCTACCCTTAAGATGTTTTCAAGTTGTTCATATACCTCGCTCCCACACCAAGTCTGGTCGTCAAGGAAGGGTCAGCCTTGCCTCGGCAAAGCCCGACCCTCCCTCGGGGGCTAAAAGGGGGGAACCCCCTCTGCGTCGAAATTTTCCTCGAAAAAAGATCCTTTCTGCCAGAATGTCTTTCGTGCTCTTCGACTACTTCAAAAGTGGATCCTGAAAACGACGGAGTACACGTAAGCAGCCAAGGCTGACCGAGCCGAGGGACTCCTATGCCTCCGGGATACGGATACCTCACTCATCACCTTCTGCGATAAGTAACTCGCGTTCGGATAAGTGACTCCGCAGACCGAACAAGTCTTCATGCTCGAGAGCTCCTCTGCCGAAATGATTTTTTGGGCCTTCTCGACTGCGTCGGTAACAGAACCCTATGGATGAGTAAGAGCGCGCGTAAGCGGCAAGGCCGACCGAGCCGAGGGATTCCTACGCCTCCGGGATACGGATACCTCACTCATCACCTTCCGTGAAAAGCAACTCTCGCCCGCACAAACAATTCTGTTACCGACAAATGAGTCCGGATACTTGAAACAAGAGGAAAAGAAACGTAGCTTTACAACACGACGACGGTGTGTTTAGGCCTCGGCGGTCGCAGAAAACATACACAGACTACAAGGCAACCTGATCCTGCAGGCTCGGACGTCGACAGCCGAAGGGGGCAGCAGCACCCTCGGCATCAACTACACCTTCGGCGGGGTCTGACCTAGCCTCGGACGGCGACGCGGTCGGAGGGCCCCCACTCTGAAGGACGACATCAGCACCACACCCGGACCATCGCCGCCAGGGTCTTCTTCGAGAATCCGGCCCAAGCAGGTGGCTCGGCCGGCCACCCCGAGGCCTCGGCCAGCTGACCCCCAAAGACATCAGCTCGGCTTGTGGCCTCGGCAGCTCAACCCCGACGTCGGTTCCGCCAGTGGACGACCCGGCCAGGCTCTGGCCAACCACACCTCCTTTTCGAAGCCAACTCTGCCTCCGTCCGTGCTGACACCGCTACCTCCGGCTTCGGGTCATCGAAGGGCGGCCGAGGGGTTCCTTTAACTAAGCAAGAGGGGCCTCGGACAGCAAGGCCGACCGAGCCGAGGTACTCCTACGCCTCCGGGATACGGATACCTCACTCGTCACCTTTGCACGAGGCAACTCACGCTCGGTGAAGCGGTTTAGATAATCGACAAGGCGAGTCTTAGTGCTCGAAATGAAGAAAAAACACGGCTCCATGCCGAAAATACATACACGTTCAGGCCTCGATAGTCGCATTGAACAAAACACCGGCACTTAAGGTGCCATTACAAAAAGAACTCCGGTTCCACCTCCGCAGGTACGAACAACCCCACGCGATTGGGGGGCCTGCGGAGCAACAGAAGGTCGACAGGTGGCTCGCCGTCGCCCGTTCCGGCAGCGGCGACGACGACCTCCGCCCTGGGCGGCGAAGCAGCTTCAGCAACGGCTTCCGGGCGGGTGCTACGGCAGGAGGGCTCTCGCTCACAAAGGACGAGAACCAGCCATTCAAGCCGAGAGACGGAGACCCGGGGGTACAGGCGGAGTTGGCAATCTCGTTGGCAGAGAAGCCTTCTCCGGCTGCCACCACCTCAACACCGCGCCAGCGGGCGCCGGACACCTCAAAGCGCACCGGCAGGTCCTCGCCCTCGCCGGAGCCGCCCAGAACATGAGCGCCGCCCTCGCGGCACACGACGTGCTGGGCGACCCACTGACGCAGCTGTCGGCGCGAGGAAGGCCTGGACGTGGCCGGCCCACACGCGGCGCGACCATCGTCCGGACGGAGGACGGAATGCTGCACCCTGGCTGAGCAGCGGCGGTCCGCCTACCCCGACGTGGCTGAGGGAAGCCTCCGCGGAGCTGGAAGATGCCTTTCTCCCCCAGACGCCGGGGGAAGAAAAGGGTTACCGACCCACGCGGAGGCGGCCCCCCGGCTCGCCTCACCCTCCGCCCCAGCAAGGATGATGAAGATCCTTGAAGCCGAGGGCGGGGCGGAGGCCGCAGCCCGGTTCGCTTCTCCCCACCATCAAGCTGGTGGTCGCCGTCTTGGGTGACCACCGACGAGGGGATGCAGCCGGGCTGCATGATGAAAATCCTTGAAGCCGAACGATGGCTGAAAGGTACCGACTTCCACGAAGTTGTGTTCCTCCGACGACAAGACGGAAGGATTCCGGGCGTCCCCCGCCCGGGGGCTCGGAAGGTGGGAAGACACGATGCATGAGGGGAGCGCGAAGACATGGTTGCCCTCGAAGGGGGTCGCCCCCCTTTTAAAGGCGACTCTCCCCACTTGCGCCCTCAACCGTTGCGGGCTGAGTCTTCTCCAACACGCTCCAAGATTCTCCCCCCCCCACGGCGCGGGGGCTGGGTCCCACACGTCATGCAAGCCGGTCCAGGGGAGAAGAAGCCAAACCGCCACGCGCGCGCGGTGCATGCAACCACCCGGCGGTTACAAGCACTCCTCCACTTTCGCCCAGACCAGCGGGTGAAAGGGCGGACAGCCATGCAGGCTGCATGCAACCGTGCCAAGTAGGCGTGCCCCTTCGACTCCAACGAGCCCAGCATGGAGGTCCAGGCCCACGCGTCATGCAACCGGCGCGCCGGTTGCTACGTGTGAGCAACTGCACCGCCACTCACGCCACTACCGCGCCTCCTCGACTGCGGAGTCAATACCGCGACTCGAGGCAACCCTGCAGTGCCAGCCAAGTGCGACGGTCAAATACGGTCAAAATTGGGCCAGCAGTAATGGCGGTGACAGGCGGGCAGAAGCAGCGGTCACGTCGTCAGCCAAGCTCACGTCCCATCCAGGGGCAGCGGGGGAGCCCTCTCTCACGGCGTGAAGACGGCGCGCACGTGATCCGTTCCTCGAATGGCGCGCACACGCGCAACGACCACTTCGCGAACCACTCGCCCTGTCGCATTAACTTCGCGGCAGGACAGGCGGCGCCTCAGGCGGGAGAAGCAAGCGACGCTTCGCCTTCGCCATAATAACCACATCGAAAAAGGTACGCCACGTCATTCGACTTCGTATCCTTTTCCTCTTTCTCTCTCTTACAACAGGGACCGGGAAAGGGGGATACCCCGAAAAGGACCCTTCTCTGTGAAGGAAACAGGCTCCGAGCCTCCCTACTGATCAGAGGTTCGAAAGCCGGCCCCTCGGAGGGGTTCAACGGCCGCCTCAGATCGATTGGGTTCTGCGCCCACTACTGGTCAGAGGTTCGATGGCCGGCCCCTCGAAGGGTTCAACGGCCGCCTCAGGCCACTCGGGCTCCGCGCCCACTACTGATCAGGGGTTCGTAGGCTGGCCCTCGAAGGGTTCACAGTCGCCTCAGACACAGCGAGGGATGACCCTGGGTACGTTCGATACATAACCAAGGCTCGGGCTACGCTCCCGAGGTACCCTAGGACATTTCCGAGACCAGCGGGAGCGATCTTGTAACGGAATCCCATCAGAGGGAGGCATCGAGCCCTCGGACCCCGTCAAAGGGGACCGGGTCCGGCAGATCACCCACAGGTACTTTTGGAGCGCGCCTCCGGGCCTCTAGCCGACCCCTAGCAAATGGGGCACGGGCGTCCGCTCGGATTACCCGCCAGCAGCTCACCGGAAACACCATGTTCGGCGCCCTCCGAGGACAACATGGCACTTCCCCCCCTCCTTGCAGAAAGGCGACGCAGGGGCGTATGTAAAAAAGACGAGTCTGTCCTTGACCGTCCTCTCGCCCTATGCAGAGGCTCGGGGGCTGCTCTCGCAAACCCGGCTCCGGCCAAATCGTTGACAGCGTCAACATACCAGCCCGAGAACTTGGGACCCGACCGTGCACTCGGGCTACGGCCAGCTCGCATGAGGGAACAACTAGACCAGCCGAAGTGTTGCAAAACGCACTAAGACCTCGAAGGAGTAAAACTACTCCTCCGAGGCCTCGGGGGCTACACCCGGCGGGTGCGCTCGCGCGCACCCACCGGAACAGAATGCAACCAAAAAAGGCTGGTCCCCTTGCAAAAAAGTGCGGTAAAAGCCTCCAAGTGAGTATTAGTACTCCCTTGGAGGCTTGGGGGCTACTGTCGGGGACCATAATTAGGGGTACCCTCAAGACCCCTAAATCTCAGCTAGTAACCCCCATCAGCACAAAGCTGCAAAGGCCTGATGGGTGCGATTAAGTCAAGGATCGGTCCATTCAAGGGACGTGATCGTGCCTCGCCCAAGCCTAGCCTCGGGCAAGGGAAGCCGACCCCGGAGAACCTACGTCTCGCCCGAGGACCCCCCCCCTCCAGCAACGGGCACACTATCGGCTCGCCCGAGGCCCAGTCTTCACCGAGAAGCAACCTTGGCCACATCACCACGCCGACCGACCAAATCGCAAGGGCATTTAATGCAAAGGTGGCCTGACACCTTTATCCTGACGCACGCCCTCCAGTCGACAGAGCCGAAGTGACCGCAGTCACTTCACCGCTCTACTGACCGGTCTGACAAGAGGACAGCGCCGCCTACGCCGCTCCGACTACTGAGCCACCCGACAGAGTGAGGCTGACAGCAGCCAAGGCCAGCCTCGGGCGTCATAGGAAACTCCGCCTCGCCCGACCCCAGGGCTCGGACTCGGGCTCAGCCCCGGAAGACGGCGAACTCCGCTCCGCCCGACCCAGGGCTCGGACTCGGGCTCAGCCCCGGAAGACGGTGAACTCCGCTCCGCCCGACCCAGGGCTCGGACTCGGGCTTAGCCCTGGAAGACGGCAAACTCCGCTCCGCCCGACCCAGGGCTCGGACTCGAGCTCAGCCCCAGAAGACGACGAACTCCGCTCCGCCCGACCCAGGGCTCGGACTCGGGCTCAGCCCCGGAAGACGGCGAACTCCGCTCCGCCCGACCTAGGGCTCAGACTCGGGCTCAGCCCCGGAAGACGGCGAACTCCGCTCCGCCCGACCCAGGGCTCGGACTCGGGCTCAGCCCCGGAAGACGACGAACTCCGCTCCGCCCGACCCAGGGCTCGGACTCAGGCTCAGCCCTGGAAGACGGCGAACTCCGCTTCGCCCGACCCCAGGGCTCGGACATGGGCTCAACCCCGGAAGACGACGAACTCTGCCTCGCCCGACCCCAGGGCTCGGACGTGGGCTCAACCCCGGAAGACGACGAACTCCGCTTCGCCTGACCCCAGGGCTCGGACTCAGCCCTAGCCTCAGCCGACGGTCTCCGCCTCGCCCGACCCAGGGGCTCGGACTCGACCACGGCCACGGAAGACAGACTCAACCTCGACCTCGGAGGAGCCTCCACATCGCCCAACCTAGGGCGCGGACCGACCACGTCGACAGGAGGCGCCATCATTACCCTACCTCGAGCTGACTCAGGCTATGGGGAACAAGACCGGCGTCCCATCTGGCTCGCTCCGCCAGATAGGCAATGATGGCGCCCCACACACTCTGTGACGACGGCGGCTCTCGGCCCCCTTACGGAAGCAAGAGGACGTCAGCAAGGACTCGACAGCCCCGACAGCTGTCCTTCCGCCAGGCTCCAGCGCTCCTCCGACGGCCACGACACCACACGAACCGGGTGCCAAAACCTCTCCGGCTGCCACGACGACATGTACTTAGGGCGCTAGCTCTCCTCCGCTAGACACGTAGCACTCTGCTACACCCCCCATTGTACACCTGGATCCTCTCCTTACGCCTATAAAAGGGAGGACCAGGGCCCTCTTACAGAGGGTTGGCCCGCGCGGAGAAGGACGGGACGGCGCTCGCGCAAGGCCGCTCGCTCCCACTCCCACGTGGACGCTTGTATCCCCCTACTGCAAGCGCACCCGACTCAGGCGCGGGGCTAACACGAAGGCCGCGGGATCCGCTCTCTCACGCCTGCCTCCCTCCGGCTGCTTCCTTCCCTCCCTTCGCGTTCCGCCTCGCGTCGACCCATCTAGGCTGGGGCACGCGGCAACAATTCACTCGTCGGTCCAGGGACCCCCCGGGTTTCGAAACACCAACACCTTTGCACTTACTTTTATGTAAACTAGTTCAATTATGCACTTCTATACTTGCTTTGGTTTGTGTTAGCATCAATCACCAAAAAGGGGGAGATTGAAAGGGAATTAGGCTTACACCTATTTCCTAAATGATTTTGGTGGTTGAATTGCCCAACACAAATAAATTGGACTAACTAGTTTGCTCTAGTCTATAAGTTATACAGGCGCCAAAGGTTCACAAAAGGCCAATAAAAAGACCAAGAAAAGGGTTCAATAAAAAGAGCAAAGGGACAACTGAAGGCACCCTGGTCTGGCACACCGGACTGTCCGGTGCACCACCGGACATGTCCGGTGCACCAGGGTTCTCCACGCGCTGAACTCCTCACCTTCGGGAAAACGCAGAGTCGCTCCGCTATAATTCACCGGACTGTCCGGTGTACACCGGACAGTGTTCGGTGCTCTAGGAATGACGCGACTCTGAACTCGCCAGCTTCGGGAATCCGCAATGGCCAGTCCGCTATAATTCGCCAGACATGTTCGGTGTACACCGGACTGTCCGGTGTGACAGCGGGGCAACGACTACTTTGGCACCAACGGTCACCTGCAGGTGCATTAAATGCGCGCCAGAGCGCGCAGAAGTCAGGCACGCGCGAGCAGGCGCACCGGACACTCTACAGTACATGTCCGGTGCGCCACCGGACATCTAGGCGGGCCCAGCAGTCAGAGCTCCAACGGTCGGAACCCTAACGGCCTGGTGACGTGGCTGGCGCACCGGACATGTCCGGTGTGCACCAGACTGTCCGGTGCACCATGCGACAGACAGCCTCCACCAAACGGCTAGTTTGGTGGTTGGGGCTATACATACCCCCAACCACCCCACATTCAAGTCATCCAAGTTTTCCACTTCTCAACCACTTACAAGAGCTAGGCATTCAATTCTAGACACACTCAAGTGATCAAATCCTCTCCAATTCCACACAAGGCTTTAGTGATTAGCGAGAGAGATTTGTTGTGTTCTTTTGAGCTCTTGCGCTTGGATTGCTTCCTTCTTTCTCATTTGTTCTAGTGACCAAAACTCACTTGTAACCGAGGCAAGAGACACCAATTGTGTGGTGGTCCTTGCGGGGAAGTTTTGTTCCTGGTTTTGATTTGAGAATAGAAGCTCACTCGATCCGAGGGACCGTTTGAGAGAGGGTAAGGGTTGAAAGAGACCCGGCCTTTGTGGCCTCCTCAACGGGAAGTAGGTTTGCAAGAACCGAACCTCGGTAAAACAAATCCGCGTGTCATACTCTTCATTCGCTTGAGATTTGTTTTGCGCCCTCTCTCTCGGACTCATTATTGTTTCTAACGCTAACCCGGCTTGTAGTTGTGTTTAAG
This sequence comes from Zea mays, assembly GCF_902167145.1. Taxonomy (NCBI): domain Eukaryota; kingdom Viridiplantae; phylum Streptophyta; class Magnoliopsida; order Poales; family Poaceae; genus Zea; species Zea mays. Next base: position 132,641,645 of record NC_050105.1, on the reverse strand, counting down.
TTGTTAAATTTCAGATTCGCCCTATTCACCCCCCTCTAGGCGACTTTCAACCTTTTTGTTTAAGCAAGAGCGTACGGTGGTGCGTGTCTGATGACTAACGATGTACGAGGGAATTTCTTCTGGCATGTGTGGAACATGCTCTCCAATGATGAGACCATACAAATTGTGGCATATATCGAAGTCTGTATGATATTGATGGTTGCAATATAGTGCTGAAACAACTAGATTAAAATAACAAATTTTATGTATGGCTAGGATCACAAATTGATTATGAAACATTTTCTCATAACAATATAACACACATTTTGTATATAAGTTATCGTAGTATACTGGTATTATATATTCCCGTTGCAACACACAAGCATTCAACTAGTGATTTTTTATGTCTTTGGCTTCTTTAGAAAAGCAGCTTAGATACAGAAATTAGAGGCAAAGCTATTTGTTTCAAAACCAGAGCCCTGACAAAGGGGTTTGTTTTCCTTCTGGATTATATAAGCTAGATTATAGGGTAAGAGTAGGAGAGTAAAATATTACTTTGAGATCACAGATGAGCTAAACAGACCCTAAAATTAGCTCTGATGTTGTTAAACACCATGTGAATTGTTCATGTAGTGGACCCTGTGAGTTTTTTTATAGGGAAAAAGGAAACTAAGCTTTATAGTGTAGTATATGCACCTCCACATCTCAAAAGGATGATTGTACGGTTGCACTACTTTTTATCCCGTGCGACGAGTGCGTCACCGATGGAGCTGGTGACTTGGTGAGCTGACCAGTGTAGGACCGTAGGAGAGAATAATAGAAAAACGAATGGAAAGCGAGGACAACTGACATGTAAAAAAAACAGAGGAACGTAGAAAGGTAGAGACTCTATAGATTTAGCCATTTAGGACTACACAATTTTTTTATCAAATAGGACCGCTAAATCGAACCTCGCGAAAATCGTCCTAAGAACAACTCACACAATTAATCTATAGCAACTATCACTATTTGTACAAAGACGGCTCATTCAGAGTCAAGCCATTTCTATAGAGACAATGAGTTGTCCCTACAAATGATTATCTAACTATGAGTGATTAGCGTCACCATCCATCTCTTTTTTTTTCTGATGTGGGTGATAACATCAACCGCCTCTAAAGCATCATGTGCAGAGATGACTGAGTTTTGGAGCCACCTCTAATAGAAATAAATGTGTAATGTCCCTCCACGCTCACTCCACCCCTCCTCTCCCAAACCGCATATCATCCTCTCACAAACCATGTCTCACTTGTATAGCACGCGTGACAGTGTCGTCTAGTGACAGACCTAACTACAATGCCAAGACTTAGGCACACAAGTGCGGTCGCTTCACCCCATCAGGCGTTGAAATGGCTAGATCCCAGTGTGAAGCGACCTTATTTACCACATCAACTCTGACAAAGAGGTAAATCCTTCTGTTATGCGCCTCATGTTGAAGAGCGCCAAGAGTGTTTTGGGGCAAGACAAAGGCCGCCATGGGATAGGCAAAAGGAGGGATGTGGCACCCACTGTTCAGTTGGGCAAAGGCGCCAACATGAAGGATTTGTTGTCGCCCATCAAGAAGGATGGTCATTTGACCTTCACAAAGATAGTCAAAATATCGTTGCCTGTGACATCGGCGGTGAAAGGTGATGAACAATGCTCCAACAAGAGGGATTTTTATGCTGCAATGTTCCCCGCGGGGCCCTAAATCGGGAATGAGGATTCGCGGTGAGGGGATAGATTTGACTCTGTTAAGCCATTCGGGGCGAGGATGGGGAATTGATTTCAAGGAATGGGGCAAGGATAGGTGGAAATTGATTTCGAGGAATGGGGCAAGGATAGGGCCTCGAGGGTATCCGCGTATTTTAATAATATTATCCTCTAAAAAATAGTGTCGCTCATGGAGCGTGTCTGATGCCTAGGGTTCTATTTGGCTAGGCGCTAGATAGAATGGGATCATCTGAAAAATCCACGGTGATCTACGGGTTCATCTGAAAAATCCACGACATCTACCGGAATGAGACCACGGGGTTGCAGTTAGGGATGACATGTGGAATTCCTTGTCGGGAAATAGCTCCCCATCCTCGTCCACGTGATGATTTTTTTCCCACGGGAATGCTTGCGGAGGACATTTCTTTCTCATTCTCGTTCTCCGTGGGGATAAATTTTCGGCAAGATTCCTGTTCCCACTTAAATTATAATTAGAACATACGTCATTTATTATTGATGCAAAACATTGTTACATATACGCATCGTCAAATGTAAGAAATTATTATGTGTATATCAAAATAAACACATTTGTGCAATGAGTGCTCTTAAGAAGGTAATTGCTTATTTCTGTCATTAACTAGTACACGAAAATATTGTAACCTGCTGGGAGCGGAGATGAGAAATGCTTTATCGTCTCCGTCCCCATTTACCCGTTCGGATTAAGAGTTATCCTCGTTTACATCTACATCCTCGTATGAAGAAACTTCTTCATTCCATCTCCTAAGGGCATGTTCAATTGCTAGTAGGTTGGAATGTTGGATGGGGTTTTAATCTATTCCGTCCCTTATATTTCGCTGTCTAACGAATGAGCCCTAACAGAGTAGTTCTTCACGGCAAATCGGGATGAGTCCCTGTTGGCGTTTGTAGTTGCGGTGCATCCCGCAACAAAAATGCTAGGCCGCCCCCGAGGCCCGAACTTTCCTGCTATCCGCCCCGTCCGTGGCCGAGGCCGGAGAAGGCGCACCACGCCACCACGGGCGGGCGTGCGCGCCGAGTCGCCGACTGGCGGCTGAGTGTCTGGGTTTCGGCCTCAGTCGCGGGAAAAGCAGCCACGGTGCTCACTGCTCGTGCTTTGTTTCGAGGTGGTCTTGCTCTGTGACGTCACAACTCACAAAGGAAAGGGCTCCTGCAATGGAGGAAGTGCTCAAGTGCATCTTCTTTCTCCATATCCTGTCCTTTTCGGTGCCCCGAACGTCCAAGACTTTAGAAAAAGAAAGATATTTTTGCCATTACTATTCTAAGCCAAGTTTATAAGAAGAAAAAAACAGTCATGTATTTATGAATTATGACATCAAATGAGCACTGCTAGCTTCGTTTTAAGCTATGTTTTCATGGTTTCGCTCTCTGTCGTGATAAATGTTAATATCCTTCTATATGAATATAGTCAAACCTTTACAAGAAAAATAGTATATATAGAGAGCAAAGCTTCGGTGAACTCGATGCTGATTGCCCTTGAATAAGCGTGCTCACTGACTGTAGTATCGTAGCTAAAAACTTGCACGAGTCTGAACAGTTCTGGTTATTACAAAAATATGTACCTAAAAAGAATATTCTCTTTATTTTAAATTATTGATTATTTTGAATTTTCTGTATATAAACGCTGAAATAATTTATATTTTAAAACCGAGGAAGCAGTGTTTTTTACATATAAAGATCTTTTTGTACTTTGTCGACGATCAAGGGTCCCCGGATGGGATCCACCGCCTACGGTACCGATTTTTGTGATTGTATTACTCAGAAACAAGCTTACGCCTCATCAGACGAGCATGTGTGCTACGGGAGTGATCTCCTGCAGTTCTATCTGCTGCCTCCACTCCAATCAGCACTCAGCGAAGTCGTACGGGGTGTTTGGTTGGTAGAATGATACGATGCATCGTCGTAGATGAGAGATGGACATAGACCGATAGCTCCGTTTTGTTTTTTTTTTGGGACCCCCCTCCGATCAAGTGTATGACGCATACTATAGGATAGGCCAGTTTTTGTTTGTGTCCGGTGCCCTTTTGAAAGTACTTGGTCAGAGAGCTATAGGAGAAAGCTATTATTGTAAATTACTTTTAAAAAATATAGTCACCTTAATTTATGACAATATCTATACCAAATTACAATTAAATAAAAATATATGTCCATGGTACATATGCTACTATAAATCATATTAATGTTTATCATGATATTATGGTAAATTACTTAGAATAAAATGAATGAGTTATTGTACTCTCGCAAACTAGTAGAGTAATTATCATAGCTTAAAGAGTCTACAAAATAAATTATTTTATGATCATCTATATATAGAACCGTTAGGGACGGATCTAGAAAAAAACCAGAAAGCTAAAGTAGTATTATAATAAAAATCGAACTCTAAATAAACGATAAAAACTATAAAATATATAATAAGATTATACCATGTACACTTAAAATTTTAAAAGAGATTTTAGTGAATTTTCATGGACTTGAGAGCGGTAGGAGGGGCTAGAGCATCAGTCACACCGTTACATCCGTGTCTGAGAACCGCATTGTATATGCAATTTTTCTTGACAAGAGGAAACCCACCTTTTATAGAAAGCTTAAGGAGTAACAACATTCAACTTTCAAACTACTGGGTTTAGCAGCTTACAGGCAGGAACAAGGCCGCAAATAAAGATATTTGTGGTATTTTAAACTTGGAATAATATTATTGATACTAAAAAGGCACGACCGTCAAAGCCGCTAGATTGGATGATGAGCAGTGACCACAGGACAGAATCGTCCACTTGTTGTTTCAACCCTCATAGTCATAGAAGCCACCTATCTTGACCAGCAGCCCGCCACACCTTCCGACGATGGATATCCGATCATAAGATTCATTCCACTACGAAAATAACCTAAAGATAAACCCTCTCCTAGCCCCTGCCCACCACCATGTGCACACAAACCCCAACTACGTAACACATGCGTGCTTCGTCGCCATCCTCCTCTATATAATTTACACAATTTCTTGCGACTCCCAAGTAGCCAAGTATTTGCCCAAACACTGCGTACTGACCGGCAGATACGATCCACCTCAAACGTGATACGCGACAACATACTGAAAAAGGCAAGCACGTAACTTCAGCTCGGTTTCAATTTGCTCCTGATTTTTTTTTTACACCTGGCTGCTGGTCGCCGCCGCCACCGCCGCCGCCGGCTCGACACGGTTCTGCGCGGACTTGAGCATGAACCCACCAACCCCGGCCTTGTCGCCAGGGTCCTCGTCGTGGTAGACGTAGGCGAAGCCGCCGTGCCGGGTCAGGTCCATGCCGGACATCTCGTCGTCGGCCGAGATGCGCAGCAGGCCCAGCTTCTTGAGCGCGTAGAAGAGCGGGCCCATGGTGCAGCTCACCCACCCGGCGATCACCAGGATCTGGATGATCTGCGCGGCGAGGAGCTTCCCGCCGCCGCCCATGAACAGCCCGTAGGGCCTCCCGGCGCCGTAGATCTCCTCCACGTACTTTCGCCTCGCGAAGAGCCCCGTGAAGAGGACGCCCCAGGCGCCACACCCGCCGTGCAGCTGCGCCGCCTCCAGCGGGTCGTCGAACCTGAAGCGCGCCGCGAGGGCGTTGGCGCCGATGAGCACCCACGCGGACACGAACCCGCAGATGACGGCCGCCCACGGCTCCACCACGCTGCACCCGGCCGTGATGGCCGCGAACCCGCCGAGGAGGCCGTTGCAGACGTCCACCACGTTCCAGTGGCCCGTCTGGAGCCGCTTCCCGAACAGCGTGGTGAGCGCGGCGACGCTGCCGGCGAGGGTGGTGGTGACGGCGGTGCGGCCCACGGCCGACCACTGCCCGTGGACGGTCCCGGCGGGGCCGTACGACTTGAGGATGGTGGTGAAGGACCCGGGGTTGAACCCGTACCAGCCGAACCACAGCAGGAAGGTGCCGAGCACCACGAGCGACGCGCTGTGGCCCTTGAGCGCCACGGAGCGGCCGGCGTGGTCGAAGCGCCCGATGCGGGGGCCCTCGATGAGCGCGCCCCACAGCCCCGCGATGCCGCCGACCATGTGGACGACGCCGGAGCCGGCGAAGTCGATGACGCCGGACCCGAAGAGCAGCGGGCCGGACGTGCGGCTGGCGCCGGCCCAGCCGTCGGCGGACCAGAACCAGTGCGACACCACGGGGTAGACGAACCCCGTCAGGAACGCGGAGTAGATGAGGTAGGCGACGAACTGGGTCCGCTCGGCGATGGAGCCCGACGTGATGCCCGCGGCGGCGATGGCGAAGGCCCACTGGTAGAGGAAGAAGTCGTAGTCGAAGCCGGTCCTGGGCAGGTGCTTGAGCCCGAAGAACTGCTTGCCGATGAAGCCGTTGGAGGGCGTGCCGAAGGCGAAGGCGAAGCCGAAGAGGTAGTAGAAGAGCGCCCCCGCGGCGGCGTCGAGCACGTTGGTGAGCATGATGTTCATGGTGTTCTTGGCGCGGACGGAGCCGGCGCACAGCATGGCGAAGCCGAGCTGCATGGCGAACACGAGGTAGGCCGAGAAGAGCAGGTACGTGGCGTCCACCGCGGAGGCCGTGTCCGCGAACTGCCCGCACAGGTAGTCCGTGGCGTTCGCCGCCGCCGGGCCGAGCAGCGGCGCCAGGTCCGCCGCGCACGTCGACATCTTTCGGGCGCGCGCGCGCTCTGTCTCTCCGGCGTCGCGTGTGAAAAGTGTGGATACGCGAGGGGGAGGGGATTGGGAGGGTGTGGCGCGGGATGCGAGGACGGGACACGAACAGGCAGCGGCGTCGATCGGATTTATAGGAGGTGGGTGGTTGGGCGGGCGGGCGCTGGATGTGCCGAGCAAATTGCAGTTTTGATTCGGCAAAACAAACAACGGATCGGCTTCTAATTTTGCTTTTGTGAATCTGCCCACCCACGGTGGCCAGGATCCCAGGGCCGCTGCGGAATCTGGAGATCCAGCTGGACCCGCTGTGCCTCACTGTGCGTGTTTCAGTGTGCAGGGGTAATAACAAAGATTTTTTTAGTCCAGATGCAAAAGGCCTAAAACCCTTGTTTGGTTACTTTAGTATTGACATCAATCCACATTTATTTAGCTGGATTGGAGTATAACTTAAACTAATTTACACTCTAATTCACCTTAACGCAAGTAGATTAAGTTCAATACAGTTCAATCCAGCTCAACACATATGGATTGAAGTCAATACTATAGTATCTATATGACATACCGCTTGCTGAACCATTTTACCGCTGTGCTAGACTGCCGAGTACTAATATGTGCACCAATAATTTGAAATCATTGTAGAGCGATGTCAACGGGGAAGATTCAAACAGGCGACGTCATGGAAGAGGACTTCTGTGTGAAAAAAAACCCCGAATATTATTGTGCTGAGAAACGGAACCTGCAAGCTCAGATAATAGCGAGAGAGAGACAGGGAAAAGGGCCCCGGTAGTCCCGAATCGTGCAAAAAAAATCTCTATAGGCTGAAAACTTTTTTCTATAGTTTCCTTTCGATTCACGACATGTATCGATGATCGTATGACTGGACAACAACATCAGAGTCAGTCAGACAAGACTCGAGAGAGAGAGCCGCATGGCTAGACGACACAGGGACGGGGTGAGATGAGATGGAGATGTATGGGGTGTTTGGTTTGAGGAATGAGGTAGTCCATCGTCTTATTACTTCTCACTTTTTTGTTTGGTTTGTGAAATAGAGTGAATTAATCCATCAGCAACTTATTTATCATAGTTAGTTGTTTAGTACTAATTCATCATAGTTAGTTGTTTAGTAATAATACGTGGAATGGAGTTATCCCACCAAATTTGAGGAATGGACTCATGATGCATCACTTTATTTTGAATAGAGTGATTCATCGAACCAAACACCTCAGTAGTGTCTGTAGATCTGCTATATTTCAGGATGGCTAGTTAACAGCCAGCAGACCTTCATCTTGCGATCCAAATCTGTTAGCAATTATTGGTAGGAAATCAGAAAAAGAAAAGTTTACAGCCTTTATACACTATGACGAGAAAAAAATGTTGGCATAATAAATCATATTAAATAAATTATAGGTTTTTTTTATATAGAAGGACAAGAACAAAGCTGTGTTGTCTGTTGACAAGAGCAATAGGAAAAGTGTAAAACGTTGCCACTTACTCCCGTAGTACAAGTTAGAGCAACTCCCGCGGACGCAGTCAGGATCGCCATCACGATCGCCCACCCGAGCGATTAAGGTCCGTCCGCGGCCGACTTGTTTATCACCCGCTGACGCCGCTAAACGGCCTGCTGGAGATCAGTAGACTATTCGGCGCGTTCAGAAGCAGCAAAAACTGTGCCCACCTGTCGCATCTGCGGGAGCCAAATCCCACTTCGCATCCTCGGTCATTTGCTGTTTTTGCTGTGTGGAGATGCTCCTTGTTGTTCCGAAGAGCTGTTTTTGCTGCTGGGGTCTCTGACCCTGGTTTCATTAATTAACAGGGTCTCTGTTTTAAGGGCCTGTCAGTCTGAGTATGTGTGTTTCTACTCGGTACATGGAGTACATCCCTGCAAGCATGTCATGTCTATACGCCGTTGTATTACCAATACCGTTGACATTGGACACGTCTGCCTATCGTTAGGAACTTCGAATCCCATGGGCTGACAACTGCGCGTTGACTGGAATCTTGGATGCGTGGTCCGTATGGATAAAACACAACACTGCATTTCCTTTTAATATAGCCGGTGATGATCTAGCTTATATGATACTAAGAAATCACAAGGTTTGGATTTAGGGCCAGAAGCCGAGAGCTCCACATCTTTCACTCTCTGACTCTGTCTCTCAGTCATTATTGGTGTTGGTGGTACTTCGGTTCTGATTTCTAAACACAGGTAGACGGTAGATAGCCAGCGGCAGACTTATTATCCATTCGAGCATTCAGACTGAAGAAATAGGGCGCCTTAAAACAATCACAGATGCAGCCGATTAAGCCTTTTTTTTATCAAGAAGAGATTAGTGCCTCCCTGATGACGAATCCCATTATACCTGCTCCGCGGGACTAGTACTGCAAAGCATTCATCTGCTCGATTTTGCACTCTGCATGGCCGGTCGGTTTCTTCTTCTGATTGGTACTGAATTATTGTGAGGCAGTTGGCACATGCTTGTCTGGAACATTCACCAGTATTCACCCGTTTGCGTCATATAAATCTTATTATTATGTTATTTATGATACCCAAAAAAAAAAGATACTTTTTATTTGGTGACTGAATGGTCTGCTCTGCAACTTGGAGGCTCGACATCGCCAAGCTGTTTTCTTAATTATTATAGCCTGGTGCTGATCTGATGCTGTGGCTGGGAAAGGTGCTAGCTAGTATGATAAACAGATGCGGCTGCAAAGTCCACCCTGCCTTCCTGCGTATAGTATATATTAACCACTTGGCACTGAAACAATAATGATAAATTGAGATTCCTGGGCAAATAGATTTCTGTACCTACGAAAACACATACATTTTAATGTGCTCAACTGGAATCTTCCCTGTTGTCGATCGCTGGCGTCAAATTTGATCCATGAACACTTCATCTAGCCTTCACTTGGTGGTAGAACGTTGTAAAACAAAATCGATACTTGAGTTGGCTAATAAAAAAACGAAATGCTGCTCTCATCCTACTGGCAAGCTAATATTTTCAGTTTCCAGCCATGTCGCTGAAGCTGCTGAAATACTAATGTAGATTCAATTTAAAAGGGACGCCATTGTCTTTTATATAAGAAACAAAGATTTTCACCACAAGTCGATGTTTATTAAAATCTGAGTTAGCCAATGATCCAACTAATCATACTATGAAATAACATATGAGGCATTTTGTTGTCTAATTGAATCTCTCTCTCTAAACCTTAAACCTGAGTCAGCCGCCGATGTCTCAGTGGAGATTACATGCTCCGCCACCTCTACCTCATGTGCTTCAATTTAGTATAGACTTGTCGTTTGTATTAATCTTTCAATCTTGACTAAACTTGATTTTATAGGGATCCGGGGTTATATGCCACAACACGCCACCACCGATGCTACCAGCACTAGAAGGAGCTTATGCAGGGGAGGAAGCTACTACATGAGAGATTAGTTTGACAACCAATTTATTTGAATAGTGGTCATGCATGTAAACACTATATTTATTAATGTCTTCTTTTTTCTTTAAATCCAAACCAGTTAAACGACTTCGTGAACGAGTTGTTTGCTTCTGGAGGTAGTGGTCACAACTCAAACTATGCTGATATGTGATGGTTTGAATCTTGTACTGAATTATGACTTTGTTGTGAACAATTGTGAACTTTGTGTTATGCTGTAATGGACTATGTGATGTATTTATGAACAATTGTGAACTCTAGTGGTATTTCGATGAAATGTGATGTATTTGTGAAGATATGTGATATTTTGTGTAAAATGTGTGTAATTATGTTATTACTGTTTCTGTTATATTATTGTGATTATATTGTTGTTGAAATTACTGTTTTTTTATTTCTTTCTATTTTTTCTCCGAAATTGCTTGTTTTCGGCACCCGCATGGGGCCGCCGAAAATAACCCCGGTAGACTTTCGATGGCCCGGGGAGTTGGCCGACAAAAATAGTTTATTTTCGGCGGCCAGAGCGCGGCCACCGAAAATAAACCTTTATTTTCGGATTTTTTCGGCGACAGAAGGCCTATTTTCGGCGGTTTCTAACCGCCGAAGATGCCTTTAGCTGGCGTAGTGCTATATATACACACACAACCACTGACGGTAGCTGTCATGCGAAAAATTGAGAGAGGTCTTCTGTTGTAATCATTGGCGCACAAACAAATTCTTGGTACATAAGAAAGTCACATGTAGCTTGATATTTAACTATAGAAACACTGATTAATATAAAAATAAAGGTATAACAAAATAACTTACATTATAGATGCCATGATTATCCTAAAATATTTAGATTTAATTTTTTATAAAAAAAATAAAACATAACAAACATGTATCATTTTTTCGCTGTTTCCCACAAATATTTCATAGTTTCTTTTGTTTCAACGCACATAATTGTTTACTTAGGCTATTCTCAATCTATTATGTCTTATCACAATATCCAAATCTTTCATGTAATATGTAAGACTATCCTAATGCATGATATCATAGATTGTTTCTTTATCCTCCACATAATATTGTGACAAGATATGATATCACCAATTTGCACATGTGACAAGAGAGACAGAAAACAAAAGATTCTATGCTCTCTACAAGTTTATTGTGGTTTATGATGGGACTAACGCCTTAGCATATTAGTCATCAATACAAAAGACATTCTATGTGCACGATTAGTGAAACTTGGACCTAATTTGAATGCAAAATGCAATTCCACAGACTTACACATAGTCACAAAACACTGGATCCCATATTATGCATAATTGTTCCATGAAACTAAAACTACATCGAGGTGGGGCGCAAACAAACCACATTCAAAAGGGTAAGGTGGATGCAAGCTAGGTCGCGGTTGTTGGAGCGAGGGCCAACTCAATCTCCTCCGTGGAGAGCCACAAGTTCGCCTCGATCAGTGGCTCGAAGACCTGAAACGCCAAAAACAAGAAATCGGATCACACCCAACGTGAACACGTCAAAAATACAGTGTACATGGAAACACTAAACAAAGACACTTCATAGTAAATTCAGTACTTGATCATTGTCAGGTGCACATTGCATTCTGGAACAATAGCTCGAACCAGTCTAGTCTGCCAAAATAACAATCGCCATTTTGTCTACGCATTGCATAAACATCAAATTCCACAAAACAACCCGAGAACTTCCTGATATATGAGGACTTGTAATAGTGTTACTAATTTTAGATGATGGACAATAGAGCCAAGAATTAACACGGGAAATTGCAAAATTCAATACCTTTCTGATGCCAAGGGGCCGTGGAGCAGCAAATCTCAAGGTCACTAAAGAAAGCACGCTAAATGATTAACTCTAATGAACTCAGATAGGAGAAAGAGGTGGGAGTACATTACCTTGAGGCCAAGCAGGCGAAACTCGCAGGCATAGAGGAAAGGATAAGCAACGACCAAATCAAACACAAACGAGCCTTACACAAGTAGATCAAACACACCCACGCACATCGACGACGTGGTAGTGGCAATAGGACCCTCCAGACTCGCTCGTACTCGGGGGCGACGTTGCAATGGCCAAAGTCGAAGGTGATGACGATGTCAAGGTCGCCATGGGCATGGTCTAGTTGGGGAGGTCGAAGGCGATGACGATGACATGGTCATCGTGGACGCGTACAAGCCCTCGACGTCATCTGGGTCATTGCAGACGAGGAGGAGGTTGGGGATCCGATGACGTGATCGGGCTCAAAGTAAGAGCAGGAGTCGGACAAGAGCGTGATGACTCGCTCGTCGTTGGATGACGAGGCGAGGATGACCCACTCGTCGCCGGAGTCCTGGTCCGAGTGTATGGCAAGCAAAGGCGAACGCTGTATCGGTTGGGCCGTAGTCGAGGGTGAGATCACTGTTACGAGGCTGCGTTGACATTCGGAAGGGAAGAGGATAGGACGAGACGAAATGCATAAAAGTTTATTCATTTGTTGCTGTGCTTATCCCACTACATGATGAAATATTGTATGGTTGTTAGATAAGGCGTGGGGAGAAAAATAGACCTACATGTTTCGCGCGTGATGTAAGACACACAATACACAATGGTGGAAACTCATGCTTTAAAATAGCAGAAATAACTCAGTTAAAGTATACAAAGGAAGTTAAATATGAGGGATAGTTGGAGAGGAGGTGAAATAGAGAAAGGAGAAAATATTTAAATATGGATAGAAATTCGAAAGTACGATTGTACGAATAAGAGACCCGGGAGGGTGAACCATTGGAGCCTAAGCTACAACACTATTTTTAGGGCTAGTTTGATAACTCCATTTTTCTAAGCGAAGTATATTTTATCAAAAGAAAATAAACTAGTTTCCTTTAGGTCTAGTTTAGCAACTCTATTTTTCGAGGGATTCTCATTTTCTAAGGGAAGATGAACTAATTTTCTTTGGAAAAATAAAATCTTTTGGACAAATAGGGTTGCCAAACTAGCCGTTAGAAAAATAAAAATCCCTTAGGCCCGTTTGTTTTATTGGAATTGAATTCCATTCTAATAATCACAATTTAGACACAAACTACTTGAGTTAATATATTTGTATATATAATATATTTGTATATTATCCTAAATCATATGAGAGAGACAATTATACACCACGCTTATGCTATAGACAAGCAAGTAGAAGAGTGTGCTATAAGTTATATATTAGAAAAGTAGCATGTAAATCTATAGAACTATATTCCATTTATTATCTTATGAATTTGAGATAGACTTATATATAAAAACTTTGAAAAGTTGTGGACTGTTGTATTCTAAAAAAATAACATATTCCATTAGTTAGATTTCAAATTTTAAAAATGAAGAAAAACAAACGGGCCAATAAAAAATGGAAAAAATGAGCTTGCCTTAAGGAAAAAAACGAGACAATGTACTTGCTCTTATACCTCGTCACGGCCCATGGGCTAGATCGCCATTCGCGTCAGCACCAACTAACCCGCCCCTCGCCTACCGCATCAATTGACGCACGCCTCCTGCGGCAGATCCGCAATTCCGCAGCCCGCACACGAAAACCAGGCGAGACAGTTTGGGTATCCTGTGAACCCGGCCTCCCCGGCCATCAGCAGTGCCCCCCGGGCCCCGGTCTATTCAGCTATTCTTCTCGTGCTCCCACCTCTCTCTCTCTCTCTCTCTCTCTGCTTACCTCAACTTGGGGAACGCGCACGGCCGTTCCACATACGCCGAGACTCCGACAGACTCAGCTCCCAGGGTTCTGTTCCTTTCCCCCACAATCGTACGCTTCCGCTCGAAGCTTCCGCCATGAGCGAGGACGAGGCTGAGAGCTCGAGCTCCGGCGCGGCCGCGAGCGAACCCAAGGATCCGAGAACGATCGCTCGCAAGTAAGCGCACCTTCCTATTATTCTTCTGATCTGTTTTTAGATTTTCACGCGGAGGGCCGGCCGGCATATTTGTCTGCGCGGTTTCTATGGGAGTGATGGATTTTTGTTTTGTTTATTTTTGTGCGAGACCATAGATTCGTTGTGTGTATTGCTCATCTGTCGAAGTTCGTGAAGGTTTTAGGCAGGTTTCTGAGACGCGATTGTTTTTTTGTCCTCCCTGCCATTTAAACTTACTTTTCACGCCCGGATTTTCCCCATTTTTATATTGTTTGACAGAAGCGTTTCGTGAGAGAGTTAGTATAAGTTGCGATTGGGACGCCTTCTCCACTAGGGTAGTCCGAGAATAATTTTCACCAAAACAACAGGAACTAAAAGCACTCGTAGAATTAGACGTTTAAGTATAACCAAAATTCATTTTTTGTTACAGAAAACATGTTTATTCCGAGGAATACGTAAGAATACTCCTGCCGCCGCTCTCAAAGGCTGCAGCCACCTGTTGCGAAGATCGAGAACGTGATATCCCTTTCAATCACTAGGATTCGGTCCTGTTGGTCGCCTGCTCAACATTAAAAGCACGTCCACAACCTGTCTACGCAATTACTTTTATGACAATGCAACACGCCAGATAAGGGAGAACGTGTCAATGCATAAATGAACAATGCAGAAGTGAAGGCGGCTGTTTTGACTGCTGCAGCTGCAATATGGGTGTTTGATTTGGCTTTTGGCTTTAACTTTTGCCCCCTAAAAGCCAAAAGCCAAACCAAAGGGCTGGATCCAGGAAGAAGTTTTTTTTTCTAAAAGCCGACTTTTTTGTAGTGCAAAACTGAAAGCACCCCTGAATCTGCTTTTAGTGGCTTTCGGATGGAATTTTAAAAACATATATCGAATAACTTTTAACGGTTTTTAGTGGTTTCCACCAAAAGGTTTTTAGCTTTTTAACAGCTCAAAGCCCGCAACAGCTTTTTCCACGGCTCATAACCTACAACATTTTTTTCACGGCCACAACCCAACCAAACAGGCCCTATATAGAGACAAAAATATTGTAGAAGCAGTAGAAGCCGGTTTAAATCCAAGCGAACAGGCTTGCTGCATGTAGCAGTGTGAGACCTAAGTGTTTTTTTCCTTAAAATATTGTCAGACAAATTAGCGTCACTCTGCTGCATTACCTTATAGCTTTTGTTAACCAAGGATTTTCTCTATTTCTTTCAAATAATACTGGGAGTATGGACAAAACACTAATGGTTTGCTAGCTTTTGGTATTTAGATATCAGCTGGATCTTTGCAAGAGGGCAGTCGATGAGAACATCATAGTGTATCTTGGAACGGGATGTGGGAAGACACACATTGCCGTGTTACTCATGTATGAGCTTGGTCACCTCATCCGCAAACCCAGCCGCGAGGTCTGCGTCTTCCTCGCACCGACCATACCCCTTGTCCGTCAGGTAGAATAGCTCCCTGCTCTTCTCACTATATCTATATTCTTTTTTGGTGGGGATGAAGTCATGTGATCAATTTTTTTATGAGCACACCCCTTATTTGTTTATGGATGTTTGTAACCACATCTTTCGGTACCAGGTGCACATTTACATGCTTAGTCAGTGCTCTTTTCCTGTATTTGTATTTTGTAGCAAGCAATGGTGATTGCAGATTCCACAAATTTTAAAGTTCAACGTTACTATGGAAGTGGTAAACACTCTAGAGATCACCAGGCATGGGAGAAAGAGATGGGAGAATATGAGGTATGGTTTGCTCTATGTTCTTTTTGCTGGAAGCTGCCAAGTGACCACTGATAATCTAGTTTTGAATATTTTTAGTGGCTTAGCATAAATTAATAATGCTATAATACTTGATATGTTTTGGAAAAATCAGACAGACGTGTTTAGTCTCTGACCATTTTGAACCACTGTTCTGATTCTTGAGCAACAGTTATGTGAGCACACAACTTTGGGCAAACATAATCTATTTATATCAACTTTTGCACCCAACTTTGGGCAAACATAATCTATCTGTACCAACATTGTTTCTTACACATAAACTATTTCCTCCTAACTTGTGCTGCTTTCTCTGCCGCTTCAGGTCCTTGTAATGACCCCTCAAATATTATTGCACAATTTGCGGCATTGTTTCATCAGGATGGACTTAATTGCACTATTGATATTTGATGAATGTCATCATGCACAAGCACAAAAAAGGCATCCATATGCACAAATTATGAAGGTAACTGCTTGCCATACAATTTCAATGCTTGTAGCTTGTACTATCATCTGTTGCAATCTTTGGAAATTGATATTCAGTCCACGTAACTTCCTCTGGTACCTGTGCATAATTAATTCTTCATTTCTGTTGAATTTATCTTGACGACAGGAAGTGTTGTTATGGCTGACATGATTTTAATGCAGTAACTTGCCAAAAAAGGAAAATAAAAGAAACTAACACTGTAGATGTTCTCGCCCTCAATCCTCAATGCCTCGCCCTACTACCCACTCATACAACCTCAGAAGTCGAGATCATTACAACCTCTTATTGAGCGTCTATCATCTATGTCACCTGTCCAATTTGCATAAAAGAAAGCACTCACAAGTGTGGAGGGAGACTCCACAATTTGCATAAAAGAAAGCACTCACACAACCGCATCTCTCCCTCCTCGCAACTTTTTCCTCACCACAGTCGCCCTTCATCGCCGTGACCAGCACTGCTACCGTGACCCATGACCCGCGCTACATCGCCACCGCCGCCTCTTCCCCTTGCCTTAGCCTTGACGCAACGCAACAAGACGCCTTGCTTGCTACCGGTCGCCTTACCGCTTAACTATGCCGATGACTTCTCAGTTTGCCGACATCTTCACCCATGGCCTCTCTCTGTCGGTGTTCTGAAAATTCCATTCCAGTCTCAACATCTTTTGTCGCTAGAGTTTTGGCTGCGTGGGTGTTAGAGTATGTTTTCCTGCTTTAGGCTAGGACTTGTATAGAGCCCATTAGGGGTGCTAGTATATGTATCTCTCATCTGCTAGTTAATGGAACCATTTATCCTCTTCCAATAGTCTATTAGGGTTCTTAGGGTTAGGGGGAAACCCTATATTTAATGTATTCCCTACACATATGATAATACAGAAAACCGACTTGCGGAGGGTAAGACAACCCTCGGGCATTATATTAAGAAGAACTTCTCACGCAGGTCGAGACTCCCCCGAACCCTTTTTTCTCAAAAAGCGCAGGAGAACTGCGCCCCCTTATATCTCTACTACTTATTAAGGCTGTAAGAGTAGTATGCCATTCCGTGTTCTGCCACCATTCCCTGTTCTGTCATTCTCATTCCCTTCTCCCCGCATAGCTCATTCCATGTTCTGCCTTTCTCATTCCCCCCTCCCCGCAAAGCTCATTCCCAACCTCATTCCCACCCCACAAAGCTCATTCCCAACCTCATTCCCACGTATAGCCCACATCTAGCTAAAAATTTAAAAACACAAATGACCCCCAAAGGGATTCGAACCCGCGACCTCTCAAGCAAATGCGAGCAGTAGCTACCGCTACACCACATATGTGTTTATGTCTACATCTATGACAGGAAAAACATCTACTACATCTCTCCTCAAGCCCACCTGCCACCCTTGCACAATGCGTAGTAGTAGATAAGTATCACAGAGATTCTTGAATTATATTTTTGGATGGAGGGAGTAGTATTTAAAGAAGCGCCTTGCATGCAATTTCTTTTGTTTGAATAATGTTTTTAACTTAAATTCCTTTTTTGCATGCGTGGCATTTATTCTCCGTAATATTTTTTCCATGGATCTGACTTGTGAGTCATTTTCATAAACCAATGCTAAGGATGAATCCATGTTTATTGCTCGGAAACCTCGAACAAACACCACTAGCAAGATGCGCTCGCGTTGGCGTCGCTCATCGACGATGAGAAGAAGCTTGACGACTGCCAGTTCGACCTCTGGAAGCAGTCCTACGTGGCCGCATGAGCCGCTGTGTATGACAAGCTCCG
Organism: Zea mays; assembly: GCF_902167145.1. Taxonomy (NCBI): domain Eukaryota; kingdom Viridiplantae; phylum Streptophyta; class Magnoliopsida; order Poales; family Poaceae; genus Zea; species Zea mays. Next base: position 132,623,954 of record NC_050105.1, on the reverse strand, counting down.
ACGCAGCCGCCACTAGGACGCGGTCCAGAGCGGCTGCACCACGTTGTCCATCGTCAAGCAGGGGGACTTCATGGTCATTGCCAACGTCGGCGACTCTCGGGCAATGTTTAAAATAGCTGGATATAGCCGCCGCTATATCCGGATATAGCTGTTGCAGAAGGTTGGGGATAAGATAATCACAATTTAGCGCTAAACGGAGAGAACCGCTAATAGCGGATATTAGCCCGCTAAAACAGCTAAACACTACATCATTTAGCCCGCTAAAGGAGTTGCTGTGCGTTGTGGGCCAAATCAAATTTGGGCCCAAAACAAAATAACCTGTCGACGCATGCCCAGTTGCTCCCGTTGCTAACCCTAGCCGCCGCCTGTGTCACAGTCACACTCACAACTCCCGTTGCTCCTCTCCTCGCCCTCTGTCTAGCAGCAGTAGCCGCCAAGGGACGCCGGTGTGGGGCGGCGACATGTACGCGTGGTCGAGACTCGAGACGCTGCTGCTCCTGGCATGTACGCGTGGGCCGACGCTCCTCCTCCTGGCGCATGAGGACGCTGCTGCTCCTGACGCACGATGATGCTGCTGCTCTGTTCGGCTCTAGTCTCCACTGTTTGATGAGTACCGGAGAGCGCTCTACGGCATTGTGAGTGGGTTAGCTTTGCATTGCAACTCACTTTCAGGTTCAGCCATGGATTGGTTTAGCTCGATCGATCGGTATCTGACGGTGGTGGCTGAGTTTGCAGCTGCGTTCTCGGCTGGGCGTACAAGGACAACTGCACGTACATCGAGCTGCCGGAGCCGGACCTCATGACGTCGGCGTTGCTGCCGGTGCAGCTACAGTTCTACCATGTCTGAATCCGAAGATAATTAATCTATGCAGATTGAAGCTTCAAATTCAGATTCTAGAGATGAGTAGAACTGTTGAAGACATGGTAGTTTATGCCTTCGTATTTTATCTAGTTGCAACTTATCAAATTAATGTCTTGGAACTTAGCAACTTTGCAATTCCTTTTGAAGTACTTTTGCTGCTCAGTATGCTGTATGTTTTGCTGCTCAGTACACTGAATGTTGCAACCAGTAGACTATAAAACTTAGCAAATGAATGTTGTTTTCCTTGCTATTATTTCTGGTTCTGAAGTCTGAACCGCCTATTGTATTTTTTTCCTTTGGTTATTAGTTTATTACATAAAGAATGCTACTCGATTGTTCTATGTTCTGAAAACCGCTAAAACATTTAGCTGCGGTGATATCCGGATATATCCTTTTCTGGCCTTTAAAAAAGGCCGGGGATAAATGCCTTAGCCCGCTATTTTAAACACTGCTCTCGGGTTGTTCTGGGCATCGCATCCAACGACGGTGCCATCACGCCGTCCAGCTCATCGTCCATCTGAAGCCAACCTGCCATGTAAGTCGCTACTGACCGACCATGATTTCTTGTGCGCCGTGGCGACGGTCATTGCTGACGTCGTGTGAGTGTTATCGAACATGTTGTATGTAGAGGAGTAGCGCATCCGGTGGTGCAACGATCAGGCATACTACCTTGTTGATGAGCCCGAGGTGCACTTTGTCTGGCAGCCCAGCCAAGAGTCATCGGTACTCGCCATGTCGCGCGCGTTCGACGACTACTATATCATGGACTGTGGCGTCATCTCGACGCCGGAGGTGACGCAGAGGAGGACCGACATCAATGATCAGTTCGTCATCCTCGCCACCGTCGAGTTAGCTTTTGTGCTGGTCTGCCTTTAATTCTCTTCACAAACACACACTTGTTTTTTTTTGTTTGAGCTAGCACGTATGGTGGTGCGTGCCTGATGACTGACGATGTACGAGAGAACTTCTTCCGGCAGGCGTGGGGTGTGCTCTCCAATGATGAGACCATAGAAATCATGACATATATCGAAGTCTGCATGATACTGATGGTTGCAATATAGTGGTGAAACAGCTAGATTAAAATAACAAAATTTATGTATGGCCAGGATCACAAATGGATTATGAAACATTTTCTCATAATAGTATAACACACATTTTGTATATAAGTTACCGTGATATTATATGTCCCCGTTGCAACGCACGAGCACTCACCTAGTTAAGAAAAGGTTACAAGGGGCTAGAAAGGACCCCGGGTACAAGCCCACCTTACGGGGGCCAGAAACTTCACACAAAAAGATCCATAAGGGACCACAAGAGAAGCTACCCCCAAACCGCAGACCCTAACCAGTAGGGCTAGGAGTTGCCAAAAAGGATAAACTCTTGGCTCTTGCAGCTTGCCATTTCTCTCTTTCTTCATTTGCTGACTCCAAGAGAAGGGAGAGATTGGGCGAAATACCATCAAACACCACTCTGTTACTATGCTTCTAGATCATCCAAGCTCCCAAAACAATGAGAGAGTGCAAGCCTTTCCTCACCAAACCACCGGAGACAACAGCTGAAGCTTTTTCCCACCATTGCAGAAACATAGTATCTCCATGCCGAGGGGCTAAATTGTGTAGGCCAAACCTTGTGAGAGAAGAGTACCAATAAACCTTGGAGAAGACACATGAGACCACCAGATGATTAATGGTTTCATGTTCTTGGTCACAAAGGGGCATCTGACTGGGTCACTCATGCCTCTACTTGCAAGTCTATCAGCAGTGTAGCACCTATTCATGGCCACCGACCATAAAAAGATCCTACATTTAGGAGGGACCCAAACCTTCTAGATCTGTCTGTAGTGGCCAAAGGGGCAAGATCCAACAAAGAAACCCCTATAGGCAATCCTTGCAGAGTAATGTCCAACGGGAGCAAAAGAAAAAATTGTGCTTGTCCTTAATGTTAGGATGCAATTCCACCCCTACGAGAGAATTCCATAAGAGAATATAATCAGTCAGAACTCCCAAGGTCAAGGCTCCCCCTGATGTATGCAATCCATCTTCTATTCAGTAAGGCTTCCTGCATTGTTCTTTTGCCAGCTATTCTTTCTGGGTTTGTACTGAGCAATCTTGGAGCTATATCAGCAATTCTCCTTCCATTGATCCATTTGTCTGTCCAGAATAGAATATTGGCACCATTGCCAACCTCTGAAATAAGCACAACAGAAAAGAAAGCTCTGACCTTACCGAGGGGCTAAACTGTGTAGGCCCCATCCATACACTGCGACACTGTAGCCCACGTGAGAAACGACCGCGACCGGACCAGACCTTAGACCTATGCTTTGGCGTGGGACAGACGAGAGGATTTTTTAAGCACAGTCTGAAATTTGCTCCCACGGGGAGTCGAACTCAGGACTCGATGAATGTTACTCAGACCACCTAACTAACCTAACCAACTCAGTTAGAGGCCCTTTCGCTACACATCTGATAATTATTTCAGTCTATTCCAACATTGGTACATCAAATTTACTGTGTATCTAGACATAACACTTCTTATTTTCTCAACCAACCTAGGAGGAACGAGGTAAATTTTCATAACCATACACTTCTCATTTTCTCAACCAACGTAGGAGGAACTAGGTTGCACTGTTAATAAAATGAATATAGGCACCTGAATTCAAGTTGAAGAAGACCGGAAACCCTAGGCTTGGGGGTGCTTAGCTACACCTCTCATCAACTGAGCTACAGTATGCTATAGCCGTTTACTTTGTTATGGATGGTAGATGCACCAGATATAAATTGTTACCATATTTCTGGCGCATCATTTTTTATGGCTTTTGCTGTTCTTATAGAAATATGTCACTGTATTCTTCATGATGCATGGTATTGTTGCATTCAGCCACAACCTGGTGATGATCCAACACTACTTGTTTCCTTCTCCTCTTAACATTTTTAATTGGATACATGACAAGAACTCATGTAGTTACGAGGGTTTGATCAGGTAGTTAGAACGACAAATTGATGAAATTTTATTGCTTTGAATCAATTGGAACATATGAGGAAGTTGTACAATCTCTTAAATATTACTTTTTAGAAAGTTACATGAACTACAAACTTTTTAGTCTTAAAATATCTGTAACTGTATTTCAGGAATTCTACAATAATGCTGATAAACATCCTCGTGTTTTTGGCATGACTGCTTCACCAATTATTGGAAAAGGTAACGGTGTTCTTACATAAATGTTTTATTCCTCGTCAATTGTCTTAACATATCCTGCTAGCAACTGTATTTGTTAGCGTAACTGTGTTTAGGGCTGTTTAGGGTTTCTGTATAGACCCCTATTGTAATGGTCCTTGGACCCTTGGCCCACCTAACTCTATTATTAATACATTCACAACCCTAGTTAGGGTTAGGATTTTCTCCCACTCTAACATGGTATCTAGCTAGGTCTCTCTTCTCCTACCCTCTCTCCCCTCCTCTCCACCCAGCCGCGGCCAACCCACCCTCCCCTGCCTCCCCTTGCCGCCACCCCCATGGCTTGCATGCATTCCCCCCGGTTTCCCCACCGCCGCCTGCACCCTTCCTCCCCTGCCGAGCGCCGCCACCGCCTCTCGCTCATGTGGCGCGGGCGCGGTCCTTGCCGGCGCTACCCTCATCGGCCCGGCTCGTGCCGGCCCTGCTCCAGGCGCCGCAGATGCTGCTCCTGCCGGCCTCACCGACGTTTCCCTTGCCGACCCCACTCCAAGCGCCGCAGTGGGTGCGACTGCCTTCCCCATCCGTGGCACAGGCGCGACACCCATCCTAGTTGCCCCCCAGCACGGCTCCTGTCACCTTCATCGCCCCTGCACCCTAGCTCGTTGGCCAGCACGTCTACAATGCCTGCCCTCACTAGTGCAGGCCCGACACCCCACTCTGCTGCGGCCCTGCGTGCCATGCTTGACGACCCCATCGCGGCCACAAATCTCCTCTCCAACCAGCCGCCCTCCGCGCGTCGCTTCCTCGACCTCGCGGGGGCCCTCACGGCTCCATCCGTCCTCGTTGACCCTACATCGTCCTTCTCCGACACGCTCCCCTTTGCCATGACCATTGACGCACTATCGCTCGTTTTCACAACACCTCATCCACCGCTACTCACAACCTCATCCTCCGCCCTGGTGACGGCCCTTGCCACTGTCCAGGTAGTCGTGGCCGCCGCTTGGGAGCGTGAGTGTGCCGTGGCCCTTGCTTGGGCGCACGAGCGTACCACGATAGATGGCTTAACCTCTCGGTTGGCTTAGGCTGAGCATCTTCTCCTTGGCCCTATCGTTGTGCCCCCTCCGGTGGCCCCAACGCCATCCACCATCTCCTGGATCAACGCCAGCACCATCACTACTCTTCAGGCTCAGGCGGCCGATGTCCACAACATTCGGTCCTTGGCGTCTGTCGTGCTAGATCCGTCGTCCACCCACTACGCTCGTTGGCGTGATCAGGTGCTGCTCACGCTCCGACGCTACGTACTCGCCGACCACGTCCTCGTCGACACTGTCGCACTGCTATCTCCAGCCTGGCACCAGATGGACAATGTTGTCCTCTCGTGTCTCATCGACACACTCACCGTCGAGGTCCAGGACATCGTCCGCGAGAGGGAAGGGCACTACTCACCAGACCTAGGTTGCCCTCGAGGCCCAGTTTCTTGGCAACCAGGAGGCCCACACTCTCCACCTCGACACATCCTTCCGCATGTTCTCTCAGTGTGATCTCTTCGTCAGCGAGTACCACTATCAGATGAAGGGCATGGCGGACTCCCTACACGATCTCGGCCGGGCTGAACACATTATTCGCATCACCACTAACATGATCCGCTGCCTTCTCTTCCATGTGTCTCTCCCTACCAGCTATTGGGTGGAGGCCCTGAACACTGCCACACATATCCTCAACTACCTCCTCTCCAAGGCGGTCAGTCACCCCACTCCCTTCTTCGCCCTCTTCGGCACAACCCCTTTCTATGCGCACCTCCCGGTATTTGGCTGTGCCTGCTATCCCAACACCCCGCCAACGTTCCTCACAAGCTCTCCCCTTGATCCATTCGCTGTCTTTTTCACGGTTACTCCCCTGACCACAAGGGGTACCGATGCCTTGATCTCCTCACCCATCGTATAATCATCTCTCGTCATGTCTTCAATGAGGATGTTTTCCCCTTGTTGGATCTTCCCCACCTCCCGACCTCGATACACTCCTCGATTCCGATCTCGTCGTTATACCCTCTCCTCCCCCACTCTCGGTCTCACCGACCTCTTCCACGCCATGTGTGGATCCTTCTCCGCCTGCGTCATGTGCAGCCCCGTCGACTCTGCCCCGCGTCACGCTTCGCCGACCCCGCCCACATCTACCAACGATGTTGGTGGACCGATCCCCTCGGTCCCCTTCGCTGTGTCGGCCCATTCCGGGGATGAGCCGCCAGTATACCATCCAGTCGTCGTTTACCGCAACCCTCGCCACATCCACTAGATGGTGACACGACGCTCAGTCGGTGTTCTCCGCCCGTCGACTGGCTGGTGCTCACGGCCAACGCTGCTCCAAATCCCTACCTGTCCCCTCCTACGTTCGCGCCGCTCTCGTCGATCCCCACTTGTATTGCGCCATGGAGGAGTACACGATCCTGCTGGCCAACCACACTTGGGACTTGGTGCCGTATCCCTCGGGCACCAACGTGGTCACCGACAAGTGGATTTTCCGCCACAAGTTCATGTACGACGGCTCGCTGGATTGGTAGAAGGCCCATTGGGTCCTTCGGGGTTTCACTTAGCGCCCTGGAGTGGACTACGACGAGACCTTCAATCTCGTCGTCAAGTTCGCAATCGTTCGGAATGTCCTCTCCCAGGACTGGACGGTCCACTAGCTGGACGTCAAGAATGCCTTCCTCCATGGCACTCTAACCAAGACGGTGTACTGCTACCAGCTCGCCGGCTTCGTCAACTCCGCTTGCTCGGGTCTGGTCTGCAAGCTGAACTGCTCCATGTATGGCCTCAAGGAGGCACCACAGGCTTGGCACAATTGCTTCACCTCCTACTTGGTCTCACTCGGCTTCGCCGAGGCCAAGTCGGACACGTCCCTATTCATCCATCGACACAACGACGACACCGTCTACCCCTCTACGTCGACGACATCGTGCTCGTGACACCTAGTGCCGCACTCCTCCAACACAATATTGCCGCTCTTCAGCGCGAGTTCACGATGAAGGACCTGAGCCTCTCCACCAATTCCTCGGGGTCACCATGGAGCAACGCACCTAGGGCCTCTTCCTCCACCAGCGCCAATACACCCTCGACATTCTGGAGCGGGCTGACATGTCTGACTACAAGTCTTGCTCCACGTCTATCGACACTCAGGCGAATCTCTGACAACGATGGCCCCGTCTACCATTGTCGCTGGCAGGCCACTGCCTCGACTCCTGCTGACCTGGCCCCGTCGACGAGCGTGGCTTGCTTCACCGACCCCGGCCTCATCTACCACCACCATGAGTGGGACTCTTCGTCGGCTCCCGACGCCCCGCCGACCCGCATCGAGCCTCCCGTGTACCACCCGATCGCCATCCACTGTGACCCCGTGCACGTCCATCCGATGGTCACTCGTCACACAGCCGGTTTTCTCTGCCCCGTGGACCGACTGATCCTAGTGGCTAACACGACAACCGCTCCTCCAGACGCCTCCCCAGTCCCCTCCTCCGTTCGCGCCACCATCGCCGACCCCACTGGCGTCATGCTATGGAGGAGTACACGTCCCTATTGGCCAACCACACCTAGGACCTGGTGTCGATGCCCACTAGGAACCAAAGTGGTCACCGGCAAGTGGATTTTTCGCCACAAGATAACCTCAGACGGCTCCCTCGACCGCTACAAGGCCCATTGGGTCTTTTGGGGCTTCACCCAGCGCCCCGTAGTGGACTACGACGAGACTTTCAGCCCCGTCGTCAAGTTCGCCACTGTTCGAGCCGTTCTCCCTCGCCCTCTCCCGGGATTGGGCGATCCATCAGCTTCATGTCAAGAATGCCTTCCTCCACGACAGTCTGATGGAGACTGTCTTCTGTAGCCAGCCCACCGGATTCGTCGACGCCGCTCGTCCGGATCTGGTCTGCCGGATGAACCGCTCCTTGTACGGCCTCAAGCAGACGCCGCAGGCATGGTACAATCGCTTCGCCTCCTACTTGGCCTCCATCGGCTTCGTCGAGGCTAAGTTGGACACGTTCTTGTTCATCTACCGGCGCGGCGAAGACACCGAATATCTCCTGCTCTACGTCGACGATATTGTGCTCACGGCTTTCACCGCTGACCTCCTACGACGCACGATCGTCGCCCTTCAGCGAGAGTTTGCGATGAAGGACTTGGGGCCTCTTCACCACTTCTCCGGTATCACCACCGAGCGTCGGCCTCAAGGGTCTCTTCTTCCACAGCGCCAGTATGCCATCGACATCCTTGAGCGGGCTGGCATGTCCGATTGCAAGCCCTGCTCCACACCTGTCGAGTGTCGACACTCAGGCGAAGCTCTCTGAGGACGACGTGCCCTCGATCCCCGACACGACGTCCTACTTGAGCCTGACCAGTGCCCTCCAATACCTGGCCTTCTCCAGAATCGACATCGCCTACGCCGTCCAGCTGCACACCCTGCGGGAGCGCCATCTCACCGCTCTCAAGCGGATCCTGTGCTACCTCCGTGGCTTCTACTCCGACCCTCCTCGACGTCAGAGCTCGTGGTCTACAACACCGACTGGACTGGCTGTCCCGACACGCACCGGTCCACTTACGGTTATGCCGTGTTCCTGGGCGCCAACCTCGTCTCCTGGGCCGCCAAGCGGCAGCCCGTCGTCTCCTGCTCCAGTGCAGAGACCGGATACCACGCTGTGGCCAACGACGTGGCAGAGGCCTCCTAGCTGCGCCAGCTTCTCTAGGAGCTTCTACTGCGACAACGTCAGCGCGGTCTACCTCTACACCAATCCCTTGCAACATCAACACATGATGCACGTGGAGATCTACCTGCACTTCGTCCGCGAGCGTGTCGCTGTCGGTGACGTTCGGGTTCTCAGCGTCCCCACCGCGCTGCAGTTCGCCGACATCTTGACTAAGGGGTTACCGTCGAGTGTATTCACCGATTTTCGATCCAGTCTCAACATTTGTACATAATAGAGTTGAGACCGTGGGGGGTTAGAGTACCCGTTTAGGGTTTTGGGTTAGCCCCTTGTAATTGAAGTCTCACCCCTGTGTCATGGGCCAGACCCAACATCTTGGTCTATTAATACAACATCCAACCCTGAGTTAGGGTTAGGTTTTCCCACAAGAAACATACTAGAGAGCAATCCTAGGAGAGGAGGTGAATTATTAGAGTGTAATTAGATGGACACCTGTTTCTCATCCTTTTATTCCAATTCATTGTGAGTGCGAAAAGCTCAAAGTACAATGACTGAAGGATACTGGTATAGTCATATTGCTCCATTATTTTGTTGCAGCAGAATTGTTCTTTGGATTGAAATTCTACAGGTATCTAGGGACACACAAAATAGTGGTCAAACTAACACAAATAGATGAAATGTAGAGTGTTGCCTACCAATATGTATCTTTGTCTAAAGTTGTATCATCCAATTTAGCTTATATTTCTTCCCCATGGCTGCCTAATATCGTTCCTATACTTTCTACAACAGGTGGTTCTAACAAGCTTACCTACACTAAATGTATCAACAGTCTCGAGGAATTACTTAATGCAAAGGTACATACCAATACTGTTCTCCATAAATCTGCTGGCTTAAGATGATTTTGACAGTTTGCTTTGTAAACTTGCACTCTCATGGTGCATAGGTTTGTTCAGTTGATAATGTAGAACTTGAAAGTGTGATTGCTTCTCCTAAGGTTGAAGTGTACTTTTATGGTCCAGTTGGTCACTCTAACTTGACTACAGCTTATATCAAAGAGCTTGGTGGCTATAAGTTTCAGGTGATTTTTTAATTGTACAGGATTAATCTTTGGTCCACTTAATATAAGCTTTTGGGTTCTTTCCCTTTTTTGTCCTTGAACAGCTTCTAATGTGCTTTGAACAGTCTGAATGCATGTTAAGAGAGAGTGTATGCAATTTCAATGAGTCACTGAAGAAACTGAAGTCCTTATGGAGGTTGCATGAAAATTTGATTTTCTGTTTGCAAGAAGTTGGTCTCTTTGGAGCTCTCCAAGTGAGTTTGCACAATTTGTTCAACCAGCATTTACATATTTGCAGTCTCGCCTCAGTTGAATTCCTTCTTCGCCGTTCTTCACTTGTATTTTGGCAGCAGTAGGAACGTAGAACTGTTGTACTAGTCCATACCAGCAAGTAGCTTGCATATGTGTTTAAAGCTACCTAGTGTTTTCTTCTATACATTTTTTCTTGAATACGCAGGAGAGCTGCATATCATTGTATTAAGGTAGAAAAAGGGGAGTTCTTACAAAAACAGCACCACCCACTCCAAACCAAGAATGGGAGGCTGAACGACAGACGAGAGGACTAAAACTAGACACAAAAGGGCAAAACTAGACCACGAAAACACACACTAAACCTCCCAGGACACACCAGTGCTTTGACCTAGCTCATGGAGCTTAACAGCTCTGGCCGCACACCAAAGGTGGTGTTCTTCAGAGAAAGCTTAAACAACAGTGGTAACACACGGCTGTACACCCTCAAAGACACAAGAATTCCGGTGTTTCAAAAAAAAGTCCAGGCTCCCGAGATGATAAACGAGTTAAGCCCCTTCTTAGTATCTTTTTGGAGATTTGTGCACGCTTTCGTCCATCACTCCGCAAAGGATCTTTCTAGCCACTCCGGTGTTTTTGAGGCAAGGCCTAAAGGGGTTAAGACTTTAAACCAGAAGTCCTGGGAAACACACAAGAAGTGAGGATGTGCTGGATGTCCTCTTTCTCTTGATCACAAAGAACACAACGATCTGGATGAGGGAGGCTCTCTTCAACCAATCGGCTGTCCAACAACGGTTCCTAATGGCCAACCAAAGAAACACGTTGCATTTCGGAGACACCCAAGCCTTCCAAAGCTGTTTCCAAGGCTCAAAGGGGGTGGAACCATGGAAAAAGGCCCTGTAAGCTGATAGTTGAAAAATACTCCATCCAGCCAATGAGATAAAGGTTGCCTTGGATGTCGGCTGTCCAGTTATTGTGCACCATAGTCTCGTCGACTTTTCTTCTCAATCTAGAGTGAACTGGAACAACTTCAATAACTTTAGGAGGAAGATTGTTGATGCAGCAGCCAACAACCATCTATCAGTCCAAAAAAGAGTGTTTCTCAGTTTCTTATCAGAAAGCAACAAGCCCAAATAACTGAATAAGTACAAGGGAAATGGGAAACCGAACCAGGAAGAGTCTGATCAATAGTCCAGCTGTTCTGCTGAGCACCTGATTGGGTAGATACCACTCTTCTGAAAATTAGTTTTAAGGCCTGAGGCTTCACCAAACATGGACAAAATCTCCTTAGCTAGAGACAAATCTGCTACCAATGGCTTAATGAAAAGGGCGACATTGTCGGCGTACAAAGATACTCGTTGACCAAGAGGTTTTCTAGACAAAGGTTCAAGTAAGCCCAACTCTTCTGCTTTGAGAAACAGGCTGTTAAGCATGTCCATGACCAAGATGAAAAGCATGGGGGACAGCGGGTCACCTTGCCTAAGGCCTCTCTTGTGCCTGATTTCAGGACCGGGCTGCCCATTAACAAGAATACAAGTGGATGATGATCCAAATAGGTTAAGGACAAGGATTCTCCAGCTAACCCCAAACCCCAAGTGAGCAAGAATCTCCATAAGAAACGGCCATGAAACTGAGTCGAACGCTTTAGAAATGTCCAACTTGAAAAATAAGCTTGGAACCTTCTGCCTGTGCAAAGATTTGATGGTTTGCTGTACCAAAATAAAGTTATCACGAATGCTTCTGCCCCTCACAAAAGCACATTGCGTGTTTGCGACCAGAGAGTTAAGAAAAGGTGCCAACCGGTTTGCCACGACTTTGGTAATTAACTTGGCAAAGCTGTGAACAAGACTAATAGGACGAAAATCCACTGCCTATGCAGTTTTCCAAAAAAATGAAGGCCTTCTTTTCCACTGCCATGCTCACTGAAATTAGGAATGGTTCATCAACCTTATTTTGGCAAGATCGTTGGATCCATGGAAAGAAAATTGAAGACCTTGCTCCTCGACTGATTGCAGCTGTGCCAAACAGGATTAAGAACAACAGAACTGTTCTTGAGGCCTTAACAGATAGAAAATGATTAACTGATATTAAAGGGGCCTTGACAGTAGGAGTTTTTGCTGACCTCCTAGAACTCTGGGATGCACTTCAAACAATCCAGCTACATCCAGACATGGAGGACAAACATATTTTCAGGCTTGCTACTGATGGAAACTACTCAGCAAAAGCAGCCTATGAGGGTTTCTTCATTGGGTCGACCCAAGCTGAACATTGGGAATTAATTTGGAAAACTTGGTCTCCTAAATGTAAATTCTTCCTATGGCTTGCTGATTTAAGAAGATGTTGGACAGCATACCGACTAGAGAAAAGAGGTTTAAGCCATCCTGACAAATGTCCTTTGTGTGACCAAGAACAAGAAAGTATAGACCATATTTTGGTGGGTTGTGTCTTTGCTAGGAATTTTTGGTTCCAGCTGCTTGGACAAGTCAATCTGCCTGGTTTTGTTCCTCAGCTGGGGGAAGAGAGCACAATGCAGTGGTGGAGTAGAACCAGTGAGCAGCTGCAGGGGATTGCAAAAAAGGGCTTAATTCTTTAATCACCCTTGGGCTATGGACTCTCTGGAACCATAGAAATGGGTGTGACTTTGACAGAATTAAACCCAGCTTGGAGGTAGCTATAAGAAGAGCTGAAGAAGATATTGATTTATGGAAGTTCGCGGGGGCCAAACATCTAGCTCTTCTTACATCTCCCATTCCAGGTGTCTTACAGGGGTCTGGTAGAGGGAGCATATTATAACATCATAGATGAAGGTGTTGTTTGGTGCTGGGCTGGTGCGTCGGGTCTGTGTAGGTGGTGGCCTTTTTAGGTGTTCCTTCATGGATGTTTTCATGTATTCTAAGTTGCGGCCACCATAGGGTGTCCTTTCTTTGTATTTGTAGTTGGTCTATTTTTGGACCCTCCTTCCTCTCTTAATTTAATGATACACAGCTCTCCTGCGTGTTTGAGGAAAAAAAGAAAGAGCCTCCTTTTACTTAGGGATAAGTGTTGCAAGACTGAATTGAGAAACCCTAGCTACAGTAACGGGTACAAATATGGAACCCTAATGGGCCAGCAAACATACGACCCAGAATACTCTAACACCCCCTCCGCAGTCGAAACTCTAGCCACTGCAGATGTTGAGACTGGACCGAAACTCCGCAAACACGGTCGTCGGAAGCCCCTTGGTGAAGACGTCGGCGAACTGGGAGGCGGTCGGGACATGGAGGACGTGAACATATCCACAGGCGACCCTCTCGCGGACAAAGTGAAGATCGATCTCGACATGCTTCGTGCGCTGGTGTTGGATGGGGTTGGTGGAGAGGTAGACGGCGCTGACGTTGTCGCAGAAGACGAGGGTGCTCCGTACTAGCGGACTGTGGAGCTCTTGGAGCAACTGACGGAGCCAGGTCGCCTCAGCCACGCCGTTTGCCACGGCGCGGTACCCGGCCTCGGCGCTGGAGTGGGAGACGACCGGCTGGCGCTTCGATGATCAGGAGACAAGGATGTCCCGTAGGAAGACGACATAACCCGTGGTGGACCGGCGCGTGCCTGCACAGCCCACCCAGTCGGCATTGGTGTAGACGCGAAGCTCCGTGGTCGAGGATCGGCAGAGAAGGAGCCCGAAGTCGATGGTGCCACGCAAGTACCGCAGGACGTGCTTCATCGCGGTGAGGTGCGGCTCCCGATGGTCGTGCATGTGAAGGCACACTTGCTGGACGGCGTAAGCGATGTCGGGCCGGGTGAAGATGAGGTACTGCAGGGCCCCAACAAGGCTGCGGTAGCCGGTCGGATCGACGACGAGTGGGGGGGGGGGCTGCGGAAGAGACCTTGCCCTGCGTGTCCACTAGGGTCACGCAGGGCTTGCACTCGGCCATGCCAGCGCGCTCGAGGAGGTCGACGGTGTACTGCCGTTGGTGAAGGAACATGCCCTGGGGCCTGCGCTCGACGGTGACCCCCAGGAAGTGGTGGAGGGCCCCGAGGTCCTTCATCGCAAACTCCTGCTGGAGGCAGAAGATGATGCGACGCAGGAGCCCAGAGGAGGAGGCGGTGGGCACGATATCGTCGACGTAGAGGAGGAGGTACGCATTATCCGGACCGCGACGGAGGATGAACAAGAATGTGTCCGACTTTGCCTCGACGAAACCCTGCGAACACAAGAAGGTGGCGAAGCGACTGTACCAAGCCCGGGGGGCCTGCTTGAGGCCGTAGAGGGACATGTTGAGCTTGCAGACCATGTCGGGGTGAGCAGGGTCGACAAACCCAACAGGCTGAATGCAGAAGACCGTCTCCGTCAGGGTGCCGTGGAGGAAGGCGTTCTTCACATCGAGTTGGTGGACCGACCAGTTCCTGGACAGAGCCAGAGCCAGAACAGTCCGGACGGTGGCAGGCTTGACCCCCGGAGCACATAGCGCCGTTCAGCTTCAGCTTGAAGTCCACTTCCCGGTGACCACGTTGGCGCCAGGGGAGGGGGCACCAGGTCCCAGGTGTGGTTAGCCTGGAGAGCCTCGTACTCCGCTTCCATGGCACGTCACCACTGTGGGTCGGCAAGTGCACCACGGACAATCGTGGGCACCGACGGAAGAGCCGGAGAAGAGGACACAGAGAGAATCAGGCGATCAGGTGCCCAGAGGACACCTGCCGTGCGCCGGGTGACCATCGGGTGGATGTGTCGAGGATCCCGGTGGACGACGACGGGGTGATAGGCCGGGGGCTCGGCGCGAGAGCGAACCGGGGCACCACGTCGACCACAGCGTTGGTACGTCTGCATGGGGTCGGTGTAGCGAGACGACGGGGCAGTGTGCGTCGGTGCGGGAGGCACCGGAGCCGCACGAGGCTGTGCGGGAGACGACGGGGCCGCGCGAGGCGACGGAGGGGACGCCGAGGCCGCCCGTGGCTGTGGGAGGGAGGGCTGCGCCGGTGGGGCCGAGTGAGGCGGAGCAGTGGACGGACCTGCAGGGAAGGGGGGCACGACTGTGGGGGACACAGAGTCGAGGTCGAGGAATACGTCGAGCTCGGTGAGAGAGGTAGCAGAAGAGGAGGAAAAGGGGAAATCCGACTCGTCGAAAACGACGTGACGAGAGATGAGGACTCTGTGGGAGGTGAGGTCGAGACACCGATACCCCTTATGGTCGGGGGAGTACCCGAGGAAGACACAACGAGTGGAGCGGGGGGCTAGCTTATGAGGAGTAGTGGAGGCGAGATTAGGGTAGCAAGCGCACCCGAAAACACGAAGATGGTTATAGGAGGGGTGGATGCCGAAAATAGCGAAGTAAGGAGTGGGGTGGGCAACCGCCTTGGTGGGAAGACGATTGAGGAGGTAGGTGGCAGTGGCGAGGGCCTCAGCCCAGTAGTGAGCAGGAAGGGAAGCCTGAAAGAGTAGAGAGCGCACGACATCGTTCGTCGTGCAAATCATACGTTCAGCCCTGCCGTTTTGAGGAGACGTGTAGGGGCATGACATGCGGAGGTGGATGCCGCGAGAGAGGAAGAAGTCACGGGACGCATTGTTATAGAACTCGTGCCCGTTGTCACACAAACATGGAACCCTAGCTACAGTAACGGGTACAAATATGGAACCCTAATGGGCCAGCAAACATACGACCCGTAATACTCTAACAATAAGATTGATATATGGTGAGTCAAGCAGCCATAATTTTCTGTCAACACCTTGCTGAAGAGTGATAATGGCTGCCATGAAGTCTGCCTTAATCACATTCCAACATGCCTTATAGAGCCTCCCGGTGTAGCCATCGGGCCCTGGAGCTTGGTCATTTGGGAAGGGATTTAATGGTCACCCAAACCTCATCCTTTAAAATGGGCAAATCAAGGGGAGCAAACAGAACATCATGGCGGTGAAAGAAACCCAGGTTCAAGGTATGGAACCGCTGCAGCGCAGTCCCAAGCAGACCATCAAAATATGAAAACATCGCCTCTTGCTTCTCATCTTGAGTGGTATAGACCTGATCATCTACCACCAGCTTGGGAATATGACTTTAAGCGTCCTGGTCTTAGCTTGACTATGGAAGAGAGGTATTAGCGTCACCATCCTTCAAGAAATGACCACGTGACCGAAGACGTGCTATGGTGCGCTCGAGAGAAGCCATGGCCAAGCAGTGTTTCTTATAGATGGCCAAACGGGCCGGCACGGCCCGACCCGGCACGACACGTGTTCGGCACGGCCCGTCAGGTCCGCCTAACGAACTGTGCCGTGCCTAATGGGCCCACGTGCCGCGGTAGTGGCCCAGACACGGCCCGTCAGCCTGCTAGCCGTGCCGGGCCGACCCGGTGGCACGTTGGCCCATCTGAGTATATTGTATAATTTAGCAAAAAATGTGTAGCTGCGGGGGTTCGAACACACAGCCTAGTGTATGAGAGACTTAAACGCACCCATCTAGCCAGTGCGGCTACAGTTTTATTGTGTTATATGTTGAATTCTTATGCTAAATATATGTAAACTATTATTTTTTTTTAAAAAAATGTAACCGCGTCGTGCCCGTGCCAGCACTACGGGTCGAGATGGTGGCCCAGGCACGGCACTATAGCCGTGCCGTGCCAGGCACTGGCACTATACTAGTCGGGCCGTGTCGTGCCTGTGCCGTGCTTTTTCGTGTCGTGTCTAGGCTGGCCCATCGTGTTAGTGCCAAATGACCATCTATAGTGTTTCTTAGCCTCAGTACGAAGCCAACCCTCTTCGGGAGATTAAGGCCGATGATCTTGGGCAGTTTCTAGCTGATGAAGAATTTTTCTATCAATGCCCAATTGCAACTTAACATGCCCCACTTGCCTTTGCCCCATAGATTGAAGAGCATGTGTTAAACGTTTAAGCTTTAGAGAGGCTTGTTCAATAGGACAGGAAGCTGTCACCAGTAGGTTCCAGGAAGCTTCGACCGTCTCTAAAAAACATGGCAGTTTGGTCCAAAAACTTTTGAAATGAAACCTCCTCTTAGAGTACAGCCCTTCCTTAAGACTGAGAATAAGGGGGCAGTGATCGGAGAGCTCTGTAGCATGGCTCTGAAGAATACAGTCTGGATAAGAGTCCTCCTAATCCTTATCCAGCTTGACTAAAGTGGGGTTGACTCTACCATTAGACCAAGTGTACCGTTTACCAAGGAGAGGAATATCTTTGAGGTCCAGATCATTAACCAAGCGACGAAAGCGCCCCATCATCTTACGATTCAGGTTGTCATTGTTTTTATCTTCAGCTGAGAGGATGAGGTTGAAATTCCCTGCCAACACCCATGAACCAGCATACTGATGTCTCACTTCCCTCAATTCTGAAATGAAAGCGATCTTCTCAACATCTTGTTGAGGGCCATAAACTCCTGTTAACCACCAAGGTTGCTCATCACCCAACTTGAGCTTGACTGAGACAGAAAAACACCTGATATCCCGCCGATCAGAGTGCACCACGCCATCGCGCCAAGCGACAAGAATACCACCCGTAGTACCCGGGGACGGCAGGAAGCCAGGAAGGCAAAATCATTGAACTCCTGCCCCAGAATGAATCTCACATCCCAAATAGAGAAATTAGCTAACTTAGTTTCCTCAAGATAGACTACCGCAGGTTTACAAGAATCCACTGTTTTTGCGAACAGTATCCCATCTGGCTCTTTCATTAAGGTCCCTTACATTCCATATAAGAAGATTAACTGATTTCTTCTATACATGATTTTTTATTCTTATTGCTGTGTAATAAACTGACTATAATATATTTTTTTGTGTATCTTTGAGAGACATCTGTGATTATGTTCACTAGACAAAGTTCCTCAATAAGACGAGGTTTGAAGGCTTACTGATCCCAAATAGCTTACTTCCTTGCAAGATCTTTTTTTAATTGCATTTATTTTGGTGTGCTTTGGCATTGCCTTTTTCTTCATTTTTAATAAGTAATAAACACAAGATTCATTGCACTCGAAAGGAGAGGCCTGAAAAGATGACATAGATAATGGAAACATAGTCCGACCTTGGCCTCAAACGAGGTTACGACCACTTATTACAACTGAAGGCAGCATATTGCCTTGACCCATCACACGACCTCACCAAAGAACACAAACTACTAAATCAAAGCTACTACAAAGTTAAACGCAACGAAGACCCCCATCCAAAATTGTGAAAGAACTGTAGTAGCACCAACTCCACATGACGACATGAAGACTTAATTAATTCTTGGTCCTCCCTTCTAGGCTGAAGCTATGTCCAGAAGCGACACCAATAAGTTGCCCTGAAGGTTACCTGCAAACAAGATTTAGGAGACGATTTATTGAAAACTACATCATTCCTACTTAACCAAATAGCCCAACAAATTGCCGATGCAACGGTTAATAATAAGTTGCGTGATCTGGGCAGCAGCCCACTCGCCCAAACCCCAAACAAATCATTAGCATCCCGAGGAGGTCTCAACCCCGTACTTATATGTAACAAACGCCAAATGAAAGACACATACAAACACCTGAAAAACAGGCCTAATATTTGCATGAAAAGAGGACAGGCCCAATATTTTCCCCAATACCTACCACAACAAATAGATGGATGGTGGTTTTTTTTATTAAAAAAAATCTTGGGTCCCCTCCATGCTGGCCTGTCTAATTTGGGATAAAACCTTGACATGCCACAGTTTGTGACGTATGTGTTCTGCTTAATGCCACGATTATGGCTTACCACACATTCTTAGCCCCATGCCATGCGTGTCATTGAACTATTTTTACGCCAGACTATTCACTATTCCCCAATCCCCACTTGTGTCATCCATTTCAGCTGCCACAGTATTTTTTTCAGAACAACACAGTTCGCCTAATGGCAAAATTAGGTACGAACTTAACACATATGTGATATTATTTGTTTGATTGTAGTGCAGGCTGCAAGGACTTTTCTCTCTTCCAGTAGTGTTAGTCTAGATGGAAAGGGGGCTGACATTAATGATTATGCAAACAAAGCAATGTCTCTTCTCAGCCGGGACATCTTAGAAGGTGACCCCTCCTCGTACACTTTGCTGGTGTTTCGGATATGTTATTCAACAATCTGATCTGCATATGTAATGTCATACATATAGTTTGTAGTGGACCTTTTGGAATTACTTTTTGTTGGAAATAATTGTAATATGAAAATGCATATTTTTATATTATCAATTAAAATATCTGACAGCTCTGTTTTTAAGGTCCGGATGCTGATTCATTTGACTTAGAGACAATAGAAGAACCTTTCTTCTCAAAAAAATTTGCAGTTCTTATTAACGTTCTATCGAGATACAGGTAAGCATGATCAATTGTGCTACTATCATTTTTCAGATACATATATTTGGTCTTCAGTCGTGTACTTAAGGCATTATAAGCTACAACCTTGCCGGGTGTCTGAGTTTGGTCTTCTGCCACCACATTCTTTCCATAAAATATGATATCAGTTGTGTATATAATTATACAATACCTAGATTTGCCTTGTCTTGAAAATCTCATAACTGTACAGACTACAGGTAATAGCCTGCCAGCTTACAGTAATTGGTTGGCCCCAGGATCAGTATTTTCGTACACAAAAAAGCAGTTAGAACTTTTATAGGCTAACACCTGAGCCTAAAATGACTAGACTATGAGTTCATAGTCTAGCCTACCCCAACCTGCTCGGGACTAAAAGACTTTGTTGTTGTTGGTGTTTTTGTATGAGTTCATAGTCTTCATCAAGTTAGATGTGCAACTCTCCCTTTAAGGCAACTCAGCTTCATATGCATCCACTGAAGTAGATCCCATTTGACTATGGTAGCTAGCAAGCTGCAATGTATATGAAGTTATGAACAAATATGAAGGTATTCAGAATGTTGGGTCTCGACCTACAGAAAATACATCAGGACTCAGGATATAAGATTTTGCACAATTGAAAGGTATACAGCTGATTTCTGGGATTTCATGTAGAAAATGGTGCTGACAAAATGGTTATTAAGTTCACTATGAATTACTCGAAAGACTAGTTATGCCATGAATTGGAAACATCAACACAAACTTCATTAGCTGAAAACACCTCATACACATTACAATTCATAGCTTAGCCAATTTGGTGTGAGTTGGATAACAACTAACTCTAAGTCGGTATCTCAACTAACTCCCTTTACTTAAATGTAAGAGACCCCGTGGGAGACCCTACAGTCCAACTACCTAAATAGTGTTGAAGTGTATTAGTGGATTGCCTACTTTCTCCCATCACCTTAAGCTTTTGGGTTGAACTGGTTAGTATGTCCACTTTAACATGGTATCAAAGTCAAGGTTTTAAAGTCGGCTAGTCGACTCTAGTCGCCTGAGCACAGATAAGATGACTAATCGCGATTAGTCGTCGATTTGCTCGATTAGTCGAGCCTAGTCGACTCCTAGTCGTCCACCTATAACAAGACCATATGTGTGTGTGTGTATATATATATATATATCAATATATATATGAATATGTACATATAACTGTAGCTGCCTAACTGGACTGTGGGACTGTACCAGCGCCACTGCCAAAGTTCTGGGTCGGGGGCAACACAGATTCTGGGAAGATGACTTCAACATTATTATGCTGCCTCCTATTCTCATCTGTAGTGGCACAACAATCAAGTGAAGCACAACTCAAGAGGAGGCCAAGGCGGGCACAATACTACTCAATAAGTGAACAGAGAACACCGAACAACCAAAATATCAGAGCAATTACCGTCTAAAGAGGTCCTCATCTTGGTCTCTGAATTCTAAACAGAGGAGTGGTCGCCTACTCGCCTTTTCAGCCACTGAACAAACAAAAGAGGAGGACATGAGCACGTTGTAGGGGGCCTCTGCAGACTACAACTGTCGCGCGATGGAGGGGGCGTAGCTGTTGCTGGAGCAGGGGGCTGCCTGAGCACAACAGGGCGACAAGAGAGGAGGGCGACGACGATGGAGAAGGGGTGGCGGCATTGGGGAAGGGCGCATGCGCAACAGTGCGTACCGTATTGGTACAGGCATGGGTGTAGGGCAAAACAATGTTTGTGCTGTGTACAGATGGTGGGCCGACCCTCATAATAGAGGCCCGATTAGTGGCCCAAAATAGGCTTAACTAGTCGACCATAACCCCTAGTCGGACGACTAATCGCGATTAGTCGGTGACTAGGACGACTAATCGCTACCTAGTCGCTCTAGTCGAGTCGGAGACCCTAATCGAGCTCGGACTAGCGATAAGGCCGACTAATCGCGACTAATCGTGATTAGTCAGACGACTTTAAAACCTTGATCAAAGCCAAAGGTATCGAGTTCGAATCCTGGCAGAGGCTTTATTTGTGCTTCCACCCATTTATTTTCACGTTTGCGCCTTTCTCTCTGGCTGCGTTTCCGCCTTTCTCTCTAGCTCCACGTGAATGGGGGTGTTGAAGTGTATAAGTGGATTGGCTATCTTCTCCCATCAGTTTAAGCTTTTGGGTTGAACTGGTTAGTGTGTTCACTCTAACGACTAGATCCTAGTTGGTTCAGTGGGAAACCCTAACCCTAACAAGGGGCTGGTGATGTATTAATAGATTGAGTTAGTTGGGCCTAGCCCATTACACATGGGTGATAAGTTAAATATACGGGGTAAATACCAAACCCTAAACGGGTACTCTAACAACTCTCGCAGTCACAACTCTATCCCGTACAAATGTTGAGACTGGAGCGAAAGTCTAAAAATACGCTCGATGGTAACCCCTTGGTGAAGATGTCGATGAACTGCAGCGTGGTGGGGACGCTGAGGCCGTGCAGAAGGATCAGCACCAAGGTACGGTCGGCAACAGGCTCGCCGAGGTCACGGAAAGAGTCCGCCATGCCCTTCATCTGGCGGCAATACTCTCCCACGGAGAGATCCCCCTGGGAGAACAGGTGGAACTAGGCGTCGAGGTGGAGCGCCCGAGCCTCCCGGTTCCCGAGGAACTGGTCCTCGAGAGCGAGCCATGCCTGGCGAGCGGTGTCCGCCTGGTCACGAACGATGTCCTATAGCTCGACGGTGATGGTGTCGTTGAGCCACGATAGGACCACACTGTCCATCTGAACCCACGATGGAGACAGAGGGTCGACGGGATCGTCGAGGACGTGGTCGGCGAGGGAGAATCATCGAAGGGTGAGGACCATCTGAGCGCACCAGCGAGGGTAGTGGGAGGACGCCGGGTCCAACACAACGGACATAAGAGACCAGATGTTGAACCCCAATGGCATGAGCGTGAAGGGCGGCGACGGTGTCGGCGTCGAGTCCGGAGGTGTGGGGAGTCTCAGGGGCCACCAGTGGAGTGGGACTGCGTTCGAGGAGGAGGCGCTGCGCAACGACCATCTAAGTGGTCAGGGCGGCCCCCATGGTGCGCTCTTGCTCCAGGGCCAGGGTCGCATTACGCTCCTGCTCCTGGGAAGCAGCGATAGCCACCTGGATGGTGGCTATGGCCGCAACCAACGCAGGGGAAGCGGGAGGGGGTGGACATGGTCGCGACGAGGTTGGTCCACGAGGGGTCGGTGCGGGCGAGGAAGCCAAGCGAGGAGCGATGAGGGTGCTGCGCAGTGAGGGTTCAAGGTCGGCGATGAAAGGGGCCCCGTCCCCGGTGAGGTCGCGGGTGCGGGAAAGGAAGAGCCCGCTGTCCGCGTCCAGCGAGGGCAGCAAACCGACACCCGAAGGGCCCAGCGGGCCGGCGCCCAAAGGGGCCTGCAGGCCGACTGGTGGGAACGCGGCCACAAAGGCTGTGTCGGCGGCGGTGAGGTCGCCCGCCCGAGGTGGGGCCCGTGCCCGCGCTAGCCGGTGCAGCAGTGGCAGGCCCTAGGCGGCGGCAGGGATGGCCAGTGGGAACGCGGCCACAAGGGCGGCCAGTTCCCGCGCCAGTAGGGGCGGTGGCGGCTGGGGCCTGCCCGCCCGAGGTGGGGCCCTTGCCCGCGCTGGTCGGGGTAGCGGTGGCAGGCCCTAGGCGGTGGCAGGGATGGCTAGTGGGAACACGACCACAGGGGCGGCGGCGGGTCGGCCAGTTCCCGCGCCAGTAGGGGCGGTGGCGGCTGTGGGCCGCCCGCCCGAGGTGGGCCTCGTGCCCGCGCTGGCTGGGGCGGGGATGGCAGGACCCCAGGCGGCGGCGGCGCCTGAGCTCACGCCGGTGGTGGGGGTGGCGCCGGCTTCCATGAGGGGAGAGGGAGGGAGGGGCGCCGGAGCAAGGGGAGTGCCGGCGCCGGTAGCGGGGTTTGCTGGCTGGAAGGGGTGGCGATTAGGTGGGAGGAGAGGTGACAGGAAAAAAAAGTAAACCTAGCTCTATACCATGTGGGAAACTCTAACCCTAACATGGTGTTGGGTGATGTATTAATAGACTGAGTTAGTTGGGTCTTGCCCATTACACAGGGGTGAGAAGGTAAATACGCGGGGTAAACCCCAAACCCTAAACGGGTATTCTAACAGGTTCGACTAGCTTCCATACTCTTCGCACCCGCTGATGATGTGAAGACTCTCACATGTTTTTCTTTACACCTACTCACTTAGACGTCAATGTAGCACACCACTAAGGAAGCAACGATCTGATTGTTGCTCACTTGACATTGTGCTCAGATCACGACACAACATATCACCGAGGGGTGCCAACCTAGCCCTTGCCCTTTTAACACAATACCTGGGTTCCGATATTGGTGTGTCGTTAACAGGATTACACCCCTACTTATTTGCCACATTGTTGAAATTATATATTCTACTAGGTGAATGCCCGTGCGTTGCAACGGAAACATGTAATAACACGATAACTTATGTATAAATGTGTGTTATAGCGTTACGAGAAAAAGTTTTGTAGTCCATTTGTGATCGTAGCCATACATAAATTTTGTTATTTTAATCAATTGAAAGATTCATTACTTGAACGTATAAGGAACTGACAGAGATCGAATTTGTTTCAATGATTATGCTGAATTGAACCTTAATGCCATCATACCCAGTTAAGATATAGTTAACATCAAGGGGATTCCAATCAACACAATGAACATCTCCACTGTGAGCTTTCTCAACCTGGAAATAAATAATAAATAATTTTTAACATCATAGTCCATGCTGCATTTACAAACTCCATATCTTGAAAAAAAACTAAAGGTACACCACATTAGGAAAGAAATATAATGTCACCCTATTTGGAACAAGTAAAAAACTGAACAAAATACTTTCGACCAATAAATCAGTCATGATCAATTTCTCAACACATTATATCAGTTAAGTTAATGAAAATGAACAATCATTCAAGAAATAAAATTAGAAACACAATTATCATGTAACAAGTAAAGTATCTCAGGCCAATTTGACAAAATAAATAGCTCCATGTGATTGCAATGGTCTCATTAAAAACCAACAGCCCATCACCTCTTTAAGTGAAGTTATATTATTACAAAAGAAGCCGCATTGCATTCATTGACTCAATTTTGGCTAAAAACATAGTTTATCCAATTAGATATAGAACAAGAGAACTGTCACCTTAACAGCTGGGGCAGTGCCAGTTCAAGCATCCCACAGAATAAGACAAGCATCATCACCCACACTACAAAACTCATGCGCACTTCATCCCTAAATAAAAAAAACAATATAGGGTATTAATATAAATAAAAATAAAAATAAGGCATGTGTCAACATAGACATTCACAGAGAAGGCCAATGATCCTAGTTTAATTAACAATAACATCATTAAACAAATAGACGTGTTTTAACAATGAACATCTAGATATATGGTCTTGGATGCTCCACAAGACAATAGATTTGTCCTTTCCTATTTAAGTTTTGTATTTGAACAAAACACATGTTATTATTTATCAAAAGCACAATAATCAATAACTTCTGAAAACGAATAGTTCTTCTAGTTGAGCTGAAAACAGAATTTTATAGCCCCAAAAGTTCAAACAAATCATCTTATGTCCAAACTGAACTTTACACATGGTTATTACATAGGCTGAGATGGTGTAGCGGTGACTAAGGTTCCACTCCAAATATTCTCCATGTGTCTTAAAGTTGCCATGGCATCCTAAGGGGAAGGACACTTGCCAATGCAATAAAGAAACATATTGCCATTGAATGGAAGTTAGGTGGACCCAAGTCTTGTGCTCGAGATGTTCAAACAAACTGGATAAATAGTTGACTCCCAAAATAGTAGGAAAACACAAACATACAAGATGAAAATAGGCTAACCTCCTGATAGGACATATGGTTCTGCTGGACACATGGCAAGCGCAAATTCCGCATTTTCCTTATGTCCTGTTAACATCTGAACAAACAGTATATGCTAGTAAGCCCTGTGCCAAAGAAGAGTATATCTGGCACACTGAACAAAACAATGAATCATACCAGATCAGGGCGAGACTCGCTTGCTCCTAGGAGTTAGGATGTGGGCTGGGAGCGAGACCTCGGCCTAGCGGCGGTACAGCGGAGGCGGGCGGTGGGTTGGCAGCTCGGCGAGGAGCTCAGCAACCTCGGCCTCGTCGGTGGAGGAAGGCACGCGCTTGGACCTCCGGCATTTGTGGCAGAAGGATGTGTGGACACCGCGGACATAGCGTGCACACCGCGTGTGCACCCACACACTGCACTCGTCGCAGCTGACCATCTCCTCGCTGTCGTCGAACGTGACGCCGCAGGAACAGTCCATCGTTCACGAGCCGTCCACCCAGTCATCGGTGGGGTTAGGGGTGGGGATGGGAGGCGCCGCGGCCGCCGCCGCCATGAAGATAATGGTAGCCACCCTGATACTGTGATACACTTCTTCAGATTCAAACTGGCAGATGAATCCAAGGATGGTACATACAAAACAATGTCTACCCTCCACATGGATAAAGGGCTCCAGTTGTATGCATACACGCGTTCAACTTGAAATGCCAAAACATGATTTTTTAATCCTTTGTTACTGTTGAAGACATGTACATATTCCACAACTATACATTGGGGAGGTTGGAAGAAAAACTCACTGAGTATAGATATCCTGAAATATTAGTTAATTATGCTCCAATTGCCACATCAAAGAATGGACTTGAACCAAATATGGGCAATTTTCCAAAATCCAAGCCACTGATCAAACAGTCAGCATTTTCTTTCTTAATCACATAACACCCTGTTGGCAAGAGCACAACAATGATCCAATTGGAAAAACAAACACACAAAATAAGAGAGGACGAAGGGATAGGCGAGAGAGGACGGAGAGGGGAGAGGACCACTGAGATTGGTTGGAGCGCAACGCGACGCGGGCGGGCGAACGATGGCGGAGGATGCGTCTGCCCGAAGCAGAGGCAAGGTGGCTGCATTGGAACAGTGTCTATTGTGGAGGGTTCCATGAATGAAGAGCAGATTTTGAATGAGCTTAAAAGGTTGGTGGCTGCTGATTGGGACTGGTGTGTGAAGTGTGTGGGGAACAATGTGTTCTCGACGTGTTTCCCTTCCCGGGGTGAACTTCACCGCATGATCGAGTGGGGAACTGTTCATACAAAATTTGGTGCACAGATGCTTGTCAAGGAAGAGGGGCTTGGAGAGGAAATAAAATATGAGATGCCTAAGGCTTGGGTGCAGTTCACTGGTTTACCTAAGGAACTTAGAGAGTACTCAGTAATCTGGGCGGTTGGTTCTATGCTAGGCATCTCAAAAGAGGTGGATATGCTGTTTACTCGGAAATTTGACAGGGCAAGGCTGAAGGTGGCCGTGCTTGACCCGAATTTGATTCCGCAAGTAGTTGATGTGGTAATTGGAGACTACTTATATGAACTGAAATTCAGGGTGGAGTCAGAAGCTGAAGGTGACCAGCCTTTGCCGATGGATATGGATCATATCGGGGAAAATGATGATGATGAATTTCAGGATCAAAACAAGGATCACAAAATAGGTGAAAGAGGGAGTAAGGGGGCGAGCTTGAAGGGAACATCAAAGGATTCAGCAGGGGCAGTTAACAAGGTTTCGGATTCTATGCTGAACAGCAACACGACCAGTGGGAAATCGGTGTGCGCTGGCCATACACAGCTGGATCTGGAACAATCTCAGGGCACCAGTCTCTCGGTCAATGCTGTTAGTATTGAAAAGTTGGGCAGTATCCCGGAGGCGTTGTCAGGAACAGTGCAAGCACTGCGTCGTAGCTCGCGCCGCTCAGATTCGGTGAGTGAAGACTCGCTTGTTCGAGCAGTACGGCTGAAAGCGGGATACAACCTGGACGACCAGCCGACTAAAGGTAACAATGTTTCCTTTATTAGTTTACCCGATAATTATATTCTTGATTCTTTTAAAAATATTGGCATTTTAGCGGGTTCTAATCCTAGTTTAGTTGCTTCCTCTATTGGTCAGTTGAAAAAATTAGAGATTAATAGAGTTCAGGATCAGCTAGTGGGTAAGAACAAGGCTGAATTATCTGATTTTATGGGGAAGGGAGTAGTAGAGGACGAAGAGTTTGATCATTTCATTTTAAATCATTTGTGTGGGGATATTATGAATGAAGAGACGGATGGCACTGATGGGCTGATTAAGTCAGTCTGTACAAAACCATCTAGTCAGGGTTCGTTGTGTTCTAACAAAAAAGGTCGGGCTTGATTATTAATTAATTGTTTACCAATGAAAGGAATCTTTTGGAACAACAATGGGTTCAAGGATTTGAAAAAGCTTAGATACGTTTCGGATCTGACCAAAGAACACGGTCTCAATTTTATTGCCCTCTTTGAAACAGGCCGCAAATCCTTCCCAGATCATCTACTAAGGAATTTGTGTGCTGGGAAAAATTTTATCTGGCATTGCAAAGAACCTCATGGTAGATCTGGGGGGATGTTGTTGGGAATTGACGCTGATGTCTTTGATGTTGGTGCCATCACGGAAGGGGATTTCTTTATTAAGTTTAATTTGCATGATAAGGCAGATGGTTTTAAATGGGCTCTTGTCTTGGTGTATGGCCCTGCCCAGGACTGCTTCAAACAAGAATTCCTTTCTGAGCTAGTCCGTTTGAGCAATACAGAAACGTTACCTATTCTCATTGGGGGAGACTTTAATATTTTACGATCTCCATCTGAGAAAAATAATGATAGATTTGATCATCGTTGGCCGTTCCTATTCAATGCGGTAATTGATGGTCTTGATCTAAGAGAATTGCAGATGTCGGGGCGAAGGTACACCTGGGCTAATACTAGGGATATTCCGACTTATGAGAAGTTGGATCGGATTTTGCTAGCTACAGAATGGGAGGGAAAATACCCTAGAGCTTCGGTACATGCCTTGTCGAGAAATATATCCGATCATACTCCTCTGCTTCTTAGTACAGGTGTTGTAACCGCCCAAACAATTCCTCCGTTCAAGTTAGAACTAGGCTGGTTTCTGAGGGATGGTTTTGTGGATATGGTAAAAGATATTTGGGTAAATGAGACAAGAGGTTCTACTCCTTTGGAGAAATGGCAAGCCAGGATTAGGAAGGTACGCCAACACTTAAGGGGTTGGGCAATGCACACTTCGGGGTTGTTGAAAAAGGAAAAAAAGGAGATCATCACTAAGCTTGATGATTTAGATAAGAGAGCTGAAGTAGTTCTGTTGAGTACTGCGGAGTTGGATCTGCGCAACTACTTACAAAACAGGCTTGCTCAGCTACTCCGGGAGGAGGAAATAAAGTGGTATCAAAGAGCGAAGGTCAAGGAGCTCCTGGAGGGGGATAGTAATACTAAATATTTTCAGATGATAGCCAATGGAAAATTCAGGAAGAATCGAATCTTCCAGATGACGGATGGAGCTCGTATGTTATACGACGAGGGAGAATAAAAAAGTCATATAACTAGTTATTATAAAAATCTCTTTGGCCCCCCAGAAAGCACGTCTTTTACTCTGGATGAGGATCTTAGAGATGATATAATACAAGTTACTCAAGTTGAGAACGAGAAGCTCACCCAGCCATTTTCTGAAGATGAAGTAAAAGCGGTGGTTTTTAGTATGGAACATAACAAGGCTCCAGGTCCTGATGGATTCCCGGCGGAATTTTATCAAATCTGTAAAGCAGAGGCGTGGCGCGGTGGCGTCGACGTCTTCTTCGGGGTCGTGTGAGGCGCTCAACCTATCGCAACAGAGACGACGAAGGGATAGGCGAGAGAGGATGGAGAGGGGAGAGGACCACGGAGATTGGTTGGAGCGCAACGCGACGCGGGCGGGCGAACGATGGCGGAGGATGCGGATGCGGAGGGGAGGACCATGGAGGATGCGTCTGCCCGAAGCAGAGATCGAGGAGCATTGATGGCGGGGCTCGTAGATGGCGGATCGAGGGTGCGTTGATGGCGGCCGCGCTGCAGGGCCCCGGATCGTAGGATCGGCGTTAATGGCGGCTGGCATCGCGGTGATGGCGGGGAGCAGAGGGGCGGGTGGGCAGAGGGATCGGCAGAACCAAAATGTGCACGCCTACAGTAGCGTCTTAAGAGTAGTAAAGATTGGTTTGCTATAGGGCTTGAATATGTTCAAAACCTCAATTCTTTGATCATACTTGGAGCTTGGGCCATCTGGAATCACCGCAACCGTTGTGTTTTCAATGGTGTGCAGCCTTGTTCTAGCATGGTCAACAAGTGGGTCAAGGAGGAGTCACCTCTGGTGTAGGGCTGGAGCCAGTGGATTAGATAGCATCCTTTCCGCTCCAGCGCACTAATCGGCGACCTTCTGTTTTGGGTTTCCATGGTCATGAGTATAGCTGTTCATACTATCGTTTTATTTCTAGCTATCCTTTAGTGCGTGTGGGTTCGTGTGGCATTGTATGAGGTTTTTATCCTCACCTTTTCTTCTTAATATAATGATATGCAGCTCTCCTGTGTTTTCGAAAAAAAATATTCAAAACCCAACTACAAACCAAGAAATTTCAATGTTTTAGCTGTAACAATTTTAAAATAAGTTTCTGCCTTCAATTCTATTGTCATCATTCTGGTTGTTTTCTCTTTGGTTTCTTGAGCAGGTTGGAGGAAAACATGAAGTGCATTGTTTTTGTGAAAAGAATCATTGTCGCAAGAGTAGTAGTTCAAATTCTCCAAAATCTGAAGTGCCTTGATTTTTGGAGATGTGAGTTTCTTGTGGGATGCCACTCGGGGTTAAGGAATATGTCAAGGGATAAGATGAGTTCTATCATTGAAAAGTTCTCTTCGGGTGAGGTATAATCTGAAGTCTGTCCATCCTTAATAGTTCTTGTCAGGTTTATCTATTATCTCCACTAACACCAGTATATATGTTTATGCTTCTTGTGTTACAGCCTTTTTCAATACTTTTTTTGCAGGTAAACCTTTTGGTTGCTACTAGTGTAGGTGAGGAGGGACTTGATATTCAGACTTGCTGCCTTGTTGTGCGGTTTGATCTCCCTGAAACTGTTAATAGCTTTATCCAATCAAGGGGGCGTGCCCGGATGAGTAAATCGAAATATGTTTTTCTCTTGGAGAGGTCATTTTCGTAACACCCACCCACATGAGCACACACACCCACTCACCGATTACACTGTTCTAATTTACACAAACCTATCATAATGCTATTAACATTTTCCTTGAATTTAGTTCCTTGTTTTTGGTTCTAGACCTTGAAGCTCTTCATTTTGATATTTACTAGGGGAAATCATTCTCAGGAGAAGTTACTTGATGATTATATTACTGGTGAAATCATTATGGATAAAGAGATTAACTTGAGAACATCAAATGATATGTTCAATTGCCTTGAGGAGAACATCTATCGAGTCAATGATACTGGTGCTTCCATTAGCACTGCTTGCAGTGTATCTCTATTACATCGCTACTGTGATAACCTTCCTAGAGATATGTATGCAAAGGATCATTTATTATTCTACCCATTTTGTGTCATGGGAATATCCTAGAATAATTTGATACATCTTGTTGCAGTTTTTTTGTTCCTTCCCCATCATTCTTCTTTGTTGATGACGTCGATGGAATAGTATGCAAATTAATTCTTCCACCAAATGCTGCTTTCCGTCAAGTGAATGGTCAACCCTGTCCATCGAAAGATGAAGCTAAGAGAGATGCATGCTTGAAAGCATGCATCAAACTTCATGAACTCGGTGCTTTGACAGATTTTCTTCTACCTGGCCAAGGCTCTAGAAAGATTAAGGTATCAACAACAAATAATTCAGAAAGCAACAAAGACGATGGTATGGTCATCGTTCATTATTCAGAATATAATGCGGAAAATATTGGTAATTTAGCTTAAACATATTTTTTCCATTTTCAGATGAAAGTTTTAGGGAAGAGCTTTATGAGATGTTAATCCCTGCAGTTCTGAGACCTTCAAGATGCAAACTAGACTCCTCGTTTAAGTTGCATTTCTATTACATAGAATTTATTCCCATACCAGCAGATAGACGATATCAGATGTTTGGTCTTTTTGTGATCAATCGCCTTCCAGAGGAATCTGAAAAGTTGGATGTTGAATTGCATCTTGCTCGTGCGAGGATTGTGAAAGCAGGAATTAAATATTTGGGAAAGATTGAGTTTAACAAAGAAGAGGCACTGTCTTGCTTATCTGTTCAGATGCCAACACAAAATTTTCAGGGAGCAATGCCTGACATGTCTTTTTTCTTTTATCTTACAGATGATACTCGCACACAATTTTCAAGAAATGTTTTTGAAAGTTCTCCTGGATAGATCTGAGTTCACACCATCTTATATTTTGTTGGGGAATGATGGTGCATTGGACATGGATTCAACATTTTACCTTTTACTTCCCATCAAGCAGAAATTCTATGGTGATAATATGATTGATTGGCCAGCAGTAAAGCGGTGTTTATCATCACCTGCATTTCAAGATCCAATGGGTTTGTCTCTGCATGATTCATATTTACCAAATGAGTCTTTGAAGCTTCTTGGTGGAACATACAACAAAGCTGATGTGATTGGCAGTTTGGTCTATACTCCCCACACCGACCTGTTTTTCTTCGTTGATGCCATTCTGGATGGAACAAATGCTAAAAGTGAGTTGAACGGTGCAACGTATGCAGAACATTTTAAACAAAGGTAAAATGATGAATTATACTCCCTCCGTTCTATTTTATTTGTCACGTTTTAGTTCAAAAATGAACTAGCGGGCGACAAATATTCGAAAACCGATGTAGTATCTTACATGCCATTCCTAGCTTACATTTTTTCTTACAAATATTGCAAAAATGTACTATACCATGTTGAGCGTTGAGAACAATGCTGTATGGTCTTGTGACAGTCAGTGTGCGTGTGTGTGCCTTTCAGGCACGGTGTACGGACATTTTTCTGACACTCTTCTTAATACAAAGATACACAACCCTCCTGCGTGTAGAGAAAAAAAACCATGTTGAGCCTCCAGCAAGGCAAATATAGTTTTTTTTAACAAATGCAGAAGAGTTGCGTGTCATTTCATTAAGAAAAAAAAATACAAATAGGGGCAGGACAAGACTTGCTGGCCCCAATTACAGACCGTGGCTAAGGACAGCGCGCCACACACAAGGTAGAGAACGATCACTATCTTCACCGAATTACAGTGGAGTTCCCGAGGGGAGCGGACGCAGCAGGAGCTCTTGGAGGGCTGAAGCTCCAGCCAAGCACCAAGTGCCCCCTTCCTCGACCACCGCTAACACCACGTTTTGAACACAAGGCCTAGAACCCTCAAAGACACAAGAATTATGATGTTTCTAAAGCTGCCAGACCACTAGGATGATTAGGGAATTGAGTCCTTTCCTCATGTCCTTTCCAACACTCTTGATGCTTTGGCTCCACCAGTTTGAGAAATGCGTGCAGTCCAGCAGAGGGGCAATGGGGAGCAGACCAAACTTGCTGAGGATCGAAGTCCAGACTTCACGGGCAAAAACACAAGAGATGAGGATATGTTGAATGGTCTCGTCGGACTGATCACAAAGAGGACATGCATTAGGATGAGGCAGCCCTCTTTTAGCAAGTATATCGGCTGTCCACACTCTGTTCTTGATTGCCAACCAAATGAAAACTTTGCAATTCGAAGGTGCCCATATCTTCCATACTCGCCTCCAAGGGGCAAAGGTTATGGACCCGGTGAAGAAGGCGTCATAGGCAGACTCGCTAGAATAGTGCCATGCTTAGAAAGGAGTCAAGTGTGACGGTCTGGAGTGTCATCCTGAAGCTCTATACTGTCGATGAGGTTCCAAAGCTGCAAATATTCCACAAGCACTTGTACAGACAAAGTGCCTTTAATGTCCCGAACCCAATTCTGACCCAGCAGCCCCTGAGCCACTGTCCTCTGCTTTCTAGCTTTCTTTGAGATTAGGAGGATCACATTTGGGGCCAGATCAGTGACAGTAAGACCTTGCAGCCAACGGTCTGTCCAAAACTTGGTCGATTCGCCATTACCCACCGTGGAAACCACAGCCATGTCAATAAGGGCTTGTACACAGCCCGGCGCACGAAAAGGAAGACCGGCCCAAGGGCGAGAGGCGTCCATCTTTTGCAGCCACAAGCCCACAACCAGCGAGCACTCAATGCCCAGCTGAATAATTCCAGATTAAGGACACCAAGGCCACCAAACTGCAAAGGCCGCTGAACACAATCCCAGGAAACAAGACAATGGCCTCCATGCACCTGCTCCTGCCCTTTCCAAAGAAAACCTCTTCGTATTTTGTCAATTCCTTTAGTTACCCATTTAGGAAGGTCCAAGGCAAGCATAGAGTACACAGGGATGTAAGATAAGACCACCTTGACCATCACAAGCTGACCAGCCCTGCTCATGAGAGAAGATTTCCAGCCCGGTAGCTTGTTTGCCACTTTATCGATGAGAGGCAGTAGGTCAGATTTTCTAGGCTACCGAAGTGTTAGGGGTTACATCACAAACCTCTAAGATTTCGAGTTACACATTCCATTTCAGAAGCATAAGTATTGTGCTATGTAATATGATAATCGGGAAAATTTATTCTACTACCCCGAACAATTCACTTTTTTTTTCTCGAAAGCGCAGGAGAGCTGCGCATCATTATATTAAGTAGAAGGAAAAGAGGGTACAAAATAGACCATAGTACAAAAGACCTCCCCAGAGGGGATAAAAAAACCAAAGAAAAGAAGAAGAGAAAAAACAAAAACAAACAGTTCCTGATAAACAAAACCAGCCCATCAGCGATAAACCAGGCAGCTAGGTGCCCCGGATGGTTGCGGCAAGAAAGGAGAGACCCTTAGCTCCTGCCATTTCCCACAACTGCTGTTCCTCCCTTGCCTGACAAAGAGCTGCAGAAACACTAGTGGAGATTCCATCAAAGACATCATTCAGTGTGGGCCTTGCCTGACAAACAGTTTGGGGGAATAAATTGAGACATTTTGTTCAGGGGAGTAAATAGATTTTGTCTCAATTTATTCCCCCAAACTGATGTCGTCTCAATTTATTCCCCCAAACTGTTGTAAAAACAACGACATTTTGTTCAGGGGTTTAAGCAGATATTGTAAATAGATTTTTCCTATCATAGCATATATCCCTTTTTATGTTGAGAACAAACTAGCTAAAAATATCCAGCAGAACTGTGTCTTTGGATTTATTTATCCATATTTCTGTAATAGAGCTGTATCACTCGTAGTTTTTAGTATCTACCTTGATCTTATAGTAGCCATGTATCCTTATTTCTGTATCATTATTATGATATGGAGATAGGCAATGCATCTGTTGAACTACTTCATAATGTTACGCTTTACTGAAATCAGGTTACATATCAAGCTTTCCCATCCTGAGCAGCCGCTTTTGAAAGCTAAGCAACTCTTCTGTCTGCGTAATCTGCTTCATAACCGACAACTAGAGAGCACAGGTTAGTCTTCTTCAAGGGGGTAATTCTCTTTTGAAATGATCTGACACCCTATTTCCATTATTTTTGTTTGAGGGAGAGCAGTCATCAAGAATCACTAGATAATATATATAACCCTAAACA
This sequence comes from Zea mays, assembly GCF_902167145.1. Classification (NCBI taxonomy): domain Eukaryota; kingdom Viridiplantae; phylum Streptophyta; class Magnoliopsida; order Poales; family Poaceae; genus Zea; species Zea mays. The sequence continues at coordinate 132,589,072 of NC_050105.1, read as the reverse complement.
TTGGTAATAGGAGTGGTCCACAAGTCACAGTGTATAAGATCAAAATTGTGCACAACTTGAGAGGAGCTTGATAAAAGAAGTCGAACATGACGACAAGCTGACAGGCATGCCAAAGATGCTCAGGGGCGCCCTTAGTACAAGAAATGACTGAGCTACTACACAACTTGGACAACACGACAGGGCTAGGATGACCGGGTGGATGATGCCAAGTACTGGATATAGTGGAGGTAGTCAGAGCGTGCGGCTGTGGCGAGGACGATGATGAAGCTGAAGTAGGATGCGGAGGACGATGATGAAGCTGAAGTAGGATGCGGAGGACGATGATGAAGCTGAAGTAGGGGCGCCCCTAGGAGGCAGGTAGCGAGATCCTTCACGGACAAGAAAAAAGATCAAACTCAATAGAACGATAATTATCGGTGGTGAATTGACGAACAAAAAGAAGATTTTGAGATATGTGGGGCGGCAAGAACATTGCAAAGATGAAAGGGCCCGGAGAAGGTTCCTGTTGCCACAATGATAGATGGAGGTGGAAATAAGAGAGTATACTAGCATCTAGAGTGGTGTGGTAGGAGGCACTAGAATCAGCAACCCAGTCGGTGACAGCAGGAGCAGTGAGGGTCATCGTGAGGTAGCTAGCAAGGGACTGTTGATCCCACCCCTTGGGCCACGGGGTCCAGGACGGAGTGGAGTGGTTTGGCAGTGGACAAAGTGATGGTTGAGGAGCTAGCGGTGCAGGGGTAGGGTGGACGAAGGGATACCTTGAACTAGTTATCGCCAAGTGAGCTGGCTAGGGCGGAGGAAGTCACGGAGGAGGGACACCCGGGGACTGGCTAGGCCACATGGTGATGCAGCCGGTCCACGAGTTGTAGATGGAGGACCAAGGAGAGTCTCTAGGCCACCACCACCACAGACGATAACACGGTCAGGCACTGGCCGGTGGCGGCCAGGTCGAAGCCAGGGAGAGCAAGAGTCAACTGTAGGAAGGTGGGCGGCACAATGGTGGACAGGGGCACGTCCCCAGTGGCGGTGGCGCTCGGAAGGTCAGCCTGGGGCGCGCCCGTGGCGACGGCGCTTGGGAAGGTGGGCGGCACAGCGGTGGGAAGCCGACTACTAGAATCTGGAAAAGTTGGGCTCCTAACAAATGCCGTCTTTTCATTTGGCTGGTGGAATATATCAGGTGTTGGACAACGGATAAACTTACTAGAAGGGGTTTACAACATCCGGAGTGCTGCCCCCTTTGTGATTAGCAGCAAGAAACTATCAACCACTTGTCTCTTGTGTATTTTCTAGGCAAGTTTGGTTTGAGTTGCTGCGGAGAGCCAAGTTGCAGGAGCTGATGCCACAGCCTAAGGAGCAAAATTTTGGTGAGTGGTGGAGGAACAGCTTCCTTAAAGTGCAAGGGCAGACTAGAAGAGGGTTCAATTCCCCAGTCATTCTTGGGGCATGGATGGTTTGGAAGCATAGAAACCAATGCGGTTTTCAAGGAAAATCTCCTAATATTGCTGCTGTCGATAGATGAGGTCTCGGTGTGGTCTTCAGACGGGGTTAAGGACTTATCCTTCCTCCAAATTTCTGCCCCCCCTGGCTGACTAGTGTTTAGGAGTTGTGGGGTGTGTGTGGGTTCTTTCCCCTAATATATTCTTCTTAATATAATTATACACAGCTCTCTTGCGTGTTCGAGAAAAAAAAGATGATTGCTGTGATTCTTTGATGGAAAAAAAGGGATGATTGCTGTGATTCTTTGATGGTTCTGATCCTTATACAATACTTTTGATATTATGTCTTTACTGTTTCTTATAAGAATCTGAGGCTCGTGAATTGATGGAGCACTTTGTGGAGTTACCTCCAGAGCTATGCTCTTTGAAGATAATTGGGTTCTCAAAAGATATGGGCAGTTCTTTGTCCTTGCTACCATCTCTAATGTATCGCTTGGAGAATTTGTTGGTGGCTATTGAGTTGAAGGATGTCATGTCATCTTATTTCCCAGAGGCTTCTCAAATTAGTGCCTCGGGTGTAAGTAATACTAACTTTTGCACTGTTGAGGCTGAAACTTCTAGTTTGATTTTGCTATCTATGCTGAAGTAATTGTGATTTATGACATTCATTACAGATCCTTGAATCATTGACTACTGAAAGGTGTTTAGAGAGGATCTCTTTGGAGCGATTAGAAGTCCTAGGTGATGCTTTCTTGAAGTATGTAGTTGGGCGTCATAACTTTATTTCATATGAGGGACTTGATGAAGGTCAGTTGACCAGGAGACGTTCTGATATAGTGAGTAATTCGAATTTGTATGAGTTATCAATTAGAAGAAATTTGCAGGTGAGTTGATTGTATCGATGATCCCAATATTTATTTTATGCTAAGTTTTATATATTTATAGCAGTTATTTCATACTATCTTATTGTAGAAGACATCCAATGTGCTTGTCCTTGTGCTATTGACATGGTTGGTTGAACGGTTGAACCTCAAGCACAAGATGGCAAAAGTTTAAATTATGATTTTTGTCACGACTATTTATAAACAGACCCACGTTGTGGCTTGGGACTTAGTGTTGCATTTTTTTTAACATGCAGGAGTACAATATCAAATATCCCATGCAAAATAAGTTAAGGCATCGAGAAAAAAAAGTTAAGGCATATGCCTCAGTGGTTGAGAAAGAAAACAAACAAAAAAAGGTCTTAAAGCCCTTTGTGTGTCATAATAGCCATCTTGCAGCTCCTTTTTTCTCTCGAACCACACAGGAGAACTGCGTGTCATTTCATTAAGAAAAAAGAAAGGAATTCAAATCCCTGAGAGGTTAGCAACCCCTTAGGGCTAGTTTGGAAACTCAAATCCCTTCGGGATTGAAGGGGATTGGAGAGGAAATTAGTTCATTTCAACCTCAATCCCCTCCAATCCCGAAAGGGATTTGAGGTTCCCAAAGTAGCCCTTAGGGGAAATCCCTCGCTATTCAAATCCCCCCTCCCCCATGGATCCCTTCCAATTCCCTTGTCACCAAACCAGCCCTTAGGGGATAGAAAACCAACACCGTTCTTTTTTTCTCGAACGTGCAGGAGAACTGCGCCCCATTATATATTAAGCAGAAAAAAGGGGTGGTCTTAAAAGACCAATACAAAAATCCCAGCTTGGTCACGGCCCTTAGGATGGTTAGGGAAGAGGCGGTGCTCTGGTCCATGACTGGTGCCAAGGCCTTGTCCTTCCTCCAAGTCGATGAGTTGCTGGCTTAAAACAGCGGTGTGGGTCGTGTTTCCTCCATGTTTTAGTCGGTGATCCGTAGTTAGTCTCTAGTGGTGTGTGTGCTGTATTGGGGTTCTCTCCCCCCTTTCTTTTCTTCTATTAATACAAAGATGTGCAGCTCTCCTGCGTATTCTAGAAAAAAAGGTCTCCTTACGGAGGCCAGTAGCAAGCATACATAAATAAATCCATCACTCTTCTTAACTCTCAGCTAATGGTGCTGCCAAATGGGAAAGCCCCTTGGCACCAACAATCTCCCATTTTGCCCTTTCCTCATCCACAGCTCTAAGACTCATGGTAACACTAGGGCTGCAGCCATCAAAGACACATTTGTTTCTATCTTTCCACAAGATCGAGTCTCTCAGAATGACAAGGGAATCAAGTCCTTTTTTGGTGAGTCCATTAACAATATTCCCCACCGATTCCCACCAGCCCGGATATGAGCCAACATCCGGTTGAGGAGCCAAAGAATGCATATCAAATTTCCTTAGCAACAAATACCAGAATTCCCTGGAAAATGAACAGGTAACAAGGAGATGATCAATAGTTTCATCCTCTTGATCACAAAGGGGGCACTTATCAGGATGAACCAGCCCTCTTTTAGCAAGCCTATCTGCTGTCCAAACTCTTTTTTGAGCTACCAGCCAAATGAAGAAACGCCATTTTGGCAAGGCCCAAGTTTTCCAAATTCTCTTGTGATGAGGGAAAACCACAGACCCCAAAAAGAACCCTTCGTAAGCAGTCTTTGCTGAATAGGTGCCAGTAGGAGCCATACTGAAAACATGTCTATCCTCAACCTCAGGCTGCAGCTGCCATTCTGAAATCATATCTCATAACTGGAGATAATATGTTAAGACTCCCACTGTCAGCGGACCCTTAATATCAGTGATCCATTTTCTATTTGTAATTGCCTCATATACTGTCCTGCTATTGACAATCCTCTTGGGTATAGCATTAAACAAACTTGGAGCAAGGTCTTTAATTCTCTTACCAGTTAGCCACTTATCCTTCCAAAACTTTGTATTTGTGCCATCTCCCACCTCAATAATGACCACCTCCGTAAAGAAAGCTCTAGCTTTTCCAGGAACTTTTATGGGGAGATCAGACCATGGGCGTGTGGGATCTGTCTTTTGCAACCAGAGCCATCTCATACGAAGGGCCCAACATAGTTCTGGAAAACTAGATATGCCAAGTCCAAGCTGCAGCGGTCGGGAGGAACGTTACACGACCAAACTCTACCAGGGGCAGGACACTCACTATATAGGAGCAAGAGACTTCAGGAGAAGCTCCTGCCTGACACCACAAGTGCCCCTCGAAAGCCACCAAGAGAAGGACAGACTGAATAGCTGGGCTAACTTCTTTAAAGACACATACATTCCTATGCTTCCACAGCTCCCAGACAACTAGGATTATTAAAGAGTTAAAGCCTTTCCGCAGCTCCTTAACTAGATTTCTGGAAACAATGCTAAGGGCTTCAACTCCTGGGTTGACAAGATTTTGATGAATTGGGTTGACAAGATTGCGGATAGGCTACCAAATTGGAAAGCTAGGCTCCTCAACCTTGCTGGAAGGACAGCCCTTGTGCGCTTTGTACTTTCACCCATCCCAGTTTATCTTTTCCTTGCTATGAATGTCCCTAAGTGGGTGATTATCAAAATTGATAAAATCAGAAAATGATTTGTGTGGAGAGGGAGAAAAGAGGTTAATGGAGGCAGCTGCCTTGTGGCCTGGGATTCAGTCACAAGACCTTTGAAGTATGGCGGGCTTGGGATTCCTAATTTACAACACATGTGTTGGGCTCTCCAAACCAAATGGTTATGGCTTCAAAAAACAGATCAGAGCAGACCTTGGCATGGCCTGACTATACCCATTCAGCAACATGTTAAAGATCTTTTTGCAGCATCTCTGATTTCCCATGTGGAAAATGGCTCTAATACCTTATTCTGGACAGATAAGTGGCTAAATGGATGCTCCATCAGAGATCTTGCTCCAGAAGTGGCGTCGAAGGTGTCTAAACGAGCTCTTACCTCATTGACAGTGAGTCAGGCTCTTGTAAACAGGCAATGTATAGCACATATTAAAACCCCCCTTTCCTTGATTGGAATTCAACAATTTCTTCTCTTATGGGATGCTTTAGGGGACGTGCAGCTTTCTCAGGAAGAAGACCGCCATGTTTGGAGGCACGAGGCATCAGGGCTGTTCTCTTCTAAATCCTGCTACAAAGTCCTTCTCTTCGGTTCTACTGTTTTTGAGCCTTGGAAGAGATTATGGAAGACCTGGGCTCCTCCTAAATGCAAGTTCTTCCTTTGGTTGGCAATAAGGAACAAATGTTGGACAGCCGACAGATTACAGTTGAGGGGAATGCCACACCCAGTTGTTTGCCCAATGTGTGATCAAGCCCAAGAGACAATTCAGCACCTCCTTACTGCGTGCATTTTTGCCCGACAATTTTGGCACACAATTCTTGCTGCTATTGGCTTGGGGCACCTCACTCCAACAGCTGATGAGGAGAATTTTGCAGACTGGTGGAGAAAGGCAAGCCTTAGGGTTGTCAAGACCAGAAAAAAGGGGTTTAACTCTCTGATCATCCTGGGGGCTTGGTGTCTATGGCTTCAGAGAAACAGAGCAGTGTTCCATGGGGAGTCTCCCTCACTACCCAGGATTTTCAGGTGTTTCCCGGATGAGTACGTTTGCTGGGTAATAGCAGGAGCTAAGGAGTTTGGGAGCTTGGGCTTAGTTGCTGACCTGGGCGAGGTCGGGTCAAGTTTCAGCAACAATCTGTAATCACCTTCGGGTTTATAAGGGTTTTTGGGAGAGTTGCTCAGCAACATCTCCTTTATTGTAATGTTTTCTTTTCCTCTCTAATATATAAGATGCGCAGTTCTCCTGCGCGTTCTATAAAAAAAAGTGACTATCTGACCTGGGTGGCAAAAGAGCTCCTTTTGATGGACCGCAAAAAAACACGCCAACTCTGTTCACATCTAGAGGCACTATAGTAGGTGCCTTCGTTGCAGTATTTTTTTCTGTGCTTTGTTGCAGTATTTTTGTAACTCCCAAGCAACCAGAATAACCAAGGAATTAAATCCCTTTTTAAGTTTTTGATTTTTGATTTTTGGTTTTTATTTCCGTGGGTGCTTTCTTGGCACCTTTGTACTGGGTCTTTTCTAGACCTTTTTTTTCTTATCTTCTTAATATATTGATACGTGGTTCTCCCACATGTTCGAGAAAAAAAAGTTGCTTGCTGGCCTCTTTAAGAGCTTGCTCCACAAAAGGAAAACCCTATTGTTTCAGCCTGCAGCGCCACCATACACAAGCCTGTAGAGCACACAAGAAAGCAGGAGGGGCTGCATTGGTTCAGGAGCTTGATTACACAGTAGACAGTGGCGAAAGGGCCTCTAGCCTAGTGGTTAAGGGCTTTCGAGTAGCACTTCCAACTCCTGGGTTCGATCCCCCTCGGGAGCGAATTGTCAGATTTAGTTAAAAAAATCCCCTCGCTGTGCCCCATCCGCCTTCGCGTTACGATGTGTTGTGCGCCACCCTCTGATTGGGCCGTTGCAGAGTGGACGGTTGACGCCTGCCCGTTAGTGATGGAGGGCCAGTGTTCGGGGATTTTCTCGGCCGAAACCATTGTTTCAGTCTCTCCTTAATATAATACCGGGAGGGCGGTCTTTCCCTCTCGGCCGAGTTTTTTTACACAGAAGACAATGGGTGTTTATTTAGCCTATCAGTGGTTCAGCATCGGTTAATAATTGCGGATCACATGAAAAACTTACAAAGTAGTGGTGCCCATGATTTCCAAATCTGTTCCAAAGGGCCAATTACATCCATATGTACAATGTTCAAGCAATAGCCTAGGCTCCTGGGCTGTTGGTACATAGGCTTGGGCTGCTAGGGTGCAAAATTAGACATTATAACTTGATTCTGACTTCTTTTGATGGTATCGCCGCACCCATAAGCCACAATGGGGCTCCACCCCTGCATCAAACCCCCTTGTCCAGCCCCTGTGCAACTTAGCTTTTATGTTTTTTCTCCAACTACACAGAAGAGTTGTGTGTCATTTCATTAAGCAAGAAATAGGGTAACACAAAGGGAGAGGGACATCACCCACTCCCAACACAATAGCCTTTACAGACGCGTCAGAACACAAAGAAACTCAACCTTGGCCTAGTGCCACAGCTCAACTCATGGATTAGAATCCGGAGACAGCGACTGCAGCTGCAGGAGCAATTTATGCAGCTCTGAAGCTCCAGCCCCACACCATAGGTTGCTGGAATTGGACACAGACTGCATAACAACCTGGAAACAGGGCCTTGTACCATCAAAGACACATGTATTCCTGTGTTTCCATAACTCCCAAGCAACCAGGATCAATGAATTGAGGCCTTTCTTAAATTCCTTTGGAACTCTCTTGAGTCTTGACAGTCTGGCTCCACCAGCCGGAGAGTGGGTCGGTGTACCTTATCATTTCTTTCTCATTGTTTTCGTGCATTAAGCTCAGGAATACGTTTATTTGCTAATATGATGGACGGTCATAGTTCAGTAAAGATTTTAAGTGGGTTTGCTTGGACTATGCTATTTCTGAATAATATTTTCTATTTCTTAGGAGATATTGGTCCCTTATTTATAGTTTTAGCATTAACCAGTCTAGAAAATTAGGTGTGGCTATATCACAAGCTCATGTTTCTACGATCTCAATTTGTATTTATTGAATGATGGTACAAATCTCCATCAAAATGAGTCATTTCATAATTGCATAAAAACGAGGAGCCAATCATAGAACTACATATGTTTTGAGACTCACTTCCTTGAAAAGAGGAAGACTAGTCATGTAGGCAGTTACCATGAAAGAAATGTATCTTTATCGGTTGCTCGACCAAATCCGGTCAATAAGGCAGATCTAAATGCCACAATGTCGGCTGTTCAATTTTAGAAAGGCCCATCTCCTGATTTTCTCTCAAATCGAATAAAACTCTTTAGCAGTTGGTTTGACAGAACTGATGGTAAGGTAGGGGACCCATACCTTTATTCTATTCCCGTTCTTATAGCGAGTGAATGAAAAGCTACACCTGTTGCTTGTGTTGATTGAAAAGAAATATGTCGAGACAGATCGATGTAGGCGCTCGTATACTGTTGGCGGTGCTACACCATAGATTTGTACCTAGGAGCAAGAACCGTGGCTTAAGGATTAGCTAAGGGATAATGGCCTTTCTGATCTCATTCGTCTTCCGATCGCTTCGCATAAAATGTAAAGTTAAGATTGTCCAGGTGTAGTGCAAGGCCGTTGCCTGCCTAGGGAGTGCAAGGCCGTTGCTTGCCTAGGGGCGGGGGGAAAGAAGAGTGGGTTGGTGGGCTTCTTTCAGTGTGATTTGCTCAAAGGAAAGAAGGGTTTTCGAGAGTCGAGAGTGAGGGGAGGCTCTTTTTTCTACTCTAACTCGATACTTTTCTCAACTCTAGAGAATGGCGTGGCCTAACCCGAGCAGAAGCGAGGCAACCCCAGAGGGGCATTGATCTTCTGATATTAGAATCTATATACGCTATTTCCGATCTGAACTGCTTTAGTGAGTGGATCCCTAGTTGGGAGCCACAAACGGAGGGAATAGCCCCAGAGGACTTGTCAAGTGGATATGGGGATTTTGCTTGGGTTCTCACCAAAGAAAATATAGGGTTCCTAGAGTGCCAGTGTCGCTTGCTTATTACAGTGACAAGGGTTCGATTTCGAGTAGAGGAAGTTCCCTTGATTTATCCATCTTCCCAATTCTGCCACTCAATTCACTACTATCGTATCGCCCATAGGTGCAATTCATTTTCTGATCCATGCCACGTATCCCCCATAGAGGGTGCCAGTAGATTCTGCACTTTTGACCCATACATAGTGATCAAAGTGAGAAAAGTTCTTCATCTACCATTGACTTGCCATAGGGCGAACTAGATTGTTAGACTGTGTGTGTGGGCTGGCACCACTGTTGGGCTGCCAGCCCATTAGGGTTAGGGTTGTGAGTCTATATATTGTACCCCCTCCCGTCGGCGGCTCCCCTTCCCCAGGCCGCGCTAGGAGTTCGTTGGCGCGTAGCCCCGCGCCCGTCGGACCGTCTTGGAGTGCGTCTTAGGCGCTGCAGCTTCCCAGGCCGGCGCCTCCTAGGCCACCGACGCGGATCCGCATGTCCCTTCGCCGTCCATGGCTGAGCAGGCCCCTGCGCTGCTCACCCCTCCCTCCTGAGGCTTTCCAACGCCGCCCGAATCCGCGCCGTCGCCGCGTCCAGGGCTAGCCGCCGCCACCCAGCAGAGCCAACCTTGCTAGGTCTGGCGCAGGCCCCTGTCCGGCTGGACCCGGCCCGCCACCCACCCCTTCATCGCCTTCGTTGGATCTGTCGTTGCCGCGGCCTTCCCGGCCGGATCCACGTTGCTGCGGCCTTCTCGGCTCGATCCGCTGTCCCTTTGGCCGGATTGCGTCTTCCCGGCCAGATCCGTCGTTCCCCTTCTATTCTGTCGTGGGTGCGGACACCATGACCGACGCAGACGCTGCTCTGTCGTCGGCCTCCCTAGCGGGGCTCCTTGACGTTCGGACTATCCAGAAGCAGGAAGGTTGGCCTGCCGGTGCCCTTTTGCTGTGTCGCCCTGCCGATCGTTGACACTCGAACGTCGACCCCTTCCGAAGAACAGGTTCCTGTTGCGTGTCTCCCGACCTCGGCCACCTCGACTTCGGCTAACTCGGCATCCCGGGGCTATCGCCTTCTCAGAATCCACATCGGTCTCTTCTCCAGCCGCAACATTGGCACCCTCACGACGCTGCGACTGCGGGGGGATTTCAACCCGTCGGCTCCTACCTTCGACCTCTACTCCAGTCTCATTGTGTGTGGTGCCCCCGTTGCGACTGCGGGGGGATGTTAGACTGTGTGTGGGGGGCACCACTGTTGGGCTGCCAGCCCATTAGGTTAGGATTGTGAGTCTATATATTGTACCCCATCTCCTATCAATACATCAAGCACTTCACAATTCTACATAGATCAATCCACTCGAATCAAGAGTTAGCTAGTTCTCCCCGAAATGCGTTGAGGCGCAGCAGTTGACTCATTGACTGGACATCTAAGGGTAAAGCACTGTTTCGGTGCGAGCTGTACCAAATCGAGGCAAACTTTGAATACTAGATATGACCCAAAATAAATAGGGTCAAGGTCTGCCAATGGGACGATGGGGGATAAGCTTCATCGTCGAGAGGGAAACAACCCAGATCACAGCTAAGGCTCTAAATGACCGCTTAGAGATAAAGGAGGTAGGGGGGCAAAGACAGCCAAGAGGTTTGCCTAGAAGCAACCACCCTTTAAAGAGTGTGTATTCCACACTGATCGAGCACCATTGCGCTGAAGATGAACGGGGCTAAGCGATTTGCCGAAGCTGTGGGATGTCAAAATGCATCGGTAGGGGAGCATTCCGCCTTAGAGGGAAGCAAACGCGAAAGCGTGGGTCGACAAAGCGGAAGCGAGAATGTCGGCTTGAGTAACTAAAACATTGGTGAGAATCCAATGCCCCGAAAACCCAAGGTTTCCTCTGCAAGGTTCGTCCACGGAGGGTGAGTCAGGGCCTAAGATCAGGCCGAAAGGCGTAGTCGATGGACAACATGTCAATATTTCTGTACTACCCCTTGTTGGGACGGAGGGACGGAGGAAGCTAGGTTTGCCGAAACGGTTATAGGTTTAAGGACACAAGGTGACCCTACTTTTTCAGGGCGAGAAGGGGTACAGAAAATGCCTCGAGCCGAGGTCCGAGTACCAAGCGCTGCAGCGCTGAAGTATGAGCCCCGTGGACTGGCAATGCATTTTTCGTGAGTGATTCCATGCCATGATTCTCTTAACATGCCAGATCCATTAGATTCGATTAGCTAGAAAGTCTTTCTTGACCACTGATCGGATGCATGCTTTCTTAGCTCCACTTGATATTGGAATGGGCCCATGATCTCTAAATTCCTTCCTACTGATAGACAAGATTGGCTTCTTAACTGTCAAACCGGACCCTAACTCTTCATCTGATGAGAAAGAAATGATTCGGTCTACTGTACCAAGCACAACACGCCGCGAGCCATTCTATACAAAGACAAAGAGCTGTGGTCAAAATCGATTTACGATGTCGAATAGAGGTTATGCTGCAGCTGTCAGACTCGAAATCCTAGTTGCATTCTGCACTTGAAGAGTCAAGTTGGTATTGCCGAAACCGAGGAGGGCTTGGCTCGTCCCTGTTTGAGAGGTAGAGGTTCTGTAAATCCATATTAGTCAAGTGAGCTTGCTATGGCATCCTACATTTTGCAAAGGCTAGAAGTTTGCTGATTCCTAACTTCTCTCAGTCTGCGTCTAGTTTAGTGAATTTGATTCTTTGTTAATTACCATCCACTTCTGTTCAACATATTTGTTTCTGTTTCTGATCTATTTTATCATGTTTCTTCTTTACATTATGATTATGGTTATTGACCTTTAAGAAGTTTAAGTAGAGAATCATGACTCCTGTATTTTGTGCACATGTTTTCCCTTTACCACCTCACGTGACAATAATTTGTTGCTTGCTGTGTTACACAAAATTAAAACATCTTGATGGAAAATATAGGTATACATACGGGATCAACACTTTGAACCTACACAGTTCTTTGCACTGGGAAGACCATGTAAAGTTGTTTGCAATCCTGACAGAGAAGCGACTTTACACCCAAAGAATATTGACCCAGATAGACGGGAAAACTGTAACTTGAGGTGTACAAAATCACATCATTGGTTGCATAGGAAGACAATTGCAGATGTTGTGGAGTCACTTCTTGGAGTTTTTATTGTTGAGTGCGGATTCAAAGCTGCATTTGCATTCCTTCATTGGATTGGGATAAAAGTTGATTTTGAAAATTCAGCTTTCTATAGAGTATTAGATGCAAGCTCCACCAATTTGTCTCTCATGAATTACATGAACATTTCTGAGCTTGAAGAATTGATAGGCTACACCTTCAAGCGCAAGGGTCTTCTCCTACAAGCATTTGTACACCCTTCATTCAATAAGCATTCTGGAGGATGCTACCAGGTCTGACCTTTTTTCCCTTTTTATCTAATTGCTAGTGAGCTAATTGTGATAGTAAAGAACACACTCACTTCAGCATATTCTGTGCATTTTTAATCAGAGGATGGAGTTTCTTGGAGATGCTGTTTTGGAATATTTGATGACCTCATACCTCTACTCTGCTTACCCTGATCTCAAGCCTGGTCAACTAACAGATCTGAAATCATTAGCTGTCAATAACAATTCATTTGCTTATGTCGCCGTTAAGAAATCTATCCATAGGTATCTCATAAAGGATTCTAACTATCTTACGACAGCGGTAAATAAATTCGCGAATTATGTTAACCTTTCCAGTTCAGAGAAAGACTTGTTAGAAGAACCAACATGTCCAAAGGTATATGCTTTCCTTGATTCTTTTTACTTGCTGCAAAAAATAGTTATCTTTCTATTGAATCTGTGAATGACCCCTTTCTCTAAAAAGTGTATTTTTCCCTACATTTTTTAATAACACTTTTTTTTATTTTCTTTGAGTTCAAACAAAAAGTCGGTTAATATTTACTGCTAAAGGAGCATCTTGAATTTTCTTTACTCCCTCTGGTTCTAAATGTAAGTTATTGAGGACAGAGACACATTCTCCAATGATACACTTTGAGTCCCTATTTTTTATAATATTATATCATTTGATACAGTGAAACTTATATGTTATAAAATTATTTTTCATGATGAATCTAGCAACAGCAACCATATATTGTCAAGTTATGTAACTTGTGGTATGCTGATGGGTATGACCAGCTAGATTCCTAAAACAGCGCACATTTGGAACCGAGGGAGTACAAGATTAGAGTGTAATTTGACGTATAACTATTGCAAGATAAGCAGGTGTATCACTTGCAAGTATTTGGAATCCTAGATCATTCAAGTATAAGTTTTATTCAAAATTTCTGTTAGCTTATCTAATACCTTAGGAACTCTTTTTGAAAATAGATTTTCTGAATGAATCATGTAGTTTATAGACCTTGGTATTTTGTTTTTCATCAAATCTTGCATTGCTGCAACCATGCAGGTTCTTGGTGATATTGTTGAATCTTGTGTTGGTGCTGTGCTTTTAGATTCTGGCTTCAACCTGAACCATGTTTGGAAGCTAATGCTAATGCTTCTTAAACCAATATTGAGCTTTTGTGGCATGCACATCGATCCTATGAGAGAACTCCGAGAAACTTGTCAATATAATGGTTTTGACTTGGGACTTCCCGAACCTACGAAGTACAATGGAGAGTTCCATGTCAAAGTAGAAGTTAACATAAACGGCAAGATGATAAGCTGTACTGCAGCAAACCGGAATTCAAAAGATGCTAGAAAAGTAGCTGCACAAGAAACACTTTCGAAACTGAAGGTATATTTGTTTTGGCAATATGTTATGAAACGGAATTGCATGTTTCTCTAGCACCATAGTTTTCATAGTCTTTATTTTTTTATTAATTACTTAGAAGCCATGGCAAAGTCAAGTTATTGGTTGCAATAATGAAACCTTGCACATTTACACAGAATTATGGGTACAAGCATAAAAGAAAGTCGCTGGAGGAAATTTTGCGTTCTACCACGAAAAAAGAATCGGAACTGATAGGCTATGATGAAGAACCAATCAATGTTGAGGATGACATTGACATGCAAATGAATAATCTACTGATAAATGGAGAAAGAACCTCCATTCAGAGTACAGCGGGAGATAACAAGGTTGACAAGAATGATGCTAATAGTGGAAGGAATAATAAGTCCAATGTGGTCATGCAGAATGGTTGCCTACCTAGAGGGGCAACTGATAAAATAAACCAAAAAGAATATCATGGTATGGTCATTTCTAAACTTCATTTTTTGTCTGTAAACTATGCTTGCCATCTAAAGCTTCGAATGAAGCATGCAAGGTGGCAACTACAGATTCCAACAAACCTGATGAACATGTGAAGTGCCCACAGTAGCCGTTGAACTTCAATCCTTTATTGATCTTTTATATATCCTTATGGCATCTAGATGCCTGTGGTTCTTGTCAAGCTCGACATATATCTGTGATACACTCTTATCATAGGAAATATGCTATAACAAAGTTCCGCGTGGAAAGTGGCAATTGCATATTTTGTTTAACCTTATAGTGTATACTTAATATATTGCCTGGAACATAATTGTTGGCTTACTGTGTATCTGTTTACATCTATTGTAATTGGGCTAAGGGCCCAGCCCATATGCTCTTATATAATCTAGGTTAGGGTTTCCATTCTGAGCCTCTAACAATAACCAGTACCCATAAAGTGTGCACTTTATTTTAAAAACATTTTTGAACAAGAAGTTTCAAAAATTATAACTTCACTACACGACAAATATGTTTTGCAAGTGAACTGTGACCTTATTGGGATTTTGAAGGTAATATCTTTATATTATTTTCCCAGGTGATATGGTCCGCAAAACAGCAAGGTCATTCCTTTATGAATTATGTGCTGCAAACTATTGGAAACCTCCTGAATTTGAGTTATGCAACGATGAAGGACCAAGTCACCTTCGAAAGTAAGTACATCTATTTACTATCAAAATTAGCTGGAATGATGTTTGTGTTTTTGAGCTTCAAGGAGTGGTAATTAGTGTTTCACTTTTGAAACATTGGCTAAAATAACTCTGTTCATGCATTTTCTATATTGGCAAAGCTGAACTATATTTATCACTGTATTTTTGAGCTATATTGCTTGTGGTCAACTGTTCTACGTTTGGGGAACAATGTTGGTGTCGAGTGACCCCAATGATTTATGTCTTTTTACATGCAGGTTCACATGTAAGGTCCTTATTGAGATCACGGGAACTTCGGTGAGCCTTTTGGAGTGCTATAGTGATCCTAAGCTACAAAAGAGAGCCGCGCAGGAGCATGCGGCAGAGGGAGCTCTGTGGTACCTCAAGCACCTTGGATACCTACCAAGAGATGAAAATCGTTTCTAGCGACATTTTAGGTTTTGTAGCCTTCAGTCACATAAATAAACCTCGGATGGGAAGAGTTCTGTTATTGTAAGCATGCAGTCTATTCAGAGGTATATAGCATCCTGGAATCTCAATCCAACAGTCAACAGTGCAAAAAAATCATAAAAGATGCAAAAATGATGACGTGCTTCTCATCAGGCTGACATCGGAGGACATCTGCATTGTACAACATCCAAATTGTATGGGAAGATTTTCGTCGGTATGGGTACATATTTGGGAGAAAATCTTCTCATTAGCTATGGTGGGTATGTGTATGGGAATGCAGAATTCGAACCTGATTATAACTAGCAAAATTAGTTGTGTAACCCAATAGATAATAAACCCAATAACTAACCCACTTGTCCTAACCCTTTTAAGCATCCATCTACCCAACTTAGACGATCAACCACCCGTTGTCCCATCCACTAGTTCACGTGTCATTTATTTTTGTTGTTTTATATAGTTAAACAATTTTTTTCTTGTTAAATATCAGTATATTTGTGTTATGTTGTTGACTGTGAACCATACATGTGTCAGGATCAGAAATTCACTTACATAACTGGATATCATCATACAGTGTTCAAATAATAGCGTAAAAAATATTACTTTATTACATCATGGTGTTCGAAATATTCACATAGTCATTAAATTAAACAAAAATCAAAGTGCTAAATGAAACATTGTAAGATAAGGCCTTCACAGACAGCTGACTGAAGGTTTGCCGTTAATCTAGTTTAGAACATCTCAAAGTACTGAAACCCTTGAAAGTATTCCATGTTGCCTTCTCTTTTCCTGAGCAAAGGTTGTAATGTGAATAACCTTGTGTTTAGTGTTTAAGCAAGGGTGGGTATACATCAATGTGTTCAGCAAATGTCCTATTTGACTGAAGTGGACTAGCTATATGTTGGGTTAAGCTCAAAGCAGTTGCTTTTAGTTTGTCATTGTCGGTACCCTGAAACAGGGGTACCCCTTACTATAGTATGGAGACGTGGTGCCCGCGCGGCTATCTCTAGTCGCGTGGTAAACAGCACTCGACCCCACCACGTGGACGACTCCGGGGCCGCCACGTGGCCAGAGAAGACGATATACCCCAAAGTGTCAACAGTGGGTTCGGACCCCCACGGGAAAGTGCCGGACCCCTGTATATACGGACCGGACCTCCGGGTAAGGTCTAGGACCCCCACGGGTGCGGACCGGACCCCTAAGACGGGTCCCGGACCCCTCTGTGTGGGGTTCGGGCCACTCAGCAGGGTCTCGGGTTTCTGGGACAAAGAATACCCAGGCCTTAATCAAGGCCAGGCGGGGGTCCGAAGCCGACACGTGTCCGAACCATATCGCATGCGCTTCCGCTCCCCGCTCAGGCGGAGGCCCGATGCTTCCACGTGGCCTACTGCCCGTGACGTAAGCCAGCGGGCGGAGCCTGACGTAAGGCCTCTAGGCCGCATGGCCTCTGCATTTATTGCGGATAAGGCGTGTCGCCTGTCAATTCCACTGGCAGGTGATGTGCCGCCTCGGCATTTAATGAGCCCTGTCGATTCCACTGGCAAGCGATGTGCCGTCTCAGCATTTAATGTGACCTGTCCACTCCGCTGGCATGCGGCGACCAGGCCATCTCGCAGGCGGCGTGCCTGTCCATTCCATTGGCAGGCAGTACGCTCGTGTTGCGGCGTACACTGTGCTCATCATGACTCGCGCGTTACCGAAGAAGCAACCGCGAGATATCAATACTATATGGACTACAGACATTATGGCGCTCGAAGATCTTCTGGGCGATACTGGCATTGGATACTTCTATAGTTATTTCCTTCCATTTTGCCCCTAGGCCCACATGTCGGAGCTTAGTATCCTTGTACGTGCCCCCCTTGAACTATAAAAGGGAGGGCACACAACGTTACAAGGCAGATCCAACTTAGGCATTTAAGCTCTCACACACTCACCAGTTCAGACAAGCTCTCAAGCTCAATACAACACACAGTGGAGTACGGTATTACGCTCCGGCGGCCCGAACCACTCTAAACCCTTATGTGTTCTTGTGTTCATCCCGAATCTATCTAGCAGGCAAAACGCTTAGGCCCCTCCTCATCTTAGGATTTAGGGCGGGTGCGTTCCGCCACCCGGTCAAAGAATTTCCTGTCCGACATTTGTCGCGCCAGATAGGGACTTGGCATTAGGTTTTTGCTTGTTTCCCTGCTCGACATCATGGTCCACATCGTCGAGCACCAAGATTTCATGCCCGAGGACTTCATGGTGGAAGAAGCGGCTGCGTCTTCCACACCGCGGGCCACCAACCTCCCTGCGCCTGGTGCTGCTGCTGTGCACTCTGCGCGGCAACACACTCCTGCGCAAACGTCCAGGGCGTCTAGGGCTGCGCCTGGGGCACTGTCTGTGGCTACAGAATTGCTGCGCCACCCTCCAAGCTCCACGGCCTCGCCGGGGGCCATGAAGCAGTGGTGTGATGATGTCGACCGTCTACTCGGCATGGCGCACTCTGGCTCAGCCAGGCTGTAACGCCCCGAATTTTGCAGTTGAATTTTTTCTTTTCTTTACTCGCCAAAATTCGGGCTTTACCTTTTCTTTTTCTTTTTCCCCTCGCTAAACCTTGACCTTTTCCAAAGTTTTAGCGGGATTCGGTTTGGAATTCCCGTGTAATGAAAAACCCTAAATACTTTATGTTGTTTGATGCACCATGCCGAACCTTGCATTTCTTTTGATTGCTTTGAAAGTGCAAATGCATTCATGTAGAAAGATCGGATTTCGAAAATGAGGAGAAGATCTTTTCTTTCTTTTTCTCTCTCTTTCTCTCTCCTCTTTTTCTCTCTCTCCCGCGCCGTGGGCCGACCCCGGCCGGCCCAGCCGCCCCTGGCGCCCCCTCTTGGGCCTTGGCAGGCCCAGCCGCCCCCCCATCCCCCCTTTTTTCCCCAAACCCTCTCCCTCTCCCTCTCATTTTCCCTCTCTCTCTCCCTAGCGCCGCCCCTACCCCCTGCCCAACCGCCGCCCTGCCCTAGCGCTCGGCCGCCGCTCCCCGCCGTCGGCCGCCCCCGCCGGTGAGCCCCCCCCTCCTCCCTCTCTCCCTCCTCCCTCCCTCTCCCCTCTCCCCTCCTCTCTCCTCGGCAGCCCGCGCCCGGCCGCGCCGTGGCCGCTGGCCGCCCTGGCCGCGCCCCCAGCCGGCCGCTGCCGCGCCGCCCTGGCCCCCGGCCAGCCCCAGCCGGCCCCGGCCCGCCCCTTGGCCAACCCCGGCCGCCCCCCCGGCCCGCGCCCCGGCCGCGCGCCTGGCCGACTCGGCCGCCTGCCAGCCCGACCCCCCCCCCCCCGCGCGCCCGCCTGGCCGGCCGGTTCAACCGGGCCAGCTCGGCCGCCCCGGCCCCCAGCTCGGCTGCCCGCGCCCGCGCCAGCCCCCAGCTCGGCCGCCCAGCCTAGGGCCGGTTCAACCGCCCTAGGGCCGGTTCAACCGCCCCCCCTCTGTTTTTTATATTTTTTTTATTTTATTTTATTTACTTTCTGTGATCATAGCTATTTTATTTTAGGTAGGCTAATCATTGTTCATGCCATTGAAATAGGAAGTTTAATTTAAAATTCCGTTATACTAATTGATTCATGTAGTTAATTGTTTATCTCGTGCGATGTTGATCAACTTAAAATGAATAGGTTTCCATTAGTGCATATAACAGAATTCTTTTGTTAAGAACCAATTGTAATTGATCGTTAGTGCATAAGATTTAACCCCCTGCGAGACCCTTTCCCGTTTCTTTCTAACCATAACAAATGCGATATCGAATGTCATACTTGATGCATACTCACTTTATTTGTTCCCTTGTATGGTGTGCTGTTCTTTTGTATTAAATGTGGATGGATGTATGTATGTTTGCAATCGCATAGAGAACGATCCGGTCGAAGAGCCCGAGGAATTTGCAGGAGAAGCCCCTGAGCAGCAGTCGGTTGGTGGAGGCAAGTGTCCTTTGACCTATCTCTGTCCTAATCATTCTTTAATTCACCTCCCGCATCACACATTTATACCTAAGGATTGACTAGCTTTTTGTTATCCATGTCCTTGTTTACCTATTTGGGTCGGATTATTACTGCTTAGTTTGATGCTATTGCTCAACTTTAATCAATGAACATGATGTGGTTATCTATGATACGCTGTTTTCCCGTTCTTATTTATGATTATACTTGTGGCATTTAAGGGGACTCGAGCGGTTTCTCGAGTGCCTCTCCGTAAGGACCTGTTCAATGGATGACCGCCCGGGAAAACAATGCAACCATGAGGGTGGAATGGGGTGCCCTTAGCTGAATAATTAGAGGATCCGGGGTGTAGTTCGCTTCGCCGTCGTGCCGTCAATGGGGCTCGGTGTATGCGGCTCGCTCTGCCAAGGTTGATTTGTCCCTTGGGGAGGAGTGCGGTACATTTAGGAAACCTAACGGGTGGCTATAGCCCCGGGGAATCTTTGTAAAGGCTTCGTAGTGAATCCTTGGCCATTCACCTCGGGAGTGAATAAGGGTCTTGCAAGCCCGGGCCAGAGAGGGAATCACGGCTTGTGGGTAAAGTGCACAACCTCTGCAGAGTGTTATGAAACTGATATATCAGCCGTGCTCGCGGTTATGAGCGGCCAAGGGAGCTCCAGAGATTAGTGATACTTGATCAGAGATACTTTGGTACAGGTGACAATAAGATTGATGGTTCTGATTACGATTATGGTATTGGTAAGTGGTATTCTTTCCGTTTGGAAAGGATACATTGGGCTAATAACTTGGGTTAATGTTAAAACCTGGCTTTCTACTAGTAAGTAATAACCTGACCAACTAAAAGCAACTGCTTGACTTATCCCCACATAAAGCTAGTCCACTACAGCCAAACAGGATACTTGCTGAGTATGTTGATGTGTACTCACCCTTGCTCTACACACCAAACCCCCCCAGGTTGTCAGCATTGCAACCACTGCTCAGGCGAAGATGAAGCTGTGGAAGGAGACTTCCAGGAGTTTCAAGACTACGACGAGTTCTAGGTGTGGGTTAGCGGCAACCCCCCAGTCGGCTGCCTGTGAAGGCCGCGCTATCTACGTTTCTTTTCCGCACTTTGATTTATTGTAAGAACTATATGGACGTCTCAGACGTATGATGTAATCGACTATTTCCCTTATTAATACTATTTTGAGCACTGTGTGATGATGTCCATATTATGTAACTGCTGTGTACGTGAATAACTGATCCTGGCACGTACATGGTTCGCATTCGGTTTGCCTTCTAAAACCGGGTGTGACATAAGTGGTATCAAAGCCGTGCTGACTGTAGGACCGCTAACCTAGAGTAGAATGGTCGTTCTAAGGATTATAGACCTCTGTCCCTACCTTGACTTTGATATCTCTTCAAAAGTTGGTCCTACCGACCAAACCTATGTTCTACTATATATTATACCTTGCTAAAAAAATTGTGTTTCATTCTGATCCTTCATTTACTTATTACTTGCTGGTCATATTAATTCTGTTCTCACCCTTTTGCTTGCGATGCCTTTTGTAGATGGCTCGACTTAGACACACTGCACGAAAGTTCGTCATCCCCTTCTTACCCTCCCGCCTTGCTGAGCGTCCGCTTCGCCGTCCCGTGGCCGGACAGTCCAGCCACTTGGAGAGACTACACCACCGCCTGCGTGAGGAGCAGGAACGTCGACGACAGGAGCAGCAGGGCTCTTCTTTCTCGCTCCACCAGGAGATAGAGTCTGTGAGGAGCTGCTCTCCTGTGCTTCCTCTGGAGGCGCCCCCTGCACCACCCCTGGGCGCCCCAGCTTCTGGAGTAGCTGCTGGAGGAGACCCAGACGACGGAGATGGCGACGACAGCTCGAGCCACGACACCGACTTCTCTGCTAACCCTGAGCCGGAAGGATGGGTTGCTCGACCCATCACTCGCGACGCTGCTCGCGGGTGTCACTTCCACGATGCGCTCGACACCCTGCTACGTCGGGCATTTGACCGGCATACTTGGTCCGTCGAGTATCGCTGTGTGGTCTACCAGCATAGTCGCGGGGTCTACCCGGACCGCTGGGAGGCGACTTGCTTGGTGCGCTGCCCGGAGGACAGTCTCCAGGGTGCGGAGGCCTGTTCAGAGCACTATTCTATCTCTGAGCGGGACTCAGCTGAGGCAGCCATGCAAGATGCTGCACGGCGTGCGCTTTCGCACTACTGCTCGGTTTTCGGTGGGGCAGCTGACGGTCTTGACCTGAAGTATTACCCCCGCCGTCCATCTGGCAGCACAGGAGGCGTGATTGTCTCACCTGTCGGTGAGGGCAATCCTAGGTTGAGCAGCACAGTCAACCTAGCCGCCGTGCTAAACACGGAGCTGGACCATGCATTAGACGAGCTGAGTAGGGCTCGTGCTGAGATCGCCCTGCTGCGGGCTGAGCGCGCGGAACGTCGTCATCTGGATGGTGGTTCCCCCGCTCCCGTCGGGACTCAGCACCCGTACCGCTCACCTCAGCGTGGACACCAGCCTTATGGCAATCCCGACTGCAAGACCAAGATAAATCTAGAACCATAGATCGCTAGAGTTGGATCTTGTAATTAATACGAAATATATGCATAGAAGCTTCAGTCTTAGCGTTAATCTCGGTCTTAGTTAGTCTTAGTTAGACAGGGTAGTTTGCTATATCCTGTGCATTTATGTTTGTCATGATGAACTATGTTTGGTTTGGATCTTTGTAATGACTGTTACCAGAGTGTGGGTATCCCCTGCATTTTGGTTTACATATTATGTTAATGGAGTTAGTTATATAGTTGGGAAACCTTTTATTCCACTTTCCTCTTGATCTGAGAAGCTGTGTGGTCTGTGTTGGAGATCAGTGAAGATGCTCATCTGTTCAGTGCTGTTGAAGAATTCTATTCTCTTTTCTTATGCTGCAAGATCTGCCAGATCAGTTCTGATGTGTGGTTGCATTCTGCAGATGTCAGAGAACAGGCGTAGAGGAGGAAGGCGTGCTCAGCAGGAGCGAGCCGGTCAACAGGAAGAGGTGCCTCAGCAGCAGCACCTGCCGCCCCCGCCCCCGATGTCCATCGAGCAGATGTTTCTGATGCAGACTCAGGCAGTTCAAGCCATCGGTCAGACCTTGGCCGCCATTCAGCAGCAGCAGCAGCAACAGCAGCAGGCACCACCCCAGCCTCAGATGCCTCAGATGCCCAGAGACAAGCGTGCTGAATTCATGAGAGGTCATCCACCAACGTTCGCTCACTCTTCTGATCCCATGGATGCTGAAGATTGGCTGCGCACTGTGGAGCGGGAGTTGCATACCGCTCAGTGTGATGACAGGGAGAAGGTCCTGTATGGTCCCCGTCTGTTGAGAGGAGCAGCCCAATCATGGTGGGAGTCTTACCTCGCCACCCATGCCAACCCCGACACCATCACCTGGGAAGAGTTCAGAGGTAGCTTTCGTCAGTACCATGTTCCTGCAGGTCTGATGACAGTGAAGAAGGAGGAGTTCCTGGCTCTCAAGCAAGGGCCATTGTCTGTCAGTGAGTACCGAGACAGGTTTCTGCAATTGTCTCGCTATGCTCCTGAAGATGTCAACACCGACGCCAAGCGACAGTACCGTTTCCTGAGAGGCTTGGTTGACCCTCTGCAGTACCAACTGATGAATCACACCTTCCCGACATTCCAGCACCTGATTGATAGAG
Source organism: Zea mays (assembly GCF_902167145.1). Classification (NCBI taxonomy): domain Eukaryota; kingdom Viridiplantae; phylum Streptophyta; class Magnoliopsida; order Poales; family Poaceae; genus Zea; species Zea mays. The sequence goes on along the minus strand of NC_050105.1, from coordinate 132,566,155 downwards.
CGATCATGACAGAAAGGAAGCGTAAGGAGATGGAAGATCGTAAGCGCAAGATCAGTGGACCCCAGCCTGGAAGCAGCAGCCGCCCTCGTTTTTCAGGCAATCAACCTCAGCAGTTCAGGCAGAACCAGCGTCCACCTCAGCAGCGTCAGCAGCATCAGCAGTTCCAAAGGCAGTATCCTCAGAATCAGTACCAGAACTATCAGAGCAATCAGTCAGGAGGTCAGTTTCAAAGGCAGAATCAGCAAGCACCCCGTCTTCCTGCCCCAGCAAACCAGCAGAACAGTCAGGCAGCACCAGCTCAGGTTGGAAACAAGGCATGTTTCCACTGTGGAGAGCAGGGCCATTGGGTGATGCAATGTCCGAAGAAGGCAGCCCAGCAGCAGTCAGGCCCCAATGCCCCAGCAAAGCAGAATGTGTCTCAGCCTGGAGCAGGCAACCGCCCTCAACAGCGCTATAATCATGGAAGATTGAATCACTTGGAGGCTGAAGCAGTTCAGGAGACCCCCGGCATGATAGTAGGTATGTTCCCAGTCGACTCCCATATTGCAGAAGTGTTATTTGATACTGGAGCAACACATTCTTTCATTACTGCATCATGGGTAGAAGCACATAATCTTCCAACTACTACCATGTCAACCCCCATTCAAATTGACTCAGCTGGTGGTAGAATTCGAGCTGATAGCATTTGTTTAAATATAAGTGTGGAAATAAGGGGGATAGCGTTTCCCGCCAACCTTATAGTAATGGGTACTCAGGGAATAGATGTCATCCTAGGGATGAATTGGTTAGATAAGTATCAGGCAGTTATCAGTTGTGATAAAAGGACAATCAAGTTGGTGTCCCCACTAGGAAAGGAAGTGGTGACCGAGTTAGTCCCACCTGAGCCGAAGAAAGGAGGTTGTTATCAGATGGCTGTCGATAGCAGTGAAGCAGATCCAATTGAGAGTATCAAGGTTGTGTCTGAATTCCCAGATGTGTTTCCAAAGGATTTACCGGGTATGCCACCAGAGCGGAAAGTTGAGTTTGCCATAGAGCTTCTTCCTGGAACTGCCCCTATCTTCAAGAGAGCTTACAGAATATCTGGACCAGAGTTGGATGAACTTAAGAAGCAAATTGATGAGCTGTCAGAGAAAGGTTACATTCGGCCAAGCACCTCGCCTTGGGCCGCCCCTGTCCTATTTGTGGAGAAGAAAGATGGCACCAAGAGGATGTGCATCGATTATCGAGCTTTGAATGAGGTCACGATCAAGAACAAGTATCCCTTGCCCAGGATTGAAGATCTGTTCAACCAGTTGAGAGGAGCCAGTGTGTTCTCCAAGATTGATCTGAGGTCAGGTTATCATCAGCTCAGGATCCGACCTTCGGACATTCCGAAGACGGCATTCATTACCAAGTATGGTTTGTATGAGTTCACAGTGATGTCTTTTGGTTTGACCAATGCACCAGCGTTCTTCATGAATCTGATGAACAGTGTATTCATGGATTACCTTGATAAGTTTGTGGTGGTATTCATTGATGACATTCTGATTTATTCCCAAAGCGAAGAAGAGCACGCAGATCATTTGAGGATGGTATTGCAGAGATTGCGAGAGCACCAGTTGTACGCAAAGTTGAGCAAGTGTGAGTTCTGGATCAGCGAAGTCTTGTTCTTGGGTCACATAATCAACAAGGAAGGATTGGCTGTGGATCCGAAGAAAGTGGCAGACATTCTGAACTGGAAAGCGCCAACGGATGCTCGAGGAATCAAGAGCTTCATTGGAATGGCCGGATACTATCGGCGATTCATTGAAGGGTTTTCGAAGATTGCGAAGCCAATGACAGCGTTGCTAGGCAACAAGGTTGAGTTCAAATGGACCCAGAAATGTCAAGAGGCCTTTGAAGCGCTGAAAGAGAAGTTGACTACATCGCCTGTCCTAATCTTGCCTGATGTGCACAAGCCCTTCTCGGTGTATTGTGATGCTTGTTACACAGGTTTGGGATGCGTGTTGATGCAAGAGGGAAGAGTTGTGGCTTACTCGTCCCGACAGCTGAAGGTTCATGAGAAGAATTACCCAATCCATGATCTAGAGTTGGCAGCAGTGGTTCACGCACTGAAGACATGGAGGCACTATCTGTATGGACAGAAATGCGATGTTTACACAGATCACAAGAGTCTGAAGTACATATTCACTCAGACAGAGCTGAACATGAGGCAACGAAGATGGTTAGAGCTGATCAAAGACTATGAGTTGGAGATTCATTACCATCCAGGCAAAGCAAACGTAGTGGCAGATGCTTTGAGCAGAAAGAGTCAAGTCAATCTGATGGTCGCTCGCCCGATGCCTTATGAGTTGGCCAAAGAGTTCGACAGGTTGAGTCTCGGGTTTCTGAACAATTCGCGAGGAGTCACAGTTGAATTGGAACCTACCTTGGAGCGAGAAATCAAAGAAGCGCAGAAGAATGATGAAAAGATCAGTGAGATTCGACGATTGATTCTAGATGGCAGAGGCAAAGATTTTCGAGAAGATGCTGAAGGCGTGATATGGTTCAAAGACCGCTTATGTGTTCCCAATGTCCAGTCTATTCGAGAGTTGATCCTCAAGGAAGCTCATGAGACAGCCTATTCGATTCACCCTGGTAGTGAGAAGATGTATCAGGATCTGAAGAAGAAATTCTGGTGGTACGGAATGAAGAGGGAAATCGCAGAGCATGTGGCTAAGTGCGATAGTTGTCGAAGAATTAAGGCAGAGCACCAGAGACCAGCTGGATTGTTGCAACCATTGCAGATCCCTCAGTGGAAATGGGATGAAATTGGTATGGATTTCATAGTCGGATTGCCTCGCACTCGAGCCGGCTACGATTCTATTTGGGTAGTGGTGGACCGTTTGACCAAGTCAGCCCACTTCATACCTGTCAAGACCAGCTACAACAGTGCAGTATTGGCAGAGTTGTATATGTCTCGGATCGTTTGTCTTCATGGTGTGCCAAAGAAGATAGTGTCAGACAGAGGAACGCAGTTCACCTCTCATTTCTGGCAGCAGTTGCATGAAGCCTTGGGCACACATCTGAATTTCAGTTCAGCTTATCACCCGCAGACAGATGGCCAGACTGAAAGGACCAATCAAATTCTCGAAGATATGTTGAGAGCCTGTGCGTTGCAAGATCAGTCCGGATGGGACAAGCGATTGCCTTATGCAGAGTTTTCCTATAACAACAGTTACCAGGCCAGTTTGAAGATGTCACCATTTCAGGCGCTTTATGGAAGGAGTTGTAGAACTCCGTTGCAATGGGATCAGCCTGGAGAGAAGCAAGTGTTTGGGCCAGACATTCTGCTTGAAGCCGAAGAGAACATCAAGATGGTCCGAGAGAATCTGAAGATAGCGCAATCGAGGCAGCGAAGCTATGCAGACACAAGAAGAAGAGAGCTGAGTTTTGAAGTCGGAGACTTTGTCTATCTGAAAGTGTCACCGATCAGAGGAGTCAGAAGATTCGGAGTGAAAGGCAAGCTAGCACCCCGCTACATTGGTCCGTACCAGATCCTCTCAAAGCGTGGAGAAGTGGCTTATCAGCTCAGCCTGCCAGAGAATTTGTCTGCTGTGCATGATGTCTTTCATGTGTCTCAGTTGAAGAAGTGCTTGCGTGTGCCAGAAGAGCAGTTGCCAGTGGAAGGTCTTGAGGTCCAGGAGGACTTGACCTATGTTGAGAAGCCAGCTCAGATCCTTGAGATTGCAGACAGAGTCACCCGAAGGAAGACCATCAGAATGTGCAAAGTCAGATGGAATCACCACTCTGAGGAAGAAGCAACCTGGGAGCGTGAAGATGATTTGATGGCCAAGTACCCAGAGCTCTTTGCTAGCCAGCCCTGAATCTCGAGGGCGAGATTCTTTTAAGGGGGATAGGTTTGTAACGCCCCGAATTTTGCAGTTGAATTTTTTCTTTTCTTTACTCGCCAAAATTCGGGCGTTACCTTTTCTTTTTCTTTTTCCCCTCGCTAAACCTTGACCTTTTCCAAAGTTTTAGCGGGATTCGGTTTGGAATTCCCGTGTAATGAAAAACCCTAAATACTTTATGTTGTTTGATGCACCATGTCGAACCTTGCATTTCTTTTGATTGCTTTGAAAGTGCAAATGCATTCATGTAGAAAGATCGGATTTCGAAAATGAGGAGAAGATCTTTTCTTTCTTTTTCTCTCTCTTTCTCTCTCCTCTTTTTCTCTCTCTTTCTCTCTCCTCTTTTTCTCTCTCTCCCGCACCGTGGGCTGACCCCGGCCGGCCCAGCCGCCCCTGGCGCCCCCTCTTGGGCCTTGGCAGGCCCAGCCGCCCCCCCATCCCCCCTTTTTTCCCCAAACCCTCTCCCTCTCCCTCTCATTTTCCCTCTCTCTCTCCCTAGCGCCGCCCCTACCCCCTGCCCAACCGCCGCCCTGCCCTAGCGCTCGGCCGCCGCTCCCCGCCGTCGGCCGCCCCCGCCGGTGAGCACCCCCTCCTCCCTCTCTCCCTCCTCCCTCCCTCTCCCCTCTCCCCTCCTCTCTCCTCGGCAGCCCGCGCCCGGCCGCGCCGTGGCCGCTGGCCGCCCTGGCCGCGCCCCCAGCCGGCCGCTGCCGCGCCGCCCTGGCCCCCGGCCAGCCCCAGCCGGCCCCGGCCCGCCCCTTGGCCAACCCCGGCCGCCCCCCCCGGCCCGCGCGCCTGGCCGCGCGCCTGGCCGACTCGGCCGCCTGCCAGCCCGACCCCCCCCCCCCCCCCCCCCCCCCCGCGCGCCCGCCTGGCCGGCCGGTTCAACCGGGCCAGCTCGGCCGCCCCGGCCCCCAGCTCGGCTGCCCGCGCCCGCGCCAGCCCCCAGCTCGGCCGCCCAGCCTAGGGCCGGTTCAACCGCCCTAGGGCCGGTTCAACCGCCCCCCCTCTGTTTTTTTATATTTTTTTATTTTATTTTATTTACTTTCTGTGATCATAGCTATTTTATTTTAGGTAGGCTAATCATTGTTCATGCCATTGAAATAGGAAGTTTAATTTAAAATTCCGTTATACTAATTGATTCATGTAGTTAATTGTTTATCTCGTGCGATGTTGATCAACTTAAAATGAATAGGTTTCCATTAGTGCATATAACAGAATTCTTTTGTTAAGAACCAATTGTAATTGATCGTTAGTGCATAAGATTTAACCCCCTGCGAGACCCTTTCCCGTTTCTTTCTAACCATAACAAATGCGATATCGAATGTCATACTTGATGCATACTCACTTTATTTGTTCCCTTGTATGGTGTGCTGTTCTTTTGTATTAAATGTGGATGGATGTATGTATGTTTGCAATCGCATAGAGAACGATCCGGTCGAAGAGCCCGAGGAATTCGCAGGAGAAGCCCCTGAGCAGCAGTCGGTTGGTGGAGGCAAGTGTCCTTTGACCTATCTCTGTCCTAATCATTCTTTAATTCACCTCCCGCATCACACATTTATACCTAAGGATTGACTAGCTTTTTGTTATCCATGTCCTTGTTTACCTATTTGGGTCGGATTATTACTGCTTAGTTTGATGCTATTGCTCAACTTTAATCAATGAACATGATGTGGTTATCTATGATACGCTGTTTTCCCGTTCTTATTTATGATTATACTTGTGGCATTTAAGGGGACTCGAGCGGTTTCTCGAGTGCCTCTCCGTAAGGACCTGTTCAATGGATGACCGCCCGGGAAAACAGTGCAACCATGAGGGTGGAATGGGGTGCCCTTAGCTGAATAATTAGAGGATCCGGGGTGTAGTTCGCTTCGCCGTCGTGCCGTCAATGGGGCTCGGTGTATGCGGCTCGCTCTGCCAAGGTTGATTTGTCCCTTGGGGAGGAGTGCGGTACATTTAGGAAACCTAACGGGTGGCTACAGCCCCGGGGAATCTTTGTAAAGGCTTCGTAGTGAATCCTTGGCCATTCACCTCGGGAGTGAATAAGGGTCTTGCAAGCCCGGGCCAGAGAGGGAATCACGGCTTGTGGGTAAAGTGCACAACCTCTGCAGAGTGTTATGAAACTGATATATCAGCGGTGCTCGCGGTTATGAGCGGCCAAGGGAGCTCCAGAGATTAGTGATACTTGATCAGAGATACTTTGGTACAGGTGACAATAAGATTGATGGTTCTGATTACGATTATGGTATTGGTAAGTGGTATTCTTTCCGTTTGGAAAGGATACATTGGGCTAATAACTTGGGTTAATGTTAAAACCTGGCTTTCTACTAGTAAGTAATAACCTGACCAACTAAAAGCAACTGCTTGACTTATCCCCACATAAAGCTAGTCCACTACAGCCAAACAGGATACTTGCTGAGTATGTTGATGTGTACTCACCCTTGCTCTACACACCAAACCCCCCCCAGGTTGTCAGCATTGCAACCACTGCTCAGGCGAAGATGAAGCTGTGGAAGGAGACTTCCAGGAGTTCCAAGACTACGACGAGTTCTAGGTGTGGGTTAGCGGCAACCCCCCAGTCGGCTGCCTGTGAAGGCCGCGCTATCTATGTTTCTTTTCCGCACTTTGATTTATTGTAAGAACTATATGGACGTCTCAGACGTATGATGTAATCGACTATTTCCCTTATTAATACTATTTTGAGCACTGTGTGATGATGTCCATATTATGTAACTGCTGTGTACGTGAATAACTGATCCTGGCATGTACATGGTTCGCATTCGGTTTGCCTTCTAAAACCGGGTGTGACACAGGCCCAGGCCTCGGTCGTCCCGGCGTCAACATGAGGCGTTGGCGTCAGTGCACTCGCCCTCGTTGAGGGCCGCACCAGCTGAGGACCTGCGGGCGGAGCTCAACCGCCGGCGTGCGGGAGAGGACACTCCAGTCTCTCTGGAGAGGACTAATGACCTGCGGGCATAACTCAACCACAGGCGTGCGGGCGAGGATGCCCGCGTCTCTCTGGAGAGGGCGCGTGAGCGCCGACAAAACGTCGAGGGTTACAACCTCGACTATGACTTCGCTGCGGTAGCACCGCAAACTCTAACGGGCGCCCGAATCCAGGCGGGTGTCCCCCTGGTCGGCGTGGGCTGTGCCGCACTGGCGGATCATCTCTGCGCGGCAACTTGGCCATCCAAGTTTCGGCCACACCTTCCGGAAAAATACGACGGTACGTCAAACCCGTCGGAATTCTTGCAGGTGTACGTCACCGCCATTACGGCAGCAGGTGGAGACACCGCTGTAATGGTGACATATTTCCATGTAGCCTTGTCTAGGCCAGCCCGGACTTGGCTCATGAACCTCTCCCCAGGATCGATCTACTCCTGGGAAGAGCTCTGCGCGCGGTTTGTAGCGAACTTCGCCAGCGCTTATCAACGGCAAGGCGTGGAGGCTCACCTCCATGCAGTGAGGCAGGAGCCCAGGGAAACTCGCTGGACCTTCATCTCCCGCTTCACCAAGGTACGAGGGACTATACCCCATATCTCCGATGCTTCCATCATCACTGCTTTCCACCAGGGAGTACGTGATGAAAAGATGTTGGAGAAGTTAGCCACGCATGACGTGGAAACTGTCACCACGCTCTTCGCTCTAGCCGACAAGTGCGCCAGGGCAGCCGAGGGCCGTGCATGGCACTCGGCACCACAGACCGGAGTTGCCCAGACGGGTGGCTCGGGTGCCGTCACCCAAGACGGCAAAAATAAGAAGAAGAAGAACCGCGGCCTCGAGAGGCCACCGTCTGCCGCTCCGGTCATCGCAGCCGCGACTGGGGGCCAGAGCGAGCGCAACAAGCGCCCACGACCGCAGAGGGGTAACAGCGGCTCATGCCCTGTACACCCCAACAGTCGCCACGACGCCGTGGAGTGTTGCGAGATCATCGAGCTCGCGAAGCGCGTCAGCGAGCGGCGCGAGCAGACTTCCAAGGATGGCTCCCCACCTCGTCGCCGGCCTGGCAAGGAAAGGATCGACGACGGCGAGGTGGCCACGGGAGAACGGGACCTCGGGTATCAATCACCCGAGGGGCACCTGAAGGCTGTCTTCACTGGGGACTCCAACTCCGGTGACGACAACGACCGCCGCAAGAAGTTGTACGTCATGTACGGCGGGAGCTGGGAGCTCACCTCCCGCAGGAACGTCAAGTCCCTGCGCCGAGAGGTCCTTTCGGCGGTCCCGGGGGTCCCAAAGGCTGCTCCACATCAGCGGTGGAGGAGCACCACCATCTCCTTCGGGGCATCCGACTGCCCCGACAACATGGCAGGGGCCAGAGTACTACCGCTCATCACCGCCCCTGTCATCGCCAATATGCGGCCGCACCATGTTCTGATTGACGGGGGGGGGGGCTCAACGTCATCAGTCATGCTGCATTCTAGCAGCTGCAGATCCCAGGGTCCCGGCTGGGACCCTCTCGCCCATTCTCCAGAGTGGGCCCACAGCCGATGTATCCCCTTGGGAGCATCGCACTCCCGGTAACATTCGGGACCGAGGAGAACTTCCGCACGGAGAACGTCCTGTTCGACGTTGTGGAGGTTAACCTCCCTTTCAACGCCATCATCGGCAGGCCGACCCTGTATCGGTTCATGGCCATTGCCCATTACGGGTATTTGGTCCTCAAGATGTCGTCTCCGGTCGGGGTCCTCACCGTGCGGGGCGACCGCGCCGCTGCGCTTGCGGCTGTGGAAAAGCTGCATGCCCTGGCGGCAGAAGCTGCTCGCCCGGACGATGGAGGGAGGAACCCCTCGACCTCCGGCACCAAGGCGCCTACCAAGGTGCCGAAGGTGCAGCCATCCGGAGCCGACGACATCCCCATCAAGGCCATTCGGCTCTGCGCGGATTCCCCCCAGATCACTCGCATTGCAGGTGATCTGGAGGAAAAATAGGAACTCGCGCCCGTCGCCTTCCTCCAGGCAAATGCCGACGTGTTCGCATGGGAGCCGTTGCAGATGCCTGGGATCCCTAGGGAGGTGATCGAGCACCATCTGAAGATCAACCCTGACGCCAGGCCGGTGAGTCAGAAGCCTCGCAGACAGTCCATCGAACGGCAGGACTTCATCCGAAAGGAGGTCCGGAAGCTGCTAGACGCCGGCTTCATCGAAGAGGTTCATCACCCAGTGTGGCTGGCCAACCCAGTCATCGTCCCAAAGGCGAATGGGAAGCTTCGGATGTGCATCGACTACACCAGCCTTAATAAGGCTTGTCCCAAGGATCCGTATCCACTTCCGTGAATAGATCAAATCGTGGATTCTACCTTCGGGTGCGACCTTTTGTCTTTCTTAGATGCTTATTCTGGTTTCCATCAAATCCAGATGTCTAGGGAGGATAGGAAGCATACCGCTTTTGTAACAGTGGATGGGCTTTACTGCTATGGCGTAATGCCTTACGATCTGAAGAACGCCTTACCAATGTTTGTGCGGGCGATGAGTAAGACTTTCAGGGACCTGATCAGGGACAGAGTGGAGGTATGCGTCGATGACATCGTAGTCAAGACTAAGAGAAGGTCGACCCTAGTGGAAGACTTAACCTTGGTCTTCGACAAGCTCCGAGCAACACGCAAGAAGCTGAACCCGGACAAGTGCGTCTTTGGTGTCTCCGCAGGGAAGTTGCTGGGGTTCCTTGTTTCGCACCGGGGCGTTGAAGCAAACCCGGAGAAGATCAAGGCGATTGAGGTGATGAGGCCTCTGGCCCATATCAAGGACGTCCAGAAGCTTACGGGGTCGTTAGCCGCCCTTAGCCGCTTCATTTCGAGGCTGGCTGAGAGGGCGCTGCCCTTTTTCAAGCTGTTGCGGAAGTCCGGTCCATTCTCTTGGACCGAAGAGGCAGAACAAGCCTTCCAAGAGTTGAAGCAGCACCTGGTGTCCCTACCAATACTGGTAGCCCCAGAGCCTGGGGAGCCATTGTATTTATACATCACGGCGGCTGCGGAAGCGGTGAGCATGGTGCTGGTCGTCGAGAGGACGACACAAGAAGACCAGGAACCTGAGGGCTTGGGACCGGCTACAGGGGTTCGGACCGTTCAGAAGCCGGTCTACTATGTCAGCGAGGTCCTCCACGAGGCAAAAACCAGGTTCCTTGAGACGCATAAGCTTCTCTATGCTGTGCTTGTTGCGTTCAGGAAGCTGCACCACTATTTCCAGGCACACAGGGTCGTGGTGGTGACCTCCTTTCCGTTGAGGGCCATCCTCCACAACTCTAACGCCACATGCAACATCACCAAGTGGGCCGCAGAGCTCAATGAGTTCCAGCTGGACTTCTAGCCTCGCCACGCCATCAAGAGCCAGGTCCTGGCTGACTTCATCGTGGAGTGGACGCCTCCCCCGACAGCTCCTGGGGGTCCGGATCCCGATTCGGACCCCACACCTGCGGAGCCCAGGGGTCCGGTCTTCACCGAGCCCCACTGGACGCTCTTCTTCGACGGATCCGCCTGTCAGCAAGTTGGCGGAGCTGGAGTGGTCCTCATCGACCCAAGCGAAGATCAAGTGAAGTACATGGTGTACCTTGAGTTCAAGGCCACCAACAACATGGCAGAGTACGAAGCACTGATCTTCGGCTTGTCGGCGGCCCTATCCCTAGGGATCCGCTAGCTTCTGGTGAAGGGGGACTCCCAGCTGATCATCAAGCAAGTCCGCGGGGAGTGTGGCTGCAACGAGCCCAGGCTCGCAGCGTACCTTCTTCACGTGAGGAAGCTGGAAAAGGACTTCACTGCCCTGGAGCTGCAACACGTTCCTCGGGCTGACAACTCGACGGCAGATGACCTCTCCGTGAGGGCATCAACTTGGGCACCCGTGCCCGAGGGCGTCTTCGAAAGATGGCTGCTGAGACCCACCGCCCAGCCGGCCGAACTGGGCAAAGGGGGTGAGACTAGCACCTCGAAGCTAGCGGTCCCGGTGGCGTCCAATCCACTAAAGACTGTGGGTGCTATAGGAGATCCTGCCAGTCCCTTAACGCCACAACCAATATCTCAGAGTGGTCCCGATGCATGGATCTCCGAGATCTGGGACTTCCTGAAGGAAAATATCCTTCCTGAAGACCATGTGTCCGCAGAGCGCATAGTGCGGTTGGCTAAACGCTATGCGGTGGTGGAAGGGGATCTCTACCGCCGTGGCGCCAACGGCATTCTCATGCGGTGCATTACCCAGGAGGAGGGCCATGAGTTGCTCACGGAGATCCATGGAGGAGAGTGCGGAAGTCATTCATCATCCCGCACGCTGGTCGGTAAGGCCTTCCGGCATGCTTTTACTGGCCAACCGCTCTCCAGGATGCAGCTGAGATGGTAAAGTCCTGCAAGGCGTGCCAGTTCCACGCAAAGCAGATACACACACCAGCTCAGGCTCTGCAGATGATTCCATCCTCCTGGCCATTCGCCGTTTGGGGGGTGGACATCCTGGGACCATTCCCCAGGGTCGTCGGTGGGTACTGGTTTCTCTTTGTCGCCATCGACAAGTTCACAAAGTGGCCAGAGGCCACCCCTGTGGTCAATATCACCCAAGGTGCTGCTGTTGCTTTCCTCATGTCGATCGTCTGTAGATTTGGGGTCCCAAGCCGTATCATTATGGACAACGTGACCCAGTTTACAAGTCGGATCTTACAGGAGTATTGCGAGGACATCGACACCCAGCTCTGCTTCGCGTATGTGGCTCATCCAAGGAGCAACGACCAAGTGGAGAGGGCAAACGCAGAGATCCTCAGGGGACTCAAGACGCGCACCTATGACTACTTGAAAAAGCATGGTGCAAATTGGGTCAGCGAGCTTCCGTCCGTGCTATGGGGGAACCGAACCACACCCAGCCGAGCTACCGAGGAGACCACGTTCTTCCTGGTCTACGGGGCCGAAGCCTGCCTTCCCCCGGAAATCATTATGGGCTCCCCACGGGTCCAGGCTTTCGATGAGTCTATGCACGAACAGCTACGACGTGAGGATGTGGACTTCATCGACGAGTGCAGATGGCAGGCAGCAATCCGAAATGCACGGTACAACCAAGCGCTCAGGCGTTACCACCAGCGGTTCGTGCATAGTAGGGAGCTCCGGGTCGGGGACCTGGTCCTAAGGCGAGTACTGAACCGAGAAGGGCTCCACAAACTTTCCCCCAGCTAGGAAGGACCCTTCAAGGTGACGGAAATATGCCGACCTGGTTGTGTCTGCCTTGCTACAACTGAAGGAGAGCCTCTTCCCAATCCCTGGAACATAGAGCATCTCCGTAAGTTTTCCCATAAAAACAAGCTTGGGGATTCAGTTTTCTTCCTTTGTAACTAAGTTGCGCATATATGTACGCCAGCCCGGTGAGGTCTGCCCTCATAAACCTGGTCTGTTGGCCTACACTCATGAATACCAAGTTATAAAGAAAAGATTCGCCCCTAGATTTGTTTTTGTGATGGTCTTATTTTGCTTCAATTTACGAGCATCATTTTTTTATCTAACCCACCCATACAGTTCCCACCCTTGCTGGTATAATGACATCCAAATTGAGTAGCCAGGCTTGCAGTTTGGGATCCCTCGGTAGGGGGGTCCGGCAGCCTGGGGGCCAGTTCTAGAGAACGGGTACTTGTCTCCCAGGGTGGTCCGGAGCTGTGTAGCCGTTTAGCTTGGTTCCATACCCTAAGCCTGCACGCTCCACCACCCTGTGACGGGTACCCTAGTATTTGGAACTATAGTCCTGTGGATCCAGCAACCTGGGGTCCGGTTCTAGAGAACGGACACACGTCCCCTGGGGTGGTCCGGAGCTGTGTAGCCGCTTAGCCTGGTCCCGTACCCTAAGACTACACGCTCCACCACTCTACGATGGGTGCCCTAGTATTTGGAGCTATGATCCAGGGGGTACGGACACACAGATTGGCCTCCCGGTCTAAATCCCGCAGGTCCTGTTGCGTGAATCAAGTGATAAAAGATACCAGTTAGTGGGTCCTATGGGTGCACTTCTAAAGCTTCCTGTCCAAGGCTGTGTGCAGGTCCAGGTCCCAGTCGAGACTACCTCCTAGGAGCCAGGTCACCAATTCTTTCTTAAGTATACTGGCATCCAGCCTCGACACGTCGAGCCTACATCCTAGGGGAGGGGGGCCAAGTACCAGGGAGAAGTTGGTAGCAACGCACACAGCAAAGACAAATAGCATACATATAAGTTTTGTCACTGTTAGATTAATACTTCCCAAAAGTATCTTACAAAACCAGAAAATATTACAAGTCACACCCCAGCGGAACCCTTGCCATGTTTCTGCAGATCTAGCTACTAATCATCGACAGGATCCCGCTGGAAGCGCTCGACCACCGCCTCCATAGTATCTTGTACGCCCTCCCGAGCGGCGTCTTCGATGTCGGCCACCGGACCAACAATCACCGGCTCCAAGGAGATGGTCGGGTCGTGGCTCCGGAAGCACGTCAGGATGTACTCGATCATCGCCAGGTAGAGCCTACCGCCTTCGGCCTCGAGGCGGGCGCCAAGGATCTGGTCCAGGCGTCGGAGGCGGTCGGCGGCGGAGTCCAGCACCGGGAGCGTGTCGGAGATGGACGTCGGCGGCTCCGACACCGGGATGGGACTCACCCCTAGCGGCACCAGTGTCGTGCTCGCCTCGCCGGCCCATGAGGCGATGCGCTAGACCCCAGCGCGCTGCTCCGCCTGGAGATCCTCAAGCGTCTTCTTCATCGCCTCCACCGCCTAGGGGCCCGGTGCTGCCTGTGCCGCCTACACCACCTCGAACTGGTGGACCCGCTCCTCCAGCGCCCGCTCCTTCTCCTCTGCCTCGAGCTCATGTTCGGCCAGCAGCTTCTCCCACCTTTCAAACATCTCCTCCCTGAAGGCGAGGTCCTTCTCCTGCCAGGCAAGATCCGCCGCCCGCTTATCCAGGGAGGCATCCTTCTCCTTGAGGTTCTCCTCGGCCAGGGCCATGCTGCTGGCCTTGTCATCCAGCTCCCGTTGCAGCCTTTGCAGGCTCTCCACAGTCGCGGTCTGCTGGACCCGCTGCTCCTCCAGCATTTTGTTGAAGGCACTCAGCTTAGTCTAGAGCTCTGTGATGACCTCCTCCCTCTGGTTCAAGTGCTCCTCCTTCTTGGCCTGCCTCTTCTCCTTTCGGGCCACTTCCAGCTCACGGGCGTACACCTTCTGGAGGTCCTTCTTGTAGTCCTTGCGGTCCCGCTCAAGCTCAGACCGCTCAAAGGCGAACTAGCGGGACGCTGCCTTGGTGCACTCCTCCAGCTGGGTACGCCAGTCGCTGAGGCGCTGGTGTTCGGCCTTGAGTGCCTCCCACTCCCGCAGGATCGCCACCTCGGTCTCTTCGAGGGCCTGATGGGCGCGAGACAGCACCCGGGGGAGGGGAATTGGCGTCGCTTCTGGCTCGGCGCCGGATCGGAGCCGCCGCCCAAAAATCACCTCCGTCTCCTCCGGAGTGGGCAGCGGGATGGAGTTGGACACGCCCCCACGTCGACCTCGATGGTGGGGGCGGGTGCAGCTGGGGCCTCCTCTGCCGCTGCCGACGGTGTACTCGAAGACATCGCCGTCGTTGAGGTTGTGGCAGCCGTCGGAGCTGTGGGGACCCCCCTCCACCGCTGCGGCACCGCTTGGCGTTGGCGCTGCTGCAGCCGAACACCCAGCGGGAGCCTAGGGGCCTAGTGGCGCTGTCTCGGCGACAGCAGCCGGGGGCGGGGGAGGCATGACCTTGGGAGCAGAGGGGGAGGAAGCCCTGACAAGCAAAGGATGGGTTAAGACCTATCGGCATGACAAATAGACTAATCAAAAAGAAAGGGGCTCCACTCACTTGGGGCCCTAGACCTTCTAGTGACCCTGGAACTGGGGCGACCACTGCTTCTGCTACTGTTGTTGCTGCTACTGGTGCCCCTGGGGGAGATCATCCCCAGGTGCTGTTGGCAGCGGCGGGCCCGACGGTGGTGGTGGTTGTGGTGGCGGCGGCCCCAACGGTTGTGGTGGCGGAGGACTGACGCGCCTCTGCGCGCCCTGGGCCTAGGAGCCGGTCTCCTCGGCCCCACCGGCAGTCCTCTGACGCTTCTGGGAGCCGACCTCCTCGACCCCAACGGGGGGGGGGGGGGGGTCTGAAACGAACGATCCGTCGGTGCGGCGCAGCCGGCGTCGCCTCTCTTCCTCCGACACCCCGGTGCTGCCCGGGGCGGAGGAGCTGCTTGCAACCCCTTTGCCCTTGTCCAAGGGGTGGGGGCAGCGACAGAGGCGTGGGAAGCTCTAGCGGGGGCGCTGGGAGCCATGCCGGCAGTTTGGGGGCCTCCAGCCGGCGCATCGGAGATCCGGATCCCACGGTGGGGGTCCCGACCACCGGTCTGGCGAACCGCCATGCCGCTCTCGTCGAGGGTCGGCAGCGTGGCCAAAATTGTCGTCCTCAATCCTGCGTCGTCGCAGAGCGCAGAGATGCCCTCAGGGAGGATAAGGGACTCGGGGACGAATGGCTCACCAGTAATCCCCTTCACCAGAACCTCCAACTCCTCTCAGGACAGGTCAGTCCATGGCCCGCGCTGGATCCGGTCGATGTCGTTCGAGCCGGTGAACCAGCGGCACAGACACGCCCTCCTCTACAGCAACGCAATCCAGCGCTTCAGGAAGTCTCCGACCACGTGCATCGACGTCAGGCCGCCCGCCACCAAGCTCTTGATCCTGTCCAGTACGAACTGGAACTCCGGCGCTAGGGATGGCTTGGCCCTCCACTGCTTCCGGTCGAGTCTTGGCCCATCGCTCGGCAGGGCGAGGCAGTCGTTAGCCTCCGCGCTGGCGATCACCCAGTCACCGTGCCAGTTCTCCCACCTCACGCCGCCAAGGGAGGGGATGTAGGCGTCGGCCGAATTCGGCCTTGTTTGGAAGTAGTAGGCGCTGAGGTGGTCCTTCGCCTTCCCCGACTTCACCAGCATAAAGAAATGGCGGAAGAGGGAGGTGCAGGGCGCCACCCCCACAAACATCTCGCACAGGTGGGCGAAGATGGCCGCCTGGAGGATGGAGTGGGGGGTGAGGTGCTGAAGTTGGAGGCCGAGCTCCTCCAGTATCAACAAGAAGAAAGGCGAGATCGGCAGCGCCAACCCGTAGGAGAGGTAGGAGACGAAGAGCACGAACTCCCCGGCGGCGAGATCGCCAAGAGGAGTGGCGCCAGCGTGGATACTTCCGGCGAACGCCGGCGCCCCCCATCCAAGCAGGTTGTGCACCAGGTTGAGTGCCACCTCAGACTAAAAGCGCTCGGGATGGGCTAGCGAGGCCATGGCGACTACGGCGGCGGAATGCTGAGGAGCGCGAATGCAAAGGGGCGCGGAGAGCTCGAAGGCGAAAGGGCACAGCGAGTGGAGAGAATGCGAAAGCGTAACTGCTGCACGCGGGTGAATTCCTTTTTAAGGAAGACTCTCCCGCTCGCGCCCCGAGACGCCGTAGAAAAATCTTTCCCAACGCGCACCAAAGCAACCCAGCCTCTGACATGGAGGCCTGGGCCCACAAGTCATACAGCTGGTGTGCGGGTCTCCGAGTGCGAAGAAGGCGAACCGCCACGCGAGGAGCGAATCGCCGCCCACGGTAGTGCGCCTCTTCATCTCCACCGAAAACAACGGCCCAGTCCCTGACACGGGGGCTCGGGCCCACGAGTCATACTCCTTTGGCGTTGGTTTCTGAGTGCGGAAAGAGCGAACCGCCGCTCGCGCCAGTGCTGCGCCTCCTCGGGGCCACCACAGAGGACAGAGAAGGTGAATTTTTGAACCAATGCAGTGGTATCGAGGCGCCTCGCGCGTAGCCTGGCGCAACCATTAGGCGTGGGGGCCACGGGTCAGTCAGCCGCACGGACAGACGTGGCAGTTGGCGTGACTGAGGGCGGACTAGCAGTAATTACGTCAGCAAGCGCACAGAAGCGGCGCGCCAATCGCCAATCAAGCTTTGGCCCCACCTACAGGCTCGTATCCTCCCCTGAGGTGGGCCCGGGGGCCACTGTCAGTACCCTGAAACAGGGGTACCCCTTACTATAGTATGAAGGCGCGGTGCCCGCGCGGCTATCTCTAGTCGCGTGGTAAAACAGCACCCGACCCCACCACGTGGACGACTCCGGGGCCGCCACGTGGCCAGAGAAGACGATATACCCCAAAGTGTCAACAGTGGGTCCGGACCCCCACAGGAAAGTGCTAGACCCTTGTATATACGGACCGGACCTCCGGGTAAGGTCCAGAACCCCCATGGGTGCGGACCAGGCCCCTGAGACGGGTCCCGGACCCCTCTGTGTGGGGTCCAGGCCACTCACAGCAGGGTCTCGAGATTCTGGGACAAAGAATACCCAGGTCTTAATCAAGGCCAGGCGAGGGTCCGGAGCCGACACGCATCCGGATCATACCGCATGCGCTTCCGCTCAAGCGAAGGCCCGATGCTGCCACGTGGCCTACTGCCTGTGACGTAAGCCAGCGAGCGGAGCCTGACGTAAGGCCTCTGGGCCGCGCGGCCTCTGCATTTATTGCGGATTAGGCACACCGCCTGTCAATTCCACTAGCAGGTGATGTGCCGCCTCGTCATTTAATGAGCCCTGTCCATTCCACTGGCAAGCGCTGTGCCACCTCAGCATTTAATGTGCCCTGTCCACTCCGCTGGCAGGCGGCGACCATACCATCTCGCAGGCGGCGTGCCTGTCCATTCCATTGGCAGGCAGTACGCCCGTGCTGCGGCATACACTGTGCTCATCATGACGCGCGTTACCGAAGAAGCAGCCGCGAGATATCAATACTATATGGACTACAGACATTATGGCGCTTGGAGATCTTCTGGGCGATACTGGCATTGGATACTTCTATAGTTATTTCCTTCCATTTTGCCCCTGGGCCCACATGTCGGGGCTCAGTATCCTTGTACGTGCCCCCCTTGAGCTATAAAAGGGAGGGCACACAACATTACAAGGCAGATCCAACTTAGGCACTCAAGCTCTCACACACTCACTAGTTCAGGCAAGCTCTCAAGCTCAATACAACACACAGTGGAGTAGGGTATTACGCTCCGGTGGCCCGAACCACTCTAAACCCTTGTGTGTTCTTGTGTTCATCCCGAATCCATCTAGCAGGCAAAACGCTTAGGCCCCTCCTCATCTTAGGATTTAGCGCGGATGCGTTCTGCCACCCGGTCGGAGAATTTCCTCTCTGACAGTCATGTATTTATCATTAGTGGAAGCTAAGTTTTATTATAAAACCCAAGTTGATATCCCAAAATAAAGTACATCATTAGAGAGGAAAGTACCCGAACCATAAGTATAGTCACCATCATTAAATCATCAACATAAATGTATCCAGAGTATCTCTAATCAAAGAGGATCACAAGACTGCTCTTAATCATGAGCACGACTGATATACCAGTTTGTAACCCTCTGCAGAGGTTGCACACTTTACCCACGAGCCGTGATTCCCTTTCTACCCGAGGAGCGCTACTTCCCATTGATCACTTCCTAGGTGGTTTGACAGGGTATCACTATGTAGCCTTTACAAAGATTCTCCTGGTGTGTAGCCGGTCGTTATGTTTCAGTCGTACAAACACAGTACTCCTCCTTATGGTTTCGCCAGTAGGTGACTAACAAAATCAAATCGAATGAACCTCGACACCCATCCTTAGCAGAGCAAGCACTATACCCCAGCCCCCATTGACGGCACAACGACGAAGCAAACTACACCCCTAGATTCCTCTAATTAATCATCTAAGCGCGTCCCATACCACCCTCATGGTTGTACGTTGTCCCAGGTGGTCTCAATGAATAGGTCTTACAAAGAGGTACTCGAGGAAAACAGTCCGAGCCCCCTAAAATGCCGCAAGCTCAAAATCATAATCAGAATGAATTATCATATCATAAAGTAATTTTCATCATGTTCGTTGATTAGGGTAAAGCACTAGCATGTAGTTGATCATAATAGCACAATCCAAAAAAGGTAATAAAGGACAAGATAATAGAAAGCTAGTCAATCCTTAGGTTACTCATAGTATGTGGGAAAGTGAATTATAAAGTAAATACGACATAATAGGTCAGAGGACAGTTGCCTTCACCAAACAACTGCTGCTTAGGGCCTTCTCCTGCAACTTGCGAACATACATTCAACATTCTTGAAACAGAAATGAACAATACACCATACAAGAGGAAACATTATAAAAACGTGCAATACAAAATAGAGCTTGCTTCTACGATCACACGACAAAAAGAAACGCCGAGATCGAAGTTATCATTGAGAAGTTATCACGTTTACGCTATATAAATATGAACTAGAAAATTTAATTCGCCATTGTATTAATCGACATTTATCAAATGTAAACTAGAGCTCTTACCTAGTTTCGATTTATTTGTTACACTAACAGCTCTCGGTTAAATCTCTACTACTACCTAAGTATCTAATATAGACGTTCACAGGGCCAGATGGTGCACTGTTCTGCCATCGGACTGAGGATCCTCGCCATCAACGCCTTCCATCATCGCTCTGATGCCCCGTGCATCATGCAGTCCCTGCCCCCTTCACGCCAGGGCTCAATCCCACCACTCCATCGCTGCCATCATCGCCTCCGCAGAATCCGCCGTGAGGTCTGCGTTGCCCTAACCGCGTCATTCCATCCATGGTTCTGCAGCCGTGCCGAAATCCTCCTCCGCCCCGAAATCCTCCCCCATCGCGCCCTTCCATCGACGACCATGGTGGACGGACCAGCCGCCGCACACGCCCTGGTCTCCGTCGCCCTAACCGTGCCCTTCCATCCGTTGATGGATTTTGGGGATGCATTGATGGTCCTCGCTCGACCCGCTCTCCGTCGATGGCATCCACAGTGCACCCATGCTCCTGCCTGGACGCGCCCCCCGCCCACCTCCCCCGTCGTGAAAGTCTCCTCCCCATCCGTCGCCCCGCCCCATCAACCGCATCATCCCGCCTTCCCCCGAACCCCGCTCTGTGCCTCTCCTAAGCTCTGACGTGTCATCCCCACCCTCCCCCCAGAACCCCAATCGAGCACCACCAGTCACATAATTATGGGCGAGCACCGCCGACCACCATGGGCTCCGCCACCGTCGGCGCCCTCCTCCTCGGCTCCGCGCCCGCCTCCGGCCCCACCGACAGCGGCGGGGCGCCCAGGTCCACGGAGTCGTACATCTGGAGTCCTCTACAACATCAACACCGAGGAGTCCAGAATCGGCTTGCACAATGGTAATAGCCTTCCCCTTCTCCAACGCGTTCGCTACAAAGTGTCGTTTTCCTCAGATGCGAACCTTCTAGACCTATATTCGATGTTGTCTGGTGTTGGAACCACCAGCTAATTGACGGCGTTCACCGGCTGCAAGAAAACTGAGAACAAGAACACCAGAGAGCTCGAACGCTCCTGCACACGGAAGACAGAGTATTTTCCGCTCACGCCCACCCTGCGTAGCGCATCACAATGCATAGATAAACTTGGTTCCATGGCACGATCCGAGTTCCCCGCCACGCCTCGCAGCTGTACGATGTGCCACCATTTTCGGGCGCTCGTGCGACATGCACGACATGCGTGTCGTGGCGGGAGATACGCCTGGACGCGGTCACGGCGTGGTCTGGGCAGTCTCCAGAGAGCACCTGGATTCTACGCGAAAACGAAATATGCAGACTAACTAATGCACCTAGCTATGATAGGATTACAAACTGGTGAAAAATGCAACAAATCACCCCCTTAATCTTGTCATTCTTGAATTCTGATAACTCCCAATTGCCTTCTTAGTTCTGAGAACTTCATTCTGCCGAGTGGCTTGGTCAGAGCATCAGCTATCTGTCTATCAGTGCTCACATGGTTTACATCCACCACCCCATTGCTGACACATTCACGAATATAATGGTACCTTGTATCTATGTGTTTGCTGCGATCATGATGCACAGGATTTTTACTGAGTCCTTGAACCTTCTTATCTTCTCATTCAACAGATCACTGAGCAACCTGCTCAACCACACACCCTGACAAGCAGCTGTAGCAGCAACAATATACTCAGCTTCACATGAGGATAAAGAAACTACCTTTTGTTTTTTAGAAGCCCAAGTGATTATATTTCCTCCTAGAAAAAACATGACACCAATAGTGCTTTTTCCTTTTTTCAAGATCACCTGCATGGTCGCTGTCTGAATATAACAACAATTCTGAGCTGTCCCCTTTTACATACCTACAGTCGTATTGTGTTGTACCAGCCACATATCTTACAATTCTTTTAATGGCAGTCCAGTGTTCAGAATTTGGTGTCTCCATAAACCTGGTCATCATTCCTACATAATATGCTAGGTCAGGTCAGAATTGCTAGGTCAGCCAGTTTATTTAAACCTGGACCAACCAACTTCACATGGGCAACACAACCAAAAATTCTCAAATGACTGACACTAGGTTTCTTTCCATGCCAGGCTTCGAAAGGAGTCTTAGATATTAGAGCTTTTGTGATTGACCTGTTCAGTAAATAAACTGCTGTCCTGACAACTTCTCCCTAGAAGACAGATGAGACTTGCATTGTTTTGAGCAAACATCTAGCCATTTCAACCACTGTCTTATTTCTTCTCTCTACTACTCCATTCTGTTGTGGGGAATATGGAGTTGTAATATAGTGTTTGATCCCACCTTCACTACAGAAAATGGAGAACAGATTTGAGGTAAACTCACCACCCCTATCTGTTCTTAAAGCTTTCAGTTTATTTCCAGACTCAACCTCAGCCCTTTGTTTAATTCTCTTGAAACATTCTAACGCTTGATCTTTGGATTTTAGCATCTCTACCCACATGTATCTACTGTGATCATCTACCACTAGCAGAAAATAAGATGCACCCCCTATGCTCTTGGGAGCAATCTGACCACAAAGATCTGCATGGACTAGCTCAAGATATTTAACTGCCCTGAAACCTGACACTTTGGGAAATGGTTTCCTGTGTTGTTTTCCTAGGACACAACCATCACAGACTTGATCAACTTGCTTCACATTTGGTATTCCAACCACCATGTTTTTGTCACCCAGACTTTTTAAAGCTCTAAAGTTCAAATGCCCCAGCCTGGCATGCCACTGCTAGGCCTTTTCTTCAGACTTTGCCAACAAACATATCGGTGTGGATAAACCAAACTTTACAATATACAGTCTATTTGAAGTTCTAGGAGCAGCAATCAGTAATTTTTGTTCCAGATCATAAACACAGAAGTTCTAGGAGCACATTTCAGAATGATAATGATCTGTTGTTACTTAGCCTGTAAACCTTCCTTGCGCCACTTTGTAAATAACAACAAATTAGTACTACAAACATCTTTATCATTTGGTTTTGCTGCAAAGCAACCATTATGAAGTTTCTGAGAGCACCTAGAGGGGGGGGGGGTGAATAGGTGATCCTGTAAAACTTAAACTTTTTAACTTAGCAATAGTTTCATGACAAGAAGATAATTCACTAGAGAGCATTTCATTCCTCTTAATTTCTAGAGCAAGAGATTTCTGAGCTTCTACAAATTTATCATGTTCTTCATACAACAAATCCTCTTGCTTTTCTAACAGTATATTCCTATCATTCAAGGCATCAATCAATTCATTAATTTTGTCTACCTTAGTTCTATCTAATCCCTTGAATAAGCATGAGTAATCTATCTCATCATCATCACTAGACTCATCCTCACTTGAAGAAGCATAAGTACTAGTATTAGGAGTGCTTACTTTCTTCTCCCTTGCCATGAGGCAAGTGTGACGCTCGTTGGGGAAGAGGGATGACTTGTTGAAGGCAGTGGCGGCGAGTCCCTCATTGTCGGAGTCGGACGAGGAGCAGTCCGAATCCCACTCCTTGCCAAGATGAGCCTCGCCCTTTGCCTTCTTATAGTTCTTCTTTTTCTCCCTCTTGTTCCCTTGATCCTGATCACTATCATTGTCGGGACAGTTAGCAATAAAATGACCAAGCTTACCGCATTTGAAGCATGAGCGCTTCCCCTTGGCTTTGGTCTTGCTTGGCTGTCCCTTGCGACCTTTAAGCACCGTCTTGAATCTTTTGATGATGAGAGCCATCTCTTCATCATTAAGTCTGGCCGCCTCAATCTGTGCCATCTTGCTAGGTAGCGCCTCCTTGCTTCGTGTTGCCTTGAGAGCAAGGGGTTGCGGCTCGTTGATCGGACCATTCAAGGCGTCGTCCACGTACCTCGCCTCCTTGATCATCATTCGCCCGCTAACGAATTTCCCAAGAACTTCTTCGGGCGACATCTTGGTGTACCTGGGATTTTCACGAATATTGTTCACCAAATGAGGATCAAGAACGGTAAATGACCTTAGCATTAGGCGGACGACGTCGTGGTCCGTCCATCGCGTGCAACCGTAGCTCCTTATTTTGTTGATAAGGGTCTTGAGCCGGTTGTATGTTTGTGTCGGCTCCTCGCCCCTTATCATCGTGAACCGTCCAAGCTCGCCTTCCACCAACTCCATTTTAGTGAGCAAGGTGACATCGTTTCCCTCATGAGAGATCTTGAGGGTGTCCCAGATCTGCTTGGCATTGTCCAAGCCGCTCACCTTGTGATACTCGTCCCTGCACAAGGAGGCTAGCAACACAGTAGTAGCTTGTGCATTTTTATGGATCTGTTCATTAATAAACACAGGGCTATCCGAGCTATCAAATTTCATTCCACTTTCCACAATCTCCCAAATGCTTGGATGGAGAGAAAACAGGTGAGTACGCATTTTGTGGCTCCAAAATCCGTAGTCCTCTCCATCAAAGTGAGGGGGCTTGCCAAGTGGAATGGGGAGCAATTGAGCATTTGAACTATGCGGGATGCGCGAATAATCGAAAGAAAAGTTTGAGTTAACCGTCTTTCGTCTATCGTGGTCATCGTCGTCCTTTTGGGAGGAGGAAGATTCGTCGCTGTCGTAGTAGACAATTTCCTTGATACGCCTTGTCTTCTTCTTCCTCCCGTCTTTTCTTTTGTGGCCCGAGCCTGAGTCGGTGGGCTTGTCATCATTGGGCTCGTTTACGAAGGTCTCCTTCTCCTTGTCGTTGATCACCATCCCCTTGCCCTTAGGGTCCATCTCTTCGGGCGGTTAGTCCCTTTCTTGAAGAGAACGGCTCCGATACCAATTGAGAGCACCTAGAGGGGGGGGGGGGGTGAATAGGTGATCCTGTAAAACTTAAACTTATAGCCACAGAAACTTGTTAAGTGTTAGCACAATAATCGCCAAGTGGCTAGAGAGGAGTCTCAACAAAACACGATACCACAAGAGATCAAACACAGAGATGACACAGTGGTTTATCCCGTGGTTCGGCCAAGACCAACGCTTGCCTACTCCATGTTGTGGCGTCCCAACGGACGAGGGTTGCAATCAACCCCTCTCAAGCGGTCCAAAGACCCACTTGAATACCACGATGTTTTGCTTTGCTTATCTTTATCCCACTTGCGAGGAATCTCCACAAATTGGAGTCTCTCGCCCTTACACTTAAAGTTCACAAAGAAGCACAGAGTAAGGGAGGGAAGCAACACACACAAATCCACAGCAAAATGCGCACACACACGGCCAAGAATCGAGCTCAAAAGATTATCTCAAAGTTCTCACTAGAACGGAGCTCGAATCACTGAGAATGACACACGAATGCTCAAAGACTGAGTGTGGATGATCAAGAATGCTCTAAGGTTGCTTGGTTTTCTCCTCCATGCGCCTAGGGGTCCCTTTTATAGCCCCAAGGCAGCTAGGAGCCGTTGAGAGTGAAAGTCGCCTAGAGGGGGGGTGAATAGGGCGAAACTGAAATTCTCAAAAACAATCACAACTACAAGCCGGGTTAGCGTTAGAAATATAATCAAGTCCGCGAGAGAGGGCACAAAACAAATCGCAAGCGAATAATGAAATGAGACACGCGGATTTGTTTTACCGAGGTTCGGTTCTCTCAAACCTACTCCCCGTTGAGGAGGCCACAAAGG
This sequence comes from Zea mays, assembly GCF_902167145.1. Classification (NCBI taxonomy): domain Eukaryota; kingdom Viridiplantae; phylum Streptophyta; class Magnoliopsida; order Poales; family Poaceae; genus Zea; species Zea mays. Next base: position 132,541,392 of record NC_050105.1, on the reverse strand, counting down.
CCGGGTCTCTTTCAACCCTTCCCTCTCTCAAACGGTCCCTTGGACCGAGTGAGCTTCTCTTCTCAAATCACTTGGGAATCAAACTTCCCGCAAGGACCACCACACAATTGGTGTCTCTTGCCTCAATTACAAGTGAGTGTTTGATCACAAGAAATAAAGCCAAAGAAAAGAAGCGATCCAAGCGCAAGAGCTCAAATGAACACTACAAATCACTCTCTCTAGTCACTAGGGCTTTGTATGGAGTTGGGAGAGGATTTGTTCTCTTTTGTTGTGCTTTGCAATGAATGCTAGCTCTTGTATAGTGGTTGGAAGCTGGAAAACTTGGATGCAATGAATGGTGGGGTGGTTGGGGTATTTATAGCCCCAACCACCAAACTTGACTGTTGGTGGAGCTGTCTGTCGTATGGTGCACCGGACAGTCCGGTGCACACCGGACATGTCCGGTGCGACAGCCACGTCACCAAGTAGCCGTTGGATCGACCGTTGGAGTTCTGACTTCTGGGCCCGCCTTGATGTCCGGTGGCGCACCGGACATGTACTGTAGGGTGTCCGGTGCGCCAGCATGGGCGTGCCTGACCTCTGCGCGCGCTGGCGCGCAATAAATGCGCTGCAGGTAGCCGTTGGCGCCTGAAGTAGCCGTTGCTCCGCAGATGCACCGGACAGTCCGGTGAATTATAGCGGAGCGGCTGGAGTGAAAACCCGAGGCTGGCGAGTTCCTGAGGCCGCCCTTCCTTGGAGCACCGGACATGTCCGGTGCACACCGGACAGTCCGGTGAATTATAGCGGAGTGGCCTCCGGAAATTCCCGAGAGCGAAGACTTTGAAGTCGGAGTCCTCTGGTGCACCGGACATGTCCGGTGGCACACCGGACAGTCCGGTGCGCCAGACCAGAGGAGCCTTCGGTTGCTCCTTTGCACTTTTGTTGAACCCAACACTTGGTCTTTTTATTGGCTAAGTGTGAACCTTTGGCACCTGTATAACTTATACACTAGAGCAAACTAGTTAGTCCAAAGATTTGTGTTGGGCAATTCAACCACCAAAATTATTTAGGAACTAGGTGTAAGCCTAATTCCCTTTCAATCTCCCCCTTTTTGGTGATTGATGCCAACACAAACCAAAGCAAATATAAAAGTGCATAATTTGAACTAGTTTGCATAATGTAAGTGTAAAGGTAGCTTGGAATTGAGCCAATATAAATACTTACATGATGCGCATGGATTGTTTCTTTGTTTTTGACATATTGGACCACATTTGCACCAAAAGTTTTGTTTTGCAAAATCTTTTGTAAATTCTTTTCAAGAACTTTTTGCAAGATAGTCAAAGATAAATGAATAAGAATTTTGAGAAGCATTGTCAAGATTTGAAATTTTCTCCTTTTGTTTGAAATGCTTTTGCTTTGACTAAACAAAACTCCCCCTCAAATAAATTCTCCTTTTAGTGTTCAAGAGGGTTTTAAGATATCAAGTTTTGAAAATACTACTTGCTCCCCCTTTAGAACACAAGGAGATACCAATTTTGAAATTTTCCATCCAATTGAAAATCATATTTTAAAATTAGGTGGTGGTGCGGTCCTTTTGCTTTGGGCTCATGTTTTCTCCCCCTTTGGCACGAATCGCCAAAAACGGAATCATTAGAGCCCTACGAAATACTTTCTCCTCCTTTGGCCATAAAATAAATGAGTGAAGATTATACCAAGGTTGGAGAGATGCTCGGAGTGACGGCGAAGGATGAGTAGTAGAGTGGAGTGGAAGCCTTTGTCTTCGCCGAAGACTCCAATTCCCTTTCAATATACCTATGACTTGGTTTGAAATACACTTGAAAACACATTAGTCATAGCATATAAAAGAGACATGATCAAAGGTATACTTATGAGCTATGTGTGCAAGTTTAGCAAAAGAAATTCCTAGAATCAAGAATATTAAGCTCATGCCTAAGTCTGGTAAAAGTTTGTTCATCAAGAGGCTTGGTAAAGATATCGGCTAATTGATCTTTAGTGTTAATGTATGAAATCTCGATCTCCCCCTTTTGTTGGTGATCCCGAAGAAAATGATACCGAATGGCTATGTGTTTAGTGCGGCTATGCTCGACGGGATTGTCGGCCATTTTGATTGCACTCTCATTATCACATAGAAGAGGAACTTTGGTTAGTTTGTAACCGTAGTCCCGCAGGGTTTGCCTCATCCAAAGCAATTGCGCGCAACAATGGCCTGCGGCAATATACTCGGCTTCGGCGGTAGAAAGAGCGACCGAATTTTGCTTCTTTGAAGCCCATGACACCAAGGATCTTCCCAAGAACTGGCAAGTCCCCGATGTGCTCTTCCTGTTAATCTTACACCCCGCCCAATCGGCATCCGAATAACCAATTAAATCAAAAGTGGATCCCCGAGGGTACCAAAGCCCAAACTTAGGAGTATAAGCCAAATATCTCAAGATTCGTTTTACGGCCGTAAGGTGTGATTCCTTAGGGTCGGCTTGGAATCTTGCACACATGCATACGGAAAGCATAATGTCCGGTCGAGATGCACATAAATAAAGCAATGAACCAATCATCGACCGGTATACCTTTTGATCCACGGACTTACCTCCTGTGTCGAGGTCGAGATGCCCATTTGTTCCCATGGGTGTCTTGATGGGCTTGGCATCCTTCATTCCAAACTTGCTTAGGATGTCTTGAGTATACTTGGTTTGGCTAATGAAGGTGCCCTCTTGGAGTTGCTTGACTTGGAATCCTAGAAAATACTTCAACTCCCCCATCATTGACATCTCGAATTTCTGTGTCATGATCCTACTAAATTCTTCACATGTAGATTTGTTAGTAGACCCAAATATAATATCATCAACATAAATTTGGCATACAAACAAATCATTGTCAAGTGTTTTGGTGAATAAAGTAGGATCGGCTTTGCCGACTTTGAAGCCATTTGAAATAAGGAAATCTCTAAGGCATTCATACCATGCTCTTGGGGCTTGCTTGAGCCCATAAAGCGCCTTAGAGAGCCTATAGACATGATTAGGATACTTACTGTCTTCAAAGCCGGGAGGTTGCTCAACATAGACCTCCTCCTTGATCGGTCCATTGAGGAAGGCACTCTTCACGTCCATTTGATAAAGCTTGAAGCCATGGTAAGTAGCATAGGCTAATAATATGCGAATTGACTCAAGCCTAGCTACCGGTGCATAGGTTTCACCGAAATCCAAACCTTCGACTTGTGAATACCCCTTGGCCACGAGTCGAGCTTTGTTCCTTGTCACCACACCATGCTCGTCTTGTTTGTTGCGGAAGACCCACTTGGTTCCTACAACATTTTGGTTAGGACGTGGAACTAAGTGCCATACCTCGTTCCTTGTGAAATTGTTGAGCTCCTCTTGCATCGCCATCACCCAATCCGCATCTTGGAGTGCTTCCTCTACCCTGTGTGGCTCAATAGAGGAAACAAAAGAGTAATGCTCACAAAAATGTGCAACACGAGATCGAGTGGTTACCCCCTTATGAATGTCGCCGAGAATGGTGTCGACGGGGTGATCTCGTTGGATTGCTTGGTGGACTCTTGGGTGTGGCGGCCTTGGTTGTTCATCCTCCTTGTCTTCATCATTTGCATCTCCCCCTTGATCGTTGCCGTCATCTTGAGGTGGCTCATCCTTTTGATCCTCTCCTTCATCAACTTGAGCTTCGTCCTCATCTTGGGTTGGTGGAGATGCTTGCGTGGAGGAGGATGGTTGATCTTGTGCATGTGGAGGCTCTTCGGATTCCTTAGGACACACATCCCCAATAGACATGTTCCTTAGCGCTATGCATGGAGCCTGTTCTTCACCTATCTCATCAAGATCAACTTGCTCTACTTGAGAGCCGTTAGTCTCATCAAACACAACGTCACAAGAAACTTCAACAAGTCCTGAGGACTTGTTAAAGACTCTATATGCCCTTGTGTTTGAGTCATATCCTAGTAAAAAGCCTTCTACAGTTTTAGGAGCAAATTTAGATTTTCTACCTCTTTTAACAAGAATAAAGCATTTGCTACCAAAAACTCTAAAATAGGAAATATTGGGCTTTTTACCGGTTAGGAGTTCATAGGATGTCTTCTTGAGGATTCGGTGAAGATATAATCGGTTGATGGCGTAGCAGGCGGTGTTGACCGCCTCGGCCCAAAACCGATCCGGTGTCTTGTACTCATCAAGCATGGTTCTTGCCATGTCTAATAGAGTTCGATTCTTCCTCTCCACTACACCATTTTGTTGTGGGGTGTAGGGAGAAGAGAACTCATGCTTGATGCCCTCCTCCTCAAGGAAGCCTTCAATTTGAGAGTTCTTGAACTCCGTCCCATTGTCGCTTCTAATTTTCTTGATCCTTAAGCCGAACTCATTTTGAGCCCGTCTCAAGAATCCCTTTAAGGTCTCTTGGGTATGAGATTTGTCCTGCAAAAAGAACACCCAAGTGAAGCGAGAATAATCATCCACAATAACTAGACAGTACTTACTCCCGCCGATGCTTATGTAAGCGATCGGGCCGAATAGATCCATGTGAAGGAGCTCCAGTGACCTGTCACTTGTCATAATGTTCTTGTGTGGATGATGAGTGCCAACTTGCTTCCCGGCTTGGCATGCGCTACAAATCTTGTCTTTCTCAAAATGAACATTGGTTAATCCTAAAATGTGTTCCCCCTTTAGAAGCTTATGAAGATTCTTCATTCCAACATGGGCTAGTCGGCGGTGCCAGAGCCAACCCAAGTTAGTCTTAGGAACCAAGCAAGTGTCGAGTTCAGCTCTATCAAAATCTACCAAGTATAGCTGACCCTCTAACACTCCCTTGAATGCTATTGAATCATCACTTCTTCTAAAGACAGTAACACCTATGTCAGTAAATAGACAGTTGTAGCCCATTTGACATAATTGGGATACGGAAAGCAAATTGTAATCTAATGAATCAACAAGAAAAACATTTGAAATGGAATGGTCAGGAGATATAGCAATTTTACCCAATCCTTTGACCAAACCTTGATTTCCATCCCCGAATGTGATAGCTCGTTGGGGATCTTGGTTTTTCTCATATGAGGAGAACATCTTCTTCTCCCCAGTCATGTGGTTTGTGCACCCGCTATCGAGTATCCAACTTGAGCTCCCGGATGCATAAACCTACAAAACAATTTTAGTTCTTGACTTTAGGTACCCAAACGGTTTTGGGTCCTTTGGCATTAGACACAAGAACTTTGGGTACCCAAACACAAGTCTTTGACCCCTTGTGTTTGCCCCCAACAAATTTGGCAACTACCTTGCCGGATTTGCTAGTAAGCACATATGATGCATCAAAAGTTTTAAATGAAATAGCATGATCATTTGATGCATTAGGAGTCTTCTTTCTAGGCAACTTGGCATGGGTTGGTTGCCTAGAGCTAGATGTCTCACCCTTATACATAAAAGCATGATTAGGGCCAGAGTGAGACTTCCTAGAATGAATTTTCCTAATTTGCTCTCAGGATAACCGACAGGGTATAAAATGTAACCCTTGTTATTTTGAGGCATGGGAGCCTTGCCCTTAACAAAGTTAGACAAGTTCTTAGGGGGAGCATTAAGTTTGACATTGTCTCCCCTTTGGAAGCCAATGCCATCCTTAATGCCAGGGTGTCTCCCATTATAGAGCATACTTCTAGCAAATTTAAACTTTTCATTTTCTAAGTTATGCTCGGCAATTTTAGCATCTAATAATGCTATATGATCATTTTGTTGTTTAATTAAAGACATGTGATCATGAATAGCATTGATATCAACATCTCTACATCTAGTACAAATAGAAACATGCTCAACATTAGATGTAGAGGGTTTGCAAGATTTTAATTCAACAACCTTAGCATGTAACATATCATTCTTAGTTCTAAGGTCGGAAATAATAGAATTGCAAACATCAAAATCTTTAGCCTTAGCAATCAAATTTTCATTTTCTACTCTAAGGCTAGCAAGAGAATCATTCAATTCCTTAATCATAGCAAGCAAATCATCATTATCATTTCTCAGATTGGGAATTGAGGCATCACAAACATGAGAATCAACCTTAGCAATTAATCTAGCATTTTCATTTCTAAGGTTGTCAATAGTGTCATGGCATGTGCTTAGCTCACTAGATAATTTGTTACATTTTTCTACTTCTAGAGCATAAGCATTTTTAACCTTAACATGTTTCTTATTTTCCTTGATTAGGAAGTCCTCTTGGGAGTCCAAGAGATCATCCTTTTCATGGATGGCACTAATTAGCTCATTTAATTTTTCCTTTTGTTCCATGTTAAGGTTGGCAAAAAGGATACGCAAATTATCTTCCTCACCACTAGCATTATCATCACTAGACGATTCATATTTAGTGGAGGAGTTGGATTTAACCTTCTTCCTTTTGCCGTCCTTTGCCATGAGGCACTTGTGGCCGACGTTGGGGAAGAGGAGTCCCTTGGTGACGGTGATGTTGGCGGCGTCCTCGTCGGAGGAGGAGTCGGTGGAGCTCTCGTCGGAGTCCCACTCCCGGCAAACATGGGCATCGCCGCCCTTCTTCTTGTAGTACTTCTTCTTTTCTCTCCTCTTTCCCTTCTTGTCGTCGCCCCTGTCACTGTCACTAGACATAGGACATTTTGCAATGAAATGACCGGGCTTACCACATTTGTAGCATACTTTATTGGAGTGGGGTTTGTAGTCCTTCCCCCTCCGTTGCTTGAGGATTTGGCGAAAGCTTTTGATGATTAAAGCCATCTCCTCATTGTCGAGCTTGGAGGCGTCAATTGGTTGTCTACTTGGTGTAGACTCCTCCTTCTTCTCCTCTGTTGCCTTAAATGCCACCGGTTGCGCCTCGGACGTGGAGGGTTCGTCAAGCTCGTTGATCTTCTTTGAGCCCTTGATCATACATTCAAAGCTCACAAAATTCCCGATAACTTCCTCGGGGGTCATTAGTGGATATCTAGGATTACCACGAATTAATTGAACTTGAGTGGGGTTAAGAAAAATAAGAGCTCTTAGAATAACCTTAACCACCTCGTGGTCATCCCACTTTTTGCTCCCGAGGTTGCGCACTTGGTTCACCAAGGTTTTGAGCCGGTTGTACATGTCTTGTGGCTCCTCCCCTTGGCGAAGACGGAAGCGACCGAGCTCCCCCTCGATCGTTTCCCGCTTGGTGATCTTGGTGAGTTCATCACCCTCATGCGCCGTCTTGAGTAGGTCCCAAATCTCCTTTGCATTCTTCAACCCTTGCACTTTGTTGTATTCCTCCTTGCTTAGAGAGGCGAGGAGAATGGTTGTGGCTTGGGAGTTGAAGTGCTCGATTTGGGCCACTTCGTCCGAATCATAATCCTCATCCCCTATTGATGGTACCTGTGCTCCAAACTCAACAACATTCCATATACTTTTGTGGAGTGAGGTTAGATGAAATTTCATTAAATCACTCCACCTAGCATAATCTTCGCCATCAAAAGTTGGCGGTTTGCCTAATGGAACGGAAAGTAATGGAGTATGTCTAGGTGTACGGGGATAGTGTAAGGGGATCTTACTAAACTTCTTGCGCTCTTGGCGCTTAGAAGTTACGGACGGTGCATCGGAGTCGGAGGTCGATGTTGATGAAGTGTCGGTCTCGTAGTAGACCACCTTCCTCATTCTCTTGTGCTTGTCACCTTTCCGATGCGACTTGTGAGAAGAAGATTTTTCCTTCTTCTCTTTGTGGTGAGAAGAGGAAGATCTTTTCTCCTTCCGCTTGGAGGAGTCCTTCTTCTTCTCCTTCCTCTTGGTGCGGGATTCTTCCGATGAAGTGCTCCCTTGGCTCGTAATGGGCTTGTCGCCGGTCTCCATCTCCCTCTTGGTGTGATCTCCCGACATCACTTCGAGCGGTTAGGCTCTAATGAAGCACCGGGCTCTGATACCAATTGAAAGTCGCCTAGAGGGGGGTGAATAGGGCGAAACTGAAATTCTCAAAAACAATCACAACTACAAGCCGGGTTAGCGTTAGAAATATAATCAAGTCCGCGAGAGAGGGCACAAAACAAATCGCAAGCGAATAATGAAATGAGACACGCGGATTTGTTTTACCGAGGTTCGGTTCTCTCAAACCTACTCCCCGTTGAGGAGGCCACAAAGGCCGGGTCTCTTTCAACCCTTCCCTCTCTCAAACGGTCCCTTGGACCGAGTGAGCTTCTCTTCTCAAATCACTTGGGAATCAAACTTCCCGCAAGGACCACCACACAATTGGTGTCTCTTGCCTCAATTACAAGTGAGTGTTTGATCACAAGAAAGAAAGCCAAAGAAAAGAAGCGATCCAAGCGCAAGAGCTCAAATGAACACTACAAATCACTCTCTCTAGTCACTAGGGCTTTGTATGGAGTTGGGAGAGGATTTGTTCTCTTTTGTTGTGCTTTGCAATGAATGCTAGCTCTTGTATAGTGGTTGGAAGCTGGAAAACTTGAATGCAATGAATGGTGGGGTGGTTGGGGTATTTATAGCCCCAACCACCAAACTTGACTGTTGGTGGAGCTGTCTGTCGTATGGTGCACCGGACAGTCCGGTGCACACCGGACATGTCCGGTGCGACAGCCACGTCACCAAGTAGCCGTTGGATCGACCGTTGGAGTTCTGACTTCTGGGCCCGCCTTGATGTCCGGTGGCGCACCGGACATGTACTGTAGGGTGTCCGGTGCGCCAGCATGGGCGTGCCTGACCTCTGCGCGCGCTGGCGCGCAATAAATGCGCTGCAGGTAGCCGTTGGCGCCTGAAGTAGCCGTTGCTCCGCAGATGCACCGGACAGTCCGGTGCACACCGGACAGTCCGGTGAATTATAGCGGAGCGGCTGGAGTGAAAACCCGAGGCTGGCGAGTTCCTGAGGCCGCCCTTCCTTGGAGCACCGGACATGTCCGGTGCACACCGGACAGTCCGGTGAATTATAGCAGAGTGGCCTCCGGAAATTCCCGAGAGCGAAGACTTTGAAGTCGGAGTCCTCTGGTGCACCGGACATGTCCGGTGGCACACCGGACAGTCCGGTGCGCCAGACCAGAGGAGCCTTCGGTTGCTCCTTTGCACTTTTGTTGAACCCAACACTTGGTCTTTTTATTGGCTAAGTGTGAACCTTTGGCACCTGTATAACTTATACACTAGAGCAAACTAGTTAGTCCAAAGATTTGTGTTGGGCAATTCAACCACCAAAATTATTTAGGAACTAGGTGTAAGCCTAATTCCCTTTCAGAGAGCAAATCTGGAAGGCTGATCTTGCCTTCTGTCGACTGGTGCACCGGACAGTCCGGTGCACACCGGACACTGTCCGGTGCCCGATTTCTTTCCTTAAACGGCGCAGCCGACCGTTGGCCACCAGAGAGCCGTTGGCGCACCGGACATGTCCGGTGCACACCGGACAGTCCGGTGCCCCCTTCTAGCCGTTGGCTCGGCCACGTGTCTCGCGCAGATCGCGCGGCCGACCGTTGGCCCGGCCGACCGTTGGCTCACCGGACAGTCCGGTGCACACCAGACAGTCCAGTGAATTTTAGCCGTACGTCGCCGGTGAATTCCCGAGAGCGGCCACTTCGCTCGAGTCAGTCTGGCGCACCGGACACTGTCCGGTGCACCACCGGACAGTCCGGTGCTCCCAGACTCAGTAGATTCTTGGCTGCTCGAGCCAAGACATTTCCAATTGGATTTTTCCTGTTTCAAGCACTTAGACACAATACATTAGTCTTCAAAACAATGTACTAAGGCTTAGAAACATACCTTTACTCTTGATTTGCACTTTGTCCATCCATGGGTATAGATTCACATTTAAGCACTTGTGTTGGCACTCAATCACCAAAATACTTAGAAATGGCCCAAGGGCACATTTCCCTTTCAGTTTCGAACATGCAGGAGAACTACATTATTGCATTATAGATTTTTTTTCTTTCTTGAATGCGCAGGAGAACTGCGCATCCCTACTACTAATTAAGCATCGACTGTAGGCGCCGGCGCGTGCATGCCCCGCCTCCCTTTCTCTGCCATGCTGGCCCACTGCGAACAGAGAGAATCCATGCCCCCGCCTCCCTTCTCTGCCATGATGGTCCACTACGAGTAGAGAGAAGCATCATCAGCCCCTGCACACAGCTCCACCGCACTCCACGCATAGCTCCACCGCACAGCTCCAACGCACCCCTGCGCACCACCGGTCCCACTCCTACCTCGTCTCGCCTCCACCGCACATCTCCACAACATAGGCCGGTGACCGCAGAAACCTTGCCTCGCATACCCCTGCCATGCCCCGCCTCGACCCAAAATCCCTGCCATGTCCTGCCTTGACTCAAATTCGTGATCTCCACTCCCGGACCCCGCGGCTACGGGGGAGGCCACATCGGCGAATCGCAGACGCGATTGCCGCAGAATCCGAGATCTCCAATCCCGACCATGTCGCGACTGCCGCTAAACCCAGTCAGGTTGTATTACATGTCACTCTGTGAGGTAATCGTCAGAATTCTAAACATTGAGTCTATGTCCGGCTGCAGAGTGTACTTATGAAGGTCAAGTGTTCTGAATTCTGAACACTGGCTGTTCGGATCAGCTGGGTGTGCCTTAATTTTGGGTTGTGGTTGTTAGTTCTTTGTGTGTATGTCTGGCTGCAGAGTTTGTGTCTTTCTAAAAAATGATATGCCTGCTAAATTGTTGGCCTATCTTTTGGGCAGATTTACAGAGAAGTAAAGAGAAGTTGTTTACATTTAGTCACCCTCTGTATCTGAAACAAGACTGTGTTTCTACCTTGTCTTTCTCATGGTTCTTAGCCTATGGTCGAAGCTTCCATGCTTGATTCTTCAAACGTCCAATGCAGATCCCTTTTCTCCGATGGATATTGAAAGCATCTAGGCCCCTGGTTGGTTTTAGTGATTAATGACAACGTAATATTATATGTGACTAACGTATGCTTTGCAGAGACAAATGGTAAGTTAGGTCGCATGACAGGTAGAAGTACTACAACAGTGAAAACAATCCCGGAGATAAGAACTCGAAGCGACGGCTAAAACGACGAAACAAAAGGTGAAGGTCTACGGAGTCCGAGTGTCAAGGAGATGTGGACACTTGCGATTTAGTTAGGTCTTTTATTCTCTTTTAGCCGTACTATAAAGAGGGGTTGTCGATGAGTAGTTTGACCAAGAGAGTTCTAGTGTAGTGTTGGTGCACAATCACACTCACATACAGTGCTAGGTGTCACTCTAGAACTCACTCACAAGTTAGAACGAAAACCTATTTGAAAATCAGCTGAAAAACAAGAGTTAGGGTTTCTGGCCCTGGGGCACCGGACTGTCCGGTGTGCATCGGACTGTCCGGTGCACCCTCTGCCAGGTGGGGCCAGGTTGGTCCGGGGAAGAAGCTTCCCTTCGCAGAAACCCGAGAGCGTTTCTTTGAGAAAGGAATTTTAGTGGCGCACCGGACAGTGCACCGGACAGTGCACCGGACTGTCCGGTGTGCACCAGACAGTGACTGTTCACTGTCCGGTGTGCCATGGGTCCAACGGCTAACTGTCAGAACTAGCCGTTGGAATTGACCGTTGGCGCACCGGTGGCGCACCGTTGGCGCACCGGACTGTCCGGTGCGCCATTGCGCAGTGAGTTGCCTGTAACAGCTAGTTGGTGGGTGAGGGCTATTTATACCCCTTCCACCCACCATATTCAATGTCTTGCACTCCACATTTATTCCAGCACATTGCTAGAGCATTGCAAGCACCAAAAGCCTAGTGAGGAGATTAGAGAATCTTAATCCGCGTTTGTTCCTCATTAGCGCTAGCGAGAGCCACCTAGAGCACACACCACTTGCATTAGGCTTCTCTTGGTCAAGCGAAAGTCTACGGCTTGTTACTCTTGGTGATCGGCATCATCTAGACGGCTTGGTGGTGTTGGGAGCTCGGTGATCACCGTGAAGATCTTGTTGGTGACCCGACTCAAGTTTGTAAGCGATCTCGAGGGATCCACCGCGCCGGAGTGGCAAAGGATCATCTCGTAGTGAGCACTTGGTTCTTGCGAGGACCAAGGGGGAGCGATACCTGTGCGCGGGTGCTCCAACGAGGACTAGTGGAGAGTGCCGACTCTTCGATACCTCGGGAAAAATTGGAGGAGTCTTCTAAACCTTGCTTTACATTCCGTACTTAATTCAAGCACTTTACTTTGTGTATTTGTTTAGCAAGTATTTGAAGTATTGTCTTAGCATTGTTGCATTTCTAGTATTATATTCTTAGTGCTAGTTGTTGGGGTGAAGTTGGGCTCTTGCTTAGCTCTTGCTTAGGTTTTAATTAGTGTTGATTTTTAGAAAAGCCCAATTCACCCCCCTCTTGGGCATCGTGATCCTTTCAATTGGTATCAGAGCCTTGTTGCTCGTAGATTAGCTTAACTGCTAGAGTTACGATGTCCGGTGGGGATGGACCTCCTCCGGTTTTTGATGGTGACGATTTTCCTTATTGGAAAATTCGTATGGAAGCATATCTAGAGGCTATAGACATTGGTGTCTATAAAGCCGCCACACAAGGATTCCCCGAACCTAGAGATCCCACAAATCTTGTAGGTGATGAGTTCAATTATGAGAAATGGAATGCTAAGGCCAAAAACACCCTTTTTAGAGGCCTTTGCAAAGATGTGTTCAATAGAGTAAGAAATCATAAAAATGCTCATGATTTGTGGATGGACATTTGTGCTCTACACGAAGGAACTAGAAGTGAGCGTGAGGAGAGATATCACATAGCCATGAGAAAGTTAAATTCTTTTGAAATGCTTGCTAATGAAAATGCAAATGCTATGTACTCACGTCTCAATATTCTTGTAGAGGAAGTTAATGGATTGGGGCTTACTCAAATCTCACAACCGGATGTTGTGAGGAAGATTCTCAGTGTCCTCCCAATAGACAAATATGGACACATTGTCACTGTGCTACATCAAATGGATCTTTCAGTTACCACACCTACACAGATTTTGGGAAAGATCAATGCCCATGAGATGTACATGCACATCAACGACAAAGAAGAATCATCTTCCAAAAGAAAGGATTTGGCTCTCAAAGCAAATCATGAAAGAAAAGGAAAAGCAAAAATACAAGTTGAGGAAGAATCCTCAAGTGATGATGACCTTGATGCAAACATTGCCTTGATGGTAAGGAAGACCGCCAAGATGTTGAAGAAGCTAAATAGAGAAGGCATCAAATTTGATTCAAGAAAGAAGAAATTCTTTTCCAACAAAAGAAAGCCCATTTCTGAGATGGACTGCTACAACTGTGGTGAGCTCGGTCATCTTGCTCATCAATGTAACAAGCCCAAGAAGAATAAGTTCAAGGGCAAGAAAGAAGATGACAGCGATGATGAAAAGAAGGAAAAGAAATTCTTCAAGAGGAAGGATGGGAAGCAAAAGAGGTTCCACAAGAAGAAGAATGGAAAGGGATATATTGTTGGTGACTGGCTCACCGACATTGAATCATCAAGTGGGTCTTCTTCAAGTGAAGAAGAGAATGATGAAAAAGTTGCCGCCATCGCCGGGGACTTCTCTTCACCACCACCATCGCCATCATCGACTTCTCACCTATGCCTCATGGCTAGGGGTGAACGGAAGGTACAAAATGATATTAATATTGTTGATGATAGTGATAGTGATAGTGATGAGGAATTTGCTTCACCTTCATATGATGAGCTAGCTGACTTGCTTAAAGAATATACTCAAATCATTAGAAAGTCAAAAGCTAAATGTGATAGGTTGAAAAATGAAAATGAATCTTTAAATGCTAAATATGACATAGTTATAAAAGCTAGTGATGAAATAAAAGAAGAAAATAAAACTATGTCATCAACTGTAAATGAGCTCACAAACTCCCTAAAAGATGCTAAGGATAAATGTGACAAATTAAATGAAGCTAATAGGGAGTTGCAAAATAGACTAGTTAAAATCAAGGAAGACTATACTCAAATTAAATTTGATCATGACAATCTTCTTGTTGAAAATGAACTTTTATCTTGCAAAACACATGAGGCTATTAACCCTGTTGTTAAGATTGATGTAGCAACCTCATGTGATGATTTGAGTCAAGAAGAGCAAACTAGTCTACATGCTGAATTGACTGAAAAAGTTGAAGTCCTGACTTTAGACAACCAAAAATTGAAGAATTACTTGACTGATGCAACTACTAGAGGAAAGGTTGCTATTGAGAACAATGATTTCAACAATGAGTTGGCAGTGGATAATCAAAGGCTTAAAAATGAGGTCAAGAAACTAAAAAGTGAAAATGAACATCTTGCAACAAGTGTGCAAAAGTTCAACAAGGGTCAATACCTCCAAAATGAGCTGCTTATGAACACTATCATGAAAAACAACAAGAGTGGTATTGGATACAATGCTTTTGTGCAAAAGAAAGCTACCACTCAATACAAGCCAAAGCAGACTCACAGGCCTATCAAATGCTTTGAGTGTGGAAATGAAGGTCATTTTGCCCACAACTGCAAAGCCAAACCACCAACTCCCTTGCCTAAGCACTCAAGATCATTTGCTTTCAATGCTCATTATGTTCTAAGAAAGGTTGCAAATGGAAAGGTCAAAGTTACATTCCTAGGTCCACCAAACAAGAGTAGACCTAGACAAATCTGGGTTGCAAAGTCCTTGATTGAGAGAGTCACTGGTCCTATGCAATATAGGGCCCTCAAAATTCAAGCTTGAATTGTCTGTGGATGTAGGTGAACTACAAGACCGGTGGGAGCCATTGGGTTATTGATAGTAGATGCACACAACATATGACAGGCAACCCACGGATGTTTGCCTCACTTGATGAGAATGTTGATGGACAAGATAAAATCACATTTGGAGACAATTCAAAAGGAAAAGTACAAGGACTTGGCAAGGTGGCAATCTCAAATGATTTATCAATATCAAATGTTCTCTTAGTTGCACATTTAAGCTTCAATTTATTATCAGTGGGTCAACTCTGTGATCTTGGATTTCAATGCTTATTCACTCCAACAGAGGTTATTGTAACAAAGGTGGATGATGAATCAATGGTATTCAAGGGATTTAGATACAACAACCTCTACTTAGTGGATTTCACTTCAGAAGATGCAGACTTAAGAACTTGCCTCTTCACCAAAGCTTCACTTGGATGGCTTTGGCATAGGAGGCTTGCACATGTTGGGATGAGCACACTCAAGAAGGTATTAAAGAAAGACATGGTTAGAGGTTAAAAGATGTGGTGTTTGAAAAAGATAAGCCATGCAGTGCTTGTCAAGCTGGAAAGCAAGTTGCTAATACACATCCTACTAAAGCTTTCATGTCAACATCAAGGCCACTGGAACTACTTCATATGGATTTATTTGGACCTACAAATTATGTAAGTGCCGGTGGCAACCTCTACTGTCTAGTGATTGTTGATGACTTCTCAAGATACACTTGGGTGTTCTTTCTCCATGACAAATCAGAAGTTGCATCTATATTCAAGAAGTTTGCCAAGAAAGCTCAAAATGAATTTGATTGCAAGATCAAGAAGATTAGAAGTGAAAATGGCAAAGAATTTGACAACACCAACATTCATGAGTACTGTGATGAAATTGGGATCAAGCATGAAGTATCTGCCACATACACACCTCAACAAAATGAAGTTGTTGAAAGGAAAAATATGACCTTGATCACTCTTGCAAGAACAATGATTGATGAGTATAACACACCGGAGAGGTTTTGGGCCGAAGCTGTCAACACTGCTTGTTATGCATCAAACAGGCTATTTCCTCACCGGCTACTTGCGAAGACTCCCTATGAACTGCTAAATGGGAAAAAGCCAGACGTCTCCTTCTTCCGGGTGTTTGGGTGCAAATGCTACATCTACAAGAAACGCCATCACCTAGGGAAGTTTCAAAGACGTTGTGATATTGGTTTTCTTTTGGGTTATTCATTAAAGTCCAAAGCATATCGAGTATTCAACCATGCCACTGGCGTGGTAGAAGAAACATATGATGTGGAATTTGATGAGACTAATGGCTCCCAAGGAGCACTTGAAAATCTTGATGATGTAGGTGATGAGCCACTTAGGGAAGCAATGAAGAACATGCCTATTGGAGCTATCAAATCAAAAGAAGATGAAGAAGAGGTGCAAATCATTGACAGGCCTTCTTCATCAAATGTACCACAAGATGATGAAAAAGATGAGAGGCATGCAAATGAAGATACATTTGTCTCTCATGAACAAGCAAGGGTACAAGCCGAAGATGTTGATGCTCCAGGATCTTCTTCCCAAGTAGTTGACAGGAGAAACTCATCACTACTTCAAGCTCATCCTCAAAACCAAATCATCGGGAGTCCTTCACAAGGGGTTATTACTCGATCACATAGACATGCTTCTTTTATTGAACATCACCCTTTTGTTTCTTGTGTTGAGCCTACTTGTATAGATGAGGCGCTACAGGATCCGGACTGGGTGAATGCCATGCATGAAGAACTTAACAACTTCACCTGTAACGAAGTTTGGACCCTGGAGAAGCCCCCACAAGATGCAAGAATCATTGGAACAAAGTGGGTGTTCAGAAACAAACAAGATGATCAAGGTGTGATTGTAAGGAACGAGGCAAGACTTGTTGCAAAGGGATTCTCTCAAGTTGAAGGCTTAGATTTTGGAGAGACCTTTGCACCGGTTGCTCGACTGGAAGCCATCCGTATCCTACTTGCATATGCATCATGCTATGATATAAAACTTTATCAAATGGATGTAAAAAGTGCATTTTTAAATGGCTTCATAAATGAACTTGTATATGTTGAGCAACCGCCTGGATTTGAAGACCCTAGATATCCTAACCATGCTTACAGGTTGTCCAAGGCGCTTTATGGGCTAAAGCAAGCTCCAAGGGCTTGGTATGAGCGCCTTCGTGACTTCCTCATCGAAAAGGGCTTCAAGATCAGGACCGTCGACACAACTCTCTTCACAAAGAAACATAACAGTGATATTTTCATTTGTCAAGTATATGTTGATGATATAATCTTTGGCTCGACAAATGACTATCATTGCAAGGAATTTGGTGAGTTGATGTCGAAGGAGTTCGAGATGTCAATGATTGGTGAGCTAACGTACTTCCTCGGCTTTCAAGTCAAGCAAATGAAAGATGGTAACTTTCTCTCACAAGAGAAGTATACCAAAGACTTGTTGAAAAGGTTCAACATGGAGAAGTGCAAACCAATCAAGACCCCCATGCCTACAAATGGACATCTCGACTTAGATGAGGGAGGTAACCGGTTAATCAAACTCTCTACCGCTCTATGATTGGTAGTTTATTGTACTTTACCGCATCTAGGCCTGATATTATGTTTAGTGTCTGCATGTGTGCCAGATTTCAATCTAATCCTAAGAAAGCTCATCTTCGCGCTGTTGAGAGAATTCTTAGGTATCTCAGGCACACCACAAGCGTTGGTCTGTGGTATCCCAAAGGAGCTACTTTTGATTTAATTGGCTATTCCGATTCGGATTATGCCGGTTGCAAAATTGATAGGAAAAGTACTTCTGGGGGATGCCATCTGCTTGGTAGATCACTAGTTTCATGGACATCCAAAAAGCAAAACAGTGTTGCCTTGTCAACTGCCGAAGCGGAATACATTGCCGCAGGTGCTTGTTGCACACAAATTTTGTATATGAAACAAACTCTTCTAGACTATGGCGTAGTTCTAGAAAAGGTACCTTTGTTGTGTGATAATGAGAGTGCTGTTAAAATTGCTAATAATCATGTACAACACTCTCGCACCAAGCACATTGATATCTGTCATCACTTCCTTAGAGATCATGTTGCTAAAGGAGATATCATTTTAGAAGGAGTGAGGTCGGAAGATCAATTAGCGGATATTTTCACTAAGCCACTTGATAAGACCCGCTTTTGCATGTTGAGGAATGAACTAAATATTCTTGATCTCAGAAATTTTATGTAAAATGTCAAATGGTGTTGTCAAGCTTGCATTGCATGTTTAAATTACTTGTATTGCATCTAGGGCTTGTCTAACCTAGTTGAGATAACCGCCAACAAAGCGAGTGAAAAAGCTTAACTCGGGTCAAACTTGACAAGTCTTAGTTTTAAGCTTTTAGCACTTAAATTCTTACTTTTTATGCAATTGTTGGTTCTTGAAATATGCATGAGGTACTGCACTTAGGGGGAGTATTCAAAGCTCAAATCACTCATGAAAACCCCTAGTGCAAGCCAAATGCAAATTTCACCATTTGCCTATTTTCTCTAAAAATTATCTAGCCTATGGCAAAATATTTTGAAAAGTATATGAGGGTGCCAATACCTGTCCCAACAAGTGTTATTTTGTGTGATTATAAGTTGGGATTTAGTTTGGTTGGAAATTAGATAGAAAAATTCGAAATTTTCCAATCTTCCCTCTGTCTGGGCTCACCGGACACTGCACAGTGCAATGTCCGGTGCACCGGCAGCCGCACACTAAAACTCCTTTCTCCTGTGCGTTGTCCGGTGTGCACCGGACAGGCACTGTAGACTGTCCGGTGCGCCCATATCGCGTTTAAAAAAAAAGGCCTCCAGCCCGAGACCGAGCCAGAGGCTCTTTTCTTCCTCTGAGCTCTCTGTGCTCTGCGATTCCTCCCTCTCTCCGGCGACCCCCCTCACCGGCGTCCACCGCTCTAGCCGTGCTCCGGCGACCTCGCCCAGTGCTGCCCTCCTGCCCTCGCTCGGTGAGCAACCTTGTCTTCTCCTCTCTCTTCCCTCTGTTCAACTCAGTGAGACCATTTCCACCCCTTGTGCTCAAATTCAAATCCTGTGAATTCCAGTGAATCCTTGTTGTGCAATGTGTTCCTCTGTGTGCCTTGAGCATTCCTACAGGTTCTTAGCTCCTTCGGGAGGGTTTTCCCACCTCAAATAGCCATTTCACCGAAACCCTAGAACTCCGCACGTCACGTGATCGGTGAAATGCCCAAACCAGCCAAAAATGCTCCAATTGAACCCAAAATTTTCAGGCACCTTCACAACATCCCCAGTAACACATTTGCCAAATTTCACGCCAATCCGAGATTCCAGGCTTTATTTTCACCAAATTCCCCGTTTCGAGCGATCGTTTCCGAGCCGAGTGCCCAAATCTCTTTTTCTTCGCCTAAATTCAAACCAAACACACACTTCACTCATATTCACCTATATAAACCTATTCGTGAAGTATCGGCTCAATTCCATGTCGTTTCGTGCCTCAATTCAAATTCCAAACCTCCTATGGCACTGTGTATCGTTCAAATGTCGTTTTCACGTCGTTTGACCTCTCGATCGTCTCATCTCGTGTTTTCTGTGCCATATTTCTCTGCGTATGTATTTATTCACATTTCATATACTTATGACTATGTGACTAATACGTGCTCACCTCTTCTGTCATTTCAGTGACCTTGATTGCCCGTGTGCCGTCTCCTGTCCTGCCTGGATCGTCACCTCTCGTGTGAGCTTTCCAGGTAGTCATCTCATCCTTTGCTATTCTATCGGACATTATCGATTTGTGCTTAGTCACTCTCTCTCATTTGCAGTCATCAGTTCAGGATGCCGCGCACGAAGAATGTGTCGGCGCCAGGGGGAGGCGATGATGAGGATCCTCGTCGCTCCTTCAGGCAGGTCAAGGGCAAGACAGTTTACTTGGAGCAGCAGGAAGGCCACAAGAAGCGGCGTACGGACAGAGCAGCCCGTGCAGCGGCAGCAGCAGCAGCAGCAGCAGCCGCTGCGCAGGTCGAGCTTGGAGATCAGCCGCAGACTCCGTCAGATCAGATTGCATACCGTGTTCGTCGTCTCGCCTCCCGGCCTCGCTCCTCCACTCACACCACCGCTTCCACTCCACATCTTTGCGCAGCTGATTCAGCCTCCTCGGTTTCAGGGCACACTTGAGGCCTCACGCCTTGTTTTTGGATCCTACCGTTCTGCGCTTGAGGCTCCTGTGCCAGCTTTTGCTCCTATTTTTGACTCTCAGGCCAAGGATGCTGCTCTTCGTCAGTTCGACACTCAGGATACAGCAGTTGATGATGATGATGATGATGATTTTGGGGTTCCTCCTCCGCCTTCGCCTCCTATGCCTCCACGCTCACATGATCATGAGGCTCGGAGTTCTAGTGCTGCCCCTGCTGCCCCTCCGGCTATTGATCCTGCCCTTGCTTCGATTCTCCAGTCTCTCACTCAGCAGCATGCTCACCTGGCAGCCGAGCAAACCCGGTTATCCGAGAGGATGCTCTCGATGTTTCAGACCATACAGGACAGGCAGGATTCGCTTCAGCAGCAACTACTCCAGGATCGGGCTGAGAGCAGGGCATTCATGGCTCTTATGCTACAGCAGTCTGGTGTCTCAGTTCCTCCGGTTCAGTCTGCTCCACCTCCTCCGCTTCACGCTCCTGTTGTGCCAGCGATTCAGTCAGGACCCCCTGTTCCTACTGTTGGTCCTTCTCCGCTCTGGCCGGTCACTCTGGCGTTCACGTCACCGGTTCTCAGCTCTGTCTGCCCTCAGCCGCCAGTGCCACCAGCATCTGCTGTTATCACTACTGCTGTGGCAGTATCTGTGACCACTTCTGTTCCGGCAGCTCCTGCAGCGCGGCCTCAGTCCGAGTCAGTACCAGCTCCAGCTTCTACCGCAGATCTTGGATCCGAGACTGACTCTGACCCTCCGCCGGCGTTCGCTCTGCTGCCTCGACCGCGACCGGATGCGCCCCCGCCGCCTCCTCCCGCTTCAGATGTTTAGGTTCGGGTACCCTTTTGGTGTTTGACGCCAAAGGGGGAGAGATATGAGTTGTGAGAGCTAGGGGGAGTTAGAGAGTTAGTAGAGAGTCATTTTGATGTAATATATGTGCTTGCTACTCTCTGTACTAGCTTGATGTTTTTGGCTCACAAACTCGATATATACTCTCGTTGCTTATGATTGACTGTGTGTATTATGTTTTCACCTTATATTTTATCACCAATCTTCTAGTTCTTGTTTCATTGATTTAACTTCACTTTTATATGAACAAGAATCTTATGATGTGTATGCGCTCACTCTTATTATTATGGTACACGTTCTTTCTGTCAAAGATTACTGAGTATAACTAACCATCCTTTCTATTGACAGAAACTTCAAAACAAACTACTCTCACAAAACTTGTAGGGTTGTCATCAATCACCAAAAAGGGGGAGATTGAAAGCATCTAGGCCCTTGGTTGGTTTTAGTGATTAATGACAACGTAATATTATATGTGACTAACGTATGCTTTGTAGAGACAAATGGTAAGTTAGGTCGCATCACAGGTAGAAGTACTACAACGGTGAAAACAATCCCGGAGATAAGAACTCGAAGCGACGGCTAAAACGACAAAACAAAAGGTGAAGGTCTACGGAGTCCGAGTGTCAAGGAGATGTGGACACTCGCGATTTAGTTAGGTCTTTTATTCTCTTTTAGCCGTACTATAAAGAGGGGTTGTCGATGAGTAGTTTGACCAAGAGAGTTCTAATGTAGTGTTGGTGCACAATCACACTCACATACAGTGCTAGGTGTCACTCTAGAACTCACTCACAAGTTAGAACGAAAACCGATTTGAAAATCAGCTGAAAAACAAGAGTTAGGGTTTCTGGCCCTGGGGCACCGGACAGTGCACCGGACTGTCCGGTGTGCACCGGACAGTGACTGTTCACTGTCCGGTGTGCCATGAGTCCAACGGCTAACTGTCAGAACTAGACGTTGGAATTGACCGTTGGCGCACCGGTGGCGCACCGTTGGCGCACCGGTGGCGCACCGTTGGCGCACCGGTGGCGCACCGGACTGTCCGGTGCGCCATTGCGCAGTGAGTTGCCTGTAACGGCTAGTTGGTGGGTGAGGGCTATTTATACCCCTTCCACCCACCACATTCAATGTCTTGCACTCCACATTTATTCCAGCACATTGCTAGAGCATTGCAAGCACCAAAAGCCTAGTGAGGAGATTAGAGAATCTTAATCCGCGTTTGTTCCTCATTAGCGCTAGCGAGAGCCACCTAGAGCACACACCACTTGCATTAGGCTTCTCTTGGTCAAGCGAAAGTCTATGGCTTGTTACTCTTGGTGATCGGCATCACCTAGACGGCTTGGTGGCGTTGGGAGCTCGGTGATCACCGTGAAGATCTTGTTGGTGACCCGACTCAAGTTTGTAAGCGATCTCGAGGGATCCACCGCGCCGGAGTGGCAAAGGATCATCTCGTAGTGAGCACTTGGTTCTTGCGAGGACCAAGGAGGAGCGATACCCGTGCGCGGGTGCTCCAACGAGGACTAGTGGAGAGTGCCGACTCTTCGATACCTCGGGAAAAATTGGAGGAGTCTTCTAAACCTTGCTTTACATTCCGTACTTAATTCAAGCACTTTACTTTGTGTATTTGTTTAGTAAGTATTTGAAGTATTGTCTTAGCATTGTTGCATTTCTAGTATTATATTCTTAGTGCTAGTTGTTGGGGTGAAGTTGGGCTCTTGCTTAGCTCTTGCTTAGGTTTTAATTAGTGTTGATTTTTAGAAAAGCCCAATTCACCCCCTCTTGGGCATCGTGATCCTTTCAGATATGCTGATATTTAAGGATGTGGAAGAGCAGGTCAAGAAGAGGGTAGAGAATAAGGCAAGGATCTTCGAGCAGAATGCCACTGATAGTGAGTGCAAGGTCGATCCTAAAGTGCTCTCCAAGCTATATGATCAGTGGGTGATGCCACAAACCAAGGATGTCGAACTTGAGTACCTCCTGCGCTGCCTTGACTAATCACCGATTAGTTGTAGCTGCAATTTTATGTATGCATGGTTTCAGTTGTGCTCGAACCAATTGTCTTGACCTTGAATGGACATTTTGATGTTTATTTCATGAATGTTCAGGTCAACGGCAAGAGAAACCAATTGCGTTGTACGAGTTTTAGATCATAACTCAAGTTTTTTTGTAGATCTTGGTGCTATTTCATCTGATGCGTCATGTTTTAGTGATTGATTTATAGTGAACCTGTAAGATGTAAAATGACCTTTAAGACAGAACCAACTGCAAGAACAGAGTATTCTGAGGAACCTTTGTTGAAGTAAATGTAATCGAGTTTCCTAGCAATCTTGTTCCTGCTGGTATCATATTTCTTTGAGCTAATCTTGTTCATCAGCTTTATATGGCTCTTGCTATGAACAGAAGTTATGTACTTGTCCGGATTTTGCATATCATAGTGATGTTTGTTGATCTAGTTTTTACTCCCGTTGCAACGCACGGGCACGGACCTAGTAAGTAATTTAAATAATATGGATGACTCTAAGCAAGGTGAATTAACGATGCCAGATAAAGAGTGCGACGTGCGTAACAGCACGACAACACGCGAACATCACGTGTGAACGACGCACAGACAAACGAGACACACGAGAACTACTAAATAGATGACGTGTTTATACTAAACAATTATTAATAAAAAATATTTTAGTTAATATTAACAATGTTGATATCTATACTACTTATTAAGACTGCAATAGTAGTCTGCCTCTTCTTGTTCTGCCACGAGATGGTTCTGCCCGGCTCTGTTCTGCCATCTACGTGCCCCCTCCTGCATGTGGGACCCTCCACCCAACGTGGGCCACGCATTCCCATCCAGCTCGCCTTCTCCTTGTCCAGCAAAAAATATCACGTTCACACGAGTTGGACCTGACCAGTTCAGCCACCAAACACAATATAATTTAACATTAGAGTTCTTACTATTAAGTCTGAGCCAACGCTTATAAGCTGCTCTATGTCTCCTTTACTAGCCAGTATGGTACTAAGTTGTTTGCAAGACAATACAACAACAGTGCATGCGTTCTGGGCTGAATTTTTGGTGCGGCCCATACTCCAGCTAGGTTTGGGGCGGCCCATACTCCAGCGACGGCTCTCCCCCGTCGATCCATCATCTGAACCCTTCCTCCCTCTCACCCTCTCTAAACCCGAAACCATAGCGCTCTCCTCCCTCCTCCCCACACCTCCATCTCTCTCACCCCTCTCTCTCAACCACCCCGCTCCCGTCAATCACGCAAGCTCCACCGTCGATGTCGGCTCCACCGCCCCCGTTCTCGGTGCCCCACCCCATGCGCCCTAGACCCGGATCTCGCCCCTGTCCTTGGCACCTCCTCCCCCGCCCGCCTGAAATCCGGATTCGCTCCATCGCCACCGCCGCCGCTATGGACGCCTCCTTCTCCACCTTATCCTACTCCCACCACTGCCCCAACCTCCTATCCAAGCTCGATCTGCCCAACGGTGAAGGTTCAGCACTCTGAGTTCGACGGCGAGGTCCTCGTCCTCGAGGTCTCCACCAGGTACTTCGTCGGCGGTGACCACATCTTCGGCCCTGACCCATCATCCCAGAGGTGCTCCACGCTCGGCTACAACTGTCGCGCACGCGCCCGCCACTCCCCGTCTCTGCGCCGCTCCCCCATCTCCACCGTTCCCTGTCTCCCCCTCCAAGCAAGCACCCGCTCCAGATCTCCAACTCGTGTGTCGATTCCCAGTGAGCGAGACCCCTCGCGTGTGCAACTGTAGGAGATGGACGATGAAGCGTTGGATCAAGGAGATGGAGGAGGTGGCCGCCACGGCCGCCACTTCCAGGTCGATTATGCCCTCTTGGGCCATCCACAAGGGCAAGCCGTTGTCGGTGTCCTTGGCATCGAGAAGAAGTCCACCCCTAAGCTCTAGAACTCTAGGTCAGCACTGCACCTCCCCCTCCCTTCCTTCCACCAGATTCTAGATCTCTTGATCCCGACACCAGTTTTCTTGGATCTATTGGCGAGTTCATCGACTCATGATCATCAGAACATGGTTGCAAGAATATCTCTTCTGTGATTATGCGCTGATGGCTCTACTCCTTGGCTCTAGGTGCTCGCCGTGGCCACAAGCGTGTTGTCCCCCGACGCAGAGAAGAGGAAGGGCATGTGGCGTAGTCAAAGGGATCTGAACCCTAGAGGTCGTTCGCCCGTCCAGATCTGTGACCCGCCCTTCTCGACGCTTCGGTGACATGAGTGCCTGAAAATCTGGGGGAGGCGAAAAGGTGACATGAGTGCTTGCAAAACGTACATGAATACTTGCTAAGCTGTCATTTCTTTTCACTGGTATAATAAATCTGGTCATTGGATTTAATTTGTTTGCTTGGTTGTAGGTCAGAGTTCAGTCATGTCATGCTTGATTTGAGTTCTGTGCCAGATCAAAGCAAGTAGTAGTACGTGAGAAGTTAACCATCAACGGACACGCTTTTTCTCTTTGTCTATCAGAGGTTGGTCTCAGACTAATCTTCTTCGATGAGTACCTTGATGTGTATACATGCCATTTCTTTGATCAGTACGTGAATGAGGATGCTATGTTTCTGTCTCAGAATTCAAACTTGTGAGAACTTAAATAACAAAGACAAGAAAATTTTAGGCATACTTTGCTTTAAGCCATTTGAAAAGCTCTCCATAATTTTGGTTCCCATTTCATCTGAAAACAAACCTCGACAATGTCTTGTATTTTTGGTGACCTTTTTATTCCTTGCTAAAGAAATACCTTGCTGATTGTTTTGTTATTGCATCTGTATCAATTCTCTCTTAGAAAGATATTATTTCTTGTAAGGCAAAATACATTTTGGTTCCTTATCGTGCGTTGATTTTACTGTTCCTTGATATTGCATAGATATTGTTATCTATGTTGATGTTACAACGAACCATCTCATTCCAGATTCTGAAACTTGCTGAGAGGGAAAACAAATTTATGGGGCGAAAAATGTGACACTGAAAGCCATTTGCTTCCAGCAGCTTAAGGTCAGTTAACCCTGTTTCAGTATTTTGTCCAGCTAATTTACTTGCTCCACACAACTGTTGGATCACATTGCTTATGCATTTGTGGACTGTGCTACATATATTTATGAGAAAATTTTCATGTGTTGTAGAAAATTCTTTCTCACCTTGTAACTGTTTGGCCTTTTTTCTAGCAAAGGAAGAAATAACTCATGACCTTTCATATTTTGTATATGCATGTGTTTTACAGAATTGTTGCGGTAGATGCAACCGAAGAGGGTCTTCAAGTAAGTAAATCAACTACTACAACGGCTCACTAAAAATGGTCGACATGACTGTTTCGGAACCTTATTGTTGTTCTTTAGGTATATATGATCACATTATTTTTGGACAGGCAAAATTATTAAGTATAATCTGGAATATATTAATTTAGAAAGATGCATCTCTTGATTTGACTAAGAAATAAATAAATCTCTACTACTTATTAAGGCTGCAATAGTAGTCTGCCCATTCCCTGTTCTGTCATTTTCATTCCCACCATTCCTTGTTGCACACCCTGGTCAGCCCGTCACCGCGACCCCCATTCCCATCTGTTCTGTCATTTCCACTCCCATTCTGCACAACCTGGTCAGCCCCGCACCGCGACCCCCATTCCCATCGCGCAAACCATCACACTTCGGACACGGGGCCCACGTGACAGCCCCCATTCCCGTTGCGGCATTGCCCACCGGGCCCATGTGACAGCCCCCCATTCCCATTGCCCATTCACACTCCAGACGTCGGGCCCACACTCCGCACTTCGGGTCCATGTGACTAGCCACCCACAGTTTTGCACACGTCGGGCCCACGTCCGCTCGCGCAAAAAAACGAGTCACTTTGACACTAACAAGAGCACTTGAGCACTATTGGTTCCTCCGAAGCAGGAAGGCTTATAAGCTTGGAATGGGGGGACTGGCTGACCGGTATGGTACAACTTTGTGTTGCGGTGAGCTGGTGACGACAACGTGTGGGTTGTGTTATTTGGTGTAGCCCACTAGCATGCCTAGCACGCCACACTTCTCTGGCCCGGGCCAACTTGGTGTTTCAGTCCCCCGCCAACGCTCTCACTGTCCAGTGGGGCCCTCTCCAGCTCACCCTCGCACATCGGTCTCTCGAGAGGTCGACATGTGACGGCGCCTTCGCCTTCGTCCTCGCAACCGCTGCTGCGACGACGTCGGTCCACACCCGCATCCCCTGTCTCTAGGACCTCCATGACCTCCACTCCGCGAGCTCTTCTCCTTGCTCTCTAGCACACCTACAAGTACCCCGCGTGCTACACCCTCGTTGACCTCGACCAACTGCCCCTCCCCTCCACCCACCCGCCTGCCCCCCGCCGTCCTCCTCTCGCGGATCCACGGTGCAGGATCCACTCTCCTCGTCCCCTCCGCCCGCACGCCGTCGCCCTCCTCCATGGATCCACTGCGCTCGGCGCAGGAGCTCTTCGCGCGCGTTGCTCTCCTCCATGGATCCACTGTGCTCGGTGCAGGAGCTCTTCACGCGCGCACCTCGCCTTTCCTTCTCCTGTTGTTGGGGAATGTTGGTATGTCTATTGGCCCTTAACTATTTCCCCTCAATAGTTGTTTTCACTTCATCAGTAAACTAAGAAAATACTACCATGACTAAGGTGCAAATGGTTGGATAACTACGGACATGAACACAGATAGCTACATTGTTTCTCAAATTAGATTACAGATAGGATTTCAGTAAATCAGATCATGGTATGGTTGCAGTTTTGTAGTACGAGTAATTTTGTTTTGTTTTCTCTGATGCTAAGGTAGTTTTAAGATTTACTTTGACCTTTCCTTTGGTTGATGTAATCTTGAAGCTGTAGTCGTTAGGGGTAATCATAGGTGTTGTTCATAAGAGGACTTCACTTTTCGTGGATGTGAAAGCATTTGTTTGTTTTTGATCGAGTGCAAGAGAGATATTTTAGGGCCTGGCGATCACCTTGTTTTGGTGCTCTGCACAATCAGCATTCCTTTTACCGTGTGAATATGGATCTCACTTTAGGTGTGTTAAACTAGGTTTTTGAATTTTGAATAATTTGTTGATGATGGAAGAGTGGTTGTTCGATATGTTTACGCTAGAGTGGAAATGTCTATGAACATGATCAACAAAATGGATAATGTAGAGTTCATTATTATTTTTTGGTCTTTCTTTGGTCAGTAGTCGTTTTTGAGTTGCTCAACACCAAATGCATGGTGGATATGTTGTTGCATGATATGTGGATGTATTTGTTAGAGGGTGACAAGTTCAATGATTTTTCTAATCAGGACACATTTATTTGGCATGAGGTAAACATACCATATGCAGTATAGGAAGTTACCAGCACTCACAATAATTAACATACTATCCTTCAGTGCTATGCTACTAATTTCAGTAACATAAACATTATTTCATGCAACTATGGCCTATTTGTTTTGAATTTTGTGTATTTACTATTACATGCTATTAAGCATATTGCATCTTTGTTTCCCCATGTTTACTTTGCCAGCTCGGGTTACCCTGTGGACCTAACAGATCCTGAGTATGATCACAAGTCTATATTTGGGAGGACACATTGTATGTGCTATTGTTTTCCAGCATGATCTTCCTTTATACGATCTCATGTACGTATATAATACTAATTACATTATGCCTGCCATTTAGTTGTTGTGGCATTCTTGCCAAATTCAAAAGCTGGTAAAAAGAAGAACTTGCTAGGAGATTCAGAAGAGCCTAAAGAGCAAGCACCACATAAGGTTGTTATTTTCATCCTTTGTCATCAAGTATGTGAACTACTAACTTGTGGCATTTGCTTTTATCTTCCAAGCTAACAAATGATTAACGTTTTGTTTAAGAAATAGAAAACTAGGTGACTGACTGAGCCTTACTGCTTAGAACTTAAGTTTGTATCGTTGTTTGTTTAATATTTAGGTTGCTTCTAAAATGGATGAGCTTGTACTATTTCATAGTAGAAAGCATATTATGGCAAGGAAAACTGTAATTAATCATATCCCCATATTATTTTGTTTTCTCAGCATTTTAACTTCTATACAAAATTATTCTATTTAAATGGGAACAAGCAACCTGCTCTTTTGCCAAGTAGTCGCCCTTGTCATTATCATGTTACATGAGTATAGAATCAAAGTTAGATTTCTAAATGGCAACTTTGTTGAGTGAACTGAGTGCTTCATTGAATTATATTGTTTGATGCTTTGTGTGAATGGCTAAACCTTCAGCCCAAATGCCTAATGTATGATTCTTCTTTTGCTACAGATTATGAGTATTCACAGTCTATGAAGTGCATCATGTTTTGGTTCTAGGTACTAGCTTTCAGGGACATAAACGCTCAAGCTCCAACACACATCCTCATCATCCCCAAAGTCAAGGATGGACTAACTGGTCTGTCAAAGGTAGAGTGTACTGCTCATCAATTACAATGTACTATAGTTGTCTAAAAATTGTAATCCTCAAAAGCCAAAAAAACACATTTCATCTTGGCCTACTTTCCCACTTCCCAGCCCCAACAATGTTGCTAATTCATCTAAAATATTTATAGGAAAGGATAACATTAAACCACAAGAATACATCACAATGGCCAAAGCACATCATTAAGCGTGGATTGTCTATTCAAGTTGAAGGCACTCGAGCTGCTATTGCAACACAACTCCAACAAAATACTCTTGTTTATTTCTTCATCCAGGTCTACGATGGATCCATCCTGTTGGACAATCGCTCGAGCATCGTGTCAGAGAATCGGACCCCTCTTAGAATAAGACGATTTGGAGTGCTACAATTTTGTTTTCTTCTCAGCTCCTCCTCTTGGTCCCAGCAGCTCCTCGACGTCGGCGTCCGCATCATCCAAGGTTAGTAACTCCAGTTTACCATATTCAGTTCAGATCGCTACAATCCCCACAGTTTTACTTTGCTATCGTTGTGGCCTGTGGGTAAACCTCATGCGATTTACTGTGTTTTGAGCAACAGAATTGGACCCCTCTTAGAATAAGACGATTTGGAGTGCTATAGTCCTTCTATTTTGTAGTTTCGGCTTCTGGAACAAGATGCTAATTAGTGTGTCCAAACATAGGGCATTACGATACCAGTACTACTTATGCGAAGTATGGCTATGACGAGCAGAAAAGGCAATTACTAGATGCTCCTATAATCTTCTATTTGTCAGGTAGCTATTTAGAAAGACCATCATGTTTTTGCCTTTTTGTTTTAGACTATACCAGTCTCCTACACACAATTGAGTTATATAAAGTACTAAGTGGAAAATATATAGTTGTTTCCTGTACACCTCATTGTATTTGTATTTGTAAGAATGGTGCAGTTGGAATTGTTGATATGTGCAATTTCTTTTATTGGTTCCTTTTTGTTCTCGAAATTGTGATGAAAACAGACAACATATACCTACAGTGCACTTAATTTTAGTATGGTTTGCCGTTTTTGAATGTTCTTTGCAACAGCTGACCTGCGTGCTTTTGTCACAAAAAACATATTCGTTGTCTGCTATTGGGGTTGTTAACCCTTGCAGTTTGCAAGGCCAATATGTTTCAGCATTGATGCACCACAACATATGCTCCCTTAGTCTCTTTTACCTATTATATGTTGTGAGGCAGTTAGTCAACTTGTTTAATTGTAGGATGTTACCATTTAACTGATTCACCTCACACGGTACTAGGAGTGGGTGTCAAACATAGCAGTTAGCTAAATCTCGTCTTTATCAATACTACATATAGTTTTGGTCGACTTTGATGCTACTATGCTCAGCTGCTGTGAACACTTGTTTTTTCTTTATTAAGAGAAAGAATCAAAGATGGATGCTTCTCAGGCATCTGATGGGGAGCTCCACACTAGCGTGCTCAACCACTATGCTATCAACGTTTGCACCATAGTAGGTAGTAGATAATACTAAGCTTTCTAAAACATCAGATACTTAGTAATGAAAAGAGGAGTGGATAACATATTTTTTTATCATGAGCATAATATAAAAATTGGATTCACTTAAATTGGATTCTCTTGTCTGTTATATATAACTTCTGTAATATATATGGAGGACCTCAGTACCATTTTATGGAGGAGGAGCTGGCAGGAACAAGACCTCAAGCCCAAGCAGGTATTTCTAGCTTCATTCTTCGTGATATCTAATTAAAAACATTATTTGGTGCAATTCTAAAGTCACATGTTGTTCTAATAACCCACCCGCATTCATCTGTCCATCTACCAAGTTACAATGCAAGAATGTAAACTATTATGCATGCATTTGAAAACAGTTGAAAGTGTGATAAAAAATATGCCTTCATTTGTTTGATAAGAAACTCACTTCCCATGTTATCATAATTATTTGAAGAAATTATCTTCAAGGCCCGATGCCGAAGATGTTCTCCGTAAGTTCAAGCACCCTTGTAACTTGTGCTTGAAAGGGAAATGTGCCCTTGGGCCATTTCTAAGTATTTTGGTGATTGAGTGCAAACACAAGTGCTTAAATGTGAGAATATGCCCATGGTTGAACAAAGTGCAAATCACAAGTAAAGGTATGTTTCTAAGCCTTAGTACATTGGTTTTGTGTACTAATATATTTGTCTAAGTGTTAGAAACAGAAAAAAGAAGAGAAGAGAAGACTTGGCTGTGTGCAGCCAAGGGGCTGTTTCGGTCTGGGGCACCGGACTGTCCGGTGGTGCACCGGACAGTGTCCGGTGCGCCAGGCTGCCTCGGCCAAAGAGGCCGCTCTCGGGTTTTTCTCCGGCGACTTCGGCTAAAATTCACCGGACTGTCCGGTGTGCACCGGACAGTCCGGTGAGCCAACGGTCGGCCGGGCCAACGGTCGGCCGCGTGATCGGCGCGCGACACGTGGCCGAGCCAACGGTCGGAGGGAAGCACCGGACTGTCCGGTGTGCACCGGACTGTCCGGTGCGCCAGATCTGCAACAGTCGGCAACGGTCGGCTTCGCCAATTAAGGAAAGGAATCGGGCACCGGACACTGTCCGGTGTGCACCGGACTGTCCGGTGCGCCCGACGACAGAAGGCAAGAATAGCCTTCCAGATGTGCTCTCAACGGCTCCTAGCTGCCTTGGGGCTATAAAAGGGACCCCTAGGCGCATGGAGGAGATAACCCAAGCATTCTTTGAGCACTCTTGATCACTCACACATCAATCTCGCGCACTTGTTCGACATTCTAGTGATTTGAGCTCCGTTCTAGTGTGCTAGTCTTTTGAGCTCGAGTCTGGGTCTTGTGTGTGCGTATTCGCTGTGATCTTTGTGTCGTGTGTGAGTTGCTAATCCCTCCCTTGCTCCGTGATTCTCTGTGAACATCTTTTGTAAGGGCGAGAGGCTCCAAGTTGTGGAGATTCCTCGCAAACGGGATTGAGAAAAGAAAAGCAAGAACACCGTGGTATTCAAGTTGATCATTGGATCACTTGAGAGGAGTTGAGTGCAACTCTCGTCCGTTGGGACGCCACAACGTGGAGTAGGCAAGTTTTGTACTTGGCCGAACCACGGGATAACCACCGTGTCATCTCTGTGATTGATTTCTTGTGGTTATTGTGTTTTGACTCCTCTCTAGCCACTTGGCCATAATTGTGCTAACACTTAACAAGTTTTTGTGGCTTAAGTTTTGAAGTTTTACAGGATCACCTATTCACCCCCCCCCCCTCTAGGTGCTCTCAATTGGTATCAGAGCCGTTCTCTTCACAAAGGGACTTACCGCCCGAAGAGATGGATCCTAAGGGGAAGGGAATCGTGATCAACGACAAAGAGAAGGAATCCTTCGTCAACGAGCCAAAGGACGACAAGCCTACCGACTCCGGCTCGGGGCAAAGGCGGAAGGAAGGGAAGAAGAAGAAGACAAGGCGCATCAAGGAGATCATCTACTACGACGATAGTGATGAATCTACTTCTTCCCAAAAGGATGATGACAACGACTACAAAAAGACGGTCAATTCGAACTTTTCATTTGATTATTCTCGTATTCAACATAGTTCGAATTCGCATTTGCTTTCCATTCCTCTTGGCAAACCCCCACACTTTGATGGGGAGGACTACGGATTTTGGAGTCACAAAATGCGTAGTCACTTATTCTCTCTCCATCCAAGCATATGGGAGATTGTGGAGAATGGAATGAAATTTGATAGCTCGGATAGTCCTATGCTTATAAATGAACAAATTCATAGAAATGCACAAGCTACTACTGTTCTCTTAGCATCTTTGTGCAGGGAAGAGTACAATAAGGTGAGCGGCTTGGACAATGCCAAGCAGATATGGGACACCCTCAAGATCTCTCACGAGGGGAACGACATCACCATGCTCACCAAGATGGAGTTGGTGGAGGGCGAGCTTGGACGATTCGCCATGATAAGGGGAGAGGAGCCAACTCAAACTTACAACCGGCTCAAGACACTTATCAACAAAATAAGGAGCTACGGAAGCACGCGTTGGACGGACCACGATGTCGTCCGCCTACTACTCAGGTCCTTTACCGTTCTTGATCCTCATCTCGTGAACAATATTCGTGAGAATCCCAGGTACACGATGATGACGCCCGAGGAAGTACTTGGAAAATTCGTGAGCGGGCGAATGATGATCAAGGAGGCAAGGTACGTCGATGACGCGCTGAACGGTCCAATCCACGAGCCTCAACCCATTGCTCTCAAGGCATCGAGAAGCAAGGAGGCACTACCAAGCAAGGTGGCGCAAATTGAGGCGGCCGGGCTTAATGATGAAGAAATGGCTCTCATCATTAAGCGCTTCAAGACGGCGTTAAGGGGTCGCAAGGAGCATCCCAACAAGACCAAGACGAAGGGGAAGCGCTCATGCTTCAAGTGTGGTAAGATTGGTCACTTTATCGCTAATTGTCCCGATAATGATAGTGACCAGGAAAAGAAGAGTGGAAAATGGGAAAAGAAGAAGAATTACAAGAAGGCAAAGGGCGAGGCTCATATTGGAAAGGAGTGGGATTCGGATTGCTCCTCGTCCGACTCCGACAACGAAGGACTCGCCGCCACCGCCTTCAACAAGTCATCCCTCTTCCCCAACGAGCATCACACTTGCCTCATGGCAAGGGAAAAGAAGGTAACCACTCGTAATGCTAATACTTATGATTCTTCTAGTGATGATGAATCTAGTGAGGATGAAGTAGATTATTCATGTTTATTCAAGGGCTTAGATAGATCTAAGATAGACAAAATTAATGAATTAATTGATGCCTTGAATGAAAAGAATATACTTTTAGAAAAGCAAGAGGATTTGTTGTATGAAGAACATGATAAGTTTGTAGAGGCTCAAAAATCCCTTGCATTAGAAATTAAGAGGAATGAAATGCTTGCTTGTGAAGTGTCAACATGCCATAATTCTATTTCTAACTTAAAGAGCATAAATGATGATTTAAATGCTAAACTAGTAGAAGCAAATAAATCCAACTCTTGTGTTGAATATGTTGAAGTTTGCACTAGGTGTAAGGATATTGATATTAATGCTTGTAGCGAACACTTAGTTTCAATTTCAAAATTGAATGATGAATTAGCTAGTCTTAATGCTCAACTTAAGACTAGCAAGAGTAATTTTGATAAACTAAAATTTGCTAGGGATGCCTACACGGTTGGTAGACACCCCTCAATTAAGGATGGGCTTGGCTTCAAGAGGGAAGCCAAGAACTTAACAAGCCATAAGACTCCTATCTCCACCAAGGAGAAAGGGAAGGCTCCT
This sequence comes from Zea mays, assembly GCF_902167145.1. Taxonomy (NCBI): domain Eukaryota; kingdom Viridiplantae; phylum Streptophyta; class Magnoliopsida; order Poales; family Poaceae; genus Zea; species Zea mays. Next base: position 132,506,994 of record NC_050105.1, on the reverse strand, counting down.
ATGGCTAATAGTGTTAAGAAGAATCATGCTTTCATGTACTATGATAGGAGATACTCTAGAAATGCTTTTAGAAGTAATGATGTTTTTGATTCACATGCTTATGACTCTTATGATATGACTGCTTCTAGTTCTCATGTTATGCATGGTAGAAATGTGTTTAGAAGAAATGTTGTTCATCAAATACCTAGGAGAAATGTTGTTAGGAAAGTAGTGAATGAACCTTCTACCATTTATTGTGCTTTGAATGCTTCCTTTGCAATTTGTAGAAAGGATAAGAAAATTGTTGCTAGGAAGCTAGGGGCAAAATGCAAGGGAGACAAAACTTGCATTTGGGTCCCTAAGGATATTTGCACTAACCTTGTAGGACCCAACATGAGTTGGGTACCTAAGACCCAAGCCTAAATTTGCCTTGCAGGTTTATGCATCCGGGGGTTCAAGCTGGATTATAGACAGCGGATGCACAAACCATATGACGGGGGAGAAGAAGATGTTCACCTCCTACGTCAAGAATAAGGATTCCCAAGATTCAATTATATTCGGTGATGGGAATCAAGGCAAGGTAAAAGGGCTAGGTAAAATTGCAATTTCTAATGAGCACTCTATATCTAATGTGTTTTTAGTAGAGTCTCTAGGATATAATTTACTATCTGTTAGTCAATTGTGCAATATGGGATATAACTGTCTGTTTACAAATGTAGATGTGTCTGTCTTTAGAAGAAGTGATGGTTCACTAGCTTTTAAGGGTGTATTAGACGGCAAACTTTATTTAGTTGATTTTGCAAAAGAAGAGGCCGGTCTAGATGCATGCTTAATAGCTAAGACTAGCATGGGCTGGCTGTGGCATCGCCGCTTAGCACATGTGGGGATGAAGAACCTTCACAAGCTTCTAAAGGGAGAACACGTGATAGGGTTGACTAACGTGCATTTCGAAAAAGATAGACCTTGTGCAGCTTGTCAAGCAGGTAAACAAGTGGGAGGAGCGCATCACGGCAAGAATGTGATGACCACTTCAAGACCCCTGGAGCTACTGCATATGGACCTCTTCGGACCCGTCGCCTATCTAAGCATAGGGGGAAGTAAGTATGGTCTAGTTATTGTTGATGACTTTTCCCGCTTCACTTGGGTGTTCTTTTTACAGGATAAGTCTGAAACCCAAGGGACCCTCAAGCGCTTCCTCAGGAGAGCTCAAAATGAGTTTGAGCTCAAGGTGAAGAAGATAAGGAGCGACAACGGGTCCGAGTTCAAGAACCTTCAAGTGGAGGAGTTTCTTGAGGAGGAAGGGATCAAGCACGAGTTCTCCGCTCCCTACACACCATAGCTAAATGGTGTGGTAGAGAGGAAGAACAGGACGCTCATCGATATGGCGAGGACGATGCTAGGAGAGTTCAAGACCCCCGAGTGCTTTTGGACGGAAGCCGTCAACACTGCTTGCCACGCCATCAACAGGGTCTACCTACATCGCCTACTCAAGAAGACGTCGTATGAGCTACTAACCGGTAACAAACCCAATGTATCTTACTTTCGTGTATTTGGGAGCAAGTGCTACATTCTAGTGAAGAAAGGTAGAAATTCTAAGTTTGCTCCCAAAGCTGTAGAAGGGTTTTTGTTAGGTTATGACTCAAATACAAAGGCGTATAGAGTCTTCAACAAATCATCGGGTTTGGTTGAAGTCTCTAGCGACGTTGTATTTGATGAGACTAATGGCTCTCCAAGAGAGCAAGTTGTTGATTGTGATGATGTAGATGAAGAAGATGTTCCGACAGCCGCTATACGAACCATGGCGATTGGAGAAGTACGGCCACAGGAACAAGATAAACGAGATCAACCTTCTTCCTCGATCATGGTGCTACCCCCAACTCAAGACGATGAACAGGTTCATCAACAGGAGGCATGTGATCAAGGGGGAGCACAAGATGATCAAGTGATGGAGGAAGAAGCGCAACCGGCACCTCCAACCCAAGTTCGAGCAATGATTCAAAGGGATCATCCCGTCGACCAAATTCTGGGTGACATTAGCAAGGGAGTAACTACTCGATCTCGATTAGTTAATTTTTGTGAGCATTACTCCTTTGTCTCTTCTATTGAGCCTTTCAGGGTAGAAGAGGCCTTGCTAGATCCGGACTGGGTGTTGGCCATGCAAGAGGAGTTAAACAACTTCAAGCGCAATGAAGTTTGGACACTGGTGCCTCGTCCGAAGCAAAATGTTGTGGGAACCAAGTGGGTGTTCCGCAACAAACAGGACGAGCACGGGGTGGTGACGAGAAACAAGGCTCGACTTGTGGCAAAAGGTTATGCCCAAGTCGCAGGTTTGGATTTTGAGGAGACTTTTGCTCCTGTGGCTAGGCTAGAGTCAATTCGAATCTTGCTAGCATACGCCGCTCACCATTCTTTCAGGTTGTACCAAATGGATGTGAAGAGCGCTTTCCTCAACGGGCCAATCAAGGAGGAGGTGTACGTGGAGCAACCCCCTGGCTTCGAGGATGAACGGTACCCCGACCACGTGTGTAAGCTCTCTAAGGCGCTCTATGGACTTAAGCAAGCCCCAAGAGCATGGTATGAATGCCTTAGAGATTTCTTAATTGCTAATGCTTTCAAGGTTGGGAAAGCCGATCCAACTCTTTTCACTAAGACATGTGATGGTGATTTGTTCGTGTGCCAAATTTATGTCGATGACATAATATTTGGTTCTACTAACCAAAAGTCTTGTGAAGAGTTTAGCAGGGTGATGACGCAGAAATTCGAGATGTCGATGATGGGCGAGTTGAACTACTTCCTTGGGTTCCAAGTGAAGCAACTCAAGGACGGCACCTTCATCTCCCAAACGAAGTACACGCAAGATCTGCTAAAGCGGTTTGGGATGAAGGACGCCAAGCCCGCAAAGACTCCGATGGGGACCGACGGACACACCGACCTCAACAAAGGAGGTAAGTCCGTTGATCAAAAAGCATACCGGTCAATGATAGGTTCGTTGCTTTACTTATGTGCTAGTAGACCGGATATTATGCTTAGCGTATGCATGTGTGCTAGATTTCAATCCGATCCTAAGGAGTGTCACTTAGTGGCGGTGAAGCGGATTCTTAGATATTTAGTTGCTACGCCTTGCTTCGGGCTCTGGTATCCAAAGGGGTCTACCTTTGACTTAGTTGGATACTCAGACTCCGACTATGCTGGATGTAAGGTCGATAGGAAGAGTACATCGGGGACGTGCCAATTCTTAGGAAGGTCCCTGGTGTCATGGAACTCTAAGAAACAAACATCCGTTGCCCTATCCACCGCTGAGGCCGAGTATGTTGTCGCAGGACAGTGTTGCGCGCAACTACTTTGGATGAGGCAAACCCTCCGGGACTTTGGCTACAATCTGAGCAAAGTCCCACTCCTATGTGATAATGAGAGTGCTATCCGCATGGCGGAGAATACTGTTGAGCACAGCCGCACAAAGCACATAGACATCCGGCATCACTTTTTGAGAGACCACCAGCAAAAGGGAGATATCGAAGTGTTTCATGTCAGCACCGAGAACCAGCTAGCCGATATCTTCACTAAGCCTCTAGATGAGAAGACCTTTTGCAGGTTGCGTAGTGAGCTAAATGTCTTAGATTCGCGGAACCTGGATTGAATTGTAGCATACATGTATTTATGCTTTTGATCATGTTCCTTTTTGCATTTTGTTGCTTATTGTGGTGCTCAAGTTGTACAAACACTCCCTGGACCTCACAAGTCTGTTGCAAAGTGATGCACATGTTAAGGGGGAGATGTGTTACAACTTGACCCTTTGAGACTAACCATGTGTTTGAGTTTGATGATTTAGTCTCAAAGGAGGCTTGAAAGGGAAAAGGTGGACTTGGACCATGAAAGACTTCCACTGCACTCCGATGAGAGGGTAACTTATTCCAAGTCCATCTCATGAACTCTTATTGCCATTTGCTCTTAATTGAAGATTTTGGTGAGGCAATGGGGTTATAGAGCCAAGATTGATCCCGTTTTGGTGCTTGATGCCAAAGGGGGAGAAAATAAAGGCCAAAGTGATAAAATGGATCAGCTACCACTTGAGAGATTTTGAAAATAGTAGAATAGTAGAATAGAGTTTTTGTTTTGTCAAAAGCTTTTGTCTCTTATTGTCTCTATTGTCAAAAATTGGTTTCTTGTGGGGAGAAGTATTGATTATGGGATTTAGGGGGAGTTTTTGAAATCTTTGATCAATCTCGTTTGGAATGACTCTCTTTATGCCTCAACATGTGTGGTTGACATAGAAATAGAGATTTGAGTTTGATTTGCAAAAACAAACCAAGTGGTGGCAAAGGATGATCCATATATGCCAAAATTGAATCAAAACCAATTTGAGTTTTTATTTGAAGAGATTTTGCACTTGTCCTAGTTGCTTTATGTTGTGTTGGCATAAATCACCAAAAAGGGGGAGATTGAAAGGGAAATGTGCCCTTGGGCCATTTCTAAGTATTTTGGTGATTGAGTGCAAACACAAGTGCTTAAATGTGAGAATATGCCCATGGTTGAACAAAGTGCAAATCACAAGTAAAGGTATGTTTCTAAGCCTTAGTACATTGGTTTTGTGTACTAATATATTTGTCTAAGTGTTAGAAACAGAAAAAAGAAGAGAAGAGAAGACTTGGCTGTGTGCAGCCAAGGGGCTGTTTCGGTCTGGGGCACCGGACTGTCCGGTGGTGCACCGGACAGTGTCCGGTGGTGCACCGGACAGTGTCCGGTGCGCCAGGCTGCCTCGGCCAAAGAGGCCGCTCTCGGGTTTTCTCCGGCGACTTCGGCTAAAATTCACCGGACTGTCCGGTGTGCACCGGACAGTCCGGTGAGCCAACGGTCGGCCGGGCCAACGGTCGGCCGCGTGATCGGCGCGCGACACGTGGCCGAGCCAACGGTCGGAGGGAAGCACCGGACTGTCCGGTGTGCACCGGACTGTCCGGTGCGCCAGATCTGCAACGGTCGGCAACGGTCGGCTTCGCCAATTAAGGAAAGGAATCAGGCACCGGACACTGTCCGGTGTGCACCGGACTGTCCGGTGCGCCCGACGACAGAAGGCAAGAATAGCCTTCCAGATGTGCTCTCAACGGCTCCTAGCTGCCTTGGGGCTATAAAAGGGACCCCTAGGCGCATGGAGGAGATAACCCAAGCATTCTTTGAGCACTCTTGATCACTCACACATCAATCTCGCGCACTTGTTCGACATTCTAGTGATTTGAGCTCCGTTCTAGTGTGCTAGTCTTTTGAGCTCGAGTCTGGGTCTTGTGTGTGCGTATTCGCTGTGATCTTTGTGTCGTGTGTGAGTTGCTAATCCCTCCCTTGCTCCGTGATTCTCTGTGAACATCTTTTGTAAGGGCGAGAGGCTCCAAGTTGTGGAGATTCCTCGCAAACGGGATTGAGAAAAGAAAAGCAAGAACACCGTGGTATTCAAGTTGATCATTGGATCACTTGAGAGGAGTTGAGTGCAACTCTCGTCCGTTGGGACGCCACAACGTGGAGTAGGCAAGTTTTGTACTTGGCCGAACCACGGGATAACCACCGTGTCATCTCTGTGATTGATTTCTTGTGGTTATTGTGTTTTGACTCCTCTCTAGCCACTTGGCCATAATTGTGCTAACACTTAACAAGTTTTTGTGGCTTAAGTTTTGAAGTTTTACAGGATCACCTATTCACCCCCCCCCCTCTAGGTGCTCTCAGTGCTTTATATATATATATATATATGATTCTCAATTTCCCATTGACTTTTCCTAATGGCTTTCAACACAGGGCACCCCTGGGTCTTATTCTACACTGATTGCCGCAGAAAGCTGAATTCTCTAACCTATGGGATACTAACAAAACTGGAGCTCCCATGATTCATCGGGAGATAGTCAGGTTTGGTTACTGCGAGTCTTCATCTTCAAAATCCTCAAGTGACAACTCTGAAGATCGAGATGAATGCGGTATAGTTGACGCACTGGCGACAACAATAACACAGGTGAGGATCTCAGAGCCCAAGAGGAGTCTGCTGTTCAGCCTACCCAACGGGTTGTTGCCGCCAAGCAGGAACAATCTCCGAACATGAAGATGATGAATCCGTGTGTGGCTTTCTAACTTGACCTACCTAGCTCCATCCCCATGCATGTATAAACGAGATAAACGAGCTCTGTGATTTTATAGATGGAAAATTTTCACCGTGGTTGATGTTTTGCGATTGCTAGCTCGCTGAGGCTGCAATCCTCTGTAAATATATCACTGTTGTCATCGTTTCTGTACATCGATGACACCGTAATTGATTCAATTTAGTTTTTTTGACCTGTGGCCGTGGGTAGTGCTTGTTAAGAAATACTTATGACCGCTTCAGAATAAAGCCAGTTATTCAGACTACAAAATGTATAAAACAATAGAAGCCGTTTTGGATTAAAGCCAAACGAAACGCTTAACTACCTACGTTCCAATTTATGTGTCGTTTGGCTTTTTATATTTTATTCATTTTAAAAAAAAAGTTCAAAGTCATACGGGCTTTAATTCAAAAATTTAGGTCTATTACAACATTCTATCCATACTGTGATTTATAGACTTATGTATTATATCTCAGTTGAGAAGCACATGGGTTGTGAATGGGTAGGAGGACTTAAGTGAAAAATTTCAACTCTTGCTATTTGTGTTCCTTGCCTCTTGGGTTTCAGTTGACACACTTGAAATGTTCTATTTTCAAATCACTTACCACTTCTATGTTCCAGCAATGTAGTTTATCTTTGTTTTAATAGCTCTTTCTTTGCAAAACAACATTTTGCTGCCGTTATTATGCGGATAAGAGAACCTAAAACTACGACATTGATGTTTGTGTGACATAAGAGAACCTAAAACACATTGATGACATTTGCGGCCAAGAGCTACAGTGGGGTGGTTGATGTGCTTGGAGAATGAGAAGTTGAAGAATGGACTTAAGTTATTTCAACGACTTCATTACCTGGCGCGCACACGAGTATTGTATAATGCATTATCCTTTTATGGAATCAATGTGTTTTATTTGAGATGTTTTAATATTCGCTACAATATTGTTTATTTTTTATAAATGACAAAACACATATAAACCTTATATGTCTCGTAAACATCCACTTTTAGTGATGCTAACAAAAGTACAAAATTAAAAATAACAATTAGTGTTTTTGCATATAATGTATTTTATCATATTGATTTCGTAGCAACGCAAGGGTATATTTATATAAAAGTTATCATGGTATTATATGTCCCCGTTGCAACACACGGGCACTCACCTAGTTTATTTATAAAAGCGTAAGTTGAAAACTATAAATTAGATTTTATTGGAATGTTAATTTAATAGTAGTTGGTCAAATAAATATTTAACAAATTATTTAAAATATGTAACAACAGGGAATAATATTTTTAACATGTAGACAACTTTAATATGAATCTAACGTGACTTGAACGGGACGAATCAGATTTATAACGTAAAATATATCACAATTTTAAATTAAACGAACTTTTGCGCGCAGTTACACAAAATTCCAGGGTCTGTCTTGCTAAACGTCCTTCTCCTTCCTCTCCTATAGCTGCCATGGGCAAGGGGGGTGGGGGGCACGGTCACGCCTGGGGACAGGGCCGCATGGCGTGGTGGGCAAGTGCGCCCGGCCGGCCGCCGGCGGGGCAAGAAGGGAAGGGAGGGGAGAGCGACGCACGTGGGAGGGAGAGAGGAGGTGAGAGAGAGGGGGGCTAGGATTTCACGGTGAAAAAAAACGAAAAACTGGATGAAGAAACAATGGAGTTTGCTCATCGGAGAAGAAGACGCTCGCCGGAGCCGTGGCGAAATCCGTCGATTTACAGCGAATCGGAGGTCCGATCGACGAATCGAAAGCACCGGGACGAATCCCTCGATGAGATGAACGCAGCGGTACTCTCAGATTTCGCCAACGACGCATAGAGTGAAAGCAATTGCTCGCTGAAGTTGGAACCGCCCTAAACTTCGGCAAGCAATTTCGGGAATTGTGGATCGAATCTAGGAAACGGTTTTGAAATTTGGAAAGGACTCGGTGAGAGGGTTCTAGCATATATATATATATATATATTGCAAGGGTTTGAAGATATTTTATTTTTCGTATTCAATCAAATTTTAAAATTAAAATAATTCCAGAAAAGGATGAAATCGTATTTAACCCCCGAAAAAAATCTCAAAGGCTAAAAATCAAGGAAAAATCATAGGCATGATTTGGCACCCAATGAACTCGAAAAACATATTTAGTGCTTTTGAAAATGATTTTAAGTACCTCAAATAAATAGATTTTGGTTCTTGGAAAATAGAAAAACATTCAGAAAATTATGAAAATTTACCGAAAACTTCTACAAAGTATATTAACAGGTTTCAAACACTTCTTGCACTTAGAAACACTACACAACAACATGAATGCAACAATCAAATCACCACTAGGGCTCCCTTCACTATATAACAAAATAACTCTCCATTATTTTAGTGAAGGGAAAAGAAAAGCAAGGAAAAGAGAGTAACACCTGAATTTTGAGTATAGAGCAAAGAAATTTTCATACCCCAAAATTAAGGGTGTTACAGACATATCCCCCTTAAAAGAATCTCGCCCCGAGATTCAAGGTTGGTTAGCAAAGAGTTCGGGGTACTTCGATTTCAGGTCATCTTGCCGTTCCCGGGTTGCTTCTTCCTCAGAGTGGTGACCCCATCTGACTTTGCATATTCTGATGGTATTTCTCCGGGTGACTCTGTCTATAGTTTCCAGGATCTGTGTTGGCTTCTCTACGTATGTCAGGTCTTCTTTGACTTCCAGTCCTTCCACTGGCAACTGCTCGTCTGGTACTCGCAGACACTTCTTCAGCTGAGACACGTGGAAAACATCATGCACCACTGACAGACTTTCCGGTAAGTTGAGCTTGTAGGCCACTTCTCCACGCCTTGCTAGAATCTCGTACGGTCTGATATATCATGGTGCTAACTTGCCCTTGACTCCGAACCTTCTGACTCCTCTGATAGGTGACACCTTCAGATAGACATAATCTCCCATTTCAAAACTCAGTTCTCCTCTTGTTGTGTCAGCATAACTGCGCTACCTTGATTGTGCTATCTTCAGATTCTATCAAACCATTTTTATGTTCTCTTCGGCTTCAAGCAAAATGTCAGGACCGAACACCTTTCTTTCTCCAGGTTGATCCTAGAGCAGCAGAATTCTACAACTCCTTCTGTATAGTGCCTAAAACGGCGACATCTTCAAGCTGCCCTAATGGCTGTTGTTATAGGAGAATTCCGCATAAGATAATTTCTTATCCCAACCTGACTTATCTTGCAATGCATAGGCTCTCAACATGTCTTCTAGAAGCTGGTTAGTTCTTTCAGCTTGATCGTCGGTCTGATGGTGATAAGCTGAACTAAACTTCAAATGTGTACCCAAAGCTTCTTATAGCTGCTGAAAAAATGAGATGTGAACTATGTTCTTTGATATGACACTATCTTCCTCGACACACCATGCAAACAGACAATCTGGGACATGTATAATTCAGCTAGTGTTGCTCCATTGTATGTTGTCTTCACTGGTATGAAATGGACCACCTTTGTTAAGCGGTCCATAATCACCCAGATGGAATCGTAGCCGGCCCGGGTACGAGGTAGGCCAACTATGAAATCCAACCCGATCTTATCATATTTCCACTAAGGAATTTGCAACGGCTGCAAAAGTCCGGTTGTTTCTGATACTCTACTTTGGTTCTTTGACATCTGTCACAGATGGCAACATGTTATGCAACCTCTCTTTTCATACTGTACCACCAAAATCTTCTTTTTAGATCCTAATACATCTTCTCGCTTCCGGGGTGTATAGAATAGTCTGTCTCATGAGCTTCTTTGAGAATTAGCTCCCGAATGGACTTGATGTCGGGAACACACAGTCGGTCTTTGAACCATATCACGCCTTCTACATCTTCTCGAAAGTCCTTGCCTCTCCCTTCTAAGATTAGATGGCGGATCTCGCTGGCCTTCTCATCATCTTTCTGTCCTTCTTTGATATCCCGCTCTAGGGTGGATTTTAGTTCAACTGTCACTCCCTGCGTGCTGTTTAGAAATCTGAGGCTTAGTCTATCAAACTCCTTGGCTTACTTATATGACATTGGGTGAGCGACCATCATACTGACTTGACTTTTTTCCTTAGAGCATATGCAAACACGTTCGCTTTGCCTGGATGGTAATGTATCTCTAACTCATAGTCTTTAATCAGCTCTAGCCATCTTCGATGTCTCATGTTTAGCTCTGACTAGGTGAATATGTACTCAAAATCCAACTGAAAGAGCCCCTTTGATGTTAGAGATCCATTTTCTGTTGGTTAAAACCTTTAGAACATATCTATTGCTTGTAAGTCTTTTTTGTATAATTGCAAACAACCTAGGAGCCAGATCACTTACTCTCTGACCCAAGAGCCACTTGTCTGTCCAGAACAAAGTGCAGGCTCCATTCCCACTTCTGAATCAGAACAATATCAAAGAAAGCCTTTGCCTTTCTTAGAACTTGGATAGGGAAGAAAGCCTTGTCTTCATGGCTTTCTTCGACACTTTCCGACCTTCGTGCGGAGCTCTAGTGTCCTTATTAACCGTCGCGGCGACATCGACGACCTCCTCCTTCCTGCCTTGCTACCCAAGTCCTCGAGCGGTCCGTCGCCGGACCTAGGGCTGGAAAATAAGCTCGAGGCTCGCGAGCCGGCTCGAGCTCGGAGCGGCTCGGCTCGGCTCGGCTCGGAGCGGCTTGCGAGCCTCGAACGAGCTGAGCCGAGCCCCTTCTTTGAGCTCGTTTTTGCAGCGAGCCAAGCCGAGCCGGCTCGCGAGCCTTGCAAAAATGATCAATTTATGGAATAATAATGAATATTAGATAATTTTATGGATAATAGATTATTTTTTAGTCTTTGATGATGAATATATTACACTTTATAATTTAAATTACTCATAATGTTGAATGATGATTCTATATTTCAAATTTAGATAAGGTTAATTCACCAAATAATACAACGATAAATACCAGAATATGGCTCACGAGCCGAGCCGAGCCGGCTCGCGAGCCAAGGTCGAGCCGAGCCGAGCCTCTTTCGCCAGCTCGTGGAATGGACGAGCCGAGCCGAGCTCGGCTTGGCTCGTTTCCAGCCCTAGCCGGACCCGCCCACCACCAAGCGCATTGATCCCAACTCCGACGCCTTCGACACTGCATGTCGTGAGGTGGACGTCGGCGCAAAAGCACTCTCCAAACGAAGGGAAAGAGAGGAAGCAAACACTTCCATGTCGCGAGAGGGAGAATCGACCGACATGTAGCAGACGCTCGACACCCTCCACATTTAGCGTCTCCTGGACAAGCGCTAAATTTTACAGTGTCATGTAGCGGATTCTTTTAAAGGTGAGGCATAGGCCAACGTCCGCTAGATTTATGGTACCCGACCCTTTACCGGTCCTTGCTGGAAACAACCTAAAACACTAGGTTAGACACGGAATTTGGCAGTTTTGATCCTTAAAGAGCGAGTATGTGTTTTAAAAAATAACCTTCAGCATAGATTTTCGATGCCTAAAGAGCGGGTATGTGTTAAAAAAACTAACCTTTGCCATAGATTTGGCAGATTTTCTATGTCTAAAGAGATCGTATGTGTTAAAAAATCTAACCTTTGCCAGATAACTTATTCTATCTTAATATAATGACGCGGTTCACATGCATGTTCAAGAAAAAATGCCGAAATTACATGATGCTACTTTATTCCATGCAAGATATATAGTTCCATCACATTGAACATTTTTATCTAGGTCGTACACTCGATTAACACACCCTATCAGCCCTTGGGTAGCCGGTAGCCTACCACGGTGTGCAAGTTTCTCCATGAAAAAAAATATTGGCCAAAACGGACTTGGATATTTCTTGAGTTATTCTCCCAGGTGTCTATGAACTTTTCTAGAATTTCAAACATCATACAATATATTCCAAAGTGTGCTAGCTACATCAACGGAAAATAGCTCAAACAACATATCTACCAATTGACACGGTGCTACAAGTATATCCGCCAGTGAAACCAGTTTCATTTCCTCTATCCTGACTGAGGTCCAAGGCTGTTCTGCCTGTTCATGTTTCCACTAAGAGTAAGGATTGCACACTTTCATAGCCCCATTCAGTGTCCTTCAGAAATGAAGTTTTTGCAGGGAAACACAGTCCATGATGTTCAGCTGTGCAGTTTTACTAGGATCACGCTGTCAATTGGTATTCATCATTGGCAGTATCTGCCACTTGATAACTTGATCTCACATTCTGCAATATTGAATTGTTATTTAGTTGCTGACCTTGAGGAGCTTTTGACACAATTTGGTATGAGAAAAGCAGAAATAGTTCTCAAAAACCTCAAGAAGGGTGACATAGTAGAAGTCTTCCATGTGCTGCATAAGAGCCGAACCATCCCTGATTGAGCGGAGTAAATTTATTTCTGTTTGCAGTAGTTTTTCCACAAGTTGCTTCTCGCCTTTCATCTGCAGGATGTTATAGGTCCAATTAGTTAAACAAACGTGAGGAATAGCATCCTAGTAAGTAGAAGCAAACAGAGGCATACTCACAAATTCAGTAACAAGAACATCAGGTGTGTACTCCCCTATCACGTCACCTTGGTCTTCATCATCTAGAATGCTGTTATTTACCTGTATCACATACAAATGCAATTTTATGTTTTTGGTGACAACTGGAGGTCTGGTACAGTAAAACATGGATACCTGATTAAAAACGCTATTAGAGCACATTTTGAAAAACTACTTTACCGGTGCATCTTTTGCGTCCCCAAATTTAAGATAAACTGGTGCTTCCACATGGCAATAGCCCATAAGACGTGGCACTGTTGGAATGATATCCCGGTGGTTGACAATTCTCCAACTGTCCTTTACTTTCTGGAAATAGTCCAAAAGAGATATAAAAATTGTGGTTGCTTTATATTTTTTAGTCCATGCAGTAAAATTACAATAAAAAGTGTGTGAATTACAACATAACCCAAAATGATAGGATTATTGTTAAAGTGTATGAGTGGATTGCTTACCTTCTCTTAAAAACTTAAGCTTTTTGGTTGAATTGGTTAGTACGTCCACTCTAACATGATATCAGAGCCGGAGGTCTCGAGTTTAAATCATGGTAGAGGATTAATTTGTGTCCCTGTCCCTTTATTTCCACGTTTGTGCATTTCTCTCTGGCTGCACATGAGTGGGGGCGTTGAAGTGTATGAGTGGATTATCTACCTTCTCCTAAAAGTCTAACCTTTTGGTTTGAATTAGTTAGTGCATCCATTCTAACAATTATTACACTAATTGCAATAGATAGGCTTCACCAATGGAAAATATCAATAAGATACACAAAAGTCACTGTTGTTGTACGACTAGATGTGACTCTTGAATTTGATTTGTAATGTATGCTAATAAGAATTGGACTTCCTCAAATTCATCCCAATTCTCTCTACAATATTCGCCCTTTGATTGCCTTGTACCCCAAAAAAACAAACTATTTCATTAATGTTCTCTATTGAGAATTGTAACTTGCCTATATCAAGTCAACATATAGTACTATAGTAGGGATGTCTTCTCTCACAAGTTGCTATTTGTGTCAGCATGGTGTACGCGTAGCTTACCGAGGAGTGTAACACCACTCTCCTGCATATGGATAACAAAATGTCTGGTATCTTGTTTTCCAAATGCAAATGGAAGGTTGAATTATTCCTGCTTCCTTCTTTCCTTTTATATTTCCGGTCGAGATTTTTTTTGGCACTAAGAAGAGAAGAAGAAATACTGTCTAGCAAAATGGAACATTATGTGCCAACCCAAAGATCAAGGAGGCTTAAGAATTAGGGACCTAGATATTCAAAACAAGGCTTTGCTAAGTAAATGACTTTATAGACTTTTGACATCTGATGGAACTTGGCAACAACTGATCTGCAATAAATACTTGAATACGAAACCACTCTCCCAAGCCTTTTGGAAATCAGGGGATTCCTATTTTTGGGCTAGATTAATGGAAGTGAAAGATTACTTTTTGAGGTTTGGGACTTTCACAATAAGGAATGGTTCTCAGTTTAGGTTCTGGGAGCACATCTGGTTGGGTACATCGAGCCTACGTGACCAATACCCTTGTTTGTACCATATAGCTAGACATAAACATGTGAGTGTGGCTGACATCTTCAACACTTCGCCTTTGAATTTGTCTTGGTGTAGAGATCTGATAGGACATAAATTAGTAGTGTGGAACGATCTAACTCCACGACTTGCTGATGTAGTTCTATCGGATGAACAAGATGGATTTCGATGTAATATGTGAGTAGATGGACAATTCTTTGTGAAGTCACGTTACACTGGCTTAATTCACCTAGATGTACCCAACCTTAATAAAAAGATTATGGAAACTAAAGGCCCAAAATAAAAATATTCCTTTAGTTTTTACGAAAAGGCACAATATTAACTAAGGATAATCTAGCAAAGTGAAAAGGCACAATATTAACTAAGGATAATCTAGCAAAGTGAAATTGGAATTGCAACGTGTTGGCAAGTTGTTCACAGAACCTCATTTCTGCTTGCTGTTCAAAAGATGGTCAAGATTAGCAAGTTGTTCACAGAACCTCGTTTCTGCTTGCTGTTCAAAAGATGGTCTAGATTTTTGCATGCTTCCTCGTCTTGCATGTCGCATTTAGTGGATGTGGTGATCTGAGGGATCCCAGAACATGCCTGGTTTCGTTCCTCGGCGGAGGTCATCCTAATGGACTCATATTGCATTGAAGAAGTTCATCCAGATACCCTGATGAAGAAAGATCTTTCATCCTACGTGGTGCGAGCGTGGTGCTTTGATCCAGCAATATTACAACGGAAATTGGCGCTTCACATATTGGAAAAAGGGTTGCAGGTTGAAGAGAGGAGATCTCTATCATATGGTATCAGTGTCAATGTAATTCTCGCGGATAATACGGACGCTGCCTTGAGGTCCTGGCCTCCTTTCCTTCCGGCGGACGGTCATCTTCCTAGGGACTTTGATGATCACGACGAGCGGGATCGGCGGATCCTCATTCTTGGCGTCCGGACGGTTCCCTGACAGGCGGTGGTCGGTTCACCTCCGGCTTGGACCACAGCCGCCGCATGGAAGGGGGGAGTCTCGCGTGCTCCTGGGGAATCGGACTCATCACCCCCGGTTCTTTTGGGTGCACCGCCGGAGCAATCAATCTTCCTGAAGGGCGCGGGGCAAAGGAGATCCTGACAGAAGATTTGGGGCTGCCGCGGCTTCCTGATGCCGCTGGCCGGGAGGAAGACGAACAGTTCCCTAGAGGTGGAACTGCAGACAGTGTGAATGGCACGATCGGGTCGCTGATCCCCCCAGGCCGATTTCGCCCCAGCCCTTGGTGACTGGACCGCTGGAATCGTTTGGGCCAAGATCGCCCCTACTGCTGGCCCCTCTTGTCCCCGTTGTCCCACCCTCTGGGTCCGCTCTTGGGCCGCCGGAGACGGGACATGGATCTGACATTAGGCCGTCTGAGGTCTTGTTCGGTTAGCTCTCAATTCATGTGGATTGAGTGAGATTGAGTGGGTTTAAATCTCAAATAAGGCAAAGTTTTTTAAATTTTTTCTAATCTCATTCAATAAATAACCGAACAAGGTATGAGATGGTCTGTGCGCCTGTGGTCTTGCCCCATTCTGTTGGGCCGCCTGAGACGCAGATTACAGTACCAGCCTCGCACCATTCTCTTCTTGAAGAACTGAACCGTGATGGTGATCAAGCTATTCAGTCAGCTTCTACTGTAGATCCCAGTTCCTTTCCTGGGCAAGCTGATCTGCATTCAAGTAAAACCAAGCTCAAAGTTTACTCAAGAAGAAAAGGTGGACCAACTCAGGAGATACAAGTGGCCCCTAACCCCTCGAGTGTTGGGGCTCCCATCCTGGACATGGCGGATGGTACAAGCAGTTTGATCACAGACATCTCAGTACCTCTGGTCGATCCATCAACCTTCATTAGCAGGATCAACAAGAGGTCTGCACATCTTCTTCCAACGCCTAGGGCTGAACAGAGGAACCTGAATTCTCAGACTATGACTGTGCCTCGACGCAGTAGGCGCGTTGCTGGGATTGGCGTCGAATTTTCCATGCAAGAATGGCGCAACAGGTCTTCTAGGAAGGCTATGGGGGCTCTGCATATAATCAAGGAATCTGATGGAGTTAATCCTGAAGCACTGATGGGGTTAGTTCTGCAGACAGGATGGACAACCGTGGTGGTTAACTTGTGTATATGGGCCCTAGGGGGATGCTGAGAAAATTCTTTTTCTCCTAGAACTGAGAAATGTCAGGGCAGCTTGTGTTGGACCTTGAGTGGTAGCAGGAGATTTAAATCTAATCTATAAGACTAGTGACAAAAACAACTCCAACCTCAACAGAGCCATGATGGGTTGCTTTAGGACTCTGATTAGCAATCTTGCCCTTAGAGAAATTCAGTTACATGGAAGAAAATTCACCTAGTCAAATCAGCAAGATAACCCGGTGCTTGTGAAGTTGGATAGAGTTCTTTGTTCTGCTGATTGGGAAGCCTTCTTCCCAAATGTGCTCCTGCCCATGTCTTCTTCCCAAGATTCAGATCATTGTCCTCTGATTCTAGGGCTGAAGGACAATACTTTTGGCAAGAAAAGGTTCCACTTTGAATCTTTCTGGACAAGAATGGAAGGTTTTTAGGAGGTGGTGTTGGATGCTTGGAACTCTATAGTGCCTACTAGTTGTCCCTAAATCTGGATAAGAAACTCAAGGAAACAGCCAGAAGATTTGAAACAGGTGGGGCATATAGTCTCTCAGCTTTCCTTGGCAAAGGAGCTGCTTCACAGATTTGAAATAGCCCAGGATCGCAGACCTCTTAGTCCTGCTGAGAACTGGCTAAAAAACAAACTCAAGAAACAGTCCTTACTTTTGGCCTCCTTCAAAAGAACAATGGCAAGATTACGTTCAAGAATCACATAGATAAAGGAAGGTGATGCAAACACTAAATATTTCCATATGCATGCTAGATATGACCATGTGGAGGGATGGAGAAAATTTTGTCACTAGCCAAACTGATAAAGCTGCACTGGTGGACCAATTCTACTCCAACCTCATTGGGCAGTCTGGGTTCAGGGAGAGAACCATTGACCTGGAAGCCCTTGGTCTTCCAACTCATAACCTCTCAGCTTTGGATTACCCTTGTACTGAGCAGGAGGTGTGGGAAACTATAAGGAACCTTCCTTCAACTAAGGCCTCTGGGCCGGATGGTTTTACTGGGAGATTTTACAAGGCTTGTTGGAACATTATCAAAGTCGAGGTGCTAAATGCAATTTCTGCAGTCTGGAACAGTAATTTCACAAAGTTGGACAGACTAAATTCTGCTTTTATTACAATGATCCCAAAGAAAGATGATGCAGATCAAGTGAAAGATTTCAGACCTATTAGTTTGGTGCACAACTTTGCTAAGCTGGTAACTAAAATCCTAGCCAACAGGCTTGCTAGCAACCTAAATGGACTGGTTTCTCCAAACCAGAGTGCATTCATAAAAGGAAGATTTATTCAGGACAACTTTATGCTAGTTCAACAAACGTCAAGATTTTTGCATCAACAAAACAAGGCCAGTCTTCTTTTCAAGTTAGACATCACAAAAGGTTTTGACGTTGTGTCGTGGCCTTTTCTGATTGAGGTGCTGCAACAGTTGGGTTTTGGCCAGAAATGGAGAGATATCTTTTTTTTTCTCGAATACGTAGGAGAGCTGCGTATCATTATATTAAGTAGAATAAGATGGGGTGAGGTGTTAAAGAACCTCATACAACTCTACACACCACCCAACAAAAAAAAAGAAAAAGAAAATGAGCAGGAGCACCAGTACACTAAGCATACTAGAGACCAACTCCTCAAATAGCATGCGGAGGTAAAAGGATAGCAGATAATCCGCGAGTCCCAGCCCTACACCAAAGATGAGACTCAGCCATGACCCAATTTATGACCTTGCTAGCCCTAGGCTGCTCTCCGTTGAAGGATTGATTGCGATGAATCCAAATGGCCCAAGCTCCTAAAATGATAAGGGAGTTCAGCCCCTTGCGCAGCTTCTTATTGGAGGGGCTAATAAGGGTCATGCTTACATCCTCCCACCATTCATCAAAGGAAGTAGAATTGAGACTGGGAGAGAGGTGCTGCAAACCGACCGTTTTCAGGATATTAAACCAGACTTCCCTTGAGAATACACAGGAAACTAGCAGATGATTCATAGTTTCTTCCTCCTGGTCACATAACAGACATCTTTGAGGGTGAGGCAGGCCTCTCCTTGCCAGCCGGTCAGCGGTCCAGCAACGGCCGTGCGCCACAAGCCACATGAAGAATTTACATTTTCCAGGAGCCCAACTCTTCCAAATCCTCCTCCATGACCTAAAGGTTGTTAAGCCAATAAATAAACCATCATAAGCCGACTTGGCGGTATAATTTCCTGAGCTAGAGAGCAGCCATATATGCTTATCTTCCTGTTCCGGGTGCAAAATCCAGCTGGCAGCGAGGTCCCAGACTTTAAAAAAATCAGACAACACATTAACAGTAATAGCCCCTCTAATGTCCTGTACCCAGCTTCCAGTAGTGAGTGCATCCTGAACACTCCTTTTCTTAGCCCTTGAAGATACCATCCTGACAAGATGAGGTGCCAACTGTTGTAGGCTTTGGCCATTTAACCATTTATCTGTCCAAAACAGAGTATTCCTGCCATTGCCCACTTCAGAAGAAACTGCCGCAGAAAAGAAGGCCAGAACTGAAGGGTGCACATGAAAATTGAAGGCTGTCCATGGCCGGTCAGGTTCAGTTTTTTTTAACCAGAGCCAACGCAATCTGAGGGCCCAACACATATGCTGCAGGTGGGAGATGCCCAAGCCTCCAAGCTCTTTAGGTCTAGTAACTTTGTTCCAGGCCACCAAACAGTGGCCACCCATAGCTTCTTTTCTTCCTCGCCAAAGGAAATTTCTCCGAATTTTGTCTATGGCCTTTAAAGCCCAAGAAGGGAGGTCCAATGCCATAGCTAAATAAACCATCATCGAAGATAGAACTAACTGAACAAGAATCAGCCTTCCAGCTCTGGATAGTAGGTCGGCTTTCCAACTAGGCAAGCGATCTGCAATCTTATCAATGAACGGCTGAATGTGATGTTTACCAAGTCGCTTCAACGAAAGAGGCACCCCCAAGTATTTGCAAAGGAAAATTGGCAACAGGACAAGGAAGTAGATTATGGATGGTAGAAACATTTTACGCCGAACAGTGAATGGGAAATACACTGCTTTTTTCCATACTTGTTTTTAGCCCTGATGCCTCACCAAAGATCTTTAGGATATCCATAGTGACCTCGAGATCCAGAGCCACAGGGTGCAGGAAGATCACCACATCATCGGCGAAAAGAGAAGTGCGGCAGAGCTCTGAGTGTGCAGATAAAGATTTCAGCAGACCGTCATCAGCTGCCTTCTTTAACAAGTAGAATAAAACATCCATAACTAGGATAAACAGCATGGGGGAGAGAGGGTCCCCCTGCCGAAGGCCCCTTCTGTGGTGAATTTTCTGACCTGGTTCGCCATTAAGAATCACTTGAGTTGATGCAGAAGCAAGCAGATTACTCACAATATCACACCAAATTTGACCGAAACCCAAATGCTTCATTACTTCTAACAGGAAAGACCACGAGACCGAATCAAAGGCTTTTGTGATATCCAGCTTAAGAAGTATCCGAGGAAGTCTTTTCTGATGGAATAGATTAGCTGTTTGTTGAACTAGCATGAAGTTGTCAAGGATGGATCTACCTTTTATAAAGGAACTTTGAGAATGCGACACCAACTTATCAAGATGACCAGCCAGCCTGTTAGCCAAAAGCTTGGTGATGAGCTTAGCAAAAGAATGAACCAAGCTGATGGGCCGAAAATCCTTTACGAGCGAGGCGTCCTCCTTTTTGGGCAGAAGAATAATATAGGCTGAATTGAGCAAGTCAAAATTCAGCAGCCTCCTACTCCAGACTGCCATAGCAGCAGCCAAAATATCTCCCTTTATAATCTGCCAACAAGATTTATAAAATTTTCCTGTAAACAAGAGATATCATCTGCGGGTTGCTTGATTCTTCTACCACTCAAGTGCTCCTTAATGGTTGTCCTGGGAGCAAGATCTATCATAGAAGGGGTCTTAGGCAGGGAGATCTCTTATCCCCCATGTTATTCATTTTGGTTATAAATATTCTTGGCCTTCTTTTTTCTAAAGCTGAAGAGGCTGGATTGCTGCAGCAGTTGTCCAACAGGAAGAAACTACACAAGATTTCTATTTATGCTAATGATGTGGCCCTTCTCCTGCATCCTTCTCAGAGTGACATCTCTATTACTCTAGACATCCTTAACCTTTTTAGAGTACTCATATCAACAAGGTGCATCTTTTTTTGGAAGCCTGTCTCGAAAGAACCTCTAGGTTAAGCGTGCTTGGTCTAGAGAAATCTTGGGATGGGTTACTGACCGAGAAGTTTTCCCGAGCGCACACGAGTGAGGACAAAGTGCGCACAAAAGACTCGTGTTGGTCTGTATGAATAGTCTATGGTTCTAAAGGGCTGCTAGGAGTAAGTACCGCCGGTCCGAAAGTGGACGGGTTGTTACACACATCCAAAGAGTTTTTTTAAAAAAGAAAGTGTCAGAACCTCTGCATTTAAATTTAAGATGCAAATAAGAGTGCGTGCAAAATACAAGCCCCAACCATGCGGCTCTGCTATACAATGGATTGGTAAAATTGTGTATGTCTTTTGTAATAATATTTCTATGCAGCTGCCCAAGCACTTATTTTGAAATAAAATCTGATAGGTACTAGGTATCCATATTGCATATTAACTTGCCCAACATATGGAGGATAGAAAGAAGATTGAACAAAAGTAGTACATTATTCACATTCATTTGTATACTCCAAATCAGAATGACTGATATTTACTAAATGACCCTTCTGCAATACCAGAAATAATTGTGAAGACCATAATAATTTCATTATATATAAAATAACTTCTCAGTTGTGTTTTATCAAGTGTTCCAGTTCTAAATCAATCCATACAAGTAGAAAATTAGCATCTTCAGAGTTAGTAAATGGTTTGTCAAATTACCGCATTGTAGACTTCGGCGAATCTTCTATTTCCCACTCTAGGAGAGCCAAAATTGTACATTGTCACAAATATGGCACCATTTCTATAAAAGATGACAAGGCCATATGAAAATAAATATAGAAAAATGTATATAAATAGAAGAGAACCATTTAAGGTGTGATGATCAAGTGGTGCAAGTTGGATGCAATGTGTTGCAATGCAGTCCCGCTTCTTTTCCTTGCAAGTATCTGGGGCTGTCCATCTCTCATAAGAAGTTGAGGAAGTGTGATCTTATGTTGTGGATTGATAAGATCGCAGATCGTCTCCCTAATTGGAAGGCTCGACTCCTCAATTTGGCTGGGCGGACAACATTGGTGAAGTTTGTTCTTTCAGCCATTCCAACCTATCTCCTTATTGCTATAAATATCCCTCAGTGGGTAATTAAATCAATTGATAAAATTTGACGGGAGTTTCTTTGGAAAGGGAGAAAGGAGGTTAATGGTGGTAGTTGTCTTGTTTCCTGGGAAATTGTCACGAGGCCTCTGAGCTATGGCGGGCTTGGGATCCCCAACCTGAAATTTAAAAGCTGGGCTTTGCAGGCGAAATGGTTATGGCTGAAAGGGAAATGTGCCCTTGGACCATTTCTATAATGTTTTGGTGATTAAGTGTCCAACACATAGTGAGTAAGATATTATGTGCCAAACAAGCAAAAGGTGCAAATCATGTAACAAGGTACGTTTCTAGACTTAGTACATTGTTTTGAGTACTAACATATTTTGGCTAAGTGCTAGAAACAGAGAAAAGAAAAGAAGAAAAGGATTGCAAGTGACTTGGCTGTGTACAGCCGAAGTCCAGCTCAGTCTGGCACACCGAACTGTCCGGTGGTGCACCGGACAGTGTCCGGTGCGCCAGGCTGGCCTCCGGTGAACAGGCCGCTCTCGGGAAAGTTTCGTGGCGTACGGCTATAATTCATCGGACTGTCCGGTGAGCCAACAGCCGCCAGCGCAACGGTCGGCCGCGAAATCCACGGGTGACGCGTGGCCCGCACCAACGGTCGGCAGGGGGCACCGAACTGTCCGGTGCGCCAACTGCCACGAATCTGCAACGGTCGTCTGCGCCAGAATAGAAAGGAGGTCCGCACCAGACCGTCTACAGTGACTGTCCGGTGGTGCACGGGACTGTCCGGTGCACCACCCGACAGAAGGCAACTTTGGCCTTCCTTGTTGGCCTCCAACGGCTCCTAGCTGCCTTGGGGCTATAAAAGGGACCCCTAGGCGCATGGAGGAGTCACCCAAGCATTCAAGAAACATTCTAAGCCTCCAAGACTCCAACTTTGCGCATTTGATTCTTTGAGATAGTGACTTGAGCTTTATTTGAGTTGTGAACTCCGTGGGTTGTGTTTTGAGCTCAAGTTGTGACTTGTGTGCGTGATTGTGCTGTAATTTGAGTCTTGTGTGTGTTGATCTCCCCTCCCTTACTTCCGTACATCTTTTGTGATCTTCATTGTAAGGGCGAGAGGCTCCAAGTTGTGGAGATTCCTCGCAAACGGGAGAAAGACAAAGAAAGGAAAAACCGTGGTATTCAAGTTGATCATCGGATCACTTGAAAGGGGTTGAGTGCAACCCTCGTCCATTGGGACGCCACAACATGGAAGTAGGAAAGTGTTACTTGGCTGAACCACGAGATAAAAATCGCGTGTCTCTTGTGTGCTTTACCTTTGATTATCTGTGTTCACAAAAACTCGTTTCAAGCTACTTAGCCGTTCTAACTTACATAACAAAGTTTTGTGGCTATTAGTGTTGAATTTTACAGGATCACCTATTCACCCCCCTCTAGGTGCTCTCAATGGCTGCAAAAGATGGACCCGAGCAGGCCTTGGCATGCACTGGGCAGCGACAGGTTAGACAGTTTTTCGAATTGTCTGTGTTTACCGTATTAGGAAATGGGACTACTACTCTCTTCTGGTAGGATAGATGGGTATATGGGAATACTATCCAGGACATTGCCCCTGAGGTGGTGCGAATGGTTGGCCGCAGGGCATTTTCTTCCAGAACTGTAGCGCAAGCTCTGGATAACTAGCAATGGGTCAGCGACATTAATGGCCCTCTTTCCTTGAGAGGGTTACAACAATACTTGTTGTTATGGGATACTTTGAGAGGGGTTCTGCTTTCTCAAGATACTGACAAGCATGTGTGGATGCACATTTCTTCTGGGCAGTTCTCCTCAAAATCTTGCTATAAAGCATTTTTCATGGGGTCCATTTCCTTTGAGCCATGAAAACGTTTGTGGAAGACTTGGGCTTCCCCAAAATGCAAGTTTTTTTATCTGGTTGGCAATAAGAAATAAGTGTTGGACTGCTGATAGACTCAGAAGGAGAGGGTTGCAGCACCCTATTGACTGTGTTTTATGTGACCAAGAGCAAGAAACAGTTCAGCATCTTCTATGCACTTGCAGTTTTTGCCAGGCAGATTTGGCATGATATCCTATTGCCCTTGAGACAAGGGGATCTCACCCCTGTTGCTGATGAAATATCTTTTGCTGAATGGTGGAGAAAGGTGCTTAAAAAGGTGCATAAGAGCAAGAGGAAAGGCTTCAATAGCCTCATAATTTTGGGGGTGTGGTGCCTGTGGCTTCTTCAAAACAAAGTTGTTTTTGATGGAGTAAACCCTTCCTTGAGATCTGTTAAAAGTTTGCTTCTGGATGAGCTGAGTTGTTGGGATAGGGCTGGGGCTAAACGGTTAGTAAGTATTGGTCTACCTTCTGCTATTAGTAGGGTCTAGGTTGGGTTCCAATCTGGTCTAGTTGGTTTTGATTGCCCTCTAGGCATTGTATTTTGGTCCTCTTAGACTTTTTTTCCTCTCTTAATATAATGACGTGCAGTTCTCCTGCGCGTTCGAGAAAAAAAAGAAGTGTCAACAGCTGCCAACCGCGGAAGCATATAAACTATTTGTGAGCCATTTTTTTGTTGAATAACACAAGAGAGTTGTGTGTCATTCCATTAAGACAGGAAAAACACAAGTACAACGAGCCAACCAAGAAGGTCGCCTCAACCCCCCTCACGCACACAAAAAACTGGACATGCCACATAGCGTCGTGGCATGGATCACCCGGATAGATGTCCCCTGTGACCAGCAGGATGAGACAGTGCAACACATTCTGGTGGCTTGTGTCTTTACGAGGGAGGTATGGTTTAGAACTCTAAGCAGGCTGGGACTGCAACATCTTACTTCCATGTCTGATGCAGCAGTGTTCCAGGAATGGTGGAGAGAGGCAGAAAGAAATGTGTCTAAGCAAAAGAAAAAAAGGTTTTAACTCTAGTGTGAGTTTAGTAGCATGGCAGATTTGGAAGCATAGAAATGTGTGTGTGTTTGACAATGCTTCCCCAAACATCCACGCAATTTTGCTGTCCATCCATGATGAGGCCTTATTATGGAGCCTTGCTAGGGCTGCTGCTCTTAGGAAGGTTTGGCAGTAGTTGGATGTGTATTCTAGTTTTTTTTCTTTTTCTTTTTCCTTTTTCTTGGGTGCTTTCTAGGCACCTTGTATTGGGTCTTTTCTAGACCTTTTTCCTGACTTTTTAATATAATGATATGTGGTTCTCCCACGTGTTCGAGATTAAAAAAGACATGCCACAGAAAATGACACACACCTCTCCTCTGCTGTTCGAAAAAAAGAGCAGTTAATAAAAAGTCATCCAAGTTAAACTGATCTTGTTTGGGTTGCCTACATGTTAAATGTTTGACTTTTACCTGTTTCCACAAACAGTGAACCAAATGATGTCTGAAATAAGAAGATTGCAGATTTAGATCAAGTAAAAGTTCAAACCTACTTGGCCATTTGACTTGATGAAAGTTCAAGAGCAAGAAGAGTCGCTAGTGCTCCACCTAAACTGTGTCCAGTCACATAAACATGCCACCTAGGTATGTTTTCTGCATCTTCTTCATCACTGCAGTGGAATAATTAAATGCTTTGTCAATAAAGTTTTAGATAGTTACTTGGTGAAGATATATATATATATATATACACACACACAATAAATGTGTAAAAACCGAGATTTAAATCAAAATGTTGCCTTTTTCAGCAATAGTTTTCTGAGATATATAGTCAAAATTCCATGTGGACAACAATAAGAATTTGCTATGGAATGCTGAAAGTGAACTTTCCTGCTTCATATATTAGCTTATTTGTGGTAGAAAGGTCACCTATTTCATTGCAAATACTTACTCGTATCCAATGGCATATTTGATGAGAGTCATGATCCTGTTCCTAACAGAGTCATATGCACCTAAGAATCCACTGTGAACCTAAAACATGGTGTGAAAACATGTCAGGTAGCAGAAATATGAGAACAGACACATAAATAGAAGGAAGAGTGTAGACGACTAACTTGAACTTCTTGTTTGAAGTCACCACCTAGCCTCTCAGGGTTTAGTCTGCAATCAGGTTCAAAACATGTTGTCATTGTTGTGTCAAAGGAACACAAAATAACAAGAAAAAATACTACTACCATAGCTACAATTTCTTCCTTAAATCTTACCCAGCAGGTACAAGCATTAAGTCGGTTCGCAAATCCTTCCACCTTGACTAGGTAGACATGCAGAAATCAATGCAAAGCAAAGTGAATAAAGATTGAATATATGCCAAATTATAAAGTGAATTTGCCATTAATAGAACACAAGGCTTTCATGTTAATGCATACTTGTTCGGTTCCACGAAAGGCAACAACCAACCTTCTTCGAGAAGAATCGCACCATATGGCAACCTGAACATATTAATATAAGCTACCAAAACAAAGGAGACTGGAAACTCATTGATACCGCAACAAAACTCACTTGTGTGTCTGTTGAAATATTGTCAAGAAAACATATCTTTTCAAAGTCCGACTTGATGAAACTGTTACGTCCCAGTGAAGTGGCAAGCATAGCCCATGCCTCCATGGCAGTCTCTGCACTTGCAAACAAGCGCCGCATATCCTCTGCTTCCTGTGCATCAATGGACAGTAACGCAGATGAAACAGTATCAGCCTTTTGAACAGAATCTGCAGCTGAAGCACCTTGCTCTTCTCTAATCATGTCATATTTCCCATTTGTTCCAGTTGTCGGTACTGACTGATCATGTGGTGAGAGATTTTTGGAAAGTATCATCAGAGCTCCGAGTATATTTTCTGTTTGAGACAATACATCCCGAGATACTTTATTTATATCTGGAAAGGAAGATTGCACCTCCTCTTTGGTTGTCAATGTTCTATTTTCATTCTCAACACCAACTGTATTTTCAGAAGTTGTTTCACTGCCACCATTTGTTGAAGTATCTGCCATTGCAAGTCCAGATTCTAGATATTCCTGTTCAGCAATATTGCGTGATTTCAGACCAAGTGAACTTAATAGGTCAAAACCACCCAATTGCTTGACCTCCGGGAGAGAAAATCCAAAGTTCTGTAGTACATTTTGGTTTAGTACATTGTTCAGAGCTCTCCAAAAATATTCATCTGATTTCTTCATATCAGACGATGAATTTCCTTCACTATTAACAACAGCAGTAGGAGATTGAACTTCACTATGAGAATGAGAATCTGAAATGATTTCAGAATCAATATTCTGTTGTTGAAGCTCATTTGAATTAGTTGGGCCATCTGAGGATTCTTCATCACTTTTAGAAACATCAACTCCACTTTCCAATGATGATGGCTTTGGAAGATAGGTGTATGTGAAAGAACTCAGTTGCCCAAATGCAGACTTCACAAACTGACTAGCATTTATACTTTCAGATCCAAGAACCATCCTAAGAGCAGATCCCAGGCTGCTCTTCACAAGAAAGTCAGACACGAAAGGTATTCTCCACCATTGTTTTTCACGCTCGATATCGTCATAACTCTTATATTTGACCTGGCATGTTGTACTTAAACTTAGTTTACTGATTAGAATGAAACAACAATATTACAAGCCTTGAACATAGTGGAACAACTAAAATATCACTATCATAGAATCATTAGCTAGACTCTTTATATACCTCTATAATTGTTTGGGCAACGAGAACAGATGCGATGTGCAGTTAATACAGCCTATTGTTTACCAACGTGGCTCTAATACTAGATATTCTTATGTGAGTAAATTACCACTGTACTCATGGCTAGTTGAAAGGTCAGTCTGTTAGTTCATGTCCAAAAGGCTTCCTAATATGAAAATTGTTCCACTGCTATTGCTTCTATAAGAACTGCATACTATTTTTTAAAAAAAACGAAAACAAAAGTAAGCATTTTGCTGACCCTCAGCTGAGGCAAGGATGTGTTAGAGGATGCACCTTTGCATTTGATGATCAGGAAAATAAAATGCTAAGGATTGTACCTCTATCTCTATAGTTCCACCACCACCGAGGCCTTCTAATTCAACAGTAACACCATGATTGTTACCTACAAAGAACAAGGGCGCTCTAAGCTTTTGCCAAGAGCAAGGTAAAGATGGGGGATCCAAGGGGGGAATATTGCCTGCTTGATCTGTAATCAGCTTTTCACGTGAATATTAAATAAATAAATGAAGTATTACACGAGAAATAGACCAATGTACAGTTTTTTTTTAGAGTGCAGCAAAAAAAATTGACGCAAGCTTTATTAGGAAGACAAAAAAACGCAGGCCCAGTTTTTTAGTGAAACTGAATGGCCAAAAGGGGCTGTCCCATCCAACTGTCTATCCTCTTTGTGATCAAGAGGATGAATCTATACACACATTCTTATATCATGTGTTTTTACCCGTCAAGTATGGACGCTGATCTTTAACAAGCAAGGCCTAATCAACCTAGCTCCTCCACCCGAATGTTCTCGTTTTTTTAGCTGGTCGTGCCAAAGTTCAAAAAATGTTGAGAAGGAATCGCTGATCAAATTACTGATCATGATTGTGGTGTCATCCTTGATCCTGATTTTTGTTATATTCAGGATCGATGCATGGGTCGTCTGGTTGGTACTGGCCCTCTTCGTCATGATTCCCAACGCCTTTGGGAGCTTGACTGGCTTTGTCTTTCTTCCGCTGTGTCTACCGGTCTTACTGCTTCTGCTTTGGCTACGTCGAGTTCGTATTTTGCTCAGTGGCATCTGTTGACGCCTTTTTGGAGCGCCAAACACTCAACAAAAACTGTGGCGGTGCTCTCTAGTCAGGCGCGGACGGTCCGCGGCCAGGGGCCGGACGGTCCGCGACCTGGCGCAGGGGCTAGGGTTCCTGCCTGACGGCCGGACGGTCCGCGCCCTAGGGTCGGACGGTCCACACGTGCGCAGGGGCGACGGAAGATCGCCGGCGGCGCCTGGATCTCGCTCCCGGGAGGGACCCCGTCGGGGAGGAGAGATCCTAGGAGATGTCTAGGCTCGGGCAGGCCGATCTAGACTCGTCTAATCGACATAGAGTCGAAGAGAAGCGAAGAATTTGGGGATCGGAAGGCTAAACTAGAACTAGACTAGAACTACTCCTAGGAAATAAATGTGAAATAGAAGTATTTTTGATTCGATTGATCATTACAAATCGGCCGTATACCTCTCTATTTATAGAGGCGGGGGGCTGGACCCTTTACAAACTAATTTCCGAGTTATTTCTGCGGATTTAGCTAACAACCGTAGCACAAAACTCGGAACCCTAAACTGCTGTGCGCACGCGCGGACCGTCCGGCCCACACGCGTGGATTGTCCAGACCGCGGACTGTCCGGCCTCAGGGCCGGACTGTCCGCACCTCAATTTGGTGCCCAACAGCATCATCATTTGGGACATATTTGTGGCTCTCAGTTATCCACTTTGACTAGTCGTGATTTATTAGGCTCAGTTTTAGGTCGTGAGTCTACATCAGTGTCAGGGTTCTCGGTTAGGAAAGCAGATACAACTTCCTTACGATTCTAGTGAGTCTGTTTCTCAGCATCCTTTTGACCTTGTTCACTCAGTTATATGGGATCCTACTCCTTTTGTTTCTAAAGGGGGCAATCGATAGTATATCATTTTCATAAATGATTTTCCCGTCACACTTGGAATTATTTCATGAAACATCGGAATGATATTGTATCCATTTATAAAACTTTTTCTGCTATGGTTCACTCATTTTGACACTCCTATTCGTGTCTTTTGAGTTGACTCTGTTGGTGAGTACCTTTCGGATGCTCCTCACCAGGTTCTTTCTACACAAGGTACTCTTGCCCAATTTTCGTGTCCTGGTGCTCATGCTCAGAATGGTGTTGTTTAGACTGCTCATACCCTTATGCTCGCTTCCTCAGGTCCCCCTCATTTTTGGGCTGAAGCTGTTTCTACTACAAATTATTTGATTAACATTCTGCCTTTTTGACTCTTCAGGGTGGGATTCCTTTTGAGCGTCTTTGTGGCAAGACGCATGATTGTTCCAATATTTGTCTTTTTGGTTGTGTGTGCTGCGTGTTTCTTTCACCATATGCAGACCAAATTGATGGCTCAGTCTACTGAATGTGTTTTCCTTGGGTATAGTGCTGATCATAAGGGGTATCGTTGTTGAGATCTGGTTGCTCGACGAATGAGAATTTCTCAGGATGTGGTTTTTTATGAGACTCGTCCTTTATCCTCGTCCCTCTTCTGATAATTCTTCAGCATCATTAGTTGACCCTATCTCTTTTCTTTCTTGATGCCCCTACTCTTACTGTACCAGTTTCACGACCATTGCAGTCTTCTTCTATGTCTTCTTTGAAGCCTTCTTCTTTGCTTCCTGGTTATTCCATGAAGCCTCTAGTGACACAAGTTTACACACGTCGCACTACGATTCCTTCTTCGGATACGCCATCTTCGCCTGATGAGCTATCTCCTTCTATTAATCCATCTTCTCCCGATGTGTCGATGTCTCCTAGTGTGTCATCTATTCCTATTGACTTGGCCTCTCTTGTTGAGTCGGTTTCCTCTCCTGCTTCTACACCGGAGCAGTCTCTTCGACATAATCATCGTCTTCGTCATCCTACTGCTTGTTACTCTCCTTCAACTTTTGTGACTACTGTTCTTTCTGAGTCGGCCTCTTATCATGATGCTATTATTTATCAGGAATGGCAGCATGTGATGGTTGAAGAGATTGCTGCTCTAGAGAGCACTGGCACATGGGAACTTGTAAGTTGTCCACCATGTGTTTGTCCTATCACATGTAAGTGGGTCTATAGGGTTAAAACCCGCTCTAATGGTTCTCCTGAGCGTTATAAGACTTGTCTTGTTGCTCGTGATTTCCGGCAGGAACATGGGCGTGATTATGATGAGACTTCTGCTACTGTTGCTCACATGGCCATTATTTGCACCCTCCTTGTTGTGGCTTCTGTTCGTGGGTGGTCCATATCTCAACTTGATGTCAAGAATGTCTTCCTTAATGGTGAGGTGCGTGAGGAGGTTTATATGTGGCCACCACTTGGGTATTCTATACCTGAGGGCATGGTTTGTTGCCTTCGACGTTCTCTTTATAGCCTCAAGTCGACTCCTCGAGCTTGGTTTCAGTGTTTCACTTATGTGGTCACTACTGCTGGTTTCTCCGCTAGTACTCATGATCCTGCTTTGTTTGTGCACATGTCATCTTGTAGTAGGGCTCTTTTCCTTCTTTATGTTGATGACATGATTATTACAGGGGATAATCCTCAATTTATTGCCTTTGTGAAGGTATGTCTTAGTGAGCAGTTTCTTATGTCTGATCTTGGTCCTTTTTGGTATTTTCTTGGGATTGATGTTTCCTCTACTCTAAAGGGCTTCTCTCTTAGGAGAAATACATCCATGGGCTTCTTGATCGGGCTCCTCTTACTGATCATCGCATTGTTGAAACTCCCATGGAGCTCAATGTTTGTCTTCGTGCCACTGATGGTGAGCCTCTTTTGGATCCTACTCATCGTCGTCACATTGTAGGTAGCCTGGTCTATCTTGGTTTTACCCGCCCTAATATTTTGTATCCTATGCATATTCTGAGTCAGTTTGTTTTTGCTCCCACTTAGCTTCATTACAACCATCTTCTTCGTGTTCCACGTTATCTTCGTGGGACTATCTCTCGTCATCTATTCTTTCCTCACTCTATCTCCTTGCAACTTTATGTCTAGTGTGATGCGACTTGGGCTAGTGATTCCTCAGATCGTCGATCTCTTTCTGTCTATTGTGTTTTTCTTGGTGGTTCCCTCATTGCTTGGAAGACTAAGAAGCAGATAGCAGTTTCATGTTTGTTTTTTTCTTGACGGTTCCCTCATTGCTTGGAAGACTACAAAGCAGTTAGCAGTTTCACGTTCGAGTACAGAGACTGAGTTGCGTGCTATGTCTCGTGACGGTAGAGGTGACATGGCTATGATGGTTGTTTGCTAATTTTGGTAATTTTGTGTCTATACTGACTCCCCTTTTGTCTGACAGTACTGATGCTATTAGTATTGCTCGTAATCCAGTAAAGCATGAGCTTACTAAGCATATTGTTGTTGATACTTATTATACACGAGCACAGATGTTGGATGATATTATAGATCTTCGCTATTTGTCTTCGGAGCTTCAGTTGGCTGATTTCTTCACCAAGGCACATACCAGACCTCAGCATCGATTCTATCTCATCCAACTTGAGTCTGAGGGGGGGTTAGATAGGACTCTATTTTTCTATTGTAACTCTATTTTCCTATTGTATATAGATAGGACTTTACGTTGTACCGGTGTATATATACTGGCCTTGAATACAAGTGATATTCATAATAGCCAACAAGGGGACGTTTTTTGTGTGTGCCACTAGGATTTGAACCTTGGCCGGTATCTCCCTCAACAGGGGAGCTTTACGCTACGCTATAAGAGTGTTTGTCACAATCCACTATTTTGTTTTTTGACCTAACATCATAAGCATAAACAGTAGAAAAAATGTTTGGTTTCTCAAATTTCTCCATAAGAACAATTGAATTGATGAGTTTCCTAATGTTTCAGGCCAATTACATCATGTTTCGACATGAGTTTGGCCATGACTCTATACAGACTAGCACTGAGAAAGGAAACCAGCACTCATGACATCGATCAGGAACAGGTTCTGAAAACCTTCTTATAAAAAAGGAATAGTAGGACACATTGTTATGATTTCTTTATGAATATAGAGAATTACCATCACAAAATGATTCAAGGTATAATCCAGCATTTCCCATGCGTTTGTGTGGGGTAACAAGGTTTGCATCCCAAGCTGCAACCTATTGAGCGACATGGCACCAGATGCCAAAAGCCACAGAAATCATTCAAAGTAAAACCAAGATATAGCAAAGTACATGATTAAAACGAAAATTAAAAGAAGAACAAAATCATGTATTTGTTTACTATCGCTTGCTATTTCATATCTATTCCTTTAAGTTGCATAAATAGAAATAGTCTTGACCATGTACTATGCCATCCTGAAAGCTATATATATGTATTTCCGCTTGTTACGATCTTTGCCATAAATGTTTCCAACTCAGTTTAAGCTTCACTGGAGTTGATCCATCCAACTTCCAAAACAAATTTATAATACCTAAAGTGAGTCTAATATTACTTAAAGTATGCAGCAGTTTCTTTGCCAAGATAAGAGGAAGATTAATGGGCCTATAGGGAGAGGTGTTTAACAAGACAGATAGTATAGAATAACCGGAACGTCCCTTGAATAAATGAAAAGGGGGGCTAGAATGGGGTGGGGGGGGGGCATGAAGTTATAACTTCTTGATACCTGCAGAAGATTTTCACGAGATTTTCTAATGTTAAACGTGAAATCTTCATTCCATGTTGGCTCCTTTGTCCTACAGTGATCAATTCATGAAATCACACTTCGAATCAACAATGCAAAGGACTAGAAATATTCAAGTTTTCTCTAGAAAATCATCCAAAAAACTCGACCAGCGAGGGGTAAGACTGTCCCGAGCATTGCATTAAAAAATAAAACATTCTCACATAAGGCGAGAAACCCCCGAACCCTTGCCCCGCCCATACATAGCGACATCACAGCCTATGTGAGAATAATTAGGATTAGGATATTAAAGGATGAGCACAGCTTGTGGTGCATGGCGGGAGCTAAAAAACTCCAAGGCCTAGGTCTAAAAGGGGCAACCTAATTTGTTGGGGTGTGGTCGGGTTTTGTGGTTTATGTCCTGTAGCTAGTTGGGTGTATTTTCCGCCCCTCATAATTGGTTCCCGTATGAGAGGGAGGTTGTTTGGGAACCTTTTTTCCTCTCTATAATTAATGAATCGCAGCTCTCCCTCGCTTTCCAAGAAAAGAATCAGGCCTTAGACCTATGCTTTGGCGTGGAACGAAAGAGTGGATTTTTAACCCCAACTTGAAAATTTGATCCCATGTAGAGTTGAATTGATGACCTAAGGAGTGCTACTTGTTAAAATTAAAGTGTATAAGTGGATTACCTACCTTTCTCCAATGACTTAAGATTTCCCATTAGCATAACCTTTTAGGCTGAACTTATTGGTATGTAACTTAATATGGTATCTAAGTCAAAGTTCTCGAGTTCGATCCTAGTAAATCAGCGGCAAAGCCAGCCTTGAGATTTGTCGGTGTCAAGATCATTTTATATGAGTGTCATCAACATTAAAAACAATATTTAAACAGTACTTTACACTATATTTTCTAAAATCTATCGGTGTCAGCTGACACCGGTAACTAGTTGTAGCTCCGCCCCTGTGTAAATGCAACTTAAGTCCTCCTGTGTTGAAGTGTGAAAGTGTATTGCTCACCACTTTTTAATAGCTTAATCTTTTGGGTTCATTTAGTTAGTGCGTCTACTCTAACACTACTCAAGCCACCAAACTAACTCAGCTAGAGGCCATTTTGCTCAAAACAGAATACCCACAAGTGTCATGTTATCCCGAATGAAATAAAACACTCATTATATAGTGCATAAGTCAATTTAATTTGCATATGTAAAGGAAATTCTTATTTATAATAGCACACCCAGACCCAGCATACACAAAAAAAAAGTATGAGTAACTCACGCCCATTTAATTTGGCTTTTTGCAGTTTGGCCATTCAGTTGTAGAATTACATAAGGATCACTAGTACCCTGAAAACAAAAGAATTGGCTAAGGGAATTGTTAGAGTAGAAAAGTAGCACTTTGATTAATAACTCCAAACATAAAAACGTTGTAGTGATCCACTAGAGAATGCGGCTTAATATAAATATAATGACTATTCAGCAGCATGCACAACTACGCATCATCATACCCATGGATCCATTGCAGGAAGGTTTATGCCTTTCTTCAGCCTGACGACAAGCCGTCCATCGTATACTTCACGAAGAAACACACTGCAATAGTTGTGGCATGGGTACATCATTCATAACATTTACAGTAACGGCTTAGCAATTAGCACCATATAGCTACAACAATTGGTCCAAGCTCTGTAAAGAAGGGTGGGCCTAGGACTTACTCGGACAGGAACACTGTCTGACAGTCAGCCGCATCAGTTTCGCGCCAGCCCACATCTGCCTGTGAAATACGACGACCAATCGTGCCACGTAAGCTAATCCATGGCGGTTGCCTCCACCACCGGCTTGGACTAGTCCAGTTCAAGGATAGGGACGAGTAGGTTGTGACGGGAGCAAAGTGCTCACCGGAGGACTGGTATAGGCTTCAAACGCGAACCCGGCGAGCACGACGGCGAGGTTGATGTCGAATGGCGGCCGCCGCGGCCCGTCGTCCTGCGCCACCAATCCCTCCCCAGAGCTCTCAGAATCTGGCTGCACGGCTGACGGCTGGCTGACGTCGCAGCTTATGCGGCACCTTGCCCGCAGCCCTGCCCACCGCCTCCGTCTCCCCCTCGTCGCGGCCCAGCACCGCCACACCACCGACCTGCATCCCGGCCGCCGCGAGTGCGCGGGAAGAACCGAGGTTGTTGCGCGCGCCGGCGCGACGCGGCATGCTACTGCGGGAGCACTGATCGAGGCCATATGGACTCGGCGATTGCCGTCGTTTTGGTTATGTTCACTTCGCTGTCGCTTCTAGCGAGGAGAAGCGCTCGCCGCTCGTCTGTTCGAGAGACTTCGAGTGGTGAGGGTGAAGAGAGAAGGCGCGCGCCACGAGCCCACGGTACATGATTGCGTTGCGCCACTTGCGCTGGCCTGCTCGAGGGCTCTGTGTCTGCTTGTGGGCCCCACTACGCTGGCAGTTGGGCCCAGTTACCACTGGGCACTGGGTGATCGTGCATTTCGCTAGTTGTCTGTGCTCATCAGAACGGTGACGGTAGATTGGTAGTGCAGCTAGTGCTCACGGCAATTGCCTGTGTTTGTCAGCAGTATAGGATCGCAAATCTGACAGCCTCGATCGATTTTTCCCTCGTCCCATATATGTTTAAAAAAACTGAGAATTTAGCTTCTCTGGTCTGGGCCAATATGCATTCGAATACGTCAGGTGTCCACTGTCCAGAAACGAAGTGTTGTTCGCAACAGGCACCAAAATCTCGTCAAGCAGCAGCTATACAATTCAAGACCGAGACCAGAAACGCGAGGCATGCCCTGCCGCGGCAATTTTGAAGACTTCCAGAAAGGTGTGCTTCCCATAGAAAGACTAAACTATGCTATAATCACCTTACTTCCTAAGACCGAGGAAGCAAAAGAATTAAAAAACTATAGACCAATTTGCCTATCAAATGTGAGCTACAAATTTATCACAAAAAACCTTAATAACAGGCTGGTATCATGCATTACTAAGGTCATTAGTAATTCGCAGTCAGGCTTCCTCAAGGGGAGGTACATCTTGGATAGTATAGTAACTTTACATGAGATTCTTCATGAGGTAAAAAGGAAAAACAAAGTGGAATAATGTTCAAAATTGATTTTAAAAAAGCATATGATAAAGTCAATTGATAGTTTTTATACCAAATGTTAGATAAAAAAGGCTTTGGAGAGAAATGGTGTGATTGGGTAATGAAAACAGTGAGGGGTGAAAAAGTGGCCGTTAGGACTAATGATACAATTGGTCCTTATTTCAATACGCATAAAGGGGTCAGGCAAGGGGATCCTTTCTCTCCTCTCCTCTTTAACATTGTGGCGGATGGACTAGCATGTTTGGTTAAAAAAACTCAAAATGATGGTCTCCTCGTGGGCATGGTTCCTCGCATTATCGAAAAAGGGGTAATCAGTCTGCAATAGGCAGATGACACAGTTTTTTGTTGCAAGATGATTTAAAAATGGCCAGAAATTTGAAGTTTATTCTCATTCTTTTTGAACAGATGTCAGGATCAAAAATCAATTTTCACAAAAGTGAAATATTCTATTTTGGTAGTGCTTTACAGGTCAAATAACTTTATTCAGATATTTTTACTTGTCCTGTAAATTTCCTCCCAATGAAATATTTGGGAATTCCCATTGACTGTAAGAAGTTAAGCAATACAAAATGGGCTTTAACTGATGAAAAAATGAACAAAAAATTAGGAATGTGGAAAAGTAGATTTCTTAGCATTGGGGGAGAGTGACTTTGATTAATAGGAGTCTATCAAACCTCCCCCTATACATGCATCCTTATTCTTGGCCCCTAAGCTTGTCCTAAAAAATTGTGATACTTTTAGAAAAAGAATGCTTTGGCAAGGTGGAGATAACACTAGGAAATATCATTTGGTTAATTGGCCGACAGTGTGCTCCCCAAAAGATCAAGGGGGTTTGGGAATTCTTGATCTGAGAAACATGAACATTAGCCTGTTGACCAAATGGTTATGGAGGTTGGAGACTTCGGATGGACTGTGGGAAAAGATTATCAGGCATAAATATATAAAAGACAATCCCTTGGTTGTGGTGGAAAAACAAAATATATCTCAGTTTTGGAGGGGGCTCTTGGAGAATAAAGATTCGTTTCATAAATTTTGCACAAAAAAGTGGGGAATGGAACCCATACATGTTTTTGGCTAGATATCTGGTGTGGGGATTCTCCTTTTAGAGTCAAGTTCAAAAGGTTATTTGATCTAACCTTTGACAAAAAAATCAGGGTAGACCAAGTGATCTCTTTTACTTTTCAGGGGTTGAATTTTAGAAGGCATTTGGTAGGTGAAAATGTTGTCATGTTTGAAAATTTAAAGAGAATGTGCTCTGGTATTCATTTGACCCAAGAAATGAATCGTGTTAATTGTACTCTTGGTAAAAATGGCTTCTCTACTAAATCCTTATATAATTGGATTAGTTGTGAGGGAGTAAAAGTCCCTTACAGATTTCTATGGAAAATCAAAATCCTCCACAAAATCAAGATATTTTTATGGTTGATTATCAAGAACAGAATTCTCTCAGAGGAAAATTTGATTAAAAGAAACTGGTCTGGGTCTCTGATTGCGTCTTTTGTGGGTTGTTTGAATCTACTAAGCATTTGTTTTTTGAATTCTCAGTAGCTCGATTCATTTGACGACTAATTCAGATTGCACTTCATTTGCCTACAACCCTGACAGATGTGGAGCATCTAACTGAGGTGTGGCTTAGGAACTTTGATAAGGGGTATAGAAAATTTGTTGTGGTTGGGTGCGGGGCCATTCTATGGGCGATCTGGAAGTCCAGAAATTCCATTTGCTTTAATAAAAAGCTCCATGATGACCCCACTGATGTAATCTTCATGTGTTGTTTTCTTTTGGATAATTGGGCACCAATGCAGACAAAGAGAACAAAAAAGACGTTGCAAGCAGGAAATAAGCGAATCACAGAGACGACAAGAGAGGTGTTTAATCGTGCGCACGGGTGGGCTCCAGTGACAAGAAGTATCATGTGGTGACTGTGTTTTTGTCTCACAATCTGCTTGGTCTTCTGATTTTCTAGGCGTGTGTTGTCAGTTAGCTTGCCTTTGATCGGTTATGGTTGATTCCAGGCAGCTGAGATTGATCGGTTGTAGACAATTAAGTAAGCGTCTAGTAAGGCTTAGTTGATCTAAATAAGGTTGTAAGTCTGGATTTCTGTGTAACGGTAACGTAGATCCTTGATCCCTTTTTTGGCGTTGCTCTGTTGGGATGTAGTCATCCTTGTTGAGTGGCGACCCTCGTGACCCGTGATGGTTGCCCTTTTGGTTAAAAAAATCTGCGGACGGTCACAGGGTCGCTTCCTTGGACGATGCCGTCGTCGGAGGGGCAACCGTGCTCGCTCATGCTCCCCCAGCCGGTAGAAGTTGTGCCTCGCCTTGGTGCGCAGCGGTCCGGACCAGTCGTACATCGCCAGGGACTCGATCTTGTCTGACACCTCGCTCGACGCTGACCGTGGCCTCCGCTCGTCGGCGTCGACAGGGTCCGAGCCGTATCCTAGGACCCAGGGAGAGCTCCGGGCCCGGAGTGGCTGGCGGGTCTGTTAGCACACACAAGGATGCCAAGGCAAGTGAACCTGCGCCAGAGACTGGAAGCGAAGAAGATGGTGTGCTGCTACAGCCAAGATTAAAAAGGAAGTTTAAGCCCAATAGCAAGGTGTCCGGCCTAGAGTGGGTTCGTTGACTAAAATAGAGTGGCCCAGTCGTTGTGCCATATGTATGGCTTCAGTCTGTGAACTGGGATATCGAAAAAAGAACAGAAAACACTACTGTCTATCTTCTTCCCCTCTCCCAAGTCTTCTCCTTCCCTGTCGCCGTCTTGCTTCCTCCCCCTTCCTCCAGGAAGCTAACAGTGGTATCAAAGACCATCGTTCCTCGGATCTGGATTCCATCCACTATACCCGTCGTGCCAAAACCCTAGGCGCTATGCATCCCCAACTCAAACTCGCCTTGGAAGCACAAACTCGCTCCTTCATCTCCGAACTCGACAAAAAATTCGCCAACCACGACGCCAAATGGGAGTCTCGCGTGGGTGAACTGGAGAAGGCGGCGGTGTCTGCTGCCGACCAGTTCTACGACCTCAAGGTGGACAACCATACCGATGCCACGGCGCAGTTGGACTTCTTCGTCTCTTCTGTGATCAAGCAAGCAAATCGGGTCGCCGCGGCCACGGCGTCGCGCGTGTCAGCGCTGGAATCCGCCACAGCGGCCTTCGAGGCGTGGCGCCCTGCCATGGAATCGACAATCGCCGAGGTCAAACGTGGCATCGCCACTGTCCAAGCCGTCGTCGCCAACATATCTCAACCGGGGGAACATCGTCCGTTGGAGCCGCCACACCTACAACCCGCATCCTCGGCGAATTTGGATCGGGCCCCACACGCCCATCTAACGGTCTGAGGATCGATGGCCCCGACGGGCATTGCTCCGACCATCATTGTCGGGAGGCTGGTTTTGGACGCGTGTTCGCGTCCACCCACCTCCCGCTCAATGGTATGCCCCCGTTCAATTTGCCCACATTTATCCATCTTCTAGGGTCACCACACAGTCACAACGGAGAGCCCCCAGCGGGGTTCACCCAGTCCTCACAGTTCGGTCCCTTACCGAAGGTTCCATTTCCTCCATTTGACCACGTCTTTGGATCACTCGTAGCGAGGACTATTTTGACTTATACAATGTTGATCCCTCCACCTGGATCCGTGTGTCTACAATACACTTCATAGGACCAGCCTCTCGCTAGTTGCAATCATTAGGCCAGCGGTTTAGATTTTTCCCTTGGGCAGAATTCACCAAACTACTCCTTGAACTGTAACACCCACTTAGTATGAAAGGCTAAAAAGAGAAAGTATATTACTCTATATCTATGTGTTACCCATGTTTATCATTTCATGTGAACACATTACTTACACAAATACATAATTAACAAGAAATACCCAAAGATAACACATGCATCATGCTGAGGTTTATTTGTTTGTGCATTCACTCAGGAAGATAATGATAATGGAAACACCCTAGAGTTGAAACATGCATTAAACCTAAATCTGGAAATTGAGATTTGGAGAAAAATAGGAAGGATACTACACCAAAAATAAAGTAAATAAACATACACATAATTAAAACCCTTCTATACCACTATGCCTATTTCTGTACATTAATTAGAATACAAGATTCACAGCACTGTTTGAATTCAAATTTGAAATTCAAACTAAAAAGGAAAGGCAAAACAGAAAAAAAGAAAAAAGGGATATCGTGCTTACCTGGGCCGATTTCACCTATGGGCGGCCCAACTACATTCGGCCAATGTCCCCATTCCCCATCGCGCGCGGCCCACCTCCTTTTTCGCTGTCGCGCCTGCTCTCGCCGACAGGGCGGGCCCGCGCGCCAGCCACGCCCTCGTGCACTAGTGCGGCTCAGCTCGACTGGTGGCCGCACGCACCAGTGCCTCTGCCGGTGGGCTCCGCGTGCTGGGTCTTCGTCTTCCCGGAACCCGCGCGGCGTCAACAACCTCCGGGCCGCGGATTCCACGCGTGGGCCAAGTCCGTGGCTTGCCGAACTCCGTACTGAACCTCGGGGTATAAATACCGGACGCTATTACTCCTCGCTCGTCTTATCTGCTCCCAATATCGGTGTCGCGGCTGGCATATCTGAGAACACCGCCGCCTTCGTCTCCCTCGCTGCCACCGCGAACAGCCACCTGTAGTGTGAATTGGACCTCATTCGGGACACCGGAGGCTTGTGTTGCTCGCGTATGAACCATACGTGGGCGCAATTGGAAGGAGGTGACCGGAGGCCGTGCGAATTCCTCGTCGTGGTTGGAGATCCGCCGTGCGTCGCGGGTGGCTTCGCTCGGTTCTCAACTCCGGTGAGTAAACCCTATACCTCTTTCGCTCGTCCCATGCGATGGTGTAGCACCCAGTAGAATCAAGCGTAGGGCACTAAATCACCGGGTTCGGGATTCCGGCGATGGCGGTCGCCGCGGGTTAAAGCGCGCCGCCGCAGCCCTCCATCAGAGTTGGGTAGGGGGGGTTTCGGCCGTTGGATGAGCGATCTGTGGCCAGGATTAGACTTGGGATACCGCTTCGGCCTGGGGGCGTGTGCCGTCCGATTCGAATCGAGTGGACGGTGATTGTCATGTAGGTATTTAGATCCAGAGCGTTGTCGTCTGATCCAACGGGCGTGGTGTCAGACCGATTCGATCTCGGGTGGGTTTGATCTGTGCCGTACACTTCTAATCCGACGGTCGTGATAGTTGCTTACCCCTTCGCGGAACCAAATTAGCACATGAAACCCCCTGTTTTCAGGAAATGAACCCGCCATCCAACCTAGTTATAAAGTAATTACAGAAAGGTCCTAATTTTTTACAGAATTGACCCTGCACTTCTCAGAAATAGTGCGAGCAGGCCAGAACTTGAAGGAATTGAATAAATGAATATAGAAAATACTTTTCTAGTATAAAATTAAATCTAAAACTTGTTTAATTCCTAGAAAATTCATTTTAGCTCCTTTTTAGTCCATTCCAGTTCCTATAATTTTGTATTAATATTGTCTATCAACCAGTAACACTGTTTAGCCATGAAACTTGAATTAAAATTATTCAATCTATTCTAAGCACTAAATGATTTCGGAAATTCATAACTTAATAACCGTAGCTCCGAATTTAGTGGTTCTTGATCCCACGATCTCGTAGCTTCGCGTAGATCATTATTATTCAGTTTGTTCTTATGTTTGGTGTGATGTTAATTTTGCCTATACATGTTTGTGTGTATTGCTACGTTTAGCAGTGAGGTCACGAGTCACCGAAGAGCAAGTTGGTACCTGGAATCTCAAGTCCCAGGCAAGTTGTGCCCTTGATCACTTCTGTTACCCAATAATATTCGTTATTATCACTATTCAATGCATAGGTTTAATTTTGATGGGACCCAATAGGTCTCCCTAGATTGTTTATCTCATTACCTTGTTTACCCCTGAATCACTTGGGTAGTTTGCTATTGCTTTACATGGATTTGGGATAATTATTTATCATATCTATGTTCCAGTTAATTTGTTATTCTATTTATGTTCATGTCAAGATCGTTAATGTTAATTGGAACATAGAGCTTAACTTGAGAAACACGTGCCACCACAAGGGTTTATGGACGCCCTTGGCTGATTAATTAGGAAAGCTAGTGGAGGACTACCTTACCCGAAAGGGGCAAGGGCAGTAGGGCAGTGGTCAGTGTAGGGAGGTCCTTGGTTGATTTTGCTGCGATGGCGGTCAGGCAAGAACCCTGCATTGGAGCTTCCTATAAACTGTAGCGGGTTTTCTAAAGCTAGTGGAACTTTGTAAAGGCCTCGTAGTGTTACCCTGCCTCGCCTCCTCGGTAGAGGTGTATGGGAAGTCGCGATCCCTTGGCAGACGGGTAACATGACTTGTGGGTAAAGGGTACAACCTCTGCAGAGTGTAAAACTGGTATACTAGCCGAGCTCACGGTCATGAGCAGCTCAGGACTCTCTGATGATTAAATTATGGAACTTAAACTCAATTTGTCATATGCATTGCATCGCAGGTGATGTTGTTACTTTTGTTCTACTGCTTAATTGGGTTGGTATTTACTTATACTTAGTAATTGCTAATAAAATTTTGACCAACTCTAAAAGCAATGCTCAGCTCTAACCATCCTCTTTGGTAAGCCTTACACTTCACATGAGCTCCCACCTTTGGCGAGTTCATGCACATTATTCCCCACAACTTGTTGAGCGATGAACGTATGTGAGCTCACTCTTGCTGTCTCACACCCCCCCACAGGTCAAGAACAGGTACCACAGGATGAGGCGCATGGAGGATGTTGTGACGAGTTCGTGAGAGGTCTAGGCCATCGTCTCCCAGTCAACTTTGGGTTGCTGGATCGTTGTCTCCATATAATGTAATTATTTATTTATTTTGTAGAAAACTCCGATTATATAGTAAAGATGTGACATTCGATCCTGTGCCATGATTCATCATATGTGTGAGACTTGGTCCCAGCACACCTGGTGATTATGTTCGCGCCCGGGTCTTGGTGCCCCGAAACCCGGGTGTGACATGAACGCTTTGGTCGGGATCAACATGACGCCCTCATTAGACAACTTTTCCACATCAAACAATCCACCACCATAGCAGCTTATATTGAACAATTCTCAGGAATAGTGGATCAGCTATTGGCTTATGAGTCTCACACCGACCCTCGCTTCTACACTATGCGATTTATTGATGGCTTAAAAGATCATATCAAGTCTGTTGTCTTGTTACAGTGACCTTCGACTCTCGATACTGCTTGTGCTCTTGCCCAATTGCAGGAGGAAGTCTTGGAGCCAGGGCGAGCAGATCATCGCAAGTTTATATCCACATCTTTCCACAAGACCAACTTATTCTCCGCTGCCCCTGCCCCGACCCCCACAAACTGAAGTGTTGGTGGCTAATTCTGGCAAGCTGAATTCCCTGCCTCGCTCTCGTCAGATGGATGATAAACTTGCATCATTGAAGGCTTATCGCAGAGCTCGTGGGTTATGTGACCGGTGTGCTGACAAATGGGTGCTGGGACATCGTTGTGCACCAATAGTCCAACTTCATGCCCTGGAAGAATTGTGGGAATTAATTGAAGAAAAGCCAAGCACTAACGAAGTGGATACTGGGCTCTCACCACCAGGCGGGCTATTGTCTCTCTCACTGTCTGCAGTTTTAGGGATTCCTTCGCGCCAGACTATACAATTCTCGGGCAAATGCCAAGGGCATCCTATTGTTCTGTTAGTAGATTCAGGCATCTCACATTCATTTGTTAGTTCAACATTAGCTGGGAAGCTCTCTGGTATATCTCCTCTACCTCATCCTGTGACAGTCCAAGTGGCCGATGGAGGCAATGTTTCTTGTTCCCAATTTTTTAGCTCCATTCCATGGTCAGTTTAGGGCTATACATTATTTATTGATTTCCGGGTGTTTCCCCTACAGACTTATGATGCAGTGTTGGGCATGGACTGGCTTGAACAATTTAGTCCCATGAAAATTAATTGGATAGAAAAATGGTTGTCAATTCCCTACAAGGGCCATACTGTGGTACTTCAAGGCAAATGTCAATATACATACAGTCTAGACTTGTTCCATGTGGTCTATTTATTGCATGCTATGGACAGCGACTCGGCAATGGGGGATCTTGATCCTAGAATTTCTAAAGTATTGCAGAGTTTCCAACCAGTGTTTGATATTCTGCAAGGTCTACCTCCTTCACGTTCTTGTGATCACTCAATTCCTCTAATTCAAGGTTACCAGCCAGTGCTCATTAGGCCATACTGTTATGCCCTGGCTGTCAAAGATGAAATCGAACGACAAGTCAATGATATGCTTGCGTCTGGCACAATTCAGCATAGTAACAGTCTGTTCTC
Organism: Zea mays; assembly: GCF_902167145.1. Taxonomy (NCBI): domain Eukaryota; kingdom Viridiplantae; phylum Streptophyta; class Magnoliopsida; order Poales; family Poaceae; genus Zea; species Zea mays. The sequence continues at coordinate 132,462,792 of NC_050105.1, read as the reverse complement.
CAGTCCGGTCTTGTTAGTGCGGAAAAAGGATCAATCATGGCGTTTTTGTGTCAATTTTAGACATCTCAACGCCCTCACGGTTAAGCAGAAATACCCTGTTCCTATCATTGAGGAGTTAATGGATGAGTTGCAAGGGGCAAGTTGGTTTTCCAGTTTGGACTTAAGGGCAAGTTTTCATCAGATTCTGCTCAAAGAAGGCGATGAGTTCAAAACAACGTTCAAAACTCACAGTGGCCACTATGAATTTCACGTTATGGCATTCGGTTTGACTGGGGCACCAGCAACGTTCTAGAGCGCCATGAACTTCACCTTGCAGCCTGTACTTCGCAAGTTCGCACTTGTTTTCTTCGATGATATATTAGTATATAGTCCAACACTGAACGATCATGTGGAGCACCTGTCCGTGGTACTATCTCTTGCAAAAAGATCAATGGAAAGTGAAGCTGTCCAAATGTACCTTTGCCACTCGTTCTATATCCTATCCGGGGCACATGATCAGTGAAGCTAGAGTGCAGAGAGATCCCAACAAAGTTACTGCAGTGGTCAATTGGCCAACACCTTCTAATGTCAAAGAACTCTGTAGTTTCCTTGGCCTTGCAGGATACTACAGGAAATTCGTGCAGCACTTTGGTATTATCTCCAAGCCTTTAACCCTACTACTCAAGAAGAATACCAGATTTCTTTGGACTCAAGAACAGGACATCGCATTCCATTGTCTGAAAACCAAGGTGAGCCAAGCACCGGTTTTAGCCTTGCCTGATTTCTCCAAGCCTTTCGTGCTTGAAACAGACGCTTGTGACTAGGGCATCGGGGCAGTGCTAATGCAAGGTGGCCACCCACTCGCCTATGTCAGTAAAGCACTGGGACCACAAACTCGAGGCCTCTCTACATATGAAAAGGAATACCTCGCAATATTAATGGCCGTTGACCATTGGAGAGCTTATCTGCAGCATTCGCAGTTTGTTATTCACACGGATCAGAGAAGTTTAGTCCATCTGAATGAACAGCGGCTGCATACAATTTGGCAACAAAAAGTTTTTTATAAGCTATTGGGGCTGCAATATTCGGTTGCCTACAAGAAAGGAAGTGAAAACAGTGCAGCAGATGCTCTCTCTAGAAAACCTTCTCATGATTCCAGTTGTGCTGCTATTTCCACCGTAGCACCATCATGGGCTTCATCGGTCGCTGACTCTTATTTGCATGACCCGAAGGCTCAAGAATTATTGGTTAAACTTTTTCTGGATGCCTCCTCTGTTCCCCACTTCTCCCTCAAGGATGGTATTTTGCGGTACAAGAACAGAATCTGGGTTGGCTTTGATCCTCAACTTCACCACAAGTTAGTTACTACCTTCCACCATAGCCCCGTTGGTGGACACTCCGGCGTGCCCGTCACTTACAGGAAGATCAAGCAAGTGTTTGCCTGGCCGGGTCTCAAGTCCTTTGTCCAGACTTGGGTGGCTTCCTATGTTACCTGTCAACAGGCGAAACCAGACCGCGCACTTTCACCTGGTTTGCTCCAGCCCTTGCTGGTTCCCACAGCTGCTTGGTGAAAGTCGCCTAGAGGGGGGTGAATAGGGCGAAACTAAAATTTACAAAGTTAATCACAACTACAAGTCGGGTTAGCGTTAGAAATATAATTGAGTCTAAGAGAGAGGGTGCAAAACAAATCGCAAGCGAATAAAGAGTGTGACACGCGGATTTGTTTTACCGAGGTTCGGTTCTTGCAAACCTACTCCCCATTGAGGTGGTCACAAAGACCGGGTCTCTTTCAACCCTTTCCCTCTCTCAAACGGTCCCTCGGACCGAGTGAGCTTCTTCTTCTCAATCAAATAGAACACGAAGTTCCCGCAAGGACCACCACACGATTGGTGTCTCTTGCCTCAATTACAAGTGAGTTTGATCTCAAGAAAGAATGAGAAAGAAAAGAAGCGATCCAAGCGCAAGAGCTCAAATGAACACGACAAATCACTCTCTCTAATCACTAAAGCTTTGTGTGGAGTTGGGAGAGGATTTGATCTCTTTGGTGTATCTTGTATTGAATGCTAGAGCTCTTGTAAGTAGTTGGAGGGTGGAAACTTGGATGACTTGAATGTGGGGTGGTTGGGGGTATTTATAACCCCAACCACCAAACTAGCCGTTTGGTGGAGGCTGCTGTCGACGGGCGCACCGGACAGTCCGGTGCGCCACCGGACAGTGTCCGGTGCGCCAGCCACGTCACCCAGCCATTAGGGTTCGACCGTTGGAGCTCTGTCTTATGGGCCCGTCTGGCTGTCCGGTGGCGCACCGGACAAGTCTTGTAGACTGTCCGGTGTGCCACCCGCGCGTGCTCTGACCTCTACGCGCGCTGGCGCGCATTTAATGCGTAGCAGTCGACCGTTGCGTGCGAAGTAGCCATTGCTCCGCTGGCTCACCGGACAGTCCGGTGTGCACCGGACATGTTCGGTGAATTTTAGCGGAGCGGAAATCCGAAGCTGGCGAGTTCAGAGTCGCTCTCCCCTGGAGCACCGGATACTGTCTGGTGGTGCACCGGACAGTCCGGTGAATTATAGCGAAGCGCCTCTGAGAATTCCCGAAGGTGCGAAGTTTAGCTTGGAGTCCCCTGGTGCACCGGACACGGTCCGGTGGCACACCGGACAGTCCGGTGCGCCAGACCAGGGCACACTTCGGTTATCCCTTGCTCTTTTTGTTGAACCCTTTTCTTGGTATTTTTATTGGCTTTTTGTGAACCTTTGGCACCTGTAGAACTTTATAGACTAGAGCAAACTAGTTAGTCCAATTATTTGTGTTGGGCATTTCAACCACCAAAATCATTTAGGAAATAGGTGTAAGCCTAATTCCCTTTCAATCTCCCCCTTTTTGGTGATTGATGCCAACACAAACCAAAGCAAATATAGAAGTGCATAATTGAACTAGTTTTCATAATGTAAGTGCAAAGGTTACTTAGAATTGAGCCAATATAAATACTTATAAGATACGCATGGATTGTTTCTTTAATTTTAACATTTTGGACCACGCTTGCACCACATGTTTTGTTTTTGCAAATTCTTTTGTAAATCCTTTTCAAAGTCCTTTTGCAAATAGTCAAAGGTAAATGAATAAAATTTTGCGAAGCATTTTCAAGATTTGAAATTTTCTCCCCCTGTTTCAAATGCTTTTCCTTTGACTAAACAAAACTCCCCCTTAATGAAATCCTCCTCTTAGTGTTCAAGAGGGTATACCAATTTGATAATCCTTCTTTAAAACCAATTGAAAGACTAAAATTTTTGAAATTGTTGGTGGTGCGGTCGTGGTGCGGTCCTTTTGCTTTGGGCTCATGCTCTCTCCCCCTTTGGCATAAATCGCCAAAAGCGGAATCATTAGAGCCCTTATTACTACTTTCTCCCATTTGGCAAATAAAATACGAGTGAAGATTATACCAACGTTGGAGAAATGGCTCGGAGCGACGGCGAAGGATGAGTCATGGAGTGGAGTGGAAGCCTTTTGTCTTTGCCGAAGACTCCAATTTCCTTTCAATACACCTATGACTTGTTTTGAAATTCACTTGAAAACACATTAGTCATAGCACATGAAAGAGATATGATCAAAGGTGTATTTATGAGCTATGTGAGAGCACCTAGAGGGGGGTGAATAGGTGATCCTGTGAAACTTAAACTTATAGCCGCAAAAACTTGTTAAGTGTTAGCACAATAATCGCCAAGTGGCTAGAGATGAGTCTCAACAAAACACAATACCACAAAAGATCAACACAGAGAAGACACAGTGGTTTATCCCGTGGTTCGGCCAAGTACAACACTTGCCTACTCCACGTTGTGGCGTCCCAACGGACGAGAGTTGCACTCAACTCCTCTCAAGTGATCCAATGATCAACTTGAATACCACAGTGTTATGCTTTTCCTTTCAATATCCCGTTTGCGAGGAATCTCCACAACTTGGAGTCTCTCGCCCTTACACTTGAGATTCACAAAGAAATACGGAGTAAGGGAGGGAAGCAACACACACAAATCCACAGCAAAATGCGCACACACGGCCAAGAATCGAGCTCAAAAGACTATCTCAAAGTTCTCACTAGAACGGAGCTCGAATCACTGAGAATGACAAACGAATGCGCAAAGACTGAGTGTGGATGATCAAGAATGCTCTAAGGTTGCTTCGTGTACTCCTCCATGCGCCTAGGGGTCCCTTTTATAGCCCCAAGGCAGCTAGGAGCCGTTGAGAGCAATCTGGAAGGCAATTCTTGCCTTCTGTCGAGTGGCGCACCGGACACTGTCCGGTGCCCGATTTCTTTCCTTAAACGGCGCAGCCGACCGTTGCAGATCTGGGAGCCGTTGGCGCACCGGACAGTCCGGTGCACACCGGACAGTCCGGTGCCCCCTTTCGACCGTTGGCCCGGCCACGTGTCGCGCGCAGATTCCGTGGCCGACCGTTGGCCCGGCCGACCGTTGGCTCACCGGACAGTCCGGTGTACACCGGACAGTCCGGTGAATTTTAGCCGTACGCCGTCGGCGAATTCCCGAGAGCGGTCACTTCGCTCGAGGCAGCCTAGCGCACCGGACACTGTCCGGTGCACCACCGGACAGTCCGGTGCTCCAGACCGAACAACCTTTTGGCTGTATACAGCCAACTTATCTTTGACTTGATTTCTCCTGTTTCAAGCACTTAGACACAATACATTAGTCTTCAAAACAATGTACTAAGGCTTAGAAACATACCTTTACTCTTGATTTGCACTTTGTCCATCCATGGGTATAGATTCACATTTAAGCACTTGTGTTGGCACTCAATCACCAAAATACTTAGAAATGGCCCAAGGGCACATTTCCCTTTCAATCTCCCCTTTTTGGTGATTTATGCCAACACAACATAAAGCAAGTAGAACAAGTACAAAATCAAATCAAATAAGAACTCAAAATTGTTTTGATTCAGTTTGGCATATATGGATCATCCTTTGCCACCACTTGGTTTGTTTTTGCAAATCAACCTCAAATCTCTATCTCTAAGTCAAACACACATGTTGAAGCATAAAGAGAGTCATTCCAAAAGAGATTGATTACAGATTTCAAAAACTCCCCCTTTTTCCCATAATCAACACTTCTCCCCACAAGGAGCCAACTTCTGACAAGAGAGACAACAAAAGAGTTTTGACAAACCAAAGGCTCTATTCTACTGTTTTCAAAATCTCTCAAGTGGTAGCTGATCCATTTATCGCTTTGGCCTTTATTTTCTCCCCCTTTGGCATCAAGCACCAAAACGGGATCAATCTTGGCCCTTTAACCCCATTGCCTCACCAAAATCTTCAATTAAGAGCAAATAGGCAATAAGAGTTTAAAGATGAACTTGGAATAAGTTACCCTCTCATCGGAGTGCAGTGGAAGTCTTTCACGGTCCAAGTCCACCTTTCCCTTTCAAACTTTCTTTGAGACTAAAGCAATCAAACTCAAGCATATGGTTAGTCTCAAAGGGTCAAGTTGTAACACATCTCCCCCTAAAACTGTGCATCACTTTGCAACGGACTTGTGAGGTCCAGGGAGTGTTTGTACAACTTGAGCACCATACTAAACAACAAAATGCAAAAAGGAACATGATCAAAGGCATAAACACATGTATGCTATAAATCAATCCAGGTTTCGCGAATCTAAGACGTTTAGCTCACTACGCAGCTTGCAAAAGGTCTTCTCATCTAGAGGCTTGGTAAAGATATCGGCTAGCTAGTTCTCGGTGCTAACATGAAACACTTCGATATCTCCCTTTTGCTGGTGGTCTCTCAAAAAGTGATGCCGGATGTCTATGTGCTTTGTGCGGCTGTGTTCAACAGGATTTTCCGCCATGCGGATAGCACTCTCATTATCACATAGGAGTGGGACTTTGCTCAGATTGTAGCCAAAGTCCCGGAGGGTTTGCCTCATCCAAAGTAGTTGCGCGCAACACTGTCCTGCGGCAACATACTCGGCCTCAGCGGTGGATAGGGCAACAGAGGTTTGTTTCTTAGAGTTCCACGACACCAGGAACCTTCCTAAGAATTGGCACGTCCCTGATGTACTCTTCCTATCGACCTTACATCCAGCATAGTCGGAATCTGAGTATCCAACCAAGTCAAAGGTAGACCCCTTTGGATACCAGAGCCCGAAGCAAGGCGTAGCAACCAAATATCTAAGAATTCGCTTCACCGCCACTAAGTGACACTCCTTAGGATCGAATTGAAATCTAGCACACATGCATACGCTAAGCATAATATCCGGTCTACTAGCACATAAATAAAGTAGAGACCCTATCATTGACCGGTATGCTTTTTGATCAACGGACTTACCTCCTTTGTTGAGGTCGGTGTGTCCGTCGGTCCCCATCGGAGTCTTTGCGGGCTTGGCGTCCTTCATCCCAAACCGCTTTAGCAGATCTTGCGTGTACTTCGTTTGGGAGATGAAGGTGCCGTCCTTGAGTTGCTTCACTTGGAACCCAAGGAAGTAGTTCAACTCGCCCATCATCGACATCTCGAATTTCTGCGTCATTACCCTGCTAAACTCTTCACAAGACTTTTGGTTAGTAGAACCAAATATTATGTCATCGACATAAATTTGGCACACAAACAAATCACCATCACATGTCTTAGTAAAGAGTGTTGGATCGGCTTTCCCAACCTTGAAAGCATTAACACTTAGAAAGTCTCTAAGGCATTCATACCATGCTCTTGGGGCTTGCTTAAGTCCATAGAGGGCCTTAGAGAGCTTACACACGTGGTCGGGGTACCGTTCATCCTCGAAGCCAGTGGGTTGCTCTACGTACACCTCCTCCTTGATCGGCCCGTTGAGGAACGCACTCTTCACATCCATTTGGTACAACCTGAAAGAATGGTGAGCGGCATATGCTAGCAAGATACGAATTGATTCTAGCCTAGCCACAGGAGCGAAAGTCTCCTCAAAGTCCAAACCTGCGACTTGGGCATAACCTTTTGCCACAAGTCGAGCCTTGTTCCTCGTCACCACCCCGTGCTCGTCCTGTTTGTTGCGGAATACCCACTTGGTTCCCACAACGTTTTGCTTAGGACGAGGCACCAGTGTCCAAACTTCATTGCGCTTGAAGTTGTTGAGTTCCTCCTGCATGGCTAACACCCAGTCCGGATCTAGCAAGGCCTCTTCTACCCTGAAAGGCTCAATAGAGGAGACAAAAGAGTAATGCTCACAAAAATTAACTAATCGAGATCGAGTAGTTACTCCCTTGCTAATATCACCCAGAATTTGATCGACGGGATGATCCCTTTGAATCATCGCTCGAACTTGGGTTGGAGGTGCCGGTTGTGCTTCTTCCTCCATCACATGATCATCTTGTGCTCCCCCTTGATCACACTCCTCTTGATGAACCTGTTCATCGTTTTGAGTTGGGGAATGCACCATTGTTGAGGAAGAAGGTTGTTCTTGCTCCAATTGTTCCTGTGGTCGCACATCACCAATCGCCATGGTGCGCATAGCGGCCGTTGGAACGTCTTCTTCATCTACATCATCACAATCAACAACTTGCTCTCTTGGAGAGCCATTAGTCTCATCAAATACAACGTCGCTAGAGACTTCAACCAAACCCGATGATTTGTTGAAGACTCTATATGCCTTTGTATTTGAGTCATAACCTAACAAAAACCCTTCTACAGCTTTGGGAGCAAACTTAGAATTTCTACCCTTCTTTACTAGAATGTAGCACTTGCTCCCAAATACACGAAAGTAAGATACATTGGGTTTGTTACCGGTTAGTAGCTCATACGAAGTCTTCTTGAGGAGGCGATGAAGGTAGACCCTATTGATGGCGTGGCAAGCCGTGTTCACGACTTCCGACCAGAAACACTCGGGGGTCTTGAATTCTCCAAGCATCGTCCTCGCCATATCGATTAGCGTCCTGTTCTTCCTCTCTACCACACCATTTTGCTATGGTGTGTACGGAGCGGAGAACTCGTGCTTGATCCCTTCCTCCTCAAGGAACTCCTCCACTTGAAGGTTCTTGAACTCGGACCCGTTGTCGCTCCTTATCTTCTTCACCTTGAGCTCAAACTCATTTTGAGCTCTCCTGAGGAAGCGCTTGAGGGTCCCTTGGGTTTCAGACTTATCCTGCAAAAAGAACACCCAAGTGAAGCGGGAAAAGTCATCAACAATAACTAGACCATACTTACTCCCTCCTATGCTCAGATAGGCGACAGGTCCGAAGAGGTCCATATGCAGCAGCTCCAGGGGTCTTGAAGTGGTCATCACATTCTTGCTGTGATGCGCTCCTCCCACTTGTTTACCTGCTTGACAAGCTGCACAAGGTCTATCTTTTTCGAATTGCACGTTAGTCAAACCTATCACGTGTTCTCCCTTTAGAAGCTTGTGAAGGTTCTTCATCCCCACATGTGCTAAGCGGCGATGCCACAGCCAGCCCATGCTAGTCTTAGCTATTAAGCATGCATCTAGACCGGCCTCTTCTTTTGCAAAATCAACTAAATAAAGTTTGCCGTCTAATACACCCTTAAAAGCTAGTGAACCATCACTTCTTCTAAAGACAGACACATCTACATTTGTAAACAAACAATTATATCCCATATTGCATAATTGACTAACAGATAGCAAATTATATCCAAGCGACTCTACTAAAAACACATTAGAAATAGAATGCTCATTGGAGATTGCAATTTTACCTAACCCCTTTACCTTGCCTTGATTCCCATCACCGAATATAATTGAATCTTGGGAATCCTTATTCTTGACGTAGGAGGTGAACATCTTCTTCTCCCCCGTCATATGGTTTGTGCATCCACTGTCGATAATCCAGCTTGAACCTCCGGATGCATAAACCTGCAAGGCAAATTTAGGCTTGGGACTTAGGTACCCAACTCTTGTTGGGTCCTACAAGGTTAGTCACAATTTCCTTAGGGATCCAAATGCAAGTTTTATCACCCTTGCATTTTGCCCCTAACTTCCTAGCAATCACCTTTCTATCCTTTCTACAAATTGCAAAGGAAGCATTCAAAGCATGATATATTGTAGAAGGCTCATTAACTTTCCTAGGAACATTAACAACATTTTTCCTAGGCATATTATGAACAACATTCCTCCTACCAACATTTCTATCATGCACATAAGAAGAACTAGACGCAAACATGGCATGAGAGTCAAAATCATCATAAGCATTATAATTCCTATAAGCATTTCTAGTTTGTCTCCTATCATGATACATAAAAGCATGGTTCCTTTTAGTACTACTAGCCATAGGAGCCTTCCCTTTCTCCTTGGCGGAGATAGGAGCCTTATGGCTTGTTAAGTTCTTGGCTTCCCTCTTGAAGCCAAGTCCATCCTTAATTGAGGGGTGTCTACCAATCGTGTAGGCATCCCTTGCAAATTTTAGCTTATCGAAATCATTCTTGCTAGTCTTAAGTTGAGCATTAAGACTAGCCAACTCATCATTAAGCTTGGAAATTGAAACTAGGTGTTCACTGCAAGCATCAATGTCAAAATCTTTACACCTAGTACAAATTACAACATGTTCTACACAAGAATTAGATTTATTTGCTACTTCTAATTTAGCATTTAAATCATTGTTGACACTTTTTAAAGTAGAAATGGTTTCATGACAAGTAGATAGTTCAAAAGAAAGCATTTCATTTCTCTTAATCTCTAATGCAAGTGATTTTTGTGCTTCTACAAATTTGTCATGTTCTTCATACAACAAATCCTCTTGCTTTTCTAAAAGCCTATTCTTATCATTCAAGGCATCAATCAATTCATTAATTTTATCTATCTTAGATCTATCTAAGCCCTTGAACAAGCATGAATAATCTATGTCATCATCATCACTAGACTCATTATCACTAGAAGAAGCATAAGTGGAGTCTCGAGTACTCACCTTCTTCTCCCTTGCCATAAGGCATGTGTGACGCTCGTTGGGGAAGAGGGATGACTTGTTGAAGGCGGTGGCGGCGAGTCCTTCATTGTCGGAGTCGGAAGAGGAGCAGTCCGAGTCCCACTCCTTGCCTACATGCGCCTCGCCCTTTGCCTTCTTATAGTTCTTCTTCTTCTCCCTCTTGTTCCCTTGATCCTGATCACTATCATTGTCGGGACAGTTAGCAATAAAATGACCAAGCTTACCACATTTGAAGCATGAGCGCTTCCCCTTTGTCTTGGTCTTGCTTGGTTGCCCCTTGCGGCCTTTTAGTGCCGTCTTGAATCTCTTGATGATGAGAGCCATCTCTTCATCATTAAGTCCGGCCGCCTCAATTTGTGCCACCTTGCTAGGTAGCATTTCCTTGCTTCTTGTTGCCTTGAGAGCAAGAGGTTGAGGCTCATTGATTGGACCGTTTAGAGCGTCGTCGACGTATCTTGCCTCCTTGATCATCATCCGCCCGCTTACGAATTTTCCGAGTACCTCCTCGGGCGTCATCATCGTGTACCTGGGATTCTCACGAATATTGTTTACGAGATGAGGATCAAGAACGGTAAAGGACCTTAGCATTAGGCGGACGACGTCGTGGTCCGTCCATCACGTGCTTCCGTAGCTCCTTATTTTGTTGATAAGGGTCTTGAGCCGGTTGTAAGTTTGGGTTGGCTCCTCTCCCCTTATCATTGCGAATCGTCCAAGCTCGCCCTCCACCAACTCCATTTTAGTGAGCATGGTGATGTCGTTCCCCTCGTGAGAGATTTTGAGGGTGTCCCATATCTGCTTGGCGTTGTCCAAGCCGCTCACCTTATTGTACTCTTCCCTGCACAAAGATGCTAATAGAACAGTAGTAGCTTGTGCATTTCTATGGATTTGTTCATTTATAAGCATAGGGCTATCCGAGCTATCAAATTTCATTCCATTCTCTACAATCTCCCATATGCTTGGATGGAGAGAGAATAAGTGACTACGCATTTTGTGACTCCAAAATCCGTAGTCTTCCCCATCGAAGTGTGGAGGTTTGCCAAGAGGAATGGAAAGCAAATGCGAATTCGAACTATGTGGAATACGAGAATAATCAAATGAAAAGTTCGAATTGACCGTCTTCCTGTAGTCGTTGTCGTCGTCCTTTTGGGAAGAGGTAGACTCATCGCTATCGTCGTAGTAGACGATCTCCTTGATGCGCCTTGTCTTCTTCTTCTTCCCGTCTTTGCGCTTGTGGCCCGAGCCCGAGTCAGTAGGCTTGTCATCCTTCGGCTCGTTGACGAAGGACTCCTTATCCTTGTCGTTGATCACGATTCCCTTCCCCTTAGGATCCATCTCTTCGGGCGATTAGTCCCTTCTTGAAGAGAACGACTCCGATACCAATTGAGAGCACCTAGAGGGGGGGTGAATAAGTGATCCTGTGAAACTTAAACTTATAGCCGCAAAAACTTGTTAAGTGTTAGCACAATAATCGCCAAGTGGCTAGAGATGAGTCTCAACAAAACACAATACCACAAAAGATCAACACAGAGAAGACACAGTGGTTTATCCCGTGGTTCGGCCAAGTACAACACTTGCCTACTCCATGTTGTGGCGTCCCAACGGACGAGAGTTGCACTCAACTCCTCTCAAGTGATCCAATGATCAACTTGAATACCACAGTGTTATGCTTTTCCTTTCAATATCCCGTTTGCGAGGAATCTCCACAACTTGGAGTCTCTCGCCCTTACACTTGAGATTCACAAAGAAATACGGAGTAAGGGAGGGAAGCAACACACACAAATCCACAGCAAAATGCGCACACACGGCCAAGAATCGAGCTCAAAAGACTATCTCAAAGTTCTCACTAGAACGGAGCTCGAATCACTGAGAATGACAAACGAATGCGCAAAGACTGAGTGTGGATGATCAAGAATGCTCTAAGGTTGCTTCGTGTACTCCTCCATGCGCCTAGGGGTCCCTTTTATAGCCCCAAGGCAGCTAGGAGCCGTTGAGAGCAATCTGGAAGGCAATTCTTGCCTTCTGTCGAGTGGCGCACCGGACAGTCCGGTGCACACCAGACACTGTCCGGTGCCCGATTTCTTTCCTTAAACGGCGCAGCCGACCGTTGCAGATCTGGGAGCCGTTGGCGCACCGGACAGTCCGGTGCCCCCTTCCGACCGTTGGCCCGGCCACGTGTCGCGCGCAGATTCCGCGGCCGACCGTTGGCCCGGCCGACCGTTGGCTCACCGGACAGTCCGGTGTACACCGGACAGTCCGGTGAATTTTAGCCGTACGCCGTCGGCGAATTCCCGAGAGCGGCCACTTCGCTCGAGGCAGCCTAGCGCACCGGACACTGTCCGGTGCACCACCGGACAGTCCGGTGCTCCAGACCGAACAGCCTTTTGGCTGTATACAGCCAACTTATCTTTGACTTGATTTCTCCTGTTTCAAGCACTTAGACACAATACATTAGTCTTCAAAACAATGTACTAAGGCTTAGAAACATACCTTTACTCTTGATTTGCACTTTGTCCATCCATGGGTATAGATTCACATTTAAGCACTTGTGTTGGCACTCAATCACCAAAATACTTAGAAATGGCCCAAGGGCACATTTCCCTTTCACTATGTATGCAAGACATCAAAAGAAATTCCTAGAATCAAGAATATTTAGCTCATGCCTAAGTTTGTTAAAAGTTTGTTCATCTAGTGGCTTGGTAAAGATATCGGCTAATTGATCTTTAGTATTAATGTATGCAATCTCGATATCTCCCTTTTGTTGGTGATCCCTTAGAAAATGATACCGAATGGCTATGTGTTTAGTGCGGCTATGCTCAACGGGATTATCCGCCATGCGGATTGCACTCTCATTATCACATAGAAGAGGGACTTTGGTTAATTTGTAACCATAGTCCCTAAGGGTTTGCCTCATCCAAAGTAGTTGCGCGCAACAATGACCTGCGGCAATATACTCGGCCTCGGTGGTAGAAAGAGCTACGAAATTTTGCTTCTTTGAAGCCCAAGACACCAAGGATCTTCCCAAGAACTGGCAAGTCCCCGATGTGCTCTTTCTATTAATCTTACACCCCGCCCAATCGGCATCCGAATAACCAATTAAATCAAAGGTGGATCCCCTAGGATACCAAAGCCCAAACTTAGGAGTATAAGCCAAATATCTCAAGATTCGTTTTACGGCCGTAAGGTGAGCTTCCTTAGGGTCGGCTTGGAATCTTGCACACATGCATACGGAAAGCATAATGTCCGGTCGAGATGCACATAAATAGAGTAGTGAACCTATCATCGACCGGCATACCTTTTGATCTACGGATTTACCTCCCATGTCGAGGTCGAGATGCCCATTGGTTCCCATGGGTGTCTTGATGGGCTTGGCATCCTTCATCCCAAACTTGCTTAGAATATCTTGAATATACTTCGTTTGGCTGATGAAGGTGCCTTCTTGGAGTTGCTTCACTTGAAATCCCAAGAAGTACTTCAACTCTCCCATCATTGACATCTCGAATTTTTGTGTCATGATCCTACTAAATTCCTCACATGTAGATTCGTTAGTAGACCCAAATATAATATCATCAACATAAATTTGGCATACAAACAAATCATTGTCAAGAGTTTTAGTGAATAAAGTAGGATCGACCTTTCCGACTTTGAATCCATTAGTGATAAGGAAATCTCTAAGGCATTCATACCATGCTCTTGGGGCTTGCTTGAGCCCATAAAGCGCCTTAGAGAGTTTATAAACATGGTTAGGGTACTCACTATCTTCAAAGCTGGGAGGTTGCTCAACATAGACCTCTTCTTTGATTGGTCCATTTAGGAAGGCACTCTTCACGGCCATTTGATAAAGCTTGAAGCCATGGTAAGTAGCATAGGCCAATAATATGCGAATTGACTCAAGCCTAGCTACGGGTGCATAGGTTTCTCCGAAATCCAAACCTTCGACTTGTGAATATCCCTTGGCCACAAGTCAGGCTTTGTTCCTTGTCACCACACCATGCTCGTCTTGCTTGTTGCGAAGACCCACTTGGTTCCTACAACATTTTGATTAGGACGTGGAACTAAATGCCATACCTCGTTCCTAGTGAAGTTGTTGAGCTCCTCTTGCATCGCCACCACCCAATCCGAATCTTGTAGTGCTTCCTCTACCCTGTGTGGCTCAATAGAGGAAACAAAAGAGTAATGCTCACAAAAATGTGCAACACGAGATCTAGTGGTTACCCCCTTATGAATGTCGCCAAGGATGGTGTTGACGGGGTGATCTCGTTGGATTGCTTGGTGGACTCTTGGGTGTGGCGGTCTTGGTTCTTCATCCTCCTTGTCTTGATCATTTGCATCTCCCCCTTGATCATTGCCGTCATCTTGAGGTGGCTCATCTCTTTGTTCTTCTCCTTCATCAACTTGGGCCTCATCCTCATTTTGAGTTGGTGGAGATGCTTGCGTGGAGGAGGATGGTTGATCTTGTGCATTTGCAGGCTCTTCGGATTCCTTAGGACACACATCCCCAATGGACATGTTCCTTAGTGCGATGCACGGAGCCTCTTCATCACCTATCTCATCAAGATCAACTTGCTCTACTTGAGAGCCGTTAGTCTCATCAAACACAACGTCACAAGAAACTTCAACTAGTCCCGAGGACTTGTTAAAGACTCTATATGCCCTTGTGTTTGAGTCATATCCTAGTAAAAAGCCTTCTACAGTCTTAGGAGCAAATTTGGATTTTCTACCTCTTTTAACAAGAATAAAGCATTTGCTACCAAAGACTCTAAAATATGAGATATTGGGCTTTTTACCGGTTAGGAGTTCGTATGATGCCTTCTTGAGGATTCGGTGTAGATACAACCGGTTGATGGCGTAGCAGGCGGTGTTAACCGCCTCGGCCCAAAACCGATCCGAAGTCTTGTACTCATCAAGCATGGTTCTTGCCATGTCCAATAGAGTTCTATTCTTCCTCTCCACTACACCATTTTGTTGTGGGGTGTAGGGAGAAGAGAACTCATGCTTGATGCCCTCCTCCTCAAGAAAGCCTTCTATTTGAGAGTTCTTGAACTCCGTCCCGTTGTCGCTTCTAATTTTCTTGATCCTTAAGCCGAACTTGTTTTGAGCCCGTCTCAAGAATCCCTTTAAGGTCTCTTGGGTATGAGATTTTTCCTGCAAAAAGAATACCCAAGTGAAGCGAGAATAATCATCCACAATAACTAGACAGTACTTACTCCCGCCGATGCTTATGTAAGCTATCGGGCCGAATAGGTCCATGTGTAGGAGCTCCAGTGGTCTGTCAGTCGTCATGATGTTCTTGTGTGGATGATGAGCACCAACTTGCTTCCCTGCTTGGCATGCGCTACAAATCCTGTCTTTTTCAAAATGAACATTTGTTAGTCCTAAAATGTGCTCTCCCTTTAGAAGCTTATGAAGATTCTTCATCCCAACATGGGCTAGTCGGCGGTGCCAGAGCCAACCCATGTTAGTCTTAGCAATTAAGCAAGTGTCGAGTTCAGCTCTATCAAAATCTACCAAGTATAGCTGACCCTCTAACACTCCCTTAAATGCTACTGAATCATCACTTCTTCTAAAGACAGTGACACCTACATCAGTAAAAAGACAGTTGTAGCCCATTTGACATAATTGAGATACGGAAAGCAAATTGTAATCTAAAGAATCTACAAGAAAAACATTGGAAATTGAATGGTCAGGAGATATAGCAATTTTACCCAATCCTTTGACCAAACCTTGGTTTCCATCCCCGAATGTGATAGCTCGTTGGGGATCTTGGTTTTTCTCGTAGGAGGAGAACATCTTCTTCTCCCCTGTCATGTGGTTTGTGCACCCGCTATCAATGATCCAACTTGAGCCCCCGGATGCATAAACCTACAAAACAATTTTAGTTCTTGACTTTAGGTACCCAAATGGTTTTGGGTCCTTTGGCATTAGACACAAGAACTTTGGGTACCCAAACACAAGTCTTTGACCCCTTGTGCTTGCCCCCAACATACTTGGCAACTACCTTGCCGGATTTGTTAGTTAACACATAAGAAGCATCAAAAGTTTTAAATGAAATGCTATGGTCATTTGATGCACTAGGAGTTTTCTTCTTAGGCAACTTAGCAAGGGTTGGTTGCCTAGAGCTAGATGTCTCACCCTTATACATAAAAGCATGGTTAGGGCCAGAGTGAGACTTCCTAGAGTGAATTCTCCTAATTTTGCTCTCGGGATAACCGGCAGGGTATAAAATGTAACCCTCGTTATCCTGAGGCATGGGAGCCTTGCCCTTAACAAAGTTGGACAATTTCTTAGGAGGGGCATTAAGTTTGACATTGTCCCCCTTTTGGAAGCCAATGCCATCCTTTATGCCAGGGTGTCTCCCACTATAAAGCATACTACGAGCAAATTTAAATTTTTCGTTTTCTAAGTCATGCTCGGCAATTTTAACATCTAATTTTGCTATATGATCATTTTGTTGCTTAATTAATATCATATGATCATGAATAGCATCAATATCAACATCTCTACATCTAGTGCAAATAGAAGTATGTTCAACGGTAGATGTAGAGGGTTTGCAAGATTTTAATTCCACAACCTTAGCATACAATATATCATTTTTACTTCTAAGGTCGGAAATGGAAGCATTGCAAACATCTAATTCTTTAGCCTTAGCAAGCAATTTTTCATTTTCATTCCTAAGGCTAGCAAGAGAAATGTTTAATTCTTCAATCTTAGCAAGCAAATCATTATTATCATTTCTAAGATTGGGAATTGAAACATCACAAACATTTGAATCAACCTTAGCTAACAAATTAGCATTCTCATTTCTAAGGTTGTCAATAGTTTCATGGCAAGTGCTTAGCTCACTAGACAATTTTTCACATTTTTCTACTTCTAAAGTGTAAGCATTTTTGACCTTAACATGCTTCTTATTTTCTTTAATAAGGAAGTCATCTTGGGTGTCCAAGAGATCATCCTTTTCATGAATAGCACTAATCAATTCATTTAATTTTTCTTTTTGTTGCATGTTTAGGTTGGCAAAAAGAGTACGCAAATTATCTTCCTCATCACTAGCATTATCATCGCTAGAGGACTCATATCTAGTGGAGGATTTGGATTTAACCTTCTTCTTTTTGTCGTCCTTTGCCATGAGGCACTTGTGGCCGACGTTGGGGAAGAGGAGTCCCTTGGTGACGACGATGTTGGCAGCGTCCTCGTCGGAGGAGGAGTCGGTGGAGCTCTCATTGGAGTCCCACTCCCGACAAACATGGGCATCGCCGCCCTTCTTCTTGTAGTATCTCTTCTTCTCCTTTCTTCTCCCCTTCTTGTCGTTGTCCTTGTCACTATCACTTGATAATGGACATTTAGCTATAAAGTGACCGGGCTTACCACACTTGTAGCAAACCTTCTTAGAACGGGATTTATAGTCCTTCCCCTTCCGTTGCTTGAGGATTTGGCGAAAGCTTTTGATGATTAAAGCCATCTCCTCATTGTCGAGCTTGGAGGCATCGATTGGTTGTCTACTTGATGTAGACTCCTCCTCCTTCTCCTCTGTTGCCTTGAATGCGACCGGTTGTGCTTCGGGCGTGGAGGGGCCATCGAGCTCATTGATCTTCTTTGAGCCTTTGATCATCAATTCAAAGCTCACAAAATTCCCGATTACTTCCTCGGGAGTCATTAGTGTATATTTAGGATTGCCACGAATTAATTGAACTTGAGTAGGGTTAAGGAAAACAAGTGATCTTAAAATAACCTTAACCATTTCGTGGTCATCCCATTTCTTGCTCCCGAGGTTGCGCACTTGGTTCACCAAGGTTTTGAGCCGGTTGTACATGTCTTGTGGCTCCTCCCCTTGGCGAAGACGAAAGCGACCGAGCTCCCCCTCGATCGTTTCCCGCTTGGTGATCTTGGTCACCTCGTCTCCTTCGTGCGCGATCTTTAGCACGTCCCAAATCTCTTTAGCACTCTTCAACCCTTGCACCTTATTATACTCCTCTCGACTTAGAGAGGCGAGGAGTATAGTTGTGGCTTGGGAGTTGAAGTGTTGGATTTGGGCCACTTCGTCCTCATCGTAATCTTCATCCCCTACGGATGGTACCTGTACACCAAACTCAACAATATCCCATATACTTTTGTGGAGTGAGGTTAGGTGATATCGCATCATATCACTCCACCTAACATAATCTTCACCATCAAAAGTTGGTGGTTTGCCTAATGGGACGGAAAGTAAAGGTGTATGTTTAGGAATGCGAGGATAGCGTAGGGGGATCTTACTAAACTTCTTGCGCTCATGACGCTTAGAAGTAACGGACGGCGCGTCGGAGCCGGAGGTGGAAGGCGATGAAGTATCGGTCTCGTAGTAGACCACCTTCCTCATCTTCTTTTTCTTGTCTCCACTCCGATGCGACTTGTGGGAAGAGGACTTCTTTTCCTTCCCCTTCCCCTTGTTGCGGGACTCTTCCGATGTAGCTTTCCCGTGGCTTGTAGTGGGCTTGTCGCCGATCTCCATCTCCTTCTTGGCGTGATCTCCCGACATCACTTCGAGCGGTTAGGCTCTAATGAAGCACTGGACTTTGATACCAATTGAAAGTCGCCTAGAGGGGGGGGGGTGAATAGGGCGAAACTAAAATTTACAAAGTTAATCACAACTACAAGCCGGGTTAGCGTTAGAAATATAATCGAGTCTAAGAGAGAGGGTGCAAAACAAATCGCAAGTGAATAAAGAGTGTGACACGCGGATTTGTTTTACCGAGGTTCGGTTCTTGCAAACCTACTCCCCGTTGAGGTGGTCACAAAGACCGGGTCTCTTTCAACCCTTTCCCTCTCTCAAACGGTCCCTCGGACCGAGTGAGCTTCTTCTTCTCAATCAAATGGAACACGAAGTTCCCGCAAGGACCACCACACGATTGGTGTCTCTTGCCTCAATTACAAGTGAGTTTGATCTCAAGAAAGAATGAGAAAGAAAAGAAGCGATCCAAGCGCAAGAGCTCAAATGAACACGACAAATCACTCTCTCTAATCACTAAAGCTTTGTGTGGAGTTGGGAGAGAATTTGATCTCTTTGGTGTGTCTTGTATTGAATGCTAGAGCTCTTGTAAGTAGTTGGAGGGTGGAAACTTGGATGACTTGAATGTGGGGTGGTTGGGGGTATTTATAACCCCAACCACCAAACTAGCCGTTTGGTGGAGGCTGCTGTCGACGGGCGCACCGGACAGTGTCCGGTGCGCCAGCCACGTCACCCGGCCGTTAGGGTTCGACCGTTGGAGCTCTGTCTTGTGGGCCCGCCTGGCTGTCCGGTGGCGCACCGGACAAGTCCTGTAGACTGTCCGGTGTGCCACCCGCGCGTGCTCTGACCTCTGCGCGCGCAGGCGCGCATTTAATGCGTAGCAGTCGACCGTTGCGTGCGAAGTAGTCGTTGCTCCGCTGGCTCACCGGACAGTCCGGTGTGCACCGGACATGTTCGGTGAATTTTAGCGGAGCGGAAATCCGAAGCTGGCGAGTTCAGAGTCGCTCTCCCCTGGAGCACCGGACACTGTCCGGTGAATTATAGTGAAGCACCTCTGAGAATTCCTGAAGGTGCGAAGTTTAGCTTGGAGTCCCCTGGTGCACCGGACACTGTCCGGTGGTGCACCGGACACGGTCCGGTGCGCCAGACCAGGACACACTTCGGTTATCCCTTGCTCTTTTTGTTGAACCCTTTTCTTGGTCTTTTTATTGGCTTTTTGTGAACCTTTGGCACCTGTAGAACTTTATAGACTAGAGCAAACTAGTTAGTCCAATTATTTGTGTTGGGCATTTCAACCACCAAAATCATTTAGGAAATAGGTGTAAGCCTAATTCCCTTTCACTTGGCATATGATCTCAATGGATTTTATTGAAGGGTTGCCACGGTCACAACGTTTTAGCTACATCTTAGTGGTGGTTGATTTATTCACTAAGTATGCTCACTTTATTCCATTGTCGCACCCATTTTTAGCAGTTTCCATTGCTCAGGCATTCTTTCAGCAAGTCTACAAGCTGCATGGCCTCCCAGTTGCTATTGTCTCTGACCGAGATAAGATTTTCACAAGTAATTTTTGGAAAGAACTCTTCAAGCGAGTCGGGGTCAGTCTCCACATGAGCAGTGCATACCATCCTCAATCGGACGGGCAGACCGAGCGCGTGAATCAATGCCTCGAGACGTACCTAAGATGCTTTGTACACTCTTGTCCTTCCAAGTGGGCTAATTGGATAGCTTCAGCAGAGTTTTGGTATAACACTAGCCACCATTCCTCTATTGACAGATCGCCATTTGAAGCTCTCTATGGTTGTCCCACGACATTTCGGTATTTCGGCATTGGACAATTCTTCGTCTGATTTGGCTGCATTCATCCAAGACAAACAGCGTATCCATCTGTTATTGCAGCAACATCTACACCGTGCCAAACAGCGTATGAAGCATCAAGCGGACAAGCGTCGTTCCGATCGTACATTCCAAGTGGGGGATTTGGTGTTTGTCAAGCTTCAACCATACGTCCAAACATCCCTGGTCTCTCGTGCCAACCAGAAGCTCAGTTTTCGCTACTTTGGTCCTTACCAGATTATGTCCAAGATTGGTTCAGCTGCATACAAATTGGACCTACCAAATTCATCCACAGTTCACCCCGTCTTTCACGTGTCACAACTCAAACAGATTATTCAGCCTCCTACACATGTATCTGTTGTCATACCAGATTCGTCTGACCCATTTCAAGTGCCTTCGGCTATTCTTCAGCGTCGCATGGTATCTCACGGAGTTCGCGCGGTGCAGCAAGGACTGGTGCAATGGTCGTCCCTTCCCCAGTCACTTGCTACATGGGAAGATCTGGAGGCTCTACGGCAACGCTTTCCATCAGCACCTGCTTGGGGACAAGTTGGCGCTCAAGGCGGGGTACTGTTAGCACACACAAGGATGCCAAGGCAAGTGAACCTGCGCCAGAGACTGGAAGCGAAGAGATGGTGTGAAGCCAAGATTAAAAAGGAAGCTTAAACCCAATAGAAAGGTGTCCGGCCCAGAGTGGGTTTGTTGGCTGTAATAGAGTGACCCAGTCGTTGTGCCATATGTATGGCTTCAGGGTCTGTTTGGTTGGGCTGTGGCTGTGGAAAAAACTGTTGTGGGCTGTGAGCTGTGGAAAAAGTCGTTGTGGGCTGTGAGCTGTTAAAAAGCTAAAAACCGTTTAGTGGAAACCACTAAAAGCCGTTAAAAATTCTTCGATATATATTTTTACAGTTCCATCGAAAAGCTACTAAAAGCAGGTCCAAAGATACTTTCAATTTTATACTGCGAGAAAGTCAGCTTTTAGAAAAAAAACTGCTTCCCAGATACAATTCTTTGTTTGGCTTTTGGCTTTTAGGAGGCAAAAGACAAAGCCAAAAGTCAAACCAACACACACTCAGTCCGTGGGATATAAAAAAAGAACAGAAAACACTATCTTCTTCCACTCTCCCAAGTCTTCTCCTTCCCCGCCGCCGTCTTGCTTCCTCCCCCTTCCTCCAGGAAGCTAACAGTACAGGGTCGTCGTTCCGCGAGCTCCAGCTGGCGTCGTTCCAGGGGACTCCTCCGTCGCGCCGCCTCTGAACTCTGAAGGAGCCTCAGCCGCTGCAGGCCCCGTCGCCGCTCCCGCCGCTGTGAATCAGCTTCAGCGCCTGCACGACCTCGCCCATGAATGGCCGGTGCGACACCTCGACGTGCACGCACATGGACGCGATGGCCGCCGCCTTGGCCAGCTTCTCGAAGTCGTAACCGACCGGGAGCGACGGGTCCACCAGCTGCTGCAGTCCCCGGGTGGTGACGAGCGGGCGCGCCCAGGTGACCAGACCCCGGTGGCTGGGTCATGTCCACGGGTTTTCGGCCTGACAGCAGCTCGAGGAGCACCACACCGTAGCTGTGACGTCGCTCTTGACAAGCAGATGTCCTGTCATCGCATAAACGTACCTGTACTGCGCAGGGGGCCGGCAGCCGGAATGGCTGTGGCGACGGCGATCTCACAGTATGATTGGTTGGCACGCTCGCCAACGCTAGGCTCGCGCCGGCTTGGACGGGCTGGGATTTACGAATCTCCCGTCCACGCTCATGCATCTAATCGGTGAAAAAGCGGTCTGCATTGGGTCTCTGTCTACATGCAACCAATCAGGGGTTTACACACAGTCAAGACATGCGGAGGACATAGATGCGGATAGCAGGGAAACCAATCATGCGAACAACGTTCGCGATCGCGCTCGCGTTGAACACGACGTCGCCCACTCTCACTCTTTCTGAACAGAACGAGCGAAAAATGTGGTGCTACCAAACGTTACAGCTAACTCAATCCTACTCTCTGGTGTTTATTGCGGTGGTTACACGATCTGAGACCTGGTTTCCTCCGCCACGCATGCCCACCATGCGACGTGCTCGCCTTGAGCGCGAGAACAATTTTAGTGCACGTCGTGGCGGTGAACGTGGCGGTGAACTCTCCTGGCCGCACAACGAACGCAGCACTGCTATGGCCTTACTACCGCTCAACTCACATGCACCTAGCTATTTCTTAGTAACATAAACATGCAACTAAATATAAATTCCTAATTACAGATGATCAGATAACTATGCATGAGATTCGGTCAACATTTCACCCCCTAATCTCACTGCACCTCAATCACCAGCAGCTCGACGAACCTGACACGCCCGAGTGCCTTCGTCGGTATATCTGCAAGCTGCTCACATGTACTCACATGATCAATATCAACCTCTCATTTTTCAACACAATCTTTGACAAAATGATATTTAGTGTCAATGTGTTTACTCCTGTCATGGTGCATTGGATTCTTTCTTAAGGCAATTGTTGATTTGTTGTCAACTAGCAGTCTCACTTTTGGTGCCTGGATCCCCAATAGTTCACTAAGGAAACGGCTCAACCAAATTCCCTGGCATGCTGCATTTGCACTGGCAATATATTCAGCCTCGCATGATGAGAGTGCCACCACTCTTTGCTTCTGCGAAATCCAAGTCACCAGATTGTTTCCCAGCAAGAACACTGAACCACTTGTGCTTTTCCTGTCATCGACATCACCAACTAAGTCACTGTCACTTTAACCCATGAGCTTAGTTTTAGTTGTGCCTAGCTTCTGTAGGTGGGGCTATTTATACCCCCTCCACCTACCATATTGAGCGTCTTGTTGCCCACATTGATGACCATACAGTGCTAGAGTATTGCAAGCACCATAAAGCATAGTGAGGTGATTAGAAAATCTTAACCTCGTGTTAGGACCTCATTAGTGCAAGTGAGAGCCACCTAGAGCACACACCACATGCATTAGGCTTCTCTTGGTCAAGTGAAAGTCTATGGCTTGTTACTCTTGGTGATCGACGTCACCTAGATGGCTTGGTGGCGTTTGGAGCACGGTGATCACCTTGGAGGATTTGTTGGTGACCTGGCTCAAGATTGTAAGCGGCCGTGGGGGATCCACCGCGCCGGAGTGACAAAGGATCACCTCATAGTGAGCACTTGGTTCTTGCGAGGACCAAGAGGGAGCGATACCCTTGCGCAGGTGCTCCAACGAGGACTAGGGAAGAGTGTCGACTCTTCGATACCTCGACAAAAAAATGGAGGAGTCTTCTCAACATTGCTTTACATTTCGCATTTAATTCAAGCATTTTACCTTGTTTAATTGTTTAGCAAGTAGTTAAAGTAATGTCTTAGTATTGTTGTCTTTCTAGTAGTATTCTCTTATTGCTAGTAGTTGGGTGAAGTTGGGCTCTTGCTTAGGGTTTAATTGTTGTTGATTTTTAGAAAAGCCCAATTCACCCCCCTCTTGGGCACCATGATCCTTTCAGGGTTGTTCCACATACACTTTCTCCTTGATTAGTCCATTGCGGAAGGCGCTCTTCACGTCCATTTGAAACAACTTAAGCGAGTGGTGAGCAGCATAGGCTAATAATATGTGTATTGACTCGAGCCTAGCTATAGGAGCAAAAGTCTCCTCAAAATCCAAACCTGTGACTTGGGCATAACCTTTTGTCACAAGTCAAGCCTTGTTCCTTGTCACCACCCCGTGCTCATTTTTCCTGTTGTGGAACACCCACTTGGTTCCCACAACATTTTGCTTTGGACGTGGCACCAGGCTCCATACTTCATTTCTCTTGAAGTTATTGAGCTCTTCCTGCATGGCCAACACCCAGTCCGGATCCTACAAGGCTTCTTCTACCCTGAAAGGCTCAATAGAAGAAACAAAAGAGTAATGTTCACAAAAAATAGCTAGACATGAACGAGTGGTTACTCCCTTGCTGATGTCACCCAGAATTTGATCCACTGGATGATTTCTTTGGATGGTTGCCTGGACTTGAGTTGGAGGTGCTTGTCGTGCTTCTTCCTTTTTATCCTTTTCTTCATGTGCTCCCCCTTGATTCATGCATGTATCTTGAGGTACATGTTCCTCATCTTGAGTTTGGGGATGCACCAACGTTGAGGAAGATGGTTGATCTTGATCTTGTTGTTTCTGCGGTCGCACATCACCTATTGCCATAGTTCGCATTGCGGCCGTTGGAACTTCATCCTCATCTACATTATCAAGATCAACTTGCTCTCTTGGAGAGCCATTAGTCTCATCAAATACAACGTCACTAGAGACTTCAACCAAACCTGATGATTTGTTGAAGACCCTATATGCCTTTGTATTTGAATCATAACCTGGTAAAAACCCTTCTACAGCTTTGGGAGCAAATTTCGAATGTCTACCTTTCTTCACCAAGATGTAGCATTTGCTCCAAAAATACACGAAAGTATGAAACATTGGGTTTGTTACCGGTTAGAAGCTTATAAGACGTTTTCTTGAGGAGGTGATGAAGATAGAGCCGGTTTATGGCATGTCAAGCTGTATTTATAGCTTCCGACCAAAACCGCTCAGGCGTCTTGTATTCCCAAGCATTGTCCTTGCCATGTCAATGAGCGTCATGTTCTTCCTCTCTACCACACCATTTTGTTGTGGTGTGTAGGGAGCGGAGAACTCATGCTTGATGCCTTCTTCCTCAAGAAACTCTTCTACTTGAAGATTCTTAAATTCGGATCCATTGTCGCTCCTTATCTTGTTCACCTTCAACTCAAACTCATTTTGAGCTCTCCTTAGGAAGCGCTTAAGAGTACCTTGGGTTTCTGTTTTGTCCTGCAAAAAGAATACCCAAGTGAAGCGAGAAAAATCATCAACAATAACAATACCATACTTACTTCCCCTGATGCTAAGATAAGCAACGAGCCCGAAGAGATCCATATGGAGGAGTTCCAGTGGTCTTGACGTTGTCATCACATTCTTGCCTGGATGATTAGTTCCCACTTGCTTCCTTGCTTGGCACGCTGCACAAGGTCTGTCTTTCTCAAAATAGACATCGGTTAGTCCTAACACATTTCTCCCTTTAGAAGCTTATGAATATTCTTCATTCCAACATGTGCTTGAAGGCGGTGCCGGAGCCAGTCCATATTTGTCTTAGCGATTAAACATGCATTTAGATCATCATTTTCTTTAGTGAAATCAACTAAATAAAGCTTGCCGTCTAATACACCTTTAAAAGCTAGTGAACCATCACTTCTTCTAAAGACATATACATCAATATTTGTAAATAAACAATTATATCCCATATGACATAATTGACTTATAGAAAGTAAATTGTAACCAAGCAATTATACTAAGAACACATTAGAAATTGAATGCTCAGTAGTGATGGCTATTTTTCCCAAACCTTTGACCTTCTCATGATTCCCATCTCCAAAGATGATCGTGTCTTGGGAATCCTTGTTCTTGACGTAGGAGGTGAACATCTTCTTCTCCCCCGTCATGTGGTTTGTGCATCCGCTGTTAATAATCCAGCTTGTGCCCCGGATGCATAAACCTGCAAGGTAATTTAAGCTTGGGTTTTAGCTACCCAACTCTTGTTGGGTCCTATAAGGTTAGTCACATAAGACATTGGAACCCAGATGCAAGTTTTGTATCTCTTGCACTTAGGCCCCAAATTTCTAGCAACTAATTTATCATTTTTGCACATAAGTACGAATGAAGCATCATAAGTTTGATAAAGCATGGTTGGTCCATTTGATGCATTCCTAGGCGCATGAGAAGCAACATGATGAACATGGCAGCTAGGTCTATTCCTACCATGAGCATACGAAGAGCTAGATGATGCAAACATGGCATGTGAATCAGAAACAACATCATGGCGAGTAGGAAAAACAACATGATTATGGTGAATAATACTAGAAACATTCTTAGCATGAGCATACAAATAAGCATGATTCTTTCTAACATGAGAAGAATGAGAGCTACTAGCCATAGGAGCCTTCCTTTTCTCCTTGATGAGATTGGAAGTCCTTTGGCTTGTTAAGTTCTTGATTCCCTTTTAGAAACCAAGTCCATCCTTAATGGATGAATGTCTACTAATGGTGTAGGCATCCCGAGCAAATTTTATTTTATCATTGTCATTCTTGCAAGTCTTAAGTTGAGCATTAAGACTTGCAATATCATTGTTCAACTTAAGAATCATCAATATCAAAATCTTTACACCTATTACAAATAGACACATGCTCCATAGATGAACTAGTAATATTCACTTTTTCTAGCTTAGCATTTAAATCAACATCTAAATTCTTAAGACTATATATAGAATCATTACAAGAAGATAATTCAGAAGAAAGAAGTTCATTTCTCTTAACTTCTAAAGCAAGAGATTTTTTAGCAATAACAAGTTTACCATGTTCTTCATAAAGAATGTCTTCTTATTTTTCTAGAAACCTATCTTTCTCATTAAGGGCATCAATTAATTCATTGATTTTATCTACTTTAGTTCTATCTAAACCCTTAAAGAGATCACTATAGTCTACACCATCATCAGATTCCTCATCACTAGAAGAAGTGTACTTGGAAGTATCTCGAGTATGTACCTTCTTCTCCTTAGCCATGAGGCATGTGTGATGCTCGTTGGGGAAGAGGGAGGATTTGTCGAAGGGTGAAGCAGCAAGTCCCTCACTGTCAGAGTCGGATGAAGAGCAGTCCGAGTCCCATTCCTTACCGATGTGTGCCTTGCCCTTCGCCTTCATGTAGTTCTTCTTCTCCTTCTTCCATTTCTTTTCTTATCCCTGGTCATTTTCATTATCGGTACATTATGCAATAAAATGACCGAACTTACCACATTTGAAGCAGGAGCGCTTTCCCCTTGATTTATTCTTGTTTGGGTATTCCTTGAGTCCCTTCAATGCAATCTTCAAACGCTTGATTACAAGCACCATTTCATCCTCATTTAGCCCAACAACCTCCACTTGTGCCACCTTGTTAGGTAGCGCCTCCTTGTTGTTTGTTGCTTTGAGAGCAACAAGCTATGGCTCGTAAAGAGGAAGCGATCCATTTGCAATATCATCCATATACCTTGCTTCTTTTACCATCATGCACCCACTTACAAATTTTTCAAGAATTTCCTCGGGCGTCATCTTGGTGTACCTAGGATTCTCATGAATAGGGTTTACAAGATGAGGATCAATAACAGTAAATGACCTTAGCATGAGTCGAACGACGTCATGATCCGTCCATGTTGTGCTCCCATAGCTTTAGATCTTGTTCACCAGGGTCTTGAGCCTATTGTAGGTTTCAGTTAGCTCCTCTCCCCATTTCATGGTGAACCTTTCCAGTTCTCCTTCCATCAGTTCCATCTTTGTGATCATGGTGTCATCGTTACCCTCGTGAGAGGTTTTGAGGGTATCCCATATCTGCTTGGCATTGTCCAACCACTGACTTTATTGTACTCATCCCTGCATAGAGATGCTAACAACATAGTAGTAGCCTAGGCATTCTTATGAATTTGCTCGTTAACAAATACAGGATTATCGCTACTATCAAAATGCATTCCATTTTCCACTATTTCCCAAATGCTAGGATGGAGAGAGAATAAATGACTACGCATTTTATGACTCCAAAAAGAGTAGTCGCCTCCATCAAAGTGGGGGGAATTACCGAGTGGAATATACAATAATGAGCATTTGAATTGTACAGCATGCGAGAATAATCGAATGAATAATTTTGATTAACCATTTTCTTTTTCGTGGACGAGTTGTCGTCGTCCCTTGGTGAAGAAGAGGAGGCATCACTGTCGTAGTAGATAGTCTTCTTGATGCGCCTCTTCTTCTTCCCATCTTTCTTGTTGTTGTTTGAGCCTGAGTCGGTGGGCTTGTCACCTTTTCTCTCATCAACATAGAGTCTCCTCCTTGTCGTTGATCACCATCCCCTTGCCTTTAGGATCCATCTCTTCGGGCGGTTAGTCCCTGAATGAAGAGTACGACTCTGATACCAATTGAGAGCACCTAGAGGGGGGTGAATAGGCGATCCTGTAAAAATCAAGTCTAAACAACACCAACTTGGTTTATAATAAATGTTAGTGAGATTAAAACCAAGGTGATATGAATAGAGAGAAGAGAACTCTTCACTTGATTGTTCCTTTAGAATATGTATTGAAGTTAGGAACAATAATGCAAGTGATCAAGTGAGAACTCTATGGAAGAAAGCAATCACAATAGAAAGATGCACAAGATACACGATGATTTTATCCCGTGGTTCGGCCAATGCCTACTCCACGTTGTGACGACCTCCTTCGGTCAAGGATTGCACTCAATCCCTCTCAAGTGATCTAAAGATCAAACTTGAGTACCACGATTTTCTTCCTTTTCACAAGTATTCCCTTTGTGAGGAATCTCCACAAGTTGGAGTCTCTCACCCTTACAAGATTGATCACAATTAAACCACAAGAGTAAGGGAGGGAATAGAACCACACATACCAGACAAACTTAAGGCGACTCACACACAAAACGAGAGAGAGAAGCACAAAGATAGCACAACGGAGTTCCAGCTCAACACAAGTGCCCAAATCTCAATCTATGAAAGTAAAGGCGTGAATTCGATGTGTCGGCGTTGTTGGATGTTCAATGAGTGCTTGGTGTTGTGCTCCATGCACCTAGGGGTCCCTTTTATAGCCCCAAGGCAGCTAGGAGCCGGTCGAGTTCCATTTGGAAGGCCCTGGTTGCCTTCTGTCCATGGACGCACCAGACAGTCAGTGCACGATTCCCTTCTTTTTCTGGCAAAGCCGATCGTTGTCAGCCACTGGTCTTATGGCACACCGGACAGTCCGGTGCAACCTTCTGACCATTGAGCTGGGTCATGTGTCACTCGCTGATCACGCGGTCGACCGTTGGTTGGGCGCGCGGCTGGCACACCGGACAGTCTGGTGAATTATAGCTGCGGCACCCTCAGCATTTTCCCAAGAGCGGCCTGTTCGCTGGGGCGGCAGCCTGGGCACCAGACACTGTCCAGTGCACCATAGGTCGGTGCAAGTCTGGCTTGCCTTAGCCAAACTTCTCCAATTTGATTTTTCTTACTTTGAGAAGGTTCCTAGCACTTAGTAGAATAATGTTAGTACCAAAAACAATTTACTAAGGCTAGATTCATACCTTGCTTTGCATTTGCATCTCTTTAAGCCTTAGCGCAATAAAGTCATAACTCTATGTATTGGCATCTAATCACCAAAACATAATAGAAATGATACAAGGGCACATTTCCCTTTTAGGACCTTCTTCACCTTCGAAGGCAGGGAGAATGACTCTGCGTGGAAGATGTGGAGCCACAGATCCCAGTGGGGCTCGATCCCGAGGTATCCCTCATAGTCTGCCACGTAAATCGCCGCCTGGGCTATGGAGTTGGGGTTAAAGTTGTGCAGCTCCACCCCGTAGTAGTGCGAGAGCGCTCGCATGAAGCGGCTCGCCGGCACTCCGAACCCCCACTCGTGGAAGGATATGATGCCGACGACGTAGCCCATGGGCAGGGTCGACTCCTCCTCGTCCCCATGGGCAAGCCACTCGGGGTGCACTCGAAGGAGCGAGAGCAGCCCCCCGTCGACCAAGCCCTATAGGTCTTCATCAGTCAAGGAGGAGAAGGGTCATGGGTCACGGGGAGAGAGGACGTTGAGCTGCTCAGCCATGGCGAAGGAGGGAGGCAGTAGAGAAAAGGTGTGCATGTTCTTTTTTGCTCCCCTCATCTCAGTGTGCGATGCTTGGCTGCGGCAGGAAAGAGCAGAAGTGGCTAGCGCTGAGAATGCAAAAGCAAGGTAAGAGCCAGGAGGGACCCCTCCTGTGTGTATATATATATATATATATATATATATATATATATATATATATATATATATATATATATATATATATATATATATATATATATATATACACACGCCTTCTTCTCCGCCGAAGGTCCTCTAAGCAAAAACACCTTCGGTACGACGATATGCAAGCAGATACGACATGAAGATATATACCGAAGCAACAATTGAAAGAGCTTCGGCATGATGGCATGCCTAAAACGAAGGATGGCACCGACTTAAAGAGGAAAAGACCACATAGTCCCTGATAATTTGTATTATGATTATGATTAGTTATCAAGGACACGAATGTAATTTTGTCCGGGCTGCATCCCGTGCCTATAAATAGATGAACAATACTCTCGTACTGTTCGCGCTGACTTATAATCACTCACGCGTAACTCTCGATTTTTATCTTCTGTCAAGCCGAAGGTACAAATGTAATTTAAATATCGTTGTTGTTTGTTCATGATTAAATAATAATAATATGAATAATCTAATGATTTAAAATAATTATTCATATTTCCTTCGCGTTTTATATGTCTCTATTTTTATCATTGCATATTGAAACGATGAAGGTACGTCCTTCATGACATTCGTCCGAAGATCATTATATCCTAAGGGAGATAATGTTACGAAGGACGAAGGTCTTTAACCATTAACATTTGTGTTGCCTTGTTCTTGATTCATAGCTTTTGAGAACAAGTGATGGCTTCGTATAACAACCAAGCCGCAACACCTTTGGTCATGAAGCTGGTGCTCCCAATCACAGATGGTTCAAGCTCAGAGCTAGCCAACAAGAAGCAGAAGAAGGAAGCACAAAGAAGAGTGCAGCATGTTGGGGTGCAAGGACCCTTCATCAGATCTAAGTGGTCTCATATCCCAATTACCTTCACCCAGGAAGATCTTCAGCTCAAAGATTATCCTCACAATGATGCCATGGTTATATCTTGTGTCATCAAGGGATTTCTGGTCCACAATGTTTTGGTTGACACAGGCAGTGCAGCGGACATCATCTTTGCAAAGGCTTTCAGACAGATGCAAGAGCCAGAAGACAAGATACATGATGCAACACATCCTCTTTGTGGCTTCGGAGGAAGACAGATTGTGGCACTTGGCAAAATAACAATGTCAGTTACCTTCGGTTACATCCATAACACAACTGAACAAGTTGTTTTTGACATTGTTGACATGGAGTATCTGAGTGCACCTAGAGGGGGGGGGGTGAATAGGTGATCCTGTAAAAACTTGAAACTTAATCCACAAAGCTTGATTAGGAGTTAGCCCAGTAAAGCTAAGTGGCTAGAGAGGAGTTCTTGCAAAACACAATAACCAAAAGAAGATCAACACAGATAGACACAGTGGTTTATCCCATGGTTCGGCCAAGTCCAACACTTGCCTACTCCACGTTGTGGCATCCCAACGGACGAGGGTTGCACTCAACCCCTCTCAAGCGGTCCAAAGACCCACTTGAATACCACGGTATTTTGCTTTGTTTAGTATATCCCGCTTGCGAGGAATCTCCACAACTTGGAGCCTCTCGCCCTTACAATTTGATGTTCACAAAGAAGCACAGAAGTAAGGATGGGATGAGCAACGCACTCAAGACACAAAATCAGAGCACAACACGCACACAAGTCACAACTCGAGCTCACAACACAACCTGAAGAGTTCTCTACTCAAATGGAGCTCTAGTTGCTATCACAAAGAATCAAATGCGCGGAATTGGAGTCTTGGTGCTTAGGAATGCTTAGAGAATGCTTGGTGTGTTCCTCCATGCGCCTAGGGGTCCCTTTTATAGCCCCAAGGCAGCTAGGAGCCGTTGAGAGCATTCCAGGAAGGCAATTCTCGCCTTCTGTCGCCTGGCGCACCGGACAGTATGGTGCACCACCGGACACTATCCGGTGCGGATTTCTTTCCTGTTTTGGCGCAGCCGACCATTGGCGTTTTGGAGCCGTTGGCGCACCGGACACTGTCTGGTGCACACCGGACAGTCCGGTGCCCCCATCCAACCGTTGGCTTGGCCACGCGTCACGCGCGGATTGCGCAGCCGACCGTTGGCGCGCCCGACCGTTGGCTCACCGGACAGTCCGGTGCACACCGGACAGTCCGGTGAATTTTAGCCGTACGCCGCCGACGATTTCCCGAGAGCAGCCTTTTCACCAGAGCCAGCCTGGCGCACCGGACAGTCCGGTGCACCCAGACCGAGCAGCCTTTTGGCTGTACACCGCTAACTTCTTCATAATTGTTTCTCCTGTTTCTAGCACTTAGACACAATACATTAGTCTTCAAAACAATGTACTAAGTCTAGAAACATACCTTTAATCTTGATTTGCACTTCTTGATTCCTTGGCATAATTTAACACTTAAGCATTTGTGTTGGACACTTAATCACCAAAATACTTAGAAATGGCCCAAGGGCACATTTCCCTTTCAATCTCCCCCTTTTTGGTGATTTATGCCAACACAACAAAAAGCAACTAAAAGAAGTGCAACATCAATGCAAATGAGAACACAAATTTGTTTTGATTCAAATTTGGCATATTTGGATCATTCTTTGCCACCACTTGGTTTGTTTTTGCAAATCAAACCCAATTTCCTATCTCTAAGTCAAATGCACTTGTTGAGGCATAGAGAAAGGTATTCCAAGAGAAATTGATCAAAGTTTCAAAAACTCCCCCTTTTTCCCATAATCAAACATTCTCCCCACAAGAGACTAATTTTGACAAAAAGAGACAATAAGAGTATTTTGACAAAACAAAAGCTCTAACTCCACTATTTTTCAAAATTCTCAAGTGGTAGTTGATCCATTTCTTGCTTTGGCCTTATTTTCTCCCCCTTTGGCATCAAGCACCAAAACGGGATCAATTTGGGCCCTCTAACCCCATTGCCTCACCAAAATCCTCAAGTAAGATCAAAAAAAGGCAATACGAGCATGGAAATGAACTTGGAGTTAGTTACTCTTTCATCAGAGTGCAGTGGAAGTCTTTCATGGTCCAAGTCCAACATTCCCTTTCAATCCACCTTTGAGACTAAATCAAGCAAACTCAAGTACACAGTTAGTCTCAAAAGGTCAAGTTGTAGCACATCTCCCCCTAAATATGTGCATCACTCACACATGGACTTTTGAGGTCCAGGGAGTGTTTGTACAACTTGAGCTCCATAAATAAGCAACAAAATGCATAAGGAACATGATCAAAGGCATAAACACATGTATGCTACAAATCAATCCAAGTTCCGCGAATCTAGGACATTTAGCTCACTACGCAGCCTGCAAAAGGTCTTTTCATCTAAAGGCTTGGTAAAGATATCGGCTAGCTGGTTCTCGGTGTTAACATAAAACACTTCGATATCTCCCTTTTTGCTGGTGGTCTCTCAAAAAGTGATGCCGGATGTCTATGTGCTTTGTGCGGCTGTGTTCAACAGGATTATCCGCCATGCGGATAGCACTCTCATTATCACATAGGAGTGGGACTTTGCTCAGATTGTAGCCAAAGTCCCAGAGGGTTTGCCTCATCCAAAGTAGTTGCGTGCAACACTGTCCTGCGGCAACATACTCGGCCTCAGCGGTGGATAGGGCAACAGAAGTTTGTTTCTTAGAACTCCATGACACCAGGGACCTTCCTAAGAATTGGCACGTCCCCGATGTACTCTTCCTATCGACCTTACATCCAGCATAGTCGGAGTCTGAATATCCAATCAAGTCAAAGGTAGACCCCTTTGGATACCAGATCCCGAAGCAAGGCGTAGCGACTAAATATCTAAGAATTCGCTTCACGGTCACTAAGTGACACTCCCTTGTATCAGATTGAAATCTCGCACACATGCATACAATAAGCATAATATCCGGTCTACTAGCACATAAATAAAGTAAAGACCCTATCATAGACCAGTATGCCTTTTGATCAATGGACTTACCTCCTTTGTTGAGGTCGACATGTCCATCGGTTCCCATTGGAGTCTTTGCGGGCTTGGCGTCCTTCATCCCAAACCACTTTAGCAAGTCTTGCGTATACTTCGTTTGAGAGATGAAGGTGCCATCCTTGAGTTGCTTCACTTGAAACCCAAGGAAGTAGTTCAACTCGCCCATCATCGACATCTCGAATTTCTGAGTCATCACCCTGCTAAACTCTTCACAAGACTTTTGATTAGTAGAACCAAATATTATGTCATCGACATAAATTTGGCACACAAATAAGTCACCGTCACAAGTCTTAGTGAAAAGAGTTGGATCGGCTTTCCCAACCTTGAAAGCATTAGCAATTAAAAAGTCTCTAAGGCATTCATACCATGCTCTTGGGGCTTGCTTAAGTCCATAGAGCGCCTTAGAGAGCTTACACACGTGGTCGGGGTACCGTTCATCCTCAAAGCCAGGGGGTTGCTCCACGTACACCTCCTCCTTGATTGGCCCATTGAGGAAAGCGCTCTTCACATCCATTTGGAACAACCTGAAAGAATGGCGAGCGGCATATGCTAGCAGAATACGAATGGACTCTAGCCTAGCCACAGGAGCAAAAGTCTCCTTAAAGTCCAAACCTGCGACTTGGGCATAACCTTTTGCCACAAGTCGAGCCTTGTTCCTTGTCACCACTCCGTGCTCGTCTTATTTGTTGCGGAACACCCACTTGGTTCCCACAACGTTTTGCTTAGGACGAGGCACCAGTGTCCAAACTTCATTTCTCTTGAAGTTATTGAGCTCTTCCTGCATGGCCAACACCCAGTCCGGATCTAGCAAGGCCTCTTCTACCCTAAAAGGCTCAATAGAAGAGACAAAAGAGTAATGCTCACAAAAATTAACTAATCTAGAGCGAGTAGTTACTCCCTTGCTAATGTCACCCAAAATCTGGTCGACGGGATGATTCCTTTGAATCGTCCCTCGAACTTGAGTTGGAGGGGCTTGTGGTGCTTCTTCCTCCATAACTTGATCATCTTGTGCTCTCCCTTGATCACACGCCTCTTCTTGATGAACCTGTTCATCGTCTTGAGTTGGGGGATGCACCATTATTGAGGAAGAAGGTTGATCTTGCTCCTTTTGTTCCTGTGGCCTCACTTCTCCAATCGCCATGGTGCGTATTGCGGCCGTTGGAACTTCTTCTTCATCTACATCATCAAGATCAACAACTTGCTCTCTTGGAGAGCCATTAGTCTCATCAAATACAACGTCGCTAGAGACTTCAACCAAACCCGATGATTTGTTGAAGACCCTATACGCCTTTGTATTTGAGTCATAACCTAACAAAAACCCTTCTACAGCTTTGGGAGCAAACTTAGAATTTCTACCTTTCTTCACTAAAATATAACATTTGCTCCCAAATACACGAAAGTAAGACACATTGGGTTTGTTACCGGTTAGAAGCTCATACGAAGTCTTCTTGAGGAGGCGATGAAGGTAGACCCGGTTTATGGCGTGGCAAGCCGTGTTCACGGCTTCCGACCAAAACCGCTCGGGCGTCTTGAATTCTCCAAGCATCGTCCTTGCCATGTCAATGAGTGTCCTGTTCTTCCTCTCTACTACACCATTTTGCTGTGGTGTGTAAGGAGCGGAGAACTCGTGCTTGATTCCTTCCTCCTCAAGGTACTCCTCCACTTGAAGGTTCTTGAACTCGGACCCGTTGTTGCTCCTTATCTTCTTTACCTTGAGCTCAAACTCATTTTGAGCTCTCCTTAGGAAGCGCTTGAGGGTCCCTTGGGTTTCAGTTTTATCCTGCAAAAAGAATACCCAAGTGAAGCGGGAAAAATCATCAACAATAACAAGACCATACTTACTTCCTCCTATGCTTAGATAGGTGACGGGTCCAAAAAGGTCCATATGAAGCAACTCCAAAGGTCTTGATGTGGTCATCACATTTTTGGTATGATGAGAGCTTCCCACCTGTTTACCTGCTTGACAAGCTGCACAAGGTCTATCTTTTTCGAAGGTTACATTTGTTAGACCTATCACATGTTCTCCCTTTAGAAGTTTGTGAAGGTTCTTCATCCCCACATGTGCTAAATGGTGATGCCACAGCCAGCCCATGCTAGTCTTAGCAATTAAGCATGCATCTAGACCGGCCTCCTCTTTTGCAAAATCAACTAAATAGAGTTTGCCGTCTAATACACCCTTAAAAGCTAATGAACCATCACTCCTTCTAAAGACAGATACATCTACGTTTGTGAATAAGCAATTATATCCCATATTACATAATTGACTAACTGACAAAAGATTATGTCCTAGCGACTCTACTAAAAATACATTGGAGATAGAGTGCTCATTTGATATGGCAATCTTGCCTAAACCTTTAACCTTGCCTTGATTCCCGTCACCGAATATGATTGAGTCTTGGGAATCCTTGTTCTTGACGTAGGAGGTGAACATCTTCTTCTCCCCTGTCATGTGGTTTGTGCATCCGCTGTCGATAATCCAGCTTGATCCCCCGGATGCATAAACCTGCAAGGCAATTTAGGCTTGGGTCTTAGGTACCCAACTCTTGTTGGGTCCTACAAGGTTAGTAACAATGGTCTTAGGGACCCAAATGCAAGTTTTATCTCCCTTGCATTTTGCCCCTAATTTCCTAGCAATCACCTTCTTATCCATTCTACAAATTGCAAAGGAAGCATTGCAAGCATGATAAATTGTAGAATGTTCATTACTCACTTTCCTAGGTGCATGAACAACATTTCTTCTAGGAATATAATGAATAACATTTTTCCTAGCCAAATTTCTATCATTCATAATAGAAGAACTAGAAGCATTCATGGCATTAGAATTAAAAGCATCATAACTTCTATGAACATTCCTAGAAAATCTCCTATCATGGTACATGAAAGCATGGTTCTTTTGAACACTATTAGTCATAGGGGCCTTCCCTTTCTCCTTGGTGGAGATGGGAGCCTTCTAACTTGTTAAGTTCTTGGCTTCCCTCTTAAAGCCAAGCCCATCCTTAATTGAGGGGTGTCTACCAATCGTGTAGGCATCCCTTTCAAATTTTAGTTTATCAAATTCACTTTTGCTAGTCTTAAGTTGGGCATTAAGACTAGCCACTTCATCACTTAATTTAGAAATGCAAACTAGGTGTTCACTACAAGCATCAACATTAAAATCTTTACACCTATTGCAAATCATTACATGTTCTACACAAGAGGTTGATTTATTAGCTATTTCTAACTTAGCATTCAAGTCATCATTGATACTCTTTAAGCTAGAAATAGATTCATGGAATGTAGACAATTCACATGAAAGCATTTTATTTCTTTTAACTTCTAAAGCAAGCGAATTTTGTGCACTTACAAATTTATCATGCTCTTCATATAAAAGATCTTCTTGCTTTTCTAAAAGATTAATTTTCTCATTCAAAGCATCAATCAATTCATTGATCTTATCAATTTTAGTTCTATCTAGGCCTTTGAATAAATATGCATAGTCTATTTCATCATCACTAGATTCATCTTCACTTGAAGAAGCATAAGTAGTATTGTTTCGAGTACATACATTCTTCTCCTTTGCCATGAGGCATGTGTGATGCTCGTTGGGGAAGATGGACGATTTGTTGAAGGCCGAGGCGGCGAGTCCTTCGTTGTCGGAGTCAGACGACGAGCAATCCGAGTCCCACTCCTTGCCAAGATGTGCCTCGCCCTTAGCCTTCTTGTAATTCTTCTTCTTTTCCCTCTTCTTCTCTTGTTCCTGGTCACTATCATTATCGGGACAATTAGCGATAAAATGACCAATCTTATCACACTTGAAGCAGGAGCGCTTTCCCTTTGTCTTGCTTTTGTTGGGATGC
Source organism: Zea mays (assembly GCF_902167145.1). Classification (NCBI taxonomy): domain Eukaryota; kingdom Viridiplantae; phylum Streptophyta; class Magnoliopsida; order Poales; family Poaceae; genus Zea; species Zea mays. Next base: position 132,425,031 of record NC_050105.1, on the reverse strand, counting down.
TCCTTGTGACTTTTGAGCGCCGTCTTGAAACGCTTGATGCTGAGAGCCATTTCTTCCTCGTTAAGCCCGGCCGCCTCAATTTGTGCCACCTTGCTAGGTAGCGCCTCCCTGCTACTAGTTGCCTTGAGAGCAATGGCTTGAGGCTCATGGATTGGGCCATTCAATGCATCATCAACGTATCTTGCCTCCTTGATCATCATCCGCCCGCTTACAAACTTCCCAAGTATTTCCTCGGGCGTCATCTTGGTGTACCTAGGATTCTCACGAATATTGTTTACAAGATGTGGATCAAGGACATTGAAGGACCTTAGCATTAGGCGGACGACATCGTGGTCCGTCCATCGCGTGCTTCCATAGCTCCTTATTTTGTTGACGAGGGTCTTGAGCCTGTTGTACGTTTGGGTTGGCTCCTCCCCCCTGATCATCGCGAACCTTCCTAGTTCGCCTTCCACCAACTCCATCTTGGTGAGCATGGTGACGTCGTTCCCCTCATGCGAGATCTTGAGGATGTCCCATATCTGCTTGGCGTTATCTAAGCCGCTCACCTTATGATATTCATCCCTGCATAGTGATGCTAAAAGGACAGTAGTAGCTTGTGCATTTTTGTGAATTTGTTCATTTATAAACATGGGACTATCCTTACTATCAAAGTGCATTCCATTTTCTACTATCTCCCATATACTTGGATGGAGAGAGAACAGGTGGCTACGCATTTTGTGACTCCAAAATCCGTAGTCCTCTCCATCAAAGTGAGGAGGTTTACCGAGGGGAATGGAAAGCAAATGAGTATTGGAGCTTTGCGGAATACAAGAATAGTCAAAAGAAAAGTTTGAATTGACCGTTTTCTTTTTCTCGTGGTCATCGTCGTCCTGTTGGGAAGAGGAAGATTCGTCGCTGTCGTAGTAGACTATCTCCTTGATGCGCCTTGTTTTCTTCTTCCCGTCTTTTCTTTTGTGGCTCGAGCCCGAGTCAGTAGGCTTGTCATCTTTTGGATCGTTGACGAAGGACTCCTTCTCCTTATCATTGACCACCATCCCCTTGCCCTTAGGATCCATCTCTTCGGGCGATTAGTCCCTTACGTGAAGAGAACGACTCCGATACTAATTGAGTGCACCTAGAGGGGGGGGGATGAATAGGTGATCCTGTAAAAACTTGAAACTTAATCCACAAAGCTTGATTAGGAGTTAGCCCAGTAAAGCCAAGTGGCTAGAGAGGAGTTCTTGCAAAACACAAAAACCAAAAGAAGATCAACACAGATAGACACAGTGGTTTATCCCGTGGTTCGGCCAAGTCCAACAATTGCCTACTCCACGTTGTGGCATCCCAACGGATGAGGGTTGCACTCAACCCCTCTCAAGCGGTTCCAAGACCCACTTGAATACCACGGTGTTTTGCTTTGTTTACTATATCCCGCTTGCGAGGAATCTCCACAACTTGGAGCCTCTCGCCCTTACAATTTGATGTTCACAAAGAAGCACAAAAGTAAGGATGGGATGAGCAACACACTCAAGACACAAAATCAGAGCACAACACGCACACAAGTCACAACTCGAGCTCACAACACGACCCGAAGAGTTCTCTACTCAAATGGAGCTCTAGTTGCTATCACAAAGAATCAAATGCGCGGAATTGGAGTCTTGGTGCTTAGGAATGCTTAGAGAATGCTTGGTGTGTTCCTCCATGCGCCTAGGGGTCCCTTTTATAGCCCCAAGGCAGCTAGGAGCCGTTGAGAGCATTCCAGGAAGGCAATTCTTGCCTTCTGTCGCCTGGCGCACCGGACAGTCCGGTGCACCACCGGACACTGTCCGGTGCGGATTTCTTTCCTGTTTTGGCGCAGCCGACTGTTGGCGTTTTGGAGCCGTTGGCGCACCGGACAGTCCGGTGCCCCCTTCCAACCGTTGGCTCGGCCACGCGTCACACGCGGATTGCGCGGCCGACCGTTGGCGCGCCCGACCGTTGGCTCACCGGACAGTCCGGTGCACACCGGACAGTCTGGTGAATTTTAGCCGTACGCCGCCGACGATTTCCCGAGAGCGGCCTTTTCACCAGAGCCAGCCTGGCGCACCGGACACTGTCCGGTGCACCCAGACCGAGCAGCCTTTTGGCTGTACACCGCCAACTTCTTCATAATTGTTTCTCCTGTTTCTAGCACTTAGACACAATACATTAGTCTTCAAAACAATGTACTAAGTCTAGAACCATACCTTTAATCTTGATTTGCACTTCTTGATTCCTTGGCATAATTTAACACTTAAGCACTTGTGTTGGACACTTAATCACCAAAATACTTAGAAATGGCCCAAGGGCACATTTCCCTTTCAGTATCCATACAATTCAATCATTGGTCGAGGGATGCTCAATGCCTTCGAAGCAATTCTTCATCCAGCATATTTATGCATGAAGATACCTTCGGAACAAGGGCCCATTGCTGTTCACGGGAGTCAGGAAGCTTCCAAGAAGGCCAAAGGGAGCTGGACGGATTCAAAGGCTATCCATAACATAGATGAAGCCGAAGCTTATCAGTAGTACAAGCACAAAAGAAAGAAGGCTGCTTCAGCGGATCAGCCGAAGCCTATGCTCCTGTGTAAAGATATAGCAGACCAAAAGGTACTGCTGGGATCTCAGTTATCTGGTGAACAAGAAAAGACTCTGCTAAGGTTTTTGTTCAACAACAAAGATGTCTTCGCTTGGACAACTAACGATCTCTGTGGTGTTAATAGAGATGTCATTGAGCATTCACTCAATGTGGATCCATCTTTCAGGCCAAGAAAGCAGAGACTTCGGAAAATGTCTGAAGATAAAGCCGAAGGTGCTCGAAATGAAGTAAAAAGACTTCTCAGTGCTGGTGTCATCAGAGAAGTAACATATCCAGAGTGGCTAGCTAACACTGTTATGGTGAAGAAGGCTAATGGGAAATGGAGAATGTGTATTGATTTCACAGACCTCAACAAGGCATGTCCGAAGGACGAGTTCCCTTTACCAAGAATAGACTCCCTTGTAGATGCAATAGCTTCTTCGGAACTCTTGAGCTTATTGGACTGCTCTTGGGCTATCACCAAATTTGGATGAAGAAAGAGGATGAGCCAAAGACAAGCTTCATAACTCCCAGTGGTACTTATTGCTACCTTCGGATGCCCGAGGGGCTCAAAAATGCTCGAGGAAGCTTCAGCAGAATGACTGTCAGGGTTCTTCACTCTCAAATAGGAAGAAATGTGCTAACTTATGTTGATGACATTATAGTAAAAAGCACAAAACAAGAAAAATCATGTTGCTAACTTGCAAGAGACATTTGCCAATTTCAGGCAAGCTGGTCTCAAGTTGAATCCAGAAAAGTGTGTCTTCGGAGTGAAGAAGGGCAAGTTTCTTGGCTGTCTGGTATCACAAAGGGTATCGAAGCTAATCCAAGCAAGATCGAAGCTATCCTTTGGATGGAACCGCCAAATTCAAAGAAGGGGGTTCAACGGTTGGCAGGAAGGCTGGCATCGTTGAACAGATTTATATCAAGATCAGCAGAAAGAAACTTACCATTCTTTGAAATACTGAAGTCAGCCGAAGTCTTTCAATGGGGTCCGGCTCAACAGAAAGCCTTCGAAGAGTTAAAACAATATCTGATAGATTTGACAACTCTAACTCTACCTTCATCAGGAACTCCGTTACTCCTGTATGTGGCTGCCTCCCATTCTACAGTCAGTGTGGCACTTATACAGAAGAAGCAAGATGACCAAGTAAAAAGACAAGCACCGGTATACTTCATCTCCGAAGTACTCAGTTTATCAAAGAAAAATTACACAGAATTGGAGAAGGTATTGTATGTTGTGTTGATGGCCTCCAAGAAGCTTCGGCATTACTTTCAAGCATATCATATAATAGTGCCTTCATCACAACCTATGAAGGATATAATGAGAAACAGAGAAGCTACAGGAAGGATTGGAAAATGGGATGCAGACCTTAATGAATTCACCATTGATTATGTACATAGATCCTCAATTCAATCTCAGGCGTTAGCAGATTTCATTTCCGATTGGACACCAGGGGCTCAAGGAGAAGAAGCAACAAAAGATGCCGAAGCCTGAACGGTATTCTATGACGGCTCTTGGGGAACCTTTGACGCAGGAGTAGCCGCTGTTCTAGTAGTGCCCTCTAAAGTCAGGACATGTTATGCAGTAAAGTTGGACTTTAGTTGTACAAATAACATTGCCGAGTACGAAGCTCTTCTTTTAGGGCTTCGGAAGCTAAAGGCAATGGGAATAAGAAGGGCAATCCTCAAAACTGATTCTCAAGTTATTTCTGGCCATGTAGACAAAAGTAGCAAGGCAAGGGATCCGAAGCTTGAAAAATATTTGGATGCAGTCTGAAGATTAGAAGCTTCTTTTGAAGGATTTTTTGTAAAAAATATTCCAAGGGGGAAAATGAGCATGCGGATTTGCTAGCTAAGTCAGCGGCACAGGGGCTCCCTTTGCCTTCGGAAATGTTCTTTGAAACAATAAAAGCACCTTCAGTCGAACTTATGGAGAGAGCAGTGCTTGCAATATCACATGTACATAGTGAAGATTAGAGGACTGAGATTATATCTTTCCTCCAAGGCAACTGTCTTTCGGATGACTAAGTTTATAATAAAAGAATGGAAGCAAGAACAAGACCATATGTGATCATAGAAGGGGAGTTATATAAATATGGAGTCTGCTCTCCATTACTCAAGTGTTTGTCCAGAACCGAAGGTCAAGAATTGATGAAGGAAATACATGCAGGATTATGTGGGTCTCATATTGGGTCTAGGCCTTTGCTGGGGAAGGTTTTCAGACAAGGATTTTACTGGCCGAAGGCAGCTTCGGATGCAGCAGACTTGGTTAAAAAATGTGAAAATTGCCAAAGATGTGCAAAAGACCAAAAACAACCTTCGTCTTTAACTCAGCTAATACAACCAACTTGGCCACTGCAAAGGTGGGGTCTGGATTTGTTAGGTCCACTTCCACCGACACAAGGAAATTTGAAATATGTTGTCATGGTAGTGGAATATTTCTCTAAGTGGATCGAAGCAAAGCCCTTAGCCACAATAACTTCAGCCACAGTACAAAAATTCTTTTAGCAAAATATTGTTTGTCGCTTTGGCGTGCCGAAGGCAATAACCGTTGACAATGGAACTCAATTTGATGCTAAAACATTCAAAGTTTTTTGTGACCAAATTGGTACAAAAATTCATTTTGCATCAGTAAGGCATCCAGAATCAAATGGGTTAGTAGAGAGAGCAAATGGAATTATAATGACAGGAATAATGAAGTTAATCTTCAATCAGCCTAGAGAAAAGTGGCCAGATGAGTTGATCAAAGTGGTGTGGAGCCATAACACAACTGTCTCAAGGTCAACAGGTTATACACCTTTCAAGCTCTTGTTCGGTGACGGAGCAATAACACCAGAAGAAGCAAAGACAGGATCAATAAGAACCACAACTTCAGCGGAGGACAAAGCTGATTCTCAAATAACGAAAGACACTATAGAAGGGACCAGACTTTAGGCCATAGAACACATCAATAAGTATCAGGCCGAAACAATAAAATGACGTGATTGGAAAGTTCGATTGAAAAATATCAAGCCAGGTCATTTGGTGCTTCGGAGAGTAGCTAACCCAGATACAGTGGGCAAGCTACAACTGAAGTGAGAAGGTCCTTTTCTGGTAGTATCTTCGTCAAGACCCGGTTCTTATAGATTGAAGGATATGGACGACAACGACATACCCAGATCTTGAAATGCGGATGAGCTTCGATGGTATTATGTGTAATTGATGTAATCTTTTCCATTTTTCCTATGGCACCCTTTTCCTTTCAGGAAGGGAGAAAGGTTTTTAATGGGGCCATAGTTTGTAATTTTTTATTCTTATTTAGCCCTATGCAATACAAGGGCCAAAACCCCCCAAAAATGTAACATGTAATATCAGAACCCGCACCATCGAGTGCAAAAAAGAGAACAGGGAAAAGCTCAGAAGTCGTCCCCAAGGGGATGCAGAGCTGAAATCACTCCAAGTATGACGAAGCTACAAAAAGTCGTTCCTAAGGGAGCGCATAGTAAGTCTCGAAGCTCAAAAGTCATTCCTAAGGGAATGCAGAGCCAAATACCACCGAAATATAAGGTGAAGAAGCTCCAAAGTCGTTCTTAAGGGGATGCAGAGCTTAAATACCACCGAAATAGAAGGTGAAGAAGCTCCAAAGTCATTCCTAAGGTGATGCAGAGCTTAAATGCCACCGAAATATAAGGTGAAGAAGCTTCAAAGTCGTTCCTAAGAAAATGCAGAGCTTAAAGACTCCAAAGTCATTCCTAAGGGGATGCAGAGTCTGGGTGTGGCTTTCTGTGCGTTTGGGTCATACATTTGCATGTTACATTACATCATTCATTGCATTCATACACATTCATTAGACATTCGTAGGATCATCATCATCATGACATAAAGCACAAACATAAATAGTCTGGCTTCGGCGACAAAGTGCTTCGTTGAACACGAAGAAGCTTCGCTTCAAATACAAGCATTTTATGCAAAAGAAATGTTTCGATGTGTACGAAAATAAGTGAAGGTGTTTTTCGCCTTCGGCTCAAAAGATACGCGAATTTCGTCCACAACAAATCAATACGTACATGAATGGAAAGGTAAAATTATATTACAGGGTATGGACAAATATACACAGTACTGAGTTCAACCCTCGATTACAATTTTTTGCAAGAATAATACAAATATTCCCTAAGATCTATACAGGAAGGCATAAAAGGAAGCTTCGGGGCAGCAATCTTCGGAATGTGCGGCGGACTATCAACCTTCAGCACCACCATCTTGTAGACAAATGATGGTATAAGGTAAAAGTGATAATAAAAATCAAGGCAGACAACAGGTAAAAGTTTCTTACTGATTTAAGAAGATTTCAAGCTTTGTCTCCGGCCATCTCTCGTTCGCCTTTAGCCCAAATTTGAGTGATGAATCTATTTCCAATACTTCGGGCTTCACTAGGAATATCAATCAAATCTGACGGTGATAGGCTGAAGGTTGGCCTGTTTACTGTCTTCGCATGCGTGCATCCGACCTTTAAGAACGCAGCAGTTGTGCCATGATAAGCTAGCAAAGCACAGAAGTCACCATGCCCAGCTATCACTTCTTCGAATGCAGCAACTTCATTTTCAATATGTTTGAAGGTATTTGATATGTCTTCAGACGAAGGGGCAATATCTTCAGAACTGGCCCCAACCGAGCTAAAGACTCCCTTTAACCGTTGCACGCAGCGGCTGCCGAATTCCAAGCATAATGTATTCCGAAGGTCCTACAAAGATTTCTACATCTTTGTATTTTTATCAGCTTCGACTTCATATTTTGCTTGTAGTTCTTTCTTGTCTTGTTCGAAGATCTCTGATTTTTCTTTTAAGGTTGTTTGACTTTGGAGAAGCTCCTTGCCTAATCTAGCATTTTCAGCTTGAATCTCTGCAAGTGAACCCTCTGTTGATTGAAGCAAGAAGTCCTTCTTCTCTAGAGAAGCTTTGTAATCCTTAATTTTACTCTCCAAGCCCTCGATTATGATTTCATTTTTATTTTCTTCGAGGTCTTGTTGCATCCTCAATGCTTTACTTAGCAGCATACTCTGTGGAAATAAGCTGACATCAGAAAATTTTGATTCATCACAAAGATAATAGAAATCTAGGCAAGAAGAATTTTACCTTGAAATTGGAGTAAAACAGACTGTCGATGATATGTTGCCATCGGTAGCCGCTTATATCAGCCTCAAGCTTCGGGAAACCAACACTCTTTGATAGAGTGTTGATTATTTTTGCCCCGACGCGATCACGAATACATCCTAAGGCTCCTTCGTCAATTCCACCAAAGAGCATAGCTCCTGGCTGGTAGCCACATGATATCCCATATTCCTGCAGCTCCTTCTTCTCAGCCTCGGACAATTCTTGACCCACCAGGTTCCAAAGGTCAAAGTCCCTTTCTTCTGAAGCAGCATCAGCAATATTTTTTCCTTTGTCAGGCACTATGGCCATGACATCCTCTGCAGCCGCAGATGTCTCTTCTGCAGCCATATCCGAATGAAGTTTATCAATTCCTGACAGTGTACTTTCAAGATTGGCAGCTTCGGCAGCAGCTGCAGCTTCGGTAGAGGTTTCAGCTTCGGTAGTGGCCTCGGCACTTGCAATATGTGCTATTCTGGACGCCGAGGCCAGCGGTGGTGTCCGTTCAATGGCTTCCATAACATTAATGATTCTTTGCTTTTTCTGACCCTCAGTCTTCTTGAAAGGGAAATAGGGATTAACCTTTTCCTATAAATAATTTTGGTGGTTGAATGTCCAACACAAATAATTGGACTAACTAGTTTGCTCTAGATTTTATTCCACAGGTGCATAAAGGTTCAACACAAACCAATAAAAAGATCAAAGTTAGGGTTCAAAAGAAAGGAGCAAAAGAAACCGAAGAGAACCCTGGTTTGGCGCACCGGACAGTGTCCGGTGCACCAGGGCCGTACCACTCTGAACTTGCCACCTTCGGTTTTCAGAAAAGCCGCTCCGCTATAATTCACCGAACTGTCTCGTGTGCCATCGGACTGTCCGGTGCACCAGCGGAGCAACGGCTACTTCGCACAACGGTCGACTACAAAAGCGGTGAAGTCAGGTGAACAGTAAAGAACAGTGCGCGCAGAGTCAGAGCCGCCCGCCAGAGGAGCACCGAACAGTTAACAGTGCCTGTCCAGTGTGGCACTGGAATGTCCGGTGCCACATGAAGACAAAGCTCCAACGGTCGAAACCGTCAGAACCCTAATGGTTGGGTGACATGGCTGGCGCACCAGACACTGTCCGGTGCGCCCATCGGCGACAGCCTGCCCCAACGGTTGAATTGGTAGTTGGGGGCTATAAATACCCCACAACCACCTCCACTCCAACCATCCAAGCATTCACAACAGTGCATTCAATACAAGAGCAATACACTTCACTCCAAAGACACAATTCAAGTGATCGATCCGCTCAAAGTCCCAAATTCAACTCTAGCGCATTAGGACTTGTGAGAGGATTCTTTGTGTTCCTTGTTGCTCTTGTTTGCTTGGCTTGCCTTTCTTTTCTTTCTCACTTCTTACTCTCAAGCTTTGTAAGCGAGGTAAGAGACACCAATTGTGTGGTGATCCTTGCAGGGTCTAAGTGACCCATGAGATTAAGGAAGAAGCCTCACTCGGTCTAAGTGACCGTTTGAGAGAGGGAAAGGGTTGAAAGAGACTCGGTCTTTGTGACCACCTCAACGGGGGCTAGGTTCTTTAGAATTGAACCTCGGTAAAACAAATCATCGTGTCATCCGCTTTATTTTCTTGGTTGATTTGTTTTCTCCTCTCTCCCGGACTCGGATTTTATTCTAACGCTAACCCCGACTTGTAGTGTCTTTAAAGTTGTAAATTTCAGTTTCCGCCTATCCACCCCCCTCTAGGCGACTTTCAATTGGTATCAGAGCTCGGTACTTCATTAGAGTCTAACCACTCAAAGTGATGTTGGGAGGATCCGCCAAGAGGGAGATGGAAACAGGCACAAGCCACGGGAAGGCTCCATCAAAGGAGTCTGGTGCCAAAGGAAGGGAGGAATCACCTCCACGAGTCAAGACACATCGAAGTGGCGACAAGAAAAAGAAGATGAAGAAAGTGGTCTACTACGAGACCGATTCTTCGTCGCCATGCACCTCTGGCTCCGACGTGCCATCCGTCACTTCTAAGCGCCATGAGCGCAAGAAGTTTAGTAAGACCCCCTTACGTTATCCCCGCATCTCTAAACGCACTCCTTTACTTTTTGTCCCATTAGGCAAACCACCGGTTTTTTATGGTGAAGATTATTGTATGTGGAGTGATAAAATGATGCATCACCTAACCTCACTCCACGCAAGCATATGGGATATTGTTGAGTTTGGATCGCAAGTACCATCCATGGGGGACGAGGGCTACGACTCGGACGAGGTCGCCCAAATCCGGCACTTCAACTCACAAGCCACTACTATACTCCTCACCTCTCTATGTCAAGAGGAGTATAATAAAGTGCAAGGGTTGAAGAGCGCCAAGAAAATTTGGGACATACTCAAGACCGCACACGAGGGAGATGAGGTGACCAAGATCACCAAGCGGGAGCTCGGTCGTTTCGTCCTCAACCAAGGAGAGGAGCCACAAGCTATGTACAACCGGCTCAAGACCTTGGTGAATCAAGTGCGCAACCTTGGGAGCACAAAATGGGATGACCATGAAATGGTCAAGGTTATTCTTAGATCACTCGTATTTCGTAATCCTACTCAAGTTCAATTAATACGTGGTGATCCTAGATATAAGCTAATGTCTCCCGAGGAGATGATAGGGAAGTTTGTGAGCTTTGAACTTATGACCAAAGGCTCCAAACAAATTGTCAACTTGGAACAAGGCGCCACCTCGACACCCGAGGTGCAACTCGTCGCATTCAAAGCGATGAAGGAGAAGAAAGAAGAGTCTACATCAAGTAGGCTCCCCATCGACGCCTCCAAGCTCGACAACGAGGAAATGTCGCTCATCATCAAGAGCTTCCGCCAAATCCTCAAGCAAAGGAGGGGGGAAAGATTACAAACCTCGCTCCAAGAGGGTGTGCTACAAGTGTGGTAAGCCCGATCATTTCATTGCTAAATGTCCTATGTCAAGTGATAGTGACAGGGGTGACGACAAGAGGGGAAAGAGGAAGGAGAAGAAGAAGTACCACAAGAAGAAGGGCGGCGATGCCCACATGTGTCGGGAATGGGACTCCGACGAGAGCTCCACCGACTCCTCCTCCGACGAGAATGCCGCCAACATCGCTATCAACAAGGGTCTCCTCTTCCCCAACGTCGGCCACAAGTGCCTCATGGCAAAGGACGGCAAAAGGAAGAAGGTAAAATCTAGAGCCTCTACCAAATATACAACATCTAGTGATGAGGGTAGCTCTAGTGAATATGAGGATAATTTACTTACCCTTTTTGCCAACCTTAACATGCATCAAAAATAAAAATTGAATGATTTGGTAGGTGCTATTCATGAGAAGGATGAACTCTTGGATAGCCAAGAGGAATTCCTTATTAAGGAAAATAAAAAACATGTTAAGGTGAAGAATGCTTATGCTCAGGAGGTAGAGAAAAATGAAAAAATGACTAAGGAGCTTAGCATTTGCCATGACACTATTTCCAACCTTAGAACTGAGAACGCTAATTTATTTGCCAAGGTTGAGAAGTTAAATGCTTGTGATGATTCAAATACCAATCTTAAAAATGATAATGCTAGTTTAATTGCTAAGATTGATAAATTGAATGAGTCAATTGCTAGCCTTAAAACTGAGAATGATAAGTTAATTTCTAAGGCTAAAGATTTAAATGTTTGCAACGTTTCTATTTCCAATCTTAGAAATGAGAATGCTATTTTACATGCTAAGATTGATGAATTAAATACTTGCAAACCCTCTACATCTATTGTTGAACATGTTGCTATTTGTACTAGATGTAGAGATATTAATGTTGATGCTATTCATGATCACCTTGCTTCAATTAAACAACAAAATGATCATATAGCTCAATTAACTGCTAAAATAAATGAGCATGAAATTGAGAATGAAAAATTTAAATTTGCTAGAAGCATGCTCTATAATGGGAGACGCCCTGGCATCAAGGATGGCATTGGTTTCCAACAGGGAAGCAATGTCAAAATTAATTCCCCTAAGAAATTGTCTAGTTTTGTTAAGGGCAAGGCTCCCATGGCTCAGGATAATGAGGGTTACATTTTATATCCTGCTGGTTATCCTGAGCATAAGATTAGGAGAATTCATGCTAGAAAATCTCATTCTGTTTCCCATCATGCTTTTATTTATAAGAATGAGGCATCTAGCTCTAGGCAATCAATCCATGTTAAATTGACTAAAAAGAATACTCGTACTGCATCAAATGAACCTAATGTTTCATTTAAGACTTTTGATGCTTCTTATGTGCTTCCTAACAAACCAGGCAAAATAGTTGCCAAATATGTTGGGGGCAAACACAAGGGCTCCAAGACTTGTGTTTGGGTACCCAAGGTGCTTGTTTCTAATGTGAAAGGACCCATGACTGTTTGGGTACCTAAGAACAAGGCCTAAATTGTTTTGCAGGTTTATGCATCCGAGGGCTCAAGTTGGATAATAGACAGTGGATGCACAAACCACATGACAGGGGAGAAAAGGATGTTCTCCTCCTATGAGAAAAACGAAGATCCCCAAAGAGCTATCACATTCGGGGATGGAAATCAAGGTTTGGTCAAATGTCTTGGTAAAATTGCTATATCACCTAACCATTCCATTTCCAATGTTTTTCTTGTAGACTCTTTAGATTACAATTTGCTTTGAGTTTCTCAATTATGTAAAATGGGCTACAACTGCCTTTTTACGGATATAGGTGTTACTATCTTTAGAAGAAGTGATGATTCAATAGCATTTAAGGGGGTATTAGAGGGTCAACTATACTTAGTTGATTTTAATAGAGCTGAACTCGATACTTGCTTAATTGTTAAGACTAATATGGGTTGTGTCGGGGACCATAATTAGGGGTACCCCCAAGACTCCTAATCTCAGCTGGTAACCCCCATCAGCACAAAGTTGCAAAGGCCTGATGGGCGTGATTCCGGTCAAGGCTCCGTCCACTCAAGGGACACGATCTCGTCTCGCCCGAGCCCAGCCTCGGGCAGGAACAGTAGACCAGGACAGATTCACGCCTCGCCTGAGGGTCTCCTCAAGCAATGGACGCACCTTCGACTCGCCCGAGGCCCAGCTCGGGCATGCTTCGCGGAGAAGCAACCTTGGCCGGATCGCTACACCAACCGACCGTATCGCAGGAGCATTCAATGCAAGGATCGCCTGACACCTTATCCTGACGCACGCTCCTCAGTCGACAAGGCCGAAGTGACCGCAGTCACTTCGCCCCTCCACTGGCTGACCTGACAGGAAAACAGCGCCGCCTGTGCTGCTCCGACTGCTATGCCACCCGTCAGGGTGAGGCTGACAGCCGCCAAGACTGGCCTCAGGCGCCATAGGAAGCTCCGCCTCGCCCGACCCCAGGGCTCGGACTCAACCTCGACCTCGGACGACGGACTCCGCCTCGCCCGACCCCAGGGCTCGGACTCAACCTCGACCTCGGACGACGGACTCCGCCTCGCCCGACCCTAGGGCTCGGACTCCACCTCGACCTCAGAAGACGGACTCCACCTCGCCCGACCCCTGAGCTCGGACTCAGCCTCGACTCCGGAAGGCGGTCTCCGCCTCGCCCGACCCCAGGGCTCGGACTCAACCTCGACCTCGGACGATGGTCTCCGCCTCGCCCGACCCCCGGGGCTCGGACCCAACCTCGACCTCGGACGATGGTCTCCGCCTCGCCCGACCCCCGAGCCCGGACTCAGCCTCGACCTCGGAGGAGCCTCCGCCTCGCCCGACCTCGGGCTCGGACCGACCACGTTACAGGGGGGCCATCACTACCCTACTCCTAGCTAGCTCAGGCTACAGGGAACAAGACCGGTGTTGGGGGCCTTCAGCTTCCGAAGGTCCTCAAAAACAAGATTTAACAGTGTTTCTAGAGTATAATGTGTGAACAGGTATCTTCGGACTCGAGTCGATATCACAGTAGGAGAAGCCCAAATAATACGAAGGTTGATACAACGCCGAAGATGTGAGCAGGAAAGCTTCGGCGTGGTAGCAGAAAAGGAAACCGACTTAAAGATGAAAAGGCTATTCAGACCTCGGTGGATTACTATAGAATTACTACCAAATGTAAAGGGCATGGATGTAATTTTGTATGGGCTGTGTCCCGTGCCTATAAATAGGTGAACAGTACCCCCGTACTGCTCACGCTGACTTGGCATTTGCTTTTGCGTCATCCTTGTACTTTCGCCTTTCTTTCAAGCCGAAGGTACATTTGTAACTTGATATCATTTCTATTTTTCTATAATAATAATACAGAAATGAATTGATAATAATACATAATGGTTTACGCTATCTTTTGTGTCTCATATGATTCCTTCTTCATTATTATATGTTGAATCTATGAAGGTATGTCCTTCATAACCTTCGTCCGAAAATCATTATATCCTAAGGGAAATAATGCTTTGAAGGACGAAGGGCTTTAACGTTTAACATTTCTTGTGTTGCCTTGTTCTTAATTCATAGCATTTGAGAACAAGTCCCCAACATTGGCGCCCACCTCCGGTGAACTCACTTCCACTCTTTGAGTTTTGAACACCTTCGGCGATCATAAACCTTCGCTATGGCGCCGAAGAAAGCTTCAGCAACTGGGGCTGCAGCTCTGCAACCGCTAGACCCCAATCAGGAGACTTTCTCCCTTCGGGAAGCCCGAAGCCAGAAGAGGAAGGCTGTCAGCCCGACACCGCCAGAGGATGAGCTAGACCAAGAAATCAGAGACATGGAGATGCTTCATCAACAGGTGCAGAGGAAGAAGGAAAAGATGGCCAGGCTAGCTGAACTGCAAAGGCAGATAGACGAAGCTTCTGAAGAAGTTCGTCATCTTACTCAGGATGAGCAGAACCGAAGGCCTCAGAATAAAAACCTTCATCAGGAGGGTTTCCTCAACGAAGATGACTGGTATGAGAATTTTCACCATGGAAATTTTGCTTTTGATGATGCTTCTCCTCTGTCCACTGAGCTGCAGGCTACACCTTGGCCTCCGTCCTACAAGCCGCCTCAGCTTCCCATATTCGATGGCCATTCAGACCCGAAGCAGTTTCTGATGAGTTACGAAGCAACAGTATCTTCGTATGGTGGCAATACTGCAGTCATGGCAAAATCTTTTGTTATGGCTGTCAGGAGTGTTGCTCAAACCTGGTATTCCTCCCTTCGGCCAGGAACGATCACTTCATGGCAAAAGCTGAAGGACATGTTGTTAACCAGCTTCCAAGGGTTTCAGACGAAGCCGGTCACTGCTCAAGCTCTATTCCAGTGCACCCAGGATCACGAAGAATACCTTCAGGCGTATGTCCGGAGGTTCTTGCGTTTGAGGGCACAGGCACCAACAGTGCCCAATGAAATTGTCATTGAGGCCATGATCAAGGGACTTCGGCCAGGACCTTCAGCTTAGTACTTTGCTAGGAAGCCTCCTCAAACTTTGGAGAAGCTGCTCCAAAAGATGGACGAGTATATTCGCGCCGACAATGATTTTCGTCAAAGAAGGGAGGAGGCTTTCAGGTTTTCTGAAATGACCAGGGGCTTCGGAGGAAGATTTTATCCGAGGCATGTTAGGTCAATTCACAACTCTACTCAAAATGATGATAAGGGAAGTCAGCAGCAAAGGCCACAGTGCTCTTCACAGGCTTCGGGGCAACAACAAAGCTCCTTCCGGCTGCCAGCTCCAAGAGGCAGAGGCACCAGGGGCTTCGGCGGAAGGTTTGGAGATCAACCAAGGAGAATATTTTGCTTGTTCTGTGGTGAAAACAAGGGCCATACCACCAGGATGTGCCATGTTACCATCCAGAAGCAAAAGGAGATAGCCGAAGCTGCAGCACAACAGGCTCAGCCGAAGCAAATCATGCACACTGCTTCGTATCATTCGCCTTATATCCCAGAATATGTAGGCAACCACCCTGCAGTTTCTGTTGCTTCGGCGAGTCAACCTTAAGCTTCCTGGCAACAGCCTCCGCCTCCACCACCGCTACAACAAGGCCAGCAGCCAGAAGGGGGCCAATATGCTCAACACCAAAGGGACTTCAGAGAACAGTCCGAAGCTTGCACAGTCAATAGCACTGTGCCAGAGTCGAAGCACATCTATTAACAAATATCCTACCTTGATAGTAGTCTTTTCCATTCAGTTTTATTTTCTATGTAATAAAGGACATTTTTAAATTTCATGTAATAGTTTCGTTGTTTGCCACAAGGAAAATATATTTTCTCCACAGGCTTAAGTTGTTGAAGCTTAAAGATTTGCGATAACAAGGAGGACCTTCGAATTATCAAAAATTCTTCGAAGCAACAAAAAGTCGTTCAAAAGGAACGCAGAGTAAGTTTGCTAAAGTAACAAAAAGCCGTTCCAAAGGGAGCGCAGTGTAAGTTTTTTGCTCCAAAGTCGTTCCAAAGGGAATGCAGAGCTTACAGCGAAAAATAAACGCTGATACCGCCTAAGTAAAAGGCGAAGCACGAAAAGTCAACGCGAATACCGCTGAAAGTAAAAGGCGAAGAAGCTTCTAAGGGAGGCTTACAGCGAAAAATAAACGCTGATTCCGCTGAAGTAAAAGGCGAAGAAGCTCCTAAGGGAGGCTTACAGCGAAAAGTCAACACTGATTTAAAAAGATTATGTGTTTTATTACAGGGATGTGCGTGTATCTTCGGAATAAATACCATTTTACATAGCATAACATCATCACATCATTTCGCATGGCATAAGCATCATACATCATGCTGCATATGGCACAAGAAGGGGACACAATATCGATCTTCAGAAGAATGTTTTGAAAAAGGGGAAAATCATGCTAAGTCACAAGGAGATACACTATTGATCTTCGGAAGTGTAGCTTCGGAAAATATCTTCACAAAGCTTGGATATTCTTCATCAGAACACTACGGATATTGTTGTGATAAATGAAAATTCTTCTTCACGAAGCATGAAAAGAAGGGAAGGTGTTTTTTTTCGTCAAAAACTCAAAAATGGTACGTATGTAAAATTTCATGCATCGTAAAGAATTGAACCATAAAAACAAGTATATTACATTCAGGGTTACAAGATGTTACACATATTACATTTCAGAAGTTTTTACAATAGCACTTAATCTTCTCTAAGTACAACTTCCGCAGCTTCGTTCAGGAGCCGATTAACAACTTCATCCATGATAGCTTCAGCCATCTTTTTAATTTCGTCGTCTCCTTTCGGGTGAGGGCCCGGAGACGCTCTAGTAGGATCTGAAGGAGGACAGGATACGGCTACATTGCTATTACAAATTGCGAACGAAGTTTAAAACCAAAAATTACAACACAATAAAAACCATTAGTTAATACCTATTTGTCCTTCGGACTCTGCGCTTTTCTCAGCAGCCTCTGCTACTTTTCTAGCATCGTGGGTGCCCTTTTCACTTTTTTGGATAATTTCTCGGGCCATTTCTCGACCACCGTTATCCTAGACATCGGTGAAAATTTTTCCGCCAACCATGCTAGCTTCGGCTGAAGGATCTTTCGCATCTTCGAAGGACAAGGTAGCTTCGGATTGCGCTAAAATCTTTACATGCTCGCAGCCCTTTTTCTCCAAAATGGTGGCAATCCCCCTGGCACCCGAGAAAGCACATATGTCTCCGCGGCTATTTAAAATTTCCTCAAAAGCCTCAGCTTCGTGATTAATCCATTCGATGGGACCTTCGGGGTTGCCTCTTGTAAAGTTTTCTTCGCTCGAGAATGCGCCGACGCTGGCGAAGCTAGCTTTCAACTTTTTAACACACTCCATAGATTTGTCATAGCATCTTTTCTTGGATGAACGAAGCTCTTCAACAGTTCCTTCTAAATGATTTGCCCATTGGTCGCTAAGTTCTCGCTTCGTTTCTTCAAGTATGCGTTCCTCTTTAGCTCTGGCCAGTTGTTTTCGAAGATCTTCAATTTCACGCTTCTGAGCCTCAGCTTGATCTTTAAAAGTAGCTTCGTCTTCTTTTATTCTATTTATCAATGAATGTAATATTTTATCTTTTTCGAGACCTTCGTTCCTTAGTTCAATTACTTCGGAACGAAGGTTGCTCAGGGCTATAGCGCACCCTTCGTCTTCGGCATCTTTTTGGGCCCTGAGGGCATTGCTAAGTATAAGGCCCTGCAAAGAAAATGTGTATGCGTCAATAAATTTAAGCAAACGAAAAATTTTGGTCTCAAGAAAATTTTGGTCATTTTTTGCACCTTTAAGCTATTGTACGCCAAGCTGTCGACCAGTTCGTTTTTCGACAGCACCGAGAGCCCGTCTTCTAGTGTTGGGAATCCGAAGCTCTTGCTCATCTCCCGACAGACAGAAATCTCCTTGCTGTCAGGGAGACAATACAAGAAGTCTTCTTCTCCGCTGCCGTTGAATATTAACGCCCCTTTTGGATGCTTCAGTTTTTGGGCGTAAAGCTGGGCCTCTTGCTTTTCTTTTTCTGATAATTTTTTCCCCGAAGCATGTCGAACAATATAATCAAGGACTTTGGGGGATGCTTCGGGGGCAACAACACTGATTTCTTCAACAAGAATAGGCTCCGTCATTTTTTCTTCCTCGGTTTCCAGGGATTTTACCTTCGTGGGTTCTGTAGGCCCAGCTTCAGCCTCAGTTTGTTGCTTTGGAGCTTGAATATCAAAAATTTTAGTTTCCGCTTCGGAAGTTTCAACAGTTTTATTCGGAGTTGTGCTTGAGGACTTAATTGTCTCCAGAACATCTAGCACATTGACCATTCTTTTTCTTTTTGGGGTCACTGTTGGCCCCTTCTTAATTCCTGCTACTTCAATTTATGCTGAAGGACTTAAAATTTCTGATATTTTTGATCCCTCAGTTGATCCTTTTGCTTCTTCCATCTTTTCTGTCGATGGCACTTCGGCCATCTCTTTGGTTTCTGGTAATAAAATCTTTGGTTCCTCCAATTCTATTGTTGTTGGCGCTTCGGCCATTTCTGTGACTTCTGGCAGCAAGGTTGGCTTTTCAGCCTCGGTGCCCGAAGAGGTCTCTCCGGTGAACTCAGGCACCGAGGCTGGTTCAATATAGCGTGGCCGATGTGTGAGGACCTTTATCCTTTTTCTTTTCGGTGCTGGCTCACTAGGAACAGCTGCAGCTTCTTCTTTCGCAGAAGTCGTGCCCTTTCATTTCTGCCCTCGAATGGGATAACGATAGTCAGGGTAGACGAACCCGATTGCGTCGAACACTCGGTTCAGTCTTTTCTTTTTCCGGCCTCCGAAGGCTGCTGACAATGCAGTATCTTCGGCCTTTGAATAAACCCCAAGTAGTTCATCACTTAAATTTTCAATGCTTTTTAGCCAGTCATCATCTGGCTCTACGAATTTGTCTCCGAATTTGAAAGTATACTTCAGCCTGATAAGTCCACCTTCGTCAGCCTCCTTTATAGTCTCTTGTGGCATTTCCCATTTTTCCGCGAGCGGCCATACTCTGAAGGCAATATGCTCTTGGACCAAATCTCTCGTTCCAATAAAAGAACAAATAACTCCGAAGGCTCTCTGGCATTCTTCGGCAGCTTCATTCATTTCAACCTTCGGCCTCCGCAGGCCGAAGCTTTGCCAAATAGGGCGCATAATTATACCTTTAATATCTTCCCGTGTTTTCAGGTCATTCTTCACATAAAACCATTCTGTCATCCAGTCGCCGGGCCATCTCTTCCGAAAGGTTGGCACGGGACAGCTTGACCCAGACCGAGAAACAAAACTGTAGCAACCAAAATTATTGTGATACTATTCCTTACCCCAGGGTTTTGTCTCGTATGATAATTCGTGTATGTTGCAGAAACTTTTCGCATCAGGTTCCAGACCTTGGCTTCTCACGGCCCACACGAAGATATTCAGCCTTATGATTGCTTCGGGGGTAAGTTGATGAAGATAGACTTCAAACATTTTCAGCACCTCTACGACAAAGCTGCTCAGGGGAAATCGTAGTCCAGCTTTCAAAAAGCTTCGGAACACTACGACTTCATTTTCCTCAGGGGACGGGCAAGTTTTCCCTCCTTCGTCGGCCCTCACAATGGATAAGTCCCGGAAATATCTTCCCCTCATGTTGACAAAATGATTTTCTTTGATACCTGATTTGCCAAAAACCGAATGGCTTTGTCGCCAGGGGCGATCTTCGGAGTCTTCACCACCACTATCCACATCATAACTGTCGCTGTCATCAGTATCTTCAGATAAACCTTCTAAAATCTCCTTGGTGATTTTTTCTGTATTGGTCTTCAACATTGCTATAAGAAACCCCAGGTTTTTCTCTTCAGAGAGACTCAGCTTCATCTCGGCAGCAGCCTCCTTATCTTCAGACATCTTCGGAAACACTAAAAAACTGTTTTCAACGCCGAAGCTTAAAAACTCAAAAAGCTAAGCAAGTCTTGGTGCGCTAGAGCTAAAAATTGAGTGAGCAAGAGCAGATGGCAAGAGAGCGTACCAAATGAGCTCGCGGTATGCTCTTATTTATACGCCCAGTACGTTGAAAATTGAAAGACCCCACTTGTCAGTGAATGTTGCTATTCTAGCAAAGGGAAGGTGTTTTTTCGGACCTTCGGCTTAAGGCCTTTGTCCATGTCGCAATCTAAATTTATTATCATTCTAACAAATTAATATTGCGAGGGGCTACTGTTGGGGGCCTTCGGCTTCCGAAGGTCCTCAAAAACAAGATTTAACAGTGTTTCTGGAGTATAATGTGTGAACAGGTATCTTCGGACTCGAGTCGATATCACAGTAGGAGAAGCCCAAATAATACGAAGGTTGATACAACGCCGAAGATGTGAGCAGGAAAGCTTCGGCGTGGTAGCAGAAAAGGAATCCGACTTAAAGATGAAAAGGCTATTCAGACCTCAGTGGATTACTATAGAATTACTACCAAATATAAAGGGCATGGATGTAATTTTGTATGGGCTGTGTCCCATGCCTATAAATAGGTGAACAGTACCCCGTACTGCTCACGCTGACTTGGCATTTGCTTTTGCGTCACGCTTGTACTTTCGCCTTTCTTTCAAGCCGAAGGTACATTTGTAACTTGATATCATTTCTATTTTTCTATAATAATAATACAGAAATGAATTGATAATAATACATAATGGTTTACGCTATCTTTTGTGTCTCATATGATTCCTTCTTCATTATTATATGTTGAATCTATGAAGGTATGTCCTTCATAACCTTCGTCCGAAAATCATTATATCCTAAGGGAAATAATGCTTCGAAGGACGAAGGGCTTTAACGTTTAACATTTCTTGTGTTGCCTTGTTCTTAATTCATAGCATTTGAGAACAAGTCCCCAACAACCGGCGTCCCATCTGGTTCGCCCCGGTAAACAAGTAATGATGGCACCCCGCGTGCTCCATGACGACGGCGGCTCTCAGCCCCTTACAGAAGCAAGGAGACGTCAGCAAGGATCCAACAACCCCGACAGCTGTGCTTCCACAGGGCTCAAGCGTCCTCCGACGGCCACGACATCACATGAACAGGGCAGCAACACCTCTCCGACAGCCACGACGACATGTACATAGGGCTCTGGCTCCCTTTTGCTAGACACGTTAGCACATCGCTACACCCCCCATTGTACACATGGGCCCTCTCCTTACATCTATAAAAGGAAGGACCAGGGCTCTCATACGAGAAGGTGGCCGCGCGGGAGAACGGGCCAACGCGCAAGGCTTGCGCCCTCTCTCTCTCTCTCTCTCCCTCGCGAACGCTTGTAACCCCCTACTGCAAGCGCATCCGCCCTAGGCGCAGGACAACACGAGGCCGTGGTTTCCCCTTGCTGTTTTCCCCCTTGTGTTCCGTCTCGCGCTGACCCATCTGGGCTGGGACACGCAGCGATAATTTACTCGTCGGTCCAGGGACCCCCCGGGGTCGAAACGCCGACAGTTGGCGCGCCAGATAGGGGCCTGCTGCGTGTTGACGAACAGCTTCCCGTCAAGCTCCAGATGGGTAGTCTCCAGCAACCTCTCCAACCCGGAACGGTGCTCCGTTTCGGGAGTCTTGAGTTTATGTCCCTCGACGGCAGCTACGACATGATACTCCTTCCTCTACCACGCGACAACGACAATGGCGGCCGTCAGCCCGCCCGCCGGCGGCGGAATCGACGACGTCTTCCTCGCGTGACGGAAGAGCAACATCCGGGTCTGTCCCGTCACCTTCCCCGCCGACGGAGGAGGAGGCGGGGCAGGCATGGCCAAGCAGGAGGTGGCACCTCATCGGCTGTTGAGCGAGTCGACGGCGCTAGCGCCCCAACGGGGGACACGTCGGGCGTTGACCTCGCGTCTGAGACGAAGACGAGCGTCGTTTCCTCGCAACACGCCAACCCCAAGCAGACGGACGACGCCAGCACACTCGCGAAGGACTTGCTGGGCGTTAGCCTCGTACCTGAGATAACGGTACAGTCCATCCCTGACGCGACTTCGTCACCATCCGTCGATCAAGAGGTACCGTCCGTTTCCTATCCTATGTCTTTTAGATTCAGCTGCGACCCGCCAAGCGACCCTGCTTCGGTGGACGCTTTCATAAAGGCATATCCAAACCTTCCGGGGTACCATATGCGGTCACCCTGGGACAGACTGGCGGCCGTCTCGACCTACGGGCCCTCGGGTTCCGAGGAAGATGACGAGCCCGACTATGGTTGGGATTTCTCTGGGCTCGATAACCCCAGGGCCATGCGTGATTTCATGACCGCATGTGACTACTGCCTCTCCAATTGCTCCGATAGTAGCCACAGCCTCGGCGACGAGGACTGTGGCCCAAGTCGTGAATGCTTCCACGTCGATCTAGGGGGTCACGACGAATGCAACCATCTTGATATGCCGGAGGACGGCGATCCCCCTAGGCCTGCGCCTCGCGTTGACATCCTTCGGGAGCTAGCTGTGGTCCCAGTCCCTGCGGGGGGTCAGGACGCACAGCTCGAGCAAATCCGCGAGGTACAGGCCAGGCTCGACGAGGAAGCAGGACAACTTGTGCAGCTTTAGCAAAATATCGGGCAGGAGTGGGCAGGCCGAGCACCAGCCGGAGAAGCGCGTCATCTGGCCCAGGACGTCCAGCACCGCATCGCCGATGATGCCAGGGCAAGGCTGCCCCCGGCTTCCAGTGGGGTCGGCCAGAACCTGGCAGCAGCAGCGATACTACTCCGAGTGATGCCGGAACCATCCACCACCGAGGGGCGGCGTATCCAGGGAGAGCTCAAGAATCTCCTGGAGGATGCCGCGGTCCGACGGGCCGAAAGCTCTGCCTCCCGAAGGCAAGGGTACCCCCCGGAGCATCGCGCCACGACTTCCCGATTCATGCGGGAAGCCTCGGTCCACACCGGGCACACGCGGGACAAAGCGCTTGTGGCCCCGGGTCGCCTCGGCAACGAGCACCACTGCCGCGACCATCGAGCCCACCTCGACGAGAAGGTGCACCGAGGCTACCACCCCAGGCGTGGGGGACGCTACGACAGCGGGGAGGATCAGAGCCCCTTGCCCAAACCACCCGGTCCACAAGCTTTCAGCCGGGCCATACGACGGGCGTCGTTCCCGACCCGGTTCCGAACCCCGACTACCTTCACCAAATACTCGAGGGAGACAAGGCCGGAACTGTGGCTCGCGGACTACCGGCTGGCCTGCCAGCTGGGTGGAATGGACGATGACAACCTCATCATCCGCAACCTCCCCCTGTTCCTCTCCGACGCCGCCTGAGCCTGGCTGGAGCATCTGCCTCCTGCGCAGATCTCCAACTGGGACGAACTGGTCAAAGCTTTCGCCAACAACTTCCAGGGCACATACGTGCGCCCTAGGAACTCCTGGGAACTCTGAAGCTACCGCTAGCAGCCGGGAGAATCCCTCCGGGACCACATCCGGCGATTTTCGAAGCAGTGCACCGAGCTGCCCAACATCACCGACTCAGATGTCATCGGCGCGTTCCTCGCCGGCACCACTTGCCGCGACCTGGTGAGCAAGCTGGGTCGCAAGACCCCCACTAGGGCGAGCGAGCTGATGGACATCGCCACCAAGTTCGCTTCTGGTTAGGAGGCGGTCGAGGCCATCTTCCGGAAGGACAAGCAGCCTCAGGGGCGTCAGCCGGAATACGTCCCCGAGGCGTCCGCTCAGCGCGGCACCAAGAAGAAGGGCAAGAAGAAGTCGCAATCGAAACGCGCCGCCGCTGACGTAGACCTTATCGCCGCCGCCGAGCACAGGAACCCTCGGAAGCCTCCTGGAGGCGCCAGCCTGTTTGACAAGATGCTCAAGGAGTCGTGCCCCTATCATCAGGGTCCCGTCAAGCACACCCTTGAGGAGTGTGTCATGCTTCGGCGCTACTTCCACAAGGCCGGGCCACCAACGGAAGGAGGCAGAGCCCCCGACAACGACAAGAAGGAAGGTCACAAGGCACAGGAGTTCCCCAAGGTCCACGACTGCTTCATGGTCTACGGTGGGCAAGTGGCGAACGCCTCGGCTCGGCACCGCAAGCAAGAGCGCTGAGAGGTCTGCTCGGTGAAGGCGGTGGCGCCAGTCTACCTAGACTGGTCCGACAAGCCCATCACCTTCGACCAGGGTGACCACCCCAACCGCGTGCCGAGCCCAGGAAAGTACTCGCTCGTTGTCGACCCCGTCATCGGCAACGTCAGGCTTACCAAGGTCCTCATGGACGGAGGCAGCAGCCTCAACATCATCTACGCCGAGACCCTCGGGCTCCTGCAGATCGATCTATCCTCGATCCGGGCCGGCGCGGTGCCCTTTCACGGGATCATCCCCGGGAAACACGTCCAACCCCTTGGGCAACTCGATCTGCCCGTCTGCTTCGGGACTCCCTCCAACTTCCGAAAGGAAACCCTCACATTCGAGGTGGTCGGGTTCCGAGGAACCTACCACACAGTGCTGGGGAGACCATGCTACGCCAAGTTCATGGCCGTCCCCAACTACACCTACCTCAAGCTCAAGATGTCGGGCCCCAACGGGGTCATCACCGTCGGCTCCACGTACCGACACACGTACGAATGCGACGTGGAGTGCGTGGAGTACGCCGAGGCCCTCGCCGAATCCGAGGCCCTCATCGCCGACCTGGAGAGCCTTTCCAAGGAGGCGCTAGATGCGAAGCGCCACGTCGGCAACTTCGAGCCAGCTGAGACGATTAAGTCCGTCCCTCTCGACCCCAGCAACGACACCTCCAAGCAAGTCCGGATCGGCTCCGAGCTCGACCCCAAATAGGAAGCAGTGCTCGTCGACTTTCTCCGCGCGAACGCCGAGGTTTTTGCGTGGAGTCCCTCGGACATGCCTGGCATACCGAGGGATGTCGCCGAGCACTCGTTGGATATCCGAGCTGGAGCCCAACCCGTGAAGCAGCCTCTGCGCCGATTCGACGAAGAAAAGCGCAAAGCCATAGGCGAGGAGATCCACAAGCTGATGGCTGCAGGGTTCATCAAAGAGGTATTCCATCCCGAATGGTTAGCCAACCCTGTGCTTGTGAAAAAGAAAGGCGGGAAATGGCGGATGTGTGTAGACTATACTGGTCTAAACAAAGCATGTCCGAAAGTTCCCTACCCTCTGCCTCGCATCGATCAAATCGTGGATTCCACTGCTGGGTGCGAAACCATGTCGTTCCTTGATGCCTACTCAGGGTATCACCAAATCAAGATGAAAGAGTCCGACCAGCTCGCGACTTCTTTCATCACACCCTTTGGCATGTACTGCTACGTTACTATGCCATTCGGTTTGAGGAATGCGGGTGCGACATACCAAAGGTGCATGAACCATGTGTTCGGAGAGCACATTGGTCGAACAGTCGAGGCTTACGTCGATGACATCGTAGTCAAGACGAGGAAAGCCTCCGACCTCCTCTCCGACCTCGAAACGACATTCAAGTGTCTCAAGGCAAAAGGCGTAAAACTCAATCCCGAGAAGTGTGTCTTCAGAGTCCCCCGAGGCATGCTCTTAGGGTTCATCGTCTCCGAGTGGGGCATCAAGGCCAACCCAGAGAAAATCGCGGCCATCACCAACATGGGCCCCATCAAGGACTTGAAAGGAGTACAGAGGGTCATGGGATGTCTTGCGGCTCTGAGCCGCTTCATCTCGCGCCTCGGCGAAAGAGGCCTACCTCTGTACCGCCTCTTAAGGAAGACCGAGTGCTTCACTTGGACCCCGAGGCCGAGGAAGCCCTCGGGAACCTAAAGGCGCTCCTTACAAGCGCGCCCATCTTGGTGCCCCCCGCTGCCGGAGAAGCCCTCTTGATCTACGTCGCCGCTACCACTCTGGTGGTCAGCGCCGCGATCGTGGTCGAGAGACGAGAAGAGGGGCACGCATTGCCCGTCCAGAGGCCGGTCTACTTCATCAGTGAAGTACTGTCCGAGACCAAAATCCGCTACCCGCAAATCCAGAAGCTACTGTACGCGGTAATTCTGACGCGGCGAAAGTTGCGACACTACTTCGAGTCTCATCCGGTGACTGTGGTGTCATCCTTCCCCCTGGGGGAGATCATCCAGTGCCGAGAGGCCTCAGGTAGGATTGCAAAGTGGGCGGTGGAGATCATGGGCGAGACAATCTCGTTCGCCCCTCGGAAGGCGATCAAGTCTCAAGTCCTGGTAGACTTTGTGGCTGAATGGGTCGATACCCAGCTTCCAGCAGCTCCGATCCAACCAGAACTCTGGACCATGTTTTTCGACGGGTCGTTGATGAAAATAGGAGCGGGTGCGGGCCTGCTCTTCATCTCACCCCTCGGGAAGCACCTCCGCTATGTGCTGCGCCTCCATTTCCCGGCGTCCAACAACATGGCTGAGTACGAGGCTCTGGTTAACGGGTTGCGCATCGCCATCGAGCTAGGGGTCTGGCGCCTCGACGCTCGTGGTGACTCGCAGCTTGTCATCGACCAAGTCATGAAGAACTCCCAATGCCGCGACCCGAAGATGGAAGCCTACTGTGATGAGGTTCGGCGCCTGGAGGACAAGTTCTACGGGCTCGAGCTTAACCACATCGCCCGACGACACAACGAGACTGCGGATGAGCTAGCTAAGATAGCCTCGGGGCGGACAATGGTTCCTCCGGACGTCTTCTCCCGATACCTACATCAACCCTCAGTCAAGACCGACGACACGCCCGAGCCCGAGAAGGCCTTGGTTCAGCCCAAGGCACCCTCGGCCCCCAAGGGTGAGGCACTGCGCGTCGAGGAAGAGCGGAATGGGGTCACGCCTAATCGAAACTGGCAGACCTCGTACCTACAATATCTCCACCAAGGGGAGCTACCCCTCGACAGAGCCGAAGCTCGGCGACTGGCGCGACGCGCCAAGTCGTTCGTCTTGCTGGGTGACGGGAAGGAGCTCTACCACCGCAGCCCCTCAGGCATCCTCCAGTGATGCATATCCATCGCCGAAGGTCAGGAACTATTGCAAGAAATACACTCGGGGGCTTGCGGTCATCACGCAGCGCCTCGAGCCCTTGTTGGAAACGCCTTCCGACAGGGTTTCTACTGGCCAACCGCGGTGGCCGACGCCACTAGGATTGTATGCACCTGCCAAGGGTGTCAATTCTACACAAAGCAGACCCACCTGCCCGCTCAGGCTCTGCAAACAATACCCATCACCTGGCCGTTTACTGTGTGGGGTCTGGACCTCGTCAGTCCCTTGCAGAAGGCACCCGGGGGCTACACGCACCTGCTGGTCGCCGTCGACAAATTCTCCAAGTGGATCGAGGTCAGACCCCTAAACAGCATCAGGTCCGAACAGGCAGTGGCATTCTTCACCAACACCATCCATCCTTCAGGGTCCCGAACTCCATCATCACCGACAACGGCACCCAGTTCACTGGCAGAAAGTTCCTGGACTTCTGCGAGGACCACCACATCCGGGTGGACTAGGCCGCCGTAGCTCACCCCATGACGAATGGGCAGGTAGAGCGTGCCAATGGCATGATTCTACAAGGACTCAAGCCATGGATCTACAACGACCTCAACAAATTCGGCAGGCGGTGGATGAAGGAACTACCCTCGGTGGTCTGGAGTCTGAGAACGACGCCAAGCCGAGCCACGGGCTTCACGTCGTTCTTTCTAGTCTATGGGGCCAAGGCTGTCTTGCCCATAGACTTAGAATACAGATCCCCGAGGACGAAGGCGTACGACGACCGAAGCAATCGGACCAACCGAGAAGACTCACTGGACCAGCTGGAAGAGGCTCGGGACATGGCCTTACTACACTCGGCGCGGTATCAGCAGTCCCTGCGACGCTACCACGCCCGAGGGGTTTGGTCCTGAGACCTCCAGGTGGGCAACTTGGTGCTTCGGCTATGACAAGACGTCCGAGGGCGCCACAAGCTCATGCATCCCTGGGAAGGGCTGTTCATCATCGCCAAGATTTTGAAGCCCGGAACGTACAAGCTGGCCAACAGTCAAGGCGAGGTCTACAGCAACGCTTAGAACATCCGACGGCTACGTCGCTTCTACCCTTAAGATGTTTTCAAGTCGTTCATATACCTCGTTTACATACACAAGCAAAGTCTAACCATCAAGGAAGGGTCAGCCTTGCCTCGGCAAAGCCCGACCCTCCCTCGGGGGCTAGAAGGGGAGAACCCCCTCTGTGTCAAAATTTTCCTCGGAAAAAATCTTTCTGCCAGAGCATCTTTCGTGCTTTTCGACTACTTCGATAGTGGGATCCTGAAAACGATAGAGTACACGTAAGTGAGAGCACCTAGAGGGGGGGGGGTGAATAGGTGATCCTGTGAAACTTAAACTTATAACCACAAAAACTTGTTAAGTGTTAGCACAATAATCGCCAAGTGGCTAGAGAGGAGTCTCAACAAAACACAATACCACAAGAGATCAAACACAGAGATGACACAGTGGTTTATCCCGTGGTTCGGCCAAGACCAACGCTTGCCTACTCCACGTTGTGGCGTCCCAACGGACGAAGGTTGCAATCAACCCCTCTCAAGCGGTCCAAAGACCAACTTGAATACCACGGTGTTTTGCTTTGCCTTTCAATATTCCGTTTGCGAGGAATCTCCACAACTTGGAGCCTCTCGCCCTTACACTTGAGATTCACAAAGAAATACAGAGTAAGGGAGGAACTAGCAATGCACACAAGACTCAAAATCAGAGCAACAGCACGCACACAAGTCGCAACAAGAGCTCGCAACACCACTCAATGAGTTCACAACTCAACAAGAGCTCTAGATGCTATCACAATGAACCAAATGCGCGAAATCGATGTCTTGGTGCTTAAGAATGTTGTAGGAATGCTTGTTGTCCTCCTCCATGCGCCTAGGTGTCTCTTTTATAGCCCCAAGGCAGCTAGGAGCCGTTGAGAGCAAATCTAGAAGGCTGATCTTGCCTTCTGTCGACTGGTGCACCAAACAGTCCGGTGCACACCGGACACTGTCCGGTGCCCGATTTCTTTCCTTAAACGGCGCAGCCGACCGTTGCCCGCCAGAGAGCCGTTGGCGCACCGGACATGTCCGGTGCACACCGGACAGTCCGGTGCCCCCTTTTAGCCGTTGGCTCGGCCACGTGTCCCGCGCAGATCGCGCGGCCGACCGTTGGCCCGGCCGACCGTTGGCTCACCGGACAGTCCGGTGCACATCGGACAGTCCGGTGAATTATAGCCGTACGTCGCCGGTAAATTCCCGAGAGCGGCCAGTTCGCCCGAGTCATTCTGGCGCACCAGACACTGTCCGGTGCACCACCGGACAGTCCGGTGCACCACCGGACAGTCCGGTGCTCCAGACCGAACAGCCTTTTGGCTGTACACAGCCAACTTTTCTCTGACTCGATTTCTCCTGTTTCAAGCACTTAGACACAATACATTAGTCTTCAAAACAATGTACTAAGGCTTAGAAACATACCTTTACTCTTGATTTGCACTTTGTCCATCCATGGGTATAGATTCACATTTAAGCACTTGTGTTGGCACTCAATCACCAAAATACTTAGAAATGGCCCAAGGGCACATTTCCCTTTCAATCTCCCCCTTTTTGGTGATTTATGCCAACACAACATAAAGCAACTAGAACAAGTGCAATATCACTTCAAATAAAACTCAAATTTATTTTGATTCAAATTTGACATATATGGATCACTCTTTGCCACCACTTGGTTTGTTTTTGCAAATGAAAACTCAAATTTCTATCTCTAAGTCAAACACACATGTTAAGTCATAAAGAGAGTCATTTCAGGAGTATTTGATTCAGGATTCCAAAAACTCCCCCTTTTTCCCATACCCCCTTTTTCCCATAATCAACATTTCTCCCCACAAGAAGCCAACTTTTGACAAGAGAGACAATAAAAGAGTTTTGACAAAACAAAAAACTCTATTCTACTATTTTCAAAATCTCTCAAGTGGTAGCTGATCCATTTATCACTTTGGCCTTTATTTTCTCCCCCTTTGGTATCAAGCACCAAAACGGGATCAATCTTGGCCCTTTAACCCCATTGCCTCACCAAAATCTTCAATTAAGAGCAAAATAGGCAATAAGAGTTAAAAGATGAACTTGGAAAAGTTACTCTTTTCATCAGAGTGCAGTGGAAGTCTTGCATGGTCCAAGTCCACCTTTTCCCTTTTAATTCTCCTTCGAGACTAAAACAAGCAAACTCAAGCATATGGTTAGTCTCAAAGGGTCAAGTTGTAACACATCTCCCCCTAAAACTGTGCATCACTTTGCAACGGACTTGTGAGGTCCAGGGAGTGTTTGTACAACTTGAGCACCATACTAAACAGCAAAATGCAAAAAGGAACATGATCAAAAGCATAAATACATGTATGCTACAATTCAATCCAAGTTCCGCGAATCTAAGACATTCAGCTCACTATGCAGCCTGCAAAAGGTCTTCTCATCTAGAGGCTTGGTAAAGATATCGGCTAGCTGGTTCTCGGTGCTAACATGAAACACTTCGATATCTCCCTTTTGCTGGTGGTCTCTCAAAAAGTGATGCCGGATGTCAATGTGCTTTGTGCGGCTGTGTTCAACAGGATTTTCCGCCATGCGGATAGCACTCTCATTGTCACATAGGAGTGGGACTTTGCTCAGATTGTAGCCAAAGTCCCAAAGGGTTTGCCTCATCCAAAGTAGTTGCGCGCAACACTGCCCTGCAGCAACATACTCGGCCTCAGCGGTGGATAGGGCAACGGAGGTTTGTTTCTTAGAGTTCCACGACACCAGGGACCTTCCTAAGAATTGGCACGTCCCTGATGTACTCTTCCTATCGACCTTACATCCAGCATAGTCGGAATCTGAGTATCCAACCAGGTCAAAGGTAGACCCCTTTGGATACCAGAGCCCGAAGCAAGGCGTAGCAACCAAATATCTAAGAATTCGCTTCACCGCCACTAAGTGACACTCCTTAGGATCGGATTGAAATCTAGCACACATGCATACGCTAAGCATAATATCCGGTCTACTAGCACATAAATAAAGTAAAGACCCTATCATTGACCGGTATGCTTTTTGATCAACGGACTTACCTCCTTTGTTGAGGTCGGTGTGTCCGTCGGTCCCCATCGGAGTCTTTGCGGGCTTGGTGTTGGGTCTATGCTTCGTCGCCGAAGGTCTTATAAAAGGAAGTGATCCTCGGATGAAGCTGTTTGTATAAAATAGCCGAAGGTTCCTCTTCGTAAAGCTTCGGCTTTGCAAACCGACTTAAAGATAGAATGACCTTTTAGTCCATAAAGGTCTGAGTCAATGTTGTAAGTTTTTATAAGGGGCATACTTGTAATTCCTCACAGGCTGCGTCCTGTGCCTATAAATAGTGAACAGTATTCCGTTACTATTCACGCATTCTGGTATTTGCAATCGCATCTCTCGGAATACAACCTTTGTCAAGGCATAGGTATCATTGTATTTAATGATTCAATATATTAAGTGAATATAATATGATATATCTGTGATTCATTCATCTATTTTGTACCTTTTATTTTACATTATTTTACAATGTTTATTGAAAGTTTACTACGAAGATTCAACTTCGTAATAATACTCTCATCAACCTTCGTCCAAGACCCATTATCCTCAAAGGAATAATGCTTCATGGACGAAGGACAGTATCATTTAACATTTCATGTTGCCTTGTTCTTAATTCATAGCATTTGAGAACAAGTCCCCAACATTGGCGCCCACCTCCGGTGAACTCACTTCCACTTTTTGAGCTGATGGCTTCGTTCAACGACCAAGCTGGAGCTGCTTCGGACCCGAAGCTGGTGCTCCCGATCACAGGTGGCTCGTCCTCAGAGCCAGCTAACAAGAAACAGAAGAAGGAAGCACAGAGAAGGGTACAACATGTTGGGGTGCAAGGACCCTTCATCAAGTCAAGATGGTCTCACATCCCTATTACCTTCTCCCAAGAGGACCTTCAGCTCAAAGATTACCCACACAACGATGCCATGGTTATCTCTTGTGTTATCAAAGGATTTCTGGTCCACAATGTCTTGGTTGACACAGGCAGTGCAGCTGACATCATATTTGCTAAGGCCTTCAGACAAATGCAAGAGCCAGAAGATAAGATTCATGATGCTACACATCCTCTCTGTGGCTTCGGAGGAAGACAGATTGTAGCACTGGGCAAGATCACCATGTCAGTGACTTTCGGATTCATCAACAACACTAGAACTGAGCAAGTTGTGTTTGACATTGTTGACATGGAATACCCTTACAATGCAATTATTGGTCGTGGTACTCTCAATGCCTTCGAAGCAATCCTTCATCCTGCCTATCTTTGCATGAAGATACCTTCGGATCAGGGACCCATTGCTATCCATGGAAGTCAGGAAGCTGCAAGAAGGGCCGAAGGCAATTGGACTGACTCAAAAGCAATCCATAACATAGATGGAGCTGAAGCTTGTGAACAGTACAAATTCAGAAGGGAGAAAGCAGCTTCAGCAGATCAGCCGAAGCCCATGCTCTTATGTGAGGATGTAGCAGAACAGAGGGTGCTGTTGGGCTCTCAGTTATCCGAAGCACAAGAGAAAACCTTGCTAAGGTTCTTGTTCAACAACAAAGATGTTTTTGCATGGTCAGCCAATGATCTCTGCGGAGTTAATAGGGACGTTATTGAGCATTCGCTCAATGTCGATCCATCCTTCAGACCCAGAAAGCAAAGGCTTCGGAAAATGTCAGATGATAAGGCCGAAGGTGCTCGTAATGAAGTCAAAAGACTCCTCAGTGCAGGAGTTATCAGAGAAGTAAAGTATCCAGAGTGGCTAGCCAATACTGTTATGGTAAAAAAGGCCAATGGCAAGTGGCGAATGTGTATCGATTTTACAGATCTGAACAAGGCTTGTCCGAAGGATGAATTCCCATTGCCTAGGATAGATTCTTTAGTTGATGCAGCAGCTTCTTCAGAGCTCATGAGTTTGTTAGACTGCTATTCAGGCTATCATCAAATTTGGATGAAGAAGGAAGATGAGCCGAAGACTAGCTTCATAACTCCAAGTGGCACGTATTGCTATCTTCGGATGCCTGAGGGGCTCAAAAATGCTGGAGGAAGTTTTAGCAGAATGACTGCGAAGGTTCTCCAGTCTCAGATAGGCAGAAATGTGCTAACTTATGTTGATGACATCATTGTAAAAAGCACGAAACAGGAGAATCATATTGCTGATCTGCAGGAGACCTTCGCCAGTTTCAGGCAAGCTGGCCTAAAGTTAAATCCAGAAAAATGCGTCTTCGGAGTAAAGAAGGGGAAATTTCTTGGATGCTTGGTTTCAACAAAGGGAATTGAAGCCAATCCAAGTAAAATTGAAGCTATACTTCGGATGGAGCCACCAACTACAAAGAAGGGGGCTCAAAGATTGACAGGAAGATTGGCATCTCTCAATAGATTCATATCCAGATCAGCAGAGAGAAATTTACCATTCTTCGAAGTACTGAAGTCAGCAGAAGTCTTTCAATGGGGACCAATTCAGCAGAAGGCTTTTGAAGAACTAAAACAGTATTTAATAGATCTAACAACATTGACTCCACCAATGCCAGGGGCTCCTTTGTTATTATATGTGGCAGCTTCGCACTCAGCGGTAAGTGCAGCGCTTGTTCAGGAGAAGCTTGATGGTCAAGTCAAGAGACAGGCACCAATATATTTTGTATCCGAGGTTCTTAGTTTGTCAAAGAAAAATTATACAGAGCTGGAGAAGGTACTGTATGCTGTTTTGATGGCCTCCAGGAAGCTTCGGCATTATTTCCAAGCTTTCAACATAATTGTTCCTTCATCACAACCTCTGAAGGATATTATGAGGAACCGAGAAGCTACTGGAAGGATTGGAAAATGGGCTGCAGAGCTCAATGAATTTTGTATTGAATATGTTCATAGATCTTCGATTCAGTCACAGGCGCTGGCAGACTTTATTGTTGATTGGACGCCAGGGGCTCAGGAGGAGGAAAGGAATAAAGACAACGAGGCCTGGACAGTTTTTTGTGATGGATCTTGGGGAACCTTCGGAGCAGGA
Organism: Zea mays; assembly: GCF_902167145.1. NCBI lineage: Eukaryota > Viridiplantae > Streptophyta > Magnoliopsida > Poales > Poaceae > Zea > Zea mays. The sequence continues at coordinate 132,390,971 of NC_050105.1, read as the reverse complement.
GCGGCTGCTGTGTTGGTTTCACCTTCTAAAGTCAAAACTTGTTATGCGGCAAAGCTTGATTTTAATTGCACAAATAACATTGCTGAGTACGAAGCATTGATTCTAGGTCTTCGGAAGTTAAAAGCAATGGGAATCAGAAGGGCCATACTTAAAACTGATTCTCAGGTTGTTTCGGGTCATATTGATAAGAGTTGCAAGGCTAAAGATCCGAAGCTTGAAAAATATCTGGATATGGTTCGAAGAGTTGAAGCTTCCTTCGAAGGGTTTTCTGTCAAAAATATCCCTCGAGGACAAAATGAGCATGCTGATTTGCTAGCTAAGTCAGCAGCACAGGGGCTGCCTCTACCTTCGGATGTGTTCTTCGAAACAATAAAAGCACCTTCGGTGGAACTTCTTGAAAGAGCAGTCCTTAACATATCTCCTGTTTTTAGCGAGGATTGGAGAACCGAGATCATCTCTTACCTTCAGGGTAAATTCCTTTCAGATGACGAAGCTTATAACAAGAGGATAGAGGCAAGAGCTCGTCCATATGTCATGATAGAAGGGGAGTTGTACAAACATGGAGTTTGTGCTCCGTTGCTCAAATGTTTATCCAGAACCGAAGGTATAGAGTTAATGAAAGAAATACATGCAGGCCTGTGTGGATCTCACATCGGATCTAGGCCGTTACTTGGAAAAGTTTTCCGTCAAGGGTTTTATTGGCCGAAGGCAGCTTCGGATGCAGCAGAATTGGTTCAGAAGTGCGAAGGTTGTCAGAAATGTGCAAGAGATCAAAAACAACCTTCGTCCTTAACACAGCTCATACAACCTACTTGGCCATTGCAAAGGTGGGGCCTTGACTTGTTAGGTCCGTTACCACCGGCCCAAGGGAACCTGAGATATGTTGTAGTAGCTGTGGAATATTTTTCTAAATGGATTGAGGCGAAGCCTTTAGCCACAATAACTTCGGCTACTGTCCAAAAGTTTTTCTGGCAGAATATTGTTTGTCGTTTCGGGGTGCCAAAGGCTATCACTGTGGACAATGGAACACAGTTTGACTCCGAAGCTTTCAGGGATTTCTGTGACCAAATTGGTACGAAGATCCATTTTGCATCAGTTAGGCACCCGGAGTCAAATGGACTCGTTGAAAGAGCCAACGGCATTCTAATGACAGGAATAATGAAGTTAATCTTCAATCAACCCAGAGGAAAATGGCTAGATCAGTTAACCAAAGTGGTGTGGAGTCACAACACGACAACATCAAGGTCTACAGGCTTCACTCCATTCAAGTTGTTATTCGGTGACGAAGCAATAACTCCAGAAGAAGCTAAAACCGGGTCAATAAGGATAGTAGCTTCGACAGAATCAGATTCCGAAGCTGCTTATTCTATAGAAAAAGATGCTTTAGAAGGGATCAGATTGCAAGCCGTGGAGAATATCAATAAATATCAAGCCGAAACAGTCAAATGGCGGGATAGAAAGGTTCGGCTAAAAAATATTGAGCCAGGGCACTTGGTGCTTCGGAGAGTGGCCAACTCAGAAACAGTGGGCAAATTACAGTTGAAATGGGACGGACCTTTCTTAGTAGCATCTTCGTCAAGACCCGGTTCATACAGATTGAAGGATATGGACGGCAACGACATTCCTAGGTCTTGGAATGCGGATGAGCTTCGGCGATATTATGTATAATTCGATGTAACTTTTCATATTTTTTATTTTTTCTTTCATAGCACCCTTTTCCTTTCCAAAGGGGGAGAAAGGTTTTTAATGGGGCCAGCATATGTAATTTTCTTTTTTAGTCTTATAAGAGCAAAATCCCCCAAAGAATGTAAATGTAAAAGCTGAGAACGCACCATCGAGTGCCAAAAAGTAAAGGCGAAGAAGCTCCAAAGACGTTCCTAAGGGAATGCAGAGCTTACAGCGAAAAGTCAACGCTGATTCTGCCAAAAGTAAAGGCGAAGAAGCTCCAAAGACGTTCCTAAGGGAATGCAGAGCTTACAGCGAAAAGTCAACGCTGATTCCGCCAAAAGTAAAGGCGAAGAAGCTCCAAAGTCGTTCCTAAGGGAATGCAGAGCTGAGGTGTGATTGTTTTTAAGAGAATAATGGCTATGAATATGGCTTCGGATACGTGTTTGGCCATTCATTTGCACATCACATTACATCATAGCATTTGCATTCATAAACATTCATCTAGGCATATGTAGGATAATCATCTTCATCGCATAAAATGGTTGCTTCGGCAAGAAGAGAAAAAAGAAAGGGAAAAACGAGCTTCGTGCACAAAGAAGAACGGAAAATGTTGTTTTCTATGAAGGAGAGCTTCGGAGAAAAGGAAAATGTTGTTTTCTATGCTTCGTTGCGTACGAAAAGAAGGGAAGGTGTTTTTTCGCCTTCGGCTCAAAAAAGGAAATTTCGTCCACATCAAAGCATTTCTCATACATCAGTGAAAGGTTAAGGATATATTACAAGGTATGAACAGCATACATTAAAAACAAGTTTTTGTTTACATTTACAAAAGTTATCTCAAAAGTTTTTCAAGTACTGTCTGCAGTCTACTATCTAAATCTCCAAGGAGCTTCGGCTTCGGCGTTATTTTTGATCATCAGCTTCGGCTTCGTCATCCTACATGAATAAGGTCGTTGGAAGTCAGAATCAAGTTTACAGGAAAAGGTAAGCACAAGGTATGATTTCTTACTGGATCAAGGTGGCTACGAGCTTCGTCTCCAGCTTTCTCTCGACCACCTTTTGTCCATATCATTTTTACAAATCGATTCGAGATGCTTCGGGCGAGATCAGGGATGTCATCCAGGATTGATGGTGACAAAGTGAAATTTGGCCTATTGACAATTTTCCCATGATCACAGCCAGCCTTCAGGAAGGCTGCAGCAGTCCCTCGAGAAGCCACCCAGGCACAGAAGTCACCATGCCCAGCTATGACTTCGTCGAGCTCGTCAATCTCCCCCTCAATGTCTTCGAAGGTTTTTGGTAGATCTTCAGCTGAGGGGGTAAATTTTTCGCTGCTGGCTCCAACTGAGTAAAAAATCTTTCTTAATCGTTGAATGCACTTGTTGCTAAATTCCAGGCATTTTTCTTGAAGACCTGTCAGTAGCTTTCTCAAATCTGAATTTTGCTGAGCTTCGGCTTCAAGTTTTGCATTAAGATCTTGTTTTTCTCGTTCGAACTGCTCAGACTGGTGGAGAAGCTTCGTGTTCAGTTCTGATATTTTTGCTTCAGCTTCCGCCAATAAACCTTCGGTTGCCTGGAGCTCAAAGTTCTTCTTCTCGAAAGCATCTGATTGCTCCTTTATTTTGCTTTCTAAATTTCCAATTATAACTTCATGCTTTTTATCTTCAACATCTTGTTGCATTTGCAAGGCTTTGCTCAGCAGCATACTCTGCACGAAAACAAGCTTCGTCAGATATGTTTTTATTATTAGAAACAATAAAAGTTAAGGGGCAAGTAGTTCACCTTAAAGTTGGAATAAAATAAACTACCAACGACATGTTGTCGTCGGTAGCGGCTGATATCTGTTTCTAGCTTCGGGAATCCGATACTCTTGGACAAAGTACTGATAACTTTGGCTCCTGTTTGATCTCGAATGCAATCTATTTTTTCATCATCAACGCCTCCGAAGAGGAGTGCCCCAGGTTTGTATCTACAGGATTTGGCATATTCTTTAAGCTCTTCTATTTCAGCTTTTGATAGGTGTCCTCCAACTAAGTTTTGGAACACGAAGGCTTCGTCTTCTGAAGCTTCTTCAGCAACTTCTTTTCCTTTCTTTGACGCTGCGGTCATGGCCTCTTCGGCAGCAGCTTCTTCTGCAGCCATGTCTAGCAGTATTTGGTCAATATGTTCAATTGTGCTCTCCAAATTCACATCTTCAGCTGAGGCAGCTTCGGCAGCTGCGGCCTCCGAAGGTACAATTTCAGTATCTGCTCCCTCTGCAGCCGCTTGTGTTTTTTGGGCCGAAGCTCTTGGCGGCGTCTTGTCAATTACCTCTGTCACAGTGATAATTCTTTGTTTCTTTGCCTTGATTGTTTTCTTCGATTTCTCGGGCTCCTTGTCCTTCTGAAAAAACTTTGTCAGTTGAGGACCCAGTGGACTTAGCTTCGCAGGTAAGGATTCAGTCATTACCTTCAGAATTTCCTCAACTACAGCAGCAGAAGGTGATGCGGGGGTTTCTTCTGCTTCGGATAATTGTTGCTTCGGAGGAGAAGTTTTCCTCTTCTTCGAAATTTTCTTCTTTATTGGCTCTTTTTCACCTTCATCTAAGGCTTCAGTTACCCTTTTCCTTTTTTGGCCTCCGGCACCTTTGTTCAGATTTTCGTAATCAGGATATTCGAAACCCAAGGCGTCCAACACTCGATTTAGCCTTCGTTTCGGACGGGTGCCGAAGGCTGCGGTCATCAATTGGTCTTCTTTCTTGGAATAATTGCCAAGTATCTCATTGCACATCACTTCGATCGTATCCAGCCACTCTTGGCAAGGTTTTTTAAAGTATTTCTTGAACTTATAATAGTAGGGCAACCGTACAAGTTCCCCTTTCTTCTTCTCTCCCTGTATCTTCGGCATTTCCCATTCTTTTGAGGTAGGAAAAACCCTGAAGGATAGGAATTCTTGCACTAGATCCCTAGTTCCAATATGTTCTGCAATAATCTTGAATTCGCTCACCGCGGCCAAACTTGGACCACCTAATGTCATTTTGCACCGAGGTCTTGTTTCTCCGAAAGTTAATTCAAGAGGGCTCTGAACCAGCTTCTCTTTATCTTCGTCAACCTTGACGTAAAACCACTCTGATTTCCAGCCTGCCGGCCACTTGCTTCGGTAGCTAATCACGGGAAACTTCGTGGTTTTCCGATAAGCAAAGTTATAGCAACCAAAATTTTCATGCAATCCGTCTTTTCTGGCTTTTGTTTGGTAATGTAGTTCATGAACTCGACAAAAGCTGTCGGCAAATGGTTCCATCGCCTGGCTTCGGAGAGCCCAGATGTATACGCTAAGCCTGACAATCGCATTGGGAGTCAGCTGGTGAAAGTAGATACCAAATTGATCTAGTACGCCAGAAATTATCCTATTCAAAGGAAATCTTAATCCAGCCTTTAAGAAGCTCTTGAAAATGACTATTTCATCCTTTTCTGGCTTCGGGGCAGTTTCTTCCCCCCCAAAGCGAAGTAACTTCTTCTCATTTTCAGTAAAATAGCCCGACTTCACCATCTTGGGGAAGTCAGCCTTGGAAACAGTTGACTTGCCAAAGTCCAAATGGCTGGGCTTGCTTGGTGCGGCAATATGAGAATCATCTTCAGGATCAGTTTCTTCAGTGTTTTCTTCTTCTTCTTCTACGGCAGTTGTTTGTTCTGTTTCAGCAGTAGGGTTTTCTTCTGTAGTTACCATCCCGGAACGTCGCATTGCTTCGGAGATAGGGACAGTCGCCGAAGCTTCAGTTTCGTCCCCCTCACGCTCAACCCTGGCGGTAGAACGGACTCTGGCCATTTAACTATGAACTTGTGAAACTTTAATACTTTTTTCCTCCGAAGCAGGCTTCCAGATGGAGCTTCGTTCGATTCCGACAAACAAGCTTCGGCGACGGTTAAAAATTTTGGCAGCAAAACAGTGCAAATAGCAGTAAATGCTGTGGTAACTTCACACCTACTCGTCTGTTTATATAGTGCCGCAGGTAAGAAGGCGAAGCGCCAGAAGTTTTACACCAGGCGGACACCCGCTCACACTCGCTGAACGATGGACCGCAGAGACCGAACAGTAACTCTGCAAGGTGGGGCCGCTACGCGTAGGGAAATTGAGTCGTTTCTCGACAACGAGCTCAGGGAAGGTGTTTTTGAGACCTTCGGCGCTCCGAAGCTTAAGAAACTTTTTTCACGGATCAAGCTCGTTACGAAAAACGATCTAGCACCGCGAAAGGGGCTACTGTTGGGTCTATGCTTCGTCGCCGAAGGTCTTATAAAAGGAAGTGATCCTCGGATGAAGCTGTTTGTATAAAATAGCCGAAGGTTCCTCTTCGTAAAGCTTCGGCTTTGCAAACCGACTTAAAGATAGAATGACCTTTTAGTCCATAAAGGTCTGAGTCAATGTTGTAAGTTTTTATAAGGGGCATACTTGTAATTCCTCACAGGCTGCGTCCTGTGCCTATAAATAGTGAACAGTATTCCGTTACTGTTCACGCATTCTGGTATTTGCAATCGCATCTCTCGGAATACAACCTTTGTCAAGGCATAGGTATCATTGTATTTAATGATTCAATATATTAAGTGAATATAATATGATATATCTGTGATTCATTCATCTATTTTGTACCTTTTATTTTACATTATTTTACAATGTTTATTGAAAGTTTACTACGAAGATTCAACTTCGTAATAATACTCTCATCAACCTTCGTCCAAGACCCATTATCCTCAAAGGAATAATGCTTCATGGACGAAGGACAGTATCATTTAACATTTCATGTTGCCTTGTTCTTAATTCATAGCATTTGAGAACAAGTCCCCAACACTTGGCGTCCTTCATCCCAAACCGCTTCAGCAAGTCTTGCGTGTACTTTGTTTGGGAGATGAAGGTGCCGTCCTTGAGTTGCTTCACTTGAAACCCAAGGAAGTAGTTCAACTCGCCCATCATCGACATCTCGAATTTCTGCATCATAACCCTGCTAAACTCTTCACAAGACTTTTGGTTAGTAGAACCAAATATTATGTCATCGACATAAATTTGGCACACAAAAAGATCACCGTCGCAAGTCTTAGTAAAAAGAGTTGGATCGGCTTTCCCAACCTTGAAAGCATTAGCAATTAAGAAGTCTCTAAGGCATTCATACCATGCTCTTGGGGCTTGCTTAAGTCCATAGAGCGCCTTAGAGAGCTTACACACGTGGTCGGGGTACCGTTCATCCTCGAAGCCAGGGGGTTGCTCCACGTACACCTCCTCCTTGATTGGCCCATTGAGGAAAGCGCTCTTCACATCCATTTGGTACAACCTGAAAGAATGGTGAGCGGCATATGCTAGCAAGATACGAATTGATTCTAGCCTAGCCACAGGAGCAAACGTCTCCTCAAAGTCCAAACCTGCGACTTGGGCATAACCTTTTGCCACAAGTCGAGCCTTGTTCCTCGTCACCACCCCGTGCTCGTCCTGTTTGTTGCGGAACACCCACTTGGTTCCCACAACATTTTGCTTGGGATGAGGCACCAGTGTCCAAACTTCATTGCGCTTGAAGTTGTTGAGTTCCTCCTGCATGGCCAATACCCAATCCGGATCTCGCAAGGCCTCCTCTACCCTGAAAGGCTCAACGGAAGAGACAAAGGAGTAATGCTCACAAAAATTAACTAATCGAGATCGAGTAGTTACTCCCTTGCTAATGTCACCCAAAATTTGGTCGACGGGATGATCCCTTTGAATCACTGCTCGAACTTGGGTTGGAGGTGCCGGTTGCGCTTCTTCCTCCATCACGTGATCATCTTGTGCTCCCCCTTGATCACACGCCTCCTTTTGATGAACCTGTTCATCGTCTTGAGTTGGGGGATGCACCGTTGTTGAGGAAGAAGGTTGATCTCGTTCATCTTGTTCCTGTGGCCGCACTTCTCCAATCGCCATGGTTCGTATAGCGGCCGTCGGAACATCTTCTTCATCTACATCATCACAATCAACAACTTGCTCTCTTGGAGAGCCATTAGTCTCATCAAATACAACGTCGCTAGAGACTTCAACCAAACCCGATGATTTGTTGAAGACTCTATACGCCTTTGTATTTGAGTCATAACCTAACAAAAACCCTTCTACAGCTTTGGGAGCAAATTTAGAATTTCTACCCTTCTTCACTAGAATGTAGCACCTGCTCCCAAATACACGAAAGTAAGATACATTGGGTTTGTTACCGGTTAGTAGCTCATACGAAGTCTTCTTGAGGAGGCGATGAAGGTAGACCCTGTTGATGGCGTGGCAAGCCGTGTTCACGGCTTCCGACCAAAAACGCTCGGGGGTCTTGAATTCTCCAAGCATCGTCCTCGCCATATCGATTAGCGTCCTGTTCTTCCTCTCTACCACACCATTTTGCTGTGGTGTGTAGGGAGCGGAGAACTCGTGCTTGATCCCTTCCTTCTCAAGGAACTCCTCCACTTGAAGGTTCTTGAACTCGGACCCGTTGTTGCTCCTTATCTTCTTCACCTTGAGTTCAAACTCATTTTGAGCTCTCCTGAGGAAGCGCTTGAGGGTCCCTTGGGTTTCAGACTTATCCTGCAAAAAGAACACCCAAGTGAAGCGGGAAAAGTCATCAACAATAACTAAACCATACTTACTTCCTCCTATGCTTAGATAGGCGACGGGTCCGAAGAGGTCCATATGTAGCAGCTCGAGGGGTCTTGATGTGGTCATCACATTCTTGCTGTGATGCGCTCCTCCCACCTGTTTACCTGCCTGACAAGCTGCACAAGGTCTATCTTTTTCGAATTGTACGTTAGTCAAACCTATCACGTGTTCTCCCTTTAGAAGCTTGTGAAGGTTCTTCATCCCCACATGTGCTAAGCGGTGATGCCACAACCAGCCCATGCTAGTCTTAGCAATTAAGCATGCATCTAGACCGGCCTCTTCTTTTGCAAAATCAACTAAGTAAAGCTTGCCGTCTAATACACCCTTAAAGGCTAGTGAACCATCACTTCTTCTAAAGACAGACACATCTACATTTGTAAAAAGACAATTATATCCCATATTGCATAGTTGACTAACAAATAGCAAATTGTAACCAAGAGACTCAACTAAAAACACATTGGAGATAGAGTGCTCATTAGAAATTGCAATTTTACCTAACCCTTTTACCTTGCCTTGATTCCCATCACCGAATATAATTGAATCTTGGGAATCCTTATTCTTGACGTAGGAGGTGAACATCTTATTCTCCCCCGTCATATGGTTTGTGCATCCGCTGTCAATAATCTAGCTTGAACCCCCGGATGCATAAACCTGCAAGGCAAATTTAGGCTTGGGTCTTAGGTACCCAACTTATGTTGGGTCCTACAAGGTTAGTGCAAATATCCTTAGGGACCCAAATGCAAGTTTTGTCTCCCTTGCATTTTGCCCCTAACTTCCTAGCAACTATTTTCCTATCCTTTTTACAAATAGCAAAGGAAGCATTTAAAGCATGATAAATTGTAGAGGGTTCATTCATTACTTTCCTAGGAACATTAACAACATTTCTCCTAGGAATATTTCTATCATGCACATAAGAAGAACTAGAAGCAAACATGTCATGAGAATCAAAAGCATCATATGTGTTACATCTCCTATAAGCATTTCTAGATTGTCTCCTATCATGGTACATAAAGGCATGGTTCTTTTGCACACTACTAGCCATAGGGGCCTTCCCTTTCTCCTTGGCGGAGATGGGAGCCTTATGGCTTGTCAAGTTCTTGGCTTCCTTCTTGTAGCCAAGTCCATCCTTAATTGAGGGGTGTCTACCAATTGTGTAGGCATCCCTTGCAAATTTTAGCTTATCAAAATTATTCTTGCTAGTCTTAAGTTGAGCATTAAGACTAGCCAATTCATCATTAAGTTTGGAAATTGAAACTAGGTGTTCACTACAAGCATCAATGTCAAAATCTTTACACCTATTGCAATTTTCAACAATTTCTACACAAGATGTTGATTTACTAGCTATTTCTAACTTAGCATTCAAATCATCATTAACACTTTTCAATTTAGAGATGGATTCATGACAAGTAGATAATTCACTAGAGAGCATTTCATTCCTTTTAATTTCTAGAGCAAGAGAATTTTGTGCACTAACAAATTTATCATGCTCCTCATATAAAAGATCCTCTTGTTTTTCTAGTAATCTATTCTTGTCATTCAAAGCATCAATCAACTCATTAATCTTACTAATTTTAGATCTATCTAATCCCTTGAATAAGCATGAGTAATCTATCTCATCATCATCACTAGACTCATCCTCACTTGAAGAAGCATAAGTACTAGTATCATGAGTGCTTACTTTCTTCTCCCTTGCCATGAGGCAAGTGTGACGCTCGTTGGGGAAGAGGGATGACTTGTTGAAGGCGGTGGCGGCGAGTCCTTCATTGTCGGAGTCGGAGGAGGAGCAATCCGAATCCCACTCCTTTCCGATATGTGCCTCGCCCTTGGCCTTCTTGTAATGCTTCTTCTTCTCCCTTTTGTTCCCCTTTTCCTGGTCACTTTCATTATCGGGACAGTTAGCAATGAAATGACCAATCTTACCACATTTGAAGCACGAGTGCTTCTCCTTTGTCTTGGTCTTGCTTGGCTGTCCCTTGCGACCTTTAAGCGCCGTCTTGAAGCGCTTAATGATGAGGGCCATCTCCTCATTATTTAGCCCGGCCGCCTCAACTTGCGCCACCTTGCTTGGTAGCGCCTCCTTGCTCCTCGTTGCCTTGAGAGCAATGGGTTGAGGCTCATGAATAGGACCGTTCAATGCGTCGTCCACATATCTTGCCTCCTTGATCATCATTCGCCCGCTTACGAACTTCCCCAGAACTTCTTCGGGTGACATCTTGGTGTACCTAGGATTTTCACGAATATTGTTCACCAAATGAGGATCAAGAACAGTAAAGGACCTTAGCATTAGGCGGACGACGTCGTGATCCGTCCATCGCGTGCTTCCGTAGCTCCTTATTTTGTTGATAAGGGTCTTGAGCCGGTTGTATGTTTGAGTTGGCTCCTCGCCCCTTATCATTGCGAACCGTCCAAGCTCGCCCTCCACCAACTCCATCTTGGTGAGCAAGGTGACATCATTCCCCTCATGAGAGATCTTGAGGGTGTCCCAGATCTGCTTGGCATTGTCCAAGCCGCTCACCTTATGGTACTCGTCCCTGCACAAAGAGGCTAGCAACACAGTAGTAGCTTGTGCATTTTTATGAATCTGTTCATTAATAAACATGGGACTATCCGTACTATCAAAGTGCATTCCACTTTCTACAATCTCCCATATGCTAGGATGGAGAGAGAACAAGTGACTACGCATTTTGTGACTCCAAAATCCGTAGTCCTCTCCATCAAAATGAGGAGGTTTACCAAGTGGAATAGATAATAAATGAGCATTAGTACTTTGAGGAATACGAGAGTAATCAAAAGAAAAGTTCGAATTGACCGGTTTCTTTCTCTCGTATTCATTGTGGTCGTCGTCCTTTTGGGAGGAAGTAGACTCATCGCTGTCGTAGTAGACGATCTCCTTGATGCGTCTTGTCTTCTTCTTCCCATCTTTGCGTCTGTGGCCCGAGCCCGAGTCGTTGGACTTGTCATCCCTTGGCTCGTTGACGAAGAACTCCTTCTCCTTGTCGTTGATCACGATTCCCTTCCCTTTAGGATCCATCTCTTCGGGCGGTTAGTCCCTTTGTGAAGAGAACGACTCTGATACCAATTGAGAGCACCTAGAGGGGGGGTGAATAGGTGATCCTGTGAAACTTAAACTTATAACCACAAAAACTTGTTAAGTGTTAGCACAATAATCGCCAAGTGGCTAGAGAGGAGTCTCAACAAAACACAATACCACAAGAGATCAAACACAGAGATGACACAGTGGTTTATCCCGTGGTTCGGCCAAGACCAACGCTTGCCTACTCCACGTTGTGGCGTCCCAACGGACGAAGGTTGCAATCAACCCCTCTCAAGCGGTCCAAAGACCAACTTGAATACCACGGTGTTTTGCTTTGCCTTTCAATATTCCGTTTGCGAGGAATCTCCACAACTTGGAGCCTCTCGCCCTTACACTTGAGATTCACAAAGAAATACGGAGTAAGGGAGGAACTAGCAATGCACACAAGACTCAAAATCAGAGCAACAGCACGCACACAAGTCGCAACAAGAGCTCACAACACCACTCAATGAGTTCACAACTCAACAAGAGCTCTAGATGCTATCACAATGAACCAAATGCGCGAAATCGATGTCTTGGTGCTTAAGAATGTTGTAGGAATGCTTGTTGTCCTCCTCCATGCGCCTAGGGGTCTCTTTTATAGCCCCAAGGCAGCTAGGAGCCGTTGAGAGCAAATCTGGAAGGCTGATCTTGCCTTCTGTCGACTGGTGCACCGGACAGTCCGGTGCACACCGGACACTGTCCGGTGCCCGATTTCTTTCCTTAAACGGCGCAGCCGACCGTTGGCCGCCAGAGAGCCGTTGGCGCACCGGACATGTCCGGTGCACACTGGACAGTCTGGTGCCCCCTTTTAGCCGTTGGCTCGGCCACGTGTCCCGCGCAGATCGCGCGGCCGACCGTTGGCCCGGCCGACCGTTGGCTCACCGGACAGTCCGGTGCACACCGGACAGTCCGGTGAATTATAGCCGTACGTCGCCGGTAAATTCCCGAGAGCGGCCAGTTCACCCGAGTCATTCTGGCGCACCGGACACTGTCCGGTGCACCACCGGACAGTCCGGTGCTCCAGACCGAACAGCCTTTTGGCTGTACACAGCCAACTTTTCTCTGACTCGATTTCTCCTGTTTCAAGCACTTAGACACAATACATTAGTCTTCAAAACAATGTACTAATGCTTAGAAACATACCTTTACTCTTGATTTGCACTTTGTCCATCCATGGGTATAGATTCACATTTAAGCACTTGTGTTGGCACTCAATCACCAAAATACTTAGAAATGGCCCAAGGGCACATTTCCCTTTCAGTAAGAAGGCAAGGCCGACCGAGCCGAGGGACTCCTACGCCTCCGGGATACGGATACCTCACTCATCACCTTCTGCGATAAGTAACTCACGCTCGGATAAGCGATTCCGCTGGCCGAACAAGTCTTAACGTTCGAAAGCTTTTCTGTCGAAACGATTTTTCGTGCCTTCTCGACTATATCGATAACAGAATCCAACGGATGAGTAAGAGTACACGTAAGCAGCAAGGCCGACCGAGCCGAGGGACTCCTATGCCTCCGGGATACGGATACCTCACTCATCACCTTCCGTGAAAAGTAACTCTCGCTCGGATAAACAATTCTGTTACCGACGAACAAGTCCTAATACTCGAAACAAGGGGAAAGAAACGCAGCTTTACAACACGACGATGGTATGTTTGGGCCTCGGCGGCCGCAAAAAAACATATGCACACTATAGATAAACTGTTCCTGCAGGTTCAGACATCAATAGGGCGAGCAGCAGCACCCTCGGTGTCGACTCCACCTTCGGCGGAGTCCGATCCAGCCTCGGACGGCGACACGGTCGAAGGATCTCCACCTCGAAGAAAGATGTCAGCACCGCGCCTGGGCCATCGTCGTCGGGGTCTCCTCCAGGAACCCGGCCCGAGCAGACGGCTCGACCGGCCGCTCCGTAGCCTCAGCCAGCTGTCTCCCGAGGACCAGCCCGGCTCATGGCCTCGGCAACCCGACTTCAGCGTTGGTCCCGCCAGTGGACGGCCCGGCCAGGCTCCGGCCGACGAAGCTTCTTTTCGAGCCAACTCCGCCTCTGTCCATGCTGACACCGCTGCCTCCGGCTCCAGCTCATCGCAGAGCGGCCGAGGGTTTTTCTTTAACTGAGCAAGAGAAGCCTCGGGCGGCAAGGCCGACCGAGCTGAGGGACTCCTACGCCTCCGGGATACGGATACCTCACTCGTCACCTTCCGCACGAGGCAATTCACATTTGGTTAAGCGGTTCGGCTAGCCGACAGGCGAGTCCTAGTGCTCGAAATGAGGAAGAAAACACGGCTTTACGCCAAAATACATAGATGTTCAGGCCCCGACAACCATAATGAACAGACACTGGCACTCAAGGTGCCATTACAAACGGAACTCTGGTTCCAGTCCCGCGGGTATGAACAACCTCCACATCGGAGAGCCTGTGGGACGACGAACTCCGGGCGACTCACCAGCGACCTCTGCAGCAGCAGCGATGGTCCCAGGACGAACGCTGCCGCCGGAAGGCTCTCGTTCGCGTCCCCTCGAGGGGGACGAGAACCAGATATTAAAGCCAAAGAGCCGGAGGTCGGTCCGTGGGTGGCGCTGACGGTCTCATCGGCGGAGAAGCTTTCTCCAGCTGCCACCACCTCAGCACCGACGGTGACGTCCACCTGCCCACCAACACCGCACCAGCGGGCGCCGGCCGCCCCAAAGCGCACCGGCAAGTCCTCACTCTGTAACACCCGGTTTTAAAGGACAAAGCCGGGTGCATCTCATACATGCGCCAAGAAGACAACATATATAATAACAGAGTGTATAGAGATAAATGTCATTAAACATCAGAGTATTTATTACAGAGCGGAAGACTTATTACAAAATAAAATAATAAATATAAAACGAACTAAGGATCGTCGGCGCCAATGTCGACATAGAAACGCCACCTAGATCAAGTCAAACTCCTCGCCTTGAGGCTCCTCCTGAACCACCTGCTCTTCTCCTGTGGGGGGTGTGAGACAGCAAGAGTGAGCTCACATACGTTCATAGCTCAACAAGTTGTAGGGAATAATGTGGCATGAACTCACCAAAGGTGGGAGTTCATGAAGTGTAAGGCTGATCAATGAAATAGAGGCTGAAGCTGAGCATTGCTTTTATAAGTTGGTCAAAATTTTATTAGCAATTACTAAGTGTAAGTAAATACCAAACCTTAATAATAATAAAGAAAAGTAATAGTAAAATAATCCCAAATGCGATGCAAATGTAAAATTAAATTTAAGTTCCATATTTAATCATGTGAGGGTCCGAGCCGCTCATGACCGTGAGCACGGCTAGTATACCAGTTTTACACTCTGTAGAGGTTGCGCATCTTTACCCACAAGTCATGTTACCCATCTGCCAAGAGATGGCCAATCCCATACACCTCTACCGAGGAGGCGAGGCAGGGTAACACTACGAGGCCTTTACAAAGTTCCACTAGCTTCAGAAATCCCGCTACAGTTTATAGGAAGCTCCAATGCAGGGTTCTTGCCTGACCGCCATCGCAGCAAAATCAACCCAAGGACCTCCCTACACTGACCACTCCCCTACTGCCCTTGCCCCTTTCGGGTAAGGAAGACCTCCACTAGCTTTCCTAGTTAATCAGCCAAGGGCGTCCCATTATACCCTTGTGGTAGCACTATTTTCCCGGGTGGTCGCTCCATGTTCCCATTAACAATAATGATCTTAACATGAACAGTAATAATAAAAGAGAATAAAAGAGTAATTATGAATAAAGTATCTTCATACCCAAATCCACATAAAGCAATAGCAGGTACTACCCAAAAATATTTCAGTGGTAAACAAGGTATAAAGATAGCCAAAACTAGGGTAACCTATTGGGTCCCATCAAAATTAACCTATGCAGATCATTATAATTAATAAGAACATGGCTGGGAAAAAGTAAGTGATCAAGGGCACAACTTGCCTTCAATGAGCTCCTGCTCAGCTACTTCTACTTGCTGAACCTCAGAATCCACATTGGCCTGCTCGTCTACTCGCATCAACACAATACATACATAGTATGGCATAAATTAACATCACATCAAACATGTAAATAGAATATACAGTAAAAATCTACACATTAAAATGAGATCATAGGAACTGGAATCACTAAATTTGGAGTTATAGAATTCAAGTTATGAATTTCCTAAGATTTAATGTGATTAAAATAGGATTAAATGATAAATTAATTTTATTACTGTTTTCATGTCAAAACAGAGACGCTAAACGATAGGGAATATTATTACAAAATTTTAGAAATTGGAATGGTTCAATTTGGAGCAAAAATGGAATTTCTATGAATTTTACAAGTTTCTAGTATTGTTTTTGTATAAAAAAATCATTTTCTATACTTAATTTTCTATTTTTATTGGTCTCTGGACTTGGCGCATTATTAACAGAAACTCCAGGGGCTAGAGCGCAAAAGGGGTCCAAGACTCAGACTCCAGTAGCCAGGACTGCGGGTTAATACCTAAATACTTCAGGGGCCTATGTGCAAATCTGTGCCCGCGAAGGGGTATAGGTCAATTCTGGCCGTCCGATCCCGCATCAAGGGCCACGATTAGATCGGGGAAGGTTAAAATCCGTTATGCGTTCACTGCCTTAGGATCAAAGATCAATGGCCCAAAATCTTCAACACTACAGATTTAACACGGGCCCGCCGATTGATGATCTACGGCCCAGATCTTTCCTAGCCGAAAGGGTATACGAGATCTAATCTGTGCCATTCATCCTTTGATCAACGGCCACCGCGATACCGCTCCCCTTCACCAGACTCCGACCGGCGGCGCTGCCAGGCAACACGACGGCGCCATGGCCGGCCACGGCGATCACGCATCCTACCGGTCTAAACCAGACAATTCTAGCCCTACGCGATGCCCAGTGAAAAGTGAAAGTACTCGTGGGTCACTTACCAAGAATGGAGGGGCCGCAGAGGCTAACCACGGCGCGACGCGGATCCGCGGTGATCCCAATCGCCGACAAGCAATTGCCGACACCCGAATCGATCCTGGGAGCGATACTCCGCACACACACGCACCACGCACGATGCCGAACACCCACGACCACTCGAACGACCCCAATCACCAGCGCGGGACTAAGGCCACAACAGCGGATGTCTCTGACCCACACTGGCGGCGCCCGGTGATTAGTTGGGTCGCGGCACAAGCTGGGAGGCGGGTTAGGGTTTGAGTGCACGCGCTTTATGGTCGGGTAATCGCGCGTGGAGAAGATCCCGGGGCGTGGCCCACCATGCTCGGGGTGTGGTTGACGGGGAGGACAGACGGAGTCCGCGCACGAGTTCGTTCCGAAGCTTCCGGTGTTGAGGATGGAGCTGACAGCGGGCCCCGCCTGTAAGTTGGCCGCGCAGATGGAAGCTGACCCGTGGGCCCCGGCTGCCAGTAGCGTAGAAAAGGCGACATAGTGGGCTGCGCGGGGGGGGGGGGGGGGGGGGTTTCCTCCAGTGGGCCAAAATGGTAGTCGGTCGGCCCATGGAGTCCTTTGTCTTTTTCTATTTTATTTTCTATCCCATTTTCTCTATTTCCAAGTTTAAATTTGAATTCAAACCTCTATGGTTCATCACCACAACTTATATTTGTGAATTAGGGGTATTGGTTCTGGATATATTTATTTATGTATATTATTTATATTTTTCATATCATTTTTCTTCTTCTCGTTTCCAAAACCCTAAATTTTAATTTAGGGATCAATTCAACCTTTAGATTTATTATTATTATTATTAACATTATTATTTTATTTAATGCACAAACAATAAAACTCCAACATGATGCATATTATTATATTCATTTATTATTATATTTTTATCATTTGTCTTAATTCATCTCTAAACTCTGTGTATGCTCTTTTCATGATGCAAATAAGGCACATAAAGTTGAAGAGATCTCTCTATTATTCTTGGTATAAAATTCTGAGTATTACAAATCCTACCCCCCTTAAAAGGAATCTCGTCCTCGAGATTTAGGAAGATCTAGGGAAAAGGTGGGGAAAATCTATACGAAGCTCTTCTTCTCTTTCCCAAGTTGCTTCATCTTCATCGTGGTGACTCCATTGAACTTTGCACATCTTTATAACCTTATTCCTCGTGACTCGAGTCAAAGTATCCAAAATCTTGATGGGGTACTCAGTATAAGTTAGATCCTCTTGAACACTAAGGTCCTCCATTGGTAATTGTTCCTCAGGTACCCTGAGACATTTCTTCAGCTGAGATACATGGAATACATCATGAACATCCGCGAGATGATCCGGTAACTCCAATTGATATGCAACCTCTCCCACTCGCTTTAAGATTAAGAAGGGTCCAATAAAGCGAGGGGACAACTTTCCTTTGACTTTGAATCTTCTCATACCCCGGAGTGGTGACACCTTTAAATAGACATAATCTCCCTCCTTAAACTCAAGCAGTCTCCTCCAGGTATCAGCATAGCTTTTCTGCCTGGATTGTGCAGTTCTCAAATTCTCCCTTATTTGCTAAACTTGTTCTTCTGCTTCCTGTATAATCTCAGGTCCAAACAACTGCCTTTCACCAGTTTGATCCCAATACAATGGAGTCCTGCACTTTCTGCCATACAAAGCTTCAAACAGTGACATCTTCAAACTGGCCTGATAGCTATTATTATAAGAGAACTCAGCATATGGTAGACTCTTATCCCAACTACCACCATGCTGAAGGGCACAAGCTCTCAACATATCTTCCAGTATTTGGTTAGTCCTTTCAGTCTGTCCATCAATCTGACGATGGTAGGCCGAACTAAAATTCAACTTCGTAACCATATTCTCATGAAAACTTTTCCAAAATCTAGAGGTAAACTGTGATCCTCTATCCAAAACGATCTTCTTCGGTACACCGTGTAGAGACATAATCCGAGCCATATATAACTCTACCAATTGAGATCCCTTATAAGTAGTCTTGACCGGAATGAAATGAGCAACTTTGGCCAGTCTATCCACAATAACTTATATCGAATCATCTCCTCTCGAGGTGCGAGACAATCTGGTAATGAAGTCCTTACCAATCTCTTTCCACTACCAGTTGGGTATCTTTAACGGGTATAATAGTCCAGCTAGTCTTTGGTGTTCAGCCTTAACTCTTTGACACACGTCACACATTGCCACATGTATAGCCACATCTCTCTTCAGTCCATACCACCAGCACTTCTGCTTCAAATCCTGATACATCTTGGTACTCCCAAGATGAAAATAGAATAATCCAAGTCATGGGCTTCCTTTAAAATAGTCTCACGAAGGTTTTCAATATCAGGAACACATATCCTGTCCTTGAACCATATCGTGCCTTGCTCATCCTCTGTGAATTCCGGGCCTCTACCTTCTGTTATCAGATCCTTGATCTCCTGGATTTTAGCATCACCAACCTGACCTTTACGAATTTCTTGCTCCAAGGTAGGTTCCAATTCGATGGTAACTTCTTCCATATGTGTAACAATTCCCAGGTTGAGCCTCTCAAAATCTTTTGCTAATTCATCAGGTAGCTGGACAACGAAAGCGGAGTGAACATGCTCCTTCCGACTTAAGGCATCTGCAACCAAATTTGCCTTGCCCGGGTGATAGTGAATCTTCAAATCATAATCCTTAATAAGCTCAAACCAACGGCGTTGCCTAAGGTTGAGATCCTTCTGAGTGAATATATATTTCAAACTCTTATGATCCGTGTACACTTGACACTTAGTTCCCATGATGTAGTGTCTCCAAATTTTAAGTGCATGCACAACGGCAGCCATTTCTAAGTCATGCGTGGGGTAGTTCAATTCATGTTTCTGCAACTGACGAGACGCGTAGGTGATCACATGTCCTTCTTGCATGAGCACACATCCTAATCCTTGGCCACATGCATCACAATAAATGCCAAATCCCTTCTATAGATCTAGCATAATCAACATTGGTGGTGACATCAATCTCTTCGTTAATTGATCAAAGCTTTCTTGGCACTTCTCATCCCACTTAAATTCTCTTCCTTTCTCCAAAAGCGATGTCACAGGCTTGGCAATCTTAGAGAACCCTTCAATAAATCTCCGATAATATCCTGCGAGTCCCAAGAAACTCCGAATCTCAGTAACTGTAGTGGGCACTCTCCACTCCATTGTCTCCTTCACTTTAGCAGGATCCACTGCTATTCCTCCATTAGAAATAATATGTCCAAGGAATGGCACCTTGTCAATCCAAAACTCGCACTTGCTGAACTTAGCGTAGAGTTGATTATCTCGTAGCTTTTGTAGCACCAACCTTAGATGTTGTTCATGATCACTTTCATTCTTAGAATAGATAAGAATATCGTCGATGAACACCACGACAAATCTGTCCAAATACTCCATAAACACCTTATTCATCAAATTCATGAAATATGCTGGTACATTGGTTAATCCAAATGACATAACAGTGAACTCATATAATCCATATCGGGTTGAGAAAGCCGTCTTAGGAATGTCCGAGGGTCTAATCTTCATCTGATGGTATCCCGATCGGAGATCAATCTTCGAGAATACCCTGGCTCCTCTCATCTGATCAAACAAATCCTCAATATGGGGTAATGGATACTTGTTCTTCACGGTGACATCATTAAGTGATCTATAGTCCACACACATCCGTTGCGATCCGTCCTTCCTCTGCACAAATAACACCGGTGCTCCCCAAGGTGAGGAACTCGGACGAATGTACCCAGCCTCTTGTAACTCCGTTAGCTGCTTCTTAAGTTCCTTTAACTCTTCTACAGACATCATATATGTCCATTTAGAAATAGAAGCAGTTCCAGGTAAGAGATCTATGACAAACTCAACTTCCGTATCTGGTGGCATCCCTAGTAACTCCTCTGGAAAGATATCCGGAAAATCCTTAACCACACGGACGTTGTCACCAACAAACTTCCCATCGACTAAGAATGTCGCTAGTCTGGTGGCGGTAGTTACTGCAATTCCAACTTCAAATCTTTCTCCTTTCGAACTGGTGAGTTCTATGGTTCCTTTAGCACAGTGTATAAAACTGCCTTTGCCTTTCTTAACCATGACATACCAAGGATCACGTCTATACTGCTCTCTTCTAACAGTATAGGGGTAGCTCATCTGGGTTAGAAACACAGGGTACGAAAGAAAGAATTGTAGACAAGGCAGTGATTACGAAGCATGTTACTTCGAGGGATTTATTAGCTAAGTAGATTAGTGTGTCACCTACTAATGCTAATACATTACCCTATGGTGGTACATGCTAAGATGCCCGTCTATACTATTTCAATCAATCAAAGAAGCAAATCAGGCATTGATCATCAGCACAATCAACCAACATTTTTTTTAATAGAGAAAATAATTTTAATTTTTGTCTTAGGTCTCCTATCTCTTAAAAAGGTCATAAATGTAGGATTCCAAAGTGTGAAATCCATCTTGTCTCAGAGTAGAAAAGGTAAGAATCATCAGAGTAGAACAGTAGAAGGTGAGACAGGATCAAGATAAGTATAGAGAGAATAAGAGTAAGGTAAGTATAGAATGAATCAGAAGAAGGTAAGTAGATAAGGGTTTGTCCATTTCTATCTAGGTTTCGTCCTACAGTCAACATTTCCTCTGATACCACTTCTGTAACACCCGGTTTTAAAGGACAAAGCCGGGTGCATCTCATACATGCGCCAAGAAGACAACATATATAATAACAGAGTGTATAGAGATAAATGTCATTAAACATCAGAGTATTTATTACAGAGCGGAAGACTTATTACAAAATAAAATAATAAATATAAAACGAACTAAGGATCGTCGGCGCCAATGTCAACTGAGAAACGCCACCTAGATCAAGTCAAACTCCTCGCCTTGAGGCTCCTCCTGAACCACCTGCTCTTCTCCTGTGGGGGGGGGTGTGAGACAGCAAGAGTGAGCTCACATACGTTCATAGCTCAACAAGTTGTAGGGAATAATGTGGCATGAACTCACCAAAGGTGGGAGTTCATGAAGTGTAAGGCTGATCAATGAAATAGAGGCTGAAGCTGAGCATTGCTTTTATAAGTTGGTCAAAATTTTATTAGCAATTACTAAGTGTAAGTAAATACCAAACCTTAATAATAATAAAGAAAAGTAATAGTAAAATAATCCCAAATGCGATGCAAATGTCAAATTAAATTTAAGTTCCATATTTAATCATGTGAGGGTCCGAGCCGCTCATGACCGTGAGCACGGCTAGTATACCAGTTTTACACTCTGCAGAGGTTGCGCATCTTTACCCACAAGTCATGTTACCCATCTGCCAAGAGATGGCCAATCCCATACACCTCTACCGAGGAGGCGAGGCAGGGTAACACTACGAGGCCATTACAAAGTTCCACTAGCTTCAAAAATCCCGCTACAGTTTATAGGAAGCTCCAATGCAGGGTTCTTGCCTGACCGCCATCGCAGCAAAATCAACCCAAGGACCTCCCTACACTGACCACTCCCCTACTGCCCTTGCCCCTTTCGGGTAAGGAAGACCTCCACTAGCTTTCCTAGTTAATCAGCCAAGGGCGTCCCATTATACCCTTGTGGTAGCACTGTTTTCCCGGGTGGTCGCTCCATGTTCCCATTAACAATAATGATCTTAACATGAACAGTAATAATAAAAGAGAATAAAAGAGTAATTATGAATAAAGTATCTTCATACCCAAATCCACATAAAGCAATAGCAGGTACTACCCAAAAATATTTCAGTGGTAAACAAGGTATAAAGATAGCCAAAACTAGGGTAACCTATTGGGTCCCATCAAAATTAACCTATGCAGATCATTATAATTAATAAGAACATGGCTGGGAAAAAGTAAGTGATCAAGGGCACAACTTGCCTTCAATGAGCTCCTGCTCAGCTACTTCTACTTGCTGAACCTCAGAATCCACATTGGCCTGCTCGTCTACTCGCATCAACACAATACATACATAGTATGGCATAAATTAACATCACATCAAACATGTAAATAGAATATACAGTAAAAATCTACACATTAAAATGAGATCATAGGAACTGGAATCACTAAATTTGGAGTTATAGAATTCAAGTTATGAATTTCCTAAGATTTAATGTGATTAAAATAGGATTAAATGATAAATTAATTTTCTTACTGTTTTCATGTCAAAACAGAGACACTAAACGATAGGGAATATTATTACAAAATTTTAGAAATTGGAATGGTTCAATTTGGAGCAAAAATGGAATTTCTATGAATTTTACAAGTTTCTAGTATTGTTTTTGTATTAAAAAACCATTTTCTATACTTAATTTTCTATTTTTATTGGTCTCTGGACTTGGCACATTATTAATAGAAACTCCAGGGGCTAGAGCGCAAAAGGGGTCCAAGACTCAGACTCCAGTAGCCAGGACTGCGGGTTAATACCTAAATACTTTAGGGGCCTATGTGCAAATCTGTGCCCGCGAAGGGGTATAGGTCAATTCTGGCCGTCCGATCCTGCATCAAGGGCCACGATTAGATCGGGGAAGGTTAAAATCCGTTATGCGTTCACTGCCTTAGGATCAAAGATCAATGGCCCAAAATCTTCAACACTACAGATTTAACACGGGCCCGCCGATTGATGATCTACGGCCCAGATCTTTCCTAGCCGAAAGGGTATACGAGATCTAATCTGTGCCATTCATCCTTTGATCAACGGCCACTGCGATACCGCTCCCCTTCACCAGACTCCGACCGGCGGCGCTGCTAGGCAACACGACGGCGCCATGGCCAGCCACGGCGATCACGCATCCTACCGGTCTAAACCAGACAATTCTAGCCCTACGCGATGCCGAGTGAAAAGTGAAAGTACTCGTGGGTCACTTACCAAGAATGGAGGGGTCGCAGAGGCTAACCACGGCGCGGCGCGGATCCGCGGTGATCCCAATCGCCGACAAGCAATTGCCGACACCCGAATCGATCCTGGGAGCGATACTCCGCACACACACGCACCACGCACGATGTCGAACACCCACGACCACTCGAACGGCCCCAATCACCAGCGCGGGACTAAGGCCACAACGGCGGATGTCTCTGACCCACACTGGCGGCGCCCGGTGATTAGTTGGGTCGCGGCACAAGCTGGGAGGCGGGTTAGGGTTTGAGTGCACGCGCTTTATGGTCGGGTAATCGCGCGTGGAGAAGATCCCGGGGCGTGGCCCGTCATGCTCGGGGTGTGGTTGACGGGGAGGACAGACGGAGTCCGCGCACGAGTTCGTTTCGAAGCTTCCGGTGTTGAGGATGGACCTGACAGCGGGCCCCGCCTGTAAGTTGGCCGCGCAGATGGAAGCTGACCCGTGGGCCCCGGCTGCCAGTAGCGTAGAAAAGGCGACATAGTGGGCTGCGCGGGGGGGGGGGGTTCCTCCAGTGGGCCAAAATGGTAGTCGGTCGGCCCATGGAGTCCTTTGTCTTTTTCTATTTTATTTTCTATCCCATTTTCTCTATTTCCAAGTTTAAATTTGAATTCAAACCTCTATGGTTCATCACCACAACTTATATTTGTGAATTAGGGGTATTGGTTCTGGATATATTTATTTATGTATATTATTTATATTTTTCATATCATTTTTCTTCTTCTCGTTTCCAAAACCCTAAATTTTAATTTAGGGATCAATTCAACCTTTAGATTTATTATTATTATTATTAACATTATTATTTTATTTAATGCACAAACAATAAAACTCCAACATGATGCATATTATTATATTCATTTATTATTATATTTTTATCATTTGTCTTAATTCATCTCTAAACTCTGTGTATGCTCTTTTCATGATGCCAATAAGGCACATAAAGTTGAGGAGATCTCTCTATTATTCTTGGTATAAAATTCTGAGTATTACACACTCCCGTCCTCGTCACGAAAACGAGAATGGGACCGTCCCAGAACACGAGTGCCGCCCTCACGGCGTACGACGTGTTGGGAGACCCCCCGGTGCGGCTGGCCACCGTCGCCCGGACAAAGGACGGAATGTTGCACCCTGGCTAGGCAGCAACAGTTCGCCTTCCCCGACATGGCTGGAGGGCGCCTCCTCTGCAGAGCTAGAGGATGGTTTCCACCCCCAGAAGCTGGAGGAAGCGGGACACCGACCCACGCGAAGGCAGGCCCCGGCTCGCCTCGCCCTCCGCCCCAGCAAGGATGATGAAGATCCTTGAAGCTGAGGGCAGGGCAGAGGCCGCATCCCGGCTTGCTTCTCCCCACCATCAAACTGGTGGTCACCATCTTGGGTGACCATCGGCAAGGGGATGCAGCCGTGCTGCCTGATGAAAATCCTTGAAGTCGAGCGATGGTTGAAAGGTACCAACTTCCGCGAAGTTGCGTTCCTCCAACGACGGCAAGACGAAAGCGACGCGGGCGCTCCCCATCCGGGGGCTCGGAAGGTGGAAGGACGTGATGCATGAGGGGAGTGCGAAGGCATGGCTGCCATCCAAGGGGGTCGCCCTCTTTTTAAAGGCGACTCTCCCCACTAGCGTCCTCAGGCGTCACGGACTGAGTCTTCACTAACACGCCCCAAGGTCTTCCCCCTACGACACGGGGGCTGGGTCCCACGCGTCATGCAAGCTGGCCCAGGACAGAAGAAGCCAAATCGCCGCGCGCGGTGCGCGTAACTGCCCAGCGGTTACAAGTACTCCTCCATCTTCGCCTAAACCAGCGGGCGAAAGGGCGGACCGCCATGCAGGCGGCATGCAACTGCACCAAGGGGGCGCACCCTTTCGACTTCGACGCGTCCAGCATGGAGGCCCAGACGTCATGTAACTGGCGCGCCGGTTACTACGTGCGAGAAACTGCACCGCCACTTGCGCCAGTACCACGCCTTCTCGACTGCGGAACCGGTACCACGACTCGAGGCAACCCTGCGCATGGCCCAACAGTGCCAACCGAGCACATCGATCACGGTTCAGTCAGCCGCGGGAGAAGGCGCGACGGTCGATATGGCCAAAAGTGGGCCGGCAGTAATGGCGGCGGTAGGCGGGCGGAAGCAGCGGTCAAGTCGTCTGCAGGCTCACGTCCCCTCCTGGGACAGCGAGAGAACCCTCTCCCACGGCGTGAAGACGATGCGCCCGTGTTCCGTTCCTCGAACGGCTCGCGCACGCACAACGACTGCCCCGCGAACCACTCGTCCCATCGCATTAACTCTGCGGCAGGACATGCGGCACCTTTGGCAGGCGAAGCAGGCGACGCTTCACCTCCGCCATGATGACCGCGTCAAAAATGGTACGCCACGTCGTTCGATTTCATATCCCTTTTTCTCTTCCCCTTTCTCTCTCTTGCTACAGGGACCAGGAAAGGGGATACTCCGAAAGGGATCCTTCTTCGCGAAGGAAGCGGGCCCCGAGCCCTCCTACTGATCAGAGGTTCGAAGGCTGGCCCGTCGGAAGGGTTCGATAGCCGCCTCAGGCCACTCGGGCTCCGCGCCCACTACTGATCAGGGGTTCGTAGGCTGGCCCCCGAAGGGTTCGACAGCCGCCTCAGAGCACGCAGAGCGAGGGATGACTCTAGGTACGTCCGATACATGGCCGAGGCTCGGGCTATGCTCCCGAGGTACCCTAGGACATTTCCGAGACCAGCAGGAGCAATTCTATAACGGAATCCCACCAGAGGGAGGCATCGAGCCCTCGGACCCTATCAAACGGGACCGGGTCTGGCAAATCACCTGTAGGTACTTTTGGAGCGCGCCTCTGGGCCACTAGCCGACCCTTATCGAACGGGGCACGGGCGTCCACTCGGATCACCCGTTAGCAACTCACTGGAGACACCATGTTCGGCGCCCTCCGAGGGCAACATGGCGCTTTCCCCCCTCCTCCTTGCGGAAAGGCGACGCAGGGGCGTATGAAAAAAGTCGAGTCAGTGCTTGACCGTCCTCTCGCTCTGTGCGGAGGCTCGGGGGCTGCTCTCGCAAACCTGGCTCCGGCCAAACCGTTGACAACGTCAACATATCAGTCCGAGAACTCGGAACCTGACTATGCACCCGGGCTACGACCAGTTCGCATGAGGGAACAACCAGACCGGCCGAGGCATCACGAAAGGCATTAAGACCTCGAAGAAGTCAAACCACTCCTCCGAGGCCTCGGGGGCTACACCCGGCGGGTGCGCTCGCGTGCACCCACCGGAACGAAATGCAACCGAGAAAGGCTGGTCTCCTTGCAAAAAAATGCGACAAAAGCCTCCAAGCGAGTACTAACACTCCCTTCGAGGCTCGGGGGATACTGTCGGGGACCATAATTAGGGGTACCCCCAAGACTCCTAATCTCCGCTGGTAACCCCCATCAGCACAAAGCTGCAAAGGCCTCATGGGCGCGATTCCGGTCAAGGCTCCGTCCACTCAAGGGACACAATCTCGTCTCGCCCGAGCCCAGCCTCGGGCAGGAACAGTAGACCAAGACAGATTCACGCCTCGCCCGAGGGTCTCCTCAAGCAATGGACGCACCTTCGACTCGCCCGAGGCCCAGCTCGGGCAGGCTTCGCGGAGAAGCAACCTTGGTCGGATCGCTACGCCAACCGACCGTATCGCAGGAGGATTCAATGCAAGGATCGCCTAACACCTTATCCTGACGCACGCTCCTCAGTCGACAAGGCCAAAGTGACCGCAGTCACTTCGCCCCTCCACTGGCTGACCTGACAAGAAAACAGCGCCGCCTGCGCTGCTTCGACTGCTGTGCCACCCGTCAGGGTGAGGCTGACAGCCGCCAAGACCGGCCTCAGGCACCATAGGAAGCTCCGCCTCGCCCGACCCTAGGGCTCGGACTCAACCTCTACCTCGGATGATGGACTCCGCCTCGCCCGACCCCAGGGCTCGAACTCCACCTCGACCTTGGAAGACGGACTCTGCCTCGCCCGACCCCTGAGCTCGGACTCAGCCTCGACTCCGGAAGGCGGTCTCCGCCTCGCCCGACCCCAGGGCTCGGACTCAACCTCGACCTCGGACGACGGTCTCCGCCTCGCCCGACCCCCGGGGCTCGGACTCAACCTCGACCTCGGACGACGGTCTCCGCCTCGCCCGACCCCCGGGCCCGGACTCAGCCTCGACCTTGGAGGAGCCTCTGCCTCGCCCGACCTTGGGCTCGGACCGACCACGTCACAGGGGGGGGCATCACTACCCTACTACTAGCTAGCTCAGGCTACGGGGAACAAGACCGGCGTCCCATCTGGTTCGCACCGGTAAACAAGTAATGATGGCACCCCGCGTGCTCCATGACGACGGCGGCTCTCAGCCCCTTACGGAAGCAAGGAGACGTCAGCAAGGATCCAACAGCCCCGACAGCTGTGCTTCCACATGGCTCAAGCGCTCCTCCGATGGCCACGACATCACATGAACAGGGCAGCAACACCTCTCCGACGGCCACGACGACATGTACATAGGGCTCTGGCTCCCCTTTGCTAGACACGTTAGCACATCGCTACACCCCCCATTGTACACCTAGGCCCTCTCCTTACATCTATAAAAGGAAGGACCAGGGCTCTCGTATGAGAAGGTGGCCGCACGGGAGAACGGGCCGACGCGCAAGGCTCGCGCCCTCTCTCTCTCTCTCCCTCGCGAACGCTTGTAACCCCCTACTGCAAGCGCATCCGCCCTGGGCGTAGGACAACACGAGGTCGTGGTTTCCCCTTGCTGTTTTCCCCCTTGTGTTCCGTCTCGCGCCGACCCATCTGGGCTGGGACACGCAGCGACAATTTACTCGTCGGTCCAGCGACCCCCCGGGTCGAAACGCCGACAGGTTGGCTCTGGCATCGCCGACTAGCCCATGTTGGGATGAAGAATCTTCACAAGCTTCTAAAGGGATAGCACATTTTGGGACTGACCAATGTTCATTTTGAGAAAGACAGGGTTCATAGCGCATGTCAAGCAGGAAAGCAAGTTTGCGCTCATCATCCACACAAGAACATCATGACAACAGACAGGCCACTGGAACTACTCTACATGGATCTATTTGGCCTGATAGCTTACATAAGCATCGGCAGGAGTAAGTACTATCTTGTAATTGTGGATGATTATTCTCGCTTCACTTGGGTATTCTTTTTACAAGAAAAATCTCAGACCCAATAAACCTTAAAGGGATTCTTGTGACGAGCTCAAAATGAGTTCGGATTAAGGATCAAGAAGATAAGAAGCGACAATGGGACGGAGTTCAATAACTCTCAAATTGAAGGCTTTCTTGAGGAGGAGGGCATCAAGCATGAGTTCTCTTCTCCCTACACACCTCAACAAAATGGTGTAGTGGAGAGGAAGAATAGAACTCTATTGGACATGGCGAGGACCATGCTTGATGAGTACAAGACTCCAGACCGGTTTTGGGCTGAGGCAAGTAACATCGCCTGCTACTCCATCAACCGGTTATATCTCCACCGAATCCTCAAGAAGACATCATACGAACTCCTTACCAGTAAAAAGCCCAATGTTTCATATTTTAGAGTCTTTGGTAGCAAATGTTTTATTCTTGTTAAAAGAGGCAGAAAATCTAAATTTGCTCCTAAGGCTGTAGAAGGCTTTTTACTTGGTTATGACTCAAACACAAGGGCATATAGAGTCTTCAACAAATCCACTGGATTAGTTGAGGTTTCTAGTGACATTATGTTTGATGAGACTAATGGCTCTCAAGTGGAGCAAGTTGATCTTGATGAGCTAGATGATGAAGAGGCTCCATACGTTGCACTAAGGAACATGTCCATTGGGGATGTGTGTCCTAAGGAATCCGAAGATCCTCCACAAGCGGAAGATCAACCATC
The DNA here is from genome assembly GCF_902167145.1 of Zea mays. Taxonomy (NCBI): domain Eukaryota; kingdom Viridiplantae; phylum Streptophyta; class Magnoliopsida; order Poales; family Poaceae; genus Zea; species Zea mays. The sequence goes on along the minus strand of NC_050105.1, from coordinate 132,361,886 downwards.
ATCTTCCATGCAAGCATCTCCACCAACTCAAGATGAGGATCAGGCTCAAGACAATGAAGATGAAGATCAAGAGGATGAGCCACCTCAAGAGGAGGACAATGATCAAGGGGGAGATGAAGTTGATCAAGACAAGTAAGATGATCAAGAAGTGCAGGGTCAAAGACCGCCACACCCAAGAGTCCACCAAGCGATTCAAAGAGATCACCCCGTGAACTCCATTCTCGGTGATATTCATAAGGGGGTAACCACTCGATCTCAAGTCGCTCATTTTTGTGAACATTACTCTTTTGTGTCCTTTATTGAGTCATACAGGGTGGAGGATGCACTAAGAGATTCAGATTAGGTGCTGGCAATGCAAGAGGAGCTCAACAACTTCACAAGGAATGAGGTATGGCATTTAGTTCCACGTCCTAATCAAAATGTTGTAGGTACCAAATGGGAATTCCGCAACAAGCAAGACGAGCATGGTGTGGTGACAAGGAACAAAGCCCGACTTGTGGCCAAAGGATATTCACAAGTCGAAGGTTTAGATTTCGGTGAAACCTATGCACATGTAGCTAGGCTTGAGTCAATTCGCATATTACTTGCCTATGCTACTTACCATGACTTCAAGCTTTATCAAATGGACGTAAAGAGTGCCTTCCTCAATGGACCAATCAAGGAAGAGGTCTATGTTGAGCAACCTCTCGGCTTTGAAGATAGTGAGTACCCTAATCATGTGTATAAACTCTCAAAGGCGCTTTATGGGCTCAAGCAAGCCCCAAGAGCATGGTATGAATGCCCGCGAGATTTTCTTATCACTAATGGCTTCAAAGTCGGAAAATCCGATCCTACACTCTTTACTAAAACTATTGCAAAAGATTTGTTTGTATGCCAAATTTATGTTGATGATATCATATTTGGGTCTACTAACAAATCAACTTGTGAAGAGTTTAGTAGGATCATGATTCAGAAATTCGAGATGTCTATGATGGGGGAGTTAAAATATTTCCTAGGATTTCAAGTCAAGCAACTCCAAGACGGCACCTTCATCAACCAAACAAAGTACATTCAAGATATACTTAACAAGTTTGGAATGAAGGATGCCAAGCCCATCAAGACACCCATGGGAACTAATGGGCATCTCGACCTCGACACGGGAGGTAAATCCGTAGATCAAAAGGTATACCGGTCGATGATAGGATCTTTACTGTATTTATGTGCATCTCAACCGGATATTATGCTTTCCGTATAAATGTGTGCAAGGTTCCAAGCCGATCCTAAGGAAGTTCACCTTAGGGCCGTGAAAAGAATCATGAGATATTTAGTTTATACACCTAAGTTTGGTCTTTGGTACCCCAAGGGATCCACTTTTGATTTAATAGGATATTCCGATGCCGATTGGGCAGGGTGGAAAATTGACAGGAAGAGCACATCAGGGACTTGTCAATTTCTGGGGAGATCCCTGGTATCTTGGGCTTCAAAGAAACAAAACTCAGTAGCTCTTTCTACCGCCGAAGCCGAGTACATTGCCGCAGGCCATTGTTGTGCACAATTACTTTGGATGAGGCAAACCCTCAGGGACTATGGCTACAAACTGAGCAAAGTCCCTCTCCTATGTGATAATGAGAGTGCAATCCGCATGACGGATAATCCCGTTGAACATAGCTGCACTAAGCACATAGACATTCGGTATCACTTTTTGAGGGATCACCAACAAAGGGGGGATATCGAGATAGCTTATGTTAGCACCAAAGAAAAATTAGCCGATATCTTTACCAAACCATTAGATGAGAAAACCTTTAGCAAACTTAGGAATGAGCTAAATATACTTGATTCTCGGAATTTTGATTGAAACGTTGCACACATAGCTCATTTATATACCTTTGATCATATCTATTTTATGTCTACGACTAATGTGTTTTTCAAGTGTATTTCTATGCTAAGTCATAGATTGAAAGGGAAATGGAGTCTTAGGCGAAGACAAGGCTTCCACTCCACTCTACCGGTATCATCTACCCTTCGCCATCACTCCACATCACTCTTCAAATTGGTATAATCTCCACTCATATTCACTTGTACCAATGGGAGAGAAAGTAAAAAGGGCTCACAAAGTCTCCGTTTTTGGCGATTAATGCCAAAGGGGGAGAGAGTATTAGCTCAAAGCAAAAGGACTGCACCATCAACTTCAAAAATTTTCGAAATGATTATTTATGTTTGTCTTTTCAATTGGTTTCTTATGATGAAAATTCCTAGTTGATATACTTCAAATTGGTATGTTGATTTTCAATTAATACATTTTCAAAAAAATCCCAAGTATAAGTTCCAATTGATATCTATTAAAACCCTCTTGAAAGCTAAGAGGAGAATTTCATCCAGGGGGAGTTTTGTTTAAGTCAAAGGAAAAGCATTTGAAACAGGGGGAGAAAAATTTCAAATCTTACAAATGCTTCTCGAAATCTTATTCATATACCTTTGATTATGTGCAAAAATACTTTGAAAAGATTTTCCAAAAGAATTTGCAAAAACAAAACAAGTGGTGCAAATGTGGTCCAAAATATTAAAATAAAAGAAAGCAAACCATGCATATCTAGTGAAATTACAAATTGGTTTAATTCCAAGCAACCTATGCACTTACATTATGCAAACTAGTTCAATTCGGCACTTATATATTTACTTTGGTTTGTGTTGGCATTAATCACCAAAAAGGGGGAGATTGACAGGGAAATAGGGATTAACCTTTTCCTAAAAATAATTTTGGTGGTTGAATGCCCAACACAAATAATTGGACTAACTAGTTTGCTCTAGATTATATTCCACAGGTGCATAAAGGTTCAACACAAACCAATAAAAAGATCAAAGTTAGGGTTCAAAAGAAAGGAGCAAAAGAAACCGAAAAGAACCCTGGTCTGGCGCACCGCACTGTCCGGTGTGCCACCAAACAGTGTTCGGTGCACCAGGGCCATACCACTCTGAACTTGCCACCTTTGGGTTTCAGAAAAGCCGCACCGCTATAATTCACCGGACTGTCTGGTGTGCCACCGGACTGTCCGGTGCACCAGCGGAGCAACGACTACTTCGCGCAACGGTCGACTGCAAAAGCGGTGAAGTCAGATGAACAGTGAAGAACAGTGCGCGCAGAGTCAGCGCCGCCCGTCAGAGGAGCACCGGACAGTGAATAGTGCCTATCCGGTGCGGCACCGGAGTGTCCGGTGCCACATGAAGACAAAGCTCCAACGGTCAAAATCGTCAGAACCCTAATGTTTGGGTGATGTGGCTGGCGCACCGGGCACTGTCCGGTGCGCCCATCAACATCAGCCTGCCCCAACGGTTGAATTGGTAGTTGGGGGCTATAAATACCCCACAACCACCTCCACTACAACCATCCAAGCATTCACAACAGTGCATTCAATACAAGATCAATACACTTCACTCCAAAGCCACAATTCAAGTGATCAATCCGCTCAAAGTCCCAAATTCAACTCTAGTGCATTAGGACTTGTGAGAGGATTCTTTGTGTTCCTTGTTGCTCTTGTTTGTTTGGCTTGGCTTTCTTTTCTTTCTCACTTCTTACTCTCAAGCTTTGTAAGCGAGGCAAGAGACACCAATTGTGTGGTGATCCTTGCAGGTCTAAGTGACCCGTGAGATTAAGGAAGAAGCCTCACTCGGTCTAAGTGACCGTTTGAGAGAGAGAAAGGGTTGAAAGAGACCCAGCCTTTGTGACCACCTCAACAGGGACTAGGTTCTTTAGAACCGAACCTCGGTAAAACAAATCACCGTGTCATCCGCTTTATTTTCTTGGTTGATTTGTTTTCCCCCTCTCTCCCGGACTCGGATTTTATTCTAACGCTAACTCCGGCTTGTAGTGCCTTTAAAGTTGTAAATTTCAGTTTCCACCTATCCACCCCCCCCCCCCCTCTAGGAGAATTTCACTTCTCCTTTACGGATGAGGGTTGATCCTTCTTCTGTAAAAGTTTCGTCAGTTTTGGTCCCAGAGGACTTAGCAGCTTGATGGGTAAGGATTCGGTCATTACCTTTAGAATTTCTGCAATGTCAGCAGCTGCAGGTGTTGAAGGAGTCTCTTCTGCTGCCTCAGTTATCTTCGGCTTTGGATCTTCAGCCTTCCTCTTCTTTGAAACTGCCGCCTTCAGCTCTGGAGTGGATTTTGTCTTCTTAGAAATTTTCTCATCTTCCTTAACCATTCTGGCCGCTTGCCTGCTCAGAATGCTAACAATTCTTTTTCTTTTTAACCCCTTCAGCACCTTTGTCAAGCCTTTCATAATCAAGGTATTCAAATTTCAAGACATCTATTACCCGGTTCAATCTTCGTTTTGGTCGAGTACCGAAGGCTGCGGTCATCAGTTGATCTTCCTTTTTGGTATAATTCCCAAGTATCTCGTTGCACATGGTCTCAATCATGTCTAGCCATTCTTTGCAAGGCTTCTTGTTCAAATTTGAAACGGTAAGCAAGACGAACAAGTTCATGCTTCTTCCTCACTTCTTTCCTCTTCGACATTCCCCAGCCGCTTGACGTCGTATATGTTCTGTTCACCAAGTATTCTTGCACCAAGTCCCTAGTACTGATCTGCTCAGTTACCACTCTAAATTCTACTTCATCCAACTGACAGGGTGACCCCAGTTGCATATTGCATAAGGCCTGGTCATTCCGAAGCTCAAACTTAGTGGACTCATGACCATGGTCATCAGCTTCTCCCTCTTTTTCTCATCAGCCTTCATATAGAACCACTCATTTTCCCAACCAGTTGGCCACTTCGTGCGGTAGCTAAGGACTGGTGCCTTTGTATCCTTTCAATATGCAAAGTTGTAACAGCCAAAAGTTTCATGAAGGCCATCTGCCCTGGCCTTCGTCTGATAGTGCAGCTCGTGCACTCGGCAGAAAGCTTCGGCATCTGGGCTCATCCCTTGACTTCGGAGAGCCCAGATATAGACACTGAGTCTAACAATAGCGTCGGGAGTCAACTGATGAAGATATATTTCAAAGTTCTTTAAAACTACCCCTATCATTTCATTCAGGGGGAATCGCAACCCTGCTCTGAAGAAGCTTTTGAAAACGACAACTTCATCCTTCTTCGGCTCTGGGATAATCTCTTCTCCAGCAAATCGAATAAGTTTGCTCTCAGTCTCTCCAAAATAGCCCAATTTCATCATCATAGGCATGTCATCTTCCGTCACAGTAGATTTTTCAAAATCTAGGTGACTAGGCTTCGTTGGGATCAGAATGTTGTAGTCTTCTTCACTATCACCAACATTTTCACCAACCATAGTTTGTTCTGCTTCGGCATTAGAAGCACCTTTGTCAGCCACAACCAGACCTGATCGCTTCATTACTTCTGAAATTGGTCCTGTTTCGGCGGCCTCGGTTTCGTCCCCCTCACAAGACACTCTAGTAGTTGATCGCACTCTGGGCATTTCGATGGTTTTTACCGTTTGACGAAGCTAACCTTAAACAATGAAGCGTTTGCTCAAAAGCGCAATGCAGAAAGCTTCGGCTATGGTTAAATTTTTTAACAGCACAACATTGCAATGGCAATGAATGTTGTGGTAACTCCTCACCAACCCGCCTGTTTATATAGTGCTGCAGGGGGGAAGGTGAACCGCCAGGCCGCTTGCACTCGCTGAACGGTGGACCGCTCGACGCCTGGAATATTATAATCGTTTCTCGGCAACAAGCTCAGGGAAGGTGTTTTTCGGACCTTCGGCATTCCGAAGCCTTCGAGTTTTTCGCGGATCGAGCTCGTTACGAAAAACGATCTAGCACCGCGAAGGAGCTACTGTTGGGGGGCCTTCTTCTCCACCGAAGGTCCTCTAAGCAAAAACACCTTCGGCAGGACGATATGCAAGCAGATACGACATGAAGATATATGCGAAGCTACAATTGAAAGAGCATCGGTATGATTACATGCCTAAGACGAAGGATGGCACCGACTTAAAGAGGAAAAGACCACATAGTCCCTGATAATTTGTATTATTATTATGATTAGTTATCAAGGATACGAACATAATTTTGTCCGGGCTGCGTCCCGTGCCTATAAATAGATGAACAGTACCCCCGTACTGTTCACGCTGACTGATAATCACTCACGCGTAACTCTCAGTTTTTATCTTCTGTCAAGCCGAAGGTACAAATGTAATTTAAATATCGTTGATGTTTGTTCATGATTAAATAATAATAATATGAATAATCTAATGATTTAAAATGATTATTTATATTTCCTTTGCGTTTTATATTTCTCTATTTTTTATCATTGCATATTGAAACGATGAAGGTACGTTCTTCATGACCTTCGTCCGAAGATCATTATATCCTAAGAGAGATAATGTTACGAAGGATGAATGTCTTTAACCATTAACATTTGTGTTGCCTTGTTCTTGATTCATAGCTTTTGAGAACAAGTGACCAATATATATATATATATATATATATAAGAGAGAGAGAGAGGGACCGACGGACTCGTCGAGGCCAATACCGAGCCCTCCCGCATCGAAAGATCAAATCTGGAAACAGATTTTGTCTCTTCGAATCTTGTGCGCACGCGCGCTGCAACAAATAGCCCAAAGGCTTGGCGTCCCATCGCATTAACTCCCACCTAGGGGCCACACGTTCCATTCCGCTGACACAACTAACGGGCACTGCTCTGTCTCCTCATGATAGACACATAAAAAGGTGCGTCTCTCTCTCTCTCTCGCCCCTTTCTGCTTCTCCACAAGTGACACGGAAGAGGCACCTCCTCGGATTGCCTTCCCAGCGAAGGCAATGAGTCCCGAGCCTCTTATCGATTAGGGTTCATAGGTTGACCCCTCAGCGGGGTTCCACAACCGCCGCATAGCACATGGGCTCCGAGCCCTTTACTGATCAGGGGTTTAAAGGTTGGCCCCTCGCTAGGGTTCGATAACCACCCCAAAGCATAGAGTTAGGGATGACTATGTGTACATCCGTACTTGGCCGAGGCTCGGGCTACAATCTCTAGGTACCCTAAGACATATTCAAGACCCCCGAGATTGATTCGTGATGGTATCCCATCGAAGGGAGGCATCGAGGCCTCGAATACCATCAAACGGGTCTAGGACCAGGTGAATCACCCACAGTTATATTGGGGTGCATCTCCGGACCACTAGCTGACCCCTATCAAACGGGGCTTGGGCCTCCACTCGGATTACCCGCTAACAACTCACCGGAGACATCATTCTCGTTGCCCATCGAGGGTAGCTTGCGCTTTACCCCTCTTCCTTCTTGCGGAAAGGCGATGAAGGGGCGTACCATTAAAAAGTCAAGGCATTCCCTGATCATCCTCTCGCCCTGTGCAGAGGCTCAGGGACTGCCCTTGCACCTATGCTGCAGCAGAATTGTTGGAAGTGCTAGTAACCCAATGTAGCGACTCGGGGGCTGCCTTTGCACCCAGGCTACAACTAGGTGACGTACAAGGGATAGGTAAATGATATCTATAGAGGGAAACATAAAGACCTAGAAGGATAGGTCAATGATATCTACGGGTTCGCTCGCGCGCACCTATCAAAAATAAGTCTACCACCTTTCGAAGGGTTAAGCAACATGACTACGAGAGGATGACAGAACCCCCAAGCAAGTGCCAACACATACTTGGAGGTTCGGGGGATACTGTCAGGTATCATAATTAGGGGTACCTGGATTATGCCCCTAAACATGCTTAACACCTAAGTACCGAAAAATCAGAAAACACGTTCCCCATGGTCAAGCAGGGTTGAATCACGATTCACTCGAAACTTCGCTCAACAGTTGCTCAAAGCTACGCCTCACCCGAGCCCATCCTCAGGCGAAGGCAGGCCCTAGGAGAAATCGTCGCCTCACCCAAAGGCACAATTTCTGCATCACCCGAACCTGTCTCGGACAGGAGGACAGCCCTGAGCCCAGCCTCAAGCAAAGGCCGCGTGAACCGTGGAGATGTGCACATTAAATGCGACGATTCAGATATCTACTCCATGTAACACCGCAGTAAAACAAAGGACGATGGAACTGCGGTCCCATCTACTTTCACCAACTACGATGACGCATGCCCACGAGTAACGGACACTGCTCCCCCATGCCGGCTACTGTCCTCGAACAACTCTGGATGGGACGTGCACGTGCCTAGGCACAACCTCACCCTAGGGAGAGAACACCGTCTCGACCGAAGACGACTTCAGCCTCGAGAGAAAACTCTGCCTCGCCCGAGCTCGGCCTCGGCCAACTGCCCTGCAGCAACTCCCCGCGAATCTCATAGGAGGCCACTCTAGCGAATGTTCTAACCACTCCCTTCATGACTGCATGCCCCATCATAGGTCCGACCATGGCCTTGGGAGGACTCTTTGCCTCGCCCGAGCATGGCCTCGGCCTAGATAACATCGACAAAAGGACACCCGACGCCACCAACCCCTTCGAGGAGATTGCTGACAACAGGATGGCTATAGAAACTGCATGACCAATGTCAAGTATGCTTTACACCATACGGGGCGAATTACCATGCGCTTTTCACCATACTTATCATTGTTTCAACAACTATGACTCGAATAACAGATCCATCATGTAGGCTCAGGTACGCGACCGAGCCCTGATCCTGGCCTCGACTCTCTGCTCAGTCAAGATGCAAGATACATGGGCTAGATGTCCTCCCCCTAATCCAAGTCAACTGTAAGTACAAAGGCCATTCTGGTGGCCATACTTCTATAGGGGCTCAGACTCACCTCCTCTCCTCAACACGACAAACCTTGGTGCCCATAGGATCCCTCCTGGAGGCTATAAAAGGAGTCCAAAGTTTCCAAGGGGAGAGGAGAACACTTCACAAGATTTCACCCTCCACGACCGATATTGGCACTTGCCTCAATCACCTTCAGATACTTGGGAATTTGGGATCCACTCCCTCTCTCTACCAGGTTGTACCCCCTACTACAAGCACTCAGGTGCAAGATAATATAATTCTCATCCCCTCTGCTGAAAGTAGGGCCTTCTATTGCCCGAACCAGGATAAAACTTTTGTCTTCTTGCATCACCCATCTGGACCAGGGCACGCAACACTAATCCACTAGTTGGTTAGGACCCTTGGTCAAAACACCGACGTAACTCAACATATCTTATGCTAAAGCATCTCTTGCCATATAAGTCTATGTTTTCTGTGTTCATTAATACACACTATGGCTATCCTCTACTGAATGAGCAACATTGGTATGTAGCTGAAAAGGTTTTGGAGTTCCTTAAGCTGTTCTATGAATCAATTGTTGTCTGGTCTGGTGTTTATGACCCCACCACTCCTTTGGTAATCCATCACATACTTGAATTTGCTACCCATCTGCATGAACATGAACATGAAACTAATCTAAGTGTTGTTGTTGTTCCAATGAAAGCTAAGTTCATGAAGTACTAGAAGTCTATACCGATGTTATATCCCTTTGCATTTGTTCTAGACCTCTATACCAATGTTATATCCCTTTGCATTTGATCTAGACCCTAGAGCTAAGATGAGGGGTTTGTATAATGTTCTTGAACCGCGTTCTCAGTCTAACAATTATAATTACAATACTGATGTTAAGACTAAGTTGTATACGTTATATGCCAAGTATGATACTAAGTTTGGTGCTGCTAGGTCATCTAGGACCACACATCAATTAGGTATGACAGGTAAGATAAAACATGCATAGGGTAATTTTTTGGTGGAATAGGTGTTTCTGGACCCTCAACTACATCACGTTCTTTAGGTAGTAGTGGACCTGATGCAGGTCCTTGTGAGCTAAATGTTTACCTTGATAATGATAATGTGGCGGCCTATGAGGATGATTTTGATATCTTAAATTGGTGGCATGAGCATAAACTAACCTGTCCAATTCTTTCAATTATGGCTAGAGATATTATGTTTGTTCCTGCCTCAACTACTTCTTCAAAGTCTACTTTCAGTTTGTCTGGCAGGATTGACAGCGCTTGAACATAGAGACATTGGAGATGTTGGTCTGCATCAAGGATTGAGAGCTAGGCCAACAATGGGCACAACATGTTGTGGTGGACAATGAGTTAGAAGAGTCCTTCAAGGAGCTTTGGCTAGATGAAGAATGTACTGATGCTGCTGTCTGAGCTCTGACTCCTGAGAATTTCTGTGAGGTTACCTCAGTTCGTATTGATCCTGTGACTGTGAATTCGAGAATGTTTCTGAGTTATGTTCTGACACTTTGACATGTATTAATTTTAAACATTTGAATTATAAATTGAGCTGGTCATACTCTTTTTTCTTTTGTTCTAGGGTTTCTCATAAGATGTGAGTTTTATCTAAAAATGTTTTTGTCGGGGACCATATTAGGGGTACCCCCAAGACTCCTAATCTCAGCTGGTAACCCCCATCAGCACAAAGCTGCAAAGGCCTGATGGGCGCGATTCAGGTCAAGGCTCCGTCCACTCAAGGGACATGATCCCGCCTCGCCCGAGCCCAGCCTCGGGCAAAGGCAGCCGACCCAGGAGGATTCACGTCTTGCCCGAGGGTCCCCTCAAGCAACGGATGCACCTTCGGCTCGCTCGAGGCCCAGGCTTCGTGGAGAAGCAACCTTGGCCAGATCGCCACGCCAACCGACCGTATCGTAGGAGCATTTAACGCAAGGATCGCCTGACACCTTATCCTGACGCGCGCTCCTCAGTCGACAGGGCCGAAGTGACCGCAGTCACTTCGTCGCTCCGTTGACCGACCTGACAGGAAAACAGCGCCGTCTGCCCCGCTCCGACTGCTGTGCCACTCGACAGAGTGAGGCAAACAACAGCTAAGTCCAGCCTCGGGCGCCATAGGAAGCTCCGCCTCGCCCGACCCCAGAGCTCGGGCTCAACCTCGACGCCGGACAACGGACTCCGTCTCGCCCGACCCCAGGGCTCGGACTCAACCTCGACCTCAGAAGACGGACTCCGCCTCGCCCGACCTCAGGGCTCGGACTCAACCTCGACCTCGGAAGATGGACTCTGCCTTGCCCGACCCCAGGGCTCGGATTCAACCTCGACCTCGAAAGACGGACTCCGCCTCGCCTGACCCCAGGGCTCGGACTCGACCTCGGAAGACGGACTCTGCCTCGCCCGACCCTAGGGCTCGGACTCGACCTCGACCTCGGAGGAGCCTCCGCCTCGCCCGAGCTCGTGCTCGGACCGACCACGTCACAGGGGGGCCATCATTACCCTACTCCTAGCTAGCTCAGGCTACGGGGAACAAGACCGGCGTCCCATCTGGCTCGCCCCGGTAAACAAGTAATGATGGCACCCCGCGTGCTCCATGACGACGATGGCTCTCAGCCCCTTACGGAAGCAAGGAGACGTCAGCAAGGATCCAACAGCTCCGACAGCTGTACTTCCACAAAGCTCAAGCACTCCTCCGACGGCCACGACATCACATGAACAGGGCGCCAAAACCTCTTCGACTGCCACGACGACATGTACTTAGGGCTCTGGCTCCTCTCTGCTAGACACGTTAGCACACTGCTACACCCCCCATTGTACACCTGGGCCCTCTCCTTACGCCTATAAAAGGAAGGTCCAGGGCTCTCGTACGAGAGGGTCGGCCGCGCGGGAGAACGGGCTGGCGGACAGTCTATCTCTCTCTCTCCCTCACGAATGCTTGTAACCCCCTACTGCAAGCGTATCCGCCCTGGGCACAGGACAACACGAAGGCCGCGGGTTCCCCTTTGCTGTCTTTCCCCCCTTTGTGTTCCATCTCGCGCCGACCCATCTGGGCTGGGACATGCAGCGACAATTTACTCGTCGGTCCAGGGACCCCCCGGGGTCGAAACGCCGACAGTTGGCGCGCCAGGTAGGGGCCTGCTGCGTGTTGACGAACAGCTTCCCGTCAAGCTCCAGATGGGTAGTCTCCAGCAACCTCTCCAACCCGGGACGATGCTTTGTTTCAGGAGTCTTGAGTTCATGTCCCTCGACGGTAGCTACGACATGATACTCCTTCCTCCGCCGTGCGACAACGACAATGGCGGCCGTCAGCCCGCCCGTTGGCGGCGGAATCGACGACGTCTTCCCCACGTGGCAGAAGAGCAACATCCAGGTCTGTCCCATCACCTTCCCCGCCGACGGAGGAGGAGGCAGGGCAGGCATGGCCAAGCAGGAGGCGGCACCTCATCGGCTGTCGAGCGAGTCGACGACGCCGGCGCCTCAACGGGGGACACGTCGGGCGTCGACCTCGCGTCTGAGACGAAGACGAGCGTCGTTTCCCCGCAACACGCCAACTCCAAGTAGACGGACGATGCCAGCACGCTCGCGAAGGACTTGTTGGGCGTCAGCCTCTTACCTGAGACAACGGTGCAGTCCGTCCCCGACGCGACTTCGTCACCGCCCGTCGATCAAGAGGTACCGTCCGTTTCCCGTTCCATACCTTTTAGATTCAGCCGCGATCCACCAAGCGACCCCGCTTCGGTGGACGCTTTCATAAAGGCATGTCCAAACCCTCCGGGGTATCATATGTGGTCACCCTGGGACCGGCTGACGGCCGTCTCGACCTACGGGCCCCTGGGTTTCGAGGAAGATGACGAGCCTGACTCTGGTTGGGATTTCTCCGGGCTCGATAACCCCAGTGCCATGCGGGACTTCATGACCGCATGTGACTACTGCCTCTCCGATTGCTCTGATAGCAGCCACAGCCTCGACGACGAGGACTGTGGCCCAAGTCGCGAATGCTTCCACGTCGATCTAGGGGGTCCCGACGAAGGCAACCATCTTGGTATGTCGGAGGACAGTGATCCCCCTAGGCCTGCGCCTCGCGTTGACATCCTTCGGGAGCTAGCTGTGGTCCCAGTCCCTGCGGGGGGTCAGGACGCACAGCTCGAGCAAATCCGCGAGGTACAGGCCAGGCTCGACGAAGAAGCAGGACAACTTGTGCAGCTTCGGCAAAATATTGGGCAGGAGTGGGCAGGCCGAGCACCGGCCGGAGAAGCGCGTCATCTGGCCCAGAACGTCCAGCACCGCATCGCCGATGATGCCAGGGCGAGGCTACCCCCGGCTTCCAGTGGGGTCGGCCAGAACCTGGCTGCAGCGGTGATACTACTTCGAGCGATGCCGGAACCATCCACCACCGAGGGGCGGCGTATCCAGGGAGAGCTCAAGAATCTCCTGGAAGATGCTGTGGTCCGATGGGCCGAGAGCTCTGCCTCCCGAAGGCAGGGGTACCCCTCGGAGCATCGCGCCGCGACTTCCCGATTCATGCGAGAAGCCTCGGTCCACACCGGATGCACGCGGAACACAGCGCCTGCGGCCCCAGGTCGCCTTGGCAACGAGCACCACCGCCGTGACCGTCGAGCCCACCTCGACGAGAAGGTGCGCCGAGGCTACCACCCCAGGCGTGGGGGACGCTACGTCAGCGGGGAGGATCGGAGCCCCTCGCCCGAACCACCCGGTCCGTGAGCTTTCAGCCGGGCCATACGACGGGCGCCGTTCCCGACCCGGTTCCGAACCCCGACTACCATCACCAAGTACTCGGGGGAGTCAAAACCGAAACTGTGGCTCACGGACTACCGGCTAGCCTGCCAGCTGGGTGGGACGGACGATGACAACGTCATCATCCACAACCTTCCCCTGTTCCTCTCCGATGCCGCCCGAGCCTGGCTGGAGCATCTGCCTCCTGCGCAGATCTCCAACTGGGACGACCTGGTCAAAGCCTTCGCCGGCAACTTCCAGGGCACATACGTGCGCCCTGGGATCTCCGAAGCTGCCGCCAGCAGCCGGGAGAGCCCCTGCGGGACTACATCCGGCGATTTTCGAAGCAGCGCACCGAGCTGCCCAACATCACCGACTCGGATGTCATCGGCACGTTCCTCGCTGGCACCACTTGTCGTGACCTGGTGAGCAAGCTGGGTCGCAAGACCCCCACCAGGGCGAGCGAGCTGATGGACATCGCCACCAAGTTCGCCTCTGGTCAGGAGGCGGTCGAGGCCATCTTCCGGAAGGACAAGCAGCCTCAGGGGCGCCAGCCGGAAGACGTCCCCGAGGCGTCCGCTCAGCGCGGCGCGAGGAAGAAGGGCAAGAAGAAGTCGCAAGCGAAACGCGACGCCGCCGACGCGGATCTTGTCGCCGCCGCCGAGCATTGGAACCCTCGGAAGCCTCCCGGAGGCGCCAACCTATTCAACAAGATGCTCAAGGAGTCGTGCCCCTATCATCAGGGTCCCGTCAAGCACACCCTTGAGGAATGCGTCATGCTTCGGTGCTACTTCCACAAGGTCGGGCCACCGGCGGAAGGTGGAAGAGCCCACAACAACGACAAGAAGGAGGATCACAAGGCAGAGGAGTTCCCCGAGGTCCACGATTGCTTCATGATCTACGGTGGGCAAGTGGCGAACGCCTCGGCTCGGCACCGCAAGCAAGAGCGCCGGGAGGTCTGCTCAGTAAAGGTGGCGGCGCAAGTCTACCTAGACTGGTCCGACAAGCCCATCACCTTCGACCAGGGCGACCACCCTGACCGCGTGTCGAGCCCAGAAAAGTACCCGCTCGTTGTTGATCCCGTCATCGGCAACATCAGGCTTACCAAGGTCCTCATGGACGGAGGCAGCAGCCTCAACATCATCTACGCCGAGACCCTCGGGCTCCTGCAGATCGATCTGTCCTCGATCCGGGCCGGCGCGGCGCCCTTTCACGGGATCATCCCCGGGAAACGCGTCCAACCCCTCGGGCAACTCGATCTGCCCGTCTGCTTCGGGACTCCCTCCAACTTTCGAAAGGAAACCCTCACGTTCGAGGTGGTCGGGTTTCCGAGGAACCTACCACGTAGTGCTGGGGAGACCGTGCTACGCCAAGTTCATGGCCGTCCCCAACTACACCTACCTCAAGCTCAAGATGTCGGGCCCCAACGGGGTCATCACCGTCGGCTCCACATACTGACATGCGTACGAATGCGACGTGGAGTGCGTGGAGTACGCCGAGGCCCTCGCCGAATCCAAGGCCCTCATCGCCGACCTGGAGAGCCTCTCCAAGGAGGCGCCAGATGCGAAGCGCCACGCCGGCAACTTCGAGCCAGCTGAGACGGTTAAGTCCGTCCCTCTCGACCCCAGCAACGACGCCTCCAAGCAAGTCCGGATCGGCTCCGAGCTCGACCCCAAATAGGAAGCGATGCTCGTCGACTTTCTCCGCGCGAACGCCGAAGTTTTTGCGTGGAGTCCCTCGGACATGCCTGGCATACCGAGGCATGTTGCCGAGCACTCGCTGGACATCCGAGTTGGAGCCCGACCCGTGAAGCAACCTCTGCGCCGATTCGACGAAGAAAAGTGCAGAGCCATAGGCGAGGAGATCCACAAGCTGATGGCTGCAGGGTTCATCAAAGCGGTATTCCATCCCGAATGGCTTGCCAACCCTGTGCTTGTGAGAAAGAAAGGAGGGAAATGGCGGATGTGTGTAGACTACACTGGTCTAAACAAAGCATGTCCGAAGGTTCCCTACCCTCTGCCTCGCATCGATCAAATCGTGGATTCCACTGCTGGGTGCGAAACCCTGTCTTTCCTCGATGCCTACTCAGGGTATCACCAAATCAGGATGAAAGAGTCCGACCAGCTCGCGACTTCTTTCATCACACTCTTTGGCATGTACTGCTACGTTACTATGCCATTCGGTTTGAGGAATGCGGGTGCGACATACCAAAGGTGCATGAACCACATGTTCGGAGAACACATTGGCCAGACGGTCGAGGCTTACGTCGATGACATCGTAGTCAAGACGAGGAAAGCCTTCGACCTCCTCTCCGACCATGAAACGACATTCAAGTGTCTCAAGGCGAAAGGCGTAAAACTCAATCCCGAGAAGTGTGTCTTCGGAGTCCCCCGAGGCATGCTCCTAGGGTTCATCGTCTCCGAGCGGGGCTTCGAGGCCAACCCAGAGAAAATTGCGGCCATCACCAACATGGGCCCCATCAAGGACTTAAAAGGAGTACAGAGGGTCATGGGATGCCTTGCGGCTCTGAGCCGTTTCATCTCGCGCCTCGGCGAAAGAGGCCTACCTCTGTACCGCCTCTTAAGGAAGACCGAGCGCTTCACTTGGACCCCCGAGGCTGAGGAAGCCCTCGGGAACCTGAAGGCGCTCCTTACAAGCGCGCCCATCTTGGTGCCCCCCGCTGCCGGAGAAGCCCTCTTGATCTACGTCGCCGCTACCACTCAGGTGGTCAGCGCCGCGATCGTGGTCGAGAGACGAGAAGAGGGGCACGCATTGCCCGTCCAAAGGTCGGTCTACTTCATCAGTGAAGTACTGTCCGAGACCAAAATCTGCTACCCGCAAATCCAGAAGCTACTATACGCGGTAATTCTGACGCGGCAAAAGTTGCGACACTACTTCGAGTCTCATCCGGTGACTGTGGTGTCATCCTTCCCCCTGGGAGAGATCATCCAGTGCCGAGAGGCCTCGGGTAGGATTGCAAAGTGGGTGGTAGAGATCATGGGCGAGACTATCTCGTTCGCCCTTCGGAAGGCCATCAAGTCCCAAGTCTTGGCGGACTTTGTGGCTGAATGGGTCGATACCCAGCTTCCAGCAGCTCCGATCCAACCGGAACTCTAGACCATGTTTTTCGACGGGTCGTTGATGAAAATAGGAGCGGGCGCGGGCCTGCTCTTCATCTCACCCCTCGGGAAGCACCTCCGCTACATGTTGCGCCTCCATTTTCCCGGCGTCCAACAACGTGGTCGAGTACGAGGCTCTGGTTAACGGGTTGCATATCGCCATCGAGCTAGGGGTCCGATGCCTCGACGCTCGTGGCGACTCGCAGTTCGTCATCGACCAAGTCATGAAGAACTCCCACTGCCGCGACCCAAAGATGGAAGCCTACTGCGATGAGGTTCGACGCCTAGAGGACAAGTTCTATGGGCTCGAGCTCAACCACATCGCCCGACGATACAACGAGACTGCGGACGAGCTGGCTAAGGTAGCCTCGGGGCGGACAACGGTCCCTCCGGACGTCTTCTCCTGAGACCTACATCAACCCTCCGTTAAGACCGACGACACGCTCGAGCCCGAGAAGGCCTCGGCCCTGCCCGAGGCGCCCTCGGCTCAACCCGAGGCACCCTCGGCCCCCGAGGGTGAGGCACTGCGCGTCGAGGAAGAGCGGAATGGGTCGCGCCTGATCGAAACTGGCAGACCCCGTACCTGCAATATTTCCACCAAGGAGAGCTGGAAGAGGCTCGGGACATGGCCTTACTACACTCGGCGCGGTATCAGCAGTCCCTGTGACGCTACCACGCCCGAGGGGTTCGGTCCCGAGACCTCCAGGTGGGCGACTTGGGCTCAAAGTTGAAGCAATCACACTGATTTCAGACTTAGGCTATATAGGACTTAAGAGGTGATTTTTGCAAATAGACCCAAAACTTAGGGTTTAACTTGCAAATTCACATATTTGTGAACCAAAGGACTTAATATGCCTTAACATTGTAGTTTTTACACTTTAGTCCAAATGTGCACTGTTTTTGCACATAGGCCCCTAGGGTTTGGACTTAGGGTTTTCTAGGGTTCAAATGGGGTTTTTGGTATCTCAGGGGTATAAATGTGATTCAAGTTCATTTTTGGGAACATTTTGTGATTGTTTTACTTAAACCTTAGGGTTTTCTCAATTTGGGTCATGTTTTACCCCTTTAATCCCTATTTAGGGTTAAGTTCCCTATCCAGGGTTCTATTTGCAAAATGCTATAACAATACAACTTGTTTGAAATTTTTACCTAGTGAATGCACTCTAGGTGTGTCAAACATATGCAATGCCAATGTTTATGATGCCATGCTCAAGTTTTAGTAGCAGTAACACCAGGGGTGTTACATCCTTTCCCCCATAAAAGAATCTCGTCCCGAGATTAAAAGTCCTAGGGTAAGTAATGGTAAAGAAAACGCATCACGTCTTTATTTCCTTATTCTTGGTACAAGGCAGGGGTGGTTTGGGACTCACTCCTTTATTATAACAATGTTGTATACTTTACAAATTACAAGAGGCTAAAAAGCCTGGGAAATTCTTATCTAAAAAGTCTTGAGTTTCCCATGTAGCCTCATCTTTGAAATGTTGGTTCCACTGTATTTTGTAAAACTTGAGAGTTTTTCTTCGGGTAATCATGTCCTTCTGATCCAAGACTCGAATGGGATGCTTGGAATATGTCAAGTCTGGTTCAAGGACAACATCTGTCACTTCAATGGTTCGATCGGGAACCCGAAGACACTTCCTCAATTGTGACACGTGGAACACATTATGCACAGCAGACAAGGTTTTGGGTAATTGGAGTCGGTATGCCACTGGTCCACATTGCTCGAGTATAGGGAAAGGACCAATGTACCTGGGTGCAAGCTTCCCTTTAACCCCGAAACGCGATACACCCTTCATTGGCGAAACTTTTAGGTAGATATAGTCTCCTTCAAGGGAATATAAGGGCATTCGCCGTTTGTCTGCATAACTCTTCTGACGAGCTTGAGCTTTCTTCAAATTATGAATTATCCTTTGAACTCTTTCTTCAGTCTCTTTCACCATATCAGGCCTGAAGAAGTACCTTTCACCAGGTTCAGACCAATTTAGCGGAGTACGACATCGTCGTCCATATAAAGCTTCAAAGAGTGCCATCTTAATGCTTTCTTGATAGCTATTATTATATGAAAATTCCGCTAACGACAAACATTCATCCCATTTTTGTGGGAATTCCAGAACACATGCCCGCAGCATATCTTCAAGTATTTGGTTCACTCCCTCAGTCTGTCCACTGGTTTGAGGATGATAGGCCGAACTGTGGAGCAATTTGGTACCCAAGGATTTATGAAGTGCTTCCCAAAACTTGGCTACAAATTGAGGTCCACGATCCGACACTATGGTTTTTGGAACACCATGCAGACTAAGAGTACGAGCAATGTACAATTAGGCATAGACAGTAACCGGGTGATCTGTCTTGACTGGAAGAAAATGAGCAATTTTCGTAAGCCGATCAATTATAACCCAGATAGAATCATACCCTTTTGTAGTCCTGGGTAATCCCATAATGAAGTCCATACTAATATCTTCCCATTTCCATGTTGGGATAGGTAAAGATTGTAATGGACCAGTAGTCTTCATGTATATGGCTTTGACACGTTTACAAGTGTCACATCTAGCCACATAGCGTGCAATTTCAATTTTCATCTTTGCCCACCAATAGAGACGATGTCAGCCAGAAGAACACATAAGGTTCCATGTGTGCAATTTGCTTCTTCTGATGACACTGTACTATCTGAGTCTGTTGGGCGGGTGGCAATTATGCAATTTTACCCAAACAGAATCAGATGCACCATCTTGGGTAAAACACATAGAAAGAGGTTTACCAACAAGTGGTTGCAGTAAGTTCATAGCACACGAGACGGGTGTGAATGTCAAATAACATCACAGTCAACTCGTGTTAGCCAGGGAATCCAAGCTCACGAAAGGTGAGATAGATTCAGGAAAAATCACCAGCGGAGGGATCTGTAGATGCGGACTTTGCATCCAGTCCATTTTATCTGGCACTAGTCATGGATCGACATGATCACACACGCAGGAAAAGCACGCGTGAGGCGGTCGAGGCGCGACTAGAGCGATAATTTACTGGTCGACTTAATTTGATTTTGGTAAGTACTTTCTTTAGGGTGGGTTGAACCAAAGTGAGTTTAGACAACTCGATAAAACGATCTCTAAACTCAGCCCTCGTTCATCGGGCAGTTACAAGTTAGTCAAAACCAACTTGTTGAACTACTTTTGACATTAAGCAAATCCTCTCAGTACCATTGGTAAGCCAAGAGGTTGAGAGTTCACTCTTTGTGAATAAGAGATTATGTATGTGGGTAAAAATCCATTTGGTCAAGTTGTTCATCCGTTTTTCTCATGCGAGAAGAATTATCCACTTGGTTAGGGAATACATGGATCAAATAAGAGAGTGAATGAACAAACTCCTGCATTTCAGCAGCAGGGGAAACAGATCTCTATTTTGAGAGCTAATCAGTTGTTTTCTTACACTAAAAAGCTCCAAGGCTTCACCTTTACACAAAGGATGTAAAGGGAACTTGTATGAGTAGTCACTACCAAGATCAAAAGAAATAAGACCACACATGAAAGTGGTATGCCCTTTTGATCCAACGGAAATGACAAATGTTGCTTGATCTCTATCACAAACAACATAGAAATTGTTTCAAGAGAAAGGTCAATGGAAGATAACACATTAGTGTAATTCCATAATAAATCATGACTAGAGACCTCGATACCGGCATGCGCCAAGCAGCAAAATCCTGTGTGCACATTCACAGGAGGCTCTCAGTTTCACCGCGGTACCATAAGTTCTTAACCATGACACCATTACAAAACTGGCACCAATAATGAATCTCACGTGGTAAGAATAATTTGCGCAAAGATAACATATCGATATAGTCTAATAATGGATTATGACTATTAATGGTGATACCAACGGGTGCCAAGTAGCGCAACCATGTGTGTGCATCCACAGGAGGCCCTTGGTTTCATCACGGTGCCATCGGTTTTAGTCATAACACCATTGCTAGACGTAACCAATAAGAAATCTCACGTGACACTAATGGATTGGGTAAGGGTGACAATATACAAAGAGATACTCCACCAGTAAAGATGGTTACAAGTAGAGAGCCAAATAGATCATGGCCCGATGAAGTGAACAAGGCATGGCCATAACCTAAACTTGATGAAAGAAGTACGATGAGAGACTGTTAATTCAGCCCCAAGCATATTTCTATGCCCATTGCAGAGAGCACAAGGTCAAGGATTAAGTTGGTATGCCTTCGATAGATATGAAGAAACCAAAGGCATCAATTTCAAGAAGATGGTCGGACATGTTTTTCCTAGGTTGGGTTAATAAAGCAACATGGCGATCCGCAAGGAGAGGCCAACTATACTAGAGACCGCAGCCTGTATCAACTGAACAAGAGAATGGTTCTAGAAGGAGACATGACTTGAGATCCTTATTTTAAGTCTAGGTACACTTAAGGTCCGACAAAGAAATTATCTAGGCATTTATTTGTATGGGTGTGGTCATGGAGTGATAACAGAAAATTCAACTTTGGGTCGGGTCATGGTTCACTAAATACGAATATAGCCCAATTTTGGGTTTAGGCAAACAAGTCACCAACTCTCTATTGGCCATAACTCAACCTGATGGTTCTCAGATCAGGGTTGAGAATTGCTTTATGCTGGGCTAACCAGTTCATGCCCAAGATGACATCTATGTCTTGGCCTTTCAGAACAATCATATTAGTAGGAAAGTCCCGTCCGGCCAATGCTACGGGCACTTGATAAGCCACTTCTTTTCACTTTTGGTAGCTTTACTGTCGGGCGTAGGAGACCATTCGTCAACCAATCTTCATAGAGGGAGGGGGCCTGAAAAGGTTCAGTTCACCACCAAGTGCTTCTCCCGCTACATGAGAAGGTCCGGCTTCCATCCCGACAAGATCCGTTCGGGTGCAGTTGTGAATACAACACATGAACTTCTTCATGTAGTGTATTATAATAGACCTGCAAGTTATCCATGGCTGAGCTAAGCTCCTCCATGCGGGCTCGAGCTTTGGCTTCCTTAGCCCAGGCGAGAGTTAAACGCCCAATCGAGCGCTAGATCTCGTTTCGTGAGTTGGTCTTGCAAGTAGCGGATGGCTGCTCTCAATTCGTTTATTCTTTCACCATCCACGACCCATAGATCATTCCTTTGACGGAGTTCTGATTGAAGCTGTTCGACTTGTGCTTCCAGATCCCCGATAGGATCGTTGCTACCACTGCTACTTTCTTCATGTCTTGGGGCAAGTTAATGGCGGGGTACGCCAATGGGTCTAGTAGATTTGCGCGCAGTCTTTCTGGTGCGCGGCGGCATTTTTCTAAGGGGGAAATCTTTATTAGCATAGTTCTTAGCATGATGCATGTATAATTACAGAATCAGCCTTAGTTGATTCACACCTTCTATATGTTGCACTCTTACTACCTAGTCTTTAAGATAAACTCTTCAGAATACTTAGGTAAGAAGGGAAGAGATTTTCTAGATAAGTCTTTAGAAAATCCTTTTGAAGATGCCTCATAATATCTACAGAGAAGGGCTTCGCTCCGATAACAGCTGTGACGGAACCTCCCAAGTAATTAGGCCCACCTACAGTTGTCCTTGTCCAACGGACTTCAGACAACCCTGTAGGTGCCCCTGAATCACTTGACAAGTTCGGTATCTGCTTTTCTCACCTTTCCCAAGAGCGTTTCACCCGTCTTGCAGACATTACAGAACATCGAAGATATAGAAATGCGTAAGCGATTACATAAACTTACATTTATTTAGAAAGTAAGATCAAGTTATTTATTACAGACCAGAGCTATAAAACGAGTGCTGAGTAGTATTATTACAATACCAAGGGAGGCAAAAACTCCTCCCGCTAATTTTATAAAAGTTTTTATGGAGGACCAAGTCCTCCCGCAGCTTCACTCTTGTTTTTCTTCATTTGGAACCACCTTGGAGCAAAAGCAACAAAAGTTTGTTGCTTCCTCACCTAAAAACAACGGGGGAATAAACCCTGAGTATGGAATTACTCAGCAAGTCTTACCCGACTAAAGAAAAGACTCTCAAGGGTATGTTGGTTTAAGGGAGTCAAGGTAAGGTTTCTCAATGATCAAAGACTCTGTTTTGCAGAAATGCTTACTAAAAGTGGATCCTTAAAAATCCAGTTTTATTGTCAGGTTAGGTAAAATTACCTGCATCTAGAGTTCTTTCTACCCTAGTTCAAACACTTGACCTGCACTAGCCAATTTCTTAACAAACCCATCATCTTTAGTGGATTGCTACGTGTAAGTCAGTGACCAAGTCTTCATAACCACGAAGGTACAGCGATCCGAATCGATTATACTCAGCTGAGGATCTCCAATCATACGACATATGTAGCACTTAACCCTTGCATATGTCAACCCGCCACCGGGGTTCTTAAGACCAGATCAGGTTCACACGAACTGAGAGCACAGATACACGACCGTCCAGCCTCTTGCCACGGAGGGTACACGCTACTCTCGCCACCGCTCCACGCCCATTCCGTGTTATCTTATTCTGGCCTTAGTCTGCCCGAGGCAAGGCTTACCCATGACGAGGCATGTGACCAGTTAAAGGGTCCCCGGTCAGCAGGCCTACATCGAGACGGTCCTTAATCGACTCAGACGGAGACACTACACCGAGACTCCTTTCTCGTGCAAGTCACCCGCCCGGTCTCAGCTTAATCATTTCAACCCAAAAACTTGGTACCTGGCAGAGGTACATCTTTTCCGATGTTGAACCCATCACGGCCATGATGGATCCACCATCACATTTTATTTTTGAAAACAACCCTCCCACTTTGCCAATCATCTTTTGTAAAACAAATCCTTTTGTTTTTCTAGAGCAATACTAAGCATATTAAAACCTTTTTGTAAAAACAGGGTTTTAAGGAAGGTAATCAAGTTCAAGGAAGGTAATGCAGGAATTGTTTAAGCATTCAACTCCTATCACCTAATGCAACAATCAAGTGAGAAAGATTTTAAAAACATCAAGGAAGGTGGCAAATGCACCGGGGCTTGCCTTCGTTAGTAGGTGAGTCAGGCTCGGACCCACAGATATCAAAGTAGAAACAATTTCCGGCCTGAGATTCCGAAGGTGGTGGTGTCTTCTCTTCAGTTACTTCGATCTCTTCTTCATTTTCTAAACATAAACATATATATGTGTATATAAGAATGAATGCCATGTAATGCTCATGAGAGTGCAAAGATAATAAGAATTTATTATCTAAGTCTTGAATACAACTTTCCTTCACGGAACTCCGAGAACTTAGGGTTTCCGGAGTCAGTAAAGGAGTTCAAAGGGCAGGGGGTAGGGTTTTGGGTTCTAGTTATCAAACAAAGTTTAATTCAAACCAAACTCTACCCAAGGCTTCTAACTAATGTGTAGAGCTCATATAAAAAGTTTGGGCAATTTTGGGATTACCATTTATTTCCTAAAAATCCAGAACTTATGTTTTAAGCTACCTTAAATACTCCAAAATTTCCTATTTGATCTAAAAATAATGAAACTATTTTTAGTAAATACTATGAAAAATAAGAAGTCTAGGAAAATTGGTTTGATATTTTTAGGATTTTTCTACACTTTTCTATAATTGTTTTAGCTCTGGAATAAAAAGAAAAGGAGAAACTTGTGAATAGCATTGGGCTGATTTCAACCCAGACGGCCCAACAGTGGACAGAAGCGCACCCGTGCCCGCGCGCGCTGGTTGTTTTGCAAAAAGGGACTTGGATTTTCGGCTAACTGGAACATGTTATTTCACTGTTTCGTTGTGTCTCTGACAGATTGCAGAAAAGCCCTCGGTCTTCTATTCCTTCGCGAGGCGAGGTCCCCGACGGCGTCGCGCGCAGCCGAGCTCCGACGAGCTTGCAGACCGGCCGAACGGGGCCATGACCGGCGCTCTCGAGCGGCGGACACCAAATCAGACCTACTCCGAGCATTTCCCCTAAGTTAATCGCACGGTTGGTGACATACTCCGCCCTGCCCACGAGGACAGCGAAGGCTAAGGACTTTTGCTTGTGTTCCCGGCAATGGGTGGCGGCCTAATTCAATTGGACGGGTTGGGGAGCATCACCAGCATACAGAGACACGAGAACAACGCACGAATTGGATGGTGCCTTACCAGAACGGACTGGCCACGGTGGAGTTGTGCTTTGCGGTGGCGGAGACCAATTTGGGGGAAAAGGGGAATTCTCCGGCTATGGTGGGCAATTGAGGGGAAGAACGGGTGTGTCGGCTTCGTGATGACCTAGCGCAGCAGTCCCGGCCTTCAATTTATAGGGATAGCGAGCGGTGGTGATCAATTCGGCTGAGCCGTGCTGGCGGCCGGAGATGAAGAAGAACACTAGCGCAGCAAATACATGTTCAACGTCGTGGCAGCTATTCCGGTGAGCAACAGGGAGCTAAAGTGAATCGTGGCGGTGCGGTGGCAAGGCTCGGACACGCGGCGCAAGGCCGAGCGACGGCGGTTCACCGGCGAGCTTATCTGCGCAAGCCACAAGGCACATGGGGTACGGCGGTGAGTCACCGGAATTATCCTCCGGCGAAGGGTTACTATCTGGCAAGCTTATCTGATCACTAGTAGTGTAAATCTCAACGGTGGTGGTGCGAATCACGGCGGGGATCGGTCGTCGGCGGTGAGAGTCCTGCGCTGGTGATGTAACCTGATCCTGGTACTGTACCATGGGATATGTTCAGTCAGATGAACTTGACAGCCAAACTTGGAGCTAAACTTTCTCTCAATTCTCAATGACAACTCATACCAAGCTCTGCAGCAAAATTGTAGAGCTACAAACCAGCAATACTTTGACTATAGGGATTGAACTCATTTGAGCACTGGATTAAGGTTGAATTCAAACCCAAAAATGGCTCTGTTACACTGAAAGTCAGAATTTCAGAGTGGAACCAGCCTGACAGCCAGACTTTAGGCTTGATTTTCTCCAATTTCTTCTTAACAACTATGCTTACACTCTTAAGCAAAGTTGTTCTCCTTTGTTTGGTCTACAACTTTGATGTGGTGACCTAGGGCAAAAACCCTAGAATTTGAAAGATACAAAGGCTCAAAGTTGAAGCAATCACACTGATTTCAGACTTAGGCTATATAGGACTTAAGAGGTGATTTTTGCAAATAGACCCAAAACTTAGGGTTTAACTTGCAAATTCACATATTTGTGAACCAAAGGACTTAATATGCCTTAACATTGTAGTTTTTACACTTTAGTCCAAATGTGCACTGTTTTTGCACATAGGCCCCTAGGGTTTGGACTTAGGGTTTTCCAGGGTTCAAATGGGGTTTTTGGTATCTCAGGGGTATAAATGTGATTCAAGTTCATTTTTGGGAACATTTTGTGATTGTTTTACTTAAACCTTAGGGTTTTCTCAATTTGGGTCATGTTTACCCCTTTAATCCCTATTTAGGGTTAAGTTCCCTATCCAGGGTTCTATTTGCAAAATGCTATAATAATACAACTTGTTTGAAATTTTTACCTAGTGAATGCACTCTAGGTGTGTCAAACATATGCAATGCCAATGTTTATGATGCCATGCTCAAGTTTTAGTAGCAGTAACACCAGGGGCGTTACAAGGCCGACCGAGCCGAGGGACTCCTACGCCTCCGGGATACGGATACCTCACTCATCACCTTCCGTGAAAAGTAACTCTCGCTCGGACAAACAATTCTGCTACCGACAAATAAGTCCTGATACTCGAAACAAGGGGAAAAGAAACGCAGCTCTACAACACGACGACGGTATGTTTGGGCCTCGGCGGCCGCAAAAAACATACACACACTACAGATAAACTGTTCCTGCAGGATCAGACATCAGTGGGGAAGCGACAGCACCCTCGGTGTCGACTCCACCTTCGGCGGAATCTGACCCGACCTCGGACGGCAACACGGTCGGAGGATCTCCACCTTGAAGGAACCTGTCGGCACCGCGCCTGGGCCATCGCCGCCGGGGTCTCCTCCAGGAACCCGACCCGAGCAGACGGCTCGACCGGCCGCTCCGTAGCCTCAGCCAGCTGTCCCCCGAGGACATCAGCCCGGCTCATGGCCTCGGCAACCCGACTCCGGCGCTGGTCCAGCCAGTGGACAGCCCGGCCAGGCTCCGGCCGACGAAGCCTCTTTTCGAGCCAACTCTGCCTCTGTCCGTGCTGGCACCGCTGCCTCCGGCTCCGGCTCATCGCAGAACGGCCGAGGGTTTCTTTAACTAAGCAAGAGAAGCCTCGGGCGGCAAGGCCGACCGAGCCGAGGGACTCCTACGCCTCCGGGATATGGATACCACACTCGTCACCTTCGCACGAGGCAACTCACACTTGGTTAAGCGGTTCAGTTAGCCGACAGGCGAGTCCTAGTGCTCAAAATAAGGAAAAAACATGGTATTACACCCAAAAATACCTAGATGTTCAGGCCCCGACAGCCACAATGAACAAACACCGGCACTCAAGGTGCCATTACAAATGGAACTCTGGTTCCACCCCCGCGGGTATGAGCAACCTCCACATCGGAGAGCCTGCGGGACGACGAACTCCAGGCGACTCGCCAGCGACCTCTGCAGCAGCAGCGATGGTCCCAGGACGGACGCTGCCGCCGGAAGGCTCTTGTTCGCGTCCCCTCGCGGGGGACGAGAACCAGATATTAAAGCCAAAGAGTCGGAGGCCGGTCCGCGAGTGGCGCTGACGGTCTTGTCGGCAGAGAAGCTTTCTCCAGCTGCCACCACCTCAGCACCGACGGTGGCGCCCACCTGTCCACCAACACCGCACCAGCAAGCGTCGGCCGCCCCAAAGCGCACCGGCAGATCCTCACTCCCGTCCTCGCTACGAAAACGAGGACAGAGGACGGAATGTTGCACCCTGGCTGGGCAGCAATAGTTCGCCTTCCCTGGCATGGCTAGAGGGCGTCTCCTCCGCAGAGCTGGAGGATGGTTTCCACCCCCAGAAGCTGGAAGAAGAGGTGGCTCGCCGACCCGTGCGGGAGGTAGAGCTCCGGCTCAGCCCGGCCTCCGCCCCAGACAGGATGATGAAGATCCTTGAAGCTGAGGGCGGGGCAGAGGCCGTAGCCCGGTTTGCTTCTCCCCACCATCAAACTGGTGGTCACCGTCTTGGGTGACCACCGGCGAGGGGATGCAGTCGGGCTGCCTGATGAAAATCCTTGAAGCCGAGCGATGGCTGAAAGGTACCAACTTCCACGAAGTTGTGTTCCTCCAACGACAACAAGACGAAAGCGACGCGAGCGCTCCCCATTCAGGGGCTCGGGAGGTGGAAGGACGCGATGCATGAAGGGAGTGCGAAGACATGGTTGCCATCCAAGGGGGTCACCCTCCTTTTAAAGGCGACTCTCCCCACTTGCGTCCTCAGCCGTCGCGAGCTGAGTCTTCACCAACATGCTCCAAGGTCCTCCCCCTACGACACGGGGGCTAGGTCCCACGCGTCATGCAAGCTGGCCCAGGGCAGAAGAGGCCAAACCGCCGCGCGCGGTGTGCGTAACTGCCCAGCGGTTACAAGCACTCCTCCACTTTCGCCCAAACCAGCGGGTGAAAGGGCGGACCGCCATGCAGGCGGCATGCAACCGCACCAAGGGGGCGCACCCTTTCAACTTCAACGCGTCCAACATGGAGGCCCAGGCCCACATGTCATGTAACCGGCGTGCCGGTTACTACATGCGAGAAATTGCACTGCCACTTGCACCAGTACCGCGCCTTCTCGACTGCGGAACCGGTGCTGCGACTCGAGGCAACCCTGCGCATGGCCCAACAGTGCCAACCGAGCACATCGGTCACGGGTCAGTCAGCCGCTGGAAAAGGCGCGACGGTCGATACGGCCAGAAATGGGCCGGCAGTAATGGCGGCGGCAGGCAGGCGGAAGTAGCGGTCAAGTCGTCTGCAAGCTCACGTCCCCTCCTGGGACAGCGAGAGAACCCTCTCCCACGGTGTGAAGACGACGCGCCCGTGTTCCGTTCCTCGAACGGCTCGCGCACGCACAACGGCTGCCCCACGAACCACTCGTCCTGTCGCATTAACTCTGCGGCAGGACATGCGACACCTTTGGCAGGCAAAGCGGGCGACGCTTCACCTTCGCCATAATGACCGCGTCAAAAAAGGTGTGCCACGTCATTCGATTTCGTATCCTTTTCCTCTTCCTCTTTCTCTCTCTTGCTACAGGGATCGGGAAAGGGGATACTCCGAAAGGGATCCTTCTCCGTGAAGGAAGCGGGCCCCGAGCCCTCCTACTGATCAGAGGTTCGAAGGCTGGCCCCTCGGAAGGGTTCGACAGCCGCCTCAGAGCAGTCAGGCTCCGCGCCTACTACTGATCAGAGGTTCGAATGCTGGCCCCTCGGAAGAGTTCGACAGCCGCCTCAGAGCACTCGGGCTCCGCGCCCACTACTGGTCAGAGGTTCGAAGGCTAGCCCCTCGGAAGGGTTCGACAACCGCCTCAGGCCACTCGGGCTCCGCGCCCACTACTGATCAGGGGTTCGTAGGCTGGCCCCTGAAGGGTTCGACAGCCACCTCAGAGCACGCAGAGCGAGGGATGACTCTGGGTACGTCCGATACATGGCCGAGGCTCAGGCTACACTCCCGAGGTACCCTAGTGAAAGGGAAATGTGCCCTTGGGCCATTTCTAAGTGTTTTGGTGATTTAGTGTCCAACACAAGTGTCTAAGTCTAAAAAGGTGGACAAAGTACAAATCAAGAATAAAGGTGTGTTTCTCAGACTTAGTACATTGTTTTATGGACTAATGTATTGTGTCTAAGTGCTGGAAACAGGAAAAATCCAATTGGAAATGTCTTGGCTCGAGCAGCCAAGAATCTGCTGAGTCTGGGAGCACCGGAGTGTCCGGTGGTGCACCGGACAGTGTCCGGTGCGCCAGGCTAGCTCGAGCGAAGTGGCCGCTCTCGGGAATTCACCAGCGACGTACGGCTAAAATTCACCGGACTGTCCGGTGTGCACCGGACTGTCCGGTGAGCCAACGGTCGGCCGGGCCAACGGTCGGCCGCGCAATCTGCGCGAGACACGTGGTTGAGCCAACGGCTAGAAGATGGCACCGGACTGTCCGGTGTGCACCGGACATGTCCGGTGCACCAACGGCTCCAAGTCTGCCAACGGTCGGCTTCGCTATTTAAGGAAGGAAATCAGGCACCGGACAGTGTCCGGTGTGCACCGGACTGTCCGGTGCCCCCGATGACAGAAGGCAAGAATGGCTTTCCTGATTTGTGCTCAACGGCTCCTAGCTGCCTTGGGGCTATAAAAGGGACCCCTAGGCGCATGGAGGAGAATACCAAGCATCCTTTGAGCATTGTTGATCACTCACACTTCATTCTTGCGCACTTGTTCGACATTCTAGTGATTTGAGCTCCGTTCTAGTGTGCTAGTCTCTTGAGCTCAAGTCTGAGTTTTGTGTGTGCGTATTCGCTGTGATCTTTGTGTCGTGTGTGAGTTGCTAATCCCTCCCTTGCTCCGTGATTCTTTGTGAACATCTTTTGTAAAGGCGAGAGGCTCCAAGCTGTGGAGATTCCTCGCAAGTGGGATTAAGAAAAGCAAAGCAACACCGTGGTATTCAAGTTGGTCTTTGGACCACTTGAGAGGGGTTGATTGCAACCCTCGTCCGTTGGGACGCCACAACGTGGAGTAGGCAAGCGTTGGTCTTGGCCGAACCACGGGATAACCACCGTGCCATCTCTGTGATTGATATCTCTTGGTTATTGTGTTGTGTTGAGATTCTTCTCTAGCCACTTGGCAAATTACTATGCTAACAATTAATCAAGTTTTGTGGCTTAAGATTTTGAAGTGTTACAGGATCACCTATTCACCCCCCCTCTAGGTGCTCTCAATTGGTATCGGAGCCGTTCTCTTCAAGAAAGGGACTAACCGCCCGAAGAGATGGATCCTAAGGGCAAGGGGATGGTGATCAACGACAAGGAGAAGGAGACCTTCGTCAATGAGCCCAATGATGACAAGCCCACCGACTCAGGCTCGGGCCACAAAAGAAAAGACGGGAGGAAGAAGAAGACAAGGCGCATCAAGGAAATTGTCTACTACGACAGCGACGAATCTTCCTCCTCCCAAAAGGACGACGACGACCACGATAGACGAAAGACGGTTAACTCAAACTTTTCTTTCGATTATTCGCGCATCCCGCATAGTTCAAATGCTCAATTGCTCCCCATTCCACTTGGCAAGCCCCCTCACTTTGATGGAGAGGACTACGGATTTTGGAGCCACAAAATGCGTACTCACCTGTTTTCTCTCCATCCAAGCATTTGGGAGATTGTGGAAAGTGGAATGAAATTTGATAGCTCGGATAGCCCTGTGTTTATTAATGAACAGATCCATAAAAATGCACAAGCTACTACTGTGTTGCTAGCCTCTTTGTGCAGGGACGAGTATCACAAGGTGAGCGGCTTGGACAATGCCAAGCAGATCTGGGACACCCTCAAGATCTCTCATGAGGGAAACGACGTCACCTTGCTCACCAAAATGGAGTTGGTGGAAGGCGAGCTTGGACGGTTCGCGATGATAAGGGGCGAGGAGCCGACACAAACATACAACCGGCTCAAGACCCTTATCAACAAAATAAGGAGCTACGGGAGCACGCGATGGACGGACCACGACGTCGTCCGCCTAATGCTAAGGTCATTTACCGTTCTTGATCCTCATTTGGTGAACAATATTCGTGAAAATCCCAGGTACACCAAGATGTCGCCCGAAGAAGTTCTTGGGAAATTCGTTAGCGGGCGAATGATGATCAAGGAGGCGAGGTACGTGGACGACGCCTTGAATGGTCCGATCAACGAGCCGCAACCCCTTGCTCTCAAGGCAACACGAAGCAAGGAGGCGCTACCTAGCAAGGTGGCACAGATTGAGGCGGCCGGACTTAATGATGAAGAGATGGCTCTCATCATCAAAAGATTCAAGACGGTGCTTAAAGGTCGCAAGGGACAGCCAAGCAAGACCAAAGCCAAGGGGAAGCGCTCATGCTTCAAATGCGGTAAGCTTGGTCATTTTATTGCTAACTGTCCCGACAATGATAGTGATCAGGATCAAGGGAACAAGAGGGAGAAAAAGAAGAACTATAAGAAGGCAAAGGGCGAGGCTCATCTTGGCAAGGAGTGGGATTCGGACTGCTCCTCGTCCGACTCCGACAATGAGGGACTCGCCGCCACTGCCTTCAACAAGTCATCCCTCTTCCCCAACGAGCGTCACACTTGCCTCATGGCAAGGGAGAAGAAAGTAAGCACTCCTAATACTAGTACTTATGCTTCTTCAAGTGAGGATGAGTCTAGTGATGATGATGAGATAGATTACTCATGCTTATTCAAGGGATTAGATAGAACTAAGGTAGACAAAATTAATGAATTGATTGATGCCTTGAATGATAGGAACATACTGTTAGAAAAGCAAGAGGATTTGTTGTATGAAGAACATGATAAATTTGTAGAAGCTCAGAAATCTCTTGCTCTAGAAATTAAGAGGAATGAAATGCTCTCTAGTGAATTATCTTCTTGTCATGAAACTATTGCTAAGTTAAAAAGTTTTAATGATGATTTAAATGCTAAACTAGAAGTAGCTAGTAAATCTAATTCTTGTGTAGAAATTGTTGAAACTTGTAATAGGTGTAAAGATTTTGACATTGATGCTTGTAGTGATCATTTAGTTTCAATTTCTAAATTAAATGAGGAATTAGCTAGTCTTAATGCCCAACTTAAGACTAGCAAGAATGAATTTGACAAGCTAAAATTTGCAAGGGATGCCTACACGATTGGTAGACACCCCTCAATTAAGGATGGACTTGGCTACAAGAGGGAAGCCAAGAACTTGACAAGCCATAAGGCTCCCATCTCCGCCAAGGAAAAAGGAAAGGCCCCTATGGCTAGTAGTGTGCAAAAGAACCATGCTTTTATGTACCATGATAGGAGACAGTCTAGAAATGCTTATAGGAGTTGTAATGCATATAATGCCTTTGATTCTCATGCCATGTTTGCTTCTAGTTCTTCTTATGTGCATGATAGAAATGTTGGTAGGAGAAATGCTGTTCATAATTTGCCTAGGAGAAATGTTGTTAATGTTCCTAGGAAAGTAAATGAACCTTCTACAATATATCATGCTTTAAATGCTTCTTTTGCTATTTGTAGAAAGGATAGGAAGATAGTTGCTAGAAAATTAGGGGCAAGATGCAAGGGAGACAAAACTTGCATTTGGGTCCCTAAGGATATTTGTGCTAACCTTGCAGGACCCAACATGAGTTGGGTACCTAAGACCCAAGCCTAAATTTGCCTTGCAGGTTTATGCATCCGGGGGTTCAAGCTGGATTATTGACAGCGGATGCACAAACCATATGACGGGGGAGAAGAAGATGTTCACCTCCTACGTCAAAAACAAAGATTCCCAAGATTCAATAATATTCGGTGATGGGAATCAAGGCAAGGTAAAAGGGTTAGGTAAAATTGCAATCTCAAATGAGCACTCTATCTCTAATGTGTTTTTAGTAGAGTCTCTTGGATATAATTTGCTATCTGTTAGTCAATTATGCAATATGGGATATAACTGTTTGTTTACAAATGTAGATGTGTCTGTCTTTAGAAGATGTGATGGTTCACTAGCTTTTAAGGGTGTACTAGACGGCAAGCTTTACCTAGTTGATTTTGCAAAAGAAGAGGCCGGTCTAGATGCATGCTTAATGGCTAAGATTTGCATGGGCTGGCTGTGGCATCGCCGCTTAGCACATGTGGGGATGAAGAACCTCCACAAGCTTTTAAAGGGAGAACATGTGATAGGTTTAACCAATGTTCATTTCGAAAAAGATAGACCTTGTGCAGCTTGTCAAGCAGGGAAACAAGTGGGAGGCTCTCATCACACCAAAAATGTGATGACAACATCAAGACCCCTGAAGCTGCTACATATGGACCTCTTCGGACCCGTCGCCTATCTGAGCATAGGAGGAAGTAAGTATGGTCTAGTTATTGTTGATGACTTTTCCCACTTCACTTGGGTGTTCTTTTTGCAGGATAAGTCTGAAACCCAAGGGACCCTCAAGCGCTTCCTAAGGAGAGCTCAAAATGAGTTTGAGCTCAAGGTGAAGAAGATAAGGAGCGACAACGGGTCCGAATTCAAGAACCTTCAAGTGGAAGAGTTCCTTGAGGAGGAGGGGATCAAGCACGAGTTCTCCGCTCCCTACACACCTCAGCAAAATGGTGTGGTAGAGAGGAAGAACAGGACGCTCATAGATATGGCGAGGACTATGCTTGGAGAATTCAAGACCCCCGAGTGCTTTTGGTCGGAAGCCGTGAACACGGCTTGCCACGCCATCAACAGGGTCTACCTTCACCGCCTCCTCAAAAAGACGTCGTATGAGCTGCTAACCGGTAACAAACCTAATGTATCGTATTTTCGTGTTTTTGGGAGTAAATGCTACATTCTAGTGAAGAAGGGTAGGAATTCCAAATTTGCTCCCAAAGCCGTAGAAGGGTTTTTATTAGGTTATGATTCAAATACAAAGGCGTATAGGGTCTTCAACAAATCATCGGGTTTGGTTGAAGTCTCTAGCGACGTTGTATTTGATGAGACTAATGGCTCTCCAAGAGAGCAAGTTGTTGATCTTGATGATGTAGATGAAGAAGACGTTCCAACGGCCGCGATACGCACCATGGCGATTGGAGATGTACGGCCTCAAGAACATTTGGAGCAAGATCAACCGTCTTCCTCAACTATGGTGCATCCCCCAACCCAAGGTGACGAACAGGTACCTCAAGTGGAGGCGCATGATCAAGGGGGAGCACAGGATGTTCAAGTTGAAGAGGAAGAAGCACTTCAGGCACCTCTAACCCAAGTTCGAGCGACGATTCAAAGGGATCATCCCGTCGACCAGATATTGGGTGATATTAGCAAGGGAGTAACTACTCGCTCGAGATTAGTTAATTTTTGTGAGCATTACTCTTTTGTCTCTTCTATTGAGCCTTTCAGGGTAGAAGAGGCCTTGCTAGATCCGGACTGGGTGTTGGCCATGCAGGAGGAACTCAACAACTTCAAGCGCAATGAAGTTTGGACATTGGTGCCTCGTCCCAAGCAAAATGTTGTGGGAACCAAGTGGGTGTTCCGCAACAAACAGGACGAGCACGGGGTGGTGACGAGGAACAAGGCTCGACTTGTGGCAAAAGGTTATGCCCAAGTCGCAGGTTTGGACTTTGAGGAGACATTTGCTCCTGTGGCTAGGCTAGAGTCAATTCGCATCTTGCTAGCATATGCTGCTCACCATTCTTTCAGGTTGTACCAAATGGATGTGAAGAGCGCTTTCCTCAACGGGCCGATCAAGGAGGAGGTGTACGTGGAGCAACCCCCTGGCTTCGAGGATGAACGGTACCCCGACCACGTGTGTAAGCTCTCTAAGGCGCTCTATGGACTTAAGCAAGCCCCAAGAGCATGGTATGAATGCCTTAGAGACTTTTTAATTGCTAATGCTTTCAAGGTTGGGAAAGCCGATCCAACTCTTTTTACTAAGACTTGCGATGGTGATCTTTTTGTGTGCCAAATTTATGTCGACGACATAATATTTGGTTCTACTAACCAAAAGTCTTGTGAAGAGTTTAGCAGGGTGATGACGCAGAAATTCGAGATGTCGATGATGGGCGAGTTGACCTACTTCCTTGGGTTCCAAGTGAAGCAACTCAAGGACAGCACCTTCATCTCCCAAACGAAGTACACACAAGATTTGCTAAAGAGGTTTGGGATGAAGGACGCCAAGCCCGCAAAGACGCCGATGGGAACCGACGGACACACCGACCTCAACAAAGGAGGTAAGTCCGTTGATCAAAAAGCATACCGGTCCATGATAGGTTCTTTGCTCTATTTATGTGCTAGTAGACCGGATATTATGCTTAGCGTATGCATGTGTGCCAGATTTCAATCCGATCCGAAGGAGTGTCACTTAGTGGCTGTGAAGCGAATTCTTCGATATTTAGTCGCTACGCCTTGCTTCGGGATCTGGTATCCAAAGGGGTCTAACTTTGACTTGATTGGGTACTCAGATTCCGACTATGCTGGATGTAAGGTCGATAGGAAGAGTACATCGGGGACGTGCCAATTCTTAGGAAGGTCCCTGGTGTCATGGAACTCTAAGAAACAAACCTCCGTTGCCCTATCCACCGCTGAGGCCGAGTACGTTGCCGCAGGACAGTGTTGCGCGCAACTGCTTTGGATGAGGCAAACCCTTCGGGACTTTGGCTACAATCTGAGCAAAGTCCCACTCCTATGTGACAATGAGAGTGCTATCCGAATAGCGGAAAATCCTGTTGAGCACAGCCGCACAAAGCACATTGACATCCGGCATCACTTTTTGAGAGACCACCAGCAAAAGGGAGATATCGAAGTGTTTCATGTTAGCACCGAGAACCAGCTAGCCGATATCTTTACCAAACCTCTAGATGAGAAGACCTTTTGCAGGTTGCGTAGTGAGCTCAATATCTTAGATTCGCGGAACTTGGATTGATTTATAGCATACATGTGTTTATGCCTTTGATCATGTTCCTTATGCATTTTGTTGCTCAGTTATGGTGCTCAAGTTGTCCAAACACTCCCTGGACCTCACAAGTCCGTTGCAAAGTGATGCACATGTTTAGGGGGAGATGTGTTACAACTTGACCCTTTGAGACTAACCATGTGCTTGAGTTTGATGCTTTAGTCTCAAAGAAGGATTGAAAGGGAACAGGTGGACTTGGACCATGAAAGACTTCCACTGCACTCCGATGAGAGGGTAACTTATTCCAAGTTCATCTCATGTACTCTTATTGCCTTTGTATTCTTATTGAAGATTTTGGTGAGGCAATGGGGTTAAAGGGCCAAGATTGATCCCGTTTTGGTGCTTGATGCCAAAGGGGGAGAAAATAAAGGCCAAAGCGATAAATGGATCAGCTACCACTTGAGAGATTTTGAAAATAGTAGAATAGAGTTTTTTGTTTTGTCAAAACTCTTTTATTGTCTCTCTTGTCAAAAGTCGGCTTCTTGTGGGGAGAAATGTTGATTATGGGAAAAAGGGGGAGTTTTTGAAATCCTTGATCAAATTTCTTTGGAAAACCTCTCTTTATGTCTCT
The DNA here is from genome assembly GCF_902167145.1 of Zea mays. NCBI lineage: Eukaryota > Viridiplantae > Streptophyta > Magnoliopsida > Poales > Poaceae > Zea > Zea mays. The sequence goes on along the minus strand of NC_050105.1, from coordinate 132,325,321 downwards.
ACAAGTGGTTTTGACATAGAGATAGGAATTTGAGTTTTGATTTGCAAAAACAAACCAAGTGGTGGCATAGAGTGATCCATATATGTCAAATTGAATCAAAACAATTTTGAGTCTTATTTGAATTGTTGTTGTACTTGTTCTACTTGCTTTATGTTGTGTTGGCATAAATCACCAAAAAGGGGGAGATTGAAAGGGAAATGTGCCCTTGGGCCATTTCTAAGTGTTTTGGTGATTTAGTGTCCAACACAAGTGTCTAAGTCTAAAAAGGTGGACAAAGTACAAATCAAGATAAAGGTGTGTTTCTCAGACTTAGTACATTGTTTTATGGACTAATGTATTGTGTCTAAGTGCTGGAAACAGGAAAAATCCAATTGGAAATGTCTTGGCTCGAGCAGCCAAGAATCTGCTGAGTCTGGGAGCACCGGACTGTCCGGTGGTGCACCGGACAGTGTCCGGTGCGCCAGGCTGGCTCGAGCGAAGTGGCCGCTCTCGGGAATTCACCGGCGACGTACGGCTAAAATTCACTGGACTGTCCGGTGTGCACCAGACTGTCCGGTGTGCACCGGACTGTCCGGTGAGCCAACGGTCGGCCGCGCAATCTGCGCGAGACACGTGGTTGAGCCAACGGCTAGAAGATGGCACCGGACTGTCCGGTGTGCACCGGACATGTCCGGTGCACCAACGGCTCCAAGTCTGCCAACGGTCGGCTTCGCTATTTAAGGAAGGAAATCAGGCACCGGACAGTGTCCGGTGTGCACCGGACTGTCCGGTGCCCCCGATGACAGAAGGCAAGAATGGCTTTCCTGATTTGTGCTCAACGGCTCCTAGCTGCCTTGGGGCTATAAAAGGGACCCCTAGGCGCATGGAGGAGAATACCAAGCATCCTTTGAGCATTGTTGATCACTCACACTTCATTCTTGCGCACTTGTTTGACATTCTAGTGATTTGAGCTCCGTTCTAGTGTGCTAGTCTCTTGAGCTCAAGTCTGAGTTTTGTGTGTGCGTATTCGCTGTGATCTTTGTGTCGTGTGTGAGTTGCTAATCCCTCCCTTGCTCCGTGATTCTTTGTGAACATCTTTTGTAAAGGCGAGAGGCTCCAAGCTGTGGAGATTCCTCGCAAGTGGGATTAAGAAAAGCAAAGCAACACCGTGGTATTCAAGTTGGTCTTTGGACCACTTGAGAGGGGTTGATTGCAACCCTCGTCCGTTGGGACGCCACAACGTGGAGTAGGCAAGCGTTGGTCTTGGCCGAACCACGGGATAACCACTGTGCCATCTCTGTGATTGATATCTCTTGGTTATTGTGTTGTGTTGAGATTCTTCTCTAGCCACTTGGCAAATTACTGTGCTAACAATTAATCAAGTTTTGTGGCTTAAGATTTTGAAGTGTTACAGGATCACCTATTCACCCCCCCCTCTAGGTGCTCTCACCTAGGACATTTCCGAGACCAGCAGGAGCGATTCTGTAACGGAATCCCATCAGAGGGAGGCATCGAGCCCTCGGACCCTATCAAACGGGACCGGGTCCGGCAAATCACCTGAAGGTACTTTTGGAGCGTGCCTCTGGGCCACTAGCCGACCCTTATCGAACGGGGCACGGGCGTCCACTCGGATCACCCGTTAGCAACTCACTGGAGACACCATGTTCGGCGCCCTCCGAGGGCAACATGGCGCTTTCCCCCTCTCCTCCTTGCGGAAAGGCGACACAGGGGCGTATGAAAAAAGCCGAGTCAGTCCTTGACCGTCCTCTCGCTCTATGCGGAGGCTCGGGGGCTGCTCTCGCAAACCTGGCTCCGGCCAAACCGTTGACAGCGTCAACATACCAGCCCGAGAACTTGGAACCTGACTATGCACCCGGGCTACGACTAGTTCGCATGAGGGAACAACCAGACCGGCCGTAGCATCACGAAACGCGCTAAGACCTCGAAGGAGTCAAACCACTCCTCCGAGGCCTCGGGGGCTACACCCGGTGGGTGCGCTCGCGCGCACCCACCGGAACGAAACACAACCGAGAAAGGCCGGTCCCCTTGCAAAAAAGTGTGACAAAAGCCTCCAAGCGAGTACCAACACTCCCTTCGAGGCTCGGGGGCTACTGTCAGGGACCATAATTAGGGCTACCCCCAAGACTCCTAATCTCAGCTGGTAACCCCCATCAGCACAAAGCTGCAAAGGCCTAATGGGCGCGATTCAGGTCAAGGCTTCGTCCACTCAAGGGACACGATCCCGCCTCGCCCGAGCCCAGCCTTGGGCAAAGGCAGCCGACCCAGGAGGATTCACGTCTCGCCCGAGGGTCCCCTCAAGCAACGGACGCACCTTCGGCTCGCCCGAGGCCCAGGCTTCGCGGAGAAGCAACCTTGGCCAGATCGCCATGCCAACCGACCATATCGCAGGAGCATTTAATGCAAGGATCGCCTGACACCTTATCCTGACGCGTGCTCCTCAGTCGACAGGGCCGAAGTGACCACAGTCACTTCGCCGCTCCGCTGACCGACCTGACAGGAAAACAACGTCGTCTGCCCCGCTCCGACTGCTGTGCCACTCGACAGAGTGAGGCTGACAGCAGCTAAGTCCAGCCTCGGGCGCCATAGGAAGCTCCGCGTCACCCGACCCCAGAGCTCGGGCTCAACCTCGACGCGGGACGACGGACTCCGCCTCGACCGACCCCAGGGCTCGGACTCAACCTTGACCTCAGAAGACGGACTCCGCCTCGCCTGACCTCAGGGCTCGGACTCAACCTCGACCTCGAAAGACGGACTCCGCCTCGCCCGACCCCAGGGCTCGGATTCAACCTCGACCTCGGAAGACGGACTCCGCCTCGCCCGACCCTGGGGCTCGGACTCGACCTCGACCTCGGAAGACGGACTCCGCCTCGCCCGACCCTAGGGCTCGGACTCGACCTCGACCTCGGAAGACAGACTCCGCCTCGCCCGACCCCAGTGCTCGGACCGACCACGTCACAGGGGGGCCATCATTACCCTACTCCTAGCTAGCTCAGGCTACGGGGAACAAGACCGGCGTCCCATCTGGCTCGCCCCGGTAAACAAGTAATGATGGCACCCCACGTGCTCCATGACGATGGCGGCTCTCAGCCCCTTACGGAAGCAAGGAGACGTCAGCAAGGATCCAACAGCTCCGACAGCTGTACTTCCACAGGGCTCAAGCACTCCTCCGACGGCCACGACATCACATGAACAGGGCGCCAAAACCTCTTCGACTGCCACGACGACATGTACTTAGGGCTCTGGCTCCTCTCTGCTAGACACGTTAGCACACTGCTACACCCCCCATTGTACACCTGGGCCCTCTCCTTACGCCTATAAAAGGAAGGTCCAGGGCTCTCGTACGAGAGGGTTGGCCGCGCGGGAGAATGGGCTGGCGGACAGTCTATCTCTCTCTCTCTCCTTCGCGAACGCTTGTAACCCCCTACTGCAAGCGCATCCGTACTAGGCGCAGGACAACACGAAGGCCGCGGGTTCCTCTTTGCTGTCTTTCCCCCTTTTGTGTTCCGTCTCGTGCCGACCCATCTGGGCTGGGACACGCAGCGACAATTTACTCGTCGGTAAAAAAAAACCCAGAGTCGAAACGCCGACAGTTTTTAATGAGACGACATTACACTAACAGTCGATGACTAGCACGGGGCCATGCCGTGCCGTGCGGTGGGTCCGTTTGCTCATCTGTTGCGAATGCTTGTACCAGTGCCGCGAGCCTTAATTCAATAATCAACCAAACACCAAGATGAGCATATTTTGACCAGAGACACACGTCCATGTATCATGCTGTTGCTTCAATGAGGATACAATGAATTGTCCTGCTTAATTTTCTATTTCGTGAGTCGTACAAATGTAACAAGAAAATCACCGTTTGGCGATCAGATCACAAGCAACCTGCACTGCAGGTTAGAGCATCTCCAAAAGCTCCCCAGAAGTCTCTCATAAATCTATTTTTTTGGGAAAAACACAAAAACATGTTTTCAACAGTTCCCCTAAAGCGCCCCAACTTTTTCATAGCCCTTAAAACTCCCTCATTTGTAGCTACAAATGAGGGGTTTTTTAGGCTCCCCAGAAACAAACTGCTGCTTTAAGGGATCTGTTGGAGAAAGGATTAAAATTTACCCCTCACTTATTATTTAAATGTCCCTTAAAACTGATTTTGAGGAGTCGTTTTATGAAGAGCTCTTGGAGATGCTCTAATACGGTTATACCACGCTGTTTTTTTTTACCTTTTTTACGCCATGGTTGACTGGTTGTTTTACATTATATATATATAAGTTTGAAAATATATAAGGGTTTGAAAACCCTATTTTTAAGAGATTTCTATTTTTTAAAGAAAAATAAACTAATTTATTTTATGACTGATTTAATGATTAGGGATCACGAGAAGATCTATGGAGAGAAATCCCTTTAAAATTTAAAAATAAGGGGTAGTTTGGGAACACCATTTTTCTAGGGGATTTCCATTTTTCCAAGGGAAAATGAACTAATTTTCCTTGGAAAATGAAAATACCATAGGAAAATATAGTTCCCAAACTAGCCCTAAATAGCAAGAGAATTTCTTCTCCCAATAATTCTTGATCACCAAATCAGTCTAGTTAGTTTGAGAACTCCATTTTCTTTATAGATTTTTATTTTTTAAGGGAAATTATTTTATTTTCACTTATAAAAATAGGAATCTCTTAAAAAATGGAGTTTGAAGATAAAAATGTATTGAAAAATGAGATTGTCAAACTAACCTTCGGCTTTGTATTTTAAAGCGAGGGACCGAGGCCCAGCCAAGATGGCTAAAAAGGCCCACGGTTCCAACTAGGCGGGCCCATCACCGCCGCCGCCCGCCGGCACCGCCAACGAACCCTCCACGCTAACACGTCTCTTAATTCAAACACCCAGCTGGTTCCGTTACTCCTCCTTGTACGCTTCCTCCCGCGGCCACGAGAGAGACGAGTCAAAACAAGACACGAGCCGCACCCGCACCTCAAACGCTCCACCTCCACAGCTCCACTACCTCCCATGTCGGCTCTGCTCCCCTCCAAAACCTGCCGCCGCTTCCTCTCCCCGCACTCCTATCGGCAGCCATCGTATAATCCGTAGGCGGGTGGCGGTGTAGAGCCCCACGCCACGTCCCCGCGAGCAGTAGTCTGCGAGCCGGTTGGCCCGGCCGGGAGGAGGCGGTTTGGTTTGTGCTTTGAAGCGATGGAGGGTGCGTGGAGGAAGGTCAGGCAGGCGCTGGGCCTTCGCCTCTGCGTGCACGCGCCCGCGGCAGGAGGTGGAAATGTCCAGCCGGCGCAGTCGGGCGCGGGCGGTTGTCGGCGGGATGCCGCGGTGGCGGTGGCGGCGCCGGGCGAGTCGGGGCCGAACACCCCGGCGGGTGCGATCCGCCGGTCCAAGTCCGGGGGCAAGTCCTCCTCCTTGCACTCCTCCAAGGTGAGATTGAGATACGAGCGTTTTGAGTTTTTTTTCTCAATTGTGATGTGGTTTCAATCGATAGAAGAAAAACGCCCCGGTTTGAATGCTTGCTTTTGATCGGGGATTTGGGCGTGCTGGTAATTTCTGCCTTGCGTTTAGTTAGTTGGGAATTCAAATGCATGCTATTGGTAGTATAACGCGCCCTGCGTGTTCGATGTTTTTGTTGGCGATCTCCGTGTTGGGTTTTCGCTCGGATAGGACGCATTCTCAGTGCGAAACCTGTGTTTCACTAGCTGTTTTTAAATTTTTCCATGGAGACTTGCTCTTCTTCGGCATGAGTAGAATTTACGCTCGCTGGTTGTGCTTGTGCGCTTCTAGTAGGCTTATCATTCACCCATGCTAACAATTACAATACCCAGCTTTGATTATATGGATACAAATATAAATTGAATACGAATTGGTTACTGAATATCAGGACTCGGATACGGGATCTTAGCCCTTTTAGATGGATCGAATGCGAATATGTACAGATAATATTCGTACCATTTATATCCCTATTTAGCATGGCAGGCGACAGCATAAAGAGAAAATAAAGAAAGTAAATTGTATATGATTGACATTGTGTACTTGATTGAAGGCGAAGAATAAAGAAAACAAAGGAAAGAAAGAAGGAAAGGAAATAAAGAAAATAAAGGAATGAAAGATAAAATAAATAAGGAAAGAAAGCGTCCCGACCGTGGTGTTTGTGGGATGGGAGTGTGGGGATGAGTGATGATCTGAAGAATATCGTCCGATGGATGCGAGATGGATGCGAGTAAGAGAAATGAGAAGTTAATTTAGGATCTTGTACGTTTATTTTTAATGTGTTGACTTTTTATGTGTATTTATTGGAGTGGCTCTAGATTTATTTAAAGTGATGGAGTATACAGTATATAAGTATAGATATAAATATAGATATACTATATCATTTTGGCGTTACTGCTTTGCCTCCATTTTATTCTCTCCCTTCAGAAGGACAATCACCCAATTACTGTCCAAAACGAAGAACAAAACATTTGAATTCCTCTATTTTCGTAACATAAGCTGATTCCTAGAGATCCACATGCCTAGCGTACCAGCTGTTGTTTGTTCTGTATTCTCTAATGTCTCCGTTAGTCAATGCTTCATGGCTCAATAATGTCATTCATGTCGAAAGATTCATACGCAATATTATGCCAGCTGTGGCCTGCTCGGTATCCTCTGGCGTCTCTTTTTTAGTCAATGGCTTTCCTTAGGTAACTGCTTAACGCAAGACGCTTCCCTATCCCATCCATCGTATCTGTACTTCACTTGCTCCCCTTCTTGATAAGGAAAGGGAAAAAAAAGCTTGCTTGTCGCTCATCACGAGCCCGTGGTGGTCACGTGTAGCAAACCCCACTCTTTCCTCCTACCACCAGCTTTCTTTCTTTACGGCAGATGCTCCAACTTGACAGCTGCTATCTATCATATAGGGGGATGCAAATTGCCCAACTGATTGCTGACTGCTACTTTCTATTTTTATGTGGCCTTTTTGTCTCAATGGTACCAATTTGACAAGTAACTTGACATGGATTGCCTCACTACCTTTACATTCATGGGTTTCATGTATGCACAAACTTGGTACAAAAGGGTAAAAACAGTAAAGAGGAAGTATTAGGTGTTAAGTTGGATTTTTGAAGGATAAACCTTCTAGCTGACTTCATTTCACAGGTCTAAGTAGCTCTGACCAAATGTAACAAATAAAACTAGGAATTCTTGCGTTCAAACTTGTTGTGATGATAATTTGACAAGTACAATATCTAAAGCGAATGATGAACTAGTTGTGTTTGGTCGAGCTATGGCTTTTGAAAGAGCTGTTGTGATTGCTTTGTAGTATGTGCTGAGAGAAAGTCAAAAACCGTTTGGCTAAGCAGCTATGGCTTCTAGAGAAAACTTTTAGGGCTTGTTCGGTTATTCCTAATACACATGGATTGGATGGGATTGGAAAAAATTGAAAAGAAGTTTGACTTGTTTGGGATTCAAACCCATCCAATCCCACTCAATCCACATGGATTGAGAGCTAACCGAACAAGCCCTTAAGTGGATCCTGTACAAGCATTTCTCATGTTCAAGCGCGCAAGCAAATTAAATCTCTTAATCCGTAAGATCATGATCCAACTGTGGATGTAACCATAGATTGTTAGGAGTTTTTTAATAAAGCTGCATAAGCAGGTGATACAAGGGTTTAAGTGTTACATTCAAATTTTCTGAATGATAAGTAGACCCTGGCTCGTTAGCATCCTCTTCTTCTTGTAGACAGTATAGGTCGTCAGCCCCTTCCTCCTTGCGCTTGCGCCATCTCTGGGACAGGTCGCACTATCAGTCTGTCACTGGGGCCGGGAGTGGCGGAGCCAGGCCAAAAGTCCAAAATCGAAGTCTGAGCGCCTAGGCCTGCCTCTTCTGGAAGCCGATGTTATTGGTCTGGAATGGCACGTACTTTGTGTCGTCGAGGGCGCAGGGGAGCATGAAGCAGGCGAGTGGGTGTTTGAAGCTCGATCTCTCGATTTTCAGGAGGAATGGAACCAAAGCTCTCCTGGTTGCTTGCCAATAGCGAGTAGTCCGGACACGGGATGGGCAACCTCGTCTCGCAGTGCGTCGCGAATGGTGCCGACGCGTGGCCTCTAGTCATCGAGCCGGACGACAGCCGGAGCCGAACGTTGGTGGTCGGTGGATGAAAACACCGGGGTCGCGGAGCTGATGATCGACGCGCCGGGGCACGTGCTGGCTCGCGCCACGGACGTGGCGAGGGAGCGGCGGGTGCGGGCGATGGCGGCTGACGAGCTCCCGCGCGCTGGCCGGCCGGACCGCTGTGCGGCTTGGAGATCGAGAAGTCGAGGCTGTTTTGCGACTGGTCTCTACTCTCTAGGAAGAAGAATTCGAGTTCGAGGCGCTCCAGATGAAAGCTGTTTGGACCAATGTTTTTAAGTCGTTGAGACGGTTTGAGTCCCCAGAGCACACTAATAAATCGATTCAGCCGACATATCGGAGACGACTAATCGATATTTTTTTTTCTCTCAAACGCGCAGGAGAACTGCACATTATTAAACATTATTATATTGAAAGAGAGAAAGGTCTAAAGTGAACCACCGTACAATGCCATAACAGACATAAAGACAAAGGGAAAACAGATAAAAAACCTATTCTTATCTCCAACTTTAACAACTTTAGACACTAGAAATAGCCCTGACCCTAGCAAAGGCAGCTAGGAGGCCAAGACTCTCAAGCTGCTTCGCACCAGCCATACACCACAATCCACCTCATCCATAAGAAGCTTTTGAATGGTGCTCAAGGAAGGGCTGGCACCATCAAATACCACCCTATTGCGATGCAGCCATAAACACCATAGTAAGTTGTCCGTCTAAGTCGTCTAGGCCTCAATAAAAACGATATAGGATGACTTGCCCTGTTTTTTGTATGTAAAAATGTAATTCTTGCCAAAAACTTGATTATAATGAAAGAAAGTGATTTACTTGTCAAGTACAGTAACAGTATAAAACGTATAAGAGAGTGACTTACTTGAAATGATGCTTATAAGCCCTTCGCCCCCAATAGCTATGGTTTCCACATATTACTTGTCCAATAGATATGAGTTGAAATTATGAAAACCAGGCCTATTATTTAAGTCGTCCATGACTCAAAACTACGATTAATCGTCTGAGTAAGTCGCCCAAATCGTGTTGGATTGCATATCGTTGCCAAAAAAACCGATACGGTCGACTAATTGCGATTAATCGGACAACTTAAAATCACTGGAGTACAACGGTAATCTATACAGACAAAAATATTGTAGAAATAGTAAAAGCCAGAAACAGGCTCTCTCCGGCTGAGACATACGTCCTAAGGGCATGTACAGTGGGTGTCTTAAGTTGTGTCTTAGAGTGTGTCTAGGGGTGAATGTAAAAAATCTCAAGACATGTATCTTGACGAAGACACAGTGTCTTAGCTCTATATTCGAGACAGGAGACTATCTGATTGGTCACTTTAATTTATTGAATGCTCTGATTGGTACAATGAATATGGTAAGACACATGTTTTAGATATGACCACTGTATTATGTTGTGTTTTAGTTGTGTCTTATACTTGGAGTACCGTGCAGCTGTATCTAGGTTGTACATGCCCTAAGGGCCCGGGTAGGCGGTTGCTGGTTGGCCGGCCTGTGGAAGTGAAGACAGACGAAAAATAATCGCGTGTACAAGGAAAAGAAAACAAACCGCTATCTTTCATAACCAATGGTAGCTAAGTAATTTTCATGAATAGTTGAAAGCCAAAAGCAGAGGTAAAGGTACTGTCAAATTTGTATTAGCCAACAAACTGCTTTGGTGGTGGCTTTTTTATGGAAGCCTGGCGGACCCAGCTGCTACACTTAGAGTGTGCCAGGAAAAATATCAAAAAAAGAAACAAAAAACAAAGATCATCAAGACTCGATCCTTAACTGCCAAGTTCAAAAGTTAGTACTTACACCAGTGGTCCGCCCCTGTGGAAGCCTACCTTTGATTAACATTTGGCTTTTATAAAAACCAAAGCAGGTTAAAAAAGCTCAACCAAAAGAGACCTAAATCAGTATTACAACACGTGTATGGTTATTTTGTGCTCCTTTGCTGGCTTTGTGTCAGTGGCTGGTGTTTAACTACTGGTCAAAGGGTGCGCTTAACTGCTTACTATGGGAATATCAATTTATCTTAATTTGAAGGTTTCTGGGTATAATAGCTCATCCTTACTTTTTGTGCTGATCAATAGACAATGACTGATGCATTACCTCAAACCCTCAATTGATTTCGGTGGACACAAGACTAAAAGGATGTTTTAGTTTTAATGTTCAGCTGCCCTGCCATTGCCACATGGTAAAATTGTTTGTTTGTTATCTGCTTATCTCGAACGTATAAGATGAGATTTGACTACTAGAACTCCTACGGTGCTTGGAAGTGTAACACCAAAGATATTAATAAAGAAAATGTATATATCTATCTATCTATATATATATATATATATATATATATATATATATTAGAAAATAATTTATATCGGGGACAATGGTGCACATGCTACCTAAACATGAACTCCGAAAATAACATTTAAAGCCTCATAAATGAAGGTTTAATAAGGTACATGTGGAGTAGTTTGGCAATGTGGTTGGATGAATAAAATTTAATTAGAGGCTTATGCAGTAGAGTAAAGAACTGCACTGACCTTGCTCTATGTTGTAACCTATGTCAGGCAGAGAATTAGGTAATACTCCCTCCATTTCTTTTTTATTTGTCGCGTTTTAGTTCAAAAATGAAGTAGCGGGCGACAAATATTCGAAAAGGTAGTATAATTTAAAGTATTTGTTCACGTGCACGTGTTAATACATGCTATTCAAAGTACTAGTAGTTCTTTTTATATAATTTAAAGGAATTAAGCTTATTTTTTTTTCTTTGGTTTGACCTTCAGCAGGAGAAATGTGCAATATGCTTTGCTAGCATGAGATCTGGCCATGGACAGGCCCTTTTCACTGCAGAGTGTTCCCACATGTTCCATTTTCAGTGTATCTCGTCTAATGTAAAACATGGAAACTATGTCTGTCCGGTTTGTCGAGCGAAATGGAAAGAGATACCCTATCGCTCACTATCTTCTACTAGCCCTCATGGAAGAATTGGAGGTGACCATACTCGATCACCCCAACAAGATCCTCATTTGGCTCTTCACCAGCAAGTTTCGAACCGTCGGCGGGAGGTCCGTCGGTTACGTACTTCTGAGCCAGCAGACTACAATGATGATGAACCTTTGCAGCGCATGGAGGCTTTTGACGATCTTAACTTTGGATCTAGTAAAACTGCTGAGATCAGCTCATACCCAGAATTCCAAGCTGTCCCACAGTCAACATGTCTAGATGGATTTGATATTCTGATCCATGTGAAGGCCCCAACTTCTAGCTCAGATGATGCTACAGGAAGTTTGGTCAATGGAAGCTCTTTGAGGTTGTCAAGACGAGTTCCTATTGATATTGTTACTGTCCTTGATGTTAGTGGCAGTATGGCAGGCACAAAAATGGCACTCCTGAAGCAAGCAATGGGTTTTGTTATTCAGCACCTTCGGCCATCTGACCGACTTTCAGTCATTGCCTTTTCATCTACTGCTCGACGACTGTTCCCCCTCCAACGGATGTCACATCATGGCAGGCAGCAGGCCTTGCAGGCAATCAACTCACTTGGCGCTGGTGGTGGCACGAACATTGCTGATGCGCTAAAGAAAGCTGTGAAGGTGATTGCGGACCGCAGCTATAAGAATTCTGTGTGCAGTATCATTCTTCTGTCAGATGGCCAAGATACTTACAACATTTCCTCAAATTTCCAAGGCACATCAGCAGGTCGTAGGTCACTTGTTCCATCTGCTAATCCAAATGAGCTCCATATGGTACCCCTGCACACTTTTGGATTTGGAGCAGACCACGATTCAGATACGCTGCATTCGATTTCTGAAGCTTCTGGTGGCACCTTTTCTTTTATTGAGGATGAAGGTGTGATGCAAGATGCGTTTGCTCAATGTATTGGTGGGCTTCTTAGTGTTGCTGTCCGTGAGATGCGTCTCAGTATGGAGTGCGTTGATCCTGGTGTTCTGCTCTGTTCCATCAAAAGTGGCAGCTATCCAAGTAAGGTAGCAAGAGATGGACGAAATGGATTTGTTGATATCGCTCACTTGTATGCTGATGAGGAGAAAGACATTTTGCTTTCAGTGACCATTCCAAAATCTTGTGAACAGACTTCACTGTTAAGAGTTGCTTGTGCTTACAAAGATCCGGTGAGCAATGAGACTATCAAGATTCAAGGTGACGAGGTGAAGATCAAGAGGCCAGCATCTACTGTATCTGTACCAGTTTCTATTGAAGTTGATCGAGAGAGGAACCGTATACGAGCTACCAATTCTATGGAGTCTGCATGGGCTGCTGCCGAGAGAGGCGCTCTCTCGGAGGCCGTCACCATTCTTGAGGACTGCCGGAGGGCACTATCACAGTGTGTTGCAAGCCAGAATGGGGACCGTCTATGCATGGCCCTTGTCGCAGAGCTACGAGAGATGCAGGAGAGGATGGCGAACCGCCAACTTTACGAGGCTTCAGGGAGGGCGTATATGCTATCTGGATTGAGCTCTCATTCATGGCAGAGAGCAACAGCACGCGGAGACTCTACAGATAGCACCACTCTTGTTCATTCATATCAAACGCCGTCCATGGTTCAGATGCTGGAGCATTCCCAGAATTTTGGCTCCCTGCCTCAGGGCCGAAGGCCACAAGTCCAGGGAGCGGGATCAGTCTTAGAGAAGCCTAGTAAGGGAAGGTAACTCACCATCATCTCGCCAGTGTCATGTTTGGATGATGGTGAAAGGTTAATCTTAGCTTTCATTAGTCTTAGCATGATTGCTGGTGGTTTAGCAGTGCCTATTTATTCTTTTGCTGATAGGTTTATTTGAGTCCTAGTGAGGTTAGAGCAACTCCAACAGATCCTTAAATTATAACTCCCAAAAGGAAGTGATTGGGATCTTCTTAAAACTAATGGATACAAAAAAGGCAACGATCCAACAGTTCTCTATATTTCCCCAAAAAAATTTGAATTCCGTTGCAAGTGGGCCTCTTCAGTTTTCTGGTTTGCCTATATTTCTTTGGCGCCGCAACAGCAAGTCACAGGTAGATGTCTTGCTTGGTTCAGTCAGTCAGATGTTGCGTTCAGTTATCTGTGCGGACAAGTCTTAGCAAGCCATGAACAGGTTTGCCTTTTAAGACCCAAATTGAGAAAAAAAAAAACCACGCAGAGATATATAAAAAAACATTCAGAAGTAATATGTTCGCCAAGGTTTATAAAAGTATAAATTATAAATTTACAATCTGAGTGTCAAGGTTTCTAATACAATGAAACTACTGTGATGCACGTCGAGCAACTATCTCGTTCTGCACATTCTTGTAGAAATGCTGAATAGGCTCAGGCATTGAACTGAGGTCCATTCTCGTAATCCTTTCTTCCCTGAGTATTGTGATAGGGAAGATTAGAACCTGGAATCTGTTGCACACACATGTTACACTATAACTGTTGGAGACTTGTTTTTAACTTCTATGAATTAAGAACAAGGCAACATAAAAATTGTTAAATGTTAAAGTCCTTCGTCCTTCGAAGCATTATTTCCTTTGGGATATAATGAATTTCGGACGAAGGTTATAAATGACATATCTTCGTAAACACAATGAATAATGAAGAAGGATTTACATAAAATATGAAAAAATAATATAAGCAATTGATTATTATTATTAACTCATTTTTATTTTATTATTATAGAAATGATAACAAATTATAAATGTATCTTCGGCTTGAAGGAAAGCTGAAATACCAGTGTAATACAGAAGCAACCCAATGCATGATTACATGATTTCGTGAACAGTACATGGGTACTGTTCACCTATTTATAGGCACAGGGCGCAGCCTGTGTATAATTACATTTATGCCCTTTAGAATCAACTACAATAATGACACAGAATATCATGGGTCTATAAGTCATTTCATCTTTAAGTCGGTTCACCCCTTCATCTTGAGACATGTCACTGTGCCGAAGCTTTATAGGCGATAGCTTCGGCACTGCTTTGGAGAGGATCTGCCGAAGGTGTTTCTTTCTTTAGGATCTTCGGCTATCAAGCATACCCCCAACAATAACCACTACACTACATATCTACTTTAGGTACGGCGATCGCCATACTACGCCATAATGGGGTGCTCAGCCACTGTTTCTTCCTCCATTCTTTTTAGTTGCAGTTCACTTTCTTTTAGCTCAAAATTTTTAGCTTCATTTGCAGCTCTAACTTGTTCAGTTGCAGCCCTCGTTTGATCAATTTGAAGCCTCTCTTTCTCAAGTTCGTATGACTGGTTGAACCTCTCGTCTTTCTTCTTTTCTTTCTCTCCATCAAACTCCTTTTCCCAGAAATGGTTCGAAGCCTCTATGTAACAGTCGCCTCCACCTCGCCGCATTGCTTCTTTAGATTTTTTTCTTACCAATTGGCCTCTTCAAAGCTTCTGTCTCGGTAGATGTATTCACATTTAATGGAAGTTGGGAAGGAAACCCTAACCCTAGTTGGGTTGGGGATGAATATATAATAAGAGTATCTGGGCCTAGGCCCATTACACAGGGATAAGATACAACTCTAACAGATACAGTTCTAACACCCCCACAGTCACAACTCTATCCTGTACAGATGTTGAGACTGAACCGAAAGTCGGAGAATACACTCGACGGCAGTCCCTTGGTGAAGATGTCGACGAACTGCAGCGTTGTGGGAACACTGAGAACTCGAATGTCGCCTGCTGCGACATGCTCCCGGACGAAGTGCAGGGCGATCTCCACATGCTTCGTGTGCTGATACTGCACGGGATTAGTGGAGAGGTAGACGGTGCTGACGTTGTCGCAGTAGACTAGGGTGGCGTGTTGTAGGAGGCTATAGAGCTCGTGGAGGAGCTGACACATCCAGGTTGCCTCTACCACACCATTGACCACAGCGCGGTACTCGGCCTCTACGCTGGAGTGGGAGACGACGGGCTACCGCTTGGCGGCCCAAAAGACAAGGTTGCTGTCTAGGAACATGACATAGCCTGAGGTGGACCGGCGTGTGTCTGGGCAACCGGCGGTGTAGAATCCAGGTTTGAGAACATTGTTAAAGAGATGATGGAACATCATGTGATGGGTCTTGAGATGATGGTTGCTGCTCAGGAACATTGTTAAAGAGTAATATTGCCTTTTTATCTTTTTTGTAAAGCTATTTTATCATACGAGTTTTTTTAAAACAACATTAGCTTCAGAAAAAAAAACTACTTGCGAAGCTAAAACCCCAAAATGATTTTACTAGTAAATAGTTAAATATAAGCTATACCAAACCGGACTTATATATTAAGTTATCAAGGCTTGGATCATCTAAGAAAGGAACGCCAAAGACATGTAAACAGACCACGCACCAGAACTATCATGACGACTGAAAAGATTAGGACATTTTAGGCGACCGGAAAAATATCAAAATCGTATCACGTCGTTCGTAGTACTGTATAACTATACAACACTCGGAGATCGAGATAATAAGACATCCATAACGTACACGCACGCAGGTCTCGTACGTCAGATCTCAAATGTGCTCTCCATCTCAAGCTGCCCACCCGCGGCTTCCTCTTCATCGTCTCCGACGTAAAGGTAAGGATTCTTCTCCACGGGCTTGAAATTATAGAACACGAACACATAGAAGGCAAGGCTGGCCGTCTCGATGGAGACATTGACGGCCCACTGGTACTTGTAACTGAGCACGGCGGCGACGGCTGACGCGGCGATCCGCGTGAAGTAGAGGTAGCACACCACCACGAGGTAGAACTGCTTGAAGAGCGTGAGCTTCTGGAGGTTCCGCGCCGCCTTGCCGTCGGTCTTGGACGCCTCCCGCAGGTTGCGAATGGACCATATGATGGGGAAGAAGACCGCGCAGCAGCAGATGACGTCCACCAGGAGGAAGATCTGGTTCCACGCTAGCCAGTCCCTCCCCGCCGGCCCCGTCTCCCCGATCACCGCCGATGCGATGTTCTCGATCACTTGTAGGGGTATGATGATCATCAGCACGTTCTTCTCGCGCTCCTGCACGCACGCACGCACGTATGATCGTTGGTCGTTGCATGCAGCACAGCAGCTGCAGGGATCGATCGGGAGGATCAGGCGCGACGCATGCAGATGCACGCACGCACCTGGAGGTAAGGTTTCAAGAAGGACCAGCCGGTGCCGATGAGCACGATGACGGTGAAGAGGAGGATGCCCTTGAAGAAGCCGAACACGTAGAAGGCGACGTCCCACCCGTGCGGCGTGCCGGTGCGCTCCACGAACCACTGGTCCTCGGCGGCGCACGCGAGCTTGAGCGCCTTGAACAGCAGCAGCGCGCCCATCACGGCGTGGATGCGCTCCGCCGTCCTGCGGTGCTTAACGCAGACGAGCACCCAGGTGCCCAGGAACGCGAAGTGCACCGCGGCCGCCGCCGCGAAGATCCACGGCAGCGGCAGCAGTCCGACGGGGAGGTACTCCCTGGCGCCGGACCGCCGCAGGTTGTACATCTCGGTGCGCACCTCCATGGTGACCTCCACGCCCTCCTGGCAGCTGCTGAACAGCACCGTGTACTGGTCGTCGGAGTCGATGGTCAGGGAGCCCCTCCCCGTGCCGTCGGGCGCGACCTCCTTGAACAGGAAGAGCCGCTGCACGTACTTGCTTGTCAGCGGGCAGAAGGCGCCGCCGGTGGCCTCGGCGTAGTCGGACTCGTTGTTGATCTTGTAGAAGAGGGAATTGGAGATGAGGAAGAAGCCCATCAGTGTCGTGTCCACGGCCTGCAGCTGGGAATCCTCGGGGACCCTCCATGTGATGCCGGTGGCCGAGACAGTGGCGTGGCCGCCGCGCCTGAAGCCGAACTCCTCAAATAGGATGACGGAGCGCGAGTCGGAGACAATGGGTGTCGTCTTGATCTCAGCGCGAGCGATCGGAAGGACGGCGGCGAGGGAAACAACGACGGCGAGGACCACTACGGAGGCGGCCATGAATCTATCGAGCTGCATTGGTTGTCACGAAATAAGTTGGGTTCGCGTCACGGCATTCTCCCGTGGCCGTGGGAGAGGAAAGCCCATGTCTGCTCTTGGCATAGATAGAATTGTGGCATGCATGAGCTGTGCACGAAGCCACACCAACGGAGAGGGAGGGGCCAGTCGACGAGCATGGCGTGTTTTATGGATGGCCATGGGAGCTGGAGAAGATCGGATGCATCAGAAGCGTCAAGCACCCACAGAAGGCCAGAACTCTATCGACGTCCGCTTGTAGCACTTCTCATTTTCAGTCTCGACTATAACGGGAACCGAACACTTTCCAGATATATACTGAAATCAACAAATTTAGAACCCGTTTTTGATCTTCTAAGCAAAATAAGAATGAAAAGAAAAACGAGAATGATATCCAAGCGCTTACTAGATTCTAGACAGAATCCAACAAGGTACTCTCTGCTACTTCTAGATTTTCCAGTATGCAAAGTGATCAATTATAATCACTATGAAGATAAGACCCCAATACACTCTTATTTTTATTTAGAATCTCACTATGATAATGAGATCCAAATAGGCACTTAGTCCTCTTGCTTCTTTCAATAGTATTGTTGAGCACCGAATTGAGCCTGCGGACGGTCCGGCCCTGAGGCCGGACGGTCCGCGGTCCGGACAGTCCGCGCCTGGGGGCCGGACGGTCCGCGCGTGCGCAGAGCAGATTAGGGTTCCGAGTTTGGTGTTACGGTTGTTAGCTAAAATCACGGAAAAAGCTCGAAAATTAGTTTGTAAAGGGTCCAGCCCCCCTCCTCTATAAATAGAGAGGTATACGGCCGATTTGTAATCAACAATCGAATCAATACAACTTCTATTCGCATTTTATCCTAGGAGTAGTTCTAGTCTAGTTTAGGTTTAGCCTCTCAATCCCCAAATTCTTCGCCTCTCCTCGACTCCACGTCGATTAGAGGAGTCTAGGTCGGCCGGCCCGAGCCTAGACACAACCTAGGATCTCTACTCCCCGACGGGGTCCCTCCCGGGAGCGAGATCCAGGCGCCGTCGGCGATCTTCCGCCGCCCCTGCGCACGCGCGGACCGTCCGGCCGTCAGGCAGGGAACCCAGGCTCCTGCACCAGGCCGCGGAACGTCCGGCCCTGTGCCGCGGACCGTCCGCGCCTGACCAGAGAGCACCGCCGCCGGTTCTTCTTGAGTATTTGGCGCTCCAAAAAAGCGTCAACATACTTTTTGGCGACTCCGCTGGGGACAACACATATAGACCTATCAAATCGGCCCTCAATGGCTGGTTCAAATGATAGCTCTGAGGTTTCCACCAGCAATATCATCACACCGACATGGGAAGCCTTGCCGGCTGAAGAACAACTCCTGTTCGAGGAGCGCCAGGAGCAGCTGATCCAAGAAGCAAAGGCGAGGTTCCTGGCTGACTTCAAAGTGGACAGGAACAACAAAGTCGTTCGGCAACGGGCGACAGATCTGGCTTCGCTCCGACCTACTACGATTACCCCAAATGTAAGTAGCACCAACGAACTCCAATCTCTTAAAGCTTACATAGACGAACAACGAGAACAGATGCAAAATATCATAGGGGTTATGCAAAACGATTGTAGGAGACTAGTACGTGCATTTGATAAATCTAGTGTAGCAAATTTTCCTTCACACGAGGTTGAATTAGGAGATAATATACGTAATACATCGGTTAGAGGTTGTCACGACCAGTCACAACCCTCTTATGGGATGCCGATGGACACGTACCCTGAGCAAACGCAAATCGGTAGTAAACCAGCCGATCTACACGTGTCCGGACCGTCCGCCCGCGAGCACGGACCGTCCGGGTCAGCCGCAGCCGGGCCCATTTTTAATGAGTTACCTAGACACGCACCCGAGCCACCACATAGGGCACCGAATTTAAACTACCCAGTCGGACGGTCCGCATACAACGACGGACGGTCCGCACATAATTACGGACGGTCCGGGCCAATGTCCGGACAGTCCGCATATGACCTTTTTGAGGAAGATTGTTACTTTAATCCTCACCCATCCCAGCAACACTTCCCATCACAATATGCAATGCACCAGCCCATTAATTCAAGACCTAGAGCCCAGGAAAGCTTTCCGGCCCCACCTAGAAGGCCGGAAAGAAACGATCAAACATATGAGCCACATAGGGCAAATGGAAATGTACCACGTAGCTCAAACCAATGGGGGGAACGACAACATACTAATATGCAACCAACCCCACCTATGTTTGACCAGAGAGCCGGTGGTCTTGCACCGGCTGCCATTGATATAGTGAGGGAAGAAATAGCCGGGGCGTTCCAAGATAAGCTCGGAGTAAGCATGATCCCTGGGGGGCAATCATATCGGAAGCCTTATGACAGCCGATTTGATCACCACCCATACCCACAGGGAACTAGGATACCCGAGTTTGCAAAGTTTTTGGGTGACCAAGGAAAGAGCACGCGTGAGCACATAGGCCAGTTCCTAGCATAATTAGGAGAATTGGCCGACACCGAAGCATTCCGTGTGCGTTTATTTTCATTATCCTTAACAGGGACTGCATTCACATGGTATGCCACGCTCCCTCCTAATTCCATTTTGTCATGGGGAGACTTAGAGCAAAAATTTCATGAACATTTCTTCTCTGGTGATTATGAGCTAGATTTAGTAGACTTAGTGACCCTACGATAAGAAAAGGATGAATCAGTTAGTGATTATATCCGGAGATTCCAGGATACGAGAAACCGATGCTTTCAAATTCATTTAACAGAAAAACAACTGGCGGGAATAGCCTTTGATGGATTGCGCTATTATTTAAAAGAGAGATTAGAAGGCATCCAGTTCTTTACTCTAGCACAATTACATCAGAGAGCTTCGGCTTGTGAAAGCCGAAGCAAAGAACTAGTCAGAACGGTTCATCATAATGTCCCTATAGTAGAACACAATCAAAGTAGTTCGGACGATGAACCAAAGAAAGTTTACACTGCCGAAATAGTTTGGCCCGAGCAGGCCAAATCTTCGGTTTGCTCCTCCTTGCAGTCAGTTCAAAAGGAACGACAGGAGGAGGTTAAGTTTACATTTAATGTTGGCAAATGTGATAAGATATTCGATGAATTACTAAAAAATGGTAACATTAAAATTGATTATATCGTTCCACCTGCCGACGAACTAAAGCGTCGCGCATACTGCAAGTGGCACAACTCATTTTCCCATGCCACTAATGATTGTAATGTGTTTCGACGACAAATTCAATCGGCCATTAACGAGGGACGATTGAAATTTCAGGAGGACACGGAGCCCTTCCCAATGAATGTGATCGACTTTAATGGCAAAAAGGTCCTAATTCGGCCCAACACAGCCGATAAGGGCAAAGACAAAGAAGTCATCATCGGCAACGCACGGGAGGCTGATGGAAACAACAAAATTTCTTGCAGGAAAGTGATGGCCGAGAAGACTCCTGATGGAGGGGAGACACTAAAGGTAACCATCACAAACTCCAGCGCTGGGGGGCAAGCACAGACAAGGGGATATGCGCGAGAACCCATACTACGCATCGCGGACGGTCCGGTGTCTAGGCGCGAACGGTCCGTAACATCACCGGACGGTCCGAAGCGTTCCGACGGACGGTCCGGCAACGTCGAAAAGCCGCGGCGACCACGTACCTTCAAACCACGACGACCAGAAATAGGTACGTGGAAAACTAACACGTTCAAGGCAACTGGTCGGTTGGTAAAATCTAGCCCGACCTTTGATCAATTATTGTCTAAATATGTGAAAAAGAAGGCTGGCCCCAGCGACCGGCCACCAAAGGGACCTCACTTACCCACCCAGGTGCAACGGCAGGTTAGGCCGATTGGACCACCACACCAATCGGAAAGGACGGGAGGTCATAATGTTCAATTAAGACCTAACGTACCTGCATGGACACCTCCACCACCATATCCACCTATGCCATATTCATACACATACATACCTCCACCAAACGTCCCAAATCAAATGTGGGGCATGCCACCATACCCATTTGGGATGCCACAGTACCCCGCTTGGGGGGCACCCCAAACATCTGTATTCAATAGGTTGACACCTCCAGTACAAGACCGATTGAGAGCCCCTCAATCTGGTCCACGAGCACAGGCCCAGCAAGATTGCCGAACAATTCGGCCCCAAAGGCTGACTAATCCGGCAGGGGGGCATACAGCTACAACCTCCAACAGTACGAAAAAGGGAGACGTCATTAAAATAGGAACGACAGATGTCGTCGTACAACAAAATAACGAAGGGCCGATGATTTTTGGTGAATCGGCCGACACAAACAAAAAAGAAAGTACGACTGTCAATAAAATAGCTGATCCAAAATACTCCATGCCCCGATGGTGCCCATTGGGATTGACACAATCGCAAAAGCGAAAATTACAGCGCCCTAGAGCAAAGGAGAATCAGGAGAAGGAGGCGGAAAAAATATTCAATGACACACATCCACAGTATCCGCCACCACAAAAGAGATGGAGACCAAAGGCTGTTGAGGAAAATCAAACGACCATAAAGATAGAAAATAAAACAACAACTGTGCAGCTCTTTGCAGGTATAGCAGACAGTCCGGCTATAAAGAACGGACCAACCGTACAGGGCGCGGACCGTTCGACCCCTGAGGCCGACTCATCCGTAATACACCATGACACCTGCAACGACGTACCAACACCCATGGAGGAAGACGACCCGCAAGGAGAAGACCTGGTCGACTACAAAGCTACGCCAGGACACTTAGAAAATTAGGAAAGCAAGGTGACGAATTGGTCAGGACCAGTATGACGCTCGGCGGTATTGGGACTAACAGTTCGATTAAAGCTAAAGGGGTCAAGTCCGTTGAGTCAACCATCGGGACTAAGGCCACTGCGTGTCATCCTAGTAAGTGTCAAGATGCCTAAGAAAACTGATGTGATCACATCGAGTTAGTTGTTTTTGGTTCGCTCAGCTCCACCAAAAGGCAGGGGGGCATATGTTAAGCACCGAATTGAGCCTGCGGACGGTCCGGCCCTGAGGCCGGACGGTCCGCGGTCCGGACAGTCCGCGCCTGGGGGCCGGACGGTCCGCGCGTGCGCAGAGCAGATTAGGGTTCCGAGTTTGGTGTTACGGTTGTTAGCTAAAATCACGGGAAAAGCTCGAAAATTAGTTTGTAAAGGGTCCAGCCCCCCTCCTCTATAAATAGAGAGGTATACGGCCGATTTGTAATCAACAATCGAATCAATACAACTTCTATTCGCATTTTATCCTAGGAGTAGTTCTAGTCTAGTTTAGGTTTAGCCTCTCAATCCCCAAATTCTTCGCCTCTCCTCGACTCCACGTCGATTAGAGGAGTCTAGGTCGGCCGGCCCGAGCCTAGACACAACCTAGAATCTCTACTCCCCGACGGGGTCCCTCCCGGGAGCGAGATCCAGGCGCCGTCGGCGATCTTCCGCCGCCCCTGCGCACGCGCGGACCGTCCGGCCCTAGGGCGCGGACCGTCCGGCCGTCAGGCAGGGAACCCAGGCTCCTGCACCAGGCCGTGGACCGTCCGGCCCTGTGCCGCGGACCGTCCGCGCCTGACCAGAGAGCACCGCCGCCGGTTCTTCTTGAGTATTTGGCGCTCCGAAAAAGCGTCAACAAGTATTATCTATTTTCTAAAATCAATAAAATCTAGTTTATTTTAAAAAAAACGTATTAATTGATTTTCTAAATATTATCCATATTTATAGACAAAATTATTAACATTTTTGACACGAAAATAGGTATATCCAAATAAAAACAAGTCCCATGATAAATGTAATAAATAATAATTATTTATATAAATTTAATTAAACTTTAGATAGTTTGACAAGTTTTTTAGAGGGGCCACAGTGAGTACCAATTTTATTTAATAATATTATCGTTACCAATCGGTGCTCTATTAACAGGTATTTGTATCTTACTTCTGGCAACGACTGCTATACAAGCAGTCCTTATGTGCAAGCGTGCAAGCAAACTATCTGATCCATTAGATCGTGATCTAACCGTAGGTCACATTTAACACTTAAACTCTTCCACCACCAGCTCAATAATCTTTATAAAAATCCCCTAACAAATCATGGTTGTATCTGTGGTTGGATCGTAATCTAATGGATCTGATGGTTTGTTTGCACGCTTGCACAGAAGGATTGCTTGCATAACAGTCGTTGTCCTTACTTCTTCATGTTTCTTTTTCTGCTCCTCATAACTTTGCTTATTATTACCTGTTTAAACTATTTGCTTGCACGCTGTTTTCTGTTGAATAAATAAGACTTTTACCCTATGCAGAGACTTGAGCCACGATAATACCTTTTTACCTCTATTTGTACTCTCTTTTTAGTTATCACAAGTTTCCTTTCCTATACGTTGTTTGGGATAGCAATGTTGTTGAGAGAGTGAAATATTTATAGATTGTTTTTTTTTTGTTAAGATGGGGGCATTAAATTTAAGGAGAACACTTGAGCTTGAGATGCTGTAACGATAAGCTGCATTAAGAATTTCGGTGACGGTTTACTTAGTGGGCTTGTTTCATGGGCCGAAGCCGAACTATCCTTTTTAGATAGAGGCCGACAGTTTTTTGGGCCCGCATTTGGGGTGGATCCTCCTTTTCGTCTTTGAGGTACATATTCTCTTGTGGACGTGTGCTTGGCATGGTTGGTACGTACAAGTACTGAAGTACAACTAGTGATGAAAACGGAAACGGTAATTTTCGGATATCGGAAATCGTTTTCGAAGTTTTACCTAAATTTAGGTCTAAACGGAAACGGTTATCGAAAATCCGGAAACGAAATCGGTAGAAAAACTCGGAATCGGAAACGGAAACGATTTAGTCCTTTTCCGACCGTTTCCGGAAATTACCGTTTTTATCCGGTATTTTACCGTCGGTAATAAATTCGGTATTTTTCAGAAAAAATATTAAATATGAACTGACCTTTATAAATTCATAATAAATTCATCTTAGCTTAGAAAAATGTGAAACTAATTTTATTATTTTTCTAAAATCAAGATCTATCTAATGATATATAGTTTAGAATCATTTGAAATTTTTATAAATCTTATTTATGTTTTATTATTTATTATTACTCTTGATACATATATTCATAATTTGCACGAGAACTTAAGAAGGACTAAGAGGACACTAACTATATTGACTATGCCAAGTAGTAGGGGTACAAATAGAATGTCAGTGTCATATCATTATACATATCTTGATTCTACTTTATTTAAATGCATAATAATGATTTTATTATTTTATACTTCTTACCTTATATATTTATTGTGACCTCCTACCTTATATATTACTACTAATTTTATATGAATGTATGACTTGCGTGATTTTTTGAAGTCAATTGAGGGTACATGTTAAAGTTTTTACCGATCGAATTTTAGATTCCGATCGTAACCGGTGTAATTTTCGTACCGAACTTTCGTTTCCGATGTTTTCGAATTACCGATGTCGTTTTCGTTTCCGGAGTTACCGTTTTCGATCTCGTTTCTGAGGAAAAATATGAAAACGAAAATGGTTTTAATGTTTACCGATCGTTTCCGACTGTTTTCACCCCTAAGTACAACATTTCCTGGCTAAAAGCTAAGACCATCTCCAGGAGCTTTAAAATAGAGCTCTAAAAATTAAAATAAGATCATATTTAAAGTGTTTAAGACTTCAAGATTTTTTTTACTCCAACAGTTAGACCTTAAATAATGCTATTTAGAAAATAAATCACGTTATTTGGAAATAATAGTTGTGGATTAAGAGAAAAGGATGATAGGGCTCCAACATATTGGGTACTATATTTATGACTCGATTGACCGAGCCTTATAATAGTTTAGTGAATTTTTATAAAATAGAGCAACTGTTGGAGGGTGTCTTATGGTCTCGAGCCATATATTTCAAAATACAACCTTATTAAGTGTTAGGATTTATGGGCAAGACCCAATTGAGAAATTTAATTAAATTCCAGGAAAATCTCAAAAGCCCATATATGTATTATGGGAATGCACATAAAATGATGAGAGGAGAAAGTGTGGAGAGCCATATTGCTAGTCCAAGTGGGGTGGAACCAATAGTGCCATATTGCTAGTCCAAGTGGAGTGGAACTAGTTTAAATATGTAGGCCACACTCCAAGTCATGGATGAGAGGAGAAAGTGTGGAGAGCCACACGCGTGGGCGCTCGCTCGCGGGGGCGAAGGGCGCGGGCGCACGACATACGTGTGAATGGTCCGCCGAAATCCGGCCCCTCGCCTTGCAGGGACGCGACTTCCTTTTTGTCGTTTTATTTTTTGGTTGCTTGGATGTTAAGTTTAAAATCCTAACCGATCGCTATAAAAATCTAAACTGAACGCAAGATTTTTCGCGTGCAGATCGGATCGCAGATAGCTATGGGTTCGCGGACTCGGCCCTATATAAGGCGCCTGGCAGCCAACATCCAACTCATCCCATTTTTTGCTTTCGCCTATGTTCACAACCGCGCCGCCTTCGTAGTTCTCTTCATTCCGACCGCCGATGTGCATCTGCGAATCTGCGATCGAGAGAGCAGATCTGCGGAACCCTTCGCCTTCGAGATCCTGCACCGGGAGAGGGCGAATAAGGTTTTTGGGAAGCGTCCTCATGCGACTGCTCGTGATCTTCTAGTCGAACCCTGCTGCATAGACGTCATCGACACCGCTGCTTCGATGTCGTCGACCCTGCTGATTTCGGCCCACGGCATCTATCAGTATGCCTGATCAGTACGCATCATCTGATTTAACTTTATACTTCATTTCTTCTGATTTGATCATGGTTTATATTCGGAATTTAATCTGAAAACTGTCCAATATTTCAACATTAAGGCCCCCCTCTTAGAGATGCTCTAACTAGTAAATATTTGTGACGACACACACATGAATTACTCTGTTAAGAAACGAGGATGGGGTGATTTAGTCTCCACGTGAAGAAACATGTTTAGTACCTGCCAGGTTCAGGGGAGCCCTTGTCCTTATCCCTGGTCTCGCGAACTTCTCTCGATTTAAATTAGTCCATTGACACGCTAAAATTATACTAAAAATCAATATATATCATATTATAAAATAGCAAGCTAAACCCTAAATTATATGTCTCTTATAATTTTAAATCATGTTTGTTCAATTTTTATTGATTTGATATAATCAATTTAATTTTGTTTCTAAAATTTGCATTCCCTGCAGGGGACGGATTCCTCGTGACGAAGATGGAAAATTAGGCTTTGGTATTTATGGAAATTTTATGAGATTCCTTGTTTAATGGAAAATACCTCACTTCATGTGTAATCATTACAGAGTGCACGTAGCATTTGTTCTTTTGCTTCAGAGGCTGATGTGTGGCCCCAGTTGGCTGCCATGGCTGGTTTGGTACTACTGTCGATCGGGTTCATGCACTGTACTGTAGACTATGCGCTCTGGGTGTGTATGCGTCGCGTCGAGAGGAAGAGGGGACGGAGTGATCACTAGGAATTCTCCGTCGAGGATTAGCTTCCCATTTCTATTCTGCGACCAGAGACGAGCTCAGAGAGGATCCTAGGTATGCACTTGAATACCCATGATTTTTTACAAATATATGTTATTTTATCAATAATGTATAGCACAGAAAAGGATTTGAGAACTAATTTCTTTAATCTTTTGAATTTTTGAATATCCAGTTTCAAATTTCTAGGCTCGCCACTGCCCGCGACAAAAAAAATCTCATGAAAATCCACACAAACGTTTGTGGTGGGCATTTCTTCTGTATCCCAGTTTCCCACGGAGATAAATTATTAAGGCTTTGTTTGGATACTAGTATTTACCTCAATACATATGGATTGAGGTGTATTAGACTGTAAGTTAACATCTAATTCCATGTGTGTTGAGGTTACTAGAGTACACAAACAAAGCCCTCGTTGTTCTCCGTTTCCGTTTAAATTATAATTAGTACTGTCGGGGACCATAATTAGGGGTACCCCCAAGACTCCTAATCTCAGCTGGTAACCCCCATTAGCACAAAGCTGCAAAGGCCTGATGGATACGATTAAGTCAAGGCTCGGTCCACTCAAGGGACACGATCTCGCCTCGTCCGAGCCCAGCTTCGGGCAAGGGCAGCCGACCCCGGAGGATTTACGTCTCGCCCGAGGGCCCCCTCAAGCAACGGACACACCTTCGGCTCGCCCGAGGCCCAGTCTTCGCCAAGAAGCAACCTTGGCCAAATCGCCACGACGACCGACCGTATCGCAGGAGCATTTAATGCAAGGAAGGCCTGACACCTTATCCTGACGCGCGCCCTTCAGTCGACAGAGCTGAAGTGACCGCAGTCACTTCGCCGCTCCACTGACCGGCCTGACAAGAGGACAGCGCTGCCTGCGCCGCTCCGGCTGCTGTGCCACTCGACAGAGTGAGGCTGACAATAGCCAAGTCCGGCCTCGGGCGCCATAGGAAGCTCCGCCTCGCCCGACCCCAGGGCTCAGACTCGGCCTCGGCCCCGGAAGACGACGAACTCCGCCTCGCCCGACCCAGGGCTCGGACTCGGCCTCGGCCCTGGAAGACGACGAACTCCGCCTCGCCCGACCCCAGGGCTCGGACTCGGCCTCGGCCCCGAAAGACGACGAACTCCGCCTCGCCCGACCCAAGGGCTCGAACTCGACCTCGACCTCGGAGGAGCCTCCGCCTCGCCCTACCCAGGGCTCGGACCGACCACGTCACAGGAGGGGCCATCATTACCCTACCCCTAGCTAGCTCTGGCTACGGGGAACAAGACCGGCGTCCCATCTGGCTCGCCCCGGTAAAACAAATAATGATGGCGCCCCGCGTGCTCCATGACAACGGCCGCTCTCAGCCCCCTTACGGAAGCAAGGAGACGTCAGCAAGGACTCGACAGCCCCGACAGCTGTCCTTCCGCAAGGCTCCAGCGCTCCTCCGACGGCCACGACATCACATGAACAGGGTGTCAAAACCTCTCCGGCTGCCACGACGGCATGTACTTAGGGCACTAGCTCTTCTCTGCTAGACACGTTAGCACACTGCTACATCTCCCATTGTACACCTGGACGCTCTCCTTACGCCTATAAAAGGAAGGTCCAGGGCCCTCTTACAGAGGGTTGGCCGCGCGGGGAGGACGGGACAGCGCGCGCGTAAGCCTCTCGCTCCCTCCCACGCGGACGCTTGTAACCCCCTACTGCAAGCGCACCCAACCTGGGCGCGGGACAAACACGAAGGCCGCGAGTTTCCCCTTTTACGCCTGTCTCCCTCCGGTTTTTCCCCCCTTCGCGCTCCGTCTCGTGTCGACCCATCTGGGCTGGGGCACGCGGCGACAATTTACTCGTCGGTTCAGGGACCCCCCAGGGTCGAAACGGCGACAAGTACGTACATTTTTTGTTATTAATGCACCCTCGGCTCAGCCCGAGGCACCCTCAGCCCAGCCCGAGGCACCCTCGACCCCCGAGGGTGAGGCACTGCGTGTCGAGGAGGAGTGGAGCGGGGTCACGCCTAATCGAAACTGGCAGACCCCGTACCTGCAATATCTCCACCGAGAGCTACCCCTCGACCGAGCCGAAGCTCGGCGGTTGGCGCGGCGCGCCAAGTCATTCGTCTTGCTGGGGGACGGGAAGGAGCTCTACCACCGCAGCCCCTCAGGCATCCTCCAGCGATGCATATCCATCGCCGAAGGCCAGGAGCTCTTACAAGAAATACACTCGGGGGCTTGCGGTTATCACGCAGCGCCTCAAGCCCTTGTTGGAAACGCCTTCTGACAAGGTTTCTACTGGCCGACCGCGGTGGCCGACGCCACTAGAATTGTTCGCACCTGCCAAGGGTGTCAGTTCTATGCGAGGCAGACACACTTGCCCGCTCAGGCCCTGCAGACGATACCCATCACCTGGTCGTTTGCTGTGTGGGGGTTGGACCTCGTCGGCCCCTTGCAGAAGGCACCCGGGGGCTACACGCACCTGCTGGTCGCCATCGACAAATTCTCCAAGTGGATCGAGGTCCGACCCCTAAACAGCATCAGGTCCGAACAGGCGGTGGCGTTCTTCACCAACATCATCCATCGCTTTGGGGTCCCGAACTCCATCATCACCGACAACGGCACCCAGTTCACTGGCAGGAAGTTCCTGGACTTCTGCGAGGATCACCACATCCAGGTGGACTGGGCCGCCGTGGCTCACCCCATGACGAATGGGCAAGTAGAGCGTGCCAACGACATGATTCTGCAAGGGCTCAAGCCGCGGATCTACAACGACCTCAACAAGTTCGGCAAGCGATGGATGAACGAGCTCCCCTCGGTGGTCTGGAGTCTGAGGACAACACCGAGCCAAGCCACGGGCTTCACACCATTCTTTCTAGTCTATGGTGCCGAGGCCATCTTGCCCACAGACTTAGAATACGGTTCCCCGAGGACGAGGGCCTACGACGACCAAAGCAATCGAGCTAACCGAGAAGACTCACTGGACCAGCTGGAAGAGGCTCAGGACATGGCCTTACTACACTCGGCGCGGTACCAGCAGTCCCTGCGATGCTACCACGCCCGAGGGGTTCGGTCCCGAGACCTCCAGGTGGGGCGACTTGGTGCTTCGACTGCGGCAAGACGCCCGAGGGCGACACAAGCTCACGCCTCCCTGGGAAGGGCCGTTCGTCATCGCCAAGGTTCTGAAGCCCGGGACGTACAAGCTGGCCAACAGTCAAGGCGAGGTCTACAACAACGCCTGGAACATCCGACAGCTACGTCGCTTCTACCCTTAAGATGCTTTCAAGTCGTTCGTACACCTCGTTCACACACAAAGTCTAACCATCAAGGAAGGGTCAGCCTTGCCTCGGCAAAGCCCGACCCTCCCTCGGGGGCTAGAAGGGGGGAACCCCCTCCGCGTCAAAATTTTCCTCGGAAAAGATCTTTTCTGCCAGAACGTCTTTCGTGCTTTTCGACTACTTCGAAAGTGGGATCCTGAAAACGACGGAGTACACGTAAGCAGCCAAGGCTGACCGAGCCGAGGGACTCCTACGCCTCCGGGATATGGATACCTCACTTGTCACCTTCTGCGATAAGTAACTCACACTCGGATAAGTGATTCCGCGGACCGAACAAGTCTTCACGCTCGAAAACTCTTCTGCCGAAACGATTTTTCGGGCCTTCTCGACTATATCGATAGCAGAATCCTACGGACGAGTAAGAGTACACGTAAGCGGTCAGGCCGACCGAGCCGAGGGACTCCTATGCCTCCAGGATACGGATACCTCACTCATCACCTTCCGTGAAAAGTAACTCTCGCTCGGACAAACAATTCTGTTACCGACAAATAAGTCCAGATACTCGAAACAAGAGGAAAAGAAACGCAGCTTTACAACACGACGACAGTATGTTTGGGCCTCGGCGGCCGCAGAAAACATACGCACACTACAAGATAAACCAATCCTGCAGGCTCGGACCTCGACGGAGGGGGAGCAGCAGCACCCTCGGCGTCAACTACACCTTCGGCGAAGTCCGACCTGGCCTCGGACGGCAACGCGGTCGGAGGATCTCCACTCCGAAGGACGACATCAGCACCGCGCCTGGGCCATCGCTGCCAGGGTCTTCTCCAGGAATCCGGCCCAAACAAATGGCTCGGCCGGCCACCCCGAAGCCTCAGCCAGCTGTCCCCCGAGGACATCAGCCCAGCTCTTGGCCTCGGCAACTCGACTCCGGCGTCGGTCCCGCCAGTGGACGGCCCGGCCAGGCTCCGGCCGACAAAGTCTTCTTTTCGAGCCAACTCTGCCTCTGTCCACACTGACACCGCTGCCTTCGGCTTCGGCTCATCGAAGAGCGACCGAGGGATCATTTAACCAAGCAAGAGAAGCCTCGGGCGACAAGGCCGACCGAGCCGAGGGACTCCTACGCCTCCGGGATACGGATACCTCACTCGTCACCTGAAAGTCGCCTAGAGGGGGGGTGGATAGGCGAAACCTGAAAATTAAAACTTTATCCCCCAACTAGATCCTTTGATTAGTGGTTAGAACAAGATGAACAATTATCGGAGTATAACAACTAAGTTCTTGCTAGTAAAGAGTATAGCTTTCAAATAATGCGGAAGTGATAAATCAATACAACTAATAATTCTATGATAACAAAGCAAGAAAGCTTAGATGAAAAAGAGCACTAACTCAAGTTCTTTTCTTGTGGAGTGTTGCTTCACTTAAATGAGATTTTAACTTGAAGCAACACCAAATGATATGAGCAAAGAATAGTGCAAGAGAACTTAGAGTAAGGGAAAGCAAACAAATCACAAGCAAAAGCACAATGAACACGGGTGATTTGTTTTACCGAGGTTCGGCCCTCGAAGGCCTAGTCCCCGTTGAGGAGTCCACTTAAGGACGGGTCTTTTTCAACCCTTTCCCTCTCTCCCGATCACACAAGGATCGGCGAGCTCTTCTTCTTCTCAAGGATCACTCTCGATCCCACAAGGACCACCACAATCTTTGGTGTCTCTTGCTAGCTTTTACAAGCCTCCAACACTTTGGAGGAAGTTCGAATGGGAGTCAAAAAACTCCACGCGCAAATGAACACAAAGATGTAGAACACACTATCTCTCAATGAATCTCACAAGGCGCTAGGGCTAAACTCAATTGAGTAGCTCTCAATTGCTTACTCTCTCTTTTGTGGCACTTGTGTTGGTTGTAGTGGACTAAATCTTGTGTATAGGATGGATCAATGAATATAGGTGGTTGGGAGGGCTTGAGTATGTCAACTAGATGACTTGGAATGTTGTTTGGACTCCCACACTTTGAAGTGGCCGGTTGGGGTGGTATTTATAGCCACCATCCAATTTTGTAGCCGTTGGAGAAGCTGCTGGCGATGGGCGCACCGGACAGTCCGGTGCACACCGGACATGTCCGGTGTGCCAGCCACGTCATCCTATCCGTTGAGATTGGAGCTGGTCGACCGTTGGAGGCTTTGTCCTCATGTGGCACCGGACAGTCCGGTGCACACCGGACAGTCCGGTGCCTCTCTGATCCTCTGCTCTGACTTCTGCCGCGTGTACTGTTCTGCACTGTTTACTGTCAGAGTCGACCGTTGGCGCGAAGATGACCGTTGCTCCGCTGGCACACCGGACAGTCCGGTGCACACCGGACAGTCCGGTGAATTTTAGCGGAGCGGCTGCCGCGCGAACCCGAGGCTGGCGAGTTCTGGAGACCGCGCTTCCTTGGAGCACCGGACATGTCCGGTGCACACCGGACAGTCCGGTGAATTATAGTGCGCCGGCTTCCGAGAATTCCCGAGGGCGAAGAGTTTGAGTCTGAGTCCCCTGGTGCACCGGACAGGTACTGTTCACTGTCCGGTGGCACACCGGACAGTCCGGTGCGCCAGACCAGGGGTGCCCTCGGTTGCCCCTTTGCTCCTTTATTGAATCCAAAACATGGTCTTTTTATTGGCTTTATGTTGAATCTTTGGCACCTGTAGAACATATAATCTAGAGCAAACTAATTAGTCCAATTGTTTGTGTTGGACATTCAATCACCAAAATCATTTAGGAAAAGGTTTAAAGCCTATTTCCCTTTCAATCTCCCCCTTTTTGGTGATTGATGCCAACACAAACCAAAGCAAAAATATAAGAGCATAATTGTACTAGTTTGCCTACGGTAAGTGCAAAGATTGCTTGGAATTTAAACCAATATTGATTTCATAAGATAGGCATGAATGGTTCTTTCTTATTTAGTATTTTGGACCACGATTGCACCACATGTTTTGTTTTTGCAAATTCTTTTTGTAAATCCATTTCAAAGATCTTCTGCAAATAGTCAAAGGTGAATGAATAAGAGTTTGCAAAGCATTTTCAAGATTTGAAATTTTCTCCCCTTGTTTAAAATGCTTTTCCTTTGACTTCAACAAAACTCCCCCTAAAAGAGATCCACCTCTTAGTGTTCAAGAGGGTTTTGATATACCATTTTTGAAATACTACTTTCTCCCCCTTTTGAACACAATAGGATACCAAATGATAAATACTTTTGGAAAGCACTAAGTTTTTGAATTTAGTGGTGGTGGTGCGGTCCTTTTGCTTTGGGCTCATTTCTCCCCCTTTTTGGCATGAATCGCCAAAAACGGAATCATTAGAGCCCTTGAAGTGCTATCTTCCCCTTTGGGCATAAATAAATGAGTTAAGATTATACCAAAGGCGAAGTCCGGTCTTTTAGCTTTGGGCTCCTACTCTCTTCAAAGACGAAGTCGTTTTCTTTGATGCTCATTTCTCCCCCAAAGAATAGAGAGTTGCTTGGAGTGATGGCGAAGTATGATATACGGAGTGGAAGCCTTTGTTTTCGCCGAAGACTCCATTTCCCTTTCAATCTACGACTTAGCATAGTAATATACTTGGAAACATATTAGTCGTAGTCATGGTACGGGAATAGTAGGATATATGCATTTGTACCAAAATGAAAGAGATATGATCAAGAGATATGTCAATTAAGCATGATCATAGTTCTATATAGGTTTCTCCCCCTAAATATGTGCCTTGAGAGGAATACATATTTTGGCCTTAAATGCCAAGTGCACATAATTAGGTTAATGAGAACAAGTCTATATCATAGAGAAAGTGAAGTGCATTGTGTCATAGTATATGAGTGATGCTCAAGACAGTTTATGCACTTATGAAAGCATGTTGCAAACATTTTAAGCATTTTTCCTTTAAGGATTTCAAAGAGACTTAAGAACCATCCACCTTTGGAACAAAGGTAGCTTATCCTCGTTACAAGGTTAAGCTTTAAGCTCTTTGACAATAGAATCACTTCATCTAGTTTTAGCAAAGATGCAATAATGCATGAGTGAAATTTTAAGAGGTTAAACTAGGTATGAAGCAGGGATAAATGCAAAGGACATGCTTTCTCTTCCTTATGTATAAGATATGCAAAGAATGCTTATAAGAGGAAGATTTAGGTACAAGTTTAAATGAAAGGAAGTGGTTTTACCCTTTTGTACCTTCTCATAAAGACGTTCTCTCCATTGTGCTTATGTCCTTGGTCTCGTTTGCTTAAGACCTATGCTTAATAAAAGTGTGTGAAAATATTTTGCACAAGAGAGAGTTCTATAACTAGTGATCTTTTTCAAGTTATTGTTAGCATAAATCAAATGGATCACAAGTTGCATAAATGAATCATGAATTCTCCTTTTTCCTTAGTGCATATCAATAGAAATTAAATTCAAATTACATGAGGCACTAAGAAGCATAAGTGATAATTGAAGTTGTTCAATGATCAACCAATATGCGATCAAGAAAACAACAAAGGCATTAAATTTTCAATCAAGCTTAAAAATAGGAGAATCCAATAAGCATGCTACTTTAGAAATGAAAGCAACAATCCTTGATACAAGCGACATTATTTTAACAAGTTGGATTGATGTGAAGTAGCATACTATATGAGAAACATTATTCTCATGCAAGAGACTATATGAAATTACTAAGATAAAGCAATAGTCTCAACATAATCAAAATATAAGAATGGACTCCCCCTAAAGATATGCATCAAGTAATTGAAAGAACTGACTTCGATGCATTCACTTTTAAGAACATAAAGGGAGAAGCATTATACATTTTGATCAAGGCTCATAAATTTAGCAATAAACAACTTAAGCCTTGTAATCTCATAATGAAAGAGAATTTAGAATGCTTACAACCACACCATTGATTATTGCGAAGACCTTATTGTCCAAGTAGCTGTTGTTATCCTTGATGTTTTTCCCTTTTCATTTGAGTGTCCTCCCTTTGTATTTGTCTCTTTTTCCTTCCAAACTTATTGAAAATACTCAAGGGACATGTTAACAGTGCAAGGGAGTATATGGGAAAGGATGATTACTTTAGATAATTAGCATACATAATTCATCATCCACAAGTCACATAGACATGAAGTAAAATCCTTAACATAAGTGCATTTCATTTGAGAAAAATGAGTGAGCACCTTTTAAGCATTTTAATAATCATTGGAGATTTTACTTTATCATATTGAAGTTAGTTAATCATCACTTGGAAGCAAATCAATATGATAACATATATATAAATATCGCAGAGGCATTAAATAGATTCTAATGGACATGAGCATTGAGAAAATGATATTTGAATGCACACTTAGTTAATTTCGGTCCAATAGCGAATCTATTCCTCACAAGGGTAGAATATGATAATTTAGATTAAATACCCATTGAGATGGGAACTAAACTTAATTAAGAAGATGAGTTCCCATACCTTTGCTTTTTACCTTTCTTCTTTTGGGTGAAGATCAACCCATGAGGCTTGTGTACTTTCCCTTCTATGCATATTTATAAGTAAGCTCAAGAGATACGTTAGCAACACAAGCACTAGTTTCCATTTAGTAATCATTTTGATAAAGAATGAGAAGTTAGATTAACAAAACATGGAAACTCCATAGCATGAACTAGATTATTCATAGATGATGTTATGCTCAATTTTAACTCATAAAACAAGCATAACTAATCCTTTGAGATTATAGGAATAAATCTAAATCATGATTTGGAAAACGATAAATGTGAAAGAATCATATCCAATTGAGCAATAAGAGATACAACATGAATTATTGGATAGAATTTCCTAGACATGATGAGATACGCATTTCCATAGAGAAACTTATTCTCTACAAGTGAGACTACTTAAATTACTTAGATAAAAACATTAGTCTCACTTTTCTAGCTATAGAGAGAATTTTTCCTTTTATAAGTGTCCTAAGTATTTGAATTTCTTATATGACACCTTATTCTTTTAAGAACATGAAATATCTCTTTATACCTAGAACATGGCAATAATAGAATAATTAATGTAAAGACATGCCATGTGAACTTGCAACAATTTAAAACATGTAGATTGTCATAATATAGAATTGATAAATACACAATCTACCGTATGAAAGGAATTTCTTCAAAGAATGATGACATAGTTTTAAAGCATGCTTAAGTGCTTTCTATTTCTATGTGACTACACAAGACACACGACAATTTAAGATAATTGCACTTAAGAATATAAATGTTACCATCCTTTGACTTTCTTCCATGTTGTAGGCTTTGATATTCCGCACATGATAATTCTTTAATTCCTACAACATCAATATCTTCCCCGAGATGATATGGGTTTTGAATAACATATTGAAATAACCTTGGGTCAATCTTGAATATGTAGATCATTTGAAGATTGATAGCTTGAGTTGATAAGAATTGAATTAACTCCCTCAAGCACCCCAAAGGTTCATACCATCTCCTTCTCCTACAAATCTTGTCAAGCACATTTTGGTACCCATCGCTTGATGGGTCCGTTAAGGTTAGTAAACAAAGATCTAGGAACCCAAGTGTCCTTTGTGCTAGCGCTTGGTAAACTTGTTACCTTTCTAGCACAAGTTGCAATCTTGGGTTGCCTAGTCATATATGAATCAAATGACAAGTTAGGAGTGAGATTTTTACCAATGGGACAATCTTTGCATTGATGTCCCTTCTTTCGGCATGTGTAGCATAGGCGTTTTCCAAATTTTGAAGATTTCCTCTTTCTTTGTTTATTGCTTGCTACATGGTTAGTAAGAATTTTCTTTTCTAACCCTATGCCTTTTTGTTTTAAATGGGGACAAGATCTAAGCAAGTGTCCCTTCTTGGAGCATTTAAAACAAAGTCTATCATCCTTGTTAATAATCAAGCCATTTTTAATGTAGGGACATGACCTAATCAAGTGCCCCTCTTTAAAGCATTCACTACACCTCTTAATGTGAAGTGTGGCTTGATCATTACCTTGGATGTTACCTTTTGTGGAGGCGTGGTTGAGGCTTTTGGAGGAGGTGTTGAATTTCATCTTTTGTTTCTTCCTCTTGGCAATCCTCAAATCCTTGACATTTTCTTCAAGGGATGTAGTACATGCCACGGTTGTTCCCGTCTCAAGCTTCTTCACCATGTGATCACGGTTATCTTGAGAAGGTTGGGCAATGCATTTCCCTTTTAGTTGTGTCAAGCTCATCTTTAGCCTCTCATTTTCTTCTTTGAGCTTTTGATATGAATCATCATTTGTTCCTGCAAATTCTAGCTCAAAGGAAGATTTGCTTGTTGACAAACAACAAGCATTAGCACATGGTAATATAGTATTAATTTGAATACATGTGCACGAGTGAGGTTGTTGGGATTTTAAGTTCTCTATCACAACCTCATGAGCAATGTTTAATATGATATGATTATCCATAAGATTTTCATGAGAACATAAAAGCATATCATATTTATCTTGAAAAGCTAGATTTTCAACTTTTAGCTTTTCTACTTGGTCCTTGAGCAAGGTATTCCTATTTACTAATTGAGCTATACAATGTGAAGCGTTATCTTGCTCAATTGAAATAGTTTCATACCTTTGGACCAAATCATCATGAGAGCACTTTAGCTCCTCATGTTCTTTAGTCAACTCGTCAAAGTGTTGCATCTTTATGGAGAGAATATCTTCTAGCCTTTGACGAGCTTCGCTTTGTTCTCTCGCTCTTTCTAGAAGTTTGAGCATGACCGCCTTATCTTCTTGGCTTAGGCGAGCGTAGAGATGCACAAAGCTTCTTTCTTCCTCCTCATCCTCATTTGTGCTTCCGCTATCATTTTCATTAGCCACACAACACATGTGGGAATCGAAATGGGAAGACAAACCTTTTGGAGAGGTGGATTCATCGTTTGGTCTCCATCGTTCATTCTCTTCTTCTTCCTTGCAAGGGTTAGTATCACAAATACCAAAGGAAGTAGAGACACAAAATGAACTATCATGTTTGGACTCATCAAATTTGCTTCTAATTCTAGTCCAAATATCATGCGCATCATGGACGGATTCATCATAGTTTGATATGAAGGCATGATAATCTTCTTTGCTAAGAGAATTAGTCAAGATGTCAAAAGCTAGATAGTTTAAGCGATAACATCTTTGATCCTCCTCGGAATTAATTTTTCCATTGAAATTAGAGGGAAAAATACTCTTGTCTATAATTTGTTCTAATCGAGGATCTATGGTTCTAAAAGCATTTATCACACTAGATGACCATGAATCATAGTTAGAACAATCATCAAATAAAATCTCAAGAGTTACCTCCTTCCGAG
This sequence comes from Zea mays, assembly GCF_902167145.1. NCBI lineage: Eukaryota > Viridiplantae > Streptophyta > Magnoliopsida > Poales > Poaceae > Zea > Zea mays. The sequence goes on along the minus strand of NC_050105.1, from coordinate 132,287,233 downwards.
TTGGGTTCTCCTGGGTCTTCTTGTTCTTTTGGGATCTTCTACGAGCCATCACTTCGAGTTGTTAGACTCAAGATGAAGTGCCTAGCTCTGATACCAATTGAAAGTCGCCTAGAGGGGGGGTGGATAGGCGAAACCTGAAAATTAAAACTTTATCCCCCAACTAGATCCTTTGATTAGTGGTTAGAACAAGATGAACAATTATCGGAGTATAACAACTAAGTTCTTGCTAGTAAAGAGTATAGCTTTCAAATAATGCGGAAGTGATAAATCAATACAACTAATAATTCTATGATAACAAAGCAAGAAAGCTTAGATGAAAAAGAGCACTAACTCAAGTTCTTTTCTTGTGGAGTGTTGCTTCACTTAAATGAGATTTTAACTTGAAGCAACACCAAATGATATGAGCAAAGAATAGTGCAAGAGAACTTAGAGTAAGGGAAAGCAAACAAATCACAAGCAAAAGCACAATGAACACGGGTGATTTGTTTTACCGAGGTTCGGCCCTCGAAGGCCTAGTCCCCGTTGAGGAGTCCACTTAAGGACGGGTCTTTTTCAACCCTTTCCCTCTCTCCCGATCACACAAGGATCGGCGAGCTCTTCTTCTTCTCAAGGATCACTCTCGATCCCACAAGGACCACCACAATCTTTGGTGTCTCTTGCTAGCTTTTACAAGCCTCCAACACTTTGGAGGAAGTTCGAATGGGAGTCAAAAAACTCCACGCGCAAATGAACACAAAGATGTAGAACACACTATCTCTCAATGAATCTCACAAGGCGCTAGGGCTAAACTCAATTGAGTAGCTCTCAATTGCTTACTCTCTCTTTTGTGGCACTTGTGTTGGTTGTAGTGGACTAAATCTTGTGTATAGGATGGATCAATGAATATAGGTGGTTGGGAGGGCTTGAGTATGTCAACTAGATGACTTGGAATGTTGTTTGGACTCCCACACTTTGAAGTGGCCGGTTGGGGTGGTATTTATAGCCACCATCCAATTTTGTAGCCGTTGGAGAAGCTGCTGGCGATGGGCGCACCGGACAGTCCGGTGCACACCGGACATGTCCGGTGTGCCAGCCACGTCATCCTATCCGTTGAGATTGGAGCTGGTCGACCGTTGGAGGCTTTGTCCTCATGTGGCACCGGACAGTCCGGTGCACACCGGACAGTCCGGTGCCTCTCTGATCCTCTGCTCTGACTTCTGCCGCGTGTACTGTTCTGCACTGTTTACTGTCAGAGTCGACCGTTGGCGCGAAGATGACCGTTGCTCCGCTGGCACACCGGACAGTCCGGTGCACACCGGACAGTCCGGTGAATTTTAGCGGAGCGGCTGCCGCGCGAACCCGAGGCTGGCGAGTTCTGGAGACCGCGCTTCCTTGGAGCACCGGACATGTCCGGTGCACACCGGACAGTCCGGTGAATTATAGTGCGCCGGCTTCCGAGAATTCCCGAGGGCGAAGAGTTTGAGTCTGAGTCCCCTGGTGCACCGGACAGGTACTGTTCACTGTCCGGTGGCACACCGGACAGTCCGGTGCGCCAGACCAGGGGTGCCCTCGGTTGCCCCTTTGCTCCTTTATTGAATCCAAAACATGGTCTTTTTATTGGCTTTATGTTGAATCTTTGGCACCTGTAGAACATATAATCTAGAGCAAACTAATTAGTCCAATTGTTTGTGTTGGACATTCAATCACCAAAATCATTTAGGAAAAGGTTTAAAGCCTATTTCCCTTTCATCACCTTCGCACGAGGCAACTCACACTTGGTTAAGCGGTTCAGTTAGCCGACAGGCGAGTCCTAGTGCTTGAAATGAGGAAAAAACACGGCTCTGTGCCGAAAATACATACATGTTCAGGCCCCGACAGCCACAATGAACAAGACACCGGCACTCAAGGTGCCATTACAAACGGAACTCTGGTTCCACCTCCGCAGGTACGAACAACCCCCCACGATTGGAGGGCCTGCGGAGCAACAGAAGGCTGACGACTTCTGCTCCGAGCGGCCGAACAGCAGCAGCGATGACCTCAGGGCGGATGCTGCTGCCATGAGGCCCACGCCCACGTCCCCACTCGAGGGGCGAGGACGAGCAGAAGGCCGTAGAGTTGAAGGTCAGTCCGCGGGTGGCACCGACTATCTCGTCGGCGGAGAAACCTCTTCCGGCTGCCGTGGCGGAAGGTGGCACCGGAAGCGGCGCCGAAGCCGCTCGGGGCGGAGAGCTGGACACGCGGCAGCTGCCAGCGCCACGAACGGTGAACGCCCTTCCCCCCGATCGCTGAGGGAAGGAGCGGGCCGCTGCCCGCGCGGAGACCAACCCCAACTCGGCGCACTCCCCTCCCCAGCATTGATGATGAACATCCTTGAAGCTGAGGGAGGGGCAGAGGCCGCAGCCCGACTTGCTTCTCCCCACCCAGGAGCTGGTGGTCACTGACTTGGGTGACCACCGGCGAGGGGATGTGGCGGGGCTGCCTGATGAAAATCCTTAAAGCCAAACAATGGCTAAAAGGTACCAACTTCCACGAAGTTGCGTTCCTCCAACGACAAGGCAGAAGGACTGTGAGTGTTCCCCATCCGGGGGCTCGGAGGGTGGAAAGACGCGACGCATGAGGGGAGCGCAAAGACATGGTTGCCTTTCAAGGGGGTCACCCTCCTTTTAAAGGCAACTCTCCCCACTTGCGTCCTCAGCCATCGTGGGCTGAGTCTTATCCAACACGCTCCAAGGTCCTCCCGCTACGACACGGGGGCTGGGTCCCACGCGTCATGCAAGCCGGCCTAGGGCAGAAGAAGCCAAACCGTCGCGCGCGGTGCGCGCAACTGCCCAGCGGTTACGAGCATTCCTCCACTTTCGCCCAGACCAGCGGGTGAAAGGGCGGACCGCCATGCAGGCGGCATGCAACTGCACCAAGTGGGCGCACCCTTTCGACTCCAACGCGTCCAGCATGGGGGCCCAGGCCCACACGTCATGTAACCGGCGCGCCGATTGCTACGTGCAAGAAACTGCGCCGCCACTCGCGCCACTACCGTGCCTCCTCGACTGCCGAACCAGTACCGCGACTCGAGGCAACCCTGCGTATGACCCAACAGTGCCAACCAGGCACGTCGGTCACGGGTCAGTCAGCCGCGGGAGAAGGCGCGACGGTCGATATGACCAGAAATGGGCCGACAGTAATGGCAGTGGCAGGCGGGCGGAAGCAGCGGTCAAGTCGTTAGCCAAGCTCACGTCCCCTCCAGAGACAGCGAGAGAACCCTCTCCCACGGCGTGAAGACGGTGCGCCCATGTTCTGTTCCTCGAACGGCTCGCGCACGCGCAACGGCCGCCTCGTGAACCACTCGTCCCGTCGCATTAACTCTGTGGCAGGACGGGCGGCACCTTTGGTGGGCGAAGCAGGCGACGCTTCGCTTCCGCCATAATGACCGCGTCAAAAAAGGTGCGCCACGTCATTCGATTTCGTATCCTTTTCCTCTTCCTCTTTCTCTCTCTTACAACATGGACCGGGAAAGGGGATACCCCGAAAGGGATCCTTCTCCGCGAAGGAAACGGGCCCCGAGCCCCCCTACTGATCAGAGGTTCGAAGGCTGGCCCCTTGGAGGGGTTCAACAGCCGCCTCAGAGCAATCGGGCTCCGCGCCCACTACTGGTCAGAGGTTCGAAGGCCGGCCCCTCGGAAGGGTTCAACGGCTGCCTCAGGCCACTCGGGCTCCGCGCCCACTACTGATCAGGGGTTCATAGGCTGGCCCCCGAAGGGTTCGACAGCCGCCTCAGACGTAGAGCGAGGGATGACTCTGGGTACGTTCGATACATAACCAAGGCTCGGGCTACGCTCCCGAGGTACCCTAGGACATTTCCGAGACCAACGGGAACGATTTTTGTAATGGAATCCCATCAGAGGGAGGCATCGAGCCCTCGGACCACGTCAAAAGGGGACCGGGTCCGGCAAATCACCCGCAGGTACTTTTGGAGCGCGCCTCCGGGCCACTAGTCGACCCCTAACAAATGGGGCACGGGCGTCCACTTGGATTACCCGTTAACAGCTCACTGGAGACACCATGTTCGGCGCCCTCCGAGGGCAACATGGTGCTTTTCCCCCCTCCTCCTTGCGGAAAGGCGACGCAGGGGCATATGTAAAAAAGAGGAGTCTGTCCTTGACCGTCCTCTCGCTCTGTGCGGAGGCTCGGGGGCTGCTCTCGCAAACCCGACTCCGGCCAAACCGTTGACAGCGTCAACATACCAGCCCGAGAACTTGGGACCCGACCGTACACCCGGGCTACGGCCAGCTCGCATGAGGGAACAACCAGACCGGCCGAAGCATCACGAAACGCATTAAGACCTCGGGGGCTACACCCGGCGGGTGCGCTCGCGCGCACCCACCGGAACAAAACGCAACCGAGAAAGGCCGGTCCCCTTGCAAAAAAGTGCGACAAAAGCCTCCAAGCGAGTATTGACACTCCCTTCGAGGCTCGGGGGGCTACTGTCGGGGACCATAATTAGGGGTACCCCCAAGACTCCTAATCTCAGCTGGTAACCCCCATCAGCACAAAGCTGCAAAGGCCTGATGGGTGCGATTAAGTCAAGGCTCGGTCCACTCAAGGGACACGATCTCGCCTCGCCCGAGCCCAGCCTCGGGCAAGGGCAGCCGACCCGGAGGATTTACGTCTCGCCCGAGGGCCCCCTCAAGCAACGGACACACCTTCGGCTCGCCCGAGGCCCAGTCTTCTCCAAGAAGCAACCTTGGACAAATCGCCACGACGACCGACCATATCGCAGGAGCATTTAATGCAAGGAAGGCCTGACACCTTATCCTGACGCGCGCCCTTCAGTCGACAGAGCCGAAGTGACCGCAGTCACTTCGCCGCTCCACTGACAGGCCTGACAAGAGGACAGTGCCGCCTGCACCGCTCCGGCTGCTGTGCCACTCGACAGAGTGAGGCTGACAGCAGCCAAGTCCAGCCTCGGGCGCCATAGGAAGCTCCGCCTCGCCCGACCCCAGGGCTCGGACTCGGCCTCGGCCCCAGAAGACGACGAACTCCGCCTCGCCCGACCCAGGGCTCGGACTCAGCCTTGGCCTCGAAAGACGACGAACTCCGCCTCGCCCGACCCCAGGGCTCGGACTCGGCCTCGGCCCCGGAAGACGACGAACTCCGCCTCGCCCGACCCAAGGGCTCGGACTCGACCTCGACCTCGGAGGAGCCTCCGCCTCACCCTACCCAAGGCTCGGACCGACCACATCACAGGAGGGGCCATCATTACCCTACCCCTAGCTAGCTCTGGCTACGAGGAACAAGACCGGCGTCCCATCTGGCTCGCCCCGGTAAAACAAATAATGATGGCGCCCCGCATGCTCCATGACGACGGCCGCTCTCAGCCCCCTTACGGAAGCAAGGAGATGTCAGCAAGGACTCGACAGCCCCGACAGCTGTCCTTCCGCAAGGCTCCAGCGCTCCTCCGACGACCACGACATCACACGAATAGGGTGCCAAAACCTCTCCGGCTGCCACGACGGCATGTACTTAGGGCACTAGCTCTTCTCTGCTAGACATGTTAGCACACTGCTACATCTCCCATTGTACACCTGGACCCTCTCCTTACACCTATAAAAGGAAGGTCCAGGGCCCTCTTACAGAGGGTTGGCCGCGCGGGGAGGACAGGACGGCGCGCGCGTAAGCCTCTCGCTCCCTCCCACGCGGACGCTTGTAACCCCCTACTGCAAGCACACCCGACCTGGGCGCGGGACAAACACGAAGGCCGCGGGTTTCCCCTTTTACGCTATCTCCCTCCGGTTTTTCCCCCTTCGCGCTCCGTCTCGCACCGACCCATCTGGGCTGGGGCACGCGGCGACAATTTACTCGTCGATCCAGGGACCCCCCAGGGTCGAAACGGCGACAAGTACGTACATTTTTTGTTATTAATGCAAAAATATTGTCACTTATACACACTGCGATATGCAAAAAGTTATTATGTGTACATTAAAATGAACACATTTGTATAATAGGTGTTCTTTTGACAAAGTAACTATTTATTTTTATCATTAACTATTACACGAGAACTCTCCAACGGCGTCCTCTCGCCTATGCCTCGTGAGTCCTGACGGGATCCGGTGAATAGGTCGACGTTGCACCCGCTCGGTGACACACCCTCGCCACTCGCCAGGGAGAGGAGGGCACTCTATATAGGGGGGAGTTAATTCCCTCATTTCGTTAATCAGCGTTTTAACTGCGAAATTAATCCCTTTTTAGTATAATTATCAGATAACAATGTATATGACGACACTACAAATATAGTAGTAATTTTTAAGCTTCAAAAACTGATGTATAAAATTCAAATAGCTGAATTAAAAGATAAAGGAGAGCTGAATAGGGAGAATGGTTGGAGAATAGATAAAATATAGGGAAGAATAGTTGAGGAGGAGGTATTTAAATATTAATAGAAAGTACGGATATAGAGATTTGAGAGGGAGAATGGTTGGAGATAGTCTTAGGGCCTGTTCGGTTTTGTTTGGTTAGCCCTCAATCATGTGGATTGAGTGAAATTGGATATAGTTGAATCCCAAATAAGTCAAACTTATTCTTAATTTTTTTCAATCTCATTCAATCCATTTGTATTGGGAATAACCGAACAAAGCCTTGAATGGGTTTAAATCCATACCAAATCAAACTCTTTCGTATTTTTTTAATCCATTCCAATCCATGAGCTATAAGTGAACAAGGCCCGAATGCATGGGTAGGAAACTGTGGACGTTAGGAATCGAATTAGCACCACTACCAGAATCCGAGGCTTTATCGAGTGTCGGTCTCTTTGCCGAGTGCCTTTTGTCGGGCACTCGGCAAAGAAGGATTTACCGAGAGCCGCACTCGGCAAAGAAGGCTTTGCCGAGAGCCGCACTCGGCAAAGTTTGGCTCTCGGTAACGAGCCTCTTTACCGAGTGTAGGACACTCGGCACAGGACCACACTCGGCAAAGACACGTTTACCGAGTGTCAAACACTCGGCAAAGGTGGCGCTCGGCAAAGGGCCGTCAGCGGCCGTCCTAAAGCTGACGGCCGTCAGTCTTTGCCGAGAGCCGAGGATTGGCACTCGGCAAAGAGGCTTCTTTGCCGAGTGCCAAATATGTGGCACTCGACAAAGGACTCTTTGCCGAGTGTCTTCTCAAGACACTCGGCAAAGCATATTTTTATTTTTTAAATTTTGTCTCTCAAACTTTTTGTGGTATGTTCCTACACTATGTAGACCTACATGTATCATTTGTGTACAATTATAACAGAGTTTTCAATCGTTAGTAGATTTAGTTCGTTTATTTGAATTTCTTCGGAAAATTCAGATTTGAACTGCAGGTCACTCGAAACTTGAAAAACCGTGCTTGCAAAAATGATATCCATGTTACTTAGCATAAGTTACGATCGATTCCAGGAGCGGACCGAAAACTTTGAGCAACATGCTCACTAAACATGGCCGTGAACTTGCCATCCCACATGTTTAAAAATTATATAAAACACAAACAAAGTCAGAAAATCATGAAACTTGTCCGCGTGTCAAGATATCATATGTAGAGGCCGTGATAAAAATTTGAAAAAGTTTTGAGAAAAATGTGACGCACTTTGTGTAGAAACCTAAGAGATCCACATTGAAACTTTATGATTTCATATGTAGTTCTCTTAAGTTTCTACACATAGTGTCTCACAACTTTCTTCAAACATTCTAAATTTTTTATCACAGCCTCTACATATGATATCATGACACGTGGACAAGTTTCATGATTTTCTGAGTTTATTTGTGTTTTATACAATTTTTAAACATGTGGATGGCATGTTCACGACCATGTTTAGTGAGCATGTTGCTCGAAGTTTCCGGTCCGCTCCTGGAATCGGTCGTAACTTGTGCTAAGTAGCATGGATATCATTTTTTCACGCACGGTTTTCCAAGTTTCAAGTGACCTGCAGTTCAAATCTGAATTTTCCGAAGAATCTCAAATAAACGAAATAAATCTCCTACCGATTGAAAACTCTCTTATAATTGTCCACAAATGGTACATGTAGGTCTACATAGTGTAGGAACATACCACAAAAAGTTTGGTTGGGAAAATAAACAAAATAAAAATGTACTTTGCCGAGTGCTAGCCGTGTGGCACTCGACATATATTTTTTTAAAAAACCCAAAGGCCAGGCTTTGCCGAGTACCTGTCGGCGGACACTCGGCAAAGACAGCTTTGCCGAGTGCCATATCCGGGGCACTCGGCAAAGTAGTTTTTTTAATTTTTAAAAAATCTTTGTCGAGTGCCAGATCGCGGGCACTCGGTAAAGAGGGGAAATAACATCCTCTTCTCCTTCTCCACTTACTCTCTCTCGCTCACTTCTCACAGCGCCGCCACCCACAGCGCCGCCACCGCAGCCCGGACCGTCGGCCCGCTCCCCGCCACCCTGCAGACCGCGCTCGCCGCACCGCCCCAGCGCGCCGCCGGCCTCGCTCCTCGCCCCAGCCGCGCGCGCCCCCGGCCTCGCTCCCCGCCCGCGGCCGCGCTCCCCGCGCACGCCCCGCCCTCGGCTATCCGCGCTCGTCGCGCCACCCGGCCCCGCGCCCCTACCCCGCCCGCTCGCCCTACCCCGCGCCCTGCCACCCGCGCGACCGTAGCCGCTCGCGCTCGACCTGGCAATTCACCACTAAGTGAAAGTTGCCTAGAGGGGGGTGAATAGGCAAGTTAAAACTTTTTCAACAAAAACTAGAAACAAACTGTGTAAAACTGAATTGATCTCGAAATTCACCTGGTTAACTTTGGAAATGAGATGTTCTAAATGATCCACAGGGTTCAAAGTAGTAGATCTGAGAAGGACACTTCTCAAAATCCACACACCAAAAAGATATAAACAAATCTTTCACAGAATGGTGAGAGAACGAAGAACACGTATAAGCACAATGAACAAGAACACAAGAGACACAAGATTTATCCCGAGGTTCGGTCACACCACCAAGGTGCCCTACTTCCTCGTTGAGGCGCCCACAAAGAGCCAGGTCTCTTTCAACCCTAATCCTCCCTTTACCGACCACAAAGGTCAAGCTCACACATTAATCTTTGCTCAAACGAGCGGGTAATACAAACTTTCTTGTGGTCTTCCACAAGATTTGGAGACTCACAAGAGACACCTAGTCGTCTAGGAGCTAGAAGCTCCAAGAGTAATGAATCCACAAAGAACTCGATGTAGTACCAAAGCTCGAATGAAGAAGAGCAAGAGAGATTTGGAGATGAAGCTCAAAAACCGCAGCTCTCAAACTCACTCAAAGATTTCTCTCCAAAGATTTGAAATGGGAGAGGCAAGAGATGTGTGTGAGAGAGTGGGAGGTGTTCTTCAAGTTAGAAATGGAGTTTGGGTCGTGCTCTTGTGTGTGGGGAGAGAGGTAGGAGTGAGTATATATAGGTGGAGCTCAAAACTAGCCGTTGGGCAGATTTTTCTGTCTGAGATCGGTTGAACCGCCCCTGGCAGGTCAGGCAGACTGTCTGCCAGTCTGACTGTCAGACTGACTGGCAGACTGACCTGCAGACTGGTCAAGTTGACCAAGACCGGTTGAACCGCCCCTAAGACCGGTTCAACCGCCTGGGGCAGGCTGACAGATAGTCTGCCAGTCAGACTGGCAGACTGCAGGTCAGACTGCAAAAACAGGTCCTGACACCGGTTGAACCGCCCCTAGGGCCGGTTCAACCGCCTGGGGGTCAGACTGGCAGTCAGTCTGCCAGTCAGGAGGTGAGACCGGTCAGGTGACCCTGACACCGGTTGAACCTCCCCTAGGACCGGTTCAACCGGTTTTGACCAGTGAGGTCCGGGGAAAATACCCCGGCTAAACTTTCACTGGACACCGGTTGAACCTCTCTGGACCCCGGTTGAACTTGCCCTGGATCCCGGTTGAACCTGTCTGGACCCCGGTTGAACTTGAAGTTCAGCTAGAGTTGAGAAAGCTCAACTCAGCTGAAGTTCAGCTCAGCTGCAGCTCAAGAAGCTCAACTCAGCTGAAGTTCAGCTCAGCTGAAAAGCTTAGCTGCAGTTGAAGAAGTTCAGCTACTTTTGAACAAGAACACTCTAGGTTTCTCAAACCTAACCGCGGTCAACCATAGAACGTTCAAGAGATTTTTCGTTTTCAAAAATAGCTTTTGAATATAGAGGCTTGAGCTTTGGCAAACACCAACCTTATTTTTGGATCCCTCTTTATAGTACGACGATTCCTATACTCAAGTTAAATAAAATATAATTAATTAAACTCCTTGAGTAATTGGCATCTCATGTGTGATTTATCCATGGCGTTGCTTCATAAGGATCACAAACATCTTTGTCTCACCTTTTGAAGCAAACATAAATAAAACCCTGTGACTTGTACCATATCACCATGTATGAGTTCAAAACATGGCTTCAAGTCACCTTGCTGATGCATCAACATGTTATAACTCTTCATAGCTGATTAGTTCATCGACTTAGTGCAAGTACTCTCTTCTTCACCTTAGCCATGGTACCTCGGCCCACAAGCCATCGCTTGGCCTTCACCTTCGCTTAGTTCCTCGAAGCCCTTTCCTTGCTATCTTCACCCTATCAAGCCATTCTTGAGTCACATCATTTTGAGCATCCATTGAGAGAATCATTTCTTCAATATTGTGAACCTTGCTTGAATGTCTTCTAGATATAACTGTTAAGATTAATCAAGCTCTAGTTTGATTCTCATAGAAGCATATATGGACTGATAGTAATATGGTCAAGCCAATTCATGATTCCTCATATCTTATTCACTTTGGCTTGACCTATCCTCTCAATCACTTCATCCTCTATTCTGATCATATGTATGTAGTGATTTCTCAGGTCTTGTCCATATATTCAAACCAATGTAGAGATCATATTATATCCATTTGCATTGTCTCATTGGTTATTTAACCTCATGTTGAACCTTTGTTCACTGATCATTATACACTATTCAAGTATGTTCATCATACTGAATTTCCTGTTCAACACTTAGCAAACTCGTTAGACCTTTAAATGTGTTGTTATCCAAATCACCAAAACTCACAAAAGGGATGAATGCACTTTCAATCTCCCCCTTTTTGGTGATTGATGACAACACATTTAAAGCTTACATAAGATTTGATAAATAAGATTTTAAATCCTATGATATAGTTTCCTCCCCGTAAATATGTGCATTTCAGAAAATAACACTTTTGTACTCAAATGCCAAAAGCACATATTTGGGTCAGGGTATGGAGACAACTTATTTCATACTATTCATGGGGTGCAGTGTGTCATAAAATAAACGTGATGCTCATGACATAGTATGCACTTATCAATTTTCTACATCTTATGTTTTTCTTATGACTTCCCCTTTTGTTAATTATTTCTCCCCTTTTTAAAGTCTTATAACACTTAGTTACATAAGACTAAAGGTAAGCTTTAATGCAAAATTTCTCCCCCTTTGTCATAAATCTCCAAAAAGGATACAAAGAATATAAAGGGTATAAATTATGATTAAGCGAGATGTGAACACACTATCATGAAAATGATCCTTAGATGGCACAAAGGTAATGGATAAGTGTCACAAGTGATGTACCTTTGCGTTTTACCTTTTCAAGGGGTTTCCAAACTTGTGTTGGATTTAGAATTCATTTGCAAGCTCTTGTTGGCATAATTGTGACATAGGTCCAAGATATCAAATGAATATTGTCATACTAATTGAAAGATAAATCTTGATACCTGGAGTCTAGATGTCACCTAGCATTTTCTTATCATAACAAGAGGCAACATGAAAATTGCACAAGTATGTATTATACAACTAGTGATCATGTATGAAAATACCAATTGAAAAACACCAATTGATACAATTTTTTAGATAAGCAGACCACTAATTGCATATTACACTAAGTCCTCCTCAAGTTTTAGTGCGCACATATATATGAATTCAATTGATACCAGTTGAGAGTACTTATTTGCAATTTAAAGTACCATTAGCATAAAAGGAGTATCAACTGAACATAATCATGCAACATAAGGAACATGTGCACTATTTAATCAATTAAGTGCTAGACAGGAGAATTTATAAGCTATGCTACTTTAGACATTTGCAATCCAAAAGGATGTGATACATATTTACCAATGTTAGATGACGTTGGAGTAGCATATACAAGAGAAACTCATTCTCTTATGAAATGTATAGAAGATACATTTATTGGAGCAAAGAATCTTTGATACCCATCAAAAATTTGCAGTGGAAGCGATTGTCTTTGCCCGAAAATTCCTTTCTAATTTGAGACTAGACACATAATAGACTTGAAAATGAAGTTAGTCTCAAAGATTCAAATTATAGACTATTCTCCCCCTATATGTGTGCATATAAGTGATGAATACTTGTTTAGCTTATGCACTTGGACTTGTGAGGCCAGGGGATTTAAGTTCTACAATTTGAACCTTGGTACAAATAAACTATGAAATTGTACCAATTGAAGGAATTACTCATAATCAAAAGATATACTAATAGACATGATATGCAATATTTTAAGCCAAGATTCTTGATAAGTTAGCATGTTTGACTCATACCTCACTAAGATGACTTAAGAAAAACTTATGACATCACCACAAGAGGTATAATCAAATATCTAGAGATTCTTTAATCGTCACCACAAGTGCAACCTTATGATGTGACTTAAGATATTGCATATACATGCACACACTAGCATGTAAGAGCCTAGATACACAAATGTAATACAATAGTTCATGGAGTGACACACCTTTGTTCTACGCCACATGGTCTCCATTATAATCATGAATTTCCATCTTAGCTTTTGATAGGCTTGACATTTCTTTACAAAGCAAGATAGTTTTCATTGATGTCCATCAGTCTTCATCATGACTTTGATTGAGTCAATTTAGCATACCAAAGAGAAACTTATCCTCTTCAAAAATCAACAGAAACTCATTCTCTTCAAAGAACTACACAAATTCACTAAAAGAAAATGTTAGTCTTTTAAGGACACAAGATATAGAATGAGCTCCCCCTAAATGTATGCATCAAGTACTCGAATTACTTGTAACATGCACTTGATTCAATTAAGATTCTTAGAGGAGTTCATCATATATCTTGGTCAAGGCATAATATATTTTGAATGACATGGATAATATACATGGTTGTACAATGAAGTCTAAAGGGCTGACTTAATCCATATTATGGTGGGTGTCTAATAAAGAAGAATCAAATCCAAATTAACTAAATAGAGAATACGTCACATAATTTTGGATTGTTCACCATATGATAATATTCATTCATCTTCCAATTAGACCTTTATTTCATAATCAACAACTGATGTATATCCTCAAGTGCTTCTTTTTTTAGTGGCTACACAAGTCACAAAAGAGATAAGATTTGAAAATAATATGCACTTGAGATTCAGTTGTTACCGCCCTTGCTACTATCTCCAAATATGATTTATACATTCATTATCGAGCACCCAACTTGATCCGTTGAAGGAGTGATCCTGCAAAACAAGTTTAAGCTTCATATCTTGGTACCCAATTTGAATTGGGCCCTTTGAGATTAGTAGGAAGAGCCTTGAGTACCCACACAATCCTTATTGTAGCCTTTCTCATTGTGTAGACACCCACATATACTTGACAACCATCTTACATGGTTTCAAGTCAATATTTAATCACACAGATAAAAGAAAACTAGAGTTAAGAATAGGAGCCTTTTCTCCTTTTCTTGATACATCATTGTGTTGCCTTCTTGATGATGAACCTAGCTTGACCTTGGGTGCACCTAGCTTATCAAGGTTAGTCGCACAAGCACTCATATCATGAAGACAAGTTATGCATGAAATTTACAACTTAGTGATCCAATTCAATGTGAAGCAAATGGATACCGATTGAAGTAGATTTCTAAGATATCAAAATATGGGTTTCCAAAATGTAGAGAGTATGGATCACTAATTGTACCTTTTACAGTTTAAAAATCATATCCATGTTAGTGCATATGTATGTGATGAATATCAACAAAAAGATTCTTATGCACTTTTAGAATTAACGATAAGGGAATTTTAAACTGCATCAAGAGTAGCTATTTAGAAAACAAAGATTACAATCCATATGAATGAGATACAAATTTACCATTTTGGATTGTCTTAGTATAGCTTACTCAAGTGAAACTTATTCTCTATGACACAAGATATATAATGTTCTCCCACTAGATATGTGCATCAAGTATTTGAATGACTTGCCACATGCACTTTTAATTCAGTTAAGAGTATCATGAGGAGTACATTACATACCATGGTCAAGGCATGACAAATTTGCGATGAATTAACTTATGCCTAAGAATACTTACCACCATATAGAACGTACCATTTGTTATACCAATTTGACAGATCTTACTATCTGTGGTGGTGTCACCTTAGTATTCTTCTTTTCATCATTTGTGGAGACTTCCTTCTTTGTTATCTCTTTTTCTTTTAAAACTAGTCGATAAAACACTTTGAAAAGAGGCATTAGTAGTACAAGGAAGTATTTAATGAATGATGACATTTATATATGAATGGCAAACAAATCATCATTTATGAGGCATAAAGGCATAAATTAAATTCCTTTTAAGTTAATGCACATGGAGGAGTGAATCAACAATGTGCACCAATTTACAAATTTAAGCCAAAAGAAATTTAACCTTCATATTGACATTTCTTTCCATAGAATATATTATTAGCAATTGAAAGAATGTCACTTGAAAGGAACTACCATTGATCAACAACCAATTGAAGCATTTAGTTCAATACCTTTGCCTTGAGCATTCCTAATCTTTCTTTTAGGTGAAGATTAACCTTTAATGCTTGTGATTTTACCAATTGAAAGAGCACAATCTCTACTTATGAATTTCCATGAAATATCTTAAAAGAGATTGCATTTGAAACACAAGCAATAGTTTCCTATTTAGAAACCTCTAGTATATGAATGGCAAGAAGGTCACTAAAATAAGGAAACCTCATGATATGAACTAAATTACCCTTACAAGCATCATGTGTAACATCAATTGAAAAAAGATGAAACTAGCATGATTATTAAAATAAGTTTACAGGGCAATTTTAATTCACATCATGGTGAGTGATTAATGTAGAAGACTCAAAACCAATTTAAACAAGAATGAATACATCACATAGTATTGGTTCGATCTTCTTTGAATGTTTAATGACACACTTCATTTGGGAAACACATTCTCATGTTGTGAAACTACATAAATCACTCAGATAAAAACATTAGTCTCACAGCTCTAGTCATATAGAGAATTCCCCTTTTGATAAGTGCTTTAAGAATTTGAATTTCTTACTTAGCACTCTATTCATTTAAGAAGATGGGATAATACTCTTTATGTCTAGGTCATGGCAATAATATGATGATTAACTTGAAATATGCCACAAGATACATACAACCAATTTTAAAGCATGTAGATATTCACAATATAAAAATATGAACTTGCAATCTACCATATAATTAGATCTTTTCCAAAGCAAGGTAAAAATATTTTAAGTTCATTCTCAAGTGCTTCATTTTTCCTTTGTGGCTACAAAAGACACAAAGGAATATACTAATTAAAAGCAATGTGCACTTAATATTTAATTATTACCATCCTTTGGATATCCTATAGTTGTAGGCCTTTTGCTTGATTCCCATAAAAATTAATCCTTATTCCCTACAACACAAGTTCTTGCTAGAGATGAAGATGAAGTTAGTGATATAACAACTCAATTCATCTTTGGGCCAATCTTAAAAGAATAGTCAATGTAAGATTGATAGCTTGAGATAAGAATTGAGTTAAACCGCTCAAGCACCCCAAAGCTTCATATCATCTCTAGGTACCTGCAAAAATTATTAAGTACATTTTGGTACCCATCTCATGATGGGTCCATCAAGGCTAGCCAATAAGGACTTAGGCACCCAAATAGCCTTGGTCCTAGAATGTGGTGAACTCATCACCTTTCTAGCACAAGAGTCAAATTTGGGTCTCCTAAGCATATTTGAATGTATTGCCAAGTTAGGCTTAGGAGTTTTACCCTTTGGACAAACCTTGAATAGATGACCCTTTTCACGGCAATTGTAACAAATGTGGTGCTTGTCCTTGCAATGCATTTGCCTTTTGCTTTCATCCTTTTTGATGGTCATCTTTCTTGATCGTGCAAGGTTTTGGTTCTTCATGTGGGGGCATGAATCAATTTCATGACCCTTCTCCTTGCATCCATAGCACCTTCTATCGCTTCTCTTTGATATTTCTTTGTTGAAGCACATAGGTACATTGTTAGAGCAAATAGTATGAGCATTAATTTTCTTACCATGAATTTTGCTCATGCCCTTATTGGAAAGCTTGGTATTCTTTTGAAGGGGTTTTGTGCATGCTACGGTTGTCCCCTTCTCAAGCTTTTTCACCATATTATCACGGTTATCTTGAGAAGGTTGAGCATGACACTTTCCCTTCAAAAGAGTTGAGCTCCTTCTTAGCCTTCCAACTTCTTCCTTGAGCTCTTTATTTTCTTGTGTGATAGAAATATCACTAATTCCTGAAATTTCTAGCTCAATGGAAGATTGGCTTTCTTGAGAGCAACATTTGTTAGCACATGATAATATAGTTTCTACTTGAGTACATGTGCATATGTGAGGTTGGTATGATTTCAAATTAGTTAACACAACCTCATGAGCCATTTCTAACATGATATGTGAATCCATAAATTTATTATGAGAGCACACAAGCATATCATGTTTTTCTTGCAAAGTTAGATTTTCAATATTTAGCCTTTCTATCGTGTTCTTGAACATAGCATTTTTATTTTCTAATTGAGCAATATATGATGAATGATTAACAACTTTAATTTGCTCAATTGAAATGTTTTCATACCTATGGACCAAATCATCATGAGAGCACTTTAGCTTCTCATGCTCTTTGGTCAACTTCTCTAAGTCTTCGATTTTTCTGATGAGTAAGTCTTCTTGCTTATGAAGCATTTCTTTTTGTTCTTCCGCTCTTTTCATGACTTTGAGCAAGCTCATCCGATGTTTCTTGCTTAGTTGAGCGAAGAATTGTTGAAGATCGTCCTCATCTTCACTATCACTTTCTTGCTCCTCCTCATCCTCACTTTCGCTTTCACTGTCACTCCCATTAGCAATAAAGCACATATGAGAAGTGTATTTGAAAGACGAACCTTGTGAAGAGGTGGATTCGTCGTTTGGTCTCCATCGATCATTTTCTTCAATTTTGTTCTTCGCCTCATCTACCTTCATTTTGAGGAACATCCTTTCGGCGATTCTCATGGCAAGATCTATTGCCCTAGGATCAACATCTGCAACAAAAGATGAAGTCGAGGCAACCTCAACTTTTTCAAGCTTAGAAGCACTTTCGTTTCTTAGTCCCCCCGACATGATCTTTCCTCACGCGATTAAGCGTTAGAACGAGGATTAAGCTCTGATACCAATTGAAAGTTGCCTAGAGGGGGGTGAATAGGCAAGTTAAAACTTTTTCAACAAAAACTAGAAGCAAACAGGGTAAAATTGAATTGATCTCGAAATTCACCCGGTTAACTTTGGAAATGAGATGTTCTAAATGATCCACAGGGTTCAAAGTAGTAGATCTGAGAAGGGCACTTCTCAAAATCCACACACCAAAAAGTTATAAACAAATCTTTCACAGAATGGTGAGAGAACGAAGAACACGTATAAGCACAATGAACAAGAACACAAGAGACACAAGATTTATCCCGAGATTCGGTCACACCACCAAGGTGCCCTACTTCCTCGTTGAGGCGCCCACAAAGAGCCGGGTCTCTTTCAACCCTAATCCTCCCTTTGCCGACCACAAAGGTCAAGCTCACACATTAATCTTTGCTCAAACGAGCGGGTAATACAAACTTTCTTGTGGTCTTCCACAAGATTTGGAGACTCACAAGAGACACCTAGTCGTCTAGGAGCTAGAAGCTCCAAGAGTAATGAATCCACAAAGAACTCGATGTAGTACCAAAGCTCGAATGAAGAAGAGGAAGAGAGATTTGGAGATGAAGCTCAAAAACCGCAGCTCTCAAACTCACTCAAAGATTTCTCTCCAAAGATTTGAAATGGGAGAGGCAAGAGATGTGTGAGAGAGAGTGGGAGGTGTTCTTCAAGTTAGAAATGGAGTTTGGGTCGTGCTCTTGTGTGTGGGGAGAGAGGTAGGAGTGAGTATATATAGGTGGAGCTCAAAACTAGCCGTTGGGCAGATTTTCCTATCTGAGACTGGTTGAACCGCCCCTGGCAGGTCAGACAGACTGTCTGCCAGTCTGACTGTCAGACTGACTGGCAGACTGACCTGCAGACTGGTCAAGTTGACCAAGACCGGTTGAACCGCCCCTAAGACCGGTTCAACCGCCTGGGGCAGGCTGACAGATAGTCTGCCAATCAGACTGGCAGACTGCAGGTCAGACTGCAAAAACAGGTCCTGACACCGGTTGAACCACCCCTAGGGCCGGTTCAACCACCTGTGGGTCAGACTGGCAGTCAGTCTGCCAGTCAGGAGGTCAGACCGGTCAGGTGACCCTGACACCGGTTGAACCTCCCCTAGGACCGGTTCAACCCAGTGGCGGACCCAGCCCAAATATTGAGTGGGGGCCCAAATGTGAGTGGGGTCCTAAATGAAGTGCTGTTAATAAATAAACCTTTATAACTACAGTAAATAAGGTAAAAAATTCACTATACCAAGAAAATTGAGTGGGGGCTGTGCCCCCACTCAGCTCAACGTCGGTCCGCCCCTGGTTCAACCGGTTTTGACCAGTGAGGTCCAGGGAAAATACCCCGGCTGAACTTTCCCTGGACACCGGTTGAACCTCTCTGGACCCCGGTTGAACCTGTCTGGACCCCGATTGAACTTGAAGTTCAGCTGGAGTTGAGAAAGCTCAACTCAGCTGAAGTTCAGCTCAGCTGCAGCTCAAGAAGCTCAACTCAGCTGAAGTTCAACTCAGCTGAAAAGCTCAGCTGCAGCTGAAGAAGTTCAGCTACTTTTGAACAAGAACACTCTAGATTTCTCAAACCTAACCGCGGTCAACCATAGAACGTTCAAGAGATTTTTGGTTTTCAAAAATAGCTTTTGAATATAGAGGCTTGAGCTTTGGCAAACACCAACCTTCTTTTTGGATCCCTCTTTATAGTACGACGATTCCTATACTCAAGTTAAATAAAATATAATTAAGTAAACTCCTTGAGTAATTGGCATCTCATGTGTGATTTCTCCATGGCATTGCTTCATAAGGATCACAAACATCTTTGTCTCACCTTTTGAAGCAAACATAAATCAAACCCTGTGACTTGTACCATATCACCATGTATGAGTTCAAAACATGGCTTCAAGTCACCTTGCTGATGCATCAACATGTTATAACTCTTCATAGCTGATTAGTTCATCGACTTAGTGCAAGTACTCTCTTCTTCACCTTAGCCATGGTACCTCGGCCCACAAGCCGTCGCTTGGCCTTCACCTTCGCTTAGTTCCTCGAAGCCCTTTCCTTGCTATCTTCACCCTATCAAGCCATTCTTGAGTCACATCATTTTGAGCATCCATTGAGAGAATCATTTCTTCAATATTGTGAACCTTGCTTGAATGTCTTCTAGATATAACTGTTAAGATTAATCAAACTCTAGTTTGATTCTCATAGAAGCATATACGGACTGATAGTAATATGGTCAAGCCAATTCACGATTCCTCATATCTTATTCACTTTGGCTTGACCTATCCTCTTAATCACTTCATCCTCTATTCTGATCATATGTATGTAGTGATTTCTCAGGTCTTGTCCATATATTCAAACCAATGTAGAGATCATATTATATCCATTTGCATTGTCTCATTAGTTATTTAACCTCGTGTTGAACCTTTGTTCACTGATCATTATACACTATTCAAGTATGTTCATCATACTGAATTTCCTGTTCAACACTTAGCAAACTCGTTAGACCTTTAAATGTGTTGTTATCCAAATCACCAAAACTCACAAAAGGGATGAATGCACTTTCACCAAGCCTCCCCGTCATGCCATCTCCTCAATCACCGTCGCTTCGGCCATCTCCAAACACCCCGCCATCTCCGCCATCCTCCCTAGCTAAGGTATAAATTTTTAATATATGCATATGGTTGATATATAGGAAATTGCATGCGTTTAATTATATGTGGTTAAACGTAGTATGTGTATGGTTGGGAAATTAAATGTAGTTTCCATGTGGCTATGGTTATATGTTATTATCGGCCATCGAGCTGTTGAATTATGCGTGGATGTCAGCCATCGTGCTGATCCTTTTATTTGCAGGATTTCAAAACCTCCCCGTGCAGGGGAAGTGCTGCCGAAATTTTCTGTTGCTAGGCTTCTATTAGAGGATGGAGGACCGTGAGTAGATGTACACGGGCCGTAGAGGAAGGAACGATGTCACCACTGAATGGATTAGAAAGACCGATGATTTCGTGGAACGGGCATATGGCGAAGCTGCTAAAGGAGTGAGTCTAGTCCCATGCCCGTGCAGCAAATGTGCCAACCGGAAAAGAAAACCAAAGAAGGCCATGGTAGAACATATTTGGAAGAATGGATTTACACCGGGCTATACTCGGTGGATATTTCATGGTGAAGCGCATCGTACGAGAGAGGAGGTGCTGAGACAACGTGTCGAGGATTATGACGCGGATGTGGGGGTAGCGGATATGTTGAACGACTATCAGGAGGCACAGTACACGGGAGGATGTATGGATGACGACCCAGAGCCGACTGCAAAGGCGTTCTACGACATGTTCGACGTGGCACATAAGCCCCTTCACGGCCAGACAAAGGTTTCTCAACTGGATGTCATTGGGCGTGTAATGGCGTTCAAGTCGCAGTATAGCATGAGTAGAGACACATTCGATGGCTTGTTGACGGTTATTGGGAGCCTGCTTCCGGATGATCACGTTCTGCCAAAGAGCATGTACGAGGCACAGAAACTCCTTCGTGCACTCAAGATGACGTATGAGCAGATTCATGCTTGTCCGAAGGGTTGCGTGCTATTTAGGAAAGAATACGCGGAGGCAAAGTACTGTCCCAAGTGTACATCGTCTAGGTTCATGGAGGTATACTCTGGTGATGGACAGAAGAGGCAGCTCGACATCCCCTTGACAATCCTACGGCACCTTCCGTTCATACCGAGGATCCAGCGTCTGTACATGACAGAGGAATCCGCGAAACAGATGACATGGCACAAAAATGGAAAACGATACAATCCTGACAAGATGGTGCACGTATCCGATGGTGAAGCATGGAAACACTTTGATGCCATTCACCGTGAGAAAGACGAAGAGGCTCGCAATGTACGTGTTGCGTTGGCCACAGATGGGTTCAATCCCTATGGAATGAGCGCTGCCCCGTACACATGTTGGCCCGTGTTTGTTATCCCAATCAATCTCCTCCCTGGTGTGTGCTTTCAAAGGTAGAATATATTTGAGTCGTTGATAATTCCCGGACACCCGGGGAATAAAATGGGCGTGTACATGGAGCCTTTGATCGATGAATTGGTACATGCCTGGGAAGAAGGGGTATGGACGTATGTGAGAGCACCTAGAGGGGGGGTGAATAGGTGATCCTGTAAATCTTGAAAACTTAAGCCACAAAAACTTGGTTAAGCGTTAGCACAGTAAATGCCAAGTGGCTAGAGAGGAATCTCAACAAAACACAATAACCACAAGAAAACAATCACAGAGATGGCACGGTGGTTATCCCGTGGTTCGGCCAAGACCAACGCTTGCCTACTCCACGTTGTGGCGTCCCAACGGACGAGGGTTGCAATCAACCCCTCTCAAGCGGTCCAAAGACCCACTTGAATACCACGGTGTTTTGCTTGCTTTTTCTCAATCCCGTTTGCGAGGAATCTCCACAACTTGGAGCCTCTCGCCCTTACACTTGAAATTCACAAAGAACACGGAGCAAGGGAGGGATTAGCAACGCACACAAGACACAAGAATCAGAGTGTCAACACGCACACAAGTCGCAACAAGAGCTCGCAACACAACTCAATGAGTTCACAACTCCACTAGAGCTCTATATGCTATCACAATGAAACGAATGTGCGAAATCGATGTCTTGGTGCTTAGGAATGTTGTAGGAATACTTGGTGTTCTCCTCCATGCGCCTAGGGGTCCCTTTTATAGCCCCAAGGCAGCTAGGAGCCGTTGAGAGCAATCTAGGAAGGCTGATCTTGCCTTCTGTCGACTGGCGCACCGGACTGTCCGGTGCACACCGGACACTGTCCGGTGCCCGATTTCCTTCCATAAATGTCGCAGTCGACCGTTGGGAGCCTGAGAGCCGTTGGCGCACCGGACATGTCCGGTGCCCCCTTCTAGCCGTTGGCTCGGCTACGTGTCCCGCGCAGATCACGCGGCCGACCGTTGGCTCACCGGACAGTCCGGTGCACACCGGACAGTCCGGTGAATTATAGCCGTACGTCGCCGGTGAACTCCCGAGAGCGGCCACTTCGCTCGAGCCAGCCTGGCGCACCGGACACTGTCCGGTGCACCACCGGACAGTCCGGTGCTCCCAGACTCAGCAGATTCTTGGCTGCTCGAGCCAAGACATTTTCAATTGGATTTTTCCTGTTTCCAGCACTTAGACGCAATACATTAGTCCATAAAACAATGTACTAAGTCTGAGAAACATACCTTTATCCTTGATTTGTACATTGTCCACCTTTTTACAATTAGGCACTTGTGTTGGACACTAAATCACCAAAATACTTAGAAATGGCCCAAGGGCACATTTCCCTTTCAATCTCCCCCTTTTTGGTGATTTATGCCAACACAACATAAAGCAAGTAGAACAAGTACAAAATCACTTCAAATAAAAACTCAAATTGTTTTGATTCGAATTTGACATATATGGATCACTCTATGCCACCACTTGGTTTGTTTTTGCAAATCAAACTCAAATTCCTATCTCTAAGTCAAAACCACTTGTAGAGACATAAAGAGAGGTTTTCCAAAGAAATTTGATCAAGGATTTCAAAAAAAAACTCCCCCTTTTTCCCATAATCAACACTTCTCCCCACAAGAGGCCAACTTTTGACATAAGAGACAATAAAAGAGTTTTGACAAACCAAAAGCTCTAATCTACTATTTTCAAAATTTCTCAAGTGATAGCTGATCCATCTATTGCTTTGGCCTTTATTTTCTCCCCCTTTGGCATCAAGCACCAAAACGGGATCAATCTTGGCCCTTTAACCCTATTGCCTCACCAAAATCTTCAAATAAGAACACAAAGGCAATCAGAGTATAAAGATGAACTTGGAAAAGTTACTCTTTTCATCGGAGTGCAGTGGAAGTCTTGCATGGTCCAAGTCCACCTTTTCCCTTTCAATTCTCCTTGGAGACTAAAACAACCAAACTCAAGTACATGGTTAGTCTCAAAGGGTCAAGTTGTAGCACAGCTCCCCCTAAATATGTGCATCACTTGCAAACATGACTCGTGAGGTCCAGGGAGTGTTTGTACAACTTGAGCACCACAATAAGCAACAACATGCAGAATGAACATGATCAAAGGCATAAACACATGTATGCTACATTTCAATCCAAGTTCCGCGAATCTAAGATATTGAGCTCACTACGCAGCCTGCAAAAGGTCTTCTCATCTAGAGGCTTGGTAAAGATATCGGCTAGCTGGTTCTCGGTGCTAACATGGAACACTTCGATATCTCCCTTTTGTTGGTGGTCTCTCAAAAAGTGATGCCGGATGTCAATGTGCTTTGTGCGGCTGTGCTCAACAGGATTTTCCGCTATTCGGATAGCACTCTCATTATCACATAGGAGTGGGACTTTGCTCAGATTGTAGCCAAAGTCCCGGAGGGTTTGCCTCATCCAAAGTAGTTGCGCGCAACACTGTCCTGCGACAACGTACTCGGCCTCAGCGGTGGATAGGGCAACGGAGGTTTGTTTCTTAGAGTTCCATGACACCAGGGACCTTCCTAAGAATTGGCACGTCCCCGATGTACTCTTCCTATCGACCTTACATCCAGCATAGTCGGAATCTGAGTACCCAATCAAGTCAAAGTTAGACCCCTTTGGATACTAGATCCCGAAGCAAGGCGTAGCGACTAAATATCTAAGAATTCGCTTCACAGCCACTAAGTGACACTCCTTAGGATCGGATTGAAATCTAGCACACATGCATACGCTAAGCATAATATCCGGTCTACTAGCACATAAATAAAGCAAAGAACCTATCATGGACCGGTATGCTTTTTGATCAACGGACTTACCTCCTTTGTTGAGGTCGGTGTGTCCGTCAGTTCCCATCGGCGTCTTTGCGGGCTTGGCGTCCTTCATCCCAAACCGCTTTAGCAAGTCTTGCGTGTACTTCGTTTGGGAGATGAAAGTGCTGTCCTTGAGTTGCTTTACTTGGAACCCAAGGAAGTAGTTCAACTCGCTCATCATCGACATCTCGAATTTCTGCGTCATCACCCTGCTAAACTCTTCACAAGACTTTTGATTAGTAGAACCAAATATTATGTCATCGACATAAATTTGGCATACAAAAAGATCACCATCGCAAGTCTTAGTAAAAAGAGTTGGATCGGCTTTCCCGACCTTGAAAGCATTAGCAATTAAAAAGTCTCTAAGGCATTCATACCATGCTCTTGGGGCTTGCTTAAGTCCATAGAGCGCCTTAGAGAGCTTACACACGTGGTCGGGGTACCGTTCATCCTCGAAGCCAGGGGGTTGCTCCACGTACACCTCCTCCTTGATTGGCCCGTTGAGGAAAGCGCTCTTCACATCCATTTGGTACAACCTGAAAGAATGGTGAGCGGCATATGCTAGCAAGATACGAATTGATTCTAGCCTAGCCACAGGAGCAAAAGTCTCCTCAAAGTCCAAACCTGCGACTTGGGCATAACCTTTTGCCACAAGTCGAGCCTTGTTCCTTGTCACCACCCCGTGCTCGTCCTGTTTGTTGCGGAACACCCACTTGGTTCCCACAACATTTTGCTTGGGACGAGGCACCAGCGTCCAAACTTCATTTCGCTTGAAATTGTTGAGTTCCTCCTGCATGGCCAACACCCAGTCTGGATCTAGCAAGGCCTCTTCTACCCTGAAAGGCTCACTAGAAGAGACAAAAGAGTAATGCTCACAAAAATTAACTAATCTTGAACGAGTAGTTACTCCCTTGCTAATATCACCCAGTATCTGGTCGACGGGATGATCCCTTTGAATCGTCGCTCGAACTTGGGTTGGAGGTGCCTGAGGTGCTTCTTTCTCTTCAACTTGAACATCCTGTGCTCCCCCTTGATCATGCGCCTCCACTTGAGGTACATGTTCGTCATCTTGGGTTGGGGGATGCACCATAGTTGAGGAAGACGGTTGATCTTGCTCCAAATGTTCCTGAGGTCGTACATCTCCAATCGCCATGGTGCGTATCGCGGCCGTTGGAACGTCTTCTTCATCTACATCATCAAGATCAACAACTTGCTCTCTTGGAGAGCCATTAGTCTCATCAAATACAACGTCGCTAGAGACTTCAACCAAACCCGATGATTTGTTGAAGACCCTATACGCCTTTGTATTTGAATCATAACCTAATAAAAACCCTTCTACAGCCTTGGGAGCAAATTTGGAATTCCTACCCTTCTTCACTAGAATGTAGCATTTACTCCCAAATACACGAAAGTACGATACATTGGGTTTGTTACCAGTTAGCAGCTCATATGAAGTCTTCTTGAGGAGGCGGTGAAGGTAGACCCTGTTGATGGCGTGGCAAGCCGTGTTCACGGCTTCCGACCAAAAGCACTCGGGGGTCTTGAACTCTCCAAGCATAGTCCTCGCCATATCTATGAGCGTCCTGTTCTTCCTCTCTACCACACCATTTTGCTGAGGTGTGTAGGGAGCGGAGAACTCGTGCTTGATCCCCTTCTCCTCAAGGAACTCCTCCACTTGAAGATTCTTGAATTCGGACCCATTGTCGCTCCTTATCTTCTTCACCTTGAGCTCAAACTCATTTTGAGCTCTCCTTAGGAAGCGCTTGAGGGTCCCTTGGGTTTCAGACTTATCCTGCAAAAAGAACACCCAAGTGAAGCGGGAAAAGTCATCAACAATAACTAGACCATACTTACTTCCTCCTATGCTCAGATAGGCGACAGGTCCGAAGAGGTCCATATGTAGCAGCTCCAGGGGTCTTGATGTTGTCATCACATTTTTGGTGTGATGAGAGCCTCCCACCTGTTTACCTGCTTGACAAGCTGCACAAGGTCCATCTTTTTCGAAATGAACATTGGTTAGACCTATCACGTGTTCTCCCTTTAGAAGCTTGTGGAGGTTCTTCATCCCCACATGTGCTAAGCGGCGATGCCACAACCAGCCCATGCAAATCTTAGCCATTAAGCATGCATCTAGACCGACCTCTTCTTTTGCAAAATCAACTAAATAAAGTTTGTTGTCTAGTACACCCTTAAAAGCTAGTGAACCATCACATCTTCTAAAGACAGACACATCTACATTTGTAAATAGACAATTATATCCCATATTACATAATTGACTAACAGATAGTAAATTATAACCAAGAGACTCAACTAAAAACACGTTAGAGATAGAGTGCTCATTAGATATTGCAATCTTGCCTAAACCTTTCACCTTGCCTTGGTTCCCATCACCGAATATGATTGAATCTTGGGAATCCTTATTCTTGACGTAGGAGATGAACATCTTCTTCTCCCCCGTCATATGGTTTGTGCATCCGCTGTCGATAATCCAGCTTGAACCCCCGGATGCATAAACCTGCAAGGCAAATTTAGGCTTGGGTCTTAGGTACCCAACTCTTGTTGGGTCCTACAAGGTTAGTCAAAATTGTCTTAGGGACCCAAATGCAAGTTTTATCACCCTTGCATTTTGCCCCTAACTTCCTAGCAACTATCTTCCTATCCTTTCTACAAATAGCAAAGGAAACATTTAAAGCATGATAAATTGTAGAGGGTCCATTCATAACTTTCCTAGGAGCATGAACAATATTCTTTCTAGGCACATGATGAATATTTTTCCTAGGCATATCTCTACCATGCATATAGGAAGAACTGGAAGCATACATAGCATAAGAATCATAGGCATGTGAATCAAACGCATTACAACTTCTATGAGACTGTCTTCTATCATTGTACATAAAAGCATGATTCTTTTTAGTACTACTTGCCATAGGGGCCTTCCCTTTCTCCTTGGCTGAGATGGGAGCCTTATGGCTTGTTAAGTTCTTGGCTTCCCTTTTGAAGCCAAGCCCATCCTTAATTGAGGGGTGTCTACCAATCGTGTAGGCATCCCTAGCAAATTTTAGTTTATCAAAATCACTTTTGCTAGCCTTAAGTTGGGCATTAAGACTAGCCATTTCATCATTTAATTTTGCAATAGAAGCTATGTGTTCACTACAAGCATTAATATCAAAATCTTTACATCTATTGCAAATAACAACATTTTCTACACAAGTTGTTGATTTACTAGCTATTTCTAACTTAGCATTCAAATCATCATTAATGCTCTTTAAGCTAGAAATTGTCTCATGGCAAGAAGATAATTCAAAAGAAAGCATTTCATTTCTCTTAACTTCTAAGGCATGAGATTTTTGTGCTTCTACAAATTTGTCATGTTCTTCATACAACAAGTCCTCTTGTTTTTCTAAAAGCCTATTTTTATCATTCAAGGCATCAATCAATTCATTAATTTTATCTACCTTGGTTCTATCTAGGCCCTTAAACAAACATGAATAATCTATTTCATCCTCATCACTAGACTCGTCCTCACTTGAAGAAGCATAAGTAGAGTTTTGACTACATACCTTCTTCTCCCTTGCCATAAGGCATGTGTGACGCTCGTTGGGGAAGAGGGATGACTTGTTGAAGGCGGTGGCGGCGAGTCCTTCATTGTCGGAGTCGGAGGAGGAGCAATCCGAGTCCCACTCCTTTCCTAGATGTGCCTCGTCCTTGGCCTTCTTGTAATTTTTCTTCTTTTCCCTCTTGCTCCCTTGTTCCTAGTCACTTTCATTATCGGGACAGTTAGCAATAAAATGACCAATCTTACCGCATTTGAAGCATGAGCGCTTCCCCTTGGCTTTGGTTTTGCTTGGCTGTCCCTTGCGACCCTTAAGCACCGTCTTGAATCTCTTGATGATGAGAGCCATCTCTTCATCATTAAGTCCGGCGGCCTCAATTTGTGCTACCTTGCTGGGTAACACCTCCTTGCTCCTTGTTGCCTTGAGAGCAACGGGTTGAGGCTCATTGATTGGACCGTTTAGAGCATCGTCCACGTACCTCGCTTCCTTGATCATCATTCGCCCACTTACGAATTTTCCAAGGACTTCTTCGGGCGACATTTTGGTGTACCTGGGATTCTCACGAATGTTATTCACCAAATGAGGATCAAGAACGGTAAAGGACCTTAGCATCAATCGGACGACGTCGTGGTCCGTCCATCGCGTGCTTCCGTAGCTCCTTATTTTGTTGATAAGGGTCTTGAGCCGGTTGTATGTTTGAGGCGGCTCCTCGCCCCTTATCATCGCGAATCGTCCAAGCTCGCCCTCCACCAACTCCATCTTGGTGAGCAAGGTGACGTCGTTCCCCTCATGTGAAATCTTGAGGGTGTCCCAGATCTGCTTGGCGTTATCCAAGCCGCTTACTTTGTGGTATTCATCCCTGCACAATGAAGCTAGAAGAACAGTAGTAGCTTGTGCATTCTTATGAATTTGCTCATTAATGAACATGGGACTATCCGAACTATCAAAGTGCATTCCACTCTCTACAATCTCCCATATACTAGGATGGAGAGAGAACAAGTGACTACGCATTTTGTGACTCCAAAATCCGTAGTCCTCTCCATCAAAATGAGGAGGTTTACCAAGTGGAATAGATAATAAATGAGCATTTGCACTTTGAGGAATACGCGAATAATCGAAAGAAAAGTTCGAGTTAACCGTCTTTCGTTTGTCGTAGTCGTTGTCGTCGTTGTCCTTGTGGGAAGAAGTGGACTCATCACTGTCGTCGTAGTAGACGATCTCCTTAATGCGCTTTGTCTTCTTCTTCTTCCCATCTTTTCGTCTATGACCCGAGCCCGAGTCGGTAGGCTTGTCATCCTTTGGCTCGTTGACGAAAGATTCCTTCTCTTTATCGTTGATCACGATACCCTTCCCCTTAGGATCCATCCCTTCGGGCGGTTAGTCCCTTTGTGAAGAGAACGGCTCCGATACCAATTGAGAGCACCTAGAGGGGGGTGAATAGGTGATCTTGTAAATCTTGAAAACTTAAGCCACAAAAACTTGGTTAAGCGTTAGCACAGTAAATGCCAAGTGGCTAGAGAGGAATCTCAACAAAACACAATAACCACAAGAAAACAATCACAGAGATGGCACGGTGGTTATCCCGTGGTTCGGCCAAGACCAACGCTTGCCTACTCCATGTTGTGGCGTCCCAACGGACGAGGGTTGCAATCAACCCCTCTCAAGCGGTCCAAAGACCCACTTGAATACCATGGTGTTTTGCTTGCTTTTTCTCAATCCCGTTTGCGAGGAATCTCCACAACTTGGAGCCTCTCGCCCTTACACTTGAAATTCACAAAGAACACGGAGCAAGGGAGGGATTAGCAACGCACACAAGACACAAGAATCAGAGTGTCAACACGCACACAAGTCGCAACAAGAGCTCGCAACACAACTCAATGAGTTCACAACTCCACTAGAGCTCTATATGCTATCACAATGAAACGAATGTGCGAAATCGATGTCTTGGTGCTTAGGAATGTTGTAGGAATACTTGGTGTTCTCCTCCATGCGCCTAGGGGTCCCTTTTATAGCCCCAAGGCAGCTAGGAGCCGTTGAGAGCAATCTAGGAAGGCTGATCTTGCCTTCTGTCGACTGGCGCACCGGACAGTCCGGTGCACACCGGACATTGTCCGGTGCCCGATTTCCTTCCATAAATGTCGCAGTCGACCGTTGGGAGCCTGAGAGCCGTTGGCGCACCGGACATGTCCGGTGCCCCCTTCTAGCCGTTGGCTCGGCTACGTGTCCCGCGCAGATCGCGCGGCCGACCGTTGGCCCTGCCGACCGTTGGCTCACCGGACAGTCCGGTGCACACCGGACAGTCCGGTGAATTATAGATGTACGTCGCCGGTGAATTCCCGAGAGCGGCCACTTCGCTCGAGCCAGCCTGGTGCACCGGACACTGTCCGGTGCACCACCGGACAGTCCGGTGCTCCCAGACTCAGCAGATTCTTGGCTGCTCGAGCCAAGACATTTTCAATTGGATTTTTCCTGTTTCCAGCACTTAGACACAATACATTAGTCCACAAAACAATGTACTAAGTCTGAGAAACATACCTTTATCCTTGATTTGTACATTGTCCACCTTTTTACAATTTGGCACTTGTGTTGGACACTAAATCACCAAAATACTTAGAAATGGCCCAAGGGCACATTTCCCTTTCAGTATGGCCGAGCTACGAAGACAAACTTCAGAATGCATGTTTGGTACCAGTACTCCATGCATGACTTACCAGCGTATGGGCTATTATGCGCCTGGTGTGTTCACGGTAAGTTCCCATGCCCAGTTTGCAAGGAAGCTCTCAGGTTCATTTGGTTGAAAAAGGGTGGCAAATATTCGTCCTTCGATAAACATCGACAATTTCTCCCTGCTGACCATCCATTCCGCCTAGACATCAAGAACTTTACGAAAGGTGTCGTAGTGATAGACCGCCCACCTGCAACGATGACTGGTGCTGAAATTCGTCAACATATAGATGGGCTTGTGGCCATACAGAAGGTGGTTTTGTGGGATATGGTGAGCAGCATATGTGGACACATAAGTCTGGCTTGACTCGGCTCCCCTATTATGACGACCTGCTCCTTCCACACAACATTGATGTGATGGACACTGAAAAGAATGTTGCCGAGGCACTGTGGGCAACAATTATGGACATTTCTGATAAGTCAAAGGATAACGTGAAGGCAAGAGTGGACCTGGCAGCGTTATGTGATAGACCAAACCTAGAGATGAAGCCGCCAAGTGGCGGAAAGACGTGGAGAAGGCCTAAGGCCGATTTCGTCCTAAGCAGGGCCCAGAGGAAGGAAGTACTTCAGTGGATCAAGATGTTGATGTTCCCTGATGGGTATGCAGCTAACCTGAGTAGGGGGGTGAACTTATCTACTATGCAAGTCTTAGGGATGAAGAGTCATGACTTCCACATATGGATTGAACGGACTCTTTATGCGATGGTTCGAGGCAATGTCCCTAAGCATGTCTGGCTAGCGCTTTCAGAGTTGAGCTATTTCTTCCGTCAGCTTTGTGCAAAAGAGTTATCTCGGACCGTGGTTGTAGACTTGGAAAGATTGGCACCCGTGTTACTGTGTAAGCTTGAGAAGATATTTCCACCCGGCTTCTTCAATCCAATGCAGCATTTGATTCTTCATCTCCCCTATGAGGCACGAATGGGGGGCTCGTGCAGGGACGTTGGTGCTATCCAATCGAGAGATGTCTAAAGACTATTCGAAAGAAATGTAGAAATAAATGCAAAATCGAGGCTTCCATTGCAGAGGCATACATTCTAGAGGAGGTCTCAAACTTCACAACAACTTATTATGGTGACAAACTGCTGAGCGTGCATAATCCACCCCCTCGTTACAATGATGGCGACAATGAATCGAACCTTAGCATATTTCGAGGTCAACTTGGAAGCGCAAGTGGCTCGACCACCAAGACCCTAACACATGAAGAGTGCGCGGCATATCATGCTATATGTATTGACCAACCTTGAAGAGGTGACGCCATACATGGAACAATTCCTTCATGAATTCTGGCGTCGATCAAGGGACCCCACTCCACAGGAATATGAAGCTCTTCTTAGAAAGGGTGCGAGAAATGGGTTGCCCGATTTCATTTCCTGGTTCAAACGTAAGGTACGTGCTTAGTTTGTAAAAGACATACGTCTTTGAACTCAATTTAGCGTCTTTTAACTTGCGAATACTTGCAGGGCCAAAGAGATTCGTCTATGAGTGCCGAGTTGAGACAAGTAGCCAACGACTTTGCTTATAGGGTCAAGAAATATTCTGGGTATGACGTCAATGGATACCGTTTTCGCACAACAAACTACGACAAAAGTCGGCCCAATCGAAAAACAACGTGTTCTGGAGTCTTTACGCCCGGCCTTGACAATGTCGATTATTTTGGACGAATCGAAGAAATATATGAGCTCAATTTTTATGGTTCCAAACCTCTTACTCTAGTGATATTCAAATGTCATTGGTTTGACCCTCAAGTGATGAGACGGACACATTCTAATCTTGGGATAGTCGAAATTCGACAAGATTCCACCTTACCAGGAGATGATGTCTATATCGTGGCCCAACAGGCCACACAAGTGTATTATCTCCCATATGCGTGCCAAACGAAAGAACATCTTAAGGGTTGGGATGTTGTGTATAAGGTATCGCCGCACGGGAGGTTACCTGTTCCTAACGATGAAGATTACAACTTAGACCCGGACACATATGATGGAGAGTTCTTCCAAGAAGATGGGCTAGAAGGGCGATTTGAGATAGACTTAACCGAAGCTATCGGAATGGATGTAGATATTGAAATGGTTGTTGATGAGGAGGAGGATGAGGTGCAAAATGATAATGACTTAGTAATCCTTAAATGCAATGACATTAATGACGAACTTGCGTCTTCCGATGGTGTTGAGATTAAAATGGTTGATAGTGATGATGAGAGTTATGATCCGGCTAACCCCGACACATATAAAGATTATTTTTAAACGATGTAATGTTATATGACTTTTTATTTCGCACATGTTTTTAAATACATCTTTTTATATGTGATTATTTGTTTACTCTTAATTGTAGGTTTTTGGACAAATATGGTCAGCGGTAATTGGCTGAGGAGGAGGAGGGGAGTAGGACGGCGGATGAGGCAGAGCAGGCAAAGCAGCAGGACGACCTTGTCCAGCAGCAGGCGGCGCCTCAGGACGACGACGACCAGCAGCAGGACGATGACGACCAGCAGCAAGATGCCTCAGGTTCAGGTGGCTCAAGTTCGAGGAGCATCT
This sequence comes from Zea mays, assembly GCF_902167145.1. Classification (NCBI taxonomy): domain Eukaryota; kingdom Viridiplantae; phylum Streptophyta; class Magnoliopsida; order Poales; family Poaceae; genus Zea; species Zea mays. Next base: position 132,254,171 of record NC_050105.1, on the reverse strand, counting down.
ACCTGCGACGCCCCGCGAGTCTCCCTGAGCGTCCCATACTTCGGGACAGGCGGCCGCTGATTCGGCCGGAAGGGGAGAGGTATGTAACTTTATGTTCTTCATTCTTGTTCATATTATGTGTTCAAAATCATAATATAAACTAATACTTTTTATTTATCACTTGGACAGGTCTTGGACGGTTTTGGATTATGCTGGGGGTCATCGTCGCCCCCCCCCCAATGGCATCCTCGGCCTGCTGTGCAGGGAACACTTCCCTGGACTGATGGAGTACGCCAGAGTGACGGGCCCAGCCTTCACCTTCGACCACTACGCCGTCGCCCCCGATGCAGTAGACCGGGACGGCCGGGAATTCAATAACAAGGCGGAGCGGGTGAAGCAAGAGATGTGGGTAAGTCTTAGTATAATGTAAAATATGTCGCAAATTCTTGAAATAATGTATGGATATATCGTTTTTGTATGCAGGATTTCTTCAGATGTGATGCTGGATACGAGGCTAGGACGGATGTGGTGGCCACCACGAGCTGTAAGAAGCTCGTCGTGGACATGCACTATGAGGCCCGAATCCATGCCATCGTCACCTACCACGGCTCCGTCCTTGGGGAGAGGGTGACCAAACCTCAAGCCCGAACCATGTCATTGACCAGGGAGCAGTACCTGCAGGTAAAGTCATGCATGTTTGGTACCAATACTCCATGCATGAATTTTATTTTATCTTCTCATATGAACTTTATGTGTTTACTTTGTAGATGATTCCACATTGGTGCGCCGCACATCCTCTGTGTTGGGAGCAAATGGTGGATAGGTGGTGTTCGGCTGAGTGGGACGAGGCGCACACCGCTAGCCGGGAACGGCGTTTGATGATGCAAGGCCCCTCCCACCACCAAGGCAGTCGGAGCCTGGGCCAATATGCCGAAGCATGGGTACGCCCTCTTTTTATTTAGGTATATAGCATTGAATTAAATATTATTTCTAACTATCTCGTTGGTTTTCTTGCAGTCGGCGTCACATGGTGGCCGGCCTTGCTCCACCTTCTCGGCCTATGCTATGGCCCATAAGGGTAAGGCGACGTCCGACGTCACCTACAACCCGGATGACGGGCCCAAGGCCTACACCAACCCCGCCGTCTACAGCCGCCTCCATAACTACACCGCCATGGCGCAGGAGGTCCATGGCCCAGAATATGATCCGAGCACCGAGCCGATCGACCCCGATGTGCTCATGAGGGTCGGAGGAGGCAAGAGACATGGGCGGTACTGGATTGCCGATGGGGCAATCAACTCATCCTCCACTCCCACTCTGTCTCAGGTGAGAGCAAGGAGCGTGGGCTCGAGTCCAGTCGTACGACCTCGGCACGATAGCTCACAACATCGCATACAACAACTCGAGGTTAGTGCTTCTGTAACTCGTCCTTCCTTTAGTTATATACCTTCTCTTTGAGTTAGTATAACTTTGGCTTGTAATATTACAGACCCAACTAGAAGAAGAGAGGAGGGAACGTCACGAGATGGAGGCGAGGATTATGGCGGAGCGGGAGGCAGAGCGGGAGGCGGAGCGGGAGGCTCGCCGGGCAGATCATCAGAGGATGGCGGAGATGTTCCAGTACATGCAGAGCCTTGGCGCCGCAGAGGGCATCGCTCCACCACCTCCATTGTTCCCTCCAGTTGACCCTGCTCTCTTCCATACTCATGTGAGTATCAAAATTGTAGTTAGATGTTTGTAATGCATCTGGTATAACACATGCAATCTCTTCTCTGTGCAGGGCCAATCTGGGGCGGCATCCAACAACCCTCCGGAAGGGTTCAGCCCAACGCAGCACCAGTCAAACCGCCCACCTCCATGAGTGTTGTGTTTTCAGTGTTTAGACTTCATAACTTGTGTATAATACTTATGTTTGTGTTTCATACTTATGTCAGAGCTTGATACGTATGAGACTTATGTTTGTGTTTGATACTTGTGTTGAACACTTATGTTTGTGATGAATATTTATGTTTGTGGTGACAGTTTTATGTTTGTGTTGGCTATTTATGTTTGTGATGATATATGTGATGTATATATGTGATATCTTTTGTTTGTGTGGATAGAATACAAAAAACAAATAAAAAAGGTACATACTGGTCACTTTGCCAAGTGTAACACTCGGCAAAGAGGTGCTTTGGCCGAGTGTCAGGGTCATAACACTCGGCAAAGAGCACAGACCTGGGCACCAGTTTAGGGACTTTGTCGAGTGTAATGTCGCTGGCACTCGGCAAAGAACCTGACATGGGAACCCTCCATGGCGGGCTCTTTGCCGAGTGTCCCAGGTGGCACTCGGCAAAGATTGATTCTTTGCCGAGTGCTGCTGGGCAGACACTCGGCAAAGGTAACTCCTTTGCCGAGTGTCATCCGTGACACTCGGCAAAGAAGCCGTCTCCGTCACCCCGTCACCGTAACGGTTGCTTTTCTTTACCGAGTGCCCCCTGGCACTCGGCAAACCTCTTTGCCGAGTGTCCGAGAAAAAGTACTCGGCAAAGAAGGCTTTGCCGATGCACTGTTTGCCGAGCCTTCTTTGCCGAGTATGACACTCGGTAAAGCCTTTGCCGAGTGTTTTTACGGCTTTGCCGAGTGCTTCGGTCACTCGGCAAAGCGCCTGTTTCCGGTAGTGCAGAGGACCGGCTGCTATAGCTCGTAACTGCCGAGCATATAAATGTTTGACATGCACGCAGGGATTGTACATGATTTTTAGAGGTACCAGTTTATTTTCATGGAACAACTACTAGTACAGATAAGCTCTATAGTGGCGGTTGTAAACCTATTTACAGTGGCGTTTTTCGTAACCGCCAGTGCTAGGGGCCAGTAGAAATCATCATTTTTACAGGCGGGTAACTGAGAACCGCCAGTGAAAATAATAAAACCGCCAGTGAAAATCGTTTCCAGGAAACATAAAACGGATTTTAAAAATAGCAAAAAAAGGGATTGTACATGATTTTTAGAGGTACCAGTTTATTTTCATGGAACAACCACTAGTACAGATAAGCTCTATAGTGGCGGTTGTAAACCTATTTACAGTGGCGTTTTTCGTAACCGCCAGTGCTAGGGGCCAGTAGAAATCATCATTTTTACAGGCGGGTAACTGAGAACCGCCAGTGAAAATAATAAAACCGCCAGTGAAAATCGTTTCCAGGAAACATAAAACGGATTTTAAAAATAGCAAAAAAATATTTTTTATTAGGAAGGCCTCGCGGCCCACCCACCCCACCTGTCGTCTCTGTCGAAGTCGCAGGTCGCGGAATTTTTTGTGCACTACGCGGTTGTTAGGAATCGAACCCCTGACCTCACCCTCACACGTACCCTCCTCTATCACTTCGGCTATGGCATGCTTTGTGTCTAGTTTGTAGTTTTGTTGCCCACATATTACAACCAACTGAGTGTAAATTGCTTGTTTGAGATCGTAAACGAATTCAAATAAAACAGTTGTCAACTACAAAGTTGAATAATTTTTGAAGTTCTAAAACTTTCATTTTGATAATTTTTTCATCCGAGGTCGTTTGCAAAATTTGAATTTTAAATTTGACAAATTTAGATATAATTTTTGCGAGCCAAAATGATTTCAAATAAAAAAGTTGTCAACTACAAAGTTTTATAACTTTTAGAGATCTACAACTTTTATTTTGGTGGTTTCGTCATACGAGGTCGTTTGAAAAATTCGAAAAAATAAGGATAAAAATGATTTCCAGTGGCGGTTCCTTAAGAAAACCACCACTAGAAATCGATTTCTACATACGGTTTCTTAAGAAAACCGCAACTAAAAATCATGGATTTCTATAGACGGTTTTCATAAGGAATCGGCTCTAGAAATACAATTTCTAGTGGAAACCGCCATTAAAAATAGCACAGACGGTTGATAAACGAATCCGTCTATAAAAATATACCGCACCGCAGACTTTGAACCTTTTTCTACTAGTGAACGCAGAAAAAAAAGGGGATCATAATATTCCTGTTCGAACGACTGATATATAGTGTGTTGGAGCTTGAGTTGCACACACACACATATCGTTCTGTTTGTTTGAATTTACTAAATTCGATCTTGGAATAGCTAATAAATAATAGCTTAATTCGCAAGCAAAGAAACAAATTAAGTTTGTTCAAAGAGAGTAACGCGGAGCGTAAATTATTAGAACTAAGCCACCGAGATGGTGGAGACGAGGAAACGTGTATGCTGCATGCAATCTGGAGCTAGAGCGAGCGTGCAAGCAAACCGAAGTTTAATTACTACCGCTGCCTGCACGCGCTGGTGCAATTTACCTTTGCCCATTGATGTGTAAAGCTGCAGGTCACGGTCGAGAGCTACTACCTTTTCAGCAGTGCCTCACACTTTAGCACCATTATTATCTCAAGCTCGATCTCACGCACCATTAATTAATTTGTCGGACGTGACTGTTCCTGGCTAGTGCACAGCTAACTAGCTTTGTGTCGGGAAGAACGCCGTATCTAATTGCTTTCTACTTTTAGCTCCCGCGAGTTCCGTGTTGTGACCGAGATGGCGAGCTGCTTGCTTGCTTGGAGTATAAACATACCACTCCAATCCAAATGGATGTACATGCGTAGCTACGCCCAGCTTTTTGGGTGTTTATTAAGGCTTTTCGGGAGCCTTCTGGATCTCCAAAGTAAAAAGTGAGGAAAGCAAGCATGGTAGCTACCCCAGCTAGCTAGCCGTGCCTCGTCACACCATCACACATACAAATAATCACACATACAAATGGGAGGAGGATGCTTCATTTCACCGCACATACATGCATTAACATATATAATAACCCTTTGCAGCTCGATCAGCCACGAAAGCATTAATGAAAACCCAGCAGGCCGAATAATAATGGGACGCGGCCTACGTGCAATGGCCGAGAGCAAACGACGACATGCAATTGCAACCAGCTGCTGACAGAAAGCTAGCAGAGCGAATCATGAAGACCCCGGCCGGCCGGCCGTAACATGCACTGCAAGGCTAGCTAAACGACCTATAGATAATTATATACTAGCAAGCGATCTGCCGCCGTCTCTGTAGTGGTCCGCGCGGCCGTGCTTTATGCTCGCCGGAGTTGGCGACGCGATTAATAAACAAGGCGGTGGTCCTGGCGGAGCGGGCGACACCTGTCGCCGCACCCACGGCCCGGAGACGGCGATGCGCGCATAGAATAACCGCCCGCCGTACGTACGTGCTCGCTTGCCCGAAATAGCAGCCACGTTATTTTACGGGCGACGTCGCTAGCTATAGCTAGCTGCCCCCGGCCCACGGCGCGGGTGGCGCGGCGCGGTTGGGCGAGTGGTCACCCATCGCCATCGGCGCAACAGCGTAGCGCACCATGGATGTGGCACGTACGCGCGGGCCGGCCGGCCGGCGGCAGCAAGTTAAGGACGTCGGTCTACGACTAGCTAGCTTGTGAGGAACCTTAGCTACCTAGCGCCATGCATGCCGCCATATGTATATATATGTCGTGCTGATGCGCGCGCTGACGTTTGCAATGGAACCCTACCATATGAGCTCTTAATATATATAATACTATATATCAAATATATCAATGCATCACAACAGGACCTATAAACTCGTGCTGTGTTTGTGCCAACAATAATATATGAACTATAGCTATTTTTTTGTTGAATTTAGTTAGGCAATCTTTAATAAAAAGCTCATTGTTCGAACCCAAAAATGACCGTGCGGACGGTCCGGCCCGGAGGCCGGACGGTCCGCGGTCCGGACCGTCCGCGGTGGTGGCGCGGACGGTCCGCGCGTGCGCAGAGTTAGTTAGGGTTCCTAGTTTCTCGCGGGATTTGTTACCTAAAACCGCGAGATTAACTCGGAAATCAGTTGGAAGCGGATCCAGACCTCCCCCTTTATATAGATGAAGGGCTACGGCCGATTGAACCCCCAACAATCGAACAAATCAAGTCTATTACTCGTTTTTACCTTATGCATTAGGAGTAGTTCTAGTCTAGTTCTAGTTTAGCCCTAGTTTAGTATTTCCAATCCCCAAATTCTCCGCCTCTCCTCGACTCTACATCGATTAGAGGAGTCTAGATCGGCCTGCCCGAGCCTAGACAACTCCTATGATCTCTCCTCCCCGACGGGGTCCCTCCCGGGAGCGAGATCCAGGCGCCGTCGGCGATCTTCCGCCACCCCCGCGCACGCGCGGACCGTCCGGCCCCAGGGCGCGGACCGTCCGGCCGTCAGGCAGGGAATTCTTGCTCCTGCACCAGGTCGCGGACCGTCCGGCCCTGTGCCGCGGACCGTCCGCGTCTGACCAGAGAGCACCGCCGCCTCGCACCAGGCCGCGGACCGTCCGGCCCCAAGCCGCGGACCGTCCGCGCCTGACCAGAGAGCACCGCCGCTGGTTCTTTTGAGTGATTGGCGCCTCCGAAAAGGTGTCAACATACTTTTGGCGACTCCGCTGGGGACTAGGTGTCTAGACCTGCTAAAAATCGGCCCATAGATGGCCGGTTCTAAGGATCACACTAAGATCTCCACCACCAACATCATCAAGCCGGCCATGGAGGCGCTCCCGGCTGATGACCAAATGCCCTTTGAAGACCTCGTAATGCGCGATGAGAAGGAGGTGATGCGGCAATGGAACGAACAACGCGACAAGGAAGAGGCGGAGCTGCTGCATAAACTCTCCGAACGGCGCAAGGAGGCGGCGGACAAGTACTTGTCACACTTCACGGTAGATCGCCACCAGAAGATCGTCCGTCAAGGGGAGATCGATATGGAATCTCTCCTACCTCCACTTCAGGGTCCCGCTGTAAGTACTCCAGATCTATCTCTTACGACTTTCATGGATCAACGAGGAGATCAGTTAAAGCAATATGTAGATGAATCTATTAAAATGCATTTACGTGCATACGAGAAATCAGCTGCTCCTAACTTTCCATCGCGAGAGTCTAATACAGTGCCACCCGCGTCAAACACATCGGCTATAAATGGGTCACCCTTGACCCAGCCATCATATGGTATGCCGATACACGCTTTCGCGCCACCACCACAGCCACAACCACTAGGCACGCGGCAAGTACTGGACGCGGCCGGACCGTCCGAACATCATCTCAGACAGTCCGGTTATACCGCGGACCGTCCGGCGTATTTCGCCGGACCGTCCGACCAGATGCAGGCCCGCACACAAAACACTCAGGTCGCACCGTACATGGCCGGAACATCAGGATACAACCCTGAACACTTCGGCCCCATCACGGACCGTCCGGTGCATCACGCCGGACCGTCCGGATATGTTGCGGACCGTCCGCCATCTTACGCCGGACCGTCCGGATATGGCATGAACCGGCCGACGTATTACGCTGGACCATCCGACTCTACACGGGTCCATGCGCAGACTGCCCAAGTCACGCCATATATGGCTGATCCATCCGGGTACAGCCCTGGACCATTCGGCCCGATCGCGGACCGTCCAGTTCTTTACGACAGACGGTCTGGGTATGAGACTACCCACGTAGCACCATATACAGCTGGACAATCTGGATATACCTTCAGACCATTTGGCCAGGTCGCGGACCATTCGGCCTCTTACGCCGGACCGTCCGGATATGCATACGCAGAGCCGAGAGCTGCGCAATACGCACAGTTCCCACATTCATCGCAGCAACATTATGGTGCCCCACCAACAACACATTATAATCATGCCATACCACCTCATGGACATAGGGCTGAATACTATTCGGCCACAAGAGAGCCTGAGGGGTATAGGGCAGGAGCTGGTGACATTAATAGGACACCTAACACACACCTCAAACATACCTGGGAGGAAAGCCGACAGAGTAATGTCAGGCAACCTGAAATCTCCACCCACAAACTCAATGGATGGTCGCCAGACATGGCAGAGAGGGTCAGAGACGAGGTAGCCGAGATGTTCAGGGACAAACTCGGTGTTAGTGTGTCAGGTACAGGGCAATCGTATCGGAAGCCTTATAGCCACCGATTCAACACCGTGCCATACCCACAGGGAACTAGAATACCAGACTTCTCTAAGTTTTCTGGTGAAAGTGGGAAAAGCACACACGAACATATAAGCCAATTCATAGCACACTTGGGAGAATTGGCTGATGGGGAAGCCTACCGCGTTCGTTTATTCTCGTTGTCCCTTACTGATACTGCATTTGCATGGTACGCTGCTTTGCCACCAAATTCTATTAACTCTTGGGAAGAATTAGAGCAGAAATTTCATGAGCACTTCTTCTCAGGAGAACATGAGTTAGAATTGGCTGACTTAGCTTCAGTCCGACAGGGGCCTGAAGAATCGGTTAATGACTATATCCGGAGATTCCGGGACACTAGAAACCGATGCTTTCAGATTCATGTCGCGGAAAAACAACTAACAGGGCTAGCTTTCAATGGGTTGCGACCCTACTTAAAAGAAAAATTAGATGGCACTCAATTCTTTTCGCTAGTGCACTTGCACCAGCGGGCTATGACATGTGAAAGCCGAAGTAAGGAAACATCAAAATCGGCTAGCCATAAGATGCATCTAGTGGGATACGATAACTCGGACGATGAATCCACGGATGTATACACCGCCGAACTGGTTTGGCCAGGGCAGGCTAAACCTTCACCATGTTCTGCTTTACAGTCGATTCGAAAGAATCGACAAGAAGAAGTTAAGTTTACGTTTAATGTTGCCAAATGCGATAAAATATTTGACGAGTTACTGAAAAACGGCAACATTAAATTAACTCATTCTATTCCTCCTCCTGATGAATTAAAGAGGCGTGCTTATTGTAAGTGGCATAATTCCTTTTCTCATGCCACCAATGATTGTAATGTTTTTCGTCGACAGATACAATCGGCCATAAATGAGGGTCGATTGGCTTTTCAGGAGATGCAAGTAGACACACAACCCTTTCCTGTTAATACAATAGAACTCACATGCAAAAAGGTCTTGGTTCGGCCCGAAATGGCCGATAAAGGCAAAGGCAAGGGTATCATCATTGGCGATCCCCGCATGTCAGATATATCACAAAAGGAGATTGCTCGAAAGGCTTCGGACGAGAAGGCTAAAAAGTCCGAAGACACTGGGGGGCAGGCACAGTTAATGAACCAAACACATCAGCCTAGCCCGAACATCGTAGATGGTCCGGCACCTACGTGCGGACGATCCGGTGCTCAGACAAACGGTCCGGCTAACTCAGCCGGACAGTCCCCCTATGACCAAAGGCGTCAACCTCTACATAAAGCAAGAAAAAAGACGCAAGGTCAAAGCACATATAATCGGCTGATCAAAGCCGATCCTACTTTTGATCAGTTGCTCTCCAAAAATGCTAGCAAAAAGACTGTTCCACGTGATCGGTCAACAAAGAAACCCTGGCCACCTGCTAAAACAAAACGGTTAAACAAAACGGCCCAAAAGGCGACACAACAAGCATCGCCTATTCATTCTATGAGACCAGGGTACTTTCCACCTATTTACTCATCGTCGGTATATTATCCTGTTCAAACATGGAATGGCACGATGATGAATCCATGGTACATGTATAATCCCTTCGTCTATCCAGACTGGGGGGCACCTCCATTCTATTCCTTTTGATCCATTGATCAAATGGTCATGGCCGAGAAAGATACAATCCGAAACGGCCTTTATATTGGTGCTTTATTGAATAAATCTCCATATCGAAAAGCCGGTGACTTACATCAGGTTTAGTTCATATGCTTTTGGTTCGTCAACCTTCACCAAAAGGCAGGGGGCATATGTTCGAACCCAAAAATGACCGTGCGGACGGTCCGGCCCGGAGGCCGGACGGTCCGCGGTCCGGACCGTCCGCGGTGGTGGCGCGGACGGTCCGCGCGTGCGCAGAGTCAGTTAGGGTTCCTAGTTTCTCGCGGGATTTGTTACCTAAAACCGCGGGATTAACTCGGAAATCAGTTGGAAGCGGATCCAGACCTCCCCCTTTATATAGATGAAGGGCTACGGCCGATTGAACCCCCAACAATCGAACAAATCAAGTCTATTACTCGTTTTTACCTTATGCATTAGGAGTAGTTCTAGTCTAGTTCTAGTTTAGCCCTAGTTTAGTATTTCCAATCCCCAAATTCTCCGCCTCTCCTCGACTCTACGTCGATTAGAGGAGTCTAGATCGGCCTGCCCGAGCCTAGACAACTCCTAGGATCTCTCCTCCCCGACGGGGTCCCTCCCGGGAGCGAGATCCAGGCGCCGTCGGCGATCTTCCGCCACCCCCGCGCACGCGCGGACCATCCGGCCCCAGGGCGCGGACCGTCCGGCCGTCAGGCAGGGAATTCTTGCTCCTGCACCAGGTCGCGGACCGTCCGGCCCTGTGCCACGGACCGTCCGCGTCTGACCAGAGAGCACCGCCGCCTCGCACCAGGCCGCGGACCGTCCGGCCCCTGCGCGCGGACCGTCCGCCCCTGTGCAGAGGGCACCGCCGCCGGTTCTTCTTGAGTGATTGGCGCCTCCGAAAAGGTGTCAACACTCATAAACCGATAGTAGGATATATAAATGATTAATCTTGCATATGGGAAATGGCATAAGATTAACTCAACTTAAATAAATAGCTACTATATGTGTTAGCAGAAACACTAGAAAGAACGAAATAGATCAACCAACAAATCGCATAGTGAAAGTCGCCTAGAGGGGGGGTGAATAGGGCGAAACTGAAATTTACAAAGTTAATCACAACTACAAGCCGGGTTAGCGTTAGAAATATAATCGAGTCCGTGAGAGAGAGTGAAAAACAAATCGCAAGCAAATATGAAGTATGACACGCGGATTTGTTTTACCGAGGTTCGGTTCTCGCAAACCTACTCCCCGTTGAGGAGGCCACAAAGGTCGGGTCTTTTTCAACCCTTTCCCTCTCTCAAACGGTCCCTCGGACCGAGTGAGCTTTCTCTTCTCAAATCAACCGGGAACAAAACTTCCCGCAAGGACCACCACACAATTGGTGTCTCTTGCCTTGGTTACAATTGAGTATTGATCACAAGAAAGAATGAGAAAGAAGAAAGCGATCCAAGCGCAAGAGCTCAAAAGAACACGACAAATCACTCTCACTAGTCACTAATGCTTTTGTGGAATTGGGAGAGGATTTGATCACTTGGGTGTGTCTTGTATTGAATGCCTAGCTCTTGTAAGTGGTTGGAAGGTTGAAAACTTGGATGCAATGAATGGTGGGTGGTTGGGGGTATTTATAGCCCCAACCACCAAACTAGCCGTTTGGTGGGGCTGTCTGTCGCATGGTGCACCGGACAGTCCGGTGCACACCGGACAGTGTCCGGTGCGCCAGCCACGTCACCAGGCCGTTGGGTTCCGACCGTTGGAGCTCTGACTTCTGGGCCCGCCTGGATGTCCGGTGGCGCACCGGACATGCACTGTAGAGTGTCCGGTGCGCCACTTCGTGCGTGCCTGACTTCTGCGCGCTCTGGCGCGCATTTAATGCTTCTGCAGGTGACCGTTGGCGCGAAGTAGCCGTTGCTCCGCTGGCTCACCGGACATGTCCGGTGAATTATAGCGGAGCGAATTCCCGAAGCTGGCGAGTTCCTGAGACGCTCTTCCTTGGAGCACCGGACACTATCCAGTGTACACCAGACAGTCCGGTGAATTATAGCGGAGCGCCTCTGGATTTTCTCGAAGGTGAAGAGTTCAGCGTGAAGTCCCCTGGTGCACCGGACACTGGCCGGTGGCACACCGGACAGTCCGGTGCGCCAGACCAGGGCACACTTCGGTTATCCCTTTGCTCTTTTGTTGAACCCAATTCTTGGTCTTTTATTGGCTAAGTGTGAACCTTTAGCACCTGTATAACTTATACACTAGAGCAAACTAGTTAGTTCAATTATTTGTGTTGGGCAATTCAACCACCAAAATCAATTAGGAAATAGGTGTAGGCCTAATTCCCTTTCAATCTCCCCCTTTTTGGTGATTGATGCCAACACAAACCAAAACAAATATAGAAGTGCATAATTGAACTAGTTTGCGTAATGTAAGTGCAAAGGTTGTTTGGAATTGAGCCAATATAAATATTTATAAGATGCGCATGGATTGTTTCTTCATTTTTAACATTTTGGACCACGCTTGCACCACATGTTTTGTTTTTGCAAATTCTTTTGTAAATCTTTTCAAAGTTCTTTTGCAAATAGTCAAAGGTAGATGAATAAGATTTTGCAAAGCATTTTCAATATTTGAAATTTTCCCCCGGTTTCAAATGTTTTTCCTTTGACTAAACAAAACTCCCCCTAGATGAAATCCTCCTCTTAGTGTTCAAGAGGGTTTTGATATATCAATTTGAAATACTACTTTCTCCCCCTTTTGAACATAATAGGATACCAATTTGAAATTTCCAATTGAAAATCATTTTAAAATTAGGTGGTGGTGCGGTCCTTTTGCTTTGGGCTAATACTTTCTCCCCCTTTGGCATGAATCGCCAAAAAAACGGAGTCATTAGAGCCCTTCGAATTACTTTCTCCCCCTTTGGTCATAAATAAATGAGTGAAGATTATACCAAAGACGGAGTCCTTCTCCCCCAAAGGTGGAGAGTGGCTCGGAGCGACGGCGAGGGATGAGTTACGGAGTGGAAGCCTTTGTCTTCGCCGAAGACTCCAATTCCCTTTCAATACACCTATGACTTGGTTTGAAATAGACTTGAAAACACATTAGTCATAGCATATATAAAAGAGACATGATCAAGGTATATTAATGAGCGATGTGTGCAAATCAACAAAAGAAGTTTCTAGAATCAAAAATATTTAGCTCATGCCTAAGTTTGTTAAAAGTTTGTTCATCAAGTGGCTTGGTAAAGATATCGGCTAATTGATCTTTAGTGTTAATATATGAAATCTCGATATCTCCCTTTTGTTGGTGATCCCTTAGAAAGTGATACCGAATGGCTATGTGTTTAGTGCGGCTATGCTCAACGGGATTATCCGCCATGCGGATTGCACTCTCATTATCACATAGAAGAGAACTTTGGTTAGTTTGTAACCGTAGTCCCTAAGGGTTTGCCTCATCCAAAGCAATTGCGCGCAACAATGACCTGCGGCAATATACTCGGCTTCGGCGGTAGAAAGAGCTACGGAATTTTGCTTCTTTGAAGCCCAAGACACCAAGGATCTTCCCAAGAACTGGCAAGTCCCCGATGTGCTATTTCTATTAATCTTACACCCTGCCCAATCGGCATCGGAATAACCAATTAAATCAAAAGTGGATCCCCTAGGATACCAAAGCCCAAACTTAGGAGTATAAACTAAATATCTCAAGATTCGTTTTACGGCCGTAAGGTGAGCTTCCTTAGGGTCGGCTTGGAATCTTGCACACATGCATACGGAAAGCATAATATCCGGTCGTGATGCACATAAATAGAGTAAAGAACCTATCATCGACCGATATACCTTTTGATCAACGGATTACCTCCTTCGTCGAGGTCGAGATGCCCATTGGTTCCCATGGGTGTCTTGATGGGTTTGGCATCCTTCATCCCAAACTTGCTTAGAATATCTTGAGTATACTTCGTTTGGCTTAGGAAGGTGCCCTCTTGGAGTTGCTTCACTTGAAATCCTAAGAAATACTTCAACTCCCCCATCATAGACATCTCGAATTTTTGTGTCATGATCCTACTAAATTCTTCACATGTGGACTCGTTAGTAGACCCAAATATAATATCATCAACATAAATTTGGCATACAAACAAGTCATTTTCAAGAGTTTTAGTGAAGAGTTTAGGATCGGCCTTTCCAACTTTGAAGCCATTAGTGATAAGAAAATCTCTAAGGCATTCATACCATGCTCTTGGGGCTTGCTTGAGCCCATAAAGCGCCTTAGAGAGTTTATAAACATGGTTAGGGTACTCACTATCTTCAAAGCCGGGAGGTAGCTCAACATAGACCTCTTCCTTGATTGGTCCATTGAGGAAGGCGCTTTTCACGTCCATTTGATAGAGCTTGAAGCCAAGGTAAGTAGCATAGGCCAATAGTATACGAATTGACTCAAGCCTAGCTACGGGTGCATAGGTTTCACCGAAATCCAAACCTTCGACTTGGGAGTATCCTTTGGCCACAAGTCGTGCTTTGTTCCTTGTCACCACACCATGCTTGTCTTGCTTGTTGCGGAACACCCATTTGGTTCCTACAACATTTTGATTAGGACGTTGTCGGCTTTTCGAGACCGGGGGGTCCCTGGGCCGATGAGTGAGTGTCGCCGCGTGCCCCAACCCAGATGGGTCGAGCGCGAGGGCGAGCGCAAAGGGGGGAGAGCGAGGCGGCCGGAGACCGGCGTGAGAGAGGTGGGAATCCCGCGGCCTTCGTGTTCGTCCCGCGCCCAGGTCGGGTGCGCTTGCAGTAGGGGGTTACAAGCGTCCACGCGGGAGAGGGAAGCGAGCGGCTCTCAGGCGAGCGCCTGTCTCGTCCTCGTCCCCGCGCGGCCAACCCTCTCTAAGAGGGCCCTGGTCCTTCCTTTTATAGGCGTAAGGAGAGGATCCAGGTGTACAATGGGGGGTGTAGCAGAGTGCTACGTGTCTAGCGGAGGAGAGCTAGCGCCCTAAGTACATGCCGTTGTGGCAGCCAGAGAGATTTTGGCACCCAGCTGGTGTGATGTCGTGGCCGTCGGAGGAGCGATGGAGCCTGGCGGAGGGACAGCTGTCGGAGCGGTTGGGTCCTTGCTGACGTCCTCTTGCTTCCGTAAGGGGGCTGAGAGCCGCTGTCGTCATAGAGTATGCGGGGCGCCATCATTGCCTATCTGGCGGAGCTAGCCTGATGGGACGCCGGTCTTGTTCCCTGCAGCCCGAGTTAGCTCGGGGTAGGGTGATGATGGCGCCTCCTGTTGACGTGGCTGGCCTGCGCCCTAGGTTGGGCGATGTGGAGGCTCCTCCGAAGCCGAGGTCGAGTCTGTCTTCCGTGGCTGAGGTCGAGTCCGAGCCCCTAGGTCGGGCGAGGCGGAGGTCGTCGGCTGAGGCCAGGGCGGAGTCCGAGCCCTGGGGTTGGGCGAAGCGGAGTTCGTCGTCTTCTGGGGCTGAGCCCGAGTCCGAGCCCCTGGGTCGGGCGAGGCGGAGGTCGTCGGCTGAGGCCAGGGCGGAGTCCGAGCCCTGGGGTTGGGTGAAGCGGAGTTCGTCGTCTTCTGGGGCTGAGCCCGAGTCCGAGCCCTGGGTCGGGCGGAGCGGAGTTCGTCGTCTTCTGGGGCTGAGCCTGAGTCCGAGCCCTAGGTCAGGCGGAGCGGAGTTTGCCGTCTTCCGGGACTTAGCCCGAGTCCGAGCCCTGGGTCGGGCGGAGCGGAGTTCGTCGTCTTCCGGGACTTAGCCCGAGTCCGAGCCCTGGGTCGGGCGGAGCGGAGTTTCCTATGGTGCCTTCGGCAGGGCCTGACTGCCTGTCAGTCCCACTCTGTCAAGTGGCACTGCAGTCGGTGTGGCGCAGGCGACGCTGTCCTTCTGTCAGGCCGGTCAGTGGAGCGGCGAATTGACGGCGGTCACTTCGGCTCTGCCGGGGGGGCGCGCGTCAGGATAAAGGTGTCAGGCCACCTTTGCATTAAATGCTCCTGCGACTTGGTCGGTCGGTGCGGCGATTTAGTCAGGGTTGCTTCTTAGCGAAGGCAGGGCCTCGGGCGAGCCGGAAATATGTTCGCCGTCGGAGGGGGGCCTCGGGCGAGACGGAAATCCTCCGGGGTCGGCTCCCCTTGTCCGAGGCTAGGCTCGGGCGAGGCGTGATCGAGTCGCTCGAATGGACCGATCCCTGACTTAATCGCACCCATCAGGCCTTAGCAGCTTTATGCTGATGGGGGTTACTAGCTGAGAATTAGGAGTCTTGAGGGTACCCCTAATTATGGTCCCCGACAGTAGCCCCCGAGCCTCGAAGGGAGTGTTAGCACTCGCTTCGAGGCTTTCGTCGCACTTTTTTGCAAGGGGACCAGCCTTTCTCGGTGGCATTTTGTTCCGGTGGGTGCGCGCGAGCGCACCCACCGGGTGTAGCCCCCGAGGCCTCGGAGGAGTGGTTTCACTCCTTCGAGGTCTTAATGCCTCACGTAATGCTTCGGCTGGTCTGGTTGTTCCCTCATGCGAGCTGGCCGTAGCCCGGGTGTACGGTCGGGGCCCAGGTTCTCGGGCTGGTATGTTGACGCTGTCAACGGTTCGGCTGGAGCCGGGTTTGCGAGAGCAGCCCCCGAGCCTCTGCACAGGGCGAGAGGGCGATCAGGGGCAGACTCGGCTTTTTTACATACGCCCCTGCGTCGCCTTTCCGCAAGGAGGAGGGGGGGAAAGCGCCATGTTGCCCTCGATGGGCGCCGAACATGGTGTCTCCGGTGAGCTGCAAGCGGGTAATCCGAGTGGACGTCCGTGCCCCGTTCGTTAGGGGTCGGCTAGGGGCCCAGAGGCATGCCCAAAAGTACCTGCGGGTGATCTGCCGGACCCGGTCCCCTGGCGACGGGGTCCGAGGGCTCGATGCCTCTCTTTGATGGGATTCCGTTATAAGATCGCTCCCACTGGTCTCGGAAATGTCCTAGGGTACCTCGGGAGCGCAGCCCGAGCCTTGGTTATGTATCGAACGTACCCATGGTCATCCCTCGCTCAGCGTCTGAGGCGGCTGTGAACCCTTCGGGGGCCAGCCTTCGAACCCCTGATCAGTAATGGGCGCGGAGCCCGAGTAGCCTGAGGCGGCCGTGGAACCCTTCGGGGGGCCGGCCTTCGAACCTCTGACCAGTAGTGGGTGTAGGGCCCACGCGATCTGAGGCGGCTGTCGAACCCCTCCGGGGGGCCAGCCTTCGAACCTCTGATCAGTAGGGAGGCTCGGAGCCTGGTTCCTTCACGGGGAAGGATCCTTTTCGGGGTATCCCCCTTTCCCGGTCCCTGTTGCAAGAGAGAGAAAGAGGAAAAAAGGAAAAGGATATGAAATCGAACGACACGGCGTACCTTTACTGACGCGGTTATTATGGCGAAGGCGAAGCGTCGCCCGCTTCTCCTGCCTGAGGCGCCGCCTGTCCCGCCGCGGAGTTGATGCGACGGGGCGAGTGGTTGGTGGGGCGACCGTTGCGCGTGCGCGAGCCGTTCGAGGAACGGAACACGGGCGCGTTGTCTTCACGCCGTGAGGGAGGTTTCCCTCGCTGCCCCCGGATGGGACGTGAGCTTGGCTGACGACGTGACTGTTGCTCCTGCCCGCCTGCCACCGTCATTACTGCCGGCCCATTTTTGGTCGCATTGACCGTCGCGCCAGGCTGGCGCTGCTGGGTCGTGCGCTGGGTCGCCTCGAGCCGCGGTATTGGTTCCGCAGTCGAGGAGGCGCGGTAGTGGCGCGAGTGGCGGTGCAGTTGCTCGCACGAAGCATCCGGCGCGCCAGTTGCGTGACGCGTGGACCTGGGCCTCCATGCTGGGCGTGTCAGGAGTCGGAGAAGGGCGTCCACTTGGCGCGGTTGCATGCCGCCTGCATGGCTGCCCGCCCCTTTCGCCCGTTGGTCTGGGTAAAAGTGGAGGGTCACTTGTAACCGCTGGGCGGTCGTGCGCACCGCGCACGGCAGTTTGGCTTCTTCTGCTCTGAGCCGGCTTGCATGACATGTGGGACCCAGCCCTCGCGCCGCGGGGGAGGGCCTTGGAGTGTGTTGGAGGAGACCCAGCTCGTGACGGCTGGGGACGCAAGTAGGGATAGTCGCCTTTAAAAGGAGGATGACCCCCTTCGGAAGGCGACCATGTCTTCGCACTCCCTTATGCATCGTGTCTTTCCACCTTCCAAGCCCCCGGATGGGGGATACCCGCCGTCTTTTCGCCTCATCGTTGGAGGAACGCAACTCCGTGGGAGTTGGTACCTTTCAGCCATCGTTCGGCTTCAAGGATTTTCATCAGCCGGCCCAGCTGCACCCCTTCGCCGGCGGTCACCCGAGACGGCGACCACCAGCCCCTGGGTGGGGAGAAGCAAGCCGGGCTGCGATCTTGGTCCCACCCTCAGCTTCAAGGATGTTCATCATCCTCGCTGGGGTGGAGGCCGGGCTGAGCCGGAGCTCTACCTCCCTCGCGGGTTCGTGGGTCACCCTCTCCCGCGGTGTTCGAGGGAGAGGGCGCTCGCTGGCCCTGCGGGCGGGCCGGACTTCGACAACGCGGGGCTGGTCGACGGCGGGCGTCGTCAGCCCCAGCGTGTCGAGCTCGTCGACTTGGCTCCTAGTGACCCCTTCTGCCGGAAGGCGGCTGCCGCGCCGTGTGCACGGGAGGACCGCCCAAGATGTCGCGCGCTGCTAGGGCGGCGTTCGTGTTCTGGGGCGGTCATGCCTTTGCACCAGTATGGCGCCTCCGCGCAGAGGTCGGTGCCCCACTCGTCCGGGAGGATTTGAGTGGGGATCTGCCGGAGGGCTGACGGCCCCTGTCGTCGGTGCCGAGGCGGAGGCGGCTCGAGAAGTCCCCATCGCCGACGGGATCGCCGCCGCCATCCGCGCTTCGGGCCTCCGGCTCTTTGTACTTGTCCTCGCCCCTCGAGCGTCGGCGTGGGCGAGGGCAAGATTGCAGCAGCGCCCACCCGGAGCGGGGGTCGTTGTTGTCGCTGTTAGAGCGGGCGGCGGCGAGCCGCCCGTCAGTCTTCTGTTGCTCCGCAGGCCTTCCCCCATCGAGTGGGGTTGTTCGTACCTGCGGAGGGGGAACCGGAGTTCCGCTTGTAATGGCACTTTGAATGCAAGTGTTTTTGTTCATTGTGGCTGTCGAGGCCTGAACATGTATGTAATTTCGGCACGGAGCCGTATTTTTTCCTCATTTTCGAGCACTAAGACTCGCCTGTTGGTTATCTGAACCGCTTCACCAAGCGTGAGTCGCCCCGTGTCAAGGTGACGAGTGAGGTATCCGTATCCCGGAGGCGTAGGAGTCCCTCGGCTCGGTCGGCCTTGTTGTCCGAGGCTCCTCTAGCTTAGTTAAAGGGACCCCTCGGCCGCTCTTGAATGAGCCGAGGCCAGGGGTAGCGATATCAGCATGAACAGGGGCAGAGTTGGCTCAAAAAATGAAACCTGGTTGGCCGGAGCCTAGCCGGGGCGTCCGTTGGCGGGACCGACGCTGGGGTCGACCAGCCGACGCCTCGGGTCGGGCTGGCGCCCTTGGTGGAAGGCTGGTCGAGGCCCCGGAGCGACCGGCTGAGCCGCCTGCTCGGGTCGGACTCCCAGAGGAAACCCTGGCAGCGATTGCCCGGGCGTGGCGATGACGTCGTCCTTCAGAGCGGAGATCCTCGGACCGCGTCGCCGTCCGAGGCTAGGTCGAACCTCACCGAAGGTATCATCGATGCCAGGGTGCTGCTGCCCCCTTCCAGCGTCAAGACCCGAGCCTGCAGGATCAGATTGTCTTGTAGCATGTGTCTCCTGCGGCCGCTGAGGCCAGAACACACCCTCGCTGTGTTGTAAAGCTGCGTCTCTTTTCCTCTTGTTTCGAGTATCTGGACTTTTTTGTCGGTAACAGGGACGTTTGTGCGAGCGAGAGTTGCTTCTCGTGGAAGGTGATGAGTGAGGTATCCGTATCCCGGAGGCGTAGGAGTCCCTCGGCTCGGTCGGCCTTGCCGCTTATGCGCACTTTTACCCGTCCATGAGGCTCTGTTACCGACTCAGTCGAGAAGGCTCGAAGGATCGCTTCAGCAGAAGAACTTCCGAACGTGAAGACTTGTTCGGTCCGCGGAATCACTTATCCGAACGTGAGTTACTTATCGCAGAAGGTGATGAGTGAGGTATCCGTATCCCGGAGGCGTAGGAGTCCCTCGGCTCGGTCAGCCTTGGCTGCTTACGTGTACTCCATCGTTTTCAGGATCCACTTTTCGAAGTAGTCAAAAAGCAAGAAAGACATTCTGGCAGAAGAGATCTTTTTTCGAGGAAAATTTCAATGCAGAGGGGGTTCCCCCCCTTTTAGCCCCCGAGGGAGGGTCGGGCTTTGCCGAGGCGAGGCCGACCCTTCCTTGATGACTAAACTTTGCGTGGGTGCGAGGTATATGAACAACTTGAAAACATCTTAAGGGTAGAAGCGACGTAGCTGTTGGATGTTCCAAGCGTTGCCGTAGACCTCGCCTTGACTGTTGGCCAGCTTGTACGTTCCGGACTTCAGAACCTTGGCGATGACGAACGGTCCCTCCCAGGGGGGCGTGAGCTTGTGCCTCCCTCGGGCGTCTTGTCGCAGCCGAAGCACCAGGTCGCCCACCTGGAGGTCTCGGGACCAGACCCCTCGGGCGTGGTAGCGTCGCAGGGACTGCTGATACCGCGCCGAGTGTAGTAAGGCCTTGTCCCGAGCCTCTTCCAGCTGGTCCAGCGAGTTTTCTCGGCTAGCTTGGTTGCTTTGATCGTTGTAGGCCCTCGTCCTCGGGGAGCCGTATTCCAGGTCTGTGGGCAAGACGGCCTCGACCCCGTAGACTAGGAAGAACAGCGTGAAACCCGTGGCTCGGCTCGGCGTTGTCCTCAGGCTCCAGACCACCGAGGGGAGTTCCTTCATCCATCGCTTGCCGAACTTGTTGAGGTCGTTGTAGATCCGAGGCTTGAGCCCTTGTAGAATCATGCCGTTGGCACGCTCTACTTGCCCATTTGACATGGGATGAGCCACGGCGGCCCAGTCCACCCGGATGTGGTGATCCTCGCAGAAGTCCAAGAACTTTCTGCCGGTGAACTGGGTGTCGTTGTCGGTGATGATGGAGTTTGGGACCCCGAAGCGATGGATGATGTTGGTGAAGAACGCCACCGCCTGCTCAGACCTGATGCTGTTCAGAGGTCGGACCTCGATCCACTTGGAGAATTTGTCGATGGCGACCAGCAGGTGCGTGTAGCCCCCGGGTGCCTTCTGCAAGGGGCTGACGAGGTCCAGGCCCCACACAGCAAAGGGCTAGGTGATGGGTATCGTCTGCAGAGCCTAAGCGGGCAGGCGGGTCTGCGTCGCATAGAATTGACACCCTTCGCAGGTGCGGACAATTCTAGTGGCGTCGGCCACCGCCGTGGGCCAGTAGAAGCCCTGTCGGAAGGCATTCCCGACAAGGGCTCGAGGCGCTGCGTGATGGCCGCAAGCCCCCGAGTGTATCTCCCACAGGAGTTCCTGACCTTCGGCGACGGAGATGCATCGCTGGAGGATGACTGAGGGGCTGCGGTGGTAGAGCTCCTTTTCTTCGCCCAGCAAGACGAACGACTTGGCGCGCCGCGCCACCCGCCGAGCCTCGGCTCGGTCGAGGGGTAGCTCTCCTTGGTGGAGAAATTGCAGGTACGGGGTCTGCCAGTCTCGATCAGGCGTGGCCCCGCCTCGCTCCTCCTCGACGCGCAGTGCCTCACCCTCGGGGGCCGAGGGTACCTCGGGCTGAACCGAGGGCACCTCGGGCCGAGCTGAGGGTGCCTTGGGCTGTGCCGAGGGTACCTCGGGCTGGACCGAGGGTACCTCGGACTGGGCCGAGGGCGTCTCAGGCTCGGGCGTGTCGTCGATCTTGACGGAGGGTTGATGCAGATCCCGGGAGAAGACGTCCGGGGGAACCGTTGTTCGCCCCGAGGCTATTTTAGCCAGCTCGTCCACAGTCTCGTTGTAGCGTCGAGCGACGTGGTTGAGCTTGTGGGGGATAGATATTCCCCGGGTCCACTAAAGGAGTAAAAGACCTCACGAAAGGACCAAGGGCCCAATAAATCGTAAGGTCATTCTTTCGTGGGCCTGGGGAGAAACAACCAACAAAGCAGAGCGACGTGAGACCAGATTGGTGCAAACCCGGACGACCCACAACGTCGAGCGAGTAAATCGCAACAGAGACCCGACTTTCCCGCGCCGAAGCCCCCATGCAACGGAGTCATGCGAGGATAAGTCGGCGAGGGTTACGTAGGGATAATCTCAAGAGGTTCACTATCTTTTAGCTACTTGTTGTTATCATATCCACGTGTACTGCCCCACGGTCGAGTATATAAGGCCTAGGGGCGCCCCTTCAGATCGATCGACCTATCTTACTTAGCCACCCACATAAACTCTCTGCGTCCTCAATCCAGAGAGTCCCCTTGTAACCACGCCCACCAAGCATACTCACCAGGACGTAGGGTGTTACGCATTTCTAAGTGGCCCGAACCTGTAAATCTTGTCCACTGCCCCTCGTGCGATCGGCACGAACCATTTTGCTACAGTCGTCGACACCGTCCTACTCCTAAAAACACCTTGAGGGGCAACCCCGGGTGTGCGGTCGGACCCAAAACACCGACAGCTGGCGCGCCAGGTAGGGGGTGTGTCGACGATCCAAGCTAGCTTAATGGCCGTCACCTTCCACAGCAAGATCGCCCTCCGCCCCGGATCCGTATTCTGCTTCGGGACAATCTCATCCGTAGCAGATGAAGAGGGAACTCTACACCGCATTGCGGATTCGCCAGAAAAAAAGTCTCCTCCAACAAACTCCGAAAATGCCGGAAAAGCGCAACCTCCAGCTCTCCGGAAAAAGATCGTCTCCGGAAAGTCAGGGGCTGAGGGCTCGCTGACCCAAAGAACTCCACTGTCTACTTCTCCGACAACAGAATGGACACAGATCGCGAGGAAGAAGGAGACCAGGGAGAAGCAAGTCGTTCTTTCCGTTCTTCTGACCTCAAAGGAGAACGGAAAGAAAGTCGCCGCGACAGCAGCACCATTCTACCCCGACGTCCTCTTCATCGGGAGAGTGGAGTCACCTACCGTCTCCGATGACGAACCGACTACACCCGGAGAAGAACCGCCTCAACGAGAATCCCGCCGACGGAGGAATCGGCGCAGGAACGTTCGATGACATCACGCGGCCGGTGAGCGGGATCCGGAGCAGCCTGTCTCGCGAGACGAGGTCTCGGAGATAGGAGAAACTCCGGAAGAACGCGTCTTCAGAGAACGAAGGAACTCCCGACGACGTGATCGCCGGTGGGCCCAGGAACAAGCCGAGCAAGATGCAAGGCAACGCCGAGAGAATCCACTCTTCGGACGCAACTTGAATCCCGACTTCGCCCGAGCTATGAACACGCCGAGCGAAGTCGGAGGGGTACTAGCTCGGATAGCAGACGGACTTCCTCGGACCCCTGACGCTGAGGGCTACCGACGGCTGTTCACCCAGGCGGCCAACCATCTTCTACCGCTTGCTCACCCGCCGAACGATCTACGACATGCCATCAACAGTCGCCGGGACGCGCGAAGCTCCATCAATGCTTCGCGCGAACGGCGGCATGAGAATGAGATTCACCGTCGGGAGGAGTACGACAGGGACCATGGCATCCCGACTCAGAGCCAGGCCACCAGGACTGAGTCGGCAACAGCTTCAACTGGCGGTACCACCCGGGGACGGTCGAGGAACCACAATCACAACTCCCCTCCCCGGGACAGACATCGTCCCCGACGACAAGAGGACACGTGCGGAGTGTCCGCCCTTACTCCGCGCCTTAGGGCCATTCAATGGCCTCCCAACTTCAAGGTATCCAACGTTGACAAATATGAACCTAAGCAGGATCCAGGGGGTTGGCTAGCCGTCTACACCACCGCTGCTCGAGCTGCCGGAGCGTCCGAAGACGTCATGACCGCGTATTTGCCCATTGTCCTTGGGCAAGAAGCGCTGCATTGGCTGCGACACCTACCCCGACACTGCATCGACGACTGGGGAGACTTTAGCCGACGTTTCACCGCCAACTTCCAGTCCCTCTCCGACAAACCGGCGCAACCATGGGACCTCAAATCCATCAAGCGCCGAGGGGATGAGACTCTCCGGTCGTACCTCAAAAGGTTCCAGACCATGAGAAATCGCATCCCCGAGGTCACGGAAGCGGCCGTGATCGAGGACTTCTACAGAGGATCCAACGACTCGGCTTTTGTCCGAACCATACTACAGAAGGCGCCAACTACCTCCGAGGAGCTGTTCCGGGAAGCTGACCTCTACATAACCGCCGACGAGCGAGCTCAGGACCTCATTGGAGGAGCGAAGCCCGCACCGGCAGCACCACGACGCGACACGAACCAGCCGACCGACAAATGCTGGGAGAAGAGGCCTCGCGAAGAAGTGCACGCCGCCGGACCACCTGCCTCTCACGCCCGAGGAGGACCTCGCGGAGGCGAACGCACGCTGGACGACATCCTCGACGCCCAGTTCCCATACCACAAGGACATGCGCCACACTCTTCGCAACTGCCGGGACTTCAAGCACTCCGTCGGGCATGGCCGACCTTTCCAACCTCTACCTCCTCCTCCGCCGAGGGGAGGACCAGATGAACCACGACAACCCCATCAGCAGGAGGAGGGAGGAGGAGGATCTTTCCCGCGCATTGACAGGGAGGTCAACGTCATCTTCGGCGGACATGGGTCGCAGGAGAACAAAAGACAACAAAAGCTCAACGACCGCCAGATACTGGTGGCGACCACCGGTCCTCCCGCCCCATACCGGTGGTCGGAGCACCCGATCACTTTCACTCGGGAGGATCAATGGCTCAACTTCGACCATCCCGGCAAATACCCGCTCCTCGTCGATCCGGTGATCCAAGAGAGCTGGGTGAAGAAGGTGCTAGTGGACGGGGGGAGTAGCATCAACGTCACCTTCCCCCGGACACTCCAAGGCTTGGGAGCTCACCTCAAAGAGCTCCACAAGTCGGACACTCCTTTCTTCGGCATCGTGCCGACTGAAGGGGAATACCCGCTGGGCCACATCTACATGCCGGTCACCTTTGGAACTCCGGAGAACTACAGAACCGAGTTCCTGAGGTTCGAAGTGGCGAACTTCGACTGCGGGTACAACGCCATCATCGGAAGGCCGGGATTGGCCAAATTCATGGCCATTCCGCATTATACATACATGATACTGAAGATGCCAGGACCACAAGGGATCATAACTGTGCGCGCCGACTTCCAAGGCGCCGCAGAGTGTTTCCGAGTGGCCATTCAAGCAGCCCTCACCACTAAGCCGTCGATGGCTCCTTCTACACCGGTGAACTCTAAGCCTGAGGAGGACCTCGCGGTACCGACAAATGAAGCTCAGGCCGCGACCTCTATGCGGCCGACTGAAGAAACCAAGAGAATCAACTTGGGGTTCGCTGATGAACGCAAGACTGCCATCATCAGCTCCAGCTTGGACGACAAATAGGAAAGCGCGCTCGTCCAGTTTCTGCAAGATAACCGAGATGTATTCGCATGGCAACCTGCGGATATGCCGGGAGTCCCGAGAGAACTGGCCGAGCACAGTTTGAAAGTTTATCCCCAGGCGAGGCCGATCCGGCAAAAGCTACGTCGTTTCACGCCCGACAAGAGAGAGGCCATTCGCGCCGACTTAGCTCGCTTGGTCGCGGCTGGATTTATTAGAGAAGTATTACACCCCGAGTGGTTAGCCAACCCTGTTCTTGTACTCAAAAAGAATAAAGTGGATTGGCGCATGTGCGTCGACTATACCGATCTCAACAAACACTGTCCGAAGGATCCCTTCGGGCTCCCGAGGATAGATCAGGTGGTGGACTCCATCGCTGGATGTTCTATGCTGTCTTTCTTAGATTGCTACTCCGGATATCATCAGATTAGTCTGACGAAAGAGGACGAGGAAAAACGGCGTTCATTACTCCGTTTGGTGCTTTCTGTTATACCTCCATGCCGTTTGGCCTCAAAAACGCTGGAGCGACTTATCAGAGAGCCATTCAAACATGCTTAGCCGATCACTGGGGCAAGCGTGTGGAGGCCTATGTAGATGATGTGGTAATCAAAACGGAGAACTCGGAAAACTTCATCGAAGACTTGCAGCTGGTTTTCAACAGCCTGAGACGGTATAGATGGAAGCTTAATCCCGAAAAATGTGTTTTCGGAGTACCAGCAGGAAAGTTGCTCGGGTTTATCGTCAGCCACCGGGGAATTGAAGCTAATCCAGATAAGATTGAAGCTATCATGAAAATGGAAGCTCCTCGATCACAAAAGAAGGTGCAACGACTTACTGGATGTATGGCAGCTCTGAGCAGATTTATATCCAGGCTGGGAGAAAAAGGTTTGCCGTTTTACAAGCTACTCAAGAAGGTGGATAAGTTTCAATGGACTTCAGAAGCACAAGAAGCTCTAGATGCACTGAAAAAATTCCTGACAACACCACCAGTACTGAAACCACCTCGGCGGGCTACCTTAACTCAACCAGCTGAAGATTTGCTATTGTACATCTCTTGCACGACTCACGCGGTAAGCACCGCGTTGGTAGTCGAGCGAGTAGAAGAAGGACATGCCTATCCAGTACAACATCCTGTTTACTTCATCAGTGAGGTTCTAGGCCCCTCAAAGAAAAAGTATCCTCAAGTTCAGAAGCTATTATACGCAGTACTTCTAACTGCCCGCAAGCTGCGTCACTACTTTGACGACCACAAAGTCATAGTAGTTACTGGTTTTCCAATAGGGGATATTCTTCACAACAAGGAAGCCATTGGCCGAATAGCCAAGTGGGCTTGCGAGCTGGGATCCCACGACATCGAGTTCCGACCTCGCACTGCCATCAAAACTCAAGCACTGGTTGATTTCGTATCAGAGTGGACAGAACAGCAAGTACCGGATAATCCAGAGACTACAGAAGTATGGCGAATGTATTTTGATGGCTCGCTGAAACTGCAGGGAGCGGGAGCAGGGATTCTCTTCACCGCACCAGGAGGCGAACACCTCAAGTACGCCCTCCAGTTGCTATTCCCGGCCTCTAACAACGCAGCCGAGTATGAAGCTCTTATCCACGGATTGAACATCGCCATATCGTTGGGCGTCAAGAGATTGATGGTATACGGAGATTCCCTGGTAGTCATCAGCCAGATAAACAAGGAGTGGGATTGTTCAAGTGATTCAATGGGAAAATATTGCGCTGCCGTTCGAAAGCTGGAAGATAAATTCGAGGGTCTGGAATTTCATCATGTGGAAAGAGACCGGAACACAGCAGCTGATATACTGTCCAAGCTCGGATCCAGTCGAACTCAGGTCCCACCTGGAGTCTTCGTGCAAGAAATCCTGCAGCCGAGTATTTCAATGGATCAAACAGAAGAGTGCAACATCATAGATCAACCCGAGTCAGACTCTGATGACTGGAGAAGGCCGATCATTAAGTATATAAAGAATGAAGAAGAACCAGACGACAAAAACTCGGCAGAGCGTATTGCCAGGCAATCGGCTCACTACACACTCATTGGGGAGACATTATACAGAAGGGGTGCATCGGGCGTCCTCATGAAGTGCGTTCTCCCGTCCACTGGGAAGCAACTTCTGGAGGAGGTCCATGCTGGGCAATGTGGAATACATGCAGCATCCAGAACACTAGTTGGGAAGGTTTTCAGGTCAGGATTCTATTGGCCGACGGCGAAGAATGATGCGGCCGAGTTAGTTCAAAGGTGCGAAGCTTGCCAATACTTGTCAAAGCAACAGCACGTGCCCGCACAGCAACTGCAGACCATACCAGTAACCTGGCCTTTCGCATGCTGGGGACTGGATATGATTGGACCTTTCAAGAAAGCTCAAGGGGGATATACTCATGTATTGGTGGCGATCGACAAATTCACTAAATGGATAGAGTTCAAGCCCATTGCTTCTTTAACCTCTGCTAAAGCCGTGGAATTCATACAAGACATAATATTCAGATTCGGGATACCAAACAGCATCATCACTGATTTAGGATCCAACTTCACCAGTGCAGAATTCTTCGACTTCTGCGAGCAAAGAAGCATTCAGATCAAGTATGCATCTGTAGCACATCCAAGAGCCAACGGGCAGGTTGAGCGAGCCAACGGAATGATATTAGAGGCACTCAGGAAAAAGGTCTTCGATAAAAATGAAAAATTCGCAGGAAAATGGATAAGGGAATTGCCTTACGTTGTTTGGAGCCTAAGAACCCGACCTAGCCGAGCCCTGCATGGAAACACTCCTTTCTTCATGGTCTATGGGTCGGAGGCAGTGCTACCTGCTGATCTCAAGTTTGGGCGCCAAGGTTGATCTTCGAAAGCATAGCAGAAGCCGAGGCTACCAGGCTGGAGGACGTTGATGTACTTGAAGAGGAACGGCTTAATGCAGTAATCCAATCAGCACGGTACCAGCAGACTCTAAGGCGCTATCACGACAAGGCTGTGCGACAACGATTCTTCTCAGTAGGGGACCTCGTCCTCCGCCGAATTCTAACGGGGGAAGGACGGCACAAGTTATCACCCTTATGGGAAGGACCCTTTGTGGTAGCAGAAGTCACTCGGCCCGGATCATATCGCCTCACTCAGATGGATGGCACGGAAGTTGGGAACTCCTGGAACATAGAACACCTCAGAAAGTTTTATCCCTAGCTGTATCTCAAAACTGCTAGGATAACGATGTACTCTGTAAGGTGGAAATACATCATCAATAAAAAAGAAATTTCAGAGATACTCAGCTCATTTACGATTGACTTGCATTCTTACTTAACTCGGGGTGACCACTATGCCCTGCTAACGGAGCAATCGACTTAAGTCGGCAACGACTTAAGGCGGTGCAACATGCTCACGCTTGCTTAACTCGGGGTGACCACTATGCCCTGCTAACGGAGCAATCGACTTAAGTCGGCAACGACTTAAGGCGGTGCAACATGCTCACGCTTACTTAACTCAGGGTGACCACTATGCCCTGCTAACGGAGCAATCGACTTAAGTCGGCAACGACTTAAGGCGGTGCAACATGCTCACGCTTACTTAACTCAGGGTGACCACTATGCCCTGCTAACGGAGCAATCGACTTAAGTCGGCAACGACTAAGGCGGTGCAACATGCTCACGCTTACTTAACTCGGGGTGGCCACTATGCCCTGCTAACGGAGCAATCGACTTAAGTCAGCGACGACTTAAGCCGGTGCAACGTGTTCGCGCCTATGTAATCCAGGGGATGACTTCTATATCCCGCGAACAAATTCCATAATCATCATACGTCGTTTCATCACTGCAAATTTACGAATTGATGAATTCTGATACAATAAGAGAGTAATTATATCATTCGAATGCTGAACTGATGTCCTCTAACGAATACTTGATTATGCTAACTGCGCGCTCAAGGCACGCAAAATGTTTCTCTATTTCGCGATATCTTTCTCAGGAGCGACTGGCGAAGAAGGGCGACTCGAGGAATCGGGGGCAACATTCACGTCAGCCCTTATGTCCTCAGGAACAACCACGCCAGGTCTCCTCATCAAGATTCGTCCTGCCCGAACAGCCTTGTCCATGGCTTTGTCGCGCTGGGTTTTGAGAGTAACAGCAGTCTCCTCGACAACTTTAGCAGCCAGTCGAGCAGTCTCTAACTCCTGGGCAATGGATTTCTTGGAGGCTCGTAGTTCTTTAATGGTGG
The DNA here is from genome assembly GCF_902167145.1 of Zea mays. Taxonomy (NCBI): domain Eukaryota; kingdom Viridiplantae; phylum Streptophyta; class Magnoliopsida; order Poales; family Poaceae; genus Zea; species Zea mays. The sequence continues at coordinate 132,224,979 of NC_050105.1, read as the reverse complement.
CATCCTTTGCTGATATCAACTGCCTAAGGCGAGTCACTTCATCCGCGGATTCCTGCAACTTACAACGTTGATTGTCCAACTCTTCCATGGTGAAGCGATGACTCCTCTCCAAGATGGTCAGCGAGTTGCTAGAATCCCGGTACAATCTGTCAAGACTGTCAGGAGAAGCAGCAAGGATACACTTTTCTTCCTGCGAGCAAAACTCAACTCCATCAATAATCAAATAATGGGAATAGGGCAAGGCAAAACGCAGTTTTGTAAATTACCTTTTCAGAATCAAGCTGAGCATGAAGAGAGGAACTCAGGGCATTGGCATCATCCAAAGCAGCGGAGACCTGACACAGTTCAGTTTGGCTCTGAGAGTACTTCTCCTCGAAGTCAGCACACCGCTGAGCTGATTCAGCCTGATTTCGGGAATGTTTCTCCTCATGAGTTGAGATCTGCCGAGTCATTCCTAGCAGGAGATAACCAGACAAAAAGGGGTCAGAATGTAAAGCAGTCCACAATGAAGGCAAAGAGAAACAAAAAAAGCACCAACCAGCATTGGTCGCCTCCAATTCAGAGACACGATGTTGAAGCGACACCGGATTCCAGCACGCGAGATACGACGCCACTTCTGGGACGGAAGTACCCTACAATCTCAGCTGGCTAGCCATCCCATCCACCAAAGCCTGATGAGAGGAACAGATGAGTATAATGACGGAAGTTCATACAACGTAAAAATCAAGCTAAAATGCAACACAATACCTGGAGGTTGGAAAAGAATGAAGGAACCCCCAAGTCAGGAGAGATCAGTTGATAAGCAGGCATAAGGCCACCACCCGGAGCAGCTTGCAATGAACCAGCAGAGATCAACTCAGTACCTTCAACAGAGTCCAACGCTCGGTCAGCAGGGACGCTGCCCTCTAAAGCGACCCCCTGATCCAAATTCTGGGCTACCACCATACAGCCAGAGTGTGGAGGAGATCCCGCGTGAACGTCCATGGAAGTACAGGAAGGAGACCCTGCTTGGGCACCCTCGGGGGCTGGGTTATAGTTGGCACTGCCCACTTGAGCCGGATCATCCCCGGCAGCACCCTCGGGGGCTGGGCAGTGGCTCACACTCTTCACCCGAGTTAAGTCATCCCCGGTAACATCCTCGGGGGCTGGGCATATGTCAGCACCATTCTTGGGGTCCAGACTCTTGGCAATAACCACCTCTAAGGTTGATGGGCCCTCAACTACTTCCATGGGACCAGGACGATCCAAGTCAGTCTCCCGACCCTCGAGATCGCGCTCTAAGGTCGACGAGGCACGGGATGACCTCAACCCAGCATCAGGCACGGCAGCGCAAGCTTCTGTTGCATCATCATCCACTGGCTCTGATAACAAGTCCTCTGGGACCATATCCTCAAGAGTTTGATCAAAGTTGGCCAAGGACAGTCCCTGCAGATCAATAAGGGCAGATAAAGCAGGAGAGGGAATTCCACTACTTTCACCACTGGCGATGAACTGCCGACTGTTTTTCCGAGTCAAAGGAACTTCATTTTCTTCCTCCTCATCTTCCACAGTGACAACACATGCAGCACCCCCATTGGGATCAGTAGCAGTTTGGGTACACCCATTGGGGTCAGCGTCATTAAGTCTAGTCGCAGGCACTTCTTCAGGAGCAGGAACTGAGGTACCAGCGTCCCCATCAAAACTGGACACTCGCCGGAGGCGTCTTCTTTTCTTCTTTTGCTCATCAGCAGAAGGCTCAGGCTGATTGGTTCGGCTAGGGCGCCTCGGGCGAGTACTGACAGGTTTCTGAACATCCAAAGTTGTATCAACCTCTGGGAGGGGCACCACTGCCAACGTACCAGCAGGAGCAGCGTCGGAAGAATCCTCAGCTAGCAGATCAAGCATGACATTTATATCTGCATCACTAGGGTTCAAGGGCACCTCGAAATGGACCTCTCGTTTGTCAGTAGGAATCTCCCCAAGCGAAGCAACCAAAGCACTGACTTCTTCAGCAGAGGGTCGCACTCTAAGGCCCAAACTGCCATCAGTAACAGGTGGATTTGATACAAATAGGGTGAAGGCTTTGGGAGGAGGCAGGTTCCAGGCCGAGTACGCTACTGGAGCACCAACATTTGACACCTTCCCCCTGAGGATCATTTCAAGTCGGCTCACCAAGTCTGCAGGAGGAATTCTCCTGTTGGTAACCCGAGTTGAGTCGGCTAGCCCTCGATACAGATAAGCTGGGTAGGCCCTGTCTTTCAGTGGCTGAATATTCTTGAAAACAAAATCAGTGACCACAGCTTCAGCAGTCAGACCTCTCTCTTTCAGCAGTCCTACTTCAGCTAGCAACACACCCGCCTCAGCTACCTCCTCATCTGTGGGAGACTCAGTCCAGCTTGGAGTGCGAACGTCTGGCTGTCTTCCCGACCGGGAGGGGAGAGAATTTCCATAATTATCAACTATGAACCACTCTAGACGCCACCCCTTGATACTGTCCTTAAGGGGAATCTCAAGGTACTCAGTTTTCCGCCCGCGGCGCATCTCCAAACTAGCACCTCCGACCAACTGATGTTGTCCCCCGGCCATCCCAGGGCGACAATGATACAGGTATTTCCATAAGCCGAAATGCGGCAGCACGCCAAGAAAGGCTTCGCATAAGTGAACGAAGATGGAGATTTGCAGAATTGAGTTAGGGTTCAGATGGGTCAGGTTAATGTGGTAGAAATCAAGGAGACCGCGGAAAAAGGGAGAGATGGGAAGGCCAAGGCCGTAGAGAAGAAAAGGGGCGTAAACTACAGACTCGTGGGTATCCTCTGTCGGGACAGTAGTCCCGTGGCAAATCCGCCAAGAACAGAGTTCCCGCGGAGGAAGAACCCCGATGGACACGAGGTGGAGGAGTTCAGCTTCGGAAATGATGGACATGTGGTTACCTGCAAAAGGCAACTGGCTGTTGGGATCGATTGGAGGAATCACCACAGCAGACGAGCTCGCGGTCTTCCTCTTGGGCGTCATCTCGATTCTACCAGCGAGTAGAGTGGAGGCGAGCGGCAGAGAGGATTCGGAAGTGGGAATGCAAGAACTAGGGCACGGAAAGCAAAGGTGGCTAAAAGCGCAGCTCTTATGGGATATTCTCGAGCCAGATACCGTTTCAAAAAGTGCTCAGTCATCACCCGGCGGTTATTTCCAAAACCAGCGTGCCACGTGGTCACCCGGCAGTTATCCCCAGAACACCGATGTGCCACCTCATCACTCGGCTATCATCCTCAAAGTGGCTCAGGCGGCCTGCCGTCACTCGGCGTTGCCTCTAAAACGCTGATTTCGCATTCAGTTGCTCGGCATTACTTCTAAAATGCCGACGTTGACCTTCAGTCACTCGGCGTTGCCTCTAAAACGCTGATTTCGTATTCAGTTGCTCGGCATTACTTCTAAAATGCCGACGTCGACCTCCAGTCACTCGGCGTTGCTTCTAAAACGCTGATTTCGTATTCAGTTGCTCGGCATTACTTCTAAAATGCCGACGTCGACCTTCAGTCACTCGGCGTTGCCTCTAAAACGCTGATTTCGTATTCAGTTGCTCGACATTACTTCTAAAATGCCGACGTCGACCTCCAGTCACTCGGCGTTGCCTCTAAAACGCTGATTTCGTATTCAATTGCTCGGCATTACTTCTAAAATGCCGACGTCGACCTCCAGTCACTTGGCGTTGCCTCTAAAACGCTGATTTCGTATTCAGTCGCTCAGCATTACTTCTAAAATGACGACGTCGACCTCCAGTCACTCGGCGTTGCCTCTAAAACGCTGTTTTCATGTTAAGTTGCTTGGCATTACTTCTAAAATGTCGATGCCGACCTCCAGTCATTCGACGTTACTTCTAAAACGTTGATATCATATTCAGTCACTCGGCGTTGCCTCTAAAACGCTGATACAATGATCAGTTGCTCGGCGTTGCTTCTAAAAACGCTGACACAATCTTCAGTTACTCGACAGTTACTTCTACAAGCGCCGACACCACCTACAAAGTTACTCGGCAACCATTTCGGAAAACACTAGTTCAATGCCCGAGTATTTCATTTACTCTTTCAAAGGAATTAGACTCACAAGTAAGCAGGACAGTCATCAAAAGAGAAGCCAAACACCATTCTTTCATTCAAAGGGAAGTTAATAAACTTACAAATCAACAATTCGCGAGTTGATACTTCCCTACTATTACTACATTACTACTACTACACTACGCTATACTACTCTACATTACTACTACATTATTCTAACTATACTATACTATACTAATATCTAAGAAGACCAATGACGTCTAGCCACTGGCCCTGCCCCTGCCGCCGCCGCCGCCCTTGGTGCTGCCCTTGCTGCTGCCGCCTTTGGTGCTGCCCCTGCAGCTGCCGCCGTCACCGTCCCTGCCGCCGTCACCGCTGCCCCTGCCGCTGCCGTCGCCGTCGCCGTCGCCACCGTCGTCGTCGTCGTCGTCGTCGTCCTCGTCCTCGCCGCCGCCGTCCGAGTCCTCCTCATCCGAGGAGTACTCCGACTCATCCGAGCCCTCGAGCCCGGAGCGCTCGACGGCCCGGATGTATGTCTAGACTTCCGCGGCTATCCCCTGGGAGTCGTCCGAGTCATCGGACGACGCCGGGGGAGAGACGGGAGCCGGAGATCCCTCGGACCCGGAGGAGAACTCCTCCTCCGAGTATTCCGAGTCACCGAAATCCTCCGATGGAGGAGTCGGTTCGCGCTTGCGCTTGTTACTCTTGCCCATGGCGGAAGCAGACGGGAGAGAAGAGAAGGAAGCAGTAAAGAACAGCGAGGAGATGTGAAAAAAACAGAAAGGCAACGACGTTATTTATAAAGGGAGAAGGCAACCGCTCACCTCCAACCGCGGTCACTGAACAGTCGCAAAGCATTCAATAAGCACTTCCACCCGTCTGAAGACACGTCAGGCGGCTGACGCCGTTTCACGCAACACTACACCCATTGGGACTCCAGTCAACAGCGCGAAGGATATGATTACACTTGCCGTCACATCACATTACTACTCAGAAGCAGCCAGCTAAAAACTCAGCATACCAAGCCGTCCCTTGCCCACACCCATTGGGGGGGGGACGCCCAGGAATTATCAGTATATTTTTCAAATTGGTCACATCTGTGCAGGGCACGCAGTGAATGCCTCAAGACAAAAATGAGATATCAGTGAGAATTAGAGGGAAGCCAAATATAGCCAGTGGAGTACAAAATAGGGTCGACAGAAACGACTTGAAGACTAGACAGAGAACGTCCATCAAATGTCCAATCAGTCACAGAGCAAATAAATTGCACTACCCAGCAAGATATGGATGGATTGCGAACTCGGCTGCAAAAGACAAAATGCATGCTGACCTATGAAGCATAATATTGATGACATAGTGCGGATGACATCATGCCAATTTTTTACAAGCAGAAAGGATAATCTTCAGCAAAAAGACACAAAAGGAAGACCTTCGAGTGGATTATCCTCAAAAATCCACTTGAAGGTCGGAGGCTACACCCATTGGGTGCACCTCCGGTGCACCCCATGGATTATCATTCCAAGCCGAGATAGTGCCGATTTCTAAAGCGTGGGACAAGATTAAAAAGCCAACCCTCAACCAAAATGAAGGAACACAAATGGAAATAATCTCTACTGAAGACCTTCGAGTAGATTATTTTCTAAAATCTACTCGAAGCTCGGGGGCTACACCCATTGGGTGCACCTCCGGTGCACCCAATGAAGTTCAGAATCCTACAAATTGAAATGCCGACCTCTAAGGCACAAGCATGAAACTAAGCTTCGGTCAAATGAGTGATCGGAGCAAGAGAAGACAGCAGGAAATCATTTTTCTTCAAAACACCCGCAAGTTGGACCTGGGATCTTTGGGCTGATTACCTCTAAATTAACCCAAAGATCGGGGGCTTGTGGGGGATAGATATCCCCCGGGTCCACTAAAGGAGTAAAAGACCTCACAAAAGGCCCAAGGGCCCAATAAATCATAAGGTCATTCTTTCGTGGGCCTGGGGAGAAACAACCAACAAAGCAGAGCGATGTGAGACCAGATTGGTGCAAACCCGGACGGCCCACAACGTCGAGTGAGTAAATCGCAACAGAGACCCGACTTTCCCGCGCCGAAGCCCCCATGCAACGGAGCCATGCGAGGATAAGTCGGCGAGGGTTACGTAGGGATAATCTCAAGAGGTTCACTATCTTTTAGCTACTTGTTGTTATCATATCCACGTGTACTGCCCCACGGTCGAGTATATAAGGCCTAGGGGGCGCCCCTTCAGATCGATCGACCTATCTTACTTAGCCACCCACATAAACTCTCTACGTCCTCAATCCAGAGAGTCCCCTTGTAACCACGCCCACCAAGCATACTCACCAGGACGTAGGGTGTTACGCATTTCTAAGCGGCCCGAACCTGTAAATCTTGTCCACTGCCCCTCGTGCGATCGACACGAACCATTTTGCTACAGTCGTCGACACCGTCCTACTCCTAAAAACACCTTGAGGGGCAACCCCGGGTGTGCGGTCGGACCCAAAACACCGACAGAGCTCGAGCCCGTAGAACTTGTCTTCCAGGCGCCGAACCTCATCGCAGTAGGCCTCCACCTTCGGGTCACGGCAGTGGAAGTTCTTCATGACTTGGTCGATGACGAGCTGCGAGTCACCGCGGGCGTCGAGGCGCCTGACCCCTAGCTCGATGGCGATTCGCAACCCGTTGACCAGAGCCTCATACTCAGCCACATTGTTGGACACCGGGAAATGGAGGCGTAGCACATAGCGTAGGTGTTTCCCGAGGGGCGAGATGAAGAGTAGGCCTGCGCCAGCTCCCATCTTCATCAACGACCCGTCGAAAAACATGGTCCAGAGCTCCCGTTGGATCGGAGCCGTCGGTAGCTGGGTGTCGACCCATTCGGCTACGAAGTCCGCCAAGACCTGGGACTTGATGGCCTTCCGAGGGGCGAACGAGATTGTCTCGCCCATGATTTCCACCGCCCACTTTGCAATCCTACCCGAGGCCTCTTGTCACTGGATGATCTCCCCTAGGGGGAAGGATGACACCACAGTTACCGAATGAGACTCGAAGTAATGTCACAACTTCCGCCGTGTCAGGATCACTGCGTACAACAGCTTCTGAACTTGTGGGTAGCGGACCTTGGTTTCGGACAGTACCTCGCTGACGAAGTAGACTGGCCTCTGAACGAGCAATGCATGCCCCTCTTCTTGCCTCTCGACCACAATCGCGGCGCTAACCACCTGAGTGGTCATGGCGACGTAGACCAAGAGGGCTTCTCCGGCAGCTGGAGGCACCAAGATAGGCGCCTTTGTGAGGAGCGCCTTCAGGTTCCCGAGAGCTTCCTCGGCCTCAGGGGTCCAAGTGAAGCACTCGACCTTCCTTAAGAGGCGGTACAGGGGCAGACCTCTTTCGCCGAGACGTGAGATGAAGCGGCTCAGAGCCGTGAGACATCCCATGACCCTCTGTACGCCTTTCAAGTCCTTGATGGGCCCCATGCTGGTGATGGCGGCGATCTTCTCCGGGTTGGCTTCGACGCCCCGCTCGGAGACGATGAACCCCAAGAGCATGCCTCGGGGCACCCCGAAGACACACTTCTCGGGATTGAGCTTGATGCCTTTCGCCTTGAGACATCGGAATGTCACTTCAAGGTCGGAAAGGAGGTCGGAAGCCTTCCTCGTCTTGACTACGATGTCATCGACGTAGGCCTCGACCGTGCGGCCAATGTGTTCGCCGAACACATGGTTCATGCACCGCTGGTACGTCGCGCCCGCATTCCTCAAGCCGAACGGCATGGTGACATAGCAGTACATGCCGAAGGGCGTGATGAAAGAAGTCGCGAGCTGGTCGGACTCTTTCATCCTGATTTGATGATACCCGGAGTAGGCATCGAGGAAAGACAGGGTTTCGCACCCAGCAGTGGAATCCACGATTTGATCGATGCGAGGCAGAGGGTAGGGAACCTTCGGACATGCTTTGTTGAGACCAGTGTAGTCTACACACATCCGCCATTTCCCCCCTTTCTTGCTCACAAGCACGGGGTTGGCAAGCCATTTGGGATGGAATACCTCTTTGATGAACCCTGCCGCTATTAGCTTGTGGATCTCCTCGCCTATGGCTCTGCGCTTCTCTTCGTCGAATCGGCGTAGAGGCTACCTGACGGGTCGAGCTCCGGCTCGAATGTCCAGCGAGTGCTCGGCGACATCCCTCGGTATGTCGGGCATGTCCGAGGGACTCCACGCGAAGACATCGGCGTTCGCGCGGAGAAAGTCGACGAGCACTGCTTCCTATTTGGGATCGAGCCCGGAGCCGATCCGGATCTGCTTGGAGGTGTCGCCGCTGGGGTCGAGGGGGACGGCCTTAACCGTCTCCACTGGCTCGAAGTTGTCGGCATGACGCTTCACGTCTGGCACCTCCTTAGAGAGGCTTTCCAGGTCGGCGATGAGGGCCTCGGACTCGGCGAGGGCCTCGGCGTACTCCACGCACTCCACGTCGCATTCGAACGCGTGTTTGTACGTGGGGCCGACGGTGATGACCCCGTTGGGGCCCGGCATCTTGAGCTTCAGGTAGGTGTAGTTAGGGATGGCCATGAACTTCGCGTAGCATGGCCTTCCCAGTACCGCGTGGTAGGTTCCTCGGAACCTGACCACCTCGAACGTCAGAGTCTCCCTTCAGAAGTTGGAGGGTGTTCTAAAGCAGACGGGAAGGTCGAGTCGTCCGAGGGGCTGGACGCGCTTCCCGGGAATGATCCCATGGAAGGGCGCAGCGCCTGCCCGGACGGAGGACAGGTCAACACGTAGGAGCCTGAGGGTCTCGGCGTAGATGATGTTGAGGTTGCTGCCTCCGTCCATAAGGACCTTGGTGAGCCTGACGTCGCCGATGACGGGGTCGACGACGAGCGGGTATTTCCCCGGGCTCGGCACGTGGTCGGGGTGGTCGGCTTGGTCGAAGGTGATGGGCTTGTCGGACCAGTCTAGGTAGACTGGCGCCGCCACCTTCACCGAGCAGACCTCCCGACGCTCTTGCTTGCGGTGTCGAGCCGAGGCATTCGCCGCTTGCCCACCGTAGATCATGAAGCAGTCGCGGACCTCGGGGAACTCTCCTGCTTGGTGATCTTCCTTCTTGTCATCATCGCGGGCCTTGCCACCCTCCGCGGGTGGCCCGGCCCTGTGGAAGTGGCGCCGAAGCATGACGCACTCCTCAAGGGTGTGCTTGAAGGGCCCCTGGTGATAGGGGCACGGCTCCTTGAGCATCTTGTCGAAAAGGTTGGCACCTCCGGGGGGCTTCTGAGGGTTCTTGTACTCGGCGGCGGCAACAAGATCCGCGTCGGCGGCTTCGCGTTTCGCTTGTGACTTCTTCTTGCCTTTCTTCTTGGCGCCGCGCTGAGTTGACGCCTCGAGAGCATCTTCCGATGGGCGGCCCTGGGGCTGCTTGTCCTTTCGGAAGATAGCCTCGACCGCCTCCTGGCCGGAGGCGAACTTGGTGGCGATGTGCATCAGCTCGCTCGCCCTGGTGGGGGTCTTGCGACCCAACTTGCTCACCAGGTCGCGGCAGGTGGTGCCGGCGAGGAACGCGCCGATAACATCCGAGTCGGTGATGTTGGGCAGCTCAGTGCGCTGCTTCGAGAATCATCGGATGTAGTCCCGGAGAGACTCTCCCGGCTGCTGCCGGCAGCTTCGGAGGTCCCAGGAATTCCCGGGGCGCACGTACGTGCCCTGGAAATTGCCGGCGAAAGCTTGGACTAGGTCGTCCCAGTTGGAGATCTGCCCCGGAGGCAGGTGCTCCAACCAGGCACGAGCGGTGTCGGAGAGGAACAGGGGGAGGTTACGGATGATGAGGTTGTCATCGTCCGTTCCACCCAGTTGGTAGGCCAGGCGGTAGTCCGCGAGCCACAGTTCCGGTCTCGTCTCCCCCGAGTACTTTGTGATAGTAGTCGGGGGTCGGAACCGGGTCGGGAACGGTGCCCGTCGGATGGCCCGGCTGAAGGCCTGCGGACCGGGCGGTTCGGGCGAGGGACTCCGATCCTCCCCGCCGTCGTAGCGTCCCCCACGCCTGGGGTGGTAGCCTCGGCGAACCCTCTCGTCGAGGTGGGCCCGACGGTCGCGGTGATGGTGCTCGTTGCCGAGGCGGCCCGGGGCCGCAGGCGCGGTGTTGCGCGTGCGCCCGGTGTAGACCGAGGCTTCCCGTATGAATCGGGAAGTCGCGGCGTGAGGTTCCGAGGGGTACCCCTTCCTTCGGGAGGCAGAGCTCTCGGCCCGTCGGACCGCAGCGCCTTCCAGGAGATTCTTGAGCTCCCCCTGGATTCGCCGACCCTCGGTGGTTGACGGCTCCGGCATCGCGCGGAGAAGCATCGCTGCTGCAGCCAGGTTCTGGCCGACCCCACTAGATGCGGGTGGTGGCCTGACCCTGACGTCGTCGGCGACGCGGTGCTGGAGACCCTAGGGCAGATGACGTATTTCTCCGGCCGGGGGTTGGCCCGCCCATGCCTGCCCGACGTCCCGGCGGATCGGCTCAAGCGCTCCTGCTCCCTCGTCGAGCCTGGCCTGCACCCCGCGGATTTGCTCGAGCTGTGGGTCATGGCCCCCCGCCTGAACGGGGACCACAGCTAGCTCCCGCGGGATGTCGACGCGGGGCGCCGGCCTAGGGAGATCACCGTCCTCCGGCATGCCGAGATGATTGCCTTCGGTGGGACCCCCTAGATCGACGTGGAAACATTCGCGGCTTGGGCCGCAGTCCTCTTCGTCGAGGCTGCGGCTACCGTCGGAACAGTCGGAGAGGCAGTAGTCACATGCGGTCATAAAGTCCCGCATGGCACTGGGGTTGCCAAATCCAGAGAAATCCCAACAGATGCTAGGGTCGTCGTCTTCCTCGGACCCAGAGGGCCCGTAGGTCGAGACGTCCGTCAACCGGTCCCAAGGCGACCGCATGCGAAACCCCAGAGGGTTTGGACTCACCTCTACGTGAGCGCCCGCCAAAGCGAGGTCGCTAGGCGGGTTGAGGCTGAATCCAAATGAAGTGGGATGGGAATCGGTTGGTACCTCTTGGTCGACGAGCGGCGATAAAGTCACGTCGGGGACTGACTGCACCGTCGCCTCAGGTACGAGGGCGACGTCCAGCAAGCTTTCCGCAAGCGCGCTGGCGTCGTCCGCTTGCTTGGGATTGGCGTGTCGCGGGGAGACGGCGCTCGTCTTCGTCTCAAGCGCGAAGTCGATACCCGGTGCGCCCCCCGTTGGGGTGCCGGCGCTGTCGACTTGCTTGACAGCCGACGAGGCGCTGCCTCCTGCTTGGCCTTGGCTGCCCTGCCTTCCCCTCCGTCGGCGGGGAAGAAGGCGGGACGAGGTCGAAGGTTGTTCTTCCACCATGCGGGGAAGACGTCGTCGATTCCGCCGCCGGCGGGCGGGCTGTCGGCCGCCATTGTCGTCGTCGCGCGGCGGGGGGAGGAGTATCATGTCGTAGCTGCCGTCGAAGGACATGAACTCAAGACTCCCGAAACGGAGCACCGTCTCGGGTTGGAGAGGTTGCTGGAGACCGCCCATCTAGAGTTTGACGGGAAGCTATTCGTCAACACGCAGCAGGCCCCTACCTGGCGCGCCAACTGTCGGCGTTTCGAGACCGGGGGGTCCCTGGGCCGACGAGTGAGTGTCGCCGCGTGCCCCAGCCCAGATGGGTCGAGCGCGAGGGCGAGCGCGAAGGGGGGAGAGCGAGGCGGCCGGAGACTAGCGTGAGAGAGGTGGGAATCCCGCGGCCTTCGTGTTCGTCCCACGCCCAGGTCGGGTGCGCTTGCAGTAGGGGGTTGGCCGCGCGGGGACGAGGACGAGACAGGCGCTCGCTTGATGTCACACCCGGTTTTGGAAGGCAAACCGAATGCGAACTATGTACGTGCCAGGATCAGAACTCACGTACACAGCGATTACATAAATGAACATCATCGCACAATGCTCGAATAATAACATAAAAGAGTAATAACTTATTACATCGCAGAGTCATAGACATCCACATAGTCATTGTCTTAACAGGTAAATCAAAGTACTAGCGAAACGCAGTAAAGATAAGGCCTCCACAGGCAGCTGACTGGGGGTTGCCGCCAACCCACACCTAGAATTCGTTGTAGTCTTGGAACTCCTGGAAGTCTCCTTCCACGGCTTCGCCTTCTCCTGAGCAGTGGTTACAATGCGGACAACCTGGTGTTTTGTGGTAAAGCAAGGATGAGTACACATCAACGTACTCAGCAAATGTCCCGTTTGGCTGAAGTGGACTAGCTTTATGTGGGGTTAGGCTCAAGCAGTTGCTTTTAGTTGGTCAGGTATTTATCATTAGTAGAAGCCAGATTTTAGCATTAACCAACCCATGAATCATTTCCTCATTGAGGAACAACACCATCATAGTCGAACCAAAACCATAACATAATCCTTGTATCTCGAACCATCTGTATCTCTAATCAAAGAGGATCACAAGGCTGCTCTTAACCGTGAGCACGGCTGATATACCAGTTTCACTACCCTCTGCAGAGGTCGCACACTTTACCCATGAGTCATGATTCCCTTTCTGCCTGGGGAGAGCTAATCCCCATTGACCACTACCTAGGTGGTCCGGCAGGGCATCACTACGTAGCTTTTACAAAGATTCCCCAGAGATCATAGCTGCCTGTTAGGTTTCTCCAGTTTGATAAACACAGTACCCCTCCCCGCAGGAGAGTGACTAACAAAGAGCAAAACGAAAGAACCTCGGCACTCAGCCTCGGCAGAGCAAGCACTGTGCCTGGACCCCATTGACGGCACGACGGCTAAGCAACTACACCTCTAGTTCATCCAATTAATCAGCTAAGGGCATCCCATTTCACCCTCATGGTTGCACTGTTATCCCGGGTGGTCTCTCAACGAACAGGTCCTTACGGAGAGGTACTCAGGAAACAGCCTGAGCCCCCTAGAGTATCACAAGATCATCAACATCATCAGGATAACAGTATCATAAATAGTCGCATCATGTTCATTGATTAAGTTAAGGCAATAGCAGAGTGCTAACCATAACAGCCCATAAGGTCATCAAGGATAAAGTAAAGTGTAAAGCTAGTCAATCCTTAGGTTTCAAGTAAGTAATGCGGGGTAGTAAGTTATAAATGAATAGGACATAATGGGACAGAGGACACTTGCCTTCACCAAACTGCTGATCAGGGACTTCCTCTGCAACCTCCTCGGGAAACACAGACTGCTCGTTGTCTACGTAAAGTAATCATTCACACTATGCACTTGGGAAAATAACAAACAGAAAGCAACATACCAAACATATGCAGCAGAGAGAGATCACAAGTTCATAGTAGAAAAGAGATAGGCACTCTAGTGTTCCCTAGGTCTGGGGTAGAGGACTATACAAAGTGATTCATTATCCACTAATCAGGTTTAAGTCAGTGGAGGGATTAAATCATTACATGGTATTAAGTTCCTCCACTTAGGTGTTTAAGTCCCTAAACTTAAGTATTCTAACTTTTATTAAAGTCTACCAACTTCTAATTATCTCAAATAGGGTTCCAATAGCCTTAATCCTATCCTAGTGATTAACTATTAATTGGTACATGGAAACAGCAGGGAAACATTGTTTAAATAGATAGACAAAAACATCATGAGCATTTTGCAATTTGAAGCACCTAATTTGGAGTTCATATGACAAAGTTATGAATTTTACAAGTTTGGGGATTAAAAATATACCCTAAATACCTATTTTGAATTAAATAAAAGGCCCAGGGACCTAACTGAGAGAAACCAGGGACGGCGGGTTCAAATTCCAGAAAACCGGGGGTCTCTTTAAGAAAACGCGCGGGCGAAGGGGTATCGGGCTACTACGGCCGTCAGATCTAAAGCGAACGACCAGGATTAGATTCTGCGGGCGGGCGCGCGAGCGCGCGGCGGCCTGGGCGGCTGACAGGCGGGACCGGGCGGGCAGCGTGGGGCGCGAGCAGGCTGACAGGCGGGGCCGGCAGGCAGAGCGAGCGCGCGGGCGGGCTGACAGGCGGGGCCGGCGGGTAGAGCGAGCGCGCGGGCGGGCTGACAGGCGGGGCCCAAACGGCAGGGAGACGAGGTGTGGGGGAAGCGGGCCTGGGCCGCTGGATCTCCGGCGGACGGCCAGGATTAGGCTTGACCTAATTAAAACGGGACCGCCCGATCTGGGACGGACGGTGGGGATCGGGTGGCCGGCCTGGGCTTCTCCTACGGCTAGCTGGGGCGGCGGCGCTCGTCCCCGCGGCGGAGGACTCGCCGGAGACGAGGGGCGCGGGCGTTTGGCGGGCCTCCGAGGCGACCTGAGCGGCCGGGAAGGTTGGGGAGGGCACGGGGAGTCCTCTGGTGGGGTCTGGGTCGGGGCAGGGGCACCGGAGGGGGGGGGGGCGGTCCACGGCGGAGCGGCTCGGCGGCGGCATAAATCTACTCCGGCGAGGAATTACACACGGCAGAAGGCAATACACGGGTCGATAGGGGCGGGAGAGGTTCTTTACCTCAAGGCGGGCTCCGGGGACTCCTCGGCGGCGGCAATGGCACGACGGTGGCCCGGGGCGGCGGTGGCGGACCTCCGCGGCTGCACGGGGAACGGCGGGTGAGCGCGAGCAGAGAGAAACAGGGAGGGGGAGGGGAAATTGGGGCGCGTCCCGGGTTGCGGACGTCGAGGCGAAGCTCACCGTGGCAACGGGCACGGCGGAGCTCCAACGCCGGCCGGGAAACGAGCTCGGGACGGCGGGGATTTGTGGCGGCGGCGCTCGGGCGTGCGTGTAGCGAGGGGGAGGTGGAAGAGGGGTCTGCTAGAGCGCAAATGAGGGAGGGGGGAGAGGGCGAGTGGGGCTCTGGGCTCAAGTGGCCAGGGGTAGGGCGGTTGCGAGCTCCACGCGCGACGTGGGCGCGGAGAAGGCGGCCGCGCGCAGCTCGGGCGGCAGTTACGCGAGGACGACGGGGCTGACAAGCCGGGCCCACGAGCAGAGAGAGAGGGGAAAGCGGGGGCGGGCGCGCGGAAGGCGGCCGCCCTGACGGGCGGGCCCGCCAGGGCAGAGAGAGCGGGGGGGGGGGAGAGGCGCGCGCGCGGGATGGGCCTAGCTGGGCCGAAAGGCTGAGGGGGGCGGGGGAGTGGGCTTCTTTCCTCTTTTCTTTTATTCTGGAATTGTTTTCTCTTTTCTTTTTATTTTCTCTATTTGATTCAAATCCAAATAAACCACAAATTCAAACTAGACTTTCCAAGAATTATGCACCAAGCAATAGTGAAATCTAGGGTTCAACATGATGCAACAATTCATACTCCCTTAGGGTTTAACCTATTAAACTATAATTACAAATAAAATAAGCACTTTTCTCCTATAGAAATGAGAAAGAAAAGAATGAGGAAGGATGAGAAAAGGGAAGTAACACCTGAATTTGTGAATATGAGCAAAGAAATTTTATACCCCCAAATTCAGGGTGTTACAAACCTATCCCCCTTAAAAGAATCTCGCCCCGAGATTCAAGGTTGGTCAGCAAAGAGTTCAGGGTATTTGGCCTTCAGATCATCTTCTCGTTCCCAGGTTGCTTCTTCCTCGGAGTGGTGACCCCATCTGACTTTGCACATTCTGATGGTGTTCCTCCGGGTGACTCTGTCTGCAACCTCCAAAATCTGCGTTGGCTTCTCTATGTAGGTCAGATCCTCCTGGACTTCCAAACCCTCCACTGGCAACTGTTCTTCTGGTACTCGCAGACACTTCTTCAATTGCGACACGTGGAACACATTGTGCACTGCCGACAAACTTTCTGGTAGGTCAAGCTGGTAGGCCACTTCTCCACGCTTTGCTTGAATCTGATATGGTCCGACGTACCGGGGTGCTAACTTGCCTTTAACTCCGAACCTTCTGACTCCCCTGATAGGTGACACCTTTAGATAGACGTAGTCTCCCACTTCAAAACTCAGTTCTCTTCTCCTTCTGTCCGCGTAGCTTCGCTGCCTTGACTGGGCTATCTTCAGATTCTCCCGAACCATTTTGATATTCTCTTCGGCTTCAAGCAAGATGTCGGGGCCAAACACCTGTCTCTCTCCTGGCTAGTCCCAATGCAGCGGAGTCCTACAACTCCGTCCATAGAGCGCCTGAAACGGTGACATCTTCAAGCTGGCCTGGTAACTATTGTTGTAGGAGAATTCTGCATAAGGTAACCTTTTGTCCCATCCTGACTTGTCTTGCAACGCACAGGCTCTCAACATATCTTCTAGGATCTGATTAGTTCTTTCAGTCTGACCGTCTGTCTGCGGGTGATAAGATGAGCTGAAGTTCAAATGTGTGCCCAAAGCTTCTTGTAGCTGTTGCCAAAAATGAGAGGTGAACTGCGTTCCTCGATCTGACACTATCTTCTTCGGCACACCATGAAGGCAGACTATCCGTGACATGTATAACTCAGCTAACGTTGCTCCGGTGTATGTTGTCTTCACAGGTATGAAATGGGCCACCTTTGTTAAGCGATCCACAACCACCCAGATGGAATCATAGCCGGCCCGGGTACGAGGTAGGCCAACTATAAAATCCATCCCGATCTCATCCCATTTCCACTGAGGAATCCGCAATGGCTGCAACAATCCGGCGAGCCTTTGATGCTCTGCTTTGGTCCTCTGACAGCTATCACAGAAGGCGACATATTCTGCGATTTCTCTTTTCATGCCATACCACCAAAACCTCATTTTTAAATCCTGATACATCTTCTCACTTCCAGGGTGTATTGAGTAGGCTGTCTCATGAGCTTCCTTTAGGATCAGCTCCCGAATAGGTTTGATGTCGGGAACACACAATCGGTCCTTGAACCATATTACTCCCTCTTCGTCCTCTCGAAAGTCTTTGCCTCTTCCTTCTAAGATCAGCTGCCGGATCTTGTTGATGTTTTCATCATCCTTCTGCCCTTCTTTGATCTCCCGCTCTAGGGTGGGCTCTAATTCCACCGTTACTCCTTGCGTACTGTTCAAGAAACCGAGGCTCAGTCTGTCGAACTCCTTGGCTAACTCATACGGCATCGGATACGTGGCCATCATATTGACTTGACTCTTCCTGCTCAGAGCATCTGCAACAACATTGGCTTTGCCTGGATGGTAATGTATCTCCAACTCGTAGTCTTTGATCAATTCCAACCATCTTCGCTGCCTCATGTTTAACTCTGACTGGGTGAATATGTACTTCAGACTTTTATGATCTGTGTAGATGTCACACTTCTGCCCATACAGGTAATGTCTCCAGGTCTTTAAAGCATGAACCACTGCTGCCAACTCCAGGTCATGTGTGGGATAATTTTTCTCATGGATCTTCAGCTGTCGAGATGAGTATGCTACAACTCTTCCTTCTTGCATTAGCACACATCCCAATCCGGTGTAAGAAGCATCGCAATACACTGAGAATGGCTTGTGAACATCAGGCAGGACTAACACAGGAGCTGTAGTCAATCTATTTTTCAGTTCTTCGAATGCTTCCTGACACTTTTGAGTCCATTTAAACTCAACTTTCTTCGCCAGCAACGCTGTCATTGGTCTAGCAATCTTTGAAAAGCCTTCAATGAAACGCCTATAGTATCCGGCCATTCCAATGAAGCTCTTGATCCCACGAACATCCTTCGGTGCTTTCCAGTTCAGAATATCTACTACTTTCTTTGGATCCACTGCTAACCCATCTTGGTTTATGATGTGACCCAAAAACAGGACTTCATGAATCCAGAACTCGCATTTACTCAGCTTGGCATACAACTGATGCTCTCGAAGTCTTTGCAATACCATCTTCAAATGCTCTACATGATCTTCCTCACTTTGAGAGTATATGAGAATGTCATCGATGAACACTACCACAAACTTGTCCAGATAATCCATGAACACACTGTTCATCAGGTACATAAAGAAGGCTGGCGCATTTGTCAAACCAAAGGACATAACTGTGAACTCATATAACCCATACTTGGTGATGAATGCCGTCTTCGGTATGTCCGAGGGTCGGATTCTGAGTTGATGGTAGCCTGACCTCAGATCTATCTTCGAGAATACGCTGGCACCTCTGAGCTGGTCAAACAGATCTTCTATCCTTGGCAGGGGGTACTTGTTCTTGACAGTGACTTCATTCAAGGCTCTGTAGTCTATGCACATCCTTTTGGTACCATCTTTCTTCTCTACAAACAACACTGGAGCGGCCCAAGGCGAGGTACTTGGCCTGATGTAACCCTTCTCTAACATCTCATCTATCTGCTTCTTGAGTTCCACCAATTCTGGTCCAGACACTCGATAGGCTCTTTTGGAAATGGGGGCGGTACCAGGGATAAGCTCTATGGCAAATTCAACCTTTCTCTCGGGTGGCATGCCCGTTAGCTCCTCGGGAAACACATCCGGAGAATCTGACACAACCTTGATAGCCTCGAGCGGGTTAGGCTCCTTACTATCAACTGAAATCTGGTGACAGACTCCCTCCGCTGATTTAGGCATCCATAGCTCGCCCACTACCTCTTCTCCTGACGGGGACTTCAATGTTACGGTCCTCTTGTCACAACTAACATTTGCCTCATACTTCATTAACCAATTCATCCCTAGAATAACATCTATCCCAGGGGTGTCTATTACTATTAAGTCACTGGGGAATCCTATCCCCCTTATTTCCACCATTATATTTGAGCATATTTTATCTGTTTGCACCTTGCCACCAACCGAATTAATCCTCATGGGCGGCATCATTGCCTCTACTGAAATATTATGCAATTCTACCCAGGTTGCAGTGACAAATGAATGAGTTGCACCAGTATCAAATAGCACTTTTGCGGGATGAGATTCGACTGAGAACATACCTACTGCCACATCTGGTGCATCCTGGATTGCTTCGGCCTCCAAGTGGTTCACCTTCCCACGGTTGTACGCTTGGCCACGATTGCCTGCTGCCGGCTGCAGTACACCTTGCCTTGTTGGAGCATTGGGGTTGGTCTGCTGCTGCGCCATCTTCTTCGGGCACTGCATCGCCCAGTGTCCTTGTTCTCCATAGTGGAAACATCCTCTGCCTCCTCCTTGTGCTGGGGCTGCTTGATTGTTCTGATTTGCTGTTGGGGCAGGAAGGCGAGGTGCCTGGTTGTTCTGCTTCTGATACTGATTACCTCCCTGCTGGCTGTGCTGACGATACTGCTGCTGCTGCTGTGGGTACTGCCTCTGAAACTGCTGCTGATGCGGACGCTGATTCTGATTCTGGTATCCCTGTGGGTGCCCAGGCCTGCCTTGCTGAGACGAACTGCCTGAGAAACGTGGACGGCTGATGCCTCCGGTCTGGGGTCCACTCATCTTGCGCTTCCGATCTTCCATATCCTTACGCTTCTTCTCAGTCATAACTGCCCTATCGATCAGGTGCTGGAAGGTGGGGAAGGTGTGATTCATCAGCTGGTAATGCAGGGGATCCACCAAACCCCTCATGAACCTGTACTGCCTTTTAGCATCAGTGTTGACATCCTCGGGTGCATACCGAGACAGCTGCAAAAACTTGTCTCTGTATTCACTAACAGACATGGGTCCCTGCTTCAGAGCCAGAAACTCCTCCTTCTTCACGATCATCAGCCCCTCTGGCACATGGTACCTGTGGAAACTCTCGCTGAATTCTTCCCAGGTGATGGCTTCGGGGTCAGCATGTGTGGCGAGGTAGGACTCCCACCAGGACTGGGCTGCTCCCCTTAGCTGACGGGGACCATACAGAACCTTCTCCCTGTCGTCACATTGGGCGGTGCGCAGTTCTCTTTCCACTGCGCGCAACCAGTCTTCTGCATCCATGGGGTCAGCAGAATGGGCGAAGGTAGGAGGGTGCCCTCTCATGAACTCGCCACGCTTATCTCGTGGCATCTGGGGCATCTGCACTTGCAATTGGGGTTGGGGTTGCTGTTGAGCCTGCTGCATGGCTGCCAGAGTCTGCCCAATGGCCTGCACTGCCTGCGTCTGCATCAAGAACATCTGCTCCACTGACATCGGGGGTGGTGGGGGAGGCTGCCTCTGTTGTTCCTCTTGCTGGTCCTGCTGCTCTTGCTGAGCACGCCTGTTGCATCGGCGCCTGTTGTCAGACATCTGTGGAAGACATTCATACATCAGCATTGATCTTACAACCCTTCAGCATAAGAAAAGAGAATACAGAATTCTTCATGACACTGAGTGAACAAATAGCTTCACTGATCCTCATTATGATTCAACACAGCCTCTCAGATAAGAAGGAAAGTAGAAGTAAATGGTTTCCCAACTAAGCAACTGACTTCATTAACATTACTAGCTAAGCCAAACTGCAGGGGAAACCCACATGTTGGCTACAGTCATTACAAAGATTCAAATCCAGCACAAGTTCATCATAACAAACATGAAAGCAACTGATAAGCAAACTAAACTAAATCGAAGCAACTGATAAGCAAACTAAACTGACTACCTAAGACTGAGACATCTGACTTAAGAATTATTACAAACTCCGACGCTAACGATCTAAGGATCCAGATCTATCCTGGTCTTACAGACAGGGGAACCATAAGTGTGGTGACCACGTGGCGGTGAGCGGTATGGGTGCTGAGTCCCAACAGGAGCGGGGGACCCACCCTCCTGGTGATGGCGCTCTGCCAGCTCAGCACGCAACTCCGCAATCTCCGTTCGAGCCCTGCTTAGCTCGTCCAGAGAGTGATCCAGCTCAGTGTTAAGCACTGCGACTAGGTTGACTGTGCTGCTCAACCTAGGGTTACCCTCACCAACAGGTGAGACAACCACACTCTCTGTGCTGCCAGTAGGGCGGCGGGGGTAGTACCGAAGGTTAAGACCGTCGGCCACCCCACCGAACAAAGAACAGTACTGGGAGAGTGCACGTCGTGCTGCATCCTGCATAGCCGCCTCTGCAGTGTCCCTCTCGGAGATGGAATAGTGCTCCGAAACGGCCTCCGCACCCCGGAGGTCATCCTCCGGACGGCGAACTAGGCAGGTAGCCTCCCAGCGGTCCGGGTACCTCCCGCGACTGTGCTGGTAGACTACACAACGATACTCGATCGACCAGGTGTGCCGGTCGAAAGCCTGGCGCAGCAAGGTGTCAAGTGTGTCGTGGAAGTGGCAACCACGAGCGGCGTCACGGGTGATGGGTCGGGCGACCCATCCTTCCGCCTCCTGCGGCTCAGAGGACTCCGTGCTGTGGTCTGAGTCGTCGTCGTCGGGGTCTCCTCCAGGATCTCCTCCAGTAGCTCCTCCAACAGCCGGAACGTCCCGCGGTGGTGCAGGGGGCGCCTCCAGCTGGGCAACAGAGGAACGGGGCCTCACGGACTCCACCTCTTGCTGGGGTGGGGAGGAAGAGCCCTGCTGCTCTCTGTGCTGGCGCCGGCGTTCCTGCTCCTCACGCAGGCGGCGGTGCAGTCTCTCCAGGTGACTCGACTGACCGGACACGGTGCGGTGCAGAGGACGCTCCGCAAGTCGAGACGGCAGGAAAGGAATCACCGACTTACGTGCAGTGTGTCTAAGACGAGCCATCTACAAAAGACACAGTAAGCATAAGAGTAAGAGCAGAACTAATATGACAAGTGAGAAAACCATAGACAGAATAAGATAAAAATTTCTTTAACAAGGTATAATATAGTATATATATGTAGTAAAACATAGGGTTGGTCGAGGTGACCGACTTTTGAAGTAACATCAGAGGTCAAGGTGAGAGGGAAGGTCAATAGTCCTTAGTACGACCAGTGCTACTCTAGGTCAGCGGTCCTACAGTCAACCTGGCTTTGATACCACTTATGTCACACCCGGTTTTGGAAGGCAAACCGAATGCGAACTATGTACGTGCCAGGATCAGAACTCACGTACACAGCGATTACATAAATGAACATCATCGCACAATGCTCGAATAATAACATAAAAGAGTAATAACTTATTACATCGCAGAGTCATAGACATCCACATAGTCATTGTCTTAACAGGTAAATCAAAGTACTAGCGAAACGCAGTAAAGATAAGGCCTCCACAGGCAGCTGACTGGGGGTTGCCGCCAACCCACACCTAGAATTCGTCGTAGTCTTGGAACTCCTGGAAGTCTCCTTCCACGGCTTCGCCTTCTCCTGAGCAGTGGTTACAATGCGGACAACCTGGTGTTTTGTGGTAAAGCAAGGATGAGTACACATCAACGTACTCAGCAAATGTCCCGTTTGGCTGAAGTGGACTAGCTTTATGTGGGGTTAGGCTCAAGCAGTTGCTTTTAGTTGGTCAGGTATTTATCATTAGTAGAAGCCAGATTTTAGCATTAACCAACCCATGAATCATTTCCTCATTGAGGAACAACACCATCATAGTCGAACCAAAACCATAACATAATCCTTGTATCTCGAACCATCTGTATCTCTAATCAAAGAGGATCCCAAGGCTGCTCTTAACTGTGAGCACGGCTGATATACCAGTTTCACTACCCTCTGCAGAGGTCGCACACTTTACCCATGAGTCATGATTCCCTTTCTGCCCGGGGAGAGCTAATCCCCATTGACCACTACCTAGGTGGTCCGGCAGGGCATCACTACGTAGCTTTTACAAAGATTCCCCAGAGATCATAGCTGCCCGTTAGGTTTCTCCAGTTTGATAAACACAGTACCCCTCCCCGCAGGAGAGTGACTAACAAAGAGCAAAACGAAAGAACCTCGGCACTCAGCCTCGGCAGAGCAAGCACTGTGCCTGGACCCCATTGACGGCACGACGGCTAAGCAACTACACCTCTAGTTCATCCAATTAATCAGCTAAGGGCATCCCATTTCACCCTCATGGTTGCACTGTTATCCCGGGTGGTCTCTCAACGAACAGGTCCTTACGGAGAGGTACTCAGGAAACAGCCTGAGCCCCCTAGAGTATCACAAGATCATCAACATCATCAGGATAACAGTATCATAAATAGTCGCATCATGTTCATTGATTAAGTTAAGGCAATAGCAGAGTGCTAACCATAACAGCCCATAAGGTCATCAAGGATAAAGTAAAGTGTAAAGCTAGTCAATCCTTAGGTTTCAAGTAAGTAATGCGGGGTAGTAAGTTATAAATGAATAGGACATAATGGGACAGAGGACACTTGCCTTCACCAAACTGCTGATCAGGGACTTCCTCTGCAACCTCCTCGGGAAACACAAACTGCTCGTTGTCTACGTAAAGTAATCATTCACACTATGCACTTGGGAAAATAACAAACAGAAAGCAACATACCAAACATATGCAGCAGAGAGAGATCACAAGTTCATAGTAGAAAAGAGATAGGCACTCTAGTGTTCCCTAGGTCTGGGGTAGAGGACTATACAAAGTGATTCATTATCCACTAATCAGGTTTAAGTCAGTGGAGGGATTAAATCATTACATGGTATTAAGTTCCTCCACTTAGGTGTTTAAGTCCCTAAACTTAAGTATTCTAACTTTTATTAAAGTCTACCAACTTCTAATTATCTCAAATAGGGTTCCAATAGCCTTAATCCTATCCTAGTGATTAACTATTAATTGGTACATGGAAACAGCAGGGAAACATTGTTTAAATAGATAGACAAAAACATCATGAGCATTTTGCAATTTGAAGCACCTAATTTGGAGTTCATATGACAAAGTTATGAATTTTACAAGTTTGGGGATTAAAAATATACCCTAAATACCTATTTTGAATTAAATAAAAGGCCCAGGGACCTAACTGAGAGAAACCAGGGACGGCGGGTTCAAATTCCAGAAAATCGGGGGTCTCTTTAAGAAAACGCGCGGGCGAAAGGGTATCGGGCTACTACGGCCGTCAGATCTAAAGCGAACGGCCAGGATTAGATTCTGCGGGCGGGCGCGCGAGCGCGCGGCGGCCTGGGCGGCTGACAGGCGGGACCGGGCGGGCAGCGCGGGGCGCGGGCAGGCTGACAGGCGGGGCCGGCAGGCAGAGCGAGCGCGCGGGCGGGCTGACAGGCGGGGCCGGCGGGTAGAGCGAGCGCGCGGGCGGGCTGACAGGCGGGGCCCAAACGGCAGGGAGACGGGGTGTGGGGGAAGCGGGCCTGGGCCGCTGGATCTCCGGCGGACGGCCAGGATTAGGCTTGACCTAATTAAAACGGGACCGCCCGATCTGGGACGGACGGTGGGGATCGGGTGGCCGGCCTGGGCTTCTCCTACGGCTAGCTGGGGCGGCGGCGCTCGTCCCCGCGGCGGAGGACTCGCCGGAGACGAGGGGCGCGGGCGTTTGGCGGGCCTCCGAGGCGACCTGAGCGGCCGGGAAGGTTGGGGAGGGCACAGGGAGTCCTCTGGTGGGGTCTAGGTCGGGGCAGGGGCACCGGAGGGGGGGCGGTCCACGGCGGAGCGGCTCGGCGGTGGCATAAATCTACTCCGGCGAGGAATTACACACGGCAGAAGGCAATACACGGGTCGATAGGGCGGGAGAGGTTCTTTACCTCAAGGCGGGCTCCGGGGACTCCTCGGCGGCGGCAATGGCACGACGGTGGCCCGGGGCGGCGGTGGCGGACCTCCGCGGCTGCACGGGGAACGGCGGGTGAGCGCGGGCAGAGAGAAACAGGGAGGGGAGGGGAAATTGGGGCGCGTCCCGGGTTGCGGACGTCGAGGCGAAGCTCACCGTGGCAACGGGCACGGCGGAGCTCCAACGGCGGCCGGGAAACGAGCTCGGGACGGCGGGGATTTGTGGCGGCGGCGCTCGGGCGTGCGTGTAGCGAGGGGGAGGTGGAAGAGGGGTCTGCTAGAGCGCAAATGAGGGAGGGGGGAGAGGGCGAGTGGGGCTCTGGGCTCAAGTGGCCAGGGGCGGGGCGGCTGCGAGCTCCACGCGCGACGTGGGCGCGGAGAAGGCGGCCGCGCGTAGCTCGGGCGGCAGTTACGCGAGGACGACGGGGCTGACAAGCTAGGCCCGCGAGCAGAGAGAGAGGGGAAAGCGGGGGCGGGCGCGCGGAAGGCGGCCGCGCTGACGGGCGGGCCCGCCAGGGCAGAGAGAGCGGGGGGGGAGAGGCGCGCGCGCGGGATGGGCCTAGCTGGGCCGAAAGGCTGAGGGGGGCGGGGGAGTGGGCTTCTTTCCTCTTTTCTTTTATTCTGGAATTGTTTTCTCTTTTCTTTTTATTTTCTCTATTTGATTCAAATCCAAATAAACCACAAATTCAAACTAGACTTTCCAAGAATTATGCACCAAGCAAAAGTGAAATCTAGGGTTCAACATGATGCAACAATTCATACTCCCTTAGGGTTTAACCTATTAAACTATAATTACAAATAAAATAAGCACTTTTCTCCTATAGAAATGAGAAAGAAAAGAATGAGGAAGGATGAGAAAAGGGAAGTAACACCTGAATTTGTGAATATGAGCAAAGAAATTTTATACCCCCAAATTCAGGGTGTTACACTTGAGAGCCGCTCGCTTCCCTCTCCCGCGTGGACGCTTGTAACCCCCTACTACAAGCGCACCCGACCTGGGCGCGGGACGAACACGAAGGCCGCGGGATTCCCACCTCTCTCACGCCGGTCTCCGGCCGCCTCGCTCTCCCCCCTTCGCGCTCGCCCTCGCGCTCGACCCATCTGGGCTGGGGCACGCGGCGACACTCACTCGTCGGCCCAGGGACCCCCCGGTCTCGAAACGCCGACAGACGTGGAACTAAATGCCATACCTCATTGCTCGTGAAGTTGTTGAGCTCCTCTTGCATCGCCACCACCAAATCCGAATCTTGAAGTGCTTCCTCTACCCTGTGTGGCTCAATAGAGGAAACAAACGAGTAATGTTTACAAAAATGTGCAACATGAGATCTAGTGGTTGCCCCCTTATGAATGTCGCCGAGAATGGTGTCGACGGGGTGATCTCGTTGGATTGCTTGGTGGACTCTTGGGTGTGGCGGTCTTTGTTCTTCATCCTCCTTGTCTTGATCATTTGCATCTCCCCCTTGATCATTGTCGTTATCTTGAGGTGGTTCATTTGCTTGATCTTCTTCTTCATCAACTTGAGCCTCATCCTCATTTTGAGTTGGTGGAGATGCTTGCGTGGAGGAGGAAGGTTGATCTTGTGCACTTGGAGGCTCTTCGGATTCCTTAGGACACACATCCCCAATGGACATGTTCCTTAGCGCGATGCACGGAGCCTCTTCATCACCTATATCATCAAGATCAACTTGCTCTACTTGAGAGCCGTTAGTCTCATCAAACACAACGTCACAAGAAACTTCAACTTGTCCAGTGGACTTGTTAAAGACTCTATATGCCCTTGTGTTTGAATCATATCCTAGTAAAAAGCCTTCTACAGTCTTAGGAGCAAATTTAGATTTTCTACCTCTTTTCACAAGAATAAAGCATTTGCTACCAAAGACTCTAAAATATGAAATGTTGGGCTTTTTACCGGTTAGGAGTTCCTATGATGTCTTCTTGAGGATTCGGTGTAGATACAACCGGTTGATGGCGTAGCAGGCGGTGTTGACCGCCTCGGCCCAAAACCGATCCGAAGTCTTGTACTCATCAAGCATGGTTCTTGCCATGTCCAATAGAGTTCTATTCTTCCTCTCCACTACACCATTTTGTTGAGGGGTGTAGGGAGAAGAGAACTCATGCTTGATGCCCTCCTCCTCAAGGAAGCCTTCGATTTGTGAGTTCTTGAACTCCGTCCCGTTGTCGCTTCTAATTTTCTTGATCCTTAAGCCGAACTCGTTTTGAGCCCGTCTCAAGAATCCCTTTAAGGTCTCTTGGGTATGGGATTTTTCCTGCAAAAAGAATACCCAAGTGAAGCGAGAATAATCATCCACAATAACTAGACAGTACTTACTCCCGCCGATGCTTATGTAAGCTATCGGGCCGAATAGGTCCATGTGTAGGAGCTCCAGTGGCCTGTCAGTAGTCATGATGTTCTTGTGTGGATGTTGGGCACCAACTTGCTTCCCTGCTTGGCATGCGCTACAAATCCTGTCTTTCTCAAAATGAACATTTGTTAATCCTAAAATGTGCTCTCCTTTAGAAGCTTATGAAGGTTCTTCATCCCAACATGTGCTAGTCGGCGGTGCCAGAGCCAGCCATGTTGGTCTTAGCAATTAAGCAAGTGTCGAGTTCAGCTCTATCAAAATCTACCAAGTATAGCTGACCCTTTAACACTCCCTTAAATGCTATTGAATCATCACTTCTTCTAAAGACAGTGACACCTATATCAGTAAATAGACAGTTGTAGCCCATTTTGCATAATTGAGATACGGAAAGCAAATTGTAATCTAAAGAATCTACAAGAAAAACATTGGAAATGGAATGGTCAGGTGATATAGCAATTTTACCCAATCCTTTCACCAAACCTTGGTTTCCATCCCCGAATGTGATAGCTCTTTGGGGATCTTGGTTTTTTTCATAGGAGGAGAACATCTTCTTCTCCCCTGTCATGTGGTTTGTGCACCCGCTGTCGATGATCCAACTTGAGCCCCCGGATGCATAAACCTACAAAACATGTTTAGTTCTTGATTTTAGGTACCCAAATGGTTTTGGGTCCTTTGGCATTAGATACAAGAACTTTGGGTACCCAAACACAAGTCTTTGACCCCTTGTGCTTGCCCCCAACATACTTGGCAACTACCTTGCCGGATTTGTTAGTTAAAACATAGGATGCATCAAAAGTTTTAAATGAAATGTTATGATCATTTGATGCACTAGGAGTTTTCCTTTTAGGCAACTTAGCACGGGTTGGTTGCCTAGAACTAGATGTCTCACCCTTATACATAAAAGCATGATTAGGGCCAGAGTGAGACTTCCTAGAATGAATTCTCCTAATTTTGCTCTCAGGATAACCGGCAGGGTACAAAATGTAACCCTCATTATCTTGAGGCATGGGAGCCTTGCCCTTAACAAAATTAGACAATTTCTTAGGAGGGGCATTAATTTTGACATTGCATTCCTGTTGAAAGCCAATGCCATCCTTAATGCCAGGGCGTCTCCCTCTATAGAGCATGCTTCTAGCAAATTTAAATTTTTCATTCTCTAAGTCATGCTCGACAATTTTAGCATCTAATTTTGCTATATGATCATTTTTTGTTTAATTAAAGCCATGTGATCATGAATAGCATCAATGTTAACATCTCTACATCTAGTACAAATAGAAGTGTGCTCAACGGTAGATGTAGAGGGTTTGCAAGATTTCAATTCTACAACCTTAGCATGCAATATATCATTTTTAGTTCTAAGGTTGGAAATTGTATCATTGCAAACATCTAATTCTTTAGTCTTAGCAAGCAATTTTTCATTTTCAATCCTAAGGCTAGCAAGAGATAAGTTCAATTCTTCAATCTTAGCAAGCAAATCATCATTATTATTTCTAAGATTGGGAATTGAAACATTACAAGCAATGGAATCAACCTTAGCTAACAAATTAGTATTCTCATTTCTAAGGTTGTCTATAGTCTCATGGCAAGTGCTTAGCTCACTAGATAATTTTTCGCACTTTTCAACTTCTAGAGCATAAGCATTTTTAACTTTAACATGCTTTTTGTTTTCCTTGATTAGGAAGTCCTCTTGGGAGTCCAAGAGATCATCCTTCTCATGGATGGCACTAATTAATTCATTTAATTTCTCTTTTTGTTGCATGTTTAAGTTGGAAAAAATAATACGCAAATTATCTTCCTCATCACTAGCATTATCATCACTAGAGGACTCATATCTAGTGGAGGATTTAGTTTTAACCTTCTTCCTTTTGCCGTCCTTTGCCATGAGGCACTTGTGGCCGACGTTGGGGAAGAGAAGTCCCTTGGTGACGGCGATGTTGGCGGCGTCCTCGTCGTTGGAGGAGTCGCTGGAGCTTTCGTCGGAGTCCCACTCACGACAAACATGGGCATCGCCGCCCTTCTTCTTATAGTACTTCTTCTTCTCCTTTCTTCTCCCCTTCTTGTCATCGCCCCTGTCACTGTCACTAGAAATAGGACATTTTGCAATAAAGTGACCGGGCTTACCACACTTGTAGCAAACCTTCTTGGAGCGGGGCTTGTAATCTTTCCCCCTCCTTTGCTTGAGGATTTGGCGAAAGCTTTTGATGACAAGCGCCATTTCCTCGTTGTCGAGCTTGGAGTTGTCGATGGGTGTTCTACTCGGTGTAGACTCCTCCTTTTTCTCTTCCGTCGCTTTGAATGCGACCGGTTGAGCTTCGGACGTAGAAGGACCGACAAGCTCGTTGATCTTCCGTGAGCCCTTGATCATAAATTCAAAGCTCACAAAATTCCCGATTACTTCCTCGGGAGTCATTAGTGTATATCTTGGATTGCCACGAATTAATTGTACTTGAGTAGGGTTAAGGAAAATAAGTGATCTTAAAATAACCTTAACCACCTCGTGGTCATCCCATTTCTTGCTCCCGAGGTTGCGCACTTGATTCACCAAGGTTTTGAGTCGGTTGTACATGTCTTGTGGCTCCTCCCCTTGGCGTAGACGGAAGCGACCGAGCTCCCCCTCGATCGTTTCCCGCTTGGTGATTTTGGTGAGTTCATCACCCTCGTGCGCGGTCTTGAGCACGTCCCAAACTTCCTTGGCGCTCTTTAATCCTTGCACCTTGTTGTACTCCTCCCTACTTAGAGAGGCGAGGAGTATGGTTGTGGCTTGGGAGTTGAAGTGCTCGATTTGGGCCACTTCATCAATATCATAATCTTCATCCCCTACGGATGGTACCTGTACACCAAACTCAACAACATCCCATATACTTTTGTGGAGTGAGGTTAGATGAAATCACATTAAATCACTCCACCTAGCATAATCTTCACCATCAAAAGTTGGTGGTTTGCCTAATGGGACAGAAAGTAAAGGTGTATGTTTAGGAATGCGAGGGTAGCGTAGGGGGATCTTACTAAACTTCTTGCGCTCATGGCGCTTAGAAGTTACGGAGGGCGCGTCGGAGCCGGAGGTGGAAGGTGATGAAGTGTCGGTCTCGTAGTAGACCACCTTCCTCATCTTCTTTATCTTGTCGCCACTCCGATGCGACTTGTGGGAAGAAGCTTTCTTCTCCTTCCCCTTTCCCTTTTTGCGGGACTCTTCCGATGAAGCCTTCCCGTGGCTTGTAGTGGGCTTTTCGCCGGTCTCCATCTCCTTCTTGGCGTGATCTCCCGACATCACTTCGAGCGGTTAGGCTCTAATGAAGCACCAGGCTCTGATACCAATTGAAAGTCGCCTAGAGGGGGGGTGAATAGGGCGAAACTGAAATTTACAAAGTTAATCACAACTACAAGCCGGGTTAGCGTTAGAAATATAATCGAGTCCATGAGAGAGGGTGAAAAACAAATCGCAAGCAAATATGAAGTATGACACGCGGATTTGTTTTACCGAGGTTCGGTTCTCGCAAACCTACTCCCCGTTGAGGAGGCCACAAAGGCCGGGTCTTTTTCAACCCTTTCCCTCTCTCAAACGGTCCCTCGGACCGAGTGAGCTTTCTCTTCTCAAATCAACCGGGAACAAAACTTCCCGCAAGGACCACCACACAATTGGTGTCTCTTGCCTTGGTTACAATTGAGTATTGATCACAAGAAAGAATGAGAAAGAAGAAAGCGATCCAAGCGCAAGAGCTCAAAAGAACACGACAAATCACTCTCACTAGTCACTAATGCTTTTGTGGAATTGGGAAAGGATTTGATCACTTGGGTGTGTCTTGTATTGAATGCCTAGCTCTTGTAAGTGGTTGGAAGGTTGAAAACTTGGATGCAATGAATGGTGGGTGGTTGGGGGTATTTATAGCCCCAACCACCAAACTAGCCGTTTGGTGGGGCTGTCTGTCACATGGTGCACCGGACAGTCCGGTGCACACCGGACAGTGTCCGGTGCGCCAGCCACGTCACCAGGCCGTTGGGTTCCGACCGTTGGAGCTCTGACTTCTGGGCCCGCCTGGATGTCCGGTGGCGCACCGGACATGCACTGTAGAGTGTCTGGTGCGCCACTTCGCGCGTGCCTGACTTCTGCGCGCTCTGGCGCGCATTTAATGCTTCTGCAGGTGACCGTTGGCGCGAAGTAGTGAAAGTCGCCTAGAGGGGGGGGGGGTGGATAGGCGAAACCTGAAAATTAAAACTTTATCCCCCAACTAGATCCTTTGATTAGTGGTTAGAACAAGATGAACAATTATCGGAGTATAAAAACTAAGTTCTTGCTAGTAAAGAGTATAGCTTTCAAATTATGCGGAAGTGATAAATCAATACAACTAATAATTCTATGATAACAAAGCAAGAAAGCTTAGATGAAAAAGAGCACTAACTCAAGTTCTTTTCTTGCGGAGTGTTGCTTCACTTAAATGAGATTTTAACTTGAAGCAACACCAAATGATATGAGCAAAGAATAGTGCAAGTGAACTTAGAGTAAGGGAAAGCAAACAAATCACAAGCAAAAACACAATGAACACGGGTGATTTGTTTTACCGAGGTTCGGCCCTCGAAGGCCTAGTCCCCGTTGAGGAGTCCACTTAAGGACGGGTCTTTTTCAACCCTTTCCCTCTCTCCCGATCACACAAGGATCGGCGAGCTCTTCTTCTTCACAAGGATCACTCTTGATCCCACAAGGACCACCACAATCTTTGGTGTCTCTTGCTAGCTTTTACAAGCTTCCAACACTTTGGAGGAAGTTCGAATGGGAGTCAAAAACTCCACGCACAAATGAACACAAAGATGTAGCACACACTATCTCTCAATGAATCTCACAAGGCGCTAGGGCTAAACTCAATTGAGTAGCTCTCAATTGCTTGCTCTCTCTTTTGTGGCACTTGTGTTGGTTGTAGTGGACTAAATCTTGTGTATAGGATGGATCAATGAATATAGGTGGTTGGGAGGGCTTGAGTATGTCAACTAGGTGACTTGGAATGTTGCTTGGACTCCCACACCTTGAAGTGGCCGGTTGGGGTGGTATTTATAGCCACCATCCAAAAACTAGCCGTTGATGAAGTCTGCTGGCGATGGGCGCACCGGACAGTCCGGTGCACACCGGACATGTCCGGTGTGCCAGCCACGTCATCCTAGCCGTTGAGATTGGAGCTGGTCGACCGTTGGAGGCTTTGTCCTCATGTGGCACCGGACAGTCCGGTGCCTCTCTGATCCTCTGCTCTGACTTCTGCCGCGTGTACTGTTCTGCACTGTTTACTGTCAGAGTCGACCGTTAGCGCGAAGATGACCGTTGCTCCGCTGGCACACCGGACAGTCCGGTGTACACCGGACAGTCCGGTGAATTTTAGCGGAGCAGTCTTCGTGAAATCCCGAGGCTGCCGAGTTCCTGAGGCCGCGTTCCGTTGGAGCACCGGACACTGTCCGGTGTACACCGGACAGTCCGGTGTACACCGGACAGTCCGGTGAATTATAGCGCGCCGGCCCTGGACTTTCCCGAAAGTGGCGAGTTTGAGTCTGCGTTTCCTGGTGCACCGGACAGGTACTGTGCACTGTCCGGTGGCACACCGGACAGTCCGGTGCGCCAGACCAGGGGTGCCTTCGGTTGCCCCTTTGCTCCTTTATTTTGACTCTTGTCTTGTTCTTTTTATTGGTTTTATGTTGAATCTTTGGCACCTGTAGAACATGTAATCTAGAGCAAACTAATTAGTCCAATTGTTTGTGTTGGACATTCAATCACCAAAATCATTTAGGAAAAGGTTTAAAGCCTATTTCCCTTTCAATCTCCCCCTTTTTGGTGATTGATGCCAACACAAACCAAAGCAAATATATAAGAGAATAATTGAACTAGTTTGCATAGAATAGGTGCAAAGATTACTTGGAATTAAACCAATATTCATTTCATAAAATATGCATGGATGCTTTCTTTCTTTATTTTATTTAGTATTTTGGACCACGCTTGCACCACATGTTTTGTTCTAGCAAATTCTTTTTGTAAATCCATTTCAAAGATCTTTTGCAAATAGTCAAAGGTAAATGAATAAGAGTTTGTAAAGCATTTTCAAGATTTTAAATTTTCTCCCCCTGTTTCAAATGCTTTTCTTTTGACTTAACAAAAACTCCCCCTAAAAGAGATCCACCTCTTAGTGTTCAAGAGGGTTTTGATATACCATTTTTGAAATACTACTTTCTTCCCCTTTTTGAACACAATAGGATACCAAATGATAAATACTTTTGGAAAGCACTAAGTTTTTGAATTTGGTGGTGGTGGTGCGGTCCTTTTGCTTTGGGCTCATTTCTCCCCCTTTTTGGCATGAATCGCCAAAAACGGAATCATTAGAGCCCTTGAAGTGCTATCTTCCCCTTTGGGCATAAATAAATGAGTTAAGATTATACCAAAGGCGAGGTTCGGTCTTTTAGCTTTGGGCTCTTACTCTCTTCCAGAGACGAAGTCCTTTTCTTTGATGCTCATTTCTCCCCCAAAGAATAGAGAGTTGCTTGGAGTGATGGCGAAGTATGATTTACGGAGTGGAAGCCTTTGTTTTCGCCGAAGACTCCATTTCCCTTTCAATCTACGACTTAGCATAGTAATATACTTGGAAACATATTAGTCGTAGTCATGGTACGGGAATAATAGGATATATGCATTTGTACCAAAATGAAAGAGATATGATCAAGAGATATGTCAATCAAGTATGATCATAGTTCTATATAATATAGATTTCTCCCCCTAAATATGTGCCTTGAGAGGAATACATATTTTGGCCTTAAATGCCAAGTGCACATAATTAGGTTAATGAGAACAAGTCTATATCATAGAGAAAGTGAAGTGCATTGTGTCATAGTATATGAGTGATGCTCAAGACAGTTTATGCACTTATGAAAGCATGTTGCAAACAATTTTAAGCATTTTCCTTTAAGGATTTCAAAGAGACTTAAGGACCATCCACCTTTGGAACAAAGGTAGCTTATCCTCGTTACAAGGTTAAGCTTTAAGCTCTTTGACAATAGAATCACTTCATCTAGTTTTAGCAAAGATGCAATAATGCATGAGTGAAATTTTAAGAGGTTAAACTAGGTATGAAGCAGGGATAAATGCAAAGGACATGCTTTCTCTTCCTTATGTATAAGATATGCAAAGAATGTATATAAGAGGAAGATTTAGGTACAAGTTTGAATGAAAGGAAGTGGTTTTACCCTTTTGTACCTTCTCATAGAGACGCTCTCTTCATTGTGCGTTGTCCTTAGTCTTAGTTGCTTAAGACCTATACTCAATGACAATATATGGAAATACTTTGCACAAGAGAGAGTTCTACAACTAGTGATCTTTTTCAAGTTATTGCTAGCATATATCAAATGGATCACAAGTTGTATAAATGAATCATGAATTCTCCTTTTTCCTTAGTGCATATCAAGATAGATGTCAATTAAAATTACCAATTGAGATCAAATTTAAATTACATGAGGCACTAAGAAACATAAGTGATACTCGAAGTTGTTTAATGATCAACAAATATGCGATCAAGAGAGCAACAAGGACATTAAACTTTCAATCAAGTTTAAAAATAGGAGAATCCAATAAGCATGCTACTTTTAGAAATGAAAGCAACAATCCTTGATAAAAGCGATATTACTTTAACAAGTTTGATTGATGTGAAGTAGCATACTATATGAGAAACATTATTCTCATGCAAGAGACTATATGAAATTACTAAGATAAAGCAATAGTCTCAACAAAATCAAAATATAATAATGGACTCCCCCTAAAGATATGCATCAAGTAATTGAGAGAATTGATTTCAATGCATTCAATTTTAAGAACATAAAAGGAGAATCATTATACATCTTGATCAAGGCTCATAAATTTTGCAATAAACAACTTAAGCCGGGTAACTCCATAATGAAAAAGGATTTAGAATGCTTACAACCACACCATTGATTGTTGTGAAAAACTTATTATCCAAGTAGGTGTTGTTGTCCTTGATGTTCTTTCTTTTTCATTTGAGTGTCCTCCCTTTATATTTGTCTCTTTTTCCTTCCAAACTTATTGAAAATACTCAAGAGACATGTTAATAGCGCAAGGAAGTATATGGTGAAGGATGATTACTTTAGATAATTAGCATACAAAATTCATCATCCACAAGTCACACAGACATGAAGTAAAATCCTTAACATTAGTGCATTTCATTTGAGAAGAATGAGTGAGCACCTTTTAAGCATTTTAATAATCATTGGAGATTTTACTTTATCATATTGAAGTTAGTTAATCATCACTTGGAAGCAAATCAATATGATAATATATATATATATATAAATCGCAAAGGCTTTAAATAGATTCTAATGGACATGAGCATTAAGAAAATGATATTTGAATGCACACTTAGTTAATTTCGGTCCAATAGCGGATCTATTCCTCACAAGGGTAGAATATGATAATTTAGATTAAATACCCATTGAGATGGGAACCAAACTTAAGAAGATGAGTTCCCATACCTTTGCTTTTATCTTTCTTCTTTTGGGTGAAGATCAACCCATGAGGCTTGTGTACTTTCCCTTCTATGTATATTTATAAGTAAGCTCAAGAGATATGTTAGCAACACAAGCACTAGTTTCCATTTAGTAATCATTTTGATAGGGAATGAAAAGGTGAATTACTAGAGCATGGAAACTTTATAATATGAACTAGATTATTCCATGAAGTATGCCTAGTTTTAAACTCATAAAACAAGCATGGTTAAATTCTTGAGACTTAAGGGAATAAATCTAATTCATTACATGGAGAGCGATAAATGTAGAAGAATCATATCCAATTAAGCAAAAAGAGATACAACATATATTATTGGATTGATTTTCCTTGCCATGATGGATTACGCATTTCCATAGAGAAATTTATCTCTACAAGTGAGACTACTTAAATTACTTAGATAAAAACATTAGTCTCACTTTTCTAGCTATAGAGAGAATTTTCCTTTTATAAGTGTCCTAAGTATTTGAATTCCTTACATGACACCTTATTCTTTTAAGAACATGAAGTATCTCTCTATATCTAGAACATGGCAATAATAGAATAATTAATGTAGAAACATGCCATGAGAACTTGCAATAATTTAAAGCATGTAGATTGTCATAATATAGAATTTGATAAATACACAATCTACCATATGAGAGGAATTTCTTTAAAGAATGATGACATAATTTTAAAACATCCTTAAGTGCTTTCTATTTCTATGTGACTACACAAGACACATGACGAATTAAGATAATTGCACTTAAGAATATAAATGTTACCATCCCTTGACTTTCCTCCATGTTGTAGGCTTTGATATACCGCACATGATGATTCTTTATTTCCTACAACATCAATATCTTCCCCGAGATGATATGGGTTTTGAATAACATGTTGAAATAACCTTGGGTCAATCTTAAATATGTAGATTATTTGAAGATTGATAGCTTGAGTTGATAAGAATTGAATTAACTCCCTCAAGCACCCCAAAGGTTCATACCATCTCCTTCTCCTACAAATCTTGTCAAGCATATTTTGGTACCCATCGCTTGATGGGTCCGTTAAGGTTAGTAAACAAAGATCTAGGAACCCAAGTGTCCTTTGTGCTAGCGCTTGGTAAACTTGTTACTTTTCTAGCACAAGTTGCAATCTTGGGTTGCCTAGTTATATATGAATCAAATGACAAGTTAGGAGTGGGATTTTTACCAATGGGACAATCTTTGCATTGATGTCCCTTCTTTCGGCATGTGTAGCATAGGCGTTTTCCAAATTTTGAAGATTTCTTCTTTCCTTGTTTATTGCCTGCTACATGGTTAGTAAAAATTTTCTTTCCTAACCCTATGCCTCTTTGTTTTAAATGGGGACAAGATCTAAGCAAGTGTCCCTTCTTGGAGCATTTAAAACAAAGTCTATCATCCTTGTTAATAATCAAGCCATTTTTAATGTAGGGACATGACCTAATCAAGTGCCCCTCTTTAAAGCATTCACTACACCTCTTAATGTGAAGTGTGGCTTGATCATTACCTTGGATGTTACCTTTTGTGGAGGCGTGGTTGAGGCTTTTGGAGGAGGTGTTGAATTTCATCTTTTGTTTCTTCCTCTTGATAATCCTCAAATCCTTGACATTTTCTTCAAGGGATGTAGTACATGCCACGGTTGTTCCCGTCTCAAGCTTCTTCACCATGTGATCACGGTTATCTTGAGAAGGTTGGGCAATGCATTTCCCTTTTAGTTGTGTCAAGCTCTTCTTTAGCCTCTCATTTTCTTCTTTGAGCTTTTGATATGAATCATCATTTGTTCCTGCAGATTCTAGCTCAAAGGAAGATTTGCTTGTTGACAAACAACAAGCATTAGCACATGGTAATATAGTATCAATTTGAATACATGTGCATGAGTGAGGTTGTTGGGATTTTAAATTTTCTATCACAACCTCATGAGCAATGTTTAATATGATATGATCATCTCTAAGATTTTCATGAGAGCATAGGAGCATATCATATTTTTCTTGAAAAGCTAGATTTTCAATTTTTAGCTTTTCCACTTGGTCCTTAAGCAAGGTATTCCTATTTACTAATTGAGCGATACAATGTGAAGCATTATCTTGCTCAATTGAAATAGTTTCATACCTTTGGACCAAATCAACATGAGAGCACTTTAGCTCCTCATGTTCTTTAGTCAACTCGTCAAAGTGTTGCATCTTTATGGAGAGAATATCTTCTAGCCTTTGACGAGCTTCGCTTTGCTCTCTCGCTCTTTCTAGAAGTTTGAGCATGACCGCCTTATCTTCTTGGCTTAGGCGAGCGTAGAGATGCACAAAGCTTCTTTCTTCCTCCTCATCCTCATTTGTGCTTCCGCTATCATTTTCATTAGCCACACAACACATGTGGGAATCGAAATGGGAAGACAAACCTTTTGGAGAGGTGGATTCATCGTTTGGTCTCCATCGTTCATTCTCTTCTTCTTCCTTGCAAGGGTTAGTATCACAAATACCAAAGGAAGTAGAGACACAAAATGAACTATCATGTTTGGACTCATCAAATTTGCTTC
This sequence comes from Zea mays, assembly GCF_902167145.1. Taxonomy (NCBI): domain Eukaryota; kingdom Viridiplantae; phylum Streptophyta; class Magnoliopsida; order Poales; family Poaceae; genus Zea; species Zea mays. Next base: position 132,187,144 of record NC_050105.1, on the reverse strand, counting down.
TAATTCTAGTCCAAATATCATGCGCATCATGGACGGATTCGTCATAGTTTGATATGAAGGCATGATAATCTTCTTTGCTAAGAGAATTAGTTAAGATGTCAAAAGCTAGATAGTTTAAGCGATAACATCTTTGATCCTCCTCGGAGTTAATTTTTCCATTGAAATTAGAGGGAAAAATACTCTTGTCTATAATTTGTTCTAATCGAGGATCTATGGTTCTAAAAGCATTTATCACACTAGTAGACCATGAATCATAATTAGAACAATCATCACATAATATCTCAAGAGTTACCTCCTTCCGAGTTGGGTTCTCCTGGGTCTTCTTGTTCTTTTGGGATCTTCTACGAGCCATCACTTCGAGTTGTTAGACTCAAGATGAAGTGCCTAGCTCCGATACCAATTGAAAGTCGCCTAGAGGGGGGGGTGGATAGGCGAAACCTGAAAAATAAAACTTTATCCCCCAACTAGATCCTTTGATTAGTGGTTAGAACAAGATGAACAATTATCGGAGTATAAAAACTAAGTTCTTGCTAGTAAAGAGTATAGCTTTCAAATTATGCGGAAGTGATAAATCAATACAACTAATAATTCTATGATAACAAAGCAAGAAAGCTTAGATGAAAAAGAGCACTAACTCAAGTTCTTTTCTTGCGGAGTGTTGCTTCACTTAAATGAGATTTTAACTTGAAGCAACACCAAATGATATGAGCAAAGAATAGTGCAAGTGAACTTAGAGTAAGGGAAAGCAAACAAATCACAAGCAAAAACACAATGAACACGGGTGATTTGTTTTACCGAGGTTCGGCCCTCGAAGGCCTAGTCCCCGTTGAGGAGTCCACTTAAGGACGGGTCTTTTTCAACCCTTTCCCTCTCTCCCGATCACACAAGGATCGGCGAGCTCTTCTTCTTCACAAGGATCACTCTTGATCCCACAAGGACCACCACAATCTTTGGTGTCTCTTGCTAGCTTTTACAAGCCTCCAACACTTTGGAGGAAGTTCGAATGGGAGTCAAAAACTCCACGCACAAATGAACACAAAGATGTAGCACACACTATCTCTCAATGAATCTCACAAGGCGCTAGGGCTAAACTCAATTGAGTAGCTCTCAATTGCTTGCTCTCTCTTTTGTGGCACTTGTGTTGGTTGTAGTGGACTAAATCTTGTGTATAGGATGGATCAATGAATATAGATGGTTGGGAGGGCTTGAGTATGTCAACTAGGTGACTTGGAATGTTGCTTGGACTCCCACACCTTGAAGTGGCCGGTTGGGGTGGTATTTATAGCCACCATCCAAAAACTAGCCGTTGATGAAGTCTGCTGGCGATGGGCGCACCGGACAGTCCGGTGCACACCGGACATGTCCGGTGTGCCAGCCACGTCATCCTAGCCGTTGAGATTGGAGCTGGTCGACCGTTGGAGGCTTTGTCCTCATGTGGCACCGGACAGTCCGGTGCACACCGGACAGTCCGGTGCCTCTCTGATCCTCTGCTCTGACTTCTGCCGCGTGTACTGTTCTGCACTGTTTACTGTCAGAGTCGACCGTTAGCGCGAAGATGACCGTTGCTCCGCTGGCACACCGGACAGTCCGGTGTACACCGGACAGTCCGGTGAATTTTAGCGGAGCAGTCTTCGTGAAATCCCGAGGCTGCCGAGTTCCTGAGGCCGCGTTCCGTTGGAGCACCGGACACTGTCCGGTGTACACCGGACAGTCCGGTGAATTATAGCGCGCCGGCCCTGGACTTTCCCGAAAGTGGCGAGTTTGAGTCTGCGTTTCCTAGTGCACCGGACAGGTACTGTGCACTGTCCGGTGGCACACCGGACAGTCCGGTGCGCCAGACCAGGGGTGCCTTCGGTTGCCCCTTTGCTCCTTTATTTTGACTCTTGTCTTGTTCTTTTTATTGGTTTTATGTTGAATCTTTGGCACCTGTAGAACATGTAATCTAGAGCAAACTAATTAGTCCAATTGTTTGTGTTGGACATTCAATCACCAAAATCATTTAGGAAAAGGTTTAAAGCCTATTTCCCTTTCAAGTAGCCGTTGCTCCGCTGGCTCACCGGACAGTCCGGTGCACACCGGACATGTCCGGTGAATTATAGCGGAGCGAATTCCCGAAGCTGGCGAGTTCCTGAGACGCTCTTCCTTGGAGCACCGGACAGTCCGGTGAATTATAGCGGAGCGCCTCTGGATTTTCCCGAAGGTGAAGAGTTCAGCGTGAAGTCCCCTGGTGCACCGGACACTGTCCGGTGGTGCACCGGACACTGGCCAGTGGCACACCGGACAGTCCGGTGCGCCAGACTAGGGCACACTTCGGTTATCCCTTTGCTCTTTTGTTGAACTCAATTCTTGGTCTTTTTATTGGCTAAGTGTGAACCTTTAGCACCTGTATAACTTATACACTAGAGCAAACTAGTTAGTTCAATTATTTGTGTTGGGCAATTCAACCACCAAAATCAATTAGGAAATAGGTGTAGGCCTAATTCCCTTTCACATAGCACAACACACAGATTTACGTGGAAAAACCCTTCGATGCGACGTGAAAAACCACGGGCACCAGCCAGGCAAAAACCTTCACTACATATGAAGTGTTTACATAACGCCGTCCGTAGACGGCAGCTTACAAGAGGAGTAAAAAAGACGACACGCAACAAATCGTAATTAGGGTCACTAATATATACTGTGGGGGGCTCCACCCCCCCCGTACCGGCCCAAGCCTCCCGGCGACGGGTCTCCGCTACACTCACCAACACGGCCTCCATATGCATAATTTAGATCGCAAACTCAACAATATGCACCTCTTAAGTTAAAATACAAGTAGGGGTGTCAATAAAACACGATTCAAATGTTTCTTCACAATAAGTTAGGGTTCTTAAATAATAATCGTAGTTCAAAAATAAATAAAAATAGAGTTTGATCCCAATCTGATTCGATCCTTAAATTTTATAGTGTAAAATCTCGAGCTCATTACCACCTCTAAATACAAGTCACAAACTGGAATGGTGTGAGATTGGAGACCCTAACCATGACAAGAATGGCATTGGAGCACCAAACCCTAACCAAGATGGGTATGAGCAAGGAGCTATAGATCGAGAGAAGGAAGTGGTGTGAGATGAGGGGACACATGGAGAAAGAGAAAACTTACCACTATTAGTATTAGATGTAGATAAGATTGTATACATATATATTATTATAAAGGTTAAATATATCTACGGATTCGTAGACAAGTCACACTTGTACCCTAGTTGGTGGTTTTGAAAGAGATGATTAATTAGCTGACGAGGCGAGATATCGAGAGGGACCAGAGGGGTACGTGGAGGGGCGACCACCAGGCCAGGGTGCCGTACCAAATTGCAATACTTGTTAATCCCTGCTGGGAGACGTAGCTAGCTAGTGATGATCTATTAATTAGCATATATAAGCACATCATTCGTTCTGTGTTGGATGTCACGACGAGGAGGTCTCTCGAAGGGGTAAGGGGACCAAAAGGACTTGTTTACATGATTCCCCTTGTTAGGTGAGGTCTTCCAATCTTGCACTTGGACGGACGTACGTACGCACACACATCCTATTGTACTACTCCTTTCATTTTAAATTATAGTAATTACTTTTTTATTTACAGACACCCCGGCCTAAGTGTCATGCTATATGCGTACCTTCAGCTTTCGGACTAATGTACTTGATAAAGGTTGAGAAAAACTGTCGTTCATATAGCCATATAGGTATATATGTGTAGATGATGAGAAAAACTGTCGTGCAATCACCGTGTAATTAAACAACGTACTAAAAGTCATAAAACTTATAGGTATACTTATATATGCCATCGATATATCAAATTTTAATTTCTAATTCAGTATATATTAAAATGTATATAAAAACGGAAGTTCTATCAGTGAAGTATATAATAAAACGTGTTTATAATTTTTTTTTAAAATATATATATGATTTTAGTTGTTTGATTGCACGACATCTACAAAGCTACTCAACAGTGTCTCGTGTCTGTACTGTCCTTTATTACCTGACTCTGATGGTAACAGGGATCGACCAGGTACGGTGATCTTGATCGGATCGGAGTAACATTTTCTTCCCTTTTTTCTTTGTTCCAAAGTAATAAGGGGGGCCACATAATCATATATGACACACACATGCATGCATGTAACCTTTAATTTGTTACCGCGTGCCAGCTCACGCAACACGCACGCTAGCTGAACGTACCGAGATATACGGCCGGGGCATGCGTGATGTCGTGTTCATCGCTTAAGTGTGCAGGGGATTAGTTTAGTTCGTTTGTGCGTCGGAAAGTGATCGCGGACGCTACAAGTACATTTGCCATCTATCGGTCTAGCTTTAAATTTAAAGCGTTGTTACGTACGCCACCAGCAGGTTAGAGCTAGCACCTGTTGCAAAGTGTGTGTATCCACGCGTCGCCTTTCTAGAACCCGAGCCACAAAAGGTATCTCTTCCATATGCAATGCATTAGAGACATCAAAGAAGGATGATTAAACATCCCACATCATATACTGAAACATAGCAGTATATTTTTTTAAAATGAATCGGACAGAAGAGTTACAGATTATATTGACAAAAGAATAATAAGATTTCACTAGACAAGTCCACGCGCCAGGGTTATGTGTATTCATATGTGCATTAGACACTAGTAGAAAAGAGCTCATAGCCTGCGGCACTGTAACACTCCAGGTTCCACAAACAACCCGGTATGCTACTGTACTACACTTCCGACGTCCATATATAAAATTTCGGCAGCATCCCCTTTGCAAGATTGCATAAAACAGGGAGCAACAGAGTATAAACATATATCATGACTAAAACATACTAAGTATTATTACTCGGCTAGCAAGGAAAGATAAACATACGACCTGAACTGAATTAACCAGTGCGCACGACCATTTAAAAAAAATAAACAAACTTCCTTTGACAATAAGTTTCTAATTAAATCATGGCTGCGCCTGGGCAGCGTTATTGTGAGAGTGAAAGTGGACGTGCTGCTACTCCCCTCATTCCCAACATGTATCAAGTACCTGCATTGAGTAATGCAAAAGTGAGATGACACATCTCAGCAAGTAAAATAATATCAAACAGTTTAACCACATAAGAACATTGTTTTACCACCACTTAATTCCACAACCTTCTTATTACGAAGGTGCAGCACGTATACAACGTACAACGCACCTAGTTACCACACCTCGCAGGTAGAAACCACAATAGTAACATAGTAATGTCACACTTCATATATTCCTCATGAGTGCAAATGTCTGCAAATGCAAGGATGACTTCTGTCTTCATACCTCTAAGAATATGAAGCCGCATCGTACCCCTCCTCGGGCAACGTACGATGCTAAAAATGTACCGGTACGGTCGGACTATAAGATCACGACATAACTTCAAAATGCAAGATGGATGATGCGATGTGCATGTCATGCCTACAACACTTCATATAACATGATTCAAAAAGACACTTCAACTTCATCCAGATGGGAATCAACCACATATATCATTACCAAATTATGATCATCCACAATATTAGAAAATTGAGAATTAATACTTCCAAACAAATAAACTTCATCATAGAATTCAATGATTAACATAATTAAAACTTATGCATACTCAATGACAGGGAATAGGATGCAAACCAAACGGTAGCAACCACCACTGTATTTACTTGCCTTTACCGGAAGTTCGGGCAAATCCCAAGTACGATCCGGAAGCCCACCACCTGTTTTTGACACCCAACTTAGTACACCAATTTCACATAATCAGGCTCATAAGCGACGCCGCACCTACGCACAAACTCAAACCCCGCCGCGGGTTACATCTCTCCCTACACCCACCAAACTGCAGCGGCGCTGCTTAATAATTTCATAACTTTAAAATTATGACAGCAGTGGTAACAAACAAAAACTCCAGAGGCATCTACATAAAATTCCCCACAAGTTTTGTATACAATTTATAATTAAATTCCAATATCTAATTAGCCCAAAACAGTCCACAAGATGAACCCTGTAATCTGTTTTTCTTTGTCTTTTGGACAGCGACATACCCAGATTCAAACAGCGATATCTTTTAAAATATAATTGCAAATCAAGCGCATAAGTACTCATTGGAAAGATAAGACAAATCCCTACATGATTACCATACTGGTTAACACTAATTACCCACGAAAAATTCCCAGAAACTGCTAATACCACTGCTGTTCACCCACCTGAAAAATCTGTTTTTTTGGACAGCAACATAACCGGATTCAAACAACGATATCTCCTGAATTATAACTCCGAATCGAGCGCATAAGTACTTGTTGGAAAGATAACATAAAGCCCTACATGATTCTCATACTGATTAACACTAATTACTCCCGAAAAATCCCCAGAAACTGCTAATACTGCTGCTGTTCATCCTCCTGAAAAATCTGTTTTTTTGGACAGCCACATACCCGGATTCAAACGGTGATAACTTTCAATTTATAACTCCAAATTGAGCGCATAAATACTCGTTGGAAAGGTAAGGTAAAGTTCTACATGATCCTCATACTGATTTCCCTTAATTCCTCACGAAAAAAACACAGAAACTGCTAGACTACTGTTGTTCACCCACCACCTAAAATTCTGGACAGCCCCCCTCTACCCCAATCGCAAACGCAACCTCTAATCAATTAAATTGCAGCGCAAATGAACAAGGGATGAACACAAAAATCACCTTGGATTCTCCCCCTTTCCTTCCTCCCTTCTTCCCTCCACCAAAACGATTGAAGACTCGCACCACGACGACGATGATCCGAGCGGCAAGGATTGGCACCTTCGGAGGAGGGGATTGAGAGGGGGGGCTAGGGTTTGGTGGCTGCAAGAATTGAGAGAGGAGGAGATGGGCAGGGGGGCGGCGGCCAAGGGGGAAGAGAAGTGGGGGGGCGGCTGCACATGGGGGGAGGGGGTTAGGAGGGAGGCGGCTAGGGTTTGGGAGGGTTAATGGGCCGAAACTCCAATTGCGGCCCAACTAACCCACGCGACAGCTCCCGACCGCAACGCAAGCGTCAAACCAAATAAATTCTACTGCCCTAGTTGTGAATGTTTGCCACAAAATCCCAAATCCCCAAAACAACAACCGGATGAGGAAAAAAACAAAAATAACAACCCCCAACTTCTCTTCTTTGCAAACCGGGTATCACACTCTACCCCTCTTAAAAAGAATTCGACCTCGAATTCTGACGCTTCTATCGGAACAACAAAAGAAAGGTTAATGAATCAACAAAACTCACACATAAAGAAAAGTTCGAGTACTTCTGCCGTATCAGCTCCTCAAGCTCCTAGGATTCTAAGATACGCAGCAGACGACACTCTAGAGTCTGCTCTTGCTACACAGGAATCGGCTCTAGCTCGATTTGATGGTCTGGATTCCGCAAATACTTCCTCAACAAAAAGCCATGGAATACTTGGTGTACTCTGATCACAGATTCCGACAATTACATGTGCTAAGCCCAGCTGCCAACTCGGCCAAGATAGCAGACGGTCCTATATACCTCGGACCAAGCTTTCCTGACACCAAATCAATCATTGACATATGCAAGTACTTCAAGGAATGTATATATGAATGCAAGGCATATAATGTTCCTATAGGCTAAACCAAACTTAGCCACACAAGAGCAACTTCAAGAGAGCAACTTAATGCTTGCATATTTCTAGATAACAGCACAGCGGTTAATTGTTTTGCTCCTAACTCACAAAAATATGCATCGAAAATTAGTAAACTAGGACTTTATGGAAAACTTATAAAGTCCACTATACCCTTGGTATTATCATCACAACAAGATTTGACACTTAGAAAGGTCAAACAGTGCTAAACGTAAATTCTGTCCAGACTTGGACATAATTCAACTACTCAATTCAAAAATCCATAATTGGAGTCTCAATCATCCAATTCAGGTGCTCCCAGACTTTTTAGAAAGCTAGTAGAATTGTCTATAATTCATTTATAAACATATCAAGTTAATTCAATGCATATTAAGGTCAAAAGACACGAGAAAGGCTCTGCTGTCCAAATTTGGACAGATTCAGAGATCACACTTAAAACAGATGTAACTTAACTTATAGATCTCCAAAAAAATTAATCCAAAATTTGTTGTAACGATTAAGAAAAGTACTACAACTTATTTATAATTTATAATAAGTTATTCGAAGTTTAAATTGGGCAAACAAGGTCAGCTTCGAAATCTGTATAGAATCTGCACAGATTTCAAGACTGGACTTGACAAAATCATAACTCCCAAACTACTAGACCTATGGTCATGAAAGTTTTACACAAGTAAGATAAATAAGTTGGCTACAACTTTTATATATAACATCTCTACAGAAAAGATGGTTTACTTCACTGAACTAGCTGCATAACTAAAACTGGTCATGCAGTCCCAATAGCAAGCAATAGATTTTATCAGGTTCATTACTCTTCTAAGATTAAGCGTTCATTGAAAGACTAATAACTTTAGGTTCTTCATTACGAGATACCTAGAACAAATATAAGTATAGAAGCAATATGATAACTTTTTAAATCATTTAAGCCTAATCTCACATCATGCAAACAAGAATCAATTTAAGCATGTTATGTCTGCCCACATATTCATCCAAGCACATTCTATATATGATATCATAACTCCCTGTAGCTAACAAAATTTTGCAAATATAAACTCACTAAAAAGATTATAACATTCCCTAGAACTTTTATTATAATGGATGTCTCGGAATTGGTTTCCAAACCGATAAAACAATGCAACTCTTTTATTTCAAAACTGATAAGATTGAAACAATGGACAACTAAAATTCAAAAACCTATAACTCCTGCTATACTCAACTTAAACTACAACGAACACGCGTTGGAAAAGTTTTGAAAATTGTCCACGACTTTTGCAATAAAGTTGCACCCAAATTTATCCTTATAGCCCACAACTCTGCATGACCTACAGCTAAACTCAGCCTGAGATACTGCACATTAGAGATTCGACTTATATCCGGGCAACCACCTCTCCAAATCTATTTAACAGACAGTTACAAGTAAATACCCATTAAAAAGGTACTGAAAATACCTACAAGTTTTGCTTAAAGAGAATTCGCAAATTTGTGCTCTGCAACTATCAAAACGCGGTCGATTTATTGGTGATTATAACGACGCCTAAAGTTTAGACACAACAGTGCAACAACTTCAGAGCAACCTAACTCCAATTATATGCAATGAGAATTAGAAAACCCATACTCTTTGAAAAGATCATGAAATTACTAAAACTTTCATAATCCACAAAGACCAAATTATACCGTCTTCAATGTCTACTCTTCCGTACAAAATTAAAGACTCACTCTGCTAGAGACACCAACAAAGATGTTTTAAGAAACCCATATCTCTCAAATGTTTAGACCAAACATGGTGATTAAGCATCCTATGGAAAGATGCAGAAACATACTACAAAACATTCTAGATAAGTGAGCCTGATTCAGCCTCCAACTAATTTAAAATGCCTCCCGAAACCAAACAACACATTATCAACAATAAAAAAACAATATATAATGAAACCCAAGTCATTGGCAGGTGCCATCAACACTAGGATTTTCCACTACCAAACTGGGATGCAACTCCACAAAGTCTTTAAATAACACTCTACCAAATAGGTTAGAACACTAAGCACAACAATCAATGAATTCAACAACCTCGTTTGTTAATGCCACTAAGGTCAAACATCCATGTACCGATAATGTATGAAACACCTGACATACCCGTCTCCAGCTCTATAAAACATGGTTGTTATTACACTAGAATCCAACTACTAGAAATCTCCAAAACTATTCTGTTGACGTGAAGCAAATGGTGCTCATGTCATATAACATCTTTTCCCCCTCTCAAAAGAGATAAAATTTGCAATACTCATAAAGCAATGGAGGGATAACAACAAGAAAAAACTAATGTACTTCTTGACACAGACTCATGCAAAAGTTTCATAAATATTACTTTCAACACTAAAATAATATCACGATACTATGCTCAACAGGAGTAATTGGACTTCAATAAGATAATCCACCTAACCCAACTACTTTGATTAACCTCACATACAACAATACCTCCTATTATTGCACTTGAACAATTTGTACCTGTGATGTCATAGGATGAATTCAAAGTAGTAGACATACATGATCTATCAAACCATCATTCATATAATAAAAATCTCCATCTAATGCAACAACCACATCATTATAGAGATAGATGACTAACAAACATAAGCAACTTCCAGTTAAACATTGACTTTGTTTAAGATAAAGCGGTCCAAATAATAATTCCACAAGCATGCATAGAGAACTGATCATATAAAAAAAACTACCATGTATCATCGGCGATTAAAACAATATAAAACGGGTTGTCCATATCGTCCGCCTGACTAGCCTCCAACAAATAGAAATTATGCATAACCTTTTTGGCTATAGAAACAAACCATAGAAGGAAAACATGCATGCCTCTTCAACTATAATATAGACATAAAATCCACTTGAAATCACCCTATTTATTATTAAAGATAAGGTTGCACACAATAAGAAAACCTATCATGTAAACATGGTTGGACTTATCTACCCACGTCATCTTGCAAATTCACTTGAGTTCTTCTAGTCTCAAGATTTCATAGACAGTACAACATTGCCTTTGCTCTATGGAGACAAACCTATTGTACTCTAAGATCAAGTTGGCAAGTAGCCACACTAGCCAAAAAAAAGGTGAGGTGTAAAGCACTGCACCCATAGAAATATTACATTGATAAGTTGGGTTGTAACCCAACAGTCAATCCAACTCAACAACACCATAAAACTTCATTGTATAGTGTTTTCACACTACACCAAGTCGGATTAGATCCTCTATACACAAGCTCAATAAACAATCGGTCCTACAAGTACTAGAACCCAAGAATCCTTTTGGGAAAAAAACATCCACAGTCAAGCATATAGAAATATATGATGGTAATAGCTCAGAGATTAGTAAACATTGCATCCCAAAAAACATCATGACGATATGTATATAAAACAAGTACATTAGTAGCTTCACTCGCATAATAATTTCAATAACAACCACATCAAGAAACCAATATTAAATAGAAGCAACATTTCATATCAAGCATTACGTCGTTAACGACATACCTCATCAAACCATAAAGGGGTTTGGAGTAAGGAAATTCTAGTCATCTATACAATAAAATACTAATATGAAAGATATATGAACCCATACCCTTCCTATATGTGCAAGTGTGTCAAATTTATCTTCAAATTGCGTAGAATCTAAAGCCTATCCTCTGATACCAACTGTAACACTCCAGGTTCCACAAACAACCCGGTATGCTACTGTACTACACTTCCGACGTCCATATATAAAATTTCGGCAGCATCCCCTTTGCAAGATTGCATAAAAGAGGGAGCAACAGAGTATAAACATATATCATGACTAAAACATACTAAGTATTATTACTCGGCTAGCAAGGAAAGATAAACATACGACCTGAACTGAATTAACCAGTGCGCACGACCATTTAAAAAAAATAAACAAACTTCCTTTGACAATAAGTTTCTAATTAAATCATGGCTGCGCCTGGGCAGCGTTATTGTGAGAGTGAAAGTGGACGTGCTGCTACTCCCCTCATTCCCAACATGTATCAAGTACCTGCATTGAGTAATGCAAGAGTGAGATGACACATCTCAGCAAGTAAAATAATATCAAACAGTTTAACCACATAAGAACATTGTTTTACCACCACTTAATTCCACAACCTTCTTATTACGAAGGTGCAGCACGTATACAACGTACAACGCACCTAGTTACCACACCTTGCAGGTAGAAACCACAATAGTAACATAGTAATGTCACACTTCATATATTCCTCATGAGTGCAAATGTCTGCAAATGCAAGGATGACTTCTGCCTTCATACCTCTAAGGATATGAAGCCGCATCGTACCCCTCCTCGGGCAACGTACGATGCTAAAAATGTACCGGTACGGTCGGACCATAAGATCACGACATAACTTCAAAATGCAAGATGGATGATGCGATGTGCATGTCATGCCTACAACACTTCATATAACATGATTCAAAAAGACACTTCAACTTCATCTAGATGGGAATCAACCACATATATCATTACCAAATTATGATCATCCACAATATTAGACAATTGAGAATTAATACTTCCAAAAAAATAAACTTCATCATAGAATTCAATGATTAACATAATTAAAACTTATGCATACTCAATGACAGGGAATAGGATGCAAACCAAACGGTAGCAACCACCACTGTATTTACTTGCCTTTACCGGAAGTTCGGGCAAATCCCAAGTACGATCCGGAAGCCCACCACCTGTTTTTGACACCCAACTTAGTACACCAATTTCACATAATCAGGCTCATAAGCGACGCCGCACCTACGCACAAACTCAAACCCCGCCGCGGGTTACATCTCTCCCTACACCCACCAAACTGCAGCGGCGCTGCTTAATAATTTCATAACTTTAAAATTATGACAGCAGTGGTAACAAACAAAAACTCCAGAGGCATCTACATAAAATTCCCCACAAGTTTTGTATACAATTTATAATTAAATTCCAATATCTAATTAGCCCAAAACAGTCCACAAGATGAACCCTGTAATCTGTTTTTCTTTGTCTTTTGGACAGCGACATACCCAGATTCAAACAACGATATCTTTTAAAATATAATTGCAAATCAAGCGCATAAGTACTCATTGGAAAGATAAGACAAATCCCTACATGATTACCATACTGGTTAACACTAATTACCCACGAAAAATTCCCAGAAACTGCTAATACCACTGCTGTTCACCCACCTGAAAAATCTGTTTTTTTGGACAGCAACATAACCGGATTCAAACAACGATATCTCCTGAATTATAACTCCGAATCGAGCACATAAGTACTTGTTGGAAAGATAACATAAAGCCCTACATGATTCTCATACTGATTAACACTAATTACTCCCAAAAATCCCCAGAAACTGCTAATACTGCTGCTGTTCATCCCCCTGAAAAATCTGTTTTTTTGGACAGCCACATACCCGGATTCAAACGGTGATAACTTTCAATTTATAACTCCAAATTGAGCGCATAAATACTCGTTGGAAAGGTAAGGTAAAGTTCTACATGATCCTCATACTGATTTCCCTTAATTCCTCACGAAAAAAACACAGAAACTGCTAGACTACTGCTGTTCACCCACCACCTAAAATTCTGGACAGCCCCCCTCTACCCCAATCGCAAACGCAACCTCTAATCAATTAAATTGCAGCGCAAATGAACAAGGGATGAACACAAAAATCACCTTGGATTCTCCCCCTTTCCTTCCTCCCTTCTTCCCTCCACCAAAACGATTGAAGACTCGCACCACGACGACGATGATCCGAGCGGCAAGGATTGGCACCTTCGGAGGAGGGGATTGAGAGGGGGGGGCTAGGGTTTGGTGGCTGCAAGAATTGAGAGAGGAGGAGATGGGCAGGGGGGCGGCGGCCAAGGGGGAAGAGAAGTGGGGGGGCTGCACATGGGGGGAGGGGGTTAGGAGGGAGGCGGCTAGGGTTTGGGAGGGTTAATGGGCCGAAACTCCAATTGCGGCCCAACTAACCCACGCGACAGCTCCCGACAGCAACGCAAGCGTCAAACCAAATAAATTCTACTGCCCTAGTTGTGAATGTTTTCCACAAAATCCCAAATCCCCAAAACAACAACTGGATGATGAAAAAAACAAAAAGAACAACCCCCAACTTCTCTTCTTTGCAAACCGGGTATCACAGGCACCCATAAATTATCACTGGCGGTTTCAGTTATCGCGCGCCAGTAAAAAAACGAGGTGGGCCCGGCTTTGGAACCGCCAGTGGAAACCCATTTCCACTGGCGGTTATCTTAACACAACCGCCAGTGTAAATAGGGTATTTCCACTGGCGGTTGGTGTAACATAACCGCTAGTGGAAACCAATTTCCACTGGCGGTTGGTGTAACAGAACCGCCAGTGGAAATACCCTATTTACACTGGCGGTTAAGTTAAGATAACCGCCAGTGGAAATAGGTTTCCACTGGCGGTTTTTCAAGCCAACCGCCAGTGAACTGTCTGTTATAAATAGCCCTCTTCTTCCCCCCGACAGTGAACTGTATGCTCGCAGCCAGCTTCCATTGGAGGCGATTTTGGAGGTCCAGATTTCACAAAAATATAAGGGGGAGGTTTTGGTCTTCATTTCTTGGAAGAAGGTGGATAAGAAAGGTTGGTTTATGTTTCTTTATCAATTTTTGTTCATTCTTGCTCAATTTTAGCCACATTTTGGATCTAGGGTTTTACATGTGAGAGAGAAGAGTATAGCTAGGTAATTTTCTCTATTTCCTCAAATGAGGTTGCTTAAGATGGTTAGTTTTTGTCTATTCCCTCTCCTTTTTCATGTTTAGTTCTCAAATAAGTTTATCCATAACACATATTTAGTTGCTTTATGAATGGTGAATGTGTTGTATGGAAGGTTGGTTTAATTATGTTTCAATTGTCAGTTATTGTTTATTTTTGCTCAATTTTAACTACATTTTGAAACTAGGCTTTCACCATGTGTTAGAGATAGGTTTGGGTATTAAATTTTTTTGTTTATTAGTTGCTAGGAAAGTTTGGCTTATGTTTCTTTTGCCAAATTTTGTTCATTTTTCCTCTATTTTAGCCACATTTGGATATAGGGTTTCACCATGTGTTAGAGATAAAGTAGTCTAACTACTTTTATTGGAAGAGATAAAGTAGTCTAACTACAAACTGAAGCATGTAATTTTAAACGACTTTCTAGAGAGGAGAGGGAGAGGGAGAGAGAGCTATTGTTGCCAATGCGCTCGGAGCAGGTCCAGCACTTACCATCCGTGCGGATGCAGCACTTTGCACATCCAGAATGCCCGTTCTTGCACTGATTTTACACAAAACAGAGCATCATGCTGGAGCCTACCGATCAATATGTATTGTATATATACATGCATGGTAATCTGACTTGCCATGAAAACTTCGGACTGGAAGGGTAGGCAGCAGATGTCGCACTCCAGCGCGTCTTTCTCCATGGATAGTGTCACAGTCGCCTCTTCCTCATCCTCCAACCCCGCCTCTTCCTCATCCTCCACCACCACCTTGGCTTTCTTTGGAGTGCCGCCGTAGAGAAGCCCGCCTCTTCCTCATCCTCCATAGAGAAGCCGTGGTCTTTTTCCTGGTCATGGTCTTTTTCCCGGTCATGGTTTATCACCAGATCTGATACTTGTGAAAGAACTTCACACCAATGGTGATGAGAGACGCGAAGCCAGGAGACGACGTAGTATTTAAACACTGCAAGAACGGACATTCTAGTGACAGAGGAGGGAGAGAGAGGGAAGAGAGAGGAGGGAGAGAGGAGAGAGAGAGGAGAGAGAGAGATAGAGGAGAGAGAGGATAGAGAGAGAGGAGAGAGAGAGAGGATAGAGAGAGAGAGAGGAGAGATAGAGAGAGAGGGTTTCACATTTTAGCCACATTTTTGGATATAGGGTTTCACCATGTGTTTTATGTTACTTTTTTACAGGTGATGATGATGAGGATATCCTAGATGTATAACTTATCAAGGCTAGACCCATCATACATATCTGAGGTCCATAAGTTTATTGTTGTCGCTAAGAACCATGCTTGGAGAACAAAGACAAAGCACATATATTGTCCATGCATGGACTGCAAAAATGCTGTTGTATTTGATGACACAGAACAAATCATATCTCATCTGGTATGCCGAGGATTTGTAAAGGATTACATAATTTGGACAAAGCATGGAGAGGGTAGCTCTTCGCCTTATACAGTTGGAAACCCTGCGAACATCGACGGCAGCTTTCAGTTCGTTCACGAGACACAACAACCTCTTCCACAGAGCGAACATGTAGTGCCAAATGTTACTGATCATGGTTACGCCGGAGGAAATGAACGTGAAAGAACCCATGTTCTGCCAAATGCTGCTGATGAGCACAAAAAACGATGGGAAGCTTCGACATCCAGCCGATGGGAAGCATTGGCAAGATTTCAATGAGAACCACCGAGACTTTGCCGATGAACCAAGAAATGTTAGGTTCGCACTGAGTACTGATGGAATGAATCCATTTGCTGAAAGGAGCAGCAAGCATAGCACATGGCCAGTGATCCTCACCATATACAACCTTCCTTCATGGTTGATGCAGAAACGGAAGTACATTTTGCTAACCATGCTTATTTCTGGACCTACACAACCTGGAGTTGATATGGATGTTGTCGGCGTTTCGAGACCGGGGGGTCCCTGAGCCGACGAGTGAATGTCGTTGCATGCCCCAGCCCAGATAGGTCGACGCGAGGCCGAGCGCGAAGGGGGGAAAGCGAGGCGGCCGGAGACCGGCGTGAGAGAGGTGGGAATCCCGCGGCCTTCGTGTTCGTCCCGCGCCCAGGTCGGGTGCGCTTGCAGTAGGGGGTTACAAGCGTCCACGCGGGAGAGGGAGCGAGCGGCTTCAAGCGAGCGCCTGTCTCGTCCTCGTCCCCGCGCGGCCAACCCTCTCTAAGAGGGCCCTAGTCCTTCCTTTTATAGGCGTAAGGAGAGGATCCAGGTGTACAATGGGGGGTATAGCAGAGTGCTACGTGTCTAGCGGAGGAGAGCTAGCGCCCTAAGTACATGCCGTCGTGGCAGCCGGAGAGATTTTGGCACCCAGCTGGTGTGATGTCGTGGCCGTCGGAGAAGTGCTGGAGCCTGGCGGAGGGACAGCTGTCGGGGCTGTCGAGTCCTTGCTGACGTCCTCTTGCTTCCGTAAGGGGGCTGAGATCCGCCGTCGTCACAGAATATGCGGGGCGCCATCATTGCCCATCTGGTGGAGCGAGCCAGATGGGACGCCGGTCTTGTTCCCCGTGGCCCGAGTCAGCTCGGGGTAGGGTGATGATGGCGCCTCCTGTTGACGTGGCTGGTCTGCGCCCTAGGTTGGGCGATGTGGAAGCTCCTCTGAGGCCGAGGTCGAGTCTGTCTTCCGTGGTCGAGGTCGAGTCCGAGCCCCTGGTTCAGGCGAGGCGGAGACCGTCGGCTGAGGCCAGGGCGGAGTCCGAGCCCTGGGGTCGGGCGGAGCGGAGTTCGTCGTCTTCTGGGGCTGAGCCCGAGTCCGAGCCCTGGGTCGGGCGGAGCGGAGTTCGTCGTCTTCTGGGGCTGAGCCCGTGTCCGAGCCCTGGGTCGGGCGGAGCGGAGTTCGTCGTCTTCCGGGACTTAGCCCGAGTCCGAGCCCTGGGTCGGGTGGAGCGGAGTTCGCCGTCTTCCGGGACTTAGCCCGAGTCCGAGCCCTAGGTCGGGCGGAGCGGAGTTCGTCGTCTTCCGGGACTTAGCCCGAGTCCGAGCCCTGGGTCGGGCGGAGCGGAGTTCGTCGACTTCCGGGACTTAGCCCGAGTCCGAGCCCTGGGTCGGGCGGAGCGGAGTTCGCCGTCTTCTGGGGCTTAGCCCGAGTCTGAGCCCTGGGTCGGGCGGAGCGGAGCTTCCTATGGTGCCTTCGGCCGGGCCTGACTGCCTGTCAGTCTCACTCTGTCAAGTGGCACCGCAGTCGGAGTGGCGCAGGCGGCGCTGTCCTTCTGTCAGGCCGGTCAATGGAGCGGCGAAGTGACGGCGATCACTTCGGCTCTGCTGGCTGGGGGGCGCGCGTCAGGATAAAGGTGTCAGGCCACCTTTGCATTAAATGCTCCTGCAATTTGGTCGGTCGGTGCGGCGATTTGGTCAGGGTTGCTTCTTGGCGAAGACAGGGCCTCGGGCGAGCCGGAAATATATTCGCCGCTGGAGGGGGGCCTCGGGCGAGACGGAAATCCTCCGGGGCCGGCTGCCCTTGTCCGAGGCTAGGCTCGGGCGAGGCGTGATCGAGTCCCTCGAATGGACTGATCCCTGACTTAATCGCACCCATCAGGCCTTTGCAGCTTTATGCTGATGGGGGTTACCAGCTGAGAATTAGGAGCCTTGAGGGTACCCCTAATTATGGTCCCCGACAGTAGCCCCCGAGCCTCGAAGGGAGTGTTAGCACTCGCTTGGAGGCTTTCATCGCACTTTTTTGCAAGGGGACCAGCCTTTCTTGGTTGCGTTTTGTTCCGGTGGGTGCGCGCGAGCACACCCGCCGGGTGTAGCCCCCGAGGCCTCAGAGGAGTGGTTTCACTCCTTCGAGGTCTTAATGCCTCGCGTAACGCTTCGGCTGGTCTGATTGTTCCCTCATGCGAGCTGGCCGTAGCCTGGGTGTACGGTCGGGTCCCAAGTTCTCGGGCTGGTATGTTGACGCTATCAACGGTTCGGCCGGAGCCGGGTTTGCGAGAGCAGCCCCCGAGCCTCTACACAGGGCGAGAGGGCGATCAGGGACAGACTCGACTTTTTTATATACGCCCCTGTGTCGCCTTTCCGCAAGGAGGAGGGGGGAAAGCGCCATGTTGCCCTTGATGGGCACCGAACATGGTGTCTCCGGTGAGCTGCAGGCGGGTAATCCGAGTGGACGTCCGTGCCCCGTTCGTTAGGGGTCGGCTAGGGACCCAGAGGCACGCCCAAAAGTACCTGCGGGTGATCTGCCGGACCCGGTCCCCTGGCGACGGGGTCCGAGGGCTCGATGCCTCCCTCTGATGGGATTCCGTTACAAGATCGTTCCCGCTGGTCTCGAAAATGTCCTAGGGTACCTCGGGAGCGCAGCCCGAGCCTTGGTTATGTATCGAACGTACCCATGGTCACCCCTCGCTCTGTGTCTGAGGCGGCTGTGAACCCTTCGGGGGCCAGCCTTCGAACCCCTGATTAGTAGTGGGCGCGGAGCCCGAGTAGCCTGAGGCGGTCGTTGAACCCTTCCGAGGGGCCGGCCTTCGAACCTCTGACCAGTAGTGGGTGTAGGGCCCACATGATCTGAGGCGGCTGTCGAACCCTTTCGAGGGGCCAGCCTTCGAACCTCTGATCAGTAGGGAGGCTCGGAGCCTGGTTCCTTCACGGGGAAGGATCCTTTTCGGGGTATCCCCCTTTTCCGGTCCCTGTTGCAAGAGAGAGAAAGAGGAAAAAAGGAAAAGGATACGAAATCGAACGACGCAGCGTACCTTTTCTGACGCGGTCATTATGGCGAAGGCGAAGCGTCGCTCGCTTCTCCTGCCAGAGGCGCCGCCTGTCCCGCCGCGGAGTTAATGCGACGAGGCGAGTGGTTGGCGGGGCGGCCGTTGCGCGTGCGCGAGCCGTTCGAGGAACGGAACACGGGCGCGTTGTCTTCACGCTGTGAGAGAGGGTTCTCTCGTTGCCCCCGGATGGGACGTAGGCTTGGCTGGCGACGTGACCGCTGCTCCTGCTCGCCTGCCACCGCCATTACTGCCGGCCCGTTTTTGGCCGCATTGATCGTTGCGCCAGGCTGGCGCTGCTGAGTCGTGCGCTGGGTCGCCTCGAGTCGCGGTATTGGTTCTGCAGTCGAGGCGCGGTGGTGGCGCAAGTGGCGGTGCAGTTGCATGCACGAAGCATTCGGCGCGCCGGTTGCATGACACGTGGGCCTGGGCCTCCATGCTGGGCGTGTTGGGAGTCGGAGAAGCGCGCACACTTGGCGCGGTTGCATGCCGCCTGCATGGCTGCCCGCCCCTTTCGCCCGTTGGTCTGGGCAAAAGTGGAGAGTCGCTTGTAACCGCTGGGCGGTTGTGCGCACCGCGCACGACGGTTTAGCTTATTCTGCTCTGAGCCGGCTTGCATGACGTGTGGGACCCAGCCCCCGCGCCGCAGGGGAGGACCTTGGAACGTGTTGGAGAAGACTCAGCCCGCGACGACTGGGGATGCAAGTAAGGAGAGTCGCCTTTAAAAGGAGGGTGACCCCCTTAGAAGGCGACCATGTCTTCGCACTTCCTTATGCGTCGTGTCTTCCCACCTTCCAAGCCCCCGGATGGGGGATATCCGCCGTCTTTCTGCCTCGTCGTTGGAGGAACGCAACTCCGTGGGAGTTGGTACCTTTCAGCCATCGTTCGGCTTCAAGGATTTTCATCACACAGCCCGGTTGCACCCCTCCGCTGGTGGTCACCCAAAACGGTGACCTCCAGCCCCTGGATGAGGAGAGGCAAGCCAGGCTGTGATCTTGGTCCCGCCCTCAGCCTCGAGGGTGTTCGTCATCCTCGCTGGGGCGGGGAGCGAGGCGAGCCGGGGCTCTACCCCCCGCGCGGGCCGGCGGGCCACCTCTTCTTCCAGCTTCTGGTGGTGGCAAACATCCTCCAGCTCTGCGGAGGAGACGTCCTCCAGCCATGCCGGGGAAGGCGAACTGTTGCTACCCAGCTAGGATGCAACATTCTGCCCTCTTCCTCGCTTTCGCGGTGAGGACGGCAGCGAGGACCTGCCGGTGCGCTTTGGAGCGGCCCGCTCTTTGGCTTTAATAGCTGGTTCGCGTCCCTTGAGCGGGAACGCGAACAAGAGCCCTCCGGCGGCCGCATCCGTCCTGGGACCATGGCTGCTGCTGCAGAGGTCGTTGGCGGGTCCCCCGACGTTCGTTGCCCCGCAGGCTCCCCTATGTGGAGGTTGTTCATACCCGCGGGGACGGAACCAGAGTTCCGTCTGTAATGGCACTTTGAATGCCAGTGTTTTTGTTCATCGTGGTTGTCGAGGCCTGAACATGTACGTAATTTCGGCACGGAGCCGTGTCTTTTCCTCATTTTCGAGCACTAAGACTCGCCTGTTGGTTGTCTGAACCACTTCACCAAGCCTGAGTCGCCCCGTGTAAAGGTGACGAGTGAGGTATCCGTATCCCGGAGGTGTAGGAGTCCCTCGGCTCGGTCGGCCTTGTTGTCCGAGGCTTCTCTAGCTTAGTTAAAGGAACCCCTCGGCCGCTCTCCGATGAGCCGAGGCCAGGGGTAGCGGTGTCAGCATGAACAGAGGCAGAGTTGGCTCGAAAAGAAAACCTGGTTGGCCGGAGCCTGGCCGGGTCGTCCGTTAGCGGGACCGACGCCGGAATTGACCAACCGAGGCCTCGGGTCGGGCTGACGTCCTTGGGGGACAACTGGCCGAGGCCCCGGGGTGACCGGCCGAGCCGCCTGCTCGGGCCGGATTCCCGGAGAAGACCCTAGCAGCGATGGCCCGGGCGTGGCGATGACGTCGTCCTTCAGAGTGGAGATCTTTGGACCGCGTCGCCGTCCGAGGCTAGGTCGGACCTCGTCGAAGGTGTTGTCAACGCCGAGGGTGCTGCTGCTTCCTTCAAGCGTCAGGATCCGAGCCTGTAGGATCGGATTGTCTTGTAGCGTGTGTTTCCTGCGGCCGCCGAGGCCAAAACACACCCTCGCCGTGTTGTAAAGTTGCGTCTTTTTTCCCCTTGTTTCGAGTATCTGGACTTTTTTGTCGGTAACAGAAATGTTTGTGCGAGCGAGAGTTGCTTCTCGCGGAAGGTGATGAGTGAGGTATTCGTATCCCGGAGGCGTAGGAGTCCCTCGGCTCGGTCGGCCTTGCCGCTTACGCGCACTCTTACCCGTCCATGGGGCTCTGTCACCGACGCAGTCGAGAAGGCTCGAAGAATTGCTCCGGCAGAAGAGCTTCCGAGCGTGAAGACTTGTTCGGTCCGCGGAATCACTTATCCGAACGTGAGTTACTTATCGCAGAAGGTGATGAGTGAGGTATCCGTATCCCGGAGGCGTAGGAGTCCCTCAGCTCGGTCAGCCTTGGCTGCTTACATGTACTCCGTCGTTTTCAGGATCCACTTTCGAAGTAGTCAAAAAGCACGAAAGACATTCTGGCAGAAAAGATCTTTTTTCGAGGAAAATTTCGACGCAGAGGGGGTTCCCCCCTTTTAGCCCCCGAGGGAGGGTCGGGCTTTGCCGAGGCGAGGCCGACCCTTCCTTGATGACTAAACTTTGCATGGGAGTGAGGTATATGAACAACTTGAAAACATCTTAAGGGTAGAAGCGACGTAGCTGTTGGATGTTTCAAGCGTTGCCGTAGACCTCGCCTTGACTGTTGGCCAGCTTGTACGTTCCGGGCTTCAGAACTTTGGCGATGACGAACGGCCCCTCCCAGGGGGGCGTGAGCTTGTGCCGCCCTCGGGCGTCTTGTCGCAGCCGAAGCACCAGGTCGCCCACCTGGAGGTCTCAGGACCGGACCCCTCGGGCGTGGTAGCGTCGCAGGGACTGCTGGTACCGCGCCGAGTGTAGTAAGGCCCTATCCCGAGCCTCCTCCAGCTGGTCCAGCGAGTTTTCTCGGCTAGCTTGGTTGCTTTGGTCGGTGTAGGCCCTCGTCCTCGGGGAGCCGTATTCCAGGTCTGTGGGCAAGACGGCCTCGGCCCCGTAGACTAGGAAGAACGGCGTGAAGCCCGTGGCTCGGCTCGGCGTTATCCTCAGACTCTAGACCACCGAGGGGAGTTCCTTCATCCATCGCTTGCCGAACTTGTTGAGGTCGTTGTAGATCCGAGGCTTGAGCCCTTGTAGAATCATGCCGTTGGCACGCTCTACTTGCCCATTTGACATGGGGTGAGCTACGGCGGCCCAGTCCACCCGGATGTGGTGATCCTCGCAGAAGTCCAGGAACTTTCTGCCGGTGAACTGGGTGCCGTTGTCGGTGATGATGGAGTTCGGGACCCCGAAGCGATGGATGATGTTGGTGAAGAACGCCACCGCCTGCTCGGACCTGATGCTGTTTAGGGGTCGGACCTCGATCCACTTGGAGAATTTGTCGATGGCGACCAACAGGTGCGTGTAGCCCCCGGGTGCCTTCTGCAAGGGGCCGACGAGGTCCAGACCCCACACAGCAAAAGGCCAGGTGATGGGTATCGTCTGCAGAGCCTGAGCGGGCAGGTGGGTCTGCCTTGCGTAGAATTGACACCCTTCGCAGGTGCGGACAATTCTGGTAGCGTCAGCCACCGCCGTGGGCCAGTAGAAGCCTTGTCGGAAAGCATTCCCGACAAGGGCTCGAGGCGCTGCGTGATGGCCGCAAGCCCCCGAGTGTATCTCTCGCAGGAGTTCCTGACCTTCAGCGATGGAGATGCATCGCTGGAGGATGCCAGAGGGGCTGCGGTGGTAGAGCTCCTTCTCATCACCCAGCAAGACGAACGACTTGGCGCGCCGCGCCACCCGCCGGGCCTCGGCTCGGTCGAGGGGTAGCTCTCCTCGGTGGAGATATTGCAGGTACGGGGTCTGCCAGTTTTGATCAGGCGAGACCCCGCTTTGCTCCCCCTCGACGTGTAGCGTCTCGCCCTCGGGGGCCGAGGGTACCTCGGGCTGAACCGAGGGTGCCTCGGGCTGTGCCGAGGGTGCCTCGGGCTGTGCCGAGGGTGCCTCAGGCTCGGGCGTGTCGTCGATCTTGACGGAGGGTTGATGCAGATCCCGGGAGAAGACGTCCGGGGGAACCGTTGTTCGCCCCGAGGCTATTTTAGCCAGCTCATCCGCAGTCTCGTTGTAGCGCCGGGCGATGTGGTTGAGCTCGAGCCCGTAGAACTTGTTCTCCAGGCGCCGAACCTCATCGCAGTAGGCCTCCATCTTCGGGTCGCGGCAGTGGGAGTTCTTCATGACTTGGTCGATGACGAGCTGCGAGTCACCGCGAGCGTCGAGGCGTCGGACCCCTAGCTCGATGGCGATCCGCAACCCGTTGACCAGAGCCTCATACTCGGCCACATTGTTGGACGCCGGGAAATGGAGGCGTAGCACATAGCGTAGGTGCTTCCTGAGGGGCGAGATGAAGAGTAGGCCTACGCCGGCTCCTGTCTTCATCAGCGACCCGTCGAAGAACATGATCCAGAGCTCTGGTTGGATCAGAGCTGTCGGTAGCTGAGTGTCGAC
This sequence comes from Zea mays, assembly GCF_902167145.1. Taxonomy (NCBI): domain Eukaryota; kingdom Viridiplantae; phylum Streptophyta; class Magnoliopsida; order Poales; family Poaceae; genus Zea; species Zea mays. The sequence continues at coordinate 132,163,363 of NC_050105.1, read as the reverse complement.
CCATTCAGCCATGAAGTCCGCCAAGACCTGGGACTTGATGGCCTTCCGAGGAGCGAACGAGATCGCCTCGCCCATGATTTCCACCGCCCACTTTGCAATCCTACCCGAGGCCTCCCGGCACTGGATGATCTCCCCCAGGGGGAAGGATGACACCACAGTTACCGGATGAGACTCGAAGTAGTGTCGCAGCTTCTGCCGCGTCAGGATCACCGCATACAACAACTTCTGAACTTGTGGGTAGCGGATCTTGGTTTCGGACAGTACCTCGCTGACGAAGTAGACTGGCCTCTGAACGGCAATGCATGCCCCTCTTCTTGCCTCTCGACCACAATCGCGGCGCTAACCACTTGAGTGGTCGCGGCGACGTAGACCAAGAGGGCTTCTCCGGCAGCTGGGGGCACCAAGATAGGCGCCTTCGTGAGGAGCACCTTCAGGTTCCCGAGGGCTTCCTCGGCCTCAGGGGTCCAAGTGAAGCACTCGGCCTTCCTCAAGAGGCGGTACAGAGGTAGACCTCTTTCGCCGAGGCGTGAGATGAAGCGGCTCAGAGCCGCGAGACATCCCATGACCCTTTGTACGCCTTTCAAGTCCTTGATGGGCCCCATGCTGGTGATGGCTGCGATCTTCTCCGGGTTGGCTTCGATGCCCCGCTCGGAGACGATGAACCCCAAGAGCATGCCTCGGGGCACCCCGAAGACACACTTCTCGGGATTGAGTTTGACGCCTTTCGCCTTGAGACATCGGAATGTCACTTCAAGGTCGGAAAGGAGGTCGGAGGCTTTCCTCGTCTTGACTACGATGTCATCGACGTAGGCCTCGACCGTGCGGCCAATGTGTTCGCCGAACACATGGTTCATGCACCGCTGGTACGTCGCGCCCGCATTCCTCAAGCCGAACGACATGGTGACATAGCAGTACATGCCGAAGGGTGTGATGAAAGAAGTCGCGAGCTGGTCGGACTCTTTCATCCTGATTTGATGATACCCTGAGTAGGCATCGAGAAAAGACAGGGTTTCGCACCCAGCAGTGGAATCCACGATTTGATCGATGCGAGGCAGAGGGTAGGGAACCTTCGGACATGCCTTGTTTAGACCAGTGTAGTCTACACACATCCGCCATTTCCCCCCTTTCTTTCTCACAAGCACAGGGTTGGCAAGCCATTCGGGATGGAATACCTCTTTGATGAACCCTGCCGCCATTAGCTTGTGGATCTCCTCGCCTATGGCTCTGCGCTTCTCCTCGTCGAATTGGCGCAGAGGCTGCTTGACGGGTCGGGCTCTGGCTCGGATGTCCAGCGAGTGCTCGGCGTCATCCCTCGGTATGCCGGGCATGTCCGAGGGACTCCACGCGAAGACGTCGGCGTTCGCGCGGAGAAAGTCGACGAGCACTGCTTCCTATTTGGGTTCGAGCCTGGAGCCGATCCGGATCTGCTTGGAGGCGTCGCCGCTGAAGTCGAGGGGGGCGGACTTAACCGTCTCTGCTGGCTCAAAGTTGCCGGCATGTCGCTTCACGTCTGGCACCTCCTTAGAGAGGCTCTCTAGGTCGGCGATGAGGGCCTCGGACTCGGCGAGGGCCTCGGCGTACTCTACGCACTCCACGTCGCATTCGAACACGTGTTTGTACGTGGGGCCGACGGTGATGACCCCGTTGGGGCCCGACATCTTGAGCTTCAGGTAGGTGTATTTGGGGACGGCCATGAACTTCGCGTAGCATGGTCTTCCCAGCACCGCGTGGTAGGTTCCTCAGAACCCAACCACCTCGAACGTCAGGGTCTCCCTTCGGAAGTTGGAGTGTGTTCCGAAGTAGACGGGAAGGTCGAGTTGTCCGAGGGGCTGGACGCGCTTCCCGGGAATGATCCCATGGAAGGGCGCAGCGCCTGCTCAGACGGAGGACAGATCGACACGCAGGAGCCCGAGGGTCTCGGCGTAGATGATGTTGAGGCTGCTGCCTCCGTCCATGAGGACTTTGGTGAGCCTGACGTCGCCGATGACGGGGTCGACGACGAGCGGGTATTTCCCCGGGCTCGGCACATGGTCGGGGTGGTCGGCTCGGTCGAAAGTGATGGGCTTGTCGGACCAGTCTAGATAGACTGGCGCCGCCACCTTCACCGAGCAGACCTCCCGGCGCTCTTGCTTGCGGTGCCGAGCCGAGGCATTCGCCGCTTGCCCACCGTAGATCATGAAGCAGTCGCGGACCTCGGGGAACTCTCCTGCTTGGTGATCTTCCTTCTTATCGGCGTCGTGGGCCCTACCACCCTCCGCGGGTGGCCCGGCCCTGTGGAAGTGGCGCCGAAGCATGACACACTCCTCAAGGGTGTGCTTGACGGGCCCCTGGTGATAGGGGCACGGCTCCTTGAGCATCTTGTCAAAGAGGTTGGCACCTCCGGGGGGTTTCCGAGGGTTTTTGTACTCGGCGGCGGCGACAAGGTCCGCGTCGGCGGCGTCGCGTTTTGTTTGCGACTTCTTCTTGCCCTTCTTCTTGGCGCCGCGCTGAGTTGACGCCTCGGGGGCATCTTCCGATGGGTGGCCCTTGGGCTGTTTGTCCTTTCGGAAGATAGCCTCGACCGCCTCCTGGCCGGAGGCGAACTTGGTGGCGATGTCCATCAGCTCGCTTGCCCCTGGTGGGGGTCTTGCGACCCAGCTTGCTCACCAGGTCGCGGCAGGTGGTGCCAGCGAGGAACGCGCCGATGACATCCGAGTCGGTGATGTTGGGCAGCTCGGTGCGCTGCTTCGAGAATCGCCGGATGTAGTCCCGGAGAGACTCTCCCGGCTGCTTTCGGCAGCTTCGGAGGTCCCAGGAATTCCCGGGGCGCACGTACGTGCCCTGGAAATTGCCGGCGAAAGCTTGGACTAGGTCGTCCTAGTTGGAGATCTGCCCCAGAGGCAGGTGCTCCAACCAGACGCGAGCGGTGTCGGAGAGAAACAGGGGGAGGTTGTGGATGATGAGGTTGTCATCGTCCGTTCCACCCAGCTAGCAGGCCAGACGGTAGTCCGCGAGCCACAGTTCCGGTCTCGTCTCCCCCGAGTACTTTGTGATAGTAGTCGGGGGTCGGAACCGGGTCGGGAACGGCGCCCGTCGGATGGCCCGGCTGAAGGCCTGCGGACCGGGTGGTTCGGGCGAGGGACTCCGATCCTCCCCGCTATCGTAGCGTCCCCCACGCCTGGGGTGGCAGCCTCGGCGCACCCTCTCGTCGAGGTGGGCCCGACGGTCGCGGTGATGGTGCTCGTTGCCGAGGCGACCCGGGGCCGCAGGCGCGGTGTTGCGCGTGCGCCCGGTGTAGACCGAGGCTTCCCGCATGAATCGGGAAGTCGCGACATGAGGTTCCGAGGGGTACCCCTGCCTTCGGGAGGCAGAGCTCTCGGCCCGTCGGACCGCGGCACCTTCCAGGAGATTTTTGAGCTCTCCCTGGATTCGCCGCCCCTCGGTGGTTGATGGCTCCGGCATCGCGCGGAGGAGCATTGCCGCTGCAGCCAGGTTCTGGCCGACCCCACTAGATGCGGGTGGTGGCCTGACCCTGACATCGTCGGCGATGCGGTGCTGGAAGCCCTGGGGTAGATGACGTATTTCTCCGGCCGGAGGTTGGCCCGCCCATGCCTGCCCGACATCCCGGCGGATCGGCTCAAGCGCTCCTGCTCCCTCGTCGAGCCTGGCCTGCACCCCGCGGATTTGCTCGAGCTGTGGGTCATGGCCCCCCTCCTAAACGGGGACCACAGCTAGCTCCCGTGGGATGTCAACGCGAGGCACTGGCCTAGGGAGATCACCGTCCTCCGGCATGCCGAGATGGTTGCCTTCGGAGGGACCCCCTAGATCGACGTGGAAGCATTCGCGACTTGGGCCGCAGTCCTCGTCTCCGAGGCTACGGCTACCGTCGGAACAGTCGGAGAGGCAGTAGTCGCATGCGGTCATGAAGTCCCGCATGGCACTAGGGTTGCCAAGTCCAGAGAAATCCCAACAGAAGCTGGGCTCGTCGTCTTCCTCGGACCCAGAGGGCCCGTAGGTCGAGACGTCCGTCAGCCGGTCCCAAGGTGACCGCATACGAAACCCCATAGGGTTTTGGCTCGCCTCTACGAGAGCACCCGCCAAAGCGAAGCCGCTAGGCGGGTTGAGGCTGAACCCAAATGACGTGGGATGAGAATCGTTCGGTACCTCTTGGTCGACGGGCGGTGATGGAGTCACGTCGGGGACTGAATGCACCGTCGTCTCAGGTACGAGGGTGACGTCCAGCAAGCTTTTCGCGAGCGTGCTGGCGTCGTCCGCTTGCTCGGGATTGGCGTGTCGCGGGGAGACGGCGCTCGTCTTCGTCTCAAGCATGAGGTCGATACCCGGTGCGCCCCCCGTTGGGGTGCCGGCGCTATCGACTCGCTCGACAGCCGACGAGGCACTGCCTCCTGCTTGGCCTTGGTTGCCCCGCCTTCCCCTCCGTCGGCGGGGAAGAGGGCAGGATGAGATCGAAGGTTGTTCTTCCACCACGCGGGGAAGACGTCGCCGATTCCGCCGCCGGCGGGCGGGCTGTCGGCCGCCGTTGCCGCTGCCGCCCGGCGGTGGAATGAGTATCATGTCGTAGCTGCCGTCGAGGGACATGAACTCGAGACTCCCGAAACGGAGCACCGTCCCGGGTTGGAGAGGTCGCTGGAGACTGCCCATCTGGAGCTTGACGGGAAACTGTTCGTCAACACGCAGCAGGCCCCTACCTGGCGCGCCAACTGTCGGTGTTTCGAGACCGGGGGGTCCCTGAGCCGACGAGTGAATGTCGCCGCGTGCCCCAGCCCAGATGGGTCGACGCGAGGCCGAGCGCGAAGGGGGGAAAGCGAGGCGGCCGGAGACCGGCGTGAGAGAGGTGGGAATCCCGCGGCCTTCGTGTTCGTCCCGCGCCTAGGTCGGGTGCGCATGCAGTAGGGGGTTACAAGCGTCCACGCGGGAGAGGGAGCGAGCGGCTTCAAGCGAGCGCCTGTCTCGTCCTCGTCCCCGCGCGGCCAACCCTCTCTAAGAGGGCTCTGGTCCTTCCTTTTATAGGCGTAAGGAGAGGATCCAGGTGTACAATGGGGGGTATAGCAGAGTGCTACGTGTCTAGCGGAGGAGAGCTAGCGCCCTAAGTACATGCCGTCGGGGCAGCCGGAGAGCTTTTGGCACCCAGCTGGTGTGATGTCGTGGCCGTCGGAGGAGTGCTGGAGCCTGGCGGAGGGACAGCTGTCGGGGCTGTCGAGTCCTTGCTGACGTCCTCTTGCTTCCGTAAGGGGGCTGAGAGCCGCCGTCGTCACAGAATATGCGGGGCGCCATCATTGCCCATCTAGTGGAGCGAGCCAGATGAGACGCCGGTCTTGTTCCCCGTGGCCCGAGTCAGCTCGGGGTAGGGTGATGATGGCGCCTCCTATTGACGTGGCTGGTCTGCGCCCTAGGTTGGGCGATGTGGAAGCTCCTCCGAGGCCGAGGTCGAGTCTGTCTTCCGTGGTCGAGGTTGAGTCCGAGCCCCTGGTTCAGGTGAGGCGGAGACCGTCGGCTGAGGCCAGGGCGGAGTCCGAGCCCTGGGGTCGGGCGGGCGGAGTTCGTCGTCTTCTGGGGTTGAGCCCGAGTCCGAGCCCTGGGTCGGGCGGAGCGGAGTTCGTCGTCTTCTGGGGCTGAGCCCGAGTCCGAGCCCTAGGTCCGGCGGAGCGGAGTTCGTCGTCTTCCGGGACTTAGCCCGAGTCCGAGCCCTGGGTCGGTTGGAGCGGAGTTCGCCGTCTTCCGGGACTTAGCCCGAGTCCGAGCCCTGGGTCAGGCGGAGCGGAGTTCGCCGTCTTCCGGGACTTAGCCCGAGTCCGAGCCCTGGGTCGGGCGGAGCGGAGTTCGTCGTCTTCCGGGACTTAGCCCGAGTCCGAGCCCTGGGTCGGGCGGAGCAGAGTTCGCCGTCTTCCGGGGCTTAGCCCGAGTTCGAGCCCTGGGTCGGGCGGAGCGGAGCTTCCTATGGTGCCTTCGGCCGGGCCTGACTGCCTGTCAGTCTCACTCTGTCAAGTGGCACCGCAGTCGGAGTGGCGCAGGCAGCGCTGTCCTTCTGTCAGGCCGGTCAGTGGAGCGGCGAAGTGACGGCGGTCACTTCGGCTCTGCCGGCTGGGGGGCGCGCGTCAGGATAAAGGTGTCAGGCCACCTTTGCATTAAATGCTCCTGCAATTTGGTCGGTTGGTGCGGCGATTTGGTCAGGGTTGCTTCTTGGCGAAGACAGGGCCTCGGGCGAGCCGGAAATATATTCGCCGCTGGAGGGGGGCCTTGGGCGAGACAGAAATCCTCCGGGGCCGGCTGCCCTTATCCGAGGCTAGGCTCGGGCGAGGCGTGATCGAGTCCCTCGAATGGACTGATCCCTGACTTAATCGCACCCATCAGGCCTTTGCAGCTTTATGCTGATGGGGGTTACCAACTGAGAATTAGGAGCCTTGAGGGTACCCCTAATTATGGTCCCCGACAGATGTATTTTTAGAGCCCTTAATGGAGGATATGAAAATATTGTGGGTAACGGGTGTTCAAATGTTGGATGAGTATCGTAAAGATTCATTCACGCTGAGAGCAATTATTTTTGTTACGATCAACGATTACCCTGCACTCTTCACATTATCAGGCCAGTTTAAGGGAAAGGTTGGCTTCACAGTATGCATTGATGAAACTGCTTACGTGTCCCTTACTGCATCTAAGAAGATAGTGTACATGAGGCACAAACGCTTTTTATTGGAAGGACACAGGTACCGCATGCGAAAGATGGATAAGTACTTTGACAATAATGGTGAACTACATTCTACTGCTCCATCGGGTAACAATAAAGGTCATAGAGTTTTTGAAATAGTCAAGAATATCAAGTTTGTTTTCGGGAAGAAGACAAAAGACGGAAAAACAAGGAAAGATGTCAAACCAGCTCCGGGGGCTATATTCAAGAAAAAGTCTATTTTCTTCGAGTACTTGCCTTACTGGAAAGAGTTAGATGTGCGGCATGCGATCGATGGTATGCACGTTCAAAAGAACGTGTTTGAAAGCATAATTGGCACCTTGCTAGACATAAAGGCAAAACAAAAGAAGGGCTCAATTCACGCATGGACTTGGTAAATTTAGGCATAAAAAAGGAACTACATCCTGTTCTTCAAGAAAATGGGAAGTATCATCTCCCAGCAGCAAGCTACAATCTCAATGTAGATGAGAAACATGCGATGTGTGTTTGGCTAAAGAATTTGAAAGTCCCATCCGGATTCTGCTCTAGCATACGAAGTATTGTGTCAATGAAAGACCTGATAGTCACCAACTACAACTCACATGATTGTCATGTCATGCTGACTACATTCCTACCTATTGCCATCAGGGCTATAAATCCTTTGTTTTTAAAGATGGCAATCACACGGTTGTGCTACTTTTTCAACAGAATTTCACAAAAGGTAATTGACCGTGATGAGTTGGCATCTCTTTAGGAATTCGCAGTGGAGACAATAGCACAGTTTGAGATGTGTTTCCCTCCATCGTTCTTTGATATTATGGTGCACCTTGTGGTGCACTTGGTGCCACAAATAGAGGCATTGGGTCCTATGTACTTACATGAAATGTGGACGTACGAGCGTTTCATGTCAATACTGAATGGCTATGTATCAGCCCGTGCTCGTCCCGAGGCATCCATGATAGAGGGGTACTGTACTGAAGAGGCCATTGAGTCCGGAGGTCCATTCTGCAATAATATCCTAAAAGATCAGGTTGCAATAGGTCTGCCTCCGTCACAACACGAGGGTAGATTGTATGGAAGCGGGAGGATGGGACGGAAATCTTTCATTCCACCAGATTACAATACAGTACTTGAGGCACATCACAGCATCCTACATCAGCTAGCGATAATAGAGCCATTTATCCAACAACACATCAATGAGCTTCACGAGCAAAATCCTGGGCATACGGCTGATTGGGTAATGAAGCAACATAAGCAGCGGTTCAACACATGGCTAATGGTGAAGGACATTCCACGTGGAGAAACAATAGAAGAAAAAACCATCAAGGGGTTGGCATCTGGACCTTCACGCCAGGTCACAACATGGCAAACCTATGACATTAGTGGATTCACATTTTGTACAAAGTCCAAGGACAAAAAGAGCATGTCACAAAACAGTGGTGTTCGATGCGAGGCCATAGATGATGAAACTGGTGAGATTATTACATATTTTGGCTTTATTGAGGACATATGGGAACTAGACTATGGTACATTTCAGATCTCGGTTTTCCGATGTCAATGGGTTGAAGACAAACATGTCACGGTAGACAACTATGGGGTCAGAGTTCTTGATCTAAGTAAGGTAGGTTACAAAGATGACCCATGGATCCTTACTAATCGTGCTGCACAGGTCTTCTATGCTGAACAGATCATTTCTAACAATGAGAAGAAAAGCACCGACGAATCGAAGCATGTAGTTTTTCCTGGAAAACAACAAGCTATAGGAGTTGATGGTGTATCTGATTTAGAGGATTTTAACCAGTTCAACGACATGTCTCTTTTCATAGACCATCCAACCAAGATAAGGAACGTTGAGCGAAGCATCCCACACAATTCGATGCCCTGGGTACGCCACAATGGACAAGGCAGAACAATAGCTCCCTAGATTATATAGTTGTCATGTAATTGATTATTGTTAGGACATGTCATGTAATTGATTATTGTTAGCGACAAACCGAAGCATGTAATTTTACACAGAGCAGAGCATCATGCTGGAGCTTATCGATCAATATGTATTGTATATATACATGCATGGTAATCTGACTTGCCATGAAAACTTCGGACTGGATGTCGCACTCCAACGCGTCCTTCTCCACAGATAGTGTCACAGTCGCCTCTTCCTCATCCTCCAACCCCGCCTCTTTCTCATCCTCCACCACCACCTTGGCTTTCTTTGGAGTGCCGCCGTCAGAGGAAGTCGTGGTCTTTTTCCCGGCCAATGGTGATGAGAGACGTGAAGCCAGGAGACGACGTAGTATTTAAACACTGCAAGAACGGGCATTCTAGTGACAGAGGAGGGAGAGAGAGGGAAGAGAGAGGAGGGAGAGAGGAGAGAGAGAGGAGAGAGAGAGGATAGAGAGAGCGAGGAGAGAGAGAGAGAGGGAGAGGGGAGAGAGAGGAGCTAGGGAGAGGAGAGAGAGGAGAGATAGAGGAGATAGAGAGAGGGAAGAGAGAGGAGGGAGAGAGGAGAGAGAGGAGAGAGAGAGAGAGAGATAGAGGAGAGAGAGAGAGGGAAAGGGGAGAGAGAGGAGCTAGGGAGAGGAGAGAGGAGAGAGAGAGAGGAGAGAGAGAGAGGGAGAGGGGAGAGAGAGGAGCTAGGGAGAGGAGAGAGAGAGGCGAGAGAGGAGAGATAGAGGAGAGAGAGGAGAGATAGAGGAGAGAGAGGAGAGATAGAGGAGTAATATATAAATATATATTATGTATACTAAATATATATATTTATATATTTAATATGTACAAAAATATATATAATTAATGTATGAATATTGTCGGGGGCCATAATTAGGGGTACCCTCAAGACTCCTAATTCTCAGCTGGTAACCCCCATCAGCATAAAGCTGCAAAGGCCTGATGGGTGCGATTAAGTTAGGGATCAGTCCATTCGAGCGACTCGATCACGCCTCGCCTGAGCCTAGCCTCGGACAAGGGCAGCCGACCCCGGAGGATTTCCGTCTCGCCCGAGGCCCCCCTCCGACGGCGAACATATTTCCGGCTCGCCCGAGGCCCTGCCTTCGCTAAGAAGCAACCCTAACTAAATCGCCGCACCGACCGACCAAGTCGCAGGAGCATTTAATGCAAAGGTGGTCTGACACCTTTATCCTGACGCGCGCCCCCCGGCAGAGCCGAAGTGACCGCCGTCACTTCGCCGCTCCACTGACCGGCCTGACAGAAGGACAGCGCCGCCTGCGCCACTCCGACTGCAGTGCCACTTGACAGAGTGAGACTGACAGGCAGTCAGGCCCTGCCAAAGGCACCATAGGAAGCTCCGCTTCGCCCGACCCAGGGCTCGGACTCGGGCTAAGTCCCAGAAGACGGCGAACTCCGCTCCGCCCGACCCAGGGCTCGGACTCGGGCTAAGTCCCGGAAGACGGCGAACTCCGCTCCGCCCGACCCAGGGCTCGGACTCGGGCTAAGTCCCGGAAGACGGCGAACTCTGCTCCGCCCGACCCAGGGCTCGGACTCGGGCTCAGCCCCAGAAGACGACGAACTCCGCTTCGCCCGACCCCAGGGTTCAGACTCCGCCCTGGCCTCTGCCGACGACCTCCGCCTCGCCCGACCCAGGGGCTCGAACTCGGCCTCGGCCATGGAAGACAGACTCGACCTCGGCTTCAGAGGAGCCTCCACATCGCCCAACCTAGGGCGCAGGCCAGCCACGTCAACAGGAGGCGCCATCATCACCCTACCCCGAGCTGACTCGGGCCGCAGGGAACAAGACCGGCGTCCCATCTGGCTAGCACCGCCAAATAGGCAATGATAGCGCCCCGCATACTCTGTGACGACGGTGGCTCTCAGCCCCCTTATGGAAGCAAGAGGATGTCAGCAAGGACTCAACCGCTCTGACAGTTGTCCCTCCGCCAGGCTCCATCGCTCCTCCGACGGCCACGACATCACACCAGCTGGGTGCCAAAATCTCTCCGGCTGCCACATCGGCATGTACTTAGGGCGCTAGCTCTCCTCCGCTAGACACGTAGCACTCTGCTACACCCCCCATTGTACACCTGGATCCTCTCCTTACGCCTATAAAAGGAAGGACCAGGGCCCTCTTAGAGAGGGTTGGCCGCGCGGGGACGAGGACGAGACAGGTGCTCGCTTGGAAGCCGCTCGCTCCCTCACCCGCGTGGACGCTTGTAACCCCCTACTGCAAGCGCACCCGACCTGGGCGCGGGACGAACACGAAGGCCGCGGGATTCCCACCTCTCTCACGCCGGTCTCCGGCCGCCTCGCTCTCCCCCCTTCGCGCTCGCCCTCGCGCTCGACCCATCTGGGCTGGGGCACGCGGCGACACTCACTCGTCGGCCCAAGGGACCCCCCGGTCTCGAAATGCCGATAGTTGGCGCGCCAGGTAGGGGCCTGCTGCGTGTTGACGAACAGCTTCCCGTCAAGCTCCAGATGGGCAGTCTCCAGTAACCTCTCCAACCCGGGACGGTGCTCCGTTTCGGGAGTCTTGAGTTCATGTCCTTCGACGGCAGCTACGACATGATACTCCTTCCACCGCCGCGCGACAACGACAATGGCGGCCGACAGCCCGCCTGCCGGCGGCGAAATCGACGACGTCTTCCCCGCGTGGTGGAAGAACAACCTCCGAGCTCGTCCCGCTTTCTTCCCCGCCGATGGAGGGGAAGGCAGGGCAGCCAAGGCCAAGCAGGAGGCAGCGCCTCGTCGGCTGTCGAGCAAGTCGACGGCACCGGCACCCCAACGAGGGGCGCACCGGGTATCGACTTCGCGCCTGAGACGAAGACGAGCGCCGTCTCCCCGCGACACGCCGATCCCGAGCAAGCGGACGACGCCAGCGCGCTCGTGGAGAGCTTGCTGGACGTCACCCTCGTACCTTAGACGACGGTGCAGTCAGTCCCCGATGTGACTTCATCGCCGCTCGTCGACCAAAAGGTACCGACCGATTCCCATCCTACGTCATTTGGATTCAGCCTCAACCCGCCTAGCGACCTCGCTTTGGCGGACGCTCTCGTAGAGGCGAGTCCAAACCCTCTGGGGCTTCGCATGCGGTCGCCTTGGGACCGGTTGACAGACGTCTCGACCTACGGGCCCTCTGGGTCCGAGGAAGACGACGACCCCAGCATCTGTTGGGATTTCTCTGGACTTGGCAACCCCAGTGCCATGCAGGACTTCATGACCGCATGTGACTACTGCCTCTCCGACTGTTCCGACGGTAGCCGCAGCCTCGACGACGAGGACTGCGGCCCAAGCCGCGAATGTTTCCACGTCGATCTAGGGGGTCCCTCCGAAGGCAATCATCTCGGCATGCCGGAGGACGGTGATCTCCCTAGGCCGGTGCCCCGCGTTGACATCCCACGGGAGCTAGCTGTGGTCCCCGTTCAGGCGGGGGGCCATGACCCACAGCTCGAGCAAATCCGCGGGGTGCAGGCCAGGCTCGACGAGGGAGCAGGAGCGCTTGAGCCGATCCGCCGGGACGTCGGGCAGGCATGGGCGGGCCAACCCCCGGCCGGAGAAATACGTCACCTGCCCTAGGGCTTCCAGCACCGCGTCGCCGACGACGTCAAGGTCAGGCTGCCACCCGCATCTAGTGGGGTCGGCCAGAACCTGGCTGCAGTAGCGATACTTCTCCGCGCGATGCCGGAGCCATCCACCACCGAGGGTCGGCGAATCCAGGGGGAGCTCAAGAATCTCCTGGAAGGCGCCGCGGTCCGACGGGCCGAGAGCTCTGCCTCCCGAAGGCAGGGATACCCCTCGGAACCTCATGTCGCGACTTCCCGATTCATGCGGGAAGCCTCGGTCTACACCGGGCGCACGCGCAACACCGCGCCTGCGGCCCCGGGCCGCCTCAGCAACGAGCACCATCACCGCGACCGTCGGGCCCACCTCGACGAGAGGGTGCGCCGAGGCTACCACCCCAGGCGTGGGGGACGATACGACAGCGGGGAGGATCGGAGTCCCTCGCCCGAACCGCCCGGTCCGCAGGCCTTCAGCCGGGCCATCCGACGGGCACCGTTCCCGACCCGGGTCCGACCCCCGACTACTATCACAAAGTACTCGGGGGAGACGAGACCGGAGCTGTGGCTCGCGGACTACCGTCTGGCCTGCCAACTGGGTGGAACGGACGACGACAACCTCATCATCCGCAACCTCCCCCTGTTCCTCTCCGACACCGCTCGCGCCTGGTTGGAGCACCTGCCTCCGGGGCAGATCTCCAACTGGGACGACCTAGTCCAAGCTTTCACCGGCAATTTCCAGGGCACGTACGTGCGCCCCGAGAATTCCTGGGACCTCCGAAGCTGCCGGCAGCAGCCGGGAGAGTCTCTCCGGGACTACATCCGGCGATTCTCGAAGCAGCGCACCGAGCTGCCCAACATCACCGACTCGGATGTCATCGACGCGTTCCTCGCCGGCACCACCTGCCGCGACCTGGTGAGCAAGTTGGGTCGCAAGACCCCCACCAGGGCGAGCGAGCTGATGGACATCGCCACCAAGTTCGCCTCCGACCAGGAGGCGGTCGAGGCTATCTTCCGAAAGGACAAGCAGCCCCAGGGCTGCCCATCGGAAGATGCTCCCGAGGCGTCTACTCAGCGCGGCGCCAAGAAGAAAGGCAAGAAGAAGTCGCAAGCAAAACGCGACGCCGCCGACGCGGACCTTGTCGCCGCCGCCGAGTACAAGAACCCTCGGAAGCCCCCCGGAGGTGCCAACCTTTTCGACAAGATGCTCAAGGAGCCGTGCCCCTATCATCAGGGGCCCATCAAGCACACCCTTGAGGAGTGCGTCATGCTTCGGCGCCACTTCCACAGGGCCGGGCCACCCGCGGAGGGTGGCAGGGCCCGTGACGACGACAAGAAGGAAGATCACCAAGCTGGAGAGTTCCCCGAGGTCCGCGACTGCTTCATGATCTACGGTGGGCAAGCGGCGAATGCCTCGGCTCGACACCGCAAACAAGAGCGCCGGGAGGTCTGCTCGGTGAAGGTGGCGGCGCCAGTCTACCTAGACTGGTCCGACAAGCCCATCACCTTCGACCAAGCTGACCACCCCGACCACGTGCCGAGCCCGGGGAAATACCCGCTCGTCGTCGACCCCGTCGTCGGCGACGTCAGGCTCACCAAGGTCCTTATGGACGGAGGCAGCAGCCTCAACATCATCTACGCCGAGACCCTCAGGCTCCTGCGTGTTGACCTGTCCTCCGTCCGAGCGTGCGATATGCCCTTCCATGGGATCATTCCCGGGAAGCGCGTCCAGCCCCTCGGACGACTCGACCTTCCCGTCTGCTTCGGAATGCCCTCCAACTTCCGAAGGGAGACTCTGACGTTCGAGGTGGTCGGGTTCCGAGGAACTTACCACGCGGTACTGGGAAGGCCATGCTACGCGAAGTTCATGGCCGTCCCCAACTACACCTACCTGAAGCTCAAGATGTCGGGCCCCAACGGGGTCATCACCGTCGGCCCCACGTACAAACACGCGTTCGAATGCGACATGGAGTGCGTGGAGTACGCCGAGGCCCTCGCCGAGTCCGAGGCCCTCATCGCCGACCTGGAAAGCCTCTCTAAAGAGGTGTCAGACGTGAAACGTCATGCCGGCAACTTCGAGCCAGTGGATACGGTTAAGGCCGTCCCCCTCGACCCCAGCGGCGACGCCTCCAAGCAGATCCGGATCGGCTCCGGGATCGACCCCAAATAGGAAGCAGTGCTCGTCGACTTTCTCCGCGCAAACGCCGACGTCTTCGCGTGGAGTCCCTCGGACATGCCCGGCATACCGAGGGATGTCGCCGAGCACTCGCTGGATATTCGGGCCGGAGCCCGACCCGTCAAGCAGCCTCTGCGCCGATTCGACGAGGAGAAGCGCAGAGCCATAGGCGAGGAGATCCACAAGCTAATGGCGGCAGGGTTCATCAAAGAGGTATTCCATCCCGAATGGCTTGCCAACCCTGTGCTTGTGAGAAAGAAAGGGGGGAAATGGCGGATGTGTGTAGACTACACTGGTCTCAACAAAGCATGTCCGAAGGTTCCCTACCCTCTGCCTCGCATCGATCAAATCGTGGATTCCACTGCTGGGTGCGAAACCCTGTCTTTCCTCGATGCCTACTCAGGGTATCATCAAATCAGGATGAAAGAGTCCGACCAGCTCGCGACTTCTTTCATCACGCCCTTCGGCATGTACTGCTATGTCACCATGTCGTTCGGCTTGAGGAATGCGGGCGCGACGTACCAGCGGTGCATGAACCATGTGTTTGGCGAACACATCGGTCGCACGATCGAGGCCTACGTCGATGACATCGTAGTCAAGACGAGGAAAGCTTCCGACCTCCTTTCCGACCTTGAAGTGACATTCCGATGTCTCAAGGCGAAAGGCGTCAAGCTCAATCCCGAGAAGTGTGTCTTCGGGGTGCCCCGGGGCATGCTCTTGGGGTTCATCGTCTCCGAGCGGGGCATCGAAGCCAACCCGGAGAAGATCGCAGCCATCACTAGCATGGGGCCCATCAAGGACTTGAAAGGTGTACAAAGGGTCATGGGATGTCTCGCGGCTCCGAGCCGCTTCATCTCACGCCTCGGCGAAAGAGGTCTGCCTCTGTACCGCCTCTTAAGGAAGGCCGAGTGCTTCACTTGGACCCCTGAGGCCGAGGAAGCTCTCGGGAACTTGAAGGCGCTCCTCACAAAGGCGCCTGTCTTGGTGCCTCTAGCTGCCGGAGAAGCCCTCTTGGTCTACGTCGCCGCGACCACTCAGGTGGTCAGCGCCGCGATTGTGGTCGAGAGGCAAGAAGAGGGGCATGCATTGGCCGTTCAGAGGCCAGTTTACTTCGTCAGCGAGGTACTGTCCGAAACCAAGATCCGCTACCCACAAGTTCAGAAGCTGTTGTACGCAGTGATCCTGACGCGGCGGAAGTTGCGACACTACTTCGAGTCTCATCCGGTAACTGTGGTGTCATCCTTCCCCCTGGGGGAGATCATCCAGTGCCAAGAGGCCTCGGGCAGGATTGCAAAGTGGGTGGTGGAAATCATGGGCGAGGCAATCTCGTTCGCCCCTCGGAAGGCCATCAAGTCCTAGGTCTTGGCGGACTTCGTAGCCGAATGTGTCGACACCCAGCTACCGACGGCTCCGATCCAACCGGAGCTCTGGACCATGTTTTTCGACGGGTCGCTGATGAAGACGGGAGCCGGCGCGGGCCTACTCTTCATCTCGCCCCTCGGGAAACACCTACGCTATGTGCTACGCCTCCATTTCTCGGCGTCCAACAATGTGGCTGAGTATGAGGCTCTGGTCAACGGGTTGCGGATCGCCATCGAGCTAGGGGTCCGGCGCCTCGACGCCCGCGGTGACTCGCAGCTCGTTATCGACCAAGTCATAAAGAACTCCCACTGCCGCGACTCGAAGATGGAGGCCTACTGCGATGAAGTTCGGCGCTTGGAAGACAAGTTCTACGGGCTCGAGCTCAACCACATCGCTCGGCGCTACAACGAGACTGCGGATGAACTGGCTAAGATAGCCTCGGGGCGAACAACGGTTCCCCCGGACGTCTTCTCCCGGGACCTGCATCAACCCTCCGTCAAGATCGATGACACGCCCGAGCCTGAGGCGCCCTCGGCCCAGTCCGAGGTACCCTCGGTCCAGCCCAAGGTACCCTCGGCACAGCCCGAGGTACCCTCGGCACAGCCCGAGGTACCCTCGGCACAGCCCGAGGCACCCTCAGCTCGGCCCGAGGCACCCTCGGTTCAGCCCGAGGTACCCTCGGCCTCCGAGGCTGAGGCACTGCGCATCGAGGAGGAGCGAAGCGGGGCCACGCCTGATCGAAACTGGCAGACCCCGTACCTGCAATATCTCCACCAAGGAGAGCTACCCCTCGACCGAGCCGAGGCTCGGCGGGTGGCGCGGCGCGCCAAGTCGTTCGTCTTGCTGGGCGATGAGAAGGAGCTCTACCACCGCAGCCCCTCGGGCATCCTCCAGCGATGCATCTCCGTCACCGAGGGTCAGGAACTCCTGCGAGAGATACACTCGGGGGCTTGCGGCCATCACGCAGCGCCTCGAGCCCTTGTCGGGAATGCTTTCCGACAAGGCTTCTACCGGCCAACGACGGTGGCTGACGCCACTAGAATTGTCCGCACCTGTGAAGGGTGTCAATTCTATGCGAAGCAGACCCACCTGCCCGCTCAGGCTCTGCAGACGATACCCATCACCTGGCCCTTTGTTGTGTGGGGTCTGGACCTCGTCGGCCCCTTGCAGAAGGCGCCCGGGGGCTACACGCACCTGCTGGTCGCCATCGACAAATTCTCCAAGTGGATCGAGGTCCGACCTCTGAACAGCATTAGGTCCGAGCAGGCGGTGGCGTTCTTCACCAACATCATCCATCGCTTCGGGGTCTCGAACTCCATCACCGACAACGGCACCCAGTTCACCGGCAGAAAGTTCTTGGACTTCTGCGAGGATCACCACATCCAGGTGGACTGGGCCACCGTGGCTCATTCCATGTCAAATGGGCAAGTAGAGCGTGCCAATGGCATGATTCTACAAGGGCTCAAGCCTCGGATTTACAACGACCTCAACAAGTTCGGCAAGCGATGGATGAAGGAACTCCCCTCGGTGGTCTGGAGCCTGAGGACAACGCCGAGCCGAGCCACGGGTTTCACGCCGTTCTTCCTAGTCTACGGGGCCGAGGCTATCTTGCCCACAGACCTGGAATACGGCTCCCCGAGGACGAGGGCCTACAGCGATCAAAGCAACCAGGCTAGCCGAGAAGACTCGCTGGACCAGCTGGAGGAGGCTCGGGACAAGGCCTTACTACACTCGGCGTGGTACCAGCAGTCCCTGCGACGCTACCACGCCCGAGGGGTCCGGTCCCGAGACCTCCAGGTGGGCGACCTGGTGCTTCGGCTGCGACAAGACGCCCGAGGGAGGCACAAGCTCGCGCCCCCTGGGAGGGACCATTCGTCATCGCCAAAGTTCTGAAGCCCGGAATGTACAAGCTGGCCAACAGTCAAGGCGAGGTCTACGGCAACGCTTGGAACATCCAACAGCTACGTCGCTTCTACCCTTAAGATGTTTTCAAGTTGTTCATATGCCTCGCACCCACGCAAAGTTTAGTCATCAAGGAAGGGTCGGCCTCGCCTCGGCAAAGCTCGACCCTCCCTCGGGGGCTAAATGGGGGGGAACCCCCTCTGCGTTGAAATTTTCCTCGAAAAAAGATCTCTTCTGCCAGAATATCTTTCGTGCTTTTTGACTACTTCGAAAAGTGGATCCTGAAAACGACGGAGTACACGTAAGCAGCCAAGGCTGATCGAGCCGAGGGACTCCTACGCCTCCGGGATACGGATACCTCACTCATCACCTTCTGCGATAAGTAACTCGCGTTCGGATAAGTGATTCCGCGGACCGAACAAGTCTTCATGTTCGGAAGCTCTTCTGCCGAAGCGATCCTTCGAGCCTTCTCGACTGAGTCGGTGACAGAGCCTCATGGACGGGTGAAAGTGCGCGTAAGCGGCAAGGCCGACCGAGCCGAGGGACTCCCATGCCTCCGGGATACGGATACGTCACTCATCACCTTCCGCGAGAAGCAACTCTCGCTCGCACAAACATCCCTGTTACCGACAAAAAAGTCCAGATACTCGAAACAAGAGGAAAAGAGACGCAGCTTTACAACGCAGCGAGGGTGTGTGTTCTGGCCTCGGCGGCCGCAGAAGGCACACGCTACAAGACAATCTGATCCTGCAGGCTCGGGTCTTGACGCTGGAAGGGGGCAGTAGCACCCTCGGCATCGACGACACCTTCGGCGAGGTCCGACCTAGCCTCGGACGGCGACGCGGTCCAAGGATCTCCGCTCTAAAGGACGACGTCATCGCCACGCCCGGGCAATCGCTGCAGGGTCTTCTCCAGGAATCCGGCCCGAGCAGGCGGCTCGGTCGGTCGCCCCAGGGCCTCGGCCAGCCGTCCTCAGAGGGCGCCAGCCCGACCCGAGGCTTCGGCTGGTCAACTCCAGCATCGGTCCCGCCAACGGACGACCCGGCTAGGCTCCGGCCAACCAGGTTTCATTTTCGAGCCAACTCTACCCCTGTTCATGCTGATATCGCTACCCCTGGCCTCGGCTCATCGAAGAGCGGCCAAGGGGTCCCTTTAACTAAGCTAGAGAAGTCTCAGACAACAAGGCCGACCGAGCCGAGGGACTCCTACGCCTCCGGGATATGGATACCTCACTCGTCACCTTGACACGGGGCGACTCACGCTCGGTGAAGCGGTTTAGACAACCAACAGGCGAGTCTTAGTGCTCGAAAATGAGGAAAAAACATGGCTCCGCGCCAAAATCACATACATGTTCAGGCCTCGACAGCCACAATGAACAAAAACACTAGCATTCAAAGTGCCATTACAAACGGAACTCCGGTTCCCCCTCCGCAGGTACGAACAACCCCACTCCATGGGGGAGGGCCTGCGGAGCAACAGAAGACCGACGAACGGCGCGCCGTCACCCGCTCCAGCAGCAACGACGACGATGACTTCTGCTCCGGGGGGCCGAACAGCGGCAGCACTGACCTCAGGGCGGATGTTGCTGCCAAGAGGCCCCCGCCCATGCCCAAACTCGTGAGGCAAGAACGGGCAGAAGGCCGTAGAGTTGGAGGTCGGTCCGTGGCCGGCCCTGGCTATCTCTCCGGCGGAAGAACCTCTTCCAGCTGCCGTGGCAGACGCCGGCGCCGCGAGCGGCTCCGAAGCCACTCGTGTCCGAGAGCCAGGCACGGTGCAGCTGCCGGCGCCACGGACGACGACCGCCATTCCCTCCGATCACTGAGTGAAGGAGCGGGCCACCGCCCACGCAGGGGCCGACCCCAACTCGGCACACTCCCCTCCCTAGCCCTGGTGATGAAAATCCTTGAGGCTGAGGGAGGGGCAGAGGCCGCAGCCCGGCTCACTTTCCCCCACCATCAAGCTGGAGGTCACCATCTTGGGTGACCGCCGGCGGAGGGGTGCAGCCGGGCTGCATGATGAAAATCCTTGAAGCCGAACGATGGCTGAAAGGTACCAACTCCCACGGAGTTGCGTTCCTCCAACGATGAGGCGGAAAGACGGCGGGTATCCCCCATCTGGGGGATTGGAAGGTGGAAAGACACGATGCATGAGGGAGCACGAAGACATGGTCTACTTCCAAGGGGGTCACCCTCCTTTTAAAGGCGACTATCCCTACTTGCGCCCCCAGCCGTCACGGGCTGAGTCTTCTCCAACACGCTCCAAGGCCCTCCCCTGCGGCGCGGGGGCTGGGTCCCACACATCATGCAAACCGGCTCAGAGCAGAAGAAGCCAAACCGCCGCGCGCGGTGCGCACGACCGCCCAGCGGTTACAAGTGACCCTCCACTTTTGCCCAGACCAGCGGGCGAAAGGGGCGGGTGGCCATGCAGGCGGCATGCAATCGCGCCAAGTGGACGCGCTTCTCCGACTCCCGACACGCCCAGCATGGAGGCCCAGGCCCACGCGTCACGCAACCGGCGCGCCGGATGCTTCATGCAAGAAACTGCACCGCCACTTGCGCCACCACCGCGCCTCCTCGATTGTGGAACCAATACCGCGACTCGAGGTGACCCAGCGCACGACCCAGCAGCGCCAGCCTGGCGCGGCGGTCAAATGCGGCCAAAAATGGGCCGGCAGTAATGACGGTGGCAGGCGGGCGGGAGCAGCGGTCACATCGTCAGCCAAGCTCACGTCCCATCCGGGGGCAGCAAGAGAACCCTCTCTCACGGCGTGAAGACAACGCGCCCATGATCCGTTCCTCGAACGGCTCGCGCACGCGCAACGGCCGTCCCGCCAACCACTCGCCCCGTCGCATTAACTCCGCGGCGGGACAGGCGGTGCCTCTGGCAGGAGAAGCGGGCGACGCTTCGCCTTCGCCATAATGACCGCGTCAGTAAAGGTACGCCGCGTCGTTCGATTTCGTATCCTTTTCCTTTTTTCCTCTTTCTCTCTCTTGCAACAGGGACCGGGAAAGGGGGATACCCCGAAAAGGATCCTTCCCCGTGAAGGAACCAGGCTCCGAGCCTCCCTACTGATCAGAGGTTCGAAGGCTGGCCCCTCGAAGGGTTCGACAGCCGCCTCAGATCACGTGGGCCCTACACCCACTACTGGTCAGAGGTTCGAAGGCCGGCCCCCCGAAGGGTTCCATGACCGCCTCAGGCTACTCGGGCTCCACGCCCATTACTGATCAGGGGTTCGAAGGCTGGCCCCCGAAGGGTTCACAGCCGCCTCAGACGCCGAGCGAGGGATGACCATGGGTACGTTCGATACATAACCAAGGCTATGGCTGCGCTCCCGAGGTACCCTAGGACATTTCCGAGACCAGCGGGAGCGATCTTGTAACGGAATCCCATCAGAGGGAGGCATCGAGCCCTCGGACCCCGTCGCCAGGGGACCGGGTCCGGCAGATCACCCGCAGGTACTTTTGGGTGTGCCTCTGGGCCCCTAGCCGACCCCTAACGAACGGGGCACGAACGTCCACTCGGATTACCCGCTTGCAGCTCACCGGAGACACCATGTTCGGCGCCCATCGAGGGCAACATGGCGCTTTGCCCCCCTCCTCCTTGCGGAAAGACGACGCAGGGGCGTATGTAAAAAAGCCGAGTCTGTCCCTGATCGCCCTCTCGCCCTGTGCAGAGGCTCAGGGGCTGCTCTCGCAAACCCGGCTCCGGCCGAACCGTTGACAGCGTCAACATACCAGCCCGAGAACTTGGGACAAGACCGTACACCCGGGCTACGGCCAGCTCGCATGAGGGAACAACCAGACCAGCCGAAGCATTACGCGAGGCATTAAGACCTCGAAGGAGTGAAACCACTCCTCCGAGGCCTCGGGGGCTACACTCGGCGGGTGCGCTCGCGCGCACCCGCCGGAACAAAATGCAACCGAGAAAGGCTGGTCCCCTTGCAAAAAAGTGCGACGAAAGCCTCCAAGCGAGTGCTAACACTCCCTTCGAGGCTCAGGGGCTACTGTCGGGGACCATAATTAGGGGTACCCTCAAGACTCCTAATTCTCAGCTGGTAACCCCCATCAGCATAAAGCTGCAAAGGCCTGATGGGTGCGATTAAGTCAGGGATCAGTCCATTCGAGCGACTCGATCACGCCTCGCCCGAGCCTAGCCTCGGACAAGGGCAGCCGACCCCGGAGGATTTCCGTCTCGCCCGAGGCCCCCCTCCGACGGCGAACATATTTCCGGCTCGCCCGAGGCCCTGCCTTCGCTAAGAAGCAACCCTGACTAAATCGCCGCACCGACCGACCAAGTCGCAGGAGCATTTAATGCAAAGGTGGCCTGACACCTTTATCCTGACGCGCGCCCCCCGGCAGAGCCGAAGTGACCGCCGTCACTTCGCCGCTCCACTGACCGGCCTGACAGAAGGACAGCGCCGCCTGCGCCACTCCGACTGCAGTGCCACTTGACAGAGTGAGACTGACAGGCAGTCAGGCCCTGCCAAAGGCACCATAGGAAGCTCCGCTTCGCCCGACCCAGGGCTCGGACTCGGGCTAAGTCCCGGAAGACGGTGAACTCCGCTCCGCCCGACCCAGGGCTCGGACTCGGGCTAAGTCCCGGAAGACGGCGAACTTCGCTCCGCCCGACCCAGGGCTCGGACTCGGGCTCAGCCCCAGAAGACGACGAACTCCGCTTCGCCCGACCCCAGGGTTCAGACTCCGCCCTCGCCTCTGCCGACGACCTCCGCCTCGCCCGACCCAGGGGCTCGAACTCGGCCTCGGCCATGGAAGACAGACTCGACCTCGGCTTCGGAGGAGCCTCCACATCGCCCAACCTAGGGCGCAGGCCAGCCACGTCAACAGGAGGCGCCATCATCACCCTACCCCGAGCTGACTCGGGCCGTAGGGAACAAGACCAGCGTCCCATCTGGCTAGCACCGCCAGATAGGCAATGATGGCGCCCCGCATACTCTGTGACGACGGCGGCTCTCAGCCCCCTTACGGAAGCAAGAGGACGTCAGCAAGGACTCAACCGCTCCGACAGCTGCCCCTCCGCCAGGCTCCATCGCTCCTCCGACAGCCACGACATCACACCAGCTGGGTGCCAAAATCTCTCCGGCTGCCACATCGGCATGTACTTAGGGCGCTAGCTCTCCTCCGCCCACGTAGCACTCTGCTACACCCCCCATTGTACACCTGGATCCTCTCCTTACGCCTATAAAAGGAAGGACCAGGGCCCTCTTAGAGAGGGTTGGCCGCGCGGGGACGAGGACGAGACAGGCGCTCGCTTGGAAGCCGCTCGCTCCCTCACCCGCGTGAACGCTTGTAACCCCCTACTGCAAGCGCACCCGACCTGGGCGCGGGACGAACACGAAGGCCGCGGGATTCCCACCTCTCTCACGCCGGTCTCCGGCCGCCTCGCTCTCCCCCCTTCGCGCTCGCCCTCGCGCTCGACCCATCTGGGCTGGGGCACGCGGCGACACTCACTCGTCGGCCCAAGGGACCCCCCGGTCTCGAAACGCCGACAAATATACAATAAAAAATAATATACTAAAAACATTACTACTGGCGGTTCACAACGAAAACCGCCAGTATAAATGATTTCTACTGGCGGTTGTCGATGAAACCGCCTGTAGAAATGGCCTCCACAGTTTGTGGACGGCATTTCTACTGGCGGTTCTCTATGACAACCGCCAGTAGAAATATCTCCTATATAAAGGAGCGCACGCGGGGCCGAAAAAATTCGCTAAGTCTCTGGCGCCCTGTCTTTCCATCTTCCCGCCGTCAGGCTGCCAAAATTTCGCCCGCCGATTTTCTCCGCCGTGCGCCGCCGTCGTTCACGCCGTCGTCCACGCCGTCGTCCCCGCGCTGTAGGTAAGTTCTTCTCTCTCTCCCTTTCTTCGACTATTTCGCTCGGGCTAGCTCGGGCATGCGCGCCGCCGCCGCCGCCGTGCAAGCGCCGCCGCCGTGCACGCACCGCGGCTAAACCCTAAGCCTAGGAAGAGTGAGAGGGAAGAGAGAGGAGGAAGAGGGAAGAGAGGGAGACCCTGCGCGCGTCTCTGCAGAGAGTGAGAGAGAGGGAGAGAAGATAGAGGAGGGAGAGGGAAGAGAGAGGAGAGGACCTCTCCCTCCTCTCTCTTCTCTCTCTCTCCCTCCCTCCACTCTCTTTCCTCTCTCTTCCCTTTCCCTCTCTCTCCGGAGAGAGAGGGAAAGAGAAGAGAGAGGAAAGAGAGTGGAGGGAGGGAGAGAGAGAGAAGAGAGAGGAGGGAGAGGGAGTGTATATATAGGAAAGAGAGTGGAGGGAGAGAGAGAGGAGAGAGAGGGAAAGGGAAGAGAGAGGAAAGAGAGTGGAGGGAGGGAGAGAGAGAAGAGAGAGGAGGGAGAGGGAGTGTATATATAGGAAAGAGAGTGGAGGGGGAAGGGAAGAGAGAGGAAAGAGAGGGAGAGGGAGGGAGGGAAGAGAGAGGAAAGGGAGGGAGATTAGAGAGAGAGAGGATAGAGCAACGGAAAGCATGTTTTTTTCCATCGTATTCCATTGTAAACAACATATTCTATTGTATTCTATTGTAAACAACATATTGTAAAATGTAGACTAGATTCACTAGTAAACAACGTATTCCTTCATGGTTTCGATTAAGAGCAACTCATCAGAACCCCACTTGACCAGAGCGAGTTCTCATCACCTCTCTCCCTCTCTATACGTCCTATACGACTCCTCCTCTCTCCCTCTCTCTCTCTCTATACGTTCTATACGACTCTCCATCTCCCTCTCTCCCTCTCTATACGTCCTATACGACTCCTCCTCTCTCCCTCTCTCTCTATACGTTCTATACGACTCCTCCTCTCTCCCTCTCTCTCTCTCTATACGTTCTATACGACTCCTCCTCTCTCCCTCTCTCTCTTTCTATACGTTCTATACGACTCCTCCTCTCTCCCTCTCTCTCTCTCTCTCTATACGTTCTATACGACTCTATACGTCCTATACGACTCCTCCTCTCTCCCTCTCTCTCTATACGTTCTATACGACTCTCCATCTCCCTCTCTCCCTCTCTATACGTCCTATACGACTCCTCCTCTCTCCCTCTCTCTCTCTATACGTTCTATACAACTCTCCATCTCCCTCTCTCCCTCTCTCTCTCTCTATACATTCTATATGACTCTCCATCTCCCTCTCTCCCTCTCTATACGTCCTATACGACTCCTCCTCGATAAGGGTTAGGGTATTTGTTAATACGAATTTAATTATTGCTTATGTTAATATGTAGCTCAATGAGTTCTCCAACCAAGGACCAAGGATTAGGGCCCGACCACATGGACAAGAGTGTTGCTCAAGAAGAATCCAGCAGTGAAGGATATGAAACGCCTAGCGACCCTTTTCCTACCACTAGGATAGACAGGGCCGCTGCGCGTGAGTTGCAACGTGACCCTACTTATGATCCACAAGAACATGAGGTAAATTACACATCCTTAATTTCGTGTGTGTACCTAATTAATTAGCTGATTTCACAATGTCTATTACACATGCATGATTCTCTTGTGCATTTTATTACATGAATAGGAGGTCTTGTCTGAATTTCGTGCGATGCTCGAAAAAGCCGTGGCACAATACCAAGACGCACCGGAACCGATCCAAGGCGCACCAGAACCGACCCAAGGCGCACCGGAATCGACCGAGATAACCACCGAGAGGTCAAGGAAAAGGAAGCAGAGCGATCGGAACAGAGGTGACAGGGGGCTAAACAAGTTTCCTGACAAGACATATAAAATCACAGACGTGAGCCCGAATGGTCAGCCCCTAGCTCCAGAAGAGGCACTGCCTAAGTTTCGGAATGCACTTGGGTTCTTAGTTAGAGATAATCTTGACATCACAATCCGACAGTGGAGAGATGTATCAGATGATGTCAAGAATCAAATGTGGAATAAGCTAGTAACGAGGTTCGTTTTGCCTGGGGGTTCAGAAGAACTCGTGAAAAAATACACGATGAAGCAGTTTGCAATAAATTTCCGAAACTGGAGGTCTGAGATGAATACAAAGTTTGCAAAGAAAGGCCTAGACCCGACGAAAAAATATAAAATCTCAGCAGGTCAGTGGGCAGTATTTCTAGAACAGAGGAGCAGTCCTGATTTCATATCGCTAAGTGAGGCAAATTCAGAACTGTCTAAGAAGAACAAATACCGCCACCACCTTGGCACAGGTGGTTACAAGCGTCAGGTTCCTAAATGGAGACAAGAAGACGCCGAGAAGAAGGCTGCAGGGTTGCCGACGCTGTCCGAGCAACTCGGTGAAAGGACAGCTAATTGGATCCGTGCTAGAAAACCAAGGGAAACTGAGTCTGGTGTATCTTTTGATGATCCCACTGTCGAAGAAGCGGCAAAAAACATATATGCAATTGCAGCTAAGCAGAGCGAAGGAACATTTAAGCCGCAAAGGGAGAAAGACATTCTAACGGCTGGTCTCGGTAACCCTGAGCATCCTAGTCGTGTACGAGGAATATCATCTAAGGAAGGATGGAAGGAAGGATTCGGACCACAATAGGAAGGTCTGTACAATAAACGTGATCGATACAAGAAAGAGATGGCAAATTATTTTAAGGAGGAGGCCAAGAAAGAGTTCAAAGGCCTGATGTCTGAAATGCTATCGAATCCTCCTCCAGAATTGATGCAGCAATTGGCGATGGCGAGTGCGATGTCTGTTCAACAGATGACCACTCCACAGATGCAAATAATTCCAGCAGCTCAAACGCCGGCTGCCACCAAGGGTACGACCATCCCAAGCTCTGTCGCGTCAACGGGAAATAAGGTCCGCTATCCAGTTGATGACATCACAAGGCCTGTGGCATGCACACTAGTTATAAGATATGGTATTAACAATCAGCGTACAAGGAAAGTAGCCACAGGCCTTGCGATCCCAGGACGCAAGTTCCATGGAAACGACATTCCAGAAGAATATTGCAGGGTAGAAGTGACGACAGTCATCCAAGGATACGAGGACGACATGCTAGACATCCCTGGGCCCGAAGGTATCGAGACACTTGGACAAGCTATCAAGAATTTTATCCTTTGGCCTCGAAGGGATGTCGAATTGGTTGATATCGCACGACAACCGTCGTCGCAGGCCCAACCGTCTCCGCCTTCTCAAATTGTTGTTCCTATTGTACATCCATCATCACCTCCTCAAACTTCACATGCTGCTCCTCATCCTCTTTCTGACCCTCCTTCTCCTCATCCTCATGGTGGCCCACCGTCTCCGCCACATACATCGCCCTTTAGGGATCCACCTTCTCCACAGCCATCTCCACGACCATCAAAGAAATCTAAAGTTTCTATACCAAAAGTAGTGTCCCCGTATGATAAGAAAAAGAAGAGTAAATCCACTGCTGGCACTGTTCGTTTTTTGAAAGGGATTGGACGGAGCCTCACGTCAGACAATGTTGATTTGGCCGATCTCGAGGAGTCCACAAAAAAGGCTGAGGCAATGGCCGCAAAGATAAAGAAGCCAACTAAGGCAGATTATAAAAACGTGCCTAAAAAATATGTGTCGGGCAGACCACTACTCACTTTTGAGAAACTAAGGAAGGTCCCGGCTAATATTAAAAGGTTGCATGATTGGTACATGCGGGCATCTTCAGTTGGCATCGACACCATCAGTGTTAATATACCAGCCCATGCTTTTATTGGTTCAAATCAAAAGGCCGTTGTTACATTCGAGGACATGTGGTTAATGATGAACCTTCAGAGACTCGACGTGCAACTTGTAACCATATTTGCATTGTAAGTGTCACTCATACTCCACATATATGTGTTATTATTAGTGAGTTGTATAAATTTTCAATATCTGACATGCACGTGTGCGTTGCAGAATGCAACATGATCAGCAGGAGATCCTTTATGGTACCAATCCCAATGCTAGTGCCAGTAAAAGGGTTGGGTATCTCAACCCAATAAAGATATGCGAGGATAACCACACTTTTAGAATCGGAAAAGACAACGAAGCATTACAGGGGCTAACAGACGAAGAAATTGAGGTGCGTATCCAGGATCTGAAGAAGGATTTTGAAGCAAGATACGCCACCTACATAGGACACGCAATGCTTCAATTTGAAGACAGGGAATCCATAGTGGCCCCGTACAACTTTAAGTAAGTGTGATTTTGCATAAATAAAATTAATAATTTCAATACACATGTATCACAAGTTTGATTCGTACAGGGACCACTGGATATGCTTCTTCATTTATCCTAAGGTTGGAAAGGTGCTGGTGCTCGACTCCTTGCACACCGAGCCTTCGGCCTATTCAAAATTCCTCGGCATCTTAGAGCTGTAAGCCTTTTCTATGCATGCATACTTATATCGATGAGAATTGTAGAATAACATGGTGATTCTATTTGAGATCACAGGGCATTTAGGTTTTATAAGCTACGAGGTGGAAAGTACGACACGTCCAAAAAAGGCGTGCCACTAGACATCCATTATAACTGGCCGGTAAGTATGTGAATTTATGAATACATATCATACATGTACGTACATAGGACAATGTTGCAACTAAATAACCAATCTCCCGTTATGTAGTGCCACAAGCAACCACCCGGATCGGTCCTATGTGGGTTCTACGTGTGCGAGTTCATGAGAATGAACGGACGATACATCACGAACCCTGATAAGGTATTATTAGTAATAGTCACGTATGTATTTATGTCATTTAAGATGCAAATGTGTTATTATTGAGTATAAATAGATAATGTTTATAAACTTCCTTTACAACAATTTCAAAAAGAAAGCCCGGAGAACTTGACTGAAGGTGCATTGTATGGCATAGTTGAGGACCTGTGCACATACATATTGAAAGAGGTCATTCCCGCAGAAGGGAAATATCACGATGCTTCCGGAACATTAGCTTTGCCAGAGTTTAGAATACTAACAGAAATTAGTAGACTATCTCTTAGCCGAGATAGTTATTAGAGCTTAAGTGAAAACTTTGATGTATATAATGTGTGATGCATACATGGTTGTAAACAAGACTTTGATGTATATAAATGTATGATAGAATTTAATTCCATGTTGCTTTTAATATCAATACTACATGTTTATCAATATCAATATATATATATATGTTTTTGTGTGTGTAAATATATATAAATTTCAGTACTGATTGAAAATTTAAAAAAAGAGGGAAAACTTTCCACTGGCGGCTAAATAAAACAAACCGCCAGTGAAAATGCTATTTCCACTGGCGGTTGCTTAAGAAAACCGCCAGTGAAAATATCATTTCCACTGGCGGTTCTAGAATAACCGCTAGTGGAAATGACGATTTCCACTGGCCCCTAGCACTGGCGGCACTGAAAAGCGCCAGTGAAAACGTCTTTAGAACCGCCACTATAGAGGCTGTGTGTACTAGTGAGAGACACCGATCACCCCGTGAAGAAGTTGTCGGCAATCACTCGTTACATCGCCGTTAATGTGTTTGTTGAATTTATGGCGTGTTCCGAGGCAACGATGTAGTAATTATGGCTTACGAAATTTATTTTGTGGTCGACAACATTGAAAAGCCACTGAAATTATACTGCGACTTGAGCCACCAGGATTTAATTACTCTTATAATAATAAACGAAGTGGTGCTGCCAAATCGCATTGACATTAAGTTTCTATATTGTGAAAGGAAAAAAATCTAGGATCAGACGGTTATTCACCTTGAGCATATAAGTTCAAAAGAAATGCTAGCGGATTCGCTCGCAAAAGGTGACGTGTGTTTGTGAAGCACATATGTAGTGTTTAATGGAAACGCTATGTGATTCCAGATATAAGTGGTCACATCATTCAACCATATCTCTTGTAAGTTCAAAATTTTCTCTTTCGAGGTAGAAAGATGCACTATATATAAGTAATATAACCATTAAGGTCAACGATACATATTTGACTACTGTAATATCTTGACCTTGCTATACTAATCTATTGAGGAGTGGGAATGTAAGATGAAAAAAACTAAACCATAATCCGTCTGATTGGTTGGGTGGACGCACGTGGTCAAGCTTGTGCGAGCTAGGTGCGCGGGAAACGGGATGTCGTCTACGTATTATTTGCGCATGCATGCAGTGAGGGAAGTCGATTCTAGCTTGCGCATGCAGCTGGCGGGTGCAGCTTTGTCTCCGTGAACACAGGTAACCAAACAGATCGAGGCCGCCACTTAGTCAACCCATACGGAGAATCCAGCTTAGGGTACACATGAAACCAATCAGTCGCAATGAGACCAGAGGGAAGAATATTGGGTTGATCTCAATGGTTTAGGGCATGGTAAAGGGATGGCCCTGATGACCTTATGGCTCGTTTGGTAGAGCTTCGCTCCATGATTCTCTAGTTCGGAGAGTTGATTCTTCAATGGAGTGATTTTGAATGATTCTCTAGTAAAAGTGAATCTATCTGACAAAAACTTTTTGGCAAATAGTGTGTGAAGTGATTCTTAAGGGGTTAGAGAGTGGGAGTAGTTTGGGAGCGGCAAGATGTGGGAGTTTTTTAGCTTCCACTCTCTAGTACAAATGGAGACTAGATTCATTATGCTCCCAACATGGAGCAGTTTACTTTTTTACTATTTAGCTACATAGAAGTAATTCTCGCTGGGTAGAGCTGTGAGAGCTCTGTCAAACGCCCCTTTACTCACCTTAATCGAGGGTGCAAGAATCTGTTGGTAGTGGCCTTCTTAAACCGTGCAAATTAAAAGGTGGGACAAGACCAAAATGTGTCGTAGTACCTCCTTTCTCAAAACAAAACAAAATGAAAACGAGCCGCTCTTGAGCTTGGAAAACTATATTATTGCAGCACTTAAAAATAAAAGTTGAATCCTATATTATTGCAGCATGTATGACAGATTGCCAGTGTATGAGAGATTTATGGGCAAAACTGAAGCTCGATCGCGTTACGCTGTTGCACCACGCGCGGGGGGCATTTCGGGAAATCAATCCAACTCGGCAGTAGGGGTAGCTGGTGGTGGAGTATGGAATTCCACCGACAGCGACGCGGCCCTTGGCGATGGCCGCTGGCGAGCGACGGGGGGAATAGAGAGCCCCCGCCGGTGCCGATATATACGCGGCAGCGGCTCACTCGCTCGCTCCACGCCCTCACTCAGTGCGGGTGGACAGGCAGCATCAACGGC
This sequence comes from Zea mays, assembly GCF_902167145.1. Taxonomy (NCBI): domain Eukaryota; kingdom Viridiplantae; phylum Streptophyta; class Magnoliopsida; order Poales; family Poaceae; genus Zea; species Zea mays. Next base: position 132,132,628 of record NC_050105.1, on the reverse strand, counting down.
AAAGAAAGGCTGCTTGCTCCCACGCACGCCGGCAAATAGCTAGCTAGCTAGCTGCCAACGGGCCGGGCAGAACAAAAATCTCCAGGAAACCAGCACAGCCGGCCGCCGTCGGAGAGGCAAATGGAGGAGGGGCCGCTCGGCTGGGGACGGCGCCAGGAGGAGGTGGTGGACGGGTGGAGGAAGGGGCCCTGGACCAGCCAGGAGGACAAGCTGCTCGTCGAGCATGTCAGGCAGCACGGCGAAGGGCGGTGGAACTCCGTCTCCAAGCTTGCAGGTACTGTATCTGTATGTGTGCCGGCCGGTTTGGAAATCAATAGTTAGTGTCTGCTGGCTCCTAATAATTGTATCTTCTAGCTTGTATGTGTATTTACCTAACTAAGTATACGAATACGAATCGAACAAAAACAGCAGGTCGTAGCTGCGCAACTACTTTGCGACTTGTTGAGTCTGCAAGTTGCACGGCCGTACGTCAATCTGACGGTGCTGTTATCGGTGTGCACCTACTTTATTAGGCTTGTGATTTTCCAGGATAATCTTCAGGTGGCGCATGCAGCTTAATTGCAGAGGATCCTCATCTGTCCCAGGATCCTACCATGCACGCACGCACGACTCCCTCCCCTTTGCTTGCCCAACTCGCTGCCACCAGCCAGTGCCATGCCATGCATGCATAGACGACGGCATGAATGTTGTGTATATGCATGCAGTGTGAGTAAACATGCATGATATCCATCTTCAGAATAGCTAGCTAGCTAGTATATATCGTTCGTCCTCGATCAAATTCTAATTCAAGTATATATATGCAACCAGAGGAGGCAAATGGACAAGCCTACTTTTTGATGGTACGGTAGGACCGTTTCAAAGGCCTTTACAAATTACAAACAGAGAGACTGCTTTTGAAATGAACTTCTAACTTGTACAAACAGGGGGTCCAGACTCCAGCGTGAATCATATGTGACGTACGTGAGAGTGAGTGAGTACCAGTAATAATCGTCAGAAGGGGCATGCCTATGGTAATGTAGCGGCAAGTTTAACCGGTTGGCAGAGCCCAAGCTCCAAGTTCTTAGTACCATTGGATTTGGATGCCCATCGTCGGCCATCTCCATGCTGATGAGTACAGGTGTACCTATCAGTCAATTTTCAAGAAAAGATAGAGCTAGAGTTGCCGGTCTTTTTATCAAAAGCTTCTTCTTCTTTTCTTTTTTGTTACACATCCTTTTAGTTAATTAGTTGCATGGTTAGATCATGACAACCACGCTTGCTTACCACTTAATAAAGTTAGTGATTAACCATCCATTGTTGGTGCACATGGGTGCGTGATAGATTGAGATATATATTCGTCGCCTAATATGGGACCCTCCTCCACAGCATTCTCATTTTGGCATTTCTGTGCTTGATTCAGGGCTCAAGAGAAGTGGCAAGAGCTGCAGGCTGCGGTGGGTCAACTACCTGAGACCAGATCTGAAACGGTGTAAGATCACACCCCAAGAGGAGAGCGTCATAGTCCAGCTCCATGCTTTGTGGGGGAACAGGTGTAGTAAATTTACCCAGCTTTTGTTTATCATGAAAGCAAACAAAGTTGATCGAACGAACGAACCTGATGCACTAAATAAAGTTCTTAATTTGGCATCTGATGTGTAGTATTATTACTCATTATAGTACTGTACTGTACGTCGTACGACGCGTGCATAAGCAGGTGGTCGACGATCGCTCGCAGCCTCCCCGGCAGGACGGACAACGAGATCAAGAACTACTGGCGGACGCACTTCAAGAAGGGCAAGCCGTCCAAGAACGTTGAGCGCGCGAGAGCCCGGTTCCTCAAGCAGCGCCGGGAAATGATGCAGCAGCAGCAGCAGCAGTCGTCTCTTGGGCGGCAGCACCTGCACCTCGACGAGGGCGGGGACCAGCGCCGCGGCGCGTGCTGCACCACCGGCGCCACGGCGGCGTCCGGCGACAACGACTGCGGCAGCGCGACCGGTGACGCGTGCGCGCCGCCGCCGACGACGACGGTAGCCACCGAAGGCGCCGGGGCCGACCTGGTCATGCACGACGCCATGGATTGCTTCTTGTGCCCCATGTCCTGCTGCGACGACCTCCTCGTGCTCCACGGCGCCGGCGGACAGGCCGGCACCGGCAGCTGCTGCGGCTCAACGGCCAGCGACGAGTACGGGTCCAGCGAGGAGGACGGCGCCACGTGGGGCAGCCTGTGGAACCTCGACGGCGCCGGGGAGGTGTGCACGCTGTGGTAGAGATCGATTCGCTAACCTGCCGCTGCCGGTCGTAGTACTGCAGCGGCAAGCCGCGCGCATGCCGTTCTGCTTGAGGGGAGGGAACAGGTGATCGTCGTCGTCGTCGTGTGGTGCTGGTGGATAAGGACGGAACGGAACAACTGCTACCGCGTACGTTCACTTTGCAGCCGCATCACTGCATCAGCAGCTATACCGCCGCCTGAGCCGAGGACACGTGTGTCGTTAAGCTCTGGTGAACCGAAACCTTTTTTTTGTGCATGGAAAACAAACAAGTTTTTCCGCTAGCTAGCTATCCATCCGTACCTGAAAAACTAACAGACACGAGGGACAAATTTAGGGATGTTTGATTTATAGTGACTAACTCTTTATTTTATTTTATTTTAGTCTCTAAATTGCTAAATACGGAAACTAAAACTATATTTTAGTTTCTATATTTAATAATTTATAGATTAAAATAGAATAAAAAAAGAACTAAAAATTAGTCTCTGAAATCAAACGCTACAATACAAATGGATTCTCGCTGGATTACTCCACTGTCGTTTGTTGTGAGTCCAGTCTTACCAAAGTGCCTATTTTACCAATGTTAAACACTTCCCAGTTAACACTTAGCAGTTAAACAGGCGTCGTTGTTTGCCTTTACTGCAACGCTACTTTTGTAAGTTTACTTCTGCTCTACACACGATATAGCATGGCCATGTTCAGTTGCACGAGGATTAGGAGAGATTGAGAGGATTAAATCTCTTCCTATTCAACTTGAATTCTTCTCGGTGGAATTCCCAAAAAAAATGGGCACCTTTTTTCTCTCGAATCTGCTACAACCTGAAGCCTTCAGATGGTCGAAGTCTTTTCTGTTATCAGAAATTCCTACAGCTCTGCTGGAGCCGGGGCTAAAGTCTTTATCTTTTGTCATTCCTAAGGAATGTCCGAAAGATAAATTAATGGATGATGTCCTTTCTGAGAACTCCAAAAAAACGGATAGTTGTGATGACCCGACACCAATCATAGTGGAGTCTGAGCTCAGAAGAAGTAAGCGCTTGAACGAATCACGTGGTGGGTTCAGGCAAGGGGCCTGCCCAAAAAGGAATTGCCTGATGTGCCAGCATAACTTTGATGGCCCCCCTCTTTGTCGTCCAAGGTGATTCTGAATCTGGGGACTAGGTTCTGCAACTTGTCAGAAGATGACTTATCTGAGCACAGTTTGAAGAAGAAGAAATTTGTTGCAGGATCAGTTGGCCAGAAGAGGACGGGCAGAAAGGATATGGATGATGAGAGGAATGAAGACTCAACAGATGAAGATAAGCAAGATAAGCTCTAGGTGGAAGGCGGGTGGTCTGGGCTGTGACTTTTGCCCCTTTAACTTTTGGGTGCGCATGTTTATGGGTTGGGTATTCCTAGGACTTCTGGTTCCTTGGCTGGCACCTGAGCGTGCATGTTTTACCTTTATGATACTCTTTTGCTTGTCGACTGACACTTATTTTACCCACTGGTTTGGGTATCCTTCTGACCCAAAAACTTCAATGAGTAATTTAAATGATGTTAATTATTTGGATTGGTTTGTGCTGACTCACAATGTTAGAGGAATTAATTCTACTACTAAATGGAATGGCATTCGTTGTTCAATTCGGGATTCTGGATGCGATGTTATCTGTTTGCAAGAAACAAAAAAGGAATTCTTTGATTCAGTTTACCTTAAAAACTTTTGTCCTCCTCAGTTTGATTCGTTTGCTTTTGTCCCCTCGGTGGGGAACTCGGGAGGTTCAGTTATCATCTGGAAAAGTTCAAAACTTTCAGGAAATGTCATCTTTCAAAATGATTATGCTCAGTCAGTGGAATTTACTTCAAATTTATCGGCTTGCTCCTGGATTATTACAAACGTTTACGCTCCTTGTACTCCACAAGGGAAAATTGAATTTCTCAACTGGCTTCATAATATTTCTATGCCATCTGACAAACTTTGGCTCCTTGTTGGGGACTTCAATTTAATTCGTCGACCAGAAGACAGGAATAAAGCTGGGGGTGATATTAACTTAATGCTGAAGTTCAATGAAGCAATAAGCAACTAAGATTTGATTGAAATTCCCCTTCACGGCTTAGCATACACCTGGTCGAACAGACAGTGGGAACCCCTTCTTCAGAGGCTGGATTGGTTTTTCATCTCGCAAGAATGGTCGATCGTTTATCCGGATTCCTATGCCAAAACGATGCCGCGAGACATCTCTGATCACGTTCCTTGCCTGGTTTCTTTTAAGTCCAAGATCCCTAAACCTAAGATTTTTCGATTTGAAAACTTCTGGCTAGAATTGGACGGATTCATGAATTTCTTCCAAACCACGTGGACTGGACTTCCTTGCCTTCCCGATAAAGCTAAAAACCTGACCGCCAAGTTTAAGTGTGTTCGAAAGGTTCTGAAGGATTGGCAGAGATCATTACCAAAAAATTGATAAAACGGTGAAAAACATCAAGTTACTAATAGAACTTATAGACAATATGGAGGAACATCGGGATCTTTCTATTGAGGAATGAAATTTCAGAGATATTCTGCAGCAAAAAGTGGTTGATCTGCTAAACATTCAGAAAATTTATTGGAAGCAGCGGGCGGCTATTTAGTGGATCACTGATGGAGACATTTGTTCTTGCTTCTTCCACGCGCATGCCACAGTTAAACACAGGAAAAATTCAATTGCCTCTTTGATTGACGAGAATGGGATCATCCATTTTGAGAACGAACATAAATCTGGTCTCCTCTGGGATGCTTTCAAGAGCAGATTAGGATCGTCTGATTTCTCAGGTATTGATTTTGATCTTCTAGAGCTTTTAATCCGTAATGAAGAGCTTCATGAGTTAGATTCCCCGTTCTTTAAGTTGGAGATTGACAACATTATAAAATCATTACCTTCGGATAAATCACCTGGTCCTGATGGTTTCAATACCAACTTCATTAAGAAGTGTTGGCATATCATTGCTCAAGACTTCTATGATCTTTGTGACAATTTTTATCATGATGAAGTTTGCCTGAGAATTATTAATGGATCCTTCATTGTTTTGATTCCGAAGAAGGAGAACCCGCAGAAGGTGGGAGATTATAGGCCAATTTCGTTATTAAACAACAATATGAAAATTTTAACGAAGCTTTTGGCAAACCGTTTGCAACCATTCATGTCTCGACTAATTCATAGGAATCAATATGGTTTCATCAAAGGAAGATCTATTCAGAATTGTTTGGCTTGGGCTTATGAATACATTCACCTATGTCACTCCTCAAAGAAAGAAATCATTGTGCTTAAACTAGACTTCGAAAAGGCCTTTGACACTGTAGAGCATGAACTGATTCTTCAGATTATGATCCATAAAGGTTTTGGTCCTAAGTGGATTAACTGGGTTCGGAGCATTCTTCTTTCTGGCACTTCTTCGGTGTTACTCAATGGCGTCCCTGGTAAATCCTTTCATTGCAAGCGAGGTGTTAGACAAGGAGACCCTCTCTCGCCACTGTTGTTTGTCTTGGCGGCCGACCTTCTTTAGAGCATTATTAATAAGGCTAGACATTTGAATATTCTTAAGCTTCCTCTACCTGATATTGGGGACCAGGATTTCCCTATTGTTCAGTATGCAGATGATACTCTTTTGATTTTGGAGGCCTGTCCAAAGCAACTTTTCTTCCTTAAGGCAATTCTCAATTCATTTGCATCTTCTATTGGCCTAAAGGTTAACTATAACAAATCAAATATGTATCCAATAAATGGTCATTCTGAGAAGATGGAGATCCTTTCTCGCACTCTCAATTGCCAGATTGGAGAAATGCCATTCACTTATCTTGGATTGCCCCTGGGCCTTGTGAAACCCAGAAATCAACACTTTCTGCCTCTTATTCAAAGGATTGAAAAGAGATTGTCATGCTCAGCAAATTTTCTATCTCAAGCTGGGCGCTTGGAGTTGGTAAATTCAGTTTTTTCAGCTTTGCCAACCTTCTTTCTGTGTACGCTCAAGATTCCTAAAACCATCATTAAGCAAATAGACATTTTCAGGAAGCACTGTCTGTGGAGAGGGAATGACATTAGCTCTAAGAAGCCGCCTCTGGTTGCTTGGGTTTCGGTTACTCAGAGGAAAGTGAATGGTGGTCTGGGTGTGCTTCGCCTTGAAACCCAAAACGATGCTCTTCTGATAAAATTCTTGCATAAGTTCTTTAATAGCTATGACTTACCCTGGGTAAAACTCATCTGGAATAATTATTATTTGTCCGTGGACTCCCAGGTCATAGAAACATTGGTTCCTTCTGGTGGAAAAGCATGATCAAACTCCTTCCTAACTTTAAGGGTCTGGCGCACCCAGTCATTGGCAATGGCAGATCAATTTCTTTCTGGGATGACCAGTGGAACCAGAACATTCCAAGACAACATTTTTGAGAATTATTCTCTTTTGTCAAAAACACAAAACTGTCTATCGCAGAGGCTAAAGATCAGGATCATTTTGCTGGTTTTTTCCATTTTCCTATTTCTGAGCAAGCTTATGATCAATATCTAGAGTTGCAGGTGGCCTGGGAACAAATTGCCCTCAGTAATGTACACGACCGTTGGAGATACATTTGGGGCTCTGACAACTACTCATCTCAAAAAAACTTACAAGCATTTTATGGGCCAGACTCAGGTTCACCCTATCTACAGGCACTTATGGAAGAGCAAATGACAGCCTAAGCATAGAGTTTTCTATTAGTTGTGGCTTAAAAACAGACTAAATACCAGGGATATGCTGAGAAGGAAAAACATGACTCTGGAATCTTACTCATGTGATAATTGTTTATGGCAAAGAGAGGAGACTCTTTATCATCTGTTCCTCAGATGCAATTTTGCAAAGGCTTGCTGGAACTCAATTGGAATAACCCCCCTAGAATTGCTAATCCAGAGGAGGCCTCAGCAAACCTTAAAACCCAACTTAACGTCCCTTTTTCTATGGAGGTTATTATTCTCATGACATGGAGCATCTAGAAAAGTCGCAATGAATGGTTGTTTGCAAGTAAAGATCCCTCAGTTCATCATTCTACGCAAGAATTTTGTAAGGAGCTTCGGTTGATCATCCACAGAGCGCGTGGGAATTTTGACACTTCCATCCAGAACTGGCTGAGTTTGTGGCAGACATAAGAGTTGTTTTTCTTACTCCAATTCTTGTAACTGTTTATTTAGATCTTTCAGATTACCTTTTGTAATCAGGCTAAGTTGTAACCTTTTCGTTTTTCATTTTCAATAAAATCTCAGTAGGGGCTTCCCCTCCTGAACCTTTAAAAAAAACCGAATAAGCCTTAAAAGGCACTAAAGATGAAAAGCACAAGTTAACAGAATTCAAGAGCGGCCAGGCTTGGCGCAGAGGATTAATAAACTCCCCAGGAATGAACATTGTATCACGTTATTAGAGCCCCGGACCCACCCACCCAGTCCATTAGTAATAGCAACGTCCCTAAGAAATTCTGGAACAAAAACAGGAAGACAGACTCGCAGTTATTCAGACCACAATTAACTCAGTTAAGGCTGAAACTATGAACAATTGCTTTCGATCTTCAGTTAAGGCAAACAGTGATTGTTTAACTGGGCTGGGAAGTGCTTCATAGGGGTAAAATAAGCACTTTAGCAAGACTAGACTCAACAACAAATGGTAGTGGGGTAATCCATCGAGAAACAGTTGTATTGGGTGGTATTTTAGCTATTGTCAACGACAATATATAGGGTATTTTGGCGACATAACCAAATTTGTCGGATATATGGGGGTGATGACATGCAATTACCCCAGACTCGATATTGGTTATTTCCAACCACACATCATATGCATATATGCATGCATGCACGCTCGAGTGTAAAGTGTATTTACTTGTATGAATAACTGAAAGGGAAATGTGCCCTTGGGCCATTTCTAAGTGTTTTGGTGATTTAGTGTCCAACACAAGTGCCTAAGTGTCAAATGGTGGACGAAGTACAAATCAAGTATAAAGGTATGTTTCTCAGACTTAGTACATTGTTTTAGAGACTAATGTATTGTGTCTAAGTGCTGGAAACAGGAGAAATCGAATTGGAGAAGAGATGGCCTTGTTCAGCCAAAGCCAGCTCTGTCTGGGTGCACCGGACTGTCTGGTGGTGCACCGGATAGTGTCCGGTGCGCCAGGCTGGCTCAGGCGAACCTGCTACTCTCGGGAATAAATTAACGGCGTACGGCTATAATTCACCGGACTGTCCGGTGAGCCAACGGTCGGCCGGGCCAACGGTCGGCCGCGTGATCCGCGCGAGACACGTGGCCGAGCCAACGGTCGGGAGGGGGCACCGGACTGTCCGGTGTGCACCGGACAGTGTCCGGTGCGCCAACGGCTCCAAGGCTGCGAACGGTCGGCTTCGCCAAATAAGGAAGGAAATCCGCACCGGACAGTGTCTGGTGGTGCACCGGACTGTCCGGTGCGCCAGGCGACAGAAGGCAAGAATTGCCTTCCCGGATTGCTCTCAACGGCTCCTAGCTGCCTTGGGGCTATAAAAGAGACCCCTAGGCGCATGGAGGAGGACAACCAAGCATTCCTTGAGCACTCTTGATCACTCACACTCCATTCTTGCGCACTTGTTCGACATTCTAGTGATTTGAGCTCCGTTCTAGTGTGCTAGTCTTTTGAGCTTAAGTCTGGGTCTTGTGTGTGCGTATTTGCTGTGATCTTTGTGTCTTGTGTGAGTTGCTAATCCCTCCCTTACTCTGTGCTTCTTTGTGAACATCTTTGTAAGGGCGAGAGACTCCAAGTTGTGGAGATTCCTCGCGAACGGGATATAGAAAAGAAAAGCAAACATCGTGGTATTCAAGTGGGTCTTTGGACCGCTTGAGAGGGGTTGATTGCAACCCTCGTCCGTTGGGACGCCACAACGTGGAAGTAGGCAAGTGTTGTACTTGGCCGAACCACGGGATAAACCACTATGTCTACCTGTGTTGATTCTCTTGTGGTTATTGTGTTTCGCTAAGACTCTTCTCTAGCCACTTGGCAATACTGTGCTAACACTTAACCAAGTTTTTGTGGCATTAAGTTCAAGTTTACAGGATCACCTATTCACCCCCCTCTAGGTGCTCTCAATTGGTATCAGAGTCGTTCTCTTCAAGAAAGGGACTAACCGCCCGAAGAGATGGATCCTAAGGGCAAGGGGATTGTGATCAATGATAAGGAGAAGGAGTCCTTCATCAACGAGCCCAAAGATGACAAGCCTACCGACTCGGGCTCGGGCCACAAACGCAAAGATGGGAAGAAGAAGAAGACAAGACGCATCAAGGAGATCATCTACTACGACGATAGCGATGAGTCCACTTCTTCCCAAAAGGACAATGACGACAACGACTACGACAAAAGAAAGACGGTTAATTCGAACTTTTCTTTCGATTACTCTCGTATTCCGCATAGCTCAAATGCACATTTGCTTTCCATCCCTCTTGGCAAACCTCCACACTTTGATGGAGAGGACTACGGATTTTGGAGTCACAAAATGCGTAGTCACCTGTTCTCTCTCCATCCAAGTATATGGGAGATTGTTGAGAATGGAATGAAATTTGATAGCTCGGATAGTCCTATATTTATTAATGAACAGATTCATAAAAATGCACAAACTACTACTGTGTTGTTAGCCTCTTTGTGCAGGGACGAGTACCATAAGGTGAGCGGCTTGGACAATGCCAAGCAGATCTGGGACACCCTCAAGATCTCTCATGAGGGGAACGACGTCACCTTGCTCACCAAGATGGAGTTGGCAGAGGGCGAGCTCGGGAGATTTGCAATGATAAGGGGCGAGGAGCCAACCCAAACATACAACCGGCTCAAGACCCTCATCAACAAAATAAGGAGCTACGGAAGCACGCGATGGTCGGACCACGACGTCGTTCGCCTAATGCTAAGGTCCTTTACTGTTCTTGATCCACATCTGGTGAACAATATTCGTGAAAATCCTAGGTACACCAAGATGTCGCCCGAAGAAGTTCTTGGGAAGTTCGTGAGCGGGCGAATGATGATCAAGGAGGCGAGATACGTGGACGACGCATTGAATGTTCCAATCAATGAGCCTCAACCCTTTGCTCTCAAGGCAACAAGAAGCAAGGAGGCGCTACCTAGGAAGGTGGCACAAGTTGAGGCGGCAGGGCTAAATGATGAAGAAATGGCTCTCATCATCAAGCGCTTCAAGACGGCGCTAAAGAGTCATAAGGGGCAGCCAAGCAAGACCAAGACAAAGGGGAAGCGCTCATGCTTCAAGTGTGGTAAGATTGGTCATTTTATCGCTAACTACCCCGATAATGATAGTGACCAGGAACAGGAGAACAAGAGAGAGAAGAAGAAGGCATACAAAAAGGCTAAGGGCGAGGCACACCTTGGCAAGGAGTGGGACTCGGATTGTTCGTCATCCGACTCCGACAATGAAGGACTTGCCGCCACCGCCTTCAACAAGTCATCCCTCTTCCCCAACGAGCGTCACACATGCCTCATGGCGAAGGAGAAGAAGGTATGTACTCGAAACAATGCCACTTATGATTCTTCTAGTGATGATGAGTCTAGTGATGAAGAAATAGATTACTCTAGTTTGTTCAAGGGATTGGATAGAACTAAAATAGATAAGATTAATGAATTGATTGATGCCTTGAATGAAAAGGATAAACTTTTAGAGAAACAAGAGGACCTTTTATATGAAGAGCATGACAAATTTGTAGAGGCACAAAAATCTCATGCTTTAGAAGTTAAGAGAAATGAAATGCTTTCTTGTGAACTATCTTCTTGCCATGAGACAATTTCTAGCTTAAGGAACATAAATGATGATTTAAATGCTAAGTTAGTTATAGCGAGTAAATCTAACTCTTGTGTAGAACATGTTATGATTTGCAATAGGTGTAAAGATTTTGACATTGATGCTTGTAGTGAACACCTAGTTTCAATTTCCAAATTGAATGATGAATTAGCTAGTCTTAATACCCAACTTAAGACTAGCAAGAATGAATTTGACAAGCTAAAATTTGCAAGGGATGCCTACACGATTGGTAGACACCCCTCAATTAAGGATGGACTTGGCTTCAAGAGGGAAGCCAAGGACTTAACAAGCCATAAGGCTCCCATCTCCGCCAAGGAGAAAGGGAAGGCCCCTATGGCTAGTAGTGCTAAAAAGAATCATGCTTTTATGTACCATGATAGAAGACAGTCTTATAGGAGTTGTAATGCTTATGATGCCGTTGACTCTCATGCCATGTTTGCTTCTGGTTCTTCCTATATGCATGGTAGAGATATGCCTAGGAAAAATATTCATCATGTGCCTAGAAAGAATATTGTTAATGTTCCCAGGAAAGTTATGAATGGACCTTCTACAATATATCATGCTTTAAATGCTTCCTTTGCTATTTGTAGAAAGGATAGAAAGATAGTTGCTAGAAAATTAGGGGCAAAATGCAAGGGAGACAAAACTTGCATTTGGGTCCCTAAGGATATTTGTACTAACCTTGTAGGACCCAACATGAGTTGGGTACCTAAGACCCAAGCCTAAATTTGCCTTGCAGGTTTATGCATCCGGGGGTTCAAGCTGGATTATTGACAGCGGATGCACAAACCATATGACGGGGGAGAAGAAGATATTCACCTCCTACATCAAAAACAAGGATTCCCAAGATTCAATAATATTCGGTGATCGGAATCAAGGCAAGGTAAAAGGGTTAGGTAAAATTGCTATTTCATCCGAGCACTCTATATCTAATGTGTTTTTAGTTGAGTCTCTTGGATATAATTTGTTATCTGTTAGTCAATTATGCAATATGGGATATAACTGTCTATTCACAAATATAGATGTGTCTGTTTTTAGAAGGTGTGATGGTTCACTAGCTTTTAAGGGTGTACTAGACGACAAACTGTATTTGGTTGATTTTGCAAAAGAAGAGGCCGGTCTAGATACATGCTTAATTGCTAAGACTTGCATGGGTTGGTTGTGGCATCACCGTCTAGCACATGTGGGGATGAAGAACCTCCACAAGCTTCTAAAGGGAGAACACGTGATAGGTTTAACTAATGTGCATTTCGAAAAAGATAGACCTTGTGCAGCTTGTCAAGCAGGCAAACAAGTGGGAAGCTCTCATCACACCAAAAATGTGATGACCACATCAAGAACTTTGGAGATGCTTCACATGGACCTCTTCGGACCCGTCGCCTATCTAAGTATAGGAGGAAGTAAGTATGGTCTTGTTATAGTTGATGATTTTTCCCGCTTCACTTGGGTATTCTTTTTGCAGGATAAGTCTGAAACCCAAGGGACCCTCAAGCGCTTCCTAAGGAGAGCTCAAAACGAGTTTGAGCTCAAAGTGAAGAAGATAAGGAGCGACAATGGGTCCGAGTTCAAGAACCTTCAAGTGGAGGAGTTCCTTGAGGAGGAGGGGATCAAGCACGAGTTCTCCGCTCCCTACACACCACAGCAAAATGGTGTGGTAGAAAGGAAGAACAGGACGCTTATAGACATGGCGAGGATGATGCTTGGAGAGTTCAAGACCCCCGAGTGCTTTTGGTCGGAAGCCGTGAACACGACTTGCCACGCCATCAACAGGGTCTACCTTCATCGCCTCCTCAAAAAGACGTCATACGAGCTACTAACCGGTAACAAACCCAATGTTTCGTATTTCCGAGTTTTTGGGAGTAAATGCTACATTCTAGTGAAGAAGGGTAGGAATTCCAAATTTGCTCCCAAAGCCGTAGAAAGGTTTTTGTTAGGTTATGACTCAAATAAAAAGGCGTATAGAGTCTTCAACAAATCATCGGGTTTGGTTGAAGTCTCTAGCGATGTTGTATTTGATGAGACTAATGGCTCTCCAAGAGAGCAAGATGTTGATTTTGATGATATAGATGAAGAAGTTCCAACGGCCGCAATACGCACCATGGCGATTGGAGATGTGCGGCCACAGGAACAAGATGAACGAGATCAACCTTCTTCCTCAACAATGGTGCATCCCCCAACTCAAGATGATGAACAGGAGGCGTGTGATCAAGGGGGAGCACAAGATGATCATGTAATGGAGGAAGAAGCGCAACCGGCACCTCCAACCCAAGTTCGAGCGATGATTCAAAGGGATCATCCCGTCGACCAGATTTTGGGTGGCATTAGCAAGGGAGTAACTACTCGGTCTCGATTGGTTAATTTTTGTGAGCATTACTCCTTTGTCTCTTCTATTGAGCCTTTCAGGGTAGAGGAGGCCTTGCTAGATCCGGACTGGGTGTTGGCCATGCAAGAGGAGCTCAACAACTTCAAGAGGAATGAAGTTTGGACATTGGTGCCTCGTCCCAAGCAAAATGTTGTGGGAACCAAGTGGGTGTTCCACAACAAACAAGACAAGCACGGGGTGGTGACAAGGAACAAGGCTTGACTTGTGGCAAAAGGTTATGCCCAAGTCGCAGGTTTGGACTTTGAGGAGACTTTTGCTCCTGTGACTAGGCTAGAGTCCATTCGTATTTTGCTAGCATATGCCGCTCACCATTCTTTCAGGTTGTTCCAAATGGATGTGAAGAGCGCTTTCCTCAACGGGCCAATCAAGGAGGAGGTGTACGTGGAGCAACCCCCTGGCTTCGAGGATGAACGGTACCCCGACCACGTGTGTAAGCTCTCTAAGGCGCTCTATGGACTTAAGCAAGCCCCAAGAGCATGGTATGAATGCCTTAGAGACTTTTTAATTGCTAATGCTTTCAAGGTTGGGAAAGCCGATCCAACTCTTTTCACTAAGACCTGCGATGGTGATCTGTTTGTGTGCCAAATTTATGTCGATGACATAATATTTGGCTCCACTAACCAAAAGTCTTGTGAAGAGTTTAGCAGGGTGATGACGCAGAAATTCGAAATGTCGATGATGGGCGAGTTGAACTACTTCCTTGGGTTCCAAGTGAAGCAACTCAAGGACGGGACCTTCATCTCCCAAACGAAGTACACGCAAGACTTGATCAAGCGGTTTGGGATGAAGGACGCCAAGCCCGCAAAGACTCCAATGGGAACCGACGCACACACCGACCTCAACAAAGGAGGTAAGTCCGTTGATCAAAAGGCATACCGGTCAATGATATGGTCTTTACTTTATTTATGTGCTAGTAGACCGGACATTATGCTTAGTGTATGCATGTGTGCTAGATTTCAATCCGATCCTAAGGAGTGTCACTTAGTGGCGGTGAAGCGAATTCTTAGATATTTAGTCGCTACGCCTTGCTTCGGGATCTGGTATCCAAAGGGGTCTACCTTTTACTTAATTGGATATTCAGACTCCGATTATGCTGGATGTAAGGTCGATAGGAAGAGTACATCGGGGACATGCCAATTCTTAGGAAGGTCCCTGGTGTCATGGAGTTCTAAGAAACAAACCTCCGTTGCCCTATCCACCGCTGAGGCCGAGTACGTTGCCGCAGGACAGTGTTGTGCGCAACTACTTTGGATGAGGCAAACCCTCAGGGACCTTGGCTACAATTTGAGCAAAGTCCCACTCCTATGTGATAATGAGAGTGCTATCTGCATGGCGGATAATCCTGTTGAACACAGCTGCACAAAGCACATAGACATCCGGCATCACTTTTTGAGAGACCACCAGCAAAAGGGGGATATCGAAGTGTTTCATGTTAGCTCCGAGAACCAGCTAGCCGATATCTTTACCAAGCCTTTAGATGTTTTGCAAGTTGCGTAGTGAGCTAAATGTCTTAGATTCACGGAACTTGGATTGATTTATAGCATACATGTGTTTATGCCTTTGATCATGTTCCTTATGCATTTTACTGTTACTTATGGTGCTCAAGTTGTACAAGCACTCCCCGGACCTCACAAGTCCTTTGCAAGTGATGCACAAATTTAGGGGGAGATGTGCTACAACTTGACCCTTTGAGACTAACTGTGTGCTTGAGTTTGCTTAATTTAGTCTCAAATGAGGTTTGAAAGGGAAAAGGTGGACTTGGACCATGCAAGACTTCCACTGCACTCCGATGAAAGAGTAACTTTTCCAAGTTCATCTTTGTACTCTTATTGCCTTTTTACTCTTAGTTGAAGATTTTGGTGAGGCAATGGGGTTTAAGGGCCAAAATTGACCCCGTTTTGGTGCTTGATGCCAAAGGGGGAGAAAATAAGGCCAAAGCAATAAATGGATCAGCTACCACTTGTGAATTTTGAAACTTGTGAATTTTGAAAATAGTAGTACTCTTATTTGCTCTTATTGTCAAGAGTTGGTCTCCTGTGGGGAGAAGGTTTAATTATGGGAAAAAGGGGGAGTTTTTGAATCCTTGATCAATTTCTCATGAAATATCTCTCTTTATGTTTCAACATGTGTGTTTGACTTAGAGATAGGAAATTGAGGTTGATTTGCAAAAACAAACCAAGTGGTGGCAAAGAATGATCCATATATGCTAAATTTGAGTCAAAACAAATTTGAGTTCTTATTTGAATTGATTTTGTACTTGTTCTACTTGCTTTATGTTGTGTTGGCATAAATCACCAAAAAGGGGGAGATTGAAAGGGAAATGTGCCCTTGGGCCATTTCTAAGTGTTTTGGTGATTTAGTGTCCAACACAAGTGCCTAAGTGTCAAATGGTGGACGAAGTACAAATCAAGTATAAAGGTATGTTTCTCAGACTTAGTACATTGTTTTAGAGACTAATGTATTGTGTCTAAGTGCTGGAAACAGGAGAAATCGAATTGGAGAAGAGATGGCCTTGTTCAGCCAAAGCCAGCTCTGTTTGGGTGCACCGGACTGTCCGGTGCGCCAGGCTAGCTCAGGCAAACCTGCTACTCTCGGGAATAAATTAACGTCGTACGGCTATAATTCACCGGACTGTCCGGTGTGCACCGGACTGTCCGGTGAGCCAACGGTCGGCCGCGCGATCCGCGCGAGACATGTGGCCGAGCCAACGGTCGGGAGGAGGCACCGGACTGTCCGGTGTGCACCGGACAGTGTCCGATGCACCAACGGCTCCAAGGCTGCCAACGGTCGGCTTCGCCAAATAAGGAAGGAAATCCGCACCGGACAGTGTCCGGTGGTGCACCGGACTGTCCGGTGCGCCAGGCGACAGAAGGCAAGAATTGCCTTCCCAGATTGCTCTCAACGGCTCCTAGCTGCCTTGGGGCTATAAAAGGGACCCCTAGGCGCATGGAGGAGGACAACCAAGCATTCCTTGAGCACTCTTGATCACTCACACTCCATTCTTGCGCACTTGTTCGACATTCTAGTGATTTGAGCTCCGTTCTAGTGTGCTAGTCTTTTGAGCTTAAGTCTGGGTCTTGTGTGTGCGTATTTGCTGTGATCTTTGTGTCTTGTGTGAGTTGCTAATCCCTCCCTTACTTCGTGCTTCTTTGTGAACATCTTTGTAAGGGCGAGAGACTCCAAGTTGTGGAGATTCCTCGCGAACGGGATATAGAAAAGAAAAGCAAACACCGTGGTATTCAAGTGGGTCTTTGGATCGCTTGAGAGGGGTTGATTGAAACCCTCGTCCGTTGGGACGCCACAACGTGGAAGTAGGCAAGTGTTGTACTTGGCCGAACCACGGGATAAACCACTGTGTCTACCTGTGTTGATTCTCTTATGGTTATTGTGTTTCGCTAAGACTCTTCTCTAGCCACTTGGCAATACTGTGCTAACGCTTAACCAAGTTTTTGTGGCATTAAGTTCAAGTTTACAGGATCACCTATTCACCCCCCCTCTAGGTGCTCTCAATAACTTCCGAGTCAATACATTTGCATACTGTTTTAGGCCTTGTTCGTTTGTGCCGGATTGGTGGGTCGGAACGATTCCTAACCGGATTGCTTCTCTAATTTATATAAACTTTGATTAGCTGGAACGATTCCGGGTGTAATCCGACCCAAACGAACAAGGCCTCGACGGTCTCTACAGTTCTACACCGAAGCCGGAGAAGACCATGTGTTTTCTCTTCTTGAGCTCACCCAGTGACATGCATCTGAACTGTTCCACAAAGGATCCATCTCCAATGATCCGATCCAGCTGCACCCATATTCGTCCTTCTCCTTCACTTGCATCCTCGCCACCTCCTCCCCATATCTGACCCACACCTGGTGGCTCACCGCTCTGTCCTCGATGTAGCTCTTCTCTGTTTTCCTTTTCCCATTCTTCTTTGGTCGCACCCTTGCCTCCTCCTCCTATCTACATATGGTCGTTCTCTCGACTCCTTCTATCCGCATCTATCTTAGCGTTGGCCCGTCGCTCTATCCCTGATCCGGTTGCATCCTGTTCTCACCTTCTCTTTCGGTCATGCCCTCACCTCCTCCTCCAGCCCCCACCAGCTGACAATGTATCGTCGCTCCGCCCTTGATCCGCCTCCTCTCTATTTTCCCCTTCTCCTTCGGTTGTGCTCTCGCCTCCTCCTCTCCACATTTGCCCGCTTCCTCGCCTCTTCATCTCCGCATCCGACCAACAATGGCTCGATGTTCTACCCCCAATGTGGTTGTGCCCTCATTTTCCCATTCTCTTTCAATCACGCCCTTGCCTCCTCACCGCCGCATACAGTCGCTCCCTCGCCTCTTCAGCATCCTACCCGTGTTGGTTGTCCACTAGCTCCATGCCCAATCTAGTCGTGCCCTCATTTCCTGTTCAGTCATGCCCTTGACTCTCCTCCTCTTTGCATCTAGCCTACATTTGGCCAGCAGTGGCTCACCGCTCAGCCTCAAATTTGGTCGCACCCGGACACCATGCCCTAATCTGGCCAAAATTGTCCGGGAACATATCATGTGCACACATCCCCTTAGTGCACATATGTACAAATTAAATTTGCACCCTTCGTCCCATGATTAAGATTGAGATATTTTATTAAAAAACTTCAACACTTACTCATCGACGCGCAACTTATATTTGTGAAAAACCATTCGCACCTCAGACGTTGATCGTTAGAGAAAGGGTTCAAATTTAATATGTGCACCAGATGAATCATGTGCATTTGATACGTTACCTTTCACCCAAGTAGTAGGGATGAAAAGTGAGTATCAAGTTGTTAGCATAAATTTAATATTTTAAAATAAATATGTATGAAATTTAATAATCTTTTCTTATGTTATCAAATACATTATTTACTCCTTACAACAAAAAATATGAAAATATTTGTATCCGTATCCAAATTTGTATCCAATTTTTATATTTATCATATGAGAATATATATGATAAATTTAAGGCTTATTTTTATGAATCTTACAAGCTCAATACTAAAAACAAAAATATAAATTTAGATAATAAATTTTATATTCTATGTATCCGTAATCAAAGAAAAAGATCAAAAAATTGATATCCAAATAAGTATTATATTTAGCAAGGATTCACCTTTTAAAAAAAATAGAAAGCGTAGACGTGCGGGACCTAGAGAACCGAACGGCCTAAGAGAGGGTGAACTGAATCTAAAGAGTAGAACATCATTTGAAGTGTTTAGAGTTATAAAAATATTTGTAGCTCCAACAGAAAATAGATCATACTAGGACTCCATCATATAGAGTTCTAAATTTAGGATCTATGTGGCAGAGTCCTATAATTACTTATCGTCTCTTTTATAATTTTCTTCTGATGAGTTACGGTCTGATTGAATAGATGACTATTGGATGCACCCCTGGTTATACGCACGGGTCATACTACTATTGTTCTCGAAACTCTCATAATTTTCTTATAATGAGTCACCTTCTGAGGGCCTATTTGGATCTGAGAAGATCAAACAAAATAAGTTTAGTCACTTAGAGCATCTCCAAGAGACTAGCTAAATAGCTAGTCAAGCTAAATTTTAGAGGGTGTTTGGTTGTTCCTGCTAAAGTTTAGCCTGGGTCACATCAAGCGTTTGACTTTTAAATAAAAGTATGAAATATAGACTCAACCAACTGAACTAGATTCGTCTCGTCTTTTAATCTTCGGCTGACAAATTAGTTTTATAATCCGACTACATTTAATACCCGGAACGGAGATTCAAACATTCGATGGGACAGGGGCTAAATTTTAGCGGGGTGTAACCAAACACCCCCTTAGCTACTTAATAGCATAATAGCTCTTCAACAGACTAGTCATTTAACTTGCTAAGCTATCTGACTCTCTAAATTAACTCTCTCACTAGCCAAATTTAGCTAGCAACTCTCACTAGCCAAGCTAACTTACACGTTGGAGAGTCTGTTAGAATGGGATGTTATATATAGAGTTTAATATTTATAGAGAGATAAATAAAGAGTCAAATAGAGAGTTAAAAATAAAGAGTATTTTGTAGATGCTCTTAGAAGTTGCTAAAGACCTAAACAGAAAGAGCTAAACTTGAGTTGTACATACATACACACACTAGTAATCCTTATAAAGGAATGGACAGTTAATCCATATCCAGTTCTATATTTCACACTTAGAAAAAACAAAATATAGGTACACATATTTATAAGGATTACTAGTCGTTTACCTGTACGTTGCGACGGTTCACAATAATACCCACGTAAATTATCTACCAAAAAGATCTCAAGATTTTTTATTCATTTGTCTTCGCTATTCGCATAATATTTTTTATGAACGCACGGGTACCATAGGCAGCAAATCAGAGACCCCCATACCTTGTCTCCCCCACTTCTAATGTTTCGTAGAGCAGGAGGGGAAGGGAAGAGACGGATATACCTGTTCGTTGCTGGAGAAGAACACGACGAAGAAGTGGGCATATGAGGCGACATAGGTAGTATACCGCTAGATATATAAGGAGAGAGCACACAATCGGAGAAAGAAGTCCAGCCGGAGAAGCTCCAAACCGAAAGGCACCCGCACCAGCGTCAATCTGAGAAGGGCGAGAGAATGCGAGTGTCTTCCCAGCCCTGGACCCACTGAAGCGACACAACACAACCACCAACTCTATAACACATGCCAACTGCTGCCACACTACGGGCCTTGGTTGTCCAATATCTCAGACCTAGACTCCTCATCGCCAAGATAACCTAAGCGTGGCAGACGTCACCATGTCCTCCTCGACGACATGCACGGAGAAAGGACAGGAGCATGACCGAATCGCCCCGTATCCCGCATCGACGAGCATCGGTCGGCTCGCGGCTACGACCATGGGCGGGGGCAGCAGATTAGGAGGAAGAACAAGGCGAAGGCCGGGAAGACGAATGGGACGTCCGACAACGGCGAAAACGATGTACGCATGATGTAAAACGTACTCATGGACGTGTAATAGCCACTTCGCGAGTCGGAATACGGGGAGTAGACGCATGCTCTTATGCTCTCTGCCGAGAATGGGGTGCGCGCGGAGGTGGAGATACGAGGGGAGAGAGAGAAAAGGTAGAATGGCAAACAAGGTGGTGGTAACTGAGGCGAGGAACATCTTTATCGTGCGAAGGTATAGATGGTCAAATGAGTCGTGTCTGGCAAGTCAGCCCAAGACACGACCCATTTAATAGTGTCTGGGCCAACCCAGTACGAGCAACGTGCGGTGCTTGAGTCGTAGCCTCGGCCCGTAGTACTGGCCCAGCCTGACATGATTGTTTCTTAATTTTACAAAAAAACATATATATATATATATATATACACAATTTATATTCAATATTATAAACACTTGAGCATGTGTTCTACTGGTTAGACAGATTCATCTAGTATCTCCCATCTGGGTTTAAACCCCAACTCCTGTACTGTTTTTTAACATTTTACGCTAAGTTGATTTGAAAGAAATGTAGAGACTTTTGTAAAAAGAAGACGCAGGACTACCGTTAAACTGGTGCTTTAAGTATAGTAGAGACTAGTAAAATACTAGTACGTTGCTTTATATCTATGTAAATATGTTATGTTAGCTAGATAGATACAAATACAATTTTAGAGTCAACAATTATGGTTGAATCTCTACTTACGCATAATTTCAGCATTTTTATCCTTTAAGGTGTTGTTTGATTTAGTCTTTTTTATCCATTATTAACTCACATTACTGTTGAGGGTACGGAACCAAACAACACGTAAATTGTGTAGAGCACGAAAACGGTAGAAACTGAGGTAGTTTTGCTAATACAGTAGAGATCGAGATATATGTATTTATGAAAAAGGGGCAGCAGAAAGTGATGTGTCTACCAATATATCTACTAATCTAAGTGCAGATAAACTTTATACAACGGATCCGTCCATTGAACGACACCAAGAAATCCCTTCAAATGCCATTCATAAATAGGACCCGGACGAGAACTAGAAAAAACTCATAGCTAGATTCGTGTCGTTGAATCAACTTTGGGGATCGGCTTCACTGCTTGAAGTGCTGCAAAACAGAGATCTCAGATGGTGAGATATCTAGCACTGAAACTACCAACCAACCAAGACATTTGGAACTACACTAGGACAAAAGAATAAGCAGAAGACAAAATTGTTTCTATACATCTTTCTGGCCACGAGCATCCTTGAATTGTTCCGATAACTCCTCCCTCATTTCCTTGGCTGAAAAGGGGAGAACTCGGTCATCATTAGATTAGATGAATATATTGACAAACTGACAAAAGCCCCCAAAACTAGAAATCTGATACACTGTTCTAGCATGGTGGCAAATTAGGTACTCAATTACTCAATTGATGTTCAGATATACATATGTCCAAGTAATAAAACACAAAAGAGTAGAATTCAGCAAAACTGTTAACGATTTTACCAACAGAAAAATCTACCTTTAGACGATAGGCTCTCAAGAGTCTTGTTGGTCTTCACAGCAAACCTCTGGACTGCACGGCTGCAAAATATCATCAGACAAACAATCAATTCATTCACCTCAGAAGTTCCAACCCAAAAAACTTAACTAGCACAGCAAGTACATTTATTAGGATATATAAGCTAGTAGAATATAGTTCCTCGACGTCCAGCAGCATCAAACAAAAAATTCTGCCCTGGATAGCGAGAGGAACCACTGAGACTTTTGCTTCACCTTTCCAAAGCTCGTGAGCCAAAAACAGCTCATGGGCATGAACCAAGTGAAGCGGCACAAACAAACAAAACTGAACCAACGGCGGTAGCAGCAAATAAGCCTGTCATAAAGAAAATAGAGCACAACATTCATGGCAATTGATAACTCAGTCCCTTAGATGTTCTTTGAATCATGCGATCATGTCCGCAAGAATCATCACAGGTCTGTAACTGTGCAAGGAGTCATCACTGTTACCAAATATTATCAAAGACACTTCACTTCAAATCTAATGTTACCAAATAAACATCACTTCTAAGTTCTATAATCTAAGCATTAGAAAAAAAAGGAGAACGTCACCAGACAGTAAACCTATCAGAAAAAAAATTCTGAAACGATGACAGCTCAGCTTAGATGTGCTTTGAATGATGCGATCTTCTTGCAACAATCATCACAGATCTGTAACTATGTAAGGATTCGTCACTGTTATCACAGACATCATTTCAAAATCTAAACAGCCATCATGTGAAAGACAAGAATAATCAATAGCACAAAACAGCATTCTAACAGAGCCATGTATGTAAGAGCCGTGGGGTGCCCCTGTTCATGGGGAATAATTGAAGGCACACGGTAAAGAGCCGGCCCAAGATACAACGGAATTATGTAGCTTCAAGGGAACGAGTCCGTTGGGAACCGATTGGCAGAACCAATCCTCCCAACGACCAGATGACGAAGCGCAACAAATCGCATCAAATCCAATCAAATTTCTCCAAACAAACATAGATGTGCGAGGCGCGGGTAGACAGATCTGGGTATAGGGTAGGAAAAGGGGGGTGACTGGCTGAGATGAGGTGTGCTTACTTGTTGGCGAGGCCCTGGACGAAGAACTCGTTGACAACGTAGCTCAGCGCTCGACCGAATAGGTTGCCGCCGGCCATGTCAGAGGCGAGGAGGAAGAAGCTTCCGGTCTTCCGGATACTGAAAGGCGTAGAGGCGGCGGGTCAATGGGAAGACGAGAGATGTAAGACTTTATATAGAAAGGGATGGTCGTAGACGATAAGGTGGTTCCCTAACTGCGTGGACTTCTGTTTCCTTTTTTTTAGCGTAAAAAATCGGGCTTCTGGTGAAGAGATGTTGAAAATTGATGCCCGGTTGGGCAGGGCTGAAGGGCCGAAGATTTACGTCGGTTTCGTCATTCGTGAGGGCCGCCTTTCAAGAAAGTGAAAACAAATTTTGAACATTTAGTAAAAACAAGTACAGTCTAAAAAAGTTAAAACTAGCAGTGTGTCTGTGGCAACGCTATGCTAAAATACTAGTAGTATAAAATATGGTAAAATTCGTAGAGATAAAATGAACTATAAGATTTATTAAGATTTTTTGTCTTATATATTATGTAACCAAATATTGTTTGTCACATAATACATATCACATAACGAATGATCCTTCGAGGAGCCGACAATATCATTTGACTTACCCAACGATGAATTTCTCCATACCCGCATGGTTTAAATTTGAGGCTACAAAGAAAACAAATGTTTTTGTCACGTGAAGAAATACTCTCTCCGTTCTTTTTTATTTATCGTGTTTTAGTTTAAAAATTAATTAGCGGACGATAATATTGAAGAATAAAGGTAGTATGAACCAAGGCAAGGAGATAGGACGTATTTATACGCAAAATATTTTGTATGCTCTTCATTAAGAATTCTACTTATTTCTTTGATTTGGCCAAAATTATGGTTCTTTGTCTCGATACACCCCTAGATAGCACATCATAAAATTGTCGATGTGAGAAAATAGGCTCTGAAAGATAGAAACCAATATTTGTGAGGGTTTGGCCCTGCGCATTATTTATGGTCATTGCAAAACTCAAGTGGGTCCGAAATTATTTCCGCTTGAACTTAAAAAGGAAGTCAGATTTGGTCGAACGGGGCCATATGGATTCTAGAAATGAACACCCTCTTGCTTACATTGTGGTTGCCAAATATTTCTGTGTAAGTTGCATTGTCTTGGAAAGCTTTGATCATGAGTCTTGTTACATTGCACAATAAGTGGTTAGGATATATATTACAGAGAAGGATCATAGGGCAGCACTTTGAGTTCATGTGGAGACGGTGAAAGTCGCCTAAAAGGAGTGAATAGGCAAAATCTAAAATTTACAAACTTAAACACAAAACTTTATCTAGGGTTAGCGTTAGAAATAATGTAAATGAAATCGGAGTGCCGAAGAGTAGTTTTTCTTGCTATAAATTATTCAATCAATTACGGATAACTTTGTGAAAGTCGCTTAGAGGGGGGTGAATAAGGCGAAACTGAAATTTACAAAGTTAATCACAACTACAAGTCGGGTTAGCGTTAGAAATATAAGCGAGTCCGAGAGAGAGGGTGAAAAAAAAACAAATCGCAAGCAAATAAAGAGTGAGACACAAGAATTTGTTTTACCGAGGTTCGGTTCTTGCAAACCTACTCCCCGTTGAGGTGGTCACAAAGACCGGGTCTCTTTCAACCCTTTCTCTCTCTCAAACGGGCACTTACACCGAGTGAGCTTCTCTTCTCAATCACACGGGACACTAAGTCCCCGCAAGGACCACCACACAATTGGTGTCTCTTGCCTTGGTTACAATTGAGTGTTCACAAGAAAGAATGAGAAAGAAAAGAAGCAATCCAAGCGCAAGAGCTCAAATGAACAGAAATGTCGCTCTCTCTAGTCACTATTTGATTTGGAGTGATTCCGGACTTGGGAGAGGATTTGATCTCTTTGGTTGTGTCTAGAATTGAATGCTATAGCTCTTGTAAGGTGTAGAAGTCTAAAAACTTGGATGTAATGAATGGTGAGGTGGTTGGGGTATTTATAGCCCCAACCACCAAACTAGCCGTTTGGTGGAGGCTGCTGTCGCATGGCGCACCGGACAGTCCGGTGCGCCACCGGACACTGTCTGGTGCGCCAGCCACGTCACCCGGCCGTTAGGGTTCGACCGTTGGAGCTCTGACAGGTGGGGTCTTCTGGCTGTCCGGTGGTGCACCGGACAAGTCCTGTAGACTGTCCGGTGCGCCAGCTGCGCGTGCTCTGACCTCTGCGCGCGCAGGCGCGCATTAAATGCGTTGCAGTCGACCGTTGCGCGCGAAGTAGCCGTTGCTCCGCTGACACACCGGACAGTCCGGTGAATTATAGCAGAGCGGCCTCCATTTTCCCGAAGGTAGCGAGTTCAGCGTCGAGTTCCTTGGTGCACCGGACACTGTCCGGTGGCACACCGGACAGTCCGGTGCGCCAGACCAGGGCACACTTCGGTTGTCTTTGGCTCTATTTATTTGAACCCTTTCTTGGTCATTTTATTGGTCTATTGTGAACCTTTGGCACCTATAAAACTTATAATCTAGAGCAAACTTGTTAGTCCAATTATTTGTTTTGGGCAATTCAACCACCAAAATCAATTAGGAAAAGGTGTGAGCCTATTTCCCTTTCAATTTCCTCCCTTTTTGGTGATTGATGCCAACACAAACCAAAGCAAATATGGAAGTGCAGAATTGAACTAGTTTGCATAATTGTCGGCGTTTCGAGACCGGGGGGTCCCTGAGCCGACGAGTGAAGTGTCACCGCGTGCCCCAGCCCAGATGGGTCGACGCGAGGCCGAGCGCGAAGGGGGGAAGTGAGGTGGCCGGAGATGGGCGTGAGAGAGGTGGAAATCTCGCGGCCTTCGTGTTCGTCCCGCGCCCAGGTCGGGTGCGCTTGCAGTAGGGGGTTACAAGCGTCCACACGGGAGAGGGAGCGAGCGGCCTCACGCGAGCGCCTGTCTCGTCCTCGTCCCCGCGCGGCCAACCTTCTCTAAGAGGGCCCTGGTCCTTCCTTTTATAGGCGTAAGGAGAGGATCCAGGTGTACAATGGGGGGTGTAGCAGAGTGCTACGTGTCTAGCGGAGGAGAGCTAGCGCCCTAAGTACACACCATCGTGGCGGTCGGAGAGATTTTGACGCCCGGTTTGTGTGATGTCGTGGCCGTCGGAGGAGCGCTGGAGCCTGGCGGAGGGACAGCTGTCGGGGCCGTCGAGTCCTTGCTGACGTCCTCTTGCTTCCGTAAGGGGGCCGAGAGCCGCCATCGTCAGGGAGCGTGCGGGGCGCCATCATTGCCTATCTGGCGGAGCAAGCCAGATGAGACGCCGGTCTTGTTCCCCGTAGCCTGAGTCAGCTTGGAGTAGGGTAATGATGGCGCCTCCTGTTGACGTGGCCGGTCCGCGCCCTAGGTTGGGCGATGTGGAGGCTCCTCTGAGGTCGAGGTCGAGTCTGTCTTCCGTGGCCGAGGTCGAGTCCGAGCCCCTAGGTCAGGCGAGGCGGAGGCTGTTGGCTGAGGCCAAGGCGAAATTTGAGTCCTGGGGTCGGGCGAAGCGGAGTTCGTCGTCTTCTGGGGCTGAGCCCAAGTCTGAGCCCTGGGTCGGGCGGAGCGGAGTTCGCCGTCTTCCGGGGCTTAGCCCGAGTCCGAGCCCTGGGTCGGGCGAAGCGGAGTTCGCCGTCTTCCGGGGCTTAGCCCGAGTCCGAGCCCTGGGTCAGGCGGAGCGGAGTTCGCCGTCTTCCGGGGCTGAGCCCAAGTCTGAGCCCTGGGTCGGGCGGAGCGGAGTTCGCCGTCTTCCGGGGCTTAGCCCGAGTCCGAGCCCTGGGTCAGGCGGAGCGGAGTTCACCGTCTTCCGGGGCTTAGCCCGAGTCCGAGCCCTGGGTCGGGCGGAGCGGAGTTCGCCGTCTTCTGGGGCTTAGCCCGAGTCCGAGCCCTGGGTCGGGCGGAGCGGAGCTTCCTATGGTGCGTGCGGCCGGGCCTGACTGCCTGTCAGCCTCACTCTGTCAAGTGGCACCACAGTCGGAGCGGTGCAAGCGGCGCTGTCTTTCTATCAGACCGGTCAGTGGAGCGGCGAAGTGACGGCGGTCACTTCGGCTCTGTCGGCTGAGGGGCGCGTGTCAGGATAAAGGTGTCAGGCCACCTTTGCATTAAATGCTCCTGCGATTTGGCCGGTCGGTGCGGCGATTTGGTCAGGGTTGCTTCTTGGTGAAGACAGGGCCTCGGGCGAGCCAGAAATATGTTCGCCGCTGGAGGGGGGCCTCGGGCGAGGCGGAGATCCTCCGGGGTCGGCTTCCCTTGTCCGAGGCTAGGCTCGGGCGAGGCGTGATCGAGTCCCTCGAATGGACTGATCCCTGACTTAATCGCACCCATCAGGCCTTTGCAGCTTTATGCTGATGGGGGTTACCAGCTGAGAATTAGGAGCTTTGAGGGTACCCCTAATTATGGTCCCCGACAGTAGCCCCCGAGCCTCGAAGGGAGTGTTAGCACTCGCTTGGAGGCTTTCGTCGCACTTTTTTGCAAGGGGACCAGCCTTTCTCTGTTGCGTTTTGTTCCAGTGGGTGCGCGCGAGCGCACCCGCCGGGTGTATTAGCTCCCGAGGCCTCGGAGGAGTGGTTTGACTCCTCCGAGGTCTTAACGCCTCGCGCAATGCTTCGGCTGGTCTGGTCGTTCCCTCATGCGAGCTGGCCGTAGCCCGGGTGTACGGTCGGGTCCAAGTTCTCGGGCTGGTATGTTGACGCCGTCAACGGTTTGGCCGGAGCCGGGTTTGTGAGAGCAGCCCCCGAGCCTCTGCACAGGGCGAGAGGGCGATCAGGGACAGACTCGACTTTTTTACTTACGCCCCTGCGTCGCCTTTCCGCAAGGAGGAGGGGGGAGAGCGCCATGTTGCCCTCGGTGGGTGCCGAACATGGTGTCTCCGGTGAGCTGCAGGCGGGTGATCCGAGCGGACGTCCGTGCCCCATTCGTTAGGGGTCGGCTAGAGGCCCAGAGGCGCGCCCAAAAGTACCTGCAGGTGATCTGCCGGACCCGGTCCCCTGGCGACGGGCTCCGAGGGCTCGATGCCTCCCTCTGATGGGATTCCGTTACAAGATCGTTCCCGCTGGTCTCGGAAATGTCCTACGGTACCTCGGGAGCGCAGCCCGAGCCTTGGTTATGTATCGAACGTACCCATGGTCATCCCTCGCTCTGTGTCTGAGGCGGCTGTGAACCCTTCGGGGGCCAGCCTTCGAACCCCTGATCAGTAGTGGGCGCGGAGCCTGAGTAGCCTGAGGCGGCCGTTGAACCCTTCCGAGGGGCCGGCCTTCGAACCTCTGACCAGTAGTGGGTGTGGAGCCCACGTGCTCTGAGGCGGCTGTTGAACCCTTCCGAGGGGCCAGCCTTCGAACCTCTGATCAGTAGGGAGGCTCGGAGCCTAGTTCCTTCACGGGGAAGGATCCTTTTCGGGGTATCCCCCTTTCCCGGTCCCTGTTGCAAGAGAGAGAAAGAGGAAAAAAGGAAAAGGATACGAAATCGAACGACGCGGTGTACCTTTTTTGACGCGGTCATTATGGCGAAGGCGAAGCATCGTTCGCTTCTCCTGCCAGAGGCGCCGCCTGTCCCGCCGCGGAGTTAATGCGACGGGGCGAGTGGTTCGCGGGGTAGCCGTTGCGCGTGCGCGAGCCATTCGAGGAACGGGACACGGGCGCGTTGTCTTCACGCCGTGAGAGAGGGTTCTCTCGCTGCCCCGGATGGGACGTAAGCTTGGCTGACGACGTGACCGCTGCTCCTGCCCGCCTGCCACCACCATTACTGCCGGCCCATTTTTGGCCGCATTGACCGTCGCGCCAGGCTGGCGCCGCTGGGTCGTGCGCTGGGTCGCCTCGAGTCGCGGTATTGGTTCCGCAGTCGAGGAGGCGCGGTGGTGGCGCAAGCGGCGGTGCAGTTGCATGCACGAAGCATTCGGCGCGCCGGTTGCATGACGTGTGGGCCTGGGCCTCCATGCTGGGCGTGTTGGGAGTCGGAGAAGAGCGCCCACTTGGCGCGGTTGCATGCCGCCTGCATGGCTGCCCGCCCTTTCGCCCGCTGGTCTGGGCAAAAGTGGAGAGCCGCTTGTAACCGCTGGGCGGTTGCACGCACCGCGCACGGCGGTTTGGCTTCTTCTGCTCTGGGCCGGCTTGCATGACGTGTGGGACCCAGCCCCCGCGCCGTAGGGGAGGACCTTGGAGCGTGTTGGAGAAGACTCAGCCCACGACGGCTGGGGACGCAAGTAGGGAGAGTCCCCTTTAAAAGGAGGGTGACCCTCTTGGAAGGCGACCATGTCTTCGCGCTCCCTTATGCATCGTGTCTTTCCACCTTCCAAGCCCCCGGATGGGGGATATCCGCCGTCTTTCCGCTTCGTCGTTGGAGGAACGCAACTCCGCGGGAGTTGGTACCTTTCAGCCATCATTCGGCTTCAAGGATTTTCATCAGCCAGCCCGGCCGTACCCCTCTGCCGGCGGTCACCCGAGACGGTGACCACCAGCCCCTGGGTGGGGAGAAGCAAGCCGGGCTGCGATCTTGGTCCCACCCTCAGCTTCAAGGATGTTCATCATCCTCGCTGGGGTGGAGGCCGGGCTGAGCTGGAGCTCTACGTCCCGCGCGGGTTCGTGGGTCGGCCTCTCCTTCGGCGTTCGAGGGAGAGGGCGCTCACTGGCCCTGCGGGCAGGTCGGACTTCGACAACGCGGGGCTGGTCGACGGCGGGCGTCGTCAGCCTCAGCGCGTCGGGCTCGTCGGCTTAGCTCCCGGTGCCCCCTCCTGCCAGAAGGCGGCTGCCGAGGGGAACTCCACGCGGAGGTCAGTGCCCCACTCGCCCGGGAGGATCTAAGTGGGGATCTGTCGGAGGGCTGACGGCCCCTGTCGTCGGTGCCGAGGTGGAGGCGGCTCGAGAAGTCCCCGTTGCCGACGGGATCACCGCCACCATCCGCGCTTCGGGCCTCCGGCTCTTTGTACTTGTCCTCGCCCCTCGAGCGTCGGCGTGGGCGAGGGCAAGATTGCAGCAGCATCTGCCCTGAGGCCCTCGCTGCTGCAGTTCGGCCACCCGGAGCGGGGGTCATTGTCGTTGCTGCCGGAGCGGACGACGGCGAGCCGCCCGTCGGTCTTCTGTTGCTCCGCAGGCCCCTCCCCCATCGAGTGGGGTTGTTCGTACCTGCGGAGGTGGAACCGGAGTTCCGTTTGCAACGGCACTTCGAATGCCAGTGTTTTTGTTCATTGTGGCTGTCGAGGCCTGAACATGCATGTAATTTTGGCACGGAGCCGTGTTTTTTCCTCATTTTCGAGCACTAAAACTCGCCTGTTGGTTGTCTGAACCGCTTCACCAAGCGTGAGTCGCCCCGTGTAAAGGTGACGGGTGAGGTATCCGTATCCCGGAGGCGTAGGAGTCCCTCGGCTCGGTCAGCCTTGTTGTCCGAGGCTTCCCTTGCTTAGTTAGAGGAACCCCTCGGCCGCTCTTCGATGAGCCGAGGCCAGGGGTAGCGGTGTCAGCGCGAACAGAGGCAGAGTTGGCTCGAAAAGAAGACCTGGTCGGCCGAAGCCTGGCCGGGTCGTCCGTTAGCGGGACCGACGCCAGAATTGATCTGCCGAGGCCTCGGGCCGGGCTGATGTCCTTGGGGGACAGCTGGTCGAGGCCCTGGGGTGACCGGCCGAGCCGCCTGCTCGGGCCGGATTCTTGGAGAAGACCCTGGCGGCGATGGCCCGGGCTTGGTGATGACGTTGTCCTTCAGAGCGGAGACCCTTGGACCGCGTCGCCGTCCGAGGCTAGGTCGGACCTCGCCGAAGGTGTTGTCGATGCCGAGGGTGCTGCTGCTCCCTTTAGCCGTCAAGATTCGAGCCTGCAGGATCGGATCATCTTGTAGCGTGTGTTTTCTGCGGCCGCCGAGGCCAAAACACACCCTCGCCGTGTTGTAAAGCCGCGTCTCCTTTCCTCTTGTTTCGAGTATCTAGACTTTTTTGTCGGTAACAGAATTGTTTGTGCGAGCGAGAGTTGCTTCTCACGGAAGGTGATGAGTGAGGTATCTGTATCCCGGAGGCGTAGGAGTCCCTCGGCTCGGTCGGCCTTGCCGCTTACGCGCACTCTTACCCGTCCATGGGGTTCTGTCACCGACGCCGTCGAGAAGGCTCGAAGAATCGCTCCGGCAGAAGAGCTTCCGAACATGAAGACTTGTTCGGTCCGCGGAATCACTTATCCGAACGTGAGTTACTTATCGCAGAAGGTGATGAGTGAGGTATCCGTATCCCGGAGGCGTAGGAGTCCCTCGGCTCGGTCAGCCTTGGCTGCTTTCGTGTACTCCGTCGTTTTCAGGATCCACTTTCGAAGTAGTCGAAAAGCACGAAAGACATTCTGGCAGAAAAGATCTTTTTTCGAGGAAAATTTCGACGCAGAGGGGGTTCCCCCCTTTTAGCCCCCGAGGGAGGGTCGGGCTTTGCCGAGGCAAAGCTGACCCTTCCTTGATGACTAAACTTTGCATGGGAGCGAGGTATATGAACAACTTGAAAACATCTTAAGGGTAGAAGCGACGTAGCTGTTGGATGTTCCAAGCGTTGCTGTAGACCTCGCCCTGACTGTTGGCCAGCTTGTACGTTCCGGGCTTCAGAACTTTGGCGATGACGAACGGCCCCTCCCAGGGGGGCGTGAGCTTGTGTCGACCTCGGGCGTCTTGTCGCAGCCGAAGCACCAGGTCGCCCACCTAGAGGTCTCGGGACCGGACCCCTCAGGCGTGGTAGCGTCGCATGGACTGCTGGTACCGCGCCAAGTGTAGTAAGGCCTTGTCCCGAGCCTCTTCTAGCTGGTCCAGCGAGTCTTCTCGACTAGCTTGGTTGCTTTGGTCGGCATAGGCCCTCGTCCTCGGGGAACCGTATTCCAGGTCTGTGGGCAAGATGGCCTCGGCCCCATAGACTAGAAAAAATGGCGTGAAGCCCGTGGCTCGGCTCGATGTCGTCCTCAAGCTCCAGACCACCGAGGGGAGTTCCTTCATCCATCGCTTGCCAAACTTGTTGAGGTCGTTGTAAATTCGAGGCTTGAGTCCTTGTAGAATCATGTCGTTGGCACGCTCTACTTGCCCATTCGTCATGGGATGAGCCACGGCGGCCCAGTCCACCCGGATGTGGTGATCCTCGCAGAAGTCCAGGAACTTTCTGTCGGTGAACTGGGTGCCGTTGTCGGTGATGATGGAGTTCGGGACCCCGAAACGATGGATGATGTTGGTGAAGAACGCCACCGCCTGCTCGGACCTGATGTTGTTTAGGGGTCGGACCTCGATCCACTTGGAAAATTTGTCGATGGCGACCAACAGGTGTGTGTAGCCCCCGGGTGCCTTCTGCAAGGGGCCGACGAGGTCCAGACCCCACACAGCAAAAGGCCATGTGATAGGTATCGTCTGCAGAGCCTGAGCGGGCAGGTGGGTCTGCCTTGCGTAGAACTGACACCCTTCGCAGGCGCGGACAAATCTAATGCCGTCGGCCACCGCCGTCGGCCAGTAGAAACCTTGTCGGAAAGCATTTCCGACAAGGGCTCGAGGTGCTGCGTGGTGGCCGCAAGCCCCCGAGTGTATTTCTCGGAGGAGTTCCTGACCTTCGGTGGTGGAGATGCATCGCTGGAGGATGCCTGAAGGGCTGCGGTGGTAGAGCTCCTTCCCTTCTCCCAGCAAGACGAACGACTTGGCGCGCCGCGCCAACCGCCGAGCTTCGGCTCGGTCGAGGGGTAGCTCTCCTCGGTGGAGATATTGCAGGTACGGGGTCTACCAGTTTTGATCAGGCGTGACCCCGCTTTGCTCCCCCTCAACGTGCAGCGTCTCGCCCTCGGGGGCCGAGGGTACCTCGGGCCGAACTGAGGGTGCCTCGGGCCGAGCCGAGGGTGCCTCGGACTGTGCCGAGGGTACCTCGGGCTGGGCCGAGGGTGCCTCAGGCTCGGGCGTGTCGTCGATCTTGACGGAGGGTTGATGCAGATCTCGGGAGAAGACGTCTGGGGGAACCGTTGTTCGCCCCGAGGCTATTTTAGCCATCTCGTCCGCAGTCTCATTGTAGCGCCGAGCGATGTGGTTGAGCTCGAGCCCGTAGAACTTGTCTTCCAGGCGCCGAACCTCATCGCAGTAGGCCTCCATCTTCGGGTCGCGGCAGTGGGAGTTCTTCATGACTTGGTCGATGACGAGCTGCGAGTCACCGCGAGCATCGAGGCGTCGGACCCCTAGCTCGACGGCAATCCGCAACCCGTTGACCAGAGCCTCGTACTCAGCTACATTGTTGGACGCCGGGAAATGGAGGCATAGCACGTAGCGTAGGTGCTTCCCGAGGGGCGAGATGAAGAGTAAGCCTGCGCCGGCTCCTGTCTTCATCAGCGACCCGTGGAAGAACATGGTCCAGAGCTCCGGTTGGATCGGAGCTATTGGTAGCTGGGTGTCGACCCATTCAGCCACGAAGTCCGCCAAGACCTGGGATTTGATGGCCTTCCGAGGGGCGAACGAGATTGTTTCTCCCATGATTTCCACCGCCCACTTTGCAATCCTACCCGAGGCCTCTCGGCAATGGATGATCTCCCCCAGGGGGAAGGATGACACCACAGTTACCGGATGAGACTCGAAGTAGTGTCGCAACTTCCGCCGTGTCAGGATCACCGCGTACAGCAGCTTCTGAACTTATGGGTAGCGGATCTTGGTTTCGGACAATACCTTGCTGACGAAGTAGACTGGCCTCTGAACGGGCAATGCATGCCCCTCTTCTTGCCTTTCGACCACAATCGCGGCGCTGACCACCTGAGTGGTCACGGCGATGTAGACCAAGAGGGCTTCTCCGGCAGCTGGGGGCACCAAGATAGGCGCCTTCGTGAGGAGCGCCTTCAGGTTCCCGAGGGCTTCCTCGGCCTCAGGGGTCCAAGTGAAGCACTCGGCCTTCCTTAAGAGGCGGTACAGAGGTAGACCTCTTTTGCCGAG
This sequence comes from Zea mays, assembly GCF_902167145.1. NCBI lineage: Eukaryota > Viridiplantae > Streptophyta > Magnoliopsida > Poales > Poaceae > Zea > Zea mays. Next base: position 132,098,780 of record NC_050105.1, on the reverse strand, counting down.
GCGTGAGATGAAGCGGCTCAGAGCCGCGAGACATCCCATGACCCTCTGTACGCCTTTCAAGTCCTTGATGGGCCCCATGCTGGTGATGGCTGCGATCTTCTCCGGGTTGGCTTCGATGCCCTGCTCGGAGACGATGAACCCCAAGAGCATGCCTTGGGGCACCCCGAAGACACACTTTTCGACATTGAGCTTGACGCCTTTCGCCTTGAGACATCGGAATGTCACTTCAAGGTCAGAAAGGAGGTCGGAGGCTTTCCTCGTCTTGACTACGATGTCATCGACGTAGGCCTCGATTGTGCGGCCAATGTGTTCGCCGAACACATGGTTCATGCACCGCTGGTACGTCGTGCCCGCATTCCTTAAGCCGAACGGCATGGTGACATAGCAGTACATGCCGAAGGGTGTGATGAAAGAAGTCGCGAGCTGGTCGGACTCTTTCATCCTGATTTGGTGATACCCTGAGTAGGCATCGAGGAAAGACAGGGTTTCGCACCCAGCAGTGGAATCCATGATTTGATCGATGCGAGGCAGAGGGTAGGGAACCTTCGGACATGCTTTGTTCAGACCAGTGTAGTCTACACACATCCGCCATTTCCCCCCTTTCTTTCTCACAAGCACAGGGTTGGCAAGCCATTCGGGATGGAATACCTCTTTGATGAACCCTGCCGCCATTAGCTTATGGATCTCCTCGCCTATGGCTCTACGCTTCTCCTCGTCGAATCGGCGCAGAGGCTGCTTGACGGGTCGGGCTCCGGCTCGGATGTCCAGCGAGTGCTCGGCGACATCCCTCGGTATGTCGGGCATGTCCGAGGGACTCCACGCGAAGACGTCGGCGTTCACGCGGAGAAAGTCGACGAGCACTGCTTCCTATTTGGGATCGAGCCCGGAGCCGATCCGGACTTGCTTGGAGGCGTCGCTGCTAGGGTCGAGGGGGACGGACTTAACCGTCTCCGCTGGCTCGAAGTTGCCGGCATGACGCTTCACGTCTGGCACCTCCTTAGAGAGGCTCTCCAGGTCGGCGACGAGGGCCTCGGACTCGGCGAGGGCCTCGGCGTACTCCACGCACTCCACGTCGCATTCAAACGCGTGTTTGTACGTGGGGCCGACGGTGATGACCCCGTTGGGGCCCGACATCTTGAGCTTGAGGTAGGTGTAGTTGGGGATGGCCATGAACTTCGCGTAGCATGGCCTCCCCAATACCGCGTGGTAGGTTCCTCAGAACCCGACCACCTCGAAGGTCAGGGTCTCCCTTCGGAAGTTGGAGGGTGTTCCGAAGCAGACGGGAAGATCGAGTTGTCCGAGGGGCTGGACGCGCTTCCCGGGAATGATCCCATGGAAAGGCGCAGCGCCCGCCCGGACCGAGGACAGATCGATACGCAGAAGCCCGAGGATATCGGCGTAGATGATGTTGAGGCTGCTGCCTCCATCCATGAGGACCTTGGTGAGCCTGACGTCGCCGATGACGGGGTCGACGACGAGCGGGTATTTCCCCGGGCTCGTCACATGGTCGGGGTGGTCGGCTTGGTCGACGGTGATGGGCTTGTCGGACCAGTCTAGGTAGACTGGCGCCGCCACCTTCACCGAACAGACCTCCTGGCGCTCTTGCTTGCGGTGCCGAGCCGAGGCGTTCGCCGCTTGCCCGCCGTAGATCATGAAGCAGTCGCGGACCTCGGGGAACTCTCCTGCTTGGTGATCTTTCTTCTTGTCGTCGTCGCGGGCCCTGCCACCCTCCGCGGGTGGCCCGACCCTGTGGAAGTGGCGCCGAAGCATGACGCACTCCTCAAGGGTGTGCTTGACGGGCCCCTGGTGGTAGGGGCACGGCTCCTTGAGCATCTTGTCGAAGAGGTTGGCACCTCCGGGGGGTTTCTGAGGGTTCTTGTACTCGGCGGCGGCGACAAGGTCCGCGTTGGCGGCGTCGCGTTTTGCTTACGACTTCTTCTTGCCCTTCTTCCTGGCGCCGCGCTGAGTTGACGCCTCGGGGGCATCTTCCGATGGGCGGCCCTGGGGCTGCTTGTCCTTCCGGAAGATAGCCTCGACCGCCTCCTGGCCGGAGGAGAACTTGGTGGCGACGTCCATCAGCTCGCTCGCCCTGGTGGGGGTCTTGCGACCCAGCTTGCTCACCAGGTCGCGGCAGGTGGTGCCGGTGAGGAACGCGCTGATGACATCCGAGTCGGTGATGTTGGGCAGCTCGGTGCGCTGCTTCGAGAATCGCCGGATGTAGTCCCGGAGAGACTCTCCCGGCTGCTGTCGGCAGCTTCGGAGGTCCCAGGAATTCCCGGGGCGCACGTACGTGCCCTGGAAATTGCCGGCGAAAGCTTGGACTAGGTCGTCCTAGTTGGAGATCTGCCCCGGGGCAGGTGCTCCAACCAGGCGCGAGCGGTGTCGGAGAGGAACAGGGGGAGGTTGCGGATGATGAGGTTGTCATCGTCCGTTCCACCCAGTTGGCAGGCCAGACGGTAGTCCGCGAGCCACAATTCCGGTCTTGTCTCCCCCGAGTACTTTGTGATAGTAGTCGGGGGTCGGAACCGGGTCGGGAACGGCGCCCGTCGTATGGCCCGGCTGAAGGCCTGCGGACCGGGTGGTTCGGGCGAGGGACTCCGATCCTCCCCGCTGTTGTAGCGTCCCCCACGCCTGGGGTGGTAGCCTCGGCGCACCCTCTCGTCGAGGTGGGCCCGACGGTCGCGGTGATGGGGCTCGTTGCTGAGGCGACCCGGGGCCGCATGCGTTGTGTTGCGCGTGCGCCCGGTGTAGACCGAGGCTTCCCGCATGAATCGAGAAGTCGCGGCGTGATGTTCCGAGGAGTACCCCTGCCTTCGGGAGGCGCAGCTCTCGACCCGCTGGACCGCAGCGCCTTCCAGGAGATCCTTGAGCTCTCCCTGGATTCGCCGCCCCTCGGTGGTTGATGGCTCTGGCATCGCGCGGAGGAGCATTGCTGCTGCAGCCAGGTTCTGGCTGACCCCACTGGATGCGGGTGGCGACCTGACCCTGACATCGTCGGCGATGCGGTGCTGGAAGCCATGGGGTAGATGACGCATTTCTCCGGCCGAAGGTTGGCCACCCATGCCTGCCCGACGTCCCGGCGGATTGGCTCAAGCGCTCCTGCTCCCTCGTCGAGCCTGGCCTGCACCCCGCGGATTTGCTCGAGTTGTGGGTCGTGACCCCCCGCCGGAACGGGGACCACAGCCAGCTCCCGCGGGATGTCAACGCGAGGCACCGGCCTAGGGAGATCACCGTCCTCCGGCATGCCGATATGGTTGCCTTCGGAGGGACCCCCTAGATCGACGTGGAAACATTCGCGGCTCGGGCCGCAGTCCTCGTCGCTGAGGCTACGGCTACCGTCGGAACGGTCGGAAAAGCAGTAGTCGCATGCGGTCATGAAGTCCCGCATGGCACTGGGGTTGCCAAGCCCGGAGAAATCCCAACAGAAGCTGGGCTCGTCGTCTTCCTCGGACCCAGAGGGCCCGTAGGTCGAGACGTCCGTCAACCGGTCCTAGGGTGACCGCATACGAAACCCTAGAGGGTTCGGACTCGCCTCTGCGAGAGCGTCCGCCAAAGCGGAGCCGCTAGGTGGGTCGAGGCTGAATCTGAAAGGCGTGGGATGGGAATCGGTCGGTACCTCTTGGTCGACGGGCGGTGATGAAGTCACGTCGGGGACTGACTGCACCGTCGTCTCAGGTACGAGGGTGACACCCAGCAAGCCTTCCGCGAGCGCGCTGGCGTCGTCCGTTTGCTCGGGATTGGCGTGTCGCGGGGAGACAGCGCTCGTCTTCGTCTCAAGCGCGAGGTCGATGCCCGGCGCGCCCCCCGTTGGGGTGCTGGCGTTGTCGACTCGCTCGACGGCCGACAAGGCCCTGCCTCCTGCTTGGCCTTGGTTGCCCCGCCTCCTCCTCCGTCGGCGGGGAAGAGGACGTGGCGAGCTCGAAGGTTGTTCTTCCACCACGCGGGGAAGTCATCGTCGATCCCGCCACCGGTGGGCGGACTGTCGGCTGCCATTGTCGCTGTCGCCCGGCGGTGGAAAGAGTATCATGTCGTAGCTGTGGTCAAGGGACATGAACTCGAGGCTCCCGAAACGGAGCACCGTCCCGGGCCGGAGAGGTTGCTGGAGACTGCCCATCTGGAGCTTGACGGGAAGCTGTTCATCAACACGCAGCAGGCCCCTACCTGGCGCGCCAACTGTCGGCGTTTCGAGACCGGGGGGTCCCTGAGCCGACGAGTGAAGTGTCGCCGCGTGCCCCAGCCCAGATGGGTCGACGCGAGGCCGAGCGCGAAGGGGGGAAGTGAGGTGGCCGGAGATGGGCGTGAGAGAGGTGGAAATCCCGCGGCCTTCGTGTTTGTCCCGCGCCCAGGTCGGATGCGCTTGCAGTAGGGGGTTACAAGCGTCCACACGGGAGAGGGAGCGAGCGGCCTCACGCGAGCGCCTGTCTCGTCCTCGTCCCCGCGCGGCCAACCTTCTCTAAGAGGGCCCTGGTCCTTCCTTTTATAGGCGTAAGGAGAGGATCCAGGTGTACAATGGGGGGTGTAGCAGAGTGCTACGTGTCTAGCGGAGGAGAGCTAGCGCCCTAAGTACACGCCATCGTGGCGGCCGGAGAGATTTTGACGCCCGGTTTGTGTGATGTTGTGGCCGTCGGAGGAGCGCTGGAGCCTGGCGGAGGGACAGCTGTCGGGGCCGTCGAGTCCTTGCTGACGTCCTCTTGCTTCCATAAGGGGGCCGAGAGCCGCCATCGTCAGGGAGTGTGCGGGGCGCCATCATTGCCTATCTGGCGGAGCAAGCCAGATGGGACGTCGGTCTTGTTCCCCGTAGCCTGAGTCAGCTTGGAGTAGGGTAATGATGGCGCCTCCTGTTGACGTGGCCGGTCCGCGCCCTAGGTTGGGCGATGTGGAGG